>NW_028274818.1:39855000-42355000 GCF_037043125.1 Eumetopias jubatus
AATAACCCAGGGCCAGATGGCTTCCCAGGGGAATTCTACCAAACATTTAAAGAAGAATTAATACTTATTCTTCTGAAACTGTTCCAAAAAATAGAAATGGAAGGAAAACTCCTAATCTCATTTTATGAGGCCACCATTACCTTGATCCCCAAACCAGACAGAGTCTCCATCACAAAGGAGAATTACAGACCAATATCCTTGATGAATATTGATGCAAAAATTCTCACCAAAATACTAACCAATAGGATCCAACAGTACATTAAAAGGATTATTCACCACGACCAAGTGGGATTTATCCCTAGGCTGCAAGGTTGGTTCAACATCCACAAATCAATTGATGTGATACAATACATTAATAAAAGAAAGGACAAGAACCGTATGATCCTCTCAATAGATGCAAAGTACAGCATCCTTTCTTGATCAAAACTCTTCAGAGTATAGGGATAGAGTGTACATACCTCAATATCATTAAAGCCATCTATGAAAAACCCACAGCGAATATCATTCTCAATGGGGAAAAACTGAGAGCTTCCCTCCTAAGTTCAGGAACACGGCAGGGATGTCCACTATCACCACTGATATTCAACATAATATTAGAAGTCCTAGCCACAGCAATCAGACAACAAAAAGAAATAAAAGGCATTCAGATCAGCAAAGAAGAAGTCAAACTCTCACTCTTTGCAGATGATATGATACTTTGTGTGGAAAACCCAAAGACTCCACCCCAAAAGTGCTAGAACTCATACAGGAATTCAGTCAAGTGGTAGGATATAAAATCAATGCACAGAAATCAGTTGCATTTCTGTACACCAACAAGACAGAAGAAAGAGAAAGTAAGGAGTCGATCCCATTTACAATTGCACCCAAAACCATAGATACCTAGGAACAAATCTAACCAAAGAGGCAAAGAATCTGTACTCAGAAAACTATAAAATATTCATGAAAGAAACTGAGGAAGACACAAAGAAATGGAAAAACGTTCCATGCTCATGGATTGGAAGAACAAACATTGTGAAGATGTCAATGCTACCTAGAGCAATCTACACATTCAATGCAATCCTTATGAAAATACCATCCACTTTTTTCAAAGAAATGGAACAAATAATCCTAAAATTTGTATTATTTCTGAACCAGAAAAGACCCCAAATAGCCAGAGGAATGTTGAAAAAGAAAAGCAAAGCTGGCGGCATCACAATTCCCGACTTCAAGCTCTATTACAAAGCTGTCATCATCGGGCACCTGGGTGGCTCAGTTGGTTAAGTGACTGCCTTCGGCTCAGGTCATGATCCCGGAGTCCTGGGATCGAGTCCCACATCAGGCTCCCAGCTCAGCAGAGAGCCTGCTTCTCCCTCTGACCCTTTCCCCTCTCATGCTGTTTCTCTCTCTCTCAAATAAATAAATAAAATCTTAAAAACAAACAAACAAAAAAAACCAAAGCTGTCATCATCAAGACAGTATGGTACTGGCACAAAAACAGACACATAGATCAATGGAACAGAATAGAGAGCCCAGAAATGGACCCTCAACTCTATGGTCAACGCATCTTTGACAAAGCAGGAAAGAATGTCCAATGGAAAAGACAACAAATGGTGTTGGGAAAATCAGACAGCCACATGCAGAAAAATGAAACTGGACCATTTCCTTACACCACACATGAAAATAGACTCAAAGTGGTTGAAAGACCTAAATGTGAGACAGGAGTCCATCAAAATCCTAAAGGAGAACACAGGCAGCAACGTCTTCGACCTCAGCTGCAGCAATTTCTTCCTAGAAACATCGCCAAAGGCAAGGGAAGCAAGGGCAAAAATGAACTACTGGGACTTCATCAAGAGAAAAAGCTTTTGCACAGCAAAAGAAACAGTCCACAAAACCAAAAGACAACTGACAGAATGGGAGAAGATATTTGCAAATGACATATCAGATAAAGGGCTAGTATCCAAAATCTATAAAGAACTTATCAAACTCAACACCTAAAGAACAAATGATGCAATCAAGAAATAGGCAGAGGACATGAACCGACATTTTTCCAAAGAAGACGTCCAAATGGCCAACAGACACATGAAAAAGTGCTCAACATTGCTCAGCATCAGGGAAATCCAAATCAAAATCTCAATGAGATATCACCTCACACCAGTCAGAATGGCTAAAATTAACAAGTCAGGAAATGACAGATGTTGGCGGGGATGCTGAGCTGGGGAACCGTCCTACACTGTTTGTGGGAATGCAAGCTGGTGCTGTTTTCCAGAGTGAAAAAATGTTTTTACTCTGGAAAACAGTATGGAGGTTCCTCAAAAAGTTGAAAATTGAGCTACCCTATGACCCAGCAATTGCACTACTGGGTATTTACCACAGAGATACAAATGTAGGGATCCGAAGGGGTACGTGCACCCCAATGTCTATAGCAGCGATGTTCACAATAGCCAAACTGTGGAAAGAGCCAAGATGTCCATTGGCAGATGAATGGATAAAGAAGAGGTGGTATATATACACAATGGAATATTATGCAGCCATCAAAAGGAATGAGATCTTGCCATTTGCAACAACATGGATGGAACTGGAGGGTGTTATGCTGAGTGAAATAAGTCAATCAGAGAAAGACATGTATCATATGACCTCACTTATATGAGGAATTCTTAATACCAGGAAACAAACTGAGGGTTGCTGGAGTGGTGGGGGGGGTGGGAGGGATGGGGTGACTGGGTGATTTACATTGGGGAGGGTATGTGCTATGGTGAGCGCTGTGAATTGTGCAAGACTGTTGAATCACAGAATTGTACCTCTGAAACAAATAATGTTATATGTTAAAAAAAAAGAAATAGCTGGAGGGGAAGAATGAATGGGGGGAAATCGGAGGGGGAGATGAACCATGAGAGACTATGGACTCTGAAAAACAAACTGAGGGTTCTAGAGGGGAGCGGGTGGGGGGATGGGTTAGCCCGGTGATGGATATTAAAGAGGGCACATTCTGAATGGAGCACTGGGTGTTATACACAAACAATGAATCATTGAACACTACATCAAAAACTAATGATATAAGGTATGGTGATTAACATAACATTAAAAAAATACTAAAAAAATTTTTTTTATTGGTAATTGCAATACTTAAGAAAGTTAATTCATTTTCCTTATTGGTGACTTGGTTTGGGAGCCACAGTTTATCTCCTTTTTTGCCCAGGGATTTGGATTACAGCTGGGGAGAAGGGAATATGTATAATCTACTGTTATTGCTGTTTTGTAAACCTGCCCCTTCTTTAAAAAAATATATTTACTACTTATTGTTGAAACTAGTAGGGTATTCATAGGAAGGTTGAGACATTATGAATTTAATCTGCCTCTGGCAACCACATATTTTAAAGAAATTAGTTTTGTATGCTCTGTATGGATGAATACTAATAATTTACATTTCTATATGCACATCCATGCAGACACACACACCACATTCATTCAGTAATTTTTATTCCCGAGGGCTTTCTAGCTTCTCAACCCAGATCACCTGGTATTTTTTTTTCTTTTTGATCTAGCAGTGTCACACCAAAGGTAGGCAGTGTCTTTTAAACGGTTGCCTAGTAACACTCAAATGCTCAGGACAGGAAGTGTGCGGTATCTTACTGTAATTCTGGTAGGAATCATATTGTGCCTAACACTTAGCCAAATTGAAGTTTGTGTGCGAACAGCAAACCTAACATTTCTGTTATTGCAAAAATGTGCCTCAAGACATGTACCAATCAGAGAAGAGCTGCTATACTTCTATGTCATTTTGTAGTTGTTTTGAAACTGTTACAAGTAAAAATAAATATCCAGTAAAAATAAAAAAAATTAAAAAAAATTTAAAATTGAAACTACAATTATGCAAACAAATTTATTTTATTTTAGAGTTAACAAAATCCTGGTTTTAAATGCATATATGTAACTAATTCTTAAGGTAAAAATAAAGAAAATGATTTTTAATAAAATGTTTCTGATTATAAAATATAAATTCCATTATATGATGGAATGATGTGATAGTTTTTGTAACAAGCTTGATTTTTGTAACCTGATCAAAAATTATAATGCTTGAAAAATTTTTCCCTCCTTTTCTTTTTCTTTTCCAAATTTGGACGCCCAGTGTACAGTACTGAATTAGTCATCATCCTTGCTCATTATATGGTCTAGTCATCGGCCTTTGGGTTTATTTATTTAATAATATAAAAGATATCCTTGAATCCATGATCCAATTCAAGGGCCATAGTGCAACTTTCATCTTTGTTGCCTCCGTTTGCCTCTACCCTTCCTGTTATCACTGACTTGAATTTTATGCTTGTCATTCTCTTGCCTTATTTTTTTAGCTTTAGTGCTCACATTTGCTTCAACATTTAGTTTTATTTGCTTTCGAACTTTAAAAACAAAAGTTTCATGTTATATGTAGTCTTCTAGGACTTGCTTATTTTTCTAAATGTAATATCACAAAAATTCGGCCATATTGCTGAATGTGGCTTTGATTCATTCATTTCACTGCAGTATACTATTCCATTATATGACTATATCACAATTTATCTATCTTGCTCTTCAGTCAATGTACTGAAGTTGTTTCCAGTTTGGTTCTTATTAGTTAATGCTGCTACAAAAATTCTCTTTAATGTCCTCTTGTTCACATATGCAAGATGGCCTTTTGTTAAACTATATGTCTAAAACTAGAATTGCTAGGTCGAAAGATATGCATATCTTTAGTTTTATAAGGTGATGCTAAAAATTTTTCCAAAGTAGTTATACCAATTTATATTCCTAGTAGTAATGTATAAGAGATCTATTAATTCACATCTGCTGCAACACTTGATGTTGTCAGGCTTCTTCATTTTTTATCAATCTTTAGTTATAAAATGGGATCTCCTTTGGTCTTGATTTATGTTTCCCTGATTTCTTGTGAAGCTGAGCTCTTTGTATGTGTTGCTCATAGGCAATTCCTCTGAGATGACTGTTTTTTTCTCTCTGAGCCTCAGTTTTTTTCTTTTTTTTTAAATCTAGAAATTCAGATAATAATGTCTATCTTATGGAGTTTAACCAGATACTCTATGCAAAGCATCTGGTTCAGTGTCTGGCATGTAGTAGATCTTTAATAGAAATAGTTGTTTTTTTTTCCTTTAATAGAAATTGTTTTTTCCTGTTCCTGATGCTATCTTCTGGTTTTCTCACATATTTCTGGATTCCTCCCTCCCTCCCTCCTTTCTTCTTTCCTTCCTTTTGTCACCCCACTTCAGAGCCCTTCTCTTCTGTCCCAGCTCAATGTCCAAAACTCTGTCACCTATGTGGATCATCTAAGAAGACCAAAGGTGCTTACTACCTTTCTGGACTTCCAAGAAATCAATCTGAATTGACCACCTCTCCCCCACTTTGGGAAGTACGTCTACTTGGTCTTCCACCATATTTTGTTGACAATTTGTTTAGCTTAGGATCAGAGACTTTTGTTTCCTTTTAGATCCTGTGCCTGCTCCTCAGACTGACTCTGTATCGTATCAGCTGTGGGATCCCTTTTCCCTAGGCCTCTCATTTCCAAACCATCCTGTGGTAGGTGACCACGCTTGATCCCTGGATCCCTAGTTACAACCCTGCTGTGAGCATCAGAGTCATCTAAGTCTGGGCTTTGCAAAGTTCACTGAGCATGTGCATCACCCAGGTTTGCTTAAATGCAGATTCTGATTCAGCACATCTGGGTGGGCTTTGAGACTGCACATCTAACCAAGTCTCAGGTGATGCCAGTGTTCCTGGTCTGTGAACCTTATACTCTGAGGAGCAAAGGTCTATGTAATTTTTTAAGGTTTCTTCTGGCCCTAGATTTTTTAATGATCTGTGAGTAGTAAAACCATCATGTTCTATTTCTGAGAACATTTTGCTATCTTTTCTCTGTATCCTCTTAGTGATTCATCAGCGATTGATTCATTTATTTAACAAATGTTTTTTGGGCATCTACAATGCAGCTGGCATTAATAAAATGAAAGAGACATATCAGTGAACAAAACAGACAAATGCCCCTGTCCTTAAGGAACTACCAGAGTTTAAATACAACTTCTAAGTACAAGCAAATGGTATTTATCTTTTATACCACCTTTCTTCTGTTTTTCATTGCACTAAGTAACACTTTAAATTATTGTTACATGACAGAGACAAATAACACTACTCTTTCTTACCCTAGGCTCTATGTGTGGGTTTCTATTTAACACAATTTTAAAATTTATTAGGATTTTAAAAAATACTCAAACGGTTTACAATATTATCTTATTGAGAATGAACAACTTGTATCTTTTGGTTGAAAGTTACTCATAGAATAAACCACGAAAAAAAGCATTTTTTGTTTTTTTTTAATAACAGAAAATTTGATGTCTATATCTCTTCAAGTTTTCTTTGAGACTGACTTTCCCGCATTTATTATTTCGCTTTTATTTTTCACCACAGGAAATAATTGTTGATAAACCTTAAAATTCAGGATGTCTTGGTGTGCATTTCTCTCCATAACACACTTCAAGGCAAAGCTTTTGAAGTGGAATGAACTTCAAAGTTGGACCATGAGCTTTTGAAGTGGATCTACCCTGAGACTGATTTTTGAAACAAGAGAATGATACGTTCATTCTCCCTTGTGCTTCACACATGACAGAGAAGAAAATTGTAGTGACAAAAGGTGCCGCTACCAAAGCCTAAAGTATTTAAACCAATGAGCACAGTACCCAAATGCTTTAACTTAAGATTTTGGAGGCGGAAGTAAAAAAAGTGTTAAAAAATATAAAAGGAAGGTTGGAGGCTCTCTTTACTATCTGCAAACACAATGGATGAAAACAACTAATTTTCAAGCTTGGTTTGGAAGACACAGTTGTTTGTGAGGTGACCACAAAAATGCAAATTTAAGGTATTTAAAATTAACCCATCTCATCAAGCCTAGTTCTTAACATGTGTTTGAAACGCCATCAAATGTCCTGTGAAATAGAATAAACAATAAAGAGATGATCAGAGAAGTAAAATAAAAACATAATATCTAGCTCCCTTAAAAAAAGCAAAAATATTGGGCGCCTGGGTGGCTCAGTCGTTAAGCGTCTGCCTTCGGCTCAGGTCATGATCCCAGGGTCCTGGGATCGAGTCCCACATCGGGCTCCCTGCTCAGCGGGAAGCCTGCTTCTCCCTCTCCCACTCCCCCTGCTTGTGTTCCTGCTCTCGCTGTCTCTCTCTGTCAAATAAATAAATAAAATCTTTAGAAAAAAAAAGCAAAAATATTAATGGAATATTGATTGTGACAAGTAGTTATAACAGGTACAAATTGTAACTCTGTGTCAGGCTCCCTTGTTTTCTAAATAAAGTTGTAATTTTTTAAAGCTTTCAAAAACTCTAAATGTTTACATTAATCAATGACATGCCAGGCTGGAAAGTCTAGAATTCAATATCTTTTAATTTCTAATTATAGTTCCCAACTAGGGCTAAAAGAATTTAATACAAAGAAAATACAAAAGTATAAATATTGCAATGCTAAACTATGATAAAAAGATACATTTATGAGAGATGAATATGTTACTTTCATCTGAGCATTACCTTAGAGCAGAATTTTTATATTGTCACTTTTGGTCAAATTTTTTGGTTTCAAACCTCTTACCTCTCATTCCTAAAACTCAGTCAATTACTGAAAATATATTTTATTAAAATAATTTGAAATCCTATAGCTTGTTCATGTTGATTTCTTAAAGAAAAAAGTACCTTTTGATTCATCATCACAGTGTTTTGATGTGTCAACCGCTTATACTTTTAGAAAGAAATTAGTTCAAACTCTATGTTCCATGGTCATGTTTTTGTCACCATCTCTGTTTTATAACTATTGACCTTTTGATTTCAGGGCTTGCAATTTAAATTTTGTCGTTATCTTACTAGAGGTGATTGTACGGCAAATTAGTGACTAACCCAAATAATCATAGATCTTATACTTAATTAGACTGCATTTGTATTACCTTGTTCAAGGCAATACTTTACTCTTCCACTCAGTTCCTCCCTGTTAGTTGATGGGTGCGATCAATTATAGTAACTTGAACATTAATACAAGAAATATACCCTTATGAGACTGACCTAACAGGCTGAATCCTGCACATTTTTTCCATGATTCCCTGGAAGATTATAGAGTCACATGAAACCAGGATCAGAAATTCAACTGCTATATAAGCTGTTTAGTGTCTCTGTCTTCTCCAGCCCAGTGGCCTCAATATTGTGTGACTGATCTCGGTGAAACTAGGCGAAAGAGTGGGGATAGATCAGCTCTTATCAATGACACCAGATGGGAAAAAAAGTGAGGATTTGTGGGCTATTGATGAATCAGTGACACCAAATTTCTAAAAGAAGAGTATTTTATGTATTGCAGTGATTTCTAAGTAACAAACAATGCCAAAGTTTATTAGCTTTAACAACAATTTTGCTTTGTTCACAATTTTGTAGGTTAGGATTTTGGGAAAGGCTTCTCTGGGCAGTTTTTCCTCTGCTCCCTGGGATGATCACTGGGGAGACTGGGGTCTTGAGGACCGATTCCCGAAATGACTTTTTCACTCACTCTCAGTGCTCCTTGGTCCCTCTTTTGGTCCATTTGTCTTCTCATCCTCCGGGGGCTCTTCAAGTTGCTCAGGATTATAATATCAGTGGTGCCAAAGGAGTCAAACTTCCCATGTGGCAGCTGGTGTCCCCCAGAGCAAGCGTTTTAAGAGAAAGTGAAAGTGTTATCAAGCTGTAAGTCTTCTAATTACTTAGCTTCAAAAGTCCCAGAGTATCACTCCTCTGCATGCCATTGGTCAAGTGAGTCTCCCAGTCCAGCCTCCTTTCAGGGGAAGGGTGAGAACAGATTCCATTTTCTTAAGGGGTCATGACATCAAAAATAGATTCCAGTGTTTGATGGGGGAATGGTATCAGGATGGTAGAAATTAATGGCAGCTCTCTGGAAACAAGTGATCACAAAGACTGTTCTTCGTATGGTATGGGAATTGACTACTGCAAGACTCTGGGGGCTGAAGTCTATCACTATGCATTAAACAGTTACCTGCAGGAGTTTACATGGCTTCCTAATGGGTGAGCTCCTTGGGGGAGAGTGTATCTAAGGGTTCAATTCCCTTTAATTTGAAACACATTAAAATTCACTTTGCAGGGTGTGAATAGAAGCAAAAATATTTCAAACAAACTTAAATCACGTTAGCAACTTCAACATTATAACTGATTTTTGTTTATTACCCTTTTATTAATAAAATATGTTCTTGAAATGATATTATCTGCTGGTAATCATTTCATTAAGGAAGCATAACTATAATTCTGGACTTAAACTTCTTAGGAACACTATGAATGTATGAACACAGAACTTCATCATTAATGCCTGCCAAATGTTTTTGAGGTTAAATACTAGGAGTTCCCTAAAATCCTTCAATTTGGAATCTATGTCATGAATAGTAGAAGTTATTCTATTTTTAGGAAACTAGCAGAGGGGAAAAGGGGAAAAAATTAAATACAGACAAGTATTTGCCCCCACTTTTATTATTCTCACATCAAAATTCTTGAAACATAATTATGACTTCATCTATATCTAAGAAATTCTTAGTAAGTTCAAACAATTTTAATTCCACTGGAAATGAGTATTTAAAGGCTAAAAAAGACCAGGGGGTGCAGCTGTGGAAGAGCTGAAGCCCGGAGACTAGAAGGACTCTATCTAGGGCAGGGGTGCAAAACCCAAGTCAGGAAGTGTTCATGGTCCTAATCAAACACATTTCTCTTGCCACCTCTTACCACAACACCAAAGATCACAAGAGTCGACCTTGTTCTCTGGTTTCTGATCTCTATATCATAAAATGCTAAAACGTGCTCATTCATTTGCTCTTTTGTCATCAATTATGTATTTAGTGCCTCCTATTTTACTAGCAGGTGAAAATATTTAAGGGAGTTGAAATATCTAAGGTGCTTCTCCCTAGTTCTTGTATCCAGAGATTTAAAAAGAAATTGTGCTTCTATGTTTGAAATAAACAGAAAACCCAAAGATTTAAGGTAGCACCTAACTCACCTTTCATTTTTGTTTTTCATTTTTATGTCAGGTCTGGGGTAAGTTGGTATCAAATTTCCATGAAAACCATGGACTTGCAGTCAGCTGAGACATGACCTAGTGAATTTTGTTGGCAAATTTCCTCCTTAACTAAGAAAAAGTCAAGGCCTGAGCATATCTGTGACCAGAATGATCCCTTTGTATCCTGGAAGACATGGCCTTGCCTTCTCTAAAGCACATAACAAACTCGCATTGAAAAAGGACTTGAAGGGGAAGAGCTTTCTTTTTGCTTGTGGTGGTACAGAAACTGATGTGGAAAACGACAAGTGTGACATGAGGAGTAAAAACACTCTTGGGAAGGGGTGGTATTATTTCTCTATCTTTTCCACTTTCTTTGATTTTTGAGATCCACCTTTATTTTTTTTTAATTTTTTTAATATCAGAGAAATCTCGATACTCTAGTGCCAACTTTATTTTTTAATTTTTTTAATTTAAATTAAATTAGCCAACATATAGTACATCATTAGTTTCAGATGTAGCATTCAATAATTCATCAGTTGAATGTAACACCCAGTGCTCATCACATCACGTGCCCTACTTAATACCCATCACCTATTTACCCCATACCCCTCCCACCTCCCCTCCAGCAAGCCTCTGTTTGTTTCCTAGAGTTAAGAGTCTCTCAGGGTTTCTCTCCCTCTCTGATGACTTCCCATTTAGTTTTCCCTCCCTTCCCCTATGATCCTCTGCACTGTTTCTTATATTCCACATATGAGTGAAACCATATGATACATGTCTTTCTCTGATTGACTTATTTCACTCAGCATAATTACTTCCAGTTCCATCCACATTGATGTAAATGGTAAGTATTCATCCTTTCTGATGGCTGAGTTATATTCCATAGTGCATATCTATATCTATATATCACATTTTCTTTATTCATTCATCTGTTGATGGACATCTCGGCTCTTCCCACCTTTAATTTTTATTTATAAAACTAAGACACACTGGGATACCTGAGTGGCTCAGTCAGTTGAGCTCTTGGTTTTGGCTCAGGTCATGATCTTGGGGTCATGAGATGGAGCCCCGCTTCAGGATCCACGCTCAGCATGGAGTCTGCTTGGGATTCTCCCTCTCCCTCTGCCCCGCCCCCGCTCTCTTTTGCTTTCAAATAAATAAATAAATTAATTAATTAAAAAAAAACTAAGACACATATGGTAATACTTACATCTTAAAGCCCTTGTTGCTTTTTTCAGTATACATTTCTTTTATGGCTCTGATATGATTCTGAGGGGAAGTCTTGGGGTAGGGGTGTGGGTCAGGGTAGAAGGTCTGTCATTAAATTAATGTTTTATTAATATTAAATGTGAAAGCACATCTCCACAATAGAGAATTTTGGGGTAAATAATGACATACAAAATGTTCATGTTACAAAACCCCTAAAAATTCAGAAGACAATAGCATACTACACACTGAGACCACCAAACTAGAAAAAAAGACTGGAAGGAGAAAATAAAATAAAATAAAATAAAATAAAATAAAATAAAATAAAATATTAACTGTGTTATCCTTGGATGGGAATGTTCACTGTGATTTTAAATTTTTCCTAGTGCTTCCCTGTGTTTCTAAAACTCTCTGTGATGATTATGACTCTAATAGTCAGAGAAAAGGTTCATCAGGAAAAGTGAAGTTGTTTCCTGGTCTTTGGGCTTGAACAGTGAGATTTCCATTATATTCAGATCTAGTTAAAATGCGACCCTCTCCAGATGTTTTCCTTACCTTCATCCCATTAGTGAAGTCTTGTGTACTCATATGGCACCACCCACGAGGAGACAGAAACTGATGAGACATTTTACATAACATCCCTAAAAAAGAGAGAAAAGAGCAAAGAAATTGAAGAATCCGGTAGTAAAATCAGAGAAACAACCAGGGCAAAGACCCAGGGTTCTCGCCCTCCATTTGAGCATAGACAACAAATGAGATTTACTTGAAGTCCTGTACTCTTCTCTTCCCTCACTTACCCCTTTCCATTTGGTGGATTTCCTTTTCTCCTTCCTTTCTCATATACTTCTCTTCCCTTCTCTTTCAAACCTCTGGTTTTTGGATGATGATCATAATTATGGCTAACTACGATGTGCACAGTATGTGAGTTTATAAGGGGCAGGGCCAGGATTCAAATCCAAGGTCCTGACTCCCAAACTCTATATCATATGGCTTCCATATGGATTTATCCTTAATGTCTCCATTTATCCAAGATCCAAGGAAAAAAAATTAGTGTTTGATTTTTTTCTTGTTAAAAATAAAAGAAAATGGGGCACCTGGGTGGCTCAGTCAGTTGGGCGACTGCCTTCGGCTTGGGTCATGGTCCTGGAGTCCCGGGATCGAGTCCCGCATCGGGCTCCCTGCTCGGCGGGGAGTCTGCTTCTCCCTCTGACCCGCTCGCCTCTCATGCGCTCTCTCTCTGTCTCTCATTCTCTCTCTCAAATAAATAAATAAAATCTTAAAAAAAAATAAAAGAAAATGCTGGTTGCAAAAATACTTGGGACATTTCTATGTCATTTTGATTTGCTCTCAAAGAAAAAGAAAACCAAACCCAAAGTAAGTGTATTTTCCAGCTTTTCCAATGTCAAATGGCAATTGCAATATATGAAACAAAAATTCGGATGTAATCTTCATATCAGAATATAAATACAAGCTAGAGAAGCCAAGTGAGTAGGCTGTTGAAAACAAAGGACTGACCATAAGCCACAGAACATTTATAATCATGTTTCTAAATAGCTCTCACTCATTATACGCTGAGATATAATTCTCAACTTCAGCTGAGCTTAAAGTAGGAGAAATTTCCCACTTGTTATGGTAGCAGCGTTGAATCAAAAAGCAATTTGTATTTTGCTAGAAGATAAAGGTGCTTCAAGGCTTCTCTGTACAAATGTGGCAGAGATTCAGCATCAAAAACCCTCCCTGCTCTCCTGACAATTTTTGTTTCTTCAGTAAACTGCAAACAAATTTGCAACTTTGCTTGTTATGTTAATATTTTAGCAATGATGAGTGTCATTTGCTGTGGATCTAATCTTTAAGAAGTCTTTCTGGAGAAAATAAATCATGTTAGTTATTACAAAGCTTAATTAGAGCTCAACTAATTGACAATTCACATCTAAAGCTTGATTACATGACATCTATTGTTTTTTGCCTAGTGTTTTTTTTAAAATAACATTAAAGTGAAATTCACATAAAAAAATGAACCATTTTAAAGTGAACAATTCAGTGGCATTTAGTACATTCACGATGTTGTGCAATCATCAGTTCTATCTAGATCCAGAGCATTTCTATCACTCCAGAGTTGAACTCCTAACTATTAAGCAGTTTCTTTGCATTCCTTCCACTCCCCAGCCCCTAGCAACCACCACCCTGTTCTGTCTCTGACTTTATCTCTTCCGGATGGTTCATATAAATGGAATCATCAACTATGTAACCTTTTGTGTCCAGCTTCTGTCGCTTAGCATAATGTAGTTGAGGTTCCTCCGCATTGTAGCATGGATCAGCACTTCATTCCTCTTTTGTCCGGGTTTTTTTTTTTTGACTAACAGGTATAAGGGACAAATGAAATTGTAAAATGTGAAGTGTACAGTGTTGGGGGGCACCTGGCTGGCTCAGTCAGTAGAGCATGAGACTCTTGATGGTGGGGTTGTGAGTTCGAGCCCCATATTGCTTGTAGAGATTACTTGAAAATAAAATTGTAAATAAAATCTTTAAAAAAAAGTGTAGAGTGTGAGGGAGAAGGAGAGTGAGAGGGAAAGGGGAGGAGGGGGGAGGGAGAATGGCCTGGTGTCTCTTTTTATAAGGACACTAATTCTATTGGATCAAAGCTCCACCTATATGATCTCATTTAACCTTACCTTTTTAGAGGCCCTGTCTTCATATATAGGCATACTGGGGGTTAGAAATTCAACATATGGATTTGGAGGGGCACACAATTCACTCCATAGCAACGATCAACTATTTTTCTTGTCTAGAGTGTAAGCTCCTTTGAAGAGAGGAATCATATTTTGTTTCATTTTGTTTTGCTTTTGCTTTATTGTATTCTCTCTTTTCTTTAACACCTTTTCTGCTGCCCAACCCGTAATCACATCCATAATCACCTAATCGATAATTAGATCATGTGACCATGTTAATTCCAGGTATAGCCTCTTTAGTTCATAGTTCATGTTATAAGGTCCTTCAGAGTGCACTCTGTTTGCAGTGGCCCCCCAGACACTGAATGACCTATTCAATCATTATTAGATACTGTGGAAGGTGATGAAGATAATGCTCTTATATATAAAAATCTTTCTGCATCTCTGACATGTCAAATTATCATCTGGGAATAAAATAGAGAATTTATGGCCCCACAGGTATACATTAAATGTCAGTCTCAAATGGAAGAGTTTTTTTTTTATTTTTTTTAAAGATTTTATTTATTTATTCATGAGAGACAGAGGGAGAGAGAGAGAGAGAGAGAGAGAGAGAAGCAGGGGGAGAAACAGGCTCCCAAGGAGCAGGGAGCCCGATGTGGGACTCGATCACGGGACTCGATCCCAGGACCCTGGGATCATGACCTGAGCCGAAGGCAGGCGCTTAACCATCTGAGCCACCCAGCCGCCCCTCAAATGGAAGTTTTAAGGAGATACCTGTTAGTATTATAAAAACTCCTTTTAAATCTTCTTACCCTATTCATGTGTATGTACAGGAATTATCATAAGATAAAAATAGAAAAGTACTTCACAAATCATTTTGCAACAATGGCAAAAATTAACACTTCAGTCAATATTTTTTCTAAGGAAATGTTTTATAGTCTAGCTATCAGTGCCTGGGTGGCTCAGTCGGTTAAGTCTCCAACTCTTGGTGTTGGCTCAGGTCATGATCTCAGGGTCGTGAGATCGAGTCTGGTGCCAGTTCCATGCTCAGTGCGGGGTCTGCTTTGGTTTCTCACCCCCTCTCACTTTGCGTACGCCCCCACCTCCCCACCCCCCCAAATAAAATAAATAAATCTTAAAAAAAAAAGTCTAGCTGTCTGATCATCAAATCAATCCATTGTTAATTGAGTAATTCTGAGGCTATTTCACTTATAGGAGCATTATGAACTATCAGGGGACATGATTTTGCATATCCATTTGTAGCAACTCAGTTCTTAGCTGACCTTTGACTATTTCTGGTCCCTGAATTAAACATAAAGATAAACTTGTGACTCATCTGGATTTTAAATTTTAGATGTTACAAGGAGAAAACTTTAAAATAAACATTGCATTTTAATATGCTTATTTTTCTGAAGTGAGTGAATTGAACATTTCAGACTTTAGAACCCATAATGCATCTCTGTGTTTTTCAAACAGAAAAATGAGCAGAGGAAAAACCCATCTTTATTATATTAGCTCTCTGTATTATCTGACTTTGTGTTCAGTGAGATCATTTTGAAAAGGTTAAGTGACTTGGAAATTTACAAGATGTTCTTAGTTTCATGTCCTATTCAGTTCTTCTCCCAGGAGAGAACGTTGAAGACACTGCCCATGTTAGCCATCAGTGTTTCTGACCTGTGGAGCCATTGAGTAAAGCTGTATGGAAGAAAAGGGAAAAGTGTGATAAGGGTAATATGTATCTAGGGCAATGATGGACATAGAAAAAAATATGTGATTCCTGTAAAATACTGTAAGTCAGACTGACATAAAAATTAGGGAACATACAAGATGGAATATAATTAAGAGCTCAGTCATGTGGTATACACGGTAAATGCTAACATGCATTTGGAGAAAGGAGACATCAGTGTAGCTTTGGAGGAACCGAGACAGATGGTGGAATATTCTAGGAGTTTATTATTGAAGGGAAGGTAGAATTCAGTCAGAATCCAGGAGGAAGGATTGCATGCTCTGTAGATGGAGCAGCAACTAGCAAAGACAAGGAGGTGAAAAAAGAGTATTTTTGCCCAACGGGAACCTGCCGGAGGAAGGTCTGATTGGAGAAGATCCATAACATGGGGATGAAGTTGAAGAAAATGCTTTCATGATGTAGAACCATTAACACACTCAAACAGCTAGTTTTTTTCTGGAAATCATTTTTTCTACCAGGCAAATTTTGGAAAATATATCTGAGGTGGGGGTGCTAAACAAATATGGCAGCAGTTCTGCTCAGCTGCATCCTCACTTGAGCTCTTGCTGCCTGCATGATCTTGGCAGGATTCTTAATTTGTGGAGCTTTGAACGCCGCCATAGCCTTGGCCTCTCATTATCTTGCTTTACTTCCTCCTATTTTCTGATATATACTTTTCACATGTATCAAGCTGATTTCTGCCTTGGCCCCTAAACTTCTGCCTTCATACCTTTCACCTAGGTTAAACTTTATAATTTTTAAAAAATATCCTCCCTAGGTACAACATCTTGGTGAAGGTCTGAGACCTTTGCAGGTTATATAGCTCCTTGCTCTTCCTCTTCTTTGGACTCCTAGTACATTTGGAATCTGTAGCACATCCCATTTAATCCTTACTCATAAATTCTCCATATTATGTATATTTTTGCTTGTGTAACTCACACTTGGTCACGATTTTTTATATAGCAGTGACCACGATATAATATTGAACCCACAATAGATGCTCACCGGGCACATGTCAATTATGTTGATTGGTTGATATTTCAGAATTTTTGGTGTGCTTTTTGGTTACTTTGACACTCTTAAGGATTGTCTACTCAAATATGTTTTCAGAAGTCAGTGGGGAAAAAAGTTTCTTTCCATTTATTTTGAGATCTTTCACAGCAAACACTGAAGTAGGAAATAACAAAATGAAATCCTAGAATTACGTCTAGTGAACTATATAATAAAATCTAGTTATAGAGTGTTTCTTAAAGGTTTTTCCCATATGATAGTTTCATAATTTTAGGTGAATAGTCACACAGATGTGTTCCTTGCCCTAAGAAATTTTATATTTTCATTAGTAGATCCTCCGAACATCATCTTAACAGAATTTATTATATTTTAATGTTCATTCTTTATATAGTGAGCTTTGAGAATTATCACATATTAAAAGTAATTGCCATCACATTTCCTAAAATTATATTATCTCAATAAATGCTTATTCTTAGGCATTTATATTAAAAAAATCAAACTTTGCCACAAAAATTACAATCATTATGTAGATGATTATGATAAACTCAGAAAATTGTTCATATCTGAATTGCTAAAACAGACTTACAGAAATTTTTATTTATGAATATAGATGCATAATATCCCAGTAAATATGGAATGTCTTAACTGGAAGATGGGTGGAATAATACATATTTTTCTTTTTATGTGTATTTTCCAAAGACCTATAAGGTTTTTTTTTAAAGCAACTAAATTAAGATAATTTTGCTCTTTTATGTAATTTGCTAAATACTTCTTAAGAAGCTTATTAGAACAAATGTAGCAAAATTATACTCACATTACTGATGTGACTTTAATAGAGCAAATGGATATATTTTCCTTCAGGTAGCATTTTACTCTTCAAATTCTGTTTATATTAGTATGCCGTTTCTAACAAAGTCCAGTTGGCAAAGATAAACGTCTTCTTTTGTTCGAAAAGGGTGTAATACTTTTATTTTGAAAAAAACAAAAACAAAGCCTTTTCACATGGTTTTTCAACTTGTACAAGTTACCAAGCTGACACCGCACAGAAAACCAGTTTATTTATTTGTTTGCGAAGGTCACTGTGTATATTACTTTAAAAATCAATTAAGTTCCAAATAATTAATATATATGCTATATAATTTAAATGT
The DNA here is from genome assembly GCF_037043125.1 of Eumetopias jubatus. NCBI lineage: Eukaryota > Metazoa > Chordata > Mammalia > Carnivora > Otariidae > Eumetopias > Eumetopias jubatus. Next base: position 39,872,791 of record NW_028274818.1, read on the forward strand.
TTCAAAAAGAGATACAATGTAAAACAAATTTCCTACTTACCCTTGTCTACCAGCAACCCAATTTTCTGTCTGAGTGAACTGCAATCACTTTATTATATGTCCTTCCAGAGACAGTCTATGCTCACAGAAATATGAAGATATACATGTGATGTTTTTCACATCAATAGTATACAATACAGTTTTTCATCTTTTTTTACTAAACAACATTTACTGAGGACTGTTCGTTTCAGAATCTGTGGAGATGTACTTTCTAATGGCTGATTATTTATCTATTACATATCTCTACCAAGATGTCTTCAAACAGTCTGCTGTCAATGGGTTTTCTGTAGTTTGTTTCTTAAACAATCTTTTGCTCATGCTCCATGAATAGCTTTGCACCTATGATATTGGAACATTTCTAAAGGACAAATTTGTAAGACAGAGTCGTTAGGACGAAGGGACTGTGCCTATTAAAATTTGGTAGACATCCACAAACTACCAACATAAAACCAGGGTTAACTTCATACCAATGAAGAGGATAAAACCCTGTTTATCTCTCCCCTCAGTGAAAAAGCATCAAACTTTTTGATTTTTGCAATTCTGATTTTTTAGGGTAATAAATAAGATAGCAAATGGGATCTTACCGTTCTGTTTAGAAATTTTTTTATTATGAGTGAAGTTCAGTATCTTTGAAATGTTTAAGGACCATTTCTATTGTATTATAAATGATCTGTTTGTATCCTCTGCCCATTTTTTTCTGTTGGTCTGTTGGCCTTAGGAGGAGCTCACCATAATTAAGGGCTAATGACCTATTGCAACAAATTTTTAACCCTGTTTGGTTTTTACCAAGAAAAAATGGATTTTTTTTCTACATGTTTGAATTTGTTAATATTTTCTCTTTTGTCTCCTGGACTTTGTGTTATACTTAGGATTTTTCTACCTTAAGATTAAAGAAAAATAATTTTTTCCCCTTGGTGCTTGCTAATGGTTTATGGTTTCTTTTTCTTTTCTGCTTCTTTTCTTTTTTAAAGATTTATTTATTTTTAGAGAGAGAGTGAGAGAGCAGGGAGAGGGCCAGAGGGAGAGAATCTCAAGCAGACTCCCCACTGAGTATGGAGCCCAATGCTGGGCTTGATCTCACAATCCTGAGATCGGGACCTGAGCCAAAATCTAGAGTCAGGTGCACAACCAACGGAGCCACCCAGTTGCCCCTTTGTCTCCTTGTTTTAAATAAATGCTTTATATCTTTGCTCCATCTGATATTTACTTGGATATCGATATGGCATTATTTATTGAATAATAACTTTATCCAGTAACCCATCTGTATCTTCTGGAGCAAAATCGTATTTCATCATATTCTAAAGACCTCAGTGTATTTGCTCCTGTTTCTGGATTCTTTCTTTTGATCCACTGATAGTGTGTCTTGACTACTTTAGTACCATCATACTGTTTTGATTATTGTAACTTTAGAATAGATTTCATTATCTGATGGTCTAGTCATGATTTCTCTATTTTTTTTAGGGTTTTCCTACGTATTTTTTCATGGGAACTTTAGAATCAGCTTTCCTATTTAAAAAGAAAGTCTTATTTTTATTTTAATTGCAATGACAACAAACATACATTTATTTAGGGAGAATTTGCATCTTTGCAACATTAAATTTTCCTATCCAATAATAATACATATTTTCCCATTTATTAAAGTCTAATATTGTATCTCTCAGTAGTATTTAAAATATTTCTGCATATAGAGTTTTTACATTTCGAGTAAGTTTATTTCTAGACTTTGCAATACTATTTTGAGTTCCCCTCTAGTTTGTCTTTGAGCTGGTTTGGGCTATTTTTTGAATTAATTTTGAACTAAGTCATCTTTCTGAATTCTCATTTTTTTTCAGTGTAATAGTTTTCTAGTGGATTCTCTTGGATTTTACAGGTTTATAAGCATCAAAAAATGTACATATTACCTCCTTTCTGCTGATCACACCTTTTTCTTTCTTTCATTTAAGTGCGTTGGCTAGTCAGTTGAGAATAATGCTAAATATTTGTGATAGTTAACAGCCTAGTCTTGTCCTTGACTTAATGGAAATGATTTTATTGCTCTTGGACTCTTCTAGAAAGAATTCCTTTCATCTATGCTTTCATATTTACTTGCACATACCTGAGAAATCTGTTTTGATTTGTGGTTTTATTCCCACATTTGTGATTTCTTTCTCTTATCTTTATTAATTTACTATTTATATGCAAAGAGTCACCTAATAAAACAGGTTCAGGTTTGCTGGAGATAGCTCCTAGGTTTGGCTTTCATATTCATGATTTTACTTGATTTTTGGCATCTAGAGATTTGTCTTCTTCCTGACAAGCCCAACAATGCATTTAAAAGTGTTCAGATTATTTTATCTAGCATTTCCAAGTGTTTTATGGCCCGGAAATCCTATATGTCTTTTTGAAGGTTGCCAATATTTGTTTTTTACCCTTAGCTACTTTCACCCGTTGGTCTCCTACTATATTTCTCTTTTCCATTATTCTTCCTCTTTATTATTACTTTCATTTAGTAAATGTTGGCTTTTGTTTTCTAATTTGCTGAATTTATTGGATTTGAAACATAGTAGAGGAGCATAGGAAGCACTGGTTGCATACTGTCAAAGGACCGAAGCTGGATTTTGAAAGAGTTCCGAAGAACCTGTCAGTGACAACACCAGGTTCGAAGATGCCAAGGAATGTGGACGCAGAATTCAGCTTATTGGGCTGAAACTCTTTCTAACAATCAGAACTTTCACAAACTCTAAAAAGCCCATGGTCTCCCTCACTGGCGCTTTTCAGCAAGATTGCATCCTTGGACGTGTTGTAGAGGGGCATGGGGCATGGGGCATGGGGCAGGGAGTTGCAGTGGATGGTCTCTCTAGTTCCTTGTAGCTCTGATGCAAACAAATGCCCCCAAACACTAGCCCCGCTCTGGCTGTCACTCTAAATGGCCTTGGATAGCATTGTAATAAACAGCTCTACTTTACTGAGTCTGCCTGCCTTGCATCGGGTCTGAATATAATCAGGACTCATTCATAAAACCAGCCTGCACACTCTGTTGCTCATCTTGTGGGGCTCCTGGGAAATTTTTCTGGAGTTAAGTGGGGCTGTGGAGTAAAGCTAAAGCATTTCTTTTGTAGGCTTTTAAATGCTAGATCAGTTTTTATTTCTTCTGCTGTTTTATCTATTATATAGGAAAGTACACACACACCAAACTGGGGCACACTAGTTCCTATATGATTTCAAAAGTGATACTTTTCATTTTCTCACAGGTCACAGTTGAATCTTGAGTCATTTTGGACCAAGGGGTGTTTTGAGGGAGTGTTGTGGGAGGGGCAGGGTCATGCTGAGAAATTACAGCACGTGAGCCTGATTAATGAGAATATGTGGTCCGCATGAATGGGAGGAAGAGAAAAAAGGCTTAGACCCTTCACTGAAGACTATCCATGGCATATTGCTTGGCATAACATGACAGAAAGGCACTGGGATGCTTCGCAGTCTGCACTCTTCCAGAATATGTATTTTTAATATAGTGGTGGTGATTTATTGTGTGCCTACTACGTGCAGGGTATTTTACATTAGTTTAAGCCACTTAATAGCTTCCAGAGTAAGAAAAATTATATCCCTCTTCCTCCCAACTGTTATAGATAAGAAAAATGAGATTTAGGGGGGTTAAATGCCCATTTTGTTACTCTTAGAGGTGATTCCATCACATCTGGTCGCTGACCAATCAGCATGTACTGAGTCCAGTCCGCTGGACGAGATGCAATAGTGACACTAGGCCCGATTGATCTTAATTTTCCCCTGATGCCTTTCTAACCTTTAGTTTTGAAGATCACGAGCACTGCCCTCACTCCCTTCCGGTTCATCTCACACCCAGACAGTCCTTCTCTCTGGTGTTGGTCAAGCACATGGTCCCATCTTTCCTCACTCCAATCCGATCTAACCTCACTGCGCATGAATCTTCTCAAGTCCTTCAGTGGTCACGTCCTGGGTGTCTTCAGAAATCTCTCATGACTCTCTCACTTCTGCTGACGGCTAACCTCTACTATTTATGGAGCACCCACTATGCTCCAATCAAGATGTTAAGCTGTTCCCATACATTTTCTGTTTTTAATATCACAGAAAATCTAATGAAGTAGATACTGTTCCCATATCACAGATGATGAAAATGAAGCTGAGAGAATCCTTTACCTACCCTCATGCAACTTCTACATGGTTGAGCCAGGAATGAAAATTTGCCTTGCTGTCTAAACATTTTAACTTAGTTTACACAAGTCCTCTACAATAGATTCAAATGCAACATAGTGCCTGACACATAAGGGTTACTCAGTAAATATTTGATGGTGAATAAATAAGTGTTCTTGTATCTTTATCTCTTTATTCTAGCAACATAGGCCAGTTTATTGTTACCCAAATATGCATTATGTATAAATATCTGGAGGCTCTTATCCATGTAGTTAATTTTGATTTCAACGTTCAGATACTCCCTCTTGATACTACTTGTATGTTTAATTTATTATTATTATTTTATACTATGTACTGTTATTAAATTTCTCATTTAAAAAAATCAGTCAATTAGACAGTAAATTTTTTGAGGGAATGCATAGTCTTCTGTAATTCCTTGAATCACAAACACAGTGTCTTGCTCATATTCATGGTTATTTGACTAATGGTGGTCTCACCTTTTGGCACCCGTTCCTCATGATGGCAAGAATCTTGTTCATTTTTGCCGAATATTGAATCCCTAGGGCTGAACACAGGAACAAATTCCATAACAAGTGCTCAAAATATTACTATTAATATTCATTCTGCATTCTAAGGTATGAAAAAATGCACTGACTTTTGAAGCAGACTTTGGTTCTGCCCCTTAATAACAACACGATCCTGTACAAGTTAATTAATCTCTCTGAACACAGTTTCCTCATTTGTAAAATGAAATAATAATAGTGCTGCCCACACAGGAGTGTTATAACTCTCTGCACTTAGCATGAGCATAATAAATGGTTTGGTTGAAATAGATGTGGAATACAAATGAACTGCTACTGAGATTTATTTCATGATCTAGAAAGTTCATTATAGAATAACATAAAAGTGTGTTCCTTCTTGTGAAGTCCTAGAACACTATAAATCAAAGGATTCTAGGTTATGTTCTAGGAGGACTCTGAAATATCATCCATACAACCTTCTGCCTTACTGTTCCCTAATCCAGCATTTTCCAATGGGCAGGCCAAGAACAATCGATGTTTAGGTTACCTATAGAGGCTCTGTGGGAAAGGAGTTTTGCAGTAAAGAAAAAAATTTACAATGGCTAGATTAAAAACAGTGTTGTGTTCCTGAAAGATACCTTCTGATATGCAATAAATATGGCATAATTTGTAGCATTTTCTACTCTTATTTGACCACCAAATACTTTTTTTTTCTTGCATGCTGTGTGATTAGTTAACGTTTCTTAAGACTATCCTTGAGAGAATCTAGGATGGTTAGTTTCTAATCCTGTGCCAAAGTTCTGTAAAAGTAACCTAGTGAACAAAGTGTTCTTTAGAATATCGAAGAAGGGGTTAGAATAGATTTATGGATAAGTGTGATAAATATTCCTAAAATCAGTGTTTTGTAAGAACAATAGTAATAATAAGTGACTAACCAATGTGATGCTGAGATAACAAGGCAAATAAAGCCAAATTTAAAAAAAATTTTATTTAAATTCAATTTAGTTAATATATAGTGTATTATTAGTTTCAGAGGTAGAATTTAGTGATTCATCAGTTGCATATAACATCCAGTGCTCATTCTGTCAAATGCCCTTCTTAATGTCCATCACCCAGTTACCCCATCCCCCACTCACCTCTCCTCCAGCAACCCTCAGCTTGTTTCCTAGAGTTCAGTGTCTCTTATGGTTTCCCTCCCTCTCTATTTTTGTCTTTTATTTTTCCTTCCCTTTCCCTATGTTCATCTTTTTTGTTTCTTAAATTCCACATATCATATGGTGTTTGTTTTTCTCTGGCTGACTTACTTCACTTAGCATAAGGCCCCTAGTTCCATCCACGTCGCTGTAAATCAAATAAAGGCAAGTTTTAAAATTTTGTCTTAATCTCCCTCAAACCACCATCTCCCAATAAGTGTGGAAGTTTTAATTGGTATGCTGGAGAGAAACTGAAAGCTTGTTTTCATTCCGAATGCATGCCTCTTAGAAAAATTTAAGCATAACAGGAGGAGGACCCTTCACGTGGAACGAGATATAAATAAATCAGAATATATGATCTTTCATCGCATACTCATTTTATTTTTGACTCTTTACAGGAATCAGAAAACGACAAAACTTCTATTCATTGAAGATCATGTGTTGCAAGTTGAGGGTTGGCTGCCGTTTGCAACATTTTGAGATTCTTTTATGATCTGAGAAATTGCTTCTGTTTTCACATTGTGTCATGGCTGCGAATATCTACTGGAAGCATTAAATAACACTTTGTAGATATTGTCCTAAATAAACATCCTTTAATATTGTAGTTTCCTTTTTAATGATTTCCAAAAGCTGATGTTGAGCTATCCCCAAAAATGTTTTGCTTGGATTCTCCATGTGATAATCTGAGATAGTGGGAGGACTGATTCCGATGACAGCATTTTTTTTCTTTACATTTTTTTCTTTCATTTTCTTTTTTTAAGTGAAATTTACTCAACTTTGCAATGGACTTTTCCCTCCTTATACAGAAACCATTACATTTTCTTTTTTTATAAAACAGGGCTTGGGAAGCAAGAGCTGAGCATCTTTTGTGACACTGAATACACACATTTTTCAATTACATATGTACCTTAGAAAGGCAGTATTCTATGTCATATGAAGGCCTACAAGATCTTTTTTTAAGTCACATTTGCTTATAAAGTAGGCAAAACAAAGGAAATTTTTTTTCTCGAGACCCAATTTTTCTATCATAAAAACAGTTACTGAGGGCTGACCATATGTCAGACTTTAAAATAATGATTGAATCATCACAGCAAACCCTTTTTACAGATCCAAAAATGGAAGAGCCCGGATGTCACCCAGACAGCAGCTCCTACAGCCTGGCTTCTAATAGCCTCCTTCTAAAACTGTGCTAGGTACTCCAACAGAGTCTAAGAGAATTATTGGGGAACAGAAGCTATAACTTCCACCCACATCCCCGCTCTCTCCTCAACCCTTTCCTTGACCCTCAACCTCTGCCTGTGAAGTAAAAGTACACCCCCACTAGTGTTGCAGTAAATACCTGAATGGGGATAAAATGTGGAATTGGGGATGGACAGAGAAATGATGCTTGTCTGTATTCAGCATGTTTGGACCCCAGCTCAGCAAGCCATAAATGCCTGGTTAATGGTGTAACCCAGATTAGCATCTGGCCCTGCCTCCTTAAGGAGCTTTGCCAATGCCCTAGAGGGAGGGGCTGAATAAGAAGTTAAGAGTAAATAAAATAAAATGAAATAAAGTAAAATATGCAAAATTACTTCTCTAGGAAATTGAGTGAATCTGCAGAGTTGGTAATATAATGCAACACCAGTGGACTTCCTCCAGTTTAACCTAATATCGGTGAGAATGGAAGGGTTATGGCTGGGGCCATCTTCTTGGCACTTTGGGAACTTCTTGAGAACAAGAAGAATAGCAAGGGAAAGGTGGTGTCAGTCATGGCCATGTGCCTATGAGAAACGTGACGCCCCCAGACATCCTTGACCTAGAGGAGGTGGGTCTGGTGCCTGGATTACAGTGAACCTGGAAATGGGTCTTGTTAGCTGTAATTGTGACCATTTTGTATCCTGTGGGCCAATTTGTTTTAGGGAGATTTGGGTCATCAATCTGGTATTTATAAATCTGTTTATGAGAAATATAAGATAAGAGGATCTATCCTCTCAATATACCAATGCTGTGTTTATGGAGCTATTTGATCTAATAAGGTGTCTTTTATTTAGGAATGAGTGACTCTAATGGAATTCTTTTGTTCATTTTCATACTCTCATTTTTATTTTCAGTGTATATTTCATTTTCTTATATCTTATACTCCATTCAGGTGATCTTTATATTTCCTATGAAAGACTCACAATATTTGATATGAACAATAGTTAACAGGGTCAAAGTCTGCATCTACATACACGAACCAGAATAAAGATACAAAATATTTTTAAAAATTTCTGGTTTCTGAACCAGAAATTCCTTCTTTGCTGAAATTCTCTAGTATTATCATATCATATCCTAAAACTCTCAACCAGGAGAGCAAATGTTCTCTCTCTACCAGGAAATGAATTAACTGTCATCATTTTTTAAAGCAGATTTTGCGGAGTCCCTGATGGGCATGAGAAAAATAGTTCCCTTTTACTATTGAGGAAAACTATGCCTGGCCAGAGTATATCCAGTGACTATTAAGTGGGTTATTACAAACTTAATTTCTTAATCTATCAGCACGAAGACACATAAATTATTCTTGTTCAGTTGTTGACATTTGCTGATACCTAAAGAAAATATATATATTTTTGAACATATGTCCATGTTTTCAGGTTTGAATTAGAGAGAAAGGGTTAGTTATACAAATAAATCTTGGTTAACTAAGCTGGACTTGGGTGAATAATTATGAATAATTTGTATTTTTATTTTTTCTAATCAGGTGCATCCCCTCAATTAAAATATGTTTATGTCACTGACTTTCTCAGTTTTTTTTTTAAAGATTTTATTTATTTATTCATGCGAGACAGAGAGAGAGAGTCAGAGGGAGAAGCAGGCTCCCAAGAAGCAGGGAGCCTGATGCAGGACTCGATCCCAGGACCCAGGGATCATGACCTGAGCCAAAGGCAGATGCTTAACCATCTGAGCCACCCAGGCGCCCTGACTTTCTCAGTTTTAAATTCTATGGTAGAGGTGAGTTTTTTTTTTTAATTATCACTATGTAGCAATCAGAAAAAAGTCAATGTGAACTTTTATTCCTCAACAAATGCTATTTGCTACCATCAGGCTGGTGTCTCCTGCCTGTTTCTTAATCCTGCTGTGCTCAGCCAACTTTGAGTCTTTAAAAAATATATATATAATCTAGAAGGCCTTCCCCAGTCCTATTTTATCAACATCCTTCGAGACCTTGTTCAGGATATCTACATACCTGGAAAATTTTCTTTTTCAAATCCTTCCAAGTTTGTCTGTACTACTCCATCAGAATCTTAATACATACCCATCCTATTCTCTAGATGTCTCTATTATGCACTTTTTAAAAAAAAAGATTTTATTTATTTATTTGACAGAGAGAGACACAGCGAGAGAGGGAACACAAGCAGGGGGAGTGGGAGAGGGAGAAGCAGGCTCCCCGCTGAGCAGGGAGCCCGATGCGGGGCTCGATCCCAGGACCCTGGGATCATGACCTGAGCCGAAGGCAGATGTTTAACTTACTGAGCCACCCAGGCTCTCCTCTACCATGTACTTTTACATAAGCCATAGTGGATATAAGTTTTGTTCATGACTAATTTCATTGCATATATCTTGCTTCTTCAACTATATTATAAGCCTCCAGAGGGCAAGTTCTATATATTAGTTTAATTATTTTGTATTCCTTCACACTTAGAGGAAGGCTAGTGAGAGGTGGGTAATAATTTTTTGGGTATTGGTTGCAGTTTGATATTTTCCCTGATAGCTTTTAATTAGTTTGTGGGCAGGTTAATTCATAGGCTAACTTAAATAATTTAATAAGCTTACAATTTAATACAACTTACTAAGTCATTAGCAAGATATTTCTCTCAGTTACATATAAAAGACTATGATTTTCAAGAGTTTTATTTCCAATATTTTTTACTTAAGCACGGACATCTTATTGTATGTAGGCATTATTTTTATGTCCAGATTGAGGGAGTATATGGAGTGGACATTATTTTTTTTAACCATGTTTTAAATTCAGCTTCGGGGATCAGTTAAGATATAAGATGTATGGTTGTTAGTATATAAAAAAAACTGCAATTCTCTAGACTTTTTTAAGTTTTTTTTCTTTTTTGTCATTGTGATGTAATACATGCTTGGTGTAGAAAACTCAGAAAGTGTGGGAAAGCGGAACAAACCAAAACAAGAATCCCCCATAATTCCACTGATTTCCTCATTACTAATACCCTGGTGTATTTGATCCTCACAGTGATTTTTCTAGGTAAAGAAAAACTAGAACTTTTTTGAGGCCCAAGTTTTACATTTATATTTTCTTCTTTAAGAAAAATAATACAAAATTATAAATAAAAAATCGAGTTCAAAAAGGAATATTTTTATAGAAAGTAAAGTAAATCACAGAAATTACAAATTTTGTCAAGTAGAAAACTACCACAAATGTCAGAAAAATAAAAAATTACTGTTTTTAATGTTTTACTGTTTGACACTCCGCCTCTCTCCCCATGTTTTGGGTTGAATACTCACTGACTGCTTCTTTGTAAGACAATGATTTTTTTTAATACCATTTTCTATAGAGAAGCTAAAAAGATAATTTGTCTTCCCTCTCACGTAGTTGATCAAAATTCATTTATTACTGGTGATTTGGAGGAATCTAACTTCACACTCCTTATTGGTACTCTCTCATCTGTAACTTCTCTGTTGCAAGTGGGAGGGAGGGATGGGTATTTCTGATGGGGGGGCAGCCCCTGCCCCGACAAAGTCTGTCTAATCTGGAGGGGATGGAGGTGTCCATGAGACCAGGACAAGGTGGCCCTCTGATCTGAGAACTAGGTAGTACCTCATACAGATCTTTCTCCTTAGGGACAAAGATAAGACCTGAGACCTGTAGAAGATTCTTCAAGATGTGTTCTTGCTGGACCTGGTGGATCTGGAGGTAGGTCTGGTGGCCTGCAGGCTCTTGCACCCCCAGATGACCACCAGGGTAGAGAGAGTGACCTCCAGCCTGGGAAAATGGCTAAAGCTGGCCTTTTCTTCTTGAAAGAGGACACGTCCGATTTTGGAAGAGCTTGTGCAAAGCAGGGGCCTGGAGCAGAAGTGTGGTGGCTTTGTAGTCAATCCACACCTCTTTTTCCTCTTCTTTTTTTTTTTTACGATTTTTAAAAAAATTTATTTGAGAGACAGAGAGAGAGAGAGAGAGAGAGAGAGAGAGAAGCAAGAGGAGGAGCAGAGGGAGAGAGACAAGCAGACTCCATGCTGAAAGCAGAGCATAGAGCCCGATACTGGGCTCAGTCCCAGGACCCTGAGATCATGATCTGGGCTGAAATCAAGAGTCGGTCACTTAACAGACAGAGCGACCAAGGCGGCCCTTACCCCTCTTCTTGATACATATTTACACCAAATAGTGTTTGAGTGACCTGATTTTTTTTTCTACTTAGCAATACTGTGTATTGTGACTTTTTTTCCATACTAAAAATATTTTTCTAGAATACATTTAAGAGATGCTCAGTAATCATCACATAATAAAACTTACCATACTTTTCTTAGCCAATAATCTGTTGGAAGACATTTTGGTTCTTTGTAATTTTTTAATATTGTAAACAATGTTACATCCAACAATATGCACCTATCTGATGCCATATTTCAGGGTGATCTCTTCTTTGGATAAATTTCTGAAAGTGACAATTCTGGGTAAAACGGTATACAGATTTTTTTAAAGGCTTTTATATATCCATTAAGACTTCATACGTTGTTAAGCTATCTTAGAGAAATATCATAACAATATATCCTCCCAATAATCGTTTATGAGAGGAACTTTGCATTTCTTCAGTGGAAAGCACTATAAATTAAGACTATTACTTAGCAACCTCGAGAGAGCCATTAAGGAACTGTAGACTGTTTTGAGAAAGACATATACAAGGCATGCCTGCCTGACACATTTGTCAGAACAAGACCACAGAGCAGCCTGCATGAACAACTTTCCGAAAACTTTCTACTGACATCAAAAGTCTGTGATCTGTCATTGAATTTTGCTACTTAGGCAGTATGTATGATGTATGTTCCGATAGTGAAAGAAATTTAAGACAATCTTGAAGGCATGGGTGTCTTTTGGGAAGCTGGTAGGATTTGGTGCAATAAGAGTTCAAGCCCTCTGCATATTGGGTGGCTGCAATGCAATATTAATGTCCTTTGGTTTTGAGGAATGGCAACAACCAGCCTTTTCTAGTCCAACATGAATGTATTACTATGGTTTTATGTAAGTAAATTTGATGGCATGATTATTTTCTATCCTATTGTATTTACTATGAAATATGAAAAAGCAAGGGAAGATAGCATAATAAAAACTATGGAACACTATTAATAAAAACCAGGAAAGAAAAAAAACAAAAGAGCTGTTGCATATTGCCAAGCAAAGAAACCAATTAATGTTTAAAATGATGGGAGTTTCTACATGTTACATAGAAATAATTTAATTTATAAAAAATTTAATTGTTTTGAATGTTTAAAGTCTCTTAGGAAGTCCACAATTGAACATTCATTAAAGTCTTACTGTCTAGGGACGATACTTTAGCATGACATGTTATAAATAAGTCAAAGAAATTTAATCAAAAATTTCATTTCAGGTTCCATGAAAACAAGTAGTGATTCTTTTTAATAACTGGCTCATGTGTCTTTTCTAGGAAATGCAAAGTGAAAAACTACAAACATAATGTACCAGACTAAGTTAGACGTCACAAAATTGAAATGGAAGAAAGAACAGGAACATTCAAGAGGCAAGTGACCCTTGCTGCATTCGGGGTCTCGCAGTAGCGTAGGCACAGGATATGGGTGTCATCAGGCAAATGTGGCTCTGGCCAGTGGCCCTGGGCGAGGTAGCACGTCCACTGCTTATGTGTACCTCCGACTGGGTTGTGTTTGCTTTCTCCACCCCACGTCGTGTGAGGAGCCCTAGCTGTAATAGAATCTGGAAAGTACAAAAACTCTGAATTTTTTTGTACCCAGGTGTTAGTTTTCCAGCCTCTCTCGTACAAGAAACCACACTAAATGGTGGTTGGAGTTGTTTTCGAGTAAGCACATTAGCCAATGGGGTGCAGGTGATTCAACTTCTCTTCTTCACATAGAACAGGTTGACACTTTTATGCAAAGAATTCATTGAACAATCTAATTCAATCATTTTTTGAGGGTACCTCCCAGGTGCACCTACTTCTATGATAACATAAGAAGAAAAATCCACAAATAATTATAGCACAGAATACTATGATTGATACAAGAGAAGAACCAAGAAGTACTCTGAAAAATTCAAAAAGAGGAGCGATTACACCATTTTTTGTGGAGGGGGCAGATTTGAAAGACATCATGTAGGAGGTAGCATTTGAGATGTGCCATAGATGGAAAGAATTTTGACAGGTGAACATGTACCATTATAGGTGGAGAGAACAGGATGAGCAGAGGTACAGTACCTTAAAAACACGGCTTCGGTTTGGAGAACAGGAAGTCATAAAGTTCTATGGCAACAGAGAGGTAGTGAGCATAATGCCAGAAAATTCACCCATGATGAGAAGATATCAGTTCATTCAGTAGGTGAATGGTGGAGGTGGTGGTAGAAGTGACAAGTGACAGGAGATGGTTACTAAGGTTTCGAGCTGTGAATTGACATCATCAGAATCTAAATTTCATCAGAATATTCTGGTTTGAATGTGTTGGATTTCTTCAAATAAAGACAGGCTGGGGGCAGGAAGCAAGAATGGAGACTATAGCCATAATCTCATAGATTGACCAGAAGGACGTGAGCAAGGGGGGGCAGGTGGCAGTGTGCATCCATTCCAGATGCTAGTTGTGAGCAATAGAAATATTTCTGGCTAACCTAGGCTCAAAGGCAATGTATCAGAAAGATCCATAGGATAGCTGGAGAAACAAGCACAGAAAAGAGAATCCAGAGGAGAGACGGGAGCTGGAACCATTGTCAAGATAACTCACATGAGTAGCCTGATCAAACAGGTCCTGCTCTGGCTCTTGTTGGTGGATACGCCATTGGTCTCTTGATGATTTTGCTGTTGCATAGACTTACTGAGGTGTTCCTACATGTTTATATTGCTTTAATTTTCACAGGCCCAGATGGGAGGATCTGATTGGCTGAGTTTTTTTTCCTACGTGCCAGGGGCTGAAAGAGAGAGGCTTCTGTATGTTGGTTTCCAGAATGGGAGCTGGAGTACTGCACCTTCCCAATCCCACACACAGTGAAGAAGAGGGTTTGGCGGCTGGGAGGCCAAAAAAAGAGAAAAGGTCAATGTTCACTGGCTCTTGCCTCCCTGGCTGCTTAAGAAACACACCCTTTATCTACACTTAAACTGAAAAAGAAAAATAAGTAATATTACTCAAACAACTCCTTCTCCAGTGGGAAATACCCAACACCTTGTCATATTTTGTATCTGGTTCAGTATCTCTGAAAAGTGCCCATTTTTCTTCTACATGAGTCTTCACTCCATTTGATATTCTGCCATCTCTGAACTAATTTTTCAAATTGACAATCACCAATAAAACTCACATACCATATGGGACACAGGGGGAGAAAAAGAGAGAGAAACCTTTATGCAGCTCGTCGAGAGGCTGTATTCAGAATTTATCACTTGCGTCCTCCACTGCCCTCTTGATGATCCCTTCCCCCGGGTGTTTGGAGGTCAGGGTGGTCCTAATCTTGCCTGTTTTTTAATTTCTCTGTTCTAAATGCCTATTATAGGGCCTGGCACAGAGTAGATTAATTAATTAACTTTTCCCCTGGACATGCTTCTACAAGGGGAAGTCCACATACATTGACTGGACCTCCAGCCATGCTCTTTCTGTCCCCCGGGAAGTAGCTGTCAGTCCGTTCTTTCTGCTAGTCAGAAGTAATCGCCAGTACCATGACATCCTTTCCCTCATTTTTACCCATTGACAGGAGATGCCGGCAGTTGTCAGCTTCCAAGTCAGTGGGACCATTGTTAAATGCTGCAAATTGGCTTCTATTTCAGAGCATGTACTGCACCTTACAGGACAGCCCTCCCACTTTGCAAATGTTGAGTCCTTTTGGGCACTGTAACTAGGTCTCCAGTAGACTGATTGTATAATGTCTGCTACACGTGGATGTTGTGGAATATGATAATTCCAGTGAATCTCATGGGCACCAGCATATTGACTTCATCCTTTTATGGTAAATTAGGTTTGTTGCTCAGAAGGACTGTTGTCTGGTATCCCCTTGCCATGAGGGTTGAAAAGAGCCGGCAGGCTGGGAAGGATGAGCAACCCACTCAAGCAACTTCCTGCGTCTTCAGGACTTGCTGGGGCCCAGCTGCCTGTATATCTTTTGCACTTGAAGATGGATAAGCTGGAATTTATCATATGTATCATTTAGGTCCCATCGTCCCCTGTAAGCTATTATAAGTTGTTCACTCTGAACCTGGACTCAATAGCAAGGCATGAGCCTCTAAATAGAGCCTTCCTTTAGAACCTAAGGGGCCTCCTTTCTGATTCTCCTTAGAGGAGTTTGTGACAGTCTCCATACAACATCCCGATCTACCTGAGACCTTTTGAGTTCCCTCACATGGTTGGGTCATAATGTTGATGGAAAATTTCCTGACTCTACTGTCTACCCAGCCAGAGAGCATTATCTTGCTGTTGGTCTCACTCAAGGCCAATGGCTAGCAATCCACTTGGTAAATGTATCAGAACATCTCCCCGAAATGTGACTTATTTTGCCTTGCACATTTGAAAAGACACATGATATATTGTGCCTCTTTTCTTACTGGTGGAGTGATGACTTTGTCTTTTTCTTTAGAAGGGATATCCAACATACCTGAAACCACTGAACCCTGACTTATCTTCTTTACTGAATCATTAGGCCTCTTTATTCCTGTAAGATCTATCCCTTGCTCTCTAGCACATATGTCTCTTTCTAAAAGTACCTACTAGTTCCTGCTGTCTGGGTCCTGCTAGCATGAGATATCAGCAAGGTAGTGGCCCAGAGTGATGGTTCAGTGGTCAATGTTCTGTAGGCTCAGTCATGGCAAGGGGCTGAGGGTGGATCGAACCCTGGGGCAAGAATGTTAAAGTGTGCTGCTTTCTTGCCAAGTGAAGAAATTGATTTCTGTCATTGTCTTTATGTTGAGATACAACAGAAGCACTTGCCGGGTTAAGGGCTCCAGTCCAGGTGCCAGATTTGTAGTGTTTTATTCCTGAAAGGAGACAACGTCCAAAACAGGTCTTGTTCGTCACATGATTCAGGTTCTCAGAATCCAATTCTGTTTCCAAAACCTATCTATCTTCTGCAATGGCCATACTGAAAAAGTTAAATGGGGATTACAGGGTCACCACCCCTGCATCTTTTAAATCTTTGATGACAACATGAATCTCTGCAATTTCTACCAGGGAAGTGGTTAGCTCTTGGTTTTTTAAATTTTGGATTTACTGTTTTGTGAGGAGGAGGAGAAACAGACTTCTACTTGGTTCTTGCTTCCGTCTTATCCCTTATTGCCCTGGACTAATGAGTTCATATGAAGAACCTTCTAGTTTCTGAAGATACCCATTTCAGCTATTGCCTGTGAAACTGGGGAAATAAACTCAAAATGTGTTGGGGGATTCACTGAGGTTACCATGTCTGAACTCCACTTACTGTTTGATTCTCACATCAGACCGCTTAGTAGGTATGGAGTATTTTTTATTTAAAAAATCAAATAGGGCAGAGCCTGCGTGGCTTGGTCAGTTAAGTGTCTGCCTTCGGCTCAGGTCATGATCCCAGGGTCCTGAGATTGAGCCCCACGTTGGGCTCCCTGCTCAGTGGGGAGTCTGCTTCTCTCTTTCCCTCTGCCTGCCGCTCCCCCTGCTTGTGCTCTCTCTGTCAAATAAATAAAAAAATCTAAAAAAAAAAAAAGTCAACGAAGGGGGGAAATCAGAGGGGGAGATGAACCATGAGAGACTGTGGACTCTGAGAAACAAAGTGAGGGTTCTAGAGGGGAGGGGGGTGGGGGATGGGTTGGCCTGGTGGTGGGTATTAAGGAGGGCACATTCTGCATGGAGCACTGGGTGTTATGTGCAAACAATGAATCATGGAACACTACATCAAAAACTAATGATGTAATGTATGGTGATTAACATAACATAATAAAAAAAAGTCAAATAGGACCTCAGTGAGTCGCTCATATAGTCCGTCCCTAGGAACCCTGGTCACTGCCAAAGAACTGGACCATTTTGATGGCTTGCCTTGATACCTATTAAAAAAGCCACCCTACTTTGCTGCTGGAGATTAAGGCTTTTGCTGCTCCAGGATCCTTCAAATCTAGTTGAAATCTGAAAGCCCTAACTTTCACCATAGTATCTTGCAATGGTGCAAGATCAGTGCGAGATCAGTATCTTGCACTGATGCAGATCAGTGATTAAAGAGCTTTTCATAGATATTGGTATTGTCCTTAAAGGACTTAGTGAAGGAAGTGCCTGCCAGGTCACTTTGGGGCCCATAGTCCGAGACTGAGTGGGCATCGGTCATATGATCGATATACTTCAATGTTCCTATCTTCCAGAGTCTTCAGAGTCCATTCATTACATTACACAGAGGAATCTCTGGCATTTCAGCTTTGCTTGGTGTGGTCCAACACAGAGTCAAGATTTCTATGAAGCAGCTGAGCACACTACTAGAACCACTCCCAGTTTTTGAGCAAGGTCATTAAATCTAGAATTTCTGCTTAGTGTGCTCATGTTGATAATTTCAGCCCTAATATAAAACTACATTCCTTTCTTCCTGGGTCGAATACCTTCAAATATATTCTTGCACATACTCCTTAGAGTTTTGCCAACACAAGCAAGCAAAGTTCTGAATTGTTTCTGGTGTATAATTCTTTATCCTTTGTGGTCCATATATACAATGGAATATTACTCAGCCACCAGAAAGGATGAATACCCAACTTTTACATCCACATGGATGGGACTGGAGGAGATTGTGCTAAGTGAAATAAGTCAAGCAGAGAAAGTCAATTATCCTATGGTTTCACTTATTTGTGGAACATAACGAATAGCAGGGAGGACATTAGGAGAAGGAAGGGAAAAATGAAGGGGGGGACTCGGAGGGGGAGACGAACCAGGAGAGACTGTGGACTCTGAGAAACAAACTGAGGGTTTTTTGGGGGGGGAGAATGGGTTAGCCCGCTGATGGGTATTAAGGAGGGCACGTACTGCATGGAGCACTGGGTGTTATACGCAAACAATGGATCGTGGATCACTACATCAAAAACTAATGATGTATTTATTGTATGGTGACTAACATAACATAATAAAATTTAAAAAAAAGGGCATAGAAAAAGACCTTACAAAAATACACAACAAACTGCTTAAAAAAAAGAATTCTTTATCCTTGAGTTTGACTTTTTTTGTTGGCCCCTTGGGGCGTGTTTGGATCTAGCTGTAGTTGTAGGACTGGTGACAAGGGAGTGTGCGTGTGTGCGTGTGTGCCTGTACCCACAGGACTATTGGGTGTAGAATATGAGAATTAGCTTCATTATCATAGGTAACTCTCTGAGGCAAGGAAGATCTTTTAAAAATGTCTTTCACATGTGAATATTCAGTTTGAGTTTGTAGATCAATTCTGGAAACTACAGAAACATAAAATAACGACCATTCAGAAAATGTTGCCAAATTGTTGAAAGTCTGATTTCTCAAGGGATTCATTATCATAAAATCTCTTTTCCAGATGAAGGAAGATTTCCCTGGATCAAAGGGGTTAGATTTGGCTGGGTTAGAATTGGTCTCTTATTTTCTGAATCAAAATCAAGACCCAAATAATTCCACTGAGATCTGGCCTTGAATTTGATAGGCCTTGTGATCAAAGATTCCCTGCTCCCTATAACCTCGATTTCTTCTTTCTTTTTTTTTTTCTCTTACATTGAAGCATCTGATCTTCTCTGTTTATCTGAGATAATAACATATTAAGCTTAAACAAGAACTTGTTTTTTTATAGTCACTTGGGCTTCTAACTGCAAATCTGAATCAAAAAAGAATTTAATAAAAAGAAAACAAAAAACAAGAATTTAATGAACATGTTTAAAAATGGAAACAGAAGCCCTTATACATCATATACTACAGTGCTTATTTTTGTACAAAAATAATCAACTGAACTGTAAAAGAGTACAACCGCTTTGACATATCCCTTCAGTAGCAAATATAACAATTAAAAAATTCAGACATGAACACACCCTGTTCAAATTTTACCAAATAGAATTTCTTTTGCCCGAATATAATTTGTACTCCCTTGCCTGGGGATCTGTGGAAATCTGCAGCACAGCCAAGTCCTTTTGATTCCTGTTGAGATTCTCATGATGCCAAGTCACTTCTCACATCCCTGACCTTGGGCTCACGAGAATGCTGTTTACTTAAAAAAGAACAAAGTAGCCACCGGAGTTTAAGTTTTTATATATAATTTCTTTGTTTTTGTAAGGACATTATTAAAACAACTATAAAACACTGTGGAAGGAAAGAAAACTCTAATTTCACCTCTAATTTTAACTCCCTGCCAGCACAAATATTTTCATTCTCTCTTGTGCTTCCTTCATGTCTGAACCAGGAAGGGACGGGCTTCAGGCTTCCACAGGCAGCTCAAGCTTTCCATGTTTGATTCCAATCAATTTCAGGTATCAATAACCACACCACAGTTCCTTTCTAGACTTCTAGACTTTTACATGTGTGTGTATTATATATACATACTTTTGTACATAGGGGTTTCTCTCTCGACTAAATTATTAATTTGCAAAATTTATTTCTTTTAGTGCTGCATGTCCGGAGAGGGTCAGCAGTGGGCTCTGTCTTCCGCCTGACCTTTCATTTGTCTCTCTCTCTCTCTTTCTCTCGCTCGTTTTTAGCCCTTTCACCCATTGAAAGACGTCAGTGCACACCACACCCTGAGCTGATCACTACTCCCAGGTACTCTAATCCATTCGAGATTTTAGATATGGGTAAGATACTTTTTGACTTTATCCTTGCTTCAAGCCATTGCCTCTTCCCTCCCTGCAACTCTGAATTCATGGGCTCTATTACCTCCCTTGCCTGCTTTCAAGAGGGGCCAATTAGTTTCTGAGCTCATCTCCCCCTCATAAGCCTTGCCAAATGTAACAATAGCACAAGTACAAAGGATTAACAGTATGCCTCCTCACTGCTTCCCCTAGACGTACAGGCTCAGGGGGTTTGTGATCTGTTTCCCAAGTTTGCACAGGTGACAGTGTTCTTCCTGTGTGTTGCCACAATGTAATTTGGCTCACCACCTTTCCAAATTCCGTCTACAGTTTTCTTGCCGCCTGCCGATGAGCCACCAAGCCAATACCACACCGTTTAGCCTTCTATTTTGGTAGCACTCCACTTTTAGGGGCCGATATTTATATCTGTCTGTTATGGTGCAGTAACGAATAACTTTAAAATATCAATGATGTAATACATAACACATGACATAATGACTTCTGAGAGAATCTATTTCTTGTTCATGATGTCCAAAGAGGGCTGGCTCATCAGAATGACTTAGGGCCTCAGACCAATGGAAAATGCTTCTGAGTGCATCCTCTGATGGTTGCTGAGACAGGAAAAAGGTGCTGTGCCCTATCATGTGCTGCCATGACACGCATTAGTTCTGTCCCTGTTTCACTGGTCATGATAAGTCATGTGATCAGGCTTAACTTCAAAGTGCAATCTTACTGTTGTGGGATGAACTGTACCTCCCAACAGATGTTGAAGTCCTAGCCCCCCCAGACCTGTGAATGTGACCTTATTTGGAAATAGGGTCTTCACGAAGGTAATCAAGTAAAAATGAGGTCAGAAGGTGGGCTCTAATCCAATATGACTAATGTCCCGATAACAAGGAGAAATTTGGATGGAGGCAAACATTTGTAGAGGCAAGACAATGGGAAAACATGGGGAGAATATAATCTGCAAGCCAAGGAATGCCTGCGGTTACCAGAAGCTGGGAGAGGGGCATGGTACAGATCCTCACAACCCTCAGAAGAAACCATCCCTGCTGACACCTTGATTTTGGACTTCTGGCATCTAGAACTGTGAGACGATACATTTCTGTTGTTTTAAGCCACTTTATCACAACAGTCTCTAGAAACGAAGACAGCCTACTATGTATGCAGAAGGAGGAGGAAATTGGAATATTTGTGAACAGCATTAGCAATCATCACAATGTATTCATGTAAAAGTACATAATTTTACTAGTTTTAGTCTAAGTTTATAGAAAAATTGGTTTAATTTTCTTCACTTAACATTATTTAATTAACATGTGTTGGCATTTTATACTGACATTTTCATTATTAAATTGCTGCAATATACTTTATGATATAGTCTAAATTTTAATTTATAATCCTCATGCTGGGAACAAGTACTATGAATTGCAAAACCGAAAATTCTAAAAAGACTCTGCAATTCTCAGATAGCATCAATTGCCAATAAAGCGATTAATGTGAGGGGCCAAGAGTGCGAGCACATTATTTTGTGTTGCAGTTAGTGTATCTAATGCTAACTCTTAGAAAGTCAGAGATTATTGCTAGAATATGGTTGAGTTTATTATTATGTAGATAACATGTACCAGTCTGTTCTGTTACTAAACTTTCTGAGAGCTGAAAAATACACGTGCTGTATAAAAAACTTCTATCTGCAAATATTCCAAGAAATATTTCAATTGTATCCCTTAATTCAGAGATACATAAAGCAAGGCCTGGCTTTCTAGGGAGTAGTCAATGGTAAAAATCCAAATTAGATTTGTTCTTATTCTCAATATCTGTTGTTGCTCAGGAAGAAAATCCTTTGATCTTCAACTCCTATCCAGATATATATCCTTGTAAGGGATGTTGTAGTACATGCTGGAACACATTCTTTCTTCTTTCCTGCTCCAGAATTAAATTATGCATGAATCCCTGGTGTATATAAATATTTCCGTCTAGTTGGAATCTCACTTGCAGATGGTAGAATGTCATAAATATAACCGGAAAAAAAAAAAAACAACAACAATAATGGGCTCAGGGTACTCAAGGTATATTAATGTCACACATGTATGAAAAATGCATGAGATTCTTTCTTAGAGTGACGATGCCATTTTTATTTCTTATCTATAGTTAACCCTTAGAAAAGTGAACAAAATAACAGGATGAAATGAAATATTTTCTTTGGGCTACGTTTCATGATTTCAGGGTTGAATTAAAGAAATCCTTATTTAGCCCTGAAATTCGTGTAGCATGCTGAGACCATTTCAGTACTAAGCCCTGTTTAATAAACTTAAGAGAATTTTCAACACAGTGTATGGGAAATAAGCTTCTCAATTCTTGTTTTGGCAATGTGTGTGCAATTCTTACTATGT
The DNA here is from genome assembly GCF_037043125.1 of Eumetopias jubatus. Taxonomy (NCBI): domain Eukaryota; kingdom Metazoa; phylum Chordata; class Mammalia; order Carnivora; family Otariidae; genus Eumetopias; species Eumetopias jubatus. Next base: position 39,895,014 of record NW_028274818.1, read on the forward strand.
TTCATAAAGCTCCAGATAGGGGAAAGTCAGAGTTTTGGTTAGCTCAGAATGTCAAAGGAAGTGACATGAAAAATCCATTTCATAAGATGATAGATTTTGGCTTAGAGAATTGATGGCACTTGGGCAAGGTCAGAGAAAATAAATTTGGTTTTGGACCCAGGACTCCAAGGCCTGACTCCCGCATCTGCCCATGAGGTAACATTGTACGCCCAGTACTCCTGGTAAGGTCCTTCCCTTGTTGACTGACATTTAACATTTAAAAAACGGGCCATTTCTAAATGCTATTCAAAGTCTTGCTTAATCTTTTAAATCATGAGATTTACTTCTCTGTCTTGTTTCTTTGTTCATACTTTCCTAGATATAATTAGATAAAAAAGACCACCCTGCCTTATAGATATCAACAGTGAGTTCCCAGACAGCAGCTAATGCCCAGAGCAGCATGAAGTGTGCATTTATGATTACTGATCAACTAAAATGTGCTACGTATTATGCTACATGGCAGCAGAGTGAACTAATGATTTGGGATGGGGGTGGGGTGAAAGAACTGTAAATGGAAAATGGGTGGCTGCATTTCTTTTTTTTTTAAAGATTTTTATTTATTTATTGAGAGAGAGAGAGAATGGTAGAGAGAGAGCATGAGAAGGAGGAAGGTCAGAGGGAGAAGCAGACTCCCTGCTGAGCAGGGAGCCTGATGTGGGATTCGATCCCGGGACCCCAGGATCATGATCTGAGCCGAAGGCAATCGCTTAACCAACTGAGCCACCCAGGCACCCGGGTGGCTGCATTTCATGTGATTACAGAGGATGATCCCATGAGCTCTACTTCAGGGCATGGTGAAAGACTTCCCCAAAAAGGGACATTTGAGCTGGGTTTTTACATGTGAATAGGAGTTTGACAAACTATGTGTGTACATGTGCGTCATGATAATCTGAGCTCCCGCCATGTGGTGAGGTGATATCATGATATAGTGGAAAGAACTCTGGGCAGAAAATCAAGAACTACACATTCCTGTCCTGATTTGTACGCTCTAACTTCTGGAGAAGTCATTGGACATCTCTATCCTGCAGACCGTTTCATGAAAGTGTTTCAAAAAAGAAAAAAATCTCCATAGACGTCAGGAAATTATTCCCTCTCTGCAACTGGCTTTTCTACCCTCAGTCCATTCACACAAGATTTTATGACTATGTCTGTTTGCAGTTCACCTTTTCTCCCTTGCCCCTCTTATTTCCAGTATCACTTGACATTAAAAGTCATCTCTTTTTTGTTAATGAAGCTATTTCAAAGATAATTCTCCTCAATACCACATGCTTACTGAGGAGAAAAAATTTAAATTTGTCTTTTTAAAAAAGGTTTTATTTATTCATTTGAGAGAGAGTGAGAGAGCAAGTGATCCAGAGAGAGCAGGAGTGGGGGTGAAGGGGTGGGGGTGAGGGGCAGAGGGAGAGGGAAAAGCAGATTCCCCGCTGAGCAGGGAGCCCCACGCTGCAGATCCCAGGACTCCGGGATCATGACCTGAGCTGAACGCAGATGCTTAACTGAGTGAACCACCCAAGCGTCCCCAAATTTAAGTCTTAAAATTTAAATACATATTTGACTTCCCAGTATTTGTGCGACATTGTGCTGTGGGTACCTAAAGATGTCTAGGTTCTGCCCATTCCCTTAGGAATTCATAAGTCAAAAATAGAGATTGTTCCAGAAATAACTCTGATGTAGTCAGACAGGGATAAAGTCAGGGAATCTCTGATGCAGTAGCAGGGGGGACAGAGCCACTGCATAGGAGGAACTCTCTCATGAAAGTCAAACTTGAAACCAAAGACAGTGACAGGTGCCAATGAAGTGGACTATCGAGTGCCACTCTCTTTACACCTCACTTCCCCTTCGCATTATCTCATTTGATCTTCACAACGAAGTTGGGAGGTAGGAAGGTAACATCTTTTTTTTTTTAATGGATGAGAAATTCAAACTCAGGAAAATTAACTCACCTCTCCAGAGGTCACAGTAGTGAGAGGGAAAACTGGGATTGATTTCTAAATTCAGTCATTTTTCCATGGCACCAACTGTCTGGACACAGATTGGAGGCCAGACGTGGGAAAGCACAAGCCTGAGAGACAAGCTCTTGGTATGGCTTTTCTTTTTAAAGAATTCCTGGTTGGCGAGTGTTTGGTGTGGGGGTGTTGGGGCGAAAACACCTACATCGCCAGTTTCATGGATTAACCAACAGGTGGCACCAGGTCCCAACGCAAACGTTTTCTTCCTGCAGTTATAGCCCAGACCACTGACTTTCCCTGAAGGCTTATCAATTAAATTAGGCCAATTAAAGTAGGGCTCCTAACCCTGCTTCCTGAGATAGACAGGGTCTACTTACTTACACACCTCGGATCAATAATCAAGGGTATATAAAGCAGGTGCAAGGAAGTGGAAGGCCTGAGGGCTTCGGAACCTCCTGGCTTGAGAATATCCATTCTGCCCTCTAGACCTGAACACCGTTGACAAGCAACTGAGTCCCTCTCAACTCTGACCCTTACCTCTGAGCTAAGGAAAGCATGAATAAACCTTCATATAAGTCCCCTCCCATTTGTTATTAGAAAGACGTGTCTAAGTCGTTAGTCTGGTATCTACTATTGGTGGGGTATTATTCTTAGCTGGCCTAATTGGAGGAGGACTCTTTGATGAAGATTGGGCAAAGTGGAGAGTATTAAGTGGTAGAAAGAAAGGAAAGATGGTCTTTGATTTTGCTATGGCGGCTTTGATTGTTTTTCTCAGAAATGACATTATTTTGTCAACAGCCCCAAAGGTAGTGGGCCAATACATACTTAATAAATGCATAACTGAGTACTCTACATTATTGAAATATAAGATATAGAGCTTCTCTTCTCAAAATTTATAGCTTAATATGGAGAAAGGATGAATTCCTGTGAAACAATGGAAAATACTAGGTTATCATTATGCATATAGTTTATTGATAAATGTGTGTGTGTTAAAGATTAAGGGTAGTTTTTGATTTCCTGCTCATAATCAGACTCTGCTCATTTCTGTGATGTTTGGAATTTGATTTCACGTTTGGAGAGTAATTTCTGGGGAATAGTAGCCAACTTCTCAAATACAACCTAAAGGACAACAATAAATGAAATCCAGAAGGGTCAAAGGTCAAGAGCCCCCTTACAAGAGGCAGAGAGAGAGTGGGGGAGAGAGAGAGAGAGCCCGTGTGAGCCAGGGGGAGGGGCAGAGGGAGAGGGAGAGAGAGAATCTTAAGCAGGCACCATTCCCAGCATGGAGACCGATGTGGGCTCGATCTCAAGACCTTGAGATCAAGACCTGAGCCGAAATCAAGAGTTAGGCGCTTAACGACTGAGCCACCCAGGTGCCCCTTTTCCCTTTTTCTTTCTCTTTCTTTCTTTCTTTCTCTTTCTTTCTTTCTTTCTTTCTTTCTTTCTTTCTTTCTTTCTTTCTTTCTTTCTTTCTTCCTTTCTTTCTTCCTTTCTTTCTTCCTTCTTTCTTTCTTTCTTTCTTTCTTTCTTTCTTTCTTCTTTCTTTCTTTCTTTCTTTCTTTCTTTCTTTCTTTCTCTTTCTGTTTCTTTCTTTCTTTCTTTCTTTCTTTCTTTCTTTCTTTCTTTCTTTCTTTCTTTCTCTTTCTGTTTCTTTCTTTCTTTCTTTCTTTCTTTCTTTCTTTCTTTCTTTCTTTCTTTCTTTCTTTTTCTTTCTTAAAACAATATACCTGTTTTCATTCAATAGGGCAGACCACCCTAAGTAGGTCAGTGGAGTCATGTGAACCTGCTAGTTCCGCTCTTTCAGGTTGCAAAATAAGAGATATGTCAGGTTACCTAAGGAGAAAAAGGCTTGTTATAAGAAGGAAAAGAATAGGGACTAAACAATGGGAAACTTTCTCAGAAGATCTCATGAAGCCTGGAAGCTTGTTTAAGTACAACATGGTTTGTACAATCTTATTCCTTTATGCCTCCTTAATGGCAGAAGGTTTTTGCTTCCTTCCCCTGGTGCACAGGTGTTCCCCTCTTTTTTTTTTCTTTTAATATCAGGGTTTCTGCTAATTTGTGCCTTATACTCATGCTTTCTGTTAGCTTCTGAATAGCTTCTTTTTACCACTTTTCTCTGTGTGTCTCCTTCCTTCCCTCCAACAGCCATCTGGCAGATGACTCTTTCGGTGTTGAATAGAGGATTTGATTATGTTGTCCATGCACCATGGACTAAATATGCTCCTGGTCACCCAATAAGCTTCTGGTGAACTACTTTGGTTGCCTGAGGTCAGGTGCCCTTTCTTGGTTCATTCAATTCTGCCCATGGTATTAGGGCTACACGGTTCAAAGCATAGAGACCTACATGTCAGGAAACCTTTAGAAGTGGGTTATGGCCATGGTGGCCCTTTTGAGCAGGGGCAGCATGACAGCAACCAGGTTTCATAGAGCTCCCAGTGGGCCATATGGACAACTACTGCACAAGAAATAAGAAATTAATGTTTTGACTGAGGTTTTCTCACACAAGCTGTGGGAACCATGCCCATGTGTATTAGTTTTCTATTTCTGCTGTAACAAATCACCACGACTTTAGTGGCTTAAAGCAGCACAAATTTATTATTTCATAGTTCTGTAGGTTGAAAGTTTTGTAAAGGTATCACTGGACTAAAATCTGGATGTTGGCAGGGCTATGTTCCTTTCTGGAGTGCCATGAGAGGGTCTGTTTTCAGGATCATTTAGGTTTTAGGCAAAATTCATATTCTTGCAACTGAAAGATTAAGGATTCTTTATTTTATTTATTTATTCTCTGCTGGCTGTCAGCTGAAGGCCCAGCTTCTAGAGGCCACCTGCTTTCCTTGGCTTGTGGCCCCTTCCTCCATCTTCAGAGCCAGCAAGAGTACTTCAAGTCCTTCTCAAGCTCCAAATCTCTCCTGCTGCTTCTTCTGTCTTCCCATCTCCTTGACAGATCCTTCTACTTTTCTCTTCTACTTATAATTCTCATGTGATTAGATTGGACCCACCAGAACCATCTAGGATAATCCTCCCTTCTGAGAGTCTGTAACATTAATCACATCTGCAAAGTGCCTTTTGCCAGATAAGGGAACACATTCACAGGTTCCAGAATTGGCTCATGGACATCTTTAGGGGGCCATGATTCTGCCTACCATACCATTTCTTGACTTTTACTTGTCTTGGCCATGACAAATATAAATCCTTCAGAATCCATCTCATTTTTTTATGTTCTCCTGAAGCCTTCTTCAAATATTCTTGGCAATCCTGATTTTTTTTCTTCCTTTGACTTTCTACAGCACTTATGCCATATTTTGTTCCATGATTTTGTAGTTCTCTTGATGGTTCTTGCTAATCTGTGTATTTTGTGTTTCTGTCATTTCCTCAGTGAGACTGGAATTCTTGAGGAAATTCGTGCATCTTTTGCATTCCTCACAGCATTTGCCCGGTGCTGGGCACACACAAGCTGATCAATAAATATTTAAAATATTATATAAGTAACAGACTTTGGGGGAAGGAAGCCTAATGGAGGATCTGTCCCTGGGATGATAATCACTAAAGCAGGGATGCCAAAAGATTCTTTTAATATGCTTTCTAATTGCCTCCTCTTAATCTGGCAGTCAGAGTTGATTAGAATTTAAATCATTCTAGCAATACCTTTCAAAAAATATAGTAAGGTCTCTGCTCTTGGATTTTATTGCTCTTTTCATGAAAGAGAACTTCGTTGACAATTCAGGCATGGTTAGAATTTAGGAACCCTTTGTGGACAAAGATCACATAACGTATCATAATTATGCTAAATTCAAGTCTCCTAGAAAGATAAGAGAATAGAATGGTATAACGTTCAGAGTCAGGTTTGATGCCTAGATTCTATCACTTCTTTTATCTTCCAAAGTCCAAAGAACATGTCCATAGAGATAGGACCAGAGATACAAGTATATATGTTATAAAGGACCGGACAACAGTTCATTAATTTGTTTCTAAGAACAAGGACCAAACTGAAAATGCCCATTGGGAAATGATCTTGGGACCCATGCTCTCCGAGCTTACCCACTTACTTTCTGTCTAGAAGGCTGAGGGAGGGCAGGCATGCTGAAGCAGGCCTCTGCTTACTGCATGGAGGATGAAGCCAGGTTGTTTTCTTTTCTTAACAGATATCTGAGGCAGGCAGCCTGCAGTGAGTGAGAAATGAAGGAGGAGCCTGTCCTGATTTGGAGAACCTCACTGTTTATATGGCCTAGTCTCATTAGTCGCTCTGTGATTTGAACACTCAGAGAAGATATTCCTCCTCCTAAGGAAAAGGGAAGAAATGAGGAGCGACTGGAAATGTTATTCCCACTGCTCCTTCCTGGGAAGTGGAACAGGAGTCTTCTGTGGATGTGTGAGGGCAGGGGACAAATGCTAACCCAACTCCTCCCTTCCAGAAATTAGTCTTCATTGTCAGTCGCCACAATGGGCTCTTCTGCACACATTTCCTCATTAATCCTCACCTTGTTCTTGGGAGTGGATATTAACAGCATGGGCTTTGATCTCCAGAGGCCGTTATTTCTCTACTCCCTCAGAGGAGGTCCTCCGACACGGTTTTTGGGGGCAAGTGGGCCACTGGTTAAGGGTGGGAGTTTTTCTGAGTAAATAATATGGGTCAAACTATGTCTTCCACGTAGTTCTATTTTGCTTTTGTAGTTGCTTTTGCTCTGTTGTTTTGGAACCTCTTTATCTGTAACCTATCTTCTCTTTTAAATCCTGTGTTTCCTACAGCAAGATGGTAAGAGATGCTTCTTCCTCCCCAACGTCTTTCTTTGAAAACTTACATATTTTAGATATACAGAAGAGTCGCAAAAGCATCACTAATTTACATGTACCTTTTATCAAGCTTCCCCTGATGTCAATAACTTCTATACCCATAGTACAGGCATCAAAACCAATGACCAGAACTGAGAAGTGAACATGGGTACAATTCTATTCACTCAACGACAAAGTTGTAGATCAAATTTCACCCGGTCTCTCTGCCTCACAAGGTCCTTTTCTTGTCCCAAGATCTTACCAGGACCTCTCCTGCCCTTAGTTACTCTGTCTCTTTAGTCTCCTCCCCTCTGTGACAGCTCCATGTTATTTCTAAGTCTTTCATGACCTTGACACTTTGAATGAGAATCAGTCAATTTTGCAAAATGTCTTTCAGTTTGGGTTTGTCTGATGTTCTCTCATGATAAGACTGAGGTTATGTATTTTTAACTAAAATACCACAGATGACCCATTGTATCCTGACTTGTCAGCACCATTGTATCAGGGGGCAGATGTGTCCTACTGCTGGTGATGTGAACTTCCATCATTCGGTTAAGGCAGTGTCTGCTAGGTTTTCACTGTAAAGTCATTATTTTTACATTTGAAATTGGTAAGTATAGTGGGGGGAGATACTTTGAGAGTGTAGTATAGTATAGTATAGAGTACATATATATATATATCCACTTTTTCGTCAAGGTTTTCCCACTGATATTGAGCATGCCTTGGATCTTTTTAATCTTTTTTAAGATTTATTTATTTATTTGAGAAAAAAAAGAGAGAGAGAAAGTCTTAAGCAGACTTGGTGCTGAGCACAGAACCTGACAGGGGGGCTTGATCCTACAACCCTGATCAGATGGGGGTCTCAGCCAAAACCAAGAGTCAGACCCTTAACTGACTATGCTACCCAGGCACTCCTCAGTGGATATTGTCTGCAGCAGACATTACTGTGGTATTGGCCTAATGGTGATTTTCTAAGTCCCTCTTTTCTTTTACACTTTTTTTTTTACTTTTACATTTATTAATTGGAGTTCTTCTGTAAAGAGATGTTCCATATCCCAAATTTGCTCATTTATTCGAGTATATATACCTGCAAGGATTTATGGATATTTATTTTGTTCTATGGTTTATAATCCATTGTTGTTATTATTATTATTATTATTATTATTTTGCCCAAATGGTTCTAGCTTTGGCCATTGAGAGCCCCTTCCAGTCGGCTCTTGTAACCCTTTGACAGGCCTCCTTCTGTTTTGCACACTTCCTTATTTTCTAGCATCGTAAGATGTCCCAGGCTTCTCTTTCTCTGCTCCAGTCTTGCTACCTGCCAATTCTTCAAGAAGCTTGGTTTCTTTTTTGAAGAATGGAACTTAGAAGATACAAATCTGGGGACTGGGTGTGCTCATTGTTACTATAGCATCACTGCTCCCAGGCCTTCTCAGTAGGTGGTATATATACTAATTCACATGTACACCCATACACTTACATTTATTTTTATATTCTTATATCTGCATATATGTGTATATATATATATATATTAAAAACTATGAGTTCATATTGATATCACTGACTCCAGTCCAACACCATGAAGTCTTTCTAGTCTTCCCCTTTTCCTTATTTGTAATTTTTTCTTCCCACAATGAGAAAGCTGGCTCTCATTATATATAATATCTTTACTTATTTGTTTAATCCTAGAATACTCGTAAAGGGTTATAGAATTGCTATCCCATTCCCTTGTAAGAAACAGATTTACTAACTAAAGTGTAATATATTTTTTAAAGTATTTATTTATTTATTTATTTATTTATTTATTTATTTATCAGAGTGAGAGAGAGTGAGAGAGAGCACAAGCAGGGGGAGCAGCAGGCTGAGGGAGAAGCAGACCCCTGCTGAGCAGGGAGCCCAAAGTTGGACTGGATCCCAGGACCCCCGGGACCATGACCTGGGCCGAAGGCAGATACTTAACCAACTGAGCCACCCAGGCGTCCCCTAGAGTGTAATATTTTTATGTATGGTGTGAAATATAAATCTAATCTTCTCTTTTCCAAATGACTTGTCAGCAACATTGAGTTGTACCAGCGCCACTAACTGAGCTGTCCCAGCACCACTGACTGAGTTATCCCAGAACCGCTGATTAAAAAGTCCATTTTTATTCTAATGATTTAAGATGCCACCTTTGTTATATACTGAATGCTCATTTATACTTGCATCTGTTTCTGAACTTTTTTATCCTATTCTACTGATCTATTTGCCTATTCATGTGCCAATGCCACACTTTTAATTAGAGAGGTTTCATTGTGCGTTTCAGTGTTTGGTAGGGCTAGTTCCTCTCTGCAGTTTTTCTTTTTCAGTGTTTTCCTGGCAATTTTTGTGTATTTGTTCTTCCATGTAAGTTTTAGTTAACTTGTCTAACTCTATTAAATAACTTCTTGATAATTTTATTGGTATTGCTTTACATTTATAAATTAACTTATGGTAAACTCATGTTTAATGCCAAGTCCCCTATCCAAGAACAGGGGATGCCTTGCCATTGGTTAGAGTCTACTTCTGTTTGTTTCAGGAGGTTTGATATGTTTATAATAATTTGCCCCAGCCTCTTGGTTCTTTACCTTCCTCATTCACTCCTCACACATGTCCTGAGTAACGCTCTTGAAGGTCCTTCTCTCTCTCTGACCGCCTCATAGCACCTAACACACATAAAAAAGAAAAGAAGAGGAAGAAGAAGAAGAAGAAGAAGAAGAAGAAGAAGAAGAGGAAGAAGAAGAAGAAGGAGGAGGAGGAGGAGGAGGAGGAGGAGGAGGAGGAGAAAGAAAAGAAAACGAAATGTAACTTTTTATGGGTTTAAATGTGTCCCTCCCACAAAAAATTCACAGTGATGTCCTAACATCCAGCATATTAGAATGTAACTATATTTGGAAACAGAGTCTTAGCAGAGACAGTTAAATTAAAATGAGGTCATTATTGTGGTCCTAATCCAATATGACTAGTGCCTAATCCACTGTGACATGAAAAGGGGAAATTTGGACACAGATGCATACTGAGGGAAGATCGTGTGAAAACACAGGGAGAAGACAGCCATCTAGAAGCCAGGAAGAGAGGCATCAGGAGAAATCAACCCTACTGACACCTTGATTTTGAACTTTTGCCCTCCAAAACTGTGAGGAAATAAATTTCTGTTGTTTAAGCCACCCAGTTTGTAGTGTTTTGTTATGGCAGCTTTAGCAAATTAATATACTTGTCTAAATTTTTTTTTTTTTTACTTGTATCAAGAGACCAGCCCTATTGATTAATTAATAGCCTTTGTTTCTTTGCAAATTCCACTCTGGAGAAAGATTTTTTAGATCAGTTTGAACGTGCTTTGAGCCTCAATATTGCTGTCACTGAATCAACCAATATGCAAGGGGTGCAACCAATATTTTCAAGCAATGTCCTCAGGGGTGCTAGAAATGTGACTTCATCTTTATATAACTCATCTTTATCTCTCTCTTGAGCCTCGTTTCTGCCTGATGGCAGAATATTTACCCGGGTAATTCCAGTTTTGATTAAGTATTTTGGATTAGGTGCATTTTTTTTCTTCCCAAGCAACTTCTCAGAGATTGGTTTGAAAAGAGGCAGTGATCAGTCATGTTTGGCGGTGGCCACCTTGATAAAGCCTCCTCTCATTATCTCCTTCCCAGTCCCCCTCCCCCTATCTCTCACTCCTGCCTCTTTGTGCTCCCTGAAAAGTAGCAAATAGAGCTTCTTAAGGCTCTGTTTTTGTTTGTTTGTTTGCAGGCTAAGACAAAGCCTTTGTTTGTCATTATGGACCCCACTTGTTAATGAGCTTAATCATTCCTTGCTCTTTGGTATTCCATGCCAAAATTATCTAAAGAGGAGCGTTTTTTAATTTATCTTTTCCCTTACTCTAAGATCTGATCCTCTGTAGAAGATGTAGGGTTTAGAGTCCTTTCTTTAAATACGGAAATTCCCACCCCTGGCCCCAAGATCATTACAAAGGGAACTTCCTGATTCTTTCCAGTATCACATTCTTCTCTATGTATACTGCAAAATTTATGTACATGGTGTCCAGTGACACTATCCTTTGCTATTGCAAGCAGTATGATTGTGAATATCCTTGTACATTTGAGCATTTGGTAGACATTTCCAAACTGATGTCCAGATTATCTGTACTGTCTGTCATTGTCTCTGTATTCCCATCAGCAATGTGTGAAGATGACTTGTTTCCCTACAGTTTTACCAACACTGAGGTCTGTCACACTTTTAGATATTTGACAATCTGGGAGATAAAAAAATTGCACCTAATTTTGGCTTAAATGTTTATTTCTCTTTTACTGAGACTGGACATCATCTTTTCATGTATTTAAGGGCTGTTTATAATTTTAGTATCTTATATGTTCCTCTCCTTTTTCCATTTTCCATTCTCCATGGTTTGTTGGTGTTATTGATTTCTCTGAGGTCATTATAAAGAATATTATCTCTTTGTCTATATGAGTTTTAAATATGTTTTCCCTAGATTTGTCATTTGTATTTTGACTTTATTTATGGTGAGTTTTGCTGTGCAAATTTTTTATTTTGTTACTGTTACTTTATCAGTTGATTCCTTTGACATGTGCTAATATTTAAAACTAGGAATATTAGCAAAAGAAGTTATATTCTTCTTTACTCCCTGCCAGAACAGGAGGCAGTAAGTATCACCGTGTCTTTCAAACTTTACTTTAGATAGCTCCTCTGTAGAAATACATCAGAGCGGATTTGAAGTGTTTGTCTATCCAGTTTTCACCAAAGAAAAACTGTGGTTTGTCCCAATTTACAGACCTACTAGTGTCTTATACACTCCTTAAAAACTGTGGACAGTTTTTCTGAAAAAAGAAACAAAACAAAATTAATGGTGCAGAGCAGGTCCTTAGTTAGATGGCATGTATGTGGAAACAAGCAGGCTTTGGTTATAACAATCCCACTATTGATAACTGCTAGACTCTGCTCGTTTGCTCAAGGTAGTAGATAAGAATAATAGAGAGAAAAAGAGAATATCGTGCTTTTGCTTTCATTTCTTGACAAACTTCAGTGAACTAGAAAAGAATATCTTCTAGAACATATTTTATCATCTATAACATTTTTTTCAAAGTGTCACTTGTAACATTTCCCCAAAACTTCTAGGATGACAAATGCTACTCGTTTAGGGTAGGTAAGAATTGGCTTCCAACAAAAGGAATTTCATTTCTAAATGCTGCAAAACTGGAATTTGTCATATGCTCTCTTCTTATTAGCGTAACTTTAAATAATCTGGCAAGATTATTCAATTAATTGGATGCACGCCTTCTTGTGTGCCTCAAGGAACCTGTTCCATGTTGACAGAATGGTTTATTACTGGGAACCAAGGATGGCCTTAGGAAACAACAGAGCCCGTGGGCTCATCTTTTCAATAAGATGGACTTAACATCAGCTAACTAAAGCTGAAATTATAGTTTTGGTTAGAAATTTCTCTAAATTTAAATATAATGCACCCTTACAAATACCGCTCAACAGAATATAGCAAAATTTAAAAAAAAATTTGGCAATGAAACTCATTAATTAGGAGATTGCAACAGATTTTCTTTTACAGCATTTAAAGCCAGACATTGACCTGTATTTATGTTAGGGACTCTCAAACTCCTCCGAAGATGACATGATTTCTTTTTTTTTTTTTAAGATTTATTTATTTATTTATTTATTTGAGAGAGAGAGAGAATGAGAGATAGAGAGCACGAGAGGGAAGAGGGTCAGAGGGAGAAGCAGACTCCCTGCTGAGCAGGGAACCCGATGCTGGACTCGATTCTGGGACTCCAGGATCATGACCTGAGCTGAAGGCAGTCGCTTAACCAACTGAGCCACCTAGGCACCCGATGACATGATTTCTTAATGAAGGTGCAGAGATTGCCGACTTACAGGTCAGGAGAAGGGATCAGAACTGCCAGTTTATTATCCTTTAAGAATCTTTGGCTCTCATGTACAATTTTGTTTTCTGTTCTTTGATAGTGTTTAGCAATTTCTGTTAAATGACATGGAGGTATGACGTTGTGACTCAGTATCCAAGTGCTTAAGAAGATTTAACATTTCCTTTCTTTTTTTAAAAAAGTAAAATCTTGGTTATTCTATTCCAGTGTTTCATTTATAGTGGAAGAAAACACATAGGCACCTAACTTAAAACAAATTTGTTGTGAAATTTTCCAAAATTTGAAGTTGAGGTATAATTCCCAAACAATAAAATGCACAGATTTTAAGAGTTTAGTTTGATGGATTTGGTAACTGTGTACATCCAGGGAACCTCCACCCACAAAAATCATATAGAACATTTCCATTTCCTCTAGAAAGTTCCTTTGTGTTCCATTTTAGTCATCATACTCCCCCTCCAACAGGTGGCTACCAGTTGATGGACGTTTGGATTATTTCCAGAGTTTTGCTGTAATGAGTAAGTTTGCTAAGAACATTCCTGTACATGTCTTTTTGTGGATAAATGCTTTCAATTCTCTTTGATAAATGACTAGAAGTGTAATTATTGGCCAAGGGGCAGATAAATGTTTATAAGAGACTGCCTAACCATTCTCTAAAGTAGTGTACCTTTTTACATTTTCACCAGCAGTGTGAGAGTTCCAGTTGCTCCACATCATCACTAACATTTGGTATTGTCAGTTTTTGATATGAACTATTCTAGTGAATATGAAATGGTATCTCATTTTAATTTTACTTGAGTTTCCCTTTTGAACAGTAATGAGCTTTTTAAAAATATCTTATTGGTCATATATATACATATGCATATATATATGTATTTTTGGTGAGGGATTTATTCAAATATTTTAACCATTTAAAAGAATAAGCTTTTTTTAAAAAATGATGGATTTTTAGGAGTTCTTTATGTGTCCTGGATACCAGGTTTTTCAAAATGGATGTTTAGCAATTATTTTTTTTCCCTGGTCTATTGTTTCTGTAAGTGGTAGTCTTCAATGAGCAGAATATTTTAATTTTAATGGGTCTAATCTACCAAGTTTTTCTTCTATGGTTAGTGCTTTTGTGATCTAAGAAAGCTTTATTTACCCTGCAGCTTTATAGCTCTTGTATTCAAGTTTAGATCTATGATCCAGTTCAAATTAATTTTTCTGTATGAAGTGAAATAGCAGTTTATTTATTTTGTATATGGGGAGTCCAGTTATTTTACAACCATTTGTATGAAGACTTTCTCCCATTGAATTTCCTTGACCTTTTGGGAGAAAACCAATTGACTATATATGTGTGGATCTCTTCCTGAAATCTCTATTTTGTTTCATTGATCCTTTTGTTTATTTTGTAGCAATAGCATACTGTCTTGATTAATATTACTTTATGGTAAGTTTTGAAATCTGGCAGTATACATCATCAACTTTATTCTTGCTCAAAGAAAAAGCTATTTCAGATTCTTTGCATTTCCTTATACATTTTATTTATTTATTTATTTATTTATTTATTATTATGTTATGTTAATCACCATACATTACATCATTAGTTTTTGATGTAGTGTTCCATGATTCATTGTTTGTGCATTACACCCAGTGCTCCATGCAGTACATGCCCTCTTTAATACCCATCACCAGGCTAACCCATTCCCCCCCCCTCCCCTCTAGAACCCTCAGTTTGTTTCTCAGAGTCCATAGTCTTTCATGGTTCATCTCCCCCTCCGATTTTGCCCCCTTCATTCTTCCTTTCCTGCTATCTTCTTTTTCTTCTTCTTCTTTTTTTTTAACGTATAATGTATTATTTGTTTCAGACATACAGGTCTGTGATTCAACAGTCTTACACAATTCACAGCACTCACCATAGCACACACCCTCCGCAATGTCTATCACCCAGCCACCCCATCCCTCCCACCTCCCACCCCTCCAGCAACTGTCAGTTTGTTTTCTGAGATTAAGAATTCCTCATATCAGTGAGGTCATATGATACATGTCTTTCTCTGATTGACTTATTTTGCTTAGCATAATACCCTCCAGTTCCATCCATGTTGTTGCAAATGGCAAGATTTCCTTCCTTTTTTATGGAAATTGCTGAACTGCCATTAATTCATTGTGCCTAAAGTGTTGTTATTCTGTAATGTTGATATAAAAGACAATAAGATTTATACAAGTCTTGCAGAAAAATCAAGGAGGAAATATTTGCTAACTCATTTTGGTATCAACATAACCCTATAGCAAAACCTAACAAAAAAAAAAAAGAAAGAAAAGAAAAAGAAAATTGCAAGCCAATATACTTTATGAACATAGACACAAAACTTCTTAACAAAATATTAACAAGTCGAATGCAACAACATATAACAAGTATAATATAATATGACCAAGAGGAATTTACACCAGGAACGCAAGTTTAGTTTGACATATGAAAATTAATCAATGTTATTTGACACAGGAAAAGAATAAAAAGGGAAAATTATAAAATCAGTTCAAAAGATGACAAAAATGGCATTTGACAAAATTCAACACATACTCTTGATTTTAAAAAGTACACTCAGCAAATAAGAAATAAAAGGAAATCTCAATCTAATGAAGAGAATATAAAACAGACTAATAGGTAATATATTACTATATTATGTCCTTATACATTTTAGAATGAGCTTGTCAATTTCTTCTTCAAAAATGCCTTCTGGGATTTGGGGATTGTATTAAAGAGACCAATTTGGGTAAAATGGGCAACCTAATAGTATTGAGTCCTTCAATCTATGAACATACTATATCTTTCCATTTATTTAAGTCTTCTTTAATTTCTCTTAGAAATTGTTGTAGTTTTTAGTGTAGAGATCTTGTGCATTTTTGCTAGAATTATTCCTGAGTATTTGATATTTGTGTTGCTATTATAAATGGTATTGTTTTACAGTAATGGTGAGAGTAGGCATCCCTGTCATGTTCCTGACCTTAAGGGAAAAGCTCTCAGTTTTTCCCCATTGAGAATGATATTTGCTGTGGGTTTTTCATAGATGGCTTTTATGATATTGAGGTATATTCCCTCTGTCCCTATAGTTTGAAGACTTTTAATCAGGAAAGGATGCTGTATTTTGTCAAATGCTTTTTCTGCATCAATTGAGAGGATCATATGGTTCTTGTCTTTTCTTTTATTAATATGCTCTATAACATTGGTTGATTTCTGAATGGTGAACCACCCTTGCATCCCAGGAGTAAATCCCACCTGGACGTGGTGAATAATCCTTTTAATGTACTGTTGGATCCTGTTGGATCCTGTTGGCTAGGATCTTGTTGAGTATTCTGGCATCCATGTTCATCAGTGATATTGGTCTGTAATTCTCCTTTTTGATGGGGTCTTTGCCTGGTTTTGGGATCAGCGTAATGCTGGCCTCATAGAATGAGTTTGGAAGTTTTCCTTCTGATTCTATTTTTTGAAACAGCTTCAGTAGAATAGGTATTATTTCTTCTTTAAATGTTGCATAGAATTCCCCTGGGAAGCTAACTGGTCCTGGACTCTTGTTTTTTGGGAGGTTTTTGATTACGGCTTCAATTTCGTTACTGGTTATTGGTCTATTCAGACTGTCTATTTCTTCCTGTTTCAGTCTTGGTAGTTTATAAGTTTCCAGAAAGGCATCCATTTCTTCCAGGTTGCTTAATTTGAACATAAGGAATAGCGTGGAGGACCATAGGGGAAGGGAGGGAAAATCGAACAGGAAGAAATCAGAGAGGGAGACAAACCATGAGAGACTCTGGACTCTGGGAAACAAACTGATGGTTACAGAGGGGAGGGGAGGGATGGAGTAACTGGGTGATGGGTATTAAGGAGGGCATGTGTAGTGATGAGCACAGGGTGTTATACACAATTAATCATTGAACACTACATCAAAAACTAACGAAGTGCTATATAACTGAACATAATAATAAAAAAATGGTATTGTTTTAAGATTGCATTTCAGGGGGGCCTGTGTGGCTCAGATGGTTAAGCATCTGCCTTCGGCTCAGGTCATGATCCCAGGGTCCTGGGATCGAGTCCCGCATCAGGCTCCCTGCTCCTTGGGAGCCTGCTTCTCTCTCTCTCTCTCCATCTCTCATGAATAAATAAAATCTTAAAAAAAAAAAAAAGATTGCATTTCAAAATTGTTGTTAGTTTAGTATGTACAAATACAATTAATTTCTGTGCTTTACCCTAATATTCTCCAACCTTGCCAAATTCACTTATCAGTTCTAATAGGATTTGTTTTTGTAGGTTCCATAGGGATTTCTGAGTATACAATCACATCATCTGCAAATAATGACAGTTTTATTTCTTTCTATCAAAACTATATGCCTTGTTTTTCTTTTTCTTGCCTTATGAGCCTATTGTTTTTAGTACAGTATGACTACTGTACTAGGATAGTACAATGAATAGAAATGGTGAGAGTGAATATCCTTGCCTTGTTCCCAATCATAAGGAGAAAGATTTCAATGCTTTACATTACAAGTAATATATTACATTACAAGTAATATATTACCTACTACTCTGTTTTATATTCCCTTCATTAGATTGAGATTTCCTTTTATTCCTTATTTGCTGAGTGTACTTTTTAAAATCAAGAGTATGTGTTGAATTTTGTCAAATGCTATTTTTGTCATCTTTTGAACTGATTTTATAATTTTCCCTTTTTATTCTTTTCCTGTGTCAAATAACATTGATTAATTTTCATATGTCAAACTAAACTTGCATTCCTGGTGTCAATTCCTCTTGGTCATAATATATTATGCTTGTTATATATTGTTGTTTTCGATTTGTTAATATTTTGTTAAGAAGTTATGTGTCTATGTTCATAAAGTATATTGGCTTGCAATTTTCTTTTTTTTTTTGTTAGGTTTTGCTATTAGGGTTATGTTGATACCAAAATGAGTTGGCAAATATTTCCTCCTTGATTTTTCTGCAAGACTTGTATAAATCTTATTGTCTTTTATATCAACATTACAGAATAACAACACTTTAGGCACAATGAATTAATGGCAGTTCAGCAATTTCCAAGCTTTTGTTATTTTAAAGGAGGTACCTGAGACATATTAATTATCAATTCCTCTATTTTCCTACATTCTCCTTATTTCCAAGTTACATAATCAAAATTCCTTGAAGCTACATTTTGATTTTTATGTAATACCACACATTGTGTATAAGGATAATACTTAAGTGATCATTTATAGTCTGTATTATTTGCAAAAGCATGATAGTAAGCATTTTCTACTCTCATCCAATATCCCTAAAATGAAAATTCATGCAATAAATATTCATAGATGTATACCAGAAAAAAATATCTTTATCCAAACAGATGTATAGGTCTTTTTAAAATCTGGACTTTTTTATTTTTATTTTTTTAGGATTTTATTTATTTATTTGAGAGAGAGAGAGAACGAGCACAAGAGTGAAAGCACAAGTGGGGAGGAGGGAAGGGCAGAGGGAGAGGGAGAAGCAAGCTCTCTGCTGAGCAAGGAGCCTGATGTGAGGCTCGATCCCAGGACCCTGGGATCATGTCTTGAGCTGAAGGCAGACACTTAACTGCCTGAGCCACCCAGGTGCCCCAGACTTATACCAGTTTTTATAGATAACTTTTTTGAATTGGCTTAGAAGGATTGGGAGGAAATATTCTTGTTCATTGATTCAAAATAATACATTTTAATGTTTTTCCAAAAGTGAAATAATAATAAAAAGAATTTAAGGGAAATTTTCCATGGAGACTGTACTTACTCTCCTTTCTTTCTCCTGCAACATGTGATGATCAAAAAGGAACTTAAAGAACGCTCCTACTCACGGGTGCTTGGTTTACTTAATTAACTTCTCTAATTGCCACTTCTACATTTTTAAATTGTAATTTTCCTATTTTATGTCTTATAACATTGTGAACTGCCTAATATTTTTAATAGAAAGGTTATAAAAAATAAATATATAACAATCTAGAACACTGAACAGATTGTGGTAAGTCATTTTTTATAGTTCTTTCCATAGAGGGGTGAAGAACTATCATAAATCAGAGGCAGGGTTACCCTCCCTACATTGTCATATTATGCAGGGAAACAAGAAGTGTTATGGAGAGGCATAAGGAATGCATAGGAATGTGATGCCGTCTCTGTTCCAACAACTTCTAAATTTGTATCTCCTGCCCAGACTTCTCCCTAACTCCATCTTGTGTAGCCAACTACCCGGCCAATGTTCTCATCTATATCTAAATGACATCTCAAGGTTACTATGCCCCAAGTGGAATCCCGGTCTTTTCCACCATGCCTCATGCTCCCATTGCCTTCCCCTCTCAATAAATAACAAGTCCCTTCTTCCAACTTCTCTGACAAAGCACCTTGGGCCAGTCTTTGATTCTTCTTTTCTACTTGTATCTCACATCTTATCCACAGTAAGTATCATCAGCCACACCTACAAAATATTCCCTGGAACTGACCCTGTGCAATCAGTTTTACCACCTCTACCACTACCATGGTCCAAGCCATTGTCATTTCCTACCTGGATTATTGAACTCATTTTCTAACTGGTCTACCTGCTTTTGTCCTGTTCTTTTCAGAATGGTCTCGATAATTCAAAGATCCTATTATAAAATATAGGTCAGATCTTGTCATTCTTCTGCTCCACTTCCCTCTTTCAAACTCTCCAAGAGTTTCCTTTCTGTCTTACTCAGAGTAAATATCAGAGAGACTTTACAACAGCTCACAGCATTTCCATGATCTGGCTGCCCATCATCTCTCTGAGCTCATTTTCTCCTCTTCCTGTCCTTGTCTGTTTGTCCACTCCAGCCAGACTGGCCTCCTTGCTGTTCTCTGAACAGGGCCTTCGCACATGCTCTTCCTCCTATCTGGAACGTGTTGTCTAGGTACCATTATGTATCCTCATCCTGTTTCGGGCTTTACTCGATATTACTTTCTAATTGAGGTTTTCCCTGTCCAACATAAATTTGCAGTCTCTCCCAGGACTTTTTGTCCTGCTTCACTGTTTTATTATTTTGTTCTCCTAAGCCTTTATCATCACTCACAAATCATGCTAGTTTCCTTGGGCTGCTGTAACAAAGAACCACAAACCAGCTATCTCAAAATAACAGATATTTATTCTCCCATAGTTCTGGAGGCTAGAAGTCCAAAGTCAAGGTGTTAGTAGGGTCAGTTCCCTCTGAAGGCTCTGAGGGAGAACCTGTGCATGCCTCTCTCCTAACTTCTGGTGGTTACCGGCAATCCTTGTTGTTCTCTGGCTCAAAGCTGCCTCACTCTAATCTCTGCCTTTGTCAACACATGGTGTTCTTCCTCCATTTCCAAGTTTTCCTCTTCCTAGAAGGACATCATTCATATGGATTTATGGCCCACCCTAATCTTATATGATCTCATCTTATTTTGATTACACTCATAAAGACTATATTTCTAAATGAGGTCATTTTCACACGTTTCAGGGAGACATAAATTTTAGGGGGAGGGACCCTATTCAACTCAGTACATTAATATATTTATCTTGTTTGTTATCTGTTTCTCTCAACAAGGTGTAAATTCATGAGAATTTTGCTCATCATTGCATCCCTCGTGCATAGAATAATCTGAGGCACATAGTAGGACTTAGTAACATTTGTTAAATAAATAATACCCTTGGTTGGCCAAGCTAGATTTCACTTGGATGGCAGATGTTCAGATACATTGCACCTGGCGACTACTGTACTATAAAAGTAGTCCATTTTTTAAAGAAGTGTAGCTTCTGGGCTAGGGATTCAATCATGATACTTTATTCTTTGATTTTCCCCCCAGATCTATTCACGGGGCTTGGAATTGCTTCCAACCACCTTTGAAACTATGAAGTAGAAAATAATACCTGTTATAAAAAACTCTGAGATCCTGAATAAAAGTACCACATCCATGCAAGGACCATTCTTTTACGACCGTTCTAATGTGACTTGATGGTAGAGAGCACTAAAGAAACTTGATGGGCTTCTGCCTTCTCTAAATTCCCTGGATAATAGAAAATCAAATAAGGCAGTCCAAGAAAAATATTTCCAAACAAAGCAAATAAAAGCCCTAACATACTTTTGACGTCAAAGCAAATCTCTACTCACATTTAATCTTAGTGTGTAAACTCTAGGGTACAGATGAATCAACAAGCAGCTAAGTTAACAGATAAAATATGAAGCCTCACATCTCAATATGAGCCTTCATATCCCACTCAAAGAACGTGACTCCAAGACATGCATTTTTCTTTTACCTAATGGAAATTACATTTGATTTGCAAAGGTTGAAATCATTGATTTTTTAAAAATTAAGTAATTGCTTTTACTATTACTTGGTATTGTTAGTAGACTGGGATAAGTGGAGCATGTTGGTACTGATGTCAATCTTACTCTACAGTGAATTGATTATTTAGTTGCTGAGGTTGTGATTCCTTTACCTCAGTGAGGTTTCTTGCCAGGCTTTTGTATATATGTAATTTTAAAAAAATCATAATCATAGTTGGAGTGGGATGATACCCTGCCAATGGGGTGCCCTGCTAGAGATTAAACTTTTTCTTCTTTGCTGAAAACTGTTATGGGTTGAACTGTGTCTGCCCCCCTTGCCCCAAATTCATATGTTGAAATCCTAACCATCTGTAAGCCCAGAATGTGACCTTATTTGGAAATAGTGTCTTTGCAATGTAGTTGTTAAGACAAGTTCATTAGGGTGAGCCCTAAATTCAGTATGACAGGTGTCCCTATAAAAAGGGGAGATTTGGACACAAAGACATGCACACAGAGAGAAGTCCGTGTGAAGATGAAGGCAGAGATGAAGGTGATGCTTCTACAAGCCAGGAAACACCAAAGATTGCCAGAAAACTAGCAGAATCTAGAAGAAATTTACAAAATAGATTCTCACAGTGCTCAGAAGGAATCAATCCTGATGACATCTCCAGAACTATGAGGCAATAAATATATACAGTTTAAGCCATCCAGTCTCTTAAGACAGGCCTAGCAAACTAATACAGAGAACTTGCCAGCTCTGTCACGTGTAGGTGGAGATAGAATATCATTTTGTAGTTGCAGAACATGGCCTCCTTTTGTAGGGTGAATATAGGACATATAAACCTGATTGTCCTGGGAGAAGGGTGCACGAGACCTTTTGTACTTTGAAGTTAGAAACAAAAACCTGCCCCATCCCTAGGGTGTTGGTCCATGGGGAGAATTCTCTGGGGTTCCAGGTTTTTGTGATGTTTGGTGCTGGAATCAGTTCTGACCTTGTGCTTTGGGGCCTGGCATGTGCATGAGAACAGATTGTGTGAAATCAGAGAGTGAGTCATAGAGAATGGGAAGACCTTGGACTCAAGACCACCAGGGTATAAAGGTCTTGAGACTGTGCCCCTGGGCAATTAACTTTCTTGGCAGAATCACTATGAAAATACTCCTTCCCAAGTACTGTGCTAGGGACTTGATCTTTGAGGACAGTTTTAATGGTGCAGGCAATGCTTCCTGTCCCAGAAAGCCATGGCTTCTTCAAGACAGTCTGATTTGACACTCCTCCAAAGCAGCCTCATGTCTCCTGCTGGTAAAACCCCACTGTCTTCACATTTCTGACCTGCCTTGCTCCCCAGCATCCCCGGTCCACAGCAGGCCAAATTCAGAAATCAAACTTTCATCTCTCACCCAATTCAACATTTTTTCCTTCCCCCAGCTTGGGTGTAACACACAGCTCTGCACCCTGCAGTGGGAAAGAGTCTGTTCTTTTACTCTCCCCCCTCCACCTTCTTCTTCACTCTCCAGAGTCAATGTTTGAAGGGAGAGAAAACAGAAGAAAAAGGAAGGAAGGTTTTTTTTCTTTAGCAACTCTTGCTTTTTGTTCTTATAGTTTCTTGGCTGTTAAATGTCAGGTGTCCAGCTGCAAATCCTTTCCTCATGAGGCTCTTCTTGTGGGTTCTTCAAAATCTCCCTGAGGAACTTATGCACTATACCATTCCCTGGCCTTGGTGATGTTCTTTCCTGTAGGCCTCAGTATGCTCCCAGATCTTGTGCTCTGGAAAGACATGCAAGTCTACGCAAGTTTTTTCTGCTGGAAATCCCTTGCCTTGTGTTATGGGCTAAACTGTGTCTTCCCAAAATTCGTGTGTTGAAGTCCTAACCCTGAGTACCTCAGCATGTGACTGTATTTGGAAATTAGATCTTTTAAGAGGTAATTAGGTTAAAATGGGGTCATTAAGGCGGGCTCCAATCCAGTATGACTGGTGTCCTTATGAAAAGAGGAAATTAGGACATAGGCATGCACAGAGGAGAAATGATGTGAAGACATAGGGAGAAGATGGTTATCTACAAGGTAAGGAGACAGGCCTCAGAAGAAATCAACCCCATCAACACCTTGGCATTGGACTTCAAGCCTCCAGAATTGTGAGAAAATAAATTTCTACTGACTAAGCCACCCAGTCTATGGTACTTTGTTATGATGGCCCTAGCAAACTAATACACCCTGGAAAGCACTTGGGTGGGGCTCTTTCAATATGGCACAGCCTGGCTGCCTTTGTTGTGTCCATTTGGCAGACAAGAAGACTTATGCCTCCCTTTCTTTCCAAATTCCTAATTCCTTCCTCTATTTCCATGCCCTGAAATATCAGACAATTACATGCAGCTCCTCTCTTCAGAATTCTTTAGTTCAGTAAACATGCAGCAAGGGGTGTGAGGTCAGGTTCTTCTTTTACAAATCCCTAAGTTCTCTTGAGGTCCTCCTCACCCAGCTGAGAAATGGAGTCAAAGAACCTACAGTAGGGGAAGACGACATACTACAGTACTCTCTCTTCTGTGAGTTTCCTGCAAGTCCATTCATTCATGTTCATTCCTCCATCTTCTTCTCTTCATTCATTCCAGTGACAAATATTTGTTGAGTGCCAGGCCCTATTTTAGACACAGGAGTGAACAAAACAAGTTTCCTGATACCCTGTATTCCAGACATGAAGAAAGATCCATTAACAAATCAGCAAAATATATGTCAGATGACATTAAGTACTAAGAATAATAAAACAGAATATGAGAGGGGTTGGTAGTTCTGTTTTATATAAGATGATTTTATAAGAGGAAATGCCTCTCTGACACAAGAACATTTATGTGCCAACTTGTGGGAATTGGGAGCAAGGCAGTGAAGTTATTTGGGGGAAGAACTAACCAGGCAGAAGGAGTAGTAAGTGCAAAGATCCAGAAGTGAGAGCATGCATGGTTTGTTCACGGAAGAGGAAGAATAGCAGTATGTCTGCAGCACAGTGATCAAGGGGGAAAATTGGTAGTAGAGGAATTCCAAAAGGTGGGGCAGTTGCAGATCAGGAAAGGGTTTATGAACAATAGAAAGGACTTCTGATTTTACCCTGAGAGAGCTGGGAAGCACTGAATTATTTGGAGTAGAGGAGTGACATGATCTCACGAATTTTAATGAGGATCACTCTGGCCCCAGGTGAAGAATTGACCATACAGATGTGGAAGAAGGGAAATCAGTGTGATAACTCAAGGTCCATTCTTTTCTTCTTACTTAGAAATTTCCAATTTCGGGCACCTGGATGGCTCAATCAGTTGAGTGTCTGCCTTCGGCTCAGGTCATGATCCCAGAGTCCTGGGATTGAGTCTGCTTCTCCCTCAGCCCCTCACCACACTCGTGCTCTCTCAAATAAATAAATAAATAAATAATCTTAAAAAAAAAAAGAAATTCCTAGTTTCTCTGTGGTAATGCACTCATATTTAAAACAAAAAACTACATTTCTTAACCTTCCTTGCACATAGGGGAGGTCTTTTGACTAGTTCTGGCCAATGACAGGCAATCAAAAGTTGTTGGGTGGGGCTTCCAGCAATGCCACTTAAAAAGGGTGCCACCTCAGGGAGCCTGCGTGGCACAGATGGTTATGCGTCCAACTCTTGGTTTCAGCTCAGGTCGGGATCTCAGGGTCATGAGATCAAACCTCAAGTCGGGCTTCACTCTCAAGACTCTCTCTCCCTCTAACCCTTGTCCCCCCACAAATAAATAATAAAGAAATCTTTAAAAAAAAAGGAAGTCACTTCTGCTAGCATATGCTTTTTCCTGTTGTCTTTTCATTCTTCTCGCCTAAAGGATGGATATGAGGGTTGGAACTGAAGGAGTCATCATTGAGGAAATAAAATTTAAAAGCACAATGATGGGGTGCCTGGGTGGTTCAGTCGGTTGAGTGTCAACCTCTTGGTTTTGGCTTGGGTCATGGATCTTAGGATTGTGGGATTGAGCCCCCCCGTTGGGCTCTGAGTTCAGTGGGGAGTCTGCTTCCCTCTCTCTGTGCCCTTCCTCATGCTTGGGCACCCTCTCTCTTAAATAAATAAATAAATAAATAAATAAATAAATAAATAAATAAATCTTTTTTTTTTTTTAAAGTACAATGATAAACCTCACATGTATCAGAATGCCTAAAATTTAAGAAAAATTATAGTACTAAGTACTGGTGAGGATGTGGAGTAGCTGGAACTGTCTTGGATTACAGATGGGAATGGAAAATATACAACTCCACTGAAAACCTTCAATGTTTTTTAGAAATTTTAACCTACCCTTACTGTAAGATCTAGTCATCTCATTCCTAAGTATTTACCCAAAAGATATAGAAAATTAAGCCCATATAAAAATCTGTACACAAATGTTTATACAAGTTTTATATGTAATCTCCAAAAACTGGAAACCACCCACATGTCCTCTAGTGGGAAAATGGGTAAACACATTGTGGTATGTCCATATAATGCAATTCTACTCAACAACAAAAAAGAATGAACTATTGATACATGCAAAAACTTGAATGAATTTCAAATTGATTTTGCTAAGTGAAGGAGCCAAACCCAAAGAGTTACATACTGCATGATTTCATTTATATGACATTCTAGAAAAGGCAAAACTGTGGGGATGGAAAAGCAAAGAGTGGGGATGACAGGGGGGACATGTTGATTACAAAAAGGCAGCATGAGAAAATTTGGGAAGAGGGCAATGGAACTTTGTGTATCATAACCGTGGCCACACACATACCTCTATGCATTTGTCAGAACCCATAGAATCAATTGTACATCACAAGGAGTAAATTTTACAGTAAGCAAATTAGGAAATACAACTTTTTTAAAATTTAAATTCAATTAGCCAACATATAGTACATCATTAGTTTCAGATGTAGTCTTCAATGATTAATCAGTTGCGTGTAACACCCGGTGCTACAACTTTTTTTTATTAGAAACAAACCAGTCAGTATAAATCTACTCCTTCTATGAGGAAAACAACCTGAAGTGGGAAAATAAAATCATCTTGATTCCCGAACTCGGTGCTATGGTTCAAATAATAGATAACTTAATTCCCCTTTATGGATACATAGTCCGGTTCCCATTTTTAAAAGAAGTATTTTGTGTTAAGGCAACACAGCTAACAGAATAGTCTGAACAACTGAGTTTGGGTAGGTTTTTTCCATCTTACTATCTATCCTACAAAACGTTTGGAGAGGGTCAGAACTGACAGAATGATAAGCCATATGTTTAGCTTCTTTTCTTTCTGGTACATAAATGTTAATATACCAGATGAATTTCACCATAACAGTTGTTGTGGGGATAACATAGGTATAAAACAACACAACTTTCCCCCCAAGAAATATCTCTCAACTGAGATACACAATTTAAAAAGTTTTTATATGTAAATGATTCAGAAATACTGGGTTATTCTTGTTATTAGAAATGAAATGATTTGGAAGGAATATTTGATGCCGAGGAGCAATCTAACAAGGCAGCTGAAATCTTACAGAAGGACGAAGAGCGGCAGCATCTGAACTAAATAAAGATGCAGTCTGCTTCATCACCAGATGGAGAGCCCTGCAAGTCTCTTTCCCTGTCACCAATTACTCCCCATCAGTTTTCTTTCCAGGGACATGCTAAGAAAGTTCTACACATGAAGACACAGAGAATCTGCAAGTAATTCCCTTCCTTGCCCTAAGCTGGTTCTGGGTCACTTTCCGGGAGAGAGGTGAGACCTGCTCTGGTTTTACTAGCAGGGAATACCAAAAGTGAACAACACTCAACACACTCTGTGTCCCGAGTTGGTACAGATTTTATAGGGAAAAAAGGAGATCTATTTGGGAGGAGGATGAAGTGGGGCTCAATCATTGTGTTTTCACTGAAAGAGATTTCTTTAGTCAGAGGCTAATAGGGACGCTGTGTTTGATCCTCTTAGATGAGCCTGTAAAATTTGTGATGATGCCCTCATGCAGGAATGACTCCATGGTATCCAAAGTCAGCGTACAAAAGGCAATGCTGGACTAGTTGTCCCAAACTAGAGATTAAGGAGGCACAGGGAAAGTAAATGTTGAGGAGGACCCCAAAGCCCCACTTGGTTTTTCTCAAGGCAGTGGGGGCCCCCATCTAATGGCATCTGGACTTTTTACTGGGCTACTAATTGGTTCAATATTCTATTTTTAAAGCAATTCCTTGGCCTGCCCAGCAATAGTGGCATCCTGGCCCCCAACAGTCATCTTTTCCAGCTGTGCGAGTGTAGTGTTTTCCAGCAGGGTGGGGCTGAGGGAAAAATAAGGTAAGATGGGCCAAGCAATGAAAAACCTCCCCTCCAGTGTTTATGGCTGGGTCCAGAATCCTTCCTTAGTGACCTGAAATACACCTGACACATAGGCCAGGACAAGAAAATAGACTCAAGTGGAACTAATCCAATGATATTCGCTAAGTTGTCATTCCACAAAGGAATAGTTTCCACAGGTCATTAGTAAAGATAAAATGGGAAATTTGTACAGAAAGGAAAAGAGAAAGGGTGGGCCTTATACAGAGAGATCTTCCCTTGTCCCCAACATCCACCCCCATGCTCCAACCTTCCTTGAAGCTACTGCACTTTTTTCCATCTCCATTATGTCATGGGCCCATTTCCCACTTCTCGAAGAGACTCCTGCAGCACCTCTTGACCCTAATCTCTTGCTTCTATTCCAGTTTGTTTCCACAGTGCAGCCAGAGTGACCTTATAATTAATACACCAGATTTTGTCACTCCTTTCTTAAGACAGCCAGTGCTTTCTTTTGCATTGAGAATGAACCCCAACATTCTTGTCATGGCTGATGAGATCTTGAACTCACAGGGCTTCTACCTACACCTCTGCACTCAATGTAAAACATCTGCCTACTCGCTCATGACATTCCTGGACAACCTTGTGTTCCTCCACCTGCAAAGCCCTTCCCCCCTTCCCAGCCTTTGCACTTGTTGTTCCATCTACCTGGAATGATCTCTCTCCAGCTCTGTGCATGGCTGGTCCCATTCTATGATAGAAGCTCAAGCTTACCTGACCACTCCATCCTAAATGGCCATCCCCAGGTACCCCCTACTCCTCATCGCCATTTGTTTTCTTTATCGCACTTCCCAGAATGTGTACTTATTTGTTTATTTAGTATCTTCTCCACAGGAATGCATACACTAATAGGCAGATAACTTGTCTTGCTCACAGCTCCCTTCCTGGTGCCTAACACAGCCTAGAACATTGAAAGGAGCTTCTAAAATATTTGTTGAATGACTCAATATATATTAGTGGAATGAATGAATGAATGAATGAATGAGTGAACGCCTAGAAGGAACTTCTAGTTTCCTGATCTTTTGTTTGTCATCTGAGAAAGTTATTGTTGGTGGCTTAGCTATAATTCTCAGTTAGCTTTTTTGGGTCATTACCTGAAAAATGAAAAAATTTCCAGGATGGAATATGAAATTGCAAACATTAAAGTGTCTTGGATCAGACGAAGTTAACAATTTTAACTAGTGAAGAACATCTCTCAAGGGATGTAAAAGTTCCTCACCAATACCAACTGATTAACATCCAATTGTCCAAGGTGTCAGGTTAAAGACAGGGTCACAGGTCAAGGGAAGGAAGGGAGTCACTTACAGAACTGAGGCACAAGCTATCAGTCCCCTCTGCTGACAGGGCTTAGGTAGTGTGGGGCTGAACAGCAAGTGCATAAGCAAAAACCCAAAGCATAGGGCAGAGGGCAGCTTGGGGCTCCTTTTGCTTCTACCATCTTCCTTCTGGATCTGACACTCTTTTTCTGAACCTTCTGGGTCTTGCTGCCTGCATACAGGGTGAACTTGTGAATAGGACTATCCGCGGTTCCATGGTGTAATGGTCAGCACTCTGGACTCTGAATAGGACTATCCAGCTGGCTCTTCAAACATGCCCTCTCCCCATCTTGGAGCCGAAGCAGGAAACCTAGACTTCATCCTTAGTTCGTTCTTTACTCTCCCTCAGGCCCAATCTAATCGGTGCCATAATGTGTTAAGCTTGTTTCCTAAATGGCTCTTGACACTTCCACTGTCACACCCTCATCTGCATCACCAGAGTCCCTGTCTGGACAACTTCAGCAGCACTCTAAAGCTGTGAAGCCTTGCATTAAACTTTCCTCAAATGCATCCTTCACATCAAAGCCAGTGATGTTCAAAGACACAAATCAGAACATGTTTCTCCTCTGCTGATGTTCCTTAATAATATCTCTTGGTGCTTAGGTAAGTATTAACCTGACTTACAAAACCTGTAAGAATTTGCCCTTTTCTCCCCCACTTCTTTCAAATCATTTCCTCTTATTCCCAGTTGACATATTCTAAATTCGAAGACAGTGGTGTATTTTCAGTACATCAGACACCAGGGACTCCTTTTCCGTAGGACCTTAGGATGCCCCCCAGCTGGGGATACTCTTTTTTCCTCTCTTCACCTGGCTGGCTCCTATCCATGCTTTAGGTTGGCCAAAGTGGTGTTGCTTCCAGGAAGTCTTCCCTATTCTCCCAGCCTAGATTAGGAGCTCCTGCTAGATTCTCCTAAGGCACATCTTACTTTCTCTATCCTAACTGTCATCCCTACTGGTGGCAAAATCTCTCAGGGAAGAGACACTTCCTAGTTGGTTCACCATTCCTAAGACCTGGCACAGTGCCTGGCACATAATAGGTGCTTGATAAAAGTATGTTGACAAATGAATATCCCTGGATTCTCCTCCAATGCATTCAGTAGTAGTTTTTGGGAGACCCTGTTTCTCTGTGCTGTCCAACCTGCTGCCCCCTCTTTGCTTTTACTCTATTCACACTGTGCCCCCAGACTCTAGCTCCTCTGGCATCTGCCCTATCTCAGTAGCCAGGTTCAGTTTTAGGTCAGCTTTTCTTAGCATGCCCTGTTCCACTCATCCCCACCCAGTTATTGCATTAGATATGGCAACAATGGCAGAGAAAATAGACTTTTTAAATACTTGTTGATTATAAAAAAGCTGGACCACAAAGATGAAGTGCTTGCCTCAGGTAGCCATTTTTATAATGAAGAGGTCTTAGGCTATGGGTAGTCCACATGTCAGGAACTTTTCCAAATTCTTGATTTCTAAATACAATGACTCCATAACAAATGAAACAGTAGATAATTAAATTATCTGGGATGAAGTGTGATGTTCATGTGTCTCAAAAGGTAATCAAAGTGCTCCATCACTCCTCCCCCTCGTTTTCTCTGAAAGACTTTGAGTTTGGGTGTGACGTCTGCCTCACTTTGGGGATGGGAGTGAAACTCCTGAAGGTCCACTTAGATCTCAGCAGCCTGATCCCATCATGAGAACCTCTTTCCAACTCTCTTCCCCTCATTCTTCTCCATGACTTACAATTTGACACTTAACCATGAAACATCAAGAAAAGTCGCTAAAATTGGATTTTTTGAGTCAAAGTATCTAAAATAACAAGATTCAGAGAGAAAGGAGACTATAGTAATAATCTTGACCCCCTTTCCTACCTCCTTTGGCTCCTCTTTGGCATTCTCTTCTCAACATTGCCATAGGAACTGCTGATTCCTTTCTTGTCAGGGTGATTATACCTTTTCAGATTTTGACAACTGGAAGATACAAGTAAAAGTAACCCAGAATCTTTCATTCCAGCTTCCCCTCCCACATTGGTACTGCTTAGGCAAATTGGAGAAAATGGGCTTTGTTATTTTTTATTCTGTATTCTGCTAACAAATACAGTGCATCTGTTAGGTGCTTGTGTGACGGAAGGAGCACTAGTTACCCAGACATATGGGGAAGCATCAGATTTTCTTGGTTTTATGATATTACTTTAACTATCTACTTGACAGATACAGTAATCATTACAGATTGGAAATACCTTTGTCAGACAGCAATTTCCTGTGATGGGCAGCCTCACAATCCTGCATGATGTATTGGGTTGACAGCTTGCAGGGAGATCCAGGAAAAAAAAATAACTGTGAAAGGGAAAAGCTTATTTTAGCCAACAGACTTGGAAATTTCACAGACGTTATAGGATTCTTTTAAAGCTACGCATGATTTCTCCTCATCAGCTGCTAATTAAGGACATTAATTGATCTATTTGTTTGATACTGGAAACATAAGGCTTAGTTCAGCATGAGTTATAATTGATCATGGTTTTAGTATCTTTTGAGTAATTCAAAATTATGCTTTGCAATAAGTGATTTATGAGGAGTTTATAAGTATTCTTATTAAATCAGCATTTTTTATGTATTATTCTCTGGCATTACGTACCTCTGGAGACTATTAAAGTTTATTACTCAGTGTTCATTTTAATAAGAACCTTCTGACATTCCCCAAGGGCCTGAGAAAAACTATCCGCGAGTTTCTGCCCAATATCGAGTGTGGCTCTGGTTGTAAGGCAATCCTCTTCATCAATACTTTTAAAGGAGAAATCAGTGGATGGTCCAAATTTCGGTTTTTATGTAATGGCTGATGCCGGAGCTTCCTAGTCATTTTTACTTCATGACTCATTTGCAGACTTCTAAATTTGCAGCTGCAACCCTGGCATGCAGTGAATGGGTGCGCATCTGGAAAACAGCAGTGCTGATAGCTGCTGAGAAGACTTACACTGGATGCCACATAATCTCATGCACCTGAAGTTGGCTGGGTCTTGAGTTCTGACTTTGGAAGGAGAAAGGAGGAATGTGGATTTGTGGGGACATTGAGGAAGGGTACTATACTGTTGAACCTGCATTGTTCTGAAGCATTTTGATGGAAAAAAATTGTCTGAGCCTCAGACAAAATGTCAAGCTTGCTTCCCAGACAGAGAGAGAAAGACAGACAGACAGAGCCCCTCCCCAAGCCCTCCCTCCTTACACACACATGAAACTGTTATATGTACCAGTTGAGGTACTGGAGACTCAACACTTGAGAACTGGAATTAAGCTTTTCTTCTCTTCTGTTTAGTATGTTCATTGTTTTTCATACACTATACATAATACAAACTGCCTTTCTTATGCTGAATTTGGTATGACGTCTATGGGCTATCACGACTGCTTGCCAGCCAGTAGCTCAGTGTTGGCTGTACTTCTGTAATTATTTAAATAAATATCTTATGGGATTTCATTCTTAATATTTAAACATGAATGGAAAACAGGAAAACCAAGTGTTTGACACTTTGATGAAGTGTTGACACTAGTGATGAAACTATTAAAATGAAGATTGTGGCCCCCAGAGTATCTCATTTTTTAGCTTCTATTGGATACTCATCAGACCTAAGAGTTGACTGTGGTATTCGGTTGTAAGGGAAGATAGAAAAATAAAGAATAAGTTGGGAATATGTCATTGAAGGTGATCTAAAAACCAAAGTGTGATTAGGAACTTAACTTTATTTATTTTTTTAGCTTTTTTGGAATAGACCTTCTTCTTGTAATATGTAAGGCTGTCGTTCAACTTTTCAGTATTTGATTTTAGTGTGCGTTCTTAGGAATTCATCATGTGTAAAAATAGAAACTTGTCTCACTACCCCATCATTTTACTGCCTTTCCACAAATAGGTGCTGTTAAGTTCAGAAGTTATATTGTCCCCCAATATACTAATACAGCTACTTATCACTATATTTGTTAAAATTCATGCATCAATCTTGCCAATTTTCAAAACTATAAACACTTATTTTTAATACTTTGTTTAATATTTGTGGTAACAATTATTATTTTTATTCTTTTTTATGTGTCTACCTTTAAATAGATAGGGGAATTCTTCCCAGGCACATAACCTATTAGAATTATTTCAAGCAACTATAAACTACTCTGAGGCTTTAAAACAAAAAGGAAATAAAACAATAAACCCTCTGGATATTACTAACATTATTTTAAAACATTCATTTTCTAAAAATTTTTGCTTCAATGACCTTTAAAGGCATAGGCAGGAAATGGAAACAGGTAGGTAGGGGTTGATTATTCCTATAGGACTAAGTCCTCAGAAGTAAACTGAAATTAAATTGTTACTAGCTTTCTTTAAAAAAAGGGCAACAGTCTACATTTTACTGGGAATTCTGAGAAACAGGGTCCAGGTATATATTTGCCACCAATAAAATTGCACTTGAAATCATGCAACATTTGTGATTCAAAACACTTCACTTGGTGGCTGCCAATGGACTTTTCCAAGCAAAAGAGAGCATGGTATAACACAGATTCGGGATGCAAGTAGATCTGAGTTTGAATTGAAGCTGTTCCTCACTCCATTAACATGGACACTCTGGGTATCTTTCTCCTTGTCTACAAAAGGGGGGCATGGCCTCTCTCAAAGTGTTAGTGCTAGTCTTATATCAGATAACATTTGTAAAGTGTCCAGTAGAGGGTTTGATACATGGTAGACGCTAAGTGATTGCATTGTGGCAATCATTCATTGTCCTTGGATTGGGAAGTCTGACTGTGAAAGCTGAATAATGGCGCCTCAAAAATATCCACATCCGAATTCCTGAAAACTGGGAACATGTTATGTTACATGGCAGAAGGGACTTTGCAGATATGATTAATTAAGAATCTAGAGGTGGGGAGATTATCCTAGATGATATAGGTGGGTGCAATGAGCTCACAGAGCTCTTGTAAGAGGAACGTGGGAATGAACAATATTTGATGTAAACCAGGGCATGGTAATTCTATTGCCCTTTGATGCTACTGGCTTAAGAGTGAGCATGTGACCCAGTTCCATTCAGTGAGTCATGAAAGGAAGACTGCTGGGTGGGGAGACTTTCTGGGAAGGCTTTTGCTCCCTAATAAAAAGAGCTGTTGAGATGAGAAATCTTGCCCCTCCCTGACTGCCTTGATCAAAGTTAAAGGAAGATGTAATGCTTGGAGCTGCTCTGAAAGACTGTTAATCACGATGGTCAAATCTGTGATAATAAGAGACTGAAAAGTATGGTCGGAAGGACTGAGCAGATAACAACTAATGGCTGCTTGAGGTGAAAAGAAGCTCAGTATATTCCCATCACTGAAGCCTCAAACAAGAGCAAGGAGTTCGCAGTTCAAGCAAATTTAGTTTTCTGTAGGGAGTTTGGTTGATTCAGGAACACTGGATCATGAACTCAAGATGTTCTATCAGAAAACAAACATCAAACAATACACTGGTATGATTGTTCCAACGTAGGTCTGAAAATCATACAAAACCTTTTTTTTAAACCTATTTCTTCCACTGAGCTTTTCATAAGAGGACAAACTAATCAAATCCCTTGCACTAAATTTGACCAAGACAGACTTGCTATAGAGAAGCATTCCATATAAGATGAATGTTTCTGGAAACTTCCATAATGATTTTTTCTCTTTGAAGAACTTATTCCTGTTTTTCCTGTCCTGATGAATGGAAACCCAGTTATCTTTTCGGCTGCCTGTCTTGGAAACTGGGCCTTTGCCTGCCCTCTGCTCACTTTTCTCATTACACATCTACTTGCTGCCTTTGCTGTTAACTGCACTCACGTCCTCCTCTGTTTCTGTCTTGGTCTGACCTCTCATCATTGCCTGCCAGCTTACTGCAGTGATCTTTCAATATGTCTCCGTGTCCCCTATGTCTCCCCCTTTAACCATTCCAGGCCCCAAACTTCAGGCAAATGATCTTTTCAAAATGCAAAGCTGATCACAGCAACCCCTGCCTCCAATCAACCAATACTTCCCTATCACTTATGGGGTGAAGTCCAAACCTCTTAGCATCACTACTAAATAAATCCTTCCAAAGTGTGGCTCTTAATTGGGTCTCTGGCTATGACTTCTCTTTCGTAGCATCTTCATGTCTAGTCCATCAGAACGACCTTCAGATCCGTGGTGGGGCCAGGCCCTTCCCTGCCTCCTGCCTTTTATCACGCTGCCTCCTGTGCAGGAATAGAAACCCTTCACCTCTCTGTACACTCAGGTCAAGTATCACCACTTCTGTAATGCTCTCCTGACCCTCTTCTCAGTACTCAGGGGGATTGGCCATTTCCTCCTTGGTGCATACACCTTGCCCCCGCCTTAATTTTTTTTATCTGTCTCTGTGTTTCCTTCTTAGGGTGTGTCATATTCTTTACAGGCTTAGAAATTGTTCTCCCAGATGAACCATGAGAGACTATGGACTCTGAGAAACAAACCGAGGGTTCTAGAGGGGAGGGGGGTGGGGGGATGGGTTAGCCTGGTGATGAGTTTTAAGGAGGGCAGGTATTGAATGGAGCACTGGGTGTTATATGCAAACAATGAATCATGGAACACTACATCAAAAACTAATGATGTAATGTATGGTGATTAACATAACATAATAAAAGAAAAGAAAAAAAAGAAATTGTTCTCCCCTGTTAAGTAGTGAACCTCTGGAGATAGGAACCATTCCTAAGTTGTCAGCCTTTCCCTGGAAATTAATACAGTGCCTGGTACATACAGGGCACTCAATTGCAGAGATGTATAGATAGATGGATGGATAGATAGATTAGTGTTGGTGAGATATTAGAAAGTTAGATGTTTCATAATTGATGTTATTACAGAGCTAAAGGAAACCTACATATTCTTTAATGTCACCCTTTCATTCTATAGTTCTAGACTCCACTGTCTAAATCTTCTATTAAATACTTGAAATGTAACTTTTCTGAATTGAGACATACTGTTAATGTAAAAAAACACAACAAATTTAAAAAAAGAATGTATATCTCATTAATAATTTTTATACTGATTGCATTTTTATAATGATGGTATTTTAAATACATTGGAGTAAATTAAAATGTATTTCACCTATTTGTTTTTATTTTTTATATATATGGATACCAGAAAATTTTGAATTTCTTATGCAGTTCATCTTTGAGGCTCACCTTTTATTTCTTTTATTTATTTATTTTTTTTGGCTTAAACAATAGACATTTATTTCTCATAGTTGTGGAGGCTGGAAATCTGAGATCAAGGTGTCAACATGGTTGAGTTCTTTTTTTTAAATTTATTTTATTATTCACCTTTTATTTCTGTTGGACAGGGTTATTCTAGACCCAGAGTTGGAAAACTAAGTCACATGGCTTACATCTGAACAGCCACCTGTTTTTTGATGCCCATTAACTAAGAATATTAAAGAGGGCACGTACTGAATGGAGCACTGGGTGTTATATGCAAACAATGAATCATGGAACACTACATCAAAAACTAATGATGTAATGTATGGTGATTAACATAACATAATAAAATTAAAAAAAGAATGTATTCTTGTTGTTTTACATTTAAATGATTACATTTTAAATGCTTTTATAACTACCTACATAATAGCCTTGATTTTGCCTCTGGTCTCACAGAGCCTACAATATTTATCATCTGGATCTTTAAGAAAAGTTTATTGAACCAGTTGTAGAAGATGAGGCCCGGTGTGACAAAATAAAGTAATAGTAACAAATAGTGGCTCTTGCCTTAATAATAAAAGCTCACACATCAGGTGTTCTGTCATGATCTGTTCTTTGTGCTTTATGTGTAGTAACTGATTTCATTTTCACACCTTATTGAGATAGTTACTATTATTATCACTGTGGTTTAAATAAGGAAATCAAGACACAGGGAAAGGAGATAACCTGCCCAAAGACACACAGTTGTTAAGTGTAGAGACAGGATTTTCAAGTCCAATAGAGTTAGAGAGGCGGGTTGCTATGGGTTTACAAACCCTGAGGTGGGCATGGTCAGGATGCCCATCTTAGGTAAGCAGCAGTCTGTAGAGAGGCACCTGGGGTAGAGTCTTGGGAACCCCATGAAGTGCAGAGGATCAAGCTAAGGGAAATCAGAAAGTCAGCACTTAGTAAGGCAAACCAGGACAAAGTCAGCTAGACCATCCGAGTGAAAGGTCAACCTAGAGCGAAGGAACCAAACAGAGAGGCGTAAGAGAGCTCCTGAAGTTTAAGAGGCAAAATCTAGGGAGATTCGAGGGGCTAGAGCATTGCTTTTTATACCTCTATGTAGGTGGGATGGAAGTTATTTTTCTTTGTTATTTAAAAATATTATACATTTATTTTTGGGTAGGTGATACATATACTTGCATAAAATTTAAAGAGAACATAATAGCGCACCATTTAAGGAATTTTTCTTCCATCTACCCTGTCTGCTGACTACACAGAACCTTACTCTAGAGGCACTGCTACTCGTTTGTTACACGTACTTCTTTTGTTGTTGCTGTTGTTGTTTTTCCAGCTTTATTGAAATATAATTGGCATACAACATTTGTTAAGTTGAAGGTGTATAAAGACTTGATTTGATATTATGTTGCAAAATGATTACCAGCATAGAGTTAGCCACACTTTTTTTATATTTACACTTTCATTATTCTTTTCTCAGATGCAGAAGGTTTTTCAGGAGTCCAGTCAGTTGAGGTAAGAATATTAACTTTTATATTAGCCATGGTTATGCATGGAATGCCCTGTATGTTAGTGTTCTTGAACTCTATGCTGCAAATGGAGCTTATTGTACAAAACACAAATTGTATCTGTGAGTTGTAGAGTGAACTAATTCAGATGAAAAGCACCACTATTGAACATAAAAGAATTAGGTTATTGATAGCTCTATCCAATGAAAGGTTTAATTTTTTGATTTGCATCTTTGATTTATAAGTATAGACACCAATGGAAAGCACAAATGTAATCAACATGGGCTAGAGTTTTTGGGGGATAATACTGCTCACTGTGAACTTTCTATATCAATACCTTCAATCCCTTTCACTTAATAATTATTTTTTCATTTACTAATAATCCATCTCATTTAATAATTTTTGATAAAATAAGAGAAAGATAACAATAACTCTAATCCACATAAATACAAGATTTTACAGATATAAGATTTTTTTAAAAAAATTAAACATTTTTTTCCTCCTAATTAGGGAAAAAAAAGTAAATCTTCAATTCAGAAACTTGTTGCCTCATCAGGATACAGGCTAAAATGACTTCTGGGTGTTGGCCAAACATGTGTTCCGGGGATGACTTTCCATCGGGATTTTTATTTAGGAAAGAAAACACTTGCATTTTTTTTCAACATGAATATAAATCATACAACCTAATTTGTAGAATTTCCTAGAACATTGAGGCAGATATTTGGCTGAAGAATCTGAATATTCATTTTTTAAAGCAATTATTTATTGAGCTCTTTTTACTTGACTGTTACTGAGATGAAAGGCATTTAATGTTTATAGTAAACGAAAGAGTTGTCATTATTATTTGCATGTTACAGATGAGGAAACTGAAGGTTAGTAAGTTTTATTAATTTGCCAGGTACCAACTAGACCTGCTTCACTTTAAACTTCATACTTTTAACTGTCATGCATGACTGCCTCTCTAATGACTTACATATTTTAAATTGTTATAAAGCAAGGATATTTAAAAAGAACTAAGTTTCCTACTTGAAGAAATCTTATGGCAAGTCTTTTCATAAACCATCTAAATGGAAGAATAATCCTTTCAACCTTTGAAATACAGCACGCTTTTATTTATTAGGGAGTGATTTAGGCAGGAGGACAAACAGGCAGGTTTCTAAAAGACCAATTCATCTTTTCTCATCTCAGACGAACTAGAAACTTCAGTGAATCCCTATGAAAAATTATCAGTGTAAAATTTCATAACAATTAATAACTAATTCGGTAACAGTTAGCTCTTTGTTTCTTCCCAGTCTAACTTCTGGTATCTATAGCTCCTGAGGAGAAAGCATCTGAGGCACCATATTAGTACATCTCCTCCACTGAATTACCAATACAATTCAAGACCCTAGTCCTCTCACTTATTCCAAACCATTTTTAGGTCTTCTGTTAGGATCTATGGCCATTGACAAGAATTTCTATAAATATTTATTGACAGCTTACTTTGTGGGCAGGCATTCAACATACAATGTTGAACAGAACAGCTATGGTCTCTTTTCTGACAGATCTTAAAATCTTGTGAGGGAGATATATCTTAAACAAATAAATAAAACCCATAGAAATTGAGAGGAAGAATAATCCAAATTAGCAATAATTATTGGAACAATAACTTCTAAGTAGTGCCATAACCTTAATGCTCTTAAATTATTGGAATGGAGATCTACCTAAGCTTTATTGATCAAAACAGTTTATAGTTAGTATTCATGGAAATGGCATCTAAAATTGCCCGAGAAAACTTTCTCTCTCAAGTTAAACATTCTTTCTAATATTGTATTCATTTTTCATTCATTAATTAATCACTTAATTCTTTCAATGAAGCCTTGATAAAACTTGTATCGAGGGCCAGTTGTAAAGAAGGTAAAACATGGTCCTGGCCCTTGGGAAGCTCAGAGTCCAGTGGCAGTGGGGGGATTATCACATGAGCAAGTAAAGATGATGCCAAATAATCAATGCTTGAATATAAACATCACTGATATGTTGTGAGAGCATGGACTTGGAGCAGCAAACTCTGTAGGTTGGGAGCAATTTTTCAGAGGAGATGATATTACAGCAGGGTCTTGAAGAATGAATAGAACTTCACCTTGAAAAAAAGAGGGATGCATTCCAGGCAGAAGGAATGGAATGTAGAAGGTTGTGGAGGTCTTATGTATTTGAGGGACAGGAAGAAATTCAGCTTGGGAGAGCACAGGTGTGTGGGTGAAAGGGCAGGGGTGAGAAATGAGCTTGAGGGGAGAACCTGGAACCTGGTCATGGAGCATCTGCATGTCCTGCAGAAAAGGTTGAACTTTTCTCATTGGTGTTTGAAAAAAAACCCTTTGAATTTTGTTATTTATTTATTTAACAACATATTCTGAATTTTTCATATTCATCTTTTCAGTGAAAGATACATTTGAGTGGGGGGAAATGTGTGGATTAGAAGCCAGTTATGAGTTGTTGAAACATTTCACGTAAGAAATGATGAGAAGCAAGGGGCGCCTGGGTGGCTCAGTCGTTAAGCGTCTGCCTTTAGCTCAGGTCAAGATCCTAGGGTCCCGGGATCGAGCCCCACATCGGGCTCCCTGCTCGGCGGGAAGCCTGCTTCTCCCTCTCCCACTTCCCCTGCTTGTGTTCCCTCTCTCTCTGTGTCTCTCTCTGTCAAATAAATTAGAAAAAAAAAAAAAAAGAAAAGAAAGAAAGAAATGATGAGAAGCCAAAGTAGGGCATAGTAGGGAGAAAGAGAACAGATTTGAAACACATTTTAAGAGTAAAACTAATTGATTTTGTTGTTTTTGTTGAATGGTTTGATTTACTTGTAAAGAAAAGGGAAAAGCCAAGATGGCCACCCCATTTCTGTGTTGAGAGCCGCTGGAGTGTGACACCAGTAATTTAGAGAGAAAACAGGAAAAGGAGCAAGCATGGATGAAGAGTTGATGGTAAACTCTATTTGAGACAGTTTCAGGCTCAGCCCTCCCTGCGTGAGGAACATGGATGGGGAGGCACTGCTAGGGGAAAGGGATACAGAAAAAAGTCAAATGTTGGCACCATCTTGAAGAAGGATATAACCCAGGGAAGGTGGCAGGGTGTAAGCAAATTATTTCAACAGAGCAAATGTCTTAGTGCATTTGGGTTGCTGGAACAAAGTATCATAGACTGGGTAGCTAATAAAAGAAATTATTTCTCACGGTTCTGGAGTCTGGAAGTCTGAGATCAGGGTGCCAGCATGGTCTGGTGAGGGCCCTCTTCCAGGTCACAGACTTCTCATTGTATCCTCTTATGGCAGGAAGGGGCTAGGGAGCTCTGTGGGGTCTCCCTTTTTTTAAATTAGAATATAAATATTTTGAAATCACACTTCCATTTCCACTCTCCTCCCACAGCTGTTTTCTTCTGGCTGGAGTTTTAATTGTTTCCTTTCTTATATCCTATTCCTCTGTATATTTTCTTCAATCTGTGTTTTTGTTTTTTTAATACGACATCATCAGAGTTTTTGCCATAACGAACATTATTATCCTCCACTATCATTTACAAGGCCCTAAACTACTTTATCCTTGGGAAAAAAGTAGGAAAAAAAATCTGATTTTGATATTCAACATAGATTAAGCCCACCGATACAATAATTCTTATTCAAAATTTCCCCCTGGGGATTTTTTTTTTTTTTAAGTATATAAAGGGGTGGCTAGAGAAGATGTTATTTTAGGGATGTATGCAATTTAAAAAGATTCTTCTAAGGATAATGTTAGGGTGACAGTTACAGATAATACAAAAAGCAATGAAATATTATTAAATATTATTGTCATCATCCTGTAACAATGAATTACATTAATCTCTAATAAATCATTGAAGTTATAAAAAGTATACATTTACTATTATTATTTTCAGAGAATTCTTGCTTCTATTAACTAACACCCAGAAAGTCCATTCCAGGGGAGTGTTGAAGATTCAGGATTACTCTAGTTAAGCCCTTGTTGGCAGATTTTCCCAACTGGTTCCCTCTGAGAGCAAAGGTGTGTGGTTGGATGGGGACAGGATTTGGATTTGTTTCCCACTCTCCCTGTTGTCTCTTTCATCCTCTCATACAAACAGAGATTTGTTTTTATCCCCAACTTTCATTGCCTTAGCAGGCCTTGTATAAACTGAAGTGGAATGCCATAATACCTCCAGCAATACCTTCTTTTAAAGTCTGCTTCTGAGATAGATTTGGAGTGGCAAAATCTTTTAAATCAGAAACGATTTCCGACAGGGTACAATATTCTTTCAAAGGTAAGTTATATTAACCAGCAGTTAAAAAGAAATCAACACAGAGCCACAAAATGGATTCTCCCTGATCCTTCAATCTGTTTCAAGATAGAAGGAACAAATGAAAATCTATAACTCCATATTGTTAATTGAGATGTGGCTAATAGGGTAAGAAGGGTTTTTTGGCGGGCCTTCAAACAAATCTCTGCTCCTTGGGCACCTTAACTATAAAAGGGGAGACAACAATAACTTATTCACAAGATTCTGAAAAGCATCAAGCATAATGGCATATGAAAAACTATTTAGGAATACAAAGTACTATATAAGTATAAGCCAATGTTGCCATTGTAGTTTTAGATGTTGTAGGAATGGAAGTCATGTTCTCAGCCTGGGGTACTGCCTGGTGGACTGGCTGAATGTCTATAGGCAATATCAGTGGAGAGCAAATTAAAAAAACAGAGTGGGAGAGAAAAGAATGTTTCTGAGGTTAAAAAGAGCAACAAAAAGGATAGGGCATCATCTCTGTAACAAATGGAGTAATCTTAATTTAATCAGAGTGGGAAAAGGGCCAACAATTAAGGAGCACTTACCATGTCCCAGGTGCTGAAAGGTGTTGAATCTTCACAACCGTCCCCTGAGGTAAGTTTTATTAGACCCATTTTGCAGATGTGGAAACTGATGACCAGAGTGGTCATGATAACATTCTCAAAATCTTCATACAACTAGTAAATACCAGAAGCCAAGAGCAGAAGACAGAAAGTGGAAATCCATTGGAGAAGAAATAAAATAAGTGGGAACTGGGGTACTAAGTAGAAAATATATGCTGCCTGAAAGCACTTGAATTTGCTTCTCCCCAGACACTGTGCCAGCCTGACAAGGATTTGATTTTGGCACTAATATGGAGGCAGGGAATCCTGTGCCAAACATGAAATTGTACTTAGCTCTTATTTTGTACAGATCCAGCCCCAAACATCAATCAGAACTTACAGAGACCCTCATCTAATTTTATAGAAGAGTAAAGTGAGGTATATGGGAATTACATAACCTACCCAAGACCACATTGCATGTAACTGAAGGAGCTGAGAGTTGAATCCAAGTTTTCCAGTCACTTAAACAAGATATGGATTCTCTTGGGTCTCATGCGGTAGGAATATATTATTTTATTTTCATATGTTCAAACAAAACAGATTATTGTAATTCAAAATAATGAGATAGCCATCAACAAGTTAATGGTATGAAAAAGACAGGGAAACTGTTAAGATATTTTTAAGACCATGGATAAAATTAGAATACGGACTAGGGGTTAGGTGAAATTAAAGGATAATAGTTATTTTTGTTAAGTGTTTTAACGTATTATTGTTATGTAAGAAAATTCCTTATTTTTTTTAGAAATTCACACCTGAAGCATTTCAGAGTGAAATGTAGTGGCATTTTGGATTCGCCTTTCAATATTTCATAAGGAGAAAAAGCAAGAGAGCAAGGTGATATAAAGATGGCAAAAATCTGACAGTCATTGAATCTGGGTGATGGCTATGTGGTGGTTTCTTGTGCTGTTGTCTCGACCTGGTGTATATTTAAACTTTTTTTGTTATAAAAATGCAAAAAAAAGAAGCAGTTCACTTGAGTTCACAGAAGCCCACTGGTCGTGCCAACACCAATATGTGACAAATGAATGTGGTAAACACAGAGGAACAGCTTATTAGCACCAAGCAATTTACATGGAAGTGTCATTTTAAGCCACAAAATTGCAGTTTACTTTTCATGTGTTAGTGCTTTTTGGGAAAAAAAAATGTAGAAAAGCAATAATATCATCTAAGTCAGTTTGTTTACTAGCAATAATGTTTGTATAATTGTTTTAATGTGTTGTAGCTCCAAATTTATTTTTAGCATTCTTTGTTTTATTGGTTAATTCAAAACATAAACACTTCCTGGCTTGAGCAAAATCAGCATGTCACTTCCACACCCGAGGAAGGTCATAATCACTTGTTCTGTCGCATTTGAACTTTGTGAAAAGACTAATTTTCACTTTTCAAAAGCTCACAAGTAGGAGGCAAATATATTTGCAAAGATTTTTCCCATTTAATTGCACTCCAAACTACCAGACATTTTTTAAAGTCTTTTTTT
This sequence comes from Eumetopias jubatus, assembly GCF_037043125.1. NCBI lineage: Eukaryota > Metazoa > Chordata > Mammalia > Carnivora > Otariidae > Eumetopias > Eumetopias jubatus. Next base: position 39,938,678 of record NW_028274818.1, read on the forward strand.
CCCCACATTCACAGACCAAATTTGATGAGAAAGAGATAAATGAAAACAAAACACTTGATAAAAATTCTTTCTGTTTTAAAAAGTATATATATATCTAGCTATATTACATAGGTCCATATAGATTTTGTCCTATCCTTTTAATTTTCTTTATCTATAAATATTTGTCTTCCCAAGTTTGATCCAGAGAGCTCTAAAAGATTAACATTTGAATATACAGGTTCATGAGCTTTCCTCCGAAATTTTTGGTTAGGTGTGTTTTTTTTTTTTTGAATTTGGAGTATTTCAGATTATAGAGAAGTAATACTTTGCATATATTATATATAACTGCATAATACCCTCAGTGGCATTTAGGAGAGCCGTAGTCTACATTTGTAGTCAAATGTATTCATATGCCTGCAATGGAAAGTATGAATATTCATAGTAAATGGGCTAAAGATTCTAAGAAACCATACCAGTTTAGGTCAGATTTGGCTACCGGAGGAAAAGAACCTGAGTCTAGAATAAACACTTTAGGTTTTCAGTGTCACTGGACTTCAGAACTGCAGGTGAGGGACTGAGGAGCAGTAAGCTGCAGGTAGGAATTCCAGTTTTAGAATCAGATAGACTCTGGTCTAAGTCTTCATGGTGGCCCTTACTAGTTTACTCACTGGCTTACTCATTTTCCTCATTTATAAAATGGAAATAATACCAACTTGATAGCATTGTTGTGAAGATAATTTATGCAAAGTGCTTAGCAGAATGCCTGGCCCAGTGTAAGAGGTCAAAAAGTAGTAGCTATTATAATATTACAAGTGTTATTAAGTGTACGAAAGATGCAAAAAACATTTTTTATTCTTTTAAGTCAGCTTCCAGGTGTTTTTATCTTTGTGTTTATGGCTGGGTGGGGAGTGCATCTGGGTCCAGCTATTAGAGACATTGAACCCTAAGATAACGATCGTGGAGCTCTGACTGATGAGTTTTGTCCAAACTAAGGTTAGCCTCAACTAAATGATCTTCTACCTCTAAGTTGGGTGAATTTGAGAGATTCTCAAGCCTTTCCTTACCCCTGGGCCTCATCCCTGCAAGTGGAATGGTCTCTTCTTTTAAGACTTCTTCGAGTAATAGTGGCGGCTCCTCGTAACAAGTTAATTTCTTGCTGCACTACTTCCTATCCGCAGTTTCAGTTGTCAGAGACGAACTTTAAAATTGTTTCTACTTTTGGAATTTAAGAAACAAAACAAACGAGCAAAAGGAGAGAGAGAGAAACCAACAAGGGGACTCTTAACCATAGAGAACAAACTGGTGGCTACCAGAGGGGAGGTGCGTGGGGGGATGGGCGAACTAGGTGATGGGGATGAAGGAGGGCACTTGCTGTGATGAGCACCGGGTGATGTATGGAAGTGCTGAATCACTATGTTGTACGCTGGAAACTAATATTACACTGCCTGTTAACTATACTGGAATTAAAATAAAACTTATAAAAAAATAAATAACATTGTTGCTACTTTTGTTTCTTATGCTGGTCACTTTCATAGCTCCAGATAATCTGCCTTTTCTCCATTTCTGACTCCTCAATATGAAAAAAGTTAAATAATTTATACTTCCTTCCCTTTCTCTTATACCCACCTTCTGAAGTATCATCATTTTGAGTTCTTCTTTTGATCGTCTTTATAATTCTAAACATAATCTACATAAATATTCATTCATTGTTTAATTGATTTTCATTTTAAGATGACAATATTAGCACACATTCATGCTTTCTGTCAGACATTTTTTCACTTTTATATTGAGAAGGTGTAAGCATTAATATTTTGTGTTGCAACTACAACTAAATTTTTTGTGCATTATCTGGAGTTGAGTGTGAAAGCTAAAAACCAATGAACAGAAATTATATTATTATGAGTATATATAAATTTTCACTTCTGGGCCAAGGACTGGTCTGATGCCACAATCAAAGGGCCACTCAGAGAAGAATGTTCTGAGCTTCAGGTTTAAATAAAGTCTTTCTTGTTAACTCCACCTTCTCCTAAAATCATGCCATGTTTGATTTTTTTCATATTGGCTGATGATGTTCTTGCATGATACTTGTTTGCTTATGTTTCCTAAAGATTTTGATTGCCTTTTTCCCCTGCATCATATACTCATGTTATTCCATGCTCTCAGCTATTATATCTAGTCGAAGGAGTTTTTCTGATTTCCCAACTTAAATTATACATATAACACATGAATACACTAAAAGAAAACCACTTTTAACCACTGGCCCAATCTGAGACTACACACCATTCTTGTATAATTTGAAAACTTTCTCAATATACAATGTCTTTACTGTATTGAGTTGGAATTCTCTCCATCCCTAAAATTTGCTATTTTTTTTTTTTTTACTGCTTAATATACTGGCCTCTGTATCCTTTAATATCTTTCATCATGATTTCTGTTGCTGATCTTCAGACTCATACTGCCTACTAGAAATCTCCCACTGGAGTTAGCCAAAGCAATCTCAAATATAACATGACTGAATTAAAGAAGAAATTTTCAGAAGAGTAGGTAATTTATGGTTCTACCTATATAAGCTTTCAAAATAGGCAAAATAAATTAAGACATTGTTTAGGGGTATATATGAAGTGTAAAAGTATTTTAAAAAGCAAGGGGTTGATTAACCCAATATTCTGTTATTGCTTACCTCTTTTTTTTTAGTTTTTTTTATTATGTTATGTTAATCACTATACATCATTAGTTTTTGATGTAGTGCTCCATGATTCATTGTTTGTGTATAACACCCAGTGCTCCATTCAGCACGTGCCCTCATTAATACCCATCACCAGCCTAACCCATCCCCCCACCCCCTCCCTTCTAGAACCCCCAGTTTGTTTTTCAGAGTTAGCTCTTATGGAGAGAAGCAAGTGTAATCAAGGAGGTGCATTGGGGTGGGATTCAAAGACATTGATCATGCTCTATTTTTTAGACTGAGTATAAGGGTGTTTGCTTTTAATAATTCACCTATGTTAGATACCCTCCTCTGAGTATGTATGATGTATTTTGCAATTTAAAAATAGAGATGAAAGACTATCTCTCTTCTCATTGGTTTTACTTCTTGTTTTTCAAATTCATTTCTCAAAACACCCCATTTTGCTTTGTGATTCTCACTATTATCTTAGAACTGTTGGCTCTGGGGTGATTGATAACTTTCTAATCAATATAGAGACAAGTATACCTCATTTGACTGAGAGCCTTTCCTTTCTTGCAACATTCTTCTCTATTGGTTTCTCTGGAAAGACATTCTATTTCTTGTCTGCATTTAAAGCCCAAAAGGTAAAACAAAAAAACAAATATCAACACATACTAGACTTTCATCTTTCTGACATTTAAAAGTAATTCTCCCCTTTCCCCAATCCCCCCCAAACAGAGCAGCTCTATTTCTATTAATCAGAATATCACACTAACCAGATTACCACCTGCAAAAGTGGACAAGCTGACTTCTCAGCTAACCTGAGCACTTTTCCCCAATGTTTTTACAACACAGAAGTTTGCTGACTTTACTTATAAAATTCAACATTGAAGTCTTCCTAGTTTTTAAATAGACTTTAATTTTTTAGAGCAGCTTTAAGTTCACAGCAAAATTGAGCCAAAAGTATAAAGAGAGCTCATATACTCCCTGCCCCCAAGTATTCACAGCTTCTACAACTATGAATATTCTATACTTCAGTGGTATATTTGTTGCAATACACTGACATATATATCATCATCAAAAGTCCAAAATTTACTTTAGAGTTCACTATTGGTGTTGCACATTCTGTGGATTTTGACAAATGTATGATGGCATGTATCCCCTGTTATAGGATCATACAGTATAGCTTCACTGCCCTAAAAATCTTCTGTGCTTGGCCTATTTAGCTCCCCCCTACCCCCACCCATGGCAACCAATGATCTTTTTATTGTCTCCATAGCCTTTCTCAGAATGACATACTGTTAGAATCACCACAATATATAAACTTTCAGGTTGGCTTCTTTCACTTAGTAATATGCATTTAAGATTCCTCCATGTCTTTTCATGGCTTGGTAGTTCACTTTTTTTTTTTTAGTGCTGAATAATAGTCTGTTATTTGGATGTATCACAGCTGATTTATTCATTTACCTACTGAAGGATATTTTAGGTGCTTCCAAGTTTTGGCAGTTAAGAAAACAGCTGCTCTAAACATCCTGTACAGGTTTTTGTGTGGGTATGTTCTTGACTCTTTTTGGGTAAATACCAAAGAGCATGATTACTGGATAATATGGTGAAAATATGTTTAGTTTTGGGGAAACTACGCAACTGCCTTCCAAAGTAGCTGTACCATTTTGCATTCCCAGTAGAGCTGTTTGGGTAGGGATTGCTACCCATATTGATCCTTTTTGGCCACTGGACAATTTGTAGTAAGGAGGAAACACAGGAAGAGTTGGTCTAAGAAATGTTAAAAAGGTTTGACTGTCATAATATTCCTAAATAACTGCTTTGTTTACAGGGAAAATGTTATAGGCAACTCAATGACTGAGGAGGAGGCCTTTTTAAATTTCCAAAGTAAATTGTTGTGATAATATGGTAAAAAGTCACCTCTGAAGGTTAAATTAACTTTAAGCTCTAAAAAAAAATCATTTGCCATATTTTGTACATTTCATCTGATAAATAAGCATTTATTGAGCACACACTGTTTACCGAAAAATGAGAATTCAGGAAACAATCTCTACTCTCAGTTCTGTTCCTTGACCCATTCATGTATCATTCAGCAAAAATTAATAATCATATCATAAAGTCATATTGAATGTACCACTTTTAACATGAAAATTACTATTGTGCTTGCATAATCCAGCTTTTTCTAAGCTTCAAATTAGCAAGCATTCAAAATTAGGATTTTCTCCAATTGGGTAAAAATGTGATCTCCTTTTTGAGGCCTGCTATATTTATATTTTGGTTTTTATAAATATGTATGGTAGGTTTATATTAAAGATTTTGCAATTGTTGATCCTTTTATTTAATTAAACATTTGAAAGAATGCATTTTTTCCACATTCATAAGTGATCATATGGATTTCCTCAAATTTTCCAGAGGAGAAAAAATAACTACAGTTGGGTGGAGATAGAACATGGAATGGAAAGTTTCAGCCCCAGAGACATTTTTTTTCATCGAGTTATGAACATGTGAACATGGAATCATAATTGAAACCATTTTGTATACTTCACCATCAAATTTACACTGCAAAGAATGTTTTCCTAATTTAAACAACAGATAAAGACAACTCTCACCAGTCCACAGGATTTACTAAATAGCCACTATAGCCCCACTGTAGTAACTATGGTGGGATGGTGAATGAAGTACATGGTCAGCTAGTCAGGGGGGTGAAACACATGTAAAAGAACTAAATAAAGCCTGAGGGTATGTCTGACTATGTTTTATACTGAACCCCAAAGTTTTTGAATTGGTTTAATGTAAGACAATTAAGTTTAGCCAGTGTTATCTCCTAGAGCTGCTAAATTAAAACAAAACTTTGCCCTTGACTTCTCATACTTTTTTTTTTGTTGTTCACTCTCTAATGATTTACATGAGCAGCAGGAGACCGATAATAGTGTAATGGATAGATATAAAACAAACATTGGAAAAGAATGTTAGAGCAGAAGGATCTGAGAGATAATTAATTTAACCTAAAACAGCTCAATTTACACTAAGTATAAACTGAAGCCCAAAGAAACTGAAATATACACAAACCCTGCAAGTCAATAAAAGCAGGCCAATTCTAACCCCCAGGCCTCAGAAAGGCCAGTCCAGTGTCTCTTTCCTCTTGAGTCTTGTCCTTCTGTAGTGTCTTCTATGTAGTAGAGGCACAAATATATTTGATGAATGAGTAAAGGAGAATTGATTTTATATTTGTACAAGGAGCATTTAGATGATTGGAAATACAAAAGAGAAATAAATGGACACTGATACAGATTTTTATACACATATTTTAACATTTTTCTTTAGTAGGGTTAAAATTTTAGCTACATTTCACTATTGGTCTTTCATAAGTTTAATAAGATTTGCCTTCTTTGGATAAAGTCTCCTTTCAGGAGACACAGTCCACATATATGACTTTCCACCCCCTTCTGGGCTGCTATCCATTCGTGTCCTGGCCACACACCCCAAAAACATCTACCAATTTGGTTCTTGATGCAATACGCTGAGTCTTGCATCATCCTGGGCAGTGTTCATGCAGATGATCATTCTGATATGCACCCTCATCGGTCCTTAACTTAATGCCATGGCTGTCATCTACACTTGACTTCAATCTCTCTGTCATCATCCAGAACTGCCCTGGCTCTACCTCTCAAGTCCCCATTTGTTTTCTGTCCACAAACTCTTGCCCTTCCAGGTTTTTCTGTCCCTTACTGATCCCATCAAGTCCTCTGGTCTCTATATCCTTCCTTTAACTCCCAAACTATCAGCCCCATTCTGGCTTCCCTTCCTTCTTTAGAAAGAGCCCATGGTCCCTCATAACACAGTTTTGCACATATCTGTGACTCCCTTACCACCTACTCTACAAACCTTTCACTATGATGAAATTAATCATCTTCTTACTGTTGTAATTTTCTGTTAAAATTGCCCCCAAGTTGTGGATGGGTGCCCCTATAAATTCAAAACTCCCAATGTCAGCTTTGTCTTCTTTGCCAACCAGGGGCAGATTTGCATGGCTTTCCTTTGTGACTTCTTATTTTAGTTCCTTTCAGACACATAACTAAACTTTCCCCTTTTCTTAAGCTCTCTTCTTTTGTTAGGACTCTGACAGACCCTCAAAGGTAGCTGTCCCAATCTCTACTTTCAACTCCTCTCTCTTTCTTGCCTGACCCTACGATACAGGTAATCAGAGGCAAAAACTTGATATTTTCAGCCTCTCTTATAGCTAGAGGTGGCCAAGTGCTATAATTTTTTTCCAACTAGGCAAAGCTGAAGTGTTGGTGTTCTTCTTCTATTACCGCTTCTTTCCTGGACTGTGAATGTGAAATCTATGGCTGCAGTGGCCATGTTATAACCATGACTTAGAAAGCAACATTCAAAGGACAAGGAAGCAGAAAGCCAGATGCACTCTGTGACAATGATGATTTTGTGGAACCACTGTGCCAGCACTGTACCACCTCTGTAGCAGCCCAATCTTCCAAGTTTAGCAAAAGAATGGTTTACATTTGTCATGCCTACTTCCTGTCTTCTTACTGACTTCTCAAACCACAGCACTATAATTGTTCTTGAAAAGATTACTCCTAACTTCATTTTAAGTTTCCAGTTAACCTAATTGAGTTTCCTGTAGCATTTGCGTTATTGAGCAAACCCTCTTTGAAATTCTCTCTGCCTCTGGCTTCTCCTGGTTTTCTTTTTACCTCTGAGACAAATCCTTCTCAGCATCTTCTCAATTCCCCACCTTACTTTTCCCAGTCCCCCAATTTCCAGTTTTTGCTCTTTCCTGTCTCCCCAAGCAACGGTGTCCCAAGACTCCCTCCTTAGCCCCCCTATGGTTTTTTGTTTTTTATTTTAGTTTTTGTTGTTGTGGGTTTTTTTTTTAACCCCCTTAACGTTTTTATGATTAATAAAACATGATTAATCCTCCAATCTTTGGTTTAAACACCAGCAATATTCTGGAGACTTCCAAATGTGAATCTCCTATTTTAAATCTCTATTTAAATTTAAATTCACAGCCCCTTAACATGCATCTTGACTTGAATGTTGTACGGGGGAGGGTCTAGTTAGGGGATAGAGAAAACATGAATAATTTAAATAGAGAACATTTACTATGAAGAAGTGTTAACTAGTAAAAAGTGATTAACTAAAAGGAACAATAGAAGAAGACCCTAAGGTTACGAAAACAGTAAATACAGAAAACAACTGGTACTTCTAGGGCTGTGGAAGAGTGAAAATATAAGAAATTAAGAATTTTGAAGAGCTGCCTTCTAGGGAAAAACTTGCCAGAGGGTATAGGGTTGGAGCTGGTCTGAGAAGGGTTTCTGAAGTGAACAACTCCGTGCCTTCTACCTGCTGATTTACTGGCTGCCATACTCAAATAAAAGCCAATTGGAAATAGGAATATTTCCTGCTGCCTCGTAGCATCCCTCCAGGGCTCTGTATTGGTAAAGCCTAACATCAAACCAGCTGGCAAAGGAGCAATGTCTGTAAGGTCAGGCTCTAGTACAAAAGCAAAGAAGGGTGAATGTGGGGACTCAGAGACAATAAATAGATAACCGGCACAAATGGTCCACTTGCACCTCCAAGTCAATCTGCCAAAAGTAGAACTAATTACATTTCCCTCTGATTTCTCTCTTACTGGATGGTATCATCATCTGCCCAGTCATACACACTGGAAACCTGTAAGGCATCCTTTCCTTTTTCTAATTCTTAATGTTTAATCAATCACCAAGTCCCACTGATTTTATTTCCTAGATGTTTGTTCATTTAATAAATATCTATGGAGCACCTACTATGCCCCAGATGCCATTCTAGACACTGGAGATAATACAGTAATGGTCACAGCCAGACAAAAACTCCTACCCACTGAAGCTTATAGTCTAGGACTGAGGGGTGGGGCATAGATGAAAAACAAGCAAGTAATATGTTATGTAGTATATTCATAGACAATAGAGTTATAAACAAAATTAAAGAGGGAAAGAAAATAGAGAGCGTTGGGGTTTCAGTATTCTATAGGGTGCTCAGAAGGTGGTATTTGAGTAAAGATTTGAAGGTAAGGGAAGAAATATTTGTCAGAAGAGCAGTCCAGATAAAGGAACCAACAAGGGAAAAGTCGCTGTCAAGAGTGTGCCTGGTGTAAAGTTTAGGAGCAAGTAGTAGGAAAAGAAGTTACAGAGGCCATAGAGTCATAAAGGAGGTCAAGGCTATGTGACCTTGTGGGCCACTGCAAGGGCTTTGGTTGGTGTGATTGGAGACCATCAAATGATTTTAACAGGAGAGTTACATCATCACATCTAAGTTCTAGCAGAGTCATTCTGGTTGCCGGGTGGGAACGGTCTGAAGGGGAGGTGAGGGGGGAAATGGGGAGACCAATGGGAGGCTTTCATAAGAATCCAGTCAAGAGATGGTAACTGGTTGGCCCAGGTGGTAGCAGTGGAGGGGACGAGAAAGAGTCCCACCCTGGATGTACTCTGAAGTACAGTATACAAAAGCTTGTCATGCTCTAAATCTTTTCTCTCCCAGCAGTGTGCCATGTTCTGGACAACCCAAATTACTCTCACATCTTCAAATTGACCATAATCTCCTTTCTACCTTTTCACATTCTGTCCTTCTCTCTAGAATTCTTTAGAATTTAGTTTTGAACACATTAACAGTTCAGCAAGTCTTCTCTGACTCCTCTCCATCCAGGTTCTTTAGCCCTCCTCTGACTCTAATTATCCCACACATTGTTCTGTTAGACACACATATACCCTATTGTTTAAAGCCTGTCCCCCGCTAGACTGGGAACTCATTGAAAACAGTGTAATGCGGTTTTCATCTCTATATTCACATTTAAAGTACTTAAACATTGTGGAATGAAAAAATTAATCCAGTAAATGAGAAGAGCTAATACATCTAAGACTGAGGCCCCACACAAAAACTTCTAGAGTGTGACTGTGCACCAGCAAAGTTCCATGGAAGTTAGCTATGGGCCAGAACTAAATCAGTGCAGGTCAACTGCAAGACCTAGATCTTTGCATGAAGATAGAAGCAAGAAAGAATGAGGGAGAAAAGCATTTTACTAACACTGATAAATTCTGTCACCAGCTTGGTCCTACAGGTTTGGAGAGTAGACCCTTGATCATGACAGGAGGCTGAGCACCCACAAGCCAGTGCTGAGCTAGCAGATAAGACTGGAGTCGATGTTATATTACATGCCATAATATATTGTCATTTTATCCCAGCCCTGATCATATCAGCGGAGGGCTGGTGCTTCTCTATTCATGTAGTGTAAGGACCTCACTCACCGCACTGAGATCTTTCCCAGGCTCTGAAGTCAACCCTTCTAGAGCTCTTGCGCTGACATAGAAAGCAGCAGCTCATGGGGCCACCCTCCTATCTGCTACTGTTCCTGTCTCCAGCATGCCTTGGAAGAAGAGTGCTGGGCAATGTGCCCCTATTTGCATGATACTAAGTTCATTAACAAAAATCACCTAAACTTCTGATTCAACTTGAATAATATAAACAAAAAGTTCTAGTTGCTTTTTGTTGCAGAGATCAGACTATTCTTCTTTGCGTGTAGTTTAATTCTATGTGAGAGTTATTGAGATAGGTAGGCTAGGAGACCAGGTGCTTTATAAAGACCCAGGGAAGAGCCATAAGCCATTATGGAGAAGGTGTTAGCACGCAAAATTTTAGTTATTCCTAAAAAGCTTTGAGCAATTAATATGCTGCTAGGCATTTTAGTTGGATTTCCCTAAGATGACTATTTCCCCCCTTTAAGTCTGAGAGTATCTACACAGATTTTGACTTATGGCTTTCCACAGTCACCTTTCTTAGCATTCAGTGTCTCCCAGCAGCATTGGAAACTGCAACAGGGCCACAGTGGTGGGAGCATGTGACAGGGCACCAGGTTTAATCCATAGCTCAATGTGATTGCCCAGGCAGACAGCAGGGTTTATAAAGGGAGTTTAATGAGGCTAAGCTACACGTTCTTCCAGGAAGAGTACCCAGGACAGAGGTGAAACTGGTTGGGTTGATAAATTTGAATTGACCCTGCCAGCTTCTTATGAAATGCCTTGTTGCTCTTTAAGCTGCCTTTCCAACGGCTCAGGGTTGTAAGGCTGTGATAGCTCTAGCTCTGGGGTTATCTTCTTCTGAAATAATTTAAATTTTGATCCACAAAATACAAAAAAGAATCAAATACTGAAAATGCTAGAAGGCTTATGAAATATAGTAATCATTCCTCTTAGTTCCTCACCTCTGGTCTACTCTACAAAGGTAAATTCCTTATAGTCTTTTACTAACTTCCTCTTGCATTTATCTTCATATTTTTTACACTATCTCTTGATTTGCCAACTTTAGACATTGTTTTATAACTTTTGATTAAGGAAGATTAGGATTTAGTCCCTCACGTAGATCTGCCAGCCAGCCTCCACCTTCTACATACAGCTCAGTCTTCCCACTTCATCTCTCCAATATAGTTATATCACAACTTGGGGTAATCAAGGTTCAGAGTTTACATTTTTATGACTATACAAAAATTGTTCACTGCTGAGCTAGCATTTCTTTGCTGGAACAAACATTTGTTTTCCTGGAGGCAATCATTACTTCATTTTTTTCATTTGTTAAATTTTTTTATACCTATTGCTGAGTATTTTCATAATCTTCCAGAGCCTCTCAAAGCAATTTTCCATGTTTCAAATCAATCAGGTCATTAATCAGATTCTTTTGTTCCCTTGAAGATGTCCCTGTTGGAGACTTTCAACTTTCTGCTTCAGTCTGGTTGGTGTTCTCTAGTCTGCTTCATAGTTGGTATCCTGGGATTTATCTTTGAGTGTCTTTGTTGGATTCCCTACTTCCTATATCTTGTGTCTTTTCCTTTCTTGATTTTTTTCCCACTTATTTCAGTAAAGCCCCATCCTTCAGTAGTTTTTGAGAAAAGTGCATGGGAAATAAATTTATGAGACATTGCATGTGTGAAACTGTATTTATTCTACCTTCACATCTAATTTATAATTTGATTTCGGGTAGAATTTAGGACCTAAAATAATTTTCCTTCAGATATTTGAAGAATTTATTCCATTGCTTTCTTCAAAGATTGTCAACAACTGGTCATTATTTCTCTGATTTTTTGTATGTGATTTATTTTTTCCTCTCCTGAAGCTTTTATGATTTCATTATTTCACATTTCAAAATGATGCGGCTTGGTGTTGGGCCTGTTTTTATTCAATGTCCTAGATAGTGGGTGGGTCTTTTAAATCTGGAGGCTTCTGTATTTAGTTAAGTGAAAATTTCTGGTAGTCTTTCTTTGACAGTCCCTCCCCACTCTTATTGTTTTCTCTCTGGAATTTCCATTAGTAGAGTTTTGGACCTTTTGAACTCATCTTCTAATTCCCTTATCTCTTCTGCTTTTGTCCAGCATTTAGTCCTCTCATTTCATTCTTTGAGCTCCCTTGGCTTTATCTTCAAACTATTCCACTGAGTTATTTATTTTAGCTGTTGTATGTTTAAGTTCCAAGAATGTTCCTTCCTTTTGTGATTGTTCTTTTTCTCTCTCTAACTTATTCTGGGTTGGGGAAAGGAGACAGTCCAACTGTTCCTTAGACAATCCTCAACCACTTTCTGAATTTTCACCACAACACTTCACCACTGCCTTGTGTTGTACATAATGCTTATGAATCATGAGCCTTTCCCAGGCTTTCTGTGGGTGAAAAGCATTGTTTATCATTAGGGTTACAAGTCTATGGGCACTCATGTTTCATCCTCTTCTACCCTCAGCTATTTGGCACTCCTTTCCATTTGCTGTTGGTTTTCATTTATTGTGGTTTAGCTGTCTCCTGGTTTTACCAAAGATGAAGTTTGTGTTTTGATTCTTACTACTTCATGCTATTTTCAGATAATTTCTTAGAGAAGAAGGGGACAGAAATATCTATTTTGCCATCATAAAAAAAAATCCTTGGAATATATCTTAAAGGCAAAATACAGTTTTTCACCCTACAAATATCAGACTGAGGGAACTGCCCATGTCTCTGTTTGCTTGTTGAATCTAATGTAGAACTATTATCTTTCTCTTTATACTTACATATGTGTAGCCTGATATTTATTTATGCAATGAGGAAAAATTGTAGCACCACAAGCTTGCCTTAACTTGAGGGAAGAAATCGCAGCTTTATTAAATCAAGATATCTGCTTATCAGAATCTACCCATTTCTGCAACATTGGATAAGCTTTGCTCTGATCCTGCACCTAAGCTTAGGCTCTTGACCAGGTGTTTTCCACAACAAGAGACTAATAATTTGACACTGGACAAGTGACAATGACAACTTCTCTGTTTACTCACTATTGCCTCATGTTAATTACAATTTAAGCTTTTTCTTTTTCTTTTCTTTTTTATTTAAAAAAATTTTTTATTACTATGTTATGTTAATCACCATATATTACATCATTAGTTTTTGATGTAGTGTTCCATGATTCATTGTTTGCATATAACACCCAGTGTTCCATGTAGAACGTGCCCTCTTTAATACCCATCACCAGGCTAACCCATCCTCTGACACCCCTCTCCTCCAGAACCCTCAGTTTGTTTTTCAAAGTCCATTGTCTCTCACGGTTCTTTTCCTTTTTTTTTTTTAAATACAGGTACACTATTCATCACCACTTAGAAGAGCTTGGTCTGACCATGTGGGAAACCATGTCTCCATGGGTCATATCACAGATGTTAGGCAGTACCAGGTAGTGGGATGCTATAGTTCTTTCCCAGCTTGATGTATATTTGAAACTCTATAGCCTCATGCAACTTTGAACACGTTTAATGTTTGGGAAATTCTCCACCTTACAATGGATCTGTGTCCCAAAGGTGAAAATGATGTGCTGGTCTTTCCATTTTCCTTTGTGGTCAAAGCACAGGTATGAGACCCAGCCTCCATCAGTGAAGCTTTCATCATGAAAGATTTCAATTCAGAAACTAATGGCATTAAGAAGAAGGTGTTGTGAGGAACGCAGCTTGGTGAAGGTGGGAGCAGGGGCAGCCATTTCCCTGAGGCAACAGAATGGACATCCAGCATCAATGGTGCAAACTGTGGGGTCTCTGCCCAGTGGTGCTGGCTGTGGCAGATTTGTGGTATAATGGTTACAATGTGCCAGGAAGCATAGCCTTTAAACCTGGTTTTCTGACCTACCTGGAGTATTTTAAAATTTGCTTTTTTTGTAAACTATCCATATTGGGTTCTGTTGACACACCTTCCTTATTTCCTCATGAGAGATAGAATGTGACACCCTCTCTCACCCATGCTCTTTCCCTTGTCCCTGACATCTAGTTTGAGCTCTGATTTTGTTCATCTTACTACTTTACCAGCTTTATATCACATGAGGAAGTTCTTTTAGTTGATGTTGAAGTTCTGGTCCGCAGAAGCTGAAAAATGTCTTTTTAGAAACCATTAAGTGTGGAGCCTGCTGCAGGGCTTGATCCCAAGACCCTGAGATCAGGACCTGAGCCAAAATCAAGAGTTGGACACTTAGCCGACTGAGCTGCCCAGGCCCCCCACTCAGAAACCATTTCTAAGTAGTCTTAAGCAGGGCACATGAAGTGTGGATCAGATGGGGTTAGGTTTCAGACCTTGTAGGCGGCCGGGTGCGGGGAGGGGGCAGGGTATGTACACGGGGACAGGGGAGGGTGAGCTCCAGGTGACTTCTGTCCTCCCGAACTGTGCAGCATTACTTGGAAGAACTGGTGACTCTCTGCCATTCCTATTAGAATTCTTCCAATAAAATGCAGTGGGAACCAGGGCTGAGTAAGGTAATACTTTGCTATGAATTCTTATGAGAAAACTTATTTTAACATATATTTTCCGTTCCGTTTTGCTCAGACACATCTTTTATGTGTTCTGAAGAGTGACAAAATACTGACTAATGAACAGTTTCTTGCTGCTTCGTAGATGCAGTTCAGGAGGTGAAGGTGGTCCTCTACTCAAAATAGATGGCTAGTCTTAAGGAATTGCAATCTGTTGCTTGTGCCCTGAGAAGATACAAACTACCTGACTATTTTATTTATTTATTTATTTATTTATTTATTTTTAAAGATTTTATTTATTTATTTGAGAGAGAGAGAATGAGAGACAGAGAGCACGAGAGGGAAGAGGGTCAGAGGGAGAAGCAGACTCCCTGCCGAGCAGGGAGCCCGATGTGGGACTCGATCCCGGGGCTCCAGGATCATGACCTAAGCTGAAGCTTAACCAACTGAGCCACCCAAGCGCCCTACCTGATTATTTTACTTCAGCCAGTGGCTCAACCTTGACAGCAAGACTTCATCTCTGCTGTGGAAATGGAGCCGTTGCCTGTGATTCCCACCTTTTGCTTGGCAGTTCTGAGCCTTGGGGAAAATCCCTCACGTATTTTGCTCCTTGGGACTCCTTGGGGGTAGCTAATGAGAAATGATTATAAGGGGTATGTATTTTCTTTTGTTTTATATAACCCAGAGTAAAAGTATTTGAATACAACAACTCAGAAATGCAGTGAACATTACAGATGACTGTTTGCATCTCATTTATGGTTTATTTTAAAACCGGTGGTCTCTAAAATTTTCTGATTGCTTCTTGAACATGTATCTTCAATATGTGTATATTAATGTATAAACTATATGCATATGTTTTTTTACAATGCATTGTATGTATATACATAATGTATACACAAAGAGTGACAGACAGGTTGCATTAAGATTAATATAGATAGAAATTTTAGTGTTTTCTTCTTCCACCCTGATGGATTGTCTTGTGTGTCACTTAGGACCTATGCATCCAGTTTTAGAGATGACTCTGTTTGTCTACACATGGACAGGGCAAATAGGAAATGAGAAGTCTGAACATTCTTCAAGGAAGCACCCTAGTTTCAAAAAGGTGACTGGTTTGGCTATGCTTCATTCAACAAGGATATGCTTTCTGACCTTGCATTTGCCTTACCATACACATCTTTCATGGGTTCCTCCCCCGACAGGGGAAGCAGAGCAGCAGAATGGGGAGAGAATTGATGAGCCTTTGGAGTGTTGAAATTGCAGCTTTGCCACTAATTAACCTGGAGACTTTGTGTAAGTAATCTGACCTACTTTAGCCTTTGTTTTCTGAGATTAGGAGGCATCAAGCCAGGAGGATCCAGGATGTGCTAATGAAACACATTCTTTTCCTGACAGTGTAAAGTACTGTCAGATCTATGATGAGAAGTTGGTGCATAGAGAGAGATCAAGATTTTCCTTGTTGGAAGAGAGGTAGTGTTGGAACTAGAAGACCCTCCAGACCCAGAGATACCTGTAAGTGGTGCTCCTGCATAATCACTATATCAATGCCAGAATATCATCTATAACATTCCTGACAGAGGTTCACCTAACTTCCACCTCTTGCAATTGAAAACTTATTTGTTTTTAAAAGTAGACCATTCATTCAGTTAAGAAAGATTTGAATTGAGACTACATATTTAATGCTTAAAAACCATGAAATAATACACAAATGTCGCATTAAATTATATTTATAGATGTACATGAGAATCTTTTAAAAGATCTGAAGACAACTATTATACTCAGACTCTTTACCTTTTAGATGCTCGATTATTTTTTTTTTTAAGATTTATTTATTTTGAGAGAGAGAGGAAGGGGGGGAGGGAGAGAGAGAATCCCAAGCAGACTCCTTGCTGAGTGCAGAGCCCGATGTAGGGCTTGGTCTCAGGACTCTTGAGATCATGATCTGAGCTGAAATCAAGAGTTGATCGCTCAACCCACTAAGCCACCCACGCACCCAGATGCTTGATTATTTTAATAAGTCTTTGCATGCAATGCTTTCCAAATACCACCTTGTTATCCTCTGCTATTCTCCGCATGCTCTGGAATTGGTTTGAGGGTTCCTGGTTTTCAGAACATGACTCCCAGAGTTGGTTTTCTGAGCAGACACCAGCCCTTGGGGAACACTGCCTCACTTTGGTAAGACCCATTCCTGCTCCTCAATCACTCATTCCAAGGAATCTATTTGAAAGCAGGCAGGGCTTCAAGTCTTTGGGATGGAACCCCATTCTTCACTTGTTTCTAGATAGCTGGCTTGAAGACTGAAACCATAGTAGTGGATGTATTTTTGGATTTTACTCCACTGTGTCTTTCTGCCTGGCTGGGATCTCTGAAAGCCAAATCTAGTCAGTTGTCTTGCATAAAACTCATACCCTGATACCCTGGATTCTGACTTCATCTTTGCCCTCAGGACACCCAAGAACATTCTGCTTTGCGTGTCCAAATCCCAGGCCAAATTTTCTTAGAATTGCTTGTTATGGTTATCTCAAGCCTGGAACAGACTCTCCTTTCCACTCCCTCCACCTCTAAATGGCTGCACAGTTCATCTCACCTTTAAAATACACAGGCTTGAATTGTCAGTTTCCCTTATATGTACACATCTTTTTTGTTCAACTGGAAGATATATATTCTATAGGCAAGAACTAGAGATTTTTGCATCTTGATATTCAGTGCAATGCCTACTGTAAATCCTTGCACATATCACATGGTTATAAGTAGTTGTTGAGCTAAAGCAATGGTAAGATATTACTTCCACCTTAAGGTACTTTGGAAAATTATTTGATTTGTTGGATCTATCACTATATTTATACCTTGAAGAATTTGTATGTTTCCTCTTTGATGACTTTGCAAGTTATAACAGATAAGATATCACTTTTACTTTTGGCTGACAGGAAAATTATAACTAAGTTCTCTTACTCTGTTGGCTCCCTGCTCCATTTACCCTCCTCAATCCTCATTTCCCATTTCTGTTTCATAATATTTTTATTTTATGTTTCTCTCTCTTATTTTTTAGCAAAATGTTTTAAATCCTTTGTTTTTGAGGAGGAAAGATATTGTATAAGGCTATTTTAATAGAAATCAAATTGTTTTTATTTATTTTCCATTTTGACATTCAGAAAGTATTAAAAGAACTGAACTAAAGAAGATGGAAGAGGCAGAGGAAGTCTAGATACCTACCCACTAAAGAAATATTCATAATTTTTACAAAACAAACTGTAATGCTTTTTTTTGGTAAAGCAGTGTAATCTACAGTGAACTGAGTGACTGGAACTGCAAATGGAAAAGAGACTAAAAGATTCATGTATTTCAAATAATATGACCAATTTCTCAGAATATAGCCGGACAAAGTCCATGTTAATATATGAAAGAAAGACCAATAATTCCTTTGGAGTGTACCTGCATGAAATATCTTCCAAATATGGAAAATATGAGTCTGGGGAATGATGAGAAATACTGAAATTTAAATCAATGTTAAATGACTCTAAGGGACATTGTGTAACTATAAAATAATCAGAAGTTTTGTGAGCTGTTTTGAAGTTGTTCTTATTTATTTTGAAGTACTGTCTCTGTATTACTGTAATGTTGTGACAAGGTGATAGTGGCAAGTTTCCTATAATCAGTGCTGGAAATGAGAATATATTTCTTATCTAGGTTTCATTGGAGTTTATTATATACTACATAGTTTAGCACTTTAGTCTTACATTGTTCTCTAGTTGACTCAATGACATACTTATATACAGACACAAATGAGGAAGACCCAGTCATTGACCATCCAGACCCTACCATTTAAGAGAGGAGCTCATAGTCTGGAACTAATCTAGTTATATCAGTTGTATTCATCTCACCTATTCCAATATATGATATGTGGCCCAAGGGATGTATGGGCATGATCTATCAGCCATCATCATAGATCCTAGGAGGTCAAACACTTTGGTTACCATTCTAGTCTTGCTACCCATTGCAATTATGTCCATCTTGCCTCTGACAGTTAAGTGTTGCCATTTTCCCCCTGTTTTCCAAGATCCCACTGATTATAAAGAATTGATATTGATATAAAGAATTGATATAAAGAATCCAAATCCATGTAGCATCCACACCATCATCTCCAAATTACAGAAGACAATCTAGAACAGAATTTCTCAAAGATGTTACTGCCCTTTTCAAATGATTATAGTAACTGTCTTTGTGAAAAGAATGTCCTAAAAGACCCTGCCCTGGAAAAGATTTAGATAGAGGTTATCAAACCATACACAAATCCATTTTAACATTTCTTCCTCCCTTAGCTTTGTAATCTGTTCTTCAATACCATGCCAAAGATGTCTTATCACTCCTATTTCATTTACTGTAGGCCATAATCAAATGTGCACTTCAAAGAACTTCCCTAACAAACCATACAGAGTCTTCCATGTGTTCTTGCCAAAATATTGAATCTTGAGTCAAGGGTTAGTGCCCCCTTGTTGGTTAATTTTCCCCTTTCTAGCCTATATTCTGTGCTCCTTATCTCAGTCTGCATTATCAAAATCAACTTCACATGTTTCCCTAGTTTCTGCCAGGAAATATTTGTAGGTTCTGCAATTCCTTTGAAGTGCTGGATTTTTTTTTTTCTTTTGAGCTTATACTTCTCTGCTCAAGCTATGTTAAGACCTGACTCAGCTTGTAGCCAGGAGGCAATGAGGAAGAGGCAACTTTTGTGGAGAACCAGACAAATTTCTACTGCCATGCTGTTTTGCTTATTTCCTAATGAAAAGTTTACCTACTTAATATACTCACAGCATGCTTATATTTTATGTCAAATTTGAAAATTATCAACTTGGTAATATTTTAGATATACACTTTTTACAATGGTAATTGTGGAAAATTGATCACAAATCATTCTTAAATAGTAATCTCTCCCAGAAAATTCAAGTAATGATTGTTTAGTGAAAGAATATACTTACCAAACAAATTGATATAATCACTTTTCTTAGCCTTTCAGTGCAATTTTATTTAGAGACTATATTCCTACTGATGAAACAGAAGAAGATAAAGATCCTCATTTGGGATTGTCTTCAGCTGTGTTTCCTCAGAGGGAGATCTGAACACAAGGAATTAAGTAAAAGTGGCTTGTTTGGGACCTGTGTTCCTAGAAAACACAGACTATAAGTGAGACTGGAAAGGGAAAGATGCCGATTCGAGTACATTAATGAGCAATAACCCCAATAGGCAACCAGCACCTAATCCCTGTGGGGTCTCTGGGAGATGGTGTGCATATGGAATCCCTCAGAATGATCTAACCCAAGGAGCAAGGGAGCTGAGGCACTATTCTCCAACTCTCAACTGTCAACTGAAGGCTGTCTGTGAGGACATTGACTCCCTAGCACTTCAGGCCATCCCAGATCACCTTCAAAATGCCCTTAGGTGGAGAATTACTGGTGCTTGCAGTTGGGCACCTTTGACCTATATGAAAACAATGAGTACCAAGGGATATGGGCAGGATCTCAATAAATTTCAGTTGTACCAATACATGATTCCCTCATGGTTTAGCATTTGGCTCTCAAAATCATAATTCAATGATATTTGCTACTCTTTTCTCAGTGGAGAGCTGAGAGAATAGAAGGATCATTTAATATACAAAAACTAATATACAAAACCTTCCCCCACCAGACTATAATTACTGTGAGAGAAAGAAATTTGTTTCCTTTGATCACCATGATGTCCATATTTTTTGACATTATAATGTCCACTTCCTAAAATTATTGAAATGGAAATTTTCTCTCTTTTTTAATTTTTAAAATTATGGTTTTTTTTTTTGTTTTTTGTTTGTTTTGTTTTGTTTTGTTTTGTAGAGAGAGAGAGAAACAGAGGGTGGGGCGGGGCAGAGGGAGAGGGAGAGAGAGAGAAAGAATTTTAAGTAGGCTTCATGCCCAGTGCTGAGCTGGACCCAGAACTCGATCTCACAACCCTGAGATCATGACCTGAGCTGAGTTGGACACTTAACCTACTGAGCTACCCAGGCAGCCCTGGTTTAATTATTAAAATAAATACTTTGGGGTGATGGACATTAAGGAGGTCATGTGTTGCAATGAGCACTGGGTATTATATAAGACTGATGAATCACAGGCTTGTACCTCTGAAACCAATAATACATTATGTGTTAATTAATTGAATATAAATAAAAGAATAAAATAAATACTTTCTACAAAGCATTAAGCAGTTAACCAGAGCCTGGTAAAAAGTAAGCACCTAGTAAATCTTATTAGAATGAACAAATGAACCAGAGAAAGTAATTTTTAGTCCTGCTATATTTATTTTAATTAATTCTAATATTTAGCTATTATGAACATTATTTTAAATTATGGGAACTGGGATACCTGGTCTCCTGAAAAATACTAGAAGATACAATTCTTTTATAAATGACACATGAGTTTATTTAATCTGCCTACACTTTCTATTAGTTCTAGCATATTTAGAATGTCAGACTATTCAGTTTCAGTCTATATTAAGCAATATTTTGACTTCTGGAATGCAAACACACACACACACACACACACACACACACACACAATCAGCCATTCTCCTTTATTCTCGCCATAGAGGTGTAGAATATTCTGTTGAGTTCAGAATAATTTATATTTGGCACTGGACTGTATTAAATAATTTATTCTTGCAAAATTTTTCTTAAAGCTTTTCCCCTTAGGTTCTTGAAATTGGTTTGTATGCACTGAAAATATATCTGTTGAAAGTGGACGAGAGTCTAACCCAGAAAAATTTGGGGGAGAGAGGAGAAACCAACTTGAAATTAAACATGGACTTCACATGATTCACATAAGAGAGAATTGGGTCTTCAAAGGGCAGATTTATGGCCCATGTTTGTGGCTTTATTATGCAAAATGTATATTTAGCTTTATAATAAATTATTATGTGAAAATAACTATAAATTAAGCTCAGGATGAATCTAGGTTTTGTGGAGCACAAAGATTACAATTTTGAGAGACCTCCCCTGACCCTCAAAAGAATATACTATTATAAATACAAAATTAGGTGCAAAAGCAAATATTTATTTAGAATGAGAAATTACAACAAATTACAAATTTATCAAAAACTAAAAAAATCCTACCTAATCACAAAATCTGGAAAAATAACATAACCTATTATTATTAACTACTTGATGTATATGTATAATATTTTTTCCTACATTTTTGACTGCATACTTTTGAAAGCCTCTTCTCACTATACCTATATAATTTAATTTTTTATAAAGAATAGAAAGATAATTTAGTCTTTCCTCTAAGCATGCTCAGCCAAAGGTTGTTTTTATTATTGATAATTTAAAAAAATTTGCCTTCAGTTGCCTAACTTGTTACGATAATGCCCTGTAATTGTTGAGATTGACATCAATTTGGGAAAAGTTTTCTCAAGTTTCTTTTGTAACTGTATTGTGACATTGCAGGGCTTCTTTAGCTGTCCCTCATGTATTGCCCACCCCCGATTGTTACTCAGCTCCCCTTAGATATATATGTTTTTCATTATATCCTCCATGTTTCCTAACTTTTCTTCCATCTTTACTCTCTTTGCCTTTTGTTCGGTTAAATTTTGAATCTTCTCTTCCAATTCCCCTTGCTTTTGGAGATGTGTCTAGCAAAAAGTTTATCAATCTGATTAATTCTTTCAAAGAACCAGCTTCTAGTTTCATTGATCTGTTCTACTGCTCTTTTGGTTTCTATTTCATTGATTTCTGCTCTAATCTTTATTATTTCTCTTCCCCTGCTTGGTTTAGACTTTATTTGCTGTTCTTTCTCCAACTCCTTTAAGTGGAATGTTAGGTTGTGTATTTGAGATTTACTAATTTTTGAGAAAGGCTTTTATTGTACTTCCCTTTTAGGACCACCATTGCTGTATCCCAAAGGTTTTGAACTATTGTGTTTTCATTTTCATTTGTTTCCATGAATTTTTTAAATTCTTCTTTGATTTCCTGGTTGACCCATTCCAAGTATTTGAGTTCTTTCCAAACTTCCTCTTGTGATTGAGTTCAACTCTCAAAGCATTGTGGTTTGGAAATATGCAGGGAATAATCCCAATCTTTTGGTATCAGTTGAGAACTGATTTGTGACCCAGTATGTGATCTATTCTGGAGAATGTTCCATGTGCACTTGAGAAGAATGTGTATTCTGTTGCTTTAACATGAAATGCTCTCTATATATATCTGTGAAGTCCATTTGGTCCAGTGTGTCAGTCAAAGCCCTTGTTTCCTTGTTGATCTTCTGATTAGATGATCTGTCCATTGCCGTGAGTGGGGTGTTGAAGTCCCTTACTATTATTGTATTATTATCAATGTGTTTATTTAATTTGGTTATTAATTGGTTTATATAATTGGCTGCTCCCCAGTTAGGAGCATAAATATTTATAATTGTTAAGATCTTTTGTTGGATAGACCCTTTAAGTATGATATAGTGTCCCTCTTCATCCCTTAGTACAGTCTTTGGTTTAAAATCTAATTTGTCTGATACGAGGATTGCCACCCCAGCTTTCTTTTGATGTCCATTAGCATGATAAATTGTTCTCCACCTCCTCACTTTCAATCTGGAGGTGACTTTAGGTGTAAAATGAGTCTCTTGTAGACAGCATATGGATGGGTCTTGCTTTTTTATCCAATCTGATACCCTGTGTCTTTTGATTGGAACATTTAGCCCATTTATATTCAGAGTAACTTTTGAAAGATATGAATTTAGTGCCATTGTATTACCTGTAAAGTCCCTGTTTTTGTAGATTGTCTCTTTTTTTTTTCTGGTCTATGTTACTTTTGTGCTCTCTCTGCTTAAAGGATCCCCTTTAATATTTCTTGCAGGACTGGTTTAGAGATCACAAATTCTTTTAGTTTCTGTTTATCCTGGAGGTTCTTTTTCTCTCCTTCCATTCTGAATGACAGCCTTGCTGGATAAAGTATTCTTGGTTGCATGTTTTTCTCATTTAGTGCCCTGAATATATCACGCCAGCCCTTTCTGGTCTGCCAGGTCTCTATGGATAAGTCTGCTGCCAGTCTAATGTTCCCACCCTTGTAGGTTAAGGAGTTCTTGTCTCAAGCTGCTTTCAGGATTTTCTCTCTAACTCTGAAATTTGCAAGCTTCACTATTGTATGTTGGGATGTTGGCCTATTTTTATGGATTTGAGGGGTGTTTTCTGTACCTCCTGGACTTAAATCCCTGTTTCCTTCCCCAGATTAAGGAAGTTCTCAGCTATGATTTGCTCAAATACACTTTCTGTCCCTCTATCTTTCTTCTTCCTCTGGGACCCCAATAATTCTAATGTTGTTTCACTTTATGGTATCACGGATTTTTCAAATCCCCCCCTCATGGTCCATTAGTTGTTTTTCTCTCTTTTCCTCTGCTTCCTTTCCATTGTCTTGTCTTCTGTGTCACTGACTCCCTTGCTTCATTTACCCTAGCTGTTAGAGCATCCATTTTAGATTGCATCTCAGTTAAAACATTTTCAATTTTGGCTTGATTAAAGCTTTTTTTTTTTTTTTAAACTTATTTGGGATAGCAAGAGAGAGAGAGAGAAAACTAGCGGCGGGGGGCAGAGGGAGAGGGAGAAGCAGCCTCCCCCCTGAGCAGGGAGCCTGATGTAGGGTTCAATCCCAGGACCCCAGGATCATGACCTGAGCCAAAGGCAGATGCTTAACCACCTGAGCCACCAGGTGCCCCAATTTTGGCCTGATTAGATTTTCTTTCTGCACTAAGAGATTCACTAGTGTCTTTCATGACTTTTTCAAGCCCAGCTAGTAACTTTTATAATTATCATCATGAATTTCAGCTTTGACATTTTACTTATATCCATACTGATTAGGTCTGTGACATAGTATTACCTCTGGTTCTTTCTTTTATTGTGAATTCCTCCTTCTAGTCATTTTGCCCAGAGAAGAATGGATGAATGAGAGAACGAAGTAAAAAATATCAACCATGGCCCAAGGGAAATGCACACTATACAAATGTGAAGAGGTTAGAACCAACCCCCCCACCACCAAAAAAAAAAAAAAGAAAAAAAGTGAAAAAAGAGAATATAATCTCACAGGACACAGCAGGGTGATCCACTTGACCCTGGGTGTATTTTGGTCTGTTTGTTAGAAGACACTAAATCCCAAAATTGTAAAGAAAACAAAACTTATTTATATACAAAAATAAAATTGAATATAGTGAAGGGAAACCCAAAATGAAGAATATATGTGTAAAATGTAAATGTAAAAATGAAAACTAAAAATTACTTAAAAACAAAGAGCTGATAAAATAAGAAA
Source organism: Eumetopias jubatus (assembly GCF_037043125.1). Lineage (NCBI taxonomy): Eukaryota > Metazoa > Chordata > Mammalia > Carnivora > Otariidae > Eumetopias > Eumetopias jubatus. The sequence goes on from NW_028274818.1 coordinate 39,963,407, forward strand.
CTGGTTGAAAAGGAAAAAAAAAGAAGGAAAATTTTAAACTGAAAGATAGAAGAATCATGAGAAAATAACCTCAAATTCTATATTCTATTTTCCCTTAGCACTGGAGTTTTGAAATTCTGTGTGTTCCATAAACTTGGTATTCTCCTGATGCTCCACCTGGTCTTCTGGGGGAGGGGCCTGCTATGCTGATTCTCAGGTGTCTTTGCCTAAGCAGAGTTGCACTGCCCCTTGCTATGGGGCAGGGCTCTGTATAAGCTACTTCATGTTGCTCTATGTGGCATTTGTTCCCTGAGGCTTTCCCCATGGCTTTAGAGGATGAAAATAAAAAAGGAAGCACCCTCATCTCCAGCCCTGGAGCTGAAAGATCTCAACCCCCTCTCTTCAGTAAACCCTCAGGGAAAAGCAGTCTTCACTTTTGTGTGTGCCAAACCCTGCAGACTCCTACAGTGTGCATTCAGGCCAATCCTTCTAGAGAAGGGAGGAGAGTCACTATGGGTCTGCCAATTGCAGGGTCCCTGCACGAAGACCAGTCAACGGATCCTACCCAGGTTCATGGCTTATGACAAACTGAGCTGAGAGCCCACTAGGGCTTGCTGGCCATAGCTGGTTTTCCCCACTCCAATGCTTGGGAACTCTGCAGGCTCAGTCACCTCTGTTCTTTCTGTAACCCCAGGGATCCTGAAACCACACTCTCCCACCTAGGATTCTGCCCTGCTTTGCTACCTGAGCACCTTTCTGGCAGGAACATCTCTCACTAGAGCAGGCTTCTAAAAGTTCCAATTTTGCACTCCAGGGCTATATCATTTTCTGGTAGCTGGCTTACAGAGGCTTCCTCCCCCCACCTTTTATTGATTTTGTTGCTTCCTTCATGATGCCATATCACCTATGTGTTTTGGTTTTGACGGTGAGCTCACATTTTCTGGAACTTTATCTAGGGGAATATTTTAAGACCTCCATTGAAGGTGCTTAGATTCAGAGAAGATTTTTGTTTTCTTCTGCTTAGTAATCAGAAAACTCAAGACTACTTTAAGGTTAATTCTCAGCTCAAGGTTTTATTATTTTTATTTTATTTTATTTTTATTTTCTTTTAAATCTCACAGACAGTATGAATTTCAATAGCAGTTTCTGTTTCTGAATTCCCTGGGGGGGGGATTTCCCCCTTGACTCAGTGCTAAAGTTGGGACAAGTGTTTACACTGAAATCCCCTTCAGTGGGTGCTCTTTTTTCTAGTTCTCTCTTACACTGAAGGTGAATCCCATTGACATCCCACATTGTGGGTCTCCTTATTTGACTCCCCATCTTGAGTTGGCCCTGGACTCTGTCTTCTTTGCCTCATTCCCAGGGCCATCAAAATTCGAGCTCAACTTCAGCAGGGTTCAGCTGATACCCTCAGGATGAAGTGAGTCAGTGCTCTGCTTGTCCTTCTCAATCCACATTTTCACTGTTTTTTTGTTTTGCTTTGTTCGTTTTTGTGTCTTTATTTTTTGTTTTAGCCTCTGAGCATTGTTTGTGTGGTATAAGGAAATGGTCCAGTTTCATTCTTCTGCATGTGGCTGTCCAGTTTTCCCAACACCATTTGTTGAAGAGACTGTCTTTTTTCCATTGGACATTCTTTCCTGCCTTGTCAAAGATTAGTTGGCCATAGAGTTGAGGATCCATTTCTGGGCTCTCTATTCTGTTCCACTGATCTATGTGTCTGTTTTTGTGCCAGTACCATACTGTCTTGATGATGACAGCTTTGTAATAGAGCTTGAAGTCCGGAATTGTGATGCCGCCAGCTTTGCTTTTCTTTTTCAACATTCTTCTGGCTATTCAGTGTCTTTTCTGGTTCCATATAAATTTTAGGATTATTTATTCCATTTCAATGAAAAAAGTTGATGGTATTTTGGTACTGATTGCATTAAATATAGTGATTTCTTTGTATCTTCCTCAATTTCTTTCATGAATATTCTATAGTTTTCTGAGTACAGATTCTTTGCCTCTTTGGTTAGATTTATTCCTAGGTATCTTATGGTATTGGGTGCAATTGTAAATGGGATCGACTCCTTAATTTCTCTTTCCTCTGTCTTGTTGTTGGTGTATAGAAATGCAACTGATTTCTGTACATTGATTTTATATCCTGCCACTTTACTGAATTCCTGTATGAGTTCTAGCAGTTTTGGGGTGGAGTCTTTTGGGTTTTCCACATGAAGTATCGTATCATCTTCATAGAGTGAGAGTTTGACTTCTTCCTTGCCAAAAGCATGGAAGATATTAGAGAAACACTTTCTGGAGAAATAAAAGAACTAAAATCTAACCAAGTCGAAATCAAAAAAGGCTATTAATGAAGTGCAATCAAAAATGGAGGCTCTAACTGCTAGGATAAATGAGGGAGAAGAGAGAATTAGTGATATAGAAGACCAAATGATGGAGAATAAGGAAGTTGAGAAAAAGAGAGATAAACAACTACTGGATCATGAGGGCAAAATTCAAGAGATAAGTGATACCATGAGATGAACCAATATTAGAATAATTCAGATCCCAGAAAGAAGAAGAAAAAGAGAGAGGGGCAGAATTTATATTGGATCAAATTATAGCAGAGAACTTCCCTAATTTGGGGAAGGAAACAGGCATCAAAATTCAGGAGGCACAGAGAACCCCTCTCAAAATCAATAAAAATAGGTCAACACCTGACATCTAATAGTAAAACTTACGAGTCTCAGAGACAAAGAGAAAATCCTGAAAGCAGCTCATGACAAGAGGTCAGTAACCTACAATGGTAGAAATATTAGATTGGCAGCAGAACTATCCACAGAGACCTGGCAACCCAGAAGGGACTGGAATGATATATTCAGAGCACTAAATGAGAAAAATATGCAGCCAAGAATACTATATCCAGCTAGGCTGTCATTGAAAATAGAAGAGAGATAAAAAGCTTCCAGGACAAACAAAAACTAAGAGTTTGTGAACACCAAACCAGCCCTACAAGAAATATTGAAAAGGGTCCTCTAAGCAAAGAGAGAGCCTAAAAGTAACATAGACCATAAAGGAACAGAGACAATATACAATAACAGTCACCTTACAGGCAATACAATGGTACTAAATTAATATCTTTCAGTAATTACCCTGAATGTAAATGGGCTAAATGTTCCAATCAAAAGACACAGGGTATCAGATCAGATAAAACAGCAAGACTCATCGATGTGCTGTCTGCAAGAGACTCATTTTAGATCCAAAGACACCTCCAGATTTAAAGTGAGGGAGTGGAAAACCATTTACCATGCTAATGGACATAAAAAAAAAAAAAAAAGCTGGGGTAGCAATCCTTACATCAGACAAATTAGATTTTAAACCAAAGACTATAATAAGAGATGAGGAAGGACACTATATCTTACTTACAGGGTCTATCCAACAACAAGATCTAACAATTTTAAATATCTATGCCCCTAACATAAGAGCAGCCAATTATATAAGTCAATTAATAACAAAATCAAAGAAACACTTCCACAATAATACAATAGCAGTAGGGGACTTTAACATCCACCTCACTGAAATGGACAGATCATCTAAGCAAAAGATCAACAAGGAAATAAAGGCCTTAAATGACACACTGGACCAGTTGGACTTCACAGAAATATTCAGAACATTCCATCCCAAAGCAACAGAATACACATTTTTCTGTAGTGCACATAGAACATTCTCCAGAACAGATCACATCCTAGGTCACAAATCAGGTCTCAACTGGTACCAAAAGATTGGGATCATTTCCTGCATATTTTCAGAGCACAATGCTTTGAAACTAGAACTCAATCACAGGAGGAAAGATGGAAAGAACTCAAATACAGAGGCTAAAGAGCATCCTACTAAAGAATGAATGGGTCAACCAGGAAATTAAAGAAGAATTTAAAAAAAATTATCGACACAAATGAAAATGAAAACACAACTATTCAAAATCTTTGGGATGCAGCAAAGGCAGTCCTAAGAGGAAAGTATATAGCAATACAAGCCTTCCTCAAGAAACAAGAATGGTCTCAAATACACAACCTAACCTTACACCTAAAGGAGCTAGAGAAAGAAGAGCAAATAAAGCCTAAACCCAGCAGGAGAAAAGAAATAATAAAGATTAGAGCAGAAATCAATGAAATAGAAACCAAAAGAACAGTAGAACAGATCAATGAAACTAGGAGCTGGATCTTTGAAAGAATTAACAAGATTGATAAACCCCTGGCCGGACTTAGCAAAAAGAAAAGAGAAAGGACCCAAGTAAATAAAATCATGAATGAAAGAGGAGAGATCACAAACAACACCAAAGAAATACAAACAATTATAAGATCATATTATGAGCAACTGTATATGAGCAAATTAGACAATCTGGAAGAAATGGATGCATTCCAAGAGATGTATAAACCTCCAAAACTAAACCAGGAAGAAATAGAAAGCCTGAACAGACTCATAACCAGTAAGGAAATTGAAGGAGTAATCAAAAATCTCCCAACAAACAAGAGCCCAGGGCCAGATGGCTTCCCAGGGGAATTCTACCAAACATTTCAAGAAGAATTAATACGTGTTCTTCTTAAACTCTTCCAAAAAATAGAAATGGAAGGAAAACTTCCAAAGTCATTTTATGAGACCACCATTACCTTGATCCCAAAACCAGAAAGTCCCCATCAAAAAGGAGAACTACAGACCAATATCCCTGATAGACATGGATGCAAAAATTCTCACTAAAATACTAACCAATAGGATCCAACAGCACATTAAAAGGATTATTCACCACAACCAAGTGGGATTTATCCCTGGGCTGCAAGGTTGGTTCAACATCTGCAAATCAATCAATGTGATATAATACATTAATAAAAGAAAGAACAAGAACTATATGATCCTCTCAATAGATGCAGAAAAAGCATTTGACAAAGTATAGCATACTTTCTTGATTAAAACTCTTCACAGTGTAGGGATAGAGGGTACCTACGTCAATATTTTCTAGTCTTATTTTCTCCTTTTAGCAGTTAGCTGCAGTTGGAGGTACGTGGTAGGTACTCACTACATGCTTTGTGGTGGGTGCTCTCCATCAGTGAGGACAAACTGAGTGACTACCTCACTGACTGGTAACAGCTTCTGATAGAGCTATGAGATGGATGCTGAGGTGATATCTGGGCTCAGCTGGAAAAAGTGTGTTGACTGATGAGTGACATCTGGGTTTGAGTAGTGGAAGGCCACACATACATGCTATTGGGACAATAATCATGTGTACAATTTATGTTTTGCTTTTGAATTCCTTATCTGATTTTTAAAGCAGTCTTTCTACCTAGTGCTTTTTAAATTATGGCATAAGTTTATTCAACTCTAAGAAGCTTATCAGAGATCCATGGTTGTTTAAAAACAATAATTTTGTAAGTTATGCATACTCTGTGCATGTGTGTGTGCTATATAAATAAATTCTTTGAGGAAAGGTCCTTGGCTTTCTTGTCCACTGTTGCATCCCCAGTGCCTGCTTATATTAGGTGCTCAATCAGTATTCGTTAAATGAAAGCATGAAAGTCTAAATGATTTCCAGTGTTTTTTGGAAACTATGGTTTCTTTATGTGTTGCTTTTCACTGATCAGAAGATGCAATCTATCCTTGTCTGGGGATTAGATGGGCTCTGAAACTATTAGAATCAAACGAGTTAAACAGGACATTTAATTTTAGTGAATTTCCAGAGTTGTCTTATAGAGCCCTGCGATTACATGGCTCAAAATTTTGAAACTAGTTCCTGACTTATTGATTAGATTAAGGCACATGTAGTAGATGCATGTAGAGTACTTCTAGCCTTGGAAGGAGCTTGATAGTTGATTCATTTGCCATTCTCTTCATAAGTATGAGCCATTTGAGGATTGTAATACTGATCTTTATATCACTAACATCTACCATATGGCCTGGTACCTCTTGAGGGGGGAAATTCTTCAGTTCAAATTCATCCTGCTTCAAAAATGGAGGAGAATGAGTAAATCAATTGGTCAGAGTTACATTTTATTACATGGTTGAGTTAAAGGACATTAAAACCCAGCACTGCACTCATAACATCTTTATTCTCTATCTCTACATCTCTATACCTACAACTCTATCTACATCTACATCCATACCTGTTTCTCCATCTGCATCTACATCATCTATATTTCTTTCCTGTCTCTTTCCTAGGAAAATCAAGGCCATAAGGTGAAAATTTTTCATTTTCTCCTCTCTTGTTCATTGTAATAGGTAGTTAAATGGATTCAAGGCCCCCCTTCTGACTTGACCATCTCTCTTTCTCTGAAGGCAACCAATACACACAGGACCCTAAATTGAGATTAGAAATAATGGTATTAGTGGAAAATAAAATATCCCGGTTGGATCTCCAGATTAGGCTTTTGACTAAAGAGTATTGATTATCAATAAATTGATGTTTTGACTTCTGCTTCTGTCCCTTGGGGATAGGGTTGTTGATCCAAAATCCTTTAGGGAGGAAAGACAAGTAGCAGGAAATTATTGGGGCACTCCAATATCATTGGTTTTGCTTCCTTTTGACAACAATAAAACTAAGTTCATAATCTATTATAGTTCACTTTATTCACTATATAAATGTTTGTTGAATGAATCAATAGCTCATGTCCAGCTCACAACCTGATGCTTGTCTCCCTTCAAGGATGTGTCTCCCAAGAGATTGGCCTTTGCTTGATTTGTAAAATACCAACTACCTTAATAAGACTGAAATTTTGAATTAGAAAATAAGAGTTCTGTACTGTTTATTTTAGGGAAAAAATGATCATTGTAGAGACAGATGGTAGAGTTCTCACCTTTTAAAAAAACAAATAGGAGCTTTTAGAAATCTGGTGTGAAAATCGCATAAGAATAAAAATTAAGGAACTAAAGTTGTGATCTAGGAGATAAATTTTATGCATTTCAGATATTTTCAATTCTACACAATGACGACTGAACTTATCAGTCATCTTCAGTAGCAAGTACATAAATTTTGTAAATGGACAATCAGATAATCTCTGAATTAGGAAAGAAGAAAAAAAAATCTAGCTGCTGAAATCACCCAGCACACATGGAGAAATGAAAGTAAACATGAGCAAATGAAGTGGAAGTCACTGGATCAAAGGTGTGCTTTATCACAGTCCATGAAGAAAAACGTGAATATAGAATGTCTAATACTATTGAAAATAGTACCTATTGATATTGCAGTAGGTATTTTATAAGGGAAATAAAGGACTAAAGTAAAAATCAAGACCTATCCAGAGCAGGAATTTTTGAATTTTATTTTACCCCACAGTTCCACCTTTCTTCCTCCTGCCCCCAACCCGCAGTTTGAATACTATAATTTGGAGATTCCTATAATTCTTATGACCCATTGAATCATTCTCCCAAAAATGTTTAGAGACATCCATTCATTTGGAATGAAGATAGTGATGGTGTGATTTCTATAGCTGGAGAAACGGGAGAGAGGGAGGAAGTGAGAGGGACCTGGGGAAGAGCCAGGGAGAGGGTGTCATGTCCCAGAAGAGAGGTGCACCAAAAATGGATGAAGGCAAGAGACCATGAAAACAAACAGGTGCTTCTTTTCAGCTTCATTGTCCTGAACTTCCCTCAAAAGACTTTTCTTATAAGTAGGATGACTATATAATTTATTGTCAAAACAGAGACACTTTTCTGAGTGAGGTGGAGTGCTATTAATAATTATGTCTGGACAATGGTGTAAATCCAACTTTCCTAGGCAAACAGGAATGAATGTCCACTCCACACCAGGTTCCCTGTGGTGGGAGCTTTACTTCCCGTGATTACTACCTTCCTCCTCTCTTGTAGATACTATTAGAGTTTTTTTGTTGTTGTTTTTTTGTTTGTTTTTGTGTTTTTTAAATATAAAACTATTTATTGACCACTGTTTACCAGTATTTACAATAAAGTAAACAATATACAGTTGGATAACATTCTGACTACAAAGTTATTGTTTTTCCTGGTTTCTGCTGAACCAGTAACTCAAATACTGAGAAGACTGAGCCTACATGTCAGGAATGAGTTGGGGTAAAGAAAATACATGCAGGTTAAGAATTTGGATTATAAAAGTCTGTCCACCCATTTATTCCAGCAGGTGCTAGATTGCCAACATCTCTAACCATCTGATTATGATGAGGTTTCCATGAACAAAGTCTTAGACATGCTATGAATCATGATACAGCACAGAGATTTCAACTTATTGAAAAGGAATGGTTCACTAGAAGGAACCTTTAAATGTCCCTTTAACTAAGTTTTGCTTACTTAATTAAAACACACCAGGACTTGTCTAGTTTTATCATTTGGGTGGGTAGGTTGTTAGTGGTGATAAAATTTTCCTTTCAGGGATCTTGCCAATGAACTTGCATTTATGTGACTGTAGGTATGGGTATGGATTCTGATATGGCTGCTTTTAAATTGCCCAATTTAAAAATTTGAAAGGTTAAGGCTTCAGGAAAAACTTCAGTTTAACTTTAAGTGATTTATTTCTTAAGTTGCTGAAAACGATAGTATCCCGGAAACAGGGGCTTATCCATGGTTATAAAAGGCTGTTTTTGTTTTGGTGAGTGTTAAAAAAAAAACAACCATTTATGTATGTATTTTAAGTATACACACAAAAACCCCCTAAATAAACAAAAAATCCAGAATGCTCCTTATGCATATAGGAGTTAAACACAAATTCTGAATGAGTAACGACTATGAAGATTTCCCCCAACATTTAGAAGAGGTGTTCTCTAATGCAGGGGGATAATATACCATGGTCTCAAGTATTTTTTTCTGATAAAGGAAGCAGCTACAGAAAGCTTTTATTTGTTCAAAGTAACCAATGCTATAGATGCAAAAAAACCCAACAACTCCCCCAATACTACTCCAAAACAAACATATCAAACTTGATTTTCATTAGAACGTTATTTCTTCACACTAATAAATCAAAAAACAAAGACCTAGTTTTATATATATATATATATATATATTTGAGCTTCATCTTCTGGACAAGAATGCCAAGTTATTCTCTCTTCATAAAAAGCAATTACAATCCGAGGACACTTCATATTTGCCTCTTTTGCCAGTACCACGTCTGCCTCATCTGAATCTTTCCATTTCATGAGAAATGGCAAAGCCTCTTGGTTTATCAGCAGCATCTCTTTTCTTCTTTGATTTGCTATCATCAGATTCACTGTCAGATAAAATTTTCTTTTTGTACCATCTTTTTCTTTACCAGCTTTTTGAGAATTAAGAAATGCTTAAATTAACTCTGGACAATCTAAATTTTCTTCGGGTCCCCAAGTATTGTCAGCATCTGTAAATCCCTTCCACTTCAGGAAATACTCCACCTTCCCATTCACTACACGTCGATCCGGTACTTTTTCCACCACAAATTCTTCAGGCTCTGCCTCTTCTACTTTTTTACTCTTTCCATTTTCTTTCCTATTTTTTTGCAATGTAGTTTTATCGGAGGCCATTTTTTTTTATTGCAGACTTGAAGAGCTATTATTCACCGCCTCTGAGCTGCTCCGGGTCCCGAGTCTGCGGCGTCTCAAGCTCCAGCCACATCCGAGGAGGAGGCGGCTCAATACTATTAAGAGTTTGATGAGTATTCTCAACCACACAGGCTCCCAAAGGGTGGATACTCTGCTTTTGTATCCTTTGTTTTCATAGCACACAGACTAATAGGAGTGGAATATGAGATGCTCCCTTTCCAGAGAAACCCCAACAATCTCCTTTTACTCTGGCTTCTTCTTGGGGTCTTAAGGAGTCTTTCAATGCTCTGTGGTAGTCCAGTTAAGGGCAACACAGTCAAGGGGGTGGTTCTCCCACTCTTGGGCTGAGAGCTGTCTCTGCAAACTGTTCTCCTCCTGATGGTGTGTGTGCTCTGGAAAGGATTTTTTTCACCAGAAGTCTGAGAGGCAGTTGTGAGCTTAGGGAAGGCAACAAGACAACAAAACAAAACGTTCTTTCTGCCATTACTTTAGGTCGCTGGGCTCAGGTAAGCCTCAGCAAAAATAATTCACCAGATGGGTCTATCTGGTTTATTAGGATCCTGCACTGAGATTTGAGATCAAAGTTCCACAGCTGGTAATAAATTATTCCTTTACTCAGCTTGTATGCAAAATAGATAAATGATACATAGGGAGTGTTTTCACTTTAACTTCCTTTCATTTTCTATTTTGATTTTCCTGGTGCTCATAGTTTGATCTTCTGGAATATCCTGTCTTTTACCTGCCTGGAATATTCAGGCAATATCAAAAGGTTTTCAAGTTGTTTAACAGGTCTGTATCATTTTCTCAGAAGCCTGTAATTCTCCATTTGAGGGCTATTCACAAATATTTCAGAGACATGGGTAATTCTTTTTATTTACTTCCAGACATCAACTCTTTCTGTTCAGCCAGATATCATTGGCTGCATTTCTGTGCTGGTAGAGTCAACATCATTTCCAGCAACTGAGGAAGCCTTTCCTTTCCATTCTCTTTATTCCCTCTTCATCTCATCAATATATGGCATTGATTTTGCTGTTTGTTATTTCTTTACGTCAGTTTTACCTTTACTTTTTAAACATGAAATATACTTCTATAAGGATTGTGAGCGTATATATACCTCTTAAAGAACAATAACAATAAGCCAAATAATGGGTACCCACTACCCAAGTCAAAAATAGAGAATCAGAGACACTTTAGAAATTCTCTGTATGTTCTTTTCCAATTCCATTCCCATCCTGGGCAATATTTTAACTATTGTGTTAGTCATTTTCTTGCTTTTCAAGTAGTTATTTTATAAAATTGACTTTGTATTATCTATCTTAGGCAATATATTATTTAATTTTACCTTTGTTTGAACTTTCTATAAATGGAAGCTATCAGCTTTCACTGCAAAACAAACTACTTCAAAAGTTATTGGCTTGAAATAATAATTATTTGGCCATAAATTTTAGGTCAATAAAAATAAGTTATTTAATTGAAACATTAAGCTCTGGTTTTTCTCTGTCTAAGATAGCCTTTCTAAATAAAATATAAAATAAAATAAAATAAAATAAAATAAAATAAAATAAAACAAAACACAGTCTTCCTGTATGTCTGAGATTCTTTTGGCCATTATTCTCAGATCTTTTTATTACAACATAAAATGCTATTGATGAATGACATGAAGTTTTTTCACAGATGAAAAAATTGACATCATAATACTATGGCCTTGCAATAAAACCAAACCAAACCAAAACAAAACAAAACAATGATAGAGTGAACACAAATTGCTTTTTGGTATGATAATGTTAAGCTTTTCTCATCACTTAGATTTTCAAAGACAATAGCATATATTCTGATCTGATCTTAAGGCTTACAAAATGAAATAATTTTGTACATTTTGAAATAATACTATATAATATATACATGCTATTACCTGATTGGTTTTTTCACATTCTCAAACTTTCCTTGAGCAAGCTCTTAAAAATTATATTTAACAGTAGAAAAGTTGAAGTCTCTTAAAGAAGTTTTTTTTACTTGAGTATAGTTGACATGCAATGTTACATTAGTTTCAGGTGTACAACATAGTCAACATAGTGATCCAACTTCATACATTATGCTAGGCTCACCACAAGTATAGCTGCCATCTGTACTGCACAGAACTATTACAACACCATTGACTATGTTCCATATGCTGTACCTTTTATTCCTGTGACTTATTTATTCCATAATAAAAGCCTGTATATCCAATTCTTCTTTACCCATTTTGCAGACCGCCTCACCCCCTTTCCCTCTCATGACCATCAGCTTGTTCTCTGATTCTGCTTTTTGTTTGTTTGTTCATTCATTTCTTTTGTTTTGGATTCCACATATGAGTGAAGTTAAACAGTATATGTCTTTCTCAGTCTGAGTTATTTCACTTAGCATAATACCCTCTGGGTCCATCCATGTTGTCACAAGTGGCAAGATCTCATCCTTTTTATGACTGCAAATATTCCACTGTGTATGTGTGTGTGTGCATCTTGGCTGTGGTAAATAATATTGCAATAAACATAGGGGTGCCTATAACTTTTTTGAATTAGTGTTTTCATTTTCTTTGGGTAAATGCCCAGTAAAGGAATTATTGGATTATATGGTATTTCTATTTTTAATATTTTGAGAACCTCCATACTGTTTTCCACAGTGGCTGTACCAGTTTACATTCCCACCAACAATGCACAAGGGTTCTTCTTTCTCCACATTCTCACCAACACTTGTTATTTCTTGTTCTTTAGAATGTAGCCATTCTGACAGGTGTAAGGTAATATCTCATTGTTGTTTTGTTTTCATTTCCCTGATTAATGGTGATGTTGAGCATTTTTTTTATGTGTCTGTTGGCCACCTATATGTCTTCTTTGGAAAAATGTCTATTCATGTTTTCTGCCCATTTTTAAATCAGATTGTTTTTTTGGTGTTGAGGTGTATAAATTCTTTACCGTTTTGGATATTAACCCCTTATTGAATATATTATTTGCAAATATCTTCTCCCATTCAGTAGATTGCCTCTTGTTTTGTTGATGATTTCCTTCACAAAAAAGCAAAAGCTTTTTATTTTGATGTAGTCCCAATAGTTTGTTTTTACTTTTGTTTCCCTTGCCTTAGAAGACGTATCTAGAGAAATGTTACTACAGCTGATGTCAAGGAAATTACTGCTTTTGTTCTCCTGAAAAGTTTAAAACTTCAAAACAAAATCAAATAAGACAAAACTTGCTTAAAGTCTTATTGTCTACTTTCCAAACATCACCTTTTTGCCCTCAGTCCAAAAGTGAATGTTCCATTTTTGAAGTTTTTATAATGCATGTATTTTCTGCTTCTCTCTAGCCCTTGCTTAAACACACACACACACACACACACACACACATTCACTCACTCACAAACATTGAAAACACTAATGGATTCCACATAGGAGAGATGATTTAATTGTTTTTTAATAATAGGATAAAATTAAGAAGATATAAAAGCAGCTTATGTTTTATATGTAAGATCCCAAGAGAAATTAAGTAGATCCAAAATGAGCTGATCATAAGAATTGCTTTCCACATATTAGAGGCCAAGCATCGATAGCTCTCTAGAGTTCTTGAACATAATTAACTAATTTGAATAGAATAATTGAACTATAATTTTAAGTAATGGTATCTGAAATGAATAAAGTATAAATTACATTTTTCTTTAGTCATATTAATGTAGATTAAGAAAATGTAGATTTGCTAAACAATTATGTAACTTGTGAGGATTCACATTACAAAAGGAGTGACCTCATTTTGCAAAATTATTAATTGCTTTCTTTGAAGCATGTAAGTCTTGGCTAACAAGTCATTAATCACTTTGTAAAAGCAAGGATGAGGAAAGAAAAGAAATCTTGAAAGCTACACCTTTAGGAGCCATTGCTAAGAAAAATAATTCAGAAATGGAGCTAAAGTATGCCTAAAACTATAAGGCAATAAAAATAAATTTTTAGTAACAGACTTCACACAACATCTTCAGACATATATCTTTCAACAAATACTTTTTCAACTTTCTTATTCTGTTCTATGTTTTAAAGGATCATTCTCTCTCTTCTCTTGTTTGAGTGTAGTTATATGACACTCCTGTGAAAATCTCCTACTCAGCTCCTTACTTGGGACCTAAGATCCATTTTTCTTATGAGAAACCAATGAACAAATGGATGGTGACTATAGCGTGTTGTTCTTAGAAAAAGAATGAAAGGAAGGAAACCACATAGCATCTGATAATCTATTGTTAAATGTTCTCTTTATTTGGAGACAATCTTTATTTTTTTTATATTTTTTTATGAAAAATAAGGTAAAACTTGCCCATCAGTGTCCTAAAATAAGGTGGAACACAGTTGAACATTTGAAACCTGGACTATCACAAAGGGTTATACTTTCTTCTATGGAGGGAGTAATAGTACACCTCTGCTCTGTGCAACAGTCTCTTCGGCTTACTGCACAAAGCCTTGGTTGCCTCTGGAGCAGTCCCTCTGTTGTCTGGCCCTGCTATTTGAAGAGCCATCCTGCTACAGATTCTGAGACTCCTCAAATAGTTGACAAGATCCTCCTCTCAACAGAGGCCAGGAGCTGTGTAGGTTTTCATGATCTGGGTACTACTTGTACTGCAATTGGTAGGGACCCAAGGGAGAATAAAGACTTTAGGCCACTCTTTTACATCTTGGTCTTCTGAAAATTTCCTTTCACTGAAATTAAAAGACTCAAGGTACTCTCCTGCCCAGTTTGGAGAGGCACCTTCAATGTGGTAGTTATTAAGGCAAATATTGAATTCTTATCTGGTAAATAAGAAGAACATAATATGCCACAAAGGAGTAAAATGATCTAAAAGTGATTTTATATGTCATTGTATTTTACCTTTAATACACAATGTTTCTGTCTCCATTTCTGTAAATGGTTTAATAACACAAAAATTCTTGGGATAGGTGCCCAAAGGGAGAAATTATCTAACCAGAATCATGGGCATTTCCTCCCTAGGAGCCTCTGTATCTTCTATATGGTGGTGATAGGAAAACGATGAAAGGATTGGATGCAACTCACTCCTTAAGAAACAACTATTTACATTTTTTATCATTATTATTTTACATTTTCTAGCTTTAAACCTTCCATATTTCAAAAAGTTAATTTTTTTTGCTATAAGCAGCTAATGGATGTCTTGGAGTACTTATTGGGAGGGAGAAGTAAGAGAAAAGAAATATCCACTTTGAAAGATGCAATATTCACTTTAAATTTGCTTCATTACTATGCATTGTACTCTTCATATATTCCTTTTCTTAGGCAGGAATGGTTATTAGACTGGATATATACTATGACATGAAAGCAAAATAAGAAAAAATTTCCTTATGAGAAAAGTAAAATTACTTTGTGGTTTTTTATAAGGCATAAGCAGATGTGTGTCTCTCTGTGTGTGTTTATGTATGTATAACATGTGTGTATATATATTTATATAAATATAGGTTTACAAAATAAGCTGGCAATGAAAAGAGTTGGAATAGCCAAATCTGAAAATATGTATATGTAATTTATATAGACATGTAGAATATTCCAATATGTATCACTTCTAACCTTTTTTGCTTCTAGAGCATTAAATGACTTGATCTCAGTTTAGAGGGACGGTTTTTCATCCTGACTTCCAGAGTCATTATATCTTAGGAAAAAATTACAAAGCATATGAAGCAAGATAAACTGATTTGAGAAATCAACTCTTTTATTTTCCAGACTGAAGGCTGAGAGGCATTTTTGCACCCCTGTCCTTCTTAGAGGGTTAGCCAAGCATTTGTATTGTAGGACCTAGGCCCATGTTTCTCGAAGTTTGGTCCTGGAACCACCTGTTTTCACTTCTTACAAATTTCTGGGAGCCACTCAAAATGACTGAGTAAGATGTACTTGTTAAAAAGTACTTCAAATGATTCTCATGCACAGAGTGTTTTGAGAATGATTGATCGAGGACCCTGCTCTTTCCTTTTCCATCACTTCAAGTTCAGCCATATAGCCTTTGTTGGGGAAGTCAGGCTCAACAAGAGATGGAGTCAAGTTGCCTGGAAGAGAGTTGATGAGGGGAGAGAGGCTGATGATTGGAAGAGAGAAGAGAGTGGCCAGAGAAAGGATTCACTGAGCCAGGCTGAGCTGATAGGGAATGGAGTCTGTGGACAGAGATTTGCATAGCTCCTCAGGAGGTAGCAGGCTGCTGATGGCAATGATTCATGGATGCTGGAAGAATGACCCCTGTGGCTGGGCTGGCACTCTGTGAAGACAGACGCTGGGAAGGGCACCTTAGAGCTTGCTCTAAGAAGTATCAACAGGTACTTGATGGTGGCATTGATTATAGCAGAAAGAAAGACAAAAAATATGGAAACCACCGCAGACCAAAGACCAGGCAGACCTTCAATTTCCTGACATTGCATAAGTATTCAGTGGATGAATGTATGGGGTGAGGGAATAAGAGCAAACATGTAATACTTGATTACACTCTTGAATTAAAAATGTTCTAAAGACACTCACAAGAAGACTGACTAACACCTCTCCATGGACAAGACACCATTGTGAAAACCCCAGAACCCAGAGGTGCAGCTGAAGCACTCACTTAGATCACAGACATGAAGAAGGACTGAATTAGAAAGGGAGGAGGAGGAGTTTCTCTTTAACTACATTGCCCTTCCCCTAGGCTGGCACAGCACTGTACCAAGAGGGCCCCCCTGGGACTGCAATTTCTCCAGTGGATAAAGAGAGCCCAAGGTGGACATCCAGCTTCCCAGGCATTGCAGGACACTTCTCAGGAGGCCCACTCAGATCTCGCTTCATGGGGGCCACTGGGGGAATCTTCAGGGCTTGATCACTAAGGATCAGATAGAGATGAAGGGAGTGGGGTTTACAGCTACCAGGGCTCAGATCTCAGTGGATCACATTCCTACTTGCAGCAGTGCCCATGCAGAGATCTCAGCCAGTGGGACCCCCAACTTAGTCAGATGGGCAGTCAAACCAGTGGACCCATTTGGCCAGGGAGCTTGGTTGGCAATTCCACCTCATTTGAGTCCCTAGCCAAGCCCTACCTGCCATGGAGTTTATCCCATAGTGACACTTGAGCGAGGAAACAAGTTCACAGACTCACCCAACTGTTGGGCACAGCCTCCCGTACTATCCAACCAGGGGTGGCCTGGTCAAGGAACCCAGGCAGCTGCAGAGCCCATCATACATTCCCACTTGGGCAAGGACCCAAGCCAACAGCCTTGCCTAACTGTTGAGCATAGCCTTTGGCTCCACATAATCAAAGAGCACGAACAGTGACCCTGGGAAACCTTGGAACTCAGCCTATAGCCCTACCCAATTGTGGAACACAGCCTGTGGCCTTGCCCAGCCAGTGTTGCCCCCCTCTACCCCCCCCAGTGACAGAGCATAGCTTGCTGCTCCATCTGACCAGGGAGCCTGGACAGTGATCCTTCTCAACTATGAAGCACAGCTTCCAGTGCCATCCAACTGTGAAATACAACTGGAGGCCCTGCCCAGTCACAGTGCCTGGCCAGGAACCTTAACCAAAAGAGCAGCACAGCCAGTAGCCAGCAGCCTACCCAAGTGCAAAGCCCAACCTGTGGCTCTGACAAAATTTGGGACACAGCCTACGGGCCCCACCAAATCACAGAGCACAGACTGGGCCCTATCCAACCAGGAAGGCCTGCCCACATCCCACCTGGATGTGAAGTCCAGCAAGTAGCACCATCCAGTTGGGGAACACAGCCTGAGGCCCCACCAGACCAGGAGCAATTGTGGAGCCCAGCCCACAACCCTGCCCAATTGTAGAATCCAACTGGTGGTACCACCCTGCCAGGAAACACAGCTTGCTGCTTCTTGTAACCATAGGTGATTGCAGAGCCCCACCAGTGGCCTCACCTGACTGTGGAACACAACCAGCAGCCGCTCTCAACCAAGGAGCCCACATGTGGCCTTGTTTGAACAAAGAGCCCAGCCAGCAGGCCCACTTAACTACAGTGCTCAACCAGAGGGCCATGCTCCCTACCCCCTGAGCTCAGAACATAGGCAGTGGCCTCACCCAAAGCAACACCCTGATAGCAAGCCTTGCCTGCCCCTGGGCTCTAAAAGTTAACTGATCTCTCCAGTACCCCAAGCTGGGCTGACTAATGAAGGGCTTTCCCTGCCAACATGGACCTATAAAGTCTGGAAGAGGAGACAACTTACATAAATGTGCAGATACCAATGCAAGGATATAAGGATCACAAAGAATTAGGTCAACACGACACCACCAAAGTAAACTACTAAAGCTCCAAGTACTGACATTAAAAAAAAAAAAAAGAAAGAAAGAAAGAAAAAAGGAGATCTATGAACCGCCTGGCAAAGTATTTGGATAATCTCGTAAAGAGGTTCAGCAAACTATAAGAACAAACAGACCATTAAACAGAGTTAAAGAAACAATGCATGAATAAAATGAGTTCAACAAAGGAAGAGAAGCCATTAACAAAAACCAAAGAGATTTTTTTCAGATGACAGGGCAGAGTAGGAGGATCCTGAGCCCACCTCCTCCCACAGACACACCGATGCAACTACATATAATGCAACTCACACTTCAAATGACCTGAAGACTAGCAGAACTAAAGATACAAAGAAAAGTCACATCAAGAAGGTTAAGATGGACAGAGACACAACCAGGAACCAAAACCCCAGCACGACAACTCGTAAGAGGGAGAGATATTACAGGCATGAAGGGCCTCCCTGGGGAGGGACAAGGTCAAACTCCACATCAGGCATAACCATTCCTGGGGATCTGCACCAGGCAGATGAGCTCCTCTAATGGCTGGCTTTGAAAATCAACAGGGCTTAACTCTGGGAGAGTTGGAGGGCTGAGGAAACCAAGACTCTGCTCTGAAAGAGCCAGTGCACCATATCACTTAGTCCTAGACCCAGCATAGATGCAGCAAGCTGAAAAGCACCTGCGTTATATGTGAAAGAATAACTGACTAATTTTAGGGCACATGCAGAGGGGCAGGGATCTATAGGAGCTTTCTCTATGAATGGAAGTGCTGGTCAGTGCCATTTTTCTTGCCCTCCTTCAGCCAAACTGGCTGGATACTGGTAGGAGACAGTTCTGACATTCTCCATGTACCTTGCTATCACTGCTTGCCCTGCCCTTGTGTTCCTGTGTAGATCACCTCATCCAAGATACCTGAACTGGCAGGTGCCCCCACAAAACAGCTCCTGCCCCACCACACCCAGCAGGCAGCCTTGGTCTGGACTGGCATCTCCCAAAGTGACTCCTGTCCCTGGGATTGGGAGGGTTGCCCTGCCCCCCAGCACATCTGCAGCAGTTGTAATGGGGCCTCTCATCCAGCTGCATCAGGGGTTAATGCCACCTACCAGCACACCCACAACAGTTATAGGCAGGTCTTTCAGCTAACTGTGCCAGGGGGCCGACCCCTGCCCACCAGCACAACCACAGTAGTATCAACAGTCATGCTACTAACCAACCAATGCGTCAACAAAGAAATCAAAGAGGAAATCAAAAAATACCTTGAGGCAAATGAAAATGGAAAGCAATGGTTCAAAATCTTTGGGATGAAGCAAAAGCAGTTCTAAGAGGGAAGTTTATAACCTCAAATAAATAATCTAACCTTACCCCTAAAGGAACTAGAAAGAAGAAAAAAACAAAACCCCAAATTAGCAAAAGTAAGTAAATTATAAAGATCAGAGAAGAAATAAATGAAATAGAGACCAAAAAAAAAAAAAAAAAAAAGAAAGAAAAGAAAAGATCAATGAAACTAAGAGCCGTTTCTTGGAATTTCAGTAGCATCTCAATGTCTTTGGAAAAAAACATCAAGTTATCTATTAGATATTTATCTCGTAAGCTATTGATTGAAGGATTTATATTTCTAAAGCTAAATAACATAATCATACAATGACGTGACTAAAACACTCTTTAGATTTCATTTTTCCTCAGTATATGTATAATGGGACAGAAATTGAGTTATTTTGATTATACCAATACAATCACTAAACTCTTTCCCTCTATTATCTGGACAGTTGGAAATAATTTTGAAAGTCTTTTTCTTGAACTCTAGATAACTGTAAATTTTCTGGTTTGTGTCTGAAATATAGCCCAAGTGTTTTGAAAAAGCTTTAGGCCCAATTTTTTCTTTTTTAAAAAAGAGAAAGGCAATCTGAATCATGGCATTCTAGGCTATTCTAAGGTTTCCCTATTTCTTTTTCTTTTTTTATGAGTATTATGGAAGGCTTCAGTTCCTCAGGTATGAATGGAAGCCTTTGATTTGGAAAAAAAATGTTTCTTGCTGGTTAGGATATCATCCTAGAAAGAGTAGTGCATGATGGGTAAGGGAGCCAGGCTGTTTGTTCTGGCACTGACACCAATTAACTCTGTGACTCTGAAACAAGTCACTTCATGTCTCTGTGACTTAGTTTTCCCATCTACAAAACAGAGATAATATTTTTTGTTATGCTTATTTGCAGGATTATTGGAAGCGTAAGTTGAGCTATTCTCCAAGGGTCGAATGCTTCCTGAGATAAAAGCGACACGGACATCAATGGAGAGGAGAAGAAAAATTAATGAACGGACATAGAATCCATAGGGACTCCAACAGGTATCAGGAGGTTGAAGAGTCAGGATGCACTGAAGGCATGGATTCAAATTATACAGAACTTGTGAGAGAAAGAATGCAAGGTCAACAGCAGTGGACGCTAGAACCCCAAACACGTGGGAATTGAGGTAGCTGAAGCCCCAAATATTCTTTCCTTGGCTCCAGTCCAGGACACTGTCAGTGTCAGCTATCAGCTACAAGTCGGAGTTTTCAAGAATTGAATGACAGGAAGAAACTGAGAAGTTAGAGGTGGAGCAGAAGGAGTAAGCCACAAGGGAAGAAAGATACTTCTGGTGTTCCCATTTTGTCTTCTGTACTGGCTACAAAATGAGAGAAGGAAGAGGAGAAAGGGAGAGGAAATGAGAAATACGTGGCTTCTGTGTGGGAACAGAAGTACGAAGACCCTTCCAGGGAAAGATATATTTAGTTGTAAGGAGCAGTGTTAGTAAGAGGATATGTAGTGGAGAATTGATTATATATTCAATCTGAATGAACACGAGAAGCATATTTGCTATAGTCCTAATTCTGGAAACAGGAACAAATACATCTTCAATCATCAGAGAGGCTAGTTCTAACTTTAACATCAATTTAAGAGGGACAGGACTAGAATCTGTAGACCTTTCATGGAAGACTTCATCATCTGTCACCTAGACTAGTATAGTAGTTTCTACTTTCTAGTTCCTGCTGCTAGTCGCCTCCTGTCATTTATGCTAGGCATTGCTGTCAGAGCGATCTTAAAAAAAAAAACCCACAAAAACTCACAAATCTGATCATTGCTTAAAAGATTTATGAAGAGACACTTCTCCAAAGAAGACATACAAATGACTAACAGACACATGAAAAAATGTTCAACATCACTAGCCATCAGGGAAATACAAATCAAAATCCAAATGAGATACTACTTTACACCAGTTAGAATGGCAGAAATTAACAAGATAGGAAACAACAAATGTTGGCGGGGATGTGGAGAAAGGGGAACACTCTTACACTGTTGGTGGGAATGCAAGCTGGTGCAGTCACTTTGGAAAACAGTATGGAGGCTCCTCAAGACGTTAAAAATAGAGCTATCCCATGACCCAGCAATTGTACTAGTAGGTATTTACCTCAAAGATACAGATGTAGTGAAAAAGATGGGGCTCATGCACCCCAATGTTCAGAGCAGCAATGTCTACAATAGCCAAACTGTGGAAGGAGGAGCAGAGATGCCCTTCAACAGATGAATGGATAAAAAAGATGTGGTTCATATATACAATGGAATATTACTCAGCCATCAGAAAGGGTGAATACCCACCATTTGCATCGACATGGTTGGAACTGAAGGGAATTGTGCTAAGTGAAATTAGTCAAGCAGAGAAAGACAATTATCTTATGGTTTCACTCATATGTAGAACATAAGGAATAGCCCGGAGGACCACAGGGGAAGGGAGGAAAACTGAACGGGAAGAAATCAGAGAGGGAGAAAAACCATGGGAGACTCTGGACTCTGGGAAACAAACTGAGGGTTGCAGAAGGGAGAGAGGTGGTGGGATGTGGTAACCCGGTGATGGGTATTAAGGAGGGCCCATGTTGTGATGAGCACTGGGTGTTATCACAACTAATGAATCGTTGAACACTACATCAAAAACTAATGATGTACTATATGCTGGCTAACTGAACATAATAAAAAAAAAGTATTACCTATAGAATAAAGTCCAAATTCTTCAATGTGACATTGGTAATCCTGGTCATACTCCAGCCTGCCTCTACAACCTCATCTCCCAAACCCCTTGATCACAGAAAGTTCAGTCTATTGCCAGTTTTCTCACCCTGCAGAGCTACTGGAAACTTTGAGAGCAGATCTGCCCTGGATGCCTCCTGCAGACCCAGCACCATCCAGCTCCAGGTTTCGGGTCCCCAGGCTGCTTGTTTAGTGTACACAAGATCACTTTCTATCACCTCCAGAACACCTTTACTTGGATTGTACTAAGGGTAAGTCTGCAGCTGTGAAAAGTCTGAACGGTTACCCTCCTTACAAGCTAACAAGCTCACCTGCCATCATTTTACATCTCTGTCTCAATCAGTCTGCCTCCCTCTCCACATCCATATGTTTATCATCTCTATCTAGATCCACAGACATGACATCCCAGAGTCAGGGAGCAGACCTTCCTTACAGAACAGCTTGCCTCAGTTCCCCAGGCCCTAACTCTTCACGGGGTGGCACCGGGAACACTCTCTGTACTTGTCCGTGAGGGTGTTTGCATACAGGGGAGGAACCCCCAAATTATGAAACTTGGAATTTATATCAGAGTTGTTGGCACACTGCCATTCCTCCCCTCTGGAGGCTTGGAGGGACGTGGGGGAGGAGGAAAGGTAAGAAAGTAAGAGAGAGAGAGACGGAGAGGGAGGGAGAGAGAGGATTTTGTTTGGAATGTAAATAAATCCTCTCTGGGGAGAGGCACCATTCTGCCATGTAAACAAATGGGTCCAGGGAGATAAATCTATCTATGTCTACAGACGTCTCTATCTTTACGTTGCTCTTCATTTATCCTTTAATACAAGTGCCAGTGCTCTTTTCTCAGAAAGCCCTGGCTGGAGAAACAGGAAAATATTTATGGAGTCTTGTCCCCCCAAAGCTGCCCTGCCTTGTACTATTTCATCTATTACTCCCTGGTATCTTGTCTTCTTTCTCTTGGTGAAAGATGAGGCAAGGCTATAAAACTTAATGGAAGTTTTGGGTTGATGGGAAGAAAGCACAGCACAGAGAGTCATTTAAGATTGGTTCTGGATGTGGTCACTTTCAGAATTCACAGACGCTGACACAGGCCCATCTTCTGGGACTGCCTTTCCGATGACTTGCTGCCTACATCACAGGAACCAGGTGCCTGAGCCCATCCCACCTTCTCCAAATAAGGCTGCTCTGGAGAAGTTTATGTGCTTAGAGAGCCCACCATTAATGCAGAGATGGTGAAACAATGCAGTGGGCATAACAGAGAGCATGTCTCAATTTCCGCTAGATAGATGAGGAAGCCCACACTGCAGATCAATGAAGGAGGGGCATATGATTTAATAAATCACCATGGAAAAGTTTTCCATATTGAAGGAAATTAAAATATATCCTACTTCACACTATAAGCAAAATTTAACTTAAGGTAGGTTAACTACTTAGGTATGAAAGGTAAACACATTCTGTTAGTCTCTCTCAATAACAAACTGTGTTTTCTGTCATACAGTATGTGCTCATTACACGATGTTTGAAAATATGTTTTGAGATTCAGGGGAGAGGTCTCTGTGTCTCTAGAGCTTATGTATATTTATAGTTTGATATTTTTCTATTGCCTTCATTTTTAAATTGGTGATATTTTGAATATGATTCCATAAGACATTAAGATGAAAAAGATCAGAGAGGTGCAAAAACTTGGAAAAGAATATAAACGCAAAAAACATTCAGGGACTCCCATCCAAGTACTAACCAGGCCCAACCCTGCTTAGCTTTGGAGATCAGACGAGATCAGGCACATTCAGGGTGGTATGGAACACTACATCAAAAACTAATGATGTAATGTATGATGATTAACATAACATAATAAAAAAACTATTTTTTATTGTTATGTTAAAGTAGATATAGTAGAATTGTAAAATTGTATTTTTTCTAAATTTCTTTCTTTAATGAGTAATCTTAGGATATTTAATAAAAATCTGTGTGCAAGGCATTCTACATTGCTTTCAGCTCTCCTAACTCCTAACTCTAAATTATTACTAAATACCATGAGTTAAGATTCTGCACTTAGAAGTAGTTATTGAATGGATTGAATTATTGAATTTAAAGAAATTTTTAATGACAGCAAATTTAAAAGTTTATTCATCAGGCAATTATACCACTATATCTTCTGGTTTCAAGGTAGAAAATGAAGGTGATGGTAGCAAGACTAACATTGGATTGTATTATAAGATGCCACCATATTTATAATGATGTTAGAATGTACAGTGGGCATTTGTCATTGTTTCGTCTATTCAAATTCCTTCTTACGTTTGGGGATCCCCCATCTCAGCAGGAATGGATTGGTAAGGGGGAAGAAATGGTGGCAAAGACCTTCTCCCTCTAAAGGAGTTGTCAGGGCTCCCCACTGGCTTGCTCAGTCTGCCTTGCATTTAGACTGCAGACGGATTCCCAAGGTCTGCCACTGAGAAACCCTCATGTCAGATATCATCTCAGGAGCCAGTGACATGAGGGGGGAGGAGGGGCAGCTCTCTCTTTGGTCACAGGAGAGGTGGCGGTAGCTACAGGTTTGGGCTCCTGAATGTGGAAGTGCTTGCAGTGGTGAAAGTGACTGTAGCCAAATGAAGTGGTTGCCAAGTTGGTGCTGGTGGGATGTTCCCTCTCCTAAGTGGGGCTGACTCACAATCCACTCCTTTATGATCTTGTCCTGGCGCTTCCAAAGATAATCACACCTCAACAATGTCAAAAGATAAGTATATTTTCCACATTCTGTGTTATTCCCAGCTGAGCAATACCATGTGTAGAGCATTGTATTTCCAGTTTCTTTTTACGGTGTCTTGTCTGCTTACAGTAAATATCATATTTCTTTAGTTTTTAGAGTCTTTGCTCCCAAACTGCCTCTGAGAAAGTGCTTGAACTTGAGTACACACACATACACACACACGCACAGGTGCGTGCGCACACACACACACACCTCCAAAACAAACAATAATACAAAGACATAGGGCAGTTTCTGTCTCACCAGAAAATGAGAAACATTTATCTCAACAAGCCAACTAAATCTTCAGATTTAGAAACATCTGTACTCAGAACGGATGCTGTGTTGTTGAATACAGGTGGGTTTTTTCCATAAAAATAAAGGAGCAATTTGCCTCAAAGTTTAATTCGATTCTACATCTGTCAGGAAACAAAAGTACTTGCAGTTTCAAATGGAATTTTTTCCAGCTTCTAGCTATAAGATTAAAAGAAAGAAAAAAAAGTGGGCTAAGCATTGCTTATAAAAAAGGAAGTAGAAAAAGTAAGATTAACAGGATTTAAGGGGCAAGAAAGACCATGGTGTTAAAATGATGGATATATGTCTCTTTTGGCCAGGCAGGCAGCCCAACACCCAACCAGTTTGATTTTTAAATGATCTCATTATGTGGGCCTCAGTAGGAAACAGATCCCATACCTTTTTCACTATTGGAAATTGAAAAAAACCTAGTTATTCTGTCCTCCTATCTCTGGCAACCAGAGCATGCACATAGGCTCCACCATTAGGTTATTCCTGCCTGTGAACCTGACCCTTGAGAAGAAGCTGTGGAGCTGTGAGCTTTGAGCCATGTATAGTCAGGGATTATAGCCTGCTGTTGGCTTCCAGACCTCCCTGGCTCCTGTGTACATTTCAAACCTATTTCTCTACTTTGTGAATGTCTCTACAAGGTTTTATTAATCTCACCTATACAGTACAGAACCAGGGTTCCTTCCTTTTGCTTGTAACCAAGAATGTCAACCAGAGAAAATGATAACTTTTCTGAATCATGAGATGGAAAACTCGATGACATTGGTCATTGTTGGGATAAGAAAGGGCCAATAAAATGGCACCTCTGCGTTCCTTGCCCAAGTTCTTGACTGACATAATTTTACTTATTTATCTTGTTTATCTCTCCCAACCTTCATGTTAGGACCACAGATCGATGAACACAGGATTTTTTTGGTCTGTTTTGTTTATGGCTGTATCCCCAGCATGTTAGATAGGACTTGGCCTAGAACAGGCTTTCAGTCATTATTGGTTGAATGGATAAATCAATAAATGAATGAATGAGAAAGGTGTATGAAAATAAAAACATCAACTTTGTTACAGACATAAGATTTGAGCAAATGTGTACCCTCAGCTTCAGGCCCTTTCACCACTGGCAGATCGCAGAGCAGGACACGTGTTCTCCATGGGCAAGGCAGCTGTCAAGAGAAAAGGGGGGGCAGTGCCAACTACGCCAGCTTATCACTCCTAACTCTGTGTACTGATAATGGGGACTCATGGACAGGGACTGGACAGATGCCAGGAGTGTTATGACAGGGAAAGCTCGTTCCACAAGGAAAGAAACACCAGGAGGTGGGAGGCACTGCTCTGTGATAATGAGTGGTGATGTCCAGATTTACTGCTGTCCTGGTGATGCTGAACAGGGGTTACAAAAATGGGTAATGGTGCTATTTACATTTAGAATTTGATTAAAGTTTGGGCTACAAGTAGGAAGAGACTCTTCCCACTAAAATGGCTTTAAAACCTTCCTTTCATCCAAACTATGAGCAACAAAAGAAAAAAACAGATAAATAAAATTTCATCAAAATGAAAAGTTTTATGCATCAAAAGTCATTATCAAGAAAGTGAAAAAACAACCTATAGAACGGGAGAAAATATTTGCTAGTAATATGTCTGATAAGGGTCTAGTATTCAGAATATATATAAAGAACTCTTTTAATTCAACAATAAAAAGACAAAAACCCAATTAAAAGGTGAGCAAAGGACTTGGATAGACATTTCTCCAAAGCTATGTAAATGGCCAATGAGCACAAGAAAAGATGCTCAATATCACTAGTCAGTCTCTATTCACCATGGTGAAATACCACCTCACACCTGCTGGGATGCTATAATAACAATTTAAAAATGGAAAATAACAAGTGTGGACAGGATGTGGAGAAATTGGAACCCTTATACATTGCTGGTGGAAATGTGAAATGGTTTGGCTACTGTGGAAAACAGTTTGGTGGTTTCTCAAAAAGTTAAGCATAGAATTACCATATGGCTCAGCAATTCTACTCCTAGGTCTATACCCAGAAGAATTGAAAACAGGTACTCAAGCAAATATACACATGTTCATAGCAGCTCTTCACAATAGTTAAAAGGTAGAAACCGCCTAACTGCCCATCAATGGCTGAATGGATAAACAAAGTACGATACATACATAAATGAAATATTATTCAGCCATAAAAGAAATGAAGTACTGATACATGCTATAATGTGGCATGTGTCAGAAACATTATACTCAGTGAAAGAAACCCACATAAAAGGCCAGGTGTTGTATACTTTCATTTATATAAAATATCCAGAATAGGTAAACCCACAGAGAAAATGAAGATTGGTGGTTGCCAGGGGCTGGGAGTAGGGGGGAATAGGAAGGAACTCCTTAATGGATATGGGATTCTCCTTTGGTGTGATGAAAATATTTTGGATCTAGATAGAGGTGATACCTATATAAAATTATGAATCTACTAAGTGCCACTGAATTGTTCACTTTGGAAAGGTTAATTTTATGTTAGATAACTCTCACCTCAATAAAAATGATGACAAAAAATCCTATCTTTGGTAGAATACACAAAAACCCTTTAAGCTCTTGGGAGCAGCCAGTCACCAAGGAAGACAGAATAAGGAATAGACTATTTAGGTGAGAGAGACAGCACTACCAAAGCTATTAATTCAACAGATATTTATTGAGCCCCTACTATGTGTCAGGCTCTATTTTATGTAGTTGGGATACATTATTGAAAAAAGCAAACCAAGTCCTTCCTCTGGAAACAATCTGATTAAAAACAGAAACAAACAATCTGATTAAAAAATGAGCAGATGATCTGAATAGACAGTTTTTCGAAGAAGACATACAGATGACCAACAGACACATGGAATGTATCTTATAATAGGGGAAGACACATAATAAATGAGATAATTTTTATAGGATAGTCAAAGGAGATAAGTGCTATGAAAAATAAAAAACCTATAGCAGGGTAGGTGAGATCAAGAGTACTAAGGGAGGTTTTCAATTTGAAATAGGTGATTAGGGTAAGTCTCATTGAACAGGTGACATTTGAGCAAAGACTTAAAAGAGGTGAGGGAGTTAGCTATCTGGATATCTGGGGAAAGAATGTTCCAAACTGAAAGAATATGCTTGGCCTCTTCTAAGAACAGCAAGGAACCTGGAATGCAGTGAGAATAGAGGATTGAACAGAGGGAAGATCAAACCTTTTGGTGTCCTGGAGACGACTATACGATTTGAACTTTTACTACATATTGTGTGAGAAGTTATTATAGTGTTTTGAGCATAGGAATGGATAACATGACTTTATGTTTTATAAAGATTATTCTGGCTGCCAAATTGAGAACCAACTAAAGAGAGGCAAAGATGGAAACAGAGAGGCATGTTAGGTGTCTCTTGAGGTTGCCCCAGTGAGAGGTGAGAGTGGGTGGGACCAAGAGAGTAGCAATACAGTGGGGATAAGCAGTCCGATTCTGGGTATATGCTGGAGATGGTGTTGACAGGATTGGCTTGTTGAACTGTCTATTCTTTGTGAGAGAAAGAAAAAAGTTGAGGACAACTCTGAAGTGTCGACCAGAAAACTGGAAAGATATGGAATGACCTTGAGTAAATGTGGGAAGATCATGGATGGAATAGTTTGGGAAAGGAAGATCAGGGGTAGAGTTTGGGACATGTTAGGGGTAAGGAGGTTGAACAAAGGGAGTTGTCATGTAGGCTGTTGGGCCTATGAGGATAGAGCTTGGAAGAGAAATCTGATCTTAGATATAAAAATTGTGAGTGTTTGGAATGCAAGTGGTATTTAAGGTCACAAAGTCACAAGAGTAGATGATCACCAAAGAGGCTGAGTGTAGACAGAAAAGTGAGGAGGTCATGGCCCTGAGAGAGCTCCAACATTAAGAGGTCTGAGATAAAGAGGCACCAGCACAGTAGATGAGAAAGAGCAGCAGAAAGATGGGAGGAAAGGCAGGGAAGGATAACATCCTGGAAATTCCAAAGGAAATCAGAGACATGTAGTCATAGATGATGTAGTGATCCAACGTCTCAAACACTGCTCTGTTCAGTCAGGCATGGACTGAGAATTGACCACTGGATTTGTCAATGTGATTATAATTAGAGATCTTTACAAAAGCAGTCTCAGTATAGTGGTGGGAGAAAATCCTGCTCAAGTGGGTTTAGGAGACAATAGCAGAAGAAGGATTGCAGACAAGGAATGCAGATGATTTCTTGGATGATTTTTTTCTACAAAGCAGGGCAGCAACTGGCAAAGGAAGTGGTTTCAAGAGAAATTACTTGAAGATGGGAAAAATAAGAGCATTTTGTAAAACACATCAGGGAAGAGCAAAAATAAACCAGGAAATACTGAGATCTTAAAGACAATAGTGGTTGAGTAAGGAAAAAGCAAGACTCGGGATTAATCAATAAGGAGTTAATACACAAAATATAAAGAACTCATACAACTCAACACCAAAAAAAAAAAAAAAAAAACCAAAACCCAAACAATCTGATTAAAAAATGAGCAGAGGATCTGAATAGACAGTTTTTCGAAGAAGACATACAGATGACCAACAGACACATGAAAAGATGCTCATATCACTACTCATCAGGGAAATGCAAATCAAAACCACAATATCACCTTACACCTGTCAGAATGGCTAAAAACAAAAGGAGAAGAAATAGCTAGTAGTGGCAAGGATGTGGAGAAAAAGGAACCCTCATGCACTGTTGGTGGGAATGTAAACTGATGCAGCCACTGTGGAAAATAGTATGGAGGTTCCTCAAAAAATTAAATATAGAAATACCATATGATCCAGTAATTCCACCACTAGGTAGTTACCCCAAAAAATGAAAACACTCATATAAAAAGATATAGGCACCCCCGTGCTTATTGCAGTATTATTTACAATAGCCCAGATATGGAAGCATCCCAAGAGTCCCATCAATAGATGAATGGACAAAAATATAGTGTATAAATATATATATATAATGGAATATTAGTCATAAAAGGATGATTTCTTGCCATTTGTGACAACTTGGTTGGATCTAGAGGGTATTATGGTAAGTGAAATATTTCAGACAGAGAAAGACAAATAGCATATGATTTCATTTATATGTGGAATCTAAGAAACAAAATGAATGAACAAACAAAAAGCAGAAATAGACCCACAAATACAGAGAACAAACTGATGGTTGCCAGGGGGATGGGGGTGGGGTGTGGGCAAAATAGATGATAGGGAGTGGGAAGAACAGGCCTCCAGTTATGGAATGTGTAAGTCAAAAGGATAAAAGGTACAGCATAAAGAATATAGTTAATGGCATTGTAATAGTATTGAATGGTGACAATAGCATAATGTATAGACTTGTTCAATCACTATACATATACCTGAAACAAATGTGACATTGTGTGTCAACTACACTTCAATTGAAAAAAAAAAAGACTAAAGATTAATAAGGAGGACTTGAAGAAAGAACTGGTCTTAGTACTGATTAGATCACCTGGGGCATGAACAAGATGAAGACACTACGGAGAAACCAGGGGAACCCATTCTACTCTCTTAACCACATGAACATAGAGACATGGGAAATACTGACCAGAATCCACTGCCTAATAAGTTGTATATTCTTCTTATTTCAGTTGGTAAACGTGCATTTTTGGCAACATCACTTATTATCTTCAAGCCTTGGTTTCTTCAGCTATAAAATATAGATAATAACAGGACACACCTCATTAGTACATTGTATATGCCTTTCTTATCTTTATAAAATCCTAAAATAACAAATTCCTCTAATTTTTGTATTATTTATGTAGGTCCAATACTCAAAGAAACAGGTAATTTATCACCTGCAATGACTAATCAGTGTGGCCACCATTTATCCTGCTAGAGCAGGGTTCTGAGGTCCCCTGCAGTGTGAGGCATTATCCCTCTGGTTGATGGACTGTGAAGAGGTAAGTGTATAGATGGAATTGGGGTGGGGGGGTTTGGGGGGACGACAGATATTTATAAATATGATGGAATATTTCGGGGGGGCGGAGCAAGATGGTGGAGGAGTAGGAGACCCAGATTTCGTCTGGTCTCAGGAATTCAGCTGAATAGGGATCAAACCATTCTGAACACCTACGAACTCAACAGGAGATCAAAGAGGAGAGTAGCAACAACTCTCTGAACAGAGAAGCAACCACTTACTGGAAGGTAGGACGTGCGGAGAAGTGAATCCGAGGCAATATTCGGGAGGATAGACGGCGGAGGAGGGGCCTCCGCCGGCCGCTTCTGGCAAGTGCTAGAGCCGCGGAGCACAAAATCGGACCTTTTAGAAGTCGGCTCCGCTGAGGGACGTCACTCCAGTGGCTAAGCGGGTGTGGAACCCTCGCGGGACAGTGGGGTCTCAGGACCCTTGGGGTCACAGAAAGACCGGGGGAGCCTGAGTGCGCCAGAGCTCCCAGGTATCGGAGTGGGGAAGCCAGCTGCAGAGACGGAGCTGAGGCGCGGGCTCTCATCTTGGGGTTGCCATAAACTGTGATCTGCGGCCCAGTCGGGCCACTGCTCCTGCAGCAGGGACCCAACAGGCGGCAGATCCGGGAAGACTCCCCTTCCTTCCTGGGGAGGAGCAGCGCGGGAACACACCACAGAGATCTGCTGGGTTTGGAGACTCCACACGGGGTCGGGTGCCAGAGATACAAACGCTCGGTCACAGGCCGGGTGAGCACGGAGTGCGGCCGGAGACCGGGGACAAGGGAGTGACTGCTTTTCTCTGGGGGCGCACTGAGGAGCGGGGCCCCGAGTTCTCAGCTCCTCCGGGTGGAGATTGGGAGGCCACCATTTTTGCCCTGGTCCTCCAAGGCCGTACGGAGAGCTTGCAGGGAACAAAAGCTCCTGAGATCAAACCCGAGCAGCTTGCTTAGCTCGGACCGACAAGGGCGGGGCAGTTCAGCCTCCGGCAAAGACATTTGGAAACCACAGCAACAGGCCCCTCCCCCAGAAGATCAGCAAGAACAGCCAGCAAGCCAAGAACAAGTTACCGATCAAGGAGAACGGGAGAACTCCAGCGCTAGGGGAATACTGCACATAGAATTCATGGCTTTTTTTTACCATGATTCATTAGTTCATCAAAGTTAATTTTTGTTAACTGTTTTTTTTCTTTTTCTTTTTCCCTTTTTCAACCAACATCTTATCAATCTCTTTTTAAAAAAAAAAAAACATTTTTTAGTTTTCATTTTTAGAGTCATATTTTATCCCTTCATAGTAGTTACCCTTATTTTTGGCATATATATATAAGTTGTTCTCTCTTTAAAATTTTGAGATACAGTTTCTTCTAACAGATCAAAATATACCCTAAATCACTAGTGTATGGTTCTGTTTTAGTCTCCTGCCTCATCACATTCTCTCCCTTTTTTCTTTTTCTTTTTTTTTTTAAATCTTCTTTCTTTTTTCAACCAACTTCTTATCTTATCAAGTCCTTTTATAAAATCTTTTATAATTTTCATCTTTACAGTCATCTTCTATCCCTTCATTGTATCAACCCTTATTTTGTACATATATGTCTTTCTTCCTTTAAAATTTTAGGAGGCACTTTTTTCTAACAGACCAAAATACGCCCAAAATCTAGTGTGTGGCACTGATCTATGCACTAGCCTGATCATATTTGATCACATTCTGCTTTTTTTTTTGTATTGTTCTGTTTTTGTTTTTATCTTTTTTTTCTCTTTCTTTTTTCTTTCTTTCCCTTTCTTTTCCCCTGGTTTCAGGTCTTTTCTGATTTGTATACAGTATATTTGCTGGGGACGTTGTAAACCTGTTAACATTTTGTTCTCTCATTCATCTATTCTCCTCTGGACAAAATGACAAGAGGAAAAAAATCACCTCAGCAAAAAGAACAAGAGATAGTACCGTCAGCCAGGGACCTACTCAATACGGACATTAGTACGATGTCGGACTTAGAGTTCAGAATCATGACTTTAAAGATACTAGCTGGGCTTGAAAAAAGCGTGGAAGTTATTAGAGAAACCCTTTCTGGAGAAATAAAAGAACTAAAATCTAACCAAGTCGAAATCAAAAAGGCTATTGATGAGGTGCAATCAAAAATGGGGGCACTAACTGCTAGGATAAATGAGGCAGAAGAGAGAATCAGTGATATAGAAGACCAAATTATGGAAAGTAAAGAGGCTGAGAAAAAGAGGGAGAAACAACTACAGGATCACGAGGGCAGAATTCGAGAGATAAGTGATTCGATAAGACGAAACAACATTAGAATAATTGGGATCCCAGAAGAAGAAGAAAGAGAGAGAGGGTCAGAAGGTATATTGGAGCAAATAATAGCAGAGAACTTCCCTAATGTGAGGAAGGAAACAGGCATCAAAATCCAGGAGGCACAGAGAACCCCTCTCAAAATCAATAAAAATAGGTCAACACCCCGACATCTAATAGTAAAACTTACGAGTCTCAGAGACAAAGAGAAAATCCTGAAAGCAGCTCAGGAGAAGAGATATGTAACCTACAATGGTAAAAATATTAGATTGGCAACAGACCTATCCACAGAGACCTGGCAGGCCAGAAAGGACTGGCAAGATATCTTCAGAGAACTAAACGAGAAAAATATGCAGCCAAGAATACTATATCCAGCTAGGCTGTCATTGAAAATAGGAGAGATAAAAAGCTTCCAGAACAAACAAAAACTAAAGGAATTTGCAAACATGAAACCAGCCCTCCAAGAAATATTGAAAGGGGTCCTCTAAGCAAAGAGAGAGCCTAAAAGCAGCAAAGATCAGAAAGGAACACAGACAACATACAGTAACAGTCACCTTACAGGCAACACAATGGCACTAAATTCATACCTTTCAATAGTTACCCTGAATGTAAATGGGCTCAATGCCCCAATCAAAAGACACAGGCTATCAGATTGGATTAAAAAACAAGACCCATCCATATGCTGTCTGCAAGAGACTCATTTTAGACCCAAAACAACCCAAGATTGAAAGTGAGGGGGTGGAAAACCATTTACCATGCTAATGGACACCAAAAGAAAGCTGAGGTGGCAATCCTTATATCAGACAAACTAGATTTTAAAACAAAGACTGTAATAAGAGATGAGGAAGGACACTATATCCTACTTAAAGGGTCTATCCAACAAGAAGATCTAACAATTGTAAATATCTATGCCCCGAACATGGGAGCAGCCAATTATATAAGGCAATTAATAACAAAAGCAAAGAAACACATTGACAACAATACAATAATAGTGGGGGACTTTAACACCCCCCTGACTGAAATGGACAGATCATCTAAGCAAAAGATCAACAAGGAAATAAAGACTTTAAATGACACACTGGACCAAATGGACTTCACAGACATACTCAGAACATTCCATCCCAAAGCAACGGAATACACATTCTTCTCTAGTGCCCATGGAACATTCTCCAGAATTGATCACATCCTAGGTCACAAATCAGGTCTCAACCGGTACCAAAAGATTGGGATCATTCCCTGCATATTTTCAGACCACAATGCTTTGAAACTAGAAGTCAATCACAAGAGGAAAGTCGGAAAGAACTCAAATACATGGAGGCTAAAGAGCATCCTACTAAAGAATGAATGGGTCAACCAGGAAATTAAAGAAGAATTAAAAAAATTCATGGAAACCAAAGAAAATGAAAACACAACTGTCCAAAATCTTTGGGATACAGCAAAGGCAGTCCTGAGAGGAAAGTATATAGCAATACAAGCCTTTCTCAAGAAACAAGAAAGGTCTCAAATACACAATCTAACCCTACACCTAAAGGAGCTGGAGAAAGAACAGCAAATAAAGCCTAAACCCAGCAGGAGAAGAGAAATAATAAAGATCAGAGCAGAAATCAATGAAATAGAAACCAAAAGAACAGTAGAACAGATCAACGAAACTAGGAGCTGGTTCTTTGAAAGAATTAACAAGATTGATAAACCCCTGGCCAGACTGATCAAAAAGAAAAGAGAAATGACCCAAATCAACAAAATCATGAATGAAAGAGGAGAGATCACAACCAACACCAAAGAAATACAAACAATTATAAGAACATACTACGAGCAACTGTATGCCAGCAAATTAGATAACCTGGAAGAAATGGGTGCATTCCTAGAGATGTATCAACTACCAAAACTGAACCAGGAAGAAATAGAAAACCTGAACAGACCTATAACCACTAAGGAAATTGAAGCAGTCATCAAAAATCTCCCAAGAAACAAAAGCCCAGGGCCAGATGGCTTCCCAGGGGAATTCTATCAGACATTTAAAGAAGAATTAATACCTATTCTCCTGAAACTGTTCCAAAAAATAGAAATGGAAGGAAAACTTCCAAATTCATTTTATGAGGCCACCATTACCTTGATCCCCAAACCAGACAAAGACCCCATCAAAAAGGAGAATTACAGACCAATATCCCTGATGAACATGGATGCAAAAATTCTCACCAAAATACTAGCCAATAGGCTCCAACAGTACATTAAAAGGATTATTCACCACGACCAAGTGGGATTTATCCCTGGGCTGCAAGGCTGGTTCAACATCCGCAAATCAATCAACGTGATACAATACATTAACAAAAGAAAGAACAAGAATCATATGATCCTCTCAATAGATGCAGAAAAAGCATTTGACAAAGTACAGCATCCTTTCTTGATCAAAACTCTTCAGAGTATAGGGAGAGAGGGTACATACCTCAATATCATAAAAGCCATCTATGAAAAACCTACAGCAAATATCATTCTCAATGCGGAAAAGCTGAGAGCTTTTCCCCTAAGGTCAGGAACATGGCAGGGATGTCCACTCTCACCACTGCTATTCAACATAGTATTAGAAGTCCTAGCCACAGCAATCAGACAACAAAAAGAAATCAAAGGCATCCAAATCGGCAAAGAGGAAGTCAAACTCTCACTCTTTGCAGATGATATGATACTGTATGTGGAAAACCCAAAAGACTCCACCCCAAAACTGCTAGAACTCATACAGGAATTCAGTAAAGTAGCAGGCTATAAAATCAATGCACAGAAATCAGTGGCATTCCTATACACCAACAACAAGTCAGAAGAGAGACAAATCAAGGAGTCGATCCCATTCACAATTGCACCCAAAACCATAAGATACCTAGGAATAAATTTAACCAAAGAGGCAAAGGATCTGTACTCAGAAAACTATAAAATACTCAGGAAAGAAATTGAAGAAGACACAAAGAAATGGAAAAACGTTCCATGCTCATGGACTGGAAGAACAAACATTGTGAAGATGTCAATGCTACCTAGAGCAATCTACACATTCAATGCAATCCCCATCAAAATACCATCCACTTTTTTCAAAGAAATGGAACAAATAATCCTAAAATTTGTATGGAACCAGAAGAGACCCCGAATAGCCAGAGGAATATTGAAAAAGAAAAGCAAAGCTGGCGGCATCACAATTCCGGACTTCCAGCTCTATTACAAAGCTGTCATCATCAAGACAGTATGGTACTGGCACAAAAACAGACACATAGATCAATGGAACAGAATCGAGAGCCCAGAAATGGACCCTCAACTCTATGGTCAACTTATCTTTGACAAAGCAGGAAAGAATATCCAGTGGAAAAAAGACAGTCTCTTCAACAATTGGTGTTGGGAAAATTGGACAGCCACATGCAGAAGAATGAAACTGGACCATTTCCTTACACCACACAGAAAAATAGACTCCAAATGGTTGAAAGACCTAAATGTGAGACAGGAGTCCATCCAAATCCTAAAGGAGAACACAGGTAGCAACCTCTTCGACCTCGGCCGCAGCAACTTCTTCCTAGAAACATCACCAAAGGCACAGGAAGCCAGGGCAAAAATGAACTATTGGGATTTCATCAAGATAAAAAGCTTTTGCACAGCAAAAGAAACAGTCCACAAAACCAAAAGACAACTGACAGAATGGGAGAAAATATTTGCAAATGACATATCAGATAAAGGGCTAGTATCCAAAATCTATAAAGAACTTATCAAACTCAACACCCAAAGAACAAATAATCCAATCAAGAAATGGGCAGAAGACATGAACAGACATTTTTCCAAAGAAGACATCCAAATGGCCAACAGGCACATGAAAAAGTGCTCAACATTGCTTGGCATCAGGGAAATCCAAATCAAAACCTCAATGAGATACCACCTCACACCAGTCAGAATGGCTAAAATTAACAAGTCAGGAAACGACAGATGTTGGTGGGGATGCGGAGAAAGGGGAACCCTCCTACACTGTTGGTGGGAATGCAAGCTGGTGCAACCCCTCTGGAAAACAGTATGGAGGTTCCTCAAACAGTTGAAATTAGAGCTACCATTCGATCCAGCAATTGCACTACTGGGTATTTACCCCAAAGATACAAATGTAGGGACCCGAAGGGGTACGTGCACCCCAATGTTTATAGCAGCAATGTCCACAATAGCCAAACTGTGGAAAGAGCCAAGATGTCCATCGACAGATGAATGGATAAAGAAGAGGTGATATATATACCCAATGGAATATTATGCAGCCATCAAAAGGAATGAGATCTTGCCATTTGCAACGACGTGGATGGAACTGGAGGGTGTTATGCTGAGTGAAATAAGTCAATCAGAGAAAGACATGTATCGCATGACCTCACTGATATGAGGAATTCTTAATCTCAGGAACAAACTGAGGGTTGCTGGAGTGGTCGGGGGTGGGAGGGATAGGGTGGCTGGGTGATGGACATTGGGGAAGATATGTGCTACGGTGAGTGCTGTGAATTGTGTAAGACTGTTGAATCACAGATCTGTACTTCTGAAACAAATAACGCAACATATTTTAAGAAAAAAGAAAAAGAAGAAGATAGCAGGAGAGGAAGAATGAAGGGGAGTAAGTCAGAGGGGGAGACGAACCAGGAGAGATGATGGACTCTGAAAAACAAACTGAGGTTTCTGGAGGGGAGGGGGGTGGGGGGATGGGTTAGCCTGGCGATGGGTATTGAGGAGGGCACATTCTGCATGGAGCACTGGGTGTTATGAACAAACAACGAATCATGGAACAGTACACCAAAACAAATTATGTAATATATGGTGATTAACATAACAATAAAAAATTTTTAAAAAAAGAAAAAAATATGATGGAATATTTCACTACTATAGCAGTCTGGTGGTACTAGGTAATATTCATTACTCCAGTGGATCCTGAGTTTAGAAAAAAAATTCTGATTCCAGAGTGGGAAAAATCAGGTAAATAGCACCCCTTATAGAAATACATGGCAAGAGTGCTTCTTTCTATTTGACTAGCCTAATTTTTCAAAAGCAGGGAAACTTAGCAGAAGTAAAAACTACAGGAATGTAAAAATTTCCTCTACATCTGTGTGTGTGTGTGTGTGTGTGTGTGAGAGAGAGAGAGAGAGAGAGAGAGAGAGAGTGCATGGGTACTGTTTTTCTTTGCCTGCCCCTTCTGCTAACATTCTAAGGGGTAGGTGAAGCTGCTGGGAATGTGGAGATCCCATTAGGTAAAAGGTTGTGCATTTATCTGTCCCTTGTTCCTATTCCAGCTTCCATGGGGTAAACAGATGTATGAGGTCAGCTGTCTTTTTCATTTTTTCTTGACTTTTGGGCCTGAATGCACTAGCCATTCTTTAGAATTAGTTGATAGTAAGAGCTGGGGTTGCATTCTGATGAGGCTTTTAGTTTGGATCAACTTGTTCTGCTTCTGTCTTTGCCTGATTTGGAATGGTATCTTGTATACCATGTTGTTTAATTCTTTAAATTTTTGTTTTTAGGCGGGAATCCATGGGCATAGAGTGATGATTAGACATACTTAGGGCACCTCTAGTTTCTCTAATTAACATCATTAAAATCTCATTCTAAACTGCTAACAAATAGAAAACCTTTAAAATATAAGAGGGTTGGGGCACCTGGGTGGCTCAGTTGGTCAAGCCTTTGCCTTCGGCTCAGGTCATGATCTCAGGGTCCTGGGATCGAGCCCCACATTGGGCTCCCTGCTCAGCAAAGGGCCTGCTTCTCCTACTCCTTCTGCTGTTTTCCCCACTTGTGCTCTGTCAAATAAATAAATAAAATCTTAGAAAAAATAAATAAAATATAAGAGGGTTGATTAAGGTAAACGAGGTCTTGGTCCTTAAAAAAAAAAGAAGTGGGGTGCCTGAGTGGCTCAGTCAGTTAAGCATTTGACTCTTGATTTCAGCTCAGGTCATGATCTCAGGGTGGTGAGATCGAGCCCCATGTCAGGCTCTGTGGTCAATGAGGAGTCTGCTTGAGATTCTCTCTGCCCCTACCCCAGTTCACAGTCTCCAAATATATTAAATAAATAAATAAATAAATAAATAAATAAATAAATAAAATCTTTAAAAAACACAAAAAAGTGACAGAAGTATTGAAGAACATGTTTCAAAAAAGAGGAAGGAAGTAAATCAAGAAGAAAAAATCACATATACTTTAAAGAACACAGAAGATATTTCTATAAGCTAATGTAGGGAAGATTATAGATGGATATAAAAGGTTAAATAATTGTGACTAGGGAACATTTGAATATAAAGAAGGTAATAATCAAAGTTAATAAAAGGAAGATAGAAATAGTCAACAATAAGGGTGCCTGGGTTAAGCAGTCGGTTAAGCAGCTGCCTTAGGCTCAGGTCATGATCCTGGGGTCCTGGGATAGAGTCCTGCATCAGGCTCCTTGCTCAGCAGGGAGTCTGCTTCTCCCTCTCCCTCTGCCACTGCCCCTGCTTGTGCTCTCTCTCTCTGTGTCAAATACGTAAATAAAATCTTAAAAAAAAAAGAAATAGTCAATAATAACACCATGAACAGCAAAAGCACAACAGACTTCCTAAAATTTTCAAGAAGGGAAGATGAATGGTTAAGAGATAAGAAACCCTCTACTTAATATGGCATTTGTACAGAAATGATGGAAGATGCAATCATTATTAACTAAACTATGAGCCCACACAATGTGGATGATTGACAGTTACAAATGTATATTATCATCACTTTGTCCTTTTGTATTTTGAAGGTTTAGAAGCAGATATTTATAACACTAAATGCTTTAGGAGATTGACTATCTCTTAATCTCGAGCATCTAAATAAACATGTAATAGTTATCTCAGGTTGAGTTCCCTGGAAACCAGACGTGGAGACACTGAGATTTGCATGCAGGGATTTCAGTGGGGGTGCTCTTGGGATCAATGCCAATGAGGGAGTGAGGGAAGCAGATTTGGGCAAAGGAAGAAGTAGAACTGAGTGTAGTTGCCACGGAGGCCTCAGCTGGAGCTGGAGTGCTGGAATTGCCTTGGCCCTGTAGAGTAGTCCAGATTCAAGGCAGGAGCCAGACAGGGGGTCTGGTTTTCTATCCCCAACAGTCAGTCATTGGGTGTGGATCGTCCTTGTGGATGGTGCATAAACTTGGACGAGGCAGTGTTTCTGGCTCAGGGAGGGTCTCAGCTGCAAGTGGTCAGGGCTCTCCCTGCAGCCCATAGAATGGGTACCTTGAGCTTGAGGTGGGGGATCTGGGTGGCATAGCATAGCATTCACCATGTCAGGTTTTACGAAATGTTTTCTCTTAGGGTGGAGAATACTTCTGGATATTATCCTTTGCTCTTAAAGAATAGTATCTGTTAACATTAGGCAGCCAGGCAGATTATATTGAGGGAGATCTTGTTATAACTGTCTGAATAATGTATAAAGGAAGAAAATAAGATTTTGAAAAATCAAATTACTGCTGTCTTAGGGCATATTCTCCTAATGGATACGTTTCTGGACATTCAGTAATCTGTATTTATTTGCTTATACCATTTACTACAGCATCTGACCCAGTGACCTGAAAGATAGAATGCAGCTACTAAATATGCCTAATTTTCACCAGGCCATGGCTGAAGCTTTGTAACTGCTAGGCTAATGTTATGCTAGGCTAATGTTGGTTTCCTTGTGACTTTCAGCTTTATCAGTTAAGATGGAGGTGATGTATGCCCCTCATATACACCTATAATTATCATTATTCCATAGGTGTGAAAATAAGAAAGTCATATACTGGAACATTTGGACTGTATTTACCTATTGGTAATGAAAAGTGGGTTAAAGAGAAATAAATTATTAGAACTGAGAAGAAATTAAAACGGCTGTTTAATTCAAATCTACCAAATCTCACACTGGTTTTCTTCCTTCAGTAAAGAAGGAGAAAATCCAATGGAGGATTTTGGTGCCCTATAACTTGACTTCTGTTCAGTATTAACACTGTGATCAGTTTCTCTCCTTCTGGAGAATTTTTTCTCTTGGCTTTCAAGACATTAATTCCTTCCTGATTATTACAGTACATTACTCCATTTGGGCAGCCCCTCCTAGCTCTGCGAGGGCCCCTTTTTCTCTCTCTACTACTTATGTGTAGATGTCTTCCCGGTTTTCTTGTCACTTCTCTTCTTCATTCACATTATGCTGGCCCAGGTTGATGTAATCTATTGTATGGCTTCAAATCTACTGAAATTCTGGTGATGTTTAAATATCTTTCTCCAGAGTTCCAGACCAATAAATCCAATGACCTAGTGGACAACTTCGTTGCATGTTCCACAGACATCTCGACTCAATAGTTAAAAAATAACATACCAACTAATAAGAATCCTTCAGTATTCTCTACCTTGGTGAATATCATTATCATTCATGGTAGTCCCAGTTGCCCTAGTAAGAAAACAAAATTATTTTTGACCCTATCTCTGCCTCCACAAAGTTGGCATCCAAACCATCTTCAAGTACTGTTGATTCTGTCTCATTATCTTTTGAAACAATCTTTTTATCTGTACTGCAACTATTTCAGGCTTCTCATAATTTTTTCCCTTATATTTTTGCACCAAGTATTTCTTTTTCCATTGCAACTCTGCCTCCTTTCAATCATTTTTATAATGACGAAAAAAATCTAACTCTCCTAACAGTTGTTGTGAGAGTTTCTTCTGAGAAAGAAATACTCTTTATGAGAATATGCCTTGATATGCCTGCTTGGGGTCAGCTGAATCCACCCCAGGACAGAGATGTCTATAGGAATCAGACATGGAAGCAGAGGGCATGCTGGTCAAATAGAGGGAAAGGTATTCCTAGTTCCTGGAATATTCCAAAAAGAAGTGTGAAAACCACAGTGGTCCAATAGGGAAAAGCAGAGATGAGTACCCAAGGCAACCCAGTAAAGCCCCAGGGCAGTGGCTGGCCAAGGGTATTTTGAGAATAATGCCTCATTTTCTCATCAATTTGCATCATTGAGATGTAAACCTTTCTGTGTCTTCCCTAAGAAATCTTCTGTGCAGTTTTCAAAACCAAACCAAATGAAACCAAGCTTTCAAAACTAAAAAACAAACAAACAAACAAACAAACAAACACAAAGACTGTGTAAATGAAACGAAACTGTTGTTTTATTGTATGTTTGAAACTGAAGGAGAGAACTGGATGTCTGATTAGGACTGATGTTGAAAGAGAACAGGAGCCAGAGAGACTGGGGAGGCCAAACAGGCACTCCCTGGGAAATAGCAGAGATCTATGAGAGGACTGTGGACTTGGGGGTACACATGGGCATTTCCATTGTGTCCCTGGGCAGGGTCAGTGCTGCCGACATCTGGGTTACACACTGGACACATTATGGTCAGAGCCATTATGTTTTCTAAAGCACAAATATATCTTTTCCAAAATTCTTCAATGACTCTATAGCTTCCAGATAGAACCTAATTTCTTATCTGTGAACACATGACCTTGCAACCTGCACCATCATCTCCCATCCTTTCCTCCTTAGTCTGTAAACTCTAGTTACATAGAGCTAGTGAGCATGCCCTCTGTGCACTGATGTTCACCTTCTCTTCTATGTTTAGTTAAACCCATATTTTGATAAATTTAAAAATATTTCCCTATCCTTTCCCTCTTCCTTTACCCTTCCTCCTTATTTCATTCGTTCAACATGTGAACCATCTGCTTTTGCCTATTCGTCAAGTTGGGAGTTGGAGAAAGGGTATTTTCATTTCTTTGAATGCATATGTACCAAAATATTTGGATGGATAGATATTGGTGAATTCAGTTGGAGAAAATATCTATTGGAAATGTTGTGGAGGGAAAGCACATATTTGGAAGAAACTCAGTAGGTATACTCATAATTAGAGATGGTAGCTAAGTAATCAAAAGCGAGTTATGTATATGTAAAAAACAGTTACAATGGTTCTCTCTGTTTCAGGCTGCACAAAGAAGAGGTCATTGAGGCCACAACCCCAAGGGGGCCATCTGCTAGAGCTCTCACCAGGAACCATGAAAGCTTCCACCTTGATTTTGGACTCCCCAGCCTCCAGAACTGTTAGTAATAAATGCCTGTTGTTTAAGCCAAAAAGAGAAAAGATAATTACAATGCAAGGTGGAAAATGTGATGGAAAGAGCCTGCAGAAAGTCCTAAGGGATTACATTAAAAGGACACCTGATCCAGTTTCAATGACCAGCGAACTCCATTGTTTTTGAGCCCTAGGTGCCTGGATCTATAAGGACAACTGGAAGCTATTCTCAGTATTTCAGTATAAAATAGCCAGTAGAAATGGCTCATTTACTATGGCAAAGCTGCCCATGGTAATTAAAATGTCAACTTCCTTTGCTTTAGCCTGGAATTATGATTAGTATTCTGTGGAAATATTAGTTATCCCAAAGCTCATTAGAAGCTTTGATGGGCAGTTATGTCTTTGATGAATAAAACTCAGCAAATATGTTGCTTTACTCAAATGAAGTTTGGTAGATAAAGATCTTTCAAAACAAGGGGTCTCGGTGTAAATATAAGGAAAGAGATCCTTATTATAAAATTGTATGTCAACTATACTTCAATTAAAGAAGAAAGAAAAGAGGTCCTTGTTGGTAGACAAACTGGAAAAAAAATGTACTTAAAAAACTATTTCGTACCTTGGAAGCCAGAAAAATGGC
Source organism: Eumetopias jubatus (assembly GCF_037043125.1). Lineage (NCBI taxonomy): Eukaryota > Metazoa > Chordata > Mammalia > Carnivora > Otariidae > Eumetopias > Eumetopias jubatus. The sequence goes on from NW_028274818.1 coordinate 40,007,164, forward strand.
ATTTGTTGATACAATAGTAGTTTGTACATATTGGCTGGACTTTGTCTTTCTCAGAGTGCATTTGGTTCTTCTTTCCCATTTGGCTCCCTCCTGAGCAGTGACACAAAGCTGCACAAACAAATCCTCCATTCACTACCTAAATGTCAACTGCCTCAACTCTAACCCTCACTACATCCTTGGGGCCTGGGGAGGGGACCTGTCCTGTTTCCAGGCATTTTGCAGTTGATTAACTTGACAGTATGGTCAAACTGCAAGGGACTGCACAAAAGAAGAGACTTCTCTGCTTGGTTTAACATGTTTGAGAATCCCACTTTTGAGGTAGACAAAAGTCAGTGGGCCCTGGGTCTGTGACCGTATCTTCAGCACCTGAGCCAGCAGTTATGGCCACGCTAACACTGACATGTGTGTGAACACTCACTTGTGTGCACAACAAGACACTTCTCACCCTCATCCTCCATAACTATCAAAATGAAGACTTCAGTGATGAATAAAGGAATGGGAAGAAGGAGGATTTGAGGTATCACTAGTGTCTTTAGTGTAGCATTGAGGAGTCTGCTTCTACTTACTTACCCCTGTTACTAGAGCAATTCGTCTCTCCTAGGCTTTACTTTCTTCTCCTATATAGTGGGGATTCTAATATCTGTTTTGCTTGGTTGTTTTAAATCAGTGTAGGTAAACTATCTATCCCTTATAGATAGTTGGACTTTTTCTTAACATTCTGTCATGTGCATCTATCCTTACCAAGCCCATCTGCCATATCAACCCCCCCTTGGCCCCATTCTACCACTAAATCTTTTCCTCGCTCACAAATTCTGTCCATTTCTCTAACAATGCCTACTTCTTAGATTTCTATTTTAACTGCTGTGATAAAGTATAATTTCAAACTGATACTTCTCTATTTCCCAGGTCTCTGATTTAAGCAAAACCTGTTTCATTACCCTCCTGGTGAGTTCTATTTGCCTCTCTATAGATCGCAGGTGCAACTTTCATTTGTGACAATGGGAGTGTTCTTCCTGGGAAATCAATTCAAAGGAACCCCAGGTGGGGAAGAAAAGAGTCTTGGGCAAAAACAACAGCAGAGACATTGCTCTTTAAGGATGTCTAGGCCTTTTGGTGTTTCCTTGAGTGCTGCTTTGGGTGGGAGTGCCCTCAGAGGGGACCAAAGTGGGAAATCACCTGGATCCTGTGTTCTTAAGACATTTAGAACTAGTTTGCTATAATTTGCCATGTAATAATACATTTCCAGATATGTAGCAAAATGTTTTTTGTTTTTGTTTTTGCCTGTGGAAAAAAATGTTTTAAAGTGGTTTCACATCTTATTGATTCTCCTAGCAGCCCCTTCCAAGAGCCATGAAATTCTGGAGCTGAGAGGTAACTTGAGGTCATTTAGTTCAATGTGTTCCTCTTACAGCAAAGGAAGCTCACTCGAGAGACATTAAGTAGTGAAAATCTGGGACCAGAACCATCGCTGCCAGCTCTGGGTCTGTGCCCTTTATTGAACAACATGCTTCTATCAACCTCAAGCAGATCTTCAGTCTCGTATCTCCACCCTGCCCTCCAGTTCCCATTATGGAAGAGCACATTCCAGGTTCTAGGGTAGTTCTAGATTTTTTGCAGGCAATGGAACCAAACACTTTACATTTATTCTACTAAAAAAGGTTTTGATTAAATAGTTCTTGCTCTGGGGCATGTGTTCAATGTTTTGCATTTTAATCATGTATCAATGATACTTTCCCTAACTCAGCAATACCTTGGTTCCCTCATTTGCTTCCTGGAAAGAGAAAGTCATTTACTGTTAGAGAAATGGAGGGAGGGTAGGTTTGGTAATCTACCAATCATTCTAATGCCTGTGGGAGTTTCCAATCAAAACATTTATTTGATAAGGAAAAGAACCAAAATGGGAAGTAAGGAGCCACTTTAGAAATATCTAGAATAGTTCCCAGTAACCAGCCATCCAGGCTTGCTGGTAAAAACTCAGTTGGGAATGTGGCAGGTCCTGGGAACCTATGTGAGTCCCCTTGTTCCTTTGCTTTTGAATCTGAGTTAGCTGGATTAGCAGAGCTGATTTTGACCTGACTAGCCACCCGGTCTCTTCACGGAGGAGGCGAAAGAGAAAAAAATGGCCAGTGACTTGACACAGGAGACAGACTTTGCCCAGGTCAGTTTACCACAAGAAGTCTCATGGGGTCCCATGGTAACTTTAAGGAAGTGTAATCTTTTCTACTGTAAACAAAGACTTGTTCCTCTAGTTCTGAACATAGATCAGCAACTCCTCCTGCACAGGAGAGGGGTTAGTTAACCAGGGTGGGGTCAGGAGTGGGGAGGCAGGGCAAAGAATCTCCCCACCCACCATCAAAACCTCAGAGAGCCATTGTGAGACTTGAAAGCTTTAATGCAAGCCAACTCCTTAGGACATAATAAAGGCCCAACATGGTTTAGTTACTAAAATTTCTGGGTGTTCCTTATCCTCTAGGGAATTGTGATAATGCCAAGATTAATCCCCTCATGCAGGAGATGCAAACATGTGAACTTCACTGGGGAAGTGAGCCCACAGATAAGATGAAATCTTTACTTTTCTATTGGTGGAGGATTCCACTCTTTGTGGGCAGTTATAAATGAAGCTGCAAGAATCTTTTCATTTTTACAGATTGATGTTAGGAGAAATCATCTTCCAATTTCTACAGTTTTAGCAGGTTTTTGTTCAGTTAGAGTTTACATTTTTACCCTAGAAATCCTTTTAAAGGGCTTATCTCCTGTTCTTGATGCTTTTGCACTAAAACATCTACTTTGTATGTCTCTGACTGAATCATTTGAGGTTGATAGAAAACTCTCCCTCTTAGTAATGCTCCTGAAGAGGCCCCTCTAATAATGCTGCCTATTAATGTCCTCTCCAAGCTATGCATTTCCCTGGCTTTAGGGTATACAAGTGCTCTGTTAAATTCTGGACATTTATTAAAAATTCAGGAGCTACAGGACTCCAAATACTTTCTAGATCTTGCCATAAAACAGCATAAAAAAAAAGTATCTAAGAGCACATACTCAGAGCCAGGCAGCTGCAATTCAATCCAAGCTCTACTATTTACTTGCTCTGGGACCCTGGGCAAGTTACGAAATCTGTATTTGTGTTAGTTTCCACATCTGCAAAATGGAAGTAATAATAGTACAATCTAATAAGATTACAAGAGTTAATATGCATAAGGCATTTAGAGGCATGCCTAATGCTTCTAGTAAACATTACAATTACTATTATTTTGTAGCTAAAAATAATATTAAGATCCCTTTCCGTAATTCTTTGTAAGGACCATGTAATTTATGAAATATACTGTGACCTAACTTCCTTGCACTTTAGCAACGTGCTCTCTGGGTCTTTGGTTACCTCATCGTTGAAAAGATGCCACTAAGTGCAAGGAAATAAGCAGTTTTGGAAACAAACAATATAGAGACTAAGAAAAATAACATAGCTGCAGAGTCAAGGAAAGCCCAAGGCCTGAAACATATTACATGTTTGCAGGGTAACAGAGGAGGCTGACATGACAGACAAGCCTCTGAGACTAGAAATATCCTGAGAAGTTTAGACACCTATGTCCCATTGGACTGTACTTAAATCATCCACATCAGAGTCAAATCAATTTCCACTTTCAGAGCAATAATCTGTTTATTCTTGTGGTATATAAGATTTTACTTACCACTAGCAAGTTTCCATGTAATGTTTTCTTAAGTGCTTCTTGTTGGCTTAATCCTGTTTGCTCCCTGGGTGGTCCTCTGTGAAAATAAAGTGGTCCTGGTTAGCACCAACCACACATTTTTTTATATACTTGAGTTCTAATTACTTCACTTATCTTCTGACTAAGAATCTTTATTCCACCACAATCTTAGTTTTAAACGAATACTGCCATTAGCCCTCAAGAGGTTATTAAATTTCGTTTGGATCCCAGTCTGTCTCAAGAAATGGGAAAAGCACATGCTGAAAACATCGGCAATAGAAAATGTGTCATTGAGGAGGCTGTTAAGGAATTATTAGAGCCAAGCCTGGTGGTTGAGTCGTTGGTCTTGGGAGTCAGATGTATGATTTTCACAAACCATCATCTAAGTGATGTTGAATAATTTTTTTGTAGCTCTGTTTTCTCCTATCATGATAGTGATGAGACCACCTATGGGGGTAAGAAGAAGAGGTCTTAGCACAGTGTTTGGGAGCAGTGTTCACCGGCAAGCATGCTGAACACAAACCAGACTCTATCGCTCCCTCCCCTGCTGAGTCTACCTTCAGTGGTTTCCCATAGGTCTTGGGATTACATCCAAACTCCTACTGGGAACCACAAGTCTCTGTTCGATCTAGCCCCTGCCCACCCCTCACTCTCAACCTACTCCACGGTCTGCTTCGTGGATGACTTTCTTTTGCTCCAACAGCCGCATTCTGTACTTGGAAAGCCTTGATCCCTGCTCTTTACACAATGAGCTCTGTCTGACCTACAGGTAGGTGTAAGTTCAACTATCTCCCCTGGGAAGGCTTCCTTGACTTCTCTGCTAAAGAAGGTTCCCCTGTCCCATCACCCATGTTATTTCTCACATCTCCCTGGTTGTTTCCTTTGGTGCATACATTACAATCTGTGATCCATATTAATTATTTATTTTTTTGTTCACTTGCTTATTGTTTATCTCCAGCTTCTAAGGAGGTGATTCCTAAAGCTGGGGATCTTGTCTGCCTTATTCAGTGCTGCATCTTCAGCACTAAGTGTCTGAAACATAAAAGGGGTTCAATAAATAGTCTTAAATTAATATTTTTGGAATATTCTTTGTTAAGTAAATTATTAATTGCTAAATATCACATTATAATTTCTTACATTAAAATGTCATCCTTTGTAATTATGTTGTATGATTATCTAAATAACAGTTGAAATTAATAAAATGTCTTTAAGCTGTTGTAATAATGCAGTTAAACTTATTTCCAGGACTTAAGAAGGAAACTTATTTCCAGCATTAAGAAGGAAAGCCAAAAAACGCAAACTTGGCTGGGTACTATCTGAGTTAGAGTGAAGTAATTTCACTCCCCAAGCATATGAGTAAATCTAGTCAGATGAATTGCAAACTGATATTTTCAGTAATATCTAGAACCAAGTATGCCACAGTATTTCTAATAACATCCGGAACCAGGTAATGCTGATATTTTGGCATGCATTTAGAACCATTAGATAAATATTTAATAAACTGATTTCATATCTATTTTTAGCAAGTGTATATGAAGAGGCAAGTGAATTTCTATGTTGTATTTAAACTTTAATTTGATGCCTAAATATCAGATTATTTTTTAAGGTATGATATAAAGGCAAGAGAAGGACAGAGAGCCCTAGATTCAACAGAGGAGGGTTTTATTTCTGGTATTGTCATTCCCAAGCTGCACGAACTAAGGTAAGCCACTTCCTCTCTTGAAGTCTGAGTTTTCTCATCTAGGATAACTAACAAGAATTATTATAAGAATTAAATCAGACAGTGGATAGGAATTTTCTTGGAACATAGTAGTTTTTCTCTAATAAAGTGACAGAGGGAAAATGGTGTATTTGACTTTTTAATATGCATTTCTTAGTAATAATTTTTCTTCTTTCTTTGTAATATTTTGCATGTCATTTTCCATTTGATTAAAAAGTAGCTCTTGACCAAGAAAACAAAAGCAAAGCTCAAATGCTGTATGAAAAGAAAAATAATTCAGTAGTTTTTTTATTACATCAACAATTGTTACCTGTGAACACCGAACAAAGTTCATTTAACTTAAGAATTGATATAATTCTTCCAACAACAAACCTATTAATAAATATTAATGCTATAGAGATTTTCTACTAAAAGAGAATGGAGTAAGCGCTGTACATGAATAGGAACATTCTAGAATTCTCCACCAGACTCTCATTCATTGAGAAATTTCAGTGTTGTTTTAAAAGTCAAATGCTTTTTTTTTCTTTTAAGATTTTATTTATTTATTCATGAGAAACAAAGAGAGAGAGAGAAGCAGAGGGAGAAGCAGGCTCCCAAGGAGCAGGGAGCCTGGTGCGGGACTCGATTCCAGGACCCTGGGATCATGACCTGAGCCGAAGGCAGATGCTTAACCATCTGAGCCACCCAGGTGCCCTAAAAGTCAAATGCTTTCAATGCTGGTATTTCCCTCTAGACTTCCTTTTTATCCCTTCAGCCTACCTCAGGGACTCTCTCTTTTAGTGTGCATAAGATTATTGTGCAGAATTCTATATATAAACCATATATACTCTAACTCAGTTGGTTAAGCATCTGCCTTTGGCTTACGCTGTGATCCCGGGCTCCTGGGATCAAGTCCTGAGTTGGGCTCCCTGCTCAGAGGCGAATCTGCTTCTCCCTCTACTCCTTCCACATTGTGATCTCTATCTCTCTCTCAAATAAACAAAATCTTAAAAAAAATGTATACTGTGCTTTGGGTAAATTTGGATTTTTCCCAAAGGTAGTTTTAATTATATACAATTATGAATTTACCTTCTGAGAGGCAAGAATTAACTTGCCTACCACTGATCCTTTACAGGCTGGCTTTCCAGTAAAAAAAAAAAAAAAATGTATTTTCCTTGAAGCTCCATGCAAACTAGCTTTGCATCAGTGCTTAAGATGATCAGTCCTAGGGACACCTGGGTGGATCAGTTGGTTAAGTGTCTGACTGTTGATTTTGGCTCAGGTCATGATCTCAGGGTCCTGGGATTGAACCCCACATTGGGCTTCAAGCCCAGCAGGGAGTCTGCTTCTCTCTCTCTCTCCCTCACCCTCTGCCCCTCCCACCCCTCTCCTGCTCTCTCTCTTCCTCTCAAATAAATAAATAAATCTTAAAAAATAAAAAAAAAGATGATCAATCTTGGTCAACTGCAAGTTTGGACACCTTTTCTCTTCCCAGACCATCATGTCAGGGAGGGGCTGGAATTACCCTCAACAGTGAATGCTTAAGATGGCAAGATAGGATTGGAGCCAAGGTTCTGTCAACTCGTATTGTTAGTGTATCTTGGCCCTTGATCAACCAAGGGAGGAGCCATGCTTCCTTAATTATGCAACATAAAAGTCCTAGAGCTCAAGGGTTGGAGTCCCTCTCTTAGAATCTGCAATACAGAGGGGAGGAGCAAGATGGTGGAGGAGTAGGAGACCTAAATTTCGTCTGGTCCCTGGAATTCAACTAGATAGGGATCAGACCATTCTGAACACCTACGAACTCAATAGGAGATCGAAGAAAAGAATAGCAGCAACTCTCTGAACAGAGAAACGACCACTTTCTGGGAGGTAGGACGTGCGGAGAAGTGAATCCAAGGCGATATTTGGGAGGATAGATGGCGGGGGTGGGGGTCTCCGTTGGCCATTTGTGGCAAGTGATAGAGCCACGGAGCACAAAATCAGAACTTTTAGAAGTCGGCTCTGCTGAGGGACATCGCTCCAGTGGCTAAATGGGGGATGGAACCCTTGCTGGGACAGTGTGGTCTCAGGACCCTCGGGGTCACAGAAAGACCGGGGGTGCCTGAGCGCGGCAGAGCTCCCAGGTATCAGAGCGGGGAAGCCGGCTGCAGAGATGGAGCCGAAGCGTGGGCTCTCAGCTCGGGGTTCCCATAAACCATGACCCGAGGCACAGTCAGGCCACTGCTCCTCCAGCAGTGACCCAACAAGTGGCAGATCTGGGGAGACTCCCTTTCTTCCTCCGGGAGGAGTGGTGCAGGAGCTCACCGCAGGGATCTGCTGGGTTTGGAGACTCCACACCAAGTTGGGTGTCAGAGATAGAAATGCTCGGTAACAGGCTGGGTGAGCATGGAGTGCAGCCGGAGACCCGGGAATTGGGAGTGATGACTGCTCTTCTCTGGGGGCACACTGAGGAGTGGAGCCCCCAGTTCTCGGCTCCTCCGGGGTGGAGATTGGGAGGCCACAATTTTCACTCTCATCCTCCAAAGCTGTACGGAAAGCTTGCAGGGAATGAAAGCTCCTGAGAGCAAACCCGAGCAGATTATTTAGCCCGGACAGGCAAGGGCGGGGCAATTGCGCCTCCAGCAAAGACATTTGAGAACCACGGCAACAGGCCCCTCCCCCAGAAGATCAGCAAGAACAGCCAGCCAAGACCAAGTTTACCCATCAATGAGAAAGGCAGAACTCCAGCGCTAGGGGAATACTGCACATAGAATTTATGGCTTTTCCCCCCCTCATTCTTTAGTCTTTCAAAGTTAATTTTTTAATTTTCTTTTTTTTAATTTTTCTTTTCCCCTTTTTCAACCAACATCTTATCACTCACTTTTTTTTTAAAAAATCTTTTTTATTTTTCATTTTTAGAGTCATATTCTATCCCTTCATAGTAGTTAATCTTATTTATGGTATATATATATAGAAGTTGTTCTCTCTTTAAAATTTTGGGATACAGTTTCTTCTAACAGATTAAAATATACCCTAAATCTCTAGTGAATGGCTTTGTTCTAGTCTCCTGCCTGATCACATTCTCTCCCCCTTTTTTTTAATCCTCCTCTTTTTTTTTCAACCAACTTTTTACCAATTCCTTTTATAAAATCTTTTATAATTTTCATCTTTACAGTCATATTCCATCCCTTCATTGTATTAACCCTTATTTTTGTACATATATAAGTTTTTCTTTCTTTAAAATTTTGGGAGGAACTTTCTTCTAACAGACCAAAATACATCCACAGTCTAGTGTGTGGCACTGATCTATGCACCAGCCTGATCATATTTGATCATATTCTGTTTTTTTTTGTTGTTTGTTTGTTTTTATATTTTTCTTTTTTCTTTCTTTCCCTTTCTTTTCCCCCGGTTTCAGGTCTCTTCTGATTTGTTTAGTATATATTTTTCTGGGGATGTTGTTACCCTGTTAGCATTTTGTTCTCTCATTCATCTATTCTCCTCTGGACAAAATGACAAAACAGAAAAAAATCAGCTCAACGAAAAGAACAAGACGCAGTACTGACTGCCAGTGACCTAATCAATACGGACATTAGTAAGATGTCAGAATTAGAGTTCAGAATGACGATTATAAAGATACTAGCTGGGCTTGAAAAAAGCATGGAAGATATTAAAGAAACCCTTTCTGGAGAAATAAAAGAACTAAAATCTAACCAAGTCAAAATCAAAAAGGCTATTAATGAGGTGCAATAAAAAAATAGAGGCTCTAACTGCTAGGATAAATGAGGCAGAAGAGAGAATCAGCAATATAGAAGATTAAATGATGGAAAATAAAGAAGCTGAGAAAAAGAGAGATAAACAACTACTGGATCACGAGGGCAGAATTCGAGAGATAAGCAATACCACAAGATGAAACAACATTAGAATAATTGGGATCCCAGAAGAAGCGGGAGAGGGGCAGAAGGTATACTGGAGCAAATTATAGCAGAGAACTTTCCTAATTTGGGGAAGGAAACAGGCATCAAAATCCAGGAGGCACAGAGAACCCCTCTCAAAATCAATAAAAGTAGGTCACACCCCAACATCTAAGAGTAAAACTTACGAGTCTTAGAGACAAAGAGAAAATCCTGAAAGCAGCTTGGGAGAAGAGATCTGTAACCTACAATGGTAGAAATATTAGATTGGCAACAGACCTATCCACAGAGAGCTGGCAGGCCCGAAAGGACTGACATGATATATTCAGAGCATTAATGAGAAAAATATGCAGCCAAGAATACTATATCCAGCCAGGCTGTCATTGAAAATAGAAGGAGAGATAAAAACTTCCAGGACAAACAAAAACTAAAGGGATTTGCAAACATGAAAACAGCCCTCCAAGAAATATTGAAAGGGGTCCTCTAAGCAAAGAGAGAGCCTAAAAGTAACATAGACCAGAAAGGAACACAGACAATATACAGTAACAGTCACCTTACAGGCAATACAATGGGCACTAAATTCATATCTTTCAATAGTTACCCTGAATGTAAATGGCCTAAATGCCCAATCAAAAGACAAAGGTATCAGATTGGATAAAAAAAACAAGACCCATTGATATGCAGTCTGCAAGAGACTCATTTTAGACCCAAAGACACCACCAGATTGAAAGTGAGGTGGTGGAAAACCATTTACCATGCTAATGGACACCAAAGAAAGCTGGGGTGGCAATCCTTATATCAGACAAACTAGATTTTAAAACAAAGACTGTAATAAGAGATGAGGAAGGACACTATATCCTACTTAAAGGGTCTATCCAACAAGAAGATCTAACAATTGTAAATATCTATGCCCCTAACATGGGAGCAGCCACTTATATTAGCCAATTAATAACAAAAGCAAAGAAACACATCGACTACAATACAATAATAATGGGGGACTTTAACACCCCCTGATTGAAATGGACAGATCATCTAAGCAAAAGATCAACAAGGAAATAAAGACTTTAAATGACACACTGGACCAAATGGACTTCACAGATATATTCAGAACATTCCATCCCAAAGCAACAGAATACACATTCTTCTCTAGTGCCCATGGAACATTCTCCAGAATAGATCACATCCTAGTCACAAATCAGGTCTCAACTGATACCAAAAGATTGGGATCATTCCCTGCATATTTTCAGAGCACAATGCTTTGAAACTAGAACTCAATCACAAGAGGAAAGTCGGAAAGAACTCAAATACATGGAGGCTAAAGAGCGTCCTACTAAAGAATGAATGGGTCAACCAAGAAATTAAAGAAGAATTTAAAAAATTCATGGAAACAAATGAAAGTGAAAACACAACTGTTCAAAATCTTTGGGATGCAGCAAAGGCAGTCCTAAGAGGAAAGTATATAGCAATACAAGCCTTTCCCGAGAAACAAGAAAGGTCTCAAATACACAACCCAACCCTACACCTAAAGGAGCTGGAGAAAGAATAGCAAATAAAGCCTAAACCCAGCAGGAGAAGAGAAATAATAAAGATCAGAGCAGAAATCAATGAAATAGAAACCAAAAGAACAGTAGAACAGATCAACGAAACTAGGAGTTGGTTCTTTGAAAGAATTAACAAGATTGATAAACCCCTGGCCAGACTTATCAAAAAGAAAAGAGAAAGGACCCAAATAAATAAAATCATGAATGAAAGAGGAGAGATCACAACCAACACCAAAGAAATACAAACAATTATAAGATCAGATTATGAGCAACAATATGTGAGCAATTAGACAATCTGGAAGAAATGGATGCATTCCTAGAGACCCATAAATTACCAAAACTGAATCAGGAAGAAATAGTAAACCTGAACAGACCTATGACCACAAAGGAAATTGGGGGGGAGTATTCAAAAATCTCCCAACAAACAAGAACCCAGGGCCAGATGGCTTCCCAGGGGAATTCTACCAAATAATTAAAGAAGAATTAATAACTATTCTTCTGAAACTGTTCCAAAAAAGAGAAATGGAAGGAAAACTTCCAAACTCGTTTTATGAAGCGAGCATTACCTTGATCCCCAAACCAAATACCCCATCAAAAAGGGGAATTACAGACCAATAGCCTTGATGAACATGGATGCAAAAATTCACACTAAAATACTAGCCAATAGGATCCAACAGTACATTAAAAGGATTATTCACCACGACCAAGTGGGATTTATTCCTGGGCTGCAAGGTTGGTTCAACATCCGCAAATCAATCAATGTGATACAATACATTAATAAATGAAAGAACAAGAACCATATGATCCTCTCAATAGATGCAGAAAAAGGATTTAACAAAGTACAGCATCCTTTCTTGATCAAAACTCTTCAGAGTATAGGGATAGAGGGTACATACCTCAATATCATAAAAGCCATCTACGAAAAACCCACAGCGAATATCATTCTCAATGGGGAAAAACTGAGAGCTTTCCCCCTAAGGTCAGGAATATGGCAGGGATGTCCACTCTCACCACTGCTATTCAACATAGTATTAGAAGTCCTAGCCACAGCGATCAGGCAACAAAAAGAAATAAAAGGCATCCAAATCGGCAAAGAAGAAGTCAAACTCTCACTCTTTGCAGATGATATGATACTTTATGTGGAAAACCCAAAAGACTCCACCCCAAAAGTGCTAGAACTCATACAGGAATTCAGTAAAGTGGCAGGATATAAAAATCAATGCACAGAAATCAGTGGCATTCCTATACACCAACAACAAGACAGAAGAAAGAGAAATTAGGGAGTCAATCCCATTTGCAATTGCACCCAAAATCATAAGATACCTGGGAATAAGTCTAACCAAAGAGGCAAAGGATCTGTACTCAGAAAACTATAAAATACTCATGAAAGAAATTGAGGAAGACACAAAGAAATGGAAAAACGTTCCATGCTCATGGATTGGAAGAACAAATATTGTGAAGATGTCAATGCTACCTAGAGCAATCTACACATTTAAAGCAATTCCTATCAAAATACCATCCATTTTTTTCAAAGAAATGGAACAAATAATCCTAAAATTTGTATGGAACCAGAAAAGACCCCGAGTAGCCAGACGAATGTTGAAAAAGAAAAGCCAGGGGTATCACAATTCTGGACTTCTAGCTCTATTACAAAGCTGTCATCATCAAGACAGTATGGTACTGGCACAAAAACAGACATATAGATCAATGGAACAGAATAGAGCCCAGAAATGGACCCTCAACTCTATGGTCAGTTCATCTTTGACAAAGCAGGAAAGAATGTCCAATGGAAAAAAGACAGTCTCTTCAACAAATGGGTGTTGGGAAAATTAGACAGCCACATGCAGAAGAATGAAGCTGGACCATTTCCTTTCACCACACACAAAAATAGACTCAAAATGGTTGAAAGACCTCAATGTGAGACAGGAGTTCATCAAAATCCTTGAGGAGAATACAGGCAGCAACCCCTTCGACCTCAGCTGCAGCAACTTCTTCCTAGAAACATCACCAAAGGCAAGGGAAGCAAGGGCAAAAATGAATTATTTGGACTTCATCAAGATAAAAAGCTTTTGCACAGCAAAAGAAACAGTCAACAAAACCAAAAGACAACTGACAGAATGGGAGAAGATATTTGCAAATGACATATCAGATAAAGGGCTAGTATCCAAAATCTGTAAAGAACTTATCAAACTCAACACACAAAGAACAAAGAACAAATGATCCATTCAAGAAATGGGCAGAAGACATGAAAACACATTTTTCCAAAGAAGACATCCAAATGGCCAATAGACTCATGAAAAAGTGCTCAACGTCACTTGGCATCAGGGAAATCCAAATCAAAACCTCAATGAGATACCACCTCACACCAGTCAGAATGGCTAAAATTAACAAGGCAGGAAACGACAGATGTTGGCAGGGATGCAGAGAAAGGGGAACCCTCCTACACTGTTGGTGGGAATGCAAGTATGGAAAACAGTATGGAGGTTCCTCAAAAAGTTGAAAATAGAGCTACCATATTATCCAGCAATTGCACTACTGGGTATTTACCCCAAAGATACAAATGTATGGATCCGAAGGGGCACATGCACCCTGATGTTATAGCAGCAATGTCCACAATAGCCAAACTGTGGAAAGAGCTAAGATGTCCATCGACAGATGAATGGATAAAGAAGAGGTGGTATATATATATACAATGGAATATTATGCAGTCATCAAAAGGAATGAGATCTTGCCATTCACAATGACGTGGATGGAACTGGAGAGTATTATGCTGAGTGAAATAAGTCAATCAGAGAAAGACATATATCATATGACCTCACCGATATGAGGAATTCTTAATCTCAGGAAACAAACTGAAGGTTGCTGAAATGGTGGGGGTTGGGAGGGATGGGGTGGCTGGGTGATAGACATTGGGGAGAGTATGTGCTATGGTGAGTGCTGTGAATTGTGTAAGACTGTTGAATCACAGACCTGTTCCTCTGAAACAAATAATACATTATATGTTAAAAATAAAAATAAAAAAAGAGGAAGATACCAGGAAGGGAAGAATGAAGGGGGGAAATCGGAGGGGGAGAGGAACCATGAGAGACAATGGACTCTGAGAAACAAACCGAGGGTTCTAGAGGGGAGGGGGGTGGGGGGATGGGTTAGCCTGATGATGGGTATTAAAGAGGGCACTTATTGAATGGAGTACTGGGTGTTATAGGCAAACAATGAATCACGGAACACTACATCAAAAACTAATGATGTAATGTATGGTGATTAACATAACATAATAAGAAAAAAAAAGAATCTGCAATATAGTCTTGCTAAATTTCTATGCATAGCTCTAGCAGGTATGTATTTGGAATGATTGGCTATTTGCATTGATTTGCATGATATCCGTTGGCTTAGGGTCCTACTACTTTATAAGGTGCTACTCTACTCTGCTAACTTATCATCTGTTCAGCCCCATCCCACTAAAATCATAATGGATGGAACAGTAAGTATAAACAAATTGTAAGCATTTACAAATTTTACTTCTTAAATTTTGAAGATTAAACATGCTCCAATTGTTTTCTTTATCTCTTTTTCAACAGAGTTAGAAAGTAGTTAAAGAAGATTTAAGACTAAAACCCTAAACCTCAGTTTTTCAGCCTCCAGTGCTCTTCTGCCTATATTGCTGTTATTGAAATCCAGTTCATTAGATTCTATTAGATCCAAGCAGCAGTAATAACAACAACAACAATAATAATAATGTAGACATCTTTTTCCAAGTACTTGAGACAAGAACTTCAAAATATTATTTAATTTTTCTAAGTACCCTCTGAAGAAGCTCCTACTATTTGTGTTTTATAAGTGAGTAAATTGATGCTCAGGGAAAGGAACTTATCTGTGGATACATAACAAAAAGATGATCAATCTTTGAACCAAACCTAAATCTAACCTCAGATCACAAGCATTAAAAAGTGATTCTCTACCACCTCTATACTCTGGAAGTGAAAAGGATATCCAGATCTGCCCCATTACCCCAATCTCTATTTATGTCTTTTTGTCTTCAATATTTGGGGAAGCCTACTTTATATAAAGAAGCTTATATTTTATTTTTCTTTAAGCATTTGAGGTATTGCCCATGTAGTTATTGACCAAATTTTTTTTCTAAACATAGAAATGTTTATTTCTTCTTAATACTTTAGTTGTACAACACAATCACTTTCAGTAATAAATTTATTTGAAGTCCATTTACAAAGAGACCATTTTGAGAAGCATATGACCATTTATCTGATTTCAAAGTTCACTGTACTTTTGAAGCATCGAATGAAATAATGGCAGAGCTCATTGATGGAGGCTAGCAGTGGTAGAGGACATTCTTTTATCCTACTAAAAATATAATTTGATTTTTGTTTTTATATTGTCTTAATAAATGAGGGAGGTGACAGAAGAATAACAAAAACTGATAGGAAAACTTAAATTTAAGATATGGGTAAATAGTTCTACCAACCTCGGGAGACCCTAGAGTGTAATTATATTGTAGTACATTATAATAGCTAATGTTTATGTTGATGATTTCAAGCCATTATATTCCATATAAGTGCTCTCTTAAAAATGATAAGAACACTTTAAATATACTTTAGAAAGTTTTCATTACACGTTAAATTGAATAGTAAACATTTTTATAATTATGAGGGTAAACCCTAAATTAGAAATCCATGATTCAGAGACATATATTTTCCAGGTATCTCTACTTCAAACACCATGAGGAACTACATCTACCATTTAACTTACTTCCAAAGTATTTTGGAGACGTTTGATGAACCTAACATCAGTCTTCTCTCCTCAGGTAGTTTGACTGTCTGTTTCTCCCTTTCTTCTCGAGGGTAAGAGTGAATGGGATTTGGAGTTAGCTCAAGTGAGAATGAGTCCCAGCACTGTGGCCTCGGGCAAGAACCTGGTAACTACAGATTTTGTTTGTTTGTTTGTTTGTGGTCAAGCATGGTTTCCTTTCCCACTTTTTAATGGTCATTGAACTCTTCTGTGGGGACCTTCTTCATATGGTTTGGTTGATCAGACCACATTCTCTCCCCACAGAAGTGGGCAACATGACCCAGTCCTGACCAGAGCACCCTGTTCAAGTATTTGGTTCAGATATGAGGATATGATCCAAGCCAAAACAATCAGAGTCTTCCTCAGGACTTTTTTTTCCTAGAGTTGTCAGAAAAAGGGCACTCTTTCTCCCTGTTGGAATTACTAGCTGTAAGGGTAATGTCAGTCTGGAACTTTGGTGTTCATCTTTGATACATATGGAAAGAGCCTACCTGAAAATAAAGCCAAATCAGAGCGAAACAGAGCTGAGAAATCCAGATGAAGTGCCAGAAATATGATGATAACCTTTGAACCTATGGACTCAGCCAGGCCTGAAGGCAACACTGCTTTCCAGTTATTTGAGCCAACTAAACTCTATTTACTTAAAATAGTTGGCATTGGATTTCTGGCAATGTCATCCAAAGAATTCTTATTCATATATTCGCTAAACCTTGGTTTTCTAATTTGTAAAGTGGTGATGAAATTCACGATGTCATTGAGTACGATCTAAATAAAATGATGTATGTCAATTACACAGCACATCTTGCATCCTCAATAAATGGACTCTGAATTCAACAGCAAATTGCATTTCTCTACAACAAGGCCTTTCACTGGGGTTTCACTCTGTCCACTTTCCAGGTGATAGCGGTTCTCACCTCCTTTGGATGGGCCATTTGATGGTGGGGCTGCCTTTATATGGCGGAGTTGGTCAGGGAGTTCGACCTGCTCTTGGCAGGCAGATGTTCTTAGAAGCAAAGGTCTCTGTCCTGCTGTGACTGGAATTATGAAAGAGATCACCTAGAGAAGACAGAGATTTCCCAAGAAGACCACATTTAAAGCACAGATGAGCTGATTTTGGTCCTGATTCAGGAACATCTGGAGGAACAGCTGTGGATGACAAGAACGTGTTTATCTCTCTTGAAAAGAAAAGTAGTAAAAAGGCAGGGAGTATAGCATGACAAAATAGAGATCTCTTTCCATCATCCAAACTTGGGATGGGAAATAATGAATAAAAACACAGCTTGTTTTTACTTAAATTTTTTTTTATTTGAGTATCATTGACACACAATGTTACATTAGTTTCAGGTATACAACATAGTGATTTCACAAGTTTATGTATTATGCTATGCTCACAAGTGTAGCTACCATCTATCCCCATACGAGGCTATTATAATACCATTGACTATATTCTCCATGCTGTACATTTTATTCTTATGACTTATCAGACCTATTAATACAGAAAGCAAACTGATGGTTGTCAGAGGGGAGGGGGGTGTGAGGATGGGCAAAATGAGTGAAGGGGAGGAGAGACACAGGCTTCCAGTTATGGAATAGCTTGTTTTAAAATCAAATACTTTAATGAGTTGAGTAGGTAGAAAAGAGAACTAAAGTCTTAAAACCATTAGCCTTTATGCCTCCCACTCACAGCTAATATTAGTAGTAAGGGTCTAGAAAGTACATCAGTATTTGATCTCCAAATTTTCCCCACTGGCAAAACCTAAACTTCTTTCTTATTATTGGAAGGTTAACTCCCTAGAGATTACATTTGGGAGATGGTATCAGGGGTATCCTGAAAAAGCTCCTAAAACATACTATACTTTTACAGGTCAGTATTTTTTTTTTTCTTTATTTTGGCAAGACTAGAAAGACTATATACCATGACTTTTCACAAAATCAGTAGTTTGGGCTCAACCTCACAACCTTATGATTATGATTTAAAAGAACTTTTTTTTTATAAAGTGCCTGCCTCCTATTTCCCAAAACTAGGAAAAATAAAATTTAAACATTTGTGACATTTGGGGAAAAAAAAGAGACCAGTTACAATTTTATGGTGTAAACTCTGCTTATAGTAACTATGTTTTTTTTTTTCTTGTAGCCAAGTTACTGAGGGCTTAGAACCTATAATAAACTAACTGTGAAGGCATGTTAGGTTAGTTATTATTATGCATTTTCTAATCTTCCGTTGTGTGGAGATTTTATATAGAAGACAGTTCTAGAATACTCATCAATGTTAGTGGAAAGGAGAAATTCAGGTTTATTTTTAAGAGGGAGAAAAAGCCTTGCAAAACATATGGGTTTAGCTTTATAGCAAACAATTTCTAGACAAACATAGATGAGTGATTTCACAGCAGCAGGGCACCCATTTATGTAAATACTGAACTGTGGGACTCAAAAAAACAAATTCAAAGAAAAACATGATTTATCAGCTTGAGTTTCTCCCCCGACAACATTCTAAAAGAATAAACAGATCAACATTAAGGAATGCTTTCAACAAGAACAACAAGCAAAGCACAGTTTAGTGTTGCCCTTGATAAAATTTTTCAGTTAGAGACTTTCTTTTAGCTATTCTTCATTTTGGTGCATCATGTATGTGAAATAGTCAAACAACAAAATACTGTAATGTCCTAATTGCTTTTCCTTTGAAATATTGCCTATTCAACTTCTGGTTGACCCAGCTGATATGCTGCACCCCTTATTAGATGAAAGTAGGTACTAAATATCTACCAACTTAGAGAACAGCTTACATACCAATATTCAAAGTGCCTTGCTGAGAAGTGTTTTTTTTCATAGAAAGACATGACAAAAAGCCTGGGATCTTACAGTGACTGAATATACAAAGTAAAGGGGAGATTTAAAAATGTTCTTCTGAGTAATCTAGGTTTGAAACCCTTTCACCTAAAATAATCAGGTAATGGACAGAGAATAATTTTTGTTTCTTGATTTCACTATAATTTTCCCCACTGACTACATCATGTAGTCAATAATCTGTGCAAATGTAACCGTTCTGAGAATCGCACAACAGACTCCAGGCACCTGTTAGGTGATGTTCAGCAACCCACATCTTACCAAGCAGAAGACAGCGTCGCCAGCCCAGTTCCTCTGTGGCCAACCATTTTCCTACTCTTTTGTGATAGTTCTGCTTATGTGTGAAGAAGTTCATTGCAGGGTTAAGATGTTAAGCGACTTTCTGACATAAAAGAACTGTACGTATGCTTAAAATAGCATTATTGACAATGAGGCTGATGCATTTAAATTGTTGGGGGCCCATGTTAATTCAAATCTTCATTTGAACATCTTTTCATACATGTCTTTGTTAGGGCTAAAGGTTGTATTTAATGGTAATTGTAATGCCAAATATGCTTTTATTTTCTTCTTATAAATAAGTATAAACACATTAAGAAGCTCAGTAAATTGTAATAGTGAGGTAAATAATTTCTCAAACACATTTTACTTGCATTTATGAAAATCTAACCTTTGTTGAAAAACTTTTCTCAAAAAGATTACATAAAAAATAATTTCTCGATGAAGCTTTTTAGTCTCTAGACTAAATTTTTAGTGTCTAGATTAGAGACCTATCTAATAGATATAATTTTCTAGATCAAAGGCTTAGATAACTTAATATTACAAAAAGCTGATTATCTTAAATGTGTGTGGTGTGTGTGTGTGTTGGTAAACCCAACTTTAAAAAAAATAAACGTTCTAATTGGCTTAGTTTTATATTACTTTTATGATTACTTTTATATTGAACCTTCACAACATTTAATAAGCAAACATTTTTCTACTATTATGGATTCCTAATAATAGGCATTTTCAGCTTTTAGAAATTTGTTACAAATGGCATTTTGTATTAGCTACCTATTTTTTGCTTGTATGACAAAAAGCAACTAGCAACTTTCCACAGTCAAATAGCTAGTTTTTGAAAAGCATTTTTAGTAGATATGGTCATGTGTCCAGTTTAAAATACCATTTAAACAGTAGTATAACAGAGAAAAAAAATTTTTTTAAATATTTTATTTATTTATTTTAAAGACAGAGAGAGCAAGAGCGGGGGAGGAGCAGAAGAAGAGGGACAAGCAGACTCCATGGTGAGTGCAGAGCCTGACTCAGGGCTCCATCCCAGGACCCCCAAATCATAATCTGAGCTGAAACCAAGAGTCAGATGCTTAACCAACTGAGCCACCCAGGTGCCCCAACAGTGAAAAAAATTTTAAATCATTTTATTTACCTTCAATATTCTTTTCTACAAATCAAACTATTTTCACTTTTACTGAACCTTCTTCTAATTCTCTACCTGCTTACAACATTTTAAAATAATTTTATTTATAAACCATGAATTTGTAAGGAATCTGTATATACTATAAGTCACATTTAAATTACTCCTATTATTATCTATAGCATTTGCTGTTATGTTTCAGCTTTGTTTTTTATGAAGAGCTTTAGTCTGTGCTTTTTGGATATCTACCTTTGTAACCATGGAAAGTAAATGCAGATTTGGGGTTATTAAAAGGTTTTATAGGGGCGCCTGGGTGGTTCAGTCGGTTAGGCATCTGACTCCTGATTCTGGCTCAGGTCATGGCCTCAAGGTCCTGGGATCCAGCCCCAGGTTGGGCTCTGTGCTCAGCATGAAGTCTGCTTGAGATTCTCTGTCTCCCTCTTCCTTGGCCCCTCCCCCTGCTCACATGCTCTCTCTCTAAATAAATAAATAAAATCTTTTAAAAAAAGATTTTATGAAAAAACCTTTGAAACCAAATATCTGTCTTTGTTACTTAACCTTAAACATTACATTTTCTGGTCATAAGGATGAATATGGTATGACAAACGGAAAGTTTGGATGCCAGCAAGTATTGTGATTTCTATTCTTATGAACTTCTGATAGTAACTAAATCTAACCTGAATGTAAAATATACTGATACTATCCTTATTCTGCCCTGGTGAACACTGAACAATTCATCATGTCACTTTGCTTCTTGAGTTTCAATTCTATAGAAAATCAAACAAATGAGAGGCACTAAACAGAGAAGCTCCTAACTTCAGTTATTCATGGACCCAAACATGCAATTACTGGCTCTTTCTTGGTCTCTACTAATAACTTTTTGGAATGACTGATATGTAGTAAGCCCTATACCAAATACTTTACATATCTTTTCTCCTTTAATTCTCCTAATGGGCTACAAAGTAAGTCCCATTTTGCAGATGAAGAAACTAAGATTTCCAGAGATTGGGAACTTGCCTAAAGTCACCTCTTTGTGGGTTAACACATTGGAGCCCAGATTTGAACCCAGACAATTTGACTCTACAGCAGGTACCTGTAACCACTAAAACACCCTCCATCTAAGAGTGAAAATTTTGAGAAACTCAACTGATAAAAAAAAAAAATTTCATCACTGTCATTGTCCAGAGATTTATATGTCAATATAAAGACCATTAACCTAGAGCATTCCTGAGCCAAATCTTAGAGGTATCTCATTTCTCTTAATATTTTGGTTTTGTGGATTTCATTACAGTATATTGTGGAATCACCTTGTATATAGGATCATGACATGGTTTTCCAGCACCTGCTCAAGGACTTAGTTCTTCACTCCTGGAGTGCCTGGGATGTATTTGGGAGAACATAGATTCAAATATGGTTCACTTTTCTCTATGTAGGTGAACTAAAGATTTATGAGATGAAAGAGAAGATAGCATAGATGCTACTCTCTTCTTCACAACCCAGCCACTACTGCTGCATGTTTAGCTTTTGTTACAAATGATGGAGCTAGCTCAATATAGTGGAGGTCCCAGAGCCTGTGTTACACAATATGTCTAGTACCAGGAGTCCAGAGGGTCAAAGAAGGTCATGTAGATCATTCTTCCCAGGGTGAGTTGATAGTAGTCAAATCATTATGCACAGCTACTCTAGAGTGTAGAACCATTTAAGGAAACATTTTCAGCTCAGCCACTTAGGGAGTCAGTGAAGAAGAAAGCAACAATTCTACTTAGAATCCTGGAGTATGGTAATAACAATTCCTACAGAGAAGTATTTTACAAAAGAGTTTACTCTCCATGAATGCATTTCATGCATTAGTTAGAATTGACAATGTATGTTAGTATTGCTTGGGCAAATTGTGCTTCATATTTTTAATTTTATTATCTTTTGTTATCTATATTGTGTTCCCTCTTTGAGATATCGTTTTGGTAAATTTGTCTTTTGTGGCTAAAAAACAGGTGCCATACAATTCTGCAAAGGCTCCTGAACTCTCTGGGGATGACAAAAATCAGTTGGAAAAGCTATCAAAATTATGAGTTAGCTGTCTTTCTCAAAGTGGAAGTCTTTCAAGAAATAACTAGTGAAAGCTTGTTTAAGAAGTATTTTCCAATAGAAGTAGAATAAATTTAACTAGAATGAAGACACAAATTTCTTAGAAATATCTTCATGATGTTCTGCATTTATGTATTGTTAATATCCACTTTGATAAATTGCTCTGCTTGGTTCTGTTTACATAATTTTAAAGTGTGTCTAACTAAAGGGATCACAATAATTACTCCAGAACCATCTGCCCCTTTGTGTCTCTAGCAGCAGAAAATGGCATGCGTTAGTATTTTAAGTTATTTAATTTCTAACTAATAAAAAATTTTAGAACCAATATAGATTTTATAGTACATTTTATAGTCCAAAAAACACTATTATATAATCATGGAACATATTTTTCAATAATTCCTCATGAATATAAAGACAAGCAGATCAAGGCATTAACTTCTTTTTTTTAAGATTTTACTTATTTATTTGAGAGAGAGAGAGAGCGCGTGAGAGAGCATAAGCACTGGGAAGAGGCAGAGGGAGAGGGAAAAGCAGGCTCCCCACTGAGAAGGGGCTCCATCCCAAGACCCTGAGATCGTAACCTGAGCTGAAGGCAGATGCTTAACCAACTGAGCCACCCAGGCACCCCAAGGCATTAACTTCTTGTGCAGAGACTTCACTAGGAAACCATGTAAGAATTTATTATGTGATTCATTAAGGATTTATTCAATATTTACAATGAATTGTCCATTTGATTTACTATCTAGAGGGAAAATGGCACTGGATTATATGATGGAAGTTTAGGAGCCCATAAAAATTAACATTATATGAAATACTGTATTTGCTTTCAAATAACTTATCATTTTAGATCAGTGAATTAAAATCTCAACAAAATACAGTGATATGCTGTTTTATATAAAGAGCTGATATCATAAACTATTAGTGTGGTATGTGTTTCACAACAGTCGTTAATTATCTTGTGAACCATTTATTCTATCTCTGACCACTGGTAGCAGGGAGGTATGAGACCACATACAGGGCAGATAGCAAGTTCTCTCCCCAGAGTCTTCAGATTTAGATAGTTTTTGAACTGGGTTAGGTTGAGTAGGAAGTGGTCAAGTAGGTAAGGAAGTAGTTTAATTTACTAGATATTCTGATTAAAACAAAGACACTATTTCTCTCTCTCTCCCTTTTGTTTTTCTCTCAATCATCGTCATTGAGTAATCCACATCTTGTAATATGGAAAGACATGTGGCTATATCTATATGGATCCAATACAGACATGTTCACTATCAACATTTCATTTCTCTCTCTATATTCCTTCTAATTTAGACTTAAAACTGGCTTAGCATAGGAAGCTGAGTTTGCCTAAAAGAAAAAAATTTCCTCTTCCCTCCATGTCTATGTTTGAAAACAAATCTGTTGCATAATGTGGTAAAACATAAATTAGATTGGGAATTGACTGGGTATGGATTTAGTTTCAGGTCTCCTTGTAAGTAGCCAATAATTAGCAGGGTGACTATGGGCAAATTATTTAACTACTCTTGGTCTGGGTTTCCCTATTTGTTGAAGAGATTGGATTGGGTAACTTCTAAGACTTCTATCATCGCTGTGATTCTCTGACTCTAAAAATTTACTGAGTTAACCCTCTGATAAGCATATGGACGAACCAGAAATAATATTAGACATTATCTTTGCCCTCAAGGCCTTTGTGATCTAATCATGATAGAATGATAAGGCTAATAATATCACTAAGTTGCTAGAAAAAAATACAAATTTAATAGATACATTTGTATTCTGGTCTTACTTTATCTCCTAAGAGCTTTCGTGAAGAGCTCTCTCTTTTTTCTGAAATGCTCCTCTTACGGCTTCCAAGACACACTACTCTCCTGGTTTTCCTCCTACTTTACCAACTGCTCCCCCTCACTCACTTTGCTGACACACCTTTTTTCCTCACTAAATATTTCTGTTCCTTGTCTGGGTCCTCTTCCATCTTTGTATACTTTCTCCATATATGATCTTATTGATACTCATGCCTTTAAATGTTACCTATATTTTGCTGATTCTCACATCTATGTTTAGCCTAGATTTTTCCTTTGAGCTTCTGGCTCATATTTTAAACTACCTACTTGATCTCTTCATGTGGTTGGCTTATAGAAGCTTTGATTTTAACACATCTTATACCAAACTCTTGATTTCTCTCTTCTCTCTGTCCTCTTAATAAATATTAAGTCCATCTTGTCTTACTATTGTTGTTCAAGCCAGAAATCTTAGACCCATTCTTGATTTCTTCCCTTCTTTCTTTTTTTCATGGTCAAGGTATCAGTATATCCTGATGATTCTTCCTCTGAGGTTTTCCTGTGACCGTATTTCTCTTTATCACTATTCTGCTATCTTGATCCAGAAAATTATTCTTTCACATTTGGACCATCACAGAATGCTAATTGGCATCTCATGTCCACTCTTGTCATTTACAATTCTTTTTTCCAAACAGCAGCTGGAGTAATCTCCTTAATATGTAAATCAGATTATGTAAGACATCACACCAAAATCTGCACATTATGCTTGAAAATCAAAGCACTTTACCATGGTCAGTAAGGCTCTGAATAAGGAAGACTTTGACCAGCTCTATGGTTTCATCTTGCGGCTCTTTCCCTGGGCCCTTTCCTCAGACTCACAGATCCACTAGTCTTCTTTAGTTCTGTGAATAAACCAGGTTCTTTTCTGCCTCAAAGCTTTTTTGCATTTTTCCTTCCCTCTGCTTGGATTACTTTTCCTTTCATCATTGTATGTAAGACTGATTCTTTCTCATCTTCCCATCAACTTTGTCACCTCCTTAGGAGGTCTTCTGGGGCATCCTGTCTAATATAGTCCCAGTCCGTACTAGTCTTTATAACAGCATTTGCTACCCTTTTTCACTGCACTCATTACAACTTATAATTATTTTATTTATTTATTTATTTATTCATGTTTGTGGATAGCCTTTCTGAGGCTGACACCTACTTAATATCTAGTCCTATTTCTTCCTTATTAAGAAACCCTTGATATTCTTTGGATGACCATTGCACCAAAGTATACAAAAATACTTAAAAGCTCTCTTGTTGCTGGGAGTGGCAATGTGATACAGGTCTGGTCAATGAGTCCTAAACTGATGATTTGCGGGGAGGGTCTTGCTTACCTGTACTGCTGGAGAAGTTCTTGCTTACAAATATCCTCCTACTTCTAGAACTCCTTTATGGCTCCCCCATGAAATGTAGATTTGATGTCTGAAGATTCAATAGCAATTGTGCAATCTTGAGTAGGAAAGTCATGAACTCAGCTTGATGGAACAGAAAGAGAAGAGTCTGGGTCTTTGAGAAAAACAGCTCAAGAGCTATCACCAGTACCGGGCCTGGACTAACTAACTTTTATAATTTTAAACTTGTACTCCATATGCTTAAGCCATTGATTTCCAGTTTTTGTTATTTGACTATCTAATGCATTCTCTATAGTCGTATTTCCCTCTTAAATGCAACTGTACAAGAACAGCAACCATGACAACTTGTAGCCCTAACATCTTGTCAAATGCCTGATATATAGTAAGCTCTTAATGAATATTTGTTAATTTAAGTCTAGATTTTGAAGCACAAAAACAACTACAAAAAAGTCAAAGCACATCTTAGAGAAGAATATTTTCAGCATATATGACAGAAATAATTTAATACTTTTAAAATATGCAGATTTTATAAAGCAATAGGAGAACCATTATGATTCCAGGAGATAAATAAGCAAAATACACAAAAACAACATTCACTTGAGCGAACAAGATTACTAAATGAAAGAAAAAATATTATGAATAATAAAAATAATAAAGATCAAAAATAATAAATTGGCATATTTATTTAGCAAAATATTTTAAAGAATTGAATGTTGTGAAATGCAAAGTGAAACTGATACTTTAAATTCACACCTTTTATAGTATGAGCTGGTTCAATATTTTTGGAAAGAATTTTAGTGTTGCACATCAAAAACTCTAAAAGTTATTCCCTTTGATACAGTAATCCTTTTCCTGAGAAGGAAATTGTGACAAAGGACAATATTTTACACAAGAAAATCATGATTGCATCATTTTCATCATATGGGAAGAGAGGAAGCAGTTTAAATGTTCAACTCTAGCAGAATGGCTCTTCCTCAGCTTCTGTGAAATATTATGTAGCCATTAGATTTAACTATGAAGGCTTTGTAGAAATGTAAAATTGATTACTCCAGGTACTAGCTCAATTGAAGAAGTGAGCATCACAGTTTTCTCTTTGGCAGAACATGGATGACTGTGGGGAGGCCTCTATGGATACCATAAATGGTGCCATCTTTTAAGCAATCCAAGGTTTTTGGAATTGTCCAGGTTGGAATTGTAAGCCCCAGAATATGGGAGATTTGATTATATTGCAACCAGAGCACCACAGTTGGGACGCAGCTTTGAAATTTGAGGAGATCTAAAATGTGATCACTATCTTGTCTAAATACATTCAGATGCATGCTAATTAACTTTTCTTAAAATTACTGGCAGCAAGACATGGAGCTAGTCATGGCTGGGTCAGCTGTGGTGGATGACACTCTCTTGGTTTATTAGAAAAAGCTGGAATCATACTGATGATACCTTCTTCTGCCCAGTATTTCAACAGTGTTTAGTGTGCTGGAGATCTTTCCCCATTGCCTCCAGCCCAGTTATGCCCTTGACACAGACACATGTCAGGCAATCTAAGTAAGCCTGAGGTCCCAGGGTTGACAGCACATGAATTAAATATAAAATGTCATCTAAATAACTAATACAGGTGGATTTGAAATTAGCATCTGCTTTCTCCATCATAAGAGTTTTGTGATCAATTAGGAAATAGCTCTTTCCTAATTAGACATTTGAGCAATATTTTGGCATTGGCTTAGGTAATCACCGTAAGTAGGCAATCTGAATAATTCAAAAGTCAGTCCTGATTTCAAACTATCCTAACTCAAAATCACTTACATAGCATCAGAAAATGTTTCCTATGTTGTTGATTGGCTTTGATGAAAACAAATCTATGAAGTTGGAAAATGTAGGAAGGGATGGAAGAAAAGAAAGTGGCTAAGTGGAATGGCTGAATTGCTGATTCTGTGATGTGTGAATGAAACAAATAATTATCCAAATGACTCTCTGTAGGATTCAATTCAGAGAGTAATCAACTCAACTCTGTTTCCTTCCTCTGAGTTTTTTCCTGTTTTGTGTGAGATCTGGTTCAGCTGAGATTGAGGTTATTCTATTCCAATTATTTTATTTTATTTTATTTTATATTTATCACCTGAGCTCCTGTTTTTGTCTATACAAGTCAAATTAAATGGCTTTGGTGAAACTAATGAATTCTGTTCATGAGACAATTTAATAAAAACAGCTTCCATTTATTGAATGTCTACGAGGTACCCATCTTCTCTTGTGGATTATCTCAGTTAATCCTCACAATAGTTCTGGAAGCTAGATATTATTTTATATTATTACTACACATTTCACAGGTAAAGAGTCAGAGGCTCAAAGAGTTAAGCCATGACTTCTGACAAAGGACGCTGGTTTATTTCGTTCTAAAGACCCTGCTGTTTGAGTCACACATGCAGCCTTTTAAAAGAACTTTTTTCTTTTTTTGAGACTTAACTTTGCCTGTGCAGATGCAATTTTAGCTTTTTATTAAAGACAAGGGTGAAGAAGAGTTATTACACATGTATGGCATTTGCAGATCTTAGTATCTCTGGTTTGGGAAAGAATTGTAATGCTGCCACTCAATATTCCACCTACCTCTGGTAAAAGGAAGATTAGAAGATTGGAAAATTTGACATGACTTTGATGTGTTAAATGCTAAATAGCGCTGCACAGGATGAAAATTCTTTGGAAGAAGACCATGGGTATAACTATTTTTGCAGGTGTTTTAGAGCAAAAATCTGTTCACTCAGTGATTCCACATTTTTGGGAAGGACATAACTAGGGAAAATTTTAGTTTTTATTTTTTTTCCAAAGAAGCATCATGAAAATGCCAGAAATATAGAGGTGATTATTTTGATCAAGCTTTTATGTTACTCATTATGATGGCAAAATCAATTTGTACTTTATAGAATCATTTGTCAAAAAGCTTGGGAATATGGCACGTTGGTAATTGCAGCAAAAGCGATTACATTTGGTTTCTTGATTAAGAAGAAAGAAAATGAGTATTACCCATTAATTAAAACTACAGAGTCTCAATTCAAATATACACTTATTTTCTTGATGAATACAAGGTGATTTGACATTCGTAAAATCCCGTTGCAGTCTGGGTAGAGAAGTCTAGACTTTCTCAATGTCAAGGGAAAATAAATTTAAGCTTTATTAGTAACTCATTCCATGAAACACATAGAAAAAAATTAGGGGTTTCAAGAAGGAAAATGTTGATTTACCAGGACACATAGAATTACAGAGAAGGGACCCACATTAGAAATCTTTTACAAAGTCTTGGAATATAGCTTTGTATTTGGCTAGAATCCAAATTACAAACCTGTGTTTGACCAGATGACAACGAAGGTCATAACCTGATTCATCCAACAGATTGATTCAGAGAAATTCAGAAAAAGCTAGCCTTGCTAGGCTTTGAGACATCCCTCAGCCCCTGAGTTCACACAAAGAAGCAGTAGATATCCTGTGACTGCTTGGGGGAGTCTGCTCCCAAATAAGGCTCATTTCTTTTAAAACCATGAAATAATTTCCATTAAGCATGTGAGAGTTCTTTTAAAGAAACTTTTTGTGTGGGTTGTAGCTCATTTTCATTATTGTGTGTGTGTGTGTTTTCCATCACTCAGGACAACTCATTAGAAAATCCAGCAAATTTATTTGAAGTAACCAATTAATCCTTTGAGATGGAACAATTAATATGCAAATTGTCCCACATTAAGAGTCTCGGGAGGAATGAATTACACTGAAAATATATAGCCCTTCAGGAATTAAAAAAGACATTGTTTTACTGTCACAGATTTTCAAAATCCATGTGAATTTTCTTTTATGGTTCATTTTATTATCTCCTTGCCTAGAAGTACCAGAACAAATGGCCATGCCTGTCTTAAATGCATTACATCAGGATACTCACAGAAGGATATTAAACATGATAGTCATATTGACGAAAGACCCGATGAGGCAAATAGCAATATACATAAATACGTATGAATTCAGAACAGAATAATTACATCAAAAAGTAAATAATTATCATTGCCATTTCCTTTTCAGAAATGCTTACAGTGAAATGAAGGACTGAGGTCATTTTGAGAACATTACCGAACAGGCAACATCTTTACTCATGCACGCAAATTCTGTGGTACAATCAGTTTTTAAATGTTTTCTTCCTGACAACTGGATAATGTGAGGGAGATACGAATATTGCCAATAAGACACCTTTAAAATAGTATCCGATACTCAGTGCTTTCTATCTACAATTTACTGCTCAGTGCTTAGCATGTCATCCCAACCTCACCGCAGCTGTGTGAAACGGGAATTGTCATTACTGTGTTACAGGACAGGACCCAGAGGGCAAAGCGACTGACTTGGGGCCACCCAGGTAGGACATCAAGACTGGACATGGGAGACCACGTTTCTGTGCTGTCTCTGAGACATGTGCCAGAAAATGTCATAGGCATTTTTCTGAGGTTAAGTAGTAAGCTGTTAGAAAATTAGAAAGATGAATATTGCTGTTTAGGTAATTGTCATCATGGTTACTTCTTGCTATTATTATTCTAAATATGCAATAAGAAATACACAATAAGGATTAATGCACAAAAGCTTTGTTTTTCCACTGAGCTCAGGAAGTTTTAAATGTCATCAACTCATTATCTTACCTTAAATTTTCTTAATAAGAGATTGAAAGAAACAACATTTGTTCTAACTGTAAATGAAAAATATTAAGTTGGCTACATAAATACTGGTAGAGGATATTTATAAGAGAATTCAGTTAATTGTCAACATTATTTTGGAAAACAGTTACTTTCCACAGAACTACCCAGTATTAGATTCTTTTTCTGTATACCTACCATTATTATTTATCCTTATCATTAACATTTCTATCATCATCATCATCATCATATTCATCTTTTTCCCCCAAATTTGAGACAACATCTTGGACTCTATCCTTTAGGCAAAGACAATTTTGGTATATAGTATTAAATAATTCAATTAACAAGCGACGATTAAGCATGTATTCCATGCAAAACACTACATCAGATGCTTTGTAAGAATAATTTTAAAATTCTTTTCCCAGAGCCTGCAATTTCACTGGGTCAATAAATCCTATATATAATTATAATCCAAGGACTTTTCAGATGAGTACTTTGAAAAAGTACAGAATTACATAGGAGTTTATAGGCTATTTCCAAGGGAGAATTAAGGATAAGTAGGAGGGAGACCTGACAGTGGTCACTGAGAAGGGGGCTTTTAAGTTTAGCTGAATTTGAATTGAATTGTGAGAAGAATAAGTTGTGTGTGTGTTTATGTAAATCTGTGTATTCTGTAACAGATTTGCTAATTTTTCCCTTAAAGATGGAACAGTTTCTTTTAAAAAATACTGTGCTAGACAGTCAACTAGCACAGCTCAATCCATAGCTTTGCTGCTTCGTCACTGTGTGATCTTAGGCAAATTGGTATGCTCTGTTTCCTCGTCTGTAAAATGAAGATGATGGTAATATCTATCTCATAGGGTTCTTCTGATAATGACATGAATGAACATGGGTAAAGCAATCATCACAATGCTCGGCGCTATGTAAAAGTAAACAACAAGGATTATTATTCAAGTAAGGGTAGCAAACTCTAATCAGTGGTAGGCATTTAGGATGTATAAGGCAAGAATTATTTCATATAGTTTAGGGGCGCCTGGGTGGCTCAGTCGGTTAAGTGTTTGCCTTCGGCTCAGGTCATGATCCCAGGTCCTGGGATGGAAGCCCCCATTAAGCGCCCCCATCAAGCCCCCTATCGGGCTCCCTGCTCAGCTGGGAGTCGTCTTCTCCTTTTCCCCCCGCCACTCTCCCATGCTTGTGCTCTCTCCCTCTCTCTCTCAAATAAATAAAATCTTTAAAAAGAATTATTTTATATATTTTAGAAATAGGAGAGAGGGTGTTGCAAGCTAAAGAAATGGCAAAGGCACAGAGGTGGAGAAACAGGTCTTGTTTAATGCAACATTTCCATTTCGTTTTGTTTGGAGGAAAGTGTGTTTTTACTTTGGACTTCAAATAATTGCTGTATCTTATTTATCATAAGACATATTTACACGTCAAATAGAGAAAGAAGTTTTCTGAGGACTCATAAACATTAAATGTTGAATCCTACACTTTGCCTTAGAAGTCTGACATTTTTGATGAGACCGTAAGAGCAAACATATCATCCCTGATATTGCCTACATGAAGTGGATAAAGAACTAGAGACAAAACAGGGTAGAACCCACTGAAACGTAATTGCTCTTTTAAGAGGATTAAAAGCAATCATTTTCTTTTGCTCTGCATGTTTATGTAGCAAAGAGGCATTATTATTCTTGGTCTTTCCAGAGAATAAAAACTATAGAACAATATAGTTCTATATTTCTTTTTCCTAAAAGAAACTTTTCCTCTTTAGCAAGTATCCATCACTCTGATCATTTTGCCCATTCAATATTGTTAATCCAGGGGAAAGCAAAAGTCTGTTTCCAATCTTGTATTCCCAAAGCTTGTTGATTTATTTTTATAAGATTGCTCATATTTTTATAGTAAAAAGCCACTTGAAAATCTTGTCTAAATACATTCAGGTGCATGCTAATTAATTTTTCTCCTGAAATTAGCACAACAAGAGAAACAGCTGGAGACAGTTTATTAACTAATTGAAAATCTTGAGCTTGGGAGATGCTGGGAAAAGAACAGAAGGGGAAACCAGCATGGGATGAAAGGAGACAAGTGTTCCTCCTGACAATGAGATATAGTATTTATCCCTTTGCCCATTGACTACTTCCTCTACAAAGCTTCTGGCTCAGAAATAGTCTGGAAATTAAATTAAATCTGTCTCTTGCATGACTCATTTAACTGGGAACTTCAAGAGTTCTGATTTCAGGCATCGCAGGAACTCAAGTAATGTTGTACGGGTTCTATCTTGCTATATCTCATAACCATCCTTTGTTATTTGGTCTGGGTACACTTTCTGGCTGGTTTTCTCTATGTGGTGGGGAAGGCAGCCCTCACAATCCCAAACTTAAATCCTTATGGACTATAGGAAAGGAAGGCCTACAAGGGAAAAGAAGTCCCTCTCTCTAACATACAGATATAGAGAAGACCCTATAAGGCTGGCTTGTGTCAAAAGTCCTCTCCTCTATGATAAAAACCTTCTCAAACTTTAACATATACACATATCATACATATCACTTGATGAACTTGGTAAAATGCAGGCTCTAATTAAGCTTACTTTTACATCTGTTATATGGATAACTTAGTTCCCAAGGCCAGGAATTAATCAAATGTGCTTCATACCAAAGAAGGAGATGAATAATAACCAATGAAATAAATAGAAAGCAAGAAACTGATGAGGCTATTACTTAAAAAATGATTTACAAAAATTAAAAATTGAGACACCTGAGTAATAAATTTAAGTCTCATGTAAAACAGCAATGGCCATCTTTTCTCCTTGGAATAAACCAAGAAGAAAACCAGGCATCTCAGTGTCATTCCTTAGTTTTATCCAAATGATAGTTTTAACAATTTACACTATGAGATTACACACAATCCCATTATATTTTCATAACAATTCTGGGAGGAAACTTATTTGCAATTCTGTGCTGTCAAATGCATTTGGGCCCCCTTACTCTGAGGAACAACCATTGCCTTGCTCTGAGGACTAGCAGTACAGCAGGTCAGGTCCCTAACTTGTTCCTGTCTAGTGAGAGAAGCCAGGGAACTTCCGCTTGTTTAATACTTGATTGTTAAAATGGCTCTTTCATTTTGATTCCCTGTGTCTGGCCTGCCTCCACTTTTTGACCTTTTTTTCACTGGCTTTAGATTTCAGAGATCAGATATTTTGGTTCTGACACTGGCCATAAATCTAGGCCTATGTCCTGTGCTATTGGTTTTACTAGATAAAGTTTCCATCTCCTGAGTCTGTATCTGACAGGATCTGGAAAATAATTACTTGAGTCAGCTTTGTCTCAATTGCTTCTTCTGGTTCCTTTTTAAATTCTTTAAAAAATCTGTTAGTCCTAATGTTGGTCACACCAGTTTGGATTCCAGATCCAACATATCCATGATTCATATCAATATTAATCATGATAATAATGATGATGAAAATGATAGCAAAAACAAACTCTTATTGAGTATTCTAGGCATGTAATAAATACTTTACATATATTAACATAGTTCATTTTCTTAATAACCTTAAATATGCAATATTATTCTCTTCATTTTGTAGATGGGGAAATCAAGGCACAAAGAAATGAATTAATTTGTTCAAGTTCACAGTGATAAAAAGTAGTAGAGCCAGAATTTGAAGCAGGTAGTTGGTTATAGAGCTTCCTAATACCAAAGAGAAAAATATGCTCCATAGTATTTTAATATTAATGACACTAGTGCTAATTGTTTATTATGTGTCGTACTGCCTTTCCATAATGACGATGATAATGATAAACATAACATAGAACTATTTAGTTTACAAAATTATTTTTGTATGCTTTATTTCTAGAACAGCGTCTCTCACCTGGAGTATGAATATAGTTGGGGGTTGGTATGGTGGGCATCACAGTCAAAAGACACATGTAGTATCATATGACCTCACTGATATGAGGAATTCTTAATCTCAGGAAAGAAACTGAGTGTTACTGGAGTGGTTGGGGGTGGGAGGGATGGGGTGGCTGGGTGATAGACATTGGGGAGGGTATGTGCTACGGTGAGCGCTGTGAATTGTGCAAGACTGTTGAATCACAGTTCTGTACTTCTGAAACAAATAACGCAACATATTTTAAGAAAAAAGAAAAAGAAGAAGATAACAGGAGAGGAAGAAAAGGGGAGTATGTCGGAGGGGGAGACGAACCATGAGAGATGATGGACTCTGAATAACAGACTGGGGGTTCTAGAGGGGAGGGGGGTGGGGGGATGGGTTAGCCTGGTGATGGGTATTGAGGAGGGCACGTTCTACATGGAGCACTGGGTGTTATGAACAAACAATGAATCATGGAACACTGCACCAAAAACTAATGATGTAATATATGGTGATTAACATAACAATAAAAAAATTAAAAAAAAAAAGACACATGTAGACCAACTGACTAACAGGGGTCACTATTTAGAGGAGACATGTCCTGTGGGAAAGATTAGAGAAGGGGGCATCAGTTTTGTCTTTTAACTGGCAGACGATGCTCTCAGCAAAGGGAAGTTGTTGGGTAAACACATCTCTTTTTAAGTTAACATTTGTTGTCCTTCAAGAAATATATCAACATTTGTCCTTTCAATCGTAAAGAAATGTCATGGAGAGAAGTTCTAATGTGTGCAATTTCCTAATGTTTTTGCACATCCAGGGGCATTTCACTATTTTGTACTGATTGGCACCCACGGCCGCTGTTCTGCTGGATTCTTGCTTCATCCAATTCTGTCCAGGCTGTTTGCCAGAACTATTTCATTAGAATTTCCAGAGGTGGTTCCAGGCATAGGTATGTTTCAAAAGCTGCCCCAAATAATTCTGATGAGCAGCCCTGGTTAAGAAACACCACGGTAGAATGACAGAACTAGAAAGACTTGGGCAAAGTGAATGAGCCAGACCTCAGAAGATGGAGTGACCTGCCATGACATGGTCACCGGCAGAGCTGGTGACGGGGCTCACTGCCTTTGTCTCCTGTTGGATACTATGGGTATTCCCAAGAGCAAGTGGGAGCAGAGTCCTCCTCCACTACTCTTCTCCCACTTTACCTTAGGGATGCCTGGAAAGAGCAGAGCTGCCAACTGGACCGATGTCTAGCAAACGTGAACAGAGAACAGCACACTCCTGCTCCATTTCAGAACAGATTCTCATTCTCGTCTCAAGAGTGCAGCTCAAGTATTGATCATCCATCTGTGATTGTCCAGTCACCTCCCTGGCCTGTTCTCCTTCTATCCCAGTTTACCTTCTTGGAGTGTGATTCCTTTCCCCAACATTTTTGTGAAATATCTCATATTTTTAAACATAAATGTAGACCCCAAGTTAGGAAGAAAGCTATCCTGAATTGTTCTGTCTAGTTCTAAAAACCTCGCAGCCTGCTCAGAATCTGTGGTATTTGCATCAGGTCACACACAGTATTTCTCATGGGTAGATGGATCTTTTCGGTGAATTTTTCTTTTATTTTTACCTGAATATAAGTTAAAAGGAAAGTGGAGACATACTTTCTCCTATATTTTCTACTTCCACATGCCACATATTAATACTTTGATAAGGAAGATCTGCCATGGGCAAAGAAAGAGAGAACATGCGTCTTTGAAATACCTAATCTATTTCAGCTCTAAAATCATGTAACTCTCCACTTTTGCCTTCACCCAAGAGGCATTAAAAGCCAAAACCTTCCAAAACTCAATTGATTCCAGAGCTGAAGGGGCAGGACACTCCAGCATTTGTTAGTATCAGGTATGTAGACTTATATTTACTCTGGTCCATAATTAATTATCCATAAACCTTTGGAAATAGTTCATCAGGACCCCAACATTTAAGTAACAAAGAAATGTGAACCTCCTTCCCCGATTCAATATAGCACTGGAAGAGAGTGAGGATAAGGGGGATGGATAAAAGTCTGATCATTTTACCTAACATTTCATATTAAGACATAAAAATTAGCATATAGGCTGCTGAAGATATCTTAAAAATCATATTATTAAAAAATAATAATATTTAAAAAAAGAAAAAGAATAAATGGGGGGAAAAGAGAGTTTTTTTTTTTTCTAGCAGTATTACCTGAAGAAGCATCTTACTGAAAACAATTAGACATGAGGGTTGAAATATTTCATGTGTGTTCTGAGTTGTAAGGTGTTTACTGGTGAGGCAGTCAGAAATCCTTAGAAGCCAGAATGTCAGCAAATGCCAGAAACCTGTGAGGTAAGTACACGTTTAAGCCACTCTTCTCGGGAGAGCACACAAACCCTGGTGACTTTGTGCTAACAATTCGGTGGTCACACAAGACACAGAATATACTCACAAAGCCTAGTTCTAAAATACACCTAACTTGAGATTCTAAAGCCTGATATTAGAAAAATAATAAGAAAGAAAAATATTTAAAAAGAGAGTTGCTGAGAATATTCCACTCCAGGTGAGAGGCTTTTCAATCTTATAAATCTAGACCCTTCTACATCTAGGCCCACAAATGTTTACACATCCTTGGGGTAAGCATAAACTAGAAATAAATGTATTCCTCCGAAGGGAACAAAAAAGGATCTTGCCTATCTAAATATTGCAGTCAACTCATGGGAAAAAAAGAATCCCTTGAAAATCTATAGCTACAATCCAACCCTCATACAGATAGGGGATCTAGATTCATCCTATATGTGGCAAACAAAGAAACAAAAGACTTTAACTTGAGATTTCAGTGAAAATGGTCCTGGGATAGTACTGCTCCAGGAAGTGCCTGGCAGAAGCAAACACAATTGCCACAATTGCCACAGTAAGGTCAAGATTAAGTGACACGAGTATACACACATCACAAAACACACCAGGACATACAGTACCATAAGTCAGAACCAGCAGAAAAACAAACCAACCCGAAGAGACTTTAAATATCAATACAGAATGTTCAAGAGGGAGTTGAAAATATAAAAGGAGAACAAGAGACTTCTAAAATATTCTTTGTAGGTAGAAAAAGGAAAAAACCAGAACACTAAGAAGAGAAAAACAAAATCATTAAAATTTAAAGATGCATAAATGAACTCAACAGTAGATTTGACACAACATAAGAGAAAATTAGTGGAGTAGAAGATAAATATGAGGGAAAAATCTCCCTGGGATTCAGGAAAATGAAAAAAAATATAGGATTTTAAAAAAGAGAAAGTGTGATATAATCTAATTGTGGGTTCAGAAATTGATAATAGAAAGACAATGGGGAAGAGTAGAATATTACAAGTTAATGCTGAGAATTTTCCAGAATTGATCAGAGGTACAAATCCTTATATTCAGGAAGATCATTAAATCCCCAACCATGGTAAATTAAAAGGAGTGCAAAACTAGACATTATGTACAATTGTAATGGGGGGGTGGACAGAAAGGGGACAGGGAGGGAGAATTTTTAAAAGCAGGAGAAACCAAAGAAAATTAAAAACGCAATTCAACTGGCATCTAAATTTTTAATAGCCAGGTATGCAGAGTCAAAATAATTGTCAAATTAGAACGCACTGAAACTATCTTTCAAGAATGAAAGCAACATAAGGATAGTTTTAGGTAAACTAAAACTGTCAGAATTTGCCTCTAGTAGACCCTCACTAAAAGAAGTAGTTTGGGCAAAAGAAAAATGTTCCTAACATTCTAACATAAGGAATGGAGAGCAAAGAAATTGGTAAACCACCGGGTAATTCTAAAAGAATATTGAAAGTGTAAAACAATAACAATAATGTTTAATTTCTTAGATTAAAAAATAGTATTGAAGTTAGGAACAATATGAAAATAATTCAAGGATGCTTAGAGCCTATATTTTGTTAAAATAAGTATGCATATTGAACTGTAGGGGAATGCTAAAAAAAATAGAAACATAGTGCATAGCTTCCAAGCAGGGAAGGAAGAAAAGGAATATAAAAATCTCATTCATTGAAAAGAGTTCAAGAAAGGACAGAGACGAAAACAAATAGTTCACATGTAAACTCAATATTATAGAAACAAGTCTATATATGCCAGTCATTATAATAAATATAAATGGACTAACTCTCCATTTAAGAGATAAAAATTGGCAGGCTTTATTTAAAAAAAAAAAGAAATTAATCTATTTGGTAGCAGATACACCTAAATCTCAGGTCACAGAAAAGTGGAAAGACTAGAGAAAGATCCAATTATTAAGACTTGAATAAATGGTAAAGAGTTTCTTCAGAAACTTACAGTAAGTAAGACAGTTTGGTAATGGTGCAGAGAGAGTCAAATAGGCATGTCCCCCAGGCTCTGCCAGTCAGTAGTGGCACTCATGCCACACTTGAGCTCCGGAACTAGTAACCAAAAAGACAGGAAAGGCAACGAAGTCAGGGATGGAAGTGTTTGCAGTAATGTCAAGGTGAAGAGCAGCAAATTTACTGCTTGGCTGCGGCAGCAGTAATGTCCTCATCAGACCTGTTCTGCAATATGATGTTGGATGTTTTTCCTGGAACATTACCTGGAGCTAGGAATTCCGTGAACTACCCTACATCCTTAAAAAAATGAACTCCCTCCTGCTGTGATTTTGCACTCAGAGTCAGCTTCTATTACCAGTAACTAAGAACCCTGACATAGAAAAGGTGCCATCTGGGTATTAAAGAGGGCACGTTCTGCGTGGAGCACTGGGTGTTATGCACAAACAATGACTCATGGAACACTACATCAAAAACTAATGATGTAATGTGATTAACATAACAATAAAACATTTAAAGAGAAAAAAGAAAAAAGAAAAGGTGCCATCTGTCACCGCACAAAGTTATTACAATATTATTGACTATATTCCCTGTGCTGTGCCTTACATCCTCATGACTTACTTTAGAACTGGAAGTTTGTGAGAAAAGCAAACATTCATGAACTACTGGTGGGAATGTAGATTGGCGCAACCATGGAAAATGAGATGGAGCTTCCTCTAAAGATTTTATAAAGTAGAAATACCATACAACTCAGCAATCCCACTTCAGCAATTTTTGTTATCTGAAGAAAATGAAAGAAGAGAAAATCTCACCTAGACGCTTACTTCAGGACTGTAAACTGGGACCTTGTCACTTTGATCTTTCCTGCAAAGTGGCAGCATGTTTTTGAATTCCCCCACTTTGCCATGATTTTATTTCCTCTATTTTCCAGCAAAATGTGAAAGATCAGGATCTATGCTCAGAACTATATCAAAGGTAGGGGTGCTTGGTGCTTGGGTGGCTCAATTAGTTAAGCGTCTGCCTTCGGCTCAGGTCATGATCTCGGGGTCTTCAGATTGAGTCCCGTGATGGGCTCCCTGCTCAATGGGGAGCCTGCTTCTCCCTCTTTCTCTGCTGCTCCCCCTGCTTATGCTCTCTCGCTCTCTCTCTCTTAAATAAATAAAATCTTTTAAAAAAAGAAAGAACTATATCACAGGTAAAAATAAACAGAAGCAATCAATGCTTGTTTAATATAAGGCAGACTTCGGTTTTCAGAATTTCATGAAGATGGTGTGAAAAGAAACTTCAGGGCGCCTGGGTGGCTCAGTCGGTTCAGTGTCCACCTCTTGGTTTCAGCTCAGGTCATGATCTCAGGGTCCTGAGATTGAGCCCCTTGTTGGGCTCTGTACTGAGCAAGCAGCCTGCTTAAGATTCTCTCCCTCTCCCTCTCCCTTTGCCCCTCACCCCGCTCATGTTCTTTGTCTCAAAAAAAAAAAAAAGAAACTTCAACTGAGTAGGGCTGGTAAGGGACATGGATCACCTTTGTATTTCAAAAGTGATATTTGACTTATTTGGAGATTTTTTTTTCCCTCCTCCGCCTGAATTTTTTTCTGAAATTGAGTCGTGTTTGCACCTCGACCCAGTATTAGTTTTCTTAAATTACATGAATACATGAATTACATGAATTACATGATTACATGAATAATTATTCTTGTAATTCTTTGTTTAATGCCTGCCTCCCTGGGAGCCTGTAAGCATCAGGAAAGCAGGGAAAATGCTTGTCTTTTTCTCTCTAATTGTCCAGATGCCCAGCATACAATAAGTGATCGACAAAAACATTGTAAGTTAAGTGAAAAATAGTGAATGAATGGAATATGATAAAAGCAAAATTTTTAAAAAATTTTTTACTATGCTATTGAAAACTTCTTCTTTCCTCAATTTTCCCTGTTTTCCATCAAATGACAAAACTGAAGAACTGTTAAGTACTTTGGAGTGTGGAAATTTGTAGTACTAGTCCTGAGCAGTATAAAAAAATATCTAAAAAAATTAGTAAAATAATAACTTTAGTCTGAATGGTTTTATATATAATGCCATAAAAAAGCACTTGAAAAAATAACATATTTGGCATGACTGATTGGGAGTGAAGAATTACGTATTATGTTTTCCCATCTCTAAACCAATCAAATGACTTTTGATTTACAGACAGTTTTAAGATTCTCATGCAAAATTCAACTATTTTCACAACAAAATTGTTAATTAAGTGGCCTCAAAATGTGGAGATTTTACATCTCAAATGGGCAAAAATTCTCAGGAATTTTTTCAGGAAGGCCATTAAATCTTCCATATTTGAATGGTAGATTAATCTCCAGAGCTTTCTTCTATTTGCCTATCTAGCAGTATCTGCTCTAACAAACTTGCCTTTCCTTAGGAATTACTCCTTTTCGGTCTTTAAATGACATTTCTACTTTCTCCCAGGACCTTCTTAATTAAACAATTCATCTGCCGGGACAGTTCCCATTTCTTCCTCTTCTAGACTAATAGCTATTTGGAACTTTTACTTAAAAACCTTTCTTGATATTTATGATAAAAGGGGAATAGTAAGTCAGATCTGCAGTGGGTTTCCATGACTGACATTGTAATGAGTGTATGTGATGGCTGGCATGATGAAGAGGAGATGGGTTAACCTTTGTTGAACATCTCTGCAGAGGGACTGCCTTCCATGTGGCTCCCCTAGATCCAGTCTCCTCATTCTGGGTTCCTTCTCCAAAGCTCCATTCTTTCATACTTCCAGCTCCTGCCTGAACGAACAACCCCGAGGGGTTGTTGCCTCTGTGGGGCCAGAGGCACCTGGAGCTTTCTCCATTCTTCTTGATCTATTTTTATGGCAAAAACCTGATGCATTCATTTGCTAGGGCTGCTATTAACAAGTACCATGGACTGGGTTGCTTAAATAATAGAAATGTATTGTCTCATAAATCTGGAAGCTAGAAGTCTGAGGTCAAGGTGTCAGCAAGGTCGATTCCTTCTGAAGTCTCTCTCCTTGGCTTGGAGGTGGCTGTCTTCTTCATGTAGTCTTTCCTCTGTGCTTGTCCATGTCCTAAACTCCTCTTCTTATAAGGACCCCAGTCATAATGGATTAAGGCCCACCCTAATGACCTCATTTAATCTTAATTACCTCTTTAAAGATACTTTCTCCAAACACAGTCATATTCTGAGGTACTGGGGGGTTAGGACTTCAACATAGGAATTTGGGGGCAACATAACTCAGCCCATAACACTCTATCTGTATCTTGCTACTCTGGGCTGAGAGTCTATTTGTGAATTATAAAAAAAAAAAATCAGAACATTTGTTGTTTCTTCTGTCTTTGCCTTCATCATAGAACAATCCTAATTTTTGTTGAGAAAATTAGCAATAAGATTATGCCTAAAGAAAAGCACATGGGTTACTATTTGAAGACAGTATTTCACTACTTCCTAAAATTAATGACCTCAATCACATAGGTGCTGATGGTGTCAGTTTATGCAAGAGGAAGCAGACCTACAGAAAGTTTAGGTCAGTTGCACAAGGTTAGTGTGGCAGGATTGCGAGGGAGGAATGTCTGTCTCTAAAACCCATGCTCCAATTATAAAAGTGACTGTTATCAGTTTAACTTGGGCAAAAATGTTTCAGTATTTTTATATGCTCTTATAGTCTCATACTGCTCATAGTTAATGGAAGAACAATATCAAAAGAGTAAAAGGGTGGCTTTCTCTAAAATTGGCATATTAATAATTACTCCATGGTAGGGTCCTCTTACTGCCATAAGGTAGCCAGTGAAGAATTAACGAACCTCATGATTCTGCCTTGTGGTTCTAAGGCCTTCCATAGAGCACGATAGAACAGGGTAGGAGAGAATGCGTTTCCCCTACACTGATTGGAGCAGAACTCAGTCCACTCAGATCCCTAGGCTTTAGCCCATTCCTGGGAAAGAAGTACCAGCCACTTAATACCCAATATCCCTTGCCATGTTTCTCTACTCCTTACAAAACCATACCAGGAAGTGATAGAGGCATTAGGTATATAAGCTACTGGGGTAGAAAATAATTTAAATAAATGTAGAATTATTTTCCACATTCAGGAAATGTTTTCCTGTGCAGAAAGGAAAAGGAAAATGACCGATCTAATAATTTTGATGATGATAATCATAATGACAATGAAATGGTGGAAATTATTACCATGTGCTATATTTTGGGCTGTGCATATAATTCTATTAGTGAGTTAAAAAAATGATCTTGACAGACCCATTGAAATGGAATAAATCACAAAATTAATTAAATCTGTTTGTTGTTATTCCTGGCAGATTTTATTTTTAGATTTTATTGGTAAAAAATAAGTAAGTTTATTCATAACCAAGTAAGTTATTTATGGGAACTCCAAGTCACATAAATTACTTGTGTCTTTCTTTTGGAACAATGAAGAAAACGTCTGTTGCTACTTTATTATTACCTTGTTAATAATTAAATTTTAAACCAGGAGTTTGGAAAGAACACTTTAATGCAGTGATTTATTTGCTAGACCAAAGGCTACTGGGAGAGGAGTGTGAAATGAGGGTGAAATGGGAGAATGTGGGACTTAGCCCGGGGATTCTGAACCAAGAGCTGGAGGTTCTGGGACTAGTATGGAGGGGTTGAAGGCTTGGGCTCACTTACATAACAATAGGAGAGGAGAGGGGGTGTACAAAAAGAATTATTGTGGAGGCACAAGATGTATTCACCATCTCCAGCATAGATGAATTAGAGATGGGTTTAAATTGCAGGTTTTAGTTTACTTTAAAGAATTTTTCTAACATGAAACTTGCAAATAACTCCAATAACAGTTAATAAAGGAAAATATTCATTTAGCCAATGTTTGTTGGGTATCTCCTTTGTGTCAGCCCAATGCATGCATCGACAGATAAGAGAGAGTCATTGGCCTTATTTTATCTTATAGTTTTGCAAAAGCTGCATAATCTTCCTGGATATCCTAATGAATAGGATAGAGGTCTTCAATTTGATTGTTACTCTGGAATTCCTACCTTTGAATTAAATCAAGAAGGAAATTTGCCCTGTTCTCTGAGGTTTGCTGCTATTTTTGAGGTGTAGAAGTGGAGAACCATTTTCTCCAACCCCACCAGGGACTGCGGACAATAGTGCCATTCACGCTGCCCCAAGTTACAGGAAGCTTTTAAAAAGAGCTCACTTGGGACACAAAACATCAGAGTTATACCTTGCTTTTTGGTGAGGTCGAGCAGCCATTTCTTATGCACCAGAGTGCCAGTGAGCTGAAGAAAAAAAGCAGAAGACTGACAAAGGGAAGAATAGAGGAAACCCTTACTTGTGGTGGGATTCTCGTCCCAGTACTTGTTTAATGCCTTGGATCCTAGCTTGTCTCTTTCTTTCATCCTCCCTCCCTAGAACCACAGTTCCCATGACTGGTCATCATTTCCTCCCACGAGGTAGGTTCCTCTGATGCTACTGCCTCGCAGCTGTGGGTTTGCTGTCTGCTGGCACAGTCCCTGACTTCCTCCTCCGTCTTACGGAGGTGAAGTTGCTGCCTGTGTTTCTGCCCTTGTTTGGTAAAGAAGGATTTAGGGAATAATCCTTAACTCATCGGAGCCCTTCCCCTTTTCTACTCAGTTTGTAAAGATGCTGATTCTGGCTCAATGGGATTGTGGAAAGCTTAACTGTGATTAATGATTACTGTGTGGGCAAACCATAAAGTTAGAAGCTATTTGTATTGGTTGAATAATAAATTCACTACGTTTACCTTTTAGAACTGTGTAAGATCATGGGAAGCAAGAATGCTAGTTGAAATGTCAAGCAGAAATTGGGAGATGACAAAGTATCTGTAATAGCAAGAACCACCTGTCAAGGCAGGTAAACTGAGTAGGTGGGTAGAATTGGCCACATGGGTTGATGAAGATCATCTGATGCTCACTCTGGACACAGGGTCTGAACGCTGGACCCACAGGCCAACTTGTGTGTCTTAGAAGAATGAGTAAATATAGAGAGTAAATATTTGCAAAAATCTTTTTAGGATGGAGCAGACCCATGGTCTGCTCCCTCTCAGAGTTCTGTGAGGAGCCAGTGTTCCATTCTCTGTCTGCTTGAGCCCAGGAACTCTGCTCTCCTGGGACCTGTCCCGCCACCCTTGGGGGTCTCTAGCCTTTCACATTTCTGAAGTCTAAGCTTTATTTTGTGACTCTGGTTAATTAGAGGTGGAAAAAAGAAGGCAAAGGCTTCAGCTTTTCCCTCTCTGCTCCTCTAAATAGCCTTGGGGCCAAACTCTCCCTTTTGGAAGAAGGAGAAAAGAACTTTAGAGTTTTGAAATGCAAATCCAACTCACTTTGCTTGCTGCAATACTGCCTTAATACTTGAGTTTCCTGTCCCAACACTACCTCATGGTCTTCCTATGGCAATTTCCCTGCTTGTACATTGGACTCTAATGTATCAGACTAGTTATTATATTTTACTCATTGATTCATTCAATTTAAAAACAAAAATATTTTTAAGCAACTATATTAGATGAATAAAAAAGTAAATATTGTTCCTGATTTTAAAGAAGGAAACTGTTACAGATGAACCAGTAAGTGACATAAAGTGGAGGATACAGAGGTCATTTTTTTAAAAGAAAGTATGTATAGGATAAAATAGAGGCAAAAGGAAGAAGGGTCAGGAACCATAGTTAAAATGACCTTCAGGTGAGTTTTGAAAGTCCCCCAAGTCAACCTCAGTGTCCACTGAGTCCTGGCTCTAACACTGGGGCCAGGCCAGGCCAGACTTGCTTCCCATAACAAAGTCTCCTGTCCTCTGGGATTAATTGTTCTTGTCCACAAACTAACAAAGAAACATCATTCTAAAGTATTTGGTTATCTTCAGTTTGAGGCTTTAATTAATCAGGTTTTTGCCAATTTATCATAATCCGAAGCAAGTGCCAGAAAAACACCATAGTAGAATGGAGAGGCACATTCCTTTTCTC
Organism: Eumetopias jubatus; assembly: GCF_037043125.1. Lineage (NCBI taxonomy): Eukaryota > Metazoa > Chordata > Mammalia > Carnivora > Otariidae > Eumetopias > Eumetopias jubatus. The sequence continues at coordinate 40,052,149 of NW_028274818.1, forward strand.
AGAATTCACAGAAGATTGAAAGGTACAAAGAGGCAGCTTAGAACTGGGTTTTGTTTAATTAGGCTTCATCAGTTTGAGAAGAAGATGCCTCACTGCTATTAAACGCAACAACAAAAGTCTCACCTGCTACTGGCGTTTTTAAGAAACTGTCATTCAGCATGTTTGGGGGAATTGACACTGGGTTTCATTTTCTGCACATCAGCACCTGTGCCTCCAAGGGTTTTCTGGTGATTAGACAGTCACAGTGGCTTTGCTGAAATAGTTTTTCAATCAGGTATTGACTACCAATATTACCAATACTATATCCTGTAATAGTCCAACTATTGGTTATAGGAAAGAAAATCATCATACCCTGAGATTGGGAAGTAGGTCGTATTTTCAAACATCTGACGCATTTGGCCTCAACATTTTCCCTGAGTTTGGCAAAGCTTTTAGAAAAACAAAACCAAGGTTGTCATAAATAGACAGATGGCTGTCAGTGGCCCAATAATAAGAAGTTTTAGGTCAAGAGCAAGCTCATCTTGAAAATTTTTCTCAGTGTTCCTCAACAGCTAAGTTTCCCAAAGAGAGAGCTTGTTGGACAATTTTAAGAGTGGATTGCTAGAGAAGTTTTATTACTATTTTTCAAATGCTCGCCTCTCATTGTACCCTCATGTGAACTATGTGGCATAGGTTGTATTATCTCTCTTTAATGAATGATGAATTCAAGAGCAAATGAAATCGGTGGCTTGTCCCGTCTCAGACAGGTGGCATGGGGCAGACCTAAGATTGGAATACATCAAATCCACATGCTTTCCATGATACCACTCCAAACTTGTTCAATGGATATTGTAGGCTCCTTGAAAACAAATTATTGTTTTTAGCATTCTTCTTCCTCATTCTGCCAAATATCACTCTGGGAGTGGATGGTTTGATTACCTCAATTTATGGCACTATTCTCTAGACATGTGTAGGCAACACTACCAAACAAAAGCCAAAATACAAAACTATAAAATCCCACTGAATAACATTTAATGGCTTTAGAATAAAGTATTCTCAATGACTGTGAAGGATTGGATTTTACCCTACTTGCAGGTTATGAAGTTAGCCCCCCACAGTTCCATAGGGGCTGGTGGAAGACACGGATTCCTCAAAGTAATAGCAGTAACCAGAGCATCAGTATTTTTCATGGCATTTCTCCAGACCTCAATTCGTACTGATTCCAATACGTGATTCCAAGAGGGCCAGGTAACACCTGCGTATGCCCTGGGTCACATTACAGGAGGGAACCTTGAGCATAGAAAACCTAAACCTTCCATAGTGGATAGTAAGCATGCCCGCCATTGACTCTAGAGGGAGACACTATTTCTATTTTCCCAAACTATTTATGATACAAACATCCTTGAAAAGGTATCCATAATGAAGGACAGGTAAGCAGCTTGCAAAATGGTAAACAAAGTCCACAGAGAATTGTCTCCCAATATATATTCTCCTCCTTTTATGTTAAGAGGGTTCTGCACTCCAGTCCAATGTATGGGAAGGGAGGTTTTCCCCACAACATCCAACAAGGAAGTCACCGACACCAGCCAAGTGTCCTCCAATTCAACTCAGTTCTCACACCATTTACCCGGAGGTGGCATCAGATTCCACAGGGGAAGGGCTAGTCCCACAAGTCTGTCCCTGCTTCAGATGCCAGTTGCAAGCCCAGGTTGTAACCCATGCTTCTGACTGGCTGGCTATAAACCAGAGGTTCCTATAATTCCCTCCTTGGATTAGATTAATTTGCTAGCATGGCTCACAGAACTCAGGAAACCCATTTAATCACTAAATTACCAGTTGATTACAAAGGATATTAAAGGATACAAATCAACAGCCAAATGGAAGAGATGCATAAGGCAATGTACATGGGAAGGGCACAGAGTTGCCATGACCTCTCCAGCTGCTGGCAGCACCTCCACATGTTCACCAACTCAGAAGCTCTCTGCACCCCCTCCTTTGGGATTTTTATGGAGGCTTCATGACATAGGCATGATTGATTAAATAAATTACTGGCACTGGTGATTGATTCAACCTCCAGCTCCTTCCCACCCCCTCCCCAGATGTAGAGTAGGATTGAAAGTTCCAATCCTCTAAAGACAAAATCAGAGAGGGAGACAGACCATAAGAGACACTTATTCATAGGAAACAAAGTGAGGATTGCAGGAGGGGAGGGAGGTGGGGGGATGAAGTAACTGGGTGATGGACATTAAGGAGGGCACGTGATGTAATTGAGCACTGGGTGTTATATAAGACTGATGAATCACTGACCTCTACCTCTAAACCAATAATACATTATATGTTAAGTAATTGAATTTAAATAAAAAAATAAAAAAATAAAATTTTTAAAAAAGAAAGTTCTAATCCTCTAATCACATGGTTGGTTCTCCTGACAACCAGCCCCCCACCTTAGGTACTTTCCAAAGGTCACCTCATTAACATGACAAAACATACCTTTGTTGCTATCATCACTTAGGAAATTCCAAGAGTTTTTGGAGCTCTGTGCCAGAAAAAAGACAAAGACCGAATATATATTTCTCATTATAAATCACAGTATCACATATGTTTATATGATCAAGCCCCTCCTTACCTCTGCAACCACAAGTAGAGATCCTTCCAACCTCACTTGCTATGCTCGCAGCACTCCAGTCCTTTCTCAGCTCCTGTGTCTGCCATGCTCCTTTTTTTCAGAGTCCTGCTACATGAGTTCCTCTGCCCAGAAATAACCAATGCCCACTAGCAACTCCTTATTCTTCAGGTCTCAATTTAAACTTTCCTTCTTCAAGGAGATCTCTGACATCCCACCAATTCCCACAATGCCTTGACTGGTCTGAAATTCTATCTTATGTATAGGCTAACATGTTATCTGGCCTCAGTTTTGCAGAAGCTGGCAGAAGACATGAGTCTCCTGGATCAGAAACAAAGGTCTGTATCACCACAGCCCAGCAGGGAGCAGACCTATACAAGTCCCTAAAGTCTCCCGGGTTTGATGTAGAACAGTGCAAGTCAATGCTGCACACATGGTGGGGGTTTGCCTCACAGCTGAGGAGCCCATAGCTGAAGAAACTTCAGGTTTCTAAAGGGCACTGCCAGCAAACCTGCCCATCCTCCACCATGGAGAGAGACATTATCTTTAATATATTAAAGGAAACAAATCTTCCGTACACCCCAGAGGGCACTGTCTCTATCTTCTGCGGCTGCTTATTATGCAAACATCCTTGAAGAGAAAATATGAAGCCAAAGCTGAGATAAGACATACATAAACATGAGAGACCCATGGAGACTGGTCTCCCAACACCTCCTCACTACTTCATTTAGATTATGGTAAGTTTCCTTTCTTATAAACTCTTATAAAACTCTGTTTTTTCTCAATAACACTTTTTCCAATTACATTTTACCAAGTATTCATGTAGTTATTTGTTTAATTTATGTCTTTCTCACTAGATTCTAAGTTCCACATGGGTAGAGACTTTATTTCTTTTGTATCCTAAACACCTAACTCTTAGCAAAGCCTAGAATGAGGAATGAAGATGGTTGGGGCCTCCCTAATGGATTTGAACCTCCTACAAGAAGCCTTCCCAGATTCCCTGGGTATTGCTTTAGTGTCCTGTGAACTCTGTCATAGCCTGTGTGTGGCCCTACCATAGCACTCCATGCACAATTGAGATGATATATTTATTTCTCTAACTCATTTACTAGACTTTGAACTTCTCCCCAGCAGAGTCATCTTTTCTCCCTCAGTGGTGAGAACAATGTCTTGCATAGAGTAAGAGCTTAATGAATATGTACTTTTATGTGTACAGATCTAAGGCTCCACAGTCCAACAGTCTTATACATACATTAAACCGTTTTTTTCTGTTCATTTTCTAATGTCCTGTAAGAAAATAGATAAGTAAGTTACAAATATAAAATTGCACCATTTGGATTCAAGGTATGATCCATACTTGACCCAAAGAGGAAAAAAGTAGGTAGCTTATTTGAACTGCAGCATTTATTTTGTTTGGGATTATCAAAACTTAATTGAACACAATTGCCAACTTAAGATGTTTTACTTATATGTCTGACATTTTTAGCTAAAAATGATCACTGTGAGGAGCGCCTGTGTGGCTCAGTCAGTTAAGCATCCGAATCTCAATTTTGGCTCAGGTCATGATCTCAGGGTCATGAGATGGAACCTAACATCAGGCTCTGTGCCCAGTATGGAGTCTGCTTGAGATTCTTACTCGGCATCTCCCTCTGTCTCTCCCCATCCTCTCTCTCTAAAAAAATAAAAATTAAAAAAAATTTTTTAAATGATCCCTGTGCTGTTTATAACATTGAATTCAAACTATTCTTAGTTTATTAAAATAAGATGACAGCATAGCTTAATTGAAAGTGCATGGTCTTTCATGTTGTCTGCAAGAGACTCATTTTAGACCCAAAGACACCCCCAGATTGAAAGTGAGGGGGTGGAAAACAATTTACCATGCTAATGGACACCAAAAGAAAGCTGAGGTGGCAATCCTTATATCAGACAAATTAGATTTTAAACCTAAGACTATAATAAGAGATGAGGAAGGACAATATATCATACTTACGGGTCTATCCAACAAGAAGATCTAACAATTGTAAATATCTATGCCCCTAACATGGGAGCAGCCAATTATATAAGGCAATTAATAACAAAAGCAAAGAATCACATCAACAACAATACAATAACAGTAGGGGACTTTAACACGCCCCCCTCACTGAAATGGACAGATCAACTAAGCAAAAGATCAACAAGGAAATAAAGACTTTAAATGACACACTGGACCAAATGGACTTCACCGATATATTCAGAACATTCCATCCCAAAGCAATAGAATACACATTCTTCTCTAGTGCTCATGGAACGTTCTCCAGAATAGGTCACATCCTAGGTCACAAATCAGGTCTCAACTGGTAACAAAAGATTGGGATCATTCCCCGCATATTTTTGGACCACAGTGCTTTGAAACTAGAACTCAATCACAAGAGGAAAGTCGGAAAGAACTCAAATACATGGAGGCTAAAGAGCATCCTACTAAAGAATGAATGGGTCAACCAGGAAATTAAAGAAGAATTTTAAAAATTCAAGGAAACAAGTGAAAATGAAAACACAACTGTTCAAAATCTTTGGGATACAGCAAAGGCAGTCCTAACAGGAAAGTATATAGCAATACAAGACTTTCTCAAGAAACAAGAAAGGTCTCAAATACACAACCTAACCCTACACCTAAAGGAGCTGGAGAAAAAACAGCATATAAAGCCTAACCCTAGCAGGAGAAGAGAAATAATAAAGATCAGAGCAGAAATCAATGAAATAGAAACCAAAAGAACAATAGAACAGATCAACGATACTAGGAGCTGGTTCTCTGAAAGAATTAACAAGATTGATAAACCCCTGGCCAGACTTATCAAAAAGAAAAGAGAAAGGACCCAAATAAATAAAATCATGAATGAAAGAGGAGAGATCACAACCAACACCAAAGAAATACAAACAATTATAAGATCATATTATGAGCAACTCTATGCCAGCAAATTAGATAACCTGGAAAAAATGGATGCATTCCTGGAGATGTATCAACTACCAAAACTGAACCAGGAAGAAATAGAAAACCTGAACAGACCTATAACCACTAAAGAAATTGAAGCAGTCATCAAAAATCTCCCAACAAACCAAAGCCCAGGGCCAGATAGCTTCCCAGGGGAATTCTACCAAACGTTTCAAGAAGAATTAATACATATTCTTCTGAAACTGTTCCAAAAAATAGAAATGGAAGGAAAACTTCCAAACTCGTTTTATGAGGCCACCATTACCTTGATCCCCAAACCAGGCAAAGACCCCATCAAAAAGGAGAATTACAGACCAATATCTTGATGAACATGGATGCAAAAATTCTCACCAAAATACTAGCCAATAGGCTCCAACAGTACATTAAAAGGATTGTTCACCACGACCAAGTGGGATTTATCCCTGGGCTGCAAGGTTGGTTCAACATCTGCAAATCAATCAATGTGATACAATATATTAACAAAAGAAAGAACAAGAATCATATGATCCTCTCAATAGATGCAGAAAAAGCATTTGACAAAGTATAGAATCCTTTCTTGATCAAAACTCTTCACAGTATAGGGATAGAGGGTACATACCTCAATATCATAAAAGCCATCTATGAAAAACCTACAGCAAATATCATCCTCAATGGGAAAAAGCCGAGAGCTTTCCCCCTAAGATCAGGAACGTGGCAGGGATGTCCACTATCACCACTGCTATTCAACATAGTATTAGAAGTCCTAGCCACAGCAATCAGACAACAAAAAGAAATCAAAGACATCCGAATTGGAAAAAAGAAGTCAAACTCTCACTTTTTGCAGATGATATGATACTGTATGTGGAAAACCCAAAAGACTCCACCCCAAAACTGCTAGAACTCATACAGGAATTCAGTCAAGTGGCAGAATATAAAAATCAATGCACAGAAATCAGTGGCATTCCTATACACCAACAACAAGACAGAAGAAAGAGAAATTAAGGAGTCGATCCCATTTACAATTGCACCCAAAACCATAGGATAACTAGGAATAAATCTCACCAAAACAGCAAAGAATCTGTACTCAGAAAACTATAAAACACTCATGAAAGAAATTGAGGAAGACACAAAGAAATGGAAAAATGCTCCATGTTCATGGATTAGAAGAACAAATATGGTGAAGATGTCAATGCTACCTAGAGCAATCTACACATTTAAAGCAATTCCTATCAAAATACCATCCACTTTTTTCAAAGAAATGGAACAAATAATTCTAAAATTTGTATGGAACCAGAAAAGACCCCGAATAGCCAGAGGAATGTTGAAAAAGAAAAGCAAAGCTGGCGACATCACAATTCAGACTTCAAGCTCTATTACAAAGTTGTCATCATCAAGACAGTATGGTACTGGCACAAAAACAGACACATAGATCAATGGAACCGAATAGAGTGCCCAGAAATGGACCCTCAACTCTATGGTCAACTTATCTTTGACAAAGCAGGAAAGAATGTCCAATGGCAAAAAGACAGTCTCTTCAACAAATGGTGTTGGGAAAATTGGACAGCCACATGCAGAAGAATGAAACTGGACCATTCCCTTACACCACACACAAAAATAGACTCCAAATGGTTGAAAGACCTAAACGTGAGACAGGAGTCCATCAAAATCCTTGAGGAGAATATAGGCAGCAACCTCTTTGACCTCAACCGCAGCAACTTCTTCCTAGGAACATCGCCAAAGGCAAGGGAAGCAAGGGCAAAAATGAACTATTGGGACTTCATCAAGATAAAAAGCTTTTGCACAGCAAAAGAAACAGTCAACAAAACCAAAAGACAACTGACAGAATAGGAGAGGATATTTGCCAATGACATCAGATAAAAGGCTAGTATCCAAAATCTATAAGGAACTTATTAAACTCAACACCCAAAGAACAAATAATCTAATCAAGAAATGGGCAGAAGACATGAACAAACATTTTTCCAAAGAAGACATCCAAATGGCCAACAGACACATGAAAAAGTGCTCAACATCGCTCGGCATCAGGGAAATCCAAATCAAAACCTCAATGAGATACTACCTCACACCAGTCAGAATGGCTAAAATTAACAAGTCAGGAAACGACAGATGTTGGCGGGGATGCGGAGAAAGGGGAACCCTCCTACACTGTTGGTGAGAATGCAAGCTGGTGCAGGCACTCTGGAAAACAGTATGGAGGTTCCTCAAAAAGTTGAAAATAGAGCTACCATACGACCCAGGAATTGCACTACTTGGTATTTACCCCAAAGATACAAATGTAGTGATCCGAAGGGGTACATGCACCCCAATGTTTATATCAGCAATGCCCACAATAGCCAAACTATGGAAAGAGCCAAGATGTCCATCAATAGATGAATGGATAAAGAGGTGGTATATATATACAATGGAATATTATGCAGCCATCAAAAGGATTGAAATCTTGCCATTTGCAGTGATGTGGTTGGAGGGGGAGGGTATTATGCTAAGCGAATTAAGTCAATCAGAGAAAGACATGTATCATATGATCTCACTGATATGAAGAATTCTTAATCTCAGGAAACAAACTGAGGGCTGCTGGAGTGGTGCGGGGTTGGAGGGATGTGGTAGCTGGGTGATAGACACTGGGGTATGTGCTATGGTGAGCGCTGTGAATTGTGTAAGACTGTTGAATCACACACCTGTACCTCTGAAACAAATAATACATTATATGTCAAAAAAGAGACGAAGATAGTAGGAAGGGAAAAATGAAGGGGGGGAATTGGAGGGGGAGACTAACCTGAGAGACCATGGACTCTGAGAAACAAACTGAGGGTTCTAGAGGGGAGGAGGTGGGGGGATGGGTTAGCTTGGTGATGGGTGTTAAAGAGGACCCATATTGAATGCAGCACTGGGTGTTATACTCCAATAATGAATCATGGAACTCTACATCAAAAACTAATGATGTAATGTATGGTGATTAACATAACATAATAAAATAAAAAAAAAAGAAAGAAAGTGCATGGGCTTTCAAATACAAAAACCAGGTATCTAATCCTAATTTAGTCTTTATGAAATCAGGGAAGTTGCCATCATTCTCTTGTTCTCTCAATTCAAAAATAGGAATTGTTACATCTATTTTATTGTGCCAACAAATTGGCATTATGTTTTTATTTGTTTTGTAAACATATCTGTGCCCCCTCCCTTTTAACATTCAAGAATTCTTTACCTTGTGAGTTTTGGCGAGTGGCAAAGACCTCTTTCGCCTAGAAATCTGGAGATGACCGCTCTACTCTGCCACAGGCACGTGGCAAAGCAACTGCCTGTCAGATTTACCCGCTCCAGTGTTTGGTTCTGGCTGGTGACATCATAGAGGCACTCACTCTCTGTCCCTTTCTGTCAACATGGGCAGTAGCCATGATTTCGAGGCTTAGTTCTTGGCACAGAAATGACAGCAATGTGCCCAGTGCTTGATGGTGGCAGCAAACTTTTCTTCATCACATCAGTTCTGCGGCTCAGTTTTGGGCATTGTTCCTGGAAGTTCAGCTCGAGTCTGCTTCCCTAGCACTCCCAGCCATTCTGGGAACTATCTGATATATCCTTAATCTCATTTTCTGCCTACTCGGTGAGAGTCTGCTTCTGTTGCTTGAAACTAAAAACCTCAAGTGGATGAAGTGCTCAGCAACCACTTGAGGCCTCAGCCTCATGATGATGGCCTCAGCCTATGTAGGGCCAGTGGGTTTGGCAAGTGAGAGTCAGGCTGATAAGCTCAGGTCAAGGCTAGGTTGAGAGGCTGCCAACAAACCCAGAGTTTGAGGCCTTACATGCTTGATGCTCTGAGCATTGCACACAATCATTTGGGTTCAGAAAGGTGAAAATGAGGTAATCATTGACGATTCAAGCAAACACATAGGCTCTTCTTTCCACTTTTGTTTCTGACTTTTGGTCTGACTTAATGCTCAGAATATTTATTTATTTATTTATTTATTTATTTATTTATTTATTTAAGAGAGAGAGAGAGAGTGCACAGCGGGCAGGGGCAGAGGGAGAGGGAGAGAGAGAATCTCAAGCAGACTCCATGCTCAGCGCAGAACCTGATATAGGGCTTGATCTCACAACCGTGAGATCATGACGTGAGCTGAAACCAAGAGTAGGAAGCTTAACAGACTGACCACCCAAGTGCCCCAATGCTCAGAATAAATTCTGTTTCATTCACTCACCAAGGGAGTGTAGGTTAAGGGGTTCAGTAAGTATGAAATGCTGTTCATCTAAAAAGCAAGGGGCAGGCACCTGGATGGCTCAGTTGGTTAAGTGTCTGCCTTCGGCTCAGGTCATGGTCCCAGGGTCCTGGGATCGAGCCCCGCATCGGGCTCCCTGATCCGCGGGAAGCCTGCTTCTCCCTCTCCCACTCCCCCTGCTTGTGTTCCCTCTCTCGCTGTGTCTCTCTCTGTCAAATAAATAAATAAAATCTTTAAAAAATAAAAATAAAAAGCAAGGGGCAATAAATAAATAAATAAATAAACAAATAAATAAATAAATAGCTAACAAGAGACAGCCAGTTTGGGGGACACACCAATTAATTGAAATGGAGGCATTTACAAAAGTCCTCACATTTACAAAACTTTGGCCCCAAAGTAAGGCATCATTTCAACATAATGTATCTTTTGGTGGAAGTGTTTAGTTTCTCTCACTGTAAATACTAAAACCTTTTGTGCAGTTAGCCTTTAATTTTGCTTTTATTTTTTTTACTTTATTTTTTATATAGATTTTATTTATTTATTTGAGAGAGAGTGAGTGAGAGAGAGAGCACAAGCAAGGGCAGAGGGAGAGGGAGAAGCAGCCTCCTCCCTGCTGAGCAGGGAACCCGATGTGGGACCCGATCCCAGGACTCTGGGATCATGACTTGAGCCGAAGGCAGACGCTTAACTGACTGAGCCACTCAGGCACCCCTGATTTTGCTTTTAAAGACTTTCTAAATTCCCTAAAACTACAAAGAATAATAAGCTATTAAAAAAAAGTCCCATACAACTTGGGCTTAGAGGAAAAACAAGGGATAATGTATCCTTTAGAGCTGGGCTTAGAGTCATGAGGGTCTGATTTCTGCTCCCCAACTTGCCCACTCCCCAGCTGTGTGATAGACAGCTGGATGCTTAGACCCTCTTTGCCTCATTTTCCCCCTTTGTGAGAGTGAGTCATAAGTCGTGCTTCACAAGGCAGTTTTGAGGACAGAATACTCGAGATCATGTATATATTAAAGCCTCTGCCTGGAGACTGACACAGGAGGTTCTCAAAGAGGACGTCTTGATTTTGATTCTGAAATTATTCTGACATAACTGAAGATGATTTTATATGGTGAAAGGGAGAAATGCCAGGCTCTTCTATATTACAATTAATGTAGATTTTCAGGAAATTGCTCTTTTTATTATTGATATTTTCTCATAATCTTAGAAAATGAGCCAAAAATGATTGTTCCAAATCCTTATTACAGACGGGAATCGTTTTTGTTTTGTTTTGTTAATAAAAGGGGCGGGAGTGGGGTAAAGGGAGAGAAGATTCAGATGGTGATAAATTGGGGCTACAAGAGGCCTAAGTCTGTTGCTCTGGGGTGGAGGGAAAGGGGTGTGGGAAGCTTGGGGCAGCTTGGCAGGAGGAGCAGTCCTTTCTTTCTTTCTTTCTTTCTTTCTTTCTTTCTTTCTTTCTTTCTTTATTTGACAGAGAGAGAGACACAGCGAGAGAGGGAAAACAAGCAGGGGGAGTGGGAGAGGGAGAAGCAGGCTTCCCACTGAGCAGGGAGCCGATGCGGGGCTCGATCCCAGGACCCCGGGATCATGACCTGACCCGAAGGCAGACGCTTAACGACTGAGCCACCCAGGCGCCCCAGGAGCAGTCCTTTCTTATGTCTGTGTCTTCTGCCCCTGAGTAAGGGCGCTACACAGGCAGCGTGAATCTGCCCTCCTTCGCCATCTTCTCTCCCACACATGCGCAGGAGGGATTCGCGAGCTTCTTAGAGACTGCAATTCCCGAGAGCCCAAATCTGCACGTGCATAAGGAAAGAGTGCCCTTAAAGTGGAGCAGAGGCATGAAAGAGCTTTAAAAACCCTGCCTCCTTTGAGTGTGAAGGATTGAGAGATGTGAGTGTTACACAGAATGTCTCCAGAGAGGGGGGATTTGTTTATGCTTTGATGTGCGGCCAGAGCCCTTTGTAGAGCTTATCATTGTGTGATGTTGGCCTAAAGCCTTTGCTTGGTGGGGGCCTGTTCCCAGCTCCTCCCGCCCCCGCTGTCTCGGGAATTCTGAGACTACTTTGTGATAGCAGAGCTTCAATGCACCCCGAAGTCATTCCTTTTGCCTGCCATGCTTCTGCTCAGGCTTTTCAACTTTCCTGACAGTTTCTTGTCAGAACATTCTCTTGGGGAATGAGGTTCTTCATCTCCTGCCTGGAATTCTAAATGTAAGAAGCAAAAGTTGTTAAAGAACATCAAGGGAAGTCTTGATCCACAGACTCTGGTACCCACCTTCAGGGATGTTGTTAGTGCCTTGGGTGAAGTGTTCCAAAAGTGTGTCCACCATTTACTGTACCCCAACCTGACAAGCTTGTGGACTTGCTTGTGACAGAGGTGGCTTCTCTGGGAGTGTCTGAGCAACGTCAGGCAGCTTCCTGTTTTCAGGTCTCTACTGGTCTGGTTCAGATACTTCTAACCCTCTGGATGTTCAGTAATAGTCAACACAGCTCTGGAAGAGTTCCTTCAATGAGGAGAGACACTTCTTTTTTATGGCTACACCATTGAACCCATTTTGTCTGTCCCTCCTGGACAGCTCGTATTTGATTAATTTTGCTGAGCCTTGGTTTTCTCACCTCAAAAACGGGGAACAAGATTTTCAATGTTGCAGGATGGCCTTGGAAATAATGAGATAATGGTTGGAAACCACTTGACATGTCATAGGCCTTGAGTTTCCTTCTCTTCGTGTTCATAATGACTGCCACAATCTGTCATCCTTAGGGATGATCCCACCATCTGTTTTCTGCACGGGTCATGCTGCAAAAAATGCCACTAAATGATACATAGAAGAACGACACTCAGTACTGCCCAGTGAAAAGCTAATGAGACCTGTTAATTAACTAGATTTTTTTCAACCCTGTGCTTTTGCAGAACAAGATAAATGACAGAAATTAGGACATGATTGTCATACCAGGTGAAATGAAAAGGGAATTTTACAGCATATGCACTGAGTGATCTCAGTCACATGTACATTATTGTACTGGGGTCACTAGTGACATGTTTTGCATATTGACTCTGAACACACCTAGACCCTTAATTACCAAAGAAATATTACATTCATTATTAGCTCTCATGTTTGAGTGGTCTAGAAGATTCTGATGATCAGAGGATTCCAAATTCTTGAATTTCCAGTAATCAAAGTTTTCTTAAATAAAAATCCAATCAGCAATACTAACCACTGCTTCATTTAGAACATGGACATCAGTTGCCAGAGATGGATCCCGACCCTTTGATAATTAAGTTCAAGACCACAATAGAAAACATCTAGAAGTTTCTAACCAGAGAGTAATTACTAATTACACCCAAGATCCCATTAGAAATTTTAGCCTCATTCTACCTCAAACTATATATCTTTCTGATTTAAATAAGAATTTTAAAGATTTTCTTGTAATTTGTAGTAATGTGGGAAAGAAAAAGGTAAATGATGACAAGACAAAATTATCTGCATAATCACTGGTGCATTGGTACATTATCATTACTGATTCAGAAGAGCCACCTTAGTGACGATTATAATCCAAGTTTTATATATTCTTAGATGGCAGGATTTCACTGAGGTATGTCTGTGGTGTTTTCCAATAGATTGGCAAATTCATTAATAAGTAGCCAAAGCTCTGCCTCAAGATTTAGCATATTTAGTAGAAATTAGACTTGTATATGAAGTCTCAGCAGAAAACATCCATTCCTAATACCCTGTGATGCTCTTATTGGGCTGGTTCTAGGAGATGATACTTAATTCTCCTTCCTGACACTTTTATCTGGTTGATCCTCACAAGGGTGATTCAATTACAGCTCATTCTTGGTTGTCCATAGGCATGCGCTATAATACTAACTTTAGTAAATAAAATCTACAGGTGGCATCAAACCATATTTTGGTTAGCTCAAACTTAGGAGATTTTCTTTGTGTTTTCACAGTATCTTGTGCTAGATCTAGGTATAGGGAAAGCAGGTTTAAATATGTGAAGACTAGAGCTGGTAACAAGAAATACTAATCTGTTGGTACAGGACTCAGAAACATAGTAGAAAACCAATGAAGAGTGCTTTTACTACCTTTCATGTCTCACCTCTATCATTTAACAGAGATAAGAATACCTATGTATCAGGCTAAGGGAAGAAGAAGAAGAAAATGACCAGAGCTGTAGGATTATTGAACAATCAGTGTGAAATAGTGGAGGATTAACTAGGATATACAATTTGGTTCCCCAAGACAAATCATTTTTTTAAAGATTTTATTTATTTATTTATTCTAGAGAGAGAGGGTGCATGGGCGAGGGAGCAGTTGGGGATGGGGGGAGGGTCAGGGCAGGGGGAGAGGGACAAGCAGGCTCCATATTGAGCGTGAAACCCAATGACACAGGGTTCAATCTCATGAACTCGAGATCATGACCTGAGTGGAAATCAAGAGTGGGATGTTCAGCCAACTGAGCCACCCAGGCACCCTGTCCCAAGCCAAATCTTGCCAGGGAGATTCTATAGGCCTTTCACACAAAAATACTTCTGTTGCTAACCCTCAAATACTATAAAAGCTGTTTGGGCATAGGGTATCTTAGAAATTATTAGAGACCAAGAACATGACTGTGCACAAATGCTTGAACTAATGCAGCCTGAAAACAATCCTGTGACTTGTTTATTATACATTTACATAAAGGCAGGGATCTGGAAGTTCTAGACTCATTGCTCTTGGTATTGCAATAAAATCTAGTGAATTAGTTTAATCAGATGTTTCAGGTTTCTAGCCCCTTTTGGCTCTTAAACACCCAGCTAGGGTCTTATTTCTGTGGGGTCTCATCCCAAATTAAGGCAGGCAATGAGTGACCAGAAATAAATTCTTAATAAAGAAGCCAAATCTGAAAAGTGCCATCTTGAAATGTAGCAAATTAAATCTGAGTTGAGCAAGAGAAAGCAAAAAAATGTCCATGTCAAGTTAACCGTAATTAGATAACCATAATTTCATGATTATGGAAGTAAAGTATCCCTTTCTGTAGGATATCTAACACTGGGAAGTTTTGAACATCGCACATAAATTGGAAAGAACTTGGACATGAGTAATAAAAATGGAGCTGGAAGAACTGATTTATGGGGGAAGATGAAAAGATTTTAACATGGATAGCTTGGCTAAGTGAAGAACAGATCCTTTGATTAATAACTATGCATTCTTGAAGTGCACAAGTACTAAGAAAAAAATCAGTAATTTTCTGGGTGTAGAAAACATGAATAATGGAATCAATTAAGTACAGGAAAATCAGCTGAATATAAAATGTAAAATATCTATTTCTGGATTTTTCAGATGTGCCTCTTGAGGTACTTTCAATGTTAAATATTTTCTAGTAAAATGGATAAGTTCTTAATATTTTCCATCTTTTTTTAAACAAAAGAAGCAAAATCTCCCAGGGGCTTGAAGGGATGCATTTTGTTCACAGAGGCAGAGTGGTTAGATTCTGGGGCCCATGACCTTCAGAATAAAATTTCTTAAATCAAATGTAGTTGGTCCTAAAGCCACAGAAGGGGTTCTACTTTTTCTCTGGGAAATATCTGTCAGGCCTCTGAGAGTTGCCAGGGCATTGGCACCCATTGGTGCAGGATGCCCTGAATGCACATTATCACCTCTTCAAAGGTATCCAGTTCCATTAAAATTTATTAATGAACTATTTCAGCATGGTTATGCTAGGGGTTTGGTTTCTGAGACATAAGCTACAAATTCACCTGCAGTGGTGAGGAATGAATCCAGGGATTCCAGAAAGGCTGGTGCAATGGTTTAACACACCTACCTGGGTCTCTGTCACCCCAACCGATCTTGAAATCCACTTACTAACCATTTAGTCTTGGGCAAGTGCCTAACCTTTCTAGGGCTTACTCAGTTTCCTCTTCTGTGAAATGCGGTAGCTCCAAAGGTTGTTGTGAGGATTATATCAAAGATTATATTTGTGGATTATATTCACAGTGCCTGATTCTTAGCAAATGTTCAGTAAGTCTTAGTAATTATTCTTGCTGTTACTAGCCCTGCCCTCTACCCTGATTATATCTTCCAACCATGACTACACCTCTCCTTCCGAAGCTGAGGGCCAGTGGTGGGCCATTCTAGGGGAAGCTGGGAGACAGAAGATATTGTCATCGTTCCATAAGAAAGCAAGGGATATTTCACATTGATATATGTGACGTTAAACCCTCCACAGTTTAAACTAAAATCTGAATAGTCTGGTTTGTTTAAATTATAATATTCTGAGAGAAATTCAGTTTTATTACATTTCATTATGAATAAAATCACTTTGCATATTTCTCTTCTTCCCCCCCCAAGTCTTAGTTTACTAGTTTTATTTGTGTTCTTTCTGTTACTAATTTTTTAAATTCTAATTTCTATTCTACTGTGATGTAGTAGTTCCTGGTTATATTATAGCCACCCCAAATCCTTTGTGTAGGAAGTAAGGATATAAACAAATAAATGAAATATACATAGTTGATCTCCAAAGAAGACATACAAATGGCCAACAGATACATGAAAAAATACTCCACATCACTTGTCATCAGGGAAATACAAATCAAAACCAAAATGAGATACCACTCTACATCAGTTAGAATGGCAAAAATTAACAAGACAGGAAACAACAAATGTTGGCGAGGGTGTGGAGAAAGAGGAACCCACTCACGCTGTTGGTGGGAATGCAATCTGGTATAGCCACTCTGGAAAACAGTATGGAGGTTCCTCAAGAAGTCAAAAATAGAGCTACCCTATGACCCAGAAATTGCATTACTAGGTATTTACCCCAAAGACACAGATGTAGTGAAAAGAAGGGACACCTGCACCCCAATGCTCATGGCAGCAATCTTCACAATAGCCAAACTGTGAAAGGAGCCAAGATGCCCTTCAACAGATGAATGGATAAAGAAGGTACGGTTCATATATAATGGAATATGACTCAGCCATCAGAAAGGATGAATACCTACAATTTACATAGACATGGATGGAACTCGAGGGTATTATGCTAAGTGAAATAAGTCAATCAGAAAAAGGCAATTATCGTATGAGTTCACTCATATGTGGAATATAAGAAATAGTGCAGAGTATCATAGGGGAAGGGAGGCAAAACTGAATGGGAAGAAATCAGAGAGAGAGACAAACTGTGAGAGACTCTTGACTCTGGGAAACAAACTGAGGGTTGCAGAAGGGAGGGGGTGGGGGATGGGGTAACTGGGTGATGGGCATAAAGGAGGGCACATGATGTGATGAGCATTGGGTGTTATACACAACAAATGAATCAATGAACACTACATCAAAAAATTAATGATGTATTATATGTTGTCTAACTGAACATAATAAAAATAAATAAAATAACGGATAAAAAAGATAATCTAAAAAAAGAAATATACAGAGTTGAAATACTTATAAAACCAAATTATATGTATATAGTTCAGGAATATATGCTCATAGTGTTAAGGAATAAAAGAAATTTGTGTCAATGAAAAATAACAAATTAAGGATGTTGATACACCCTGGGGGAAAGGAAGGGGAATTTGAGGAGAATCCAAAGGGCTGTAGCTATCCTGGAAACATTTGGAATGGATATAGGGAGATAAGTGGAGTGTAGGCTCCTGTACGATGACATACTTTTCATTCTGAGTGATCCTGGAAAAGTTGGCATAAAGACTGACTACTAAGACAAATAAGATCAATCCAAAGGTGATGAGAACTCTAAAGCACAGTTGGCTTTTGCATGTGTTGCTCGTGACTTGGTTCTCTGTGCTTCAGCTTGTGCCTTCTGATAGTGCTAATGTTCCTTGCTGGTATGAATATTTTCTGTCCTTATTATTTTATTTTCTGGGAACTTGTTGTACATACAAGGGTTTTATTAACAGCTTTGTCATCTAAAGTTTTTAACACCAAATGCTTTACAGGCACCATCTCATCCAATTACTACTTACATTTCTTTATTCTCTTCTCTTAAAAATCCTTGTGATTCTATACTCAGAATCAGCAGAGTTGACTAAATTGAAAGACCATCGCTTCTAGGAAGGCTACTGCAGCAGTCATCTCAGAGACTGGGTTTTTAGGTACGAGGTGTGGCTGAACTGTCTTGCCTGGGTTAACTGTCATGAGGGCATAGTTCTGGGTTAAGAAGACCTAGAAAAGGCACAATTGGAAATTAGAGCCTAGACTTGGAAAACAAGGATCTTGGGTAAAGCAAATATAGAACAGGAAAAGAGATCAGGAACACAGGATGGGATCTCTTTGCTAGGCCCACTGGGATCCGTGGGCATGGGATTCAGTTTGGTAATGAATAAACATGAGAAACTGGAGTCCGATGGGGATGTCAGCATGAGTCACATGCTCACAGCCACACAGCTGGTCACTGGGAGAGCTGTCTTCAAATCTGGGTCTGCCTTACACTAGAGCTCCTGTCCTTTATTTCTATGTTATGAACTTGTGTACATAGTTTACGGTTACTTTTGCTCAAGTGAGCGAATGTGTAAAGTCCTTCACTTGTCTATAAAAGCCTAATTTCTACCTCAGGCTCCTATTGTTTCTGATGCAAACATCATCATGTAGTCATTACCAGGGACACTCAGTCATGTTAAGTTGCTGTGTCATTTCAGGTTTGAGGTTATTCAATTACTGTTCCTGGAGTTAATGCTATGCTTAGAAGGCTATGCAAATGGTGGAGAGAGGTTTATTTCATGACTTGGGTTTGTCTTGGTGGCCTGCCATTGTCCATTCATTTGATGATCTGGCTTATCTCCACCATAATGGCATTTTAACAGCATTCTCAGCTGAACCCTACCGGATGGGCCACTTTGTAGTCTCTGCATTGTAGTCTCTTCTATAATTCCTCTATAACCTGTCAATACTGTCTTCTGGCCAACTGCTGCACCCACCCTGGGGGACCACAACAGCCTTTGGGTGCACCCCCACTGATTCCAGGGCCGAAGGAATCTCCTGGGTTGTCCCCAGCCCTCTCCCTTTATACTCTGTGATGGCCACACCACCTGGCACAGTCAGCTGCTTTCCAAGGACTTCACCTGAAAATAGAGGCTCAGGTCCTCCTAACTTGGAATCCAACAACTTAAATGGAGGGCTGAAGGAGTTTTTGGGTCCCCTTGGAGGCTGAGCTTGAAGAAAGGAGGGGTTAGGACACAGTCTCCCCACCTCTCTCATTAATGGTTAACTCCCATGGCTTGTCCCTATTCTGTCTCTATTATCTTTTCCTCCCCAGCCCACAGCATTCTCTATCTAGACTGATGTGGGGGTGAAGAATTGAATCAGGCTGACAACATCTACTTCCTAATCCTTCGGTCTTTTTCATGGATCTGAAATGTTAGAGCTCACTCGTTCAGCTGTTCCTTTTTAAACCCTTCCTTAGAGCAAAATGGCCTGTGGTCTCCCAGCCTCTCAGCGTGGGTCACTTCTGTAGGGGGCTAAGAGGGAGCAACGCACCAGTTCATGTTTGCATATCATTTTTCAACTTCAGAGAAATAATTCCACCTCATCAGAGGCATCTTTTTTAGGGGAGATCCCAAGCGTTCATAATAGTATTTTGTAAAAGTTGCTGATGTTGAAAATTTGCCTAAATAGCTAGGACTTCGTAAGTTCAGTAAAAGTTATTTAATTTTCTGCTCTGCTGTTACTTCAGGAACCTTGACATTTAAGACACATAAAAGGAATCATTATGTAAGTTATAAAATTAACAAGTACTGTGGCAGTTCACGAAATACCTGAGCCAAGTCTCTCTTAGTGCAGGTGTTGTTTCAAAGGTGAGAGAAATTTGGCATTGACAAAGGATGTCGATTGTGTGGGCTTGTGCTACTTACACTATCAATCACCCCTGTGTGCACAAGAAATAGCTCTGTTACAATCATCTTTAAGGGATTGCCCGGATCTCTTTTGTTCATTCAAACTGGTTTTATCCTCAACTCTTCCTTCATCTCCATATCCAAGCAGAAACCAAATTGTATCTCGTGATAGTTGTCCTGGCTTCTTCATCCCCATTATTACTGCCTTAGTTCAGACCCTTATCTCTTGTTCAGAATATTATTACAGCCTCTAGTCTCTTCCTGCCTCACCCTGTACATACTCTGCTTACACACAAGTACTCTTTATGAAATACAAACCTGATCTTGACTCTCTCCTTTGAAAGCTGTGATGCCTATCTACTGCTTACAGAATAAAATACCAACCCTTGAGCAAGGGGTACAAGACACTTCACTGCCTGTGTGTACCCCATGTCAGCATGCACACATGCATCCATTCACTCATTCAATAGATTTTTATTGAATGCTTTATGGAAACAAATATAAATGGGCATAGTTTCTGTCCAGGTAAGAGTGTGAGTGTGAGCGAAGTGTAGGTAGAAAGGAGAAAAACAAGGAGAGAAACGTTTACATGGGAGTATGCAAAAGACACATTTCTTAGCTAAATCCTTCCAGGAAAATTGGGAAGGCTCATCTTCCACTATAGTTAATGTAGCTTTTCCAACACACCTTTAATTCAGCTGTTCCAGAAAACATAATCTTTCACCTCTGCTAGGTTATGATTTTCTTGATAAGCAGATTCTTCTTTCTCATCCTTGTATTTCTCAGGTTGTCTAACACAGTTACTTGGAACACTGTGGCACCCGGTAATCCATGGTCGAATCAAGACATTGTTCTGATTTTTGTCTGAAATAAGCTGAGGTTTGGAACTACATTTGCTACTGAGGGATGTTCATTTTGATAACAGTTATTTATGAAAAATAATGTATTTATTATTTCTCCTTGGTACACTCTTAAGAGTTTTGCCTCAGTATCTTTTTTAATTTTCCCAGCCATAGATGAAAGTAAAGAATTTACTCATTCACTCTCAAAACCTAGACTCTGTACTTAGCATTTTCAAGAGATGGGTTTTGGATATTCATAGAAGGTAAAGGCTCCTGATTAAAACAACAAACAAGATAATGGAGGAAACACTGTGACAACAGCACTGAGTGAGTAGATGAGAAAGGAGTCAGACTGATCATGGAAAGATTCCTGGAGAAGGTGAGCTTCTAGCCTGATTTTGAAAGCAGGGACAGGTGAAGATGGATAGAAGCAAGGAAAAAGGACATTCCGAAGAAAGCAACCTTTATGCAAAGATGAGTACTATATGTGGGGCATGAGATGCGGACTGGTTAGACTATAGTGAGGAGAACATTTAGCATTTTTTTTTTTTTTATTGTGCTTGGTGTGCCTGCTTATTTATTTATTTTTTAAAGAGTCTATCTTGGACTTATAAGGCACTTAACAATTTCTTGATTGCCCAGATTGATAGAAAACAGTTTTAAAAAAAAAAAAAGCAAGAAAACTGAGATCCAGGTAAAGTCTCCTAGAAAATATATTGAATTAATTTTAAATGCATAATAGTCCTTTTCTTTTGGAATCAGAGTTTCAGAATACAGTGGTACAGTGGACCATTATTACTACCCACCCAACTGCCTTCCCTACTTCTGGAATTATATTCTTTTCCCTTTTGGAAATGTCTCCAATCTCCACTTGTATCAAGTGCTCCTGATGGAAATTTTGCATTACAGTAATCTACCTCCTGGGCATAGAGGTGGGCGGGAGACCCAAGCTGAGCCAGTCCATTCCAGGCTCTCCCTTTGGGTGATGGGTGAAGCTGGGAGGTATAAAGTGAGGAGCAGTAAATGGTTCTGCTCTGACCCTCTTAACCAAAGCCAGTCTGAAGGAAGGATGTTGGAACTCAAGAAAGAAGTTAACTTGAGACATGAGAGAACATCCTGGTTATTCTGGCCCCACCCCAATTTTCTCTAAGGCCACCTGCAGCCTAGAGCTATTTGCAGCTGACTCCCTGACCCCCAAAATGTCCCCTTTTGTCATGCAAGTTTAAGTTATGTTTCTAGCATTTTCAGCAGAAGCTGAGCTCACAAATTTAGTGACTTAAGATCTACAGAATCATAAAAGAAATGTTATTGTGAGGAGGCTTTCCAGAGAGCAAACCAATTTTCATTTTCTATTATCATCAGTACTCTGATTCAAAAGAAGCCTGATTATTTTTAGGATAGTCTGGATTAGAACACCACTATCTCAACTTCTAGAAGAGGAGGGTCATTAAGAGTCATCTTCTCCCATCTGGGTCTGACTATCATGATGCCAGCTTTCTCAGTGTGGTGAAAAGGCATTAGAGCATAGAAAAGAGAATCTGTTTCCTGGCAACCCAGAGTCCAATAGGCTCTTGTTGCTTTAGGTGCATCTGACATTCTACTGGGGCACAAATGGGCCCCTGCTGTGGCCAGATTGTTTTCATGTTTTATCTGTTTTCTTTTGAAAAAGGTTGCGCTCTCTACTTTGTTTTGTGATGTCTGGGGGTACTGTGTTTATGTGGTTTTTGGCAAGTGTGCTTGACCCTGGATTCCTCAAAGTGTCGTTCTCTGAGGCAGCAGAATGTGCACTAAAGGCTCTTTTAAAAATACAAAAGGCTTTTTTTGCGGAGAAGGTGGTCCTTGATTGGTTAAGGTATAATTATTTGTCAGAATGAATATACTATTACTAGGACATTTTAGAGCAGGAGCAAAACTTAAAAAAAAAATTCAGCAATAATAATTACATGTAAGAAAACTAAGGTAGATGTTTTTTGATGATCTCTTTAAGATTTGTATCACCATTATCATCTTTGCATTAGATGTTTATTTAGCAGGATCTAATGGAGAACATCTTGTCAAGATTTGGAGACACCAAAATGAATATAATATGTTTTCCAACATCTATAGGATTGCAATCTTGTACAGAAGTCATGGCACATATTGGTATAACCAGAGTGTGTCTGGGCTACACAGAAGAAAAAAATAGTGAAAAAACAAATACCCAAGCCCGTAATACTTCTCTGGCTCATCTGCTATGTATAGTTTGGCCTACAGTTCCCTCCTCAAATTTCTCTCCATTGGTTCAGGAAGCTCTGAAGGGGTATCTCACTTGTACTAACCAACATAGATTTCTTGTCTACTAGGTTGAGTCTGAGAGTTCTTCATCACGCCTTACCAGGGCCAGTCTCTTGGCTACCCTGGGAGACTACCACGTTCTCTCTCCTGCTTTTGGTTCTTCAGGGATGTTGCTTGCCAACAGATTTGTAATGTGGTCCTCTCATTTGCTTTCCATGTGTAGGTCAGTTTAGCTTCCTAACCAGGCTTCTACGGTCTTCTTCCTTCTCACATCTCACAGATCTCTGCCTCCTGGGTGACTGCCCTGCTCAAGAGAAGACAATGTTTTCTGTGCCCACTTGATGCTCTGGTCTATTACCTGGGCTAAAGAGAAGCAGCACTTTGTGTGCTCTGGGCCTTATAGAGATCTTCATAAAGCAGCACTTTTATTTATTGACTTTATACACTTTAATTCCTAAGGATTTCAGCTGAGTTCTGCTAGGATTGTTGGGTAGCATAGTGATTGAGGGGCCAGGGGACAACAGAAACAGCATATATCAGGTGGCACTTAAAACCACCCCTCCTCTCTCACACTGACCTACCAGGCTTGGATTAATCTTTGTTGAGCACAGATTACTTTCACAAGATGCTTCTTTGGTTTTTAGGCATGTAGATCTTATCTTTCTCAAACTCAACATCCCGTTCCATATATATTTGTTTGATAAAAATATATTGAGTACCCATTCTGTCTCAGTTACTCTGCCAGGCCCTAGGGTTATGCTGGTTGATGAAACATCCTTCATTTCCATCATTATACATCTTAGCAGGACAGATTATAGCCACAAACTGTCTGAATATTCACTGGATAAACAGCTTATAACACCTACTGCCCCTACTGCCCAACAGATGAACAACAGAAGATTGCATTTGTGAAATGCCAAGGAAAGAAGCACCATAGGACTTCAGAGGAGCAATTGATTCTTGGAAAGGCTGGACTAAGCTTTGTGGAAGAGTTGGGAATTGAGTTGAGACTTGAAGGAATGGAAGGACTAGATGAATGAAATGATGAATGAAAATACAAAGGAATGACATTCCATGAGGAATGCATATGGTGGGTCCAAGAAGAGAAAGGCAGTACGGATTTGTACGTATGCATGCCAGGAGGAATGCTCAGGACAGTATGGAGTCACACTGACCTTGATTAAAATCACAGTTTGATCACTTAGCATGCATGTGTGTGACCTTGGGTTACTAAATTAAATTCTCTGAGCCTCAGTTTCCTAATCTGTAAAATGAGGATATCAAAACCTACTTCATGGGTTTTCCTATGGATTATAAGAATACAAAGTATATAAATGTAGATAAAGCACTAAGAATCATGTCTGGCAAATAGTAAGTGCTTAAAAACCGATAGGTCTTGCCAGTTTGGTTGGAGCAGATGATGCATGTAGGGTGAAGGAAGTACTCATTTTGATATTTCAGTTTGGGAGTTTACCCATTGCTGTTGTGTGGAAGAAAATGCCTGAGGAACACTCTCTGCTTGGTTACTCACACGGGGAGAAAAAAAATTCAGATGGAAAAATAAATGGGGAAATGGACTGGTTTCTTGTACTTCTTCCAACCTCTTATCAGATGTGTTGAGCACCTGACCGACTCAGCCCGATTCTGTCCACGCACAGGACACGTGTGCACCAACTGGGGACTGGGGAAGGACACTCCTTTTCTCCCTTTGTCCTTTCCTTGCCATGCAAAGCAGGGGAAGACTGGTATATGAGATGATCTGACCATATCAGTGTTATTATGTCCTAAGATTAAGTTGAGTTTTCTTATTTTAAAAAAGCTATTAATACACAGGGCTCAAACATTTTTCCTTCCCCTCATAAAACACCAGCTTCCAAACACTTAGCTTTATTTGCTCCAATTTTGTCTTGTCCTTTGTAGCACAGTAAACTTCACTGACTGATTCGACTGGCTCAGTCTCACTGTTGGCTTCTAATCTGTTTCCTTTACAATCAATTGAAACTCAAAATCAACTGAGTGTTGATAAACAGGGGCTTCAAAGTGAAGATGCCATTTTGCACTAAAAGGACAAAATAGATCAACATCTTTAATTTAGAGTCTGCATACACAAGTCCTTGTTGAAATCTCACCTGAGTTGCTGCTACAGTCACAATAAGGTAAAATTAGAAGAATCAGAAATAATACATCTGGCTCTGGTTGGTTCTCAATGTCTCTTTCCTAAAAGAATGCAAACTTGTCTTAGAAAATCTGAGAGAAAAGCAGAGAATTATCAGTGGGAATGGGACATTTAAAAGTTGCAATAAAAACAACTAAAACAGGAAGAAAGTGAGAACATTTGGTAAATACAAAAGAATAAAAAAAAAAAACAACAAGTAGGAAAAAGAATTATTTAGGATAGGGGTGCCTGGCTGGCTCAGTCGGTAGAGCATGCAACCCATGATCTTGGGGATTGTAAATTGGAGCCCCATGTTGGATGTAGAGATTACTTAAAAAAATAAAATCTTCACTAAAAAAGAAAAAAAGACTCATTCAAGATAGGTTAACAGTTTGCAAATGTGACAAATCACGAAGAATTGTGGAAAGAATTGTACCCCCACATTGGGTGGGGATTCAAACAGTTGTCTCGATTGAATGGGAGGGAAGCAATGGAGCTTAGAGGCTTGATAATAGGAGGAAGAATCAAGCGGGATTATAATTCCATTCCAGGGGATTTCTTTTATTATGGATTAACAGCAGACAGAATAGCTCCCATCATGATTTAATTAAGCAGGGCATCCCTAAATTTGCATTCTTTGTCCTTTTGTTCCTCGTATGGCTTCCTAGCCTTTCTTCTGGTGGTGAACACCTGAGCATGATTGCAGTTACAGTGAATGAAGTGTCTCCATGGGGCGTGCCGGTAAGAACCATGGTGGGCACGAAGCATATTGTGTCTATCACTGAGTTTCCTGTGCCAGGCCCCAGACTGGGCACACATTAGGTGTTCCATGAATGCTGTGACATAAATAAATGAGTGCCCCTCTTGCTTGGCCAATTTACCCGTTTCTTTGAGTATTCTTTAAATTGATTGCTTATCCTTCCACTTCCTTGGAAGCCATGCTTTACCTCTGACATCCAAGAAACGTGAAAAAAAGAATAAAAGGAAAAAGAAAGGAACCACGAAGCCATAGGTCTTCGATTCCCAAAAGGGTTTCCCTGCTAACACAAAGTATTTCATGTGTATGATGAAAGAACCCAAATCATCTGGCTCCATCGTGACAGTAACTAATAGGCTGACAAGCTGTGCTTTGCCTGATAAATCACAGAGGGCTGGGTGTGTTTTTCATACCCTGCGTTTTGAGCTGCTACCTGACAGATGTCTGTCAGGCTGTGGCAAGAAGAACGAGCCTCAGGGAAGCCCCACGCTGCTGCTGGCACGCATGACTGGCTATGAAAATTAGCCTCCCTTCCCCTCCTAGGCCATCTCTTCCCTGGGCCTAGAACCGGAGGTATTTTCGTTATCCTACTTCTGGAAATTAGACTACAGAACTTGATTGTCCTGATTCTAGAGCATGGAGAGAGCCTAGTAAAAGGTAACAGATTTGAGAACGGCAGGGACACTTCTTGGGTGTGTGAAAGTAAGCGAGTATCAGGGAGTCCGTGCTTCCTGATCAATGAGAAGTGTGTGTCCTGTCTTCGTAGACTTGCCATAAGGATGCAGATCATGTGCTTGGGGTTTATGAAATGGAACCTGCTAGAGACTGAAGGCTTGTGTCTCCCCAAATTCATATGTTGAAACTGAATCCCCAGGGTGGTAGGATTAAGAGACAGGGGCTTTGGGAAGTGAGTAGGTCATGAGGGTGAGGCGGCCATGAGTGAGATTAGTGCCCTGACAAAGGAGACCCTGGAGAACTCTCTCTCCCTTTCCACCCAGTGAGGACCCAGCGAAACAGTCTGTGCACCAGGAAGGAGGCCTTCACCAGGCACCAACAGATCTCCCAGCCTCAAAAACGGTGAGAAATAAATGTTAGTTGTTTAAGCCACCCAATCTAGGGTACTTTTGTTACAGAAGCCCAAATGGGTTAAGACGGAACCTAAACCTATGGAGCAGTGGTTCTTTCCTGGAACAATTTTGTGTTCCCCTGCCTCTGGGGGCATTTGGCAATGTCTAGAAACATTTTTGGTTATCCCAACTGGGGACAGGTGCTACTGGTCTCCAGTGGAAAAGACCAGGGGTGCTGCTTTCTGCAATTCATAGGACAGTCCCTGCACCACACCAGGAATTATTCTGCACAAATTCTCAGTGGTGCTGTGGTTGAGACACCTGGCTGGGGAGCACGAATGCTCTAGCTCAGTGCAGAAGCTGATGGGTTTAATTTCTAGAATGATCGCTGCCTCATTCTACTTAAATAAACTCCCACTCAGAAACCCATCAGCTGACCCTTGTTCTCTATTTAAAAACCATTTGGGCTTTACTCTATTAAAATTAGGTTAAACTAATATGTTCTGCAGCAAATATATTTTAGAGACACAAAGAACCACAGTACTCTTCAGGTCTGAAGGCTGTGCTATCCTCCCACGGTCTCACAAAGTCTTCTGGAATATTTCCCCGTGCTGCCGCTCATCCTTGGACATGCTCCATGCAGTGGTGTGCAAGGTGTCTGCTTGTCTGTGGGATCTGCTTTCTGGCTCCTGGCTTGCTCAGATTTCTGTGTCACTGTGTTGGCAGAGTTGGCCCATCACTCTCTGAATGATGTCCCTCTCCAGCCCCCAAATTCATATATTGAAGTCCTAACCCCCGGTAGGTCAGAATGTGACTGGAGTTGGAGGTGGGCCTTTAAAGAGATGATTGAGTTAACAAGAGGTCTTTCGAGTGAGCCCTCGTCCAATATGACCAGTGTCCTTATAAGAGGAGATGAGGACAGAGACAAGTACAGAGGGAAGACCCGCAGCATCAGCATCTCCGGGGAACTTGTTAGAAATGCACATTCTTGGCCCCAGTCCAGACTTGCCGAATCAGAAACTCCCGGGGTGGGACACAGCAATTGGTGTTTTTATCAAGCCCCACGAGGGGTTCTGATGCTCTCTCAAGTTTGAGATTCTGGTCACTGTGTCTGCAATTCTCTGAGAATTCTCTCTCTCTTTCTCTTTTTTTCCTTCTCAGCACAGTTACTTCTGCCTGCAAGAACTCTCTGGTAGCTGAATCCCTCCCTGGAGTGACATCCTCTCCTTTCCTGAAATCACCCCTCATACTGCTTTACTAAGGGGAAATCAACAGAAAGTTCACAGGTTCAGTGATGCAATGTTTGGTTCTCTAATCATCCTTCCATTAAAATGAGAGCATTGGCTATTTCTTCCCCTGAAAGTTATTTTTCCCCAGACCAGGGTTATAACATCTTTCTCCCCAGTTGCAGTGTTAAATGTTCTTTTGTGATATCATCAGGCTGTAAGTTCCAAATTTATGGACTCGAAGAGGAAAGTGGGGGGGGGAGGTGATCTTCTTAGTAGTTTTAGATAAACAGTAATGTTAATAACTAAAATTCATAAAGCACTTTTCAATGTGCAATGCTCCTTTTACATGCTGACACATTAGTTTCCTCACCTGTGGAGTAGGGCTATTTATGCTTAGCTTATAGGTCTTTTTTTTTTAAAGATGTATTTATTTATTTCAGAGAGAGAGAAAGAGCACAGAAGGGAGAACAGAGGGAGAGGGAGAGAGAAACCCAAGCGATTCCACACAGAATGTGGAGCCCGACATGAGGCTTGATCTCAGGATCTGGAGATCACGACCTGCACCCAAACCAAGCGTCGGAGGCTTAACCGACTGAGGCACCCAGGTGCCCCAGCATATAGTTCTTTTAAAACAAGCCCATGAACTTGGTTTCCTACTTCCCAGATGGGAAAATGAGATTCAGAGAAGTCAGATGGCACACGAGGTCAGTTGGCAAAGAGATAATATGGGCCTGGTTTTCTCTGATACCGTCGTTGAAAACTAAGAAAGATGCCATTTGTTCCCACAGTATGCTTTTTAGCACTGAACAGAAGTGGCCCAGCCATCCAGGACTCTTGCTGCTATGTGCTTGGGAAAAAATTATGCTTCTTTCCTCTTCTGGCTGTGGGTCCTTGGCCTCACTATAAATAACTAAAATGTATAGCCCAGGGGGCCCTGCTTTCAATTCTCTTCTGTAAATTTGCAGAGGAGAGAAGACAGAATTTGCACTCTGGCTAATTAGGGCTAGAGACGGTTGTTAAAAATGCACTGGGACAAAAGCAAACCATCAGTGGCACGGTACTGTCAGCAGGGGGAGGACTTGGGGGATATGTGGCTGAGGACACCCAGGAGATGAAGGTGACTCTTCTTGTGATCACTGATGCCGGCACAAAGGAGCCTGAGGACCACTGGGGAAAGACGGGCACTGGCCACAAGCTGGACAGCTATTTCTGTATTTGACGCAGAAACTCTGGGTGACACCACAGATGATTGGCAAATAATTACCAGCAAAGCACCCAGATAGATTCATGTCAAAGACTTTGCAGGAAACTGGGAAATGCTGCTGAATCCCTGATGGAGTAGCAGAGTGAGAAAGAGTGCCTGTGCTTGTGGGCATGTATATGCGCGTGCTTCATGTTTACGACCGTGCGTGAGTGCGTGTGTATGGATGAGTGTGTGTGCACCTGTGTGTTTAATAGATTTGGGGGGCGCCTGGGGGGCTCAGTCAGTTAAGTGTCTGCCTTTGGCTCAGGTCATGATCCCAGGGGCCTGGGATCGAGTCCAGTGTCGGGCCCCCTGCTCAGCGGGGAGTCTGCTTCTCCCTCTCCCTCTGCCCCTCCCCCTGCTTTTGCTCACTCGCTCTCGCTCTCTGTCAAATAAATAAATAAATAAATAAATAAAATCTTTAAAAATATATATTTTTGTGTGTCCTCTACAATCCCCACAAATGATTAAGGGGAAGAACTTTGAATGATGTGCAAGTATGTTAGGGTGTCTTTGAGAAAATATAAATTTCTGGGGGCCATGGAAATTGAGATGGAATTTTCCTTGGTTCTCTTAAGGAGAAATGAGTGCCAGGATTTAGGGTATAATTAGAATTTGTTAAAGTGTATTCTTGGCAACCACCTACTTAATAGGTATTTTATGTCTTTTTCCCCCCCTCTTTTTCAAGGTGAGAGTCAATTATTTGCCATCCCTTAGCACGCTGGCATAGTCTTGCTCTGACCTCTGAAAACTGCCACCTGGCCCTGTTGTTTTTCGTTCTGAATGCGTAAGTTATTGTTGCCTTTTGCAGCATGATGATATAAGTAAAGCTCCAAATAACTCACAATAATAATACAAGAGTTAGGGGCGCCCGGGTGGCTCAGTTGGTTAAGCGTCTGCCTTCGGCCCAAGTCATGATCCCAGGGTCAGGTCATGATCCCAGGGTCCCGGGATCAAGCACCGCATCATGCTCCCTGCTCAGAGCCTGATTCTCCCTCTGCCCCTCCCCTCGCTTGTGCTCTCTCTCATAAATAAATGAATGATCTTTTAAAAAATAATACAAGAGTTAACATTTATTGTTTACCATACACTGGACATTGTTCTAAAATTTTATAGGTAATATAGAATTTAACTCCTACAATTTGGAGGCAGACTGATTGAACACCTATACTTATTTTCCTTCTTTTCTGAGAGCTTATTGTAATGAGAGCAGAGAATCAGTTTTTTTAAAGGTATAAATCAGAGACTGAAAACTGGCAAACCAAGGGCTGGATCTTGCCAGTGGATGTATTTTGATTGGCCTTTAGAATATCTTGAAAAATATTATTTCCTGACATTTGAAAACTAATGATTTCTCATAAAAGTTAATATTTCTGTCAAATCTGGAAAATCAAAGATTTAATGACATTTTCTTCTCACCATGGGCTGAGGGGTAGATAATGGTCACCATTCCAAATGAATGACAAGTCTTCAACAGGCTGCTACACAGACTTGTTTTATCTTCCTGGCCTGGGTTGTCATTTGATTTCATAATTCCTTATTTAAAAAATTCCATAACAGCAAAGGGAGCAGGAGAGGGCATCAACGAATGTGAAATTTCAACATATTTCTGGAAGATTGAAAGTGAATAGAAAGTTTTGATTTGGAAGTCACAGCTTAAAATACTCAGGCTAGTGGCACCTGGGTGTCGCAGTTGGTTAAGCATCTGACTTTGGTTTCAGCTCAGGTTGTGATCACAGGATTGTGAGATCAAGCCCTGCATCCGGCTCTGTGCTCATCGCAGAGTCTGCTTAAGACTCTCTGCTCCTCCCCACTGTGTGCTCTAAATAAATAAATAAATAAATAAATAAATAAATAAATAAATAAATAAATAAATATATATATTCACAGGTTGGACTAGCAGAACCCTGCTGAAGCTACAGAGTCTGGGTTAGGTAAACTGAGGGTGGAAGAAGGCAGGGGGCTGAAAATGGATGATGTATTTGATAATCTGTGTGGGGCAGTCAACCAATCCTCCCCAGGGCCATTGCAACATGCAGATGTCTTCACTCAGGTCAGAAACCCAGTTTCTGTCTTTTCTTGGTTTATTTTCTCTCTCTTTCTCCTTTTTTTTTGGCTTTATTCAACTATCACTGACAAGTAAAATTGTAAGATATCTTAAGCGTACATCGGGATGATTTGATGTACATATACACAGTGAAAGGATTTTGATACAGGTTTCCCCCGCTATCCAAAAGTAGAGCATTCCCACGAAAATTTTCCTAAGCTGAAATGGCATAAAGTGAAGAAGCAGTTACTGTTTCATAAAAGTGAAAATCCTCTTTTGGTGGGGGAAAACAGGTACTAATTTAGGTCTTTCACAAAAACAAAGTGCTGTAAAGCAAACTTTAGGATAACGGGGGAAGCCGGTATATGTGTATATATATATGTTGTGAAGGGATTCCCAACATCTAGTTAATTAACACATCCACCATTTCACGTTTGTGCCTTTGTTGTTGTTGTTATTGTTATTTGGTAAGAACATATAAGTTCTACTCCCTTAGCAAGCTTCAGACTTTCTTCATCTTACAGCTGAAAGTTTGTACCCTTTTACCAACCTCTCACTGTTCCCTGTGTCCCTACCCAGGTTCCAGCAAACACTTTACTACTGTTTCTATGAATCTGACATTGTTTTAGATTCCATAGATAAGTGATGCCATGTCATATTTGTTTTTCTTTGGCTTATTTCACTTAGCTTCTTTCCCCTGGCTGGATAATATTTCCTCATTAGTGTATGTATGTATGTATACATCCATGTACATATATGTGTGTGTGTGTATATACATATATACACACACACATTCATATATACATCCACACACACACATATATAAACATGTTCTCTATGCATTCATCCATCGATGGACACTTACGTTGTTTCCATGTCTTGGCTATTCTGAATATTGCTACAGTGAACATGAAAGTGCAGATATCTCAATATCCTGTTTTCATTTCCTTTCGATATTTACCCAGATTAAATAGTGTATATGGTAGTTCTAAGTGTTCATTTTTTGAGGAAACTTCATACTGTTTTCCATGGTGGCTGTACCAATTTACATTCCTAGCAATGGAGCACAAGTTTTCCCTTTTCTCCACATCCTTATCAACACTCATTATCTTTTTTCCTCTTGATGATGGACATTCTAATAGGTGTGAGGTGATATCTCATTGTGGTTTTGACTTGCATTTCCCTGAAGATTAGTGATGTTGAGCACCTTTCCATGTACCAGCTGGTCATTTGTATGTCTTCTTCAGAAAGATGTCTATTCAGTTCCTCTGCTCATTTTTTAATTGGATTTTTTGTGTTTTTTTTGCTATTTGGTTGTATAAGTTCTTAATATATTTTACATATTAACTCCTTGTCAGAAATATGATTTGCAGATATTTTCTCCATTCAGTAGGTTGCCTTTTCATTTTGCCGATGGTTTCCTTTGCTGTGTAGAGGTTTTTAATTTAATGAAGCCCCACTTGTTTATTTTTGTTTCTGTTGCCTTTGTTTTTGGTGTCAAATACAAAAATCATTGCCAGGACTGATGTCAAGGAGTTCCTACATTTTCTTCTAGGAGTTTTATGGTTTCACGTCTTTTTTTCCCCTTAGAAAAGAAGCAAAACTATTTTAGGGATAATTGGACCAGCTGCTGTGTGTATTAGTGCTCTGGAGCAAAGTTTTCCTCATTCTAGTGTATAGGGCCAGGGTGCCCAGCCTAAAAACCAGCTCTGCCATTCTCCTGCCCACAATCACTGAACTTCAAGTCAGCTACCTTGTTGTTCCATTCTTAAATGTGAATCAACAGCCAAAGATTACCACTCACTTTTGAAAAAAACTTGCAAAATGAAAAAGAAACATCAAGATAAACATGTATGAAACCTAGTCTTGGAGTATATAGATAATCCATGAACAAGAGATAAAGTAAAACAAACAAACAAAAACAACCAAAAAAAACCACTACTATATCATGAAAAAGATCCAAGAATAATGCCGCCACAAAATAAAAACAGAATGCTATAACAAGGGAAAATCCAAAAGCAAGAAAGACAAATTAAAAATTAAGCATGTGACTTACACAAAATTTGAAATCAGTGTTGGTAGATAGATGTCTCAAAAATCACCCTGAAAGTAAAAAGTATACAAACATAGAAAATATAGTAAAAAGAAAACTGAGTTACAGAGGATCAGTATTGAGGTTTAATATCCAATTCATAGAAATTCCAGAAAAATGGAACAGAGAAAAGTAAAGGGATGAAATTATCAAAGAAATAATAGAAGACAATTTTGTCAGGACTCAAGAATTACATGAGTTTTTAATATGTTGCACAACTGAAACTAATATAAGATTGCATACCAAGTATACTTCAATAATAAAAAAAAGAATTACATGAATTTTTACATTGAAAACGGACCACTGAAGAGTGTATAGAATGGAGAAGACACCTAGACACTTCAACAAAGATAAAAAGTGACAGAAAGCTCTCAGAGGGGAAAACGCAATGCAAATTAAAACAAAAACTCATGTCATCCTTCTCACCGGTAACAAGAGGCCTCCGTGTTCTGAAGAATGATTTGAACTTTAGGACTTGATTACCTATAAAATGATACATCAGGTATGCCAAATTAATAATCAGGTGTTCTTTTCAAGCATGTAAGTACACAGAAAAAACCCTCCTAGAAAGTTCTTCAGAAGAAGCAAACAGATTAACTAAAAATAAACTAAAAGAGAGGAACGTGAATTAGTGGAACTAACCCAGGGATCCAGTGAAAATAAAGTATAATCCCATGTTAATGAGATTGGAGATTGGCTCGAAGATCCCCACCGAAACTGGGCAGAGTATGTTTCTTTTTTGTTTGTTTGTTTGTTTGTTTGTTTGTTTGTTTTGTTTTATTTAAATTTTTTATTATGTTAATCACCATACATTACATCATTACTTTTTGATGTAGTAATCCATGATTCATTGTTTTTGCATAACACCCAGTGCTCCACGCAGAACATGCCCTCTTTAATACCCATCACCACGCTAACCCATCCCCCCATCCCCCTCCCCTCTAGAACCCTCAGTTTGTTTTTCAGAGTCCATAGTCTCTCATGGTTCATCTCCCCCTCCGAGCTACTCCCCTTCATTCTTCCCCTCCTGCTATCTTCTTCTTCTTTCTTTTTTCTTAACATATATTGCATTATTTGTTTCAGAAGTACGGATCTGTGATTCAACAGTCTTGCACAATTCACAGTGCTCACCATAGCACATACCCTCCCCAACGTCTATCACCCAGCCACCCCCTCCCTCCCCCCCCTCCCACCACTCCAGCAAGCCTCAGTTTCTTTCCTGAGATTAAGAATTCCTCATATCAGTGAGGTCATATGATACATGTCTTTCTCTGATTGACTTATTTCACTCAGCATAACACCCTCCAGTCCCATCCACATCGTTGCAAATGGCAAGATCTCATTCCTTTTGATGGCTGCATACTATTCCATTGTATATCTATACCACCTCTTCCGTTTCTGGGCCCGTTTCTGGGCTCTCTATTCTGTTCCGTTGATCTTCGTGTCTATTCTTGTGCCAGTACTATACCGTCTTGATGGTTACAGCTTTGTAATAGAGCTGGAAGTCCGGAATTGTGATGCCGTCAGCTTTGCTTTTCTTTTTCAATATTCCTCTGGCTATTCAGGGTCTCTTCTGGTTCCATACAAATTTTAGGATTATTTGTTCCATTTCTTTGAAAAAAGTGGATGGTATTTTGATGGGGATTGCATTGAATGTGTAGATTGCTCTAGGTAGCATTGACATCTTCACAATGTTGGTTCTTCCAATCCATGAGCATGGAACGTTTTTCCATTTCTTTGTGTCTTCTTCAATTTCTTTCATGAGTATTTTATAGTTTTCTGAGTACGGATCCTTTGCCGCTTTGGTTAAATTTATTCCTAGGTATCTTATGGTTTTGGGTGCAATTGTAAATGGGATCGACTCCTTGATTTGTCTCTCTTCTGTCTTGTTGTTGGTGTATAGGAATGCCACTGATTTCTGCGCATTGATTTTATATCCTGCCACTTGACTGAATTCCTGTATGAGTTCTAGCACTTTTGGGGTGGAGTCTTTTGGGTTTTCCACATACAGTATCATATCATCTGCAAAGAGTGAGAGTTTGACTTCCTCTTTGCCGATTTGGATGCCTTTGATTTCTTTTTGTTGTCTGATTGCTGTGGCTAGGACTTCTAATACTATGTTGAATAGCAGTGATGAGAGTGGACATCCCTGCCGCGTTCCTGATCTTAGGGGAAAAGCTCTCAGCTTTTCCCCGTTGAGAATGATATTCGCTGTAGGTAGGCTTTTATGATTTTGAGGTATGTACCCTCTATCCCTATACTCTGAAGAGTTTTGATCAAGAAAGGATGCTGTACTTTGTCAAATGCTTTTTCGACATCTTTTGAGAGGATCATATAATTCTTGTTCTTTCTTTTGTTAATGTATTGTATCACATTGATTGATTTCCGGACGTTGAACCAACCTTGCAGCCCAGGGATAAATCCTACTTGGTCATGGTGAATAATCCTTTTAATGTACTGTTGGATCCCACTGGCTAGTATTTTGGTGAGAATTTTTGAATCCATGTTCATCAAGGGTATTGGTCTGTAATTCTCCTTTTTGATGGGGTCTTTGTCTGGTTTTGGGATCAAGGTAATGCTGGCTCATAAAACGAGTTTGGAAGTTTTCCTTCCATTTCTATTTTTTGGAACAGTTTCAGGAGAATAGGTATTAATTCTTCTTTAAATGTTTGATAGAATTCCCCTGGGAAGCCATCTGGCCCTGGGCTTTTGTTTGTTGGGAGATTTTTGATGACTGCTTCAATTTCCTTAGTGGTTATAGGTCTATTCAGGTTTTCTATTTCTTCCTGGTTCAATTTTGGTAGTTGATACATTTCTAGGAATGCATCCATTTTTTCCAAGTTATCTAAGTTGCTGGCATAGAGTTGGTCATAATATGTTCTTATAATTGTTTGTATTTCTTTGGTGTTGGTTGTGATCTCTCCTCTTTCATTCATGATTTTGTTGATTTGGGTCATTTCTCTTTTCTTTTTGATAACTCTGGCCAGGGGTTTATCAATCTTGTTAATTCTTTCAAAGAACCAGCTCCTAGTTTTGTTGATCTGTTCTACTGTTCTTTTGATTTCTATTTCATTGATTTCTGCTCTGATATTTATTATTTCTCTTCTCCTGCTGGGTTTAGGCTTTATTTGCTGTTTTTTCTCTAGCTCCTTTAGGTGTAGGGTTAGGGTGTGTATTTGAGACCTTTCTTGTTTCTTGAGTAAGGCTTGTATTGCTACATACTTTCCTGTTAGGACTGCCTATGCTGTATCCCAAAGATTTTTGAACAGTTGTGTTTTCATTTTCATTGGTTTCCATGAATTTTTTTAATTCTTCTTTAATTTCCTGGTTGACCCATTCATTCTTTAGTAGGATGCTTTTTAGCCTCCATGTATTTGAGTTCTTTCCGACTTTCCTCTTGTGATTGAGTTCTAGTTTCAAAGCATTGTGGTCTGAAAATATGCAGGGAATAATCCCAATCTTTTGGTACTGGTTGAGACCTGATTTGTGACCTAGGATGTGATCAGTTCTGGAGAATGTTCCATGGGCACTAGAGAAGAAAGTGTATTCCATTGCCTTGGGATGGAATGTTCTGAATATGTCTGTGAAGTCCATTTGGTCCAGTGTTTCGTTTAAAGTCTTTATTTCTTTGTTGATCTTTTGCTTAGATGATCTGTCCATTTCAGTGAGGGGGGGTGTTAAAGTCCCCCACTATTTTTGTATTGTTGTCGATGTGTTTCTTTGCTTTTGTTATTAATTAGCTTATATAATTGGCTGCTCCCATGTTAGGGGCACAAATATTTACAATTGTTAGATCTTCTTG
Organism: Eumetopias jubatus; assembly: GCF_037043125.1. Lineage (NCBI taxonomy): Eukaryota > Metazoa > Chordata > Mammalia > Carnivora > Otariidae > Eumetopias > Eumetopias jubatus. The sequence continues at coordinate 40,089,257 of NW_028274818.1, forward strand.
TTGGATAGACCCTTTAAGTAGGATATAGTGTCCTTCTTCATCTCTTGTTACAGTCTTTGTTTTTAAAATCTAATTTGGTCTTCTATATCGCTGATTCTCTCTTCTGCCTCATTTATCCACCAGTTAGTGCCCCTACTTTTTATTGCACCTCATTAATAGTCTTTTTATTTCGACTTGGTTAGATTTTAGTTCTTTTATTTCTCCAGAAAGGGTTTCTCTAATAACTTCCACGTTTTTTTCAAGCCCAGCTAGTTTCTTTAAAGACATGATTCTGAACTCTAGGTCTGACATTGTACTAATGTCCATATTGAGTAGGTCCCTGGCAGACAGTACTACCTCTTGTTCTTTTTGCTGAGGTGATTGTTTTCATCTTGTCATTTTGTCCAGAGGAGAACAGATGAATGAGAACAAAATGCTAACAGGTTAACAACGTCCCCAGCAAATATACTTTATACAAATCAGAAAAGACCTGAAACCAGGGGAAAAGAAAGGGAAAGAAAGAAAAAATAAAGAGAAAAAAATAAAGAAAAAGAAAAGGATAAAAACAAACAAAAACAGAACAAAACAAAACAATCAGAATATGATCAAATATGATCAGGCTAGTGCATAGATCAGTGCCACACACTAGATTTTGGGCGTATTTTGGTCTGTTAGAAGAACGTGCCTCCTAAAATTTTAACGGAAGAAAGACTTATATATGTACAAAATAAGGGTTGATACAATGAAGGGATGGAAGATGACTGTAAAGATGAAAATTATAAAAGATTTTATAAAAGGAATTGATAAGATAAGAAGTTGTTTGAAAACAGAAAGAAGATTTTAAAAAAAGATGAAAAAAGAAAAGGGAGAGAATGTGATCAGGCAGGAGACTAGAACAAAGCCATACACTAGTGATTTAGGGTATATTTTGATCTGTTAGAAGAAACTGTATCTCAAAATTTTAAAGGGAGAACAACTTATATATATATGGCAAAAATAAGGGTAACTACTATGAAGGGATAAAATATGACTCTAAAAATGAAAAATAATTTTTTTAAAAAAAAGGGATTGATAAGATGGTTGAAAAAGGGAAAAAGAAAAATTCAAAAAAAAAAACAGTTAAAGAAATTAACTTTGAAAAACTAATGAATCATGGTAAAAAAAGCCATGAATTCTATGTGCAGTATTCCCCTAGCGCTGGAGTTCTCCCGTTCTCCTTGATCGGTAAACTTGGTCTTGGCCTGCTGGCTGCTCGTGCTGATCTTCTGGGGGAGGGGCCTGTTGCCGTGGTTCCCAAATGTCTTTGCGGAGGTGGAATTGCCCCGCCCTTGTCAGTCCGGGCTATGCAAGCTGCTCGGATTTGCTCTCAGGAGCTTTTGTTCCCTGCAAGCTCTCGCTACAGCTTTGGAGGACCAGGGTGAAAATGGTGGCCTCCCGCTCTCCGCCCCAGAGGAGCTGAGAACTCGGGGCCCCGCTCCTCAGTGCGCCCCCAGAGAAAAGCAGTCAATCACTCCCATCTCCCCAGTCTCCGGCTGCACTCCATGCTCACCTGGCCTGTGACTGAGCATTTCTATCTCTGGCACCCGACCCCGTGTGGAGTCTCCAAACCCAGCAGATCCCTGCAGTGCGCTCCCGCGCCGCTCCTCCCCGGGGGAGGAAGGGGAGTCTCCCCGGCTCTGCCGCTTGTTGGGTCCCTGCTGGAGGAGTAGTGGCCCGACTGGGCCGCAGATCACAGTTTATGGCAACCCCGAGCTGAGAGCCCGCGCCTCGGCTCCATCTCTGCAGCCGGCTTCCCCGCTCCGATCCCTGGGAGCTCTGCCGCACTCAGGCTCCCCTGGTCTTTCTGTGACCCTGAGGGTCCTGAGACCACACTGTCCCGCAAAGTTTCCACCCCCAGCTTAGCCACTGGAGCGACGTCCCTTAGCAAACCCAACTTCTAAAAGTTCCGATTTTGTGCTCCGCTGCTCTATCACTTGCCAGAAGCCACCGACGGAGGCCCCCTCTCCCGCCGTCTATCCTCCCGAATATCGCCTTGGATTCACTTCTCTGCACGTCCTACCTTCCAGTAAGTGGTCGCTTCTCTGTTCAGAGAGTTGTTGCTACTCTCTTCTTCGATCTCCTGTTGAGTTCGTAGGTGTTCAGAATGGTTTGATCCCTATCCAGCTGAATTCCTGAGACCAGACGAAATCCAGGTCTCCTACTCCTCCGCCATCTTGCTCCGCCCCCCCCAGGGTATGTTTCTTCTCTGTTATGGGGAAGAGGAAGAGTGAGGAAGTGAGTGCCTCTTAATGTTTAGCGATTTCCTCCGTTTTGTTAGTCAGTTTTGTACCATAGAAATTGTACTACCTTAACTCTTATTCGTTTTGTGAAAGTATATACTAATTGGTTGTTTTTCATTTATTATGTAATAACATGGTCCTATGTTTTATGTGATTGCATTAGTTTGGACGTTAGTCATTTCCATGTGGTATATTTTACTGTGCATCCCAGAAAAAACATGGACACAAATCGCCTACAGAGCAAATAGTCCAAATTAGTACAGGCATCTATTACTCTCTCCTTCTAGAAGACTTTTAACATTGCTTCAAAAACACCATGCTCCCCTAGTTCTCCTACCTCATGGCCACTCCCTGGGTTTTTGTTTTGTTTTGTTTTGGTTTGGTTTTTTTGCTCATTCTTCTTTCTCATTCCATATGCTACGATGCTAGAGCACCCATGGCTCCATCATCGGATCACTTCCTTTATCCACACTCATCATTGACTCACTCCCTGGGTGACTTCATCTAATCTCATGGCTTTTAATACCATCTCAGTAGAGATGAATTCAAAATTCATATTTTTATTCCAGAATACTCTGCTTTTCAGTAAATGGCAACTCTAGCCAGCAAGGCTTTAAAATGTCCAGTCCTCCTTGACTCTTCTTTCCACATTCTACATCAGATCCCTCAGCAAAGCTTGTTGGCTCTGCCTTCAAAAGTCTCCAGGATGCTAGTGTTCTTGAACACCTGCACTGCTGTCACCCTCCAGGCCCCTGTCATCCCCTGCCTGAGTTGTCATGAATGCCTCCTCCTCACGATCACTCTGCTCCCTGGACACTATTCCGAAGACAACTGCCAGAGGGATTCGTTTTGAATGCAAGCCAGGTCATGCCTCGTCACTGCTTTAAACCCTCCACTGGCTTCCCACTTCACACAGAGAAAAGCCAAAGCTATCTCCCTGGCCTACAAGCCTTTATGTGAGCCTTGTCCCAGTCTTCCACATCGCCCCACTGGACTCCTCTGCCCCTCCCCGTTTCTCCTGTCCACCCCGCTCCAGTGTGGATTGCCAGGCCTTGCTTTTCTTTAAACTTGCCAGGGATGCGCCAGTCTTGGAGCCTTTTCACTTCCTGTCTGGAATACTCCTCCCCTAGTATCTCACTTCCCTGCCTCCTTCATGTTCTTTCCGAAATAGCCCTTCTTGGTGAGAACTTTCCTCCCTACCCACCTTATTTTTCATTGCACCCCGGTCCCCCGTTCCTGCTTTATTTTTGGTCTTTGTAAAAGTTATCTTCACCTGAATTACTATTTGTTCTTTGCCTCCTTCTCTTTGAACTGGAATGTGGCTTTCCAAAGGCCAGGGTCTTCTGTTCATTGCTGTATTCCAAGTGCTACAATGGTGCCTGGTACTTAGTACGTGCTCAGTAAATATCTCTTGAATAAATGCACGAATAAATAAGTAGGCTCCAAGTCAAATGTTTTCAAGATGGATTGAATAGATTCAAAGAAAGAGATGAAACAGGTGAGGGGCTAAAAAATACTAGAAATATGATTAAGAAGGCATACATTTCTCCTCTCAACCTGCAATAATGTAATTATATCTACACTACTTGAAATGGACATTCTTATAAATAGTATAAAGGACCATGGAAAAATAGAATTATGTTTAGTAATGAATTTGTAAACATTGTTTTAAAAAATCAATGAAATTTGGAGTTAATTTCACATGGACTTTCAAATTTTAAAAGCCACTGAGCTTAAAGAGCCTCGTCTGTGAACGTTACTTTCACTTTCTTGAGCTAACTCAGTGAATCGGGTCTCCCAGGAAGAGCAGAGTCAGCGTCACCTGGAACCTGTTAGAAATGCCATTTCTCAGACCCCAACCCATCTGCCAAATCAGAAACTCCTGGGGTAGGGCCCTGAAATTTGTAGTTTAAGTCCTCCGGATGATCCCAATGTGTGCTAAGGTTTGCAAATGAAGGCTCTGACCCAGTCTGGCTCTCCGGAGGACACCGCTCCCTTGAAGCCCTCTCGAGTGGACGCTGTTCTCATTATGTTCCTTGGACCACTGGCTTGGAGGAAGCATGGACTTTTGTCCTCCTTATTCCTTTTTGCCTCTCATAGGCCACTTTTTCTCCCTCCTCTCACAACTCACAACACACACACACACACACACACACACACACACACACACACACACACACAGGTCATCAGACCAGACCTACTACCATTACACCTTCTTACACGCCATTAAACTTTGTCTTCTGCCTCATGTACAAACAAGATAATATTTCCCTCATTTTAAAACACAAAACAAAAATTTAACAACCCATCCCTGAACTTCTCCCTTCTAGTTATTGCCCCATCTCTCACCTTCCTTTTACAGCAAAACTCAAAATAATTCTCTAAAAATTCTCCTTTGTCTTCTTTTCGAACTCACTAAATCCGGCTTTTACCGACGCTACTCTCCTAAAATGCTCCCATCAAGGTTACTTTGCTTTGCTAACTGCAATTAATCCTCACCTTATTGACCTGTCAGCAGCTTCTGAAGGTTCATCACACCTGCTTCCTCAGAATACTTTCTTCACTTGATGTCAAGCCACCACACTCTCTTGATTTTCTCCAGCTCAGTCTCCTTTGCTAGAACCTTCTCCCCTACCTGAGTACTAGACTCATACCCTGAATTCTAGAGTTCAAACCTATATGCCAATGTCTACGCACCATTTCCATTTTGTTGATTATTGGCATCTTCAAATAAGCATGTCCAACCCTGAGCTCCTAGATGTTCCCTCTCAGGTCTACTTCTTTACAGTCTTTACTTTTCCGGCTGGTTGTAACCCCCTTCTTTCAGTTGCATAGACCAAAAACCTAGAGTTATCCCTGGCTCCTCTTTCTTTCTCGTGCCACATCCAGGTCAACAGCAAAATCTGTTGGTTCTTCTTTAGACCCAGAATTTGACTGCTTAACGCCCCTTCCACTATTGCCATCCTGCTTCAAGCCTCCATCACATCTCATCTGGATTGCGTAGTGGACTCCTAATTGGTCCCATTTCCTCGCTTGTTCCCCACCAGTCCATCCTCAGCACAGCCCTGGACTGAGCCTGCTGGACCTATGTCAGATCTCGTCACTCCTGTACTCAAATGCTTTACTGATTTCCCATTTCACCGAGAGTGCAAAATGAAGTACTTATAATGAGGTAAAAGGTCCTCCATGATCAGCCCTCCATTACCTTCTTGATCTAAATTCCTGCTCACTCACTCCTTGCCACACCATCCTCTTTACTATGTTCTTCAACACTTCAGCCATATTTCCACTTCGGGGTCCTGCCCTGCACTAACCACACTCTTTGTCTGGATTGTCTTCCTCCACCTATCTGCCTCCCTTCCCCAACTTCCTTGCTCCCCGCCACCTCATTACTCAAAGGTCATGATTCCAGTGGTCCTTAGCTAGCATTTCAATTTTCTTTCCATTCTCCCTCTCCTTTTCACCTATTTTTTTTCTCTCTTTATAACTTAGCACCATAAAACATATAGTCTATTTTATTTATTTGTGTTATTCATTGTCTCTTTTCCACATACAAATATAAACTCTATAACAGTAGAAATTTGTGTCTCTTTTGCTCTGCCCTAGTTCCCGGAGCTGTGCCTGGCACACGGTAGGCAGTTCACACCTACTTGTTAAAAAATGAATGACTGAAAACCTGAGCTCTTAATTTCAAAAATGTACTTACATTCAGCCACAGGCTAAATGGAGAATATAAAACTCTTGCATTTTTAACGGAAAGAATTTACATATTTTTGTGATAACTTTGTTAAGGTCTATCCTTCCTCCCACTTGATTGTTAGCCCCATGAGGACTGGGACTGAGTGTTTTGCTCAAAACTCTCTGGGGCCAGGACCAGGTAAGGTAAGTGAGGCATGTGCTTCGGGCATAAAATTTAACTGGGAGAGGGTACATCAAGTAATCAAGAGAAATAATATTTTATCAGTAATCAAGATAATATTGTAATGCAATAGTTTTTAAAAGTCAAAATTAGTGCAAAAATCTGTGATGAACAACATGTCAAAATTTTAAATAAAGATAAAATTTGTACTACTGACTTCCTTTAGCCTTAGTGACCAATATGATTCCACTTTATTGATGATTTTAACTTTTGGTACCTGATAACCATTTGCTGAGAGAATGAATAAATGAAGATCAGCAAGGGGTCGTAGGGTAAGAAGAATCTATCTCTTGGAGGCCTTTCTTTGTGCCTTGGCTTCAATAACTAAAGAAATGAATACTTACTATGTACCAGGCACTAATTGAAATGCTTTATAAATATATACAAATAATAACTTACTTAAGCCTTCCCCAAAGCCCTATAAATAGTTACTACTATTATCATCCCCATTTTACAGAGGTGGAAATTGAGGTCTAGAGAGAGCAAGTGACTTCTGTGAGTTCATATACTAGGAAGTGGCAGAGTTAGCTTGATAGTGGCTGTGTGACATCTCCTTGGATAGGAAGCCTGATGGGTCAGCAAGGCACCAGGAGACATTCTAGGAAAAGGGAATCTAAGCAAATTCCTTTTACTGTTATAGAGCAAGTTCACATGGACACCAAAATAAATCATGAAAACAGAGGAAAAAAACAGATGTCACGATCCAAACACTAGGCTAGGGAAACTAATGTGGAATTATTTTATGAAGCATGTCAAACATATGGAACAAGTTACAAAGCAGGGCCATTATAGTTTTGTTGTTTTTTTTTTTTTTTCAGTACCATTGGTTTTGGAAACCAGAGTGTAAGTATAGAAGAAAAGAAAGTGAGGGAAAGAGGGAAATTATCCTATCCTCTGCAGTAGCAGACACAAGTTGCTCCAATAGTTTTCTCATCATTACAGACCTTTAAAAAATGATCTTTCCCAATGAGAAGTAATTCATGGTATTCTTATGGGAGTGCAAGCAATCCAGTAAATTCTAAATGGTTTTGTATAGAAAGAATAGGCTCACAGGTGGGGATCACTTGCTAGAGATTATTTGCAGGTCTATTCATAGTAAATGCCATTGACGTTAGCCACACTAACTTGAAATCTGTGGTGCAAGGGCTCTGTTGAGGTTTATCCACAAAAAAAGAAGATTTGCCATTTAAAATGTGTAAGCAAGGTTTCAGAGAATAACGAACACATTTAATCGAGTACAATGTCTATATCCCTTATAGGACCATGATCTTCCTTTACTTTGTGCGAAATAGTCAAGCTTTATTGCATGTTGTGAATGTTGGCAATAACATATATACAAGTCTCTGGGAGAGATGTCAAGGGTGAACAAATGTGAGAGAGCTTTCATATTTGCAGTCTCTATCTTAAAACAAATCGTGTAATACTTGGGTAGTGACATAGATTTGAATTACAGCCTCTCAGATGACAACTTCTGGTTTCTCTCTCCTCTTCTCAAACCTTGCCTACAGAAACAGACTCCACACAGACCCTGCAGCTGCAGGCTTTCTCTCTTGAGCTCCTAAGCTATCCACCCTGGCAGCTCCACCGGTACATTTAGACTGGAAAACAATAAGAAAATAAATCTATCTCTCCTCAGGCTCCAAGGAGAAATTTATATTTCAATACAACTTCTTTTAAGATGTGTTGTAATAAGGTAAAATGTTTTTTACTCTCCTTGTACTTTTACCTGAATTTCTGGGGCTCTTTGAAGTCTCAGAGGGGACTGACAGCCCTATATAGTTGTTTTTACAGGACCTTATGAGTGTTTGTCCACCTGCACCATTTTGTTCCATGTGTTCTTGAGAAGTGGAAACAGCTCTTGGTGCAGTTTGGTGTATCTGAGGAATGATTCTAAATCACTAAAAGCTCCAGTGGAAATAACAGAGGCATTTTTAGGTACTGATTTCCAATGGCAGGGGTGGGAGGGATAGGCACAAAATATCATTTTTCAGTGTAAGATATAAACTAATTTGGTATCTCTCAACAGGAAAATAGGAGTCAAGGGATCCTCTTTCCTCAGAACTGCCTATGAAGGTGGCAGCCGTTTCCTACTTGGCATCATGGCCACCCTCGGATCTCTGGTGAAGCCCAAGGTCATTAAAAAGAGGACCAAGAAATTCATCCGGCACCAGTCAGACAGATATGTCAAAATTAAGCATGACTGGCAGAAACCCAGAAGCACTGGCAATAGGGTGCACCGAAGATTCAAGGGCCAGATCTTGACTCCCGACATTGGTTACCGGAGCAACCAGAAAACAAAGCACATGGTGCCCAGCGGCTTCCGGAAGTTCCTCGTCCACAGTGTCAAGGAGCTTGAAGTGCTGCTGACTTGCAACAACTCTCACTGTGCAGAGATTGCCCAGAGTGTCTCCTTCAAGAACCACAAAGCCATTGTGGAAAGAACGGCTCAGCTGACCATCAAGAGTCACCAGTCCCAATGCCAGGCTGTGCGGCGGAGAAAATGAATAGACAGACAGCTTGTGTGCACGTTGTATTTGTGTTAATAAAACCATGAAACTAAAAAAAAAAAAAAAAAAAAATCAGGGAATCCTGTGACCAGACTTCTTTGATATTTCTTTAGTCATGCATTTGGGTTTGAGAAAAAAATACTAGCTTTATAAGACTGCTTATAAATGTAATATGACAATGAATTTACAGTCTAAAATCGCAAGAAGTCTGAGCGACAGGCATGGCAAACTTATTAAAACACTCTGCTATCAATTAGCTGTGTGAACTTGGGCAAGACAATGCACTTTTATGGACCTTTGGTTTTTGTTTTTCTCTATAATTTTTTCTTGGGCATATGCAAGATGAAATTAGTAAGTTTGCAGATATAATTTCATTCATTCATCGAACAAATGCATTGATCAGGTACTTTTGTGCCAGGCTAATTACCAGATACCGATGATTCAGTACCAAGCAAGATACACTTGGTTGCTATGCTCTTGGAGTTTACATCCTAGTGGGAAGAGACATACATTAATCAAAAATCATAAAAAATAAAGAGAAAACTATAAATATAATGACTTTAAAGGGGAAAAATACCTTGAACTACGTAAGCATTTAAAAGGGGGAATTGAGCTAGTCTACCATGGGCATTGTATTCCGTGCAAGGGATAGTTCAGGAAAAATAAAATGTTTATGACCACATTTTTTTTTCAAAAATAGTTTTATGAGTCGCATAGAGAAAATTTTATATTCTTATTTAATGAAATGGAGAAAAAAATTCGTAGCTTATATGAAAACTCTTTACAGGTGCAAAACCAATTTTGTTAGGCAAAGGCAAGCTTCTAAGAATGATGTACGGATGGGCCTGTTCTGTGTGAGAGAGAAAATGGGCCGCACTTGTGAGCTGGCTTCAAGGCAAGGAATGGGAAGGAGTATGAGGAGTCTAGTGGGTGAGATAGCGGACCATAAGGCAGTGTGACCTGTGACCCTCTCCTGATGCCTTAAGTCTTAAATCTACTCAACTCACATAGTGCTTCAGTGGAAACTGGTGTAGATGTTGGACTCTGCAATTCTAGGCAGTAGGCCAAGAAACAGAAATACTTATGAATATCAACTGTCAGGAATCTGCAGAAGGCAAGGCTGGGGGTCTTTGGGCTCACAAAGGTATAGCATTGGACTGAAGGTTCACTTCAGTAAGATTTCTGTGGGGAAAGTGTGTCCAGCAGGTATTGGAAGTATACTACAATTTCAATTATATGCTATATTAAATAGAAGAATGCCGAAGAGAAAATTGGCCCTGCTTTTTAACTACTGAAATGGTATCTGATGTCCCTGATGTCTGTGTGCATATCCTCTCAGCCTCACCTCCACGCGGGCTGATCTTGTGACAACAGCATCTTCCCTTAAGTGCACATTTCTTTCTACAGCCACTGGCGGAAGCTGCTCTCATCAAACCCTTGTTTGTACCTACAGGCGAGGGGGTTGATGCCTCTGGGGGCATTGCTTTTATTTAGAATATGCATGCTTTTATTTAGAATTGAGCGATAAGAAGGATGAAAGCAAAATCATTTAAATAGACTGTATTGTTTTGCTAAGCTGTGAAAATATAATACAAATGGCATTTCGAGTTTACTTTACCATCCACCCAATGTGACATAAAATAGCCCACATGTAAGAACTGTCAAGTGGACATTTATTTTAAAATATGCTTCTGCTATTAGCTGAGCAATTAAAGCAGAGCTTTGGTTTCAGGCCTCACCACATTTCAAGAAAAAACATTTTAAGGTGAAAGTCTTCAAGGTGCTCTTCTCATTTATATGTAATTTCGAGATTCTCAAACCCTACTTTCCTAAAGGATCAGTGTTGTTACTAATCATTTCCCTAAGTTTATGGCTGGCATCTTACAAAGTTCGTCTTTATTACCTTGTATAAAGCTTTTTCCCACTAGCAAAAAGCAGAACAAAACCATAAAAGAACCTCTGGGATTCATAAATTCTTCATATTCATACTTTGTGTCATAATGTCACTGTACAGTACTTAAGGATTTTATGCGGTATGGCATTTTATGCAGAGTAGTAAAGGGAAATAAATGATTATATATATAAGTCATATATATCTCTATATAATTATATATAACTATATATTTATATATAAACTATATTTGTAATAATATATATAATTATATATATATATACACAGATGTCCTTCCCTGGATTCCCTTGAAAATTAGGCTTGACACAAGGTTTAAGTACTAATGCTTTATTGGGAAGAGAATCCCAGGGTAACTAGAGTGAGAAAAGAAGAAGTGTGGCAGAGAGCAGTGGGAAGCAAATGCAAGATGATGTGTTAGCATGCCGACCACTGCTTCACAAAGACCCACAAAGAGACAGCCATTCCATCAGCTGTGCACCTGCTTGACCATGTGTGGCATTGTTTGGACAGACAGCATGGCAAAATCCTGCATCTAAAAGCCCATCTGGGGAAAGAAGTGAGATGATATTTATCTGACAACTCTCCTTCATCTTCTGCTTTCAAGTGGACTCAGTTTGCTTCATGGGAGTTGACTCAACAATACTAAAGAAGTTCTATCACCTGGTCCCTTTGGCAGCTTTGGGAAAGCCAGATCCTACTCCATGTGATATGTGCTTTTGTTTCTAAGTCTGGAAATACTGGGAGGAACCAGGACTCCAGACATGTTGTTTGTTTGGCCTCAGATATAAAATCATGCTTCAGACTCCAAGATCTATCGGCAGCTGAGATGGAAGAAGTTGCTGAGGGTCTGGGAAACGGGTAGAGCCAAGAGAATATAGATAGGGGCATAAGATGTGTATAATGCAACTCAAATATACGTGTCCAGACACAGCAATAGTATCAACATAATATACAGTATAATGCATTCTCAGATTTCTGCGCTGAAGGAGGAAAAAGAGGTATATATAAGTTCCTATGGAATAGAATTTAAAAATATGCTGAGCTTTGGAGTGGGTGTTTGTATTTGCTGAGATCCAAGTAAGGGTCTGAGAACAGAGTAATGAAGATGTATTTAGGAGATTTGGCTTAGGAAGCTAAAGAAAACCACCTTTACTGTTCATCTCTCTTTTGCCCTTGGGATTTCACTTGCAGTAAAATCATGTTTATCTGGAAATAGACAAGATGGTCCTCCAAAAAATGCCAACAATCAGATGACTTCCCAGGAAGAGATGTCCTCCCAGAGCAAAAGAAATAGTTAGGTCTTTGGGTTTCAAATATCTTCCCTCCAGGCTGCCTATAGAAGTAAACAAAAAGAGGTAAGAAGCCTGAACAGTGCAAGTAAAGAAGTTGAATCAATAAACTTGAAATCCAGAAACCTGCAGGGTGGATAATACTCTTTCAGGTAAACAAGACTGAGAATTATAAGTGCTTAATTGTAAATACATTTTCTAGATGCTATAGGAAGAGATCTGTGTATGAAAAGTGCGTTCTAGAAATCAACAACGTGAGGCATCAAAATAAAGTATACTTATAAGAGAAAGTTATTATGTAATAAAGTGTCACAGGTAAGTTGATTTTAAAAATAAGGGGCAATTAACTTTGGAGTTGGCATTTAACTTTGGAGTGAGATTAACTTTGGAGTGAGACTATGGAAGTACCCATTAGACTTCCACATAGAGAATGGAAGAATACAAACTCTTGAAACTCAAAAGCTTTCAGGACATAAAAATATCTTTGGGAGCCCTTTAACTGTGGGTTTGGTACTCTAGAATGATTCAAGCGTTTCTGCAATAGTTATTTATATTCTAATTGCAAATCATTTGGTCTAATTTGTTAATGTAGGCCCTGAGTACATGAATGTGGAGAATCTGTTTAAGATAGATTGCCTCATGGAAATGACACCTCTACACGTGGAATTGTAGACCAGTGGTCTATGGGGGTAAATCATGCCTGCAGATATTTTTCAAAGGGTTTTAAAAATCAGGAAATATTGGGTAACATTTTAATGTATGACCATACTAGGTGTTCAGTCTTCCGAAGCTGAAAGTGTTGGCTGGCAGTGTCTATTGGCTGGAAGAGTCCTCACCTTGATGCAAGTGTACCCTTGATGCTGGTGCTCCCCCCTTTCCTCACTCCCATTATGTCCATGCCTATCATTCTTGTCTTCTGTAGGCAATTGTAACTGCTCTCCTACTCAAACAACCATCTTGAAGAAAATTACTCCAGAGAGATGTCACCCAAGTGTTCATCTTTTAACTTGTTGTTAGTGTTTGCTAACTTTGGTTTCACCATGCTTGGTGGTTTTGTTTGGCTCTTGTGTGCTCCTCATTGCTGTCTCTGGCCATACTCCAACTCTGCCTCTGCCACAGCTGCCATGTTGATGTGTTTCCTTTTCTTTCTTGGGACACTTTCCACCTACTCCAACTGGAGTTTGGTTTCCCTCTTCTTGCTTGGTACTGAAAGCGAACTCTACAACTCTAATGTTTGAGTCACACTGATATCCATCGAAGTGATTGAGTATGACTGACTCTACTTTCAGTGGACCTGTGGTAGCTGGATTGCATGAGTGACCCCAATTTTCCATGCTTCCCTGTATCCACATTCTTTGGTAGTAGATGCCCCCCAAGACTGAGTCCAGGCTTGCCTTGTATGTTGCTTTGGCCAATGTGATCCTAACAAGTTGACCCAAACAAAGGCTTTAAAATGCACTTGCACATTTCTACCTCCTCTCTGATTGCCTTGAAACCATACTCAAGCTGGCCTGAGAACATACCTAGGCTAGCCTTTTAGAATGACATAAGAGATATGTACAAGTAAGAACACAAAACGAGCTCAGTGGTCCCATCTGGGGCTTTCCCACATCACAGCCTGTGGTCAGCTGACCTTCAAACACATTGAAGAACCCAGACAAGATCACAGAGTCACTTACCCTACTTGCAGCTGATGCAAAATGAGTCCAGGTGAGACCAGAATTGTCACGCTGACTTGTATGAAAATTAACAATAATACATGCCTATTGTTTGAAGCCACTTGAGTTTTGGAGTAGGGGTGTTACACAGCAATGACTAACTGATATGGTGTCCTGGTAAGCGAGATTTTGGTTGAGTTTAGGATGTAGTCTTCTCATGAAAAATGAGTCTATGTGTGGGAAGAGCTTGAGTAGCTACACACCTAACAATATGCTAAGAAAAAAATATTCTTATATTTTGAAGTTGCTCAGAAACAACAACAACAAAAAGAAAATAGTTGAAGGGTTGCTTTGGGGTAGGTTGTTTTGATTTGGAAGAATGTAACATGCCTCATTTAAAAATCGAACATGTTCTGGAGACATTCAAACCCAATGTTTGTGTTGTAAATGGCATTCCAAACCCATTTCCACATAGGTAGGGGGCCTTGGGCCGACATACAGAAGCAATTTCCCAACAAACCATTGCCTTCACTATAACTCTGAGGTCTCTGTGCAGAAATGTGAGTAGAAATAAGTGCATTAGGGACCTCAGAAGGTTTGGCAGTGCATTTTAGATGCTTATCTGAGCCACACGAGTTAGGAATCTGGGATGGAAAGCTCCTAAGAATAACCATTCTCACGAAATTTCCAATCCCTCTTGTTTTTGGCAGAATTTTAAATTCCGTGGAAATGGCTCATGTCGCAAGACTTCTGTGTGGTGCTGGCCAGCACCAGGAAGAAGAGTGGCCCAGGAAGGGAAAACCAAACCAATGTGGCTGCATGTTTTCACGCCTTTGAAAAGGTTCGGGTTTGGCTCGAACCAAGAAAGAGCACTTGGGGTTTTTATTTTCTGCCGGCTCCTTCAAATACCATTCACCTGACTCATGAAGCTTTGAACATCAGGACGAAACAAGGGAGTGAATACATTTCCAATATTCCTCATGTTCAGAAATACTTTGAATGAGGCTTCCTCTTACTGGGAGAAGAAACAGAACACAGAATACTGCTGGAGCAAGACGGACTCCTACTGAACAGTCTTTGCTGAGGTGCAGAGTGACAATGCGATTTGTGAATCAGTCAATTCATTATGTGCCAGGAATTAGGTGATACCACGGTGCACCAGAATTCGTTCCTCCCCTTAGATGGCTCACATGGTCAAGCAAGGGAGGAGAAAGCTGGACCAAATTATCTTGCCCGTTCTGAAATTTCACTGGAATTTTAAAACCCAGCAATGCCCCTCATTTGTGTTTTTGAGAATCATTTTGCTCTTTCACTATTGCATATGCGGATGCACCATCTGGAATGTCCTATCACCTCTTGTCTGCCCAGCAAATTCCAATCATCTCCCACATGCCGCTCAGACATCAACCTTGATCTTGCCAAACCTACTTAACCACTCCCTCACCTTTGCTATCTCTCTACGGTGTACAAATTTATATTGGTGCATTTAACATACAAAATTGCGTTCTCAGCACAGTGCCTGGGAGCATAGTAGGTGTTTGATAAATGGAAATGGATTGCACGATACACCACCGTACAAGCTTTCCTTTCCAAAATACACGAGCCTTCCGTCAACACCAGCCTCTTCCTTCTCTCTTAACCCCATGCTAATCACCCACTCATTGCTCCCAACTTAACTTTCATCCCCGCAGGTTCCACACACCCTCTCCATCCTCCAGGTCACTCGCTCAACCTCTGACGCAAACATAGAAGGGCAGCAAATGCTCATGATTAGTACTTCTCCACCAACTGGTCTCATTCTAAGGTGCTCATTTAAAGGGATCTTAACTTCTGGACTCCAGCAACACTTAAAGCACCAAATTACTGGACATCTAATAACATGGTAATATTTGGATTTATAATATAGAAACTCTTCCTCATGAAGGTAACACAGGATAAAGATAATCCGATGTCGTTTACTTATCAAGTTGCGAGGGGCTGGCTGGGGACTTGATCAGATGAGAGCATGAAATGGTACTAATGCAGCAAAGGTCAAGGTCCACATCTCTGTCTGGTCCGATTAGCATTATTGTGTTTCACATTTCCCTTCCCTTCCTCCCAATCTCAGCCAAGTCTCCTGCAATTTAGAGCAATTGTGTAAAGGGGTTCCTGAAAAGAGAGGACAGGAGGGGGTGGGTGCAAAAACCCACTCTTATTTCTGGAAAGTCAACTGACGGTTTGTATGCTCTTGCGTTGCGTGTACATGTGTGTGCACGGGAGGGTCATTGTTGGTCTGTGCACAAGCATAAGCGTCTGTCTACCTAATATCTCTCTTTCAAATGATTTGAAAAGCATTCATTGTTTGAGTCAGATGGAAGGATTATGTTACTTGAATACTGGTATTTAATGTACATTATCACATTTGTTATCATATCAAAACCAGATGTTTAAAATTTGGGCTAGAAATTCCATAATATGGATTGTATTACCTCAGGGTCACCCTACCACCTAATGTTCACTGCTCAGCTGTATTTTGTTATGGCTTTAATAGAGCAATAATGTGTTTCCACAAGTCTTAGTCTGGTATTAGATGACATGTGGGCTAATTTTGGTGGGTTGAGCAGACTGGTAGGGGGTTATACAAACCAGAGCAATTTGCTTTCCCAACAATAAGAAAATACATGGGAATTGTTGCTAATAGTCAAGGCATCTCTCTCTCTCTTTCTCTCTCTGTCTCTCCCTCTTTCTCTCTCCCACTTTACCTCCTCTCTTCTGTCCCCCTTTCATTATTTATCTTTCATTCTTTATCGTTGGTTCCTTTATTGTAAAAAATTGTCATTTTTACTGTCTCCACATGTTCCTCAAACTTCTTCCAGACACAGAATCTACCTCCAATTACTTTCTTATCTCAGCCAAACCTATTTGAAACCTTCCTCTTATTTGCCTTTCTAACATGGCTTCTGTACTGATAAAATTAAAACAAGCAAGCTCAGAAAACTGATAGCATTCTTGATTTAAAAAAATTATAATCAAGGCAATTTAGATAAGGTTTAAAAGAAAGAAAGAAAAGCCTCTGTGGAAGCAAGCCAACGATTCATCTGTTCGCATTAATAGGTTCCAGCAATGGTACTACAGGCACGGAAAGCCCGTTCGCCACTGCACTTAGCAAGCACATGAGCTTAAAAATAAACTTTGACAATGTAGATCTCTTTGTCCTTTCAGGAATGGAAAACATTATGTACTTCAAAGCATACTAAGCCTGATTTTAAAATATAGTTGGGATACTGTTACCGTGGCAATTGGGAGGGTCTTCAGGAAGCACACAGTATGTGGAGGCTTCGTGGGCAATCGTACTCAAGCCACAGACTAGTGAGAATAAATGACGCTGGCACATTTTAATAGGCTCCTTCATGAGGAAGAAACGTCTGTCTTTTAAGCTCCCTGGAGCAACCGGGATCTAATTCCTCATTTCAATCAGGGAATTTCTTTCTGAACCAAACTGCTAAGACAGAGTATTTGAGTAGCACATTTCACTGGCATACAGCAGTGTTGGTTCATTTTGGAGGGTTTTTGGACAGGAAATCGATCTACCGGGTAACTTTCACACAAGAAAGGAAACAGTATGGGACGATGGCTTGTTAGTACAAGGGACTCTGTTTTGGAAATTACGGACAAGAAACCTTGGTGGAAGAACGGCATTCAAGATCAAAAGCATGATGACTCCTGATGAAAACATCCCCAAATGATGAACCCACAAGCAAAAAGGAACTTCTACTGTAAGTATCTTAGCAAGAATCAAGTACCTCGTTTGTTTTCAAAATTTCTGGAGTACGTGGGGTAGATTTCCAAGCGAGTATTTGATGTAGGGAGTCTTCATAGACAAGTCTATAATTAAACTCATTGGGTGGTTCCAACAGAGGGTTAGTTACTGGAATTTTTTTCCATGACCGTGCAACACTGAAATAAATTGCACGTTCATGTGGGCATGTTTTATATAATAGACATGTTATATCAGGCTTTTATTGTGTGATGTATTAATTCTGGCAATGCAAAGTTGATGAACCTAAGTATCTACACATTCCATTGCGTTTGGACTCTGGTCATTTAAACTATCTTTGCTTTGGTTTCATGTTACAGTTAATCTTGTAATCAATTTTTCCACATATAGATTGACACATGTTATTTGTAATTTACTTAGAATATTAGTTATTTCCTCGGTGAATCTTATTTGTTTACTAGGGAAGAGATAGCTCAGAATCTTGGAAATGGGGAAGAAAAGCTATGATAGTTTACACTAAAACTTGGGAACTGAGACTTTTCTTCCTTGTTCATTTCTATATTTATTTGGTTAGCAGTTTTGTTTGAAAAATTATTTAGATGTCTCTATGTAAGAGATTTTTTACTCCATAGGAATAGGATTATGATCTTGGAAATGTGAATCAAGTTCTTCAATGGCATAACTCTATGTAAATATTCAATATAGCTAAGTCCATCTTTAGTGCCTGGCAGAGTATATACTTAATAGATAGTTTTTGAATGTATATAGGCTGGTGTTGGGTAATAGGACAGATGTCTTGAGTGTACAGTAATCATTTCATATCAGGATTCTACTTTATTAACTTATCCATGAATGTGATTGAATTCTGTTTTACAGGAACTGCATAATAATGAGGTTACATTGCATTACTACTTTCAATAAAGAATTTCGTTAAAAATCAAATTTCTAATCATTTCCTATTCTTGGTTGTTTTTCTTTTCAAATATAAGAGTTCAAAAACTCGTTGTTTACTTGAAGGGATATAAAGTTTTGGGAGCAATTCAGTATATAAAATATCAGCTGATTTCCAATTAGGATGTAATTTCCAGGTGTTAATTTGTAGCACAGGATTTGTAATTAGCTATTTTGGAGCCCCCTCTGCTGAAGATTGGTGGGTAAGCCAAGACATTGGCCAAACCCTCAAATGGGGGAGATCATTTTTTAGGTGTAAGGAGCATGAAAACAAACCAAGAGGCAAGTGGATGAAGAGAATTTTGGAGTCAAACCAAGTGTTCCGGGAGTGACAGGAGAGAAGCAGAAAACACAAAGAAAGGCACTCAATGGAAGAGAGCTAGAGAGGTAAGGTAGATTTATTACAGCTGCCATCTCTATCTTCTATGATGCCAGATAACAGTGTTGTGTTTCTCTAATTTTGTTCTAGATCACTTGCCATAGATACTTGTTAAACTGAATACATGTCCTTCTGCTACTATAAGTAGCAAGAATGCTATACAGGTGATTTTACCACATCTTGTTAGAAGTGGTGGTAGGATCCTTTGGGTAGGAACTGACAGGAAGTGTAACTAAGCAGCAATTATCATCAAGGTAATATACTTTGGGGTAATCATATATAGCATTTAGATAAGCTTAAATGATCCCATTAACAGGTCAGTTCTCTCTCCTACTTAGAGGTATATTTTACATATAATTTATACAGGCAGATCTGTCAGAATGTAATTCTCATTAGAATAAGATATTCTATAGGAATTGTTTGGAAGCTCTCTTAAGAATTAGAGGGTTTGTTGATATCTGCACAAACACTTTTTCAGGGTAACATTATCTGGATTTATTATGTAGAATTCTGGGAACTCAATCAAGAAATGATGCAATATTAGAGAAGTCCTAAGCCATATTTTAATGAAAGCCAAGTCAGTGATGTATGGTAGAATGATTAAGATTTTGAGGATTATCTTCAAAAGGAAAATGTCCACTTAGAACCCCTCCACCCTCCAGAAGGATTGGGATGTAGTTACTGATGACAAATTATAACTGGAATTTTTATGGCGTGTTATAATTTTTTTCTAGTTAGTTGCTTGACATCAGAAAGACTATAGCCAGAACTGTTCAAGATTTGCCGTACCAAGAGAAATGAGCTCCCTGCCACTGGTGATATGATATAGACAAGGAGATTCAAAATGGGGGGGAAAGCAAGTATTTGGAGTCAGACAAATGTTTCCTGGAATTCCAGACCCCCTGCTTATAAACTATGTGACCTGGAGAAAGTTGCTTAAACTCTAAGTTTCTGATTCTTCATATATAATATGGAGTTAATAATTCTTCCTCCTTAGAATTACTACTGTAAAGATTAAATGAGACAATTTGTGCCATGCTTGGCCTATAGTAAGAGTGCAATAGGATGACTAAACTACCTGAACTCTAGGGGCCTTTTTGACTATGTGGTTCTAGTCATTCTAGCTGTTTAAAATAATCTAAATTCCTTAACACTACATCAAAAACTAATGATGTAATGTATGGTGATTAACATAACATAATAATAATAATAATAAAAAAAAAATCTAAATTCCTTGGTTGTGCTAAATGCTACCCAAAGATGTGACTCAATAGAAATATCTATTCTTCACTTAGTGGGCTCCTAATATAAGAAAATTGTTAAGCAAAACTCCTACAAGTGCAATGAAAGAATGAGTAAGGCAATCAGAATGTACAAATCGAAAATAATGAAGTTTTTTTTAGATGATTTGGATGTCTTAGGTGGTAAAATAAATTTGATTGATCATCTACAGTCCTCAATGATCAAGACAGTGGAAACATTGGATTGGCTATCACTAATTAATTTTCCCTTCCGTCCTGTGTCTAATCATCTTAGGGAACCCACCATAATCAGCATAAACATTCTCTGCAGAAATGTTTTTTTTGAGAGTTTAAGGACTGAAAATATTCATCTTCAAGATATTTCCTATGACATCTTTCTATAGTGCCTGCAAAAACCAAAGTTTTATGTGGACATTGTATTTTGATGATTTGATTTATTGTGTTCATTTGTTACAAGTGCAAAGCACTTGGCAGAACCATCATTCTTGCACTACTGCTTAAACTGGTTTAAGCAATGTTTCCACATCACAGATATGAAATAACAATCTAGCTGTCAGATTTACTAAGTGGAAAGTCACTATGTATTTGGGAGAGTGTCAGCAGTGGCTATTAAAGAAAATATTATTTGTTTCGTATGTATTTTGTAAGTTATTTAAAAATCCACATGAAATAAAATTCACTAATTTTTGTGTGCGTGGTTCTGTGAGTTTTGACAAATGTCTAGTCTTGTTACCAGCACCATAATCAAGATAAAGAACAGTTCTTTCACCCCCAAAATATTCTCTCCTGCAGCCGCTTTATCATGGAAACTCCCTCATGTCTAGGTCCTGGGACCACTTACCTGGTTTTGTTTCTACAGTTTTGCCTCTTCCAGAATGTCATATAAGTGAAATCATAAGCTTGAAACCTTTTGAGCCTGGTTTCTTTCACTTAGCAGAATGCATCTGTGAGTGAGTCATCCCTGTTGTCACGTCTATTGATACTTTGTTTCCCTTTATTGAGGAGCAGTATTTTATTGTACCTGAGTGTGTTGATTTATTCAACCAATGAAGAGCACTCAGGCTGTGCCGTTTTGGGGGATTCTGAACAATGTTGCTCTACATAGAATTTGCTTTAAACACAGGTTTTTATGTGAATATAAGTTTTCATTTCTCTAGCATAAATGAATACCTAGGTGTGGGATTGCCAATCATATGGTAAATGGAAATTTCCAGAGTGACTTTACCGTTTTGCATTCCTACCAGCAATGTATGAGATTTGTAGTTACTTGGTCTTCCTGTCCACACTTGGTATTGTCCGTTTATTTTTTCATTTGTTTTTATTTCTTAACAATTCTAATAAGTGCATCTAATGAGATCCAATGGCATCTCATTGTGGTTTAAGACATTGAGCATCTTTTCTTTAAAAAAAAAAAAACATTTTATTTACTTATTTGAGAGAGAGAGAGAGAGCATGCAAGAGCAGGAGGAGGGGCAAAGGAAGAGGGAGAAGCAGGCTCCCCACTGAGCAGGGAGCCCGATGCAGGGCTCAATCCCAGGACCCTGGGATCATGACCTGAGCCGAAGGCAGACGCTTAACCGACTGAGCCACCCAAGCGTCCTGAGCATCTTTTCATTTGCTTCTTTGTGATCTGAATATCCTGTTTGGTGAAATGTGTTCAAATCTTTTTTGTTTTCTTATTGTTGGTTTTGAGAGTTCTTTTAAAATTATGGGTATAAATTCTTTGTTGGATTTGTGATTTGAAGACATTTTCCACCCTCTGCTTTTCATTTTCTGAACCATATCTTATAGAGAAAAAGGTTTTAGTTATGATGAAGTACAACTGATCCGTTTTTTTTTTTTTTTTCTCTCTCATGGATCAAGCTCTTAGTGTTGTATCTAACGATGCTTTTTCTAACACAACTCATGAGCATTTTCTCTTGTGTTTTCTTTTTTCAGAAGATGGTAATTTTATGTTTTACATTTTAGGCCCGTGATCCACTTTAAGTTAGTAGTTTTTATAAAGGAAGAGGTGTGGGTGGAGGCATATATCTTTTGCATGTGAATTTCCAATTGTTTCAGCACCATTCATGGAAAAGACTATCTTTTACCCATAGAATTGCATTTGTACTAGTATTGAAAGTCAGTTCACTATAATTTTGTAAGTTTACTTCTGGACTCTCTATTCTGTCCCGTTAATTTATGTAGTATGCTTTCACTGATACCATACAGTAGGTCAGGGAATCATGCAGTGTGAGTTCCTCTGAATTTGTTCTTCCTTGAAGTTGTTTTTTCTACATCGTTTGCTTTTCTATATAAAATTTAAAATCAGCTGGACAGTATCTACAAAAATCTTGCTGGGATTTTGATTGGGATAAGTGTTAAATCTATAGATAAATTTGGGGAATGTTGACATCTTACTAATATTTGAGCCGTTTGATCCATTTGTTTAGTTCCACTTCATTTTTATCCTCGGTTTTATAGTTTCCCTCATATAGACTCTGCACCTTTTTTGTTAGATTCATACTTGGGTATTTCATTTTTTGGAGCTTTTGTAAATGATACTTTTAAAGATTTCTGTTTCTACTTTTCATTACTAGTATATAGATATATGTTATCTCATGGACAAAGAACTTGTATGTGTATATACAGATATGTGTATAGAAAGCCTACAAACCAACATGAATATGCTTAACAATCAAGTAGAAAAAGACCAAACACACACACAGGAAAGCAAGGATAAAGTAAATACAAATGACTTTTAAAAATGAATTTCAATTTTGCATGCAGAAAGAAAAAGGGAACACATTTGGGAAATTGTATGGGAAATATTTTGATATCCATGTTATCAAAGGTGTGGGAAAACAGATGCTTTTATAAATTACCAGTGACAGTTAGAATTGATGCAACCTTTTTGGAAAACACTTTTGAATGTATATGAATATTACTGATGTACATAATCTCAGAGCTAACAGTTCTGCTTCTAGTTCATTCTACAGGTATGTAGATGGATGATGCCAGATGTCTAAGGGTATTCACTGCAATGTTTCTTAATAGCAAAACATTGGAAGTAATGTAAATGTCCATTATCATGGATGTGGTGATAGAAGTTATTGTGTGTGCACATTGTTGTATGGTTGTGGGAAAGAGAATAAAGCAATATAATATACACTCATAAAGAATGTCTCAACAAGACCATAATGTAAATTCCTCATTAGAATATAACCTTCATAACTAAACTGAATGCTCCACAGTGCAGATTTTTTGCCCTTTAATTCACTGTTGTACCTAGAATAATCTTGGTACATAGTAGGCTCAATAAATACTTATTAAATGATTTAAGTGGATATACAAAGAAGAAGAAAGCAAGATGCACGATATTTTGAGTTTGAGGTGTCAAAAGTCTAGGAGGTGGAAGATGCCCATTAAGTCATTGGAAATATGACTCTTGAGTTGGAGATAAAAATTCAGAATTGTTAGCTAAATCCATAGGGGAAGCTGCGAAGGATGTGGAGCGGTAAATGTATTGAGAAGGGGCTGGGCATTTCTAAGTGGGTGGCATCAATTTATAATGGGCAAATGGAGAAAGAAGAGCCAGAAAGGAAGCTGAGACTGAGCCACACCAGAGGTGGGAATCTAGGGGAAAATTGTATGTGGAGCCAAAAGAGGAACTTTTAAGAGAATGGTCAGCTGTATCAAATGCCATAACCGATGTAAAGATAAAGGGCCAAAAAAGGCTAAAGTGTGTTCTTTGGATTTGGTAGTTAAGAGAGTAACTGCCATGGCATGCTCACAGCCGGAAGGCTGGTTGAAGTGCAGAGAAAGTGAGAAGCGGTAAGGCTATTGAGGCGGTGAAGTAAAAGGAAAGTGAAACACTAAATCACTAGTGTTTTAGGTGTTTGACCATAGTAGAAAGGAAAGAGAGAGGGAGATGAAATATCTAATAGGAAAGTTTATGTCTTAGTTGCCAGAAAATTTAGCTCAATTTTTATGTTCATAGTAGGGAGCCAGAAATAGGGAGAGATCAATCTATGATGGATGGGTTGAGGTTCTGGACGTGCAGAGACAATACAGTCTAGCTTTCTGCAATAAATCCTTTGATAAAAGCATTGGCCAATGGTGAGCAGTAGAAATAAAGCTGTTCACCCATGGTAGAACAAGATTTTTATGTATATGAGGAGTGGTGTTCCAAGCCTGGCAATGATGTATACAAAGATAAAATGCACACTTAGGACTCATGGGACATAGTTATAATAGAAATCTGATTTTTGTATTCTGCAGTTTTTTTAGAAATGTCCAGTGAGGCTAGTCCTTCTTGTTCTTGAGAGAACAAGAAGAGTTTTACTCCTTCTTAGGTAATAAATGTGCCTAGGATCCCAGGAAAGGAGGAAATGGGTTGGTTATCACTATAGAGCTCTATCCTTTTGCTAGATGGAACAAGAGGGAAAGACATTCCCGACAGGAAAAAGTGCAAGAAAAGCAAAATATTGAAGTACTTGTTTGATAACATAATGTACTTTTCCTTTATAGCACATGTGATAAATATATAAGTTTATTTATGGGATTATTCTTGTTTATTTAATGTTTCTGTTGGGTACTGGGTACATAGGGGATTTTTAAAAAAAGAGGTCTGTGGGGGCGCCTTGGTGGCTCAGTTGGTTAATCAGCCTCCTCTTGATCTCAGCTCAGGTCATGATCTCAGGGTCATGAGATCAAGCCCCACATTGCGCTCCCCACCCAGCATGGAGTCTGTTTGTCCCTCTCCCTCTGCTCCTCCCTCCACCCACAATGTGCTCTCTATCTCCCTTTCCCTCTCTCTCATGCAAATAAGTAAGTAAAATCATTTTTTTTAAAGGTCTGTGTGGGAAAAAGCAGAGGAAAACAATAAGTCATTTGATGGTTCTGCAAACAGGAGAAACTCAAAATAGTTGACAATAATTACTGACAACATGGCAGGCCAATTTGAGAACATCAGCTGAAACGTGTAGGGGTTTTGCCCAATCCAGTAGCAGTTAAGTGAAAAAAGCTCATGGTAAGATCCAAACGGTGTAGAGCAGAGGTCTAGACCCGGTGGTGAACTCTCAAACTCAATAAACCAGGGCTCCCTTATAGAACTGACTGACTTGTAAGCTCACACTTTGAAACACTTCTTTTAAAAAATAGAGCACTTTTATCTATTTGTTCAATGAATACCCGTGAAAAGCCTCAAATGTATTGTTACTTGTAGAATTGCAATTAAATAAGGATTGAAAATAAGAGAATATAATATGTAATGAGTATATGCTCTGCTAATGTATGTATAGTATAATTATTAAAAATAGGAGGGGGCGTCTGGGTGGCGGAGTTGGTTGAGCGTCTGTTCTTGGTCATGATCTCAGGGTCATGAGATCGAACCCCACGTCAGGCTCTAGGCACAGCACAGAGTCTGCTTGAGATTCTCTCTCCCTCTCCCTCTGCCTCTCCTGCCTGTGCTCTCTTTCTCTCTCTCAAATAAATAAATAAATCTTTAAAAAGACTGGTGGATATTGGAGACAGTATATGCTAAACAAAAATTTTCAATGTATTCAGTAATCATATTATTGGTAATATTAGTATTGCTATTTTGAGATTTTCTGCATGCAACATGAATAAAACATATGAATAATTATAATATATTCTAATTCTATCATCCCCCTTGACCTTGAGAATCAGGGTTCGTGATATGGAAAAAAATGAGATACAGATGAAATGTATAAGTTAAGTAAAACCTGTTAGTACTGAATTTGAACTGGAAATACCATTATTAACTCATAAGGTATTTAAAATCCATACATCCATACAATACACATGTATAGTATATAAGTATATATGTGATTATGAACATATATAATAGGGTAGGTATGTAATACATTATGTATGATGTAAGATATAGGTATATGTATATGTCCCAACAATGTCCATTGGAAAAACCCAGAAAAAATTACCAAGCACCCAGTAGCAATGAGAATCTTTAGCACCAAAATTGTGGTTTTCCTATACCATTTCCCTACTAAAAGAAGTCAAGACATTTTTGAGAAATGTGTGACTCCAAGTGTGGGTCAAGAAACGTAGGAGATGAACATGGAACATCTTGTCAAAGCATATAGTGAAGAAGCTCTCAGGACTAACAAGGCTATGTCACTGGTTCATGACATAGACCCAATCTTAAAAAGCTACTAATTAAAAATGGGATGATTTGAGCAGGATAATAATTGCAATGAACTGAAATCCATCAAATGTTTAAATCCTTGAGGTCGTAATGATAAGAAAATAACCAACTGGAGATTCAAGGAAGGCCTCTTTAAAAGTGATAGGTAAGCCGAAATTGAGGGCTAAGTAGGAAAGAGTTGATAAAGACAACAGGAAACATATATGTGCTAGAGGATGGGAAGAACTCAGTCCTATGTGTCTGGAAGACAGTGAGTGAAAGGGAAAGAGGTTCAGCATGAAGTTGGAGAAATAGGGCTGATCATTCAGGAACATGTAGTCATGCTAAGGGCTAGATCTTTCCTTAGAAATGTGATAGAACGTTCTTGAAAAGTTTTATGCAGGGAAAGGACATGATCGAAGTTCCTGCTATGGGACCCATGGATTGGAGGAATCCAGAGCAAAATCAGAGAGAGAGGGAGAGTTAGGGGCTGCTGCAAGCAAAAGATGAAGCTGGTTAGCTCTGGGAAGAACTCTGGAAGGCAATTCTCCATCAACATGAGAAAAGCAGTCTAAGAAAGACCTGTTGCTCTCTGGAGCAACTTTATAATCTTCTATGTGCTCAGGATCTGGTAAAACCAGCCCTTTAATCCCCATTCCACTATATCAGTAACAGGATGAAGCATACTTTTCTCCTACAGAATCTGGACTCCATGTAAGGTTTATATTTATAATAGAAAAGACAAACAAACAAAAAAGATTTCTATGTAAAAAGGAGCTATTTCTCCCCTTGAGAAACACCCGTGAGCAGGGCTGATACTCGGTTGAGATGCCCAGTATGACCATGTCAGTTGTTAATGGCTAGCACTCATTTCTTGCTGCTTCTGTTCTGATTGGTCAGTGCCGACGCATTCATGTTTGTTAAATATTAAAAACTCACTCTGCTCGTGGACAGTAAAATAATATTTCCAATTGTCATTTGGAACCCTTCAATCCATCTTCTATATGGCTCAGAGGGTGAGGATAGGCAACATTCTGACATGCCACATACAATCAATCCTTTTAAGGAGCAAGAAAGGAAGATTGTTGGAGACTGATTTTAAGAGATACCATGGGTCTTCTCTTCTCGTGTTCTCTATTTCTCGGTATGCTTGGATTCTCTGCATGGAGAACACTTCAGCTAGTTTGCCTCTCTTATGCTTTTCCTTTTTGACACCACGTTATTGTTTTGCTTTAAAAAGGAGATCACAATGTCTTACCACACTTTATTAAGAAAAAAAAAAAATCCGGGGGAGCAAGAGGGCGGAGGAGTCGGAGACCTGGATTTCATCTGGTCTCGGGAATTCAGCTGGATAGGGATCAAACCATTCAGAACACCTACGAACTCAACAGGAGATCGAAGAAAAGAATAGCAACAACTCTCTGAACAGAGAAGCGACCACTTTCTGAAAGGTAGGACGTGCGGAGAAGTGAATCTGAGGCAATATTGGGGAGGATAGACAGCGGGGGTGGGGGCCTCCGTCGGCCGCATCTGGCAAGTGATAGGGCAGCGGAGCACAAAATCGGAACTTTTAGAAGTCGGCTCCGCTGAAGGACATCGCTCCAGTGGCTAAGCAGGGGGTGGAACCCTTGCTGGGACAGTGTGGTCTCAGGACCCTCGGGGTCACAGAAAGACTGGGGGTACCTTAGTGTGGCAGAGCTCCCAGGTATCAGAGCAGGGAAGCCGGCTGCAGAGATGGAGCCGAAGCGCGGGCTCTCAGCTCAGGGCTGCCATAAACTGTGATTGGTGACAGTCGGGCCACTGCTCCTCCAGCAGGGACCCAACAAGCGGCAGATCCAGGGAGACTCCCCCTCCTCCTGCGGGAGGAGCGGCGCGACAGCGCACCGCAGGGATCGGCTGGGTTTGGAGACTCCACACGGGGTCAGGTGCCAGAGATAGAAATGCTCGGTCACAGGCCAGGTGAGCATGGAGTGCGGCCGGAGATGGGGAGACGGGAGTGATTGACTGCTTTTCTCGGGGAGCGCACTGAGGAGCAGGACCCCGAGTTCTCAGCTCCTCCGGGGCAGAGATTGGGATGCCATCATATTCACTCTCGTCCTCCAAAGCTGCACGGAAAGCTTGCAGGGAACAAAAGATCCTGAGAGCAAACCGGAGCAGATTACTTAGCCTGGACCCAGCAAGGGCGGGCAATTCCACCTCCGCAAAGACATTTGGGAACCACGGCAACAGGTCCCTCCCCCAGAAGATCAGCAAGAGCAGCCAGCCAAGACCCAAGTTTACCGATCAGTGAGAACGGCAGAACTCCAGAGCTAGGGGAATACTGCACATAGAATCCATGGCTTTTTTACCATGATTCTTAGTCTTTCCAAATTAATTTTTTTTAATGGTCTTTTTTCTTTTAATTTTTCTTTTTCCCTTTTTCAACCAACATCTTAACAATCCCTTGTTTAAAAAACATTTTTATTTTTCATTTTTAGAGTCATATTCTATCCCTTCATAGTAGTTACCCTTATTTTTGGCATATATATATAAGTTGTCCTCTCTTTAAAATTTTGGGATAGTTTCTTCTAACAGATCAAAATATACCCTAAATCTCTAGTGTATGGCTTTGTTCTAGTCTCCTGCCTGATCACATTCTCTCCCTTTTTTTCTTTTTTTTTTAATTCTCTTCTTTCTTTTTTCAAACTTCTTATCAATTCCTTTTATAAAATTTGTTATAATTTTCATCTTTACAGTCATATTCCATCCCTTCATCAATATACCCTTATTTATGTACATATATAAGTTTTTCTTTCTTTAAAACCTTGGGAGGCACTTCCTTCTAACAGACCAAAATATACCCAAAATCTAGTGTGTGGCACTGATCTATGCACCAGCCTGATCATATTTGATCATATTCTGTTTTTTTTTTTTTTTGGTTCATTTTGTTCTGTTTTTGTTTGTTTTTATCTTTTTCTTTTTTTTTTCTTTTCTTTTTTCTTTCTTTCCCTTTCTTTTCCCCCAGTTTCAGGTCTTTTCTGATTTGTTTAGAGTATATTTTCTGGGGACATGGTTACCCTGTTAGCATTTTGTTCTCTCATTCATCTATTCTCTGGACAAAATGACAAGATGAAAAAAAATCACCTCAACAAAAAGAACAAGAGGTAGTACCAACTGCCAGGGACCTACTCAATACGGATATTAGTACGATGTTGGAATAAAGTACAGAATCATGATTTTAAAGATATTAGCTAGGCTTGAAAAAAGCATGGAAGTTATTAGAGAAACCCTTTCTGGAGAAATAAAAGAACTAAAACCTAACCAAGTTGAAATCAAAAAGGCTATTAATGAGGTGCAATCAAAAATGGGGGCACTAACTGCAGGATAAATGCGGCAGAAGAGAGAATCAGTGATATAGAAGACCAAATGATGGAAAATAAAGAAGTTGAGAAAAAGAGAGATAAACAACTACTGGATCACGAGGGCAGAATTCGAGAGATAAGCAATAACATAAGATGAAACAACATTAGAATAATTGAGATTCCAGAAGAAGAAGAGAGAGAGGAGCAGAAGGTATACTGGAGCAAATTATAGCAGAGAACTTCCCTAATGTGGGGAAGGAACCAGGCATCAAAATGCAGGAGGCTCAGAGAACCCCTCTCAAAATCAATAAAAAGAGGTCAACACCCTGACATCTAATAGTAAAACTTATGAGTCTCAGAGACAAAGAGAAAATCCTGAAAGTAGCTTGGGACAAGAGATATGTAACCTACAATGGTAGAAACATTAGATTGGCAACAGACCTATCCACAGAGACCTGGCAGGCCCAAAAGGACCGGCATGATATATTCAGAGCACGAAACGAGAAAAATATGCAGCCAAGAATACTATATCCAGCTAGGCTGTCATTGAAAATAGAAGGAGAGATAAAAAAGCTTCCAGGACAAACAAAAACTAAAGGAATTTGCAAACACGAAACCAGCCCTACTAGAAATATTGAAAGGGGTCCTCTAAGCAAAGAGAGAGCCTAAAAGTAACATAGACCAAAAAGAAACACAGACAATATACAGTAACAGTGACCTTAAGGCGATACAATGGCACTAAATTCATATCTTTCAATAGTTACCCTGAATGTAAATGGGCTAAATGCCCCAATCAAAAGACACAAGCTATCAGATTGGATTAAAAAACAAGACCCACGATATGCTGCTGCAAGAGACTCATTTTAGACCCAAAGACACACACAGATTGAAAGTGAGGTGGTGGAAAACAATTTACCATGCTAATGGACACCAAAAGAAAGCTGGGGTGGCAATCCTTATATCAGACAAATTAGATTTTAAAACAAAGACTGTAGTAAGAGATGAGGAAGGACACTATATCCTACTTAAAGGGTCTATCCAACAAGAAGATCGAACAATTGTAAATATCTATGCCCCTAACATAGGAGCAGCCAATTATATAAGGCAATTAATAACAAAAGCAAAGAAACACATTGACAACAATACAATAATAGTGGGGGACTTTAACAACCCCCTGACTGAAATGGACAGATCATCTAAGCAAAAGATCAACAAGGAAATAAAGACTTTAAATGCCACACTGGAGCAAATGGACCTCACAGATATATTCAGAACATTCCATCCCAAAGCTACAGAATACACATTCTTCTCTAGTGCCCATGGAACATTCTCCAGAATAGATCACATCTTAGGTCACAAATCAGGTCTCAACTGGTACCAAAAGATTGGGATTATTCCCTGCATATTTTCAGACCACAATGCTTTGAAACTAGAACTCAATCACAAGAGGAAAGTCAGAAAGAACTCAAATACGTGGAGGCTACAGAGCATCCCACTAAAGAATGAATGGGTCAACCAGGAAATTAAAGAAAAATTTAAAAAATTCATAGAAACCAATGAAAATGAAAACACAATTGTCCAAAATCTTTGGGATGCAGCAAAGGCAGTCCTAAGAGGAAAGTATATAGCAATTCAAGCCTTTCTCAAGAAACAAGAAAGGTCTCAAATACACAACCTAGCCCTACAACTAAAGGAGCTAGAGAAAAAACAGCAAATAAAGCCTAAACCCAACAGGAGATGAGAAATAATAATCAGAACAGAAATCAATGAAATAGAAATCAAAAGAACAGTAGAACAGATCAATGAAACTAGGAGCTGGTTCTTTGAAAGAATTAACAAGATTGATAAACCCCTGGCCAGACTCAACAAGAAAAGAGAAATGACCCAAATCAACAAAATCATGAATGAAAGAGGAGAGATCACAACCAACACAAAAGAAATACAAACAATTATAAGAACATATTATGAGCAACTATATGCCAGCAAATTAGATAACCTGGAAAAAACGGATGCATTCCTAGAGATGTATCAACTATCAAAACTGAACCAGGAAGAAATAGAAAACCTGAACAGTCCTATAACCACTAAGGAAATCGAAGCAGTCACCAAAAATCTCCCAACAAACAAAAGCCCAGGGCCAGATGGCTTCCCAGGGCAATTCTATCAAACGTTTCAAGAAGAATTAATATATCTATTCTTCTGAAACTGTTCCAAAAAAAAAAAATGGAAGGAGAACTTCCAAACTCATTTTCTGAGGCCACCATTACCTTGATCCCCAAACCAGACAAAGACCCCATCAAAAAGAAGAATTACAGACCAATATCCTTGATGAACATGGATGCAAAAATTCTCACCAAAATACTAGCCAATGGGATCCAACAGTACATTAAAAGGATTATTCACCACGACCAAGTGGGATTTATTCCTGGGCTGCAAGGTTGGTTCAACGTCTGCAAATCAATCAACGTGATACAATACATTAACAAAAGATAGAACAAGAACCATATGATCCTCTCAATAGATGCTGAAAGAGCATTTGACAAAGTACAGATCTTTTCTTGATCAAAACTCTTCAGAGTATAGGGATAGAAGGTACATACCTCAATATCATAAAAGCCATCTATGAAAAACCTACAGCGAATATCATTCTCAATGGGGAAAAACTGAGAGCTTTCCCCCTAAGGTCAGGAATGCGGCAGGGATGTCCACTATCACCACTGCTTTTCAACATAATATTAGAAGTCCTAGCCACAGCAATCAGACAACAAAAAGAAATCAAAGGCATCCAAATCAGCAAAGAGGAAGTCAAACTCTCACTCTTTGCAGATGATATGATACTGTATTTGGAAAACCCAAAAGACTCCACCCCAAAACTGCTAGAACTCATACAGGAATTCAGTAAAGTGGCAGGATATAAAACCAGTGCACAGAAATCAGTGGCATTCCTATACACCAACAACAAGACAGAAGAAAGAGGAATTAAGGAGTCGTTCCCATTTACAATTGTACCCCAAACCATAAGATACCTGGGAATAAATCTAACCAAAGAGGCAAAGGATCTGTACTCAGAAAACTCTAAAATACTCTTGAAAGATATTGAAGAAGACACAAAGAAATGGAAAAACGTTCCATGCTCATGGATTGGAAAAACAAATATTGTAAAGATATCAATACTACCTAGAGCAATCTACACATTCAATGCAATCCCCATGAAAATACCATCTACTTTTTTCAAAGAAATGGAACAAATAATCCTAAATTTTGTATGGAACCAGAAAAGACCCCGAATAGCCAGAGGAATGTTGAAAAAGAAAAGCAAAGCTGGCAGCATCACAATTCTGGACTTCCAGCACTATTACAAAGCTGTCATCATCAAGACAGTATGGTACCGGCACAAAAACAGAACAATGGAACAGAATAGAGTGCCCAGAAATGGACCCTCAACTCTATGGTCAACTTATCTTTGACAAAGCAGGAAAGAATGTCCAATGGCAAAAAGACAGTCTCTTCAACAAATGGTGTTGGGAAAATTGGACAGCCACATGCAGAAGAATGAAACTGGACCATTTCCTTACACCACACACAAAAATAGACTCCAAATGGTTGAAAGACCTAAACATGAGACAGGAGTCCATCAAAATCCTAAAGGAGAACACAGGCAGCAACCTCTTTGACCTCAGCTTCAGCAACTTCTTCCTAGAAACATCACCAAATGCAAGGGAAGCAAGGGCAAAAATGAACTATTGGGACTTCATCAAGATAAAAAGCTTTTGCACAGCAAAAGAAACAGTCAACAAAACCAAAAGACAACCGACAGAATGGGAGAAGATATTTGCCAATGACATATCAGATAAAGGGCTAGTATCCAAAATCTATAAAGAACTTATCAAACTCAACACCCAAAGAACAAATAATCCAATCAAGAAATGGGCAGAAGACATGAACAGACATTTTTCCAAAGAAGACATCCAAATGGCCAACAGACACATGAAAAAGTGCTGAACATCGCTCAGCATCAGGGAAATCCAAATCAAAACCTCAATGAGATACCACCTCACACCAGTCAGAATGACTAAAATTAACAAGTCAGGAAATGACAGATGTTGGTGAGGATGTGGAGAAAGGGGAACCCTCTTACACTGCTGGTGGGAATGCAAGCTGGTGCAGCCACTCTGGAAAACAGTATGGAGGTTCCTCATAACGTTGAAAATAGAGCTACCATACGATCCAGCAATTGCACTACTGGGTATTTACCCCAAAGATACAAATGTAGGGATCTGAAGGGGTAAGTGCGCCCCGATGTTTATAGCAGCAATGTCCACAATAGACAAACTGTGGAAAGAGCCAAGATGTCCATTGACAGATGAATGGATAAAGAAGAGGTGGTGTTTATATACAATGGAATATTATGCAGCCATCAAAAGGAACGAGATATTGCCATTTGCAACGACATGGATGGAACTGGAGGGTGTTATGCTGAGCGAAATAAGTCAATCAGAGAAAGACATGTATCATATGATCTCACTGATATGAGGAATTCTTAATCTCAGGAAACAAACTGAGGGTTGCTGGAGTGGCGGGGGGTGGGAGGGATGGGGTGGCTGGGTGACAGACATTGGGGAGGGTATGTGCTATGGTGAGTGCTGTGAATTGTGTAAGACCGTTGAATCACAGATCTGTACCTCTGTACAGGTACCTCTGTACCTCTGTATTTCCATTACAAATAATGTAATATATGTAAAGAATAAAAAGAAAGAAGAAGATAGCAGGAGGGGAAGAATTAAAGGGGGGAAATCGGAGGGGTAGACGAACCATGAGAGGATGGACTCTGAAAAACAAACTGAGGGTTCTAGAGGGAAGGGGGGGTGGGAAGATGGGTTAGCCTGGTGATGGGTATTAAAGAGGGCACGTTCTGCATGGAGCACTGGGTGTTATGCACAAACAATGAATCATGGAACACTACATCAAAAACTAATGATGTAATGTATGGTGATTAACATAACAATAAAAAAATTTTTAAAAAAAGAAAGAAAAAAATCCAGAATTTTGTTCAACACAAGTAATTATATATCTATTGGTCAAAGGTCCAAGTATTAACTGTCTTTTTCTCCCCTGTGGAATGAGTATGTATTTTCTACCATTTCTGCCTTTGGTAGTGCATTTGGTACCCTTCAGAAGTGTGATGTTTGGCATCTTTTCAATGCAGGCATTCTTTAAGGATGGTTTTGTGCTACGAACTCTGTTAATAATGTTTGGGACCAAATTTATTGAATAAGTGTATCAAACTTGAAATATTATTAATAATCAAAGATAAAGCATGACTTACAAAGTCTCTCAGGCTGCCATTCAGCTTGCAAATTGGTTAAAACCTAGTGACACCACTTATTTTCTTGTTGGGGCTCTTCTACTATCTCAGAAGCCAACTTCAGAGGAGGGCTTCCAAAACTATTTTCAGCATCAATACCTTTAGATCTCAGTGGTTTTCCAGTGTGATTATTTCAGGATGGTACTCATTTAGATGTGTGAATTCTAAAAAATTTGCTTTTACTTTATTCTTTGATCCCACCACATACACCAGACAAATTATTGGGATTAAAGAATCTCCCATTAGGGACGCCTGGCTGGCTCAGTTGGTAGAGCATGTGACTCTTGATCTTGGGGTTCTGAGTTTGAGACCCATGTTGGGTGTAGGGCTTACCTAAAAAAAAAAAAAGAAAGAAAAGAATCTCCAATTACAATATCATACATAGGATATTAACTCTTAATTTCCTTTTATAATTCTCCTGGTCTGCCAAACTCTAACTTTCCAGTATAAACGCATTTTGATAGTGATGAGAAGACTGAATCATTTTAATAGTTTTAAATGATCCAAGTGTTTTTAAATCACAGTATATATATTTTCATTGATAATGATAGCTGGATATTGGATATTAAGGAATATATTTTTTAACTTTACAGTAATGGCCAACCGTCTCTGAACAGTGAAAAAATTATGCTTGAGAGTCATATGAAGTGTGTATGATTCTCAGCCTATTCTCAACCTGAACGTTTAAGAAATATAATTTTCCTATAAAGTGAATTTAACTTTAGTTCCAAATTTTCCATTTTTACTTGATAGAAATTTAATCTTGGGTAAGTTTAGGGTTTCTTCCATTGTTTCAGTCAATTCAGGACTTTCCCAAATCCCATGTTTGCTTCTAGGTTCTGGTGCTTTCAGAGGTCCAAGTCCTTGATGTGGATGCTTTGACGTCTGTGTTGGTAGCATTTGCTGTGAGGGGTTGTGTCTGCCTTGTCCTAAACATCAGGCTTCGTCAGGTCTGCTTGGCGATTTCTGAGCCCCTCTCAGCAGACGAGAGGAATGTGTGGCTCTTTCCTTGTACCACTCTGGGTCCACAGGGGATTCTGATGCTGTCTCAGGCCCCTTTTGGCTGGACACCTTATGCAGCCATTGCTGCTCAAAGCCTACCATGACGAGCAGAGCAAAGTGCTCTTTAAAGACAATGTACAACCTGATTGAGGCCTGCTGAAACAGGTGCCAGGTCCCAGGCCCCTCTCGGACCCCCAAACCTATCTAGGGTTGTCCTTCCTCCCGCGCCTGACTTGGCGTAAGATCAAGGGAATGTACGGGGCCCCTTCCTAAGGACTCAGGGGTATTTAATCCCTCGTCTTTCTCCTGATTTTTCTCTTTTTCCAGCCCAGATCATCTATATGTTCTCCAAGATAGAAAAACAAAACAAAAACCCATGCATTTCATACATCACAAGTTTTCCAACTTTCCAACTGAAATGTCAGTGATTGACTTCGTTGTTTTTCTTTCCTTCCCAGAGGCCATAAGTCTAGAAGTGGCTTCATCAATGGGGTAAAGTCACATGAGTATAAAAGAATTACTAAGAATGAAGGAAAAGAGCCCAGTTATAGAATATCCCAGTATGAACAGTATTGTTGTGTACACATGGATTTCCACAGCCTACAGATTTTAAACTGAAGGAAGTGACCCTAAAATGTGAGTAGTCCCTTTTAACAGAGCTTTGACTTCTGTGAAGCTGCTGTGTAAGTCCCTTTCCCATTACCAATCTTGCATTCCAGGAGCTTTCTCTAAGGCTTAGTTTGTTTTTTGTTGTTGCATTTTTTTTCCCCCTGTACAGTTAGGTTAGGAAAGAAATTTATTCTTAGAAATGCACGGACTCTTTGGGCTCCAGCCAGCCCTCTATTACAAAGACATCTTTCTGTGCACCCCAATTTGACAAAGGAGAATTCTTGCCATTTTACCCAGCTGTGCATAACTGAACATGTCAGTTCAGTGACCCTTAATGAATCACCTTTTAATATCTACCCCCTGGCCACAAGTATGTCACTTCAATATTATTTTATAGTTTGAATTGAATTACATTGAAGCATTTTTTTAATTTTTTTTTTATGTTGAAACATTTTGAGAATGGAAAGACAGGACAGTATTTTACTTTAAATGACTCCACAGCAATTGTGCTCAATAGTTGAGTGCCCTAGTTAGTGAGCCGAGGCATGTTATAAACAAATTTGGTGTCTAAGTATATATATATATATATATTACAGCTAAAGTCCATCGACCAGCAAATGTCTTTTAATGAGTACCAAATGCCTAGATTTGTGTTGACATCTATTTTCCCTAACGATGGGAGAGGCACAAAAACCATTACAAATTTCTAAAAACTATTTTTGGTCTGCAGTTTTGATCCTGGGGATAAAGTTTAGATGAGAGAAGCTGCTCGAAGCTTGGTCGATCTGTTGAGGCAGTTACGCTTGATCCCAGAGAGTTCACCTTAAATTTTACCTTCTGCTCTGTTTTGTTTTGCTTTGTCTCCCACCCACTACACCCTCATGCCTCGGATGTTCTTGCCATTAAGACACTGAGGAGAAGCGCGAAATCTGCATCCCCAGGGCTAGGGATTTTCCTAGCCTGTGCCAGCGAAATCCACCTGGGGGCAGAAGTGAAGTTGTTGCCAAGAAGTGAGCTAGAGAAAGGAAAGGTGGCTCCTTTGGGGATGGCAACATTTATCTGGCTTTTGGCAAAGTAACAGTGACATGAGGTACCCAGGGAAGGTATAGGGACCCAATGGGGTGAGTGTCCCATCTGGATACCCAGTGCACTCTGTGGATCAGAGGGGACTGGTCACATGGACTAAAACAATCCCTGGGCGGGGCCGGTATTTGGTCAAGGACTCCCTGGGGGCTGGGGCCAAGGCTGGTGCTGTGTCAGGTGTCCACACAGCGCTCATGTCAGCTTCTCACAGCATCAGTTCATAATGTGAAGGGGCCCAGTGTTGCAGGTGTCCAGTTCACTTGCACAGGGAATGACACGCTCCCAATCCTGGCATTCAAGGCTATATGAGCCTATGCAGTCTTCCAGGTTTATTAACACCATTTTCATACAAAAATTCTTGTGCTAGCTCAGGTTCCTGAAGCAATATATGTTTTAAAGATGACTTGTGGTTTGCTGCCCTAAGCTTTTTCTCATGTTATTCCTCTGACCTCTCAAAAATCTTACCTATGTGCTAAATACCACCTCCTTCATAAAGCTTTTCGTGTCTGAAAACTCCCACTGAACAAATGTTACTTAAATATCAAAGAGCCCTAAATGAGAAAAAAAAAAACTCAGTGATTCATTAATTTTTTCCACTAAGAGACTGACTGCTTATCTTATATGTTTCAGTGATAATATAAAAGCAAAGTTAATTGCCCCACCATTGTCTTTGTATCCCCTCTCGCCCCCGCCAGAGCTAATAAACTAACAGCTTACAGGTTAGACTCCTCCAACTTTTTCCTTGCTCAAAATAAACAGGTATCTATAGGAGTTTATTCTTTACCAAAGTGAAATCATATGATACACATTACATTGCCATTGTATATTTAGCTTAATGATACGTCCTGGACAAACAAGCCAATACGTCTAGTGGTTAAGAGCCAAGGCTTCAGGGTCACATTGCCTGAGTTCCAGTCCAAGCCCAGGAGGTAAATAAGCATGTCCCTTTGGGAAAATTATTTAATCTCTTAGTTTCCTCATTTGTTAAATGAGGATAATAATAATTTGAACCTCATGGGATTGTTCTAAAGGTTAAATAAATTAGTACATATAAAGTGCTTAGAGCAACACACAGTACATGGCCCACATAGGTCAGAAAAAATGCATATACGCACGGACATAATTTTATGTAAATCAGATTATCATAATGCTTGCATTTCAGTATAATATTTCTTTTTTGTTTCTTCTTTTGGTCCCTACTTCTGTTTCTCCTTCCTCTCATATTTGCCTCTCCTACTCCTACCACTTCAATTCATATAAACATTAGCCAGTACAGACCTACCCTTAACTAGTGTGGTCTTATATGTGGTCTTCTGTAATGGTCCTAATGACTGTCCAACCTGATCTCACAAATATCCATGTACACCTATAATATACACATATGCTTTTGTCATGGTTTACCTTACAAAAATGAAATCATATTTTATACAGGGGTTTTTTTGGCCTCTTACTTTTCTCATGGAGTAATTGCTTTTGGAAATCCCTATAGGTTAGCAGATCTGAACAATAAGATTGTGTTTTGTGGATTACCATAATTCACCTCTTTGCGTACACATTTTTGCCACTCCAAAGAGTGCTACAATAAACATCTAGGCTCACATATCTTGACTTTTTGGTGGTTATATTTCTATGGGATATATACCCAGGAGAGAGATTGCTGGGTCAAAAGGTTTATGCATTTTTAATTTTAATAAATGTTCCCAGATTACTTTCCAATGGAGCTATACCCATTTACATTTCCACCAGCAGTGCAGAAAATACTTTTTCCACATATTCCCACTGACAATGTTATCACTATTTAAAATTTTTGTCAGTCTGATAAGTTTAAAGTGGTGGTTTATTGTTAGCTCACTTTCCATTTCCCTATTAGCAAATTTTTTTTTTAATTACATGTACTTGCTGGCCATTTGGATTTGCTCATCTGCAAACTGCCTATTTATATCTGTTCTCATTTTTCTTAGACTGTTGCCTGTTTATTGTCAATTTTTAAAGCTCTTTTCGTATAATCATAGCTTTTAAACCCTTATCTGGCATCTGCATTGCAAACATGTTTTCTAAATTTGTTTATTGTCTTTATTTATAGTATCTTCTGCCACACAATACTTCTTTATTAGCTTCTAAGTGTTCCCCAGAAGTCCCAATAAAATATTAAAATTATTTTTATATTTAAGACTTCATCTACTTTTTTGTATATGACATGAGATAGGATTATAAATATATATACACGCAGATATACATATACACATTTTATATAAAGTATGTTTTACATATATATATATACATACCTTAAAATATACATTAATTCATACTGATATTGATGATTATAATTCAGCATCATGGAGTTTATTCTAATCTTCCCCAACCTCCTGCTTATTTGTCACTCCTTTCTCTGACAGATAGAAACCTGGTTTCTTTTTTTTTTAATTTTATTTATTTATTTGAGAGAGAGAGAGAGAGAGAGAGCCCAAGAGGGGGTAGGGTCAGAGGGAGAAGCAGACCCCCTGCTGAACAGGGAGCCCGATGCGGGACTCAATCCTGGGACTCTGGGATCATGACCTGAGCTGAAGGCAGTCTCTTAACCAACTGAGCCACCCAGGCTCCCCAGAAACCTGGTTTCTGTTATCACAATTTATTTACTTATTTTTCCAACTTCTAGTATACATTTAGTTTCAGAGTTGCTAACCTGTACCCTTGTGAGAAACAAATTTGCCAGCTTGAGTTAATATTTTCAGAAAAATCATTTTGTCTTTGTACCTACGGTGTCTAGTAAAAACACTGTTTTCCAAAGTTAGGTCAACAAATTTTTTCCATACCCCCTTTAGTGATGTTATGTCATACATTTTTAATACAGTTAGACTCCTTTGTCATAGTCTACATTCTGTCCTGTCATCTCCTGACATCTGGTTGAGTTTTTAAATTTGCATATAGTAAAGTTACTTTTTGTATTGTATAGTTCAGTGGGGTGATGCATAGATGCATAGAGTCATGAACCCATCACCCTAGTAGCATACAGAAAAATTCGATCACGCTACAATTGCTTTATATAACTCCTTTGTTGTCAATTTTTTCTCAATTTCCCAACTCCTAGAAACCACTATTCGTCTTCCATTCCTATAGTCTTGCTCCTTTTCATAATGTCATATAATCGAAATCTTACATATTTAGACTTTTGGTCTGGCTTCTTTTACTTAGTAAAATGCATTTAAGATTCATCTATGTCATTGTATGCATCACCTGAGTAGTAATCCATTATATAGATGTATCACAGTTTGTTTATTGATTCACCTGTTAAATGACATCTCGGTGGTTTCCAGTTTTTTAATGATAATGAACAAAGCTGCTATAAACATTGGTATATAGGTTTTTGTATGATTTCAGTTCACTTGGAGAAATACTTAGGAGTAGAATTGCTGGTTTCTGTGGTAAGTGTATGTTTAACTTTACCAGAAAATGTCAAACTACTTTTCAAAATGGCTTGTACAATTTACATTCTCAGAAGCAGTGAATGAGACTTCCTACTGCTCTGCATCCTTAGCATTTGGTATTGTCGGCATTTTGATGGGCTTATGGAAGTTCTTTATATATTCTGGACACTAGTTCTTGTCAGATACATGCAAAAGCAAATATAGTTTTTCCTACTCCACTGCTTGTCTACTCATTTCCTTAACAATATCTTTTGATAAGCAAATTTTAATTTTCATGAATTCCAATTTACTACATTTTTATGGTTAGTGCTCTCTGTGAACTGTGTAGGGAATCTTTACCTACTTCAAGTCTGTGAAGACTCTCTTGTGGGTTTTTTTTTGCCAGAAATTTTATAATTTTAGCTTGTACTTTTAAGTCTGTA
The DNA here is from genome assembly GCF_037043125.1 of Eumetopias jubatus. Classification (NCBI taxonomy): domain Eukaryota; kingdom Metazoa; phylum Chordata; class Mammalia; order Carnivora; family Otariidae; genus Eumetopias; species Eumetopias jubatus. The sequence goes on from NW_028274818.1 coordinate 40,130,541, forward strand.
ATCCACCTACAATTAATTTTTGCATGTGGTGAGAAAAACATCATGGTTCATTAATTTTCCATATGGATATCCAGTACTTCCAGCTCCATGTGTAGAAAAGACTTTCCTTTCCCCCATTGAAATGCTTGGTACCTTTGTTGAAAACCAGTTCTCCACATATGTATGGATCTATATCTGGACTTTTATTCTGTTCCATTGATCTAGTTTGCTATGTCTACACCAATATCACATCTTAATAACAATAGCTTTTATAAAAAGTCTTGAAACATTTAAGTCCTCCAAAATTGTTCTTTTCAATTTTTTAAAACTATTTTGTATTTTCAAGTTTTTAGCTTTAGCTTGTCAATTGCTTCAAAATGCCTGCTTGGATTCTGAATCGGTTCATCTTGAATCTATACATGATTTGGTGGAGAATTTGCATGTCAGCAAAATTAAATCTTCTAATCCTTGAGCATGCTATAAATCTCAATTTTCTTGTTTTTAATTTATGTCAACAATACTTTGCAGTATTTAGTGTATAGACCTTGCAAATTTTTCATTAAATTTATCCCTCAGTATCCCAAAAAAGCCAGAGTTTTTTGCATGTTATTACACATGGTAGTGTTGCCTCAATTTTACTTTCCAATTGTTTGTTACTAATATATAAGAATGCAACTGATTATGTTTATTGACCTTCTATTCTGCAACCTTGATAAATTCGCTTATTTGTTCTAATATTTGCTTAAGACTTACTAAGCTGGTAATGGTGTCATCTATGAATAGAGATTATTTCACTTTTTCCTTCAATTCCTTATGCCATTTCTTCTTCTTCTTGCCTTATTACTCTTGATAGGACTCCAGTTCAATATTGAATGAAATGGTGAAAATGGATATCCTTACCTTGTTCCTGATCTGAGGAGGGCAAAATGTTTCTTGCTTCATCATTAAATATGCTATTAGCTGTAGGGTCTTTTTGTTTGTTTGTTTGTTTGTTTGTTTCATAGCCAATTTTAATCAGGTTGAGAAAGTTACCTTTTATTCTCAAGTTGCCAACAGCTTTTTCTTTTTATTGTGAATGGGTAAGACTTATGTTACATGATTTTTTTTATATCTACTGTGATGACTCTATGATTATTTTATCTTTTATTATTTTAATGTGGTGACTTATGCTGATAAATTTTCAGATTTAAACCAATCACAGGTTCCTAAGGTAAACTCCTATTACTTGTGATGGATTAACTATTTACATATTGCTGGGTTTAACTTGTTGATTTTGTTAGGAATTTCCAGTCTCACTTCATGAGGGATATTGTAGTTCTCACTTTGCTGTAATGTCATTGCCAGGTTTTGATATGAGTTTATACTGACCTTGTAAAATGTGTTAAAAATATTCTTCTCTCCACTATTTTTTCAAAGAATTGTATAATGTTGTATTATTTCTTCTTTACATGTTTTATAGAATTCACCAGGGAAATTACCCATGCCTAGAGTTTTCTTTGTGTGAAGGCTTTTAATTACTAGTTCAATTATTCAGCAGCTAACACTTAATATATAGATATTGTTATTATGATAGTCTGTTTTTTCCTGTCAGGTTTGATAATTTGTGTCAAATTATCAGAGTATCTGTCCGTTTCATCTATGGTATTAAATTTATTGGCATCATAATTTTTAATATGCCTTTAAAGTCTTCTTAAGGTTTGTAGAATCTATAGTGATTGCTTTCATTTCTAATATAGGTCATTTGTATTTTTCCTTTCTTTTTCTTGAGAGGTCCCCAAAGTGGTAGGAAGAAACTAGCTGTGTGTGTTCAGTGATACAGCAACAGGTAGACTGTTAATCCTCCTCGAAGATATGAGAAGGTACCCAAGACATGCTAGCTGCCTGGTCTCCTTGTGTTCTCATTTTGGGGATAGAAAAAATTCAATCCACCTGTTTATCTCTTCTTCAAATCTTAGAGATTAGAGAGATCCTGCATCTCACTAGGGATATCACAGACCCACCACCCCTTTCAGGTTTCTAAGGATCTCTCAAAGGCAAACCTTCTCCGGGATCTACCTCCTTCAATTCCTTGTCCTAGGGTAATGTCCTCTGAGCTTAAATCAGGCCCCAGTGGAGCAGATTCACTCATTGATTCATATCCTCCAGGCATAGTTTGCTTCTTGGCTGCTGGTACCTCAGGAGATGAATGATTGCTTAAGAGTGGAAAGTGGTGGAATTCGTATGTGTCAAGGTGATAACCCCCCTTCCATTTCAGAGTTCAAACTGTATTCTTTAAATTTAAGTTTGTGAGCATTGTCTAGAAAGATCTATCTAAAGATTCACCCAGCATTTCTAGTACCATAGACAAGCTCCAGAATCACTTCTTATTTTTATCTCCATATATCTCATTTTGTCCCCAAAGAATTTGCAAAAAGATATACACACTGAATCAATGGTTGTACTCCTGGAGCAGGGAGCTCTCTTCCTTTGTTTCTCAGTAAATTTTAAAGAAATATTCCTTATTTACAATATCTAACCAAGGGTATGGTTATCTGACATTCTCTCTCAATATGACCCTTCTTTAACATCACTGAAACCACCAAAAAATGTTTTATTCCAAACACTTCTGCTTTCTGAATGCCGCTTTGTTTACTTCTATTTCTCTTCCCTCTCTCCTGTTATAAGGTCATTTACATGAAAATGGTATCTTAAGATGGTTTATCAATATGTTATGATTATTTTCACCTGCAGCCTAGAATGCTTTCACGTCTTTTGCTGTTGCCATGGAAACAATTATGCTCTCAAAAGAAGAGAATTAAGATTTCAGTTAGGGTAGAAATTAGGTTGGACAGATAATGTTGAAGAAATGAAAAGGTGCCTACTGTTTGTACCTGAAGAAAAACAAGAGATAAATTAGATAGGAATCCATCATTTTGTTTTAAGACTACCTGTAAAAATGTAAAATCAAATTTGGAGCCATTTGCGTGAGTTTTGGAGTGTCATTATGTGCCTTGATTGGTCTTTAATCATTGTCAACTGCACTGAGGCATGCACAAAAATTACTCTCACCTGAATATACTCCTGTTTTAACAAGCTAACCCGTAACTTACACTGGGATTCTTCCAGCAAGGCAGAGACAGTTCTGTTCCGTGCTTACGAAACTTCTCACTTAAAAGAATTAACCTTGAAAGATAAAGTGTTGCTTAATCAGCCATTTACCACAGAAGCCACTGAGTTGTACAGTATTTTCCTTAAAGTCTCCATTTGGGAGAACTTCTTCCCCCAGTTTTCCAATAAAACCATCCACGATTGTTGATTCTATGACCTTCTAAACTAGAAATAAATAATTGTCAGATAATGTAGTATTGGATATTGAAAAGAAGTAACTTGAAGATGAGCTATTTTGTAAATTGATAGAGGGGCTCGATTAAACGGAAAAGAAAATCACACCATTTATCTTGGAGCTGAGGCAGAGTAGGAAAAACTTACGACTTCAAGATATCTTTTAAATGATTGTCAGAAACCAAGCACGATTTTATTTAATGGAATATTTTGGAATTTTTCTCTACAACTCCTTTTCTATAAGTGTTTTTCTCCTTTTAGACACGATGGGTAGTTCAGTACTTGGATTATTGCCATCACATACAACTTGCTTTCTAATAATTTTTTATTTATCCTCTGGTGAACTCATCTACTCCAGGCTTCCTGTGATAGTAGTAAGTTTTGGACAGAGAAGGAATGAATAAAGGTTTTTTCTGTTATTGTTTATTGCTTCTCAGGAGAGTTGACTTTCTGCCACACGTTGTAATATAAACCAGGGACTGAGCAAACTGACTGTGCCACTTTGCAGAACATTGTGGAATGTCAATCTTTGGGCATTTTTAGAAATGGGGAAGGAAAAGCGTGGTATAAGAGAAGGAGCTCTGAGTTGAGTGTTTAATATATTCCGGTGCCTGTGCTATGTACTATCCATTATATTACGGTAATATAGGAGTCACGTGCTTTTGAGCCAGATAATCTGGTGTTGAATCTGAACTCCCCACACTTACTGTCATGGAATGTTGGGCAAGTTATTTAACCTGTCTCTGCCTTTTGCTCTTATCTCTTAAAAAAAACAGTACTCGATCCACCTTAAAACTTGTTGCAAGGCACAGAACCAGTGCTACATAATGTCCGCAATGACCTTTAATTCTTAAACAATAAACCTAATAAGACAGTACTATTATCACTTCCATTTTACGGATGACAAAGCAGATGGTTAGAGAGGTTACATGGCTTGCTCAAGTTCACAATCCTCGTTCAATAACAAGATCAGCATCTGAGCCTAGACCTGATTCACTTTAAAGACATCATTCTTTATGATGATATGAGATGCAGCTCTGCTTCTAAGTAACTATGTGATATTGGGAGAGGTAGTTAACTCTTCAGAGTCTCCATTTGCACAACTGTTCGACTACTGCAGATCCTGGGGCATTACATAAACAGAAAGACTGACCCACTTTGTGGAGGTCTATGCTTATGAAGTGAGGAAGTCACTGTCACTAGAAGTGAAGTGGAATGATGTAGCAGGAGGCTGTGTGGGATTTTGGGCGGTGTGGCTCCTTGCTAGCTGTGAGGTCTTAGGCAAACCAGTTTGTTCATGTCAACTGGGATTCAGCCAGCTATCAATTTTCAGTGCCCGCCAGCACTATACCAGGTGAGAATAATATCCACCAGACATGTCAGTTCTAACGGCTGTGGAAGGATCAAATAAAACATTTGCCATGAAACTGCCGATGGCACAGCAACTGTGCTCCACAGACAAGAACGGACTGTGTTCTGTGTGGACTGCTCCACAATCCTTCCTCCACTCAGAGCCAGCCAAGCAAACCAGGCCTGTGCAAGGCTGGGACCTTTGACCCAGGGCTTGCCTTCCTTTGTCAATGTTTATATTTTATGTTTCACGCTCCCCTCCTCATCTACCATCTTACTTCTAGCTGGATTAAAGAAAAACCATTCAATGTTCGGCCTTAGTGGTCCATGCTTCAGGAACCAAATGCTCAGTGAGAAGATTATGCCTCATTCCATTTTTCCATTTTGTTACATTTTGGGAGCTCTTGTAAGTCTCTCTGCTACTTCTTAGGGATTTACTTTGAGTAAATTATTTTCCTCATGAAACCTCATTTTCGTTATCTGTAAATGGAGGATAATAAAAGCCACTTCTAAAAGTTAAATATGATAGTAGAATTAAATATGATAGTACATAAACAGCACTTAACAGAGTGCCTGGATTATGGTGTGTGCTAACTGGTCGTTAGCTGGTGAGAAGAGCTCAGAGAATATGAAATGAGGTGAAACTCAAATACAAATTTTGTTTTTTGTGAGCAACTCTGATTCAGGGTGAGAAGAAAGGGCAACTTTTTTTTTCCTAAAATGGAATTTGGAAATTTTCTTGGTTCATGCTGTCCCTATCTACCATTAATATGGACACTCAAGAAAATCATATAAAGTCAAATTGTCATATATTATTTAACTGAAAACGTTGGGTATTAAACTCAATTATTTGTTTTCAAAACTGTGTTCTGGTTAGTTTAGATGTGCCTAGGGAGATGGAGAGAATTAAAACATCATTCCCAATATTGGTGAATTTCAGATGAATCAAGGGTTTTACAAGTCTATTCTGAGACGTGTAATTTAATCTGGAAGGGGCATAACCTGTTAAACGTGGTTTTGTCTAGAGTATCAGGTTTGGGGCTTTTCAGAAGCATACTGAAAAAATGTTTTGTTTTTGTTTTTTTCTGTGGGAGTTCACAGTTTCACAACAGTATTTATGAATAAAGTCATGGAGAGGACATAAGGACAAAGGAACAAATACTGAAGAAATCATTTCATTGCATTTGTGGGCATGGCTTGTCCAAAGAGGCTGTTTTATAGCAGACACCGGTTTAGGAAACAAAGGATAGGAAAAGAAACTTGGGAAAACTCCTATAGAAGCTAAAGTTTTGTAAGGTGGGTCAGTGATGGAGACAAAAGGGCTGATATAAACCAGGACAGGAAGAAGAGCACATTCTTGTCCAAAATAGAACCCTGAGAAAGGGCATCAGGAGACAGAATGGATGGACCAAGAAGAGTCCTGAGCCGATTTGCCTAAGAATAAGAGCAGAACAGTAGAAAGTACAAACACATTGTCTTTACACTTAGTTTAATATTTTTCGTCAGTGGCCATGTTGCTTGACAATCACCCAAGGTGCTAAGCTTAGAGTCATCTTTTACATCTTCTCTTTTATCAGATTCTGGCTCTTATTTTACAAACCCTCTTGGGTTGATTTTACTCTACTTCATTCTCTCGTGAATTCATGACTGGTCTTGCCATTTCCTACCTGGACTCACCTCCAGAAAAAGTTTTTCAAGACAAACACCCATTTTTCACCTCATTTACTTTTTCTAAATCCACAGTGGCTCCCATTGAACCAATGGACAAAATACAAACTCATCTTTTGACTCTAGGCTTTCTCCTTGAATCTAATTTTATCTCTAACTATATAATAAATGTTTACTAAGCATCCAATATTTACCACATCCTCTGGTAGGTACCTATGATCATTTGGTAAACGAGTGCATGTCTTTGGGGGCTAACACAATCAGTATTTGAATCGGTCCTTAAAACACATGTCACTGCACACCCACTAAGGTGGCTATTATAAACAAACCAACAAAAAAGAAAATAACAAGTGTCAGAGAGGACGTGGAAGAATTGGAAGGCTTGTGCACTGTTGGTAGAAAGGTCAATGTTGCAGCTGCTATGAAAAATAGCATGGCATTTCCTCAAAAAGTAAACGAAGAATTACATCATCCTGCAATTCCACTTCTGGGTATGTACTCCAAAGAATTGAAGGCAGAGAATCAAACAGATACTTGTACACCAATGTTCATAGGAGCATTATCCTCAATAGCCAAAACGAAGGCAACAAGAATGTCCACCAACAGATGCATGATAAATGAAATGTGGCATGTACAGACAAGGGAATATCACTCAGCCTTGAAAAGGAAGAAAATTTTGACACATGCTACAATATGGATGAACCCTGAAGGCATTATGCTAAGTGAAATAACCAGTCACAAAAGGACAAATACTCTATGATTCTAGTTATATGAGGTACCCAGATTCATCAAATGTACAGAGACATAAAGTGGAAGGGTGGTTTCCAGGGTTGGGGTCAGGAGAGGAGAAGGGAATGGAGAGTTAATATTTAATGGGTGCCGACTTTCAGTTTGGGAAAATGAGAAGGTCCTGGGGATGTATGGCAGTGTCGGCTGTGTAACAATGTGTATATACTTAATGCCACAGAACTGCACACTTAAAAATGGTTAAAATGTAAATGTTATGTTATATATGCTTTACCATGATAAAAAATAAAATGAAATAGATATTGGGTAGTAAAGATCAAGTTAGGTAGTCCCCCAATGTTGAGTTAACAAGGTAGTTGAAAAATTCAAGAAATCCATACATGATGCCAAAAAATATTAACATTATGAAAAAGACAAGAGAAAAGTTAGATTTATAAGGATTCCCAAAATATGGAGAGAATAGGACGATAAGTCAAGATAATGAATAAGAAACAATAGAAGAAACTTTCGTTAAGTTGAGGAAGAACACAAGTTTGCAAATTGTACAGGCTCTTTGTGTACAATAAATCAATGAATACAGAAAAACACATATATTTCAGTGTGTTTTTCCCAAAGTACTTTCAGGAAAATATAGTCTAAGTGGGGAAAGGTTGACTATATATTAATAAAGTTTGGAATTCGTAGAAACATTATCCTTCTCTTAGTGATTTATAAACCTTGTTAGCTCTGGGAATTGCTGGGAATTCTGTTGGTGAAGAAACTGTCAATTTCTATAAAACCCCAGCATTTCCCACGTTTATTTGAACAAAACATGTTAATATCCTAAAACACACTTTGGAAAGGATGGTATAGTTGAAAGTGGATGAGATTTTTTACCTGGGAGACCTGGGTTTGAAGGCCAGTTTTCTGACTTCCAATTTTCTCAGTTAGGAAAGTCAGCATAATAATATCTATTTCATTAGGTAGAATACTAAAAGTTACAGTTGCTTGGCAAAGTAACCTATTAGTCAACTTACTTAATTGATAATCAGTTACCACCTATTGTCATACCCACACAATAAAAAGTAGTATGCTGAAAAAGGAGAAAAAAAGAATACAATTTGATGGGGAGATATGACAACTGGGCCATAACTGGGGATCCTGATACCTGGGAGTTAGTGTGTGTGTGTGTGTGTGTGTGTGTGTGAATAGTGAGTTGGCAAGAATTCTTAAAATATAAAGCATAAGGGGCGCCTGGGTGGCTCAGTTGGTTAAGTGTCCAGCTCTTGATCTCAGCTCAGGTCTTGATCTCAGGGTTGTGAGTTCAAGCCCCGTGCTGGGCTCCATGCCCAGTCTGGAACCTCTAACCTAAACTAAAAAAAAAAAAAAAAAAAAAGGAGCACAAATTTGGGATTAGCTAAACTATGAGGTAGTAACTACTCCTACCAATAAAATAAACTTTAGTGGTCTCATATGAAACTTAATACTGGCTGGGTGGAGTAATTTGTTTGTGACTTTGTACCATTAATTATGTCCCTGTATAAGCTGTTGGAGAGATATAATCTCTTTTCTGAATGTGACAATTTTCCTTTGCAAACTAAAATTCAAAGAGAACTGTAATCTTGCTTGTTGCTGTTCATCAAAGGATGACCTTGTGAGTAATACTTGAGATAAAAATGTTTAAGGATTTTGCATATCATGGGTTTTTTCCTAAATTGCATATGAAATAACTCAAATATGCATATAACCTTGGCTTAATTTGATAGATAGCACCTGAAAATCTGTCTTTGAATTATTATCTGAAAGTCCTGTTCTTCCATCTATGTATAGTTTGGCCTTGAATAATTTTTTGAAATAAAAAATGCCCTTGAGTAGTTTTCCACGGTGGTCTATGTGTTTTCAATAGGTTTTCCTGGGCACTCACCTATAAATAAAATTTTCCATTCTGTTGTTCCTCTTTTTGCCACATTAGCAAATGTGTGACTTCTGTAAGAGTGTTGATGTGTGTTCGATGAATATGTCCCTTGATGCTAATATTGGTACAAGTTGTAGTAATTGCTCTGTTGAAGGACTCACTACTGGCAAAACACACACATCCATTATGTTGTAAAAACAGCTCCGGAATGTAACAAGTGGATTCTATAGCTTTCTGTGTGATTGATTACACATATTAATAGTTCAAGTAATCATGGAAAACTTTAGTATAACAAGAATTAGTTACAATACATGAGTGATTCGCAAATATTTAGATCTTAAGTTATACTCACACTGTAAATTCTAGGTCATAGCTAGGAAAATAGAGCCTAATGGATTTGTCCCCTGGGGTGAATAGAAATCTCGGCTAACAAATGGTTTTGGTTTGGAAAATACTGTTTGAGAAATACAACAGCTCTACATTTTCTAGAGATGGCCCTTGGCATAAATATATATATATATATATATATATATATATATATACACACACACACGCACACACATATATATGTGTGTATATATATGTATCTAAGAAAAATCTTTAAGAGATTAAATATATAAATATTCATGCATTTTCATTTTCAATGTTATATCAATTTAATGGTTTCCAGGTGAACTATATTTGACAAAGGTCAAATTTGATCTTCTTATATAAGAATATGGAATTTAGGGAGACTGCATTTTCTGATACAGAATACAAATTCTCTATCTTTCAACTTTGAAAGATCATAGCCAAATAACTACATATAGCAGAGTTAGGAGAAAGCTGACCTTAGAATAAACAAATACAGGTTTTGTTGAATTATTATCATATTCATAGGCTCGGATCAGTTTTCTCAGCCTTTTAAAACCTGTACTCTTTATATAAACAAAATTTTATTTCCTTCTTTTATATTATATGAAATCTAAAAATATATAAATAACATGACTTAAAAATTAAGGGAATGATAAATTTTACATCAAAAGATATATTTTTGTTGAACTTACCATGTGATATGAATTTGAGTCGACCTTGTTTGGTTGTCACAAGCTTCTCTATCCAAAGAAGTATAAAGTTGGAGCAGGGTGTAGGTCAATTTCAGTGTTTTGTAACAAAAGAGAAACTAATGTCACTCTTTATAGTGGTTTTCTAGCAATTATCTAAGATGAACAAGTCAAACTTGATTTCAAAACTTTTTAGATAGAGCCTGGAAAAGATTGAAAATGACTAAAAATATGGTTCCTTATAAAATGCAAAATGAGAAATTTCAGCATCATGGTAGGAAAATATTGCCTGGGTTCAATTTACAGAAAAATTAAATATAATTTAATGTTCTCCTCAAGAAGATTTTTTTTTCACAGAACACAGGCAGATAGATATATTAGCACCAATTCCTATGGTAATAGTTGGTTTGCTCTATCGTAATAAAAATAATACTTCATTGAATACCTATCATGTGGCCATTATGCTAAGCATTTTGCATTAATTTTGAAAGAGAACTTTGGCTTCTTTGGATTTTCTGACTTAATTTTCAAAACAACTGAATGAAGTAGTTAGGATTATAACCTTTTTTTAGAAATGAGGTTCAGCAAGGTATAGGAACTGAGACTTTGAGAGATTAATTAACTTGCCCAAAATCACCCATCTAGCAAATGACAGAATCTAGATTTGACCCTAGAGCTCTTTGATTCCTGAGTCCCTAATCTTGATCCTAACTTCACAGTACACATGATCAATACTATTAAGCAATGATATGGTGTTTGTGCTCTCTATTAACGCATTAAAACTTCAAATATCTCTGGAAAATTTGCCAATCTCTTTCAAAAATTACTTTTTACATTTTGGCTTGCTTAAACTTTTCTCCTTGCTTTAACAACGCAGAAACTACAGGTTTTTTTGGTCACAGATCTGATCAAACATATTTTCCTGTAACAATCACTCTACAGAATTAAATATCACAATACAGATATATTTTTTACCTATATTTACAGAAGAATTTTGTGAGCAGTGGTCAGATCTGTATCGAGGAAGGCAAATGAACACTGTGGTTTGGAGTCCAGTGTTTGCACATGAAAACGCAGAGAATTCCCCCAAAACATTACATTTTCTTCATTCAATTTTATCAAGAATATTGATCACAAACCCAGAATTTTTAGAGTAATGTCAGTGAACATTCCAATAATATCTTTTCCATTCAGTTTATTCACTTTAAATAATTTTGACAAACCTTCAAATATACTGCTGGGCTTTTCTAGTGATCTCCCTGGATTGTGAAAATATTACTTACTCTTCTATACCGAGAATGAACACAGAACTGAGCACAATTATTCTTTAACAGACACATCACTACTAGTTGCAAAAAGGGCGATTTTTTTTCTAAATCGTGAATTTCGTATCGACTCTAAGTCATCAGTTTAGCACTTAACCTAGAAATGAAGGAGAAATATTCTGAAAACCTTGTGTTTCAGTTCCAAGCAAAGTGTGGGTAGCATTTACACCACAGCCTTCATGAGAATCTCGGGTAGTAAGAGGTTTTGTTGTTGCCCTGTTTGACATGCTTAGTGATTTAAAGAGGAGTTTCACATGAAATTTCCATAGCCTTTGTGGTTTCCTGAATATATTTCTAACACTGGCTGATCTTACATGCTGCAGAGAATCCTGCTTTGCAACAAAACAAACAATAACAACAAATAAAACAAAAAGTCCCACACATTCTTGGTTTTTAAAAAGGCTTGCCTGATTTTAGATTCAAATTCTAGTCAACTCAAATGGACCACTAGTGTTTTACCCAGAATATACTGTATTCCCTTCTTTGCTAGGGCTGTGACTTACCACTGAGCACTTAACCAAGGGGATTAGGGAGATTGAAATCCACCTAGTTGGTCCACCAAACCCCATGTGCCTTGGTCAAGCTGTGTCAGCCTGGAAGAATTCCTCCAGGCCTGGAGATGCATCCAAGTTTTGTGTTTATCAATAGTTTTTACCTTTCTTTGCTGAGTAGTATTCTCATACACGAGGTACGACGGTTTGCACCATGCACCCATTTAGAGCATCAGGGTTGTTTCCACTGTTTGGCTATTATGAATAGGACTGCTATGAACATTATTATAGATTTTGGTGTGCACCTAGTTATTATTTCTCTGATGCCAAAGAGAATAATTGCTGAGTCATATGATAATTACATGTTTTATTTCATAAGAAACTGCCAAACTGTTTTCCAGAGTGAATGTGACATTTTATATTCCCATCAGCAATATATGAATGATCCAGTTTCTCCGCATCCTTGCCAGCATTTGATGTTGTTGCTAAGTTTTATTTTAGCTGCTCTGATAGGTATATAGTGATATCTCATTGTATTATTGTGTTTTTAATTTGCCTTTTCCTAATGGATTTCCCAAATAACCTTTAACAAGGTTAATCTTATTTCCATGTACTTATTTGCCATCTGTATATCCTCTTCAGTGAAATGTCTCTTCATGCCTTTTGACCATTTTCTTTCTTTTCTTTTTTTTTAAAAGAGAGGGGGGGAGGGGCAGAGGGAGGGGGGAGAGAGAATCTTAAGCAGGCTCCACACTCAGCGCAGATCCTGATGAGGGGCTTGATCTCATGACCCTGAGATCATGACCTGAGCCAAAATCAAGAGTCAGTCACTGAGCCACCCAGGAACCCCCTTGACCATTTTCACACTGGATTTTTTTGAACTGTGATTTTGAAGGAAATTTATATATCGAGATAATAGTCCATTGTTGGATATGTGGTTTACAAACATTTTTTCCCATTTGTAGCTTGTCTTTTCATCCCTTAACAGGATCTTTCACAAAACAATTTCTGAGCATCTGAGTTATTAATTTTTCCATTTATGGGCTGTGCTTCATGATGTCAAGTCTAAGAACTGTTTGCATGGCCCAAGACCCCAAAGATTTTCTTTTATTTTTTTTCTAAAAGTTGTGCAGGTTTAGATTTTACTTGAAAGTCCAAGTTTAATTTTGAGTTAATTTTGAATAAGGTGTGAGGTTAAATTTAAGTTCTTCCCCCCACCCTTGGAAGTCCAATTGGTCTAGCCCCATTTGATGGAAAAGCTATCCTTCTTCCATTAAATTGCTTTTGACCTCTGTGTAAAATCAGTTGGGAATATTTACATGAGTTTGTTTCTTGATTCTCTATTCTGTTCAATGGACCTTCACTGTTTTTATTACTATAACTTCACAGTAGACTTGAGGATTAGAGTGATTCCTTCTATTTTATTCTTATGTGTCAAGATTGTTTTGCTATTCCAAAGCCTGTACCTTTCTACATAAATTTTAGAAAAAGCTTGTTTATGTCTATAAAAGCCTTGCTGAGATTTTGATAGAAATTTTAATTAAGCCTATAGCTCAATCTGGGGAGAATTGATATCTTTACTACATTGAGTCTTCCAATTTATGAACTTCCAGTTTTTAAGTCTTCTTTGATTTCTTTCATCAACATTTTGTAATTTTCATCATACAGATCCTGTACATATATTGTTAAGTGTAAATCTAAGCTTTCATTGTCTTCAGAGTAAGCATGGTACTATATTTTAATTTCAGTTTCTACATATTACTATTTAGAAATGACTGAGTTTTGTGTGTTGGGATGATTTTTTAAACGTTCATAATTCAAAGATCTATTGTAATATTATAATTTTTCATTAGTGAATTCATTCAACAGATATTTACTGGGAGCATCTATATGCCAAAAACTGTTCTAGGTGATGGGGATAGACCAATAAAAAAATAGGTAAAGTTCTTGTACTATGGCACTTACATTTTTTTCCTTAAATTTTTTTATTGTTATGTTAATCACCATACATTACATCATTAGTTTGTGACGTAGTATTCCATGATTCATTGTTTGTGCATAACACCCAGTGCTCCACGCAGAACGTGCCCTCTTTAATACCCATCACCAGGCAAACCCATCCCCCCACCCCTCTCCCCTCTAGAACCCTCAGTTTGTTTTTCAGAGTCCATAGTCTCTCATGGTTCATCTCCCCCTCTGATTTCCCCCTCTTCATTCTTCCCCTCCTGCTATCTTCTTCTTCTTCTTTTTTTTCTTAACATATATTGCATTATTTGTTTCAGAGGTACAATTCTGTGATTCAACAGTCTTGCACAATTCACAGCACTCACCACAGCACATACCCTCCCCAATGTCTATCACCCAGCCACCCCATCCCTCCCACCCCACCCCCACTCGGGCAAACCTCAGTTTGTTTCCTGAGATTAAGAATTCCTCATATCAGTGAGGTCATATGATACATGTCTTTCTCTGATTGACTTATTTCGCTCAGCATAATACCCTCCAGTTCCATCGACATCATTGCAAATGGCAAGATCTCATTCCTTTTGATGGCTGCATAATATTCCATGGTATATATATATATATATATATATGTATATATATATATATATATATATACCACATCTTCTTTATCCATTCATCTGTCGATGGACATCTTGACTCTTTCCACAGTTTGGCTATTGTGGACATTGCTGCTATAAACATCGGGGTGCACATACCCCTTCAGATCCCTACATTTGTATTTTTGGGGTCAATACCCAGTAGTTTTGGCACTTACATTTTAATAGGGGGCTAGGAAGAGAGAAAGAACATGAAAAATAAATGTATAATGTTCTGGGTGGTGCTAAACACTCTTGTGAAAAATTGCAGATTAAAGGCATGGTGCCTATATAATTTACCTTCCAAACCAGAACACTTTTGAGAATGAAAGATGGCACTGATCTAATGGCACACATTAAAAAAGAGGTTTTATAAACTTGGATTCTCCCAGCAAACTGGCTTATATGGTCATTTTACTTAAAGTCTTACAGAATGCTCTTTGAGGTTGGAGCTTGCTATTGTTGATGCCCTCTAGGCAAGATCCACCATGAAAACGCTTGTAGTTGGACAAAGTTGGGTTTATTAACTCTTTGCAATGAGGGAATCACACCACAGAGAACTGTGGAATGTCTCAATAAGAGGTTGTTAATTAAGAGGGGCTTATTATTGGATTTCAGCTTGTGTTAGGTGGTTTTGAGGAAGTTTCAAAGAAATGTGGTTTTGCTTTTGATTGACTACTGCCAGAAAGTCGATGCAATTCTGTGACTGCCTTAATAATCTTAATTTTATATGTAAAGTAGAGGGAAAAAAGTGGCACAAAGGCTGAATAAATAGAGAGCAGGCACTCATGATTAACAAGAACAAGGAGAATGTTTGACAATGTTTCTTCTCTCTTTGCTCACAGACAATTACGGGGTAGTCTTGTTTATATCTTGACCTATCATATCCCGGAGTAGCCTTGTCTAATGTTGGTGTTCTATAAAATTGTTCATATTCAAAAGAGAATGCTTTTGCTAGAGCTGGGACAGCTCCCAGCTGATGGTAGACAAGATTGTGTTTTCTTCCTTATTCTTCTATATAAAGTAGTCAGAACCAGCCCCTCTAACAAGAGGACACTTGACCAAAAACCTGAAGGATGTGAGATGGTGAGTGCTAGGACATCTGGCACGCAGCATTCAGGCTGGGGAAGCAGTGGGTGCAAAGGTTCTGAAATGGGCATGTACTCGGTGTGTTTTAGCAACAGAAGGAATGTCAGCATATGGCTAAAGTGTGGAGACGCAAGTGTTAGGAAATCATGTTGGGAAGATAGTAGTGGTCCAGAGCCTGTGGGGTCTTGTAGGGCATTGGAAGGGCTTTTGCCTTAACTCAGGGTGAGATAAGAAAACTTTGGATGGTTTTGAGTAGATTTAGTCATATAAATATTACACATTATTTTAAAATAAAGAATATGTTCTCCTTTAAATAGAAAACACTTATTATTATTTATGACATTCAGTTATTTATTCATTCAACAAATATTTCTTAAGTACCAATTACATTCCAGGTGACTGCTCTAGGCCACAGGTGATATAGCTGTAAACAAGAGGGATAAGACACCCCCTCTTATGGAGCTTACATTATGGTAGATAAGACAAGTGAAAGATGAAAAGTTATATAATTTCAAATAGAGATGACAGATGTAACTGCAATGAAAATTAATTCAAGGTAATGGCATACAGTATTTGGGGAAGAGAGCAATTATTTACATAGGATAGTCTGAGAAGAACTCACTAAACTGATATTGGGGGCAGAGTCCCTGAGCGGTTCAGTCGGTTAAGCGTCAGCCTTTGGCTCAGGTCATGATCCTGGGGGCCTGGGATTGAGCCCTGGGTCAGGCTCCCTACTCAGCAAGGGAGTTTGCTTCTCCCTCTACCTCTCCCGCCTGCTGCTCCCCCTGCTTGTGCTCTCTCTCGCTCTGTCAAATAAATAAATAAAATCTTTTTTAAAAAGATATGAGAAAAAAACCCTTGAGTATGACAAAAGAATCAGCATTCCAAGGAGAGTGTGTATAAATGTCCTGAGAGAGAAAACCTGGCAATGTTCGAAAAATGATATAAAGCCAGGGAAACAAGAGATCTGTGAATGAGGGGAGAGTGCTAGGAGATGATATGGAGAATAGTTCCAGTGTAGGGAGAAGCCACTGGATGTTTTTAAAAAGAGATATGATGGAATCTGATTGAGGTTTTACACAGATCACACTGACTGTGGAGCAGAAAAGGGACTGAAGGAAATGCAGTAAAGAGTCATTGTGGTGGCGTTAAGCGAGTGCTGAGGGCTGAGACCTGGGCCACATGTGGGTTTTGTGGGAGACATTTAGATTCAGGATAAATTTTGGAATATCAGCTTTCAGGACTTCCTGTTAGATTCGGTGGTTTTCAATTGGGAATGGTTTTCAATCCTCCAGGGGATATTTGAAAATGTCTGGAGACATTTTTGGTTGCCGTGACTGGGAAGTGCTACCAGTATCTAGAAGCCAGCAATGCTGCTAATCATCCTAGGGTGGACAGGGCAGCACCCCCCCCAAAGCAGAAATTCTTCAACCCAAAATGTCAGTGGTGTCGAGGCTGAGATTCCCTGGATTAGATGCTGTGGGAGAGGAATCCATGACAATGGATAGTGCCCCAGGTTTTGGGCATCAGCAATGAATGGTGTTTTGTGATGAAAAGGAAGGGGGGAGGAAAAATTTTCCATCACGACTATCACATAGAATTAAGTAGCATACTATAGATGAGGATACTTGTAGGTAATTCTCTAAGTTTTTGCCATGGTGCTAGATTCTTCTCTTTCCTTTCTGCAAATGGTAGCTATGTTAAAGTCAACTGGCTAGTTGCAGGAGATAAGCAATAGGGTACTTGCTTCCCCCAAACCCAGAGGGATGTGAGCTTCCCACGTCTTCACTTGCAGGATTTTTTGGTGTTTGTGTTTCTGGGTTCAGCCATTTAGTGATGAAATTGAGGCTCTCATCATAAAATGGAAACAAGTTGAACAAATAAATGGAAAGACAAGGAAAACTAAACTCTCAGGCAGGAGGATGCTACCTGTCTCCTGGAAATTCTCCTGGGATAGTAGTGACAGTGACTTGGTATCTTTCCTAGATATTCTGGGTGATGGTGAGGGAAGTATCAGAAATCAATTAATTGAGTGACAAATGTTTGAAGTCCTAAGTTTGTATGAGGACATGAGTGTAAACATTGGAAAATGTGTTGAGTGAGCAGTGAATAAATGGGTAAACAAACAAGTAGGTGGAGAGAGATAAAATAGACAAGGCAAATTATAATAGCTTGTGGAAGATATTAAATGTATGTTGTTGGGTTTTTTTACTAGAAAATTCACCTGAAAAAGCTGTTTCCATGCTGGAACTCAAATCACAATTTTAACCAGGAAATTCTAGAAAATGGAAGATGGAAAAATAAGTGAATACTCTCTCTTTTCTGCACTGTGTTTCTAGCTTACGAAGGTAGAAAGAGTTAGAGAGAGATTTGTGAGCTACGTACAGCCCTGGCTATTGTGTTCCGCTTTCATGTATTGTGACTATTTTTTATCAAGACTTTTCAAAGCTGCCTTAGCAAATCAAAATGGCCTTCCACCTTAAATAAATGATAGCATAAACACCACAAAGTCTGTAATCTTTGAGCTGCAGCTATATTTTTTGAGCTTTGTTATTTCTGTTAGTATTAATTCCATTATTAAAGAAATCTGTGGTTGCTGAGATTTCCCTTTATTCAGAGTTGTCAATGTCACATTCCTTGGTGGAAAGGAATTGGATAGTAAGACACTGTGAAAAGGACTTCTGAGTCTTTCTCCTCCAAGTCAGAAAGGCTCCTTTTAAATGTTAGCTCTGATGGCTGAAGCCCTTAGGCCAATTTGAAAAACTTTCCAGAGGTCTCAAAGGTTGCTTTGTTTTCAGCACCATCCTTCGACCACCTAATCCAGACACATAATTCATCACAGGAGTATAAATGGTACTGTATTCTGTTCAGGGTAACTTAGCTTCCCAGACATGGACCAAACGCATGTTTGAAATGGTTGATTCTCCTCTAGGTTGCTTTGCACACCCTCTAAGGCTGAGATTTGCTGGGAACAAAAATGCACCAAACATGAATTAGTGTGCAAGAGAAAAATTCAGCAAGTTCTGTGTCAAGGTCCCTGGTGTGTCTTTCTATAAATAGCAAGTGATAAAGCAAACCACAAAAAATACATGGAGACAAGGAAACTGTTACCTGACTGGGCATGTTTTTTGAGTTACAGGAGAAGGTTTTTTGGCCTTTTTCACGCAAACCACTCAAGGCTTGTTTAGAAAGACTATTCTCAGTGCATGTGTACTTTAGACAATTTTTCAATATTTCTAGTATGTTCTTTCCAATAGGTATGATTTTACTTGTCTTTACCAAATACTAGGAATGCTTATGAAACCATATTTTTAAATCACTAATTTGACCAAACATTCAAAGAATTAATACTAATCCTTCTCAAATTCTTCCAAAAGATAAAAGAGAGGGAACACTTCCAAACTCATTTCATAAGGCCAGAATTACCCTGATACCAAAACCAGAGAAGGATACCACAAGAAAAGAAAGTTATAAGCCAATATCTTTGATGAACATGGATGCAAAAATCCTCAACAAAATATTAGCAAACAAACAAATTCAACATTACATTACAAGGACCATACACCATGATCAGGTGGTATTCCACTGATGCAAGGAATGTTCACCATCCACAATCAATCAACATGATATACCACATCAAAAAAAATGAAGGATAAAAATCATGTAATCATCTCAATAGATGCTGAAAAAGCATTTGACAAAATTCAACATTTATTTGTGAGGAAACTCTCAACAAAGTGGGTACAGAGGGAATGTACCTCAACACAATAAAAGTCATATATGTCAAACCCACAGCTAATATCATACTCAATGGTGAAAAGCTGAAAGCTTTTCCTATAAGGTCAGGAACAAGAAAAGGATCCTCACTCTTGCCACTATTATTCAACATAGTATTGGAAGTCCTAGCCAGAGCAATCAGGCAAGAAAAAGAAATAAAAGGCATCCAAATCAGAAAGAAAGAAGTAAAACTGTCACTATTTGCAGATTATGTACTATATATAGGAAACCCTAAAGAATCCACCAAAAACCTGTTAGAACTAGTGAATGAATTCAGTAAAGTTGCAGGATACAAAATCAATATACAGAAATCTCTTGCATTTCTATATACTAATAACAAACTAGTGTAAGGGGAAGTTAAGAAAACAATCCTATTTACAATTATATCAAAAAGAATAAAATACCTAGGAATAAATTTAATCAAGTGAAAGACCTGTACACTAAAAATTATAAGACACTGATGAAAGAAGTTGCAAAAGACACAAATAAATGGAAAGATATTCCATACTCACAGACTGGAAGAAGTAATATTGTTAAAATGTCCATACTACCCAAAGCAATCTACAGATTCCATGCAAACACAATCAAAATTCCAATAGCATCTTTTTACAGATCTAGAACAATCCTAAAATTTGTATGGAAACACAACAGACCCTGAAAAGCCAAAGCAATTTTGAGAAAGCAGAACAAAGTTGGAGGCATCATGCTCCCTGATTTCAATCTATATTACAGAAGTATAGTAATCAAAACTGTATGACACTGGCATAAACACAGACACATAGATCAATGGAACAGAATAGAAAGCCCAGAAATAAACCCACACATATATGGCCAATTAATTTACTTAGAAAGGAACCAAGAATATACAGTGGAAAAAGGACAGTTGTTTTGTCTGCATTGAAAATTGGTTTTGTAAAGTAGCTACCTTTAGGAATTCTCTTAGTTAGATCTTCTGGATAACTTGCTGCAGCTTCTGTATCCACATCTGCTGCTTCACCTTGCACTTTGAAGTTATGGAGACGGCTTCTCTCCTTACACCTCATGAACCAACCTCTGCTAGCTTCAAACTTTTCTTCTCCAGCTTCCTCACATCTCTCAGCCTTCATAGAATTGAAGAGTTAGAGCCTTGCTCTGAATGGGGCTTTGGCTTCAGAGAAGGTTGTGGCTGGTTGGATCTCCTATCCAGACCACTCAGACTTTCTCCATTTCAGCAATAAGGCTCTTTCGTTTTCTTGTCATTCATGTGTTCACCAGAGTAGCACTTTTAACTTCCTTCAGGAACTTTTCCTTTGCATTCACAATTTGGCTAACTGTTTGGTGCAAGACGCCTTGTTTTCAGCCTGTCTTGGCTTTCGACGTGCCTTCCTCACTAAGCTTCATCATTTCTACCTTCCAATTTAAAGGGAGACATATGACTTTTCCTTTCACTTGAACACTTTGGGGCCATTGTCAGGTTATTCATTGTTCTAAATTAAATATTGTGGTGTCTCAGAGAATAGGGAGCTCTGAAGAGAGAGAGAGAGACGTGGGAATGGCCAGTCGGTGGAACAGTCAGAACACACACAATATTTATTAAGTTATATGGGCATGGTTCGTGGCATCCCAAAACAATTACAATAGTAACATCAAAGATCACCAATCATAGATCACCATAACAAAATAATGATAACGGAAACTTTGAAATATTGCGAGAATTACCAGAATGTGACAGAAAGACATGAAGTGAGCAAATGCTGTTGGAAAAATGGTGCTGAGAGACTTGCCTGTTGCAGAGTTGCCACAAACCTTCAATTTGTAAAAAACACAGTATCTGTGAAGTGCAAAAAGCAAAGTGCAGTAAGATGAGGCAGGCCTATCCTTTGAAAAATATGAACATAGAATTAAAATTCTGCAGTGATTGGATTGGATAAACTGTTTAGTTATATTATGTGACTATCATAATTTATCATTAAATCTAAAATACAACAGAACTCTGAAAGTTTGACCTTGAATAATTAGTTAATATTATGCTAAGAAATGTCAATGGCACTTGGTCTCTTAAAGTATATTACCATTATTCCTGAGCAAACAGCAGAGCAATACTTAAGATCCATCAGTGTCTGGGTGTTTTTATACCACCTTCAGACAAGTGTTTTATATTCTGCAATCACTGTTTGTGATTAGAAATCCTCACTGCATGCTCACAATGTCTTTACATTTCAGAGAGAATAAGTCACTCAAGCTATTAACAAAGACTAATAGATGAATATTGCACTGCTCGTTGGTTCTAAACCAGATACAATAAGGCATTCCTGAAGAGCTGCCTTTATAGTTACAGGTATATTCTCAGGAGTTTGGATGGTTTGGCAGAGGAAAGGGACATGCTCTTCCAGTTACAATTAGAAGAATTTTGATTTTATTATGAGGAAGTAAAATGGGCTCCTGGAATGTCCTTTGCAGTTTCCTATCTTCTTTAGGGTTTCATTTTTCCCCACTTGATTAAAGAAAGACAATATTTCTAGTCTTTCTTCTTTGCAAACTTCCTTCCCTTCCTCCATTCATTTAAATCCTTTACCTTCTGGCTGAATTTCTGTATCTGGTAGGAATGTTCACTGGGGCTATAGTAGGAACTCTTGTCACCTGCCATTGATCTTCTGATATACCTGAGAAATGGCTACAACTAATTCATGTGGAATTCTACATTCAGTGATAATACAGTGCACTGTCCTTGAAGGATTCCTGTCTGGTGACATAGCAAATTGCTGGAAATTTCTCTTTTCTATATCGTGGCTTACAGGTTACAAATCCCAAAGCCCACATGAAGCCTAAGGCCACCTCAAACATAAATTACTCTGTGCTTAATTTCTTAAAATGTATCATATTACCTGAGGACATCGCTTATAAAAATACTAAAAAACTTTGACAGCTAGGAGCCTAAGGATATCTAGAATAACTTATTTCATAGCAACGATATCTATTACTAGTGTTTATCAAAAGTGCTAACTGATGAAGTTCTGACATAATGACTTTCTGAAAGTTTGTTTAGAAAGAGAAACAGGTTAAGACAATAATACCATAGTTGCCTAATGTTTTAAAGCATAAAACATTTATTTTAAAAAGTGGTATCCACACTATGTTTGTAAGACAGAATGTGCTTTAAAAGCTTACTCAGGGGCACCTGAGTGGCTCAGTCAGTTAAGCGTCTGCCTTCTGCTCGGGTCATGGTCCCAGGATCCTGGGATAGTGACCCGCATCAGGCTCCCTGCTCAGCGGGCAACCTACTTCTCCCTCTCCCTCTATTGCTCCCCTGCTTGTGCTCTCTCTCTCTCTCTCTGTCAAATAAATAAATAAAATCTTGAAAAAAATAAAAATAAAAAATAAATAAAAGCTTACTCGGGCTGTAGAGACAACAGAACCAGATCCAACTCCTGGAAACACTGTTTCTATCCTGGAGACTCATCAGTAGAATAGGAATAATATTAGCAATTATCGAAAATGTTTGTTGTAAGAACAAAATGAAAATGGTTTATTGCTTACCTAGCTCAGAGCAAGTGATATATAAATTTATTATCTATATTACCCCTTTTTAGATTTATATTCTGCTGCTCATTTCCTAACCTGCCCTTAGCCATTCTCCTGCTACCTGCATTATGTAGTTGTATTCCTGCGTAGTCAGATGAAGACTGTGCTTGGGACAGTAGCAAACCAGAGGTACAAATACTTTTTTGGAATGAAGTTGAGTTTTCCATATTTAAGCATAGAAATATTATAGAATAACTTTGATTTTTTGGAACATTTTTGTTCTTTTTGGCTCAGTGTATTTTCATTTTGAATTATACATGGTGGGTAATATGGGGAGAAGAAAAACGATCTTTTAAGAACTTAAAATCCTGGCTGGGCAGGTGACAAATGTCCCACAAGTGCAGAGGGACTGGATGGGAGGCCAGGACAGAGCGTAGTCTCCATGAACGGCGCAGCTCTGAGTGGGCAGGAGCCACACGGGTGACGATGCCAAAAGATGGCGCCTGCCTCGGTCTGTATTTATATGTTAGGAGCAACGATTGTGTGGAGTAGAAGCTCCATCAACCTGCCTTGAAGTCTTGGCTCTGCCACCAAAGTTCCTTCAGCTCTGATAGTCTAGGACTTGTATTTTTTATGAGAGGTGAGGGACCGGGCAGGGCAGTTGTATTAAAGCAGAAGAAGGAAAAAGGAGGAGAGAAGAAAGAAAGGGAAACAGGCCAGGGGAGGGGAGAGAGGGACAGAGAGAAGGAGGGAGGGACGGAGAGAAAGGGCAGTGAGTTGAAGGAAGGAGAGAGAAGCCACAAAACAGGGCACAGGCTGAGGACACAAGTTTCAGAGTCAGACAAACCTGTTTTCACACTTGGCTCTGCCACTTCCTGGCCTGGTCACCTTGGGCAGGCTGCTTTATCTCACCAAGCCCAAGGGTACTTTTCAAGAAGATTAATCATATTTCCCCCGAGGGAGATTGCAAGAAGTAATTCAGACCATAAATGTATGCATTCATTTATTTAATACTCAATAAATAATGGTGGCCATGATGGTGGGGATGATGATGATGATGATGATGATGATGAAGGGCAAAATTAACCAAGTCTAAGAAGAAAAATAAAGAGATGGAGAAGAAGCCTGGGGAATGGGAAAGTAGAATATGAGGAATAAAAAGGGAAAAAATGAACATGAAAGGGATTGATGTTTTCAAATGCCAGGAGGACCTAACTGAAGCTTTGCCCCCAACCCTCTTCAAGGAATACTATCTCCTTCTCTTACCCAACCCACAGTCATGAGCCTCCACCACATATATACTTTTCATGTACCCATTCAGGGGCTGGCAGAGGTACTCACTGAGAGTTGTGATATTTGCTCCCTTCTTTCCCTTCTAGGAGGGACAGAATGGCACCTTACACTGTGCCTTTCAGTACCAAGACAGACAATTGGGGACAGAATCCAGGACCGTTGGTTGTGCGTGGTTGGGAATGGATATATGCTCACCCTAACTCTATGTATCTTTTCAGAAAATGCCAAAGGCAAAGGAATCATTCTCAATTCCTTTCTTTCACCCATCAATAAGTCCTGTTAATTTTACCTCCAAAACATGCATTAAAATCCACCGTCTTTGTGCTACTACTCACGCCACTGTTGACGATCGCCAAGGTTTCTATCATAATATTTGCTTCTGCTTTTGCCTCCTTCAGTGTTTCTCCAAAGCTAAAATCATTCTCTCCATTAAAACCGTCCAATGGCTTCCCTTTGCACTATGTAGAAAATCTGAACCCTTTCTCCTTGTTTACAAAGCCTTACATGATTGCCCCCACTGACCTTTCCAATTTCATTCTACTTTTCTCCTTGCCATTTACCCTCAAGCCACACTGAAGATGTTTTCCTCCCTGATTCTTGAGCTTGCCAAGTTTTGTTTGTTCCCCTCTAGGGCCTTTTGAATGGTTATTTCTTTCCTTTCTTATCCTTATATGCCAGACTCCTTCTTGTCATTCTGATTTTAGCTTAAAACTCACTCTCAGAGCAGCTTCAGATTACCACTCCATGTAAAAGTCAACCAATTTCCTGGATCGCATTACCTTATTTTATTTCTTCACCCAGGTACGTTCTCACTTCTGTCTTTCTGGTGTGCGTATGTGGGTGTATGTGTGTATATATATATATATATGTTTGTCTCCTTGTCCCCAGAATTTAAGCTCAAAGAGAGCAGAGACCTTACCTGTCTTGTTCACAAATCTTTCCCCAGTACCAAGAATTGTGTCCAATTTATAATAGGAATTTAATAAATAATCTATTAAATTAATGATTCAACCTGTGAATACAGATACCTTGCCAGTTTTTCAAATTCCTCATAGGTAATCAGCCTTCCATTCGAGCCACTAATTTAGAAAGCCCTTCCATCCCTTTCTTAATTTGGTAATGACTAAAATTTGCTAAGTCAGCAGTGATTAAAATGACATGAAAGGCTATTTAGAAAAAACTTAATATGATTTTTTTTTTAATTTCCAATATACAAACAGCCCAAGGCATCCACCTGCCTTGTGCTGAAGTGGGGATTAGGATGTTAGGGAAAGAAGAAACTGTCATGTTATGACTTTCAGAACAAAATCTCCCAGCATAGCGGTGGCTTTAAAGGACTCTGTTGAAAGAAAAAGGATTTTCTAAATAACAGTAGTTCCCATTTAATTGTTCAAAATGCCGGGTTCAGCCAACTAGATCCCAGAATTTTGGAAAAGGAGGAAGTAAAACAAAAGTCCATCTAATCTAGTCCTGGAGAGGAGGAAGAAAGAAAGAAAGAAAAGAAAAAGAAAAAGAAAGAAAGAAAGAAAGAAAGAGAGAGAGAGAGAGAGAGAGAGAGAGAGAAAGAGAGAAAGAAAGAAAGAAAGAAAGAAAGAAAGAAAGAAAGAAAGAAAGAAAGAAAGAAAGAAAGAAAAAGAAAGAAAAGAAAGAAAGAAAGAAAGAAAGAAAGAAAGAAAGAAAGAAAGAAAGAAAGAAAGAAAGAAAGAAAGAAAGAAAGAAAGAAAGAAAGAAAGAAAGAAAGAAAGATGGATGCAGGGGGAGAAAGTCAGAGACATGCATCCTTTTCTCTCCCTTTGGTCTAAATCCCAGGGCTACAGAAGCCTAGGGAAAACCCATGGCAAAATTTCTCTGGTTCTGCTTCCTTTTTGTGATGGGATCCTCACCCAGGGAGATTCTGGAGTAACAGAGAGGTAGGCTCGGGACTTCTAACATGATTGACAGGACGGCAAGCAGTCAGCTTGCCTTAGGATTTGCAATCCAGACACTTACAGGATGCCTGGGTCGCTCTGTACAGCCCGGCTTCAGCTTCCCTGTGGCATTTGCTCTGAGGTGAGGGCAGACAGGCCTGCCTGGGGGCCCCTAGACTTCACTAGGGTCTACGGGATCCAGAGGGTCTGCAGTGCCAGGCAGCAAGATAGAGTGAGCAAGCAGGGCCTGAGCCCCAACTGAAGAAAGGAAAAAAATACTCTAGGTGTATTGACCAGATAGGTTAAGAGTTGATACCAGCAGAATGCTCTGGGAGAGACCAGCCTGGTGATAACTTCAGGAGGTCAGTGAATCCACAATGAAGGAGTAGCACATCCTCAGTGGCCTCTTTTC
The DNA here is from genome assembly GCF_037043125.1 of Eumetopias jubatus. Taxonomy (NCBI): domain Eukaryota; kingdom Metazoa; phylum Chordata; class Mammalia; order Carnivora; family Otariidae; genus Eumetopias; species Eumetopias jubatus. The sequence continues at coordinate 40,156,938 of NW_028274818.1, forward strand.
TTCAAATACCAAGAGATGATGTGGCCATTTTCCTGTGCCTGAAGCACCAGCTTTAAAAGGAGTAAGGAGACGAGAAGACTCTGAAGGACAGAACAAGTTCTCAAAACACCGGGTAACACCTAGAGCCTGGTATAAATTATTGGCTCAAAGGGACTTTTAAACTGACTTGGATTCAATTTTGAACTCCCTCCTTCCCTCTTTCTCTCTCAATCTCTCGGTTTCCTTTCCTTCCTTAGTTTCTCCCTCCCTCCCTCTCTCTGTCTCTTTCTTTTACCTTTGTCATATATCAGGGGACAGACTTGGGGAAAATCAGAGTAGTTTTAGATAAAATTATGAATCTATATTTTCTCTACATACCTTAGTATAGTGTGAATGGACTTTTATAACCCATTCTACAAGGTTGAACTGAAACTTCCTCCTCATGCTAATGCTTTGGGTGTTCACTGAATGCAATTACCTTCTCTAGAAAATATGACCAATAATATTAGGCCAAAATCTGATCTCTTATATTTGCCACTATTTGTGTGGATAAAAAAATATAAAAGAATACGTTTAGGAAGAGATTTAGCTATTTAAGCTAACTACTCAGTTTAAGAATATATGATTATGCAACTAGTTGCATATATATATATATACTAATTTCTAAATATGTTTTCTGATTACAGAAGACATGAATATTAGAAAAATTCGGATCATACAATCATGTGGTCATAGAAATAGATCTAGTACAAAATTGTTAGCATGTTACGTATTCTGTTTTTTACCTCTTTTTAAAATTTAGCATTATAGTAGGTAATTTGTATATCATGCTATGTACTACACTCAATTTCCAAGCACTTTATTTTTTAAAAAATATTTATTGATTGATTTTAGGAAGAGAGACACAGACAGACAAATAGAGAGAGACAGGGTGGAGGGGAGGGGCGGATGGAGAGAATCTTCAAGTGGACTCCAGGCTATGGGTGGAGTCCAACATGGGGCTTGATGAGGGGCTTAATCTCATGACCCCTAAGATCTTTACCTGAGCCGAAACCAAGAGTTGGATGCTTAACTGACTGAGCCACCCAGGTGCCCCAATTTCCAAGCACTTTAAATGTTCATTTGATCATATTGAGAACATTTTTTCATGCCATTGAAACATCTTCAAAAACAATTTTGAGGTATATGTAATATTCAACAATGCATATGTATTATGATTTATTTAACCCTAGCTTTAATGATAGACAATTAACTTAGAACATTTTTTTCTCTTGGAAATTTTCTGTTTACACATAAGATTTTGTGTGTATTACCCAGTCAAAATATAGTAACATGTTAACTAACTTACATGAGACTCAAAGTTTAGTGCTAATGGATTCATCTGTTACCACCTATTGTCACCTTCAAACAATATGGCCTTTGCTTATTCCCAAAATGTTTTGAAGCATCTGCTTTAAGCTTCCATGTAAAAGGGATGAGATTTAACATACTTTAAATTTCAAAATTAGTTATAAATGTGTCTCCAATATTTATATAATTTATGTTTCAAATTAAACTTCAATGTCCTTATTAAAATGTTTTTCAGAAATAATGACATCACATGCTTCTATGCTTAAAAGTTAAAATTCCAAAGAATGAGTTTTTTTTCACTGTTTTATTGATGTGGGATTTTTGTGATTCAAAAACTATTCATGCTGCCTAAAACAAACAAACAAACAACTTATGATAGTCTGTCAAATATGCAAGTAGTCTTGTGGATTAAAAGTTAATCAATTCACTAGCACTAACTCTTGGGGCCTTCTCTAAAACTATTCTAAGAGTTAGTTTGGATAACTGAATGGGAAGTGAATTTCTTTAAAAATAGTGGCTCAGTTGGTTAAGCGACTGCCTTCAGCTCAGGTCATGATCCTGGAGTCCCGGGATGGAGTCCCACATCGGGCTCCCTGCTCAGGGAGGAGCCTGCTTCTCCCTCTAACCCTCCCCCCTCTAATGTACTCTCTCTCTCTCTCATTCTCGTTCTTTCAAATAAATAAATAAATCTTTAAAAAAAATAGTCCAGAAGTACTATTTTTCTCTAACAAAAAAATGATTATCCTTATAATTAGTTTTACCTACTGAGGTTAAACCAGAGACATTGTGGCTCAGGCTGTTTCCTTGGGAAGAGATTATTTAGGAAATAGCTGAGGGCTAGGTTAGATTGAGAAGGAATTATTAGTATTTGTTTTATTTTTAAAAGGAAATAACCTTGAAGTGTTAGAAGATTTCATTAAACATGGACTTTAAGCTCTAAAATTTATTGATAAATAATAAGACTGAAGTAATTTTACAGTGTAATAATAGAGGTTAACAATCTTCAACACACTATTATAATTTTCACGGTAACATTCTCCCTTTCTTACCATATGCTCTAGCCAATACATGGCTTTCGTTAATATCACACAGGTGTCTGACAGAGTTAATTGTGTAAGCCTGTTCAAAAGGCCAGAAATTGCTCTCAGGGAATCAAAACATTATGCTGGAAACCAAAGACACAGATAAGAGTGTGGACTTTAAATTAAAGAGAAGAGGTGAGTCCTGGGCAATAAGCAAAGGCAGTCAGTATTGGTTTGAATAGCTACCTTTTTTTTTTTTAAGTACCAGTTCAAATTAGTTTAAACCCCTTGAGATATAAACAAGACACGTGATCCACTCACGAGCCAAACTTGTTGAATCATGTGGCTAATACCTGAGCGATTCTACAACATTGGATATTTACACATAGGTGGAACACACAGGAAAAATGAATATGGTGTCAAGCTTCAAAAAGGGCAATTCTAGGGAGGAAGGTAAGACATACATACAAGAATCTGCAAGAACCCTAAGCTAGAAATACGTAATAAAATCTTCAAGCTAATATTCACAGTTATTCATGGGATGGGCTAAAGTTTAATTCAGAACTATAAAGTAATAATATTTAACCAAAGGCCTTTTTAAAAAATCTTTTGGTATTTTTAAAGCAAGTTTTACTGATCCCAAACTCTTTATTTGCTCTTCAAACATTTATTACAGCATTTACTATGTGTTGGGCATTGGTCAAAAATTTAGGGATACAGGACATAAAAGATATAGGCTCTGATTTAAGAGAAGGATGAACGCATCAAAAAACCAATGAATACAGCACTGTGAGATAAGAACTTTAAGAGGTATGCCAACAAATTGGACAACCTAGAAGAAATAGATAAATCCCCAGAAACATACAATGTACCAAGGCTGAATCATGAAGAAACAGAACATCTGAATGGACTGATGACTAGGAAGGAGACTGAATTAGTAATCAAAAACCTCCCAACAATCAAAGAGATGAACTTGGCACCAGAAGGAGAAGTCCAACAAGGTTCTGTGAGAGAAGAAAAGGGAGAGAAAGTCATGCTAAATCTTAGAAGGAGTCCTGAAAATGAGTGGAAGTTAGCCAGATGGATTTGGATCAAGGACTGAGACTTTATGCAAATGGATCCAAGCATTGGAGAGCTTGGCTTTTTGGGGGGGAACATAGCAGTACTAAAGCTGGAAACTAGGGTGATAACACATGGCAGCAAGGTAGAACATGAAACTGAAGAAATATGTGACTGTAGAGCCTTCTATTTCTTGCCAGTAGCTTGAATTTTATCCGGAGAGCCTTGGGAAGACACTGGAAAGCTTTCAGCAGGGTTTTACTCTGACCACGGCTGGGAGAAAAGACTAGAAAGAAGGCCGGTGCAAGGACACCAATTCAGGGGCTATGGCAGTAATCCCACTAAAAATGATGAGGTAACACGTCTATCTTGCTTAACCAGAACCTATCCACATCTCCATGCATGCTTGCATTTTGGATTCTCCAGTCAACATTTCATGAGCACTTGAAAGCTACTTTTCCTGACTCTTTGGAGAGTAACTGTGCCAACAATAATAACTAATATCTACTGAGCTTTTACCATATGCCAGACACAATTTGAAGCCTTTACATGCCACGAATTATGTATTTGAAGCCTTTACATGCCACGAATTATGTAATTCTCCTATACAGCCCTGTGAGGAAAGCATTATTATATTAATATTAATATATTAATATTATTTTATATTATATATTACTATATTAGTACTATTTTTTTTAAAGATTTTATTTATTTGACAGAGAGAGACACAGCGAGGGAGGGAACACAAGCAGAGGGAGTGGGAGAGGGAGAAGCAGGCTTCCCGCTGAGCAGGGAGCCTGATGCGGGGCTCGATCCCAGGACCCTGGGATCATGACCTGAGCTGAAGGCAGATGCTTAACGACTGAGCCACCCAGGCGCCCCTATATTAGTATTATTTTTGAGAAGAAAAAGAAAAGAACAAAGTTGTCACAAAGCAAATAAGTGACAGAAACTAGATTCAGAGTTTGTTTTTGACTGATCTGCCATATGTCTCTTTGCTTTCATCACTGTCTTCAATAACATAATTCTTTAGGAAATTACTTTCCCCTGTCCTGATTACTCTCCCCAACTTTATTTTGATTTTGTTTTAGTTCAATGAGCTTTCAGTGTCCCAGTTTCAGCCCCTGGACTTGAGCCTGTCAGGACCCTGGGTTGACCCTCCAGCTGGAGTTACCGCCTCCAGTTAAGACTTGACAGCCTAAGTAGTGGGATAGAGAAGAAAGGAGTACTTTTTTTTTTTTTTTTTTTTTTTTTAGTGAGGGGCAGTGGGAAGAGAGAGAGAGCGGAGGGTCAGAGGGAGAGGGAGAGCGAGAATCCCAAGCAGGCTCCATATCTAGCACAGAGCCTGAACCGGGGCTTAATCTCACAGCCCTGAGATCATGACCTGAGCCAAAATCGAGAGTTGGATGCTTAACCGACTAAACCACCCAGGCGCCCAAAAGGGGGACCTTTAAAACCACTTATAACTTAGAATTTGTGGGATTTGTTGACTATATGCATGTATTGGGTTAGGGAGAGAATAGGCACAAGGATGTTATACCACAATTATTGGTTAAGTCAGTATTCAATGTTTACATTATTATGATTAAAAAGTATTATTCACTGGGACCCATATAGGAAAATGAGAGTGTATTTCCTTTCTAGTACTACTTTTCTTTTCTCTGGAATTAGTAATTGTCTTTACTTTTTATTTCCTCTGTTTCCTATGTACCTATCACTATATTTTTCCTCAAGTCTCTGACAGAGGTATAAACCTTTCCTCAGTGTATCACCCACGAGGAAATCTGTCAAGTTCATTTTTTTACTTGTAGACATTTCTCCCACCTTCCTTAACTTGGCTCCAATGCAGATTATTTGCTCTTTAGGCCTATCTGATGTCTAAAGCCCTGGGACTTCCCTTTACCATGTTTCTATGAATTACTTTTGCCTCACTTCTATACCCTGTACTCCATGTCTTCCAATTTCTTATTCTATTTCTTAGCTTTGTTGGAACATATCATCCCACAACTGCCGAGAAAGAGTTCATGGAAACTGGGCAGAGTCCACATTATGCCCCACATGTTAATGATGGACATGCATTCTAATGTAGGTCTTCTGACCTAGTTGGAAGTGCCATGTCATGCTGGTTTTTAAGGTTTGAATGTCATCTCAGTATAGGAGGTAAATATTTTCAGGATTTTCATGCCTGAAAATAACAGTATTTTTGTGTCTGAAAATAACTGTATTTTCTGGCATATGATTAGTTTGGCTAGGTATTAGAATTTTCATTTGGAAAATTTTCACTCAGAAATTTGAAGTTATTGCTAAATTGTCCTCAAATTCATAGTCCAATATCACTCTGAATCCTGATTTGTGGTATGTGATTTATTTTTTTTCTCTTTTGAGGTTTTATGGGTCTTCTCTTTATCTCCAATGTTCTGGAAGGTTCTACCTTTTCATTCATTGAGCTATATACTCTGTGAGCTGTTTCAGTTTTGGTGACTTTTGGTCTTCAGTTCTGGGAATTTTTCTTGTAGCATTTCTTTGATAATTTTCTCTGGTAAAATTTTATCTATTTTCTTTTTGTGGAACCTCGAACTAATCCTCTATCTTATATTTTCTTTCCTGTTTTCTATTCTTCATGTTTTGTGTTATATTTGGGGGGACAATATCCTTAAATGTATCTGCTTAAATTTTTTTTGTTATTTAATTTCTGCTACCAAAATTTTTATTTCCAAGAGTGTCTTTTTTGTTCTCTGAATGTTCCTTTTTTATGCTTTCCTGTTTTTATTTTGTGGATGAAAGATCTTCTTTTTTATTATTAATTAATTTTATTAGATATTCTCTTAAAAGATAACTTTAATTTTTTGTTCTGGCTTTATTGAAATATTATTGACAAAAATTGTGTATGTTCGAGGTATACAATGTGATGATTTTGTAAATATATACCACAGTCAAGCTAATTGATATGTCCATCATCTCATCTAGTTACTTCTCTTAGCTCTCACAATAATAGCTATGGTTTCTCTGAAATTTTCTTTTGGTCTCTGGATTTCCTCTGTTTCTCTGAGATTTTTGCTTTTCTATTGTTTTGATCTTTTTTGTGTTAAAAATTTCCTCTCATATTTGATGATCCGTGGTGGCCCATTTATATTTATGAGAACTAATAACAGTGTGTGTAAGGTGGGGATAGCTTGTGGAGTGCTAAGTTTCTCAGTGGCAGACTCGCCATAGGGATCAGGCAGACAATGAGCAATAGACCTGTCTTCTTGAGCCTGTCAGCTTCTTCATAAATTACTTAAGACTTGGCCCAGGGAGGTGATTTAAGCCTGCTGTCAGCATTCTGGAAGCCAAGAAAGGGAAGGCAGTATTTCCTTAAACTACCTTAAAAATAGGACTGACTTTTCTTTAATTTGATTTTTTATCTTTTCCCAATTTGTTGGAATTTGTGATACTTTTCTTCACAAACAATTACTAGGTATTTGAACAAGTCTTATAAACTACGATTGTCACCGTATACTTTAAGGTTGCCCAGACTCTAAAAATCATCTTTGCAGATAAACTATTTTATTAACCTGTTATGATGACTGAAATTTTTGCCATTAAACTCTGTGAAGAAAGCTTCCTTTAAATGCACCTATACTGCCTAATAGAAATGTCCATCATCCACTAACAAGCCATGTTAGCTAGTCAGCTCTTACTCAGCTTCCTCTGAAAAAATGGCATGCAGAGCAGGTTACTTCTGATTGAGAGGAGACTAGAAGAGGCATATAATGCGTGATAGACTAGCTGTCATTTCCCTAATGGAGTATCATAACAGAGGGTCCTGGGATGCATTAGGAACCTGGCAGATAGGATGCCAAGTGGAAATGGGAAAAAAAAAAACATAAAGAAACATAGCCACTAGAAAAATTCTCCCTTCACAATATTTTGAAAGGAAAACCCAAATTAACAGCTGGTTAGATCTGTAAAGGTGAGAGCTTAAAGGTGAACACAGTAGCAAGTAGCCTATAGAATGTATCTAGGCAGGTCTTATGGATGAATCCACTTGAGTAGTTCCAAAATGTGAAAAGTAACATGATGTGGGGGAATGACATGACAGAGAAAAAATATATTGTTATCTATCTGATTATTAGCATGTTTATTGTAATCTAAGTAAATTATGCTGGTTCACATGTGCTCATGTAATGAGAATTAGAGAAATGAGATCCTACATGAATCATTCAAGCTAATACACCTTTACCTGAAATAACTGAAATGTCTTGATAATTGAGACAAAAGTGTATCAATTTTGCATTTATAAAGCTTTTGTGCTATGGATAATTGCCTCAGTTGTGTGTGTGTGTGTGTGTGTGTGTGTGTGTGTGTGTGTGTGTGTGTGTGTAATATGGATCCAATCAAAGAAAAGAAATAACTGGATTGCACAGAGTTTAGAAAATTTAGAAACTGCCCCAATGCTACACACAGGACATTTGGCCGCATTGCCTTGGTGATGAGGCTGCAGAATCCAATGTCTAGAACAGTGTTTGCTTCCCTGGGTGATTCCAGCAGGCTTGGACTTGCTCAGTATTTTCTCGGGAACTCACCGCTCTGACACTGAGCTGCTCCATAAAGGGATGCAGGTAATGGGGAAAGCCTTGGCTTGTTATATGGAACCTGGGTCAGGGAAGAAGAGGACAAAATCACAGCTGAGTCTGGTTTTCCAGGAGCCAGGAAACAGAGGTCACTCTGTTTTTCTTAAACATCAAGGCCAAGCTTCATTAAGGGCAGAGTTGTTTAATACTCCAGTGTTCAGGCTGAAGTCCTTCTCTGGTAATTGGATTACTTATACTTAAATTCCTTTGCAGTTTCAAATAGAAAAGGTCTATCTTCCTTTTCCTGCGAATGCTTTCCCCCCATATACCTTCTTTAATTCTTGTGTTTGTGGGTTGTACAGTATGGTGGAACAGTGTTTACATATTAGCTGTGTTTTAACAGATTAGGTTATTATTTGATTTGGGGAACCTCTGGAAATGAAAAGTGGTAAGGGTTTGCAAATTTGCACGTTTTGCATACCACTTATTTAAAGTAGTTTGAATTAGACATTATATTATCAAGGCTTTGCTTTCTTGCACGTAGAGATGTATCTAGATTCTTTAAGCAAATCTTTGTAAAATGTTACATAAACAAAACTGAAAAGGGGAAAAGATTTTTTTTAAAGATTTATTTATTTGAGAGAGAGCACACTCATGCATGGGGTTGAGGGGCAGAGGGAGAGAGAGAATCCCAAGCAGACTCCCCATTGAGCGCCGAGCCCCATGTGAGGCTCAATCTTACAAGGATGAGATCATGACCTGAGCCAAAATCAAGTCAGATGTTTAACCAACTGAGCCACCCAGGTGCCCCAGAGAATAAGATTTTAAGAGAAGCCCTAAGATAAGTCATACGAAGCCAGAACCTACTATCTATTTTATCTGTTAGTTTGGACTTTGTACGTGGGTATTCTCAAGTACACATACCTGTGAACCAGAAGTTGCAGAGAAACTTACATGTTCTTTAAATTTTTTCAAAAGATTTTTTTTATTGATCCTTAGTTTTAGCCAGATTTTCAGGGAAGAAAAAAGAATAAAAGATAAGAAATGGACTTTAGCATCAAATTCATGAATTGAGATAGATGAAATATATGTATTGGAACATTTATGATCTCAGAAACAAAGGCCTTAGCAGCAGTCATCTGACAATGGACTAGAGGTAAATTATGACTTCTTAATCTTTCAGTTTCACATTAAATGAGAGTTAGTTACCCAGGAGCCACATGATAAAAGGGACTTTGTCTAGGCAAATGCTTTTAGGAAATTGTGCATGTAATTCACTAGCAAGCCTCCTTTTCTAAGCAACTGCTTTGTTTTCACAAATACTATACACATTCTTATTTGATGGGAATATTTGGATAACTTGCATTAGCAATCCATGCAGTGGGCCTGGCCATTAACAAGTCATATGTCTTTGGAAGAAAAGTTGAGATGCAGGGAAGGGAAGATGTCTCTTCTGAAATTTCAAAAGAGAAATTCTGACCTTCTTTCCCTGCCAGTGCTCTAAACTGGATATGGATTTGGTGACTGCTAGACTGTTTGATGTGGATCTGTGGGCCAGTGTGCACAGTTCACGCCTTGCCTGTCCTTTCTAATCCCTGGCTCTTCATTCAGGAGTTTTTGCCTTGATATAGTAGTCAGTAGAGAGGGCTGGCCAGGGGAGTCTGACAGGATGGAAAAGGCACGGAAGAGACTCTTGGCCTCTTTCTCTTTGCCTCATATTCATAGGACCTTCTTTCATTATTACGTAAAGTAAGGCCAACTATTAGATTTTAGATGATAGAAATTTTTATTCTAAATTTGATCAGGGAAAATGGATCATTCTGAAAGACTCTGCATATCTCAATATGGATAAATCTTGACAACATAAATTCTGAATAAAAAAAAGCCAGTCGAAAAGAATTCATAGAATATGATACAATTGAGGAAAAATTAAAATAGTTTATGTTTTTATGGCTATATACATATATTGGAAAGACATAATTACAGTCACAGGAAGGATGAATAACTCCAGAAGAGTGGCTATTTGGGGGAGGGAAAAAGAAGGAAGGAACGCGGGGTGGGGGTGGGCGTCTAGAGTCCACTGGGACTCTGTCTGTAATCTATTTTGCCTCAAAAAAGAAAAAAAAAATACCTGAAGAAAATATGGCAAAATGTGAGTACTTTTAAAATCCAGCTTTATGCTATTTTCTGTTCTTTGGGAATATTTAATAATTAAAAATTTATAAAATTTATATAAATAAAAGTCTGAGGTTGCTGAAGTACTTGAGTTCATTTCAACAAAACTTTATTGAGAAGCTGCTATGTATTAGGCATTAGGGACACAAACATGAAGGTGACACGTCACCGTCAAGAGTGAAAGAGAGATGTACAAATACAACCAAATGCACTGATGACAATCATGTTACACATCATGATTTCTAATAGAAAGCTTGACTCTGTGGTGACTTTACTAGGAAAATGTTGAGGAAACCTAGACCAGATTAATGACAAAAAAATCCTCATGAATTGAATTTAAAAATAACTTACTTTCATATTTAATATTTTAAACAAATTGCTAACAAAGTATTCTCAAAGAGAGGTCCTCAAAATGTGACTGGAAATGCTCCCATCATAATTTATTTAAATAAGTATTTATTATGTACCTCAGCAGATGTTTCCTTTGTGATCCATTCCAAGTGCATCTTTATAATTCATTTTTTTTCAGGGAAATATTGTCTTCCCAGCTAGATAATCAAATCTTTACAAAGAGGGTTTGTCCAGTTTTCATATTTTTATCACCCAGTCTTTGGAGTTTTAATATAGTCCTTTAGAAACAATAATGTTGGTTTGATTTCTATTGAACACATACTTTGTTACAGGATTACAGAAAAGGGGTACATTAACCCCAAACTCAGAACTCAGGGCCAAGGGCAGCACGGAAGACACCTGAGCTGAAAATCTATACTGCCCCAAATGTGCAGTCACCACAGGACAACAACAGGCTGGAGTTGTTGCCCATCCCCCCGCAGTGCCTCCAAGACCACAGCCCTCACAGGCTCCTGGTCCCGTAGTGCATCGCCCAGTGGATGCCGATGGCCTAATCACTCACGCTAGTACCTCACCTCAGCAGATACAAAGATATACAAAGAATATAATGCCACATATAAAAATGGTACAAATGACATCCATCACTTTAGGCAAAGGAAACACTACAGTTAATTACCAAGAAGGTTGGCAAGGCATTTTGGAATCTGAACAAAGCACTGTTGGCTCCCCTTCTTGAGAAAACATTAATGGAAAACACTAAAGTCTTTTTCCACCCAACTTTCTTCCAAAGAAAAACTACCACAAAACTTAGCATTCCACTGTTGGGATAGATATCAAAGTAAAAAAAAAAGGCAGTTTATTTTGTTCACAGCTATACTTGATGGCCAACAGATTTTCATCAACAATTATTAAAAATAGAAAATACATCTTAGTTTTAATTAAACTGAGCATGATGTGATACATTAATATGTGTATGTGTATATTAATATGTGAGCTTAATGTGAGAGGAATAATAGAAATCCCTGATAAATCAGCAATGAGGGAACAGGTACAATATTTGAGTCACAGTAGTAAATACACATTACACCTTTTGGCCCACTAGCAAACTCCGCTCCTGGGGCCTTTGTTGTGTTTGTAGGTTATTTGCATACATTGGTCCCCTTGGCAACCAACAACTTGGGGATATAAAAGTTTTACTTTAACCAAAAGCCTGTTTGTGGAAAAGGAGTTTTATCTGCGTCCAGAAAACAACATCGATAATAATGAAAGGGGGGGGAGGGGGAATCAAGCAAACCCAGAAGCATTTAAAGTAATCATGGTTGCTAAGGAGATATAAAGTAAAGTCAATACAATTAAAGGGACAGTTTCAGATAGCAAGAGTCCAAAATATTGGGGCCAAAGCCAAAGGGAGATCTGGGAATGTACATGGTAAAGAAAGTGGCACCACCAGATCTATAATGGTTAGAATAGACTTTCAGGTCTGTTTCTGGGCTCCCAGAGTCACCTCGTGAACCCACCTGCTGTCTCCCTTCTTCACTTAACTGGATCCCACTTCCCTGTCCTTTGTTGGCCGCATCTTGGTAAGGACTCCACTGCCATCAAATAGATGAGAAAGGTTCCCTGCCCTAGGAAAGAGCTGTCTGAATTCTGCCTGGAACAGAAGGTCTGGAATCTGACTCTGTCTTTTGCAGCCTGGATTACCTGATTCCTTCCTGAATCCCAGTTGCTCATTTGGTTCCTAAAAGCCAGCTTCCAGGTGTTTGCTGGGTCAAGCCCCAGCTGACAACTGACCTCTTCTTTTTGGTTCCACTTCTTATTTCAGATCCATATATTTTTTCCCCTCTCCCTGGTTCAGTGCTATCAGTGGAAGTAACAGTATTAATAGTGACTAATGTTTATTGAATTCTTACCATATTTCAGGCACTGTTCTAAACACTTTTCAAGTATCAGCTCATTTGGGTCTCATTAAAAAGTTGAGGTTGATATACTTTTCATCCCCACCTCACAGATGAAAAAACAAAGCACAGCTCATACGTGGCTGGGGCTGGACTTGAATCTAGGTAGCTCATAATCTGTACCAGTGGGCTATGCTGACTTTCATATGAATCTGTGTGTAATAGAATTCATGAAATAATGAAAGGCATGGAAGATATATAATGACTTTCAATGTACCAAAGATACCTTGATGTGAATTAAGTGCTTTTTGATCATAAATGTCACAGTTACCATGAAATCCTTGTTCGAAGGTCATAAGAGCTGATGATTTTGTGTGTGTTGGATAGGGGTGGTGTTCTGGTCACACCAAGTCAACAAACATTTGAATACCTACTATGTGTTCTAAGATATTGAAAAGAATTCAGGTAAGATACCTGACCACAGAGAGCTTTCAGTCAATTAGGGGAAGCCAGACATAAAGATAAATACATACAAGTGTAAGAGGTGCTATGAGTGTATATCAGGACACACGGGCAATTGTGATCAAATTTACCACAAGTAAAGAACAGAGGAGATTTCTCAGAGGAGAATGGTCAGATATGTGATCAGACAACTGTTCTGCACAAATTAAATTAATTGTATATTTACATTTTTTGTCTTCTAACGCCTGAAGGAGATTTCACAGGAACTTGGGGCGAAGTTCAACTTTCCTCTTTATATCTTGTTTTCATTCAAAGTATAGTTACAGGAGTTACACACTATTGAAGTTTCTATCCTGGTTCCAATTGTTTTCTCAATGGGTGCTTTGGCAGTTCATAAACATATTTACATAATTGGCTATGTTAGTCCTGGTGTGATGTTGACATGTCTTGTGACTCTCAGGATCTGAGAGAAGCTTGTAGAGATTGTGACAACTCTGAATTAATATTTGCCCTCAGTTATTACCTAATCATGCCCATTAATTATCTCGCAGAAGGATTTGTGGTGATGATGGATGAGAAAGTCTGTATTTTGAGTGGCTGCTTGGGGAAGATCAAAAGTGCTCTCTGTAATATCTAGCCTTAAAACACTTCAGATGTGATTTCCAAGCTGAAAACTGAACCAACATAAGAGCATTCCAGGGTAACTAACCTGCATCTTCTGGGCTCCAGCAGCAACTCCTGTTGCAGGGCTAGAGTCAGATCCCCATCTGAAGCATCTAGCAGTGCCACAGAAGTAAGCAGGTATTAGGCTGAAGCCTGGGAGAAAAATATAATTAAGGCGATTCCATCAGAAGCAACTACTACTATCCCCGAGAAGAAATGACAGCATTCAAGAATCATTCTTTCAAAGGAGGAAGATGAACTGGAAAATCCACAGGAAGTATTAGTTACTTCATCAGATTTGCAGTGCAATGCATGCTGGTGTGCAGAGTTTGGGATAGGTAAGGGTTGCTTCTTCTGTAGCGTGGCACAGAACCTGGAGCTCCAGGACAGGGGAACTTATGCAATAGAAGAGAGTTCCCATATGTGATCTAGCAGGAAGGGTGAGTATTGGTGAGAGAGAGCAGGGGCTAGGAGTAGGGTGAGGTGAGTGAGGCCAACTCATTCAAATGTGGGATTGGATCCAGTCTTTATTTAAAATTTTGAAATTTTGATCATCATGGATTTTTTTATACTACTAATGATTTTTCAATTATTGTATTAAAATATTACTTATCTTGATTAGTTTCTTTTTTTTAAAGATTTCATTTATTTATTTGAGAAAGAGAGCAGATCGAGAGAGGGCATGAGTAGGGGAGGAGGGACAGAGGGAGAGGGAGAAGCAGGCTCCCCACTGAGCAGGGACCCCAAAGCGGGGCTCAATCCCAAGACCCCCAGATCATGACCTGAACTGAAGGCAGACGCTTACCTGACTAAGCTACCCAGGTGCCCCTAATTTTGCACTGTTAATTCTGGATATTGATCTAGTTTTGAAATTGAAAGATTTTGTCCAAAACAACATAGATACCTGACTTTTCTTGAAAAATTAGAAGATCTAATGTACTGGATCTACGTTCTTTCATGGCAGTAATCAACTAAAGCCGACTAGAGTCTCTCCTCCAGTTCACTTGCTATGTGTAGGTTACTGCCTGGTGTTGGAGGCATTGAGATTCTGGGCCCTGATTAATTGCAGGATTCTTTCAATAATACCTCTTAAAATGAGCTTTTGTTCATTTAATAAATATTGATTTTTGTGCCTACTATGTGTAAGTTATTGTGCTGAGGAACACGATGACAAGGTCCCTTCCCTCTTGGAACTTGTTTTAGTCTCACGGGCAATGTTATGGGTTGAATTGTAGCTTCCCCAAAAGGTTTATTAAAGTCCTAACCCCAGTACCTCAGAATGTGACTTTATTGGGAAAGAGGGTCTTTCAAGAGGTAATCACGTTAAAATGAAGTCAGTAGGGTGGGCCCTAATCCAGTATGACAGGTGTCCTTTCAGAAGAGCGAAATTGGGACACAGAGATAGATACAGAGGGAAAGCAATGTGAAGACACACAAGAAGATGCCCATAGGACTGGAGTGATGCATATACATATAAGCCAAGCAACACCAAGGATTGCCAGCAAATACCAGAATGTAGAAGCAGCCAGGAAGGATTCTCCCCTAGATCTGTCAGAGACAGCAGGGCCCTAACGATATCTTGATTTCTGACTTCTAGCCTCTGGAAGAGATCAAGATTTCTGATGTTTCTAGTCACCCAAGTTTTTGGTACTTGGTTACAGCAGCCCAAGGACACTAATATAGGCAGTAACAAAGTAATGACTTAAACAAGTGGCTTAATAACAATGGTGACCAGGATAATGAGGAGAATGTACATGTGGAGATGGGCTGATCTTCTTAGGAGCTTATGGGGCCTTTTTTGAGGAAGGTGTGTTTCAGCTGAGGTCTGAAAGACAAGCAGAAATTATTTTCTAGTAGTGAGGGAAACAGGTACAGTCTGGGCTGGAAGGACTGATGTGTGTGAAGGCTTTAAGGAAAGGAAAGGGGGAGGGTATTCAAGAAACTGGAACCCCAGCTGTTGGCTAAACCAGGGAGAGGAAATTGCAGATCCTGGCGATGGGCCCTATATAGTAGGGTGCATTGACTCACTAACTATGTGACTTCGGGGAAGTTATTTTAGTTTCTCCAGGGGTAATAAGAGTAGCTACTTCCTACAGTTAGTATGAGGATTAAATGAGATAAGTGAAACAGTCTTAAAACAATGGCTGGTACATGTGCCCTGATAGATATTACTTATTGTTACCATCCCTGCTGTTCTTGTTACCATTATTATTGACAGGACCAAGGGTATTCGGGACCCTGAGATTCCCTTAGCATATGGGTCTCTATCCTGAAAGCAATGGGAAGCTAGTGTATGCTTTTAATCAGGGCTTCAACTTCACCAGATTTTATTTTGACGAGACCTACCTGGCTGCAGTGTGTAGAGAATGGATGGGAGATATGGAGATGAAGCCACTGGCAAAAGGTCCTGGGGTTAGGGGTGGTATGGTGGCAGTCTTGCCAGGATCACTTTGTGGATTTGGAGAGATCGACACAACCACCTTAACAATTTTTTTTAATTCTATCAAAAGTTACTTTCTTCTTTGTTTTACAGCTTTCTTATAGAATAAACACATCCTGGATTTGTTAATCTCAATTCTGCCATAAACTTAGTAGACGGCCATGAGCAAGCCTTGTATGTGCTCATTTAATCACAGATACCAAAAGGTATAAAGGAAAGCTAAATTCTTAAAATCTCCATACGGTGAAATTAAGATCTTTGGTTATTGAACACATTAAAAAATATCTTTAGGAGATTCCAAATACTGACATTCTCTATTTGCTTTTTATTGCCTTTATGTCTTTGACTTCATTTTAGAACAAATTGATTTGTTCTTCACACACAAAAAGATGATTTGTTCTTCACTGCTGTCAGAATTTGTGATCTCAGGCGAAGGCAAAATGCTGGGCTGGCAAATGTTCACAGCAAATATAAGTTTTAAATAAAACACACTGGGTGTGCTGCAAATTCATTAGGTAATGAAAGCCATCAAGAAAAATTGAAAATGCTCTAGTTCTCTCTGGATTTATGGCTGATTTTAATAAAAAGTATCACATTTGATGTAGTTTGCCTAATATTGGCACACTTAAACAAAATTATCTAAAAAATTCATTGTTGGTGGAAGATTTACCTGTGATGCCAGGGGTGGAGAGTGTTAAAGTCTAGATACCTATCAGCTAAATGTTCATTTCCAACTGATAGCTTGATACTCAGCTTTGCAAGGGGAAAGAAAATCTAGAGCAAAATTTCCTCTTCGTAAACTCAGTAAATTCTAATGTGTTCTGAATTTATTCTATGATAAGAGAGTACCATTTTATAAGGCTTTCTTCACTTAGCAATGCCCTTATTCAGTATCTTATTCCCAGTTGAGCAAAATTATATATCAGGATTAGCTTATATTTAATAATTAACACTGGTGAGGACACATGATTAAAGCACTGATGTTTATATACAAAAGATGGGTGTATCGACTTACATGAGTTTTCAAAACTAAAAAGAAATCACACAGAACTAAGAATTACCATTATAAAAGAGATTCTTGTTTACATGACGAAATCTTACCTTTCTTCCTATTTTTTGTGCACACGTGTTTATTTTAAAGTAAGCACATATACAGGGCGCCTGGGTGGCTCAGTCTTTAAGCGTCTGCCTTCAGCTCAGGTCGTGGTCCCAGGGTCCTGGAATCGAGCCCCGCATCAGGCTCCCTGCTCGGCGGGAAGCCTGCTTCTCCCTCTCCCACTCCCCCTGCTTGTGTTCCCTCCCTCGCTGTGTCTCTCTCTGTCAAATAAATAAATAAAATCTTAAAAAAAAAAAAGTAAGCACATATACAAACCCACGAAAATATTGCTGAGTGTTATATATTTTAGAGTGACTTATTTCCACAAAATGAACATCCTGATTTTGATGAATTTTGCAAAGTTTTAGGGGGAAAAATGACTTTTTTTTTCACTTTTCAGAGTGAGGCACTTTAATCTGAAATCCTCACAGCAACTCAATGATGTTTTGCTGAATAGACACGGACTTGGTTCCATGAATGTCATTCTTTCCTTATTTTAACTCCACGATTACAAAGATCTGGTATATCTTCTTTGCTCCCATATATCCCCAAACACTAGAACAATGCCCTCTGGCACACAGATGGTACTAAATAAATAAATAAATCACTGAATGAGTGAATAAGTGCATTTTTTGTACCATTTCTGGTACCATAAATGGCATAAAACATATAGGTGGTACTGCAGAAGGAAAGAACTTTTAAACTGCACACCTTTGAGAATGAGGATGAATGGTGATATGTGCCCATGCCTTGCCATGATTTGTCAACTAAATCATGAGCTGTCATCTAGCCCAGTTTCTTACCACTGCAGAGACGGCCTCTGTGACTGTGAGCTACCAGAGCAGAGTGAACCCAAATCCTGCTTTTTGCCCAGGACGCTCAACGTGTGCTCCGAGGACTAGCAGCTTCAACATCACCTGCAGTTTGTTCTTCGTGCCAGTTCTCAGGCCCCACCCCAGATGTGATGCATCAAACACTTTGAGGGTGGACTCAGCAACCTGTGTCTTCCAAGCACTCCAGAGGATTCTTATGCGTGCTCAGGTTCAAGATCCGCTGCTCTAAAAATCCTTTGCTATTCTTCCAATGACGTACAACTTACCTTCTAATTAATACATTCTAGTACTTCAGATGAATACATTTGACCTTTGAGGAATTGTCTTCTTAGTATAATTTGCATAGCTCAGGTCTGACAGACACTTTATAAGCTCACTTCGAATTTAACCCTTAGGAGTTATACTATTATCTGTTGCCACTTAGCAAGTCACCCCAAAACTTCGCAGCTAAAAATAGGAAACATTTAGGCTCTCCCAGGTTTTGCGGGTCAAGAATCTCAGAGGAACTTACTTGAGTGGTTCTGGCTCAGGGTCTCGTAAGAGGCTGTACCCAGGTGCTGTCTAGGACTACAGTCATCTCATGGCTTGACTGGGGAAGGACCTCTTCCAAGCTCACTTACTTGGCTGTTGGAAGACCTCAGGAGATGCACTTCCAGGCTCACATGGGTCTCTCCTCAGGGCTGCCTTATCACATGGCAGCTGGCTTCCACCAGAGGGAGAGATCCCAAGAGAGAATAAGAGGGAGTGCACGGTTTTTTAATAACCTTATCTTGGAAGGAACATGTAATATATTCTGTTCATTAGCAGCCCACAGTCAAGAGGAGGGTAAAACAGGGGGGCATGACTACAAAGAGGCAGGAATCACTGGGGGTCAACTTAGAGACTTCCATATAGGTAAATTATTCCTCAGTTTCTCCAATTCCTTGCACTGCAATGTTTCAATTAGGACTCTTGATTTTTAGTGTCAGAAGTCTCAACACAAACTGGCTTATACAAAAAGAAAAAGTGTGTGCCTTATGGTGCAGTTCGGGATAGAGGATCCCTCAAACAATGTCACCTGGACCTGGTCATCTTGGTTTTGTTTCCTCTGTATTGGCTCCATTCTCTGGTACCTTCTCCTCTCTTATTGGATTAATAAGCTGCAAGGCTTATGGGTTCAAGGTCAGTGGGATAGTGTGAAAGTCTCTTCTCTCAGAAACCATGGCATAAAATTCGTCGGCTGAGTGGATCACAGGCTCATGCCTGAATCAGCAGAAAGGCTGAGGAATCATGACTGTATTGGCTGAGACCCAGGACACACACTGTACCCACAAGGAGGATGAGCCCCACAGGAAACACAGCAGCTACGAGAGGGGGAGGAAAGTGCCCTCAGGAGGGACTGCATCACGCAGACATTGCCCTCAAGTAGTCTACATAGTTGTCTCCTCCGAGTTTGTAGTGAACTAGAACCTCTTGGAAAATGCCCACCCTCTCCCTCATCATCCGCTCCCCACACCAGTGGATCATAGAGCCCTCTTGATCTACTGCCACCGCTCATCTTCTCCCTTCCCCTTCCAGCCCAGGAATCTCTCACCTGGCCTAAAGCAAAAACATCTGAATTTGTTTCCCACATGCTTACATTTTTATTCGCCCTCTGTCTGTTCTCCATGTAGTCACCAGAGTGTTTTTTCTTTCTTCTTCTTTTTTTTTTTATGCCACCTGATGAGGTTAGTGCTCTGCCGAAAATTTGTCAAAGTCCCATTAATGAAAATCCAAGTGCCATATGACCTGGACTCTGCCTGCCTCTGTAACTTGATCACTGTCTACCACCAGTCCTCTCTCTCTGAGCTCCCCAAATTCTAATTGCCATGCTTCTGCCCGCCCCGGTCTCTCTACATCTCCTCCTTCTCCTGAGGAAGCTCTTCCCTTACACTGTGGCTCTCCCTCTCCACCCCTGCTCTCCACACTCCCCAACTTCAGGGACCAACTATAATGTCACTTTTTTAGACAGGCCTCCCCTGACCCTCCAAAATTAGATACTCTCATAGTACCCTGTACCTTCTCTTTATTGCATTTACCAGAATTTTAATTTTAGGCTTGTTGAGCATCTTCCCTCTCTAGAGCAGAAGCTTAATGAAGGCAGCGACTTTGCTATGTCCACAGGGCTCCTGTTTGGCAGCTAGTAGGCATTCAATAAATATTTGATGGATTTGATTCATTCTTCCTTTTCTCAGATCTATGCAATGATGTGAACCAGAAGATTAAATAAATGGCAGGAGTTACCATAGAGTTGAAATTTGTTGGTGGTCGGCCTTGGCCTAGTTCATGGGGTTAAGTCAGTCACAGGAGAGAATAAAATTCTCTTGAAGACTTAACAATGATAAAGCCATTTATGTGATCTTACTTTATTTCTTAGGAGAATCTCTTCTGAGTTCAGTATATTCTCCCTATTTTGTAGATGAGGAAACTGATGGTCAGAGAGATAAAGGGACTCCCTCAAACTCACATGGTTCACAAATGGTAGAGTTAGGACACCCACGGAGGTCATTTGGACTCCAAAATTACAAGTCTGTTTGGAATTATGGGAAGGACAGTGGCATTTTTTTTTTGTAACTATGAGTAGGCCAAGGTCAAAAAGCAAAATAAACATAAAAGTGAAGTCCTATAGATTTCATGCTTCTAGTTGGAGCCGAACAACAACTCTGAAAGCACCGGGAATGAAGAGAGTATAAAATTTGGGGGAACTCAATCTTTTTATCACATATTTCAGGTTTTCCTGTCCACTGAAGTAAAATGAAGGGGTGTTGAATTGTCCGGCAGCATGGAAGAAATCAAGTCTACCTAGTCTTTCTATTACACTTTTGATGGGATTTATATGTGTTAAGAAATGCAGGCATAAAATTAAATAGGATAAACCATCCCCTTTCCTTATTTCTCCAGCTTCAATGATACACGAACTAGCCCACTTCCTTTTTTCCCTCTTCCTTCAAACACAGCGAGTAATTATGTGTTTGGCACAAGAAGGTTCTTAAAGCGGTAGGAGTATTTAACTGAGGGGGCTGTAGGGGCCGCAGTGGAAAGCAGGGCTCAAGTCAGTGTGGAGACTGGTTTCTTGGTTCTTTCAAGTTATTTGTGAGGCTGAGGCTGGCTTGTTGGAGCGATTCCTACCTATGTTACAATTTGGAAGTTTTCTTTTGATCTTATTTTAACGTCTCTATAAAGTAAATCTGGGCTCCCCTCCCCCACACATATATGCGCCTAATGAGAGAATAACGCAAGGGGGATGATGGAAAACAACTACTGCAGATACACCGATGGAGAAAAGGAGGGAAAAAGACAATTCAGCATTTGGGATTGGCGGTGAGTCCTCCATCCCATGAGTCTGGGAAAGGGGAACACTATGCAGGGCTTAACTCTGAGTTAATCCCCTACTGTAGTAAGCATGAGCCAGTTTGACAGAGGACCAGTGCCTGGCAAGGTGTGGTTAAATTTGCAAAAGACTGAGAAAGAACAAGAAAGAATCACCAAGTTGTTAAACGAAAGGAGGGAAGTTAACAAACAAGCGAAACTCAAAGTGTTTGGGACACTGAATGTGGAGAACAAAGCACCTGTGATAGGGTAGAAATGATTCTGAAGGTGGTAAGTTCATTTCATGTCCTACATACGCTGGATGCCCTGGTTCCAAATACCTGGAGAGGCAAGGAGAATGATGTCCACATCCACACTTTCATTCAGATGTTTAACACCTGTTTAGTACCAGGCATTGGTAATTGTGGATACTCTGGCGAACAGAGAGATATGGCTTATGCCCTCATGAGCTTACAGTGTAGTCAGAAGCAGCACAACACAATGTGACAAGTGCAAAAATAGAAGCCCGAGTTGCCTGGGAAGCAAACAGCAAGACACCTGACTAGCTAGGATTCGGGAGAAACTTCCAGACTGCTGGAAGATCTGAAGGACAATATCTGTGATGATTCGTTTTAGGTGGCTTGGCTACAGTACCTAGTTATTTGGTTAAACGCTTATCTAGGTGTTGCTGTGAAGGTATTTTGTACATGTGGTTGCAATCCATAATCAGTTGACTTGAAGGAAAGATTACCTTTGATGATGTGGGTAAGGCCTCATATAATCAGGAAGGTCTTATGAGCAAAAACTGAGGTTTCCAGAAAAGAAGAAATTCGAGACAGAAGCATCAACTCTTGCCTGAGTTTCCAGCCTGCTAGAACTGCCCTAGGAATTTCAGATGGACTTGCCAGCCCCCATGACAGCGTCAGCCAATTCCTTAAAATAAATCTTTTGCACACACTACATACATGCCCTATCGGTTCTCTTTCTCTAGAGAACCTACTAATACAATGTCTTAGACATGTAAAGCTGGGGGGGAAGGTGTGTGAGGGAGGATGAATGTACCCAGAAAGGCCTGGAATGAAAAAGAGAAGCCAGATCAGGAAGCAAATTATATGTCACCTAGAGAGTTTGAAAAGGTTTTTAGTGAGAGGATCAGATTCACATTTCAGAAAGGACATCCGATTATATTGAGAGCAGAAGTGGAGAAAAACATGTTTCTGTTCCAGCAGGAAGGAATTCCTAATAAGGAAGACATTTTTAATAGGAGAAAGAGGTGCTGAGTCTTTTCTGGAATTTAAAAAATGATTTGGCATTTTTAAGCATTGATGGCCACAATTCTGCAAAAGGCTTTTAACGTCCTTTTTGCCATCAAGAGTGTTTCTGCTCTGCCCGACCTCCTTAAGATCTATAGCTTTCACTAGTTTCTCACATCTACAGTTTTCATCAGGAAGTTCTCCTTGGAGCTGGCAAAATACTTCAAGTTGGCCCAGCAGCCTTTCTGGAAGATAAACTCTCTAACACAGCGGTGGAGGTGGGAGGGTGGAGGTCAGCGGGGTATTCCCGCAGCGAAAGCGAGAAGGAAGGGAGAGTTTACACTCGGGCTGAAGTTCCGCTACATCACGTGTGTGGCGAGGGGACTAACCTATTTCAGCTGCAGCCTGGACTCGGCGCGCTCTCTTCCCCTGCTCTGCGGGTTCGGTGCCCGCACCCCTGCAGCCAAGCGTTCAGCTGCCCCCGCGCGGCAGTCTCCGAGTCTGGGCGGGGTCTGGCATCCGCCAAGCTGGGATCTTGAAACCGAGGTGTGCCGGAGCGCAGGGTTCAGACTGATGTCCCAGGTCTCCTACTCCGCTGCTCGGCCGAGAACATCCGCAACCCCTGACCCAGCAAAGAGGTCTTGCCCTGAGAGCCTTCCGATTTTTCTTCCATTCCCTCTGCAACCCTAGATGTCTTCTGCACCCTAGCTCCCGGTGCGTTCCCCATCCTTTCTGGTTTGGAACCTTCTGTTGATCAGAGCTCGTTGCCCAGGTCAAGCACCCCAGGAGGTGGGATGTGGTGGGGGTTGCTGGTGACTCGACAACACTTCCCCAGGCGTAGACTGCAAGAGGCCAGCAGCCCCCTTACCGACCCCACTCCGGGGGTCTCAGGGTGCCAATGGGGTTAGTTCTCTGTACAACCCTGGGTGGGTGGAGGGTGGGCAAGGGGAGCGGAAGATGCCCACGTGCAGGGGTCCTGGGACCCGCGCCCTAGAGCATAGTCCCGCACCCCGCCCTGGAAGGAGATAGGTTGGAGCTCTGTCTGTGCACCAGATAGTGAGAATGGGCATGTGGGGAAGGGGCAGTGCTAGTGGAAGGGGCTGAGGGAGAAGAGGCAGCAGGTGAGCCCCAGGGCAGTGCCCCCAGGCGAGGGGGCAGGGGCGACGCCGGCGCGGGTTGGGCTAGGAGGGGGTGCGGAGAGGCGAGCCCAGGCGGGGAGACGGAGGGTGGGAGGGCGGAGGAGGCGAGGGGGAGGGAGTTCCGAAAGGAGGGAAAGGAGCAGGCGAGGGACGAGAGCAAGCGAGCCTGGCAGGGAGAGCGGCGGAGGGCGGCCGAGCTGTGGGCAGCAGGGCGCCCCGCTCGCCGAGCCCGTGCCACACCCCCCGCCCCCCGGGGCCGGAGGGCTTTGCCGGGGGAGACACACAAAGACATGAGAAGAGGGGCAGAGCGAGGCTCGCGCACAAAGACGCCGGGGCGCACGGCCGCTCGGGCTGCACCGACCGCCCCCGCGCCGCGCCGCGCCGGGGACCCGCCAGCGCGGAACCCGGGGCGGAGCGCGCGGCGGCGGCGGCGGCTGCTGGCTGGCGCGGGACCCGGGTCGCCCGCGCTCTCCGGGTGACCCGGGCCCGGCCGCAGGCGCGTGCGGGGGTGGCGGCGCCCGCGCCCAACTTGGCCTCGGCCTCGCCCTCTGCCCAGCCCGCCGGTGTCCCCTCCTTCCCGCGATTTCGTTTCTCACGCTCCCCCACCCCCTCCCGCGTCCAGCCCCGCTCTCCCCACCTTGTAAAACAAAGCCGGGGAAAATGCCTGCCCGTGCAGCTCGGAGCGCGCAGCCCGACTCTGAATAAGAAGTGAGTACAATGGCGTGTTTGTAAAAGCAAGTCCGTCTTTTTCAAACATTTTGAATGCTGCATGCCTCATGCTTCCCAGCGCCTCGCGGGAGAGACCCGGCTATAGAGCAGGAGGTGAGACCCCCGGGTGATCCCCCCCCCCCGGAAACCTCCCGCCCAGCTCTTTCCCGCCCCTGCCTGGACTGGGAGGGCTGCAAATGCCCCGCTGGCAGCAAGCGGACGTCCTCCACCTTCGTTTCCCGTCCAAGGTGTTGGGTCATAATCTGGGTTTGGAGGCAGACCGATGCCTGGCTCCTCTCTGCTGGTTGCTGCTCCCGCCTCTCCCGCTGGTGCCTGGGGCTTTTGCATCTGCCTCGGGTGTGGGTCTGGGACACCTTGGGGGAGTTTCCGAAGGAGGAGGAGGGTCAGCCCTTGGGAGCAGCCGACAGGCAGGACGCGTGGTGACCCTGGTCACACTTGTTGCCCATTGCGTGGTGGGACAGGCAGTGGTGCTGAAAAACTCATTTCTCTTGCTGTGGAGTCAGCTGTGGCCCGGAGCGTGGAAGGCATACCTGCGGGAGGCTGGGAGACTGGGATTAAGAGGAGACTGTGATGTGCTGGAGGTAGAGGAGGGAGGTAGTGATGGTGAGGACAGTGTGTGCAAGGGACGACTCTTTGATTCCTTGTTCTGAGGAGCGTCTCTGCCTGATCATACATCAAACGACGTGGAGATGGAAACACAGAGAGAAAAGGCTGTTTTTTATTTTGATATTTTACCAATTGCTGTCCATTCTGTCTGCCAAATGTGCATACACACACACACACACACACTTATATATACATTTCTGCTAATTAAAAAATAAGGGAATAGCTTAAAAGAATTAAACTTCATCAGGAAATGTATTAGCTTAAGACACATACACACAGTCTTTTAAAAACGTATCTGTCCCTTTTCCCCCAAAGCCTATAATTATAAGGTGTTAGTGTGGCATTGGGATTTAGGATTGGGATTTGGATGCATCAAGGTGAACAGTCTTGGTGTTTTCCACTTCTACAGACTAGAAACCCCTCATGTGAAAAACCAGAAATATGAGAGCACAGAGAATTGGAAAGGAAAGGCTTGGAAAGCTTCCTTCAGAGAGATAATGTGGATTTCCTGTTATTTTTATTCCAAAGATGGATTAATTTTAGATTATGACCTTTATTTTTCACCCAAGACACACTAAGAAGCGTGGCGGTGGGGTGTCGTAGCTAACCAGCAGATGACAGTGATATCAGCTGTTATCAGCATGTCTATTAAAAAAAGTTTTTCTAATTAAAACAGTAAAACACCCAGTGCTAATTCTGAGCAAAGTTGCTGTTATAACTATGACATGACAAAGGTGTCTATTGGTTTGTGGCTTTATTCTGAACAGGTGACTGTATCAGGAGGGAAACGGGTACATACCTGTATCCAGCAGGTTCAACCACTGGAGATTGCTGAAAGGAGCGATTCAGTCTCTATGTGGAATCTCTACCTGGAGCCCTGGGTACAGTTACTTCCTTGGCGCTCTGACTTCATCTCTTCAAAGTCAGAGCCATTCAGGGTTTTTGCTGGTTGGAGGAGCCCTCTGTTATCGGCTACCATTGTACAACACTACTTAGGTCTAGGGCTTCAAATAGCTTTGTTTGCAAAGCTTCTTTGTGATGGGCAACTGATGATTTGTTTTCTGAACTCAAACGGCGGTAGTCCTACATTGAACTCACAGTGGTAGTCAGGAGGGCAGGGTTTCTAACCCTGTGAAAACTGACACTTTCCGTTCTCTTTTTATCCTCGAGTAATTTCAGTTCCTGTAGGGTATTTGGGTGCAATTCCATAGGGATTTCTCACTTACCTAAAAGTGTCTTTTAGGTTAGGTTATTACTATATCAAACCGGTATTATATATACCAGAGTAATTTTACTTACATCTGTAACAATTGTGGACTCTAAATTCATTGTTCTGGTTGAGTTGGTGGGTTTTTTTTAAAGTCCCCCTGGTTTTGTTTTGTTTTGTTTTGTTTTTTTTCTGGCTATTCTGTTAACCTTTTTGTTTCAGTGTTGCCTTTCCAATCATTCTGTAGTAGATGGCTTATTTTCCCCTTAGCACGTAGAAGTCTAGTATCTTCGCATTTTCTAAAAAGAAATCCATTAATGATATTTTTGAACAGTTGGGATAAATAATAAATGGATTTACAGTCACCTCAGAGTATATGGGAATTTGTAAGAGAACACATAAATCCACTCTAATGG
This sequence comes from Eumetopias jubatus, assembly GCF_037043125.1. Taxonomy (NCBI): domain Eukaryota; kingdom Metazoa; phylum Chordata; class Mammalia; order Carnivora; family Otariidae; genus Eumetopias; species Eumetopias jubatus. Next base: position 40,183,493 of record NW_028274818.1, read on the forward strand.
AGCAATTAGCTTTGTACAGAACATGGAGGGTCTGAGGTGGAAGATGAGGTTTTACGTTTTTTTCTTGGTAATGTTCACTGTTGAAATGGAGGGAACTTGTCATATCTTGGCTGCACCTAGGATGGTGCCAGAAAAGGTAGCAATACTTTTGTTTTCTCAAGATGTCAGAGATTGTATAACAAGATCGAGAGAATGTTTAATCATGAACCACTTTAGAGGCTAGGCAAAGAGAAATGATTGGGCAATTGAGTGGTTTACTTACCATCATGTTTTACCAGAAAATGACTAATGTTTTACTTTGAGCAACAATGTTTGGATCCCAAATTCGCTTATAATGCCATCCCTTTATTACAATGAAATTTTCCATAAAAATAAAGACTATTCCTTATGTTGGTTGCTTGTGGTATAGAGGGTTAAGTTCTTGAGAACAGGAATCATCCGTGAACCTTCATGAGTATTCATGAGTTAGTACTATCAACTCTTAGGAGTTCAGTCTTTGTTGAGTAGCACGGCGAACAGATGTAAAATTAAAAATTAATTAACAAGACCTCAGGCATTCTTTTATTATTTTTTTTAAGTTTCTTGGTCCACCTCCTGTTCTCTTCCTCCCATCCGGAACCCCAATAGCAGCAGAGAGCTGAGACCCAGCCCCTTTTCCTTGAACCTATGTATGAAGTCCTGGAAGCGATGTAGTGGGAGCGCTCTAGTTGGTTCCAGACCGTCCACCAGGAGAGCAGTGGAGTTCAGTCTGCCTTTGCTCAGCCCCTAAAGAAACCCAGCCGTTACCCCCTCTACTCTTCTCCAACCTAACGTTCATTCTCTGTTGTTGTCAGTGGCGGCACCTGACTTGCTGGATCCTAAATCTGCCGCTCAGAACTCCAAACCGAGGCTCTCGTTTTCCACGAAACCCACAGTGCTTGCTTCCCGGGTGGAGAGTGACACGACCATTAATGTTATGAAATGGAAGACGGTCTCCACGATTTTCCTGGTGGTGGTCCTCTATCTGATCATCGGAGCCACCGTGTTCAAAGCCTTGGAGCAGCCTCATGAGATTTCCCAGAGGACCACCATTGTGATCCAGAAGCAAACATTCATTTCCCAACACTCCTGTGTCAATTCGACTGAGCTGGACGAACTCATCCAGGTAATAATGGCACAGAGGAGTTGTTACCCTGCTTCCTCTCTGGGGAAAGAAAGTAACAGCAGGAGGAGGCTACCTGTAGCACAGTGGCGGGCCTAATGGGGCCCAATTCCACTTTCTCTTTAGCATCGACTTGTCTCCTTTCTGTACTTCTTCCCTCTTTTCTTACTTTTTCTCTCTTTTCTTCTCCCTTCTCCTTCATTCCTCCCTCCTTCTGCTCCTTCTGTGCCATTGTCTCCCTCGTTTGTCTTGCCCTCTCTTAGAACTGCCAGTGGACCCCCATGGGGATGGGGTTGCCTCGCCGGAGGCTTTTGTGGTCAGATTCTCATTGCCAACTGAGAAACATTGCCGTGGCAAGTGAGAGGAAGCTCTAAGGCAGAAAAGTGCTTTAATCATGCCAGGGGCCATCATAAGATAGAAGAGATGAGTTTATGGTGTGACCCTCTTGAGATGGGTACCCCTCCTGGTTAACAAGTTGTAGCTCACCTCTTTAACCTAGTCAGAGTATAACTCTGATAACTGCCTTTTAGGCTCCTAGAGAAATGATGCATCCTTGCTTCTCTAAACCCTAACTAAAAGCAATTTACTATTACACAGAAAAATGCAGTTTTTGAATTTTAAAAAATAATTTCGTTTTCAGGCACTCTGTCATGGCAGAATGGTGTTCTTAAGGAAAGTACTTTGTTATAAAAGTTAATCACAAAATGATTTAAACGTTTCAGTTAGGCTCCTTGGAGATGGCTCTATTTTTACTGTAGATTTCTTTTACATAAAACAATTCAGTGGTCAAATCAAGAGTCTGGTCAGAAGGAAGCCCTAGAATGTTCTTTCCAGGAGAGATCTATCTGACTGGTTGTGGGAAATATTTTAATTGTATAGATACTCCTTTTCCTGTAGGACCTACTTTTCTTAACTGGTGTAAGTTGGATTGGACTGAAAATGATCTGAGTCGTCTGAACATGTTCTTCCTCATCTTATATTTGGTTTGACATCATTTGAATGAGTTGGAATAGTAGATTGAGGGAGGAAATTCTTACTGGTTTTAATCCAGTCTCCTATTCAAAGACCTTTTCTCTCTTATTTCCCTTTTGCCATGGATACCCCACAGGCTACCTCTGCCCTTCATGCCTCTTTCTATTTGTAGACTACACATACAAGTTCTCATTCAAGTTTTACTGAAAGCTGTCAAACATAGTATTCGCTCACCCTTATTTAGCTCTTACTATATTCAGATACTTCTGCCTCTCAACTATTTGACTTACATTTTGAAAATACTCCTCAGATACTTATATCCTGAATTCTCTATTATTTTTAGATGATGGCAATATTTTCAGTATTGACAGTGAACATGCCAACAGATGTCGTTGTCCCAGCTCCCGCATTGCCTGTTTCTACACAAGATCACTTTCACTTCACTCTTGTCTCTGTGCCACAGAGTTCTAAGAGGTACTAAAAAATCTTAAAGAATTCCCGTTTCCCTAGGGTTTTAAAAGAGGAGCTCTAGGTTGTCCTGGAGGTAGCATCAGATAGGATCTGTTTTAAACTCCAGTTGAGCACTTTTCTAGAGGTGTCATCCTGAACAAGTACCTTGGCTCTCTAAGCCTTCAGTGATCTCTCTGGAATGTCGAAAGAATATCTACCAAACAGGGTTGCTGTGACGAGTAAAGAGATAATCCCTATAAAGCATTTAGGATGTCACAAAGGGTTAGGTTTGCTTGCTGTTGTTTGTATTCGCGCCCTTCCCCCCCACGCCCGCCCCATCCCTTTATTGGGCTGAAGTATCCGATTCAGGCAGTTCCATTCTTCGCATCTGAAGCAGTGTGGTGGGTTCCGGGCAGGGGGGAAAATGCCTGGAATTTCGGGACAATGCTGGAGGAAACCCGGTGTGAATTTGGAAAAGGGTCTCACTGTTCTGTACTACCTTGATTTATTCATAACTGTGAAAATAACTTGAAGGTCATGGCAGGTAGAGATAATCTGGAGGTGGAGACTGATCATTTTTGCTCTGTTGTTTTTGGAATGGATACAGACAGAGCTCAACAATGACCTAATCTTTTTCTTTCCACCCCACAGAGGAATCTCTTTTAGCTTTATTAATATTCACTGCTGATGAGAATCCTTGCTTTTTAAAAATCTCAAGTATTTTTGTGTTTATTCAGAAGTCTGTTATTGTCATATCACTCATCTTTAGAACCCCGTGGCTTTAATAAATTATTTTATTCTCTTTGAATAAAGTTTCTTCTGATAAAAGAAATGTTTATAATGGCATGGCTTCCAGGATCAAGATCAGTATTTAAATAGGGAGGAAGGCAAATGAGCCAGTAAACTTATATTAGAATTACGTATCATTCATATGATTCTCGTAAATTTCCACGTGTTCTTCTCACATTTATTTGCCCATTTAATCATCCCTTAAAACTTCATGAGTAGGTATATTAGGCAGTAATATCACAGCATTAAGGATTAGGGAGCTAACACCCAGCAGTCCCAGTGACTTATGCCAGACAGCATTATGAGGATGAGAGTTCAGGTGTTCAGACCCTTGATCTGCTATTATTCCCAGGAGTCTTGGCTGGGTTTAGCATTTTTCAGTGCTAAGAGGGGAGTTAGAAGTTCAGTCCTAGTGTTGGTGGAGAAGGACTTCTGGATTCCTTTTATGACGAGCAGGGAAGGAGGAAGAAATGTGTAGTCAGACTGTAAGGTCAGGTACAGTTAATCTAATTTGGCCTCAGGCCCCAGGTTATTAAATACACTTCTGGATGGGTTATGGTCACCTCATAACAAGCTGTGCTTGCATCACAGGGTAGGGTAGGTGAGGGAGGGGATAGAAGAGAACAGAGCTTTGACGCTCCTGGGAGCAGTTGCTTCTTGTGCTACCTGGTCCTAGCTGTGCTTTCCCTCTGAGTGCTGTCTTGACATCGGCCATCCAAGGCAAGATAGAGGATTGAGGAGGGGGCAGAGCTATCAAGACAAAGGAATCTGAAGGGCTAAAGTATTTTGAACACTTTGATTTTCAACATCCATTACATTTAAGTTAGTGTGATGTCAGTACAGAAAAACATGGTAACACTGAGGTTTCAAGAGTCATGAATACCATTAACCATAGCCAACATTTAATGAGCACTGACTATGTACAAGGCACTGTTCTAAGCGTTTACGTGTATTGTCTCATTTAATTCTCAAGTAACCATAGGCGGTAAATGCCTTATTAACTGCATTTAAGTTAGGTGCAAACTGAGGCAGAAGGAGCTTAATTTTCCAAGAGAACGAAGTGCTAGAGTGCAAGTTTAAATAACTTAGGTTATTTAAACCTAAGTAGACAGACTCCAAAGCTTATGCTCTTAGCTCCTGTATTACTGCCTCTAAAAAAAATTAATAAACATGAAGTTTGCTGTAAAGTTTCCTGTTATTCCATGTATTAGAGTGGAATAAATATCCAATTACAGTCCTCTGTACATAGTGATGTATATTATATGACCTATCTCTTCCTCCCTGTAAGAATGGGGAGTATATAACCTGAGGGTTTTTTTAATGGTGTTTTTTTGTTTCTTTGTTTGTTTTGTTTTGTTTTTTGAGAGAGAGAGAGAGAGTATGTGTGCACAGGCAAGGGTTGGGGGGAGGGATGGGAGTGGGAGAGGGAGACAGAACCCCAGGCAGGCTCCGCACTCAGTGCAGAGCCCAGTGCTGGGCTCAAGCTCATAACCCTGAGATTATGACCGGAGCTGAATTCAAGAGTCTGATGCTTAACTGACGGAGCCACCCAGGTGCCCCTATAACCTGGGTTTTAATATTCTTTCTGGAGAACACTTCCTGGTTTTCTCCTCTTTGAATGTGGTAAACCAGTAGAGAGGCATGATTACGTTGGATATGGCTGGTTGTCAATCTAATCACTTCCAGATTTGCTGAATCAGTTCTGCGATTAAAAAGCTAGAGCAAAATCTATGATCTGTACATTGATAATAATTATTTTCTCATTTGAGCCCCACAACCCCTGTAAGGTAGGTAGGGAAGGTATTCTGTCTGTTTTGGGGTGAAAAAATGGACACATTTGTATGAGGTCATGTGGTCTTGGGTCTGGATTTTTGGACCCCTCCTCCTGAGGGGATTATATTCTCTTTGTGCTGTTCCTTCTTCTCAGTTTGGTTTTTACTTCTTCGTTCAGTGGCATTTGTTGAGCACGTCCAATGTGTTGACCGTCATACTGGGTATTGGGGCAAGTAAAACGATCAGAAAAAACATCTTCAGGTACTCCCCTCCTTCAAAGTCAAGTGGAGGAGACCATCGTAAACACAGCCACAGAGGCACCTGGGTGGCTCAGTCGGTTAAGCTTCTGCCTTCAGCTCAGGTCATGATCTCAGGGTCCTGGGATCGAGCCCTTCATCGGGCTCCCTGCACCCCTACCCCCTGTTCATGCTTTCTCTCTCTCTTTCTCAAATAAATAAAATCTTTAAAAAAAAAAAAAAACACAGCTACTTGAAGTTCTTAGAGATTGGAGCTAGACTACTGAGGAAGAAATGAACCACTCAACGAGAGATAGGAAGACACAGAGAGGAGGTAAAAGGGAAACTGGATGTTAAGTGTGGAATCAGAGTATTTGGTGGTGGGAGAGGCAAGGGGATCAGCAGATTTTCTAGGCAGAAGGAGCATGATGTGCTCCAGTAACTGAATTATCTAGATTGAGAAGCGGGGGCATCAGCAAGTTTAACAAAGGAGAACAGGGTCTCCTGTACCCATACCAGGGATGTGGGCTTTCTCCTGAGCCTGTTCTCCACCTGGGGTAGATATACCATTGGGGCATTTGGTTGTTTTCCAGGGGATACCTGGAGCTGCATGCCTTCCTAGAATGCCAGTGAACTTTCAGAACAAAAGCGAAAACATTGTTTCATATTAATTATATAATCATTCATTCATCCAAAAATATGTATTGAATTCCTGCTATGTGCATTGTCCCAGGCACAGAAATATGGTGGAGAATAAAACACAAAAGTTCTTGCCCTTGGGGAGGTTCCTTCCATCCTGCTGAGGGAAGACAGTATGTTAGATAGTGATAAGTCTCAGGAAAAAAAATAAAGCAGTAAAAAAGGGTAGGAAATGTTGGGTGGTATTGGTGATTAATTTTACATAAGGTCACTGGGGAAGCATCACCGATAAGGCAACTTTTTTTTTAAATTTTATTTTACTATGTTATGTTAGTCTCCATACATTACATCATTAGTTTTTGATGTAGTGTTCCATGATTCATTGTTTTCGTATAACACCCAGTGCTCCATGCAGAACGTGCCCTCCTTAATATCCATCACTGGACTAACCCATCCCCCCACCCCCCTCCTCTCTAGAACCCTCAGTTTGTTTCTCAGAGTCCACAGTCTCTCATGGTTCGTCTCCCCCTCCGAGTCCCCGCCCCATTTTTCCCTTCCTTCTCCTAATGTCCTCCAAGCTATCCTTATGGTCCACAAATAAGTGAAACCATATGATCATTGACTTTCTCTGCTTGACTTATTTCACTTAGCATAATCTCCTCCAGTCCCATCCATGTTGATGTAAAAGCTGGGTATTCATCCTTTCTGATGGCTGAGTAATAGTCCATTGTATAGATGGACCACATCTTCTTTATCCATTCGTCTGTTGAAGGGCATCTGGGCTCTTTCCACAGTTTGGCTATTGTGGACATTGCTGCTGTGAACATTGGGGTGCATGTGGCCCTTCTTTTCACTACATCTGTGTCTTTGGGGTAAATACCCAGGAGTGCAATTGCTGGGTCATAGGGTAGCTCTATATTTAATTTTTTGAGGCACCTCCACACTGTTTTCCAAAGTGGCTGTACCAACTTGCATTCCCACCAACAGTGTAAGAGGGTTCCCCTTTCTCCACAACCTCTCCAACATTTATTGTTTCTTGCCCTGTCAGTTTTTGCCATTCTAACTGGTATAAGGTGGTATCGCAATGTAGTTTTGATTTGAATTTCCCTGATGGCTAATGATGATGAACAAAAAATAAGTCAAAAAATGGGCAGAAGACATGAACAGACACTTCTCTGAAGATGACATACAAATGGCTAACAGACACATGATAAGGCGACTTTTGAGTAGAGGGAGTGAGGAAAGTAGCCGGGTGGCTGTCTGGGGAACAACACTCAGGCAGAGAGAGATCCACAGTAGAGAGGCTCTCCCTGAAGAGAGAGCGCCCCTGGCAGGGACGGGAACAGCAAGGATGCTAGGAGGGAGTGGTACAAGATGATATCAGGCAGGTAACGAGGGCCAAGTCCCGTAGGGCCTTGTAAGTTATAATATGGAGTTGGCTTTCTGGTGCAGATGAGTGCCCTGCGCTGGCTTGTTTCCCCAGGATCACTCTGGCTGCTGAGTTGAGGAGGGACTGCTGCTGGCCACAGACAGAAACAGGGGGAACTGTTATTTGGCTGTTATGACAATCCTGGTGATATGATAGATGAGGGGGACTTGAACCAAGGTGGTGGCAGTGGGAGCTATGAGACATGGTCAGATTCTGGGTATATTTTAGAAGGAGAGCCAATGGGATTTACCAGTGGACAAGATTGCAGGGCAAGGGTGAGGAGTCAAAGAAAAATACCAGAAGTTTTGTCCTGAGCAACTAGAAGAATACAGTTCCCACTTTCCTGACATGAGGAAGAGGAGAGGAGGCACTGGTGAGGGGAAGATGTCAGGCTTTTAGTGTTGGGCATTGCATTAAGAGTGGCAGTTAGACAGGGTTCAGTTATTGAGCGAGATTCACAGGATCCAAAAATAAGAGGAGCTCCAGATCTCCATTGCAGGAAAATGATAAACAGCACCCAATAAAGATGTGCACCAAAGGCAAAGTTTGCATCAGAGCCAAGGCCTCCCTCTGCCAGGCCATGCCAGGACATACTTCTCTCTTTGATCAGAGCCACCCACATGTTCATGGGATACCTCGGAACCAGGGAGCCCGAGATGACCTCTTGGTTGGGATCTTTGCTACCCTGCTGGTCACAAAGGCATGTTCCTGCCAAGTAGCCAGCCTCAGTGGCAGAGCTTTCTGAGAGTCTCACCAAGACCAGGTGCAAATCCCCCATCATGCTGTTATCGATAAACAATGTGACAAGCTGGTCCTAACCTTGCAGACACTCTACCAGCCATGGTTATAAAACAACACTCTGGGTCAACATGTCTCACGATTTTACCAGGGGGACAGTTCCGTGCAGGGACTTCAGGAAAACAGCCTTGGCAAATTCCAGCCAGCACAGCCATGTTAAATTGGAGATGCCAATAACCTGTCCAGAAAACTTCTAAAAGGGCTTTCTTTTCTTATCAGTGCCTTTACTCTTCTTGTCCTTTGGATTAATCTCTGGAAAAAGCACTGCAGCTAACAGAATGTGTAAACTTCTTGGATGTGTGACAACATAGTAGGTTGGATTCTTTTAGCAGATTATTTAGGAGCCATTTAAAAGACCGGCTCTAATGGTGGTGATTATTCAGGAATGCTGTCTTGAGAATTACAAGAGGGGCTTCTGTATCAAGGGAGCTACAGAAGTCTTAAGAAAGCTTTGTCCATTTCTAGTTTCCCAAGGCCTCTCCCACGTGCTACTGTCGTAGCGAACAAACATGTTTGCCTCCCCTTCCTGTCCACATGTTCATGCTATCTTGACTTGCAGAATGTTGTATATAAGTACATCAAATAACAATTGAAATATTTTCATACACTGTTTCCTAACTACACTTAGGTTTTTATAATAAAACATTTAAGTAGCTTGTCAGGAGATGATTTTATCTCCAAAGGCTTTATGAAGATTAACTAGTTAATATTGGTAAAAAGAAAGAAAGAAAGAAAAGTGCTATGTGAGTATTATATATTAATAAAATATTACTCAAACTGATGTGATTAAAAAGCAATATTACTTAAAAACATTGGAGAGGGAGACAAACCATGAGAGACTGTGGACTCTGAAAAACAAACTGAGGGTTCTAGAGGGGAGGGGGCTGGGAAGATGAGTTAGCCTGGTGATGGGTATTAAAGAGGGCACTTATTGAGTGGAGCACTGGGTGTTATATACAAACAATGAATCATGGAACACTACATCAAAAAAATAATTAAAAAAAACAATGGCTAGAACATTATTTGAGGGCTGGAATGGTTATTTGAGAATGAGAGAAAGTACTATCCATATGCATTGGAAGACACTGAAGAGTATTTTTTGACTGAGGATTTATTTAGTCTAAGCTAAAAACAGGATGCAAATGTAAAGCTCAAATACTATTAGAGAGAAATTTGACCAGTATAGATCTGTTAATAGCTATTAGGATGATGGCTTTGAAATTCTTAGAACATGTTTATATTTAATCATAGATTTGTACTTTACACTTTAAGATATATTGTTTAATTCCCACATCTCTTAGATATATATTTTTATAGTTCACACTTGTAAAATGTTCAGCAAGAGACAAAATGGCACCTTGATCAGATTCTTTCTTTTGACTCCATCTCCAGTGCCTTCCTCATAGACAGGAATGTGTGCAACACAATGTCTAATGGTAATAGCTAGCCAATAAATTTTTAGTCCAAGTCTGCATCTTTCTAGAAGTACTGCCATATACATTCCCTCTCGTTTGGTCGGGAAACACGTTAGGCTTCATCCTCTCCCTTTTGCAGGTAAATAAACTGAGGCACAGAATGTTTAACCCAAGTCCCTCGTAGCCTTTTTAGCTTGAGATGCTCCAAGTGGTACAGCAAGCATTAAGATAGCAGAGCTGCTGTTCAGGTGACTCTAGAGCTTGTTTCCCCTGTACCAAAAGACTTCTCTAGAAACTACATCATTTTGTTGTGTTTTCTCAACCTGGGCTCCTCTCGTATTCCTACCAAGCAAATCAGATTTCCAACCCCTGCGCCTAGGATGCACTCTCTGCATTTTGAGTTGCTAGTGCATCTTTTTGCTCTGGGCTCCTACTAGCAAAGGTCAGCAATGGAAGGCCCAGCAGGTCTGTGGTTGTGAGTGCAAAGTATGTAGTCATGGAAAACTAGAGCCCAATAAGGAGGCCCCAAATGAGCAACTAAAATATTATGCTTAAACTTGTATGGCGGGGCGCTAGTCGTGCTGAGGCATGAACAGGTGATGTAAATCAGGGAAGGCGATTTCAAGCTGGAGAATTCTTACCTGGAAGGAAGAGATGGATCAAGGTGGAAAGAGGAGGAGCAAAGGGAAATAGTCGCAGGGACACAACAAGTTAACATTCTTCTTGTAGGATTACAAGAGTTTTTACCCCCTTCTTGCTTTCTGACATTCACAAAGTAACAAAAGTGTCCTGTACAAAATCCAAGTAATATAAGAAGGTACAAAGAAAAAAGCAAGTATCTGAAATCCTTCTACCTAGAGTTGGCCAAGACCTCTCGTGTGTGTGTGTGTGTGTGTGTGTGTGTGTGTGTACACACACATACAGACATACATATTTCCACACAGAATTTTATATGCATGGGATCACGTATGCGTGTCATTTTACCAGCTCCATTTTTTGCTTAGTGTTGTGTAGGGGATGCTTTGGGAATATTTCAAGTCTTGACTTTAGATATTGTTTAAATATCCACATAGTTTAGGTAATATCCTTATCAGTAGGAGAATTAAATGATATTTTTAAATCTCTTTCAGCTATTTCTCTGCCCTTTATTTTTATGAACATTTGAATACCTTGGCTGGGTCAAGAACAGTAGACAGTAGTTCATCTAGCTCAGTATTTCTGCCCTTAACTATGCTACCAAGGGACATTTGAAAACAGTACCAGAGTTCCCTTTATAAAACCAGCTTTAGAAGGGATGACTGTACCCTGAGTATCATGACATTATGAAAAATCTGGCATGGATCTAATATTCATAAACTTACTTCTCTGGACTGTTTGAATTTGACCACATTTCAGTGTGTGCCTTCTCTTGATATGTGTCCTACATGCTTCTCAATAAAGTTTCTCTTTTCATTTGACCTTTCATAAAATTACATCCTTTATAAAGTTTTAGGCCATTTGCCTGGTGAATTTTGTGAACTAAGTCACTTAATTCCCTTCTAAAGATAGCGACATTATCTTTCTTATTTTTATCCCCTACCACATGTAGAATTCATTCTCATTCAGCTCCTTAGGCATTGATAATCTGCAATGATGTGTGTCTTGGGTCTCTGCTTTCTTAATAGTCTTGTTTTGTAATCTCTTCCGTAGCACTTAGAGCGGCCCCTTGATTATTTTACTTATCTTTTTTTGAACTGCTTTCTGCTCAGTTAAAACTTTGATAAGTGTCGATTTGAGCTGTGGGCAGTATTCCAGAAGAGGAGGGATCATACTTTTGCACAAGAGTGGCTTTCTGTTTTAATTCTTTCTTTTTCCTTTTCTTCCCCCCTGTTTTATTTCTCTTACCTCTCTGGTGGTGTCTGGTGTTTTCTGTGTTGGCGTTGTTGGATACTGTCCTCCGGCAGAGTTCCAGGGACTCCAGAAGCTTCTTCTAGGTTATTGAAAACACTATTTGAAAAGGGGAGCCTGGTTTATTTTTCTCCCAAATCCATTAGTTTTCACTTAATGAGGATGAATCTCAACCCTCATTTGTACTTTGTATGCCTTTTCACCCTTGCGAGGTTTTAAAAATTTAATTGAACATTGGGCATTTCACAATCTTCAGGATCATGATGATATTCCCACACTTTTTAGTGTTAAAACGTTGCATAATAAATACCTAGATTTACATCGATCCCTTCAAATATATATTTATTTAACATACATTTTTAAAAACCGTTAAAACCTTTTTTTTTAAAGATTTTATTTAGAGAGAGAGAGTACATGCAAGCAGGGGGAGGGGCAAGGCAAGAGGAGAGAAAAAAATCTCCAGCAAACTCCACGCTGAGCCTGGAGCCTGACTCGTGGCTTGATCCTACAACCCTGAGATGTCCTGAGCTAAAAGCAAGAGTCGGACACTTAATTGACTAAGCCACCCAGGTGCCCCTGTAACCAAGCATTTTTATATAATGGATCAATTTTTATCAGTCTTCAGTATATAATCTTTTTATGATTACTTAACATTTTGTGAATTCATTTTTCTTATGTTCTTATGTACCCCCCATACAATACCTATTTGGTATAACGTACTTTCTCTATGCAGAATGGCTGTATTTTCCCCCTGTAATCAGTTAGCTTGCATGTGTATTCAGAAGTGTCCTTTATTGCTTTCATTTCATATTGCCTTTAGTTTTTCTCAGGAAACTACAGTTTAATTAGAATTTATTGTTATATATGATAGAGCTCTAATTAGCACTTCAGTCTATAATAATGTTGAGTAAAAATGCCAATATTTGAAGACTGTTATGTTAAAAAGTATATATTCCTTTTAGGGGTATCTAAGGAATTTCCCAGTTGCTTGTGAAGTATAATGTGTTCTCTGGTGCTGAAGCAGTGAAGTGAGCTTTGAGAAATAAGCAAAGCAATGCACATCAGGACTGTGAAAAAGGAAAAGAATCTCCGTAGACACCATCACATGATCACATGGCTTACATTGATGCACACTGCAGGGAAAAGAGCCTTTAACTCTTAAATTTTCTATTTTTAGGGTCCCAGCATAGTTTTTTGACTATTGTAAAGTTCCTTTTTTACAGTTATGCATCTGTTCTTATTTTGCTAAAACTCACTTAGAGGAATATGGGGATTCATCAGAAACTCATAATTGCTAAAACAAGACGTGTTCCTCTTGAACAAATGAAAAAGTCTCCCTTCCTGTCACTATTATTCATATACTATAGAGGTTGGTTAGAAAAGATTTGATCTAAGTGACAGATACAATGGAATGAATTCCTCTTTCCTTGGATATGAAATGCTTTCAGCACCAGGGTGATATTAATGGTACCAGGGAAGTGGATTCTGAAATTTATAGGTGAAAAGGCACTCATTTGTGTCCATTTAGATATTTTGGTGTTAACCCTGAGAGCAGAGATACCTCACTTCTCCTCCAGATTCGAAGGGGAGTTCTCAGGGAGGTGTTCTGTTAACCCAAGAGTCATGCTGTGGATCTGTGGTGCTGTATGTGTTCCCATCAGGGTGACAGTGTGGTTAGGATTCACTAACAGATTTCCAAGCAGGGCAAGTCCATATAGACTAGAAAAGAGAAGCAGAGTTATTACATGGATTTAGAGTTCTTATATTTTATTTTGCATGGGGAATAAAGGGAAGGTCTTATTTTCCTAAAAACGGCCATGGAAATGCTTACAAAGTAGGATCTTTAATGGGCAGCATACTTTCATACAGCAGCATCTCATATGATCAGGCCCTTGGTGTTTCTTAAGCAAAGAAACTAGTGACTATGGCAGATGTCTTCTTACCCTTGACGTTAAAGCTTGCTTTGGAGATTGTGTTTCTTTTAGGTAAAATAAAATTTACAGTGTTAATTGCGTAACAGTCCATAAGAGAATTTAAATATTCCTGGGTGAATAAAATAAAATTTTGTACAACAAACGTACATTTAATCATGCGACAAAATAGCTTATCATTCATACAAGAAAAAAAGAGAATCGATCTATGACATAGTTTTCTGAATCTGATTTTTTTTTTTTTGGACATTTGGCCACACACTGAACATTCTGAGTTCTTTTTCTGAATCCTCCTCACTCAGAAATATTTTTGTATTCACCTATCATGTTCAGATAACATATTAGTGCTTGTAGAGACCTGAGGTAAGACAGTTGGTGGGAAGGTCTATTCCTCTAAAGGAAGAAGTAGTTAAAATGCACATTCATTCATTTATTCATTCTGTATGTAATATGTTTTGAAAGAAATCTTTTCAAGCAGGGGGTATAATCCACACAGATTATGACACAGCAGGACTGACAAGAGTCGTATTTTCATGAAGCTGCTATGCTAGTGTTAGTAACTACAAACAAAGAAACACCTGAACAACATAATTTCAGACAGTGCAGATGTTCTGAAGACTAAACATTGGCCTCATGAGACAGAATGATGAAGCGGGGCTCCTCTAGAATGGCTGTGTTCAGATGAGCTTTCTCTTGGAGAGGGGATATTCGGGTTGAAGTCTGAATGAGGGAGAGTTAGTCATGTGAAGATCTTTAGGGGTGCGTGGAAGTGTTCCAGGAAGAGAAGGCAGCAAATGCAGAGGTGAGAGTATTCTTGGTGTGTTCTAGGGCCCATGCAAACACTGGTATGGTTAGGACATCATTAGTGATGTGAGGGAAGCAGGCCAGAACCTTGTAGGTTTGATAAGCAGTCTAGGTTTTATGTGCAATGGGAGATCAACAAATAGAAAATTTTAGAAGGAAACAGGGAATGTCATATTTGTGCTAGGTCAATAGTCTGGTGACTTGGTAGGGAGATGAGAGCAAATAAAAATAAAAAGATCAGTTGAAGACATTTTAATGAAAGTTGATTTTTGGAAAGAATCTTAAAGAGGTAGCCTGAGAGGGGACAGACAGGGTTTGGGCTAGTAGGAGAAGACTCTTCTCTCTTCTCAACTTTCAGGAAGAGGTACCTAAGGGTGATGAACCAGGTAATGTGTGTACTTTTGGGGAAGATAAAGAGAGAAGGGAGGTGGTTGGTTGAGGGTTCTGAAGGTGATACTAGAGGTTCAATTCAATATGTCTAAGATTCCTTGAGAAGAAGATAATTTTAATGAGCACAGATAATTGCTAGATGAATCTTTTGCATGGGTTCTGTGTTGCAGAAACTCTTTATTATATTTTAATTTTTTCAAAATTCTCTTTTAGGATAGAAGATTTTTTATTTTACTATCTTTTAAAATTTATTTTTTTAATTTAAACCCTTCCATAACCTGATTGATATTTTCAGGCATGTTACAGCTTACATGTGACTATAAATGATTGGATAATTACTTTTCCCTTAATAAATATAGATTTTCCCTTTTATTCTTTGCTTAACAAGTTCCAAAGCTTCACACGCAATGTTTTCATTTCTGGAAGATGTTTTATCAGACGATGACATTTGGCTCTTGCTTTGAGCTGGCCTGAAAATCTATTTCATGGGGCTAGTTTTAAATGATTTGGTTTAATTAAAATTGTCAATAATCTTATTTTATAATAATATCATTCTTGAGGCATATTTTTCTTAGATGCTGTACTGTGCTGTTATGCAAAAAGTATTTTTTAATAGGACAGGAACTCCTGCCTTATTTTCCATTACTCAGCACCTCACGACCTTATTATTTCTTGATCCGCAGAGAGTTTGTGTGTATGTTTGGGTGTTTGCATTTGTGTTTCATTCATGTGATTCTTTCCTGATGCAGGATTACATTGTTTCAGGTAGCTCTTGATAGGGACCTAAATGAGATTCCCTTCTTCTTGAGGGAGAAGAAAAAAGATAAGTTACTCTCATCTATAGGATGAGATATGAGTCTTAGAGTCTAAAAGAAAATGTGAAGAAGAAGCACAAGGGGTAAATGTATCTAAAAGGGAGGGAGTTATAAAAAGCATCAGCAAAATTTTATCATAATGCATTTTGAATTGTTTGCATATAACATTTTAAGGAATACACTCACTGAATTTAGAACGTGGAATCTACAGTACCTATTGCTTTGTCAAACTCTGTTATTTCAGAACTAAGAAAACAAACTATTAAATCATTTTCCTAAGAGTGTACTACTAGTTAGTGAAAGAGCAACCACTGGGTCCATGACTTCTAGTTCACCAAACTTGTCCCTTCCGCCAGTTTCTCTTTGTTTCCCTCACTCTTGTAAATATCAGCATGTTGCTAAGATCAGGGCTGCTATTCTAATATTTTTTATTTTGTTGAAGTAAGTGATCAAGATATTTTATTCTTTGCCCTCTGGAGCTGCACTTTGCCTACAGTCTGTGGACCCACAGAGATATGACTCATGCTTCTGTATTTATCACCTCAGGTTTCCTGCTACCATTGCTTCGCTGCCTCTTAATTCATGAATGGAAATCTCAGAATTTTAAAATTAGGGAAATCCTGAATCTGGAGGAAAATGAAAGTGAGCAGTGTCCTCATGAAACTTCTGGCCACCAAAGTTGCCAGATGAAGTTATACATGGGTTTTTCAAGATTAAGCCTTTCAATGAAAGGGTGATAAACCAAAATGCGTTAGGAAAAGAGAAGCAAAATAACTGAGACTTTTTTAAAATTTTGTCTGATAAATGAATGGAAATTCCAGGAATTCTACCCGTTAAATGAATATTTATTGAATTCTTACTGTTGCATACCTGACCCTGTATTAGACTATGGGTTTTTTCTCCCCTCTCAAAATTATATTTTATAATATATATTTTATATCCTTGTTGTCTCACTTTGTAATACGTGATATATATATCTCTTTAACTATAGATTTATGGAATCCCTTTTTAAAGGCTTTGTAGTAAGCCATTTTATGGATGTACTGTAGTCTTTTAAAACTATTCTTCGATGTCAGGGATTTTATCTTTTATTTCATTCTTTTATTGTGGTAAATAACACATGAGATCTACCCTGTTAACAAATTTTTAAGTGCATAGTAAAGTATTGTTAACTATAAGCACAATATTGTACAGCAGATTTCATCTTCCTTCACTGAAACTCTATACACGTCAAACAGCAGCTCCACATTTTCCACTCCCCCCGGCCCCTGGCAGACATCATTCTACCTTCTGCTTCTTATTTTTGTTTTGTTTTGTTTTTTTTATTATGTTATGTTAATCACCATACATTACATCATTAGTTTTTTATGTAGTGTTCCATGATTCATTGTTTGCGTATAACACCCAGTGCTCCATGCAGAACGTGCCCTCTTTAATACCCATCACTGGGCTAACCCATCCCCCCACCCCCCTCCCCTCTAGAACCCTCAGTTTGTTTCTCAGAGTCCATAATCTCTCCTACCTTCTGCTTCTATGACTTTGACTACTTTAGATACCTCATATAAATGGAATCATTAAGCATTTGTCCTGTTGTGACTGTCTTATTTCACTTAGCATAATGTCCTCAAAGCTTCATCCATGTTGTAGCATGTAACAGGATTTCCTTCCTTTTTAAGGCTGGATAATATTCCATTGTATGTATATTCCACATTTTCTTTATCCATTGGTCCATTGATAGACATTTCAATTCTTTTTACCTCTTGACTATTGTGAATAATACTGTAATGAACATGCAAATATTTCTTTGAGATCCTCTTTTCAATTCTTTTGGATAAAGATTTGGAAGTGGGATTATTGTACCAGAGGCTAGTTCTATTTTTAATTTTTGAGGAACATCCTTACTATTTTCTATAGCGGCTGCTCCATTTTAGATTCCTACCAATAGTGCTCAAGTGTCCCAGTTTCTCTAAGTCTTTGCTAGCTCTTGTTTTGTTCTGTTTTTTGTTTGTTTTGATAATGGCCATCCTACAAGATATGAGGTGATATCTTATTGTGGTTTTGATTTGCATTTCCCTGATGATGAGTGATGTTGAGCATTTTTTCATATACCTGTTGACCATTTTTATGTTATTTTCTGATAAATGTCTAATCAAGTCCTTTGCTCATTTCTTTTTATTCAAATTATTTGGGTTTTTTTTGCTATTGAGTTGTAGGAATTCCTTATATATTTTGGATATAATTAGCCTTTTTTCAGATATATGGCTTGCAAATATTTTCTCCCATTCTATAGGTTGCCTTTTCACTCCATGGATTGTTTCCTTTGCTGGGAAGCTTTTTAATTTAATGAAGTCCCACTTGTCTATTTTTTATTTGTTGCCTGCACTTTTGACAACATTTCCAAGAAACATTGCCAAGACCAGTGTTATGAAGCTTGTCTCCTCTGTTTTCTTCCAAGAGTTTTATAGTTTCAGGTCTTACACTTAAGTCTTTAATCCATTTTGAGTTGATGTTTATATATGATGCAAGGTAAAGGTCCAGTTTTATTCTCTTGTACATAGATGTTCAGTTTTCCCAGCACTATTTACTGAAGAAACTATCCTTTCCCCATTTATAATCTTGATAGTCTTGTTGAAGATCATTTGACCATATTTGACCATATATGTATGGATTTATTTCTGGGCTCTGTTCTGTAATGTTGGTCTTTATGTGTCTTTCTGCCAGTACCATACTATTTTGATTAATGTAGCTTTGTAAAATGTTTTGAAATCAGGAAGTGTGAGGCCTTCAGCTTTGTTCTTTCTCAAGATTGTTTTGGTTATGTGGGGTCCTTTGTAGTTCCATATGATTTTTAGGATTTTTTTCCTGCAAAAACTGCCATTCAGATTTTGATGGGGATTGCATTGAATCTGTAGATCATTTGGGGCAATATGGACATTTTAACAATATAAGGTCTTCTAATCCATAAACATAGGATTCCTTTCTATTTCATTGTCTTAATTTCTTTAAGCAAATGTAATATTTTATTATACAAATTATGCACTTCTTTGGTTACATTTACTCTTAAGTATTTTATTCTTTTTGTTGCTATTGTAAATGGAAATGTTTTCTTAATTTCCTTTTGGATTATTCACTATTAGTATAGAAACACACTGATTCTTCTGTTGATTTTGTATTCTGTAACTTTGCTGAATTAATTTCTTAACATATAAGATCATGTAATTTGAACAGAGATACTTTTACTTCTTCTTTTCCAATTTGAATGCCTTGTATTTCTTTTTCTTGCTTAGTTGCTCTAGCAAGGACTTCTAGTAGTATGTTGAATAGAAGTAGTCAGAGTGAGTTTATGCTTTGTTCCTGATCTTAGAAGAAAACTTTCAGTTTTTCATTGTTGAGTATAATATTAAGAGTGGAGTTTTCATATGTGGCCTGTATTATGTTGAAGTAATCTTCTACCTCTAGTTTGATGAGAATTTTTATCATAAAGGATATTGAATTTTGTCAAATGCTTTTCCTCTAGAGATGATCATGTGATTTTTTTCCTTTGTTCTGTCAATGCAGTGTATCATACTGATGAATTTTCATGTACTGAAACATCTTTGCATCACAGCAATAGATCCCACTTGGTCATGGTGTATGATCCTTTTAATGTGCTGTTGAATTCAATTTGCAAGTGTTTTCTTGAAGATGTTTGCATCTATATTTATCAGGGATATTGGCCTTTGGTGTTTGTTTGTTTGTTTGTTTGTTTTTTGTAGTATCTTTGTCTGGCTTTGGTATCAGAGTAATGCTGCTTTTGTAAAATGAGTTTGGAAATGTTCCCTCTTTTTCAATTTTTTGAAAGAATCTGAGAAGGATTTGTGTTAATTCTTTAAATGTGTGGTAGAATTCATCAGTGAATCCTCTGGTCCTCAGCTTTTCTTTGCTGGGAGGTTTTGATTACTGATTCAATCTTCATACTAAATTAGGTATGTACATATTTTGTTTTTTCATGGTTTAGTGTTGGTAGACTGTTTCTAGGAACTTATTTCTTCTAAGTGGAGAATAATTTTTCATAGTAATCTCTTTTAATCCTTTGTATATCTGTGGCATTGGTTGTGATGTTTACTCTTTTATTTCTGATTTTATTTCATTTGAGATTTCTTACTTTTTTCTTAGTCTAACAAGGTTTGTCCATTTATCTTCTCAAAAAAACAACTCTTATTTTTGTTATGATTTTTCATTCTCTATTTCACTTATTTCTGATCTATTCTTTATTATTTCCTTATTTCTGGTAACTTTGAGTTTAGTTTGTTCTTTTTCTGCTTCTTTGAAGTGGAAAGTTAGGTTCTTTATAGAGACCTTTTTAAATATAGTTTACCACTGTAGACTTTCCTCTTAGTACTATTTTGCTACAGCTCATATGTTCTATTATGTTATGTTTTCTTTCTTTTTTTTAAAGATTTTATTTATTTGCTAGAGAGAGAAAGTGCGAGTGAGAGAGAATGAGCAAGAGTACAAGCAGGGGGAGCTGCAGGCAGAGGGAGAGCTGAGTAAGGAGCCCAGTGCAGGACTCGATCCCAGGACCCTGGGATCATGACCTGAGCTGAAGGCAGCCACTTAACCGAATGAGCCACCCAGGAGTCCCTTAGGTTATGTTTTCATTTCCATTTGTCTCAGGCCATTTTCTTTTCTTTTCTTTTTTCTTTAGATTTTATTTATTTGTTTGACAGAGAGATAGATAGCAGGAGCAGGAACACAAGCAGGGGGAGTGGGAGAGGGAGAAGCAGGCTTCCTGCTGAGCAAGGAGCCTGAGGCAGGGCTTGATCCCAGGACTCTGGGATCTTGATCTGAGCTGAAGGCAGACGCTTAATGATTGAGCCACCCAGGCGCCCCTCAGTACATTTTCTAATTTCTCTTTTGATTCTTCTTTGACCCATTGGTTGTCTAGGAGTGTGTTGTTTAATTTCCACATAATTGTGAATTTTCTAGCTTTCCTTCTGCTGTTGATTTCCAGTTTCATTCAAAAATTAGAAAAGATACTTGGTCAGAAAAGATACTTGTTATGATTTCATTCTTCTTGAATTTGTTTGCAACCTAACATGTGATCTGTTCTGGAGAAGGTTCCATGTGTGCTTGAGAAAAACGTGTTTTTTTGTTTTTTTGTACTTTCTGTTGAGTGGTATGTTCCATATATGTCTGTTAGGCCCATTTGAGTTACATGTTGTTCATGTCCTCTGTTTCCTTATTGGTCTTTTGTCTGGATATTCAATCCACTATTGAAAGTGGGGCATGGAAAACTCCTGCTATAACAGTGTTGCTATTTCTCTTTTCAGTCCTGTCAGTGGTTGTTTGATATATTTGGGCACTCTGATGTTGGGTGCATATATATTTATAATTGTTATATCTTCTTATGGAATTTTTATCATTTTATAATGCCCTTCTTTGTCGTTTGTGACAGTTTTTGAATTAAAATCTATATTGTCTGATAAAAGCATGACCACACATGCTGTCTTTTGGTTACCATTTGCATGGAAAATCTGTTTTCTACTTTTTCATTTTCAGCCTAGGTACCACCTTAAATCTAAAGTAGCTTCTCATTAACAGAATGTTATTGTTTAATTTTTAAAAAGAAATCCATTCAGCCGCTCTCTATCTTTTGACTATATCTTTGAATCCATCTACATTTAAGATAATTATTGATAGGAAAGAACTTACTATTAATATTTTGTTAATTGTATCCTGTTTGTCTTAGAACTTTTTTGTTACTCTTTTCATCTTTTGCCGTCGTCTTTGTTTTGGCTGATTTTTTTTTTTTTTTTTTTTGGTAATGATATTTTTTTTTATTTCTTTCTCTTTTGCTTTTGAAAATCTTCTATAGATATTTTCTTTGTGGTTTTCATGGTTTTTATATAAAATGTCTTGTCATTACAAGACTATTTTAAGCTGATAACAACTTAATTTCAATTACATACCAAACTCTTCCTTTTCTCCCACCCCCCAACCACTTGGTGTTATTGAGGTCACAAATTACATTTTTTATTTTGTATCCATGAATATATTTTTTAGTTATTTTTTATACTCTTATGTTTTAACCTCTACATCAGAATTAAAAATGATTTATACATCACCATTACAGTTCAATAGTACTCTCTATTTATCAACCTATTTACCTTACCAGTTAAGTTTATACTTTCGTGTGCTTTCTTGTTGCTCTTTAACGTCCTTTTACTTCAACTTGAAGGACTTCCTTTAACATCTCTCATAAGGCAGGTGAAGGGGTGATGCACTCCATTAGCTTTTGTTTATTTGGGAAAGTATGTTTCATTTTTGAAGTATAGTTTTACCAGGTATAGTACACTTGGGTGGCAATTTTTTCTTTCAGCACTTTGAATATATCATCCCATTCTTTTCTGCCCTGCAAGTCTTCTGCTGAGAAATATGCTAATATATAAAATAAATATTAAATATTAAAATAAAATTATGGGGGCACGCTTGCATGTGATGAGTCACTTTCCTCTTGCTGCTTTTAAAGTTCCCTCTTTGTCTTTGACTTTTGACAATTTGATCATATGTATCTTGGTGTGGACTTATGTAATTCATTCTATTTGGAGTCTTTTGGTCTTCTTGAATCTGCATGTCTATTTTCTTCTTCAGATTTAGGAAGTTTTCAGCCATTATTTCTTCAAATAAGCTCTTTGCCTCTTTCTTTCTTCTACATCTGGAACTTTGGGTGTATATTGGTGTGCTTGATGGTAGTCCATAAATCCCTTAAACTTTCTTCACTCTTTTTCATTCTCTCTCTCTCTCTCTCTTTTTTTTTGGTTCATTTGACTGGATAATTTCAAATGTCTTGCCTTGGAGTTCCCTGGTTCTTCTGCTCAATCATGTCTGCTGTTGAATTCTTCTAAAAATTTTCCAATTGGGTTATTGTATTCTCCAGCTCCTAACTTTCTGTTTGGTTCTTTTCTATATTTCCCATCTCTTTGTCTATATTCTCATTTTGTTCATGCATTGTTTTCTGAACCCATTGAACATCTTGTGATGGTTCTTTTCAATTCTTTGAGGTAATTCATATACCTTTGTTTCTGGACATTTATTTTGTTCCTTTGATTGAACCATGCTTCCCTGTTCATATGCCTTATAACTTTGTGTTGTGATCTACCATTTGATAAAGCAGCCACCTCTCTCAATCTTTACAGACTAACTATGTATAGAGAAAAGCTTTCTCCAATCAGCCCAGCTTGAGATTCTGCAGGCCTCTCAGACTTTTTCTGTGGATTTGTTTCTCTGGACTTGTGCATGTAAATTCCCAATTACATGGATTTACCAGTTTCTTGTTTCAGGAGCTTGTAATCTCTTGCTACCTCTGGTGTCTGTCTGCAGTATTGCAGTTTTTCCAGAGCTGCCACAAGCCTCCCAGGTTTTTGTTATTCTCTGAGGTCCTGAGGTTTTCAGAGTAGGCTGCATCCCCATCAGTCTGTGCTTTGAGTTGGGTGAGACAAAAACCAATCCTTTGGGTAGCCTCTCCAAAAGTCAGAGTGTTGAACATATGCTCCACTCTTCCCTTTTCCCCCAAGGGAGAGGTTGCCAAGCTCTATTGGCCTCTGCCTGCCACACCATGGGTCCTCTGGAGCAGATGCAAGCTGCCCAGGTCACTTGTGTTCTCATTGTCCCCCAGGCATCTTAGAGTGTGCCAAGCCCCATCATTGCTCTGACATAGGCAAGGCAAAAAACAATCCCTTTGGGCAGTGCCCCCAAACATTTGATGCATGTTGCAACTCTTGCCTCCCCAGGGAGAAGCTGGGGGCTGGGAGTTTTCTACCTATTGGACTGTGCTGAACTGTGGAAGGACTATTGTGAATAAGGGTCATGAATTTTTCTACCAGCTTTGATATGACTGGTTTCGTGCTCATTTGGAGTTCAGGAGACTCTTAACTGATTTCTGGATTTCTCATTAAGGGAATTGGTCTGTGCATTGTTGAACCAGTATCTCTGTTGGAGGAGGAGGATCTGGGCCTTCCTCTGTCACCATTTTGCTGATATCACCTCCCTTGAGGTTATGGGTTTTAAAGCCATCAGCAACTCAAGTAAGGTTCTTATAATTATAGAAACAAAAAATAAGTAAACTACTAGACATATAAGGTAATTTCAAACAATTCTAAGTGTTTTGAAAAAGTAATATAGGTTACATGATAGAGAATTGCTGCCTTGGCTAATTAAATTGGGAAATGAAGGAATTCGGGTATTTTAGCACAACCCGAAAGATAGGCATCTGTGCATAGATGTGTGAATACCTGGGAGAAGGCATTCCATGTAGAGAGGAAAGCAAGTACATGATCTGACTTATGACTTAAAGGGATCACTATGGTTACCCTGTGAGGAATAGATGTAGGTGGGCAAAGTCAGAACCCTGGGGGAACCTGGTAGTCTAGATGAGGACAGAAGCAGTGGATGTGATGAGATGTGGTCAAGGGATATTTTGAAGGTAAAGCTAACGGGATTTGATATGAGGTGTGAGAGAAAGAAGTGAAGAATGATTCATAGGTTTGGGGCCTTAAGAACTGGAAAAATAAAGTTGCCAGTTAATGACAAGAGTAAAATTCAGGTGAATCAGGCTTCAGGGAGGAGCTCAGGGTTCAATTTGGTATATGATTGGTTTGAATTGCCTTTCAGACATCCAGGTAGGGAAGTAGTCCCAAATGAATAATACATTTGGGGATTATCACACATTGATGATATTTAGAGCCTTGAGTTCAAATGAAGTCACTTAGGAGTATGGACGGATGGAGGACAGAACCATAGGCTTAAAGGTGAGGGGGATGAAACATCATTCAGGGAGACTGGAGGAAAGCTAGAGAGTGTGGTGTTCTGTAGGCCAAGTGAAGACATGCTGCAAGGTGGAAGAGATTAGTTGTGCCAAGTGCTACTGCAATGTCTTACTCTCTTTACCATGACCTGTAGTATGCAGTTAGTGCTCTATCCTGTGTGTTCACAATAGTGATCATTTGCGTACTTAGAAATCAGTAAACACAAAATATGCCACGAACAATTCTTGAGCAGTTAGCATTACACTAGACACCTACGCCGTGTGTGACATACACACTGAAGACAAGACCTGATGACTATTTGGGATACATTATATACATATGGATAAAATAAACAAGATGTTCACCCAGCCTCAAACTTATGAATGGATTCTTTTAAAAATTTTATTTATAAAAGTGTTTATTGCTTGGGACTTCCCATATGTTTTCACATAAAAATAATACTATAAATGACAACTATGTCCAATGCTAGGCAACCAAAGCTCTAATACAACTAAACTGTATCACCAAGATGAGATAGTGGTTTGCCAGGTTAATTATTGTGTTTACTTATTTTGAACTAGTGATCTATTCAGCCTCTCTATGCCTCAGCTTTTGTGGAAGGTAAATAATATACATGTGATTCCTGTTAAGTGATACCATATTGATAATGTTCACAGGGTTAATTTTATGAGATGGTGAAACACCTCAGATCTTGCACTGCTGGTTTCAAATAGTTACTTAAGGAGACAAAGCTACCTACAGGTCATCCAATAGGTGCACAGCAGGTGATTAAAAATAAAAAGTGAGTGACATTCAAGTGTATTCAATCATCTCCTGATGCCAACACTCTGGACCCTTCAGAGACTACATGTTGCTTTAATGTGATTATGCATTTCTTTCTCTCTCCCTGCCCAGGTTAAACCTATCATGTTCATCCCACCAGCATAAACACATGCTTGGTTGGAAAGAGCTTGGGGGCAGGAGAAGTGAAGATCACTAAGGATGTTGGGCCAACTTGATACCTCTCCAGGCATTTGACCCATCCCCCACTAAATGGGGGCAATGGCATCTTCATACTCTCAGCCTCTGAGCAGAGAAGACCCTCCGGTCTTGTGCTTATCATGTGCATTTTGGAGTATCTTCTCTTCCATAGGTTGCTGTGCTCTGAAATGCTCTTGAGATTGATATCCTTGTGTGAATGAAAATGAACAATACAGCATATGTGAATGACTAATGTAGAAAACATGAGGAAAGATGCCAGGCTCATTTTCAGTGCTGATGGTTGTGATGTGACACTCTTAAATCAGTCTGAGAGGTGCCCGAGGGAGGGGTTTAATTGCATTTTTGTGCAGTAACTACTGGACAGGTGTCAAAGGCTAGCTCTATCATTCCAGTTGGCTTAGAAAAATATAAGAAATTCTATCAGGTTCCTGTTTCTCAAGAAAATGGATTTCAACCAATTCAATATTTGCTATGACTGGTGAGTGTATGGGTGTGTAATTGAGAAATACGGGGAGAACTTGGAGGAAAGCTAAGGATGGGTATGAATCACTATGTTTGGGGAAGTTATTCATATACTATTTTTGCCGTCTTGATTTTGTGACATTGAGCCAAGAAATATAAACATATTAAGCAGTTTTGCCAGACTTCCTTTTCTCTGTGTAATGTTAGCAAATCATTAGTAAACTTACTCTGCAGTGTATTAAGAAATTTTGCCTGGAACCTGAAAGCGTAGCAATTTCTTTTAGACTTACTAATGGCTATGAGTCAACTCAGTTGAAGTAAGAAATACATAAATTTTCGGTGGAGGGGGCTCCTGAAACAGAGGAAGTGCCAATCAGAATGCTACTGAAATGTTTTAGTATTGTGATATTTTGCCTTTACTGATGGCTGATTTGGGTTATGGGAAGTTTGATTTATTGGGAAATTTATGGGAAGTTTGATTAGCTGGCCACGTTGTTGGTTATGTGTGTGTGTGTGTACAGAGCCTGAGATTTTCGATCCTTGCTATGATCTTTTAGTTACAAATTCAGAAAGGGCAGGGGGAAAAATCATTTGTTTTTAAAACGTATAATAAAAAAAAGTTGCCTTTCTGTGGAAACTTGAATAATTTCCCCATTTCCCCTGTGATTACTTTTATATAGGTATAAAGCACATTTTAGTTTAAATTTGTATCTGTTATGGAAATATAGGCTTAAGTGTACTGGAAAATCAAATTAATAGAGATCAGTGGTGGCATTTTACTGAAAAAGCCATCAGAATCTCTAAATTTGGGAGTTCTATGGATGCATGTAATTGACAGAGGAAAACTCCCTTTACTCTGTTTTGGGATGTTTTTTTCTCATCAGTTTAGAACTTCAGGCCTTAAAACAGTGCATGAATAAATGCTGGTTAGTGTTGTATGCCCTAGGCAAAATGGTATAAAAATATTGTCTTACGTGCTGTGTCTTCTTGATCTCAGTTTTCTGCCTACTCAAATCCTATTTTAAGGACAACCTCTTTTAAAAGAGCTTCCTAGATAGAGTGACTATGACTTGAATTAAGTTCCTATCTGATTCTTCTAGAACTGTCTCTTCTTTGTTATCTAACATTTATCTTTTCCTCTCTACTTGCTCTTTTTTTTCTTGTCGAGTTCTTGTTCTACCTCCTTCTTTCTCCATATTTTCCTATTCTTCTTTAATCTCTTTTCCACCACCAATGCTGAGATGAGGTGGAAGGGGTCAAGAAGATAGACAGAGGGGCACCTGGGTGGCTCAGATGGTTGAGCGTCTGCCTTCGGCTCAGGTCATGATCCCAGGGTCGTGGGATTGAGTCCCGCATCGGGCTCCCTGCTCCTTGGGAGCCTGCTTCTCCCTCTGCTTCTCTCTCTCTCTGTCTCTCATGAATAAATAAATAAAATCTTAAAAAAAAAAGATAGAGACTAATATTCTAATTGAATATTAATATACCATAAAATAATATGGAATCAAGGAAAACATGGAAAAATGCACATCTGGGGAAATGCAAGTTTCAGTATGCTTGCTTCACATGTATTTTCCTGGCTCTCCAGAGTTGCAGGGACTCAAGGGTCTTAAGCATATTTTATCCTTTCTACACCACAGCGGCATTTCACACCAGGCTCAAAGCAGAATGGAATTTTAGTGTTTCACATTCAGCCCTTGTCTGATGTATAAATCATCTCCATAACAACTTTGCAAATGGTCATTTGACCTTGGATACAGTGATACAAATTTATTCATTAATAAAGGGTTGGTTATGTAAACTATTTTACATGTAACTACTCAGTGATGTATCGATGACTACGAAGTAAGGTGTTAATGTCTTCAAAATGCTTGGAGCATGTTTATGTTATAGGGAAATATTTGAACGCACACTTAATGATTATAACTATTAACAGAACCAAAAATGGAATATATGCATATTGCAAAAACTGTTTTAGGGCCTGTGAGTGATCTTTTTTATTCTTATTTTTCCAAATGTCCAGTAATTTGTATATTCATGTTAGGATTAAAAATATCTTCCAAAGTGGATATAATCAGGGAAGACAACTCTAATACCAAGAAGTTTGCCTCTTGCTCTGGGCTCTGTGGGTGACATCCATCTCTAACTCTCTGTTCTTTCCTACTCTGGATTTTAGGCTTCTTTTTTCTACTAATAGGAAATAAATTTACACTTTCAAAAGAGAAAAAAAAAGCTGTACATTTCATTAGTGTGTATAAAAATAGCTTTGACATGCAATGGTATAATCCCTAAATAGAAGGAAAGACATGGGAAGGTAAGCAAGATGTTTACTTTTAGAGCTGCTTTCTAAAGTCTGGGTATGTGGAAACAGCTTACCTTAGGAAATACTGTCTTTTTTAGATTATAAGAATTAAGTTTTTGGGGGGTGCCTATCTGGTTCAGTTGGTAGAGCATGTGACTCTCGATCTTGGGGTTGTGAGTTCAAACCCTATGTTGAGTGCAGAGTTTACTTAAAAAAAAAGAATTAAGTTTTTTTGTTTATAAAAGGATGCTTCTTTATAAAAAGTTTCTAATGTGTGGTTAAACGTAGGTAATGGATTACTTGGAAACAATTCAAGGATTTTGAAAAGCCTTTTAGAGAAAACATGAAATGTATTTTGATTCAAATTGTTTTCAACAAGAACAATAGATTAAAAACATCATTGCATATTACCTTTCTCACTTAAAAGATATACCCTGAAGAAACCATGAAAACTTGCTTCTTTACCAGACTCTAAATATAGAATGATTTAATCACCTGTGTTCTGTATAAAATATGCAAATGTACTACTCCATCCCTTCTCCACAGAAATCAGAAATATATTTTTTAAAGGGAAAAAGATTATCAATGTTAGATTTTAAAAATCTAACCTTTGTCAGTTCTTAAAACAGTTTATTTAATTGTTGAATATAATTTTGGGTTTTCTTTTTCTTTTTAGAATTTATATAGATTCCTCTATTTCTCCTAGACAAAACATGTATCATCTTCATATAACTAGAATTTCTGAAAAATTAAGTTACATGTAATGTGTCTCAAGTTCACTTATCAAATTGGAGGCTAGAATGTATATTAGTATGGAAATTTGATATCAAATGGTGAATATATAAATTTACTTCTACAAAATATAAACATCTTAAGTATTAGATAATATCCCTTGACTTTTCAGATATGTGCAAAAGTTGGACACGACTTGAATTTCCAATAGGAATTCAATAGTTATTCCATGTTTTCTCAGAATAGAATTCTCAGCCATATAGGGTTTTATTTAATCTGAGAAGTATACATTCTTCAAGTGGAACGGTAAGCAAGACCATAATTGATTGATATTATGTTTCCTGCTAATGGGAATTAGCTTTAATGATGAAAGTAATAGATGTCACACTGAAATGAGAGTTAGCATGTTATTACATACTATTCATGAAAACATAAGTGCCATTCTTTTGTATGCTAATATGAAGTTGTCATTTTGTAGGCCAAAAAGGGCTTAGATATTGGCAATTTTATATGGTTCAACCTAGTACTATCATTAGCTGAGAGCTGCCACCGGAATAGTCCCGTGGAGCAATATGCTAATACAGTGTGGTTTTCAAGAAGTTGTTTGCTCCCTTGTTGGATTGTCAGTGGTCCCAAGTGGTATTCTGACCAAAATATTATCTCATACAAGAAAGCCAAGGTCATTACTTTAGTCTCCAGAATAGTGTGAAAGGATAAAAAAGTGAAGAAGATAGGTTTGGTCTCTGGACATTTACCCCAGTGGTATGAAGGATGTACAATGGGCTGCCTTTGTATGTAAGTTTACAATAAAGCTCTATAATGCTACTTCTCTGTTGAACTTAATTTGTTATGTCGCAGAAGCAGCCCCAGTGATTAAGACTACTACATGTTACTGACATGTTAGTAGTACTGACATATTAGAGGAGAAGCTTCTTGTACAAATGATGTCTGTAAATAACATTTCAGATAGATATGGCCAATAAAGTTAAAACACTCAGGAAATGGATAAACAAATGTGACTCCTCATTGATTCAGATATGCCAGTCAACCAGGGCAGTATGTGAATTATGAGCCTGTAAGAGTAAAGGCCATTTCGAGATCATCTCTGGTTTTATGAGCTGGACCTTTCAAAGCAGTTCATATCATCCAACATTAGGTGATCATGGTGTTGACGTATAACCAGAGGTTAAGAATGAGATGAATAGCAATAACCTTTGGCAACAGTATTCGTATGTTACTACATATAACTGATGGATGATAATTATTTTTTGGTATAACAATAAATAGTAATGATACCTACCGTTGTATCTTCTCAGAAAATTCTTTGGCAATGAGAACATCATTTATTATTTTGCTTTTCTCATTATTCATGTATTTCTCATTCTTCAAGTATTTCAAAATAATCTTGCTTACATACTTCGAGTGTTCAGATGTGGCATTTTGAGTGTGTGATTTGACTCCTTTCCTAAAGACTAGCTTCCTCTCAGGATGAAACTTGTTCCCCCACAAGGAAATAATGGCAAAAAAAAAAAAAAGGTGTATGATTGTTTCTTACAGAAATTTGGCAAGATAATACTTATGTTCTTCTTTAAGCAAGTTTGTAATAATACAGATGTCAGTGTAATTATAACTGGACTTGGCCATTATATCAATTTATTGGGAATAGTGTTCTTTTCCAAATGAGAAAAAAATGACATCAATCTTAAATACCAAGTTAAAAGAAGTTGCCAGGGCACCTGGCTGGCTCAGTCAGAAGAGCATGCATCTCTTGATCTCCGTGAGTTCCAGCCCCATGTTGGGTGTGGAGATTACTTAAATAAATAAATAAAATTTAAAAAGGAAGTTGTCATTGGACCAGTTATGCATACATCATTGGTGTAACTCAGATACTAATACCTGATAGCTGTAATTTAGAATTTTTACATCACTTAAAACTTTCAAATTATTAATGTGACTTTACTTTTAGGATTACAGGTATGAAAATATATTTTAATGAAATCATGATTACAGTATAAATAGAGGAGGAATTTGTGGAAGGCATTCAGAACATTCTGTATTGTTTTGATGAACGTGAACATCTGAGCCTCTGAGTAAAGGGGAGAAAAAGCAAAATTAGAACTTCTGGTGTCACCTGTATTTTAAGATCCATGATATAACCTACTTTTAAAACAATATATTCTTTAGGTCTTCCGTGGGGTTATTTAATTTTCAACACATTTTCCTTCAATGACATAATAGCTGGTCAAGTACTTTATAACACATGAAAAAGTTGTTCCTAAGCATTGGACTCACGGAAACATTTTCATGATTGTCAGTGATTGCCTTGCGTTCCAAGGTTGGTCTCATACAATTACAAATAAGTGTGTCTTACCAGTGTTTGGTGTCAAAGCTGAATATAGTTCCAAAATGCCAAATGACACTGAGACAACTTCTTCCAATTCAAGAGTGCACAAAATCACAGTAGAACTCTGTGAACTTCTGTTCTAAAGACATCACTGTCATGGAAACTCAGATTATTCATCATTAATTTTATGAGTAATTACCTTTATCATCTCAATGAGTACAAAGCTCTTAGAGCTCTATTTCTGAAGTTTCACTCATACTCCTGACTAGAACCATGTATTCAACTTCCTTTTCTTAATGCACATTCTATGATTGTCTATAAGATCAAAATTAAATGTGAATCCAAACAAGATTATCTTATACTCTTTCTATTGTAGATTTTAAGTTTGGAAGTCCTTCTTTAATCAGCACTTCAAGTAATTCTGTGTTAGGATTAGATACGTAGGACCCAAATTTCCTTTACTCTAAACAATTCAACTTATTTGTAAGTTGTCAACATGACTAGATTGTTTACAAAAGTTACCTTTCATGGAAAAATGAATTTTTATTATTGATGAAGTGATTATTACTTTAGTCACATAATATGGAACATACAGAAACAGTTCTGAAGAAAGCATTTGTGAAGTGCTTTGATAGTCTGAATTGATGTTGAAATTCAAGACTCTTAGATCTATCTCAGTATACTTGCCAAGGGCAACCATTTCCTGTGGATATTGACCAAGAGATATTGTACAAAAATATAAAATAAATTCACAAGAATATTCCAAATAGCCTCGTGGTAGACTCATTCTCATAGTGACATATTCCCAGTTCCATCTCAAGCCTCTGTTGCAATCATCACAGTTCTGTGGTTACTATTTAAAACCCACACGTTATAAGACATTACTGTTTCTAAGTCTACATTTACTTCTTTTGCATTTAAATAATTTGTGGATGTTATCCAAGTGTCTGGGTAATGTTGCATCTCATCATTGTTAACAAAAGAACGGGCTAAAATAATAGTGCGGACCATGTAGGCTGTTTTAAGTCAGTTGTTGAAGAAATTACCTTGCTTCTAATCAATAAAATAATTAATTGTATTTAATGGGGTGGAGTCTAAAGACATGCCTTATCTTTTCTCATTTATAACTATGTAACCCAGGACCCCTGTGTGGCTCAGTTGGTTAAGCACCTACCTTTGGCTCAGGTTATGATCCCAGGGTCCTGGGATCAAGTACTGTGTCGGGCTCCTTGCTCAGCGGGGAACCTGCTTCTCCCTCTGCCTGCTACTCTCCCTGCTTGTGCTCTCTCTTTGACAAATAAATAAAACCTTAAAAATATATATATATATATATAACTGTCACCCATGTCTTTTTTTTTTACTTCTCTGTTGTTTCCCCATTGCCTAGCATCATAAACAATTGATAAATATTTTTGAATGAATATGTTAAAGAAATGTCTAAAAATATAAAAATATACTTTGGATGTAATTACAATGTATCTAAATCCACCCTCCTTTTCCTTGATATTTTTACTGGCAGCATTAGTTTTTCTGGGAGTTGCAAAGCTGGAGATTACGAGCCTGTGCTTACAATGTTTATGTGCACCTCCCTTGTGTTTGTTGCTATCTGAAAATATTTCCAAAGACATTTTTAGATTTTTCAGGTTTTATTTATCCGTCCTTTTTATTTGCTTGCTCTTATAATTATTTAATTAAATGCCATTTTCTTGCCAGTAGTCAGTATATTTAATGATAAAACACTAAAACATTGAGGATTTTATGCTACAAAAAACAAAGTCTGCTTTCCTTATTTTTATTTAACATTGCTCTGGAAATACTGACCAATGTAATAAGGGATGAAAGGTAGTAAAACATAACTTTTGGAAGATGAAGAGGTGAAATGCCATTATTTGTAAAGCTATAAGCTTGCCTACTTTGGTTCTCCAGGTACAAAACAATATGAAACAAAGTTCAGTATACAGCAGTGGTTCTCAAGATGTTATCCCAAGACCCTCTCAGACGTCTGATGAAGTCAAAGCTATTTTCTTGAAAATATGAAGTTGATTTTGCCTTTTCCACTCCCCTTGTCTCATGAGTTTTTCAGAGGCTATGTGATGTGCTCTCCAGTAAGCTGAATGCAGAAGCATATAATCGAATCTATTTTCTATTAATCCAGAAATTTTAGATTTTTTTTTAAAGATTTTATTTATTTACATGACAGAGAGAGTGAGAGCCAGAGAGCATAAGCAGGGAAGAGGCAGAGGGAGAGGGAGAAGCAGACTCCCCGCTGAGCAGGGAGCCTGATGCAGGGCTCTATCCCAGGACCCTCAGATCATGACCTGAGCTGAAGGCTTAACTGACTGAGCCACCCAGGCGTTGATCCCCCCTTTTTTAAAGATTTTATTTATTTATTTGACAGAGAGAGAGAGAGATCACAAGTAGGCAGAGCAGCACACAGAAGGAGAGGGAGAAGCAGGCTCCCCACTGAACAGATACATCTACATATCTGGCAATGATTAAGTTAACATGGTAATGACAAAGAAAAACTATACATAGAAAAATATTAAGTAAAAATAGAGAATACATTTCATATATTTCATAAATCCAACCATGTAAAAAGTATAACAAAATACCAGGAATAGATACTTTAATACATTAACAATAATTATCTCTGGATTCTGGAATTATGAATAAGTTTTGTTATCTTTGTTTTGCCTTTCTGTATTTTCTTAATTTTTTACAGCAAATATGTTATTGTTAAAATTTTTTAAAAAGCATTACCATTCAATTAACTTTACACAGAACCATTAAAGTTTTAATTTGTAGGGTAAAACAAATCAGACAAATGAAATTTTATATTGCATTTCAGTTCCAGATTACATGCTCTTTTCCATCTGACAGTAACTTCCTGGGGTAGTGCCTTCCATTTTCACAGTGTAGTTTTGTCTGTTTGCCAGTAAACTAACCTTAAACAAATCACTTTACCTCTCTTGGTCTTTAATTTCCTTGCCTATCAAATGACACTCCTTCCAGTTTTATAATCTGGAAATTAAATGATAAAGATTTCTAAAACTATACACGGAAACATCTTTTCCTACAATCTGTATGTCTCTCTTTTACTACACAATTTTCTCCTAACATATTCTCTTCCGTGTTTTGTGCTTCTGGATATTCCATCCCCTGCTCAACATCTATCTGATGATTGAAGGGATTATAATGTCATCTTTCTGTCTGTCTCTCTGAATTACTCAAGGCAGCATCCAGATCCTAGTGTCTCTATATGAATATTGTTGAGTGATTGTCATCTATGGGTCTTTGGTGATATTTTGGTGATGCTATGATATTGCCATAGAATTTATAAAAAGTCTGCAGAGATTCTAAGAATCTAGATATACATGGACTAACTGAAGTGGGGTAGTGAATTGCTATTGCCTTTCCTTCTTAGCCTGTTTTGTTGGACCTTATTAATAAATACACTGTACAGTTATACACAACCCTGGCTTGGCTGTATATGTTTAACATTCAAAATGATGAGCACTTTAGAAATATTTTTTGATGAAGCTATTATATATTATTCAAATTGTAAGTTTGCAATCTGGTATTTTAACTCTGTGGTGCTTACTAAAAAGCATGGCTGTATTTAGTAGTTAATTCAAATTAAGGCACTGAATATGTTAGTGGATGAGATATAAATGTATATTGGTACAATATGATGTGCTCCATACAGATCCATTCACTTGATATCCAATACGATTTTCTTATCATTTAACTTGTTACATTCTTTAGTATAAAGCCTTAATCTATATTGTATACTTCAAATGGAAAACCAAGCCTTAGAATTGATTCTCTTTGTCTAATTCCTCAACTGGGGTGAAATATACACTGTTTGATGCCTCTGTGTGATTCATGTGTACTGATAAATTTCTTTTTAAACTTGCAGCAAATAGTGGCAGCAATAAATGCAGGGATTATACCTTTAGGAAACACCTCCAATCAAATCAGTCACTGGGATTTGGGAAGTTCCTTCTTCTTTGCTGGCACTGTTATAACAACTATAGGTAGGAGACAACTTACTTTGTTTTTTAATTTTGGTACAGCTTGTGAGCTAAACTTCATGTCTGAATTTTTCTTTTACAGTTGGTCAAATTGGTCTATGGAAGGTAGAAAGCTAGATTTTAGTAAATTGATTTTGAAAAAAGGGTTTAAAAGTTGAACAAAGGAATGATGGAAATGGATTAATTATTGTACCGGAACACTAACTTAAATTTAACATGCATATGAACCCGGAGAGCAGAGAATTTGAGTCATTTGACTAATGAATAGTAATGTCAAGAAATGTCTTGAAATGATGATTTTTGGGGGGCAAATAGTTTCAAATTTTCCTGCATCTTTGACTTTTTAGTGTAGAAAGAAAAGATTTGAGTACAGTTTTGACATTCTTTTCATGAAGTTCTTGTTTGATATCACCTTTTTCAATTTGCAAATTTTAACTCTACATTTCAACGGATTGTTCCTGTTCTTATATGCTTGTCTATTATGATTACTTCAGGGATTTTAAAAAATACATTGTTTTTGCAGTAGTGCAAATGTATAAAAAATTGACACTGAAATATGAGGATTACAAGAAGAATTTAAATTTAAGCGCTTGCTGTTTGCCTTCTATTCACATTGTTTGTTATAATGTTAAAAAGGACCACATAGTGGAACACCATCTCTTTTTGTGTTGACTATGCATTCACTTAGCATCTTCTAGGAAGCAGAATGGGTATATATACATGACTTTTCTTCTGGTAATTAGTCATTCAGTGCCTAAGAAATATCCAGAGGCTAGAAATACAGACCCCATAGTGAAAACCACGCTTGCCATGCTGTGGGGATTGGGAAAGGTTACAGCTGTCTTTTTTCATGGAAGGAGGTGGGTTTAAAGCATAATTTTCAAGATAGGGAAGGAACTGACTCATCTCAGTTATGAAGGAATTTTAGGTGGAAGAAGTCTTCCCTTCTCCGTATGCTGGTGATGAGATTTCCTCTCATGGGCCTGGTGTCTGATTTTGGGGTGTGAATTATGAGTCTAAAAGTTTTCATTTTATTATGGGATGCCATTGACAAATTGTGGAGTAGATAAGGTTTTCAAATCAGTGCTTTATATCAAACTCCTAAATAAGAGGACATGGAGACAGTGTATGGATGAACTCTTGCCTAAAATTTTCCTTTGAAAAACGTTTGTAGAGAGTCTTGTCATTATCTGAATCCACTGTAATGCGTCTTTGTGCCCGATCACTTTCCAGTGAAATAAATACCTGAGCATGTTGATTTTTGCCTTTGTGACGGGGTCAGGGAACTATATTTACTCTTACATTTCCACCAGCTAGGTCAAAAGTTGTGTGGCTGTGAAAACCTGGAAGAATGGCAATCTTGATTTCTAACCATAATAACAGGTTAACTTTGGAGCTTAGACGTCTTGGCCCATTTCTACTATGGAAATAACTGTTTATTGTGTAGACTACTTAGAGTCTAGAAGTGGGGGAGCCTCACAGACTGAATGAGAATGGTTTGTTTCTGCCCCATGAAAACTCAGAAGTCCAAGTTCTAACTCATCATGACCACTGCTGAATTATTCTGCAAGAGACTTAGTCATTATACTGACTTACGGTTGCATCATGTGTTTATAAACAGTCTCATTTTTCAAATCCCAAATTCAGTAAGTTTTGCAGACATATACTTCCACACATGAAAAAAATAAACCATTATTACCAGCCTTACCCCAAATTATAGCCATTAAGCACAGGAGCTGATTATTCTGGTTGTTTAGGTAGTTGCCCGACAGCCCAGATCCCTTGCTGTTCTATCTCAGACTTTAGTCTTAAATGGATTAAGTCACTCCAGGTCACCCACATTTCCTCCACGTCCTTTTACTCCTAGGTCAAGGTCATCTCCTCTGACTAGATTATGGTCTAGGGCAGGATAAAAATTTTGCCTTCTTTTATACGTGTCCATTTGACATCTAAATCACCATTCAGTAGAATTCAAAGTATAGTTATTAATCTTCATATTGATAATAATCGTGTGAGCTTTGAAGTGGTTTTTAGCAATCCCAGAAATTTTAACCCCTAGCACTAGCTGCATTGCATTAGTCATTTAAAAAAAGAACTTGAGACAATTTTGGAGGATAAATTGCAGTGGCTTTTATGGGGTGCCTGGTATAGGCAATGCTTCACGGAGCATTGTTAGCTGCAGCTGTCCAAGATTCGTCTATTCAGTGTTACCAATTTGTCTAAGAAGCCACAAGCACTCTTATTGTTAATGGGAAATATGCCCAAGGGAAGTTCTATTATACAAAATAGATTATTAAAACTTAAGGCCTAATTTTAGAGACTCTTCATATATCTACACACTCTTTCCAAAATCATACACTTCCAAACCCTGCACAAATTCCATTCCACAGTTGCACAGACTAAAATCCAATCTTGACTGTTCTCATTCCCTCAGACCTGACTTCCAGTCCATCAATCAGTTCTGTTGGCTCTGACTTTAAAGTACATCCATAATGTAACCACTACACACCATTCAAACTGCCACCATTTTGGTCCAAGGCAGCATTGTCTCAATGTCAGCATTCTTGCAGAAAGAAGCCTTCTGCTGAGAGCATCTCTGTGCTCTCCACCTTGGAGCAAACACTGTACTCCTGCCCGTCTCACCTAGTAAGATACACGTTCTATGAGGTTAGGAATTTTATGTGTTTGAGTCTTTTCTGTATCCCCATGCTTGATCCATAGTGGGTGCTTAACAACTGGAATTAATAACAAATAAGCATTCTAATGGTATGAACTGTGGCCTGTTGTAAATTACGTAAACTAAATTGATACATATTACACTACATTCTTAGCTCTTTCAACAGATTTTAGTGCCAGCTTTTTTGCTAGTTCATTTATTTATTCAACAAATAATATAGCATTGTCACTCTGCGATTATCAAGATAAAAGATAAATTACTTGAGCCTAAGTTGTGTCCAGACCAGTCAGGGAGGCCAGTAGACAAATAGTCATTTATAATATAGAGTGCCACATGCTATGGATTAAGATTATTTAATGGGAATCTATAGGAACTACACTATAGGTAGATACCGGGAGGGGCAGATGGGTAAGGAGGGGACAGTGCTTTCCTTTTCTTAGTAAACGTTGTCCTAGTTGAGACCCGAAAGAGAATTAGGAGTTTCCCAGGTGAATGAAGGTGGAAAGGGAACGTTGTAGGCATTGGGAGTTCATGTGGGAGAGATTAGGGCCAAGGAACACTATGTTCTGTTTGGGGATTGCAAGTTATCTAGAACCGTTGTTTGTAGTTGAAGGGATTCCTCATCAGGACCATGTAAATCAGTAAGTCAGCGGAAGTGGCTCCTGTTGGATAAGTGCTACTTCTGCCACTGCCTGGATAGAAAGGACTCAGCCCCTGCTCGGAATCCAACTGGGGAGAGAAAATGTACACTGAAGAAATAATCGAAGGATAACAGAGATAAGTCTTGTATAATTGTTATATGGAAGAGTGGTTTAAACAATGGTTTAGGAATTGAGAAAGAGGGAAGTACACATGAGCTGGAGCTGGGAGGGGAGGTTTCATGAGAGAAGCTGGAGTTGAACTATGGCTTTGAAGAAAATGTTTTGGTTTAGATCGAAGGAGGGGGAAAGGGCCTCCTAGTCTGTGATATGGCTGAGCAAGAATACAAAGAGAGGTATGAGCTTGGTTTATTTTGGGGATAGAAAAGTAAGTATTTGAGTGTTTAAAGAGTAGTGGGAAATACTATTGACTGATTCAGTTGGGAAGGATGCAGTTGAATATAATGTGATTTTTGAGACCTACTATAATAAGATAGAACATGGGTTGGTTTTGAGTTTACTTGTTGTTGTTGTTGCTGTTATTGTTGCTGTTGTTGGAAAGTGAAGTGACAGGTTAAAAGTGACATTAAAAGATGCATCTATCAAGAAGAGGATGCGTGGAGACTGTTGGTGGAGAGAGCAATTAGGAGCCCATCCCAGTGACCCATGGAAGGGAGATGGGATGGTTGACTGGGATGGGTGGAGTTGGTGTTGCAAGAAGAGAGGAAGACAAAATGTTGAAGTAATTAGGTGCGAGAATCAACAGGCCTTGGTGACTAATACAAGTTGAACATTGAAATGAATATTTAAGCAGCAGGCTTGCAACTCATTGGCCGTGTGAGTCTACTCTATGAAGAGAAGAGAGTTAAAAAATGGCCAAGATTTCATACATTGTGTTCTATTTGGAAGCTTCATTTTAGTAGCCCCCCCACACACATTTGCTTGTTTATTTTTAATTCAGACAAAGAATGCAAGGTAGATGGGCTCCCTCCTGAAGCTCTCATTAGGGCAGAAAAGACCAGTGATTAATCAGGACATTAAAAAAAAAAAAAAACAAGACCATTAAGAGATGAAAATAAATGCTACCCAAGAAGTTCATGTGTGGTGATAGAGAATAGATAGAGGAGCCAGAGCGGGGAGCGGGAGGTGTTCTAAAGAAGACTGATTTAAGAGCTCCGAGCAGGTGACATGGAAGCTGAAACTGGAAGCATGAGAAAAGGTCAGCTAGGTAGAGAAGAGCGCAAAGATATGTTCAAGCAGAGGGCCAGCAATAGCAAAGATCCTGAGCGGGACAGATGTGAGCATATTCAAGGAATACAGATGAGTCCATGTGGCAGGACCTGGAGGAAGAAGCAAGGTTAGCAAGATCAAGAGGAGCCAGGGTGTGTGGGACTCAGTAAGTCATGGCAACATGCTGAATTCAGTGGGAAGCCACTGAAAGATTTAAGTACAAGAGAGGGAAGATGTGACTCAGCTGCCATTTGGAAGGCATGAGGGGAAGCAAGAAGACCAGTGAGAAGGTGGTCCCATTGAGGCACCTGGGTGGCTCAGTCTGTTGAGCATCTGACTCTTGATTTCAGCTCAGATCATGATCTCAGGGTCTTGAGATCAAGCCCCGCATAGGGCTTCACACTCAACAGGGAGCCTGCTTAAGATTCTCTCTCTCCCTCTCCCTTTGCCCCTACCCCTGCTCCCCCTCCCTCTAAAATAAATAAATCTTAAAAAAAAAAGGAAGAGGGTTATCCCATTAATCTGTGAGTGAAGATGTTGCCTTGACTAAGGAGGCGGCAGTGAGGAGGGTAAATCATGTATCTGTCCACCTTTTACTCTCCTCACTGCCACCTTGACAGATACATGATTAAAAAAAGAAAGTTTACATGGAAATATACTAATCCCTGAGCATAGTGCTAAAGGGGGACTATTTGTGTCTTCTATTTTAAGTTATTTTAAAGCTAATAAGAAAGCACTTATACTCTAGGACAAGCTGTTGGCAAAAATGATGTCATGGAC
The DNA here is from genome assembly GCF_037043125.1 of Eumetopias jubatus. Classification (NCBI taxonomy): domain Eukaryota; kingdom Metazoa; phylum Chordata; class Mammalia; order Carnivora; family Otariidae; genus Eumetopias; species Eumetopias jubatus. The sequence continues at coordinate 40,223,946 of NW_028274818.1, forward strand.
AACTGTATTCTATTCTGAGTTCAGTTTAAAGATAAGAATAAAATGTCAGATTATTTTATTACCTGGAGGCATTAAAATATAATGAAATTATCTCCAGTGGAAAGTAAATTGGAATGCCAGAGCCAGGATTTGCCCAAGCTTATCACTAAATCATGACCTCTGAGCGTCAGAATGCAGATAACAAGGGCACCACTATGGTCTCTAGCAACTGTAAGATCCCAAAGCATCATGCTGAGACTTATGGAAGACATTTTTTTTGGAGTAGCAGTTCTCCTATTTACAAAGGACTCTTGTTTTCTACTACTTGAGTGTAGAGATTGAAATCAGTAATGTAACGTCTGTGTTTATTTTTCCTGTATTTCGAACCAGCCACCAGAACTTTCAGTTTGCTTTTACCTATATTGAATTGCTAAAGCTGTTAAGGCAATGGTCACAGACTTACTGCAAACCCATATTTTGCTTGTTTAACGTAATGCTTAATTGATTAGAAAAAGAACAACAAACAACGACAACAACCAAAAAAAGGAAAAAAAATTAAAGGTTTAGAGTAACTGTCAGAAGAAATTCCAAATAACAGACAAGTCAATATTAGAGAGGCAGAGGGTATATTGAAAACTGTGGAGGCTTATGCATGCTTTCAGCAGGGAATCTACCATTTCTGTTGGATATGGTAGGAAACTATAACTTGAAGAGTGAGGGGGAAATTGTAAGAGTGTTTTCTGTTCAATGTTGTGATTTGAAATGAATGTTGTGTTGAAATGAATAGACTTGAAGCAGTGGTGTAGAATTTGACAGAGAGCATTCTCCCGGGGGATGATGTTATTGCAGCTTTGGGGATTGGGTGTTATTTTATTAATTTAGTACACTCATAATTCTGTGGCATTTCACTAGTCTCCTGGCCTTTCTCAAAGAACTGCAGATTGGATTTTGGAAACAATTATTTTTATTTATTTATTTTTTTTAGAGTGGGGCTTGTTGCAGAGGGAGAGGAAGAGAGAAAGAATCTTAAGCAAACTCCCCACTGAGTGCAAAGCCCCACACCGGGCTTGATCTCATGATCCTGAGATCATAAACTGTGCCGAAATCAAGAGTCAGACACTTAACTGGCTAAGCCACCCAGGTGCCCCTAGAAACCCATTTTAAAGGAAAGTTAAACTGCTTTCAGGCAGCTTAAAAGGCAAATAGTCTTGGGAGGTGACTTCTAGCACTGACCCTGCAATATCCTTGCATTTTTCTTTATGCCAGTTTGTTAAAGCGGATGAATAATTTTCCAAAATACAGAATTCTGGTGTTGTGCATTTGAAATACAGACGTTGAAGTTAAGAAATTGCTTTGGGTCTTTGATTCTGTTTCTCTTCCCATCCACCTAAATTAATGAAAATAAAACCTAGCTCAGGATATTAACATATGTTCCTGCCATTTGAAATCTTGACATAAGTTTATTTTCTAAGTTAACATGTATTTCTCAGAGAAAATGCCACATGAATGGTAGTTAAGTTTGCAGAGTGCAAAATTATATTTGATAGGCAATAAAGCAGGATTATTGCTTAAATATATTGTAGACTCCAAAGCAATAATGAAATAGTCACCTTTTCTCATGGCATATGTATGTTACATCAGTCACAAGTTCAATTCAGAGCCCCTAGTTCTCAGAATCCTGTGCTGATTGGAAGGGGATTGGGCAGCATGAGGGATATAATCTTCCCAGGAGTGAGGTAGCATTTTTGTTTGTTTTTGGTAGTAGGAAAACCCACAGCAAGGTAGTACAGATCTGACAGAAATTGGAGGGCCCAGTGAGAGGAGGGCTGAATGGCCATTATCAACAAAATGGCCATTCATTTCTTGGCTATGTTCAAATCAGGAATTGCTTGTATTCTGAAAAAAAAAAAAAACTTTTATATATTTCTGTGTACTTCTGAAAAGTTTGCAATAACATATTTTTAATCTTCTGGAAAGCTATCACTATCAAATGTGATCAAGAAATTACCCCCAAATTAGAAGCAAACAATTGCCACGAAGTTCATGCCCTGAATAAATACAGAATCTATTTCTTTCTTGTCTTCTCCCCCTCCTCAACCATTGATATGCAGCACTGTTTGCCATAGATTATAGATTTTATAGAGCATCTGACTGACCACCAAATATGCAAATATTGCTCTGAATGGGATTAAAACTAGGTGAGATGATTATCAGAAAAATACTTTTTGTAACTGTCTCAAATATTTCATTTGATAAAGAAGGAACATAATAGGGGCCGCTGGGTGGCTCAGTCGTTAACTGTCTGCCTTTGGCTCAGGTCATGATCTCAGGGTCCTGGGATCAAGCCCCGCAGTGGGCTCCCTGCTCAGCAGGAAGCCTGCTTCTCCCTCTCCCACTCCCCCTGCTTGTGTTTCCTCTCTCGCTGTGTCTCCCTCTGTCAAATAAATAAATAAAATCTTAAAAAAAAAAAAGAAGGAACGTAATAGCATTTGTCTGGGCCTGTCTACTTTCAGCTAGTAATTATGCTACATATTTGTTGTCTTCCCAATCCTTTGTGTGTGTGTGTGTGTGTGTGTGTGTGTGTGAAATTTTTTAGACTTGTGCAAACTTACTCTTGGACAATAGGCTTTGTTGTTTATGTGGTACTACAAATGTAGCATGATATTTAACAAAAGAAGTACCTGGGCCAGATGAGGTTCATGTGTAAGTATGTGGTTTGGGTGCACATGAAGTACATTACAGATATGACTAATTCTAACTTCAAATTGGAATTTCATGCAGCCAACTCTTGGTTCTAATATACCATTGGGGAAATATTGATTATATGAACAATCGAAAGTCACAGTTCATCCAAAAAGGCACACTAATTACTAATCTTAAACTTCTTCCCCTTTCAACTTTATTGTTAAAGCAAAAAGAACAAATACGTGGGCAAATTTAGTTGACGTGCTGTACCTCTCCCTTCTAAGCTTAGGTTCCCCTCTTTGAAGTTGCTAACAAAGTGAAATTTCCAAGGGCAAGTGGCAAGAGAAGAAAAAAGGAAAGAAGGGGTATGAAATAAGTCATAACCTACCCAAGTAGCTTATTCAAAGAATGCATGTTTTTATAGTTAATTTCAGTGGCATCTGTAGATAATGGAAGTTATGCTTTAAATAAAAAAATAGATGTGGGCATGACCTCTTAATATACATTGTACTACAACTAAATAATGTGCCAAACATACTTATGCAGATACTTCACTTAGCTTTACTCACATAGGACAGCTGAGGATAAAAATATTTCTCCCTGTTTTTTAAAGGAATGATACAATAGAAGGAAGATCAGATATCACTGTGGAAAATCTAAGTTCAGGTTTTTGTTTTTGCCACTAGCTAGAGTTGTATTCTTGAGCCAGTCACCATTCTGTTATCCTTAATTTTCTCGTGTGTCAGTGGGGCTAGTATTTCTCGCAGAGATGTTGGGAAAGTTAAATAAGATTATGTACGTGAAAATAGTTTGCATCCTGAATGACAGTATGTTAATTTAGAGTAAGCTGATTTTATTAGAGTAATTTTTATTACCTTATTATTAAAATAAGCCAATATTTTTGCACATTTATTTATATTACTAATGTTAACAGAGAAAGAAATACATTTTTTCTTAAACCTTGAATGCATACATTTTCATTCTTATAATAATACATATAATGTTTGCCTTCACATAACTTAAGGTTCGCTCAAACCAGTTATTCTCACAATGCTAAGTGCTAGATTTGACTAGTTACTTCGTGTAGTGAACGTAGTTAGTTTACTTCATGTAGTTAATTTAATGAAATGAGTTGATTGGTTATTTAAGTGATATATAGATAATCCAAAGTGTGATCATCAAAATAATATATAATATAACCTTGAGGTGTTACTATTAGCTGGGTATAATAAAAATTGGTATTTGTGTAAATCTGTTTTCTATAGGATTTTTTTTAAATGTATGCCTTTATATTAGGATGTGCTAAGTTATTTTCTGTCACAAACAATCCCCACATCTTGGTGGCTTTACAAAATAAAAGGTTATTTTTTATTCATACTGCATATTCAGAGTGGATTGACAGGAGGGCCCTGCCTAATGTCCTTGCTCAGAGACTAAGGGTGATAGCTCTTCCTCTTTCAGTGTCCTTTCCTGATCCGTTTGGCGAAGGGAGCAGAGCATGGGAAACTGCACACTGGCTAATCGAGTTTCATATCAGTGCACACATAGTTTTCACTCACTTGACATTGGCCAAACTAACTTTTAGAGCCTAAGTGGGGAAATGCAATCCTACCCTGTGCTCAGAAGTACCCAGATATTTGGTGATAGCCCTAATTAATATCATAAGCAAATATACTCATTGACTTACCCCTCTTTTAAAGGTTACTTGATATTCAAACAAACTAAACATCATAAGAAAATATATTTTATATTTTAATTTGCTTTCCCAAACTTTGTCTCCCTTAATGCCATCACTAGGACTTTTTTTTTAATTTTTCACATGTAATATTGACTCCTGTTGTATTAGTGAAGGAGATTGTTTTCCCAAACCACCTCCCTGTACAATGGTTTCATCAGTGAAACTATCTCAAAATAAAAATAAAAATTGATATGTAAAATTCTCATTTTCGCTTTTAGGTAGAAATTTTGCTGTTATTGGTGATATTATTTAGGGATTCCATTAGCATGTAGAATATTGTAGTAATGATCATGTAACAAGGTCAAAATCATGATGATAAAAACACTAAAAACAGGAAATTAAATTAAAAGACCAAGTTATTTTTGATGTAGAGACGAAATAATGCAGGGGTCAGCAAACTATGGCCTGTGGACAAAATCCAGCCTGCCACCTGCTATGTAATTATTAGAGCACAACACACCCATTCATTTTAGTATTGTCTTTGGCTGGCTTTGTGCTATAACAGAGACCATATGCCCTGCAAAGCTGAAAGTATTTACTATCTGGCCCTTTACAGAAAAAGTTTGCCAACGGTGGACTAAAGGAAAGAGTGCAAAGCAAGGAAAAGGGATAGAGTTTGTAAAGAGAAGCCCTAGATTTGAGACTTAGTTCTAATATTTATTTACCGTGTGAATTTGACTACATCAAAGAAATTTTCTGAGTTGTTTCCTCATGTGAATATTCTAAGTGGCTTCCTAATATGTGAATAACAATAAATGTGCTTGCGACCTCATAGGATTTTATGAAAACTCTAAGAATAGTATATTTAATAATGTCTAACAACTATGTACAAAATATTGATCATTTTTCAAGAATATGCTGGGTTTTCCCCTCACTGTCCAATGAAGGTTGACATAGACCTTGTGACTCAAGTTCTGTGAACCTCTGGAAGGTATGTGGATAAGCTTCAAGGGTTTATAATCATGCTTCCTGGAGAGAGGGTCCACAGTGTGTATCAGATTCTCAAAGGGGTCCACAATCCTTGAAAGGGTTTAAAACCATTGGCTTAGATAATTTCTACTGTAATTTTCAGGCTGTAAAATATAATTTTTGCGGTACTAAAAATTGAGGGAAAACACCATATTAGAAACATAGCAGCAATATGCTCATGTAGATGCTAGCACACTAAATAATTGCTTGGAGAACTGAGGCTTGTGCTCAGAAGGAAACCATGAGAAACTGCAGTTCTCAAAATAAGAAAATCTTACTCTATTGCTGAGCTCTGAGTGATATTATAATGTCAGATATTTTCAGTTCTCCCAAACTCCAGTATATTCTGAGTTGTTTTCTGTAAACATGATAAGAAATGTTCTATTTTAGAAGACTAGAGTGCCACTGATCCCAATCCATGACATTCTGCATTTCAAAAATTCAGACTATGGAAAATAATTTTAAGAAAATGAAATTTAAGTGCCAGGAAAAGGAGCCAATGTGTTCCTTGGGCGATATAGTAGGGGCTGGAAATTGTAGGTCTATGATAATAGAAAGGAGGTTGTTATAAAAATGATACTCTTAATATGGATAATATTTGAAAGAAAAAAATGCATAGACCTGATTATAATTACGTTTCATAAAACTCTTTGTCTTTCTGCAATGTTTCCTGCTTAACTTTTATAAATGTTTGCTGAAAGTCAGAAGATGTGCCATGCTAATTGCCTTTCAAAATTCATAGAAACTCTAGGAAAGATATAAATCAAGGCAACTCAAGATAGGGTTTTTGTAGTTGAAAGTAGAGCTACCATACAACCCAGCAATTGCACTACTGGGTATTTACCCCAGAGATACAAATGGAGGGATCCGAAGGGGTACGTGCACCCTGATGTTTATAGCAGCAATGTCCACAGTAGCCAAACTATGGAAAGAGCCAAGATGTCCATCAACAGATGAGTAGATAAAGAAGATGTGGTGTTTATATACAATGGAATATTATGCAGCCATCAAAAGGAATGAAATCTTGCCATTTGCAACAACGTGGATGGAATTGGAGGGTATTATGCTGAGCGAAATAAGTCAATCAGAGAAAGTCATGTTTCATATGATCTCACTGATATGAGGAATTCTTAATCTGAGCAAACAAACTGAGGGTTGCTGGAGTGGTGGGGGGTGGGAGGCATGGGGTGGCTGGGTGATAGACATTGGGGAGGGTATGTGCTATGGTGAGCGCTGTGAATTGTGTAAGACTGTTGAATTACAGACCCGGACCTCTGAAACAAATCATACATTTTATGTTAAAAAAAGAAGAAGATAGTAGGAAGGGAAAAATGAAGGGGAAATCGGAGGGGGAGACGAACCAGGGAGACTATGGACTCTGAGCTCAAACAAACTGAGGGTTCTAGAGGGGAGGGGGGTGGGGGGATGGGTTAGCCTGGTGATGGGTATTAAAGAGGGCATGTATTGAATGGAGCACTGGGTGTTATATGCAAACAGTGAATAATGGAACACTACATCAAAAACTAATGATGTAATGTATGGTGATTAACGTAACATAATAAAATAAAATTTAAAAAATAGGGTTTTTGTTTATGTCAGTATAGAAAAGAAATAATATTCATTTGTGTGGCAAAATTATGCATGAAAATAGTGAAGAATTAATGGTATGCTCACTTAAAATCAAATCAAATTAAAAATTTAATAAGGAGTACATGTACATGATTAAACAAACACACAAGAAACAAATAAGTGGTATAAAAATTATAGGTTGACAGCTAAGTGTCCCGCCTGCAGCTGACCCCCCAATCTCATCCTCTACACAGAGTCAACCACTGTTACTTATTATTCTGAACATCATTTGGGTGTGTGGGTGTGTGTGTGTGTGATTAACATATACAGTCTTTTATTTTACAAGTGAAAGCTGCTCTCTACTCTGCTATTTGTGCATAATAATGGTCTTGAAAATTTTTTCTTATCACTTCCTAAAGATTTGCTTTATTTTAGCAGCTGCATAGTATTCCATTTTAACGATACGTTGTATCTCTACCCCATTGATGGTCATTAGTTTTTTGTCACTAGGAACAAGGCAACACTGGATGTTTAAATGTTATATAACATATCTATATACATATATAGATAATATATCCGTATCTGGATATATGTGTGTGTGCATATACGTCTATGATTTCACATTTCCTTGATCAATACCACTTTTTAACAGTCCTTCTGTTATGCTTGTTTTTTAAAAAAATCATGATTGTGACTATTTTATTGATACAGTTACAGATATAGATCGATCTTTTCTCCTGTATGGTAACATATGATTAATAGAAAAATAGAAAAATGCAGAAAAGTATAACAAAAGGAAAGTAACTAGCTATAACTACATTTCCTTATAGTCATGTTCCTGTGTGGGCTTACTTGATATAGTTGACATAGTTGGTATCATAATCACTGATTTTTTAGAAATATTTAACATGATCCTTATGGATTTTATAAATTTGAGCTGTTTGGCATAAGCTATCTGTCATTGGATAGGTTATTAATCTTTCAAATTAAAAACTAAAGACAATGGCTCAGATCTTTTAATATGAACTTTGAAGATCCAGAAAGTCATTGCTTAATCTACTTGGCATTTGTAATGGCTACTTGTTATAGACTGTACTGTTTTACCATTGTAAAAGGGAAAAAACAATTTTGTTCATTATTCTCAGGCAACATGTTCCAGTCATCTAAATTGTATAATCCAACATATGTCACTCAAACTGTGAGAGAAAGAATTCAGCATGCCATATAAATACCTAGTTATTATGAGGATTTATCTCACAATTATTCGTTTATGTAAGTCATCAGAGAGAGAGTTTTTTTCAGTGAAGCTACATGAGTGGAATAAATATTTGCATGTCTGCAAATGGCTTTCTTGCGTGAAAGATAATTTTGTCAGACATAAAATTCTGGAATCACAACTTTTCCCCATCACAACCCTGAAGATATTTCTGTATCGTCTTTTGGCATTTGCTGTTAGATAGGAGAAGTTTGATACTGGCCTGATTTTTCTTCCTTTATTAGTAACCTCTTTTCCCTAACTGTCTCTTTTTTTAATTGAAGATGTTCTTTTAATCTTGCAGTGGTTTCTTTTATTTTGTTAGTTTTTTTAACCTTTGTTTAATTATATTTTTTATTATTCTATTCTAATAATTATGTTTTTCCACCTCCAGGGACACTGACAATTTTTGTGTTGTTCTTTGCTCTCAGTTTTCTCTATATATTATTTACCTATTGAAATTCTTTCTACCTTTTTTTTTTGTAATTCTAGACATTCTTTTGTGTTCCATAAACTGCAGCAATAGTTAGAATTTTTACTATTTCAGTTCTCCTTAATTATCTTAAATACAGATTTTAATTTTGCAATTGCACAGTTTTCTTTCAATATTATACTATCCTACCCATCTCTTTTTCTTTACTTAATTTTGCCTTTAGATCCCAGTGAATTCTTTTTTTTTTTTTTTTTTTGGTGGCTTTAGGCTCCAGATTTATGGATCTAATGCTTTATTCTCTCCTATCGTTGTTTCTTTTTTTTTTAATTTTTTATTGTTATGTTAATCACCATATATTACATCATTAGTTTTTGATGTAGTGTTCCATGATTCATTGTTTGTGCATAACACCCAGTGCTCCATGCAGAATGTGCCCTCTTTAATACCCATCACCAGGCTAACCCATCCCCCTACCCTCTTCCCCTCTAGAACCCTCAGTTTGTTTTTCAGAGTCCATCGTCTCTCATGGTTCATCTCCCCCTCTGACTTACTCCCCTTCATTCTTCCCCTCCTGCTATCTTCTTTTTCTTTTTTCTTAACATATGTTGCATTATTTGTTTCAGAAGTACAGATCTATGATTCAGAAGTCTTGCACAATTCACAGTGCTCACCATAGCACATACCCTACCCAATGTCTATCACCCAGCCACCCCATCCCTCCCACCCCCCACCACTCCAGCAACACTTAGTTTGTTTCCTGAGATTAAGAATTCCTCTTATCAGTGAGATCATATGATACATGTCTTTCTCTGATTGACTTATTTCACTCAGCATAACACCCTCCAGTTCCATCCATGTCGTTGCAAATGGCAAGATGGCAAGATCTCATTCCTTTTAATGGCTGCATAATATTCCATTGTGTATATATACCACCTCTTTATCCATTCATCTGTCGATGGACATCTTGGCTCTTTCCGCAGTTTGGCTATTGCGGACACTGCTGCTATAAACATTGGGGTGCATCCTATGGTTGTTGCTAAACGTATTCTGGGCTCTGCAGTATACCACTTTCAGAGATGCTCTCTTCCTCTTATTCATTCATTCACTTGGGAAATATTTATTGAGCAACTATTAAGTAGTGTCTAGATGGTTGGAATACATCAAGCAAACAGACAAAAAACTAGTGAGAGATTTAACAAGGAACTAAATTATATGGCGTGTTACATGTTAATTATATAGCTGTGGGGAAAAAATAGACTAGGAGTGGGAGGTATAATTTTAAAGGAGTCTAAAAGGTGATATCTCTTTTCCAGTTTTCTATATGACTTGCTTTCACTTTGGATCTGTGTTCTTAACTGGTGGACATAGAGTGGGGATGGAGGCCCAGAAGTTCTTTTTCCTTAATTCAATGTGTGTAGGCTTAGTAGGAGGATAACAGAAGTAGAGTTAGCCACCAATTAGTACATTTCAGTTGACTTCCCTCTCCTGAGTGGAAAATCCTCCCATATTCTCCGTCTATAGGCTCTGAATTGCTATAGAAACAAGGAAATAGTATTCTTTTTCCTAGCTTTTGTTCTGAGCTATCTTTGAGACAGTCCTATTACCTTCCAGGTTTGGGCTTTTCTAATGGACTGAATTTAGGGCAAAGGAGTCCACATTTAGGGCAAGGTCAGGCCTTTTCCTAATTACCTCTTTTTTGCATGTGTTCATGCTTCACTTCAAGGTCCAATGAGGGTGTGCAAGAAATTAAGACATAAGGATGCTGCATGGTATGGATCAGTGGTTTTCATACTCCCTCCACACCCCACACCCCCTGGAATCTTCTTTAAATTAAACCTTATGAATTTCAAACAGATATAAAACAGATAAGTGGATCTATTTGTGTGAGTGTGAGTGTCTGTGGTGGGGCGGCAGTGGTAGGTTGCATCCAAGGGCAGGCAGCTTGCTTCTATTGCAGGGCAGGACTTGGAGGTCAGACAGATCTGTATGTAAACACTGGCTGTGACTTTTGATTAGCCCTCACGTGTTTTACTAACATTTCTGAGCCTTCGTATAAATAAGTCTTAAAACACGTTTTCCAGAATGTTACTTTGGGAATCAACTGAGAAGAAGATACCCATTTTTGGCTTAGCAAACCAAGGCACTGAGAGATTAAATAACATGCCTCAATCATGCAGCAAGTACATGGCATTAGTGAGGTTTTAAACCCACAGAGCCAGGCTACAGTGTTGGCACTTGTAACCTCTGACCTCTATGTTGCATCCTATCTTGAAAAAAATAGAATAGATATGTTTTATCATAAATTGTGAGTGAACTGATGGTAACTTTCTCTCTCCCTCCTAATGGTTAAGGACTTAGTTCTAGACTCCACTTTTCTAGATAAAGGGGCTATGCCATTGTTACCTTTGGAAAATTTACAAGTAATTGGCAGAAAATTGGCTTAAAAAGCATTGGACTCTGATGTGCCCTTCAACACTCTTTTTACTTATAAATTCTAAATTAAGCAAAGTATATCCATCTACCTTTACCATATGTGTGAGAAAACCTTGTATGATATTTAGGCTAAACGGCCTTACTGTTTTGATGTGGAGAATATGGTTCTTAAACATGTAAATGCACACTCTTGGTTTTCTTCTATAGTATATCTTTACAAAAAAATGAGATGCACGAATAAAATTATTTCGAGGAAATTTAATTTGTCAAAATCGAAGAATGCATGAGAATCGAATCTTATAGCGGAGATTAATCTTAAAGATGCCAGGGGCTGTTGAATTTAAAGTGAATTTAATCAATGCCCCTTAATGGTTTAGGTGATGTGTTCTTTCATCTAAATGACCTGACTTCAGCTGTCAACACTCAGGGTCGCTATCTGCATGATTATGCATCTTTCAGGTAGGTTAGCTGCCACACTCTCTCTTCTTTCTGACACAAACAGTAGTTGATGAGTTTTGCATTACTGCCCCAAGGCAATAGCCAAAGCAAGCATAGTTCCTTAATTTCAAGGTAAAATTGTATTAAATATAGACATTTGGCACTTGAAAACTTTGCATTTTATGTCAACCTATGCTACCTCATGACCACCCAATACTTGGTCTGTTTTCCATGTTTGTTTAATGAATGATGCAGTTAGAATTCTGTTGGTCATTTCAACTCTTAAATTTCCCAGTTTTGTTTAAAACAATGCAGATGCCTTAGAAAAATTCAGCTGCTTTTTCTCCCTCAGTTCATGGCACTTTGTATTGTGAATATAGAAAACTAATAGGCCCTCTGAGACGAGAGCCTGCCTAGCAATCTTCTGAGAGATGCCCTAGTAGTTCTTCCAAAACAACAGCCTCTGCTGTGATAGTTAGGAAGTTTACAACCCTTGCTCTTGAAGGTGGAGATACTCTGAGAGCTGCTAAAGCCTGCTTGGCTGTGTCAGTGAATGGTGAACTGCAGTAACTTCCGGCACTTCATTTCTGGGATTACTTTATTGGTTGAAGTAGCTATTTTTGTCTCACTGCATAATCTGCAAAAGAAGGAACCTGAAAAGAAAGTGTGGGCTCAACTCCTTCTAACTTTAAACATGTTTCAAGTGAAAAAGCAAAATCATCCTCGATGTCACCATTATTTTTATCAACAACTGGCACTGATTCTGAGCATCGGTGGCAGTACCTGAGCCATGAAAGTAACTTTTTATGGCCAGGAAAGGAACTTGAGCTGGCTGATACTCACTGACTACTCACCACTGTGGGCCAGTCACCATACTAAGACCTTTATGTGTATTATATCACATAATCCTCATTACTCTTTTACAAATGGGGAAGCTGAGGCACTGAGGATTTTTAGTCACTTTCTCAGGAATTAGAGGGGCAAAGCTAGCATTCAAATCCAGATATTTGGGCTCTAGAACCTAGAGTCTTAACCATTATGCCGTACTGACCTCGGTATACTTGAAAACAAATTTGAATGAGTATGTTTGACTTCTTTTAGGAAAATGATTGCAAGTCAAAGCTTTGCTTTTTTTGGCAACCCAGGTTATTAATGTCTACCAAGGTCCAACTTCTTAAAATGCAGAAAAATGTAATTATTTTTTGCATTTTTATGTCTGTTGTATTACTTTCAGGGTGGTTTGATGATAGATGAATTATATAGTTTTATCATTTTACCACTTACAGTGTTAAAGAAAAAATTATTTAATGATACTTGTTAAAGAAGGTAAGACAAACTATCTTTAGGACCATTGTGATAAATATAAGGACCACTGCCGTGGACTTTTGTAGTAGGGGAGAGAGACTGGGTTCAACTCTGAATATAACAAGGCGAAGTGGGAATTTATAGCCAAGGAGCAGGAAAGGAGTCAGTGGATAGAAAATTAGTAAGAGTGCTGTGAATTGTGTAAGACCATTGAATCACAGACCTGTGCCTCTGAAACAAATAATACATTATATGTTAGAAAAAAAGAAAATAGTAGGAAGGGAAAAATGAACGGGGGGAAATCAGAGGGGGAGACGAACCATGAGAGACTATGGACTCCAAGAAACAAACTGAGGGTTCTAGAGGGGAGGGGCGTGGGGGGATGGGTTAGCCTGGTGATGGGTATTAAAGAGGGCACGTTCTGCATGGAGCACTGGGTGTTATACACAAACAATGAATCATGGAACACTACATCAAAAACTAATGATGTAATGTATGGTGATTAACATAACATAATAAAATAAAAAATTGCACTATTTTAAAAAAAAAGAAAATTACTAAGAGAACACATTACGGGTAAGGGAGAATTTGGGCTAAAACAACTATCAAGATTCTTGCTGAAGGCCTGTTGGATGTTCAGATATCACCTTGGCGATGGTGGAGGATGAGGAACCCGATCAGATATGGAGAATGATCAGATTTTTAGGATGGGGCTTTCTGCCTAAACTGACTTAGCAGGATTCTTGCTAGAACTTGACTTTATAAGGAAGGACACAGGAGCCCAAGATTTAGTCAAAAAAGAGAGCTCAAAAGAGCCTGACCAAACTCTGGTCAATGAGAGAATCTTTGCTGAGAGATGGTACGGTTTTATTTATTCCTTGTTTTCTTTTGTTTTTTGTTTTTTAAGTAAACTCTACACCCAGCATGGGGCTTGAACTCATGGCCCCCAAATCAAGAATTGCAGGCTCTACTGACTGAGCCAGCCAGACCCCCTTATTTATTGATTTTATAGTTTATTGTTTGATACCATGTATGGTCAGGAATATGACATTAATTATGCTGAAGTTCCTATAGGAAAATTCCTTTAACAATAACCGTTAAAATATGATTTCCAGGAAATGTGTTATTATCATAGAAGTTCAGATTCCTGATTTATAATCTCTCTGAAAACATGGGAAAATTTGGGGCACCTGGGCGGCTCAGTGAGTTAAGCATCCAACTCTTGATTTTGGCTCAGGTCATGATCTCAGGGTCTTGAGATCGAGCCCACATGGGATTTTACACTGGATATGGAGCCTATTTAACATTCCCTCTTTCCTTCTCCCTCTGTCTGCACCTGCTCCCCCTCCCATGTGTGTTCGAGCTCTCTCTCTCTCTCTCTCTCTCTTTAAAAAAAAAAAAGTGGGAAAACTCATCATTCATATTTTTGCTAGAAGTAGTTCCCCATTTCTTTAGTGCTATTGGGTCATTTTTCTCCTTTCTTGGGATAAAGGGAGAATCAGATGATAGGCAGTTAAATAGCCATGAATTTGCAGCCATTTATAGAGATACTTCATTACACCTCGAATAGATCTCTGTTTATTGGCTGGAGCTTCAGATAAAATAGTTGGTCAACATTTAGTGGTCATGTTTTATCAAAAATGCGTATCTTTATGGAGCGCCTGGGTGGCTCATTTGGTTGAGCAACCTACTTTTGGTTTTGGCTCAGGTCATGATCTCAGGGTTGTAAGATCCATCGAGCCCTGCGTTGAGCTCCGCACTCAGCAGGGAGTCTGCTTGAGATTCTCTCCCTCCCTCTGCCCCTCCCCCCACTCACACTCACACACACTCTAAAATAAAGAAATCTTTTTTTAAAATGCGCAGATTATTACTGTTTTTTGGCAAAATTCCTTTGCCAAGGGAATTTCCTCTCAACTTTTAGCTTTCGATGTAGGTTATATAAAAGAATCTTGTTAGCAAAAAATGCGTGGTGGCAACTTAATCAGATATTCATGATTTTAGAAAAGTTCAAAAACCAACAAGAAATATGTAACTTCCTATAGATTTGCAACTTTACAATTGTGATGTAGGATTTTATTATATAAGTTGCAACTGAGGATGGCAAGGGAGCCATCTTGTGAAATACTGTTTGAACTGCAGGCCCGGGGCTTCGGCGCCAAGTGAAAGCGTGATGATGTTGAAGTTAAAAACAAAATGTCAAACAGTCCTTTGATGTAGTGACTTTAATTGACACATTTGTTTTAATGCCCCTATACTTTCTTTTCCAGTCTAACTAGGTAAAACAGCAAATATTGGTAGAATGGCATGTCCAGGTATGAATCCATACTCAGTGGTTATATAACTGAGAACTCTTAAGTTTGAGAAACAGTATCTATAGTCTTGATCCCAGATACTTAGCTCTGAGCAATTGAGCTAATAGTTTAAATCTCAGCCTTACCAGTTAACTAACTGTTTAAGGTTGAACATAGTATTTCACTTCAATAAACTGTAGTTTCCACATTCAGAGAGCGGGGATAATTAGTTGTGCTTAATCTCTTTGGGTTGTGAAAGTTTAATTAAATATCCATATGAAGGGATGAGCGCTATATCTAGCACATAGAGTGATGTTCAGTAAATAATAGTGTTGGCTGTTATTTTTTTATTGGTAATGAAAATTATTTCATTATTTTTTATTATTGGCAATAAAAACATAGTAATCGAGTAATACCATAGCCAGTCTAGAAGAGGTGCTGTGATCAAGGTCATCCAAAATACAGAGGGACAGAGGCAGATTTACTTGAGACTAATGAGAGTTAAGCTTCAGGACCTCCTCCCCTCACTTACATGGGTTTACTCCCTAATTTTGTATTCTTTTTCCTCAAGCTCCCCTTCCCCCACATTGTATAGCTTTAGACCCATAAACCCTGCCCCTGTCACAGGGGTATAAATTAGAATCACTTCTGTAGATATTTAAAAATACATGTGCACATTCCCTTCCCCTCCCATTGGAAGACAATAATTTAGTTGTTCTGGAGTGGATTTGTTTTTTAAGTTTCATATGTGATTCTGATGTGCACCCTTGTTTTAAACCCAGTGATCTGGAAGAACAATGTACAACTTTGTGAAAGTTCTGAAATGAATACATCTTTTTATCAAGACATGATTTAATTGTCTTTTAATTAGGATCACGTTTTTCTGGAGCCATATTTTTTCTTCATTGTTTGGTTAGGTCCTTTGCTATATAGCATAGCTATGACTTTGACTAGCTCATTTCACTTTGATTTCTAGGGTTTCCATAGTGTAGTGGTTATCATGTTCACCTAACACTTTGATTTCTGAAAGGCTTACTCTTTTTTTTTTTTTTTTTAGGTTGCTAAGTGAGCACACGCTGAATTTATATTGTTCTTTTTCTCACCTACTTCTAACATCTTACTCTTATGCCCTATAATATTAATGTTTTTCTGCATCTAAAATAGTTTAAATTGTTTTGTATTAAAGTAATATTTTAATTGTTATTTTTAGAGGTAATTTTTAAAATACAGGTTGTACAGATCAACCTGTCAGTTGTCTCTTTTCCTTGTCAGTCCTGAATAAAATTAAAAGCAGTAAAAAAATTCATACTGTAGAATTATTTAGATCTGAGCAAGTCTATTTAATTAAAATATGAGGTATTAATGAAAGCCCATAGATAATTATTTTCAATTCAACCAATTTTCTTAAACATCTGCTATAAGCAAAGCATGACACAAGACATGTAAAGGAAAGAAAAAATTTTAAAACAGAATCCCAAGAAGCTTATCACCAAGAAGAGAGGGAAAATCATGTAATTAAAGGGCAAGAATTCATGTTAAACTGAGTAATGCATAATTCCTCCAAAGGCAATAGAAAGTACTATGTTTGTTGAAAGAAAGCAGGATCCCACCTGGCTGGAAGGGTAAGGAATGGCTGGGTGTTGGAAGGGGGAAGAGAAAAGACAGACAGGATTTCAACATGTCAACTGAAGGGCCAAATTGGAGCCACCATCGGAACAAACAACATGAAACATGTAAAGAATCAGAAACATCCGCTCATTTTCTTCAACAAGTAATTATGACTCTGGTGTTACTGGAAGGTAGAACAATTGTATAACATGGAATATTGGGAAATGAGCAGTGGTGATTTGTACATAAAGACCTTGGAACACCTAGCATTTAAGAGGACTCTCAAGACTGAAGTCACTGTGCCCTGGGGAGAATGAACTATTTTGAGATGGATTTGGGTGAGAAAAGGCCACATTCGGGCTGTTTTGATGCCCTGAGGTAGTGGCAGTGGAACTGTTAAGCGGGGAAGGGAATCAAAGGATGGTGTTGAAGGGATCCACCCCATTGCCTACAAAACCATGTGGCTTTCGGATCTGGGTGTGAGGGAGATTTGAGAACTCGGCTGTGTGGTGACTGACTTAAGCCTAACAAGATGGTAACCGTGAGGCTGTAGTGTTGGGTCCTGGTATTGTCCAGATGAGAGAGTGGCAAGACAAAGTGAGTTGCCTGCTAGTCACCACTCAGAACAAAACCCTGAACTACTGTTGGGAGGGAGATGAAACTTGCCAATCTAATTATCTTTAAAGGAAAAATACTATCCAGAAGTCAAAGCAATAAATAAAAACTGAAGATAACCTGGTGCAGAAGAGATTTTAAGGGCTAAAGAGTTAGTAGAGGGGTAGCTTCATGCTGCATCTTTTCGTAACCCCACCATTTTGGTGAGACCCACAGCAAACGGCTGTTTGAGAACATTTTAGATGCAAGCTCCAAAACTTTTATCAGGTTCTTTTGAAAACCTGAGCCCTTAGGATGAGGAACTGCCATAATAGAATGCAGAGGGCCACCAGGAAGGGGAGACAGTAGGAAGGGAGCTTTGGGAAAGCATGTGTTTGTTTAGACATCCGGTGGAAATGCACCGGGGCTGTAGTGATGACTAAGACATGGTGCCTGACCTTACAGAATTGAGGATTACGGAACTGAGGATTACAGTCTGGTGAGCTAAGACTTAGAATAGGGAAATGTGTATGCAGGACGGAGGTCAAAGTCAGTCTTGGTGGTGTGTAGCAAGGGCTCAAGGGAGGCTTCCTGGAGAAATTAATATCTAACCTAAGTAATGAGGGATTCTTAGGGGTGAGCCAGGTGAAGAGTGGGTGGAGGAGGGTGTGTGTTTGAGGCAAAGGAATAAACATAGAAGAGCTGAGTAAGGAAGTAGTTAAGTTCGGTTAACCTATTCGAGTCTTTCATCTGTGTGGTACTTATTTTCACATAGGGTGAAATATTTGTCCCTACAAAAGAGTAATCAATTTACTCAGCACTTCAACTGAATAATTACTCCATTTCCAACCCACTTGTGAGATTTGAAAGAAAACAATATGTGCTATTCCTGTCCTTCTTCTATTCTTTTCTATTTTGTTCCATCTCATTCTACAGTAGCTCAGGCTATTCTCCAAAGTTCTTGTGTATGTCTTGATCAGAGGACTTACCGGTATCTCATATTTCCCTTAATATTGTAAATAAGTCATTTTTCATCTCATTTAGCACATTTGAGGCAGTGCTCAAATATAATGCAGTTGGTTTCTGCATATTTTTCATGTCTTCTGCTATTTTGCTAAGGTTTTCTCTATACAATGTTCAGTATTCCCCTGTATTTACCAGATATTTAATTCCACCCACAACTAATATATCTTTCTTTTTATAATAATTATTCCTTTTCTATGTTTACTGCCATTACACGTGCTAGAACTTTTGTAATACTATTTAATAGTTGTAAAATGGATGTCCTTCTTCCCCCCGATTTTAAGGGGATTCCTCTTGTGCTTTAATAGTGAGTATGATATTGAATGTTTTGAGATAGAATTCTGTGTTACAATAAGACAATAATTTTCTATTTCTAGCTTTCAGAGAACTATAAGAAATGGTGCAGATTATTGTCCAATGTCTTCTTGATCTATAAATGTCATGTATTTATAGATATTCTTCTTTTACTATTGTGCAGTATTTCAAATAGTAGAAATGTCTACAAAGAATCATATTGCACACAACCATCTATCCATCCACTTTCATAAAATCTTTTTTTATTATTATGTTAATCACCATACATTACATCATTCGTTTTTGATGTACTGTTCCATGATTCATTGTTTGCGTATAACACCCAGTGCTCCATGCAGAATGTGCCCTCTTTAATACCCATCACCAGGCTAACCCATCCCTCCACCCCCCTCCCCTCTAGAACCCTCAGTTTGTTTCTCAGAGTCCATAGTCTCTCATGGTTCATCTCCCCCTCTGATGTCCCCCCCTTCATTTCTCCCTTCCTACTATCTTCTTTTTCTTTTTTTTAACATATAATGTATTATTTGTTTCAGAGGTACAGATCTGTGATTCAACAGTCTTGCACAATTCACAGCACTCACCATAGCACACACCCTCTCCAATGTCTATCACCCAGGCCCCCATCCCTCCCACCCCCCACCACTCCAGCAACCCTCAGTTTGTTTCCTGAGATTAAGAATTCCTCATATCAGTGAGGTCATATGTGAGTCATGTCTTTCTCTGATTGACTTATTTCGCTCAGCATAATACCGTACAGTTCCATCCACGTCGTGGCAAATGGCACGATTTCATTCCTTTTGATGGCTGCATAATATTCCATTGTATATATACACCACATCTTCTTTATCCATTCATCTGTCAATGGACATCTTGGCTCTTTCCATAGTTCAGCTATTGTAGACATTGCTCCTATAAACATCAGGGTGCATCACCAAAGGCAAGGGAAGCAAGGGCAAAAATGAACTATTGGGACTTCATCAACACAAAAAGCTTTTGCATAGCAAAAGAAACAGTCAACAAAACCAAAAGACGACTGACAGAATGGGAGAAGATATTTGCAAATGACATATCAGATAAAGGGCTAGTATCCAAAATCTATAAAGAACTTCTTAAACTCAACACCCAAAGAACAAATAATCCAATCAAGAAATGGGCAGAAGACATGAACAAACATTTTTCCAAAGCAGACATCCAAATGGCCTACAGACATATGAAAAAGTGCTCAACGTCACTCGGCATCAGGGAAATCCAAATCAAAACCTCAATGAGATACCACCTCACACCAGTCAGAATGGCTATAATTAATAAGTAAGGAAATGACAGATGTTGGCAGGGATGCGGAGAAAGGGGAACCCTCCTACACTGTTGGTGGGAATGCAAGCTGCTGCAGGCACTCTGGAAAACAGTATGGAGGTTCCTCAAAAAAGCTGAAAATAGAGCTACCATACGATCCAGCAATTGCACTACTGGGTATTTACCCCAAAGATACAAATGTAGGAAAATCTTAACATTGCTTCACGCTGTTTCTGTTGTTACTGTTTTTAAATGAAACAGTACAGGAAGTTGAAGGCCCTTTATCATCCTTCCCAGTCTCACTGGGGCACCAATTCTGCCCCCCCATTCATCAACATTCATTGACCCATTGATCTTATCTCCCCCTTTCACAGATACCCATGCTTCTAGATATGTTTGGGTCTGTTTCTGAGCTCTCTGTTCTGTTCTGATTGGCCTCCCTCTCTCTGTCCAGTAGCCCATTGTCTTAATCATACTGTTTCTTAATAGCTATAGTAGGTCTCCAAATTATGCAAGACAAACCTTACCACCTCATTTTTCTCCCCATATTCAAATATTTCTTAGCTATTGTCGGTCCTTTACTTTCTTACAGAATTTTATA
The DNA here is from genome assembly GCF_037043125.1 of Eumetopias jubatus. Lineage (NCBI taxonomy): Eukaryota > Metazoa > Chordata > Mammalia > Carnivora > Otariidae > Eumetopias > Eumetopias jubatus. The sequence goes on from NW_028274818.1 coordinate 40,244,475, forward strand.
AAAGTTCATAAAATTCCACTGAAAACTCTTTCAAAATATTTGTTGCAATTGTATTTAGCATAAATTTAGTAAAATTAACACATATATCTCTTCATCTCTTCAGGTTTCATTTTTTGTCATTTATTTTGCAACTTTTTTGGTAATTTTATCTATAAAATACTTACATGTTATTTATGATATTTGTTCTTAGCTACCTTTATTGCTAATGTTATTGTGATCCTTTGATTTTGTACTACATTTGCTGATTGGTTCTTTCTGGGAGTATAGGAGTGTTGTGGTGTGTGTGATTAGAGCCCAGTCACTGGGCCTAAAATACCTGGGTTTGAATCCCAGCTCTCCCACTTCACTAGCTGTGTACCCTTGGGAAAATGATTTAACCTCTCTGTGCTTCAGTTTCCTCATTTGGAAAATGAGAATATTAGTACCTACCCCACAGTGATAATTGTGAGAATTAAGTGAATTAATATGTTTAATTGCTTATAAGAGTACCTAGCACTAGCACATATAAATACATTGCATTATTGTTGTTTTTCTTGACTTTGAATCTAGAAAACTTCTTCGTGCCTTTTTTTTTCTTGGCTTTATTATATAGACAAGTATATCATCTAAAAAACAATAATAGCTTCAACTTTTATTTTCTCATTTTACACCTTTTTTTAAAAGCCTATAGCATTGACCTACAATAGAATATAATAGAGAAGTCATGAGGATGATGTGTTTGTCATGATCCTTATCTTAAAGTCAATGCTTTCAAGCTTCATCGTAAGTATAAGTCAGCTATTACCTTTTTAATTTAAAACCATGCTAATAAAATTTCATTTCTGGTTTGCTAAAGGTTCTATCATCAGTGGGTATTCACTTTTATTAAATGCCTTTTCTGCATCCTTATATTTATAAGGCCTTCCAGGTTATACTCAGGCCCCTACAGGTCCTATAATTTTTCAATCTCATTATCCTTAAGAGTACGTTTAGACTTAAAATTCTGTTTGATTGGTATTAATATTGTTATGTTGACTTTCTTTGGATAAGAATTTGCTGACAATCCTTATTCATCCCTTTGTTTTCATCTGATCTGTGATATTTTTAGAAAATCTAATCATCTGTGTTTAATCTATTTACATAAATTGTGATTGTTTATGTATTTGGACTTCTTTCTTGTTAATGTCATCCTCTTTCTTTGTTCCTTTTTTTCACTACTTTCCTACTCTTTTGTTGGAAAGATAGTGGTTACTGTTATTCTTGAACACAATTTTTGGCTACTTATTTATGATTTCTAGCATTTTAGCCAAATTGTTTATTTATTGAACCTCCCCATTCTCCCATCCATCTTGTTATCATTGTCCATTGTTTACTTTTAGTGTTTGTGTGCATGTTCATATATGTGCACATATTTTGCAGTTAATAGTTGACTATATTTTCTGACATTTTTTTCCACTTCCATGCCCACTTCTGTCTCTCTTACACTATATTTTCCTTTTGGGTTCCTTTTCTTCTTTCTGATGTACATACTTTCTCAAGCATACCTAGATAGTGATTCTAGTGAGGGTTTTCTGGAGGAGGTAAGGTTTCTTGGACTTTGTATGTCTGGAAAATGCTAAAATAAGACCTTTCATTCTTCTTTGATAGCTTAGCTAAATATAAAATTTCAGGGTAATGGTTATTAGCACTTTGACGATATCAGGACTCCCATTATTTTCCAATGACTATTATTACTCATGTGTTGTTCCTTTTCCCTGATAGCTCTTTAGATTTTATCTTTATTTCTATGTTCTTTGGTTCTCTATGATGTGTCTAGGCATGGGTATATATTTATTTATCATATTTAACACTAAGAGTGCACTTTCAATATGAATCCACAGGTCTTCAATTCTTGAGTTCTCAGCTAACAATATTTTAAATATTGTCTCCTTGCTAGTCTTTCCATTTTCTCCTCATATATGATTGTTGAGGTCTCTTAGTCCTCCTTGTCTGTCTCTTAATACTTCTTTGTGTTTTTATTTTAAATCCCTTTTCCTTTCTGTGTCAAGTTCTACATGAATTATTCAGTATTGCCTTCAAATGCACCAGTCCTTCCTTCACCTATATCAGTCCATTTCATCTATTTTATTTCCCTAAAAATAGCTAATATGATTCGTTTCCAAGATTTCTTATTTATCCCTTTTCTTATCTACCTGTTTATATTTTTGTACCTATTTATTACAAAATTTTAATAAAAAATTTATTTTCTTTAAATCTCTGGATATTCTAATCTACTTCTTTCAAAATTTAATTTGGACTGTCCCCTGAAATTATTTTCACTTGGCATGAATTCCTGATGCAGGTGTTAACTGTGTTTATGTTTCTTAGCATTTAATTTATTTATAGACTTCTTATTTAGAGGCTCATGTTGAGTAGGATGGTTTATATTCCTTTCTCTTTTTCATTCTCTTTTTACTCCTCCCTCTTCATTTATCCTTGGGTCCTTGCTGAATTTCCTGATGTAATACATTAACATTTATTATCTGAGTAGGGAGTTATTCCAGACTCTCCTTGGGTCTCTTCTCTTCAGTACTTAAATGCTGCATATTGAGAGCAGTTTTGGCCTCTGTGTAGATTCAGCATTTAAGTAGACCTAACTTCCTTTCAGAGATCAGAGTCAACATGGAACCAAACTTCTGCTACACACTTTTTTTTAAATATTTTATTTATTTATTTGACAAAGAGATAGAGAGAGAACACAAGTAGGCAGAGAGGCAGGCAGAGGGAGAGAGAAAAGCAGGCTCTCCACTGAACAGGGAGCCCAATGTGGCGCGTGATCCCAGGACCCTTGGGATCATGACCTGAGCCAAAGGCAGACGCTTAACTGATTGAGCCACCCAGGCGCCCCTCTGCTACACACTTTTTAAGTGCAGTGTTTTAATGGGGATATTTCTCACATACATACTGCCATCCTTGGTTTTCTATATAGCAAATCTTTAGTCTATTTATGTACCTTCATTAATATTTAAAGAAAAGTTGGTAGGGGTGGCTGGCTGGCTCAATGGGTGGAGCGTGCCACTCTTGATCTCAGGGTTGTGAGTTCAAGCCCCATGTTGGGTGTAGAGATTACTTAAAAATAAGATCTTTTTTTTTTAAGATTTTATTTATTTATTTGACAGAGAGAGAGACACAACGAGAGAGGGAAGCCAAGCAGGAGGAGTGGGAGAGGGAGAAGCAGGCTTCCTTGTTGAGCAGGGAGCCTGATGGGCTCCATCCCAGGACCCTGGGACCATGACCTGAGCCAAAGGGAGACGCTTAATGACTGAGCCATCCAGGTGCCCCCAAAATAAAATCTTTTTATTAAGTTGGTAGATAGCATATTTATTTGATTTTATTAACAATTTGGAATTTTTTGAATTCTAGTGTTTTCTTCCTCTTTCTGTCCTGAGTATCTAGCACAGTAGTTATTATTGAATAATTTGTCATTGAACAGAATTAAATCATACTGATTGCTGTGATGATATTTGATTTCTTCTTTTTTGCATACAACTTAGTGCTGACCAACAGAATTGGTCAGAGTAAAGTAATAGTATGCAATATTTTTACCTAAATTTTCTCTCCATGGGATTGGAGTAATAGAGTTCCACCTTCTAAATTAATAGTAAAGTAATAATATGCAATATTTTTACCTAAATTTTCTCTCCATGGGATTGGAGTAATAGAGTTCCACCTCCTAAATTTTTGGTCAGAATTATTTAGATTTTTTTTAATGTGTTTAACTCTTGAAGAGTCCACATAAATGCAATTTCAAATTGTTGCTTTTATCGTTGCTTTTGTCAATAAATGTAATCATAAACTACAGTTTCCACATTGAATGCTAGCTAAGAGAGCAAAGATTTTCATGAACTACCTATTAGTCAAAAAGAATTCTTAAATATGGAATAGGTACACTGCAGCCAACAAGTCCAAATACTTTGTGTTATTCACTACCAGTAAGTCTCACTCAAATGGTAGAAAGACTATGATTATCCAAAAGTATTGCTTATTACACATCTAGCCTGACATTTTTCAATGGAAGGAACTTGTTTGTTAAAGTTGGCCAGTTGACAGGCTTTCAGTAAATCTCAAGTACACAAAGCCAATAATGTACTTGGGGCTTATCAACTTATCATTATGAATATTTGATATTTCCCCATAACAGATATATCTTTAATAATCCAAGTTTTATATAATGGTAGTGGAAGGCTAAATTAGAACATCTCAAATCACAAATGCAAACATGATTGATTCAATCCAGCTTCAGGCCTGCAAATGAAATGAAAGCTTGGCTCTTTGACCAAGAGGAGCCCTCGGAAGACCCGTAACAGAGGTGTTTGGCTCTCTCTTCACTGCCTCTTGGAAAAGCATTTGGCCTTTGCGTAGAGTTTATGCTCTTCTTTTGACATACAGCATCATCATATTTTTTGCATAGCCATATTTATCTTTAACTTCTTTATGATTCTGTCCTAGAAGTTGTGCTTAAAGAGTTATTCTCCTGCCCTTTTTTTGTAGTATTTTATAGTCATATTCTCTTTAAATTTGATGATTTAATCCATTCAAATATATCAGTGTATAATGTGAGGCAAGTACACCATTTATTTCCAAGTAGCTTTCTTTTTTTTTTATTAATTCTATTTTATTATGTTATGTTAGTCACCATACATTACATCATTAGTTTTTGATGTAGCGTTCCATGATTCATTGTTTGCGTGTAACACCCAGTGCTCCGTGCAATACGTGCCCTCCTTAATATCCATCACCAGGCTAACCCATCCCCCCCATCCCCCTCCACTCTAAAACCCTCAGTTTTTTTCTCAGAGTCCATAGTCTCTCATGGTTCATCTCCCCCTCTGATTTCCCCCCCTTCATTTTTCCCTTCCTACTATCTTTTTTTTTTTTTTTTTAACATACAGTGTATTATTTGTTTCAGAGGTACAGGTCTGTGATTCCTCAGTCTTACAAAATTCACAGTGCTCACCATAGCACGTACCCTCCCCAATGTCCATCACCCAGCCCCCATCACTCCAGCAACCCTCAGTTTGTTTCCTGAGATTAAGAGTCCCTTACGGTTTGTCTCCCTCTCTGGTTTCATCTTGTTTCATTTTTTCCTCCCTTCCCCTATGATCCTCTGTCTTGTTTCTTAAATTCCTCATATCAGTGAGATCATATGATACTTGTCTTTCTTTGATTGACTCATTTCGCTTAGTATAATACTCTCTAGTTCCATCCATGTCATTGCAAATGGCAAGATTTTGGGGGTTTTGATGGCTGCATAATATTCCATCCACACACATACCCCACATCTTCTTTATCCATTCATCTGTTGATGGACATCTTGGCTCTTTCCATAGTTTGGCTATTGTGGACATTGCTGCTATAAACATTGGGGTGCACATACCCCTTTGGATGACTACATTTGTATCTTTGGGGTAAATAACCAATAGTGCAATTGCTGGGTCACAGGGTAGCTCTATTTTCAACTTTTTTTTTCTTTATTATGTTATGTTAATCACCATACATTACATCATTAGTTTTTGATGTAGTGTTCCATGATTCATTATTTGCGTATAACACACAGTGCTCCATTCAGTACATGCCCTGTTTAATACCCATCACCAGGCTAACCCATCCCCCACCCCCTCCCCTCTAGAACCCTCAGTTTGTTTCTCAGAGTCCATAGTCTCTCATGGTTCGTCTCCCCCTCCGATTTCCCCCCTTCATTCTTCCTCTCCTGCTATCTTCTTCTTCTTCTTTTTTTTTTAACATATAATGTATTATTTGTTTCAGAGGTACAGATCTGTGATTCAACAGTCTTGCGCAATTCACAGCGCTCACCCTAGCACACACCTTCCCCAATGTCTATCACCCAGGCCCCCATCCCTCCCACCCCCCACCACTCCAGCAACCCTCAGTTTGTTTCCTGAGATTAAGAATTCCTCATATCAGTGAGGTCATATGATACATGTCTTTCTCTGATTAACTTATTTCGCTCAGCATAATACCCTCCAGTTCTATCCATGTCGTGGCAAATGGCACGATTTCATTCCTTTTGATGGCTGCATGATATTCCATTGTGTGTGTGTATATATATATATATATATACATATATATATATATATATATACCACATCTTCTTTATCCATTCATCTGTCGATGGACATCTTAGCTCTTTCCACAGTTTGGCTATTGTGGACATTGCTGCTATAAACATCGGGGTGCATGTACCCCTTCGGATCCCTACATTTGTATCTTTGGGGTAAATACCCAATAGAGCAATTGCTGGGTTGTATGGTAGCTCTATTTTCAGCTGTTTGAGGAACCTCCATACTGTTTTCCAGAGTGGCTGCACCAGCTTGCATTCCCACCAACAGTGAAGGAGGGTTCCCCTTTCTCCACATCCTCGCCAACATCTGTCGTTTCCTGACTTGTTAATTTTAGCCATTCTGACTGGTGTGAGGTAGTATTTCATTGAGGTTTTGGTTTGTATTTCCCTGATGCTGAGTGATGTTGAACACTTTTTCATGTGTCCAAGTGGCTTTCTATTTATCCTATCACTACTTACTGAATAATCAACTCCTTCTGTCTTGACTTGAAATATATTTACCAAATTTTCATATACATGCTGAGGTCCTTTTCTATGCTTTCTGTTGCTTTCATTCATTAGTTTGCCACATAGTTTTAGCTCTTAAAAGTATTAGATAACATCTTTTTAATTTGGAAGTAAACTTTGCCTCACATTAGTCTTCTTTTAAAATATTTATTGACTGTTGTTAATTTTATTCCAGATGAATTTTGGAATCATCTCATTAAGTTGTAAAATTTTTAAAACTATGGGACTTCGATTGCAAAGGTAGTAAATTTATTAATTAGTGGGGGAGAAATTTAATTTTGTTATAAATTCCCACACAGAGATATTCTATTTTTCTGTATTTTTTTCTTTGCCTCTTTCTAAAGTATTGTGAGATTTTTAGATTTATGTGTCAGTCAGTGAAGAAATACTTTTCAATTACCAATTATGCACTAGTTAGTAAGTCAGGAAGGTTTGAATTATAGTTGTAAAAAAAAAATATATATATATATATATAAATAATAAATCAACCTCCACTCATGGAACTCATAGTCAAGTGGGGAATATAGACATTAAATAAACTTACAAATAATTAAATAATTGCCAAGTATGCACAGTGCGTAAAGAGGGGTATTATTTATTTGTAGCATTAATAAATGATCCCAGAAAAATGGCCTGTTCACTTGAGACTATTCAAATGAGAGTGGCATATTTGGGTCTCCTGCTAGTTGATCCACTTACAATGGACTTATAGTAGCTTTCCACGGAAGACCTTTTCCTTAGAGTGATGTGAAGCAGCAGTGATAGTTGTTCTAGTGATGTACTCACATAAATATCAAGGGTTGGCCCATAGGCGTTGGCCTGGCTTCCCTCCAGATCTCTGGCACAGACTACATACAGTCTCTTAAATTTCACTGTATTTTATCCTGTAGCATATTGCTAACTATTAGGTGGCGGGGATGGGAGCTAAATTATACTGCTTGTCAATTTCTGTGGTATAAATATTCCTACCATAGCTGATTCCAGGCTACCAATGTGAAGTCAGCTGACTTGTAACACTCCTGAAGATTTAATACTTGATCTCTCAAGTGAGCTCCAGTATACCCCCAACCCCAAGGTCCTGTCATCTGGTTTCTGCTTAACCCCACCTCCTCCAAAGTCATGCCCCATCCCTGGTCAGTCTTATCTATTCCCTCAAGCTCTTTGGAAGCCACTCCTTTCACTCTCTTATTTTATATATGTTATGCCATAAACTGACTTCTGCTCTCCTAAAGGGATTCATTTTGTTGTGAACACCTTAATTTAGGAGTTAAAAGAAAACAAAACTTAATACTGTTTCTTTTCCCTTTTCTTCTTGCTGTAACAATCCATTTTGCCCTGAGGCAATGAAGATGCTGCTAACTGACCAGGGAAAGAGTCAAGAAATTCAGACAATCACAAGGATTAATATTTTAAAAGCTTAGCATACTGCTTAGAATCAATGGATACCTTTCATAAATCCATGGATAGTATCAAGTTATTTAACCAGTGCCCACTCTTTGGTTAAAATGTGTGGTAAATCTGTGGAGGGAAGTCTCCTCTTAATTTACACAGGAAGAGAGGGAAGAAAGCATGAGGAACCATCCTCTGAACAGCCATTTCAGTCTCTCACCCAGGGAAATGTGTGGGGAATTGTAGGCATTCCCTTTATGTCAGAAAACTGTTGGGTCACTGTGTGTGTCTGTCCATAGGAAGTGGTCAGTGTGTGAAGGATGTCACCTAGGAGGCACAGATTCATCATAAAGCTCAGTATAATGGTAATGAAAGATATATTTGGAAGGCAAAACAGAAGACACTCAGAGAAGAGTCCTATCAGGATCCTTCATTCCTACTCCCCTTGGTCTCTCTTCTGCTAACTTTGACTTGGAGGCAGTAAAAATGAAGTACAAAGATGCCAGAAAGCACCGGTCTCCAATTTTTTGATCAATGAAAGGTAGATTGACTTTCCTTAGATTTTGAATTCTCTTTGGATCTTGGGTCATTGCATTGGTGATGTAAACAGGCTTTCTGAGGAAATCCTCTGTCAGCTTTTCTGAAGATGTTCCAGTGGCCTCCAGGCTGATTCTGAGTCAATGATGGATGAAAATTTGGAGCCTTTGTTTCTTATGCCCGTTTAACTTGCATGGAGCAGATCAAATTGAGCTCTCTGACAGCTAGACTTTTATTTTTTGAACATTAGAGCCTATTTATAGCAATGTCACAGAATTAAAAAAAAGTTGTATTATCTATCAATCTATCACAGCTGCTAACTTGGGAAATGAATGGGTGAGCTCTGGTGTGCTGCCCTGGGCAACTGCTCTGTCCCAGGGAATCCTGAGGGGCCTGGACAAATCCAAAGCAAAACTCCTCACTGGGTTTGTCAACACTGTTGCCCAAGAAACTCAGATAAAGTCATCATAAGAGAAGCCAGTAACTCAAATGATGAGGGTTTGGAAAAGAGAAAGGTAGAAATTTATTTCGGGTGCCAGCAGCTGGAGGAGGTGGCAGGTTCAAGTCTTAACAAGTGACCTCTCCACTGGTAAGATGGACACCTAGAGTTTTATAAGGGAAGATTAGAGGCAAGGGGTTACATGAAAGAGAGCAGGCAGAGAGTGCGTGATCATGGGCGAGGGTTAGTAGGTGTTCAGCCCATGGTCATGGGCAGGGAAGGGGTCCTGTGGGGTGAAGTCTTCTAGGCACTCTATTGCAATCAGGGCTTTGTGGTCTGGTGGCTAGAATGTTTAAAAAGTGTGGTAAGAAATAAGCACAATGGACTTTAGTTAGAGCATGAGTTAAGCTGTCTTGTCTATTTCTGGTTTTAACTGTTGGACTCTACAGTTGAACAAGAGGGCTCACTAACAGTATCCCTTATTTTTCATCTCTCGTCCTTCCTGGTGGTAGGTTACTTCTTATGGATATAACTCTGAGGACCTTTGTCCCCTTAATCAAAAAGAGAAAATGGGATGGAATAGGATGACTCAGAATTCGGCCCTACCTCAGACCACGTAGTTATTCATCTGGAGAGGCAATAAAGAACAATGTTGGATCTTAGCAAGATTGTCTGGAATAATCAAAGAACCTATGTCAAAACAGTCCACCTGCTGACTTAGCATAGCCTTCTTGTTCTTGCTACTCTGCTTATTGATGTTAGAATACAGAACAGGGTTGAGATTGTTGAGTTCCATTCTTGGATAGCATTCAGAAATAGTGCACTGTCCCAAATAGTTCAGCTTAAAATTTTTCCCTTAAAATTACCTTCATACAAGATCTCTGGGCCCTTTTCACACTTTCCCTGGATGTATCCTTTGCACATATTGTTCTGGTGTTCAGCACTCCAAGGCATTTGTAGATAGGAACAGATGGGAGGCAAATGAGTTAAATGTGTAGATGTCATATGTGAAAAGTTGCCTTCCTCTATGCATGCTATTTTGCCAGTGCTCCTTCTAAAGAATGGCATCCACAATTTGATAGAACATAGTGGAAAACACTGTGTAATCATGACCCCATTAATCTGGCTATTAAATAGTTTGCATACTGACTGGGCTAAATACATTGATCTGCTAATCTTTACTACTACCAATAGTATGATTAATAGTAATTATAATAATAATGATTATAGCACCTAAATATATTGAGCACATACAATATGAAAAATTTCCTGAGCACCTTTCATGTGATACCTAACTCAATGAGGGTATATAATAATAGCAATATACCTTTTGCCAAATGAGGATATAATTTACTGAAGGCCACGTATCTCTTGAGTCATGAATCCAGGAATGGTTGTGATATATTGCCAAACTCTTACAGAGTATTTATCCTTATTTTTATTTATTTATTTATTTATTTGCAAGAGAGCACGAACAGGGGGAAGGAACAAAGGGAGAGAGAGAAGCAGACTCCCCATTGAGCAGGGAGCCTGATGCAGGCTCGATCCCAGGACCCTGAGATCACGACCTGAGCCGAAGGCAGATGCTTAACCGAATGAGTCACCCAGGCGCCCTTTTCCTTATAGTTCTTTCAATCAGTTAATTTTAGACTTTAAAGTAAATGCTTTGAAAAGCCATGATGTTTGCATACATTACTATATATCTGTGGTCTTTTTATTAGATGATCAGTATTTAACATGCTAAAAGACATTGGTAAATCCAAACATCTAATTCCATCTGATACAAACATGAATTTACCTTATAAGCTGTATGATATAAACATGCATGTTCCTCACCTCACTGAAAAGTTGCACTGAGATGACAAAACATGAAAATAATGGGGGGATGAGGAGTCCACAGTGTGCTGAAGGCAGGGAGGGTGTTGAGGGAACCACAACAGGAATGGATTTGGGGATGATATGAAGCGTATGGATTCAGATGACAATGAAATTTGAATTAAGGAGCCCACATCCCAGGTACAAGCAAAACAGGATTCTAAAAAGAAATTTTTTCTAAGGGAGCCTCCTAAAGACACCAAAATTAGAAGCAGAAGTGAGCCCATGGCCGATAGCCTGTAAATTAATCAAAGTTCTGTGGAACCACTAATCTTAACTTGCATAAGAGCTATTTCCAGTCCGCCTCCAGAATAAAGCTGTGACTACAATTTTTCAGTTTGGGAGGGAAAGCACAGTGAAGAAGAGTAAAGTTGCTAGGCAGATTTCAGTCCATGCATTCTCCACAGATAACATTTTCTAGAGATTTAGTCACCTCCCCACCTCCCTGGTACTGAGGGGGACACCCTTCTCTCCCTTCTACCTGTAAATGTCTCCTGCAAAAGGATGACCTGTATTCAGTTTTCAGAGTGTCTGATGTGTCCACAGTTTCTTAAAAATAACCACCTTAAAATGATCAGTATGCCAAAGAGACATATCTTGGGGTGGCAAAATTTGCTTCCCTAGACCTTCGAAATCCTCAGAACATTAAAATAGTTAAATAATTTCAAGGTTTTGGTTTTTACTTTTTGGTACGTGCTTGAATGAAAACAGGATTATTTTAAAAGTTGTTATTAAACTTTAATCTTTAAATAACTTTAGCATATTTGAATTCCCTTAAGTCAAGGCAGTATACTCTTCTCAATAAATGACAATGAAAGCTCTGTAGTTAACAGTATTATCAGTATAGAGAGACAGAAGGAAATTTAATTAAAATATTGGCTTTATTGCATATGTTACCCCCTTGGTTTTCATCATCTATTTTAATTGGAACATTAGCTGTACTTTGTAGATTATTGAAATGTTTGCTTATTGAAGTATTGTATATTAAAATCTATTTAAGAGGGATTCTTAACTAGTTGAAATCTGTGATTAATATCTTTTAATATTGGGGAATATCTGAATTACCCTTGAGGTTGTTAAAAAAACAAAAGTTAACTGAGTAAATTTGAGAATCTAACTGGCTTTATTAAATGATTCATGAATCAGGCAGCATCCCATCTAACAAGCAGAGGGGACCTCTGAGGAATTGTACAACACATAAAGTTTTTATAGAATAAGTGTGGGGGCGAGAAAGTTACTAACAAAAGAAAAGAATTTTCCAGGCAAGGTAGCTATGCCTGAGAGGGAAGAATAGGAGGTCTTATCAGGCAGATCACCTCATCTTCCTTTGGGGGAGGGGGTGATGGAGAGGGCCAATGTGGCAGACACTTTGCCTCTGATAGGAAAATTCCTGACTAGTTAAGGTTAAGACTAAGACTACATTAATGGGTGAAGTTGAAACTGCAGTTAGATGAGCTATTAATCCCCAGGTTGGGGATTCAGCCTAAGTGGTGCCATTTTGGGCCTGTGGTTTTGTAGCTGGGGCATAGGAGAGCAAGAGCACCTGGCTCCAGGGGCCCCAAACAGACCATGTTCAGACACTCGCTGCTGACAGAATCTGAAGGCAGAGAAATGAATGGTGGTGAAACCAGAAAGGAATTTATTTCAGTGAGGCCAACACCGGGAAGACAGTGGACTTACGTCTCAAAAACCGTGTCCAAAAAGCCAATAATACTTTCAGGTTTACATAGGAAAACGTGGGGCAAAGTGGGTGGGCACGTGCTGAAGGTTAAATCCATCACTGTCTTGGAGTCAGTTACGGGCAGGGTCTTGCTGGTTCCAGGCAGACTTTATGGCTTGAGGGGGTAGTGTCTGTCTCCTGCCTGTGCCACCCAAGCGGAAAGTTTGAGATCAAAATGGAGACACCCCAAGCCCTCTTTCAGTTTTCTTTGTTTTCTTTTTAACAAGGTCATATGTTTTAAACTATTACTTGTTTATAAACAACCGAAAACAATTTTTTTTGTGTGTGTGTGTCTAGGATTTGGAAATATCTCACCGCGCACAGAAGGGGGAAAAATATTCTGTATCATCTATGCCTTACTGGGAATTCCCCTTTTTGGTTTTTTGTTGGCTGGAGTTGGTGATCAACTAGGGACCATATTTGGAAAAGGAATTGCAAAAGTGGAAGATACGTTTATTGTAAGTATAATAGCCTTTTAACTACATATGTTGTTTAATTATTTTTAATAAAACTATCACCTCAAGTATGGTTAATCAAGTTATTGGGTTTTCCATAACCTTTTATATGCACCTTTATTAGCATGTAACTCACTTCATAGTTATTTTTATACTTAATTTGAATGAGTAAATTAGTACATGGGAAAAATCCAAAAATATGCAGAAATAAGAAATCTGACAATCCTGGGTTCCAATTCCAGACGTCTTGTCTTGCTGTATTCTCTTAAGGTAGTTATTTTACCCTGAAATCTCCATTTTGTCATTTATATAATGTGAATAATGGTACTGGCAATGGAGACATCACTTTGAGAGTTAGAGATAATAAATAAAAGCTTGGGGCACCTGGGTGGCTCGGTCAGTTAAGCATCCGACTCTTGGTTTTGGCTCGGGTCATGATCTCAGGGTCGTGTGATGGAGCCCCTAGTTGGGCTCCTCCCTCAGGGCAGAATCTTCTTAGGATTCTCTCCCTCTTCCTCTCCCTTCCCTTCTCCCCCCCCACCCCACACCCGCTTATGTGCATGCACTTTCTCTCTCTCTCTCTCTCCCAAATAAATAAGTAAATAAAATCTAAAATAAATAAATAAAAGCTTAACATAGATAGTAAATAACTGACAATACTTTCTAATTTAAAATTTGCTTTGGTACCCTTGTCCATTGCTGGTGACATTCTAAATTTATATAGCCTTTTTGTGAAGGACATCCTATTTAGCAAACACAATAAAGGTGATCATATAACTTAATTCAGTGATGACATTGATAGAAACTTATCCAAGGGATATAATTCAGTAGAACCAAAAGTAATATACATGAAGATGTTCATGGCTATATTATCCTCAATAGAAAAAAATAAGTATAATGAAAATGCTTTTATTAGAATGGTAAATGAAAAGTAGTAATAATACCACTATGATTATAAGCTTTTATTCCTGAAGAAAATTACCAAGAAAATAGTTGCATGAGAGGGTAGGATTATAAAGGATATGTTACTACCATCACCTGTATTACAAATACATTTTACCTGCTCTTCAATAGTCTTTTCATCTTTTCACAAATATTTCAACAAAGTATTTTACATTTAATTCTACTGATAAAATAAGACTACTGAGTATTGGTTTTCAATTTATAGTTCCAATTTTTAGCATTAGTTATGTTTTAAGTTCCAAATTCACTCAGATATTTCTACAGTTGGAATGGAGTAGGTATGATTATTCTAAAATAGGAGTTTCTTCCTGTTCTGGGTAATATACTTTTCTTATATTGACCTTAAAAGTATCTTGTATTTTTATTCATTAAGAGGGAAGATTAGTGGCATCCACGTGGTAATGCTGAATTATGCATTCATTCAACAAATTTTTTTTGCTTAATTTTTTTTGAGTATAGTTGACACACAATGTTACATTAGTTTCAGGTGTACGACTTAGTGACTTGACAAGTTTATGCATTATGCTATGCTCACCGCAAGTGTAGCTACCATTTGCCCCACTGCATTGCTATTACAATATCATTGACTGTTTTTCTTACGTTGTGCCTTTCATTCCCTTGACTTACTCATTCCATAACCGGAAGCCTGTATCTCCCTCTCCCCTTCACTCATTTTGTCCAATTCCCCCGCTCTCCCCCTTTCCCTCCCCTCAGGCAACCATCAGTTTGTTCTCTACATTTATACTTCTGATTCTGCTTTTTGTTTGTTTATTCATTTGTTTTATATATTTTTTTCAACAAATTTCTGGGTGCCCACTGGATGCCAGGTAATGTTTTTCATGCTGCATCTATATCGGTGCATAAAACACATCCCGTACCCTGGTGGTGAATACGTTCCAGTGGTCATGAATATCAATACCAACTATTTAGTCCATGGTTCCATTTTGTGTATTTTCATATATTTCTAGAGTACGTTTGGCCCGCCATCAGTAGTATGCCTATAGAAGAGAAATATTTCAAAAGTTATTCAGGTAAACAAAGAGTGATGTACCTCTGAAATGGCATTCTCAGAGCAAATGTAATTTATTTTGAAAGCATTTTGCCTGTTGTAAAGCTATGTAAGGGTAAAGTAGCATCATCATTGGCATTGATTGTTTTGAGTTCTTTCTGCTATACCCAATTTTTATAAGACAATTGAACATTAATTATAAAAGGGAAAAAAATAACATCTGCACTTGCTAATTTGCTGAGAATGGTGTTTAAGGTGAGCTTTGTAGGTACGCCAATAATCAATAAATCTCCATCAGTGTCTCTCTCTCTCTTCACTCTCATCCTCAGAAGTGGAATGTTAGTCAGACCAAGATTCGCATCATCTCAACAATCATATTTATACTGTTTGGCTGCGTACTCTTTGTTGCCCTGCCTGCGATCATATTCAAGCACATAGAAGGTTGGAGTGCCCTGGATGCCATTTATTTTGTGGTCATCACTTTAACAACCATTGGATTTGGCGACTACGTTGCAGGTAAGTTTTTCCTGGCACCGACCCTACTTGCCTAACCTGTGTCCTTTAGTTAGACTTTTCACTCGGGTTTGCAGCACAAATGTCTGTCATAGTTTCCCAGGCCTGCTGTCATGAGTGATGTGCCCCAAAACTGGGTGGCTTTAAACAAGAGAAATTCATTGCCTCACAGAATTTCAAAACCAAGGGGACAGGAGGAATATGGTCCCTCTGAGACTCTTAAGTGGCATCGCTCCTTGCCAGTTCCAGCTTGTGGAGGAAGCCATCTGTCCTTGCCCGTCCCGCTGCATTACTCCAGTCCCTGCTTACGACATCACATGGCGTTCCTTATCTCTGTGTCTCTATTGCTGTGTCCACATTTCCCTTTTCTTATAAGGACACCAGTTATACTGGACGAAAAGCCCCCACTCTACTCCAGTATGAGTTCAGATGAACTAATTTCATCTTCATATGTTCTGAGGTACTGGGAATTAGGACTTGAGCATACCATTTTGGAAGACCATTTAATCTGTAACAGGGACAGAGAGACAAAAGAAAAGTCATCTGGGACAGTGGAGGTAGGCAGAAGGGTGCAGTTGACCATTTATTTTCATTCTAGGAAAGAAATTTAAGTTGCTCTTTGTTCAGAATCTTATATTCCCCTGCTAATTTCAGAAACCAGACAATCTGCCTCTCATTTTTATTTTTTATGTATTTATTTTTCTTTTACTGTTAGACAAATTCGAGTTTATCTTTGCTCTTTTTACTTGGGCTTTTTCATGTCTCAGTTTTAAAAACACCTGCAAACTTCAGAAGATGTTCTAAGCTACTTAAGACCTTCTTTTTTCTAAGATATTTACCTTATTTAATTTTCAGTTCTCAGGACAGTATTTTTTTATGTTAACCAGTGTCCACACTTTTTATTCGTGTTTTTTGATATTTCCTTTTCTACATGTTATTACAATTGCAGTTTGCTTTATTGTTGTATCTCTTGGGTCTTAACTTCCTGTTATTTTAACTCTCTTTACCATTTATATTATCCAAATTATCATTATTGTTCTAATTCCAATTTTAAATAAATTATAATAATGGTGGTAAAAGTAAGCATGATGGCATTCTATCGTGGATCATTTTGACTAGCTCCTGAAAATCTAAACCATTCTTTTTTAGAAAATCCAATTTCAAGTATTAGAAGAACATGCTAAACACTAGAGTAGGAATGTATCCTTAAACTTCACAGGATAAATTCACCAGCCTAATTTAGCTTTAGGAGAGTTTTATACTTTCAGACTGTTCTCTCTTCTTTCTTGTCCCAAAGTTCTTAAATGTTTTCAGAGAAAAAATATTTTGTGCAGTTCTATAAAATCTCAGAGAAGGCTGATAGTTCTTCTGCTTCTGTTGATTTGTTAATTATGGTTTAATCTCACAAAGACCACACTGCCCTTGAAGATGGGGATATTTTCATGAAGGAAGCCTTGTTTTTGGTCAAAAATCCTGTGCACACATCTCTGTACGGGATGGAGGCCCCAGAAAGGGAGGGGGCATCACTCTGCTGGAGATCCTTTTGTTTTCTAATTAGCAAAATGTAGAGAAGAATCTCAGATATTTGTAGCTCCTTATAGGAGGAACAACTTCTGCTCTAAAATGCCCATTTTTCTAACCTCTGAAGGTGTATGGTTGGCTTAAGTAGAAGTGGAAAGTACATTAATATAGGAGAAAGTAAGACACAGTGAGATAAGATTTAGACTTGTGATATGTTAACCTTGGCCTCTTGCACCACTTTATAAATATCATTAACAAGGTCTTATAGCAGCTATGGAATATATAGGTATTTGGTGAGGAGCTTAAGGCCAACAGCTTTGCACTGCATATGCTATTTTAAATTTTAATTTATAATTTTTATAGTAATACATTTTATTTATTTTTCAGGCTTTGTTGAGATATAATTAAAAATAAAATTATAAGATATTAAAAGTGTACACTATGGTGATTTAAGTATACCTTATAAAAGGATTCCCACTGTCTAGTTAATTAATACATTAACATATCCATCCCCTCACATATTTATCTTTTGAGGGAGTGGGGAGTAGTAAGAACATTTAAGTTCTACTCCTAACAGATTTCAGTAATACAATACAATGTACATGTTATTTTAAGAAATTGACAGACTCTGTCAGTCCAGTATGAGTCCTGGTCTGGTTAAAAAAAAAAAAAAAAAGATTATGAATTAAAAAAAAAAGTGGGTGAAATCCTAAAATAATGTTGTATTTGTGACCACAGTATAAAATGGCTTAGAAAAAAAGAACAAATATTTTTACTTTATGGTTTTGTAGAAGGTAAAAAAAAAATACCTTTTTTTAAAAGATTCTATTTATTTAGAGAGAGAGGGAGAGACTGAGCACGTGCCCAAGCGGGGGGAGGGGCAGAGGGAGAGGGAGAGAGAGAATCTCAGGCAGACTCCCCGCTGAGCAGAAGTCCAGGGAGGGGCTCCATCTCACAAGCCCTCATGACCCTCAGATAATGACCTGAGCCAAAAATCAAGGGTTGGAGGCTCAATCAATTGAGCCACCCATGCGCCCCACGTATTTTTTTAAACTAACCTTACGAGATCAACACTTAGAAACTGGCTAGATCATGTTTCTAGCCACTCTCTATTAGAAGAGCAGTTCAATGAGAACGTCTTGTGTGTATGAGTAGGGACCCCTTGCTAAATCCATTACTGTGATTTTATTTTTATTTTGCAGAGGAAGTAATAAAAAGCACTAGAAATAATGCCTTGCTAAAAATTAGCAAAGGAATGCGATGGGCTTAAAGTGACAAATGCTAAGAAAGATAAATTAGAGGAGAGTCCTTACATACCAGGCAGGTCCTTGTGCCCAGGGAGCGGTTTTGGAAGGAGCGTGTGGATGAGACAGATGTGGCAAAGGCTGGTAGGAAATGTGTAATTTTTGCAAGATTCTTTGGAAAAACGAAAATCTTGAGTTCTTTTTTTAAGGACCTGGAAAAGAATTGCCTCACTTAGTTCAATAGGGTACACACAGTTTTTGCTTCTGGGTAGCAAAAGTCTTTTGCTTCTGACTTTGCAAAAGTCAGCTATTGAGCAAAGGCAAGTATCCCATCTGGGAAATATCAGTTGTTTACTTTATAGAACCTTCCCCTTTGAAGTTCCATGTCGCTATAGATAGTACTATCACTTAATTTTGGAAATTTTGCCAAGGAAAAACAGGAGGCATTGCTCCAACTTGAATCTTCTCGCCTTTCTATTGGGCTCTAAATCTCACAAGAACACAAAGATACACCTCCTACAATGCACACTCACCATATGATGCCCTTCTCATACCCTCCAACCCTGCTCTGAATGGAATGAAAGTTCAATCACATTGTTGTATTGAACTCCTTTGAAGATCAATTAAAGAACATACTCTTCAAACTGATACTATTAAAGGAAAATAAGTAAATTTTGGAAAGTGATGTATAAATGTTTAGGATACAAGTTGTCATGGTGTGATTATTAGAAGCATCTCAAGAGCAACAAGTAAAGATACGTGGTGTTTTAGACCAGAACTCTGAAACAGAGAGCTCATCTCTAGGGTATAAGCAAGAAAGTCCATGCCAGGTATATTTTCTGCCATGGGAGGCAAACAGGACAGCTCCTGTTTCTATGTATTTTTAAGCTTCATTCCTTACCCTCTCTTCTTTGTACATCATAGTGTTCATGATATAATATATAAGAGCATAATAGATTTTTTTTTTTTTTTTTACTGAGAGACAGCACGAGCGGGGAGGGGCAGAGGGAGATGGAGAGAAAGAATCTTAAGCTGGTTCCAAGCTCAGCAAAGAGCCTAATGTGGGGCTCGATCTCATGACCCTGAGATTGTGACCTGAGCTGCAATCAAGAGTCAGACACTTAAGTATTGAGCCACCCACACACCCCAAGCATAATAGATTTCTAATTCATAAATAAACATGCATTTAAATTTGTGTGTGCTTTTCACTCTTGGTAATATCGATTCAAAAGCATTTACAGATCACTAGTAAAGATAGACAGACAATATTCAAGTGTATGTGACTGAAAATGGGAATTCGGCATTTGGTAATTTTTCTGCAAGAAGAGACCTGGAAAATTTTAATTTTATATTTATATTTATGCAAGGAAGGTGTTTTAGTTAAATGGCTGGTTACCTTAGTGGTTGGTGTGCGCTCCTTTCTGATGGGTTTTGTTCTTTCATTAGCTCTCGATGTTCTAGAACTAAAAAGAAGCCAGGAGCCCGCGGGGTACTCCCACACTTACTTTACACATGAATAAACAGACCCCACTACTAAAACTAGTGCTTGCACACAGTAACCCTTCCTAAAAGGCAAGAAGAGACAAAGTCAATTATTTAGCAGAGTGTCATTTACTTGATTTTAGCAGTGCCTGTAATTTATAGTCACATTATACAGGTAAGTTAAAGTTAATGGCAAAAATTATGTTTGAGAATTAACTGTTAATTTCCTGTGTTCTGTTTCTTAACTTTTGCCATTTTATTTTTCATTTGATGAAAAGTCTGGTGATAAGGTGTTAAATCATGCTTACGTTGTAGACTGAGAGCTAAATCAGCTCTTCATTAAAACCTAAGCAATAATATTAATTATGTGGAAATGTGTGACAGATTGAATTCTATTTATTCAGGCTTACCTCTATGACTGGTCTTCCAGGTCCATTATTTTTTTTTAATGGTTATTCTTCAAATTTAGGGAGAAGTCAAATAATTACCAAATATAATGCAATTTAAAATTCTTTTCCAAAGCTAGTATCTCCTATATATATATATATGCTCTTGGGGTAAGAGTGGGTCATGCAAGCCAAGAAAAACATTGCCACATATTGTTGAGAAGCTGCCTAAAGAAGTCCTCAAAAAACACCCCTTTTCATAAACCAGGTTTGTTCATAAGACATAATTTGAATGAGTGAAAGCCAGATGAAAATGTATAGTTTCACAAAGCAGTGTCCTCACATTACCTATTCTTCTAATAAAAACCAAAAATTTTAGCCAAAAATTTAGATGTTCTAAGAAATCCTCACAGTTGATCTTATGAAAACACATTTTTCCATCAGAGCATAAATTTATTTAGCCATCCAAATGTATCTTCTTGGAATTTGGATCAGTGAAATTTAGTATATTTAGTTGAATAATGAAATTTTCCATATCTGACAGGTAGTTATTGAAGGTGTAGGGGCCAAGGGCACACTGCCCCCAAGATGGGCCACTTTGGCACAAAGATTATTTCGAGTTAAAAGTAATCAAAACCAGGGGCGCCTGGGTGGTTCAGTCGTTAAGCGTCTGCCTTCCGACAGGTCATGATCCCAGGGTCCTGGGATCGTGCTCCGCAGGAAGCCTGCTTCTCCCTCTCCCACTCTCCCTGCTTGTGTTCCCTCTCTCGCTGTGTCTCTCTCTGTCAAATAAATAAATAAAATCTTTTAAAAAAGAAAGTAATCAAAACCCAACAGATGCAGGAAATCCTCTCTGCCTCCCCCACAGCTGCCTAAATATATTGGAGAGTCTACACCAGGAAGAGAGCTATTAACAGAGACTCCCCTTTACCTAAGAAACTTATCTGCATACTAGCACAACCTTTGTTTTTCCAAATATCTCCTCTCACCCGCCGGGAAATGGCCTTCCTCCCCTTTGTGTCCTCACACCCTTACCCCTCTCCTTGCTCGTAAAAGCTTCATGTTGCTTCATTGTCTCTGGAATTTCATATTTGTATGGATTCCCTGCCCGCACACCTATTAAATTTTATTTCCCCCATTGAATCTGTCTCATGTCAATTTGACTCTAAGTCCAGCTAGAAGGACCATAGGGCAGGGGAAGGGCTTCCTCCCTGACCAAAGCTTACTGAGTTAATCAGGCTTTATGCTTAGTGCCTTATGCTTCTCTATACAGAAAATATAATTTTGGATTTTCCAAGGTAAAATTCTTCTGGTACTTTTACCTTTACTAAATTTTCAAATTTTCACAGCTGTATAATACTTTGTCGTCACATTTCTTAACTCGGGAAGAACATATTTGTATATCTCATATTAAGAATTAAGCTTTCTTAGAATTATGTTTCAAAGTCATTATCGGAAATGAAGTTTTTAGTAACCAAACTATTGCTCTTCCTTATAACTGAAACCATGGCTCATTCGGTGGAGTGCTTAGAGCTTCCTTAATGGAGGGGAATTTTATCATGAAACATATAAATCTCTGTTGGAAAATCATGGCAGGTTTTTTTTTTAAAGATTTTATTTATTTATTCATGAGAGACAGAGAGAGGCAGAGGGAGAAGCAGGCTCCCAAGGAGCAGGGAGCCCGATGCGGGACTCGATCCCAGGACCCTGGGATAATGACCTGAGCCGAAGGCAGACGCTTAACCATCTGAGCCACCCAGGTGCCCCGTGGCACGTTTTTGCTTCAAAATAGTTCTAGCAGAGATCCTCTAGAAAACAGTTCCTGGGGTTTTGCAACTATGTCAGTGGCCAGTTCTTAAACTTGCTGTTATTGAACTGATCAATAACAGTAAAAATTTGCCAGGAATTCAACAGATAAGAAGGAAAGTAGCTGATGAGGAGTGAGGTCTACTGAAGAACATTCACCACCACCACCCAATGTCTCAGAAAAAAATTGCTTTTGTCAGAAAGGGAGGGTTTATGTGACTCCCAGGGAGATGTATTATAGTCACCATTCTTCTGTTTATTCAGGTATTTAGCGAGCCCAATTGCGTATTAGATACTGTGCTTACCACTTAGTGATAATGACTGCTCTCTTTCCTTTTCCTTTGGGACAGAATGTTTGAAATTCGGGAGCAAAAATTAAATTCAATAGGGAACTTTTCTTCCTGGTAGTGAATGACTGTTTTGTTTTGTTTTTAAAGATTTTATTTATTTATTTGACAGAGAGACACAGCTAGAGAGGGAACACAAGCAGGGGGAGGGGGAGAGGGAGAAGCAGGCTTCCTGCTGAGCAGGGAGCCCAATGCGGGGCTCAATCCCAGGACCCCGGGATCATGACCTGAGCCGAAGGCAGACGTTTAATGACTTAGCCACCCAGGCGCCCCTAACTGTTTTATAATACAGGAAAATACTGCAAAGAGTCTGGCCACCCCCAGATTCAGCCAGTGACTCTCAGAGAACTCATAAGAGAACAGATAGTGTCTGCATGATTAATTAAATGGGATTTGATCCAAATGATCCAGAAGTCCGAGGATCTGAGGACAAACCGAGAAGTTATTTAACTTTTCAGATTCAGAATGGATATATAAAAGCGTTGTAGAAACGTGCAGAAAAAAATGAGAAGGAAAACATTCAGGGATTGATAGTTATGGCTTAGTGAGACAGGCAGTAAATTGTACTAAGTGTAATGAAAAAGGCTCCAAATTGCTCTATATTGAGACTTTTAATGGTTATTTCTAGGTATAACAATTATGCACATCTTAAATACTATAGGTTTCCATCCTTGTAAAGGATGAGTGAGTGACAATGTGTTGATCTTTCTTTGTGATCATGAAACTCTTGCTCTTCAAATGGCTGTTTTCCTAAATTTAGACCAAGTACCTAGCAGGAAATGGACATCTTGAATGCTGAAATTAAAAATCCCAAAAATATAGGTTCAAACTCTAGAGATGTTTAGTTACCATTTTTTTGCCTTTTGTTTTTCTGACTTAATAGCATATGAGAAGTTTGGTTTAGTAGCTGAGCTATGGTTTAATACTGAAGTCATACCTTCCATTGGTAAAAAAAAAAAACAAAGCAGAATTTACATTATTGAAAGAGCCTCTTAGGTCTTGAAGCCCTGAGAAAACTCTTCATTCAGTTAAATTGCTTTACTGTAACAAAGAAAAGCATGCTAAAGCAGAAAATAAGTTCCCCCCTTTATAGGATAGTTTTATTTAATAATAGTAAAGCTAAACAAAAAAATTAAAATCAATATTTGATATCTAAACTAAAATACTTGAAGACTGGTATAAAGAAATGCCCATTTTCTTTAGAACAAAGTTCTATGTATCTATATTCTATAATACAAATATCATTTTAAACCAGAGGAGGGGGGCATGGCGTTGATGATTTTAGTTCCGAATAGCTAGATGATTCTTTAAATCCAGAATATATCTTTTTTTTTCTTTACAAATATTCTGTGGTTCAGAAGCATCTCAGGGAAAGAAAATTAAAAGTAGGAGAGGGCATCGCATTCTCAAGTTCCTTGGAGCAGAATAGGGCCAACTAGTAGAAACTGTTGGAATGAGGACAGAAGCAAGGTAGGGAGGCGCCTGATGAAATAGTGATGCGGGAGAGTGAGGTTCTTGTCTCATGCAGTGGAAGAATGAATCTTGAGGACAATGGAGAGTGAGTAAAGCGATAGAAGTTTATTAAGCAAGGATACAGAAAAAAAAAGCTCTCGGGAGTGAGAGGGATCCCAACAGGGTTGCCACTGAGGGCTTTTAGGGATGGTCTTTTAAAGAAAGCTAGCCAGGGAACTTAAATCTATTTAACATCTCTATTGATAGCACCATTGAGTAAGGACTAGTGATACACCTTCAATGGCTTACTTCCTTTTTCGGGTCTGGTAATTGGAGGTTGGTCACAAGTAGCTGTTAGAACAAGACCTCCCCTCTGACACCGAGGAGAGGATGGTCTGGTTTGTTCCCTTTTCTCTGCTTTCTTTTCATCTCCCACATTTTGAATTTTGTGAGCCTGATCCCATGGCCCCTACCTATCTCTCCCTACCCAGCCCCACCTGTCCCTTATTCCTCCCCCTGGAATAGTAACCCTAACTGCCCTCAGGGAATGGGATGATGGGATGATGACCGCTCTAGCTGCTTCCTGCTGAAATGGGGCGGCAGGCTGCGCAGCAGTTAGAATCTCTCCAGGGGTTGGTCCAGGTGTCCACGGTATGGCTTCAGGGGGTCATGATGGACAACAAATGGTACATGCATCAGCACATGCAAAAGGATAAACCTAAAACAAGCATTAGGCCCCAAATTATGAATACACCCCTTAGATAAGATCCCCAATTATTAATTTTGTCAAATAGATCAGTGGATATTTTGATTTTATTTAATTGATCCCAAATGTCCCCTATTGATTGGGACACCTTGTGGGAGTTATCTGTAATGTTAAAACCACATGTGAGGAAATTCCTCACACCCCAAATGGTGTAGCAAGAGTAGAGAGTCAATAGTGGCATGGTTCTCGAGAAGTCCCTCTCTGACTTAAGTTTTGGCTGAGTGCATCTAGTGCCTGGAAAGGATCATTTAGAGTCCGGCTGAGCAAGCAGACTGTTTTGCTTATTTTATATTGCAGTCCTTTCGTAAGTCCTGGAAGCCCATAGTGAGCTTTGAGGCTTTTTTCTTCTTTTTTTTTCTTTTTTTGAATTGAGACTCTTTTTACCAGGAGGGCTGTTGTATGCTTGGCTAAAGTCTTTGTAATTGTACCTCAGTAGAGGTGGCTTCTAGGATAAATATGACTAAGGAATAAAACAGTCAAGAAGTTCTCTGTTTGAGGTCTAGCTTGAGCAGTATTGTAATTACAATGAATCACTGGCAAGCGGGAGAAGCCTTGTCTCAGGAGATAAGGGCATCCCCAAGTACATTATCCAATCGAATCATAAAGAAAGTGGGGTCATCATTTCCATAATAAGTCTATAAATTAACCCCATGCAGTGGGGTATGCTCTGGCTTTAAAGGACCAATTTCGTTATCCCAGCCACATAAAATTGGTCAAAGTGCTAGCTGAATTACATAAACGCTGGGGAATAATCCCATTTTTTTTTTAGTTCAAATAATCATATGATCATGGGGTCGTGTTATTATCCCCACAGAATAAAAAGCATGAAGATTGTCTATATGAGCTATTGTGGCAATTTCTCTGACGTTTACCTCAAGTTGTCTAGTTAGGTAAACAACATTCAAAGACAATCAGAACTAAAATTTAACATCCTCAAAGGCATGTTATTGAAACATAATTTCCCCTCTATAGTAACCCTCATTTTTAACCAGAGGTAGCCAATCAGGACTAATATATTTGCAAAACAAGTCCAGCTTTAACATACTTGGCCTAATTATTTACATAAGCTCAGCAAGAATAGTGAAAGATCATGTAGAGTTATCTTTTAGAATCTGCTTTGCTGGAACTTTTATAAGGAATCTCTAGATTGAACTTTTAGTAGTCTCTCCAAGCCAGAAGCCAAGCTAAGTACTTGCCATCAGACATGCCTGCAATACTTGTAGATTTGGGTGAATTTCTCTTGAGGTCCCCAATATATCCTGAGGTTCCTACACGTGCCAGGAAGTGACATTCTTTACTCATCTGGTGAGGCTGCTGGGAACTCTATAAGCAAGGTATCAGGCCAACATTTCCAAGGGGCTTTACGGCTCCAGGTTTTGTAAAGCCAGCCTTGGTTCCTTAAAGCTGTTTGGTCATATCTGAGTCTATGCATGTCTCTCTCAAATACGACATTCCAGTCAAAGCCTTGGTAAAATAACCAGTGTTTCCAATGGTGTCCTGTTACAAGGAGAACAGATTCTTATTGAGCTTAGGCAAATGATTATGTTTGCCATGGAAGAAAGCTTATTGAGACCTTTTGAATTTCAGAGGGTTTAGGTAGAGAGAAATGTTAAATGCTTTAATGCTTTTGTTTACACATGAATACTTTATCACACTTTTGTAAGTCATAGATATCTTGAGAGAAAGTTTACTTAATCTGGGAGAATAAACATTAGAGAACCAGCAGTGTTTCAAAAAAGAGTCACAAAACTATAATCAACTTTTAGTTCATTTAGTCCCACTTTACTAATTCTTGTTTAGTTTGAATGCAGCCTTAGTTCTAGAAATTCTTACCCATTTCTGTTTTTTAATCTTAAAGATATTGAATACCTGAAAAAAAAAAGATATCGAATACCTGTATTTGTCCTAAAAACCCTTTATATGAATCTCCTTGAAGATGGACGTCTTTTTGCAAGAGAATAACTATATGACAAAAATTCAGAATGGATATGGTTAAAGATTAAAACATATTAAAACTTTAAGAATTGCATATCATCTCTAGAATGGTTATAGCATTTACCCGAACAACATAACCTAAGGCTTATCATTTGTTTAACAGTGCTTCTGGAGTAACTTAACATACCAAATAAAAAGCCTAATGAGTTAAAGAGACTTCATTTATAATTTAAGTCTTGGAAAAGTTGTTAAAGCCTTAGAAAGTTTAAAAGCACATGCCTAAATAGGATTAGGGATCCTCAAAAATCTGATAAAGGCAAAACATAGAAACTGGTTTTTCTGGACAGGCAAAGAGAAAACAACTGTTTTTTAAAGAGCAGATCAATTAATTCAAGAAAACTTGGTCTATTGAACTGAGAGAAAGCACATTTTTAATCTTATACGAGTGTACTTTAAAATCATTTATTTCAATCTTAGTCCGTCCTGACCACATTTAAAATTGCTTTCCAAAAATTACCCTTCTCAAACCTTCTACAACTTTCCTTTGCATTCAGATTTTGTCCCAAGCCATTTCTTTTCAAACAACCAGTCTCCATTTAGGACAAAATTACCTTCTTTTACCTTCAACAAAAATGTATTCCCATTCCTTATGTCTTTCTTACATATCTTCTATTTTTCTACATACAGAGTTGTTTCCCTTATTTCCATCCGTCTTAATTACATTTAACAGAATTTTGCATTCTTAAGAAACTTTAGTCTCCAGTGAAAACTAAGTAGTAACCAGTTGTGAACTGTTACACAAAAACTTTAGATGGCAAATTTGTGAATCAGTTAAGCAAAAAGCATGTTTACCAACAGACTTAAATATCCTTAGTTTCTTTGCAATAAGTAGTCAAAAGCACAAACCTACGTCCAGTAATCAATGATTTAGCAGCTTATCCCATTTGGAAAAGACCTAAATGTCCAGTGAATTTAATCGCATTTGTCATCCTAACAAAACTTTAAAGTTTCAGGTTACTAAAAGACTTTGAAACCTATCTTAACAATTACCCATGAAAACATTAAGCATCATTTTAAGTCATCCTTCTGCTAACAAACTGCAGTAGAGACAACTTGGACTTACTTGACCTTCGATAGATTTTGGTGGAATAGAAGTTTCATATTTAATGTTGATAACTTTGAAGACATGTCTATTTTAAGTAAGCCAACAAACTTAAATTAGTTTAAATACCTAGTTATGTTCCACCTGCGCCCATTTTTGTAACAAGTCAATCAGTTTGTTCCCCGTCATCAATTTTACCTGAGACACAGGTGGGGGAATCTCAAGTGAGCAATGTATGCAGACCACACCCAAAGTGGTGCAGAAACGGGTGGAGAGAGAGGGGGAGACAGAAGACGCAAAGTACACCCAGAAGGCAGAGAAAAAGGGTTCCCAGTTCTGAAGCTCATCCACTTGGACCAATGAGTAAACGCCATGTTTTTCCACCAGCAAGTGGAAATAGGTAGTCCATGTCAGGCCGGAGAAGAGAGGGAATTTCCCTGAAACAAAGGGAGTTTCAGCAGCTGCTTGGAAATATTCCTTAAAGTCCCCGTCCTGAGGTAGACTAACCACAGATGGCTCTACTTATAGCCATTAACCTGGGAAATGACTGAGGTAGAGGCCCCCACATCTATTAGGAGGAACAGTGAGGGAGAGTCAGGGTCCCCTTTGCTAGGGAGGGCCTGTGTTTCCTCCAGCAACCTAGGTTTATTTGAAGGAGGCCTATTTAGACAATTATCCAATATGTCAGAAGGGAGTTTACTGGTCTGGTTACCACCAAACACGTTCTGCACGAGGCCTCTAGGCCTGGGTCCTGATTTAAAGCCCTGAAAGCCTGGATGGATCTAGGGGTAGCTCCATCTATTCGCCTTGTTTCCTGCAGAAGAGACCTGATAGATCCCACCCTGGCCATGCAGTGAGCATTGCAGGAGCTCAGTCTTTTCCTAAATTTGCAATCCAAATTGTTTCCAGTGGGTTAAAAGGCACCCCAAGGGAGAGTCCTTGGGAACTGAAGAAGAGACCATGCCTTGTCGTGAAGGTCATGCCTTATTTTATTTTGCCTTAAAGAACCCGCCGTGTTCAACCCATGGGAAACACTAGAAAAGTCTTACAAGGAGAAATTACCCAATTTCGCAGTACCCAATCCAGAGAGGTCCCCTCAGAGGATGGTTTGTTTCCCATCTCCAGATCCCAGTAGGAGTCAGTTACCCCGTACCTGTTATGGAGAGATGACTATGAAGGCATCCCTACATACCAGCTCTCGCCTACGAACCAAGGCGTCCCATGGTTTCCTACCCAAGGTCAAAGAGTGGCCTAACATCTTGGGTTGAGGAGGGCTCAGGCCAGCAGGAGTAGCCACTCTTACCTGTCTGTCACCTGATCCTCTTTTTCTCCTCTGGATTCCCCCCCCCAAAAAAAATCTGGCCTAATCATAAGGCTTTGGTGACGTTAATAGTTTAAACCTTGATATTCTTTTTAGAAGGCTAAGAATGCAAGTGAAACAGCTAGGGTCTCTTAGTGGGAGTCCTGTTCTGCTTATGGATGAGGCTTCCCTGGGGTGTGACCCCCAGGGCCAGGTCTCTATCCTTTCACGTGTCTCAGAGACCCCAAGATCACCCATGGTGACCACAGGGCAGGTTCTGAGCTCTGGATTGCCAGTCCTTACGTGCGCTCCCCGATGAATCTTATACAGAGTAGGAAATCCTTGTAATGACCTCATTCTTCGGAGCTCTCTGGATTGAACCCTCATTTTTGGTCATGGAAATGCGCTTGCTTTCCTAGCACCATGGTGCCTTATGAGTCAGGCCCGTTATTAGCCAATTTCCAATTATGCTTCCTCACCTCACCCCGTGAGCGCTTTTCCTGTCCATCCTGAACCAAGTTCTCACGAAAGACACTTTTAAATGAAATTTACCATTTCTAAATACCATTTCTTCAGGAATAAAAGCTTATAATCATAGTGGTATGATCACCGGAGATTGGAAGAACCTGAGGCAAAGTCCCTGAGGTGGGAGAAAGCCACTCAAGAAAAGTCAATGAAGAGAAAGCAGAGCTGGGTAGGGTTAGGCCAACATTCCCTTCTTTTGAGAAAGGGGGATTGACCAAACCTTTCTCCAGAAGCCTGTCACCTGAGACTTAAGACCAGTGGCTGCGCTATTCGCCTTTAATTGGCTGACAGGTACCCAGCCCAGTTTTGTTGCTTGTTAAAAGAGGTCATCTAAGGGAGAAACTTCTCCCAGGAAAGAAAAGAGTCCACTTTTACTCACCTTTCGATGGGAGTGATCCTGGGTTTCGGCACCAGAATGATGCAGGGGAGTGAGGTTCTTGTTTCATGCAGTCGAAGAATGAATCTCGCGGACAACGGGGAGTAAAGCGAGAGAAGTTATATTAAGTGAGGATACAGGAAAAAAGCTCTCAGGAGTGAGATGAATCCCAACAGGGTTGTCACTGAGGGCTCTCAAGGATGGTCTTTTATAGAAAGCTAGCGAGGGAACTTAAATCTGTTTAACATCTCTATTGATAGCACCTTCAATGGCGTACTTCCTTTTTAGGGTCTGGTAATTCTAGGTTGGTCACAAGTAGCTGTCAGAGTGAGACCTCCCCTCTGACACCTAGGATGGTCTGGTTTGTTCCCTTATCTCTGGTTTCCTTTCATCTCCCACATTTTGAATTTTGTGAGCCTGATCACATCCCCTTACGTAGCCCCACCTGTCCCTTATTCAGTAGTACTTATCTTCAGACCCACCTGGTTTCCAGGTAAGACCGTTGAGGAGGAGGGGGAAGAGGCAGTGATTATCAGCTTTGTTTGACTTAGTGTTTCTAGCCCTAGCTAAGTGTCTACCATGCAGTATGGACACAAAGGGCTGGTGGATAAATGATAGGGAAGGACAGCAGCTGAGATCACAGGTGACATGGGCAACCTGGTCAATGGGGAAAAGGCTGTGTTTTGGAGCCAGGGAGCCCTGAGTTTGAATTCTAGTTCTGCTGCCTCCTTTCCTGTGTGGCCTGACACACGTTCTTTTACCTACTGAGACTATGACTCCTCTATTTTAAGTGGGGCTACTTACTGTTGGGATTTCTAGGAGCCAATACAAAAATGGTCTTTTACTCCTCAGTTCTGAACAGACTATGAGAGTGATAGCAATTGAATTATCAGCTTAATTACTGATAAATGCAGCCAGAGATGTGGCTTAAATCTATAGTGAATGGTCTTACTAATAGCCCTGTCCTAGAAATCAGTGGAAATGGAGGAGTGGGAATACAGCTCCCCTCACCACTTGCCCCCCAGGGCTTTAGGGTGGAATGATTTCATTTAGGTGGGCAATCAGGAAGTCTTACTTTTCACTCTTCTCTCTCAATCAGATTTTGGAATATTTCAGAAATCAGCTGAAATGAGCATAGACTGGGCGATATAGGACTAGCAGGGCCTTTATTTAAAAAAACCTGTATGTGCCTGCTATAGCCTCATGGGCTGTTCTGCCCCCTAAGCAGTGATTCTTTGGGGCCAGGTAGGAGATGGCTTTGTTAATGCTAGATGGAGGGATTGTTCCAAGCAAATGTTTAGGAAACCCACTATTGCTAAAATGGGTTCCTAGCAATAATGCCATAAGTAATAATAACAGTAATAATAGTAATAAACCTTTCCTGAGCTATATTTTTAGAAGTTTAATCTGCTAGATCAGATTAGATTCTGGCTGATCTCCTTATTTAAGCACTAAGGAGAAATCCAGAGAAAAATGGCGCCGTCACATATCATGAGCGTCAGGAAGAGATTTACGTTACTATTTGGAACAGTTTGTAAGATTCCTGGAACCTTTGTACCTCCACCCTTCTTTGCTATTTTTATTACCATCTGTCTGCTCTCCCATAAGGATTAGCTAGAAAGGTCTGAAAATGGAAAGGACTTGTGTGTGTATTTTCAGTAGCAACAAACAGCCGTGAGGTGACCGATCCGCCAAGTGGGTGAGGAGCCCAGTGGGGGAGAGTGGGTCGTAGCATCCTGCAGGCTACATCTCAGGAGTCTGTGGAAGGAGGGGAAAAAATAGAGTAGCCGAGTGGAGATGGGGGTGGGGGGCACAGGCAGTGAATCCAGGACAGAGAAATTACCCTAGGTTCTTAATCAGTGAGAGACCCACCCATGTTCAGATTTCCCGAATTTAGCTAGACTAAAATTGATGCTTACAACAGCCAGAAAAAATTTTTGTTGGCATTTCCTGATTTAAAAATAAAACTAACAGCTCCTTTTAAGTGAGTTATCCTAATATTACAGATATTTTAATTTGGATTCTTGGATCAAGTGGATGAAATAATGTGGAAATTAATTCATAAATCTTGGCTACCAGGAAGTGAATAGGACTTGTGAGTTGTTGGACAACACTCCTGTGTACATTAGTTTTTCCCAAATCCTTTGACCACTGATATTTTATCCTAAGAGCGGGAATGGGAAACACTCTCCACCCCCATGCTCAGGCTTAGAATCCACTGGAACTTGTGGGATGAACATTTTACCCAAATATAGACCTTTCGGTGATTAAGCTAATTTACTCTTTTCAAACTGTGACATCCTGTTTATAAGAAAGAAGACTTCTAAAAAGTCATCTTGAGTATGAACTAACTTCTAAAGTCAACATGTTGGTGAACTTATGTGTTAAGTGAGTCACAACTATTTGGATGAAGATTTTTCTGGTTTTGAAAGAGAAAGTACTTGGAAAAAAATGTCATTTTGGTTTCAATGAAATGGAAACCTTTGAAAAATGGAATTCGCTAGCGAGCCTATCATATGACAAGTTTCCACACACACTTCTTAAGTCACTTCTCTGAATTTGTAGAGCTGCTACCCCCCTGGGCCAAGTCTTAACCATCACGAGATGCCTTTGGCCTCCACAATCCTTCCCAGAAATGATACTTTTTAAAATTCTACACAAGGTAAAATTTCTACAATATTTTGAAAGTCACATTATTTACTTTGGAAACTGGGTTTTTAAAATTATTTTTTTGTCCCCAAAGCAAGCTGAACCTGTGTCTATTCATATTACTTGCCTGATAGAAAAATGTTCTCTTTTTACTCTGACCTTTTGATATTTGAAAATGTCATTGCAGGCAACTCAAAGTCTAATTTATTGCTATGTTATATTCAGTATTTTATATCTGATTTTAATGTGTACTTGCCATTTATTAGCAGTTCTTCTGAACATATGGGTTGGATTTTTGTGACTTGAGTGCATCCATGACCCCTCTCAGCATCCCATCTCTGTGTCGTTCTCACTACAGTCCTTATTTCCTGCTCTGCCCTATTACACATTATATCTTTATTTAAGGATCCTGCTGTATACTTCCACCTGCTGCTACCTCAAGCACTTCAGACCTATCATGTACCAGTTTGAATTACCTTTTTCTAAGTTTATTTATTTTATTTATTAATCTCTATACCCAAAGCGGGGCTTGAACTCACAACCCCATGATCAAGAGTCAGTGTTCTTCTAACTGAGCCAGCCCCCCCTCCTCACTTTTTTTTAATCCCTGTTCCTTCCCCTACATTTCCTGTTCAGTGGCTAGTATCCTCTCCCAAAAGAGGGACTCTGGTCATCCGAGAGCCCTTCCTTGACGATGCTGCTTCTACCACCTTTTCCTTCCATTCCAGCCCTAACTCAGGCACAATAAACTCTTGGCTAGTTCGGAACAAAAGTTTCTCATGGGACTTCCCTGTCAACCTTCCTTCTCTGCGGCTGGATCTTTCCATGCATATGGTCAAACATGAATAGAAGACTTATCATCTATAAACTTTACCTATGCCCCATTGCATCAGGAGCAAGTTTTTACAAGCTGACACAACTCATTTTTTCTAGATTCCTCTCTTCTGCCCATCTACTCCCTGGCCCCCATCCATATGTAGCATTAGCTACCAAAAGTCCTTTGAGTATGTTGTATATTTTTACACTGAATTTTTCTCTGTTTTGATCTTCATTACTGAAGACTCCCTTTCTCTCTTCTCATCTTTCCCCTTCCAGAAGTAAAAAAAAAAAAAAAAAAAAAAATCCTTTCTTCCATGTCCTCTTGTAAGCACTTTTTTAAAAATTCGTTTTTGCTGTCACTTGATCTACCCCATTATGAATGATTGTCTCTGTGAGGCTTTCTCAGGGTAAATTATGAATTTCTCAAGAGAGAGACTTGTTTCTCTCTCTTCTGAAGAGAAGTGTTGGAGCGTTTGGGAGTTACTAAGTGCTCCATTAATATGTGCTGAAGTAGGGATGTGTTGAAATGTATTCAGATTCTCATA
Source organism: Eumetopias jubatus (assembly GCF_037043125.1). Lineage (NCBI taxonomy): Eukaryota > Metazoa > Chordata > Mammalia > Carnivora > Otariidae > Eumetopias > Eumetopias jubatus. The sequence continues at coordinate 40,278,237 of NW_028274818.1, forward strand.
GGTGCAGTTTCTGTATCAAATGGATGGAGAAGTAACAAAGGTTACACAGTAAAGCAGAAGAGCTCCTTTGCTAATTTTTTCTTGAGAGCCAAGGATTTAAATATGTGACATATATGGGAATTCCTCTGAAAAGTCCAAGAATAATGAATGGCAGTATCATCTGCAAATCACTCTTTGTTCCGATTAGCCTACCAAGGCATTGTCTCAGACTTTTGTTATCAATCCATTGTACTGGTGATTTTAGAATAAGAACCACTTTTGGTCCAGGTCGACTTTTAATTGATTGGTTAGCATGTATTGATTGGGTAGCATGAATTGATTGGCAATAATGTAAATATGCTAAGTTGAATGCATACCCAAAAAAGTGCCATTTCTATCTTCTACTTGTTACAGTAGAGGTGGAAAGAGAAACTAGTACACGTGCAATACTTAAGTGCTAGACTAGTTGAGGCAGATTATAATAAACAAAAAAGAAACAGAACAAAGAAAAATCATTATGACCTGGAGATGTAATGAAAGGTCTCATTAAGAAGAACGTAGTGACTAAATATAACACTTGGATGTTAGCTAATGGGAATTAAAATAAAAAGAAAAAAAAGAACCTAGTGACTGGTTCTTGAAAAATAGATACAGACAGGAAAGAATCCCAAATGAATAAAATAATGTGGAGGTTTGTTTTGTAAGCCACAATTCAGTTGATACTTTTAGCAAATATCCATATTGTTTACTTTCATATGAATATGAAGTTATTTTGTTCTGCTTTATTTTTCTCACACAGGTGGATCAGATATTGAATATCTAGACTTCTATAAGCCTGTCGTGTGGTTTTGGATCCTTGTAGGGCTTGCTTACTTTGCAGCTGTCCTGAGCATGATTGGAGACTGGCTCCGAGTGATATCAAAAAAGACAAAGGAAGAGGTAAGAATTAAGGAGTGTGCAAAAAATACTCCTATTTAGCTAATTCAGTAAATGTTATTTTTCATCTTTTTTGACATTTATTTTTTATTTAAGATTTTTAATATTTATGTTTGGTGTGAATTTGCTGTATGTTAAGTGTAATTCAGTTAACAGATACTTGCTAAACACCCTTATGTACCAGGTGCTGAGGCTAATTTATAATGAAAAAAGGTAATTTAAAATATTTTCCTCACTATTTCTCCTTTTTTCTTTTGTTTCATTTTTTTTTTCTTAAGGGCACAAGGTAAATGTTATTCCATAAAGAGAAATACAATAGAAAATATTTATGTCAAAATGTCAATAGCATGGAAAAGTGAATGTATCATATAATATTGAATTTTTTTTTACTATATTGAATTATTTCCTTCTTTCTTATGTCCCTATAAACCTGTGCAAGTACACATAGGTATGTATACATTATGTGCCCAAAGCTGTATGCCTTATGGCCAAGTTCCCTGTGTACAGATTTCAGGTGTTCAAAAAGATACTGTTTTACCCATTTTATACAACTATACATATAGAAATGAACATTAGAATTTTGACCCATGAAGTTTTGGAAAGTTTAAAATTTCAATCTTGTTCTTGAAATTTTATGCTTTGGAAATTACATTTGGATTTCATAGTTACAGGTCCAGAAGTATTATCAGTTAAGTGTGACAGAGTAGTGTCTTATTACAAATTCTGAATTTTTGGTTTTTTGGTGTTAGCTAACTTTACCAATTTTTTTAGAGAACAAATCTGCAAAACCTGCAACAATTGTATCCATTGTCTTCCTCTAATTATCCCTCCATTTCATCATCCAGTGATGTTCATATGCCAGGAGACACCAGGGTCCAAATCTTTGATACAGCAAGCATGATTCTTTAAACATAAACCCAAAAGAAACAGAATAAGATAGGAAATGATAAAATTAGTTTCTCTCTACAAATAAATACTTTCTTTGAAACTCTTCATCATGTAAGTTCTTATCAGTGCCCACAGTGCCTATAAGGAATTAGACTGTGAGTTATCCAGCACTTCCCTTCATGGGTATCCTATTTCTCAGTTAGGAATTCACATAGTCTGTATGCATTAATCTATATCTTAGTTGCACCATAAAACCAAAATCTTTTATTATCAACAAATCAGCAAGACAATGTGCTTGACATTCTGGTTTAAATCATGTAAAAAGTTCTGCTTTGAACAGGACACCAGTCGATTTTTTTTTTAAGATTTTATTTATTTGACAGAGAGAGACACAGCGAAAGAGAGAACACAAGCAGGGGCAGTGGGAGAGGGAGAAGCAGGCTTCCCATGGAGCAGGGAGCCCGATGTGGGGCTTGATGTGGGGCTTGATCCCAGGACCCTGGGATCATGACCTGAGCCGAAGGCAGATGCTTAACAACTGAGTCACTCAGGCACCCCAGGACCCCAATTGATTTGTCTCCATCTTAGTTAGACTCATTGTGTGTGTGTGTGTGTGTGTGTGTGTGTGTGTGTGTGTGTTTGAGAGAGAGGGAATGAATGTGAGGGAAAGAGAGAGAGAATATTGTAATTGTTTGAACTTCAGTGTACTTTTAAGGATCTTGAGATGCTAAGGGAAAAAAGGAAATTGTAACTAGGAAATGTTTTGGATAACATAAAAAAAAAACCCTCAAACATCTAGCCATAAACTGGCTCTTAAGTGGATGTTAAAAACATACACACGTTTATTTTTTTAATTAATTAACTTTTAAAATTTGTGTATAGTTGACACACAATGTTATATTAGTTTTGGGTGTACAGCATAGTGATTTAATATTTTTATACAAGTGTAGCTGCCATCTATGACCATACAAAGCTACTACAATGTTGACTGTATTCCCTATGCTGTACCTTATATGCCTGTGGACCTACTCATTCCATAACTGGAAGCCTGTATCTCCCACTCCCCTTCACCCATTGTGCCCCTCCTCCCACCCCCTTCCCTCTGGTGACCACCAGTTTGTTCTCCGTATTTATTGGTCTGATTCTGACAGGCATTTATTTTGTAAATAAAATAGAACTGAACAGATCTTCTACAGTTAGATAGGAAAAGTTTTGTGAAAGACACATACATATTATAAATACACTATACGTTATATACATACATGCATATATAAATACTAAGACTATTGTGGATCCCAGTCAAAAAGTGTGAAAACCACTAAGGCACATGTAGAAAAGGGGGAAATTGTATTTTTATGATGCTGGTATAGATTATTTGATCAAAGTTTAAAACCTGTACTATTAAAAAACCAGTGCTTTCTGTGCTAGGACTAGCTGGTACAAAGCATGAACACAGTTCTCCAGAGTAACGAGATAACAATCTGCCTTAGTCGGCTCGGGCCGCCGTAACCGAATACCATTGACTGAAGGGCTTAAACAACAGACATTTATTTTCTCACAGTTGTGGAGGCTGGAAGTTCATAATCAAGGTGCCAGCAAGGTTAGTTTCTGGTCAGATCTCTCTCCTCAGTTTACGGATGCTGCCTTCTCCCCGTGGTCTTTACGTGGTCTTTTCTCTGAGCACCTGCCTGGAGAGAGAGTTCCAGTGGCTTTTCCTCTTCTTGTAAGGACATCAGTCAGCCCTGTAGACTCAGGGATGCACCCTTATGACCTCATTTAACCTTAATTACATCCTGAAAGGTCCATCTCCAAAGACAGTCACATTGGGGGTTTAGGGCTTCAACTTAAGCATCTTTAGAGGACACATTTGGGGCCGTAACACCATCCTTTGAAATAAAGTAAAATTTCTATGTTACCTGGCTATATTTAACAAGAAAAACAGGTTCACGTGCTTTCCTATGCGTGATCTTCATGATTCTCAAACAAAAGTATGAGATTTATCACTGTGTTTTTGTACTTTTAAACACTGAAAAGTAGTAAACCTTTTTTTTCTTTTTCTTACCATAAGTCTTTGAGATTTCACCTGACCTTCGACTCACATGTGGTTCTGGTGACTGCATCTGTAGAAAGCTTCTGTGAGTAAAGGCCACGAGCGAAATTTACTGTGAGCCTTCCTGGAGCTGCTCTGGGCGGTTGAGCCAATTAAAATGGAGCTGCCAGTTTGAGCAGATGTGTGTTTTCTAATTTATTTATAATGCAGTTTAGGGAAAGGACAGAGTTGAGTTACGGATTCAACAGAGGAATGTGAAGAAAGAAAGGGACAGACAATTTATAACTGATCTATAGATGATCAGAGCCAAAGGTTTTACAAACGGAAATACTACAAAAATGTCTACAGCGATGGAAGAAGGATTATTCGATCATTTTATTTTGAAATAACTCCCGAAAGGGCCTAATTAAATAAAACACAACTAAATACATTCGAGTTGTCTTTACGTAGATGGACCATGCATGCCGGGTGACTGTTCTCTGTGTATTCCTTACCTTCTGTCCCTAAACCATTCCAGATACTGTACCCTTTACAAACCTCCTACATGTTCAGAAGCAACAAGGTTATATCTAGTTTTCAGTCTTGATGAATAAAAATGCTGCATATTTGGGAGCCTGGGTGGCTCAGTTGGTTAAGCGACTGCCTTCGGCTCAGGTCATGATCCTGGAGTCCCGGGATCGAGTCCCACATCGGGCTCCCTGCTCGGCAGGGAGTCTGCTTCTCCCTCTGACCCTCCCCCCTCTCATGTGCTCTCTCTCTCTCATTCTCTCTCTCTCAAATAAATAAATAAAATCTTAAAAAAAATGCTGCATATTTTTGATCACTTGAAATTCTGTCTATTAAAAATGTAATGTAGAATAATCAAAATAATATATAGCATTAAATTTGCAAGTGATAATACTAAAACATACATTTTCCCCAAATGAGAGTATTTTGCCTAATAATGTCTGTTATATATTTAAAAAAATACATCCTTAAACCATATCAGTTGAGTATAAATATATACATCTAATCATATGTGGCCTTATTTCTGGGTTTTTTTATGCTAAAGCATATTTTGTTTCCAGTGAGGACGAATTTTAATGAAAATATGGTTAGAAATAAGGAAAATTCGTTTTTAATGAACATGCTGAAATAAAATATGTCAGTATAGCTAATCCATCTGAAATATTTGCAAAAGAAATGGTTAGTTGAAGCAATACTGCATTGTTTCAAAATGTCACACATAATTATAGTTGATCTGCATTCCTCAAGGGAAATAATAATGACCTCAATCCTTTTTCCATGGAGACACATGAGTTTCTGTAAAAGTGTTTATTTGTCTCATTATTTTTAAAAGTTTAATGGAGAGTAGGCGCATGTTCAACAAGAAGAATTGTATGACTAATTATCTTTTCCTTTTAAGCCATCTACCCTCTTCTGAGGAAATGATGTTTCCATTTAGAAAATAAAGATTACTTAGGTATTCTGGATAATACAATAAAACCACTATCTGAGGCAGGTATAATAAAAAGAAAAATGTGACCACAAAAGTCAGAAGGGAAATTCTGAAGTAAGCACAGAACCGGGCATCCTTCTTATGCATCATTTTCTACTGTTTACAGGCCTTCCATTTGAAAAGCCTGTGATTTCTGCATAGGTCTTGTATTGATTGATGTATATGTTCCCATGTCTGGAGTGTTCCTGCCCGTATGTGAGACGAGCACCCCCACGTCCCCCCCAACCCCCAGCATGCCAGTGTTGTCAGACCGCATGGCCCTGCAGCTGGCCACAGTGAGCGGACAGCCAAGCATCACGTCTTTACCAACGTCATGTGTTTTCCTCTCCAGAGGGGTTCGTGCTAATGGAGATGTTCATGTTAGCAGGCTGGCCTTACATCATAGTCAAAACTGCCTTTGGTTGGGAGGCTGTGGTGCCAGAAGGCTCGCAAGACTGTGCCTGGAATTTAGTTGGCTCCAGGGGGCCTGAGAATATGGAGGAAGGCTTAGCTGGCAGCAGCATTTGGTCTTTCCCAGACCTCATGGGGGATGGTGAGGCCTCCTGTGAAAGAGCTGGGACGAGGCAGCCGTTTTTCCTGTCCAGAATGGGCAAGTAAAGAGCATTTGCAGCCTGGGTCCTGGAAAGGTAGCAGCAGACCACTTTCTGTTATTTCTTATGGGAGAAGGGCTTTGACTAGGAAAGGCTTGTATGCCCTTTGAAACAGGTTAGCCTTTATTCTGAAAACCTGAGGGGGCCACTGAAGGATTTTAAGTTAAGTGGAATGAATGATCTCATCAACAGTGAGGAGGATGGATTAGAAACAAAGCTGGAGGCAGGACAATCATTCGGGAGAGGTTAGTGCAGGAGTCCAGGTGCTACAGAAGGAAGGCACTATGGTGGCAGTGGGATGGAGATGAGAGTATGGGTTTCAAAATTATCTGGGGGGTAGAGGGAATAGAACTTGGTAACCCATTAGCTTTGGGCAGCAAAGAGAAAAGGAGGGTGACATCCATGGTTCTCGCTTTGGATGGAATTCCAAAACACAGGAAAATGAGAGATTCTGAGGAAGGAATAAAGATGTCATTTTGGACCTGTTGTGATGGAACAATGTGTTGGATATCAGGTGGCTAATGTACGTGTAAACAAAGAAGGATGGGAACTGGAGAGAGAGTTTGGGGGTGTCATCACTACGTAAATGACAGTGTAAGTTGTGAGTTCAGATAAATTCACCTAATCGAGATTTGTCAAGTCCGTCAACAAGAGAGCTGGAAATGGAACCTGGCATATAATACCTTCATTTAAGGGGGAAGGGGTAGGACGTAGTGACTATAAAGGACTGTTCAGTAAATACTGTATCCAAATACATTGATTCACAGTCGGGTCTGTTGGAAGGACAAAGGAGTTGAGGTTTTGAAGCGAGGATAATTGAAGTGATGGATCAGATTAGCTAAAGACAATGGAGAAGAAAAGGAATCAAACGTAAAACAGATAAGTCACTAGAATTCCCTATGAGGTTGTGCTCCAGGGGTGCCACTCCTATAGGGGAAAAAAAAAAGTGTCAACATTGCCTCCTGGGATTGTGCCATGGAGTGGGTATATTCTAAGATGGTTCTTTGGGCACACCAAGCACAATTTCCAAGGCCAACACCCAGTGTTTTTTTATGGAAATAGGAGCCCTTGGAGCACAAGTGACAGAAAACTATGTGCATGGTGCTGTATGGGGTTGAGCAGCGTTAGCAGTCCTGATCCCGGGTACTGCTGGGCATGCACACGTGGTGCATATGGACGGCGAGGGGCTGGGAGGTGAGCTGTGGGATGGCAGCGTCAAATTGGCAGGACAGGAAAAAGACTGGGGGCGTGGAGACCGGCTGGGAGATTATTTAACATCTAATTCATTCTTAAATCACTCATTTAAAAAATACTAAGTACTATATGATGAGTGCTACATTAGGTTCTGGGAGTAACCTCATTGGTGCCAATTTGAGGCTGATGTCTTTTTTGGGAAGATTCCATAGGTGGTGCATTTCCTAACTGATCTTTATAATGTTGGCTTTTACTTTTCTTCTAGAGATGGAAAATGGAGTTTTGACTAAGAAGGCACCTAGTCTTTGATTAGTTCCAAAAATAGCCTGCTTTTACTTTTTTCTTTTCTCTCCCCACCCCCCTTCCTCCCTTCCCTTCCTTTCTTTAACCTTCAAACAGCCTATCAGATTTTGTAGTCCTTGCTTTGATTTCCAGCATGGGGCGGGGGCACATTACTGTTTAGTTCACATTTTTTCTTGGTATATTTTTGTTGTTCTCTGTTGAGATGTTGAAGTAGTTGTAAATAACTGAAGTTGGACTATGGGCACGATATACTGTGATCATGAGACTTCGCAGGTTTATATTTCAGCGCATATAACCCTTTGGCTAAAGGGTAAGAATAAAATAAAATCAAGGCAGGCGGTAAAACTTAAAATAAGGCAGATATAAAGGGCCCTTCTTTTCTGTCCCATGGGGAGGGAGGTGTCCCTCACTGTGCTATGGGGAAAAGCTCAGAGCAATCAGACTTTGAGGTTTATCTGCTGGGTCTATATTCGACTCTGCTTGGTTGTGCCGAAGAGAAAGGTCCTTCTTTTTCCAGGCTGAGCCTCAGCTGGGCAAGTTATTACCTATTTAGTATTAGTAAATAGAAATTTGGAAAGGAGAATAGGATAAATAAAAGAACAAATAACAATGTAAAACTTAAATTATGCTTTGAGGCAACAGTAACTCTTACACACCAACCAGTATGTGTCTAATTTCTAAATGAGTTTTATGGACAGTCATTTCTGTAGAATCAAGACCCCAAATTATGTCTCTAGATCATCCCAGGATTATATTGCATCCATGAACCTTTGCAGGTCCAGTGTTAGGAAGCTCTTACAAGTCAAAATATATGCTAAAAACAAAATTGGATTTGAGAGTGGTAAAAATGGAAGTACATTTCTTCTAGAATATACTTTATTTCTTTTTTAATGTTAAATGAGATAATGAGGCAAAGTGCTCAGCTGTTAAACAATAATTGCTAATAAGGAAGCTGAAGCACAGGGAGGTAAGATGACTTGCTTAAGGTCATAAAGCTGGTAAGTGGTAGAATCTGTCATCAACGCAGATGGCATGACTCCGTGGCCCAATCTTTTTGCTAAGCTGTCTTTTTTTTGTTACGTTGCCTCCCAAGTGCCTAAAAAAGTTAGGTGTGTATAATTGTTATTGCTATTTTTTTTCTTACTATTAGTTTATATGTAGGTAATATCAACACATTACAAATAAGTACCCAAATCTGACCCATCTGTTACTATGTAGCTATAGAAAAGGGCTTTGTGAGTTTCGTTTGGTCACCCGTGTTATGGTACAAGTCAGTGATCTCTTGAAGTATAAAGTTTTAACATTCTTTTAAATGCATGGAAGTGATTTGTATGATTTCTAAAAAGTGCATGGGCTTTGGAGCCCTTGGAACTGAGATTTAATACTATCTTAACTATTTACTAGCTTTGCAAACTTCACCAAAATACCTGATCTGTCTGAGTCTCCATATTCTTATAAAGTAAGATTTAACCCCCTTAATGAGGCTGCTTTATAAAGATTTAGTCAGTAGAGTGTGGGATGTGGCTAAGTGCTTACTAGATGCTTGTTCTTTTCCTCCTGGGTTTCTGAAGAAATTAGTATCAAATTACTATCCCAAATCAAGGAATCCTGTAAAGCTCTAAAATTATCATCTGGATACCATCATATATTATTGGGAAATGCTATGAATGCTTATATGTCTAAACATCTCATCTGGCTGAAATAAAAAGTAAAAAGAACAGAAAAGGTAAACAAGAAAACATTAAGGTTATATATATTGCTAGAATTTAATCACAAACCCAGAGTCCATATGAAATGTCTAGGAAAAAGTGAGTGCAAGAATTTCAAGTATGTTGGATGTTCTATGGACTTGAAAACTAGGTTCGGCATTAAATGTTCCTTAAGTCTACCCACATTACTATTATCTTAATTCTTTTCTTGAATTAGAGCAGCAGATTTTCTGGTGTCTTCATGTATGGACTGAGGTAGAATCTTACTTGTATTTTTCCTTTTATTAAACTGGGAAGGAGTAGCTCAAATTTTACTTAAAAAAATGGGGGAAGATTCCTTTCTTTTTTTTCCTCTCTTTTAGATTGAACCCTCACTATTTCTAAATTGTAACTTGTTTTTGCTCCAGGATTTCACAGAATGTCATCTCGTAATGGCTACTCAGACTAATTTTTTCAACTCATTTGTACATAATAGGAAAATAACTAGTAGTTTTTGCCTCAAAGCACTTTATAAGTAATTTTATTTTCTTTCGCTAGGGAGCATATTATGGGAATTTAATGCATCGAGATATAATGTTATCTCTTTTGACTGTTTTGATACCGTCATCTGTTCTGAGAATTTGTGTCAGGAATAGTGGTCACCATGAACTTTGCTTTCAAAATTGTTTTTGGACTTTCTTCATCAAACCAAAGTATTGTGCTTGCCTGTATTCAGAGCTAAAATCCGTCAAATTTGGGCACCTGGGTGGCTCAGTTGGTTAAGCCTCTGCCTTCAGCTCAGATCATGATCCGGGGGTCCTGGGATCGAGCCCGGCATCGGGCTCCCTGCTCAGTGGGGAGCCTGCTTCTCCCTCTCCCTGCCGCTCCCCCTGCTTGTACTTTTTCTCTCTTTCTGTCAAATAAATAAATAAAATCTTTAAAAAATAAAAATAAAATCCATCAAATTTTACAAAACATCAAACTTGTGTTTGCTGAGAACACAAGCAAGTAGGTTTTCAAAGATGGATCAACAAAATAAATTTGTTTTTAGTTCCTCCTCATAGATGGCTCTTCCTAAAAGAAGATTTGTTTGTGGTCGGTTGGAGCTGAGTAGGGGGCCCACTTTGAAATTTAATCAGGGATTATTTGATCATCTTTTGCAACAAAGTGCGGTGATTTGTTTAGTGTTCAGTGGATGGCACCCTAATTGTAGTAAAGGAATTTAGTTCTTCCTGCCTAAACTTGATTTGAACCCAAAGAATGGCTTCCAATGAATGATCATGTGTACATGCGCACACACACAGATATAAAATGTTTCCCAACAAGGAAGATTCCCTGTTCTTCTTCCAGTAAAAGTGTTAGTCCATCAGTGCTATTCATGAAATATGTGTTTCTCCTCACAGACATTTGTGAGGATTACACTTCTTCTTTCCCTTGTGGCTGGTGAGCCATATGAATAGTTCTGGCCAATGACTTGTGCCCAGAACTGATATGAGCAGAACAAAAAGAAGATTTAATTGCACCTGTGAGCGCCCCCCCTCCAGAGTGTACTTGCCTCCAGCACAGTGACTATAGGAGATCATGGTGCATCGTCAGCCTGGGTCCCTGACTAACACCAGTGACATGTAGGCAGTTAGCCTGAGTGAGAGATTAACCTTTGTTCTTTAAGCCACTAAAATTAAGGAGGGAGCTGTTTGCTAGAGATTATAACCTCTTCTATTTTGACTAATCTGGTAAAATATAAACATTGCTCTAATTCAAGGAAAGAGTCATGATAATAATAATTTGGAGGATTAAAATTTTATGTCTCATGCTCATATTTGTTGAATTTTGTATTAGTTTCCAAATCTCTGATGGACTTAGGTATATTGTCTGAATTTATAATATTTAAGATACTATGTTATCTGTTTTTATATTATTTAAGATTCACTAGTGGTTTTATTAGAACAGAAGCATCAAAGTAACAGTTGAAACAACCTGCTTTTTAAGGAGACTATAGATGGGTTTTAAATTGTACAGAGACCAGATAGTCCTGTTTCTGTAAAAAAGCAATCTCTGCCCTCATTCAGGATTGGGTACAGTGCTTTTGAATCTGTTCTATATGTAAACTTTCTAGAAGAAAGAATCTTGAACTGATGTTGAGTTTCATAAAACTAATGCCTAACACCAAAGTGATCACAAATATAAAAGAGCAAATATCCTTATATTTTTGAAATTTAGTAGGTTGAACTATATGAAATTATTGACATTCAACCATTTTGACCTTAAGAATCACAATTCCATATGGTTTAACCTATTAGTCTAAGGAACTGGATTTACAAACCAGTTTCTACAAATATTATAATTTTCATATTCTAATCTGTACATTGGATTATGACCTACACATTAGGCAAAATCATATTTGGCTAAACATTGCTTTATTCAGTACTTGGCTAAAACTTGTCAAAATTCCATTCAATTAGGTATAAACTGTAGACTGATTATCTCAACTTGAAGACAGACCAGTTGGTTGGGCTTGCATGTTCCACACGCCTGTCCTTATTACACTTGTCAGTGGTCACTCCAGACTCTAGTTCTGGATTTCCCTGTTCTTTCCTTATCTGGGCATGTCATAACTGCTGAAGCTCTCTCTGGGGCCACTTCAAGCCAATCAGGAATAGAGATTCCTCACTTTATTCCTCACCATACAGTTAATAGGAGGCTGAGACAGTCTATAGCTTTGTGGAGGCTTGAGGATAACCTAAGGGAATTAATTACACGGCAGAAGGGGACAACTTGATACTAGGTGATCAAAGCAAATTGCTCCTAGAGTCCACTGGTCATCTTCTCAAAATTTCCTGCCTCAACCATTTCACTCCTCAACCTCTGGCTTGGTGGCTTATTGTAGTGGTCTGTTTGTCACTCTAGATGGATCTATTCTGTTGGGTGTTCCCTCTCCTGAGTGCAGAGACCAAACCAGCAGAAAACCAGTTGACGTGATAATAATATATCCAATATATAAAAAATATACAACATATGCAAATATATTCTCCCCTAAATGAAGATATTCATTTAAATTATTAAACATCATATTGGATTGGTGTAAAGCAACTCCATTTGGACTGCTTCCTCTGGTAAGGTTGTTCTAAGAACTGGGGGTAGGTACTTGACTTACATGTCTATGATTAAGCAAACAAAACAAACACACACACAAAAACATGCTCTCCAAAGTAGTCACTTTCAAAATGAGGTGGATGCAACTTATAAGGATAAACTCTAGCTCCAGAATATCAGGTTGCTTATGATCCCTGAAATGTCAGTTTTTTTCATCTTTAGAATTAAAAAAAAAAAAAGAAAAAAGAAAAAGCTTCTTACATCTTATACTAAATATCCCTCCTACACATGGTTGTTCATCATTGCTCTGGCAATGACTTTCATAATTTCTCTATACCAACAAGCACTTAGTTATCTGTTGAAGAAAATGTTTGTATGAAATATTGCCCTAAAGCTGGTAGAAAATCAATCATATTGGGAAATCTTACTATGCAAAGGAATTTATTTCCTAAGCTGGAAGCTGTGTATATAAACATGATATTCTTCATGGAATTTCTCACAAATGCCAAGGTTTGTAATGTGTTGGTGGTCCCTTCAGTATCCTGGTACCTATCTGTGAGAAGCTAAGACATTTATTTTAGTGCTATCTGGTGCTATTTTTATGCTATCTGGTGACATATACATAAAAGTCTTTGCACTGACCATTCCCTCCATCAGGAACGCTCTTTGCTTTTTTCCAGGATTATCTATCAGGCTCACTTAATGATATTTTCAAGTCTTTTTTTTTTTTTTGAAGATTTTATTTATTTGAGAAAGAGTGCGTGCACGCGCACACATGACCACAAGCAAGGGGAGGGACAGAGAAAGAGGGAGAGAGACTCCTCAAGCAGACTCTTCACTGAGCTTGGTGCCTGACGTAGGGCCCGATCCCAAGACCCTGAGATCACAACCTGAGCCAAAGCTGGAGGTTTAACTGACTAGGCACCCCAAGTCTTTTTTTTTTTTTAATTAGTCACCATACAATACATCATTAGTTTTTGATGTGGTGATCCACAATCCAAGTCTTTTTTTAAAAAAATAACTTCAATGTTTAATCATGAAAATAATTTGCCATTCCGAAAACAACTTTAGGGGAGAAAAATCTTCTCCATTAAATAAACTAATCAAAATTGCAAATATTATAGCTTAATAGTCCCTGCCAGACTGCCCCTCTATTCAGGATCTTTCCTGTACCATCACATATTGAAAAGAAAGCAGTATTAAAACAGTAATGCTTGATAATTTCATTTAACATAAGAATTTGTTGATTTTTTTTCATCTTTGGCTTTAGTGGTCTTTCTCCTTTGATACGTTAAAAGTGCTGCGACAGTAACCAGTATTTGGGAGAGAACATTCACCTTTTTATCATGTACCATTTAGAGACCTACACCTTGACCATCCTTTTTAAAGCTGCAACTCCTCTACCCCCAGCATCTTGATTCTCCTTGCCTTGCTGTATTTTTTCATCATATTTACCAACTTCTAACATTCTGTGTGATGTACTCATTGATTAGATTTCATTGTTTATTGCCTGATTCTCATTGTAGAAGGGTTTGCTCATAAGAAAAGGAATTTTTTTTATTTTACTTCATCAGAATCAAGTAAAACAATCCTTGGCATATAATAGACACTCAATAAATGTGTATCTTGTACTTCTTCAGTGATAAAAGAGGAACAGGCTAGTTTTTCCTCCCTGGCAAGTCAGAAATGCTATTTTAATTTAGTTCATTTTTCATTAGTTCATTTAGTTCATTTTTTTACATTTTCAGTAGAACCAAAGAATACTTATTTTGGTTACTTTTATTCTATTGTTGCTTACAGATATAAATAAATTATAATTGATATTTAAAGAATGGACTAATTTCATGATTAAATAGCTTGACATATGAGATATGAAACTATTGAGCTAAAACTATTCGTATTTCAATTTTAAAAACTTGAGCAATTACTATAACATATCTTACTTTGTAAGACATGGTACAAAGTACAAAGTTTGATACCATCAAGCTAGAAGCTAGTTCAAAAGATATCTTTATTCTAGCTGCAATCAAATGTCAGTAAAATGTCATTTTTATTCCTGATGTGATGGTTTTATGACAGGAAGCTTCTTGGCAATTTTAATACCTTTATTATTATTTGTTTTGTTTTATTTTAAAATAATTGGCCCTTATTTTCCCCTGTGGCTACCTTTGCGAGTACCCTCTACTCCCACTCCTGCCCATGTGAAATATTGCTTATAGGCAGTTGATTTTATTTTAAGCATCAGGAAATTTTTCCAGAAGACTTTAATACTTTCAAATTTTCTAGGCTATGTAAAATTGCAAATTTGCTGATTTGAAGGTCATTTATTTTATTTGAAAAGTGAAATATACGCATGAGTAAAGAAAAATGCAGGCAGGAAAGGAGATTTGTGCATAACTGGCCTATTTCTAGAGAACAATACACGTAATAATAGTACTGGATAAAGTGAAGAGAGTGCTTAGAGAAATTGGTTTTTTTTCATTATGTTATGTTAATCACCATACATTACATCATTAGTTTTTGATGTAGTGTTCCATGATTCATTGTTTGCGTATAACACCTAGTACTCCATTCAGTATGTGCCCTCTTTAATACCCATCACCAGGCTAACCCATCCCCCTACCCCCCCTCCCCTCTAGAACCCTCAGTTTGTTTCTCAGAGTCCATAGTTTCTCATGGTTTGTCTCCCCCTCCGATTTCCCCCCCTTCATTCTTCCCCTCCTGCTATCTTCTTCTTCTTTTTTTTTTTTTTTAACATATGATGTATTATTTGTTTCAGAGGTACAGGTCTGTGATTCAACAGTCTTACACAATTCACAGCGCTCACCCTAGCACATACCCTACCTGATGTCTATCACCCAGCCACCCCATCCCTCCCACCCCCCCACCACTCCAGCAACCCTCAGTTTGTTTCCTGAGATTAAGAATTCCTCATATCAGTGAGATCATATGATACATGTCTTTCTCTGATTGACTTATTTCACTCAGCATAATACCCTCCACTTCCATCCACGTTGTTGCAAATGGCAAGATCTCATTCCTTTTGATGGCTGCATAATATTGCATTGTATATATATACCACATCTTCTTTATCCATTCATCTGTCGATGGACATCTTGGCTCTTTCCACAGTTTGGCTATTGTGGAGATTGCTGCTATAAACAATGGGGTGCACGTACCCCTTTGGATCCCGACACTTGTACCTTTGGGGTAGATACCCAGTAGTGCAATTGCTGGGTCATATGGTAGCTCTATTTTCAACTTTTTGAGGGAGCTCCATACTGTTTTCCAGAGTGGCTGCACCAGCTTGCACTGCCACCAACAATGTAGCAGGGTGCACCTTTTTCCGAAACCCCTCCAACATCTGTCGTTTCCTGACTTGTTAATTTTTGCCATTCTGAATGGTGTGAGGTGGTATCTCATTGAGGTTTTGGTTTGGATTTCCCTGATGCCGAGTGACGTTGAGCACTTTTTCATATGTCTGTAGGCCATTTGGATGTCTTCTTTGGAAAAATGTCTGTTCATGTCTTCTGCCCATTTCTTGATCGGATCATTTGTTCTTTGGGTGTTGAGTTTGATAAGTTCTTCATATATTTTGGATACTAGCCCTTTATCTGATATGTCATTTGCAAATATCCTCTCCCATTCTGTCAGTTTTCTTTTGGTTTTATTAACTGTTTCTTCTGCTGTGCAAAAGCTTTCTATCTTGATGAAGGCCCAATAGTTCATTTTTGCCCTTGCTTCCCTTGCCTTTGGCGATGTTTCTAAGAAGAAGTTGCTGCGGCTGAGGTCGAAGAGGTTGCTGCCTGTGTTCTCCTTTAGGATTTGGATGGACTCCTGTCTTACATTTAGGTCTTTCAACCATTTTGAGTCTATTTTTGTGTGTGGTGTAAGGAAATGGTCCAATTTAATTCTTCTGCATATGGCTGTCCAACTTTCCCAACACCACTCTTGAAGAAACTTTTTTCCATTGGACATTCTTTCCTGCTTTGTCGAAGATTAGCTGACCATAGAGTTGAGAGTGCATTTCTGGGCTCTCTATTATGTTCTATTGATCTATCTGTCTGTTTTTGTGACATTACAGCTTTGTAATAGAGCTTGAAGTCCAGAATTGTGATGCCACCACCTTTGCTTTTCTTTTTCAACATTCCTTTGGCTATTCAGCGTCTTTTCGGGTTCCATACAAATTTTAGGATTCTTTGTTCCATTTCTTTGAAAAAAGCGGATGGTATTTTGATGGGGATTGCATTGAATGTGTAGATTGCTCTAGGTAGCATTGACATATTCACAATATTTGTTCTTCCAATCCATGAGAATGGAACGTTTTTCCATTTCTTTGTGTCTTCCTCAGTTTCTTTCATGAGTATTTCATGAGTACAGATTCTTTGCCTCTTTGGTTAGATTTATTCCTAGGTATCTTATGGTTTTGGGTGCAATTGTAAATGGGATCAACTCCTTAATTTCTCTTTCTTCTGTCTTGTTGTTGGTATATAGGAATGCCACTGATTTCTGTGCATTGATTTTATATCCTGCCGCTTGACTGAATTTCAGTGAGTTCTAGCAGTTTTGGGGTAGAGTCTTTTGGGTTTTCCACATAAAGTATCATATCATCTGCAAAAAGTGAGAGTTTGACTTCCTCTTTGCCAATTTGGATGCCTCTTATTTCTTTTTGTTGTCTGATTGCTGTGGTTAGGACTTCTAATACTATGTTGAATAGCAGTGGTGAGAGTAGACATCCCTGCCACGTTCCTGACCTTAGGGGGAAAGCACTCAGTTTTACCCCATTGAGAATGATATTCGCTGTAGGTTTTTCATAGATGGCTTTTATGATATTGAGGTATGTACCCTCTATCCCTATACTCTGAAGAGTTTTGATCAAGAAAGGATGCTGTACTTTGTCAAATGCTTTCTCTGCATCTATTGAGAAGATCATATGGTTCTTGTTCTTTCTTTTATTAATGTATTATATCACATTGATTGATTTGTGGATGTTGAACCAACCTTGCAGCCCAGGGATAAATCCCACTTGGTTTGGGTGAAGAATCCTTTTAATGTACTGTTGGATCCTATTGGCTAGTATTTTGATGAGAATTTTTGGATCTATGTTCATCAAGGATATTGGTCTGTAATTCTCCCTTTGGATGGGGTCTTTGTCTGGTTTTGGGATCAAGGTAATGGTGGCCTCATAAAAAGAGTTTGGAAGTTTTCCTTCCATTTCTATTTTTTGGAACACTTACAGAAGAATAAGTATTAATTCTTCTTTAAATGTTTGGTAGAATTCCCCTGGGAAACCATCTGGCTCTAGGCTCTAGTTTGTTGGGAGATTTTTGATGACTGCTTCAATTTCCTTAGTGGTTATAGGTCTGTTCAGGCTTTCTATTTCTTCCTGGTTCAGTTTTGGTAGCTTATACGTCACTAGGAATGCATCCATTTTTTCCAAATTATCTAATTTGCTTCCATATAGTTCCTCATAATATGTATGTTCTTATAATTGTTTGTATTTCTTTTGTGTTGGTTGTGATCTCTCCTCTTTCATTCATGATTTTGTTTATTTGGGTCATTTCTCTTTTCTTTTGGATAAGTCTGGCCAGGGGTTTATCAATCTTGTTAATTCTTTCAGGGAACCAGCTCCTAGTTTCGTTGATCTGTTCTACTGTTCTTTTGGTTTCTATTTCATTGATTTCTGCTCTGATCTTTATTTCTCTTCTCCTGCTGGGTTTAGGCCTTATTTGCTGTTCATTCTCCAGCTCCTTTAGGTGTAGGATTAGGTTGTGTATTTGAGACCTTTCTTGTTTCTTGAGAAAGGCTTGGATTGCTATATACTGTCCTCTTAGGACTGCCTTTGCTGTATCCCAAAGATTTTGAACAGTTGTGTTTTCATTTTCATTGGTTTCCATGAATTTTTTAATTCTTCTTTAATGTCCTGGTTGACCCATTCATTCTTTAGTAGGATGCTCTTTAGCCTCCATGTATTTGAGTTCTTTCCGACTTTCCTCTTGTGATTGAGTTCTAGTTTCAAAGCATTGTGGTCCGAAAATATGCAGGGAATGATCCCAATCTTTTGGTACTGGTTGAGACCTGATTTGTGACCTAGAATGTGATCTATTCTGGAGAATGTTCCATGGGCCCTAGAGAAGAATGTGTATTCTGTTGCTTTGGGATGGAATGTTCTGAATATATCTGTGAGGTCCACTTGGTCCAGTGTGTCATTTAAAGTCTTTATTTCCTTGTTGATCTTTTGCTTAGATGATCTGTCCATTTCAGTCAGGGGGGTGTTAAAGTCCCCCACTATTATTGTTGTCAATGTGTTTCTTTGCTTTTTTATTAATTGGCTTATATAATTGGCTGCTCCCATGTTAGGGGCATAGATATTTACAATTGTTAGATCTTCTTGTTGGATAGACCCTTTAAGTAGGATATAGTGTCCTTCCTCATCTCTTATTACAGTCTTTGTTTTAAAATCTAATTTGTCTGATATAAGGATTGCCACCCCAGCTTTCTTTGGTGTCCATTAGCATGGTAAATGGTTTTCCATCCCCTCACTTTCAATCTGGTGGTGTCTTTGGATCTAAAATGAGTCTCTTGCAGACAGCATATCAATGGGTCTTGTTTTTTTTTATCCAATCTGATAGCCTTGTCTTTTGATTAGGGCATTTAGCCCATTTACATTCAGGGTGACTATTGAAAGATATGAATTTAGTGCCATTGTATTGCCTGTAAGGTGACAGTTACTGAATATTGTCTGTGTTCCTTTCTGGTCTATGTTACTTTTAGTCTCTCTCTTTGTTTGCTTAGACGATCCCTTTCAATATTTCTTGTACGGCTGGTTTCATGTTTGCAAATTCCTTTAGTTTTTGTTTGTCCTGGAAGCTTTTTATCTCTCCTTATTTTCAATGACAGCCTAGCTGGATATAGTATTCTTGGCTGAATATTTTTCTCGTTTAGAGCTCTGAATATATCATGCCAGTCCTTCAGGCCTGCCAGGTCTCTGTGGATAGGTCTGTTGCCGATCTAATGTTTCTGCCGTTATAGGTTACATATCTCTTCTCCCAAACTGCTTTCAGGATTTTCTCTTTGTCTCTGAGACTCGTAAGTTTTACTGTTAGACGTCAGGGTGTTGACCTATTTTTATTGATTTTGAGGGTGGTTCTCTGTGCCTTCTGGATTTTGATGCCTGTTTCCTTCCCCAAATTAGGGAAGTTCTCTGCTATAATTTGCTCCAATATACCTTCTGTCCCTCTCTCTCTTTCTTCTTCTTCTGGGATCCCAATTATTCCTATGTTCTTTCGTCTTATGGTATCACTCATCTCTCGAATTCTGCCCTCATGATCTAATAGTTTTTCTCTCTTTTTCTCAGCTTTATTTTCCATCATTTGGTCTCCTATATCACTAATTCTCTCTTCTGCCTCATTTTTCCTAGCAGTTAGAGTCTCCATTTTCGATTGCACCTCATTAATAACCTTTTTGATTTCTACCTGGTTAGATTTTAGTTCTTTTATTTCTCCAGAAAAGATTTCTCTAATATATTCCATGCTTTTTTCAACCCCAGCTAGTATCTTTAAAATCGTCATTCTGAACTCTAGTTCTGACATCTTAGTAATGTCCATATTCATTAGGTCCCTGGCAGTCGGTACTGCCTCTTGTTCTTTTCTTTGAGGTGATTTTTTCCATCTTGTCATTTTGTCCAGAGGAGAATAGATGAATGAGAGAACAAAATGCTACAGGGTAGCAACAACGCCAGAAAAATGCACACTAAACAAATCAGAAGACATCTGAAACCAGGGGAAAAGAAAGGGAAAGAAAGAAAAGAGGGGGAAAAAAAGTATAAAGAAAGAGAAAAAGATGATAAACAAACAAACAAAACAATATGATCAAATACGATCAGGCTGGTGCATAGATCAGTGCCACACACTAGATTTTGGGCATATTTTGGTCTTTTAGAAGAAACTGCCTCCCAAAATTTTAAAGAAAGGAAAGCTTATATATGTACAAAAATAAGGGTAAATATGAAGCGATGGAATATGACTGTAAAGATGAAAATTATAAAAGATTTTATAAAAGGAATTGATAAGTTGGTTGAAAAAAGAAAGAAGAGAATTTTTAAAAAAAGGGGGGGAGAGAATGTGATCAGGCAGGAGACTAGAACAAAGCCATACACTAGAGATTTAGTGTATATTTTGGTCTGTTAGAAGAAACTGTATCCCAAAATTTTAAAGAGAGAACAACTTATATGTACATACCAAAAATAAGGTTAACTACTATGAAGGGATAGAATATGACTCTAAAAATGAAAAATAAAAAAGATTTTTTAAAAAAGGGATTGATAAGATGATGGTTGAAAAAGGGAAAAAGAAAAATTCAAAAGAAAAAAGAAAATTTAAAAAATTAACTTTGAAAGACAAAAAATCATGGGAAAAAAGCCATGAATGTGCAGTATTCCCCTAGCGCTGGAGTTCTGCCATTCTCATTGACCGGTAAACTTGGTCTTGACTGGCTGTTCTTGCTGATCTTCTGGGGGAGGGGCCTGTTGCCGTGGTTCCCAAATGTCTTTGCCAGAGGCGGAATTGCCCCACCCTTGCCCGTCCAGGCCAAGTAATCTGCTCGGGTTAGCTCTCAGGAGCTTTTGTCCCCTGCGAGCTTTCTGTGCAGCTTTGGGGGAAGAGAGTGAAAATGGCGGCCTCCCAATCTCAGCCCTGGAGGAGCCGAGAGCTCAGGGCACCGCTCCTCAGTGAGCCCCCAGAGAAAAACAGTCAATCACTCCCAGCTCCGGCTGCACTCCATGCTCACCCAGCCACAGCATTTCTATCTCTGGCACCCGACTTGGTGTGGAGTCTCCAAACCCAGCAGATCCCTGCCATGCGCTCCCACGCCGCTCCTCCTGGGGGAGGAAGGAGAGTCTCCCCGGGTCTGCCATTTGTTGGGACCCTGCTGGAGGATCAGTGGCCCGACTGTGCCGCGGATCACGGTTTATGGCAACCCCGAGCTGAGAGCCCACTCCTCGGCTCCGTCTCTGCAGCCGGCTTCCCCGGTCCGATCCCTGGGAGCTCTGCCACACTCAGGCACCCCTGGTCTTTCTGTGACCCCAAGGGTCCAGAGACCGCACTGTCCCACGAGGGTTCTACCCCCTGCTTAGCCACTGGAGCGATGTCCCTCAGCGGAGCCGACTTCTAAAATTTCCGATTTTGTGCTCCGCGGCTCTATCACTTGCCAGAAGCAGCCGACGGAGGCCCCCTCCCCCGCCGTCTATCCTCCCGAATATCGCCTCGGATTCACTTCTCCGCACGTCCTACCTTCCAGAAAGTGGTCGCTTTTCTGTTCAGAGTGTCGCTGCTATTCTTTTCTTCGATCTCCTGTTGAGTTTGTAGGTGTTCAGAATGATTTGATCCCTATCTAGCTGAATTTTTGGGACCAGATGAAATTTAGGTCTCCTAGTCCTCCACCATCTTGCTCCTTCTGGGTTCCACTTCATTTTTTCTTGGTAGAGTTCCTTACTTCTGACGGAGTACAAGTAGATGCTCTGGACAGCTCTGACCACCACAGTCAAGCTGTGTTTGTGCCCAACGTGCTATCTTTAGAATTACCACTTTCTCTTTAGAAGCATTTGTTGAAGGGATAGTAAAGTCTACCTCTTTGACTTTTCTTTCACAGTGAGTGCTTCTTATGTTTTATTCTTGCATTCAGTGGTGGTGTTTTTCTCTAAGTTCTAAATCCATAAGCTATCAGTGGATACATCTGGGGAGACAGGCTCACAGACTTCTGATCTGTATGCACAATACTCAGGGTGAGCCCCTGCAGTCTTCTGGGGTGAGAGGCTAGCTGTGCCTTTTTGTCATGCCCTCAATATTTCCATTGCCCCTTCTTTTATTTTCCATCTTTTCCTCCTGTTTCTTATGTAGCCTCATTACAATTTGGCCGCATTAACTGAAATACAGGGCCGTGCTTGTAAGACAGAGCATGTCCTGCACAGTGAACAGCATTTCTGTAGAACTAATTTGGCAATGCTAGATTGGGCTTGGGAAAGGCAGCTGGGAACACTTGCTTCCTGTGCAGTGAATACTGCATTATTAGACCGTTTCTGCTCCTTTGGTTAAAATAGAGTGAAGGAAGAATTCTAATCTTGCATTATTTTCCAAAAGTACATGACCATTTTTTCCCCTAAATGTTTGTTTTTCACATTCCTTTAAGAATAAATGCATGAGGGATGCCTGGGTGGCTCAGTCAGTTAAGCGTCTGCCTTTGGCTCAGGTCATGATCCCAGTGTCCTGGGATCGAGTCTCGCATCGGGCTCCTTGCTCAGCAAGGAGCCTACTTCTCCCTCTACCTGCCACTCTCCCTGCTTGTGCTCTCTGACAAATAAATAAATCTTAAAAAAAAAAAAAGGAATAAAAACATGATTCTCTGCAATCCAGTTTAAAGATGGCAATGAAAGGGCATTCTATGGACCAGGCTGTTCAGTAGAAATATAGTGCAAAGCACAAATGCAAGCCACATATGTAACTTTAAATTTTCAGATAAGTTCCCTAAAAAAGTTAAAAAGAAAAGGATGAAATTATTTTAATAGTATATTTTATTTGACCCAGTATATTCAAACTTGTATCATTTTGATCTGTAAATGAGATATTTTACATTTTCTGCAATAAATTTTCAATATCTAGTATGTATTTAACATTTATAGCATATCTCAAATCAGATTGGCTGGGTTTGACGTGTCCAATAGTCAGAATGGTGGCGGTCAGTGGATTGGACAGCACAGCTGTAGACTAAGATCAGAATATGTTTTATAGACTCTATTATAGAATATAGACTAAGAATCTCTGGCAGTGACCTGTTTTAAAACAAAGCTGCTGCTTCTGTGCTAATGGTACAGATTGTGGTTTTCCTTCTAAAAATGGAGTGTCCTTAATCATATCGTTTCAAGGAGTTAGAATAGAGAAGAGTAAATTGCAAGGCACTGAAATAAATATGCAAATTCACAATGTTTATTACACATTACACAAATGTGTAAATTACTTATCTTTCTCTTGTCTGAAGCGATTCTTGGAGAATATCTCTGAGTTTTATATTTTTGTTGATACCTCTGCCTTTCGTCTGATGTGTCAAAGTGAAGAGCTCTACATGGATCATCAGTTATTTCAGAGGATTTTGGTAAAGGTCAACCACCACCCACACCCATGCAATTGTCCATAGGAGAGTTTACTCTATGAGGGAAATTTCTGGAAGCAATATCTCTCTTGGAAAAAAAGTTGGAAATAAAATTTTCCTGGTTCCACTTAGACCATATTGAATATTTTCTCTCACATTCCATTTTGCATTGCTTAAATATGATAAAGATTTTTTAATTGATAGAGCATATTCTCAGAGAAAAATGTATTAACCTCTGAAAATAATACCAACAAGAACAACAACATGAAGACTTGTTCTTTTCCCACTTCTCTGTTACTTCTCATCTTCTTTGGTATGTGTATGTGTTTCAAGTTTTTATTTAAA
Source organism: Eumetopias jubatus (assembly GCF_037043125.1). NCBI lineage: Eukaryota > Metazoa > Chordata > Mammalia > Carnivora > Otariidae > Eumetopias > Eumetopias jubatus. The sequence continues at coordinate 40,301,943 of NW_028274818.1, forward strand.
TTCTACTTAGTTAACATATAGTGTACTGTTGGTTTCAGTAGTAAAATTTAGTGATTCATCACTTACATACAACAACCATTGCTCATCACAACTGACCTCCTTAATGCCCATCACCCATTCAGCCCATCCCCCTGCCCACCTCTCCTCCAGCAACCCTCAGTTTGTTCTCTATAGTTAAGAGTCTCTTATGGTTTGTCTCCCTCTCTGTTTTTATTTCCCTTCTCCTATGTTCACCTGTTTTGTTTCTTAGATTCTGCATATGAGTGAAATCATATGGTATTTGTCTTTCTCTGACTGACTTATTTCGCTTAGCATACTACACTCTTCCTCCATCCATGTCATTACAAATGGCAAGATTTCATTCTTTTTGATGGCTGAGTAATATCCCACTATATATTTATACTACGTCTTCTTTGTTCATTCATCAGTTGATGGACATTTGGGCTCTCTCCATAATTTGCCTGTTACTGATAATGCTTCTATAAACATCAAGTTGCATGTGCAACTTGAATCAGTACTTTGTAGCCTTTGGGTAAATATCTGGAAGTGCAATTGCTGGATCATAGTGTAGTTCTATTTTTAACTTTTGCAGAACCTCCATACTGTTTTCTAGAATGGCTGCACCAATTTATATTCCCACCAGCAGCGTAAGAGGGTTCCCCTTTCTCTGTATCCTCACCAACATCTGTTGTTTCCTCTGTTGTTTATTTTAGCCATTCTGACAGGTGTAAGGCGATACCTCATTGTACTTTTGATTTGTATTTCCCTCATGATGAGTGATGTTGAGGATCTTTTCATGTGTCTGTTAACCATCTGTATGTCTTCTTTGGAAAAATGTCTGTTCATGTGTTTTTAATTTTTTTTTTACTCACAGCACATGCCCTCCTTAATACTCATCACCCTGTTACCCCCTCCCCCCAAACCCTTCCCCTCTGAAACCCTCAGTTTGTTTCCCAGGGTCCAGAGTCTCTCATGGTTCATCTCCTTCTCTGATTTCTCCCATTTCTTAACTGGATTATTTGTTTTTTGGGTGTTGAGTTTGATAAGTTCTTTATAAATTTTGGATACTAACTCTTTATCAGATATGTTATTTCAAATCTGTTTTCCCATTCCATAGGCTGCCTTTTAGTTTTGTTGATTGTTTCCTTTGCTGTGCAGAAGAAGCTTTTTATCTTGATGAAGTCCGAATAGTTCAGTTTTGCTTTTGTTTCCCATGCTTCCAGGAATGTGTCTAGTAAGAGCTGCTATGGCCCATGTCAAAGAGGTTGCTGCCTGTGTTCTCTGGGATTTTGATGGCTTCCTGTCTCACATTTAGGTCTTTCATCCGTTCTGAATTTATTTTTGTGTATGGTGTAAGAAAGTCATCCAGTTTCATTCTTCTGCATGTTGCTGTACGGTTTTCCCAACACCATTTGTTGAAGAGATGGTCCTTTTTCCACTGGATATTCTTTCCTGCTTTGTTGAAGATTAGTTGACCATATAGTTGTGAGTCCATTTCTGGGTCTTCTCTTCTGTTCCATTGATCTATGTGTCTGTTTTTGTGCATTACCATACTGTTTTGATTACTACAGCTTTATAACTTGAAGTCCAGAATTGCGATGTCTCCAGCTTTGCTTTTCTTTTTCAAGATTTCTTTGGCTATTCAGGGTCTTTTGTGGTTCCATACAAATTTTAGGATTGTTTGTTCTAGCTCTGTGAAAAATGTTGTTGGTATTTTGATAGAGATTGCATTAAATGTGTAGATTGCTTTGGGTAGTATAGACATTTTAATAGTATTTGTTCTTCCAATCCATGAGCATGGAATGTTTTTCCATTTCTTTATGTCATCTTTCATTTCTTTCATAAGTATTCTATAGTTTTCATAGTACAAATATTTTACCTCTTTAGTTAGGTTTATTCCTAGGTGTCTTATGGTTTTTGGTGCATTTATAAGTGGGATTGACTCTTTGATTTCTCTTTTTTTTTTAATTTTTATTGTTATGTTAATCACCATAGATTACATCATTAGTTTTTAATGTAGTGTTCCCTGATTCATTGTTTGTGTATAACAACCAGTGCTCCATGCAGAACATGCCCTCTTTAATACCCATCACCAGGCTAACCCATCCTCCTACCCCCATCCCCTCTAGAACCCTAAGTTTGTTTTTCAGAGTCCATCATCTCTCATGGTTTGTCTCCCCCTCCGATGTCTCCCCCTTCATTTTTCCCCTCCTATCTTCTTCTTTTATTTTTTTTAACATATATTGTATTATTTGTTTCAGAGGTACAGATCTGTGATTCAACAGTCTTACACAATTCACAGTGCTCACCATAGCACAGACCCTCCCCAATGTCTATCACCCAGCCACCCCATCCCACCCAACCCTCACCACTCCAGCAACCCTCAGTTTCCTGAGGTTAAGAATTCCTCATATCAGTGAGGTCATATGATACATGTCTTTCTCTGATTGACTTATTTCGCTCAGCATAACACCCTCCAGTTCCATCCACGTCATTGCAAATGGCAAGATCTCATTCCTTTTGATGGCTGCATGATATTCCATTGTATATATATACACCACATCTTCTTTATCCATTCATCTGTCAATGGACATCTTGGCTCTTTCCATAGTTTGGCTATTCTGGACATTGCTGCTATAAACATGGGGTGCACATACCCCTTCGGATCCCTACATTTGTATCTTTGGGGTAAATACCCAGTAGTGCAATTGCTGGTCATAGGGTAGCTCTATTTCAACTTTTTGAGGGAGCTCCATACTGTTTTCCAAAGTGGCTGCACCAGCTTGCATTCCCACCAACAGTGTAGGAGGGTGCCCCTTTCTCCACATCCCCGCCAATACCTGTCATTTCTGACTTGTTAATTTTAGCCATCCTGACTGGTGTGAGGTGGTATCTCATTGAGGTTTTGATTTGGAGTTCCCTGATGCTGAGCAATGTTGAGCACTTTTTCATGTGTGTGTTGGCTATTTGGATGTTTTCTTTGGAAAAATGTCTGTTCATGTCTTCTGCCCATTTCTTGATTGGATCATTTGTTCTTTGGGTGTTTAGTTTGATATAGATTTTGGATACTGGCCCTTTATCTGATATGTCATTGGCAAATATCTTCTCCCATTCTGTCGGTTGTCTTTTGGTTTTGTTGACTGTTTCCTTTGCTGTGCAAAAGCTTTCTATCTTGATGAAGTCCCAATAGTTCATTTTTGCCCTTGCTTCCCTTGCCTTTGGCGATGTTTCTAGGAAGAATTTGCTGCGGCTGAGGTTGAAGAGGTTGCTGCCTGTGTTCTCCTTTAGGATTTGGATGGACTCCTGTCTCACATTTAGGTCTTTCAACCATTTTGAGTCTATTTTTGTGTGTGGTGTAAGGAAATTGTCTAGTTTCATTCTTCTGCATGTGGCTGTCCAACTTTCCCAACACCATTTGTTGAAGAAACTTTTTTCATTGGGCATTCTTTCCTGCTTTGTCAAAGATTAGTTGACCATAGAGTTGAGGGTCCATTTCTGGGCTTTCTATTCTGTTCCATTGATCTATGTGTCTGTTTTTGTGCCAGTACCATACTGTCTTGATGTTGACAGCTTTGTAATAGAGCTGGAAGTGTGGAATTGTGATGCCGCCAGCTTTGCTTTTCTTTTTCAACATTCCAATGGCTATTCAGGGTCTTTTCTGGTTCCATACAAATTTTAGGATTATTTGTTCCGTTTCTTTGAAAAAAGTGGATGGTATTTTGATGGGGATTGCATTGAATGTGTAGATTGCTCTAGGTAGCATTGACATCTTCACAATATTTATTCTTCCAATCCATGAGCATGGAATGTTTTTCCATTTCTTTATGTCTTCCTCAATTTCTTTCATGAGTATTTTATAGTTTTCTGAGTACAGATCCTTTGCCTCTTTGGTTAGATTTATTCCTAGGTATCTTATGGTATTCTCTCTCTTCTGTCTTGTTGTTGGTATATAGGAATGCCACTGATTTCTGTGTTGATTTCTCTTTCTGCTACTTCATTATTGGTCTATAGAAATGCAACAGATTTCTGTATGTTGATTTTCTATCCTGCAACTTTACTGAATTCGTGTGTCAGTTCTAACAGTTTTTTGGTGGAGTCTTTCAGAGTTTCTACATAGAGTATTCCTGTCATCTATGAACAGTGAAAGTTTAACTTCTTCCTTACTGGTTTGGATGTCTTTTATTTCTTCTTCTTCTTTTTTTTTTCTGATTGCTGAGGCTGGGACTTTCAGTACTATGCTGAATAACAGTGGTGAGGATGGACATCCCTCTCTTGTTCCTGACCATAAAAGGAAAGCTCTCAGTTTTTCACCATTGAGGAGGATGTTAGCTGTGGTTCTTTCATGTATGGCCTTCATGATGCTGAGGTCTCATCTTCTTTTTCACACTCTATAACTCTCCAGCCACTCATCTATAGCTTGCCCTGGCGGTGATTCTGGTAATATGCCTGATTAGAGACTGGTTTAGCCCTAGAAACCTAAATAACTTTTTCCTTTGACTCTCATAGGAAAAAACACATATCTGGCACTGCTTGGAATAAAATTTCCAATATTCTTACATTCAAAATTAATTTAATGGATTTAAATTGTAAAACACTCACCTTCAGTTTACCTACTGAACCTGATCGATATGTGTGATTTAAATATTTTCATAAATTTAGGTAAATAGCTTAAAGAAAGAGCAATTAATATGCTCTGTACAGTTTAGTTTTTAGAGCTCTCTGGGGCAGCCACTGTGCTTCAGGCAGAGATTGGATCTGGAGATAAAACGATGACACAGTAAGACATACTCTCAGGCCTCAGTGACCAGTGTCCAATAGGAAACATGATAGACAAAAACCAGTAGCTACAGTACAATACATGGCTATCAAAATATGTACACAAATAGTGTTTGAGGGGATCTTGGGGGTGGTGGGAGAGTATGGGGAGGAGTCAAGAGGGACTAATGGGCTTAAGATACTAATGGACCAAGAGTCTAAGAGGCTCAGTGAAGTCACAGTTTAGAATAATGATGGTCAGAGAGTAAAGATCTAGAGAGATTGGAATTATGGTCAGAGATGAGGTCAAGAATAGGGACAGGTGGATGGGTGCTCACCTGCTGCAAAGGTTACAGAGCTGGGAATGGTGGAAGTAGATGTTGGTGAGGCTGTTGTGCTAAGTGAGTCATTTATGGAGGTTGGAATTTCCCCAATATGGTGGAAGGAGCTGCAGTGCAAGGGATACTTTATAATTAACTACCTATTTTACCATCTCAAATCTAACATGACCCACATGGGATTGTGATAGCCCCAGTCCCCAAAATATCCTTCTTCTCTCATGTTCCAGTTCACACTAGATCTCACTTAAAATCTTTTCTTTTGCTCATGCCAAAATCTTTTCAATCACTCTGGATACTTTACTATTCCTCACCTCCATGACTCATACGTCACAAGTTCTAGGAATAGTATCATCAAAACACATCAGTGCTTCCCTCTGCTCCATGTCTCTCCAGCTCCAAAGCTACCATATTAGCCTGTCTGACCCCTACCGCAGAATCCTACCCAGATGTCTGCCTTTCCTCTCCATCTCCCAGGGATCCATTTCCTTTCTCCAGTGGTCTCCAAAAGTTTTACTGAGTAATTATTTGCAAAAAAAAAAAAAAAATGAGTATGTGCCTCTGCTGTGTGCATGTTTACTTATAAGTTACATACATGTACTACCATGTTTCTGTACCGATACATTATATATTTAAAATACATGCAAAGGTAGAAATGTTAAAAGATGAAAATGAAGTCATTTAAAAATGTTTTGTTTTCACTGATAATAAAAAAAATCTTTTTTGCTTTCACTAAAAGTTATTAATAATGAGGACAGTACAATTTGAATGTTCCAATACTTTTTGAGATCTTGGATTTAACACTCCATGTTATAGTAATTCCCAATTCTACTTCACAGTGCAGTTTATTTTGATCCTTGATTTAATAGCTGCTGTGTCTGGAAAAAGCTAACTCACATAGATCCAGATGAAAGGAGGACTTTTTTTTTTTTAATTTTGCCTGTGGTACACTGTACTCACTTTTCAGTATCATTTCACAAATTGTGCAAATGGCTTTCCTAAGCTAGGAAATAGCCATCTTTACTGATGTCAAATGGTTATTTTTAATGCTAGTCCATGTTGAATATCCTCTGAAACTCTTTGTTTGGGAGACTTTTCAACAGTTTATAAAAACCTTCTTCCAAGTTTACTAAAGTATTAAGACATATGATTTGATAAGTGGCACTCTATATAACAATGACAACATTTCTAAACACCTGTTTTAAAAAATTCTTTTTCCAGGGGCCACCTGGGTGGCTTGGTCCAGTCGGTTAAATGTCCGACTCTTGGTTTCTGTTCAGGTCATGATCTCAGGGCTGTGGGATCGAGCTCTGAGCCCCACGTGGGACTCACGCTGTGAAGAGTCTGCTTGGGATTCTTTCCCTTTCCTTCTCCCTCCCCATCTGTCCCTCTCCCTGCTCGATAGAAAACATTTGTCGTCCCAGAGTAGCTTATCAAATTTTAAGAAAGAAAAATGCATAGGTGATCTTTAAGTGTTATACCATGAGGCAACTATATGTCAGTGCCTAAGATTTTCATGGCTACATCCCATGTTATTACTTAGTATTACAGAAATTCTATGTAGAGATTTTGATTTTATAGAAGTAACCACATTGTTAAGAGCCTGTAAATTCTAATACACCAGAAAACACTGACAGCAATGAAGTGAGGGAGCCCCTGCCAACCTGCCCATTGTTGAAATCCCGCCCTTTCCTCGTCATTCCTCCAAGGTCCACAGGGACCAAGTGAGGGCACCAGTGTCATTCCATATATTAAATATTAGTAGCAGCCTAACAAAAATAAATAAAAGTTGAAGTCCTATTCTTGTCTCTGCACTCAGGACCTTTTTGTCAACATATGTGGTGCGTGCACAGAAACCAAAACCCCAAACTGACATTTTTATTCTCTGCTTCAAATTGCTCAGTTGTCTTGCATTGCTCTGAGAATAAATTCAAGATCTTTGCATTAACATGACTTCTGTGGTCATGCATAATTTGGGCCCTGCCCACCTCTCGAGCCTCATCTTGTGGCTTCATTAGACTCGAGCTATATGGACCACCTTTCAGTTCTCTGCACCAAGCTCTTTTCCACATGTGTCCCTTCCCATCCCCTCCCTTCCCACGTGCTCTGCTCTGGCCTTGACCGCTCTTCTCCAGGCTCATTGCCTTGCTGACTACAGAGATCATTCTGATCTGAGATCAAATGTCACATCCCTCCAGACGTCCATGTGACCCCACCAGTCTAATTCTTCCTCTTCCTTATATGCTGTCCTGACATTCCTTACTTTGGCTTAACTGTACTTAATCATGATTTGCAATTATGAATTTACTTGTGAAATTATTTGTCTGTCTCATCCAGTAAGCACTATGAGGGCAATAGCTTTTCTCCTAACATTCCATTGGGCCTTTGCATCATGACGCTCAGTGTCTGAAATAATACTCTCTACCATCCTCTTGTCTGTTATCTGCCAACCTTCTTGTGACATCCCCAAATTCCTTTGGCTCCTAGGACACTTATTTGACAAAGCTCTATTAAGTGCCTACAAAGTGCCTCTACTGGGCTTGGCAGTTGTGATAAAACAGTACACAAAATGAAACTTATGAAACATAGGAGTGGTCTTCCACTTTTATTAACATCAATGTTGAATTTATTTCATATAGCAGGGGTTCATAACCTTTTCTGGGTCACAGAAAGTTTGAGAGTTTGTGAAGAGCTCTGATCCCCTTACCCACTAGAAAAATGCACAAATCCATCAAAAACTAATGATGTACTGTATGTTGGCTAATTGAACATAATTTAAAAAATGCACAAATCCTCATAGTCTATATACAGTTGCAAGAGTTTCATATGGTCCCTGAAGCTCACGGTTGGGGAACACATCCTAAATCAATCATGTTAAAAAGTACCAAAATATTTACATTCTCTTTGCAAAACTCTGGGATAGAGGAAGAGGAAAAGTGAAGTGGAGAATAAAGGAGTGAGCTACAACTGTGTCTCTGGAGGAGGCTAAGGGAGTGGGCGGGCTGACCAACAACATAGCTACGAAACAGTGGTTCAGAGCAGGGGTCTTCACACTTCTTGTGTTTGAACTCCCTGAAAGTATTTTGAAAAGTGAAGTCTGTCCATGCATATTCTTATGTTGAAATCTAAGATTCTTCATTTTAGGTTAAATAGTTTTAAAGGATATAATTTTCAGTGAACTTAGACACTGACATTCAACTACAACTATGATCTATCTTTTTCAGTGTACCAGTGAAATACAGATATCACGGTAATTGATACCCAACATAAGTCTAAATAACACATGAAAAAGCTCTTCTCATTCTACCCTCTTAGATGGCACACAATTTTGATTTGTCCCATTATCTGGATGTTAACTACAATCACAAAAAGTAGTGTCTGCCAGGCTTCTCCACTATAAAGTTACTCCTTTCCCTGTGTGATTATTTTTTGAAGATTTTATTTATTTGAGAGAGATAGTGAGAGCACAAGAGGGAGAGGGAGAAGCAGACTCCCCGCTGAGCAAGGAGCCCGATGTGGGGCTCAATCCCAGGACCCTGAGATCATGACCTGAGCCAAAGGCAGACACTTAACCGCCACCCTGACACCCCTTCCCTGTGTAATTAATACACATTTTGTGGGGAAGTACTTTGAGATATTATGGTTATCCCTTTCATCCTCAAACTTATATATGTGTGTGTGTGTGTGTGTGTATGTGTATGTATATACACACACACAAATATATACACATTTATGTATGCATATATGTGTGTATATATGTCAGTCTACTATAATCAATGGGCTATAATCTGTTACAAACAGCATTTATTTTGATCCTCACGTAGTCCCAGACTTGGCTAGTGGGAGCCCCTGCAAGCTGTCTTCTGTGCCCTTTGGTGTATCCCCATTATTCTTTGAGCAATTCTTTACTTCCTGGCACAATCATATGTTCCTGGGTCAACTTAAAATTTCTCTGCCTGGCCTCAGAATCATTCATTTCTCCAAGGAGCCATGGTTTCCTTTAGTGGGTAATGGTATTTAGAAACAGAGATTTGGGTGCTCATTGCTAATGGTGCTGTTATTTTCCCAGACACTCTGAGTAGACAAAGCTAAAGAAGGTATTTTATATTCATGAATACACATATTTCTACCTATTTGATATCTATCTGTGTATCTTGAAAACTATGAGGATGTTAACTGGACTTTGGTGAGCATTTTGCAATATATATGAATGTCAAGTCATTACACTATACACATGAAATTAATATGTCAATTATACCTAAATTAAAAAATAAAAATTACAGAAAAAAATGGTATCCCCAGTTGCAGTCTGACATAAGAGTTCATTCTAATTTCCTGCCTTTTTTTTAGAGAGGGAGGGGGGAGGGCAGAAGGAGAGGAAGAGAGAGACTCTTAAGCAGACTCCACACTGAGTGTGGAGCCCAGTATGGGGCTCAGTCTCACAACCCTGAGATCATGACCTGAGCCAAAAATCAAAAGTCGGACACTTGACTGAGCCAACCAGGCACCCCTAATTTTCTGCTTTTTTATATTTGTAATTCCTTTTCTGCAGTGAAATATCCAATTCTCATTATTCTCCATCAGTCTCCTTGTATGTCACCACTGCTGTCCCACCCCCTACCCTTCAGGGATGCCCTCTCCACCCCATTAGGTCTCCAGCACTCTGTGTTGGGTTGCCCTTATATGGGTTGTCCCCCTCATTCCTCTCAGGCTCTGATACCCCACATTGGGCTGCCACCCCATTGTGCAGGTGCTCCTCTTATGCTGGTCTAACTCTGATATGCCACTCTGGCACCATGGGCCCCTCCCCAAACCCGCCCCACTGATGTCTCCCAAGTTCTGCTTCACCCAATTGCTTTAGGGCTGAGTTGTTTCGGAAGGAAAGCAGAAGACAGAAGAAAGCAAAAGCATTTTTTTAGTGCACAGGTCTTAGTCCCATATGAACATAAAATGCCCTTTTGTTATAAGTAAGCTACTATTTTTTAAAAGATTTTATTTATTCATTTGAGACACAGAGATACAGAGAGAGAGAGAGCGCATGAACAGGGGGAGAGGCAGAGGGAGGGGGAGAAGCAGGCTCCCTACTAAGCCAGGAGCCCGATATGGGGCTCGATCCCAGGACCCTGGGATCATGACCTGAGCCAAAGGCAGACACTTAACCATCTGAGCCACCCAGGTGCCCCATAAGTAAGCTACTATTAAATCCAGGTTTCTTGAGAGAGTTTTGAAACATCAATTTTTTTTAGCTTATTTATTTATTTATTTGAGAGGGAGAGAGAGAATCCAAAGCAGACTCCACACTATGCATGGAGCTCGACGCAGGGCTCGATCCCAAAACCATGAGATCATGACCTGAGCCAAAAACCCAGAGTCAGAAGCTTAGGGGACTGAGCCACCCAGGTGCCCCTGTTTTGATTTTATTAAATATATAATGAATATGTTTTGTGGAGAATGATTATAAAGCTTCACCAGCCCTTCATTCAGTTATTACTTTTAACTGGTATTTGTCACACAGCTATATACCTTTAAGAAAAACAAACACAGCACTACCCCACCATCAGCCCATGATAGAGTTTCCACATTGTACTGTCAGACAAATATCTACCTACTATAACTCAGTCATGAGCACGTGAAATTTTATAAAAAGTACATAAATTATATTGTTTTATGAATTTTAATATCCCTATCTTTACAGTACAATAAAATGTCCTGTAAGTTGGACTGAGCTCCACAATACGGATTGTCAAAGTAACTCTAATACCAGAGGGGAGAATTTCAGGAATGTTCAGTGATAGGGGCACCTGGGTGGCTCAGTCGGTTAAGAGTCTGTCTTGGGCTCAGGTCATGATCCCAGGGTCCTGGGATCGAGCCCCACATCGGGCTCCCTGCTCAGCGGGGAGCCTCCTTCTCCCTCTCCCTCTGGCCCTCTCCCCTCTCATTCTCTCCCTCTCAGATAAATAAATAAAATCTTTAAAAAAAAAGAATGTTCAGTGATACATTGACAATATGTCGCACCTATAAAAAACTTAAGAAGTTGAGTCTACTGTACAACAAGTGAATGTCTGATTTTGCAGCCCCACCTTATCATTAAAGCGGTTAACATTATATATAATACTTGCACATTTTTACAGGAAAGATACTTAAAATCACAGTATTAATATTAGTATTGTTATTTTCCTTGACATTGTTTTATTAAAACTATTGTACTTAATCTTTGCACAATTATGTTAATATGTGTGCTGTTAAGTGGAGAAATTGCTAGCTAAAAAAAGTAGTTTAAAGAGGCCTTATGAATATTACATACAGTTTCCTGAAAACCAGAGAAAAACATCATGTACTATTCTGTCAAGATAATGTGACACTTAGTAATCCTTTTAGTTGATTTTTTTTTTAACCTGGTCGGTAAAGAGAATACTTTGAATTGTTCTTTTTAACAGTGCAGTTCAACAATACAGCAAAATGTCAATACTTCAGAAAATGAATTAATAATAATTATCAGGAATTACAGTCTAGGCAACCTCTGAAGTTGGAATGCAAAGTAGCCTTCAAATTATTTTTACACATTTAACCAGAGGAATGTTTTCAACTTGGCTACCTGCTTTTCATATTTAACTTTCCTCACGTCATTAAGGTCTGTATTTGAGCACTGAGAACAATAAATTAATATTCCGCTGTCAAAGGGATAGGATAATGCATTGGACAAAGACAAGAAAAACCTCTTTAGTTTCATTCCTGGTGAAGAAAATTACTTAATGGCCATTCAGTCCTAAATGGTCAGTTTTGCTTTAGATTCTTTTGAAGACATCCCTTAGAGAGGCACCTGGGCGGCTCAGTCAGTTAAGCGCCTGCCTCCTGATTTTGGCTCAGGTCATGATCTCAGGGTCCTGAAATCGAGCCCTGTGGACTCGGTGCTCAGTGCGGAGTCTGCTTGTCCCTTTCCCTCGGCTCCTCCCCCACATGCATTCACCTCTCTCAAAGAAAGAAAAGAAAAGAGAATAAATAAGTATCTTTTTTTTTTAAATCCCTTAGGGAGAAGGTTCTCGGATATATCCAAGTTATTCTGCCCATGTCAAAATGATACAATGGAATATTAGCCATAAAAAAAAAATGAAATCTTGCCATTTGCAACAACACGGATGGATCTAGAGAGTATAATGCTAAGCAAAATAAGGCCGTCAGAGAAAGACAAATACCATATGATTTTGCTCATATGTGGAATTTAAGAAACAAAACAAATGAGCCAAGGGGAAAGTCGAGAGAGAGAGAGAGAGGCAAACCAAGAAACAGACTCTTAACTATAGAGAACAAACTCGTGGTTAACAGACGGGAGGAGGGTGGGCAGATGGGTAAAATAGGTGATGGGGATTAAGGAGTGCACTTGTGAGGAGCACCTGGTGTTGTATGTAAGTACTGAATCTCTATATTGTACACCTGAAACTAATGTTACACTGTTCTGTTAACTGGAATTTAAATAAAACTTTAAATCAAAGGTTAGATCTGCACATTAAAAAAAAATGTTTTTTTTTTTAAAGAAAAGTTGAAGCTCTTCCAAGTATTACCCAGTACTTGAGTTGGCTTTTGTTAATGGAAAAATCTTACAAAAACCTTACAGAGTTTCAGATGGAAATTCCTCATCTAGTTATGAGTCTATGAAAGGGACTGGCTTACCTATAATGAGTGATTATTGTTCATGGTCATCTAGTTATGAGTCTATGAAAGGGACTGGCTTACCTATAATGAGTGATTATTGTTCATGGTTAATTGAGCATACATAAGAAGAAAAAGCCAATTAGAATAGAAAAATAGAAGGTAGGGTAAGGTCTATAGGGAGAAACTGACTAGCAGAGATTATAGGACTGCAAAACATGGCCGTGTCTGTGAACTGAGAATGGAAGGGAGTCATTCAAGGGAAATGACTGGTGGAAAGAGATTTGAGGGGAAAAATTTTGAATTGCTATCTTACCACAAAGGACCAGTGGAGTCACTGTTGCCAAATTTCTAAATTACACCACAAATTTACCCTAAAGTAGCTGCCTGAAAGTAATTGGAAAAAATGTTGCTGAGCTATTCAGTGTTTGGAACTGGAAAATTTAGAATATTATCAAATTTTTTATTATTACTCATCTATTAATGATCTGAAAACCAAAACTCTATAAAGAATGTTGTATAATTTCAAAGCTCATGGGCAGGCAGAAGTAGGGTAGTTATGATTCTAGGTGAAAAGCTGAAGCACAGAATACTGGGTTTTCCTATTTAATAGAAATGTATGGAAGAGTAAAAGACTTGTTTGGTCAAAGTGAAATAGAGAGTTAAGGTAAATAATTTGGGTTAGAATTATTCTAAATTTGAGGAATTTCACAAGTTCATTTGATAAATTAAGCAAATTAAAATGAAATAATATTTAACCTCTTGGTGATTGTTGAATTTTACCAAAAACAAAACAAAACAAAAACAGGACTCATGAAAGAGCATGGTTGAAAATTGTAGAGCCCCTTGTATATTATCTAAAATTCAACAGCAATTTTTCAGGTAACTCCAGCTGGTGGGGAGACATTGACTCTTACCATGTTGAGAGGACACTTAGATGACATGCAACCTAGAATCTAGTCTCTTATCAAGACTCAGGATTATGTCTTCTTGTCACAGAAGCTTGGTTAAGAAACAGATCAGAAGGGAAAAATTATAAGGAATCACTGCTCCTCACAAATCAGCTTTACTCTTGGGGAAAAAAAAGTGGCTAGCATTGTGCAGAATTGTTTGAAGGAAAATAACCTTAGAAATGCAGTTGATAAAGACAAAACATTTAAAAGACCTGTAATTTAAAAATTTTCAGACTGAGAATATGGAAAATTCTCTTTAGGTCATTACACCTTCTATTACTAGGAAATGACTATTCTGGTAAAGATTGACCTGGGGTAGAGACAAGGAAGCCTTCAGAAGCGAAATCATTAACAAATATAAAAGTCATCACACCTAGATGCATAGTAAAGTATAATGAATTATGCTTTAGTAAACAAGGTAGAGTTAAGATTCAGAAATAATGACTCAAACATTCTCAGTCTTTTTTTTGGGGGGGGAGAATTTTTTAATTCCTTTGTTGAGGTATAATTGGCATACTACATAACATTACTTTCATGTGTAGTAGATAATGATTCAATATTTGTATATATCGCAAAATGATCACCACAGGTCTAGTTAATATCCATCACCACACATAGTTACAGAGTTTTTTTTTATCTACTTTTAGATCTACTTTTAAGATCTACTCTCTTTGCAACTTCCCAATATGCAGTACAGTGTTACTAAATATAGTTGCCATGGTGTACATTACATCCCCATGACTTATTTATAACTGGAAGTTTATACCTTTTAACTCCTTTCACCCATTTTGACTACCGCCCCCCCACTCCCTGCCTCCAGCAACCATCAATCTCTTCTCTGTAACTATGAGGTTGGGTGTGTGTGTGTGTGTGTTTTAAGATTCCACATGTGAGATCACATAATCATATGATACTTGTCTTTCTCTGTCTGACTTATTTCACTTAGCATAATGCCCGCAGGTTCCACCCATGTTGTTGCAAATGGCAAGATTTCATTTTTTATGGCTGAATATTCCTGCGTGCGTGTGTGTGTGTGTGTGTGTGTGTGTGTGTGTGTGTGTGTGTGTGTGACAGTTTCTTTATCCATTAATCCACTGATGATCACTTAGGTTGCTTCCATGCCTTGGCTGTTGTAAATAATGTGGCAGTGATCATGGGGGTGTATATCTTTTTTTTTTAATGTTTTATTTATTTATTCATGAGAGTCAGAGAGAGAGAGAGAGAGAGAGGCAGAGGCAGAGGGAGAAGCAGGCTCCCCATCTAGCAGAGAGCCCAATGTGGGACTCGATCCCAGGACCCTGGGATCATGACCTGAGCCGAAGGCAGACGCTTAACCATCTGAGCCACCCAGGTGCCCACATATATCTTTTTGAGTAAGTGGTTTCATTTTCTTTGGATAAATACTGAGAAGTGGAATTGCTACATCATATGCTAGTTCTATTTTTAATTTTTTGTGGAACCTGCATAGTGTTTTCCACAGTGGTTGCAGCAATTTATATTCCCACCAAAAGTTCACAAGGTTCCCTTTCTTCACATCCTTGCTAATACCTGTTCTTGTCTTCTTGGTACTAGCCATTCGAACAGTTGTGAGGTGATATGTCATTTTCGTTTTGAACTGCATTTTCCCAATGATGAATGATGTTAAACACCTCATGTACATGTTGGCCATCTGTATGGCTTCTTTGGAAAATTGTCTATTCAGGGGCATCTGTGTGGCTCAGTCGGTTAAGCATCTGACTCTTGATTTCAGGTCAGGTCATGATCTCAGGGTTGTGAGGTTGAGCCCCACATTGGGCTCCCTGCTCAGCAGGGAGTCTGCTTGAGATTCTCTCTCTCTCCCTGTCTCTCCCTCTCTAAAATAAATAAGTCTTTAAAAAAAAGAAAAATATCTGTTCAGATCCTCTGCCTATTATTTTAATTGGATTAGTTTTTTGCTGTTGAGTTCTAGGAGTTCTTTATGTATTTTGGATATGAACCCCTTATCAGATAATAGGATTGGCAAATATTTTCTCCCATTCTGTAGGTTGCCTTTTCATCTTATTGATTCTCATTTTTTCTTTCTTTGTAACATTAAAGATTCCTTCAAGGTTCGTTTCACTTTGATACCTGGATAAGAAAAATTCCCAGTGGCAATTGCAATCCAATTCTGATGCATGTGTTGAACAAATAAAAAGCATTCCATAGAGAACTCTGCCCTCACAAGCTTTACTCAGGGCTGGGTATGCTGGACACTGAATGTGCATAGGTAGTACTATAACATCAGTAAGGGGAGATTTAAAAGGAAAAAAACTATTCAAATTGCTGCAACTCAAGAGAGTCAGCGCTAAGCCCAGGGCCTGGTCCATAATAGATATTCCTTACGTGATTGTTGAAATTTACGGTTTCCATTTTTACATACTGTTACTCTTACTACCCTTGCCTATATACGTTCATTATTTTGCACAGTTGTAATCAAAATAAAGATATAATTGTATTTCCTTTATCACTTTATTTAACACATCATAATAGAAGAAAAGGGTTTCTATAGATGAGGATGTCTCATAAACACTGATTTCTTAAATGACCTTTATTAATCTCAATATTATGCTATTAAAAATATGGTTCAGGGGCACCTGGCTGGCTCAGTCGGAAGAGCATGCAACTCTTGATCTCAGGGTCATGAGTTCAAATCCCATGTTGGGTGTAGAGATTACTTAAGTAAATTTTAAAAACTTTAAAAATATATATATGGTTCCGAGACTATCTTTATACATATTTTTTCCTTTGGTGAAAATTCTTGCCCAGAATAAATTTCTTTAGAGTAATTGACTTTTATCAAAGGCTATGAACATTTTAGTGATTAGTAAAATTGATTTATAAATTGCTTTCTCTTCAGGCTATACCAACACACACTGATACAGAACATATGCAGCTTTACTGGAGAGCCCCTGAGAGTGTTTGTACACAGGAAGAGGGCTGTGTCAGTCAACGGTCACAGATTTCTCACTAGTCAGTCAGAAAGTATGCAAGAGCCTAGTTTGTTCAAATTACCATGTTGGATACTTTTATGAGAAGAAATAAATAAGATGCATTGTCTCTGTCATTAAGCTTACCATCTAGGTTGGGGAAACTAAACTTTATTGAATCACACTGTCCCAAATGCTGCAGTGTGGGATGAGTGGGTAGAAAGGCTGAGCTTGATAAGAACTTAACCAATAATCTTTACCCTCAGACAATCTGCCTTGTTGTTGGTTGGTTGGAGTCAATGGGGTGATAAATACTCTTTATGGTTACAGATGAGCCTCCTGTGAACTTCATTAATTACCAGTTTCTAGAACAGTGAACTTCCATCTTTCTTAGGTCATCCTATCAACCTTAAGTGATTTAGGAAAATTGCTCTAAAAGCATTGAAATATATGGCAAGTGCTTGATTTTAAATTATGTTGCTACCATTCCAAGGGCCTTCTTTGTATTATTTGAGATGCTTTAGAGGACGTGAACTGTAGGGCTTGGAACCACTACTGAGGAGGCAAATACCACTATAATCATGAGACTTTGCTACCTTAGAAAGCTATGGGTGCTTAAAAAGTATTCATAGTTGCTGACAAAGATGTTGGTGATTCTCTAATGTAAAAGCATTCTTTAACTTTAAAGATTACATTCCACAAGAATGGTGGGGTGGCCTAGTCAGGTATTGTCGTGCAGAGTGGTGAGAATGATGACAGACGTTAGGGGGCTAGTGGGGAGAAGGGAATTTAAATGATTTTCTTCACATTGAAGATGAGACATTGGTAGCATCACAGACTTGTTAGAATGGTGAGATTTTAGAAAGACTAAAAAGTCTGAGGAAACATACTTTGAACCTTCACTATGAATAGATCCAGCTGCATCTCTCTCCTGAAAGGAACAGGATTTTCCCATTAGAGTCAACCAAGAGGCACATCCTTCTTATTGGAGCATGTTTCCCAAACATGATTGATTTTTTTCTACCATTTGTCCAACAAATACTGAATTCCAGCTATGTGCACTCTTCTAAGTTCTGGGAAAGCTGAACAAGATATCCCTCTCTATTGCCATGAAGCCAGGACAGCAATTAAACTAGTAGCTGTAATATACATCAGTAATGCTAGAGAAGTACAGTGCTGGAATGATCCTGACATAGTCTGGGGTAGGGGCGGTTGGCAGGGAATGGTAGACCTGAAGAGATCTAGTTCAGGTTGGGTAGGAAATGCAGGGGGCACTAGAGAAGGACTGGGAAACAGTATTCTGAACAGAGAAAATCATGAGCAATGAATGAATACAGGCAAAAGAACGAGTGGCATGTTTGAGTAAATAAATGTTCGGGATGGCCCCCCCAGAGTAGACTTAGAAGTGAGGCTAAAGAGGTAGACCCTAGACCATATGAGCCACTAAATCCAACTTTAAGAGTTTGGATTTTATCCTAAGGGAAACGAGAATCAATTGAATGGTTTTACGCAAGGGAAAGTACCTGATCAATAAGAGTTTATGAAAGGACACTCAAGACTGTTGCATGGATAATGCATGTGGAGGGAGGTAGAGTGAGGCTGCTGAGGTAGTATTTCAGGACAGGACCACAGTTTTGACAACAGGAATGGAGAGAGGTGAAAGGAACTGAGAGAAAAGGTGGTGTAAATCAGCAAGGCTCAGGGCTGATTTGATGTAAGATTGAGAGGAAGAACAGAGGATGATACTGAAGTTCAGCTTGGGAAACGTAGTGGTTAATGGTGCTGTTCACTGTAATAAGAAATTAGGTAAGAACAGGTTTGAGGAGCTAAATGATTTCATTTGGGGAGAGGCTGAGTTTGAGATGCCTGCACATCATCTAAAGTGAAGGTGTTTACCAAGCAGTCAGTTATACAGATACAGAATTCGGTAGGGAGATTAGACCTAGAAATATGGATTTGGGAGTCATCCATTGGAAGGATAGGAGAAGCAGAGAACCCTGTGGAGCAGAGCTAGTCAAGGAAAGGCTAAGAGAAAGCAGCCCCCAAGTTGACTGAGAAGAATCAACCTGAATGATAAAGCAGGACCTTGAGAGGGTGCTGATTTGGTAACTAGGACCAAAGATTGATTGGAAGGGAGGGAGGAGTCAGCAAAACCCTTTGCAGCTGTGAAGATCGGGCAAAACAGGGACAGAGAATGGTCCACTGGATTTAGTGACAAGGATGAGAACAGTTCCCTTCCAGGTTAAAGGGCAAGTGACTGTAGCATGCCATAGTCTTCCTTTTCTTGTAAAGCAAATCACGTGACCTGGACGCACTGTGTAAAAGTTAAGAATTCCTGGAATCGGGGGGTCAAGTGTATGAGTTTTAGAAACATTAGCTACGATCTTTTAGGTGCTATTTTTTGCTCATTTTTGGTCCTCCGCTTTGTTACTAAGTGGTGTAGATTGCTTAGTTTTAGGGAGATGAAATACTATTTGATTAAGTTATTGAAAGATTTTTTTTAATAAAAATCCAATGAAACAAAAATGTTTTAGTGCATAAGGATTAACTGTAATTATCCAGAGTACCACAAACATTAACATTTCAATCAAGGAAAGTTTGACTTATATAAATGTGACGCTCTAATTTCATTGAAAACAAAAAAAAGCACCTTCAGAGTTTGAATATACAATTTTAGCCCCATTGACAGAAATGGGTCTGTACTTCAGGACACTGTTATTTGGTCAATAATGAATACATTGCTATGGACAATTCTATAAGGTCAGGATTTTTTTTTAAAGGAATGGGAATAAGTTAATTATTTTGATGGTGTTGGTTTCATTTTTGAGGGACTCTTTTATTTTTCTCTTGTTTTTCTGCTTTATTTTCAAGCTTTGAGTTTGAGTGGCTATGTTCCCTAAATCCAGTATCATGAAGACTAGTAGAAAGATCAGGGCACAATAGAGAGGGAGCAGATACTACTGTTGGTTTAGATAAGTA
The DNA here is from genome assembly GCF_037043125.1 of Eumetopias jubatus. NCBI lineage: Eukaryota > Metazoa > Chordata > Mammalia > Carnivora > Otariidae > Eumetopias > Eumetopias jubatus. The sequence continues at coordinate 40,321,560 of NW_028274818.1, forward strand.
GCCCGAGGGCAGATACTGGAACATTCTCCCAATATCTTTAGGAAATTATGGCAGTCTGTCCTCACCCTAGTATAACCTGCTACAGGATGGATTTCCATACGATGTGAATTTTCCTTGTGCTCCTCCAAAAGATGTTTAGTCCTTAAAATTAGTAAGATTGTACTGGCAAGGCAGAGTAATAGGATGGAACTAGACCTCCAAGTTTGAATTCTGGCTTCACCACATATTTACTGTGTGTCTTAAGTTTTTTAACTTCCTAGCCTCAGTGAAATGGGGGAAATAATAGAATCATCCTCATCGAGTTGATTAAATAAGTTAACATTTTTAAAAAAGAACAACACCTAGCACAGTAGGCACTGTATATACGTATAGAATTTTACACAATCCAATGAGATAGACCTTTGTTAATAATTAGAATCCTTTCTAATATGAGTAAATGTTTGAGGTTTACAATGAATGCATATTTTGAAATATTATTCCAGCTATAGTAATGAGTAAAAGGTAAACATAAACACTCTCTTGCCTTGGCCTTCCTTTGACTGATGAAATACATCACCCAGCGTATCTGGCCAGGATGACTGTTCAGCTGTATCTTAAAAAACAAACAAAAGATTTTATTTGAGAGAGAAAGAGAGAGAGTGTGTGCATGAGCACAGACATGCACAGGAGTATAGGGGAGGGATAGGGGAGAGGCAGACTCCCCGCTGAGCAGGGAGCCTGACACAGGTCTTGATCCCAGGACCCTGAGATCATGACCCGAGCCAAAGGCAGATGACTGAGTCACCCAGGCACCCCTGTTCAGCTGTATCTTTTATGTGCACCGTCAACATGCCCAAAGCACCTCACGACTTAAAGATCCATATAACTCAGGGGTTAAGTAATCCATTGCCTTTCTGGGGAGAGCTGCAAAGAGACCTCTGACCATGGTGCCACTGGATGCTTAGAATATGTGAATTATATTGCAGGGGGAAATGTCCCATTTTTTCAGTTCTGTATCACTTAGTCTATATCTGGTACTCTTCCTTTAAGCTCTCAAAGTACCCTTGGCAAGCTATAGCATCACCAGCCTCATTGTCATAATTAGTCATTGTGTAGTCCTTTATATTTTAAGGATACAGACACACACGTTTCTCCTGCGAGATAGACTGTTATCACCCTTATTTTATAGATAAGGAATCTAAAGCTCAAAAAAGGTAAAACTGCTCGCCAGTGGGCACACAAACTGTGAGTAATAGAGCTGAACCGGAGGCTCTTATCCTACATCCCCTGTTTTTATCAGCTGATATAGACTAGGAGGTAGAATAATGGATACTAATAGGGAGAAATGACTAAAATTGGCTAAGAGAGGGGAAAAGCCATTTGCAAAACCATGGTTAATAGAAGACCATTTTTGTAAAGATATTAATGATAATCAAAATGGAGGTGGCAGAAAGTACTGTTAGTGTAGGGAGAAGACCTGTGTGCCATAAGACGCCTGTTCTACGCCCGAGGAAGTGAGTAACTTCACCGATTCCACAAACATTCATTGAGAAACTAGTCCTTGGACTTACTCTCCAAGTGGGCCTCCAAGTGGGCTTCCCAGTTCTCATTCCTTTGCTTTCCCTGAAAGCAGAAACAAAATATTTTACTGCTTATTCAGTAAACAGAGAATTCCCCACTGACCAATGTGGGGTTGGATACAGAGCTCTTGCACACACCACTTCTGCTCTCTCAAACCTGTGTTTGCATCCCGAGCACACAGCATGGCTTCCAGAACCAACTAGGTCACCTGGGTTCACATTCCAGGCTTTGACTTAGGCTTGCTGCTCCTACTGTGTCTCAATGCCTTTTCTACAAATACTTCTTGAAATTACAGATGAAAAAATAACTCAGAATGTTTTAAAAAGTTAGAGATTGCCATTTTACAGCTGCAGAAGTTTCCATGGCAGGATCGGTGTACAAAAAAACAAGCACATCTAGTACCTCTAATACAATCCGGGTCAGAGAGTTTTAAGTTCCCAAATTAAGTTTTAGAGCCCTGTCTCTAGAAGGTGGAGTGTCGCCCTGCACAACATGCCTAATTACACCAATTCTCAGACCTCCTGTATCACAAAGGGCTACTACCATCTTCTTGTTTGAAAAAAACACGACAATAAAACAATCCGAAGATAAAGCACACAAAATGCTGACTGTCATGTGGGTGTCTCTCTGTGTTTTCTCTGCGTGATGCTCCAGGTGGGAGAGTTCAGAGCCCATGCTGCTGAGTGGACGGCCAACGTCACGGCCGAGTTCAAGGAGACCAGGAGGCGCCTGAGTGTGGAGATCTACGACAAGTTCCAACGCGCCACCTCCATCAAGCGGAAGTTGTCCGCGGAGCTTGCCGGGAACCACAACCAAGAGCTGACTCCTTGTAGGAGGACCCTGTCCGTCAATCACCTAGCCAGCGAGAGGGATGTCTTGCCTCCCTTACTGAAAACTGAGAGTATCTATTTGAATGGATTGACGCCACACTGTGCAGGCGAGGAAATTGCGGTTATCGAGAACATTAAATAACCCTCTCTTTGAAGAACCTTAGGTGTAGCCATAGGTGAGGACTTCTATATGCTCTTTATGACTGTTGCTGGTAGCATTTTTTAAATTGTGCATGAGCTCCAAAGGGGGAAAAAATAGATACACCCATCATGGCCATCTACCATCAAGAGAATTTGGAATTCTGAGCCAGCACTATCTTTTTGATGATGCTTGTTGAGCAGTCCACTTTCTTTGACAAGTGGAATAAAACAAGCAATGTCTGATGCCTTTTGTGCCCAGACTGTTTTCCTCCCTCTTTTCGTAACGTGCCATAAGGCCTCAGAATGAATTATAATTGTTTCTGGTAATCACGTAGCTTTGAGGGATCAGTCCTTAACTTTTCAGGGTCTACCTAACTGAGCCTAGATATGGACCATTTATGGATGACCACGTTTCTTTTTGTAAATGGCAAGAGATTCATATGCAGCCTTTTACCTAAGAAATTTTCTGTCAGTGCCTTATCTTCCGAAGAAACAGAACCTCTCTAGCTAATGTGTGGTTTCTCCTTCCCCCCCTCCACCCCTAGGCTCACCTCTGCAGCCCTTTATCCCACAACTCCCGTTTGAATACCATACCTTGCTGGGAACAGTGTGTAAACTGAAGTGATGATGCCCAAAGAAGGAATAGATGCCAAATTAGATGGACATTGAAGCAACTCTCAGAAATTCTAGCATTAAAGGCACTGCAAAGAAATGAGGTGCACAGATGGCCCCTCTGAGTATTTATTTGACTCAGGTACCAGTGGTACATATACACAGTATAATTATTTCCAGCCCGGTAAAATGGGCTGCTCCAAACAGTCCCCCTTTTTTTTTTTCCTGGCAGTATTTGGAAGTTATCATTTATTCATCACTACATATTTTGAAAGGTGGAAGCAAAAGAAGAAAAAATATCTATATATGATCTGACAGAAGAAAGCGGTTAAACACGGATCTTATTGGAGGTGATTTAAGACAATTGGTGTGAATTACCATTCTGAGGAAAAGAAGATAGCACGATATTAGCATTTGCTAATAAACATTATGCTGCCAGCACGTCTTTGCTTTTTTGATGTGGAAGTCTTACCCGATTTTCTTTCCCTGGGTGACTTTTGCCAGACAGGGGAGGTGATGCTGTAGTCGGAGCTGGGCACAGCCTCGCCTTGTGTGGGTGTCCCTCTGGAGCTGTGACTGAGCATGAGAGCAGAAGTTGAAACTGGGATCACTGTGATATTGCACATGGGAAAAAAAATGCAGATTGCAAGCATAATTCATCTTTGACATTAGAGAAAAAGCTGTTCTAGCACAATTTAAATCTTGAGAGCTTTTTTTTTTTTTTAGATAGAAAAGGCTGATAACCCTTTTTAGTTGAATTTTATATCCTGTAACTCTTTGGAGGTTTCCAAGATTCAGAAGAAATTCATTAAAGGCACCTAGTAGAGATTGCTACTCTCTTTTATTTTCATACTTAGATCTGCTGTACATTGTATATATAATTTTTCAAATGCAGAAAGAAGATGACTTCCCCAAATACAATTGCAAGACATTTCTTTTATTCGGGGGGTGAGGGTGGTGGAAATATCAGAATAAGTGGCATTCGGATTAGGGTCTTAAAATATAAACCAAGGATCTTAAAAAAAAAAAAAACATTTAAATAGATGCTTATTTTCCCAAATTTAAATTTAAGCTAGAAATGTAAATATGCAGTTAACTTGTTGAAGGTACTTTTATAAACTTAAAAAATTCTAACCAAAATTTTAGAAAGTCGGGCTCTTTTAGAAAGAAAGCTACACCCATTTCCTCAATAACTGTTCTGACAGTTCCTATGGTGGAATGCACCATGTATAAACTGTGAATTGTATTGACAAATAAAGTTTGTAATTAAAGTCAGCATTTTCTGAGTCTCCTGCTTGCTGCTGAGAATGGAGATGGGATTCTAGCCGAGCAGAACTCCAGGATGTCACCTTTCATGCTGAGTTTTCTGTGGCTCCTTCATTCACAATATTCAAGAAATATTTTTGATGCGGTATTACTACCCTTGTTAAATATGTGCAGAATGTTCTTCTTGGTGACTGTTAATCAAAAGTAAATATCCTGACATTTCCCTTTGGAAATATGATATTTTAAATAGCATGTAAATTCAAGATTGTTTCTACATTATGACATATTAATGTCTTATTTTATCATTGTAAGACCTTATTTTGACACTGAAGTAATCTGAATGCCAAACATCGGCACCTGAATATTTTTTGTAAGAGAAAAAACAATCAAACATCCTGGCAGTATCAAAGCCCAAAGAAGTCAGTTGCCAGCTAATCTTCTAGACCTCATACCCCAAATATTTGAACAACATACCTTATCAATATCTTGCATAAATGTATTGATTCATTCCTAAGCACCTTGATGCTCAGTAAATGTCCTAAACCTGGTTCCCAACATTATCCTCAAAATTGGGGAAAATCTAAGAAAAACTGTATATCAATTTTATTTCCTCAAGCTTTAATGTGTTTACTTACTGTGGAGAGAACATTGATACAGATTTTGACATAGTCTCAAATTTTCTAGTGAATTTTTTTCATTGGACCGGTTTTAAAAGTAGTTTTGCCCTGAAGAATATCTGGAAAAAAAAAAAGTACTAGAACCAGCAAGAATCAGGAACTCTTTGATATGAAATCTTAGACGTGGATTCTAGATAAGAATCCTCTACCTTACGGCTATTACATGTAAAAGTGATTATTTTGGAGTTCTTTCAATTTCTTATACAAATCCATATATTTTGCTACCTAGTTAATGTCATCCACCCTTTTTTCAATAATATTTCACTTTTGTAATACAGGAAGAAGTGAAACTTCTAAAGCCAAGAGAGAACTGAATAATTTGTTTCTTAGCCGTCAATAAAGTGGGAGCAGTGTGTATGGAGGGCTTTGTTTCTTTCTCAGATTCTAAGGAATATGTGACATACAAGAAAGACTAAATTCCACCTCACTTTGTGTAAAAAAAATCTGTGGAATTCTTTGATTCTTAAGGCTAGAGTTTCAAGCAGACTAAGGGAAATTTTAGATGGAATACCAAAAAAAAAAAAATTCATCCATTCTGAAGACTTGAGATACCTATTTATGCCTAAGAACTACAGACCTAGATCAACTTACATTGTTTTCCTTTTTAAAAAAATGTTTGCTGTTCTAGTAAAATCATAACTTATTTGTGGTTTGCATTCCTTATTAAAGTACGAGTATAAATTTGCTTTTGTATAAAGTAAAAGATGTCTCTATTTGAATACTCATAATTCCATTAAAATTAATATATGATTTTGCTCCAGCATGAGTTTACTTAAATGTCCTTTTATAGGGAAACTTACATATAGCAGGTGCTCCAAAAATGGTGATGCCCATCTGAGAACAAATAACATAAAAACAGGTGTTTAATTGTAACAGTCTGATGTATACTTGTGTGTAGTTCTCCCAGCTCCACAAACATCTGTCCTCTTCTACTGGGTTAGTGGTAATTGGGGCACAGATAAGTCGTTATTTCTCCAATTTACTTACAAGCTGGTACTAGTTACTCACTGTATAGAAGAAAAATCAAAGCCAATTCTTCAACCAGAGAGACTTTCAGTTTGTCATACACTTACTCCTTATAAGCAAGGGTTTCATTATTTTCATTTCCAAATTTTGGTTCACAATAGATACCATCAAAACTTTTCAATTATAATTTAATCTTGAAAATTTGTTTAGAAATTAATTGTAAAATATTTGCCAATACTAGTAAACGGATGCCTCTTATTAGTAGAAAGCTAAATACACATTTATTTCTCCTTGCCAAATGAAATTCAGCTTTCTCATGCTTAAATTTATAAGCAGTCTGGGAAGAAATCCATTATTGGGCACATTTTGAACTGTATCCAATAGAGAATATTAGTCACTTACATGGTATAATTTTGAAATTAACTCACAGAATAAACATTGGTTTTCATGTAGTTGATGCTTGACTTTTGCAGATGGTATTTCTTCTTACACTGTACAATTCATAGGGAGTAGCATATAGATGATTTTTATCATACTTTCTACTTAATTTTAAAACATTTTATACATTTAAATATTATTGACATCAGACTCTATGTTTCATGATTTTTCTTAAGAATTTTTAGATGAGCATTGGTGGCAATGTCTGGTCCAGATTCAAATTTTATCATTGCCCAAGTATCTCAGAGTTGGAAAGATAAAGCCTCAAGATACTGTCAATACATCTAATTAACCCATCCTGTTTCTCAGTCAGGTGCAGAAATCCAAAGTTTACACATGCACTGAGAAAGTTTAATATTGCCAAAGTCTAGCTATATACAAGTAGATTAGCCAAGTGTATAAATCTCTTCAATGATTATGTTGTATGTACAAACAAAATATTACCATGCTCATGGTTTACCAAGTCAACATTTTTCAAGAGCCTTTATTGTGCCAATTACTGGAAATACTAAGCCAAATAAATGTCTACTCTCTGGGAGATATCAGTCCACGGGTCAGAGAGTGACACGCAGCACAGAGAAGAGGGAAGCTTCTCAGGGCTGAGGAGCTCTGACCAAAAGGCTCTTGCCTTTTTATGGACTTGGGAGGCCGAGGCTAAGGAAGAGGGAAGGACTAACAGCGGAAAGCTACTGAGTCAGGGTGGAGAAAGGTCTCAACTGAGGGCCCAGTAAGGAAGTCTCCAAATGGAGGTGCCTGCTTCTGAGTCCTTGCCTGATACTCCCTCAGGAAAACCACAGCGGGCTGGTTGTGGGAAGGGCAGCTTCCCCATGCTGCCTGCCAGGCAAAGGCTTGAAACTACCCATGGTTGGGTCTGAAAGACCACACACAGGATTTTAGCCTGGAGCCAGACTCCTCAGAAGGAATGGTGGTACCCATCTGAGAATTTTGGATTTGACACTGGAAAGACATTCCAAGCTTTAAAATAGGGAGTGATGTGAATCGATGTGTACTTTTAGGATGATCACTCTGGCAATGGTATGGGGTAGATGTTGAGCTAAAAGAGCTGGGATGCACCGCAGGAAGTCAGAGGAATGTGCGGTGGCCCCTGAGGAAGGGATTCATGTCTAAACCATATGAGGGCAACTGGGAGATGCTGATGCGTCCACCACCTTCACCTAAGATGAGGAACATGGAGCTAGGAGAAAGCAGGAGAAGATTCGACGGGGAGACTACTGTTTTGAATTTGAAGTATCCATGGGGTCACCAAAGTGAAAACCCGCAGTGGGCAATTAGAATACTCAAATGCTCTCAGGTCAAGCATCCCAGGTAGAGAAATGAATGTGGGAATCACTAACATGAGAAGTGCTGCATATTAATAGTGAGAAGCTGAAGTTACTTACCATAGTCAATAGCGTTAGGTAAAAGGCCCTTCTAAATGTTAACCCAGTTTGGAATGATACATGTCAGGTGTATTTCATTGCAAGTTAGAAAACCCTCTCATATGAATTACATAAGAAGGTTCTAGAACCTTTCCAACCTAAATGATAATCAAGTATTACTTTTGGGTTGGTACTACAGTAATCACACTACCTTTTCTTTATGGTAAATGGTTTTCATCAGCAAAGCATATATACGTTTGTGCTTTATTTTAGCCATGCCTACACAACTTCATTTGGTTCTGCTAATTTTAACATATGTTCCCAGGATATCCTCTTATCTTGAAAAGGAGAAATAGAACTAAGATATGGATTAAAATAGAAAAATACAAATGACAACGGACATGACAACTGTGGCAGGTACTGCTGGTGCCTGAACAGGATTCCCAGTTGACTGGACTGGTGGCCCCATGTCCCGATGCTCTGAGGGTTAGATGCTAACAGCTCACAGCTGCCCCCTTTTCTGCAGAGTAACCTTCTGCAGATCAGAAGCCGCCACTAGGAGGTTACCCAGCGCCAACCCCACCACAATGTGGGCAAAGCCCAGCCAATAAGTGACATGTGGATAGCAAAAGGCAGTCATCCTTCCTTAAGGTGGGATTTAGTCTGTGCTGCAACTTACACTCCAGAGCTCTCTGGGGGACCATGTTGAGGCTAGACTCCAGCTGAGACCACATTCTTGCTTAGCACCTTCCCCCGCCCTCTCCTGCTTCCCTCCCTCCCTTTCTCCGGAGGGCACACTCCTAAATATCACATGCACCTGAATCCCTGTCTCAGACTCTGTTTTCATGACAACTATCAAAGTTACCTGTTGGAATAGCAGGTCAGATCTAGAGGAAGGAGGAATAAAACACAAAAATTTTAATACAGAGGTGATGACTCGGAGCCACTTAACATGGTTACCAGTTTCTAAGCAGCCCAAGTGAAAAGTAAAACCCTTATTAATGACTTGGTTCTCAATGTCCGCGATGAGAAAGTATATCCATGTCTCACGAAAACATAGCCTTTCTAGGGCTGAGTTCTAAAGTAAAAGTTTTATTCAAGGCTTCGTATAGGTAACAGAGATGCAGGAGAAAAAGAATACAATATCCCTACAAAAATGTTACACTGGATTCCATGACTATTCTTGCTATTAGTTCTAGATATAAGATAATGGCAGAGCACCAATTTTAGCTTAACGAAAACATTTCTTCAGCATGGGTCAAAACAATATGACCCATGTGCACATCTTTTGGGTATCTGAAGTAATGTTTTAAATTTCCATAGCAGAAATGTTTTTATAAACTTCAGTTATCTCTAAGACTAACCTGAAAATTGGATTTTAAAAGGCAAATTTCTGAGTCCCATCACTAGAGAAGCTCCTGAAGTAGGTATAGAGTAAAGCCCAGAAAATGAACCCCTATCTGCCTGTTCTCCAAGATTTACATTTTGAGAAACTAATATAGAACACTAGGTAGAAATGGTTTCTCAAATTTTCATTTATATCAACACAGTTTTCATAAGAATGGGATAGCAGAAATTTTGTGGTGTTATTCTCTGATATTTGACCCAACTATTGGCATGTGTGTGTAAATGGAGTATGGACTGGTCAACTTTATAGACTGAATATGCAGATGATAGGTCTGGAATTTTGGGTGCTCACTGAGGTCAGCCAAGCTTGACATGGCTCACAAGGAGGTTGGCCATGAGATGATCCTCTGTAGAGGTTAAGAATAAGAAAGGAGTCTATTCACAATTCATGTAGGAATTTATGGAATCTTCCTGATTGATAGTTTATATTTAAAAACGAACTTTTCCCTAGGGCCGGTTCCACCCTCATATTTGATCACTATTCTGCAGTCCACTAGGAACATTTCTTTTTCAGGTAGAATTCTGAAAACGGTAAGATTTGAAATGGCCACAGAAAACACACCAAAAATACTGTATGTCTTGAAATGACACAGCTGCAGTATAGGCTGGACAGATTTAAAGTTTTTTCCTTGGCTTCCACAGAGGTTGCAAAGTGAAGTGAGCTGGGTAAACCAGTCACAAAAGAGCTGAATTGGGGAAGTTCAGACACATACTGTGATAGAGGGAGAGTGATTAACAGCTAAATACAACACACCCCTTGGGAAAATATAACAATATGGCTTCTAACTAGATCAGTTTCTCAACCTCTGTGTTACTGATATTTTGGACTGGGTAATTCTTTGTTGGGGGGCTGTTCTACAACTTGTGGGATGTTTGGCAGCATTAGTGACCTCTATCCACATTGTGTATGTTGTAGTAAGGAGTTCAGTAATGTCAACCAAGAGGAAATCAAGAAAAGAAACAGGTGAACCCTTAATTAAATATATGCAGTCGAGAAATTCCCACAAACTAGGGAATGCTGTAAGAGAATTGATACAGATGGAGCATTTGTTCAAACCAAAGCAATAAAACCAATGAATGAGAAGAGCTAAGTTGCCTGCAATTTCTCCTGAGTTAACTTGACCTGATTCAGTGCTAAACAGAGACCTTCCATGATTAGCTTTAGATTAAGGAGAATTAAAGTCATTTTTGACACTGTGGTTTAAAATTCTTACATTGGTCATCTGTGGGCAGCCACTGAAACCAAGGTAAGTAGTCAGATACTAAGCAGTTCCATCTGCTATGCCTGCTGCAAGCCTGCATTAGTTAGGTCTGCATTTTGGAGGCTAGTGGCCTAGGGAATAAGACTTTCTCAAAACCCCTTTACCCTGAGAGTCATGTAAATCCTCTTTGAGCTTTTCCCAGCGTGTTCTCTGAGGAAGCCTGCTGCAGTGGTAGTCTCCCTTGTAAAGGTCTTATCTCATCTGAGTCCAAGAAGCAATTTCCTTCAGCAAAATAAGGCTGTTGGCGTTTCAGTGTAGGAATTAAAAACTACATTTCCTATTAATTTGTGAATGCTGTTCCCATGGCAAGGCTGAATTTTAAAGGCTGTTTAATATTTGCAGTTTGATAATTTCTTACAATCAGCTATGGAACACGACCAACATTACAATGAGGTATTCCAATTTTCATGAATTATTTTGGCAATGGCTCTTAGCAGAAAAATATTTCATCGGAACTTGATCATTTTCTGCCATGTAAGCATAGCAGTGCCCCCTGCACACTGCAGGAAATGCACCGAAGATCAAAGACTTGGAGTGCTCTTGACTCTGCACACTACTTAACCAACTGTCTCAGGGCTTTTTCAAAATTTCTTTAAGTTGACTGCTCTGAAATTGTTACTTACCTAAGTGGATCTGCTCTCTTGTTAACGTGGCTGTGAGGAATCTAAGCTCTATGTCAGCCTTTCTCGAAAATATTTAGTTAAGCACTACCCATTGGTATTCTTTGGGGAAAAAATGTTTTTGATCAAAAAATTTGCAGTTCCACAACGAGCACCAGCAAGCTAAAGGCTTTAAGAAGTCTTACAGTAAAGAATCTGTATTAGTTAATTACCCCTCAAATTTAGCAACTTGAAACAGACATTTGTTTTCTCAGAGTTTCTAAAGATTGGGAATCTGGGAATGATTAGCTAGGTGGTCTGGCTCAGGGTCTTTCATGAGGTTACAGTCCAGCTGTTGGCCAGAGCTGCAATCATATGAAGGCTTGACTGGGGCAGGGAAATGTATGTCAAAGATGGCTCACTCAAACGCTTATTGGTGGGAGGCCCCAGTTCCTTACCAGAGACACCCCTTCATAGCACTTCCAAGTGTCCTCATGACATGGCAGCTGGCTTCCCGCAGACTGAGTGATCTGACAAAGAGAAAGCAAGCAGAAAGCCTCAGTGCTTCTTATAATCCAGCTTGCGAAGTCACACATAGTCACTTCCACTTTTATTCTATTTGCTAGAAGTGAGTCACTAAGTCAAACTAACAAAGGGAGGGCAACTAGGTTCTGCCCTTTGAAAGGAGCATCAAACAACATGTGGACATCCTTTGAAGCATCATGTATGGTTTAAGCCATCATTTTCTTTATTTTACCACAGAAGTTTCTCTGACCATAATACTTATTGCTATGGTTAATAATCCTGTAGAATGGAAGATAACTGGGGAAATGCCAGGGTATGCTCTTGATTTTCACTCAAGGAAATGTAGACAATGAAAACATACATATGTATGTATATAATTGGTAAGTCAACAAAGTATCATCTTTGCTTTCTTCTTTTCAAAGTTGGCAAATATATCTTGGACATTTTTAGAGAGATGTTAGTTAACTAACAGTCCTGAAAAAGTTTTACAAATGTTTAAAAAAATGCTACTCCTTGCATGACACTTACAATGCTCATTCTGTGTATAGTCTGTTACAGTTGGAGACACTTTTATTCTAGACAAAAAGATTTCCCCAGCTTCAATATAAAATGATAACCATGGCAGGAAGGATAAAGTGATGATTATGGCCTCTGGGAGCATTCCCTTGGACAGCTGTTGAGAATTTATAAGTATAGGAACCTTGAAGATGGAAGTAGAAGGTACATTTATGCACAGATCTGTTAGACACCAATACTGTCAATTAAACCAACCAAACTTGATTGCATATTTTTTAAAAATCATTTTGGGTTTCAGATAGGAGTTTAAGCTTTTTGACTATGTAAGCTAATAAAATAATTTGGGGATGGATCATTACTTCTCAGGTAATTCATAATCCATTCTGCATACTTTAAAAAAGTGTAAATCTCAAAAAAGAAAAGGAAAACTGGCTATTAGAAGTATGGGTTACATTGGTTCTTCACAAGTGACTTTCATTCTATTGACAAATTTTCATGGAATATAATTATGGTTTTAGTGAAATAGAATCACCGTGGCAAAGACAAGAAATCATACCTGTGGGTGCCTGGGTGGCTCAGTTGGTTAAGCAACTGCCTTCCACTCAGGTCATGATCCTGGAGTCCCAGGATCGAGTCCAACAGCGGGCTCCCTGCTCAGTGGGAGGTCTGCTTCCCCCTCTGACCCTCTTCCCTCTCATGCTCTCTATCTCTCATTCTCTCTCACTCAAATAAATAAATAAAATCTTTAAAAAAAATCATACCTGTACCTCTCTATGGAAATAAGAGTACAGTAGAGAATATTAAAGAATATTAAGCATAAAAGAAAATATGCATCTTTTCATTACCGTTTTTAAAGGGCATCTGGGTGAAAATCTCTGTGTGACTCTTTATAGTTTTGCTTCTGCTGCCAAGAATCATTTCTGTAGGTAAACATATTCTACTCAATCTTGTTGGCCATTTGCAAAAAAAGTAATTGTTTACCATTCAGATCCCAAGAGACTGGATTATCAGAAAAGAAAAAAACTGAACATGACTGGACTGACCCAGAGGCAGGGAAGTTTCTGGAATAGCCCAGGGGGTGATGCTGACCATAAATGAAATATACCAAGGAATCTCCCTTTACCTTTTAAACAAATCTACATATATATATATCTGAGTCTGAAACTAGGTTAGATGTAATCATCTCAAATAAGTTGGTATAACTACAGCATATCCAATTACATCTATTCAGAAGCCATATTTCTTTCTTTCATCAATTAAAATTAATAAGGGGAGACTTTAATTAGTGCCAGCCCTTTGAGCATGGAGAATATGAACAGCCTGGAATATTAGTGGTTTCAGGAGTCTCATTTGCCCCCAAATGTTCTCCTAAAGGAACTATGTCTGAAACCTCATTAGAGACAAAAGATATTTTCAAAAGAAACATAAATATTACCCCAGTGCTTTTAAATTCTTCTTACTTCTGGGATAATGTCCCAAGGAAATAATTTTAAAGAAAAGAAAGAAAATCTGTAAATACAAAGATGTTTTAGAAGTGTTGATTATGTAACCAAATTCCCCAGTCATCATTAGATCACAAGAACTACCAGGGTCAGATCATTATTAAGAACTTGAAATTCTTGGGGCATCTTTTCCTGACCTTCTGGCAAATGCTCTTTCCCTAGGTACTTCTAGGAGTCACCCGGAGGTGTCTCCATGTAGCCACAAACCAGTCTCCCAATGGGCATCACTCTTGCTTTGTTCTTCTCACCAGGGACTGCCATTTCCCATAGGTATCACCACTGCTGCCCTCATGAAATCCTCTATCTGCAGTATCTGTGACTTTTCCATTGCTTAAGCCATGCCATTATTGGTGACAACAAGGAGTATATCCCAAAGCAATTTTGCTTTGTGATTTCAGTAGGTTACTGAGAAACTGAAATTTTTTATTATGTTCAGCTAGCCAGCATATAGTATATCATTAGTTTTTGATGTAGTGTTCAATGATTCATTAGTTGTGTGTAACACCCAGTGCTCATCACCACACGTGCCCTCCTTAATACCATCACCCGGTTACCCCATCCCCCCACGCCCTTCCCCTCTGTAACCCTCAGTTTGTTTCCTGGAGTCCAGAGTCTCTCATGGTTTGTCTCCCTCTCTGATTTCTTCCCGTTCAGTTTTCTCTCCCTTCCCCTGTGGTCCTCCACACTATTCCTTATGTTCCACATATGAGTGAAACCATAAGATAATTGCCTTTCTCTGCTTGACTTACTTCACTTAGCATAATCCCCTCCAGTTCCATCCGTGTTGATGCAAATGGTGGGTATTCATCCTTTCTGGTGGCTGAGTAATATTCCATTGTATATACGAACCACATCTTCTTTATCCATTCATCTGTTGAAAGTCATCTCTGCTCCTTCCACAGTTTGGCTATTGTGGACATTGCTACTATGAACATTGGGGTGCATGTGCCCCTTCTTTTCATTACATCTGTATCTTTGGGGTAAATACCTAGTAGTGCAATGCTGGGTCATAGGGTAGCTCTATTTTTAATGTCTTGAGGAACCTCCACACTGTTTTCCAGAGTAGCTGTACCATCTTGCATTCCCACCAGCAGTGTAAGAGGGATCCCCTTTCTCTACATCCTCACCAACACTTGTTGTTTCCTGTCTTGTTAATTTTTGCCATTCTAACTGGTGTGAGGTGGTACCTCATTGTGGTTTTGATTTGTACTTCCCTGATGGCTACTGATGCTGAACACTTTTTTATTGCCTGACTAAAATCATCATACTGTACCTCCCTTCTAGGCCCCTATCCAGGGGTTGCTTCTGTTGGGCACAGAACATCAGTTAGCAGGACTAGATTTATCTACCTAGATCTGTCTAAATTTCAGGTGAGGCTTAAAGTTGAATCTTTGCTACATTTCTATTTTTAAAAAATTAGAAACACAGTGAGTTCTCAGAGATTACAGCAGAAAACGTCAGTGTAATATGATGTGATTATGTTAAATATTAAAGCACCACAAATATATTGGAAATGCACAGAAGTGTATAGACTCTAACGTAACATATAAAAATCATTATTTAGCAATCATATTTTATATACCAGATTATAGCAATAAGCATATATGAAAAAACAAGCCATGTAAAAACATATATTGTATGTTGTACTTTTAATATACATACAGATATTATATATACATATATATATGAAAAATTATATACGTCCTAAAAATTACTGGGTGGAGCAGAAAGAAATATATATAGTAACCTACTAACACTTTAAAAGTTCATTAAAGAATCCAGTAAGATCCCAAGGGAAAGGGAGAGCAGGCAGAAATTCTGTCAAAGCCTAGAAAGTAATTCAGGTCCAGAGAATGGGGGCTGGCCAGGGTGGGAGACCACACTAGGGGATGGCCCTGGGGCAGCAGGAATCTCGCCTTACAGGGAAAACAACAGAGCACCAATAATTTGATCATGGAAGGAGAATGCCAAGGGTTCATCAGTCCCCTTTTGATTTTGCTTTGGGCTAACCCAGACTTCAATATTTGTTTCCTCCTAGAGTGTCATAATGAAATGGCCAGGGGCCTTATTCAGAAACTAAAACAAACTTTTAAAATTATATCGATTTTTGTCCTTGCCCTGAACTCATTTCAACTCTCAGAGCTTCTCAGTGCTTTAACTCTTTTCCTCTCTCAATAGCTGTATGTTCATCACAGCTGTACAGCATATTGCAATTACGTAATTATATTTCATAAATGACATTAGAGCAACTACAAAAGTCTAGCTTAGGTCACACTCTCTAATAAATGTCGAAATAAGAGCAAGAGGTAAATCTAACCGTACATTTGATTGAATGGAACAACTCATCTTTGCTCACTGAGTTCTAGAGTTATAAGGCTTTCTTCAATCTTTCTGAAATCTTAGGATAAAACCTAAGGCTGATTCAAAGCTATTGAATGGAAAAGTTGATAAGCTAAAAATAAGCATAGTCATTAAATGTTAGTGACTCCATCTTAAAGTGACAGGAGATGTGCCTATCAGTATGCTCTGGAGTGCCCTTAGGAGCAGAGTATGCATACTCATGTCCCTCAAACCTTGTCTAAAGAACAGAGTCAAGACTGATTGGATTTTCTGTGTGTAAGCCATTGATCACTGGGAATAAAAGATGTTTGTATCTGAGGTATACAAAGATGAAAGGAAAAAGACTGTAGACAATATTGGTCTACTGATTTATGTCCTGTGATGGCCTGAGATAGGAATATCTTCTAATCTTCTCACAGAGAACATATTTTTCTCTACTTGGGGAATTCATAAATAATTTTTCTTACGGTGTTGTTTGAATCATAGTTCTCTGAAGACAGGTACTTTGTTTTTTGTTTTACTTTGTCTATCCATAATGCATAGTGACTTAAGCTGTTTACATATGGAATAGATGTTTGGGGATAGGGGTGGAGAGAGAGGCAGGCAAGTGAAGGAAGTAGAAGAGGGAAAGAAAAGCTGATCTAGCAAACTCTAAAAATGATGTGGAGGGAAAGGTTGTGACAGGAGTTTTCAATTTTTGTTCTACTTGAGAGGTTTGGAAGGGGTCTACACCAAGGCAGGTTGTCCTCAAATGCCTGTTGGGTTGAATATTTTCTCAAACAGTGCAGTTTACAAACGAGCATCAGATTCCACAGCTTAGATTCCCTGGCAAGCCATAGCCTGGGTATCTGCAGAGTCTTGCCCCTCCTCACCCAGGATGACATTCTGGTCATTCTAATGGTTACTGTTATGAGAGTAATGACTCTTTAATGCCCCAAAGGCACTAGGAGAACCACCTACCAAGGTTAAATCTGTCAGACTCCATAGCAGCTATTTTTCCCACTATACTAAGCTGCATCCCAGAAAGCCCCACTGTCTAGAGTCACAGGGTTCCCATACTAAGTTACAGTCTCAGTGGGTGCCAGCAACACTCTTCCTCCAAAAATGCCTCAGGGGAACCACTCATGGGGAAATATCAGAATACCATCCTTCCCTTTTTCCCCATGTCTGTCTCATCCCCTATCATCAATCAGCATAGGGGCTACCAGAGAAGTCAAACAAAGCAGTAGGCAGGATGTGTGTTTGGGGAGCAGCTAAGTGTGATCTCCCTCCTCCCACAAACTCACTGTCACCTTCAACCCAACCTCCCCCCATAGAAACACACTCTGGCAATCGTCCATGGGGAAGAGACAGAATCTCTTCTAGACTCCAAATATATTGGAGGCCAGAGTAGGTAGATCCTTGAATTTCTGGAAAAAAAAATATAACTGAGCAATTTCTGCAAATTAAAAGGCTATTGAAGTAACATCTAAATTATGCAGCAGTTTCTTCTTTGCTACAGTGTGGTCCAAACTTTTTATGTCATACAAGTAAAGGCATATTTATAAGTGGCTCAGCAGGCTGACACCTTACACAGCTTTTGATTGATGAGTATTTCTGCACACCAAAGGGTTAGAAAAGCCTTCTTACCTAGGAAGTATTTTGACTGCTTGAGGGATTCAAATGTAATAACACATCATCACAATTTTAAGACACAGAATGGAAGTGAGAACATGTTCGGGCTCTCGGCACACAATAAACCAACCCCCAGACCTTTTATTTGGCTAAAGATGATCTGTTATGTAGATCTAGTGAAAAGGTAATCAAGGTAGTCATTTCCTGAACCAGACTATATATACTATGACTGAAATACTGGTCTTTAAATGGTGTTCATTAAATTGCATTAAATTAGGGGCCCTTTGGAAAATTACTATTTCTTTAAGTCTAGGAAATTTGTCTAATGATAATCTTGGCTGAACATTGTCCCATTGGATATTGGCACCAAAAAATGGGTACTTCCATTGAACTTGAGAATAATTCATGGTGGAATGGAAATGGTGTCCTAGGCTGGGTTTTAGCCCTAATCCCGCTCCTGCCTGACTGCGATGGCAAGCAAGAGGCACCACACTTTTCTTATCTTGCAAATACAGGGCTGCATCTGAATAATCCCTATAAGAAAAAAAAATCCTGATACTATTATGCCTTCTTTTGCAAACTCCTGAGCCATTAAAATCCATCTATCATGTTGAGAAGTAGTAATGGAAATGAAATAGGACCAAGGGCACACCAATCAATTCGGCCATCCAGAGATGAACCTTGGCAGGGACTCATGTCTCAGGTGGAAGGAATGAGTATCAAAAGAAAAGAACTCAATTATTTTCATTTCCAACCTCATTTCGGGCCAGCAAGATCTTTCCATTCCAGGCTGTGAGAGAAAAACCCAGGCCACTCTGGTCATTAATACTTGGGACCAAAGGTGCCATGACATTTGTTTTATTTTGAGTGGCATTTCATTCAGTGGAGATTGGAAACATGTTTGGCACGTCTTTGTCATTACTTTCCTATAGAAGAGCTTCCGAAAGCATGCTTGTACACTGCCAAGTAGAAGAGTCATCCCTCTCATTTCCCATATCATAATTATCTATCTGTCTCCAGGGCAATTCCAAATGCAACTTCTCAGAAGCAGGTTACAAATTTAGAGTCAAGAAAGACTACTAGACCCAAGTAATCAACTGGCTGTCAGGGCATAAATAGGAGCAAGAACAAAAACAGATGAGAGACTTTAACCACTACTGAATGGAGGTGGATGACTAGTTAGCTCTTAATTAATAATACACAATTTTTTCCACAGTATACATAGTACAGCTACATGTTATTTAATCTCTACAGTGAGGCATTTGTTTGCTTACAGTGATGATCATATGAAATTTGCTTGAATTTTGAAACTGTGTATATTTCCCTCAGAGACCAGTGTTAGCAACTATACTGAGGTGGGTTACAACTTTGTAGGAAATGTATTTGATTGTCATTTTCCTTGTGTTTTATATTCCAAATCTAAATTCTATACCAAAAATATTGAGAAAGTTCACAGTAAAAGGCACATACAATGAAATGATAAGATTATAACCAAGATTCAAATTCACACAAAAAGAGTTTTCATACTAAATTGCAGACATATAAAATCTTACCCCCTTAACCAGCTGTAAAACTTTGTAAATCACCTGCCTGGGGACATTGGGCTGTATTGATTTGTCCCCCTCTGTACCCAGAGAAAGGCAGTACATTTTATTGGGTGCTTATTATGCATAAGACATCATCAGATGGGGGGGGTGTTGCATGGCTGGTTCAGTTGGTGGAGCTTGCAACTCTTGATCTCGGGGTTGTGAGTTAGAGCCCCATGGTGGGTGGAGAGATTACTTAAAAATAAAAATCTTTTAAAACACCCACACACATCATCAGGGGCTTCACAAATTTTGGCATTTAATCATCCCAAGAATCCAAGAAGGTGGGGTTTTTTTTTAGGTGGATATTTTCAAGAAGGTGGATTCTACTAATCTCCTTTCTACATGTAAGGAAACTATGCCTCTTAGTTATACCAAATAGCTTACTTAAGATAATACACACAATAACTGAGAAAACGGAGATTCTATCCCAAGAGTCCTTGAACTAGAATGTGTTCCTTTCACCACTGCCTGCTTCCCAAACAAAATACAGAGTTTGAGCATGGGTTCAGATCAGAATCCACTTTATACAGGCTAACTACTCATAAGCTAATAAGAATTGTATTTCTGTTTTTATTCCTCATTAATTGTGTATACATATATTACAGATTTATCTAAAATTTAGACTATTTTAGTATTATAATCTCGAAAAAGATGGAAGAGGAAGTCTAATGAGATGGGTTTTTAAAGGTCTGGTCCTTCCCTGGTTCTATTAAGATGCCAGGATTTCTAGTTTTCTGTAACTGATCCTGCCATAGGTGGTCCTCAGTTTCTCCTATTACAATGATATGTGTGACTTCAAACACACTCTTCAGATCACCCTGGAGCCAATCTATTTTTTGCATAACCAAACACTGACTAACCCAGAAGCTAAGCATATTCTGTGAACCAACCTAAATGTGACTTTTTGGGAGACAAGAGTTGGAGATATTCCCAGGCACTCCATGTTGGGGTTGCTGTGAGCATGGGATTCCTCGGGGGAATGCACGGCAACTTCTGTGAGTGTAAACGGGAGGTCACCATCATTTTGTTCCCAGCGATTGTACTTAGTCACCACTGTGGGTGGCAGTGAAGTGCCAGTTTTAGGAAAAGTTCTAGGTGGTGTGTTTGAGGTAGAGGAATGTATGCAGAAGATAGATGAGGAGGAGCTCCATTTCTCATAATTCTTTTCTGCTCCTTACACATAAGGCATTCTATTAGGAAAGAATATACTGCAAACTGTTTATCAGAGAGCAGAATGCAGAATAAATGGTGATCATCTTGGAATCCCTCCATAGAAAAGGAGTTTCTGAGGAACTAGAAGAGGATCTCTTCCTAGTGGAGACCCAAGTTTGGGCTCAGTAGACAATGTCAGAAATTTAGTAGTATTTTGGCCATCTTTTTTTATAATATATCACTTCAAAAAGAAAGCAAATGGATTGTATCTGCATCAACTGTTTGAATGTATGCTTGTAACTCAATCTAACACAATTCAAAGTTACACATTAAATGTAGACTCAAAAGTGAACTTTTAAACTCTTCTGTCAATTTATTGTATTTATTAATAACCACTCATTTTCAGGATTTTGGAGGACCTCAGCAGGCTTTGGTTAGCATGTTCTCAGCCCAGATTTCCAGACAAATTCTCTTTTCCAAATTATATTTAGCTTGAGGTCTGAGTCTGGAAAGTGAGCAAGCTACTGTTCCCTTGGTTTCCTAATTTGTTTCACGTTTACTCTTTCCAAAGGTGTCCAAATCCTTTCAGGCTTGCCACTAGCTGCTGGGTATTTTCTGCCCTGCCAGGTGTCATGCAATTTAGTTGGAGTGCCTCATCACAGAAATTGCTTGATTTTAAGCGATTTTGAACAACTGTTTATGAGTTTTTCTTGTAAGGTCTGGAGGCGTATGAATTTTTTAAAATACTACTTTTCCTACTTTACTTTTTAATTTTTATTTAAGTACAGTTGACACAACACTGTTACATTAGTTTCAGGTGTATGACACAGTGATTCAACTTCTCCCTATGTTATGCTATGCTCACAAGTGTAGCTACCACTTGTCACCATACAATGCTATTACAACACCATTAACTACATTCCCTATATTGTACCTTTTATTCCTTCCTTGTATTACCATGACACTCATTCCATAACTGGAAGCCTGTATCTCCCACTCCCCTTCACTGATTTTGCCTCTCCCCTAGGCCCCTTTCTCTCTGGCAACCATCAGATTGTTCTCTGTATTTATCGGTCTGATTTGGTTTTTTTCTCCATTTACTCATTTGTTTTGTTTTTTAGATTCCATATATGTGAGTGAAATCATATAGCATCTGTCTTTCTCTGACCTATTTCACTTAGCATAATACCCTCTGGGTCCATCTACGTTGTCTGAAATGGCAAGATTTCATCTTTTATGGCTGTGTAATACACACACACACACACACACACACACACACACATCTTCCTTATCCATTTGTCTATCAGTGGATACTTAGGTTGCTTCCACATTGGCTATTGTAAATAATGCTGCAATTAACATAGGGGTGCATATATCTTTTTCATAGCCTTATCATTTTCTCTGAGGAATTATAGAATCATATGGTATTTCTATTTTTAATTTTTTGAAGAAACTCCACACTGTTTTCCAGAGTGGCTGCACCAGTTTACATTCTTGCCAACAGTGCGTGAGGGTTCCTTTTCCTCCACATCCTCGCCAACACTTGCCATTTCTTGTCTTTTTGATTTTAACCATTCTGACAAGTGTGAAGCGATAGCTCGTTGCAGTTTTGATTTGCATTTCCCAAATGATGAGTGACATTGAGCATCTTTTCATGTGTCTGTTGGCCATCTGTATTGTCTTCTTTGGGAAAATGTCTACAGGTCCTCTGCCCATTTTTTAATTGGGTTGCTTGGTTTTTTGGGTGTTGAAGTTGTATAAGTTCTTTAAATATTTTGGATATTAACCCCTTATCGGATATATCATTTACAAATATCTTCTCCCATGCAGAAGTTCGCCTTGTTGTTTTGTTGATGGTTTTCTTTGCTGTGCAGAGGCTTTTTATTTTGGTGTAATCCCAACAGTTTATTTTTGCTTTTGTTTCCCTTGAATAAGGAGACATATCTAGAAAAATGTTGTCATGGCCAATTTCAAAGAAATTACTGCCTGTGCAGGATTTTCAGGTTTTTCAGGATTTTTATGGTTTCAGGTCTCACATTTAGATCTTCGGTCGATTTTGAGTTTACTTTTGTGTATGGTCTAAGAAGCTAGTCCAGTTTCATTATTTTGCATGTAGTTGTTCAGTTTTCCCAGTACTATTTATTGAAGAGACTATCTTTTACCCCATTGCATATTTGTGCCTCCTCTGTCTTAGATTAACTGGCCATATGGCATGGATTCATTTCTGAGCTCTCTATTCTGTTTCACTGATCTATGTGTCTATTTTTGTAACAGTACCATACTGTTCCTTTTACTACAGCTTTGCAGCATATCTTGAAATCTGAAATTGGTACCTCCAGCTTTATTCTTCTTTCTCAAGATTGCTTTGACTATTTGGGTTATTATGTGGTCCCATACACATTTTAATATTATTTGTTCTAATTCTGTGGAAAATGCTGTTGGTATTTTGATAGGGATTATGCTGAACCAAAGAGTAATGGTGAAAGTTGTCTCTTGGCTCAGTAGATTGCTTTGGGTAGTAAAAGTATTACTTTAATTCAAAGTACAAATAAAATTCTAATAATTATATTCCTTCTAGTTTATTCCCAAAGGTAACACTTGAAACTCTATTTATAGTTAATTCTAGGCTAGGTTCTGTTTGATCTAAAGTTACTTCAAGAATATATTATTTATTCAGAAAATGTCAGAACTGAGAATGCAGGACAATAAATGTATTTTCTTAATACATAGTACTAACTGAATTAAATATTCTGGAAATTTCTCTTCTTTAATATAATTATTAAATAAATTTTTAAAAGGTGACAAACCTTATGATATAATACTTCTCCTTGTTGCCTGTGTAAAAAAGTCAGCTGCAAGACAACAGGGAGACTTCCATAATTATTTTAATGCCATTTTGCAGTGGCTATCCATTATTTTTGTGTGTCCTCAACATCTTCCACTCGTCCTCTGATGTCAGCATCCCAACTTTCTTTGGAGAAATACTCCTCCCCCATCCCACGTAATTCTGTTGGTAACTCCAGTCAGAATATCTCATCTGGCTGGGTACATTCCACAGTGCTGGCCACAGTGACCAGCTTCCTATTACATGTCTCTCCAAAATTCCTTTATGCCAGAAAAAACTTGTAGACCATTTCTGCCTTATTTTATTTGTAATTATGGACTCTCCATTCAGTCATAGGCTCTTCCAAAGATGGTCAGGCTAGCCACCACTGAAATATTTTTTTATGGCTTTGAAGATGCAAATAATTCCTAATGTTGGACACCAAAACACACTACTGAAGCTCTGGTATTTTTCTAACCTCATGTTATGACCATTGTAACTTGTCAATCTTTTATTTACATCCTGTGTTGTATGTCTCCTACATTTGCATCCTCTACCAGTGAATCCAAAGTTTGATCCATAGCACGGTCTAGGCTACCTGTACAGATCAAGGAGATCTGTTTTCAGGTGGTAGAACAGGGAAAAATCTTGAAAACACCTAGTTGAAACATGTTTGCCACAAATCTTTTCTTCCCCTCCAGAGAGGATTAATTTCCCAAGAAACTGATAAATCGGTTAAACCTGGGTGAAAAACTAACCAGGGAATTCACATCAGACTTTTGAGATATGCTCAATTTACTGAACTCACGCTAGACAAGTTGAATTCTCTGTTCACCATTAGCAGGTCATGTAACCCCTGATTTGCAATAATTCAGCCTTTACAATGTGCCACTAGCATTCAGGGGACCATCCCATTTCATGATGCATCAGTTCTTGCTCCCCTGCCCCACAAGTCCAGGAGCCAAAGAGTAGTGGTGAAAGTTCTCTCTTGGCTCAGTTCTGGGATCATTACTGTGTCTGGGATGTTGCAAATAGTAGACTTGGGGTCCAACAGCCACCTTGTAGCTCCAAATATAACCATTATGAGGCTGTATTATCTGTGTTCAGTCTCAGCCGAGTGTTGCATTCAGAAGTACATATCCAAATGTCCAAAATAAATTTTAAACCAATTTAAATCTTTACTGCAGCCTTGTGTGAAAGGACAAAGAGAGGGACTTCAGGTCATACCATGTAGCAAAACTATATATCCCCCTACCTCCTCAAATACCTTTTTTCACAGTATGACATCCACCCCTCCCTTCCCTCAATTCTTTCTCTCCCAACTCTCCCAACATGGTTCTTTCCCTTTCTCTGCTTCTCTTATTAATTTTTTTTCTTTCTTTTCAATGGTTCCCTGCCCTTCCTAATAGAATTCAATGTAGACATTCTATGGTTTCATCTCAGTAGAGGTCCAGCCAAGAGAGAAAAACAATAACAGAGAGAATTTAACATAAATTGTTAACTAGTAATAAAGTTGATAACTAAGAAAATGAAAGGATAAAAGACAATTTTATAGTATCATAGGGACAGCAACCACAAGAAGTCACTACTACTCCTGGCACTGACACAGAAAACAGATGATGGTGGGATTATTAAAACTTAGAGACTTAAGGAAGGAGCCCATGTAGCTGAAACTCTCCCCTCTAAGGAGAAGATGCTGCTTGGCAGGTGCTGGGGTTTCTGAAGGAAGGTATGATCTTGAAAAAAAACTGCAAAGGCTTGAGAGAATAGCAAACTGAGTTCAGCTACTGTTCTAGGAAGGAACTCCCACCCTGGGATGAAGTCTTGCTGGGGTGACTCTCACAAGGATGAGGAGCAGACAGCCCACAGGAAACAGGAAAGACCAAGTGTCTTCCACCTCTCTATCCAATTTTATAATCTACCTCTGGCGCCCTCTATTGGCAAAGTCTACTGGCAACAAGAGATGATGGAGGTTAATCTAGAGTAAAGTGAGCTCCATTTGGCAAGGCAACAGCTCCCATTCAAGTGAGAGAAGGCTTGCCTTTTCAGACACAGAGGCAATTAGCTTCTACTGGCAGGAGAGGCTCAGAGTGACTTGGGTCTAAGATTCTTAGCTTCACCTGATTGCAAAATGATGTGTCCATTTCAAGTTTGATTCCTTACTCCTTCCTATTCAAGCCCTCCCCCCAACTTTCTCATGAGAGACTTGGTGAGACTATGAATTCAACACATACCGTAATTCTGCAAACATAATATTTTGAGTTTGATTTTTGAAATATTGGTCCTGTGGTTACAAAAAAAAAAATAGATTGATTTAGGGTTACCACGGAAGCTTCATGGTTCTCTGACCATGACTTGAACTAAAATTATAAAGACTTGCTCCTCATTTCTGTCCTGTAAGCACTCCAATGCACCCATCAAAATCCATGCCATCCCACCATCCTTATTGGCATCTTTATTCCCACCATTGTTAAGTGCAGTAGCCACTTGAGTCCCCAAGGCACTTGCTTCAGTCAATACTTCATCAAAATCAATCACAGGCAGTAACTTGATTGATTATATTGAGGCTCCATGCCATGGGTTTTAGAATCCCCCTTCCCATTGGAAAGGAGATCAATATTGCATTTAAGCTCAAGAACATGACTAAACTAGGGCGCCTGGGTGGCTCAGTTGGTTAAGCGGCTGCCTTTGGCTCAGGTCACGATCCTGGAGTCCCTGGATCAAGTCCCGTATCCGGCTCCCTGCTCGGCAGGGAGTCTGCTTTGCCCTCTGACCCTCCCCCCTCTCATGTTCTCTCTCTCTTTCTCAAATAAATAAATAAAATCTTTAAAAAAGAAAAAAAGAACATGACTAAACTTATCCCCAAATAATTTTGAGGATCTGTCTCCCGAAATGACCCCTGGAAACCAATTTCTCTGTAAGTAAGGACCCATTCAGGAGACAGACACAACAGTACCTAATTCAACCATGAAAATTTAATATAAAAAATTGCTAACTAGTTATAAGGTTCTTAAATAGGTAATGGGAAGCATAACAAAAGAACTTGAAGGTATCAAGGATATCAACTGTGGAAAACAGCTACCACCCTTCGGGTTGAGGTAACCAAGGGAAGTGGTTAAAATTATTAAAACAGAACTGAGATGGGGCTCTGTGGAGCTGAAACACAGATATTTGAGGAAAAGATGCCGCTTGGCTAGTGCCAGTGTATCTAAGCTCAGAGAAAGAGCCCTGTGGGCTGGGGAGGTCTCTGGGGAGGGGACATCAGATAATTCTTGCTGGGGGTCTTTTGGTGGGGGGGAGCCACGAGGAAGCTGGCTCTGCAAGTGTAGAGAGAACTACAAACTGGTTTCAGCTGCTCTTATGGGAAGCAAAGAAACTGTTCCTGCAGAGAAAACAATCCTAAAGCGATGTTCACGGTTACCGCCCTGGGGAAGAATAAATACAGAGTTGCTGGCCCCTCCCGCAGCATGGCGGGCTCCCTCTAGCGCCCCTCACTGGCAGAGCCTAATAGAGAGCAACTGGCAGCCCTGGGTGTGGGGGACCACAAAGCAGAAGGTAGAAGGATGAGTCTAGAGCTGAGGACAATAACTTAATAACTGGCAGAGGCCTCTTCTAGTTCTACTCTTTTGCTTTATAAATCCAAAGCAGGACTGTTTAGAAGGCAGACCTGGGAAGAAAAACCCACATCAATCTCACATTCTGTTTTCAACGAATTCAGTCAAATCCTGTTGTTCCTTATTCCATTGGCATTTGGCACGACTCATAACTTGCTCTTCTTCCCCTGGCTTTTTTACCACTTCTCTAACTCTTCCATCTCAGTCTCAGTCGTGAGCTTTGGGCTTCACCATCTTTTCCCCATTCCTGTCCATCCTCCTGTATTCGCCATTTCAATAGGTAGCATTAATTTTCACATAGTCACCCCAGCTAGATACTGAAGAGTCACTCCCCACTCTCATCCAGCCTGCCAGAGGGAGGCCAAAACCTGTGTATCCTACTCGCTCCCTGATCGCGTCTCACGTATCTTTCCTCTTTTCCTTCCATTTTGCCCCTGATACTTATTTAGGCCTTCCTCATTACTCTTTAGCCCGTTTCTAAATGATCTTCCTGCCTCTGCTCTAGGCCTCTAATTCGTCAGCACACCACCCTGCTTGAACGCCCTCAGTGGTTCCTATCACTTCAGCCCAGTGCTATGCCCCCAGCCTTGGGCCAGGATCACCAGAGAAACGTTAAAAAATACAGATGCCACCCCGACCACTAGTGACTTCATTTGAACTGGTCTGGACAGGTACTGGGGCTTTTATAGTCTTTAAACATTCTGCAGGTGATTCTAATGTTCAGCCAGGAGGATGAAACCCTGCTTGAGTCCAAGTATGCGGGGCTCTATCTAAGTGCATTTCTATCTCGCTGACCATATCTTCCATCCCTCTGTCTCAATACACCGAGCCTTAACAAACCACTCGCACTATCGCCTCAAATGTCCTCCCCATTCCTTCTCTTCCTTATAAATTCCTAATCCATTAATTAACACAGGAAGGGACTCTTCTCAACCCCTAAAGCTATATAATAAACAGCTAAGAGCAGAGGCTTTGGAGTCTGAAAGTTTCAATCTCAGCTCTACCACTTGACACGGCTCCGTGGCCTTGGGCAAGTTGCTTTAGCCTATCCAAGCTTTGAATCCTTAACTCTAAAATAGAGATAAGACCAGGCGCCTGGGGGGCTCAGTCGTTAAGCATCTGCCTTCGGCTCAGGTCATGATCCCAGGGTCCTGGGATCAAGCCTCGCATCGGGCTCCCTGCTCCGCGGAAAGCCTGCTTCTCCCTCTCCCACTCCCCCTGCTTGTGTTCCCTCTCTCTCGCTGTGTCTCTGTCAAATAAATAAAATCTTTTAAAAAAATAATAATAATAAAATAGAGATAATACTCACCCCAGAGCATGAGTACACCAAATAAATAATGTATTTGCACTGTGTAGCATGGTGCCTGGCAGCAGAAACTCTCTAATGATCAGCAATAGCATATACTTACATTATCTATCTTTCTGCCCCATCAAGCATAAGCACAGCATTGGCAAGAACCATATCTTTCATTTTTCTACCATGATATTTAACACAGTGGTTGACACATCCTAGGTATTAAATAAAATGCCTACTGAATGATAAAGACATGGTTCCTGTTCTAGACTTCTCAGTCTCTTAGGAAAGAGAGTCAGAAAACCAACCCTACTCTGTGAATTTTTGTTCATTCGTTTATCTCTCTGGCAGTTACACAATGGGTGACTCATGTAGATACTCATAATTTTTTAATTGACTTTCATATGGTGATCTAGCACAAAAGTTTTTCCTTAATCTGCAAATTAGAATTGTTCACCTATCTGAGCTCCCATTTGTATAGAGTATACCCATTTATTTTTCAATGACATGTATTGAGAATCACATGCATCAGGCATTGCCCTAGATACTGGGAAGGGGTTTATGAATTTCTACTCTGGCCCATTACACATTTAGTGGTATGCAAGGTATTAGAAGGAAGGGAGGAAGGGAGGGGAGGGGAGGGAAGAAAGGAAGCGAAGGAACAGAGGGAGGGAAACAGGGTGAGAAGGAGAAAAAAAGGAAAAGCCTCCTGAGATGGCTGCATTCACCTACACCCTTCCCCACAAATCTCTACCTTTACAAATTTCTTCTTTACTCTTCATGGTGTTTTTAAAGAAAGTCTACGCAATCTTTTAAGACCTATGTCAAATACCACCTTTCCATAAAGCACTAATGATCCTCCAGTCGAAATTAATCATTTCCCAGTGGATGCGTGATCATTGCACTTTGTGTCTGTTTCACACCTACCACTCCCCCCGACCCCCACCCCAAATTCCTGCTGGAGACATCTGGTCCACCTCTGACTCGTCCACCAGACTATGTACTCTTTGAGGCCGGGGTGATTGCCTGTGTCTTCATGCCCCTCACAATATGTAGTATAGCTCAATACACAAAATGATTATCCAACAACTGTTTTTGACTGCAATTTTATCTGTTATCCAGGGTTTTTTTTCCCCCACTCTCTTTTTTTCCCTCATTTACTGGAACATTTGTACAATAGTCAACAGGACTACCAGCACCATCATAGTCATGACATAAGCATAAATGTTATTAGGATTCGAGAAGTTGTAGAAAATAATCGACAAAGTGAGCTTCTTTCCTTCAACTTAATGGGGAAAAGCACAACCACAAAATCACTTATCTTTAAAATGTCTGCAGTGAAGGTAGAGAAATGCCATAAACACACACACACACACACACACACACAACATATTTCTGAAACCTCAATTTCCTGTGAGTCATCCTTAGGGAAATACAATATGAAAAGAATCAGCACAGATTCCAGATGGGAAGGTTCCTTGAAATACCCTCAGAGTTGCATGAGGATGTCCTCTGAATTGTTTACAATTTATTATTCTACAGTGGGTCGGAACAGGAAATGTGTGATCCAGGCTGATCCTTCTCTCTCTCCAAGCCCTCTTATCTTAAGTGTTCATTGTAAATACATCCAAATAAGAACTATTTTTTGAGTGTATAGAATTCAATAACAATTACTGAGAGCCTTCTTTGAGCTCTTCTTTAAGTCATTGCTTTAACACAATAAATGTTCAGTCTTATTTTTTTTACTCCATGAATCAATTATATACTACAGAAAAGAGGCAATAGATCAAGGAGATCAAGAACATGAAATCTGGAGGTAAATTGCCTGGGTCTGAAGATTTATTATGAGCTGTGTGACCATGGACAGGTGACCTAATCTCTTTGTGTCTCAGTTTTCCCAGTCTTACCTATCTCTTAATATGTATTTGTATCATGAGATTAACACCTGTCAGTTTCTTTAAAAGAAGAATAAGATACTGAGTAAGCACTTGATAAGTCTTAGAAATCACTATTATCAAAATTGTTAAGATTCTTACTTTCCTGACCTTACACCAAGTACGCTCCTTCCTTCTTTCCTTCCTTCCTTTTTCATTAACAAATGTTATTGAGGAACCGTTGTGTGCTAAGCACTCCTCTATGTGCCAAGGAAAAAGAGGTAACCCTCCTTTCATGAGGAGGAGGCTTTGTTCCTGAGGGGTAGCCTGACAATAAGCAAATAGAGTTACACCATAATGCCAGACAGCAATGACTGATAAGTACTAGGAAGGAAAATAAAGCAAGATAAAGCAAACATGTGATCATAGCAGGTGCAAAGAGGGACAATAAAATATGGAAATTTGAACTACAGATCATTATTTTAGATTTCACAGCATATAACATGTGCTTACTCTTTTAACCTTATGCCAAGAAAGAGCTCATCTAAACTGCTATACTTTGCTTTGTCACTTTATATTTGTCCCTGGGTATTTGGAAGCCCAGATTGTCATAAAGTAGAGCTTACCACCTAAAAAGGTTGCCTGGAGCCTTGACACATGCTCCAAAATCTATAGAGACTCCACAAAGCCTGAAGAGCAATGATGGAGGGCAGTTCAATCTCTGGTCCACACTGGAGAGGCCCTAGTTAAGTAACAACAGTAACAGTTGCATTTTATAAACTATGAAACTAACACTTCAGGAAGTGAAGTGACTTGCCTTGGATTTATAATTCATAAATTGGGCATTGAATACATACCTCACAGAGTTGTAGAGATTGAAGCTAATGGTTAAAAGTTAAGCGATTCAAACCCATCATGGTCAAACTCCAACGTCCATGATATCTCCACCAGGCAGCCCTCCTGATCCCAGCAGGCAGGCAAATGTAGGCATCAAGGAAGTCTTTCCTCAAGAGTAGAAGTGCCTGGACATGGGTGAGGAGGGCTATTTAAAGATATAGGGCCAATCAGAACAGAACATTCTGCAAACGGAAGGAACTAAAGTGCCTGACACTGAAGAAGAGCCAAAACTGTAGCAAGAGGAAAGAGATTCAGAACATGGGTACTTACATGAGTGCAGCTTATTCAGCAACCCAGTTATGAGAAAAGAGTCACAGATTGCTATGAGATTAACAGCAGATTTTTGCCTCCTGACTCACTCTAAAATCTATAGGCCTCCATATTCCCCTGATGGGAATGGAGCCAGTCCTTCTGCTTACAGTATAGTTAAGACACGTAGAGGTCAAAAACAGTTATGATGACATTGAAAAAATATGTGCATAGATGCACCATTATTATTATGAGTTCATATTCATAATCCTTAAAACTTAGGATTCCTGATCCTTAATCTCTAAATAGCAATGGATACCATGTGTTAACCCACATGCATGTTTTCATTAGGTGCCAAAGTTCAGAGGTAGACACTGTATAGAAGAAAAAGAAAGCACATGGGTCTTGAAACTGAAATCCGGGTTTTAATTTTAATCCCCCAATCAATGAGACCTCATACTGGTCATTTAATTTCTCTCAGATTCTATAACTACAAAATTGGCACCACTCTTGTTCTATGTGGTTTATAAAATTGTTAAGATAATATGAATTAATACACTTGTAAAGTATGAAATATTGTCATAAAAGGTGATTGTTGTGCTCTCATATAGTTGCAGGTAAAATTTTATTGAATGAGTTCTATATACATTTAATACCAGGATCTATCATTATTTGTGGTAATTGTGGTTAATTCTTTGGCCACATTTTCAACTCTTATAAAAATGAAGTTTCTTAAATGCATCCATTTATAACTTTGAATTTTCTATGTTGGCTTTACTCAAGTTTAAAAAGCCAACATCTTCAGCCCAAATTATGAAAACATTTTAGCCTATCTGCATGGAGTGGAAGGCCACCTCTGCCAGAACGGTGAGGAAAGCTGCTGAGATAGGTGTTCAGGGTGACCCCTGACAGCTGAGTGTCGAAGGCTCCTCAGATTCTTCTGTGGGTGGTAATCTGAGCTGAATAGGCTTCAGAGCTGGTCCTAACTGCAGATGGAAATTATTAAGAGTCCAGTGCAACAACAGAACAGAAGGCAACTGTATTATGCCGTTGACCAGAGTCTACTCTGGGGAAAAGTAAGAAAGCTTATGAGCATGGTAGAAAGAATCTGACTTTTGTACCGGTTCACTTATGCAACATCATGAACGTTACTCACTTTCTTCTTTCTCTACACCTACAAATATTCTCCAATGAGTCCTATCATTAAAATATGTGTATTTTTTACTTAAAAAGGGACTGGGATGGGGAGAGATGTTTGGTTCTCTGATATCACTGCCTGGAGACATTGGGTTAACATGGACCTCAATAATATCAGAAATAAGAAAAGGATTAAGTAGACCGGTTCAATGCTCTAAATACTCTAAGTGAAGGTGCTGGAGGCCCTTAACTACTTTGACACTGCTCGTTGCTCTTTTCAAAGAGTAAGAAACAGCACAGTCCTCTAAGGCAGGAGAAACTGCTCTGTGGTTTCCATGGATTCAAGCATCATCCACTTGGTACCAGCCTACCTCAATTTTAGAAAAACTTGTAAAAAGTAGTTATTTCTGTAATACAAATCTTGAAATACCAAGCCTGTGATGCGATAGCGAATGTCCCAGGCTGCCGGTCCACAGAGCTAAACACCTCGTAAGATAAAGCCTCCACACTCTCCTAGACTTCACTCGAAGTGTTAATTTTACCTATCAAAACTGTCTATGTTAGGCAGCTCCCAGCATTGTTGCACATCTCCATAGAAACATTTGAAATGCCCTTAACAGGATTCTTTCTCTGATCAAAATTCCGCCCAAACTAAAACCAGGGGTGTAGTTTTCTCTGACCAAAATTAACTTTGCAACTGTGTCATCCAGATGTACAAAGTCTTTGACAGTTTGTTTACAGACTGTACACAGTACTGCTTTGGAAAACAGAGAAGAAGTTGTTTTAGCAGTTGACTGTCAATGCACTTGAGTTAGTTGTTTGTGGGACCTTTACTGGAAATCTGAACATCTGACTGACTCAGGAAATGGCTTTGTTTGGTTTCCGGCCAATCAGTATTCTCCTAAGGCCTCAGCATCTTGTACACAACTTAGCTTCCTATCATGTCCTATCAAGATACAGACATAGTTCAGGGGCACATATGCAGCATTTCCAATTATAGACTCCAAGAATGGCATGTCCAACTTGATTAGTTACGATTCTGGGCACTGTTCTGAATATCAGTGATTTTCTTACAGAATAAAGGAGAAGGGTTGTGTGTCTTTCCACTATTTTCTCTCTTGATGAATTTGTACACTGCATCAAAGGCCATTTAGAGGCATCTTGGTATGTCCTAACAGGCTATATCTACAACAATACACAATAAAATTTAAGAATCAGGTTATGCCTTCATAATGTCCAAAGTTCCAGTACAACTAGTCTTTCAAAAGTCAAACTAAATCTTTTTCCTTTGCTGAAAAATTCTGAGAGTGTTATGAGTAAAAATAGCTTAGTTCATCACAAAATTTCATTTAAAACACTTTGTGTCTTGGTCATCTCAGGCTGCCATAACAAAATATCACAGACTTTTGGTGGCTCAAACAACAGAAA
The DNA here is from genome assembly GCF_037043125.1 of Eumetopias jubatus. Classification (NCBI taxonomy): domain Eukaryota; kingdom Metazoa; phylum Chordata; class Mammalia; order Carnivora; family Otariidae; genus Eumetopias; species Eumetopias jubatus. The sequence continues at coordinate 40,355,252 of NW_028274818.1, forward strand.
TTTATTTCCTCACAGTTCTAGCCTAGAAACCCAAGATCAAGGTGCCAGCACAGCTGATTTCTAGTGAGGATGCTCTTCCTGGCTAGTAGAAGCCACCCTCTTGCTGAATCCTCACATGGTGGGGAGAGAGAGAGCAAGCTTCTTATAAGGGGACTAATCTCATCATAAAGGCCCCACCCTCAGGCACTCATTAACATATTTATTTGTTTTAAAAATAAGTAAAAATGACAGTCTGAATTACTGGGGCAATGTACTGGGAATACAAGGATGCACAGTACACAGCCACTGATGCTAAGAAACCCACATATAACAGAATAGGTAGGCAACTAACAGCACAGGCACCTGCCAGAAGAGAGCTCTCGTAGGTAGTGAGCAACGGAAGGAAGACTTAATCAATAGCCTCTGTGGGGCTTAAAAACATGTTCTTTCAGACACAGTTTTTTAAAATTGGAAATTTACAGCTTAGGAAGGAGTAGACAAAGTAATACTATTCATACAACATTTGAAGTGCTATCATAAGGAGGGAGACTGGGTTTTTATCTTTAAAGGTCTGTAAATAGAATCAATGGATGTAACTGAGGAGATAGAAAGTTTGATATAAGAAAGAATTTTCTAGAAGTGAAAGCTGCTAAAGGCTACAAGGAATTTTTCTGGGAAACGAAAACATAAGCCAGGAGACTCCTTTAAAGAACACTTTGCCATTGGAAGGGGGTGGGGGTATGTACAATTTATGTTCTCTTTTGACTCTGAGATTCTCTGTAATTTACTGAGATTCTGGTTAGTACATAAGGAAAACAACTTTGTTTCCAATTTTTTCTGCTTTATCTTAAAGGCAAATTTCTTTTAAAGTTCCTTAGGATTTATTTAACCCACAAATCCCTTGACAGTGCCCCCAGTGGTCAAAGCCAACAGTTAGCGGACACGTGATTATATAAGGTAGGCTTCGAGAATGGAGTGAAGAGGGTTAACAGTAAAGCTGAAGTACAGGGCAAAACTTTACTGTCGGGTGAAAGAAGCAATATCTATGCATTATCGGGGGACAAATTTAGGAGAATGTGGACGGCCAGGCAAAGAAATAAAGCTTGACATCAAACAACAACAGACTATTGGAGGTTCTGGTGTATAGGACAGTGTGGTGAAATATAGCAAAGACTATATTGTCAGTAGTGTGAGGATTCAGCTATTAAGCAGAACTCAGATGTGAGGTTTGGAAATTAAGGTTGGGAGAGGGCAACAGATGACACACCAACACATAAGATTCATTAGGACTTGTGAACTGATTGCAACCCAAAGAAAGAAAGGATCTAAAATTATGGCACTGTTTCAAGTCTGAGGTACTAAGAGAATTGTGATGCCATGGATAGAACAGAGGAGGAGTTAGAAAAGAAATTTAAGGAGTAATGTTTCTGACTCCAACTCCAAGGAGGGGAGAGGTTTTCCACACCACCAAGAAATTCTCCAGCACCAGCTGGGTGTCCTACAGTTCGACTCAATACTGACACTCTCTGCCTGGAGATAGTCCCACAAGACTGCTCTCCCCTTCAGATGCCAATCGCAAGCCCAGGTTCTCACTTGCATCTCTGACTGACTGGCTATAAATCAGAGGTTCCTCTCTGAGTTCAGTTAATTCACTAGAGTGGCTGACAGAACTCAGGAAACCAGTTTACTCGCTAGATTTCTGGTTGATTATAAAAGGCTATAACTCAGGAACAGCCAGATGAAAGAAATGCATAGGGCAAGGATGGAGAAAGGGCGAGGAGCTTCCATGTCCTCTCCAAGCACACCAACTCTTCCCAAAATGCCCACAAGTTTGCTAACCCAGAAGCTCTCTGAACCTGGTCCTTTCAGGTTTTTATGGAGGCATCATGACATAGGTATGCTTGATTCAATCATCTACCGTTGTTGACAACTCATCCTCCAGCCTCCCTTCCCACCCCAGAGGGAGGTTGGGGTGAGACTGAGAGTTCCAACTGTCTGATCATTTGGTTGTTTCTCCTATCAACCCGCCCCAATCCTGAGGTGCTTCCCAAAACCCACCTTGTTAACATAACAAAAGACAACTTGATTATTCTCACCACTTAGAAAATGTCAAGGGTTTGAGGAGCTCCTATGCCAGAAACAGGAGCAAGACCACATATATATTTATTATATCACAATATCACAGTCTAGATGGAAACATCCTGGAGACATGAAAAGATCACAGGTCATTTCTTTAGCTTATGATTTCCTTTTATATCACAAGAGAGCCTTACCTGAAGAGAATAATTCAGTGATGTGCGTTATATCCCTAGTGAGTGAAAAAGTTTTTCTTCCATTTAAAATCTACTGTCTGAATAGAAGATAATTAAATTACTACTGGTTCCATAACACTTTACCTTCTGTTAACTTTCTGTTGATTGTTTTATATCAATAACAACGAAAACTTTTATTTTTTACATTTTTAGAATTTGTCATTATTTCAAAGTACTGTGATTCCAGTAAGTCATGCACCGGTTTTCTAAGGAAAGGAGCAAATTCTGTCCCTATAAGGTCTTTAAAATTACACTGTGAAGTTGTTTGGATAAGTGTATATTATAATATTTTTTTACGCTGTTGAAAAGCATGTAACAGTACTTCACTTATATGACAAGTTGTTCTTTTGCATAAAATATTTTATTGCGAAGAAAATTCTCTTCCATATATAAAAACAGACAGAATGCTATATACTGAACCCATTTTCTTCCTTTAACAATTATCAGTTTCTGACCAATCTTGTTTTATTTCTTCCCCATTCACTTAGCCCCCAGCTCAAATAATTTTAAAGAATATTCTAGACACCATATTATTTTCTCTCTAAATAGTTCAGTACACATCTCTAAAAGATATGGACTCTTTTAAAAAATATATATAACCACAATGCCAATTATTGCATTTAATAGAATTAAAATTCCTTAATAGCCTTATATACCCAAATTATCTTATCACTTTATTATAGTTTCTTTTTTGCTTCTAAATCCAAACAAAGTCCATACATCACAATTGATTGAAATATTTCCTAAGTAATGTTTAATCTGTGGGTACTTCTTCAGACTATTTTATTTTCTTTCAACTTTTTGTTGAAGAGACTATATTTTGTCCTATAGTTTCCCATTGTGTACATTTTGCTGGTTGAATCCTCATGGGTGTCATTTTACATGTGTCTCTTTCCTCCATATCCTGTAAAATGTTAAATAGATGGAGTGGTTTTATCAGTGTCAGGTATAATTTCCTTTTAGGCAAGACTACTTTAGGTAGTGTTGTGCTCCATTATGATGTAAATAATGTCTGGTTGTCTCTCTTTTTGTGATTTTAGCAGCCATTGGTAATCATTGTCATAAGTCTTATACAACATATTATTCACAAGAAAGTACTTGAATTTTCCAGCATTTAAATTAGTCTCAGGAAGCTCTGAAAGAGCTACCAATAAGTTCAACACTCCCCTATTTATTTCTTATGACACTATCTTTGCCTCCTAAAATATTTAACAAGTAACTTAAGAATACATATATTTACATAACCTAGGGGTAACAAAGCATTTGGTTATTTGAATGCATATGTCATAAACACAAAGTTCATTTACCTTTAAATATGTTCTATTTTCTCTATTTATTCCATAACATCAATTTAAAAAATAATTTGTCCTTTTAAATAAACTTTTGCCATTTTTTCAATAATTTAGCCTTTTATTTTATTTTTTTTTAAGACTTTATTTATTTATTTGACAGAGAGAGAGAGCACAAGCAGGGGAAGCAGCATGTAGAAGGAGAGGGAGAAGCAGGCTCCCCGCGGAGCAGAGAGTCTGATGTGGGGCTCAATCCCAGGACTCTGGGATTATGACCTGAGCAGAAGGCAGATGCTCAACCAACTGAGCCACCCAGGCACCCCTCAATAATTTAGCCTTTTAAATAAACTTTTGCCATTTTTTTCTAATTCAAAACATTTTTCACTGACATTATAGAGGATAAATGTTCTCATTTGCATTTTTTTTTTTACAAGAGTCAAGCCATCCTGTGTTTTCCAGGTCATTGATAGACACAGTCCTCACCTTGAAAATAAAGAGTTTTTATTTCCTATTCAACATTTTGTTTTCTAATATAATTTTGCATAAAATTTTATATATGACTTTAATATCAAAATTTAATAATTTATATATCAATAATAGAATTATTAAGGACGTGAGTTATAATTTTTCTACATTTTTTCTTTGACTACAAAAATGCTTATGATATATTTGGCTCACATTAATGTAAAATACCTCTTACTTAGGCCTTCCGGTATCTTTTAAAAATTTATTTCTTATATTTGAATAAGAAAAGGGTACATACTTTTAGGTTTCTATGCTGTTCATGGATGGAGCTTTTAAAGTAAACATATTTATTCTCCTTTTTTTCCATCATTATATCAGTCGGACCAAACATGTTGGTAAGAAAAATAAAATGTGGAAGCAGACCTATAAATACCAAGAACAAACTGATGGTCGCCAGAGTGGAAATGGGTCAGGGCCGGGGCAAAGTGGGTGAAGGGGAGAGGGAGACACAGGCTTCCAGGAATGAATACGTTATGGGAATAAAAGACACAGCATAATAAATATAGTCAATGATATTGTAATAATTGTATGCTGACAGATGGCAGCTACATTTGTGGTGAGCACAGCATAAGGTATAAACTTGTCAAATCACTGTGTTGTACACCTAAAACTAATATAACATTATTTTTCAACTGTACTCAAATGTAAAAATAAAAAAAGAAAAAAATAGAAGAAAAAAAGAAAAGAAAAGGGCTAGCCTAATGAGTCCTGGAAAAATAAAGCTGTTGTTTCTTAACCATTTGAGAAGTGCCAAAGTTTCTAAAGTTAAAGAAAAAATAAATCAAGCAAAGAAATCCCAGAAAATATCTATATTTGGAAACAGTTTCTCTTAAAACTATTAATGTAGCATTGCTCTGTTTTTAAGTTGACCTTTCTCTCCAATCAGGCTGCGTTATAGCAAAAAGAGAAAAAAAACTAGATCATGCAGTGACCTTTAGAAAGGTCTATTCACCTCCTGTAACCTTTTTAATTTGTCAGTTTACTTTTTTTGTTGTTGTTCCATTTGAGGTGTGAGAGAAGGAAAAGTTCTCTCTGAAGAAACCAAGTAGATTAAAGACAATAAATTATTTTGTCAGAGTGAAAGCTCAAATAAGAAACACCATCAGGAGAATGGCCAGATGGTCTGGATAATGACACTGTATATACCCAAAGAAAACCACAGCTGTTTATAAATGCATCTGTTGACAAAGGTTCGTTTTGAATGGAAATCTATTCCAATGAACCAATGAGACTATTTAAGTGAAGTTTAATATGAAAGCAGAAGAAATTTAATAATAGAACAGAACTTTAAAGAACTATCAGCCTTCTGCTCAGCACGCACCCTCATTCTTTTGAATATATTTTTATTGTGTACTAGCTGGGGCTAATCACAACCAAATGTTGGAGTGTGTATTCCATATAGTTGGTCTCAACATATTTGCATCCCATGTGGTAAAGAGTTTTCCACTCAAAACCTTAATTACTCCTATACATGTGCGTGAGTGGACAGGATGTATATATCTATGGAAATTAACACTGTTCTGAGTTACATCCTGATTCCCAAGGAATAACTTATACCCACAGGAAGTCATCAACTTTTGCCTTCCCTCTAAAATAATAAAAAGACCCTCAACTGCCTCATAGAAACAGAGCCACATATTGTTTCTTAGAATTTATAAAATTCTTCAAGACCTATGGCTGTAAAGATTTTAAAAACAAGGGTTCTATTTCCACGAGGCCTAGCCCTTTCCTATGCATAGATCAGACAGGTCTGCCAATTCTCCACCATAATCAGGCATTGCAGAGCTGAAGAAGGTCCTTGGATTCAGGCCCCTGTTACTGTAAGCCAGGTGAATGCCAGAACACATATGACTTATGTTATTACACATGCAATTGGTGCAAGGAACACACAAGATAATTTCACTCAACCAATTTTCCTATGAGGAAAATAAGCATTACATTCATTTAAACAACACAATGATGTGCCTTCCTACACAACCTAACAGGATAAAGCATTTACATAGTAGGAAAAAAAAATGCAATGAGTTGCCACTTTTCTGCTTAGATTCTACTTTGCGATGAGTTTTTGTCATTGTTGTTGCTGTTATCACGGCTACTCAACCATAATATAGGCTCCTCTGTGCTTGTTGATCTTTTACATTATGTGCATTACCAGTCTCCTTCCTCAAAATGTGTCCCATCAATTTGTTGCTTGATGAAAATATTCTCTCCATGAACTTCAACCAACTGGTGATAAATTTTGCAATGGAATCTCTGTCATAAATATTGAGTGATTATGCACACATTGCCTGGAGAGCATGGATCTAAGACAGTAGCCATTTTTTAACCAAGGGTTCTCCAGGCCACAAACGGTACAACAAACTCTCTCAATAGTGTATATTTAGGGCACCTAGATGTCTCAGTTGGTTAAGCTCTGACTCTTGATTTTGGCTAAGGTCATGACCTCAGGGTCATGAGAGTGAGCCCCATGTCAGGCCCCCGGCTCAGCACGGAGTCTCCTTGTCCCAGTCCCTCCCCCTGCTTGTGTGTGCTCTCTCCTAAGCAAATAAATAAATAAATAAATAAATAAACAAATAAAATCTAAAAACTCAGGGTATATTTGCCTAGATAAAGTTAAATTGTTAACAAATATCTGTAGTATGTGAAAGGGCTTCAGTAATAGACTGAACACTTAAATTTTAAATAAACGTCACCTTTAATAGACTCAGACACAAATTCTGAACTATTTTCATTGGTTCTTCTTGGGGTTGTTCACATTTAACTTCCTGGTATTCTTGCGCTGGATGAATGCTCTTGCTAAAATTCTTAAGCCTCTTCCCTACAGCACTCAGGGTAGTTGAAGCACATCTTCCTGCTTTACTATTAATTTGACAGATAAGTTAAATCATTGTTTATTTTTCTTCTTCAGGTGACTCAAAACCAATATTACTAATTTTGCCACTGGGTCAGTCTTCCTTCAACTCTTCAGGTTGTCTTGCCCATGAGGTACAGATCCAGAAATGTTTCCTTCAGTCACAACAGCCCTAATGTAATGCTAATCCTTACAGGTAACTAAATTGGTTTGTACCCCAAGGTCATTTTAGAGCAATATATGTGGACTCACGCCTAATGCATGCCAGAGTATCTGTGGAGGCTGTTGACATGGAAGCCATCACCACAGATAAAGCTGGGAGCATCAACCAATAAGAAGGCAGATTATTGTTAACAACAATTTCTAACAATTCAGATGGTTTTATTGTCCTTAGAGTCTTACAAGTGTGATAACCAGAGTCCTCACGCCTCCTTAGCATTTTGGTGTTTTAAATTCCACCTGGAACTCATTTCCTCAAAAAAGTCACTTGCGTATGTTTTCCCCTTAGATAACTTCTAGACACTGTAACATATTCTAACTGGAAAAGTGAAAATTTCTCTTCAAATCATCTGGCTCTTTTGTCTACATGATGCCAAACATCTGGATATTTGGGATACCTCCAGATGACTGACTGAATTTTTCATTTTCAACCAACATGGTTTCTGGCATCATGGAAATAAAGCATCAGGCTTTGTTTGCACAGTGGCCTCATGCCAACTGCTAAAGAGTAAACCGGTGCCTACCCACATGAGCTACCCTGTCTGATAAGAGGAAACATCTGCTAATGGTTACCTCTTTGTTCTGGAACCTAAGAGGGTTGGAGGAGTGGAGGGGTTTGTAACTGATAGCAAGAGGTGAGATCAGAGATAAAAAATAGGGGCTAAATCTTGAAAGACTATGTTAAAACTAGGTTAAGGAAATAGAGAACCATAAGCAGGAAATAATGAGTACACACCTGATTCTAGAAACCATCACTCTGGTCACAGGTTACCAACTTGACTAGAGTCCGAGTAACTGGAGATGGAATAATCTATGAAAAGTCTCTTGCTGGAGTCTGAGGGGGAGGCATGGGGTGGCTGGGTGATAGACACTGGGGAGGGTATGTGCTATGGTGAGCATTGTGAATTGTGCAAGACTGTTGAATCACAGATCTGTACCTCTGAAACAAATAATGCAATATATGTTAAGAAAAAGAAGAAGAAGAAGATACCAGGAGGCAAAGAATGAAGGGGGGGAAATCGGAGGTGGAGACAAACCAAGAGAGACAATGGACTCTGAGAAACAAACTGAGGGTTATAGAGGGGAGAGGGGTGGGGGGATGGGTTAGCCTGGTGATGGGTATTAAAGAGGGCACGTTCTGCATGGAGCACTGGGTGTTATGCACAAACAATGAATCATGGAACACTACATCAAAAACTAATGATGTAATGTATGGTGATTAACATAATAAAAAAAATTTTTAATAAATAAATAATAAATAAATAAAAATAAATAAATAAATAAATAAATAAATGAAATAAAAAAGTCTTGCAGTAATCCAAAAGAGGAATTGATGATGGCCTGGACCACAGTATCGACAATAGCGATGGAGAAACGGTGAAGATTTCTGCACAGTAGTGGGAAGGATCAGAAATATACTTTAGGAGGGGAGCAGAGCAAGATGGCAGAGGAGTAGGAGACCTGGATTTCGTCTGGTCCCAGGAATTCAGCTGAATAGGGATCAAACCATTCTGAACACCTACAAAGTCAACAGGAGATCAAAGAAAAGAATAGCAGAAACTCTCTGAACAGAAAAGCAACCACTTTCTGGAAGGGAGGACGTGCGGAGAAGTGAATCCGAGGCGATATTCGGGAGGATAGATGGCGGGGGAGGGGGCCTCTGTCGGCCGCTTCTGGCAAGTGATAGAGCCGCAGAGCACAAAATCAGAACTTTTAGAAGTCGGCTCCGCTGAGGGACATTGCTCCAGTGGCTAAACGGGGGGTGGAACCCGCGCAGGACAGTGTGTTCTCAGGACCCTCGGGGTCGCAGAAAGACTGGGGGAGCCTGAGTGCAGCAGAGCTCCTGGGTATCAGAGCAGGGAAGCTGGCTATAGAGACGGAGCCGAGGCGCGGGCTCTCAGCTCGGGGTTGCCATAAACCGTGATCCACGGCACAGTTGGGCCACTGCTCCTCCAGCGGGGACCCAACAGGCGGCAGAGCTGGGGAGACTCCCCTTCCTCCCCCGGGAGCGACACGGGAGCACACCACAGGCATCTGCTGGGTTTGGAGGCTCCACACGGGGTCGGGTGCCAGAGATAGAAATGCTCGGTCACAGGCTGCGTGAGCATGGAGTGCGGCTGGAGACCGGAGAGATGGGAGTGATTGACTGCTTTTCTCTGGGGGCTCACTGAGGAGCCGGGCCCCAAGCTCTTGGCTCCTCTGGGGCGGAGATTGGGAGGCTGCAATTTTCACTCTCGTCCTCCAACACTGTACAGAAAGCTCGCAGGGAACAAAAGCTCCCGAGAGCAAACCCGAGCAGATTACTTAGCCTGGACCAGCAAGGGCGGGTCCCCCCCAGAAGATCAGCAAGAACAGCCAGTCAAGACCAAGTTTACCAATCAATGAGAATGGCAGAACTCCAGTGCTAGGGGAATGCAGCACATAGAATTCATGGCTTTTTAACCATGATTCTTTAGTCTTTCAAAGTTAATTTTTTTAACTATCTTTTCTTTTTAATTTTTCTGTTTCCCTTTTTCAACCAACATCTTATCAATCCCTTTTTTAAAAAACATTTTTATTTTTCGTTTTTAGAGTCATATTCTATCCCTTCATAGTAGTTACCCTTATTTTTGGCATATATATATATAAGTTGTTCTCTCTTTAAAATTTTGAGATACAGTTTCTTGTAACAGATCAAAATATACCCTAAATCTCTACTGTAAGGCTTTGTTCTAGTCTCCTGCCTGATCACATTCTCTCCCCTTTTTTCTTTTTTTTTTTAAATCCTCTTCTTTCTTTTTCAAACAACTTCGTATCAATTCCTTTTATAAAATCTTTGATAATCTTCATCTTTACAGTCATATTCCATCCCTTCATTGTATCAACCCTTATTTTTGTACATATATAAGTTTTTCTTTTTTTAAAATTTTGGGAGGCACTTTCTTCTAACAGACCAAAATACACCAAAAATCTAGTGAGTGGCACTGATCTATGCACCAGCCTGATCATATTTGATCATATTCAGTTCTTTTTGTTTTGTTCTGTTTTTTGTTTTGTTTTGTTTTTATCTTTTTCTTTTTTTTTTTTTTTCCTCTTTCTTTCCCTTTCTTTTCTCCTGGTTCCAGGTTTTTTCTGATTTGTTTAGAGTATACTTTCTGGGGACGTTGTTACCCGGTTAGCATTTTGTTCTCTCATTCATCTAACTCATCTGGACAAAATGACAAGATGGAAAAAATCACCTCAACAAAAAGAACAACATGTAGTACCGACTGCCAGGGACCTACTCAATACAGACATTAGTACGATGTTGGACCTAGAGTTCAGAATCATGACTTTAGGGATACTAGCTGGGCTTGAAAAAAAGCATGGAAGTTATTAGAGAAACCCTTTCTAGAGAAATAAAAGAACTAAAATCTAACCAAGGTGAAATCAAAAAGACTATTAATGAGGTGCAATCAAAAATGGGGGCACTAACTGCTAGGATAAATGAGGCAGAAGAGAGAATCAGTGATATAGAAGACCAAATGATGGAAAATAAAGAAGCTGAGAAAAAGAGAGATAAACAACTACTGGATCAGGAGGGCAGAACTCGAGAGATAAGCGATACCATAAGACGAAACAACATTAGAATAATTGGGATCCCAGAAGAAGAAGAAAGAGAGAGAGGGGCAGAAGGTATATTGGAGCAAATTATAGCAGAGAACTTCCCTAATGTGGGGAAGGAAACAGGCATCAAATCCAGGAGGCACAGAGAACCCTTCTCAAAATCAACAAAAATAGGTCAACACCCCGACATCTAATAGTAAAAATTATGAGTCTCAGAGACAAAGAGAAAATCCTGAAAGCACTTCGGGACAAGAGATCTGTAATCTATAATGGTAGACACATTAGGTTGGCAACAGACGTATCCACAGAGACCTGGCAGGCCCGAAAGGACTGGCATGATATATTCAGAGCACTAAAGCCAAGAATACTATATCCAGCTAGGCTGTCATTGAAAATAGAAGGAGAGATAAAAAGCTTCCAGGACAAAAAACACTAAAGGAATTTGCAAACATGAAACCAGCCCTGCAAGAAATGTTGAAAGGGGTCCTCTAAGCAAAGAGAGAGCCTAAAAGCAGCATAGACCAGAAAGGAACACAGACAATATATAGCAACAGTCACCTTACAGGCAATACGATGGCACTAAATTCATATCTTTCAGTAGTTACCCTGAATGTAAACGGGCTAAATGCCCTAATCAAAACACAGGCTACCAGATTGGATTAAAAAACAAGACCCATCGATATGCTGTCTGCAAGAGACTCATTTTAGACCCAAAGACACCCCCAGATTGAAAGTGAGGGTAAATGGTTTTACCATGCTAACGGACACCAAAAGAAAGCTGGGGTGGCAATCCTTATATCAGACAAATTAGATTTTAAACCAAAGACTGTAATAAGACATGAGGAAGGACACTATATCCTACTCAAAGGGTCTATCCAACAAGAAGATCTAACAATTGTAAATATCTATGCCCCTAACATGGGAGCAGCCAATTATATAAGGCAATTAATAACAAAAGCGAAGAAACACATTGACAACAATACAATAATAGTGGGGGACTTTAACACCTCCCTGACTGAAATGGACAGATGATCTAAGCAAAAGATCAACAAGGAAATAAAGACTTTAAATGACACACTGCACCAAATGGACTTCACAGACATATTCAGAACATTCCATCCCAAAGCAACGGAATACACATTCTTCTCTAGTACCCATGGAACATTCTCCAGAACAGATCACATCCTAGGTCACAAATCAGGTCTCAACCTGTACCAAAATATTAGAATTATTCCCTGCATATTTTCAGACCACAGTGCTTTGAAACTAGAACTCAACCACAAGAGGAAAGTCGGAAAGAACTCAAATACATGGAGGCTAAAGAGCATCCTCCTAAAGAATGAATGGGTCAACCAGGAAATTAAAGAAGAATTAAAAAAATTCATGGAAACCAATGAAAATGACAACACAACTGTTCAAAATCTTTGGGATAGAGCAAACGCAGTCCTAAGAGGAAAGTATATAGAAATACAAGCCTTTCTCAAGAAACAAGAAAGGTCTCAAGTACACAACCTAACCCCACACCTAAAGCAGCTAGAGAAAAAAACAGCATATAAAGCCTAAACCCAGCAGGAGAAGAGAAATAATAGAGATCAGAGCAGAAATCAATGAACTAGAAACCAAAAGAACAGTAGAACAGATCAATGAAACTAGGAGCTGGTTCTTTGAAAGAATTAACAAGATTGATAAACCCCTGGCCAGACTTATCCAAAAGAAAAGAGAAATGACCCAAATCAACAAAATCATGAATGAAAGAGCAGAGATCACAACCAACACCAAAGACATACAAACAATTATAAGAACATATTATGAGCAACTATAGGCCAGCAAATTAGATAACCTGGAAGAAATGGATGCATTCCTAGCGATGTATCAACTACCAAAACTGACCCAGGAAGAAATAGAAAACCTGAACAGACCTATAGCCACTAAGGAAATTGAAGCAGTCATCAAAAATCTCCCAAGAAACAAAAGCCCGGGGGCCAGATGGCTTCCCATGGGAATTCTACCAGACATTTAAAGAAGAATTAATAGTTATTCTTCTGAAACTGTTCCAAAAAATAGAAATGGAAGGAAAATTTCCAAACTCGTTTTATGAGGCCACCATTACCTTGATCCCCAAACCAGACAAAGACCCCATCAAAAAGGAGAATTAGAGACCAATATCCTTGATGAACATGGATGCAAAAATTCTCACCAAAATACTAGCCAATAGGATCCAACAGTACATTAAAAGGATTTTTCACCACAACCAAGTGGGATTTATCCCCGGGCTGCAAGATTGGTTCAACATCCACAAATCAATCAACGTGATACAATATATTAACAAAAGAAAGAACAAGAATCATGTGATCCTCTCAACAGATGCAGAAAAAGCATTTGACAAAGTACAGCATCCTTTCTTGATCAAAACTCTTCAGAGTATAGGGATACAGGGTACATACCTCAATATCACAAAAGCCATCTATGAAAAACCCACAGCGAATATCATTCTCAGTGGGGAAAAACAGAGCTTTCCCCCTAAGGTCAGGAACGGGGCAGGGATGTCCACTATCACCACTGCTATTCAACATAGTATTAGAAGTCCTAGCCACAGCAATCAGACAACAAAAAGAAATAAGAGGCATCCAAATCGGCAAAGAGGAAGTCAAACCCTCACTCTTTGCAGATGATATGATACTTTATGTGGAAAACCCAAAAGACTGCACCCCAAAACTGCTAGAACTCATACAAGAATTCAGTAAAGTGGCAGGATAGAAAATCAATGCACAGAAATCAGTGGCATTCCTATACACCAACAAGACAGAAGAGAGAGAAATTAAGGAGTTGATCCCATTTACAGTTGCATCCAAAACCATAAGATACCTGGGAATAAATCTAACCAAAGAGGCAAAGGATCTGTACTCAGAAAACTATAAAATACTCAGGAAAGAAATTGAGGAAGACACAAAGAAATGGAAAAACGTTCCATGCTCATGGATTGGGAGAACAAACATTGTGAAGATGTCAATGCTACCTAGAGCAATCTACACATTCAGTGCAATCCCCATCAAAATACCATCCATTTTTTTCAGAGAAATGGAACAAATAATCCTAAAATTTGTATGGAACCAGAAAAGACCCCGAATAGCCAGAGGAATGTTGAAAAAAAAAAGCAAAGCTAGCGGCATCACAATTCCACACTTCCAGCACTATTACAAAGCTGTCATCAAGACAGTATGGTACTGGCACAAAAACAGACACATAGATCAATGGAACAGAATCGAGAGCCCAGAAATGGACCCTCAACTCTATGGTCAACTAACCTTTGACAAAGCAGGAAAGAATGTCCAGTGGAAAAAAGACAGTCTCGTCAACAAATGGTGTTGGGAAAATTGGGCAGCCACATGCAGAAGAATGAACCTGGACCATTTCCTTACACCACACACAAAAATAGACTCCAAATGGTTGAAAGGCCTAAATGTGAGACAGGAGTCCATCAAAATCCTAAAGGAGAACACAGGCAGCAAGCTCTTCGATCTCAGCTGCAGCAACTTCTTCCTAGAGACATCACCAAACGCAAGGGAAGCCAGGGCAAAAATGAACTACTGGGACTTCATCAAGATAAAAAGCTTTTGCACAGCAAAAGAAACAGTCCACAAAACCAAAAGACAACCGACAGAACGGGAGAAGATATTTGCCTATGACATATCAGATAAAGGGTTAGTATCCAAAATCTATAAAGAACTTACCAAACTCAACGCCCAAAGAACAAATAATCCAATCAAGAAATGGGCAGAAGACATGAACAGACATTTCTCCAAAGAAGACATCCAAATGGCCAACAGACACATGAAAAAGTGCTCAACATCACTCGGCATCAGGGAAATCCAAATCAAAACCTCAATGAGATACCACCTCACACCACTCAGAATGGCTAAAATTAACAAGTCAGGAAATGACAGATGTTGGCAGGGATGCGGAGAAAGGGGAACCCTCCTACACTGTTGGTGGGAATGCAAGCTGGTGCAGCCACTCTGGAAAACAGTATGGAGCTTCCTCAAAAAGTTGAAAATAGAGCTACCATTCGATCCAGCAATTGCACTACTGGGTATTTACCCCAAAGATACAAATGTAGGGATCCGAAGGAGTACATGCACCCCGATGTTTATAGCAGCAATGTCCACAATAGCCAAACTGTGGAAAGAGCCAAGATGTCCATCAACAGATGAATGGATAAAGAAGATGTGGCATATATATATATATATATATATATATATATACAATGGAATATAACGCAGCCATCAGAAGGAATGAGATCTTGCCATTTGCAACGATGTGGATGGAACTGGAGGACATTATACTGAGTGAAATAAGTCAATCAGAGAAAGACATGTATCATATGACCTCACTGATATGAGGAATTCTTAATCTCAGGAAACAAACTGAGGGTTGCTGGAGTGGGGGTGGGGTGGGAGGGAGGGGGTGGCTGGGTGATAGACATTGGGGAGGGTATGTGCTATGGTGAGCGCTGTGAATTGTGCAAGACTGTTGAATCACAGATCTGTACCTCTGAAACAAATAATGCAATATATGTTAAGAAAAAAAAAAGAAGAAGCTAGCAGGAGGGGAAGAATGAAGGGGGGGAAATCAAAGGGGGAGACGAACCATGAGAGATGATGGACTCTGAAAAACAAACTGAGGGTTCTAGAGGGGAGGGGGGTGGGGGGATGGGTTAGCCTGGTGATGGGTATTAAAGAGGGCACGTTCTGCGTGGAGCACTGGGTTTTATGCACAAACAATGAATCATGGAACACTACATCAAAAACTAATGATGTAATGTATGGTGATTAATATAACAATAAAAAAATTTAAAGAAAAAAATATATATACTTTAGGAGATTTAATATGACAGTGCTATGAAGGACCAAATGGAAAGGAAAGCAATTGGAAGCTGGACTAGTAGACTATGTGAGAAGTAAGGGTCTGAAGAAGGGTAACGGCTTTGGAAATGGAAGAGGAAATGGATAGGGGAGAGGTGGAAAAGTAAGAATATCTAGGATTCAGCAGGATCTTGCTTGAAGAGTGAAGATAAAGGTACATGCCAAGATTAGCAAGGTTTCAAGACGTGGTGAATGAGAAGATGATATCACAACAACAACAAAATAAGGAATCAGAAAGTTTGGCTTTGATGAAAAAGAGTTCACCTTGAGACGCTGGTGATATCTAGATACAGCTCAGTGAAGATATTTGACTAGTGGTTTAGAATGCAGAACTGGAACTTAGGTGTGTGGTTGGGGCTAGATATATAGATTTGAAATCAGAAAAGTGAATGAAATTATCAGAGAGAAAGGACAGTGGAAGGCCTACTCTCATGGAAGAGGGAAGATGAGACAAATCAGGGGATAGAAAAAGACTAATCCTCAAGAAAGACAGGAAGGTATAGCAGACAACAAGATACAGGATGCAAACATTTTACAAGGTTTGTTGATGATTTATAGCAGACAACTATGTTAACCCTGCATCCTATTCTCCTATTCTCCTTTCTTCCTTGAGGGCACAGCCCTGATTGTGTTCTGGGGTCCACCACTTCCCTCTAGGACTAAGTTAAAAATGACCCTATCCCAATTCCAGAGGTAAATCCTGGTTGGTACAAATTAGTCAAGGTGGGTGGACCCTTTTTTCTTACTATCTTTGAGTTTGTAAGGGGGTATATGACCCTGTTCCAGCCAATGAAATGTAAAAGGAAGTCTGTGGAGACTTCTGAGATACATTCCCAGCTCCCTTTTTGCTTCTGGCCAGCGTTGGGCCTTAGAAGTGACACCTCTTCCAACCATGGGATAGCCGATCTGAGGGCAAATCTAGCAAATACCCAAGTGGAGGGCAAAAGGATCCTGCATCCCTGACAACCTCCTTGAGCTAGAGAATCCAATAATGCTGAACCCCTCCATCCCTATGAATGACCAACTCTGGGAGGTAATACCTTCTGTTCTTATTTATCGAATATGATGTCTTTAAGTGCAAACAAATACATCTTAACTGTTTTGGGGTTTGCCACTTCAATGTTATGAAGGGGGACAATTGAGGAGTATGGTGTGGGTTGTAGAATTCAGTAGTCATATTCAAAAGCATGAATCAGAAATCAGAAAAGCTTTCCTGTTGTATATGAAGGAGCCACAAGAACCTTGGTCCTGAATATTAGTCTCTTAAAAATCACATCAAATAATAACTATTTCAGTAGTACCATCACCAGTATGTATCAGGTACTACGCTAGGTGTTTCACATATCTCATTTGTTTCTGTTATTAATACTGTAAGGTAGGGATCAATAATCCCTAATTTTCAGATGAGGGCCATAGACATTAAGCAATTTCTACAGGCACACAGTGAATATAATTATAGCCATAACTATTATTTTGTGCTTACTAGAAGTACAGGCGTTAACTCATTAATCACTACATCAACTCTTTAAAGAAAATACTTTTATCTTCCATGTTCTACTAGTGGGGAAGCTGAAGTACAGAAAGTGTAAGCAAATTTCCCAACATCACATAAGTGGTAAGTGGCAATATGCAACTGCAGAGCCCCACACTTACTGTCTCCCCACACACCAGAGCCAAGACTCAGAATTACAGCCATGTCTGTCTAAATTCTAAGCCAATGTTTTTTCCCTCCAGGTTGGGTAGGAACGTCAGGGTATATTCTGGCTGCCTGCTCTGTTTTAGAGACCCAGGATGGAATGAAAACTTGAAAAACACTTTTTATTACATGAATGAAACAGGCAAAGACTCTGGTTTGGGCAAGAGGAAATCACACAACCTGTTCCCTCTTTGACTCCAGAAAGCTTCTGCTGTGTCCTAGAGAATGACAAGGAATAACGAGCTCAAACCACAAGCCAGCATCAAGGCACACATGGCAACACAGTCCACGCCCTTCCGTAGCAAGTCAGCCAGAGTGAGGCAGACGAAATCTTGTCCCACTGTTGTAGCTGATGAAAGAATTTAATGTGACTCTTCAGACAGTGAACATTACTGAAAGTAGGGAAAATCAAAAACGTATTCAAAAACAGACGTAGAAGATGCAGGGCAAAAATGAAATAGTACAATCCTATTCACTTTGTCCTGCTGAAGTCTTTATAGATTGCTGAATCAAATACAAGGTGTAATTGTGTTTCCATCTTTTTCTGATTATTATCATTCAACTAACATTTACCATGAGGCTGACTCTGCTAGGCTCTGGGGATGTAGCCCCCGATATCATCCCATCAGACATAGGAACAATCCAAGTCCTTACTTTGATCTACAAGGGTCTCACCACCACTTACTACCACCTTTGCACCTGCCCACTCGGCTTCAGCTCCACTGCTCTCCTGGTGGAGCAGGCTGGTGGAGCAGGTGGGACAAGCTTCTGCCTCAGAGCATTTGCTCTGTACTCTCCCTTTCTCCAGCCAGACCACACTTCTCCCAGATCATTTACACAACTGGTTCACTCCCTTACTTGACTCAGGTGTGTGCTCAGGTGTCACCCCATCTGTCACTATCTTCTCATTGTATTTCAATTCATATTACTTATTTATTACATATTTATCTGTTCATTTATTTTTTATTGTCTCTACCTGCTCCTGCTCAATTTTTGTAGGGCTTTATTCTGTTCATGGCTCTATCCTTGGCATTTACCATACTGACTGACACATGATCCTCAATAAATATTTGTTGAAAAAAAAAAAAAGATGACACTGATGGGTATGACAGGAGCTTTGGGAAATATTAGAGTCTCCTCCAGAGACTCACAGTTCAGCACTATAATATAGTAAAGCCAAAGGGTTTATAATGTTAGGATTTAACTGAACACTTGTCTATTATATAGTACAGTTAAGCCTAAACCCCAAATGTTTGTCTTTTCCATTTTCATATCTGAACATAGGTTAATAATAACAAAAACTTTATCGCTGCTACAATTTTTGAAATCTGCGGTTGTTCTCCTGATTGTTGGTGTGGAAATTGCTGGTTACCTCTTATTTCATTGTGCTGGTAAATCAGGTCTTCCCTTGTAACACAGAAACTTGTAATACAATGAATAGAGGATGAAAACACTAGCAAAATCTAGGGCAAGCAAGAAGTATTGTTCTTGATTCCATGTCACACCTAAAATCAACTTATATGAATTTTGCAATAGTCTTGGCATTTGGAAATGTGGGTTGCGTGAGCAACTTCTACCCAAGCAGTACATTCCATTTTTGTGCTGAGCATGAGGCTGGCCTCAAAACTGGTGCCAAAACCAGATGTTTGACTCTGGAAAAAGGGCATTCCACACATTCATTAAAAATATTTCTTGGCAAATTCAAGCCAATGGTACAGGACACATATGTGTCTCCATGGTCGATAGTGCAGAAACCACATTGATTATTTACAGGAAACAGTATAAAATCAGATGTATTTATAGAAATGCCTGTGAAACATGCAGTTATTTTTAACAAGAAAGAGTTGGTTTAGTGCAGATGCATAAATTGTCTTACAAATGAAGTGACTGATTGCAACACAATCCATACTTACAGATATCCTTTGATAGCTTCACCATCAAGTGCTTATTATATATGGCAAAGGACTGGGAAATGTTTGAAAAGATTTAATAAGTATAGATCTCAATCTCTGAAAAATTACATGCTCTCAAAGAAAAATGAAAGGCTCATGCTTGTGGAGAAATCAAGTGTGCCTGAAAAAATTTATGGCCATCGGCATGCAGCATAGGACCTACTAGACCAAGCCTTTGCTCTTGCCTTTGATCTTTACAGGTTGTAGTAATGGATGTGACTAAATTCTTCACTGGCACTCCATTGTTTCCTCTGCACTAATGAACGACCTCAACTGGTAAATGAACAAGGACAAGACAACCAGGTTTTTGCTTCCTAATTGTTTAAAAATTATGTGAAAATCAGGGGCACCTGGGTGTCTCAGTCAGTTGAGCATCTGACTCTTGGTTTTGGGTCAGGTCATGATCTCAGGGTTGTGGGATCGAGCCCTGAGTTGGGCTCCACGCTCAGCAGGGAGTCTGTTTGGGATTCTCTCTCTCTCTCCCTCTGCCCCTCTCCCCACTTGCACTCATTCTCTTTCTCTCTATCTCTAAAATAAATAAATAAATCTTTAAAAAAATAAAAATTATGCAAATGTAGGGATCCAAAGGGGTACGTGCACCCTGATGTTTATAGCAGCAATGTCCACAATAGCCAAACTGTGGAAAGAGCCAAGATGTCTATCGACAGATGAATGGATAAAGAAGATGTGGTATATACATACAATGGAATATTATGCAGCCATCAAAAGGAATGAGATCTTGCCATTTGCAACGACGTGGATGGAACTGGAGGGTGTTATGCTGAGCGAAATAAGTCAATCAGAGAAAGACATGTATCATATGACCTCACTGATATGAGGAATTCTTAATCTCAGGAAACAAACTGAGGGTTGCTGGAGTGGGGGTGGGGTGGGAGGGAGGGGGTGGCTGGGTGACAGACATTGGGGAAGGTAGGTGCTATGGTGAGTGCTGTGAATTGTGCAAGACTGTTGAATCACAGATCTGTACCTCTGAAACAAATAATGCAATATATGTTAAGAAAAAGAAGAAGAAGAAGCTAGCAGGAGGGGAAGAATGAAGGGGGGGAAATCAGAGGGGGAGACGAACCATGAGAGATGATGGACTCTGAAAAACAAACTGAGGGTTCTAGAGGGGAGGGGGGTGGGGGGATGGGTTAGCCTGGTGATGGGTATTAAAGAGGGCACGTTCTGCATGGAGCACTGGGTGTTATGTACAAACAATGAATCATGGAACACTACATCAAAAACTAATGATGTAATGTATGGTGATTAACCTAACAATAAAAAAATTTAAAGAAGAAAAAAAATAAATAAAAATTATGTGAACACCAAAATATATATATTTTAAAAAGTTAACTCCCAATCAAAGATTTATGTTATTAAGTCCTCAATAGACACCCTTTTTTCTCACCTTCACTGATATGGTGTAAATAAATGCAAAACAGTATGAATTCAAAGCAGAAAAACGTCACTATGAATAGAAAAGTTACATCTCTTTGGAGAATGTAGGTTTTGAATTGAGCCATAAAGTCTCGGTAGGATGTGGAGAATACAAGAAAGGAAATCCCATGGTGGAGGAAGATGGTAGGAACAAATGATATATTCCAGTGACAGTGTGGCATGATCTTAACCTGAAGGAGCCAGTAAGAACAGAATTATGTAGGAATTAATTATGGCTAAAGAGAAAGGTAGATGATCTCACCTGTGTGTTCACACTGTCTCCATAATCTAGAACAGTATCTGGCATGCAGTAGACATTCAGTAAATATTTACTGTGAAAAAAACACAAGCAGACCTACGTTGAACCAACTATGATAATACCATTGAAGAGGGATCACAAAGTACTGAAACACAAAGCTGAGGTCAAGGGGAGGGAGTGAGCCTTCAAAGCTCTGTTGACATAGTATTCTCATTTATCAACCTCTGACACATAAAAAGCTAGAAAGTTGTTACTCCCATCCTTACAATTAGAAAACAGTTAACAAACTGAAAATCAATGGACCCATCAGAGAATGGAGGTCACAGGGCAAACTGCCACCCTGAAATCTGGAGAGACAAGAGGATACAGAGCATCATCACTAAGATCTGCTTACCTAGAACAAAAGTTGCAGGAGCCATAAACTGGAAGAAACACCTTAATGGTAATTTTGCCAAATTATTAGAGGCTGAGAATGAGAAGCTAGTATGAGAATGAGAGACTCTTGGGGACCACAGTCTTAGAGGCCCCCCCCATTTTCGTAGGTTTTATATTCAAGAATCCCACCAGGGTCTCATACTGAAAAGCCAAAAAAACTTCCCTGTGCTTCTGGCAGGAGGAGGGGAAAAGTAACTTCATATTTGAAAAAGCCCCACAGCGTTATCCATAACCAAGGCCTATGATGCAGGGGAAAAGACTCTACCGGAACGTTATCCCACCTGAGGGAAGTGCAATCACTCAATTCCAGCCCCCCACTAGCCTTCCTGTCTCTTCTAAGGTAGAGGGAGAGCCAAGAAAAGCTTCTGAAGGTCACAGCGCAGGGACACAGGCCCACCAAAAGACTAAGATTGAATCACAAGATTAAAAACCAGAATACTTTCCTCCCTCTCCAATATTTTACACCACAGCAATGGGGCTCCGGTATGATAACACTGGACTTACGGCTAAAAGAGCAGCAAGACATCACTTCCTTTCAAGGAGGAGTTATTAGAGAAGCCCAAAGACAACAGGAGAGATAAAAAACTAGGACACCAGAGCAACGTCAAGACTTGGACATCTATGGCTACAGCAAAATTAAACAGCCCAATTCCCAGCTAGATCAACATCAAAGCTCACATTAAAGAATTATTAACCTTAATTTCTATTCTCTGGTAAATCATGTCCCGCTTCCAGTAAAAAACTGCAAAACAGCCAAATGGCAAATAAAAACACAATCTGAAGAAACAAAGGAAGCATCAGATCCAGACTCAGATGTGACAAAAATTTCGGTGTTATCAGAGAGGAAGGGAATTTAGGATGACTATAATTGATATGTCAAAGGATTTAATGGAAAAAGTAGACAACAGGCAAGACCAGATAGATAATGTAAGTAGAGAGATGGAAACTCTAAGAAAGAATCAAAAGGAAATGTTGGAAATTGAAAACACTGTAACTAAAATGAAAAAATGCCTTTAATGGGCTCATCTCTAGACTATTTATGTCCAAGAAAAGAATCAGTGAGCTTGAAGATATGTTAGGAGAAACTTCCCAAACTAAAATGCAAAGAGGAAAAAGAATGGGAAAAAACCACATATTCAAGGAGGTAGCCAAATAAGAGATGGAGAGACAGATACACACATACATACACACATGTGTGTACTAGTATATATAGTATACGTATGCATATGTTAATTTATAAGTTTTAAATATTTTTACATATAGTTAATATTTATACAGCATTCTGTAACAAGCAACTTCCTATGATTTTTACATATATTGACTCATTTAATCCTCAAAACAACTCTGAAATAGATGGTATTGTCCCCATTTTAATGATGAGACTATAGAGGTTGCAGTGGCTTTCCCAAGGTACATGGCCAGTAAATGGTAGTCTGAGAAATGTCAAGATAAAGAAAGTAGATGGAGGAGGAGTGAAGAGTCACAGACCCAAATCTAAGAGAAGTCAAGAAGTGACCAAGGAATTCAATGAACATGTTGCTAAACTGAAATCAAATGGATAATAAAAGCTATAGCAGGTTATAAAAGGCCAAGATTGTAATCTGCCTCCACTATGGCCCATCTAGTGGATTAGAAGATTTATAACGTGAAGTATAAGATCAAACTGAAAATGCTAAGTGGGCAAGAAAATGGAAATGCTTGACTACGAGGATGAGCAATAGGCAGTAGGAACTGTAGAGGTATATGAATTAAATAAGATTTGATAGGAAGGAAGTAGATAGAGGGATCAGTGAGCATAATTAGGCTTTCATGGGATTAGAGACATAATTATGAACTAAATTGGTGCTAAGGACTTAGAAGGGACTGAAGTTCCTTTGCAAGCATGGAGATGAGTGATCCTCACAACAACCTGAGCACCAGGAGCACATAATACAGAAGACACAAGGAATCAGCACAGCTGCTTAAATTATCCAGGAGTCCTCAAGTGCAAATCCAAGAGCAATCTTTCTGCTCAGCCTGCCATCCTTATCAACTATAATTATTTATTGAAAACCCATTATATTCCTGATGAAATTCTAGGCACCTTGAGAATTCTCATAGCATGAAGGTAATGGCCAAAAATTTGCCTTCAATGAGAACACATGCTAATGAAAACATTTCCTTTTGATCTGGGGCCAATTGCTAAAGTTGTATGTTTGAACACATGGGTGTCTTTTTACAAGCAAAGCACAAAACCAGAGGCTGAACAACACTTTTGGAAGCACAAAATCTGTGATCATTATCCGGCTTTCCAGAAACATCTGGAATTTGAGTTGCTACTTTCATTACTCTGGAAAGCAATAAGCTTCCTCCTGACATTCACCTCCAGGTGACCTTATTGTAACAGTCCTTAAAAGGAGACCCATTTTGTCTATGGAAGTAACATCTAAGACATTGCCTGATTCATCTTGTGATCCATATTGTCTAGAATCATTCTTCCTTGGAAGTGAGCTGGGAATGACTCTTAAGATATAATTACATTTATTTACCTAAATGTTTTGTTTCATTTACCTTCTGTGCTGGCATTTAACTTATTTTCATAGGACCAAGCTCTTCAAATTTTCCAGATAATTTCT
This sequence comes from Eumetopias jubatus, assembly GCF_037043125.1. Taxonomy (NCBI): domain Eukaryota; kingdom Metazoa; phylum Chordata; class Mammalia; order Carnivora; family Otariidae; genus Eumetopias; species Eumetopias jubatus. Next base: position 40,379,331 of record NW_028274818.1, read on the forward strand.
AAATGCTAATTCTAAAATTATTTGATCCCTTTGCTGCAATCAACTACTTCAGGGTAAGTAAGGAAAAAGATCTTGCAATTAGGTCAACTTTTCACTTTTTGTTTTTTATTAAATTCTTTAAAAATAGAACTCTGATTTTAGCAATTTAGCCCCCCCAGATATGTGAAAATGTCACAAATCAAGTGGACACCTCGGAACACAGCTGCATTAAACAATTATTACAGTAACTTACCCTAGAGTCTTGATTTCCAGATAAGCTTCCCTATTATTCAAATTTTTACTAATGTAACATGAGATTAAATGCAAATAGATGAAAGAGTGTAAGAAAAACTAATGGCTGTGGCATGTGCTTTCTATGGCGACTGACTATGGGGACACCTATCTTCCACTTAAGGCTCCATTGAGTGTGTTTAGCAGAGAAAGGAGATATTAAAAACTATTAACACACAATCAAGAATATATGAGTAGAACCAGAAGGCCTATGTGATGGCTTTAAAAGAGTTCATCATCCCTGGCAGTCACAGGGCAGATATGACAGAGAACAAAGTTCTGATTGTAATGTATAAAGTTATAGCATCAACCTTGTCAAGTCTCTCATACCACTGGAAGATCACTGGTGAGGAAGGATTGAGAATGATCATCATTGGATGGAGACATTTGGGCAGAAATGAATGAGGGAGAGAAATCTGTTGTAATTTTTTGTTGTTTTTGCTTTTTTTTTGTACATTTTAAGGAGCTTTGAGATATGATTTAATAAATTCCACATATTTGAATTGTACAACTTGATATATTTCAACATACATACACACAGAGAGACACATGTGAAACTATCATCATAATCAACATAATTAATATAGCCACCACCTGCAAAAGTTTATAATCCCTTCCACTTGCAACTTCCTTCCCTGCCCCATCCCCATGCAAACCACTGAAGTTTTTCTTCTATTTAGATCAGTTTTTATTTTCTACAATTTTATATAGATTGACTCATTATTTACTCGGTATGTACTTTTATTTGTCTGACTTCTTACACTAGGCATAATCATTCTGAGACTTATCTGTGTTGTTACATGTAACATTCATTCTTATTTCTAGTAATCCATTACAGTATTATTATAGTATTCCATTGTAGTAGTATTCCATTGTGTGACTATATTTTGTTTATCCTTTAACTTGGTAATAGATACTTGAGTTGTTTCCAGTTTTTGCCTCATACACAAATAAAGCTGTTATAGCATTTCTGTACAAGTCAATGTAGACATAAGCTTTTATCCTTTGGGGTAAATAACTAGCATAGGATATCAGGGTTATGCAGTAGATGTATGTTTAATTTTTTAAAAAGCTGAAAAACAATTTACATAGTGGATACACTATTTTATATTACCACAAGTATTATGTAACAGTTCTAGTTGCTCTATATCCTCACCAAACCTTGCAATGATCAATATTTTAAAATTTTTGCCATTTTTTAAAGATTTATTTATTTATTTGAGAGAGAGAGCAGGGGGAAGGGGCAGAGGGAGAGGGACGGAGAGAGTCAAAAGCAGACTACGTGCTGAGCATGGAGCTGGATGCAGGGTTCGATCTCACAAGCCTGAGCCAAAACCGAGAGTCTAGGTGGCGCAATCTGCTTAACAGATTGCGCCACACGGACACCCCAAAATTTTTGCCATTTTAATAGATGTGTAGTTATAACTCTTGAAAAAAATCAATAAGAAGAAAAGCCAATCAATTGAAATTTAGCCTGGAACAACACAAATAATAGAACGGAGATACAAGGATATTAAAAACGTAATGCTATCTATATTCTGTATGTTCAAGAAGCTAGAAGACAGACTCAACCAGTTAAGCAAAAATATGGAAGATATAAAAGGTCCAAACAAACTTCTAAGGATGAAAACAAAAATATCTGATATGAAAAATACACCAGGTCTCTTGCTGCAGCAACGCGAGTGGGAGCACCAGGCGCTGGGCTCAGAGCGGAACTCCACAGATCGCTTTAAGAAAATGGCAGACAAGCCAGACATGGGGGAAATCACCCGCTTCAATAAGGTCAAGCTGAAGAAAACGGAGATGCAGGAGAAGAACACCCTGCCGACCAAAGAGACCACTGAGCAGGAGAAGCGGAGTGAAATTTCCTAAGAACCTAGAGGATTCCCCACCCCCGTCATCTTGGAGACACCCCAGTTGGGATGTGGAGGAAGAAGAGCCACCTGCAAGATGGACAGAACGACAAGCTGCACTGTGAACCCCGGCACTCTGTGCCGACGCCACTGGCCTGCGGTCTCTGAGGGGACATCCCCCAATCGGACTGCCAAATTCTCCGGTTTGCCCTGGGATATTATAGCAAATTATTTGTATGTTTATTGAAAATAAAACACACCTCGTGGCAAAAAAAAAATACACCAAATTAGACCAACTGCAGAGTAAGCCTTGTAAGAGAAAAAAAGTAGTAAACCTACAGGTGTGGAAACAGCAATTATCCAAAGTTGAGAGATGTAATGTATGGTGATTAACATAACATAATTAAAAAAAAAAAAAAAACAAAGTTGGGAGAAAATAGGACTGAAAAAAATGAGCATCAAAGAGCACAACTTTAGGCAGCCAAATATACTTGTTTGGGGAGTCCCTCAATGGAAGAGGTGGGAAAAAAAAACATATTTGAAGAAATAATGGCTAAAAAATTTCCATATTTGATGCAAACTAGAAATCCACAGATCCAAGAAGCCAAGCAAACTCTAGGCACAAGAAGAAGAATTAGAAGAAGAAAAAGAGTACACCAACATAGTATAATAAAATTGCTTAAAGTTAGTGATTAAGAAAAAAATTTTAGGGACCCCTGGGTGGCTCAGTCAGTTAAGCATCTGACTCTTGATTTTGGCTCAGGTCATGATTTTAGCATCCTGAGATCAAACCCCACGTCAGGCTCCACACTGAGCATGGAGCCTGCTTAAGATTCTCTCCCTCTGCCCTATCCCCACCCCCCTGCTCACAAGTGCACTCGAAAGAAAGAAAGGAAAGAAGAAAGAAAGAAGAAAGAAAGAAAGAAAGAAAGGAAGGAAGGAAGGAAGGAAGGAAGGAAGGAGAAAGAAAGAAAGAAAGAAAGAAGAAAGAAAGAAAAAAAGAAAGAAAGAAAGAAAGAAAGAAAGAGAAAGAAAGAAAGAAAAGTAGAAAAAAATTTTAAAGCAGACAGAAAAGAGAAGCACCACGTGCACAAGAACAGAGATAAGGATGACAGAAGAGTTCTCATCAACAACAGTACAAATCAGAAGACATAAAAAGAGAGGCGCCTTGGTGGCTCAGTCAGTTAAGCGTCTGCCTTCAGCTCAAGTCATGATCCCAGAGTCCCAGGATCGAACCCCACATCAGGCTCTCTGCCCAGTGGGGAGTCTGCTTCTCCCTCTCCCTTTGCCCTTCCCCCCAATTGTGCACACTCTCTCTCAAATAAAATCTTTTTAAGAATTTTAAAAATTAAAAAAAGAAGACACAAAAAGAAAAAAAAACTGTTAATCTAGAATTCCTTACCCAGCAAAAATAGCTTTCAAAAAACAAAGGTGAAGTAAAGATTGTTTAAGACATACAAAAGCTGGAAAATTTTATTATCAGCATGTCTTCTTTAACCTTGGGTAGTTTCCTTATCTGCATACATGGATCACTACTAAATCAATTTTAATCTTAATTTAAATTTTAATCTGTGCCAGAGACATGAATTTTTCACTTAGATGAAGGACAAAAGCAGATGTTGAGGGGCGATAGATAGATAGATAGATAGATAGATAGATAGATAGATATCTTTATATCTAACTATATAATTTTTTTGCTTGTCAAGATCCTTTTTTCAACCATTTTCATTCTCTTTTCTGACTAGGATACTTGACTGAATGAACTACATCAATAGTCAGTGACACCTGACTTCCATTCCAGTGGGCTTGATCAATTGGGCACTTTGGAAAGAGATCAGAGGAAGACCGAAAAATAAGGTCAGAGCTCCCTTTCTAGAAGGCTCAATAAGCTGACTATGTTATTCACACAGGTCATTGCTACAGAGGTCATTACTCTTAAACTGGCCAACTTTATACGACTCTTCCCTTCCAGACCACAGTACCTACACTTGACAGATATAGTCCCTACAGGTATAGTGAGGGCTTAGGTGCCACCAAGCCCTATGCAACTACATTAACCTTTTGGGTTTCCCTAAACCCACCTTTGTAAATATCTCTTGTGAATAAACTCTTTTAATTATCCTACTTTGTGTATGGTATCTGTTTCCTGCTGGAATCTGTCTGATACAACTTTTTTTCCTCCTAACTTATCCTCCTTTTCTTTAGGAGCTAAATGTCAAAAGAAAAGGGAGAAATTAACCCCAAAGTGGACATAAGATTGAAAATGTTAAGCATGACTATAATTGGCCTAGACTTTTTAATAATTGAAAGTGAGTAGAAATCAATGGAATCAATCTAAGGGGTCATTACTATGGTAACATAAAAATCAGCAGAAATGGGTTAAAAATAGCTGTTGTGGAGAAAGAATTAAAGCCATTTCCTATCTGTTGCCTCTCAAAAACTACCCTTATACTGGGTATCTCAGTCACTGTGTAAAGTAATTTTCAAAGAGACACAATTTCAGGTAAGTCCAAAGGAATTCCAAATGTCCTTGCATCCCCCAAAGAAAATAAAAAATATCCAACTTATAAAACATAGTGACACTTTTCAAAAAATATTTTGCTCTCTCCTCAATTCCTGAACCCTCTGCCAAGCAAGTTTCTCATGTCAGTACTTTGCATCCTTTCAACATGGGCAAATGTCCCTAAATTCTCTCCAGTTTTTTAGACTACCCACAACTTTCCTGTCTTTTGTCCTTCTTTCCAACATTTCAATACATACAAAACTAAACAATCTTTACATCTGATCCGGCAAGCAAACAAGGATAAGCTCTGCTGTGGCCCATTCTGTTTTGTCCATTCTCTCTGTTCTGCATTACCAAAACAAAACAACAGCAAAAAGCAAAGAAACAAAACAAAAAACTGAGAAATTGTTTGGGAAACTAAAACTCACCTGGAGAGTAATGGATATTAAAATGAAATGCTCAGTGGTTAAAGGACAGTGTAAGAGGCATTGTTCCTGAACGTCTATCATTCCCTTCCCACATGAGGCTTAGAAAACCATCTAAGTGATTAGTGTGAACCCAATGAATCCTAGCAAGTTTTTTGTGGCATGTGAGAAGGATAGAAGTGATTTGGGTCATTTCAGTATCTCTGAAAACTGAAACTTTTGTTTTTGTTGTTGTTGTTGCTGTTTTTTTTTTTTTTTAAGATTTTATTTATTTATTTGACAGAGAGTGAGAGAGCACAAGCAGGGGAGCAGTGGAGGGAGAGTGACAAGCAGGCTCTCCGCTGAGCAGAGATCTTGATGCGGGACTCAATCCCACAACCCCGAGATCATGACCTGAGCCGAAGGCAGCCGCTTAACCAACTGAGCCACACAGGCACCCCATGAAAACTGAAACTTCTGAACATAAAAGTCTGGATTTGAAGAATCCTTCCACAGAAAAGTTGACTATAAGATGGTTGTACTATTTCCTGTATCATATTAGTCATCATCCAGACAGTTGCCAAAATGAATAAGTAATGCATTTCCTCACACATTTTACTTTTATGCAGATGTGGATGAAAAGTCTCATGAGCCCACATACATTCAGTTCTGTGTTTTATATGGCAGTGCCTTCTACTGTTTTGATAGTCTAGACTCTGTGTTTTGGGTTAATGAAGAACACCTGTCATTTGTGGGTTATCTTCTGTGCCCTGTGTAAAATGTGCTATGTGCAGTATCTCATGCCTACAACAGCTCTCTTGGGTGTGACTCCCATTAGGTGAGTTTTAAAACACTTTTATAGCTTTTTATTGTATTTTATTCCACTGGAAAGAAAAACAAAATAACTATTTGTGGCTCATGGAAATTATTCCTCAGAAATATTATTTCCCTTTTGTGGATTCCTTTTTATTGGGTGCCAGGCTGGTCTGTCAGCCATGGTTTTCTATCAGCACCCCCTGCCCTGCTGAGTTGCTAGAAGGAGTGCTTCAAGGTATCTGAAATTTCAAAAGGCAAAAGTTTTCTTTTTGGCCTCCAGTTATCTCCATAACCTCATACCTGGCTTCTTAAATTTACAAAAAAAAAAAAAAGATGGTTCTTTGTAGATATTATAGTAAGCTATAATTCAACATTTCTTCCTCTCAGTAAAGGCCATCTCTGTAATCTGTAGCAAGGTCTCCCAGGGAGTCTTTTTTTTTTAAATATTTTATTCATTTATTTGAGGGGGGGAAAGCATGAGCAGAAGGGCAGAGGGAGAGGGAGAAGCAGACTCCCTGCTGAGCAGGGAGCCCGCCACGGGGCTTGATCCCAGGACCCCAAGATCATGACCTAAGCCGAAGGCAGATGCTTAACCAACTGAGGCACCCAGGTTCCCCTCCTATGGAGTCTTTTTAATACTTTTATGGAAAATAAGACATACAAGAATGAGACAACAATGAGAAGAGCCTCGTGGTAAATAGCCTTTCACTAAACTTTAAAAGAACAAAGGCACTTTAGCAAAACAACCTTGAAACTATCCCAGCTCCTCTGCATCAAACACAGTCAGTAAAGAAGTGTTTACCGAACCCTCCTACAGAGGAGTGTACAAGAATGCTGAAGCACTTGAAATGTTCCTAGAGATAATTCTGGTTTCCAATTTACAGAATGGCTACTAATCTGATGGTTTACAATAGTAGATAAAATATTCTACGGGTCTTGTTTTCTTTTCCAGTCCTTAGAATGGAACTGTTAGCACTGCCTTAGCGTAATAGCTAGTTTTTGCTACATAGCAAATGACCCCCAAAAGTTAGAGGCAGAACCATCTATTTATCATCATGCACAGTTCTAGAGATCAGCAATTTAGGATGGGGGTCAGCTCTGCAATTCTGCCAATCTTAAGTCACTCATGTGTTTGTAATCAGCTGTCAGCTTCTGGTTGGAGCCTATCCCATTGATCAAAATAAGTCCTATGATTCGTTATGGGAAGGCACTACCAAAGGGCAAATTTATAAGAAGTAGTGAAAAAATTGGGGCCATTACTGCAATCAATTCACTAACTTATTTTTCTTAATTATTATTTCCGTCTCCTATAATGGCATCTCCTGGACAATGGATGTCCCTGCATGAACTGTTCTCAGTGTCACAACATAAAAAGTAAATGATTCAGCCAAAATGTCTTCTTCTCTATGACATAATGACCTGTCACCCTTGAACTTATGCCACAAAGTAAATTGGAACCAACAACTTCTCACAAGATCCCAGAAGTATAAGTGAATCTAATAAAACCAACACCAAGAACACCAAAAATAAAACATTTAGTCAAATATTTTGACATCTACATTTGCCACAAAACAAAAACAAAAACACACCAAGTCAATGGTACCTCTATCCTTCCCTTTTCTCCTTCCTCCTCAGCTAAGCTTCTTATCACTCAACTGAAGTTAGTTACCTGCTATTTTGATCAAATCGAACCCAGAGGAATTTGGCACCAAGTGAAATTGGGAAATCAACTGCCACCCACACTCTCTAACTTGGAAGCCAAGAAAAAAAATGGGCTTTTCAAATGTATTGTTTCAGAGTTTGGAGCTGTTTTCAATGGTAGTAATACAATACCTACCCCCACCACCCCATCCAATCCAAAATCCCAAAAGAGACAACAGAAAAAGCTATTCTACTGGTTACCTCACATAACCCCACATTGCTATTCATACACATAAAACAGGTCATTTTAGTAGGTTGCTTCAATGTCTTGAGTTCAACTAAATGGTTTATTTTGTATAACTGTATGTCTTCTGAGAGCTATTTGGGCCCTTACCACACTGCAAATGAATTACTCCTTCATAGGAAATGTTCACTAAGTAAGAAATTGGAGGATTGTAAGTCCAAGAGAGAGGCGATCTATTTATTTGAGAGAGAGAGAATGGGAGATAGAGAGCACATGAGAGGGGGGAGGGTCAGAGGGAGAAGCAGACTCCCCGCTGAGCAGGGAGCCTGATGTGGGACTCGATCCCGGGACTCCAGGATCACGACTCGAGCCGAAGGCAGTTGCTTAACCAACTGAGCCACCCAGGCGCCCCCTGATGAAAGTTTTTAAAGGAACTCCCTGGGTGCTGTGTTGAGCATTATAGGAGATTCAAGAGTGGGAACTAGGAGAATAGTGAGAAGACTATTATAAGAGTCAAGGCAAGAGATGATGGTGGCTTGACCTATGACATAGCAGTGCAGGTGAAGAATAGAAATACTTAGTAAATATGCCACGTGTACTTTAAAAATTGTGTATTCTGTAGTTACAGAACTCTATAAATACCAATTAGATCAAAGTGTTTAATACTATTGTTAAAATCTGTGTCCTTACTAAATTTTTGTGTAGTTGTTTCATCCATTACAGGTCAATGACATTAAACTCTTCAATTGTAACTGTAAAATTGTCTGCTTCTCCATTTAATTTTGTCAATTTGTGCTTCATGTATTTTGAAGTTCTCTTATTTGGCATATACATGTTTATGATTATATGTCTTCCTGATGAACTGACATTTTTATCATTATGAATTGTTCCTATTTATCTCTGGTAATACTCTATGTCTTAAAACCTCTTTTTTTTTCACATATTAATATGGCTACTCTAACCTTCTTACACTTAATATTTGTATAGCATATTGTTTTTCCAACCATTTCACTATATGGGGTTTTTCAGGGTTTTTTTTAATATTTTATTTATTTGAGAGAGAGCGAGAGCACACTAGAGAGAGCAAACACAAGTGGGGGGCAGAGTGAGAGGGAGAAGCAGGCTCCCCACTGAGCAGGGAACCCAACATGGAGCTCAATCCCAGGACCCTAGGATCATGACCTGAGTGAGCCAAAGCAGACACTTAATGAACTGAGTCACCCAGGCACCCTGGGGTTTTTCAGTTTTAATTATTCTGATTATAGCTGCCTTTTGAATGTTTACTCCATTAATATTTAATGTAATAAATTGATATGTTTGGAATTATGTCTGCCATTTTATTATTTGTTTGGAATTATGTCTGTTTGTCCCTCTGTTTTTTCCTTTCTCTGTTCCTCCATTTCCTACCTTCTTTTGGTATATTTGAATATATAATTCCATTTTAAATTTATCCATTGGCTTTTTAGTAGCACATGTTTTTCTCAATGAGAGGAACTGGATGTTATAATAGCCTTAGTAATATGAAACAAAACTAAATATTTTTTGGCCCACTATATAAGTAGAATCACATAGTGATTATCTTTTTGTGATGTAATTTTTATTCCGTGCTCAGTATTGGTGAGATTCATCCATGTTGATGCTTATATAAAGGGCCAAGAAAGTAAAAGCCAGTGTATTGTTTAGGAATATACATGCATCCCTAATCTCTAATTAAAACAAGGAAATGTCATAGGATTGAGATACACAGAGGAATTATAATGTTCTATTTCTGAAACTGGGTAGTGAGAATATAGGTATTTGTTCTACTATTATTCTTTAATCAATACATTTATATTATCTATGCACCTTTCTTTGTCAAATATATTTCTCAATAAAAACCACACCACACATCAAAAAAAAAAAAGCCTAAATATTTACTTCTTATACTCTACAACATGGAACAAGAATTGAAGTATAGCAGCCTTGGTTACTAAGCTTAAAAAAAGAGACTAAAAGGGTACTAAACACTTGAAGCTTGTCTATTTTTTCCTCATTGTAAGAACTTTTTATTTTTTGTTTTCGTTTTAATAGTTTGTGCACTTTTACTCACAATTTCATTCTCTATAAAGGCCAGGCATATACCGTCACTGCAGGTTAAGCCATTAGCATAAAAAAAAAAGACTATGCTATAAGGAAAAATACAGTGTAGGTAAGCACAGATGTCTCTGCTAATTAACAAGAACAGCAGGATACACAATGAAAAAGGTGAATGAAGTTTATGTTATTATTCCCAGGAAGAACATTTCATTCAGTTCAAGGAAAGAATTTCTTAAAAGCTGTTTAACTACTTTAGAAGTAAAACATACACATACTGGAAGCACTAGAGACTTTTTCAAATTAATTCGGTGCCAAAAAACAAACATGTCCATGCTGGAGGAGTAATAGAAGTTAAGATGAATTTGTTTAGGCTCAATTAATTTTCTGGTTATTTCCTTGCCATACCAATGAGCTCATTTCTCTGTCGATGATTTAGTTGCAAGTAGGACTATAAGTTAACTCTTTGGGACTCCTTACTATAGCTGTTCCAAAATATTTATTGTCATTAGAAAGAATGTGGTTTTTTTTTTTTTACATTTTTCTGTAGTCTTACTTTTCACATTTTCATGCAACAGAAGGAGTACACTAATGATATACACCACAGCATGAATAAACATTAAAATCATGATGCTCAGCGAAGGAATTCAATCATAAAAGATCCCATACCATATGATTCCATTTACATAAAATTCTAGAAAACACAAAACTATAATGATGGAAAGCAAATTAGTGGTCACTGAGGGGTGTTAAGAAGCTCACGAAGATTCTAAAAAAGAGTCATAAGGAAAGTTTTTGAGATGATAGATATGTTTTATATCATAATTATGGTGGTAGTTATACAATGGTACATGTTCGTTAAAAATCATCAACTTATAGGCTTGCAATTGGTAAATTTTGTATGTAAATTAAACTTCCAAGAAACTGACCAAAGATGTTAAAAGCAAACAAAAATTCCAACTTCAAATTGTTTCTGAAACAAATACTCTCTGAAGCTGGCAGTAAAAATTTACATTAAAATAAAGGCAAAATAATTTAAAAATCTGTTTGACCTATCAGTGGCCAAGCTGAAAATACTACATATTCTGTATAGTTATTTGAGATTACTGTAGTATGAGAATCTCAAAAGCAGGCTAAGCATTTTGTGTACCATATGAAAAAATGAGAACTCTGATCCTTGAGAAATTAAGATTTTGTCTGTATGTTAAACTGGCCTTTTTCAACATTTTGACTACAATGCTTATTACACTTTGTGTACATATTAATCAAATGGTACATGGAGTTAAAATGAATTTGAATGAATTGATGCTATCTATATCCTTATCTTTATTATAGATATATTGTAGCTTGACTATAGATACAGTATACATGCCATTTAATTTCAGCTCCTCAGTCTTGAGACAGAAGTAGGCAGAACACTCAAGTTGCTAAATTTGCAGCACTCCTTTAATAACCCCCCTCAACTCACTTTCATTCTCATTGCTTTCAATTGCTTAATTGCTCTTAAGGGTTGTCTCTGTATCAGACCCTAACCTAGACAAACTCATGATTTTCATTAAGCTTTCCAAGATGATTCCAACCTTCACAGATTTGTCCTGTTTTGTTTGTTTTTTTCATATCTACAGTGACTATGTGTGGTGGTGCCTCATTATAGAATGTCTTCATATTGAAAATAATTAGAAAAATAGGGAAGCAGAGGCTGGAAAGGAAGAAAGGAGGCAACATTTATAGAAGAGCAATATCCAATGTTCTTGCAAGGAAGACTGGGAATAGAGAAAAAAGCTGAGGCAAAAGCTGAGGTTGAAGGTTTGAGAACTGTATTCCTTCCTGTCAAAAAAGCTCCAGAGGAAAAGTGGGGCAAAGCTGATAAATTCAGTCTAGAGTGCTCTGTTCACTGGAATATAGAATCAATATCAGGTTATGACTCTGACTACTGGGAAAATACAGATATAAAGATTTCCCACTTAGCTATTGTCAATTTTATAGTTTAATATGATAATAATTGAAAGGCTAACCAGAACTTCACCTTCATCCAGCATAGGAGCATCTCTGTATCTTCAGAGTTATAAGACTGAGCAGGTAAGTCAACGTTGCACTTTCCTAATTTTTTCTGTGTACTATTCTCATCTCTTGATTCAGAACTTTCCAGCATCAAAATTCCTCTCAGACTGTTTACATTACCACAATGCCTTGACTATGTTAAATCTCTCAATAATTGCTTTGTTATTAATATAGTTTTCATATAGAAAGGATTCCTGTATGAATGCAATTGCTGATAAACACAAATGCTGCCAATCAGGCTAGTAAAAATCTATTACTAGAAATTTTTAAAAGTTGATGTTTTTCCTTTGACCCAATAATTTCACTTATCCGAAGTAAATATCCCAAGTAAATAGGAAAGGGTAGGCAAAAATCTTCAGCTATGTAAAAGAAGAAGAAAAAACTGGAGAGGAAGAAAGGCAGGAAGTAGAAAACAGGAAGAAAGGAGGGGACCCAATGCAGACAGATTTACAGCTTCATGATTTAGAGGACTTGGATCTTTTTCCCACTTCCATGCTACCATGTTGTGTTTCATGTTGTGCATATACTCAGTATATGCAATTGTGTGTTCCTTCTCTCATAATTCTCACTTCATGAAGAATACTTTTTATCATTCAATAAAGGACATAGGAAATGAATGTTTCTCTTCAGAATAAAGTACTTTAAAATTCACCATGCTAGCTGCTAGAGAACCAGTCTTTTGGAAATAACTAGGTCTGTACACAACTTTGTCCTTCATTTCTAGTTATCATGTTAAAAGATATCAACAGCTATTTGATGGCTGAGAACAACTAAAAACAGTGTGTCCGAGTCAACTTCTCCCAGAGAGAGGTTTGGTTTTCTAATCACAGACCACCCTTGCATCTTGACTAATATCCAGCTGACCACTATTGGTCAAAGAGGAACTGGGTTAAGGACTAGGAATGGTTTATTGTAAGTCAAACTATTTATATATAACTTGAATAATTGCATGCTCTTATAATAGGGATCTGCAGCATCATATTTATAAATCGCTATTGTTGAGATGAAAATTTCAAGGAAAAACTTTCCAAATACGTATGTCTCAGAGATAGCCAAAAGGGTAGCAGCTGCTCTGGATATAGAACACATTTGGATGTAGGGTCAGTTCTTATATGTTTGGGGCTATATATTATCTCATCTCAGAGGCTGAAACAAAATTAGTTCTGACAGATAATAAGCACAATGGCAGACATGGAAATCACCAGTGAAAGCTGATGTTTCTTTGTCTTTGAGGTATTATTGTTTTTATGTTTTGTTCCAGGAGGAGGTCAACTTAGAGCTAAAAATATCTTTTTTTTTCTCTAGAAAGCATTTTCAGAATTTGTACTCAGGATTCACTGTGTAGAATTCTCAAACAAACAAAACCAAAAAATTTCTAGAAGGCATATTTAGAAGTTATTTATTCATCTCAATTGCTCTTAAATGAAAATTCAAATTTTATCTTCTTTTGAATTTGTGAGCATGTTAGTAATATTATTGTCATCACCACTTTGCAGCCATCAGATATTTTCTCTCTAGCGTGGTGCGGTTAAGCAAATCAAAACCCGACTTCCAGACCAATGGAGTCCCTGACCCAGGCTATTACATGAGGTCAAAACGATCTGAAATATGCTCAAGAGCCAATTGACAAAATAGTAAATAGAATCGGTGACTAGATTCAGAAAGAATTAACTGTTAAGGAAAAAACATTGCTTTCCCAAAATCTTATTGAAACTTAGAGCCCTCCAATTAATTTGTTAATTTAGCCACAGTACAGGCTTTATTCAAACTATATGAACATTTCTATTTGCAAATCTTGTCTCTTTGATGAAAATTTGGTCAAGCACCTATTGAACGTTGTAGTAAAAGAGCCTTCTAACCAGAAAACTACTCACTCCATGCCTGTGTTTGGCCTCTGACCCCTAAGACACCACCATCATGTGTTTAAGGTCCCCTCAGATTCAGCCAGCCACACCATGCCACACCCTTCTACCTGCACCCCCACCCCTGGAAGGCATTATAGTAAGATGTCATCCTCCACATCCATGATTCCCAAAGGGTTTACTGGAGTTTCCTGGGTTAGGAAAAGGAGGGGACTCTTTTTACCCCGAGATGAGGTGAGTTCTTCAGACACCCTCTTTCTCCTTCCCCTTTCCCTCCTCTCTCCCTCCCTTTCCTCCCCGAAGTGTGCAAATCAACTCTCACTTAATAAATGGAGAAATTGATAAATATAGAGAGATTATTTGTGGCATCCAAGGTTACATAGCTAGTTAGTGACAAAGTAAGGGCTAGGATCTTGGTCAATTAACCTCTAATTCATACCCTTTCTCCTACTTGTTCATTCCTTCAACAAATATTTATTGAGAGCTACTATGTTCCTATTACTGAGATGTATACAGGTGATATAATAATGAAAAATATAAGTACAGTTTTTGTTCTCATGGATTTTATATTCTGTTGGAATCTAATGGTATAAGATTAAAAATAAGCAAGGAGAACAAATAAAAAAATTAAAAGATAACTTCAAAAAGTCATAATTGTAACAAAGAAAATAAAACAAAGTAATGGAATAGCAAATAACCTGTGTTATTTCATTAGCCAAGGGCAAGGAAAGTCTCTCTCAAGGGGGGTGATATTTAAGCTGACTGGTAAGGAACTAACCATGAAAATTTCAGGGATAGAGATGCCCCAGGAGGAGGAAAGGGGACATATAGAAGCCTGGGGAGTGAGTGAAGTGGGTAGGTCAAGGTAGCTACAATGTAATGACTGAAAGGGAACATGCCACAAGATTGAAGTGAGTTGAAGCATGCCCTCCACCCAATTCATGTCTGCCTGGAGTCTCAGAATGGTACCTTATTTAGAAAGAGAGTCTCTGTAAATATAATTAAGGTAAAGATCAAGAAGAGAGTATACTGGAATAGAATGGTCCCTAAATCTGTGAGCGTGAACTTGTAAGAGACAGAGAAAGACATTCACACACAGAGAAGGCCTTGTAAAGATAAAGATGGCAGAAACTGGAGTCATGCTGCCATAAACCAAGGAATGCCAAGAGCCACAAGAAGCTGGAAGAGGCAAGAAAGAATTCTTCCATCCTCCAGATGGAGTGTGGCCTTGCCGACACCCTGATTTGGACATCTAATCTCCAGAATTGTGAGGGAATATATTCCCGTTGTTTTTAAACCACCATGCTTGTGGTCATTTGTTTTGGCATGCCCAGAAAACTAATACAAACATGAAGCCAGAGAATGAAGCACGCTCACTTCCATGGCAAAAAGTGGGAATTTTATTCTAATGACAATTCTCAGTGTTGGATAACTGATTTATGGCTTACAAAAAGCATTGTGGATACTGTATTGAAGAACAGATTTCAGAGGAGTAGGCAAGACCGGAAGCAAGGAAACCAAGTAGATGCTACAGTTAGAATGCTCCAAGTCAGAGATGATGGATCTTTGGTATAAGGCTCTAGTAGAGTGCACAGAGGGAAGTGGGATGGCCTTTGTGAGTTGAACATATAGAACATGTTGATGGATTGGACATGGAACTCATTTCTATAAAATATTTGCTGCCAACTTTCAAAATAGCAGCTCTTTCACGTTTTGCTGTTAAGTACAGCAAGTGCTCCATCCCCTCCCAGAGTTCTTTGTCACATTCAGTAAATCATGACTATTATTATAATGAGTTTAGTATCAAGGCTGCCATTGATGAGAAAAACTGGAAAATAAATTAACTCTGAGTGTGTCTGATATGAGAGATACCTTATATCTCTGTAACTCAACTAATCTTTCAGCAGCATTGAACAGAGGTATTTGTTTTTAATTTGAATTCAATCAATTAACATATAGTATATTATTAGTTTCAGAGGTAGGAGTCAGTGATTCATCAGCCTTATATAATGCTCCGTGCTCATTACATCACATGCCCTCCTTAATGCCCATCCCCCAGTTACCCCATCCTCCCACCCACCTCCCCTCCAGCAACCCCCAGTTTGCTTCCTATGATTAAGAGTCTCTTATGGTTTGTCTCCCTCTCTGATTTCATCTTGTTTTATTTTTCCCTTCCTTCCCCTATGATCCTGTTTTGTTTTTAAATTCCACATATGAGTGATATCATATAATAATTATCTTTCTCAGGGTGCCTGGGTGGCTCAGTTTGTTGGGCGACTGCCTTCGGCTCAGGTCATGGTCCTGGAGTCCCGGGATCGAGCCCCGCATAGGGCTCCCTGCTCAGTGGGGAGTCTGCTTCTCCCTCTGACCTTCTTCTCTCTCATGCTTTCTCTCTACCATTCTCGCCCTCTCTCAATAAATAAATAAAAATCTTTAAAAAAAATAATTATCTTTCTCTGATTGACTTATTTCACTTAGCATAATACCCTTGAATTCTATACACATCATTGCAAATAGCAAGATTTCAGGTTTTTTGATGGCTTAGTATTCCATTGTGTGTGTGTATATACATACATATACATGTGTGTGCATGTGGGTATATACACACATACACACACACACATCTTTATCCATTCATCTGTCGATGGACATCTGGGCTCTTTCCATAGTTTGGATATTGTGGACATTGCTTCTATAAACATTGGGGTGCAGGTGTCCCTTGGGTTCACTACATTTGTGTCTTTGGGGTAAATACCTAGTGGTGCAATTGCTGGGTCATAGGTAGCTCTATTTTCAATTTTTTGAGGAACCTCCATACAAGGTATTCTTATTTCCAGATGAGTAAACTGCAATTTCAGATACAGTGAATAACATGACCAAAGACCTATGTGCTTACAAATAAGTCTTACAATTCTCAACAGGTTGATCCTCAAAACAAATGATTTGATCTACTCATCTAGCCGCCCAAATGACAAAATAATAATGTACAAGTTGAGGGAGAGGCTTTAAGATCCAAATATTTGCTCTGTATTGGAGATCAGGAGACCTGGGACATGATATTGACTATTTTTTTTAACACTGTCATCTCTGGTAAACTAGATTATTTGTGCATTTGTATGGGCTTGGCCAGAGCTTCTGTTTTTTTGGTGGTTCCTTTTTGTATCTTTATCTACACAATTTATTTCCTCTGAATATGAAAAACTCAATAGAAATATCTGGTAAGTGGTTTATCTGGCAGAGAAATGGACCATTCTTGAGATGTGCAGGAGAAACACTGGACTGGAGAAATGTTCTTTAAGTTGTTATACAACAATTAAGAGTACATAGGCATTGGGTACCTATCCAATTATCTGACGACTACTCCTGCATTCTTTCAATCATATTGATTGGCCACTTACTCTGTACCAGCTACTGTTCTAGTTATGGAGAATTTTATTTTAATCTCTTAAGTTTATTCTGATGATTTCATGATTAAGCATTAAAGTTTGAGATCTCATTCATCCAGTTTTGCCCTATATATATTGAAGTCACAGGACATGTTTTGATTCTTTGCTTTGCTTAAACAGACACGACTGGCACACAGAATAGAAAGGAGTTGGGGAAAAAAACCATTGGTATTACTTTTGGAAACTTCAGAACATTCTTTGGTCTTTGGAGTGCGCATCTTTTGAAACTAAAATAGGCCCACTTGGAGAAAAAGAGTATGGGCAAAGAATAAAAGAAACGGAATCAGTCACTCCCACATCCCTCTGGGGGCCTATTCTTTAAAGACTTGATGATGTCTTCATACAGGAACTCCAATGACACAATGACACAGCTGGAGTATTCTGCCCCAATTAACAAAATGATTACAATGTTTTCAAATGATTGTTAATGATACAGGATAAAGGTTAACAACTCATCAATATAAGATTTCCAGCTGAAAAGCTAGAGCTTTCCAAAGAAAATGTTTAATTTTTTTCATTTAGCTTGATCTCAGGAGGCAAAAATCTTTTTAAAACAAATTAAATTTGCTATTAGCAGTGCTAGGTAAGACTATTATTCTCACAGTAAGCTCTAGTGCAAACGCTGATAAAAATAAAATTGTAGGGCACCTGGGTGGCTCAGTTGGTTAATCGACTGCCTTGGGCTCAGGTCATGATCCTGGAGTCCCAGGATCGAGTCCTGCATCGGGCTCCCTGCTTGGCAGGGAGTCTGCTTCTCCCTCTGACCCTCTCCCCTCTCATGCTCTCTCTCTTTCTCCCTCTCTCAAATAAATAAATAAAATCTTTAAAAATAAAAAATAAAAAATAAAATTGTAGATAAAAAAATTCAAGGGAAATCCTAAATGGACCTCTTTTATAAGCCATGATGGGAAAAATAAAGGTATTTGACATTTCACATTTCAAAACAAGATTTTACAAACACTGGTATTGGAGTAATTTGGATCAGTGTTCCTTAAGCTAGTCATCAAATACAGATATTATTTTCCAAATGAGTGGTTTCCAGACTTCCAAATTTTATAGACAGCTAAACTTTTTTTTTCCAACTGGTAACACCAATAAAATGCTTCCAGACTTTTATTTTTTCACTAAGGGCATTAAATAAAAAAAAAAACACCTTATTTTTCTAGCATTGCCTTTCTTTTTTTGTACATGACATTTTGTACTTGTGCAGGTATATCGATCGTTATGATTCCCAGAATTGGGATTGCTGGGTCTGTGAATCTATAAATTTAGTAAATATTACCAATTGTCCCATTTTGCATTCTTTTTTTTTTAAGATTTTATTTATTTATTTGACAGAGAGAGACACAGTGAGAGAGGGAACACAAGCAGGCAGAGGGAGAGGGAGAAGCAGGCCTCCCGCGGAGCAGGGAGCCCGATGCGGGGCTCGATTCCAGAACCCCGGAATCATGACCTGAGCCGAAGGCAGATGCTTAACGACTGAGCCACCCAGGTGCCCCTCTAGCATTGCCTTTTTATAAAGGAAATTATATTCGAACCCTCCAAAGTAGAAAGAACATAATCACAGAAGAACTTGGTAAAATACTCATAAGTTAAAAACTTTGCCGTGGGCTACTAGAAGAACTCCATATCCACAAATTATAAATAACTTACCCAAGATCTAGTTCAATAACTTACCCAAGAATTAACTAGCTTGGGTAAGTTATTATATTTTTTTTTTTGGTTTTTCCAAGTTATTTTATGAGACTGTTTGACAAAAGGAACTACACAGAACATGCCTAAAAATGCTGTACACAGTTTATGCTTGACAGCTTACAGGACAGCTGCAGACACTGGATCCAAAGTCTAGACAGCAAGGCAGTAAGAGGGCCAAGTAGTAGAAGGGGGTTAGGACAGCATCTGCACTGACTGGCCAGATCTCACACCAACAGACCTGGTCCCCACGTAACTGTACATGTTCCTGATTCAGGTGCAATTCTTCTCTCCTGTTTGTAAGAGTAAGTGCCTCTGGACTCAGTCTGAGTCACTGTCTGTCTCCGCTTCCTTCACATCCACACTGAATTTGTATTCCTGGTCACAACCCATGTAAGCATCATTCATGACATACAGGGTGTAATTGTGGGCACCAGTGGCTGGGGCCACAAAGTCAAGCTTCACCTTGGCCTTCTGCTGCAGGGTCAGCCTCTTGATGGAGATGAGGCTATTAGACTTGGCATCGCCGATCACCACCCACCAGGCCTCATGTTTCTGCGGAAAGAGAGGCGCAGGATAGAAACTGGCATAGGTAGATACTCAGTGAGTGTTAGTTGTTGAATAGAAGGCAGGACTCTGCCTTCTAACTTGGTACCTAATTTCCATACATATTAAGCAGAGATATTCAGAGCATGCTTTTGTTTCTAGTTCTGCCTGCAAACTTGCAGTTTCTCAGGCCATTTGCTGCACTGTAACCTGTCCTCTCCATATTCCAAGTGTCTCCAGGGGCAGATCTCCCAGTGCTGGGGTTTCCCAGCTATTTTTGTAAGGAGACAAGGGGTAGCAATGTGCTTCAGCACAGGCTTTATGTGAGTGGTTTTCATTCCTGACAGAATTTCAGAATCACCTGGGAAGCTTTCAATAAATACAAATGTGTGCTTCCTATTCCCAGAGGTTCTGATATAATTGCTCTGGGGAGGAGACAAGATAGGATGATGTTTTAAACTCTCCAGTATATTCTAAGGCACTGCTTTTAGGAGTTTGGCACCTTCCCTCTTTTCTGTCTCAGGTTCTCACTTTCCTGCATAAAACCTACCGAAATTACAACAGCAAAATATGCACAGCCATGTTTGATATGGTTCTTGGTTTGGAAAACTTTTTAAAATTGCGATACAAGCAGACTGGCCTCTTTAAAGATTCATTTTGTAATAAGAACAGATTTTGAAAACAGGTTTAAACAAGTGATTTAGTACTAAACCAGGAATTGGACCTCTATATGAAGCCAGGGTCGTGTGTGCTACAGAGATAGCAACAGAAATTCTGCTTAATGTTATGACTAGTGAGTCAAGGGTAATCTCAGCAGAATAACAGCAGTTGGACCTTACACACTAACTGAGAAATGTTAAGGAAATAATTAACACCTTCCATCTGCGTGGTTTAGGGCCAGATATTTGCTAACGATCTCCAGACAACACTAGAGTTAAAAGAAAGTTATCAATCTCTTCTCTGGATATGG
Organism: Eumetopias jubatus; assembly: GCF_037043125.1. Taxonomy (NCBI): domain Eukaryota; kingdom Metazoa; phylum Chordata; class Mammalia; order Carnivora; family Otariidae; genus Eumetopias; species Eumetopias jubatus. Next base: position 40,399,712 of record NW_028274818.1, read on the forward strand.
AGAAAAAAAATAATGCTTAGATTAGTTCACAGTTGGTAAACTATGCCAACTGTACTTAGGAATCAGGCTGTTATTAATGGCGCCTGAGTGGTTCAGTTGGTTAAGCATCTGACTCCTGGTTTCTGCACAGGTCTCAGGGTCCTTGGATTGAGCCCCACCTCAGGCTCTGTGCTCAGCAGGGATTCTGCTTCTCTCCTTCTCCCTCTGCCCCTTCCCCTGCTCACACATACATACTCTCTTTCTAAAATAAATAAATCTTTTTTTTAAGGAATCAGGCTGATATTCAGCTGTAAAATACTGTATGACTAAACCAAGTGTTAAGATATTTTAAAAAATGAACTCCTTGGGGTGATATCACTGGTATTGGTAGGTAAAATAGTTCAAAAAGCTTGTCCTCCATAAAAGCCATGAGATCACTGGCAAACATTGTCAAAAATCAACATTTTCAAAACTCTAGAAATTAACCAAAGGCTAAAAGTTTCCTGGGAAGCATTTTTTTTTAAAGGCTAACTATTGGTAAACCAGTGAGCTTTATCAGATTTTAGCTTTCCCTATTACCATGAAAACTTCCACAGCTCAGAGGTATACTTGAAAACCAACACCGTAAAATCACAGTGAAAATCAGCAGCCTCACAGCCACTGGAGGAGGAATAACGGTGTTGGATCCCCTTGAAAGCCTCATTTCCAGAGAACTGCCATTAATTGATCTATCTGGAAGAGCCCTCTCACCCTGGAAGAGCCCTCTCACCCTCTTGTCTCAAAAGGCTTGTCTTTATTGGACCGGACTTGGAGCTTTACTACTGCAAACAGCCTATTCTCTGGTGCATTTGCTGACAATAATCAGTGGCAATTGTTTAACATCACTGCTGCCTGAGGTGGTAGATAACAGAGAAATGTTTAAAAGGTGAACCAAAAATCCTTTTAAAAGGAAAAGCACAATGAGCTGTCCAAATGGGGTTTTAAAAACTCTGACATATTCCTGGGAACCTAGAAGCCTTAATTCTCACTTCTGGCTGAACTTGAGGCTCTGCACAAGCAGGATGTGAAGGTTAATACAGAGTTCTCAACTGCCTGAATGACTGAAAACATTTTCAAACACGTACACAGAGACTCTCACTAAACCTGGGAGACTTACTGATTCCAAGTATTTAAGAATAGCTCTCTAGTCATTAGCTGACTAATAAGCTAACTAAGCAGGTACTTCATTGGCCACACATGACAAAATACAGATTATACCGAATTAGTTCAGAAAATTCACAAAAGAAACAATATAACAAAAACAAAAAACTTGGTAAGAAAGGAGAAACTGATTCCCAGAGTTGCCACATTATATTATTTAAAATTCAGTTTTCAACAACAACAACAACAAAGAAATAAGTAAAGAAACAAGAAGTATTATCCATACAAGGTGGGGGAGTAAATAGAAACTGTCCTTAAAGAAGCCAAGACTTTGAATTTAGTAGGCAAAGACTTTAAATCAGCTGTTTTAATCAGTTCAAAGAACTAAAAAAAACCCATGTCTAAAGGACTAAATGGAAGTGAGAGAACTATGTCTCACCAAATATGAAATAGCAATGAAAAAATAGAAATTATAAAAAGAAACCAAATAAAAATTCTAGAACTGAAATATAATTAAAATGAAAAATTTGCAAGAGGGGCTCAACAGTTTATTTGAGCAAGGGGAAGAAAGAGTCAGAGAAAGTGAAAATAGATTAGTTGATATTATTCAGCCTAAGCAAACAGGAAGAAAAAGAAACAGGACCAGAGTCCTGTGGGACAATACCAGGCATGCCTGCATACAAATAATGCAACTCTCAGAAGGAGAGGAGAGAAAAAAAGGAGAAGAATATTTGGTTGAATAATGGCCAAATTATTTACTCATCACAAACTTGATGAAAAAAATTAATCTGCACATCTAAGCAGCTCAATAAAACTCTAAATAGAATAGACTGAAAGAGATCCTCACTCAGACATATCACAGTTAATCTGTTAAAAGACAGAGACAAAGAGAATCTTGAAAGCATCAAAAAAGAAATGACTCATCACAGAAAGTGCTTCTATAAGATTAATAGACAATATCTCATCAGAAACAACAGATAAAAGACAGTGATAGATATAATTACAATGCTGAAAGAAAAGAGGTAACTTTTTTAGAGTTAGAATATAGAGCCAACTATAAGCTCTATATTCAGAAACACGCTCCTCCAAAAATGCAAAAATAAAGGCATTCCCAGATAAACAAAAACTGAGGGAATTTGTCACTAGTAGACCTTCCCTCAAAGAAATACTAGAGTCCTTTAGTCAAGATATAAAAGGACATGAGACATTAACTCAAATAAAAAAGGAAAAAATAAAGACCATAGTAAAGGTAACAATGTAGGTACATGTAAAATAGAGTATAAATGTATTTTCTGTTACTCTTGTTTTCTAATCTGATTTAAAAGACCACTTCCTAAAGCAATAATTATAAATCTGTGTTGGTAAGTACACCATGTATAAAGATGTAATTAATATGACAATAACAATGCAAAAGAGGAAGGAAAAATGGACCTATATAGGAGTAGAAATTTTGTATAATATTGAAATTAAATTGGTGTTAATCCTACATGGACTGTAATTGTAGATTCCAGGGTAACCATTAAGAAAGTAACTGGTCAGAACCTTCCTGCCGCTGCGTTCGGACCTCACTGCTCCAGCCTCTGGGACACGTCCCATCCTTCCAGGCTGCCATTAGCAGTATAGAAAAAAAATTCCATATCATTTTCTTGCCCTGTACACACCTTGAGGTGAGCAAAAGAATTAAAAATAAATTTTAACAATGAGGGAAATCGTGCACATCCAGGCCAGTCAGTGTGGCAACCAGATCGGTGCCAAGTTCTGGGAGGTAATCAGTGATGAACACGGGATCGACCCCACCGGAACCTACCACGGTGACAGCGACCTGCAGCTGAATCACATCTCCATGTACTACAATGAAGCTACAGGTGGCAAATATGTTCCTCGTGCTATCTTGGTGGATCTAGAACCCGGGACCGTGGACTCTGTTTGCTCAGGTCCTTTTGGGCATATATTCAGACCAGACAACTTTGTTTTTGGTCAGTCCAGGGCAGGCAACAACTGGGCCAAGGGCCACTATACAGAGGGGGCTGAGCTGGTTGACTCAGTCCTGGATGTGGTGAGGAAGGAGGCTGAAAGCTGTGACTGCCTGCAGGGCTTCCAGCTGACCCACTCGCTGGGTGGGGGCACAGGCTCTGGAATGGGCACCTTGCTCATCAGCAAGATCCGAGAAGAGTATCCTGACCGCATCATGAACACCTTCAGTGTGGTACCCTCACCCAAAGTGTCTGACACTGTGGTCGAGCCCTACAATGCCACCCTCCCCACCCATCAGTTGATAGAGAACACAGATGAGACCTACTGCACTGACAATGAGGCCCTTTACAACATCTGCTTCCGCATTCTCAAGCTGACCAGGCCAACCTACGGGGACCTGAACCCCCTCGTCTCAGCCACCATGAGCGGTGTCACCACCTGCCTTCACTTCCCTGGTCAGCTCAGTGCTGACCTCCGCAAGCTAGCCGTCAACATGTTGCCCTTCTCATGTCTCCACTTCTTCATGCCTGGCTTTGCGCCTCTGACCAGCTGTGGAAACCAGCAGTACCGGGCCCTCACTGTGCCTGAACTCACCCAACAGGTCTTTGATGCCAAGAACATGATGGCCGCCTATGACCCCCGCCATGGCCGTTACCTCACGGTGGCTGCTGTCCTCCGTGGGTGGATGTCCATGAAGGAGGTAGATTAGCAGATGCTCAACGTGAAAAACAAGAATAGCAGCTACTTCGTGGAATGGATCCCCAACAACGTCAAGACAGCAGTCTGCGATATCCCACCTCATGGCTTCAAGATGGCAGTCACCTTCATTGGAAATAGCACAGCTATCCAGGAGCTCTTCAAGCGCATCTCAGAGCAGTTCACAGCCATGTTCCGGTGCAAGGCCTTCCTCCACTGGTACACAGGTGAGGGCATGGACGAGATGAGAGTTCACTGAAGCTGAGAGCAACATGAACGACCTTGTCTCCAAGTACCAGCAGTACCAGGATGCCACCACAGAAGAAGAGGATTTCGGTGAGGAGGCCAAAGAGGAGGCCTAAGGCAGAGCACCATCACCTCAGGCTTCTCCATTCCCTCAGGCTTCTTCCTCAGCTGCCCCTGTGCTCTCCCTCAGAATTGCATTTTCTGCCTCTGTCTCATTTTATTTTGTTTTGTTTTCCTTTTTTGGAGGGGGATCCTAGAACAGTGCCTGGCACATAATAGGTGCTCAATAAATATTTGTTGTTTGTTGAATGTCTCCTCTCTTCCACTCTGGGAAACCTAGATTTTCGCCATTCTGGGTAGCCCTGTATTTCCTTTTGGTGTCCACTTCTCCCATCTTTTCAGTTGATATTTCCCTTTGTTTTTTAATATAATTCTCCAAGAAGCTGGGTCTTATCAGATCCCATTTAGAACCATGTGCTGAAAACCCAGTAGATGGTCACCATCCTAAGCCCATGTGGTAGCCCAGGGGAAAGGAAACCAAGTTACCTCATAGCAGTAGAGGTACCTATAAGGAAGGGGTAGGGTTTTCTATTCTAGAGCAGTTTTGGAGAGGGATATTCAGGCTATTGAGCCCTAATTTCCAGGAACTTCCCTGCTCCTCTCAGCTTCAGGAGAGGTGTTGACAGCATTATCTCTATTTTTCATCTTCTTCCAAGCTCTGTCCTGATGTGTTTTTTGTTTTGTTGTTTTGTTTTGTTTTGTTTTGTTTTGTTTGCAGGGGTCTGCCCCACTCTGTTAAACAGGATCCTCCCTCTCCTACATAACCTCCTTCATATGTTGCATTCCTTCCTTTTCCCCTGGTTGGAGAAGGGGGCCAAGAGGGGGAAGAGGGACTAGCCTCCAGAAAGGCCCTCCCCCTCCCCACCTTTTCTTAGCAAGCACCCAGCTCTGCTGTGTATATATGGAAAGGTGTGTATTGCCACCTAAATCTTCTGAATCATTCTTCCAGAGAGGGGACAAGGAGACCCTCCATCTTGGGCAACATCTCATTTCTTCCTCTTGCTATTCCCTCCCCCCGCCCTTGGCCTCATCCTGTGCTGCACTTCAAATTGCTATTTTGTGTGGAACTTGCTTTTCATATTGAAAAGATAACATTGCCCCAAGAGCCAAAAATAAATGACAACTGAAAAAAAAAAGAAAGTAACTGAAAAAATGTAGTAAGAGAAATGGCAAAGGAATTAAAAAGACAGAAGATGTATAGAAAATAAACAGCATGATGTCAGATATAAATCCTACCTTACCAGTAATTTTAAATTAAATGTCAATGAATTGAACACATCAATGAAAAGACAGAGATTAGCAGAAATGATTTTTTTTAAAAAGGATCCGACAATACATGATCTACAATACACACAATTTTTTTTCCTTTAAAAAAAAACATCTATTTTTTGGAATTTTAGGTTCATAGCAAAACTGAGCAGAAGGTACAGAGATTTATCATGTACCTCTACCCCACACACATGATAGTCTCCCCTCCAATCAACACCCAGCACCAGAGTGGCACATTTGTTATAAATGATGAAGCAATATTGACACATCTTTATCACCCAGAATCCATTTACTTTGGGGTTCACTCTTGGTGTTGTACATTCTAAGACTTCAGACAAATATATAATGACATGTATCTACCACTATAGTATACTGAAAAGTCATTTTACTGCCCTAAACATCCTCTGTTATGCAAGTTCATTCCTTTTGATTACTGAGTAATATTCCACTGCAGGGCTATGCAACTTGCTTTTACACACACCTGCTAATGGGTATTTGGATTGCTTCCAGTTTTCTTTGTTTAAAGGTTTTTTTTTTTTCATAATTTTTTTAAGACTTTATTTATTAACAGAGAGAGAGAAAGACAGCAAGAGAGGGAACACAAGCAGGGGGAGTGAGAGAGGGAGAAGCAGGCTTCCCAATGAGCAGGGAGCCCAATGTGGGACTGGATCCCAGGACCCCGGGATCATGACCTGAGCCGAAGGCAGACCCTTCACGACTGAGCCACCCAGGCGCCCTAAGGTTTTTTTTTTTTAATTTAAACTCAATTAATTAACATATAGTATATTAGTTTCAGAGGTAGAAGTCAGTGATTCTTCATTATTATATAATACCCAGTGCTCATTACATCACATGCCTTCCTTAAAGTCCATCACCAATTTTCCCATCCCTTTACCCCCTCCCCTCCAACAACCCTCAGTTTGTTTCCTATGATTAGGAGTCTCTTATGGTTTGTCTCCCTCTCTGATTTCATCTTGTTTTATTTTTCCCTCCCTTCCCCTATGCTCCTCTGTTTCATTTCTTAAATTCCACACAGTGAATCATATAATTCTCTTTCTCTGACTTATTTCATTTAGCATAATACCCTCTAGTTCTATCAACGTCATTGCAAATGGCAAGATTTCATTTTTTGATGGCTGAGTAATATTCCAGTGTGTGTGTGTGTATGTCTGTGTGTGTGTACACATCTTCTTTATCCATTCATTTGTCAATGAACATCTGGACTCTTTCCATAGTTTAGCTACTGTGAATATTGCTCCTATAAACATTGGGGTGCAGGTGCCACTTCAGGTCACTACATTTGTGTCTTCAGGGTAAATACCTAGTAGTGCAATTGCTGGGCCATAGGGTAACTCTATTTTCAACTTTTTGAGGAACCTCCATACTGTATTCCAGAGTGGCTACCCCAGCTTATGTTCCCACCAACAATATAAGAGGGTTCCCCTTTCACTGCATCCTTGCCAACATCTCTCATTTCCTGACTTATTTAATTTTAGCCACTCTGACTGGTGTGAGGTGATATCTCATTGTGGTTTTGATTTGTTTTTATATCCCTGATGCTGAGTCATGTTGAGCATTTTTTCATGTGTCTGTTGGCCATTTGTATGTCTTCTTTGAAGAAAATTCTGTTTATGTCTTCTGCCCATCTCTTGATGGGATTATTTTTTCTTTGGGTGTTGAGTTTGATAAGTTTTTCATAGATTTTAGATACTAGCTCTTTATCTGATAAGACATTACAAATATCTTCTCCCATTCTGTCGGTTGTCTCTTGGTCTTGTTGACTGTCTCCTTTGCTGTGCAAAAGCTTTTTAACTTGAGGAAGTCCCAATACTTCATTTTTCCCTTGCTTCCCTTGCCTTTGGAGACATGGCTAACAAGAAGTTGCTACGGCTGAGGTCGAATACACACAATTTAGAATCGAAGACATATGTTACAAGTAAAAAGGTGGAAAAAAAAAGTAAAAAGGTGGGAAAATACATGTCACACAAACAGCAACAAAAAGAGAGCTAGAGTAGCTAAACTAATATCAGACAAAAGAGACTTTAACAAAAATTGTTACTAAAGATAAAGTAGTATATAATAACAAAAGTGTCATTCTAACAAGAGGTATAATAACTCTAAACATATATGAACATAACAGCAAAGCTCCAAAATACATGAAGCAAAAAGAGAATTCCAGAGAAAAATAGTTCAACAATAATAGAAATTTCAAAACTCCTCAATAATGAAGAAAACAACTAGACATAAAATCCACAGGAAAATATAGAAGACTGAACACCACCATAATCAAGTGGTCCTAATACTATACCCCAAACCAGCAGAATACATATTCTTCTTTATTAAATATGGAATGTTTTCCAGAAATAGACAATCAGCAGGTCATAAAATAAGTCTTTAAAAAATGGAAATAACACAAAATATATTCTATGAATACAAGGGAATGGAATTAGAAATCAATAAAAGAGAAGATGGCCAAAGAGTAGGAGACCTGGATTTCGTCTGGTCTCAGGAATTCAGCTGGATAGGGATCAAACCATTCTGAACACCTACGAACTCAACAGGAGATCAAAGAAAAGAATAGCAACAACTCACTGAACAGAAAAGTGACCACTTTCTGGAAGGTAGGACGTGTGGAGAAGTAAAACCGAGGCGATATTCGGGAGGATAGACGGCAAAGGAGGGGCCTCTGTCAACTGCTTCTGGCAAGTGATAGAGCCGCGGAGCACAAAATCGGAACTTTGAGAACTCGGCTCCGCTGAGGGGCATCGCTCCAGTGAACCCGGGCGGGACAGTGTGGTCTCAGGACCCTCGGGGTCACAGAAAGACCGGGGGTGCCTGAGTGCAGCAGAGCTCCCAGGGATCGGAGCGGGGAAGCCGGCTGCAGAGACGGAGCTGAGGCGCGGGCTCTCAGCTCGGGGTTGGCATAAACCGTGACCTGCGGCCCAGTCACGCCATTGCTCCTCCAGCAGGGACCCAACAAGCGGCAGATCCGGGGAGACTCCCCTTCCTACCCGGGGAGGAGCGGCGCGGGAGCTCACCGCAGGGATCTGCTGGGTTTGGAGACTCCACACGGGGTCGGGTGCCAGAGATAGAAACGCTCAGTCACAGGCCAGGTGAGAACAGAGTGCGGCCGGAGACCGGGGAGATGGGAGTGACTGACTGCTTTTCTCTGGGGACGCACTGAGGAGTGGGGCCCTGAGTTCTCGGCTCCTCGGGGGCAGAGACTGGAAGGCCGCCATTTTCACTCACATCCTCCAAAGCTGTACAGAAAGCTTGCAGGGAACAAAAGCTCCCGGGAGCAAACCCAAGCCCACTACTTAGCCCTGACCGACAAGGGCAGGGCAATTCCGCCTCCGGCAAACACTCTTGGCAACCACGCAACAGGCCCCTCTCCCAAAAGATCAGCAAGAACAGCCCACCAAGAACAAGTTTACCGATCAAGGAGAGCGGCAGAACTCCAGCACTAGGGGAATACTGCACATAGAATCCATGGCTTTTTTACCATGATTCTTTAGTCTTTCAAAGTTAATTTTTTTCTTTTTTTTATTTTTCTGTTCCCTTTTCAACCAACATCTTATCAATCCCTGTTTTAAAAAAGATTTTTATTTTTCATTTTTAGAGTCATATTCTATCCCTTCAGAGTAGTTACGCTTATTTTTGGCATATTATATATATATGCCAAAAAATATATATATATATAAGAGTTGTTCTCTCTTTAAAATTTTGAGATACAGTTTCTTCTAACAAATCAAAATATACCCTAAATCTCTAGTGTATGGATTTGTTCTAGTCTCCTGCCTGATCACATTCTCTCCCTTTTTTGTTTTTTTTTTTAAATCCTCCTTTTTTCAAACAACTTATCAATTCCTTTTATAAAATCTTTTCTAATTTTCATCTTTACAGTCATATTCCATCACTTCATCGTATTAACCCTTATGTTTGTACATATATGTTATTCTTTCTTCAGAATTTTGGGAGGCACTTTCTTCTAACTGAACAAAATACACCCAAAATCTAGTGTGTGGCACTGATCTTTGCACCAGCCTGATCATATTTAATCATATTGTTTTTTTTCTGTTTTGTTCTGTTTTTGTTTCTTTTTATTTTTTTCTTTTTCTTTTTTTTCTTTCTTTCCCTTTCTTTTTCCCTGGTTTCAGGTCTTTTCTGATTTCTTAAGAGTATATTTTCTGGGGACGTTGTTACCCTGTGAGCATTTTGTGCTCACATTCATCTGTTCTCCTCTGGACAAAATGACAAGACAGAAAAAATCACCTCAAAAAAAGAACAAGAGGCATTACCAACTGCCAGGGACTACTCAATACAGACGTTTGTACAATGTCAGAACTACACTTCGGAATGATGACTTTAAAGATACTAGCTAGGGTGAAAAAAGCACGAATGTTATTAGAGAAACACTTTCTGGAGAAATAAAAGAAATACAGTCTAATGAAGTTGAAATCAAAAAGGCTATTAATGAGGTGCAATAAAAAATGGGGGCGCTAAGGAGGGGACAGACCAAGATGGCGAAGGAGTAGGAGACCTAGATTTCGTCTGGTCTCAGGAATTCAGCTGAATAGGGATCAAACCATTCTGAACACCTACGAACTCAACAGGCGATCGAAGAGGAGAGTAGCAACAACTCTCTGAACAGAGAAGGGACCACTTACTGGAGATCGGGCCACTGCTCCTCCAGCAGGGACCCAACAAGCGGCAGAGCTGGGGAGACTCCTCTTTCTCCCCCTGGGAAGAGCGGTGCGGAAACGCACCGCAGGGATCTGCTGGGTTTGGAGACTCCACACGGAGTCGGGTGCCAGAGATAGAAATGCTCGGTCACAGGCCTGGTGAGCACAGAGTGTGGCCGGAGACCAGGGAGACAAAAATAACTGCTTTTCTCTGGGGGCGCAATGAGGAGTGGGGCCCCAAGTTCTTAGCTCCTCCTGGTGGAGATTGGGAGGCCACCATTTACGCCCTGGTCCTCCAAAGCTGTACCGAGAGCTTGCAGGGAACAAAATCTCCTGAGAGCAAACCGGAGCAGCTTGCTTAGCCCGGACCGACAAGGGCGGGGCAATTCCGCCTCCGGCAAAGATATTCGGAAACCACGGCAACAGGCCCCTCCCCCAGAAGATCAGCACGAACAGCCAGCAAGCCAAGACCAAGTTTACCGATCAAGGAGAACGGGAGAACTCCTGCACTAGGGGAATACTGCACATAGAATTCATAGCTTCTTTTAACCGTGATTCATTATTTCATCAAAGTTAATTTTTTTAACTGTTTTTTTTTAATTTTTCTTTTCCCTTTTTCAAACAACATCTTATCAATCCCTTTTTAAAAAAAAACATTTTTTATTTTTAATCTTTAGAGTCATATTTTATCCCTTCATAATAGTTACCCTTATTTTTGGCATAAATATATAAGTTGTTCTCTCTTTAAAATTTTGAGATACAGTTTCTTCTAACAGATCAAAATATACCCTAAATCACTAGTGTATGGCTTTGTTCTAGTCTCCTGCCTGATCACATTCTCTCCCTTTTTTCTTTCTTTTTTTTTTAAATCTTCTTCTCTTTTTTCAAACACCTTATCTTATCAATTCCTTCTATAAAATCTTTTATAATTTTCATCTTTACATTCATCTTCCATCCCTTCATTGTATCAACCCTTATTTTGTACATATATGTCTTTCTTCCCTTAAAATTTCAGGAGGCACTTTTTTCTAACAGACCAAAATACGCCCCAAATCTAGTGTGTTGCACTGATATATGCACTAGCCTGATCATATTAGATCATATTCTGCTTTTTTTGTATTGTTCTGTTTTTGTTTTGGTCTTTTTTTTTCTTTCTTTTTTCTTTCTTTCACTTTCTTTTCCCCTGGTTTCAGGTCTTTTCTGATTTGTATAGAGTATATTTGCTGGGGACGTTGTTAACCTGTTAGCATTTTATTCTCTCATTCATCTATTCTCCTCTGGACAAAATGACAAGATGAAAAAAATCACCTCAGCAAAAAGAACAAGGGGTAGTATCGTCAGCCAGGGACCTACTCAATACGGACATTAGTACGATGTCGGACATAGAGTTCAGAATCATGACTTTAAAGATACTAGCTGGGCTTGAAAAAAGCGTGGAAGTTATTAGAGAAACCCTTTCTGGAGAAATAAAAGAACTAAAATCTAACCAAGTCAAAATCAAAAAGGCTATTAATGAGGTGCAATAAAAAATGGGGGCACTAACTGGTGGATAAATGAGGCAGAAGAGAGAATCAGCGATATAGAAGACCAAATGATGGAAAATAAAGACGCTGAGAAAAAGAGAGATAAACAACTACAGGATCATGAGGGCAGAATTCGAGAGATAATTGATATGATAAGACGAAACAAAATTAGAATAATTGGGATCCAGAAGAAGAGGGAAGAGAGAGAGGGGCAGAAGGTATATTGGAGCAAATAATAGCAGAGAACTTCCCTAATGTGAGGAAGGAAACAGGCATCAAAATCCAGGAGGCACAGAGAACTGCTCTCAAAATCAATAATAATAGGTCAACAACCCGACATCTAATAGTAAAACTTACGAGTCTCAGAGACAAAGAGAAAATCCTGAAAGCAGCCCAGGAGAAGAGATATGTAACCTACAATGCTAGAAATATTAGATTGGCAACAGACCTATCCACAGAGACCTGGCAGGCCAGAAAGGGTATGATATAACAGAGCACTAAAGAAGAAAAATATGCAGCCAAGAATACTATATCCAGCTAGGCTGTCATTGAAAATAGAAGAGAGATAAAAAGCTTCCAGGACAAACAAAAACTAAAGGAATTAGCAAACACGAAACCAACCCTCCAAGAAATATTGAAAGGGGTCCTCTAAGCAAAGAGAGAGCCTAAAAGCAGCATAGACCAGAAAGGAACAGAGACAATATACAGTAACAGTCACCTTACAGGCAATACAATGGCACTAAATTCATACCTATCAATAGTTACCCTGAATGTAAATGGGCTAAATGCCCCAATTAAAAGACACAGACTATCAAATTGGATTAAAAAACAAGACCCATCAATATGCTGTCTGCAAGACACTCATTTTAGACCCAAAGACACACACAAATTGAAAGTGAGGGGATGGAAAACCATTTCCCATGCTAATGGACACCAAAAGAAAGCTGGGGTGGCAATCCTTATATCAGACAAATTAGATTTTAAACCAAAGACCGTAATAAGACATGAGGAAGGAAACTATACCCTACTTAAAGGGTCTAACCAAAAAGAAGATCGAACAATTGTAAATATCTATGCCCCTAACATGGGAGCAGCCAATTATATAAGCCAATTAATAACAAAAGCGAAGAAACACATTGACAACAGTACAATAATAGTGGGGGACTTTAACACCCCCCTGACCGAAATGGACAGATCATCTAAGCAAAAGATCAACAAGGAAATAAAGACTTTAAATGACACACTGCACCAAATGGACTTCACAGATGTATTGAGAACATTCCATCCCAAAACAACGGAATACACATTCTTCTCTAGTGCCCATGGAACATTGTCCAGAATTGATCACATCCTAGGTCACAAATCAGGTCTCAACCTGTACCAAAAGATTGGGATTATTCCCTGCATATGTTCAGACCACAATGCCTTGAAACTAGAACTCAATCACAAGAGGAAAGTCAGAAAGAACTCAAATACATGGAGGCTAGAGAGCATCCTCCTAAAGAATGAATGGGTCAACCAGGAAATTAAAGAAGATTTGAAAAACCTCATGGAAACCAAAGAAAATGAAAACACAACTGTTCAAAATCTTTGGGATACAGCAAAGGCAGTCCTGAGAGGAAAGTATATAGCAATACAAGCCTTTCTCAAGAAACAAAAAAGGTCTCAAGTACACAACCTAACCCTACACCTAAAGGAGCTGGAGAAAGAACAGCAAACACAGCCTAAACCTACCAGGAGAAGAGAAATAATAAAGATCAGATCAGAAATCAATGAAATAGAAACGAAAAGAACAGTAGAACAGATCAACGAAACTAGGAGCTGGTTCTTTGAAAGAATTAACAAGATTGATAAACCCCTGGCCCGACTCATCAAAAAGAAAAGAGAAATGACCCAAATCAACAAAATCATGAATGAAAGAGCAGAGATCACAACCAACACCAAAGACATACAAACAATTATAAGAACATATTATGAGCAACTATAGGCCAGCAAATTAGATAACCTGGAAGAAATGGGTGCATTCCTAGAGATGTATCAACTACCAAAATTGAACCAGGAAGAAACAGAAAACCTGAACAGACCTATAGCCACTAAGGAAATTGAAGCAGTCATCAAAAATCTCCCAAGAAACAAAAGCCCAGGGCCAGACGGCTTCCCAGGGGAAGTCTATCAGACATTTCAAGAAGAATTAATACCTATTCTCCTGAAACTGTTCCAAAAAATAGAAATGGAAGGAAAACTTCCAAACTCATTTTATGAGCCCAGCATTACCTTGATCCCCAAACCAGACAAAGACCCCATCAAAAAGGAGAATTACAGACCAATATCCTTGATGAACATGGATGCAAAACCTCTCACCAAAATACTAGCCAATAGGATCCAACAGTACATTAAAAGGATTATTCACCAAGACCAAGTGGGATTTATCCCTGGGCTGCAAGGATGGTTCAACATCCGCAAATCAATCAATACAATACATTAACAAAAGAAAGAACAAGAATCATAAGATCCTCTTAATAGATGCAGAAAAAGCATTTGACAAAGTACAGCATCCTTTCTTGATCAAAACTCTTCAGAGTATAGGGATAGAGGGTACATAGCTCAATATCATAAAAGCCATCTATGAAAAACCTACAGCGAATATCATTCTCAATGGGGAAAAACTGAGAGCTTTTCCCCTAAGGTCAGGAACGCGGCAGGGATGTCCACTATCACCACTGCTATTCAACATAGTGTTAGAAGTCCTAGCCACAGCAATCAGACAACAAAAAGAAATCAAAGGCATCCAAATCGGCAAAGACGAAGACAAACTCTCACTCTTTGCAGATGATATGATACTGTATGTGGAAAACCCCAAAGACTCCACCCCACAACTGCTAGAACTCATACAGGAATTCAGAAAAGTAGCAGGATATAACATCAATGCACAGAAATCAGTGGCATTCCTATACACCAACAACAAGACAGAAGAACGACAAATCAAGGAGTCAATCCCATTTACAATTGCACCCAAAACCATAAGATACCTAGGAATAAATTTAACCAAAGAGGCAAAGGATCTGTACTCAGAAAACTATAAAATACTCATGAAAGAGATTGAAGAAGACACAAAGAAATGGAAAAACGTTCCATGCTCATGGATAGGGAGAACCAACATTGTGAAGTTGTCAATGCTACCTAGCGCAATCTACACATTCAATGCAATCCCCATCAAAATACCATCCACTTTTTTCAAAGAAATGGAACAAATAATTCTAAAATTTGTATGGAACCAAAAGAGACCCCGAATAGCCAGAGGAATATTGAAAAAGAAAAGCAAAGCTGGCGGCATCACAATTCCAGACTTCCAGCTCTATTACAAAGCTGTCATCATCAAGACAGTATGGTACTGGCACAAAAACAGACACATAGATCAATGGAACAGAATCGGGAGCCCAGAAATGGACCTTCAACTCTATGATCAACTTATCTTGACAAAGCAGGAAAGAATGTCCAGTAGAAAAAAGACAGTCCCTTCAACAAATGGTGTTGGGAAAATTGGACAGCCACATGCAGAAGAATGAACCTGGACCATTTCCTTACACCACACACAAAAATAGACTCCAAATGGTTGAAAAACCTAAACGTGAGACAGGAGTCCATCAAAATCCTAAAGGAGAACACAGGTAGCAACCTCTTCGACCTGAGCCTCAGCAACTTCTTCCTACAAACATCGCCAAAGGC
Organism: Eumetopias jubatus; assembly: GCF_037043125.1. Classification (NCBI taxonomy): domain Eukaryota; kingdom Metazoa; phylum Chordata; class Mammalia; order Carnivora; family Otariidae; genus Eumetopias; species Eumetopias jubatus. The sequence goes on from NW_028274818.1 coordinate 40,415,007, forward strand.
AAGGGAGGCAAGGGTAAAAACGAACTATTGGGATTTCATCAAGATAAAAAGCTTTTGCACAGCAAAAGAAACAGTCCACAAAACCAAAAGACAACCGACAGAATGGGAGAGGATATTTGCAAATGACATAAGATAAAGGGCTAGTATCCAAAATCTATAAAGAACTTATCAAACTCAACACCCAAAGAACAAATAATCCAATCAAGAAATGGGCAGAAGACATGAACAGACATTTTTCCAAAGAAGACATCCAAATGGCCAACAGACACATGAAAAAGTGTTCAACATCGCTCAGCATCAGGGAAATCCAAATCAAAACCTCAATGAGATACCACCTCACACCAGTCAGAATGGTTAAAATTAACAAGTCAGGAAATGACAGATGTTGGCGGGGATGTGGAGAAAGGGGAACCCTCCTACACTGTTGGTGGGAATGCAAGCTGGTGCAACCCCTCTGGAAAACAGTATGAAGGTTCCTCAAACAGTTGAAAATAGAGCTACCATACGATCCAGCAATTGCACTACTGGGTATTTAGAACAAAGATACAAATGTAGGGATCCGAAGGGGTATGTGCACCTCAATGTTTATAGCAGCAATGTCCACAGTAGCCAAACTGTGGAAAGAGCCAAGATGTCCATCGACAGATGAATCGATAAAGAAGAGGTGGTATATATACACAATGGAATATTATGCAGCCATCAAAAGGAATGAGATCTTGCCATCTGCAACGACATGGATGGAACTGGAGGGTGTTATGCTGAGTGAAATAAGTCAATCAGAGAAAGACATGTATCATATGACCTCACTGATATGAAGAATTCTTAATCTCAGGAAACAAACTGAGGGTTGCTGGAGTGGTGGGGAATGGGAGGGATGGGGTGCCTGTGTGATAGACATTGGGTAGGGTATGTGCTATGGTGAGTGCTGTGAATTGTGCAAGACTGTTGAATCACAGATCTGTACTTCTGAAACAAATAATGCAACATATGTTAAGAAAAAAGAAAAAGAAGAAGAGAGCAGGAGGGGAAGAATGAAGGGGAGTAAGTCAGAGGGGGAGATGAACCATGAGAGATGATGGACTCTGAACAACAAACTGAGGGTTCCAGAGGGGTGGATGGTAGGGGGATGTGTTAGCCTGGTGATGGGTATTAAAGAGGGCACATTCTGCATGGAGCACTGGGTGTTATGCAGAAACAATGAATCATGGAACACTACATCAAAAACTAATGATGTAATATATGGTGGTTAACATAACAATAAAAATATTTTAAAAAATTTAGCAGCCTTAAAAAAAAAATGGGGGCGCTAACTGCTAGGATAAATGAGGCAGAAGAGAGAATTAGTGATATAGAAGACCAAATGATGGAAAATAAAGAAGCTGAGAAAAAGAGATAAACAACTACTAGATCAAGAGGGGAGAATTCGAGAGAAAAGCGATAGCATAAGATGAAACAACATTAGAATCATTGGGATCCCAGAAGAAGAAGAAAGAGAGAGAGGGGCAGAAGGTATATCGGAGCAAATTATAACAGAGAACTTCCCTAATTTGGGGAAGGAAATAGGCATCAAAATCCAGGAGGCACAGAGAACCCCTCTCAAAATCAATAAAAATAGGTCAACACCCCAACATCTAATAATAAAACCTATGAGTCTCAGAGACAAGAGATTCCTACAATGGTAGAAACATTAGACTGGCAACAGAGACCTGGCAGGCCCGAAAGGACTGGCATGATATATTCAGAGCACTAAATGAGAAAAATATGCAGCCAAGAATACTATATCCAGCTAGGCTGTCATTGAAAATAGAAGGAGAGATAAAAAGCTTCCAGGACAAACAAAAACTAAAGGAATTTGCAAACACGAAACCAGCCCTACAAGAAATCTTGAAAGCGGTCCTCCAAGCAAAGAGAGAGCCTAAAAGCAGCATAGACCAGAAAGGAACACAGACAATATACAGTAACAGTCACCTTACAGGCAATACGATGGCACAAAATTCATATCTTTCAATAGTTACCTGAATGTAAATGGGCTAAATGCCCCAATCAAAAGACACGGGCTATCAGATTGGATAAAAAAACAAGACCCATCGATATGCTGTCTACAAGAGACTCATTTTAGATCCAAAGACAGCCCTTGATTGAAAGTCAGGAGGTGGAAAACAATTTACCTTGCTAATGGACACCAAAAGGAAGCTGGGGTGGCAATCCTTATATCAGACAAATTAGATTTTAAACCAAAGACTGTAATAAGACATGAGGCAGGACACTATATCCTACTCAAAGGGTCTAACCAACAAGAAGATCTAACAATTGTAAATATCTATGCTCCTAACATGGGAGCAGCCAATTATATAGGCCACTTAATAACAAAAGCTAAGAAACACATCGACAACAATACAGTAATAATGGGGGACTTTAACACCCCCCTGACTGAAATGGACAGATCGTCTAAGCAAAAGATCAACAAGGAAATAAAGACTTTAAATGACACACTGGACCAAATGGACTTCACAGACGTATTCAGAATGTTCCATCCCAAAGCAACAGAATACACATTCTTCTCCAGTGCCCATGGAACAGTCTCCAGAAGAGATCACATCCTAGGTCACAAATCAGGTCTCAACTGGTACCAAAAGACTGGGATCATTCCCTGCATATTTTCGGACCACAATGCTTTGAAACTAGAACTCAATCACAAGAGGAAAGTCAGAAAGAACTCAAATACATGGAGGCTAAAGATCATCCTACTAAAGAATGAATGGGTCAACCAGGAAATTAAAGAAAAATTTTTAAAAATTATGAAAACAAATGAAAATAAAAACACAACTATTCAAAATCTTTGGGATACAGCAAAGGCAGTCCTGAGAGGAAAGTATATAGCAATACAAGCCTTTCTCAAGAAACAAGAAAGGTCTCAAGTACACAACCTAACCCTACACCTAAAGGAGCTGGAGAAAGAACAGCAAATAAAGCCTAAACCCAGCAGGAGAAGAGAAATAATAAAGATCAGAGCAGAAATCAATGAAATAGAAACCAAAAGAACAGTAGAACAGATCACGAAACTAGAAGCTGGTTCTTTGAAAGAATCAATAAGATTGATGAACCCGTGGCCAGACTTATCAAAAAGAAAAGAGAAATGACCCAAATCAACAAAATCATGAATGAAAGAGCAGAGATCACAACCAACACCAAAGACATACAAACAATTGTAAGATCATATAATGAGCAACTATAGGCCAACAAATTACATAACCTGGAAGAAATGGGTGCATTGCTAGAGATGTATCAACTACCAAAATTGAACCAGGAAGAAACAGAAAACCTGAACAGACCTATAGCCACTAAGGAAATTGAAGCAGTCATCAAAAATCTCCCTACAAACAAAAGCCCAGGGCCAGATGGCTTCCCATGGGAATTCTACCAAACATTTAAAGAAGAATTAATACTTATTCTCCTGAAACTGTTCAAAAAAATAGAAATGGAAGGAAAATTTCCAAACTTATTTTATGAGGCCACCATTACCTTGATCCCCAAACCAGACAAAGACCCCATCAAAAAGGAGAATTACAGACCAATATCCTTGATGAACATGGATGCAAAAATTCTCACCAAAATACTAGCCAGTAGGATCCAACAGTACATTAAAAGGATTCTTCTCCATGACCAAGTGGGATTTATCCCTGGGCTGCAAGGTTGGTTCAACATCCACAAATCAATCAATGTGATACAATACACTAATAAAAGAAAGAACAAGAACCATATGATAATCTCAATAGATGCAGAAAAAACATTTGACAAAATACAGCATCCTTTCTTGATTAAAACTCTTCAGAGTATAGGTATAGAGGTTTCATACCTCAATATCATAAAGCCATCTATGAAAAACCTACAGGGAATATCATTCTCAATGGGGAAAAACTGAGAGCTTTCCCCCTAAGGTCAGGAAAATGGCAGGGATGTCCACTATCACCACTGCTATTCAACATAGTGTTAGAAGTCCTAGCCACAGCAATCAGACAACAAAAAGAAATCAAAGGCATCCAAATCGGCAAAGACGAAGTCAAACTCTCACTGTTTGCAGATGATATGATACTTTATGTGGAAAACCCAAAGGACTCCACCCCACAACTGCTAGAACTCATACAGGAATTCAGTAAAGTGGCAGGATAGAAAATCAATGCACAGGAATCAGTGGCATTCCTATACACCAACAACAAGACAGAAGAGAGACAAATTAAGGAGTCGATCCCATTTTGGGGGGGGGCAGTTCATTTTATTATAGCTTTTTACTCTTGATCTGAGTTTAGAAATGTACAGTGTCAAATTCTGTTTTATTAAAGGAAACTAAAATTTTGATGTTACTTCCACTGTTATACATATGATAGCAACCCATACCTTATTTCCAATTTAAACAATTAGTAAACTCACTAAGACCTGTATTATTGTTCACAAAATGTAATATATGCAAATTAACTTTGCTAAATAAGAAAATCCATTTCAAACATCTTCACGACTCAAAAAGAACGCACACAATTACATATTTTTATCATTTTATTAGGAATAATTCCAAATGGGTTATGAAGAAAACTTACTGAGTTTGATGAGTTTTCCAAAAACTCTTAATGAAGATATGTTCACCGAGAAACAAAACATCAGCAGAACTGTCATATACTGGGCAAAGTGTCAGGCTGATACCAAAATGCAACATGCAACATAAAAAAGATACAATATAAAGGAAGACAATCTGCTGGGTATTAAAAATCATCTCAATATGAACTCTTTGCAACCAGCACAGAACCTAATTAGCTATCAAATCCAAACCACACTAAGGTAAGCTTGGCTGATGAAAGCCAGGATTCAAGAAGTGGGGGGGAATATAAGTTCCTCAGTGCAAGAGATCTGAATAGTGTTTTGGAGCATTTCCCTGGCTGGTACAAGCAGTATTAGAAGATCTTTTTGGCAAGGGAGAAAAATAAATACAAATGGAATGCTACATTTTTTAAATCAGCAGCCTGTCCCAGGAATGATAAAGGTATCAGTAAAGTAGCAAGGAGATAACTTTAAAACATTATTTCTCATGGGCTCAAAAAACATTCAAAAGGGATTTATTTAAAGGTGTCACAATAGCTATGTCCAGACATTTAGTCTTAAGGGAATTACAATTAAAAGAGGACACTTTTTTCCCAAGTTAAGGAGAATTTCTTTAAAACCAAGCATATTGCTAAATAGCAATATTATACTTGGTCAACAATAATTGGCAACAAAATAAGTTTAAACCCTGTAATATTCTGCCCAAACCAGTCCCAGATACTGTTTAATAACCAAGATGCAAACTAATTTTGTTGTAACAAGCCTAGACCAATTCTATCAAATGTGTCCTTGGTTAGATATCCAGTTTCATTTAACGTTTTGAAAGCTCGTTTGACAGCCAGTCAAGTCCCTCATACAGACCAGTTCCTTGTGTAGCACAAGTGGCTTGAAAATACCATGTTTTGTTACGAAGAGACTGAAGACCTAATTTATCTGTCATTTCACTGATGGCCATAGCATTTTGCAAATCCTGTTTGTTCGCAAAAAGCAGCAACACTGCATCTCGCAACTCATCTTCCTGAAGCATTTTCTGCAGCTCTTCAGCTCCTTCCTGAATTCTTTCACGATCATTACTATCTACCATAAAAATAAGACCCTGGGTGTTTTGGAAGTAATGCCTCCAGAGAGGTCTAATTTTATCTTGTCCACCAACATCCCATACTGTGAAACAAATGTTCTTATATTCTACTGTTTCCACATTAAAACCAATGGTAGGAATGGTGGTGACTATCTCCCCTAACTTCAGTTTATACAGAATGGTCGTCTTGCCAGCAGCATCCAATCCAACCATCAAAAGGCGCATCTGCCTCTTGCCGAAGAGACGGGAGAAAAGGGAGGAGATGGTGAGGCCCATGGCAGTAGTGGCACTTGCGATGGGCAGGAACAGAAGGGGTTTTGGGGCATCCCCGGGCCTTCTCCTTTCACGTTCCCAACAAACTGAGCAAAGGAAGAAGAGCTGAGGGAGAAAGAGGGCGGCAGAAGCGGCTCGCTAGCCGGCGTGTCAGACGAAGCTCTGGAACAAGAACTAACGGGGCGCTGCTCGACGACTAGGAGTCGATCCCATTTACAATCACACCCCAAACCGTAAGATACCTAGGAATAAATCTAATCAAAGAGGCAAGGAATCTGTACTCAGAAAACTATAAAACACTCATGAAAGAAATTGAGGAAGACACAAAGAAATGGAAAAATATTCCATGCTCATGGATTGGAAAACAAATATAGTGAAGATGTCAATGCTACCTAGAGCAATCTACACATTCAATGCAATCCCTACCAAAATACCAACCACTTTTTTCAAACAAATGGAACAAATAATCCTAAAATTTGTATGGAACCAGAAAAGACCCGAATAGCCAAAGGAATGTTGAAAAAGACAAGCAAACCTGGCGGCATCACAATTCCAGACTTCAAGCTCTATTACAAAGCTGTAATCGTCAAGACGGTATGGTACTGGCACAAAAACAGACACATAGATCAATGGAACAGAATCGAGAGCCCAGAAATGGACCCTCAACGCTATGGTCAACTCATCTTCAACAAAGCAGGAAAGCATGTCCAACGGAAAAAAGACAGTCTCTTCAACAAATGGTGTTGGGAAAATTGGGCAGCCACATGCAGAAGAATGAAACTGGACCATTTCCTTACACCACACACAAAAATAGACTCCAAATGGTTGAAAGACCTAAATGTGAGACAGGAGTCCATCAACATCCTAAAGGAGAACACAGGCAGCAACCTCTTTGATCTCAGCCGCAGCAACTTCTTCCTAGAAACGTCGCCAAAGGCCAGGGAAGCAAAGGCAAAAATGAACTATTGGGACCTCATCAAGATAAAAAGCTTTTGCACAGCAAAAGAAACAGTCCACAAAACCAAAAGACAACCGACAGAATGGGAGAGGATATTTGCAAATGACATATCAGATACAGGGCTAGTATCCAAAATCTATAAAGAATTTCTTAAACTCAACACCCAAATAACAAATGATCCAATCAAGAAATGGGCAGAAGACATGAACAGACATTTCTCCAAAGAAGACATCCAAACGGCCAACAGACACATGAAAAAGTTATCAACATAGCTAGGCATCAGGGAAATCCAAATTAAAACCTCAATGAGATACCACCTCACACCAGTCAGAATGGCTAAAATTAACAAGTCAGGAAACGACAGATGTCGGCGGGGATGCGGAGAAAGGGGAACCCTCCTACACTGTTGGTGGGAATGCAAGCTGGTGCAGCCACTCTGGAAAATAGTATGGAGGTTCCTCAAACAGTTGAAAATTGAGCTACCCTATGACCCAGCAATTGCACTACTGGGTATTTACCCCAAATATACAAGTGTAGGGTTCCAAAAGGGTACATGCACCCCGATGTTTATAGCAGCAATGTCCACAATAGCCAAACTATTGAAAGAGCCGAGATGTCCATCACCAGATCATTGGATAAAGAAGAGGTGGTATATATACACAATGGAATATTATGCAGCCATCAAAAGGAATGAGATCTTGCCATTTGCAACGACCTAGATGGAATAGAGGGTATTATGCTGAGCGAAATAAGTCAATCAGACAAAGACATGTATCATATGACCTCACTGATATGAGGAATTCTTAATCTCAGGAAACAAACGGAGTTTTGCTGGAGCAGTAGGGGGTGGGAGGGATGGGGTGGCTGGGTGATAGACATTGGGGAGGGTATGTGCTATGGTGAGCGCTGTGAATTGTGTAAAACTGTTGAATCACAGACCTGTATCTCTGAAACAAATCATTCATTATATGTAAAAAAAGAAGAAGATAGTAGGAAGGGAAAAATGAAGGGGGAGGAATCAGAGGGGGAGATGAACCATGAGAGATGGACTCTGAAAAACAAACTGAGGGTTCTAGAGGGGAGGGGGTGGGAGGATGGGTTAGCCCGGTGATGGGTATTAAAGAGGGCGCGTTCTGCGTGGAGCACTGGGTGTTATATGCAAACAATGAATCATGGAACACTACATCAAAAACTAATGATGTAATGTATGGTGATTAACTTAATAAGAAAAAGAAAATGTTCTGAAAACAGGTGGTGGTGATGGTTGCAAAATTTTGTGAATATACTAAATCTAGTTTGTAGATATTATAGTATATGAAATACATCTCAGTATAAAGAAAAAATAAATCTTATTTGGAGTAGTTTTTTACTTACAGAAAAGTTGTGAAGATATTACAGAGTTCCCATATATTCTATATCCTACTATGATTAACATTTCTATTAGTATTAGTATTTGTCACAACTAATGAACCGATATTGATACATTATTATTAACTAAATTCCATACTTAATAAGATTTCCTTGGTTGTCACCTAATGTCCTTTTTAGGGTACCACATTAAATTTAGTCATCATGTCTCTTTAGCTCTCTCTTTGCTGTGACAGTGTCTTAGACTTCTCTTATTTTTGATGACTCCAGTAGTTTTAAGGTGTGCTGTTATGTGCTTTGTAGAATGTCCCTCAGTTAGGATTTGTCTGATATTTTTCTCATGATTAGACTGGAGGTACAGGTTTGGGGGAGGAGACTATACAGGCAAAAGCTGATCTCATCATATCATATCAAGGGTATCATACTAACAATACAGTTTTTCTCTGCTGTTGTTGATTGTCTGGACTGAATTCGTGTTTGATTAGGATCAGATTTTCCCATTATAAAGTTACTCTCCACCCCCTTGCGTACTGTTCCCTTGGAAAGGAAGTTACCATATGCAGTTCGTACTTAAAAATTGGGGAGTTATATTCCACCTCGAGTGTGGACCATCTCCCTAAATTATTTAGAAATTTTCTGTGAGAGAGATTTATCTACTGTTTCTTATCTACTTGCTTATATGCATTTATTTATATCAGTATGGACTCATGGATATTTTATATATATATTTTATAATCTAATACTATTTTATTTTGTTGTTCAAATTGCTCCAGCTTTGGCCATTGAGACCTCTTTCTGTTGGTTCATTTGTCTCTTTGACATACTACTATTATTGTGGTTTTCCATTTGTCTGCTTTGCTTTTTGTTTATTAGCACTTCTTTCCTCTCTGCATTACAAGATGCTTCCAGGTATCATCTTGGATACCTGAGACCTAGAATCAGCCATTTCTCCAAGTGCCAGTGTTAAAATATTAAATACCCAGATAGTCACTGGAAAACAGCTGGTGCTCTGGGTCCCGAGTGCCCCCTCACCCTCCTTTCATGTTGGCTCTTTGCCACCACCACCTAGTAACTCAAAGGTGAATGTCCTGCCCAGGAGGGGGCCCAGACACCCAGAATCCTACCCCAGTACAAGAGGCTGCATCTAGCATCTGTTGATTGGCCCATGCCAGTGCCAGACTAACTTAAATATTTTGACTCTCATCCCTGCTTTACAGCTAGTGATTATTTTAATCTTTGCTTTCTTTAACTTATGCTGTTTAGAAGAAGACGATGTTAGAAGTTAGTATGTGCTATTTTCTTCCAAAAAAAAAGTCTTTCTGTAGTCAAGACAGAGAGTAGACTCTATGTCCTAGGATTGCTTCTTTCAAATGGTTTTATGTAAAAAAAAAAAAAAAGTGTAAGTTATCCTAAGAAGAAAAATTCATCTTGTCACAGGCATCTTTTAAGAGAACATAATTTGAGAAGACTTATATCACTTAGGTCTTGTACTCTGATTCTGTCTGGTTGTTGGACAGATCACAGGTGCATTTCTTCATTCCTCAGCTTTGTACAGCCCTCCGGCATTCTGTACTGCCATTTAATTACTCCAACTGATTTGAGTTTTGGCATGATGTTGTCAGCTTATCTGGCATGGAATGAGTCTTGGGCTACAGGCAGACAATTTTGCTATCACATGGAGTGTTCAAGGATGCTCGCACTAAGGATGTTGACTACTCTATCACATAGGCTCTTTCTGTTGATTGAGTGATTTGCTTTTGTGACAGTGTTATAAATGCTTATGCTTCTTCTGAATAACTGGGCACAAAGAGATGTATAATGGATTCCATTTCCCTTTTATCCTACTAGACTTCTAGTAGGCTATGAGTCAAATTTGTGGTTCCATTGTGGTCAGTGTGTAGAGTTTTATAGAATTAAATACTAGTGTGATATTGCCTTCCTAGTATTTTCTCTTTCATTTTTTCATTCATATTTAATTATATATCAAATACATAAACATAAATATATGACAGAGTATGCTATTTAACATTCTGGCTAAATTGTGGCCCAATCATCAGTCACAGAAATATTATTTAGGTGGTTATTACTTTCATTAAGCAAGCGGATTAAATCTCACATAATTGTCGTTCATGCCTTTATTTCTCCAATTTTGCTTCTGTTCTTATGCTATTTCTTTGCCATATTTAGCCCTCTATCTGCTTATATATACATTCCTTTGCCAACAAATCAAGAGAGAAGCCTGATACCAAGGTGATTTATATATTTAAATTTTATTGTTTCTCTTTGTTTTTATTCACTAGAGCTCAACAAGATAGAAATTGCATTCACTCAAGGAGTCAAACATTTGTCTTGTTCTCACTAACCCAATTACATCATCAATTTTCTCTGTTGTACTATGGTTGATTAAACTGTAAGAGCGAGCTCTCCCTCAGTTTCATTTCAAGCCACTTGAAATCTACCTTATATTTCAATGGACATGAAGGACTTGAATGCCTAGAATCTTAAGATCAGCCCAATAGAATTCTGTCTTTAACTTTGGCCATAATCACAGTACATAGCAAATAAGTGCTATTTTTGCCTTGCAAGTAACCCGTTTCCTTCCTCTGTTAAAAGTAACCATACTTCCTCTAGGGGACATATCTCATATGGTTTGGTTAGAGCTGCTACTTCTTTCTACCCTTGGGAAATCAGCCATCTCATGATTGTTCACAGTAATTTAAGGATAGGCAAGTGACCCAAGCTGGATCTAAGTGAGCCCTCCCTGGAGCTTTCATGTTAAAGTCATTGAATAAACAATTTTGTTCTATCCATTAATGAAGAAAGGTGGCATGAAGTTAATCCTGGGCTGTAGGCAACTATTTTGCACTCACACAAAGATAGCTTGCTGCATGGGTAGAGAGAGATTTGGTACCTTAATGACATTATTTTGAGCCCTTGTTTCCAGCTATGTCTGGAATCAGCGTCATTCATCAGCTTTTCAGTTCTGTAAGGCCAATAGAATATCATTTTTATTTTAAGCCAAACTGAAGAGTTTCTGTCTTCTGAAATTGACAATCCTGACTAATCACTGTATATTGTATTAGGCGATAATAAAGGTATAGACAAATACCACTGGAATACAAAGGAGAGGGTAACTGAGCTTGAAGGGGCCAAGGAGGGCTGCTAAGAGGACATTGCAGATGAATTCAATCTTTAAAAAATGAGTTTTTGGGATGCCTAGGTGGCTCAGTCATTAAGCGTCTGCCTTCGGCTCAGGTCATGATCCCAGGGTCCTGGGATCAAACCCCACATCGGGCTCCCTGCTCAGCGGGAAGCCTATTCTCCCTCTCCCACTCCCCCTGCTTGTGTTCCCTCTCTCACCGTGTCTCTCTTTGTCAAAAAAATAAATATTTTTAAAAATTAAATAAAAAATGAGTTTTCAAAGAGAGGAACTAGGTTGAGCAGATCAAACAATGTGCTTAAAAACCTGGGCTCATGAAAGAGCACAGCACATCAGATTCTAGAATCCAGAATATGTGGTAGGCAGGCGTAGATTGCGGGTTGCACTCAGGAAGCAGAAGCTGAGATGGAGTTTTTCATATCAAATATTTAGTAGGCATCAGTACGTGTAGATGAGAGGAGTAAAACTTAGGATCGGGTAGAGGAGAAAAGATGAACCTCAAAGCTTTGGCCAGCCCCATGGAGAGCGTGGGGTTGAAGAAATTAGGCTTTTAAACTCCCACTGCAATTAGTTATTGGAGGAGGGCCCTATAGAAAGGTTAGGTCTCCAGGCAAGAGTGCTCTCTGCAGCTGAGGCAAATCCTGAGGCAGCTGACAGCTCCCTCAATAAACCCTTGTTTGAATGGGTGTCTAGGTAATACATTTCTGTGTCTTTCAAAGGAACAAAGAGATGAATTGAAAAAAACAGAGATCATTTCTCTTCATAAGGAACCTCAAATATTATGTTATAAATGTTGGCCTTTATCCTGTAGGTATCAAATCTATTGAAAGAGTTTAGCTGGGAAGTACAAAGTTTATATGTCCTTTTTAGAGGAGTACTTCTGAAATTCATTTATTTTGTCATTGGGAATATTCCATATACCAGGCATTATTCTACATACTTGAGATATATCACTGAAAACAAACAAACAACAAACAGAAATCTTTATCCCCATGAATTTCATGCTTCCTTTAGAAAAGGAAGATGGATAATAAATAATAAACATATGATTAAATTATAGACTATGTTAGGGCAGTTAGTGCCCTAAAACAGAGCAAGGCAAGAGGGATGAGAAGTGCTGGGGAGAGAAATATAGATTGCAATTTAAAATAGGATGATTTACACAGAAGGAGTGAGCCATGGACATCTACGGGAGCAAGCATGCCAGGCAGAAAAGGCCAGCCAGTAAAAGAGTCCTAAAGCAAATGCTTGTCTAGAAGGACTGAAAAGAAAGGTCAGAAGTCATCTCCAGAAAAGTATGAAAGCGAATGGAATAGGCCAATGCTTCTCATACTTTTTTTCCCCCACTTTTTACACTCTTCTCCTCCCAGAATCAATTTTTGCTTGCTTGGAGCAAGATAACCCATACTAAGAATGAGTGAACTAAAAAAATGTAGCATTATTGGCACGCAGCTGACAGTCTTCTTCATGTGACTCTTACAGCCATTTCTCTCTGGGCACAATGGCAACTCTTAAAGGAAAGACTGACTGCACCAGATGCAGAAGAATAGTCAACCATCCCAAACAATAAGATCACTGTAGTGGGTGTTAGACAAGTTGGTATGGCGTGTGCCATCAGCATTCTGGGAAAGTCTCTGGCTGATGAACTTGCCCTTTGGATGTTTTGGAAGATAAACTCAAAGGAGAAATGATGGATATGCAACATGGGAGCTTATTTCTTCAGACACCTAAAATTGTGGCAGATAAAGATTATTCTATGACTGCCAACTCTAAGATTGTGGTGGTGACTACAGGAGTCCACCAGCAGGAGGGAGAGACCTGGCTCGATCTGGTGCAGAGGAATGTTAATGTCTTCAAATTCATTATTCCTCAGATAGTCAAGTACAGTCCTGATTGTATCATAATTGTGGTTTCCAACCCAGTGGGTATTCTCACATATGTTACCTGGAAACTAAGTGGACTTAGTGATTGGAAGCACTGTGTAACTGGAAATGGGTGTAATCTGGATTCTGCTAGATTTCGCTATTTTATGGATGAAAAAATTGGCATCCATCCCCGCAGTTGCCATGGATGAATTTTGGGAGAACATGGCAACTCAAGTGTGGCTGTGTAGAGTGGAGTGAATGTGGCAGTTGTTTCTCTCCAGGAACTGAATCTAGAAATGGAACAGACAACAACAGTGAAAATTGTAAGGAAATGCATAAAATGGTGGTTGAAAGTACGTACAAAGTCATCAAGCTAAAAGGATATACCAACTGGGCTACTGGATTAAGTGTGGCTGATCCCATTAAAGCCATGTTGAAAAATCTATCCAGGATTCATCCTGTGTCAACGATGATGAAGGGAGTACATGCCATGGAGAAAGACATCTTCCTGAGCCTTCCATGAATCCTGAATACTCAGAGATTAACCAGTGTTATCAACCAGAAGCTAAAGGATGATGAGGTCCTGAGGTTCAAGAAAAGTGCAGATACTTTGTGGGACATCCAGAAAGACCCAAAAGACCTGTGACTTCTGGCTTCTAGGCTATAGATATTTAAAACTACAATGTGATTAACTATGAGCCTTTAGTTTTTCATCCATATACATGGATCACAGTTTGCTTTTGTCTTCCTAAATATGTGAATCTGGGCTCACAGAATTAAAGCCCATACTTGGTTTAATGTTTGCAATATGAGCCCTTGAACAAATAAAATTAACTATCATAGGGTTCTTCTAAAAAAAAGAAAGAAAGAAAGAAAGAAATGTAGCATTATTGCCAGAAGGCAGCATTTATGAATGTTCTCGCTGTCATTAGATTCATGGTCATGAATCTAAAGGATAACCATCAGGATGGCTGTATGTTTTTTCCACTCATATTCAGCTATGTGGGTCAAAGCATGGAGTAAGCAGAGATTCTATTTAACCCATGCTGTGGTCCACCAAACAAGAACAACAAACCTTAGAGGAGCAAAAGAATTAACGCTATAGTCAAGGAAGGAATTATAATGATTAACCACCATGGAATGCAAAGTGGATGAGCAAGAAGAAAGAATGTCAAGGGGATAAAAGACAATGGAAAGGTCTTTAAATCAATGAACTGAAGTGCTGGGGAATGAAAGGATATTTGAGGTTTTGTTTCTAGAAGGGCTGAGAGAAAAGTAGAAGCTGGTGGTCTGAGGATAGAATACATGAAATTGAATGTAAGGAAAGTTTACAGAATTGATAATATCAAGGTATGGAGTGTGGCCACAGTGCTAAGTAGCAGAGGCAGGGGCAGAGACAGGTCAACTGTCTCCTCTGATATCAACCCAGGGAGGGGAGGGAGAAGAGACCTCACTACTTCGGGGTGAAAGTGGAAGTCCAGGCCCCCTATGTGGTCTCCACTGGCCTGAGAGGGTTGAGACTTGTTAGTGTCCTGCAAGGACACTGCTCCCTGCTCAGTCTTTTAGGACACCACCCCCATGACAGAAGGAAATGTGGTTTGGCAACTCTCATTACAGCCTGGTGAGTGTAGAAGTCTAGGTTCCCCATTTGACCTTTGCTGATCTGGGTGGGGGTAAGATCTGTGATCTAGGTTAGAATAAAGTGGTTATATTCTAAAAATGTTCTGACTTACAAGGCTGCCAATTTTCTGGCCCTTTGGTTAGTGATAGAAGGTTTTGTTGGGTGTTTTATTGTTGTTGTTTTGCCTTTTTTCTTCTTGCAGAGGAGTTATGATGGTTGTGGACATTGAGAGAGTTCAGAGTTTTTAATGACCAAACTGGGTAATACCAAGAGTTTCTTTATAATCTAAAGAGAGAAAAGTAGGGGTAGATGTGGCCCTCTGAGAATTAGGTATATCTACAATAATGTTCAGTTGCTAGTGTCAAGATTTGGTCAAAACTCACCCACAGACATCAGTGCTAGGCCAAACTGTGTACCAGAATAACTTGCCTGTAAGGGAAACAGATGGCATCCTGGCCTCCCATGTGTTTGGGAAAGACTGCCCATCAACATGACTGGAGAAGTACTTCCTACATCCGTATCAGGTACAAATGGATGCAACCATTTTTTGAAATTTTCTGGAACTCTGTGAAGCTCACCAGTGTCCAGGTCCATTAAACCTGGAACGGGCAAAAGGATAGAGCAGACCGACAACTCCAGGGTTTGCTTTCAGAATAGCCTGTATCAGAGCTAAAATGGTAGCAAGTGGGATAAAGTAGGATGGTTGAATTTAAGCCATAAATCTGTTATATAGACTAACAATCTAGTTACATTAAAGTATTCATGGCCTAACAGCAATTGTTTTTATTCAAAGGAGGATATAATGTGGAATTAATTATATGTTAATCATTTAAATGCAACAAATCATTTCCCTCAAGATGGAAACTTTACTCACATTAAGACAGACAACTGATTTTTCCCAGATCCACACCACTTTCTCCCTGAAATACACACCACTGTCTGTTAACTGGTTGAGCCCTTCTAATCCTACCATAATTTGTCACTGGATGTGAACTGCCCCAGGAAGAATGTGAATCTGGCCATGCAACCCTCTTCAGCTAAAGTAAACCCCCAAAGAGCTGACAGCTGGGACAATAAATCCTTCCATGAACAGGATTTGCATAGTACATCTACCTCCATGTTTACCAGAAACAGGATATCAATAAAGGCTGGTTCAATGAATGAAACCAGTAAAGCATCCAATAACTCCATGACAGTGCAAGCAAGATAACTGGCTTTGTTTCAGCTTTTGTTAAATTTTCAGAAAAAATTACTATAATTCTGTAAAACAGACATTTTCCTCAGTTGGATTATTTTATCTTCCATTAGCCAATTAACATTGCTTATTGAGCACTTTGTTCATAAGTATGTAAAGACCTATAGGAAATAAAGAGAGAAATAGAGAGTGTGGTTCCTCCATTCAACCATATTAAAATCTTATTTTCCAGGCTATATCCAGCCTGCATAAACATATCATAGAATATTAGAACTTGATGGTCCAAAAATCTTAGAACAGAGATATCACTAACTTGAAGTAGGATACCTTTATCCTATTACTAAGGGAATGGAGTCCAGAAATACAAAGTAACATATTAAAACACCAAGGTTATGGTTCAAAATTATATCTGCATTGATTCATCTCTCTCTGAGTTGGGTATCAAAAAAGAAATTTATGATTTCTAACTTCATAAGGTAAAGCAAAACAAGAAACATAGCTACTGGAACATGAAATGATATGCTTATATTAATTATTAAACTGATTTTAGGTGGTAAACAGATCAGAATTCAGATCCCATCACTGCCCATGTTATATATTTTTATCTGCATGTTACTTTATTCCCCACTATTATATAGTGACTTTGAACTATTAATGTTGATATTTTTGGTTCACTTGTCTCTGTAGATTTCAGTTAATATATGTTGCTATATAAAAATCTTTAGTCACTATGATTTATGTGAACAAGATAGCAACTCACTTATCCAGAGACTTCTTGGTGAAGACAAATAAAATAAAAATAATAAAAAGAGCATCTGGAGAACTGGATTCTTGCTCCCAAATATTTCAGGAGCTGGGTTACCCTAAACAAGATCCATCATTTTTTCAATTTCCAGTTTGGCTAAAGGAACATTAAAACGCCTATGAAGCCCCACTTTATTTTTGCTTTTGTTGCCTGTGCTTTTGGTGGCATATCCAAGAAAACATTGCCAAGGCCAATATCAAGAAGACTTTTCCCTGTTTTATTCTAGGAGTTTTACAGTACAGGCCTTATGTTTAACTCTTTAATCCATTTTGAGTTGATTTTTGTGTTGTATAAGGGTCCAATTTCATTCTTTTGCATGTAAATATCCAGTTTTCCCAAAATCATTTGTTTGAAGAGACTATCCTTGTCAAAGACCAGTTCACTATACACGTATGGATTTATTTGGGAGCTCTCTCTTCTGTTCCATCAGTCTGTATGTCTTTTTGCCAGTACCATACTATTTTGATTATTGTAGTTTTATAATATATTTTGAAATTAGGAAATACACCCAGTTTCTTTTGTATACCAATTATACCTCAAAAAATCTGTTAAAAAACTCCTATGAAGTATGACTTTTTCAACCTCTAAGAAATATTTGAAGGGCTCATTTACAACATGGTTTGAGCTTATTCTGTTTCTATAGGAAAGAGCCCAGATCAAAGTTGCAAGAAGCCTGGTGTCAGTTCACTAAGGAAGAATTTTCTAATATATAAAATTGTCCAATAGATGTGTTTACCTCAGATATAATAGCCTCCCTATTGCTTCAAGATTCGATGGGCTGAATATCTGCGAAGTTTTTGAGAGTGTTCCTGCATATACAAGAATGTTGGATTAGAGAACCTCAAACTTTATTTGTAAATCTAAGTATGCACAGTTCTTTGGAAAATAAATTGACTTTTCTCTGTAGAACAACTTACACTGCCTGCTCCTTGGCTAGGAAATGCTTTCTGATTTACTAATTGAATGTTGGAGTTTGTCATCTTTGTTATTATCTATAATAGGCTACTCTCTCCTAGTAAGTCAATGTGGGGGACTTCAAAGCCTCTGAGGGACACCCACAGTACGAGGCAGATACTAGCAGGGAAATACCAAGTTTTATTCAAATAAAGATGAGGGTCTAGGGACCTCTAGCTTTTCCTTATTACTCTGTTTTCTCCCTTGTCAAATGAAATACTACATTCTCTGCTTATTATATAAGACTTTTGTCAGAGTGAATTAAGTATTTTATAAGTGAAAAAGGCTATATGAATATAAAATTATTACTCAACATCATTAAATGATATCCAAGCAAGTGTCATCTTTAACAGTAGAGACTTCAGTCTGGCAAATATGAAAAAACCAGTCAATCAGTGCAGCTCCTTGACATCCATGAACAGCAGATTATTGGAGCCTTCTATATCAAGAGCCTCCATTTGAGAAAGCCTTTGCAAAAATAATTTTAAGGGGCTAGGAATGGAGTGAGATTTCATTAAGCATTCTTTAAATAAAGCCACATAAATTAAAATTAGGTACAAACAACTTAAATCCATTCAAACTAGAATGGTAGAGCCAAAGACTATCATATTATACATAGCAATCAGTTTCATTAAACTCATTCAGCCCAGCCATCTGTTTTATTTACATGCTGGCAAATAACCAAACTAAGGTTTTCACTTTTTCATCTATTATTTCATGTAAAACTCTGTTCTGGTTCGCATGATTGGAATGGGGGGGGGGCTTACATTTATTTCGCCACCAATGTTCTGTATCTTATTTCCTCTTAAGAAGATGCAGAGGAAGGGCACAGGTACCAACAAAACAGTGTTTCAAGGACTTCTTCTTAAAAAAAGAAGAGTGAAAGACACACCAGTCATATTTAGTGTTGGATGCTGAGCACATTTTGATTTAAAGTGCATGATAAATCAAGGGTAACTCTGTACTTGTTTATCAGATTTCTAAGAATTATTAATTCTGTCACCCTGAGTAAGAGAGAATTCTTTAGACAATAATAATTAGACCCTCACTCTTCTGACTGGACCCTGGGGGAAAATAGGAGAATGATGAGAAAACACTGGAGTCTTCTCATGGATAAAAAGGATGGGGGAACAATGGCGGTACTAAGGAAGCAAGAAAGCACTATAAGAAGAATGATCTTCATACAGGCAGACAGTGAGGTTTTTGCTTGTTAAAATGTTTTAAAAACCCAACGTCAGCCTCCTAATTTCCCAAATAAAAGCAAGACAAGCAGCATCACATGGAAAGCTGGCAATGGTCAAGGATTAGTCCTCGATGAGTCATGAAGATCATACCCCTCATCAGCCAAACCCATCCTAAGGGAAAGTACCCAAACAGTAAGGTTATCTAACATGAGCAGCTGGAAAGCAGCAAGTGGATATAAGACATTGGTAATTGGTATAATCGTGTTTTCTCTACTTTGTTCATAACATCCAGATTTTCCTTCTTTCTTCCTTCCTTCCTTTCTTTTGTTCTTTCTTTCTTTCCTCTTTCCTTCCTTCCTTCCTTTTTCTTTCCTTCCTTCCTTCTTTTTCTCCTTCCTTCCTTCCTTTTATCCTCCTTCACCTCCTCCTCCTCTTCCTCTTTTTCTTCTTAAAATGATACTGGATATATAATGTAGGGAGACTAGAGAGTTTGATGAGCCAGTCCTTATTTTTTTAATTGGTTCATAAGCGTTTCCTCAATATCTCCATTAAGAAACTTATCTACATAGTTTCCATGACTTTCTATAAGATTACCATTTTTAAATCTTGTGGAAAATCCTTAAATATTATAATTTTGACATCAATACAAGCATTTTTTTCCTACTTTATCAGGCTTACAATTCCATAGAGAGGGCTTCTTTTAAGTGAAATAGATCATCATAATAGGCTCAAATTATGTAGCTGACTCCATATGTTCAAACATTTCCAAAACTGAAATTTATTTTTCAGTTTGAGTAATGGTACTAAGTGAACAATACACCAAAACGATTACTTAATGAAAATCATAATTTGGGCTTGTCATTATTTCTTTTAACTTTAATTGCTCAATTACCTCAAATAGTTATTTTTGTGAAATGAATTTAAAAAGTAATACTACAGGGGCCCCTAGGTGATGGAGTTGGTTAAACATAAACTCTTAGTTTCAGCTCAGATCATGGCCTCAGGGTCGTGGGGTCAAGCCCCAGGTCAGGCTCCATGTTGAACTCAGAGTCTACTGGAGTTTCTCTCTCCTTCTCCCTTTGCCCTCCCTGTGCTTGCCCTCTCTCTCTAATAAATAAATAAATCTTTAAAAAAAAAAAGTGAGACTACATATACCTGCTGAGCTAGTCTGATTAGTTGTTAGGCTGAATATAAGACAATTAAACAATAATTTTAAGTTGTTAATGGAGTGTCAAATGTGGAAAAACAGAAAAGAAGTCCCTCTGTTTAAAATCTTTGGGATGCAGCAAAGGCAGTCCTAAGAGGAAAGTATATAGCAATACAAGCCTTTCTCAAGAAACAAGAAAGGTCTCAAATACACAACCTAACCCTACACCTGAAGGAACTGGAGAAAGAACAGCAAATAAAGCCTAAACCCAAAAGAAGAGAAATAATAAAGATCAGAGCAGAAATCAATGAAATAGAAACCAAAAGAATAGTAGAACAGTTCAACAAAACTAGGAGCTGGTTCTTTGAAAGAATTAATAAGATTGATAAACCCCTGGCCAGACTTATCAAAAAAAGAGAAAGGACCCAAATAAATAAAATTATGAATGAAAGAGCAGAGATCACAACCAACACCAAAGAAATACAAACAATTATAGAACATATTATGAGTAACTATATGCCAGCAAATTGGATAATCTGGAAGAAATGGATGCATTCCTAGAGATGTACAAACTACCAAACTGAACCAGAAAGAAATAGAAAACCTGAACAGACCCATAACCACTAAGGAAATTGAAGCAGTCATCAAAAATCTCCCCAAAAAAAGAGTCCAGGGCGAGATGGCTTCCCAGGGGAATTCTACCAAACATTTAAAAGAAGAATTAATACCTATTCTTCTGAAACTGTTCCAAAAAAAAAAAAAAAAAGAAATGGAAAGGAAAACTTCCAAACTCATTTTATGAGGCCAGCATTACCTTGATGCCAAAATCAGACAAAGACCCCATCAAAATGGAGAATTACAGACCAATATCCCTGCTGAACATGGATGTAAAAATTCTCACCAAAATATTAGCCAATAGGCTCCAACAGTACATTAAAAGGATTACTTACCACAACCAAGTGAGATTTATTCCTGGACTGCAAGGTTAGTTCAACATCCACAAATCAATCAATTTGATACATTAATAAGAGAAAGAACAAGAATCATATGATCCTCTCAATAGATGCAGAAAAAGCATTTGACAAAGTACAGCATCCTTTCTTGATTAAAACCCTTCAGAGTGTAGGAATAGAGGGTACATACCTCAATATCATAAAAGCCACCTATGAAAAACCCACAATCAATATCATACTCAGTGGGGAAAAACTATGAGCTTTCCCCCTAAGGTCAGGAACATGGCAGGGATGTCCACTATCACCACTGCTGTTCAACATAGTACTAGAAGTCCCAGCCTCAGCAATCAGACAACAAAAAGAAATAAAAGGCATATGAATCAGCAAAGAAGAAGTCAAACTCTCACTGTTTGCAGATGATATGATACTTTATGTGGAAAACCCAAAAGACTCTACCCCAAAACTGCTAGAACTCATACAGGAATACAGTAAAGTGGCAGGATATAAAATCAATCCATAGAAATCAGTTGCATTTCTATATACCAACAACAAGATAGAAGAAAGAGAAATTAGGAGTCGATCCCATTTACAATTGCACCCAATACCATAAGATACCCAGGAATAAATCTAACCAAAGAGGCAAAGAATCTGTACTCAGAAAACTATAAAATACTCATGAAAGAAATTGAGGAAGACACAAAGAAATGGAAAAATGGTTGATGCTCATGGATTGGAAGAAAAAATATTGTGAAAATGTCTATGCTACCTAGAGCAATCTACACATTTAATGCAATCCCCATCAAAATACCATCAACTTTTTTCAAAGAAATGGAACAAATAATCCTAAAATTTGCATGGAACCAGAAAAGATCCCGAATAGCCATTGGAATGTTGAAAAAGAAAAGCTGGTGGTATCACAATTCCAGACTTCAAGCTCTATTACAAAGCTGTACTCATCAAGACAGTATGGCACTGGCACAAAAACAGACACATAGATCAATGGAACAGAATAGAGAGCCCAGAAATGGACCCTCAACGCTATGGTCAACTCATCTTTGACAAAGCAGGAAAGAATGTCCAATGGAAAAAAGACAGTCTCTTCAACAAATGGTGTTGGGAAAATTGGACAGCCACACAAGGAAGAATGAACCTGGACCATTTCCTTACACCACACACAAAAATAGACTCAAAATGGTTGAAAGACCTCAGTGTGAGACAGGAGTTCATCAAAATCCTAAAGGAGAACACAGGCAGCAACCTCTTCGACCTCAGCCGCAGCAACTTCTTCCTAGACACATTGCCAAAGGCAAGGGAAGCCAGGGCAAAAATGAACTATTGGGACTTCATCAAGATTAAAAGCTTTTGTGCAGCAAAGGAAACAGTCAACAAAACCAAAAGACAACCGACAGAATGGGAGAAGATATTTGCAAATGACATATCAGATACAGGGCTAATATCCAAAGAACTTATCAAACTCAACACCCAAAGAACAAATAATCCAATCAAGAAATGGGCAGAAGACATGAACAGACATTTCTCCGAAGAAGATATCCAAATGGCCAACAGACACATGAAAAAGTGTTCAATGTCACTTGGCATCAGGGAAATCCAAATCAAAACCTCAATGAGATACCACCTCACACCAGTCAGAATGGCTAAAATTAACAAGTCAGGAAATGACAGATGTTGGCGAGGACGCAGGGAAAGGGGAACCCTCCTACACTGTTGGTGGGAATGCAAGCTGGTGCAGCCACTCTGGAAAACCATATGAAGGTTCCTCAAAAAGTTGAAAATAGAGCTATCCTATGACCCAGCAATTGCACTACTGGGTATTTACCCCAAAGATACAAATGTAGTGATCTGAAGGGGCACCTGCACCCTAATGTTTATAGCAGCAATGTCCACAATAGCCAAACTATGGAAAGAGCCTAAATGTCCACTAAAAGATGAATGGATAAAGAAGATGTGGTATAGATATACAATGGAATATTATGCAGCCATCAGAAAAATGAAATCTTGCTATTTGCAATGACGTGGATGAAACTAGAGGGTATTATGCTAAGTGAAATAAGTCAATCAGAGAAAGACAAGTATCATATGATCTTACTGATATGAGGAATTTGAGAAACAAGACAGGATCATAGGAGAAGGGAAGGAAAAATACATTATATGTTAATAAAAAAAATTTTTTAAAGGAAAAAAAATAAGTCCCTACTTGTATTTCCTGCTTAATTATTAAACTATTAAAATTAAATATGTACATGAGCTAAGAAAGCCTACTAGAAATATAAAATGGTAAGATCAAAGAAGCCAAAATAAAAATCAATAGGAAAAATAAATATAATGTGGAAAAAATAAGATAAAAATTAGAATCGCAAAGAACAATGAAAATAAAAATGTTAAATAACAAAGTATTATTGTACAAGATAAAAAAGCAAGAAAACCACATTATCAATAAAAGTAACTAAAACAATACAGAAGGACAGATAAATAAAATCTAAGAATAAATATAGAATATGGCAAAAATAAACTAATGAAAAATTTTATTTATTTTTGTGAAGAAGTAATTCAAAGTGACATTCCAAGGCGAATAAGCAAGGATGCAGGCATTCAAATGGATCAAACCAATTCCCTTGGCTTGAGGCAGAAGCAGATAAGAGGCAAGTTTTTCGTTTAATTTCAAAAGTATCTTTAGGACCTCTCTCAAGTGATTCTTAAGAATAAAAGTCCCCAGCGGGTAGCTCCATCAAAGACAATAAAACTATTCTTCCAGCTCATGAATTTGAACTTGAAGATGTATTTTTATCTAAAGACAAGATAATCTCTGGTTGGTATGGATTCTCCAGAATTGTGCAAGAGGCACATCTAGAAAGACAGTTTGGACTATTTTTCTCACCAAACTGGTAGATTCCCTGATGCTTGTTTCAAAATAAATGCATGAGAAATAATTTTTATAGAACCTTTAATCATCCACATTACAAATGTACTACAGCACACTGAAACCCTAAAAGCCCAGATGTTTTGGACTCTGGTTCATAAAAACCAAAGACACAGCCTTATTCCTTACCCAGGAATTCCTTATCTACAATTTTCCATATGCATTTTGAAAACCATACAGTAAAAATGGCTACAGCTGTTCTTATTTTGGGGTGTCATATTGTACAGTTTTCCTGAGGGTTACAGTTGACTTCATTATATGCTTCTAATTATAATTGATTATGAAACATTATAATAACATAACAGACATACAACAAAATCAATTACAGTGATTGACTTTACTGCCCATATTTAGTAATTTCCTATTATCCTGGTAAGCCAGTTATTTCTGGATGATCACATTGAGAAGACAATATTTTTATAGAGATCTGTTCTTTATTTACAAAAATAAACATCTTTATTTTCAATAGGACAAGATACTTTGTTTCGACAGTACTTTTTTCTCTCTTACATCATCAGAAAGCAACATCTTGATGAAACACATTAGAAAGGACAAATAAAGAGAGTTGTCTAAGCATACAATCCAGTTTGTCTGGATTCAGTTTAAAACTGGTTAAGCTTCAGGAGTTAGTTGGGGATGAGGAGGAGCTAGAAACTGGGCAGGTGGGGAAGTGGGGTTTCACTCTCCACTGTTTACATTTTTGGTCTTGACATCAATATATATTAACTATTTATTTGTTAATTAAATATTTCAAATGACTTAAATTTAATCAAATAGCTTATTTTAAAATACCTGAGATTTGGGGCACCTGGCTGGCTCAGTCAATGGAACATGCAACTCTTGATCCTGGGGTTGTGAGTTTGAACCCCACATTGGGTGTGAAGATTACTTAAAAAAAAAAAATTAAAAATTAAAAAAAAAAAAAAAAAAAAACCCTGAGATTTTCTTTGAATTTTCTGAATTGTAGTAACAAAGAGATAGGTAAAGTGACAATAGCTGGGACTCATCAGCCATCTCTTAGTGTCCCATTAGAAAAAGGGTTTAGTGTCCCATTGGGAAAGCCACCCAACTGGCTCTTCCAGACTGAGAATGCTGGATGTAAGTAACTAGTTATTTGGCTTAACTCAAATAAACATCAAGGAATTTATTGCTGGACAGAACTCAACCTGTTTGGGAATCTGTTTTTGGTCTTGTTTGTAAATCATTTTATTTGCCAGCATTTCTTTCCATTAATTGTTACTAGCCCATTTTGTAACTGTCTTCTTGCATCAACCATCAGAAGTACATCAGTTCTATGGTTCCTAATTTATAGAGAGAGGTGACACTGAAACCTAAGAATATTTAGCTACACTGAGAGGATAAGTTGAGACCAATTTTAGGGATGTAAGGGAGATGTTAATATTTTTGTTCCCCGATAGTTCATTAAAGATGGCGCAAAGCCAATTAAAAACACATATCTTTAAAAAGAAGCTTTTACTAACATAGGTTTTGTTTTTATCCCATTTCTAAAACAGTAAGGCCCCAGTAAATGCCGAGCTACATCATTTTTTTCCCTTTCTTACTAGTGGTTTGTTTCACCTCCCTCTGTCATATTTTTCCATACCAGTTTATCTACAATTACCACTGAGCTAAAAATAAATAATATTTCTTAAATTGCCATAATCAGTAATGCCATTTTAGGATGAATTCAGCAACTCCTTGACTAAAACACTGTTTGATTTAAATATTTGTCACAGAATACAAAAAAAACCCTGCAATTTTTCTTGATAATGACTGTAGGTCAGTGTTCAGGTAAGGCATATGATTCCAACAGAATGTTTACGAAACAACATGGCAGTTTACTTTTTAAATTGTGCTATACTGGGGCGCCTGGGTGGCTCAGTCGTTAGGCATCTGCCTCCGGCTCGGGTCGTGGTCCCAGGGTCCTGGGATCGAGCCCCACATCGGGCTCCCTACTCGGCGGGAAGTTTGTTTCTCCCTCTCCCACTACCCCCTGCTTGTGTTCTCTTTCTTGCTGTCTCTCTCTCTCTGTCAAATAAATAAATAAAATCTTTTAAAAAAAATTGTGCTATACTCTGTGAGCATCCTCTTTATAACTTTGTCTCTACAGAGAGACAGAGGGCATGTTAAATAGAACTCAGAGAAAATTTCAATGCCCTTGTCTGGGAACCTAGGTCCCCTCTTTCCAGATCTTCTGGTCCTTCGAGTACCTGTAGGATACTCTGGACAATTGAAAATAATGTCTTCAGAACAAATATGTTTCCTGCAAGTCTGTTTTCTGGGGGCTTTCTTATTATCTAGAAAGATATAAAGTCATAGCCTTTTCAGATCTGGAACATCCTTTTCACCTTATGTAGTCCAAATCTCCCATTTTACAGAAGTCATGAAATTCAGAGACGTGCATGGACTTGACTGGAGGCTGGTTAGCAGAGCCACAAGAAATGGACAGCAAGGGTCTGAGTGCAGCTCAGTGCTCTTCCGTTCCATATTTTCTATCCTCTGCTCCCTTCCTCCCTGAACAGCATGTTCTGTAATGAGGTAGGAGGCTGCACTCAGAATCTTCTGGAGAAGAGAATGGTCCTGATTCCCAAGAATCCCAGAGAGAGAGCATATTCTAGTGCACCCAGCAAGCAACCTATGTTGGAGCCACTGCCCCACCGTGGCCTCACATCTGAGCCACAATGACTCTTGCTCTTAGTATTGAAAGCAGACGGGATGAGATCAGTAACCTTTTCAATTACGAGGGGTGAGTTCTTGGTAGAGTAGTGAATGAGATCATTGGGGAGGAAGAAAAGGAAAGAAAAGGCTAGTTCTGGTGACAGACAACCTCTAAACAACATTCAGAATAATTTCCTCCTAAAGAAGAAGAACGCACTCCACAGAAGCCGGTGAAAATGCAATTTTGGAGCAGTTAATAATGGTTCTGTCTCAGACATGTGTTCATTCCAAAAGAACCAGGGCGTCTGTTTGCTTATTTTGTAGGCAGCGTGTGATTGCAGTGAGGAGACACAAGGGCTGGCAGAGCCCTGATAATGGGAGGTGCAGTCTCTCCTCAAGGCAGCTGTAAGGGAAAACCATTAAGGTGCTTTGAAAAGGGCATGAAAATCAGAACGGATTGGGCTGTGAAATGAAGTCATTGGAACTGTGGCATAAAAGTCAGGAAGGATAGAAGAGTGCTGGGCTCAAGAAATGAGGGAGCTCTTTCTGGCTTAGAAAATCTCTTCTATTTTTCCAAATGACTAAGCGATGCCTGAAATTTACCTCCAGGTTTGTATCTATCATTAATCTAAGGCAGGAGGAACGTCTTCACAGTAACATGTCTATTGGATCTGATCTCTTACTGTTTCCCAGCATATTCCATTCCAGTGACCCTCTTCTGCTGGTCATCTTCTATGTGCAATGTGCCTCTGGGCGCCTTTGTGCACAAAACGCCTCTACTTAGCCAAATAATGCCACCCTTCTTCCCTAATTCATGCCCCTGACCTCTTCAAAATAAGATCCACAGGCTGTCTCTACCAGCAAGTCTTTTCCTTACTAAATCTTTCCTACTCCAAGTAGGTGTTTACTAGGAAGCCTCTTGATATGCATGTACTTGGATCATATTGCATTGTTTTGATCTGTAAATACGTTGTTTTATAAAGTGCTTAAATTTTTATTATGGATTCATCAAGAAATCCAAAACTCCTTGAAGATTTTCCCTATTTGCTTTCCACTTTTTATTGAAGAATTTAGCATATTTGCCTTATGTGCAATGGATACCCATACCCATTTTTATTGCTTCCAATAAGGAAATCAGTCCAAACCTCTAACCTCACTTTTTTTTTTCACCATTACACCACTAGGTATGTTGATGAGCCATATTGAAAAAGAAGACACACTAAAGACAAAAACAGCTAATGCACTTTACCTGATTTATCTAATTTGTCAAAATCCTAACTTCATAAACACACTGACCATGAGAGAAGACTGAATATCACCTGTGTCCACTTAATTTAGAAAGAAAACTGATACCATACTATACTATACCATCATAGCATAGCATACCTATACATGAGAGTTACCCCAGAGGGCATCAGAGCATTTGTCTCATGTTCTCTGAATTGACCTTTACTTTCCCAGGCTGGAAACATGGAAGACAGAAATGAGGATTGAGCTTTCTCTACCCTGGGCCCTCTGCAAAGGATATTTTGACTTTTCATTCCTATTGAAGCTCTAGTTTTTATAAAGCATCTCCAAAGTTGTAACCTGTAGGTAATGGGCAGGCAGAGCCAATATAGGCACCTTTAAAATCTGCTGCTCTTCAGATGCCATTAATCTGGGGGTATAGCTCAGTGGTAGAGCATTTGACTGCAGATGCCATTAATCTGACAGAATCCCTGGCGTTGAGACTTTTGTGTAGCCATTCCTCAAGGCTTTATTTTTCAGCCTAGTGACTGCAAGTCAGCATTTTGACTAAATGCTTACATGGATCTTTCTGGATTCAGATCATTAATTCCTCTATAATAATATACCATGGGACTATTTATTTGAAATCTTAGTAACAAAGGATTTATTTAGGAAAAATCAATCATACCATGGATAAATTAAACATCAAAATTTACTAAAAAAACAAAACTCATCATTTTGGTTTTAGTTGGTCATTATTTACTAATTCATTTAACAAATACCTGAAGTACCTGTTATGTGCCCCAAACTGCTCTAAATATCTGGAAGAGAAGGATAAATAAAATATGGCTTCCAACCCAAAGGGCCTAGAATCTTCTTTGAAACACAGACAAATATATAGATGATGTATTCAGGGTTCTCTGGGAGCTCAGAGAAGATGATCTTTTGGTAGGAGAACTCTAACTACGGAGATTAAGTCGGTGTTTTACCTCTGAACCACAGGCAAGCTGCACCATAAATGGCATGGGGGGGAGGGGTTAGGTTAGGAAGTAAGACCAAAAGTGCACATACTCGAAATTACCCTCAAAGGTCATTAGGACAGTGCCATACTGAAAACCATCCTACCATTCTCTTGACAGGTCCAACACACTTGGCTTTTTTAAGTTTTGAGTGCCAGATGAAGTAGGAGCCATGTTGTGTGAAAAAAATAAACTGTATTTTTAAACTGTACAAATGCTCCAAGACTGACAACATACTCGCACTAAGAGAGGCAATAACTGACACCGAAAAATAAATCTGAAGAGAGATCATGCTTCCTGCTTAGGCTTACTTCAGAGCTTTTGCTCTTTGAATTGAACGGACGACTGAAATTTCCACATTGTTCTTTTTTCTTTTTTAAATGAGTCTATGTACTTGAATTCTCATCAATTAAATATAAGATGGTGCAACTTCCCTCTTTTTTGTCACCTTTTTTTTTACTTATTTCTGTCCTCTGACTGTATCCACATGTCAGCCTCTTCCCTCCCTCCCCCCGTGCTCCCGCACTTGCGCTCTCCCTCCCCCCCAACTTATGTTGCATGGGCTTGCCATTCACTCTACTGTCCAAATACCCAGCTGCAGAAGCCATGCCATCTTAAGAACCCAGCTCGTTTCAGCTCTTGCTCCCTTTGCTAGAGCTGTAGCTGGTGCTCTTCACTTTGCCTTTAATTCTTCAAATATTAACTGAGCATTTTTGCTCTGCACTGTGCAAGAACACAAAGATAAATAAGACTCCTGAGTTCAAGGCATTCATTGTGGCACTATTTTCACTATTTCTTCTTGCTCTCTCTCCTCTCTCCAAACTTTTCACCAACTGGATCTCACTATATTATTCAGAGCTGTACTCCCCCTCATGCCACAAAGCTACCATATTGGTTACGCTGAGTTTACACTTTCTCTCCAGAGCAATTCCCACATCTCCCAGATTCTAACATCTTTGCCCTCCCCCATCATAAGGAGCCAACCACGTGGTGGCAGCAGCAGTGACATCCTTGGTTTCTTCCTTTGTAGTCATGTCATCATCCTTGCTACTTGGACTGCTGTGTCAATGTTGAGGAACATCATCAAAAACACATGACTCATGTTTGCCTCATGATCTGGACTCAGGGACCTAGAGGCCCTTCACCCCGTCCTGGGAATGTGCGTTCCCCTTGCCTTTCCCACTCCAGAAGCTGCTTCAAGGATACGGCCTTGAGAGAGTGATATGGTGTTGAAAACCGCAAGGTACATGTGACTGAGTTCAGTTAGGGCCTCTTTATAAACTTTTAAGATTTGACATGTGGGTGCCAGAATCCATTAGTCTTGCTGCCGCCCAAGACAAGCCTCATATGTAAGTTCCCTTGGCTTATAAAAGCCGCCACTTCCCAAGCTGGAGTGGCCTGCCTCTCTCTTCTGTCTCTCCCTGCCCTCCCCTCCGAGTAGAGAGACCAGTTTCAGATTACACCTGGGAAGTTCCCAAAAGGGTTTTGAACCAACAGGGGAGTTGCTCCACTCAACTTGCCTTTATAATGAGGTTGTCCTGCTGCATGGTGTGCCTTCTCCGTAATGGACATGACTGTCTATTTCCACGGATTTGAGTGGAGCAGGACTAGCTTTCCAGCTGAGAACCAGTAAGAGGACTATCCTCAACAGAGGTTTCAAAACCCTAAATCTCAGATGCTTAATTTTCCCCATTTCTGTTTCAAAGCTTTCCCCTGCTGTAGCTAAGACACGGTATCACTTCTTCAAAAGATGCCTGTTCACATTTAACTGCAATGGGTCCAGAATTATTTTTTAAATCTGTTAGCTGTTTAATAATTTCTTGCCTAGTGCATATAAGTATAACTTAAAGTGATGCCATTAGGAAAATTCCTTTGTGGAAATTCATTCCCCCTGAAAGGCCTGTCTGAATATTTGAAATTATACAAGTCTGCCCGAGTGGACCTGGTTTGCTCCTTTGGCTTGTGGACTCCTTGCCTCTGGATGGATGGAAGGCAAGCTGACGGTGGCTCTTGTCCAGGCCTCACAAGGAAACACTGTTTTTTTGTTTTGTTTTGTTTTGTTTTTTGATCAAGGAGCAAAACTAAGTTTTCTGATCTCAAAAAGGAAAAACAAAAACTATTTAGGAGCAACTCCTGAGGGATTTTTCTCAAGGTACTACAAAGTATACAAACCTCTTTAAAAGCACTGCCTCTGCCAATCAAATCAGTAAGTGAATAAATAGAATGTAAGAACTACAGGACAACAACTCTGTGTAATTTTTTCAATGCTATATCCTCAGCATCTAGAACAGTACCTAGCACACAGTCAGTACTCATTAAATATTTGATGAACGAATGAAAACTTTTTCTTCAGCAAAGCCAAAGGCAATTCATGCCCAAACACAGCAAAAATTATTTCTGAGGTTCCAGGTGGAATACCAGAGGAATGCAATGATTGCCCCCTTTCTTGTGTGAAAATCCTGCATCTGTGCTAAGGATGTGAAAACAGAGGGGTGCCTGGCTGGCTCAGTTGGTGGAGCATGTGACTCTTGATCTAGGGGTTGTGAGCTTGAGCCTACGTTAGGTGTAAAGATTACTTAAAAATAAAATCTTAAAAAAGAAAAAAGGCAGTGGGGGAAAATGCCTGGAAGGTGGAAAAGAATCATCTTACTGTGAACAGAAGAGGTGGCGGCTTTGGGGTGTACTTCTCCCAAAGTGGTAGAAAATCAACTGTCCCCTGTAGCCCCGTAGGGCCTGTTCAGATTCTGGAAACCTTCTAGGTTTGCTGCTTAGTGAGGAAGCATATTAGATCCTATAAAATCAAGAGAGGAATTCCAGTCCTTTTGAGGTTAAGACAGGCCCATTTTTATCCTTCCATTTGAGGAAGGAGTTGCTTATTCTTTCATTCCAAACCCTCACATTTCTGTGTTCATTTTCCTACCCTGGTGGCTTTCAGCCCTGGCAGCATATCAGAGTCACCTGTGAAACTTTATAAAAATAACACCCTCATTCTGATTTATCTAGGGGTAGGGCTGGGCCCGGGCATAGGTATTTTTTTTAAAAGCTCTCAAGATGATTCTAATGTGTGCCTACAGCTGGGAAATTTTGCACTGCCCCATGTCTAGACTGAGAAATATTTTTCTACTTTATCATGAAGCACTTAAAATTTTTCTTACTTCAACAATTTGACGTACCTATCCCTTGCCCTTCACCTCAGGTTGATTTCTGCATTCTTTCGTTGTCTCCATGAATACACCATCTGATTACTGACTTGCCTTCATGACCATCCTGACTTCCTGCAAAACACTTAAAAACAGCCTTTTCAAAAAGACTCCAAAATGTTACTTACACACATAAGTACATGCAGTGTAGATATCCAATTTTATTCTATTTTGGTTCGGAAAATAACTATCTCAACAAAGAAAAAATGTCAACAACAAGTGGTCTTTTAAACAGTAAACACTGCTGAGATCATTCAGTTGGAATGTTAGCAAATCTGGAAGAGGAAAGAAATCATAGCTTTACCTTCAAACATCTTTTTTTTTTAATTCCTTTTTTAGAAATTATCTCCCTAGACTCAAAAATGGCTCTAAAGCCAAAGCAAGATAGGAGCCTAATCCACTGACTGTTAGGAGATACAGTTCTATTTTAAAAATTGTTCTCTTTAATACAAATCACTTAACATTACAGCCTGTCTTTCCCATCTATGAAGAGTATAGACTATTTTAACCCTAATATTCCATAAACTGTGACCAACAGTCAAGACCGAAAGAATTCTTTGTTTTCCAAAGAAGATGAAGAATGAAATAGAAATTTTCAAAGCCAAAGCTAGTTTCTAAACTAGCTACTCTGACTAAAATAAATCCACCTCCTACATTCTTTTTGGAATTCTCTGGCTGGCTTCAGGATGGCATTTATCTTTGGAAGGAAACTTTTGATCTTGGGCTTCTTAGTCTTCACTTGTCACTCAAAGTTATCAGTTTAATAGGTGCACATTATG
Organism: Eumetopias jubatus; assembly: GCF_037043125.1. NCBI lineage: Eukaryota > Metazoa > Chordata > Mammalia > Carnivora > Otariidae > Eumetopias > Eumetopias jubatus. Next base: position 40,447,979 of record NW_028274818.1, read on the forward strand.
AGCTACAAACTACTTCTTCCTTCATATTTTGAGGCAATGTGTACCTTTAAATGGTTATGGCAAACTTAGGGATATAGCAGCATACAGATTTTTTTTTCAAGAAAATAATTTTCTGTCAATCTGTTATTAAAGTACAACTAAAATTAAAGTCTATGGAACAAAAGAAGTAGTTGGCAAAATTTCTGGGACTCAACTCAAGATGGAATTATTAATATGTACTATGAAGACAGAGCCATCCAAAAACCGGCTGGAAGTTGAACAACATAAAAACCCAAAGTCTGGCAACAGGACTCCCACCACTTTCAAGAGACAATAAATGTTTTCATGGCATGAGTTAGTTCCACGGTCCTGGACCAAGGAATGAAATTATTGCTTACTTGGGTTTTTTGTTTGTTGTTTCTTATAAGTATTATCCATATGTGTTAGAAGAAAATGTTAACAAGAGAAACCTGAAGAATGAGTACTCTAAATGAGAAATGTGGTAAGGGAGTTGATGAATACCACATAAGGACTCCTTTGGTAAATTAAGTGCAATAAACACTGACTACTTTCCACTAAGATGCCTGGCTATCCGGTAGCTGTGGGAGTGAACCACGATGAACTGTTAATACACCTACCATTGCAAAATACCTGTCTTCCCCCTTTTGTTCACTGAATATATTCACTAAGAATAAGTCACTAAAGGGAAAGGGAACTGCAGAGATTAATTAAGCAGAATTTCTGCTCTCCAAGAATTTCCATCTGGTAGAAAACATGAGTATATGTTCCTTAGGTAGAATGGTTTTCTTAGACAGTAAAATAAAAGGAGGGAAAAGCTAACGCTCTCCTTGGAGGCTTCATGGTAGAACACTCATTTTATTGTGCTTAGCCATGGTTGCGGATGTAGCTTTCAGAGCTGCAAATTTAGGAAGCTGAGAGAGTCCTAAGCATGGCTACATCTTCCAGGCCAGAAGTAGATGAATATAAAGCTGGTTTTTAAGACTGGTGTAAAAGTGGAATTTAAAGGACTAATTTATCATCTTTTTTATATTACATATTATATTTGCATATTATTGTAATTTCAGCTCATTAATTTATAATTATGTATGGAATATATATTGTTTGTGCCCATTTGACTACAGAGAATATCTGGGGGAAAAACATACTTATCAACAAGTTTCTTGGTAAACAATGAGTAAGATCAAGCAAAGTTAGAATATCCAATGTTTAATAAAGTCAAGCTGAGATAGTAATATTTTCATTACCACAGTAGAAATTATCTACCAGTGAGACCAGAAGACTCACAAACCAAGTCTTCTTCTATCTTAAGACATAGCTTCTACTGACCCTACCAGTGTTTAACTTCTGAGTACCCATTCTGCAATGTGGATCCACCTTCTGATCGAATCTTTATTTATATGTATTGATTAGGTTATAACTGAATCTTAGTTATTGAAGCTCTTTTATCTTTTTAATGTGACTTTGCACATCACTGCCATGATTAATACGAAGTAATCTTACTATTTAAATGTTAGTATGCGGGGCACCTCGGTGGCTCAGTCAGTTCAGCATCTGCCCTGGGCTCAGGTCATGATCCCAGGGTCCTGGGAGAGAGCCACTCATCAGGCTCCCTGCTCAGCGGGGAGTCTGCTTTTCCCTTTCCCTCCGCTCCTCCCCCCACTCATGCTCGCTCTCTCTCTCTCCTCTCAAGTAAATAAAATCTTTAAATAAATAAATGTCAGTATGGAATTTTATATCACTTATATTGGGGGAAAACATGTCAAAATGAATAATTTACATTCCTTAATTATCTGGTTAAGCCAGCAACTCTAGATAGTGGACCTACTAAAGTAGACTGGTGAAATAAATGATCATAAACCATGAATGGACCAGAAATTTATTTTACTACTCATGAAGTATATCTTAAATACCGCATTTAAATTTATATTTTTCTAATGTTTTAGTTTCACAACATTCAAGTGAATCAAGATAAGTTAACCAAACATTCAGTTTAAAATGTTAAAAGCAATGGTTCTGTGCCCATACTTAAAACATTTAAGTCCAAAAAAAAAAAAGAATGAAATCACAAAGTAATTGAAATTATCCCATAGGTACAAGGAATTAGGATAATAGTTCTACAGATTGTTGACCCTCCAACCCAAAGGCCAGCTAGTAGCCTAAAGTCACACAGAATGCCACTATAAGACAATTTCCCATCGGTCCTATAAAGAGCCAGTATTCTGATGTACTAATAATTTGGAGACGCACAGCGTAGTAAACTATTTTGACTTTATTCCTACTTGAGAACCCCTACTTCTCAAAGGACCCAACATGTGCTGCAGCCTGGCCCAAACCAGAGATGAGTCTAGCTAACAAAACAGACTTGAATTTTTTCCCCTTCTTTCTACTTCTTCCCCCACCCCTTAACTCTTCCTTCGATCGATACTCCTCTGTCTCTGTCTTGTCCAATCTCAATTTGCTATTTACCTTAGTATGCTATCTAAGCATAAGGGGCAAGGTCACTCAGAACCATCATCTCTCAGAAGATGGAGGACATGAATTTAGATTCCTTCCTGAAACTTCTGGATGGTCAATCATCTTACAATTTTTCACCTGGCTGTTGAGTATGACCACCAATGCAGATCAGTTTCCCCTCTCATGCTCCAGGTCCCAAATACCTAACTCACTTCAAAGTCCCTGCATCCACTATTTCCTAGTAAACAGAGTGGGAAATTTGTATTTGTAATTTAGAGATATATTTAGAAGAAACAGGATGTCCATGTAAGTTGACTCAAAACTGAATGCCACCATCACAGTATGATTGCATCCACACTTAAAATTAATTAAAAAGACACAATTACAGAAAAAATTAATTCAATTTAAATCTTATAATGTGCTAGATTAAATCTTAATTCCACCAGGTTTTCATGCAGCAGCCACACTACTTATTTATAAGTCCTTCTTTTCTTGACTCTCTGTTCAATGTCACAAAACTGCCAACGTTTCTATCATTTCAGTCTAAATAATCAATAAATAATTTAAGAGGAGCACCTGGATGGCTCAGTCAGTTAAGCCTCCAACTCTTGGTTTTGATTCAGGTCGTGATCTCGGGGTCCTGGGATCGAGCCCCACATCGGGCTCCTTGCTCAGTGTGGAGTTGGCTTGTCCCTCTCCCTCCCCCATGCTCCTCCCCACTCTCTCTCATTCTCTCTCTCTCAAATAAATAAAATCTTTAAAATAAATAAATAATTTAAGAAAAATCTATCAAATTAGTTGTATTCTGTGACAGATACAATCAGAAAATGGGTTGAATGCTGGTTTTCCTTTTCCTTTAAAAGGATTAGGCTCCTTTCCTCTTTTTTTTTCCTCTTTAATGTCTGCTTTGAAGTGTTGGAATCCTGTCAGTCTCTACCCATCTTCCTCCCATATCTGCATTTAAAAAAAATTATTTCCACGCTGCTTAGCTCTTATCAGACATAGTCTGTTGAATTACATTTTTTTCTATTTTTATGTCTTTTTTATCCACCAGACCATGGGCCTTTTGAAGGCAAGAAGGATATGGCTTCTTCATGGTTTTATCTCAGTATCTCAAATCTATCAGTAGCTTGTAATTTTTCTAGGTATAGATTTTGTTTTTATATAAATGTTGCAATTAATAGGACAAGTGTGAGTGTGGTTTCGATTTCATGACAGTATTTTCTTGTCTGACCAAGTGCATTGAACATACAATGCCTGAAGAAGAATTCCTCTGGTTTCTCACATTTTAGTTTACATTAAGCCACAAAAGTCCCTCAAGATCTGTGAGTTTTTTAAACATTAACAGTAAAGTGTTTCTTATAACAAAAGCCTATATCTTTCTAATATTAAAATTGCTGTGCAAGTTATGTAAAGGACCGAAATGACAGAGTTTTTTTTTTTAAAAAGCTATGAAGATTAACCCAAGAGATCAGCAGAGATGGTGTGAACAGTAATTAGCGAACTATAACAATGTTGGTCTACTAAAAATGTTAGCTAATGAAAATCCCTTATGGAGAAGTGTCTGATGTTATTAGTTTCAAATCTGGTGCTGGCCTTTTGATATATATAATATATAATTTTCCTCTCTTTTACTTTAATAACATTGCTCCAGCTGTCTTCTATAAATTGTATTAAAGGTAAACATACTATTGATGAACATAATAAATGATGAACATAATAAACCTCAACCACATTTCAACATATTAATATTAAGCTTATCATATTGCACTACAGATATGACAAGTTAGTTTTTAAGTCTCTTTCTCACTAATGTTTATAATCAGAGTAAGCTTCCACTTATTTGAAGTCACAAATTCTCATTTGTAATTTCACATATCAATTATCTAATTTTTATTGATTTTCCTTTAATAAATTAGCATACAATGTGATTTTTAAGATAGAGTAATTAAGGAAAGTAATTTTATTGATTAGAAGAACTCAATATTCAAGGTAAAGCAAATGCCATTTTTCATTTATTCAATAGTGTATGTCAAAAATGATATTAAAGTTTTTAATGACACTACCAAGTCAAATTAATTTTCAAAGAATATTAAATCAGACATACTTTTTAAATGTCTCGTGTTTAGACTATTTTAATGATGATATGTATGTTGCTTTAATGGATATTAAATTTATGCTCAGAGCTACCCTGCTGCAGAATTCTGGAAGTTTAAAAAAAAAAAAACAGGTTCCTGACTAATTGGGGACAGATGAGCTCTCTCACAGAGGGACATTTCTCCTTGGGCATCCTACAAAGTACTGGACCTCTGTCTGGAAGGGGAGACTTTCTGATAGGCTTGCTTAGTTTTCTTTTTGTGGGTTAGTGTCTTCCAGGCACCCCTCCCCTCTATTTAAAACCTTCCCGAGCTGCATGGAAGAATCAGAATAGAGCCCCAGCTCCTCTGTCTCAGAAGCCTCAATCTCAGAGATCTTCTTGCCTTCTGGGGCCAGTCTCTAAAAAGACCAATTTTAAACATTTCTATTTATTTCTTCCATTAGTTACTTCCAGGTTTCTAATAAAATGCTTTCATTGCTAACTCCCTTATTTAATTTTAGATTATTCTTCAACTGTTTACTTTAAAAGATAAGATTTAGGTCACTTAAAATCCTTCCCCAGGGGTGCCTGGGTGGCTCAGTTGGTTAAGCGTCCAACTCTTGTTTTCGGCTCAGGTCATGATCTCCGAGTCATGAGATCCAGCCCCACACTGGGCTCCTCACTGGGCATGAAGCCTGCCTAAGATTCTGTCTCTCCCTCTGCCCCTCCCCCTCCCCCATCGGTGCACACACGTGATTCTCTCTTAAAAATCCTTCCCCATAGGTATGTCAGAATTATACATTTTTATCCGTTAACTCAAATATATCTTGTTCCATTAAATAGATAATCACATCCCCTAAAGATTCATAGAATCTTCCATAAGAAATTATTTTAGTTACTATACAAGACTTTCATTCAGTAGACTGAGACTCAGGGGTGATTCAAATTAATCAGAATTATAACAGAGAAGAAGTTCAAAACTTAGGGTTCATGTAGGGCCTGTGTAATTGTAAAGAGGAAGTCCCACCCCTTTTGTCACTTGGGTGAGAATTTAGTACAGAGACATGCATGAGTTTTCTTCTCTCCATACCCTCTGCTAACATCAGCATCTGGTACACTGACACTTTTTATTTAGACAACTGCATAAAACTGCTAGTGTTAATTACTCCAAAACACAATTCTAATTATGTCATCTTCCTACGTAAACCTTTCATTAAATCTTAGCATGGCTTGCAAGCTATTGAGCTTTTCATTTTCCAGATAAGGAAACCAACAAGAAGAGATTAAAAATTTTCTAAGAACAAATGACTAAAGAAAGACCAGAGCCAGCTCTCAAACTTAGCTCTGTCAGTGTTTACATGTTGAGGGCTGGCAGAGTGACCTGAGATACCTGAAGGAAAGGAACTGGAACTTCCATGTTCTGATTTAGTACCTGCCACAGGACTTTGTTAATTTCGGGTGCTATAAAAGTAAGTAAAATATTGGTCCCTGTGCAATGCAATGAAGGAATAAAGAAAAGTATTAGTCTTATGTCATTTAACTTTCTTTCCTATTAATCAAGGATACTATACCATGAATAAATTATGAAGTTTCCCATAATATGATTGTGGTTCCTCTTAACTCCTTCAGCACAGCCACAGAGAAGCATAGCAGTTAAGAATGTGGACTCCAGATTCCAAAGACGTGCACTCTAGCCCAGCTCCCTATAGGGTGGTTATGAAGATTAAGTGATAATTCATGCAAAATGCTTAGTCCAGTCCTGATAAATAACAGGTTCTCAGTCCACAGTAGTTATTGTTAAATGAATATTTACGTACCTATCTCCCTACTGGTCAGCAGTGTTCAGAAGTGGAGGGGATTGTATCTTTAATAGCAGAACTCTTAGTGTCTAGTAATGCCTAGATTACAGATTAATATTACTTAAACAAATGGCATGAATTATGGCACATAATTCTTTGCATGTACAAAGACAAAGACTTGCATGAGGACAAGACTATTTTGAGTAACTTAGTATGGATGGAGACAGCAGAAAAAGCCTAAGCTATAAAGGGAGGCAGGTGTATCTTGAACAGCTTCATAAACCACGTAAAGAATATTGAACGTCAACCTGAACAGGGGGAAGCAAAGCATTTTATGCTTAAATAGCACACTCATATTTGCAAATTTTGAGCACAAACACTCTAAGCAACACGGACGCAATATTGGAGAGGAGCCTAGTGGGAAGCATGAAGAGTTGAGGGGACTGCTATAATCCTGGTAAGAAAGTAAGGGGAGCCTTATGCAAGGCAGTGACAATACAGACCTACTTGAGAGCTACTTGAAGGAAAAGTACACTGAACTCTTTTGTGAATTAATGGGGTGCTCCAAAATAGGAAGAAGTCTACATAGTAATTGCTGAATACCAGTGTTCAGACTTGCAAAATCAAAATCACCTTAGAGGGCTTTGTAAAAATATAGTGTCTTGAGCTTGTCCTCAGAGGTTCTAATTTAGTAGTTTAAAAGGAGGGCCCAGAATGCTGTATTTTTCTAGTTCTCAACTGTAGTTTTATGTGTCACTGAAGTTTGAATTGCACAATGTTCTAGTTTTTTGGGGTTTTTTTTTGCCATAACTAATGAATGGCCAAATTATCTCCTTCCTGCAACCATTGGCTAGCACTGTTCTAGGAAAAGTGTTGCAGACAAGAGAAATGAAACATAATTCCTAATTCAAGTACCTTACAATTCGATTAAGAAGATAAAGATAACATACCTTAAAGAACTAAAGAACAACTAACTGCTTAACCACACGATGCTGGTGATAGATAGCATAAATACTCCAGAGATACGAAGTTCTCATGGGAACTGGAGCAAATGTAATTTGGACCCATAATAGGGAGAGTCTTAGAAAATTAAAGGAGGAAACATGACAGCCCAACTATGATATGACCAGCACAGAATGAGTCATTCATGGGGAGAAGAGTGAGAAGAACATCATGAATGGAGAGAAGAGAGAGTCATAAATTAAGTGGAAATCCTATAATTTGATCAGCTGGGTAAGATAATGGAGAACTTCGGGGAAAAAAGTATTCCAGGAACACAGCAATTGCACAGGAAAGGTCAACTGAAGAATGGAGACACTTGGGAGACTAGACCAGGGTCAATTTGGGTCCGTTTCAGTCATTGCAAGCATGAGGTCATGAGAGCATAGGTTTAAGGCAGACATATAAAGGGGAAGAAAAATGTGGTTAATTGTATGTGTTAACTTGGCAAGACTACAATGCCCAACTGGTTGGTCAAACATCAGTCTAGATATTGCTATTAAGGTGGTTTTAGATGAGATCAGTACGCTTTGAGCAAAGCAGTAATCTGAATGTGGGTGAGCCTAATCCAATCAGTTGAAGGCCTTAAGAGCAAAAACTGAAATTTCCCAAAGAAGAAGAAGAATGCACCACAGAAATCATGCCAGAGCTTCCAGCCTGGTGCCCTGTGGATTTCAGACTCAAGGCTGCAGCATTAACCCTGACTCGAATTTTCAGCCTGCCCTACGGATTTGGGACTTACCAGTCCCCACCATCATGTGAGCCAAATTCTTAAAATCTCTCTGTGTATATATCTTATTAATTCTGTTTCTCTGGAGAACCTTGACCAAACAGAGAGGATGAATACCAGAGATATTATGAAGGGGGGAAAAAAAAACAGAATAAAAGGAAGATTTAAAAAAAAAATCAAAGGTAACTTCAAAGTTTCTAGAAGACTAAAAGCAGCTGCAGTTTCAAGAGCTGGCTGTGATCTGTTGTCTTCATGTGCTTGCCTCAAAGGAGTTTTGCTCCCCTGAGTGTTTAATGGTGCCGGTAGAATGGTGCTGGTAGACGGGCTGCATTATATCACTGTACTGTCAGCAAGCCCATTGACCTTTTAATGATCTGGTCTCCTTTATAGTCAGAACTACACAATTTAGACTTTTCTTTTAATTATTTGATGTTTTCTAATTTTAGCACATTTCAAATATCCCATTCAATTTAAATAGAGGCTTAATTGCCTTAGAATTTCAGTTTGGTGTCCTTTTTTAAATATCTAACATAACTAGCAGGCGCTCTTCCTCTTGGATTATGGCACAGGGCAGTAGACCCAAAAGGCAATATAATTTCTCTGCTTTGATGTCAATGAGGGGATGAACACAGTGTACCCCTGGAGTAGCCAATTACTCTTCGTACTTAAAATCATGACTCAGTTCCTCTGTAATGCCATTCTGCCTCAGATCCATCAAGCATATTTTTTTTAATTCTCTCCTGTTCACACTGACCTCTGATGAATAAGTTTCCCATGGTGGAAAGTCAGGGGGAGAAAAAAAATCTCAGAAGGCTTGCATGGTGCTGTAATTTTCCCTATATACGGCACTCAATGCCAACAAGGTATTCTGAGAGCTTGTTTCATCTAACTCACCACTCCTGACAATTTCTGTGCATTTCAGCTCACCACGTAGACACATTATGTACCTCATTATTCCCAGTTTTGTTTCAAGAATTCATCAAAATTTCTTGAATTAATCAACTACACCAACAAAATTATAACTTAGGCACCTGTAATAGATATAATAACTATAAACCTTTGCAGCTTAAGAGATGAGCCCAGCAGAGAGTACTCTTTGTTACCCTATCTGCAAACACATATTTTGTCAATTGCTGGCTATATAAGTCAATCGATAAGAGAAAGATACCTAGAAAACTCCCAAATACATGGAAACTAAAAAGAACTTCTAAATGAGCCAAAGAAAAAGTTAAAAAGAAAATTAGAAATTATTTTAAACTAAGTTAAAATGAAAACATAACCTATCACAATTTGTGGGTTGCAGCTAGATATTTTGTAGTTCTCGGTGCCCAAATCTTGTACATTTTTGTTAAAGAGATTTCGCTAAAGTGACTATAATCAATAAGACAAAAAATACTAAGTGTTGGCATGGATGTGGAGTAACTGACATCCTCTTACATTATAGGTGGGAATGTAAAATGATACAGCCACCTTGGAAAACAGTTTGTTAGTTTCTGAAAACGTTAAACATAAACTTACCAAACAACACCAACAGTGCTACCCTCTAGCAATGTGTCCAAGAAAAATTAAAACATCAGTCCACAATATACTGCTATGTATGTTCATAGCAGTATATTCATATTAGCTAATATTAATGATTAATGCAAATATTTGTCAACTGGTGAATGGATAAATTGTGGTAGAGCTATACAATGGAATACTATCCAGCAATAAAAAGGAACAAAAAATTGATCTATGTTCTATATAGACGAATCACCAAAACATTATACTATGTGCAAGAAGCCAGATACAAATAGCCACATAGTGTATGATTTTACGAACATTTATTTTAAATGTTCAGAAGAGACAAATTTAGAAATACAGAAAACAGATCAATGGTTGCCTGGGGTTGGGAGTAGGGATTGATGAAAAAAAAGCTCAAAGACATTTTTTTTGTATCACAGAAATGCCATAAAATGGAATTTGTCGTGGTGATGATGACTGCACAATTTTATAAATTTACTAAATGTCATTGTATTGTAAACTTACAATGTTGATGGTTTGTAAAAATTATACTCCAATAAAGCCATTTTTTACATGCAAAAATGGGGCGCCTGGGTGGCTCAGTCCATTAAGCATCTGACTTCAGCTCAGGTCATGATTTCAGTGAGGTCCTGGGATAGAGTCAGGTTCCCTGCTCAGCAGGGAGTCTGCTTGTCCCTCCCTCTCTCTCTCTCTCTCTGCCCCTCCACTCATGTGCTCTCTCTCTCTAATAAATAAAAAATCTTTTTAAAAAATTGTCTTAATTAAATAAAAAATTAAATTAAAAAAAAACCACACATGTAAAAACATTTACCCAAACTCAGGGCTTCTTCCATTTTAGTTTTAACTGCATATTGCCGACTGAAAGATTATCTAAATTTCAATGAAGTGCTAAGGGAGTTAAACCATAAAAAATAGGCTGCCTGAAAAATATAAGGCTAATTATTCATTTTTAACTCAAGTTTTGTATTGACAAAAGCATTCTTTGAACAATCCATCATCACTGACAAGCTGATTTAACATGAAATTGCCTCAAGAGGATTCCTTTCTGCATTGCACATATACAGTGTATAGTTATCCTAGATGTTTTCAAAATCAATGCAAGGATCATAACATGAAACTGTGTTTTAATCTACAAAATATAGCTTAAAAAATTAGTTATTACCTAGCTATCCTTCTGAATAGCTTCAATTAACTCCCCATTGGCACAACCTATCTCTGCTATCTGCAGAGAATTGATCCTTAATTTCTTTTCTAAAATGAACTTTCCATATTAATCAATTACAATTATTCATTGCTCCAACAACAGATCAGTACTACCAACTTCCAAAGATAATAAAGTATTAATATAATCAAACATTTACTAACTGAATTTCCTTGATCATCTCTAGAATCTGGAGCTGGAAAAGAGTGTATTAGGATTCGCAGTGTGCAGTAGTTTGCTGGTAAATATTTAACAACTGGATGTTCAGAGGAAAAAGTTTCTGATTTATAGTATTTCCCAATTTTCATAAATACTATCACTATGGCCAATTTCAGGCTGGTGACATAAACCAGTTTGCAAAATGCCTGAACATTTAATAATTGGCTCTTATAAACTGGTACAAATGAATTCCAGCACATCACTCCCAGAATGTTTTTTTTTTTTTTTGCTTCCCTAAAATGTGAACTGTCTTGATTTGTACTTGTTTTCAGAATTTTTGATTCATGATGCTGTATTATGTTTCTCCATTAGAGGGGTAAGTTCACTGAGGGCAGGAATTCACAGAGAATTCCTTGCAGGGAGCACTTTTTTTTTCCTCTGTCCCCTTGCATTCCTGCAGGGCATATTTAAAAATGTAGAGATGGTTGATATAATCATCAAAGCCCTGGCTGAGTTCCCACTGTCAGGATTTTTGTCCTAGCTCCCAGGTGAGATTGGATTCTGAAATAGGATAGCTTCTATAAAGAGAGATTGAAAGAGCTTGCTACATCTCCAAAGGAAAAAAGGAACCTCTTACTAAGGTGAAATAAGGGACCGTGAACAGTGGCACCCGCACTTTTACCTAAGTCTTACACCTCTGCTTCCCAGAATCACATTCTTTGAATAGTTCTAAAGTTTACCAATGAGAGAAATTCATGTATTCACTGCAGAAGGATAGTGAAATGTGCAGATTAAATGCAGAAGGATAGTGAAAGCCATTATTCTTAGAAGACTGTGGTGGTCTCTCATGATGGTGCAGACATCATCACTGAGTGATGTGGCCACTTTACAGACCTTTCTGCTACCCACCTACCTCCCACTACATGGTCCCACTTTGGTGGTCAAACACTCATGACTTCTCAGACTTTCCCACCTCTGGCTTTCCCACCTCCTCTGGTATTTCAGGATGTAGTCATTGATGACTTTCTCTCCTCCTGAGTCCTCCTGCCAAATCAGCAATTCCACAATTCCATATATGCATAAGTCCTACTCTGAATTAAACCCCTCATTCTTGTAAGCTTTGTATTATTGCTATTAATTATTGCTATGTTGACTGTTCTGGCTGACTCTAGACTGACACTAAAGTACCCATAGCAGTTCTAGGAGAACAAAATCTAAAAGATGGGAGTCTAGAATTAGCTCTCTGCTATGATCAGATTTAAAGACATTAACATTGGTAATGATAAATTGGACACTGGTATCTATTCATTGCAGTGGCAAATCGGTTAATTAAATTATGACCTCTAAAAAAATTATGACCTCTAATCACTTGAGGGTTATGTGTGTTTGTGGTGTTTGTGTTGAGGGACCAAGTTCCTGGTACAACAGAACATAATAGTGGAAAAAAAGAATGCAAGGCTGTGGGGTATGGTAGCTATTCTTAATGGTGATGGAGAGTTTAGAGGGAAAAAAACTTAGCTCATTTCAGGACTTCCAGGTATGCCCAGAACTATCCCTTACATTTTGTATCTGCACGTTGAGATTTCTGAAAACCAAACCCAATATCGACTCCTGTGAGATGCCTGGGTGGTGCAGTGGTTAAGCTTCTGCCTTCGGCTCAGGTCATGATCTCAGGGTCCTGAGATGGAGCCCCCATTGGGCTCCCTGCTCAGCGGGGAGCCTGCTTCTCCTTCTCCCTCTGCTGCTCCCCCTGCTTGTGCTCTCTCACTCACACTCTCTCACTCAAATAAATAAAGATAAAATCTTAAAAAAAAAATCTACTGCAATTGGTTGAATTATAATGCAAATTAAATTCAAATTCTTGAAGAAAATTCTTATGTAAAATTTCTGGTATTGAGATTGAAAATGAATGTGCCACTGAAAATTGAAATAGAGACATTTGGGTAGATACCAATTGTGCTAAAGCCTTTTAACCCCAAAATTTTACTGAGCTTCCCTTGCTAGTAGAAACTGCCCTTCTTGTTCTAAAGATTATCCATTTTCTTGGAGGGAAAATAAAAAAGCCTGTAACAACCTATCCTGAGACAGAAACCTTGTAGGGAGTCTATACTACCCGTCACTACTTCTACACCTATAACTAGATTCAAATCCCAGCAGTCCCAGAAAAGTAGGTACAAACTCTGACCTGGAGGGAAATGAGGAATTGCAAGATTTTGCCAATTTCTATCAGCAGAAAAAGAGAAAATTTGTAGGACATTCAATCAAGGTAGAATGGATGGATGCAATGTTGGATTAGGCTAACTTAACTGAAATGAGTACACTAGCAAAACTTTCTGGATTTAATGCATTTGTTCAAGCAGCTGGAAGTGAATTCTAGCTTTGTTGGTTGATTAAAACCTGCACTTAATGATGGTCTACACTAAACCAAGTTGATAGATCAGATCTTTTTAGTTATACTATATAAAAGACTAGTAATCAGAATAATTTGACATTTGGCAGGGGCTAACTGACAATGGTGTGCCCATGACTGAAATAAATGGGTGACCTATTCAAGTCTTACTTGATGTGTATAAGCAAAACAAACCAACCAACCAACTCTAGGTATGAAGAAGTGAAGCACAAATATAAAGGGGCATACCCCTCATCCAGTGCCCAGATGTGAGGTAGTTCACAGACCCAGAGCCTCTTGAATAAAGGGAAGGATAGCTCTTACAGAAGAAATACCTTGTTACATTGCCAAATATTTATACTATAAATATTCTACTTTATCTTCTCTAAAGGCACTTGCTACCACTTACTAGAGTGACTGTACTTTTGGATAAAAAAAAAGAGACAGAATTTCCAGGGATTCCTAGGCAATCGCTCTCACCTGGAAACCCCAAAGCACTATGGGACACAATCCGAGGTCAGGTGACTAATGGAATTTAGGCTCAGGTTCATCTCACAGTTGGCCCAGCATGTTCCCATTCAAACTTGTGGTTAATGGGGAGCTGGATGGCGTGGTCAGTTAAGAACCTGACTCTTGGTTTTGGCTCAGGTCATGATCTCAGGGTCCTACGATTGAGCCCTGCATCAGGCTCCATGTTCAGTGTGGAGTCTGCTTGAGACTCTCTCTCTCCCTCTCCATCTCCCCCTCCTGTTCGTGCTGTCTTTCTCTCTCTCTCTCTCTCAAATAAATAAATAAAATTAAAAAAAAAAAAAAACACTTCTGGTTATTTCCTTAGTCCTAGAATACATAGTTGCAACAGACCCACACAGCAATTGACAGGATTCCATATTGGTTCCCTTGGCTATGAAATGAGATTTTTTATATTAGGAAAGGCCACATGGAAAACCTTAAAACTACTTCTTATTTTCGAATGAGTAAATAAAAGCAACATTGCCTTCTTTAAGGGGTTTCAAATATTAGTGCCATCAGCAGAAACTTGAAGAATTGCAGAGATGACAGTCCCTACCATAAGCCCATCCAACTAACATATCTTGCCTGTGCAAAGCGTAAATTTACTGTCACCAGACAATGATAGTAAATTATCATAATACTAATCAGTGTGATTCTAATTACAGCCACTATTCCAAATGTTATTCCTTTTTTGAAAAAAAAGATTTTATTTATTTATTTGACAAAGAGAGACACAGCAAGAGAGGGAAAACAAGCAGAGGGAGTGGGAGAGGGAGAAGCAGGCTTCCCGCGGAACAGGGAGCCCGATGTGGGGCTCGTTCCCAGGACCCCGGGATCATGACCTGAGCAGAAGGCAGATGCTTAACGACTGAGCCACCCAGGTGCCCCCCAAATGTTATTTCTGTACTGGAGTATATTAACACAGACCATGGTACCTGATATGCAACTATTGATCTTTTTTCTTTTTTTTGGCAACTATTGATCTAACAGATGACTCTTCCCACTCCTTTTGTTAGAAAGACCACTAGAAACAGTTTCCATTTGCTTAGCAAGGACAGTAAGACTTCCATTATTAGACCTAAGGTCTAAATCACTTCTCTTGTTCTCTGCAATAATCTAATGCACATGGTCTTCATTAGTATTGCCACTGTTCTATTTATCAGTTGCTGTACCACAAAGCACTCAAAACTGTGGTAAATTATTATCTCTCATTATTCTGTGGGTTCAGCTGGGAAGTTCTCAACTGTCTCTCACATGGAAGCATTCCATAAAAAAACAAGTAGAAGTTGTAAACTCTCAAAAGCCCCAAAATGTCACATCTGCCAATTAAGAAAGTCACTAACACCAACCCAAATTTTATTGCAGTGGAACTGGTCCCTGCCTCTTAGTGTGAAGAGCAGCATGTGCATACCAGGAGAAAAAACTGATGATACCATCTTGAAGACCACCTACCATGGGGTTTCATAAAATTCTGTGCTTACTGAATATATTGATAATATTATGCTGATAGGAGTTGGTAAGCAGAATGTAGCTACACTTATTTAAATGTTTGGTAGAATTCACTCCTTCTTAAAAGATTTTATTCATTTATTTGAGAGAGAGAGCACATGTGCACAAGCAGGGGGTAGGGGCAGAGGGGCAGACAAGCAGACTTCCCGCTGAGCAGGGAGCCTGATGGGGGCGGGGCTCCATCCCAGGACCCTAAGATCACGATCTAAGCTGAAGTCAGATGCTTAACTGACTGAGCCACCCAGGCGCCCCTAGAATTCACTCTTGAAGCCATCTGGTCCTGGGCTTTATTTATTGGGAGAGTTTTGATTATTGGTTCAATATCCTTCCTCATTACTTATATGTTCAGATTTTCTTTTACTTCATGTTTCAGTCTTGGTAAGTTGCATTTCTAGGAATTTATTCATTTCTTCTAAAATACCTAATTTGCTGGCATTTAGTTATTCGTAGTAGTTTCTTATAATCCTTTGTATTTCTGCAATATTGTATTAAGTTGAGCCAACTCTCTTTTCCCCTAGACTAGTTAAAGGTTTTTCAAGTCTGTTTATCTTTCATAAAGCCCAATCCTATTTTTGTTGATTTTTTTCTATTGTCTTTCTAGCTTCTGTTTCATTTATTTCTTCTCTACTCTTTATTATTTCCTTCCTTCTACTAAATTTGGATTTAGTTTGTTCTTCCATTTCTAGTGCATTGCAGTGTAAGTTTGTTTATTTGAGCTCTTTCTTTTTTCTTCAAATAAATTCTCTGCCCCTTTTCTCTCTCTTCTTCTTCTGGGACTCCTATAATATGAATGTTATTACATTTGATGGAGTCACTGAGTTCCCTAAGTCTATTCTCATTCTGCATATTTCTTTTTTCTCTCTTTTATTCAGCTTGATTACTTTCCATTGCTCTGTCTTCTAGATCATTAATTTGTTCCTCTGCTTCTTCCAGCCTGCTGTTCTGTTCATTCAAGAGTGTTTCTCCTTTTGGTCATTGAGCTCTTTATCTCTGCCATTTTATTACTTATCTCTGTGTTAATGGTCTCACTGATGTCCTCCACTCTTTTCTCAAGTCCAGCAAGTACCCTTATGATCATTGCTTTAAATTCTCCATTAAGCATGTTATTTGTATCTGTTTTGCTTAGATCTCTGGCCATGGCCTTGTCCTGTTCTTTCACTTGGGACAAATTTCTCTGTCTTGTCATTTTGTCTAAGTCCCTGTGCCTGTTTCTCTGTGTTAGGAAAGTCAGCTACATCTCCTGGTCTTCAGGGTAATGGCTTTATGAAGAAGAGGTCCTGTAGTGCCTTGCAGTGTAGTGTCCCCTGCTTCCCAGGGCCTGGCACTTCTGGGAGTGTCTCCAATGTGTGCTGTATGCACTTCTGCTGTTGTGTCTAGCCACTTTATCCTCCAGGCCAGTCCTCTGCAAAGATTCTCTTTGCAGAGGACTGGCCTGAAGGGCACAGTTTGGTCCCTGGTCTGAATGTGGACCATTTTAACTAGGTGTGCTCTGGTCTGCTTGTGAAATGAGATCTGTCACCACTGCCACCATATCTGAGGCCTTGCAAAACTCCCAGGTCAGGAGGTGTAGTGTTGGCAGGGGTTTGGGCTGGCCTTTTGGCAGAGGGGCTTGTCACTCTGGGACTGAGGTAAGTGTGACCAGAAGGGGTGGTTCCACAGAGCACCAGGGGTTGGGGGGGAGCTGGCTTAGTGTAAGCAAGTTAGGTAGCAAGTGCCAGAGCTGTGCTGCTCCCCACAGGTGGCCCTGTGCCTATGCTGAGGGGCAGAGGAGGGAAATGGTGCTGCCAGTTCCTTTGTTCCTGGAAGGGTCTCTATGTGAACACGGCCTCTCTGGGATGCCCTCCAAGATAAGTGAATAACCTCCCCACTGTGTGCCCCAGGTGCTCTTGGGATCTGTTTCCACACTGTGTGTTATGGGCTGTTTGCCTACCTTTTCTCCAAGAGTAGCTCCAATGCCCTATGAGCTCTCTCAGAGCCAAGCACGCAGACCTTTAAAAGTCTAGGCTGTAAGCCCTGCTGGTTGCAAGAGCTCATAAAATCCAGCCCCTCTCATTTTCCAAGCCAATTGCTATGGGTATTCATCTTCCCTGTGTGCTAGTCTGTCTCTTGCCCTTCCCTGCAACCACAGCTCCCTCCCCACCATACCAGCCATGATGTTTCTCTCAAGCCACATTTCCACACTTCCTCTCTCTTTGATGTGACCTCTTCTCTACCTTTAGTTGTGGCCTTTGTTCTGCCAGTCTTCAGGTCAATTTCTGGGGTGTGCAGGATGATTTGATAGTTATCTAGTTGTATTCATGGTATGAGGTGAGCCTACAGTCCTCCTACTCTGCTGCCATCCTCCTTCCTCTTCGAACTCTTTCTTTTCTCTTAATGTAGTCATTTATTGCCATAAACTTCCCTCTTAGAACTGTTTTTGCTGATTCCCTTGTTTTGGTATTCATTGGTTTTCATTTGTGTCATAATAATTTATTTCCTGATTTCTTCTTTGACCCAGGGGTTGTTCAGAAATTTGTTTAATGTCCACATACTTCCAGCTTTCCTCCTGTTAACTGATTTCTAGTTTCATACCATTCTAGTTGGAGAAGATACTCGATATGATTTCTATCTTCTTAAATTTGTTATGACTTATTCTGTGACCTAACCTATGATCTATCCTAGAGAATGTTCTATGTGGACTTGAGTAGAGTGTGTATTCTGTTGCTGTTGGATAGAATGTTCTATATATGTCTGTCAGATCCATTTGTTCTAAAGTATGGGGTTCGAGGTGATTTTCTGTTGATTCCTTATTTTTTGTCTGATGATTTCTCCATTGTTAGAAGTATCGAAGTCCTTTACTATTACTGCTTTGCTGTGTATTTTTGCCTTCAGATCTGTGAATACTTGTTTAATGTATTTAGGGGCTCCAATATTGGGTGTGTCTATGTTTACAATTGTTACACCCTCTTGATGAATTGACCCTTTTATCATTATATAATGACTTTATCTTTTGTTAAAGGTTTTGACTTTAAGTCTATGTTGTCTGATATAAAGGTAGCTACCCCTGTTCTCTTTTGGTTTCCACTTGCAAGGAATATCTTTTTCCATCCCTTCATTTTCTTTTTTTTTTTTTTTAAAGATTTTATTTATTTATTTGAGAGAGAGAGAATGGGAGATAGAGAGCATGAGAGGGAAGAGGGTCAGAGGGAGAAGCAGACTCCCTGCTGGGCAGTGAGCCCGATGTGGGACTCGATCTCAGGACTCCAGGATCATGACCTGAGCCGAAGGCAGTCGCTTAACAAACTGAGCCACCCAGGCGCCCTCCATCCCTTCATTTTCAACCTATGACTGTCCTTTAAGCTGAAGTAAGTCTCTTGTGGGCAAGATATAGTTGGGTCTTGTTTTTTTAATCTATTGGGCCACTCTATGTCTTTTAATTGGAGAATTTAAAATATTTACACTTAGTGTAAATGTAATGATACTGATAGGTAAAAAGTTATTATTACCATTTTGTTCATTGTTTTCTGATGTTTATTTCCTTTGTTGCTTTCTTCCTCTCTTGCTTTGTGGCTTGATGATTTTTTGTAGTGGTGTGTTTTGATTCTTTTCTCTTTTCCACTTATGTATCTATTATAGATTTTTGCTTTGTGATTACTATAAGACTAATAATACTTCTTCTTATACTTATAACTTTCTATTTTAAGCTGCTAACAACTTCAATTGCACAAAAATGTTCTACAGATTTGTCCCTCATGCAAAATTAATGTTGATGCCCCAGTTTACATATTTTTAAGTTATATGCCCATTAACAAAATATTATAGCTATAGATACTAACACTTTTATCTCTTAATCTAAATGCTAGAGTTTAAAGTGATTTACACACCCTTGTGGTATTAAAATATTTTTAATTTGGCTATATATTGACCTCTATCAGGGAATTTTATACTTTCATAAGTTTTCTCTCTCTCCATTTCTGAAGGACAGCTTTGCTGGGTAAAGTATTCTTGGTTAAAGTCTTTTTCTTTGAGCATTTTGAATATATCATCCCTATCTCTCCTGGCCTGCAAGCTTTCCACTGAGAAATCTATTGATTGCCTTATTGGGACTCCTTTGTATGCTTCTCTTGCTGCTTTCAAATTATTCTTTTTGTTCTTGATTTCTGACAGCTTGATTTAATGTGTCTTAGTGAAGATCTCTTCCGGTTGTACCTGGAGATCTTTGACCATTGTATATCTGGATGGCTATCAATCTTCCCTGATCTGAGAAGTTTTCAACCATTATTTCTTTAAATAAGTTTTCTGCTTCTCTCTTTTACTTCTAGAAGTCTCATAATGTGCATATTGTTTCTCTTAAGGTTGTTCCATAATTCACATAGACTTTGTTCACTCTATCATTCTAATTTTTTTTCCTCCTCTGACATCAAGAGATGTCTTCAACTTCACAGATTCTTTCTTTTGTCTGATTGAGCCTGCTGCTGAAACTCTTTATTGCATTTTTTAAATTTCATTTATTATATTCTTCAGCTCCAGAATTCTTGTTTGTTTCTTTTCAATTATTTCTCTTTGTTGAACTTCACATTTTATTCCTGTGTTGTTTTATTGTCTACTTGTGTCATCTTGAATTTCACTAAACTTCCTTAAAATAAGTATTCTGGATTCTTTTTTCAAGTAATTCACAGATCTCCATCTCTTCAGGGTCAGTTACTAGAAATGCCCTCCAAATACCTTATTTGGTAGTGTTATGTATCTTTGCTTTTTCATGTTTCTGATGAGTTTGTATTGATGTCTGCATATTTGAGGGTGCAGTCACCTCTTCCTGGGAAGGTACAATAACATAGTCTCTATGCAGCTCCATCAGCACAGACTGTGGTGGTCTTCTGTGGCCAAGAATGTGCTGGTCCTACAGTGGCAGGTTTCACCACATTGACAACTCTAATTCCAGAAAGTAGATGCAGTGGGGGGATTCCAGGCAGCTCCATCAGCTGGGATCAGCTTTGATGTAGACTCTGGAAGACTTCAGTAGCAAAGGTTGCAAATGGCCACAATGGTGAGTCTTGCTGGGGTTCTCCTGCTCTCCTTTTTCCTATGAGGTGAAATTCCTCTGAGGGTATCTCTTATGGAGTCAAGCTCTCTGAACTGTGGGATGGGATAACTCAGTTAGAATGCTTCCTGTACTTTATATGTGGCATCCTCAGTTTTTGAGGATGATTTTGAGCTCTACAGGATTTTTGCTGCTTCTTTCTTGTAGTCTAGTGCTTCCCCTGAGCTATTTTCATTGGTGTGTCATTTATTTATGGCTTTTGTTGTGTTTGTAATAGAAATGAGTGTTAGGATTTTCTAGCCCCCCATCTTGCTAATTCACTTCTTAATCACATTTTTAAAATTTTCTGTGGCTTGTATGGTCATTAATTTTACATATTTTTTAATTATTTGATTAACTTTTGTTGATTTATAAGATATCTAAGTATTGAAGGTATTAACAATTATATTTGTTCTAAGTAAAATTTTTCCCACCACATTGAGTATTAGCTATTGGTGATATTGCCCAAACCTTACATTTTTTTATGCAAACGGCTGGCAGCATAAGTACTTACCTGGAGGTTAACCACTTATCTAAATCCTGGCATACTTTTCACCCTTTACTTGCTGAGTATGACATTAAGCAAGTAAATTAACCTAATTTAATTTTCCTCATTTGTAAAATTTATTGTTTAATAGATAACCTAAGACACCTTCCAACTGTAAATTCCTGAGGCCTTTTGTGAACATTTACCCTGTGTTCAGTTTCCTAGGCACTTTGAAAAACCCTCCCCATAACCTTCATATAATTAATAATGCATTTTCTTCTCTCTAAAGATGCTCAGGTATACTCATGGCATTCTAATAATCATAATCACATTATACAACTTTCTACACTTTTCTAAAACACTTTAAAGCATCATAGATTATCAAAGTTATAAGAATCTTAAAGAGCATATCCTCCAACCATCTCATTTGACAAACAAGAGAATGCTGTCTCAGAAAGATTAAGTGGATTACTCAACATCACCCAGGAGTGATATCAGATTAGAATCTGCATCCTATAATTCTTATTCCAGTGTTGTTTTCACTATACTACACATTGCCTCTGCTTTGGAGCCTCACCATTCTCTTGATTATTATAGTTGTCTTTACTATTTTAATCTTTATAATTATTATATACCAAAAATTACCATTAAAACTGTTTCATGTCTATTTCTAGGTAAGTATTTCCAAGGAACTGGGCAGTGTCAGTTTTAGAGATTGGACATATTTTTAAGCAGCCTACACTTTGAAATAAACTAGTCCATTCTCTGCTTATTTATTAGCCTTTAAGCCTCTTTCATGATTCTAACTTGATTCTGTGGGAAACCCCAAGTCAAACTTATTCCTTCTGTTTAAACAGACACCTAGACACCTGACCATGTAATACCTGAATCTCAGAGCTCTAGAACAATTGTGGTCAGCTATAAATGTGGATGTTCACAATTAGCCAAAGGGCCCCTACGCTGTTATATCTGGTCCTATTTAAATTCTAATCACTAAGCAGCTTCTCAGAGTGAAACCAAAGAGAGACAGATATATATACATATAACCCAAGGACAAATAATACAAGGGGCCAATTGTGATAGGATTGTCTACCATGGGTAGCACTTGGAGATAGGGATATGGAGATGAAAGACGTATATCCTGTTCACAAAGAGATCATTCTGATGGAAAGAACCCGCAAATAAAACTACAAACGAGTAATAACTTGATTGTTCTATGACAGAATAGTAACAACACTGTGTGCTAATCTGTTAAAACATTTGGGTAAAACATAAAGATGAATGTTAAGTTACAAATATTATTAAAGCACGAGAAGGTAGAAGCATGCTACAGTTAGGTGGAGTTAATCTCCTGAGAGCTTCCCAGATGAAGTAAGGCTTTTAAAAAGGAAATAGACATGAATTGGTGAAGAAGACCAGATAAGGAGGACAGCACATTCAACACAGGATAACTTGACTGAGTAGAGTCCATCTTGGTAAGTGGCCATAAAGAAGGGAAGGAGATGGTGGGGATCTAAAAGCATGGGAAATGAGAGAAATAACTTCTTTTTTCCCTAGAGTTTTATCTCAGGAAGTGAAAGCATCTACCTAGATGAGTTTAAATTAGTCCAACATCATTACTAAGATATTCAAATATTGCTAAGGAGCATTTATTTAATTGGTGTACCCTACAGGTGTTGGAATTTATTCTGTCATCTGTGACTTTCATTTATTTTCAAAGAAACATTTGCTTTGAGACTTATGTTTTTGTAAAAACCTATTAAGTAAAGCCAAGATGTAGAGTTTGGGCTTCACTAAATTTATTTAGACAAGAAAATATTTCCCTTGGGAGATCTCTTGATCCTAGACACAATTAACTTAGCATGATAAAGCAGGACAGTAAGAACCCTTCAAATTGAAATAATAAATATTACAAAATCACATTTTTGAAGTCTTACTATCTAATTTGAAACAATTTTTTTCAAAATTGTTAACTTCTATCTTCTTCCCAGCACTATGGTGACAACGTAGACTTATTTGTGACTATGAGCAAATTGCAATGGCTAATGGGGAAGCTAGGAAACTGGGAACATTAAACATCATGAATCATAAGAACACATATTTTGGCATTCTATCACTGATATATGGCACTCCACTCATAAAATTAAAATAATTATGAAATCCTCAACACAAATACACAGTCCTATGTGTAAGTCAACATTAATGAAAAGTACATAAATAAGTATGTAAATAAAATAGAGAGGTGCCTGGGCAGCTCAGTCAGTTGAGCGTCAGACTCTTGATTTCAGCTCAGGTTATGGTCTCAGGGTTGTGAGGTCAAGCCCTGCATCAGGCTCCGCACTGAGCATGGAGCCTGCTTAAGTTCTCTTCCTCTCCCCTCCACGCACCCATGCTTTCTCTAAATAGATAGATAGATAGATAGATAGATAGATAGATAGATAGATAGATAGATAGATAGAAAGAAAATAGTGAAATAATTTCATGTGTACTGCCAAAGAAATAAGGTTGTTATCCAGAAATCCTAAGTTTTTTTCACATATACCCATATTCCATATTTTTCTCATTCTTTATTGCCCTTTCTGGAACCATTATTCTTCCATCTGAATGCTTCCTTGAAAATCATGTGACTTGTCTATCTACCTCTCAATCTCTGATTTTTGTGTTATCTATCAGGTCCTTCTTCTCCACCAATGCTAGAATACCTGGTTCAATGTTTTCTTCTCCATCCCCAAGTTCGACATGATTTCCAAATATTTTAACTTCTTGACCTATCCAACATGAGAGGGAGGGAGGGAGGATATGGTCCCATGAGAGGGACCTATCCAACATGCCCTCCCAGTTCATTCATGTTCACATTTCCAAGGACTTCCATCTGAACTCTACACATCCAAAGAAATTTGCTGGCTGTGCCCTAGACATGGCCATTAACTAGAAAGTTCCACTTCTACAACTGTAATTACAGAGCTCTCATTTTCTAGTCACACTTCTGTGTTTCTTTCCTCTCATTTACATATTTTCGGTTCTTTGCACAGGGATCTGCAGTGGTGTGACCCTTCTACTTTCTCCTCTAGTCTTTAGTTTTAGTTTATACTTATTGGCTCATCATTATGCCACTCTTGTTAGTATTTCAAATCTCTTGATGAATTAACCTTCTGTAAAGCCAACTTTGAAGTCTAAATGAATGAAATTAATACATTTTTCACACCTGTGTGGCTGACTGCTACTATAGCTCTTAACAAACATAAAATAGAAGACAAACAAACATATTACCATAAATTGATGATATGCAGCCTAAACTGGGCCCTCAGGGGCTCCTGGAAATTCTTTTGTATCTTTTCAACTCTCAGTCATCCCATTCTCCACTATTTTCAATTTTCTCTATTTAACTCAAGCCCCAGATCCAACAAGTTGTCTCCTCATTCACACCCAATTGCTTTACCTCCCACTCTCCAGAATACAAGAAGCCTATAGACAGGAACACACCCAACTTCCAGGTACCTTCATACTTAACTTCAATCCGTACCCATTCTGTCTGTTACATAAGAAAATTGTCCATCATCCTACCTGAAGTCAATCTTCCTGTTCTCTGGATCTTAGTCTTACGTCAGGCACAAAGAACCATTAGTCATTTGTTTGTATTCCTTGAATTCCCTCATATTTCAATCCCTGGATCTCCTTATGAGGGGGAAAAAAAAAAAACTCTAAAATTCACACTCTCTTTTGGATTTCCAGACCATTTATTACCCCTCTAACAATTAAACTTTTTTAAAAGCTTTTGACACTTTGTTTTCACTTCCTTCTTTTCAATTCAGCCATTACAATCTGACTTGTCTTTATACCATTCCACAGAATCCAGCCTCAAAAGTCCTCTTAGGAGGACATTTTTACTGCTAAACTCAATGGATACATTTTATTAATTATTTGATATTTCAGCATCTCTTGTTGCTCTTCACTTCTTTGAAACACTTTTCCCCCTTCAGGATGTCATAACTGTAAGATTTTCTTTCTATTTCCTTAAAGCTTCCTATCAGTTCTTTATTTGCCTGTCCTTAAAGGGTTCTTCCTCAATCCATCCCTCTTTCATTTTATGACTCTTTTTAAGTGGCTCATCTCCTCCCATAACTTCTGATAATTAATATACGGTGTTATCCAAAGTCTCTGATCTCTCCTCTCAGCTAGAAACCACATATCCAACTTTCCACTGGGTATTTCTACTTGGCAGTTTCATAGATGCTTCAAATTTGAACATGTTCTACATGAACACACCATCATTCTACCAAAAACTTCTGTTTCTCTGGTATCTTCTATCCCCATAAATCATTAGTTGTACTAGTTGCCTACACAAGAAATCTGAACATCTTAGTGGATTTTATGCCTCACTACAACATCCATCCTATTATCAAGTCCAGTTAATTCTACATCTTAAATATATCTCAAATAGTGTTTCTATTACCAGAAACACTACCCTAATTCAAGTCATATTCTTGTCTCTCCTGCACTACTCCATCACACTCATATCTGAACTTCTCATTCTAGTCCTGGATCCCATCACTCTATTTTCCACATAGCAACAAAAGTTAACTTCCTAAAATTAAAACTGATCATATCATTTACCTGCTTAAAATTATTCAATGGGCCATGATCACCCTTGAACTAAAATTACAACTCCTGAATATAGTGTTTAAGATTCTTCACAATATTTAACTACTGATTATCTTTACATGGTCATTGAAGTCTCTGTGCTTTATGATCTATACTACATCCAATAATAACTCTTTTTACTTCCTCAGATTTGTCAGTCTCTCATCTCCAAGTCATTATACATTTTATTTTCTCTACTAGGAAAACTCACTCCTGCCTCTTCATCTAAGAGCAAATCATTCTTTAGGTATCAACTTAATGACACTTTTATAGAAAGCCTTTATTGATTCTATCAAAGGTGATTCATATACTCTTCCTATGAGCTTCAGAACACCTTTCAAAGACAGTTATATTTTTCTCACAAATGCATTTGTCACATTATAACTGTTAAGTCGCATATCCAGCTTACCCCACTAGTTTCCAAGCTTCTTGACACCAAGGGGTTTGCGAATCTCATTCACCAATAACTAGCATAATTTTGTGTACACAATAGTTGAGTGAATGAACAAATATAAAACTAAATTTTTTTTAAAAAACTCTACTATTCCATTCTGGAACTGCCAGAGGCCCACTGGTGAGAGTTGTCCCTATGCTAACACCATTAGATTTCCTTTTCAGGATGTAACTGATGCTGTTGAAGAGAAGTTATAAACATAAATGCCAGCAAGAACCAGTAGAAAGCATAAATGAATGTAACCCATTTTGGGTGGGAATATAGTAAGTAAAAGAGTTCTTACCACAAGAAAAACAGTGTAACTATGTGTAGTAGTGGATGTTAACTAAACTTATTGTGGTAATCAGTTCACAATATATATATATATCTCAAATCATTATGTTGCACACCTAAAACTAATACAATGTTATCTGTCAATTATATCTCAATTTTAAAAAAGAAAGAAGGACACTTTGAAAAAAATTATCTTTTCTAGGTCTCTTTCATACAGAGATGGATTTTAAAGATGGTTAGATATAAACATAATTCAACATTTTTACTTTGTCTCAACTCTTTCACATTGGAATAAGCAACATATTCTCCCCCATGCGCATGGGTATAGTCATTTGCATATTAATACATAACAGGGAAAATAATGATGAAGGTGCTGCCAAACACATAATGCTTTTGAAAACTTTCTCTTCCTGATTGTCTTTGCGTAGTCTGTTCCCTTCTTGTCTTCTCTCTATTGTAAGTTCTTGTTAATTCCTAATGACTTTACTAGTATCCCATTTGAAATCTTGATCTGTTTTTTCCAACCTCCTTGCCAGTTCTTTTTGTATAACATGACAGCAAGCAGTTAAGAATTTTGGTAGAATTGGGGCACCTGGCCGGCTCAGTCGGTAGAGCATGCAACTCTTGATCTCAGGGTTGTGAGTTCAAGCCCCATGTTGGGTGCAGAGGTTACTTAAATAATAAAATCTTAAAAAAAAAATAATTTTGGTAGAATTTGTATGTATGTAAGATTGTAAATGCACATTCATGAACATGTAAACATGAATACACAGAAAAGCCAGAGAGCCTGTAATAGCAATTAGAAGGGCTGCTGGGATATTCTAATACTGAGAAATACTCCACTATAGCACTACTTTTCTTCCACTTCACCACTAAGATGTCATTATACTGGAATACAATTCTAAATGAAAAACTCATTTTGGATGTTAAACCTGATCTCATTTTCTTTCCCTGACTTCTTTTTAAATAAAGTACAGCAGGGCTTCCAGAGCAACAATTGGTCCAATTATTTCTGATATGTCCAGACTTGCTCTACTATAAGGCATAAAATGACCAAGGCCTTTAATGGCATTTTTAAAGGATCTGTAGAATATTCCTGAAAAATGAAAAGCAGTCTCAGATCCATACAGAATTAACATAAAATTAAGTTTTGGCACTTGAACAAAAATTATTTAGTGCTAAATTCTTACATTTAATTAGCTTTCATTCCAGAAATCACTGAAATTGGATACTTGAACAAATCATTAGATAGACAATACATACATAAGTGGATGTGTAGATACATTGTTTTATTATTATATCTCTAAACTGACTGTATTTAAGAGAACCTCTTACTATTCACTTATTATGTACTATTACCCTGACCTTATGCTTTTGACCTTGTGATTATCAGAATCTACAGTAGGCACATTTTCACATAAAATGTAACTTTAATGTTTTTCTCCATTCAAGCTAATATTAGTTAAAATTCTTTAAATGCTTACTATCTGCCAGGCATGATGCTAAGTGCTTTACATACATTATTTTAATTCTTATACTAGCTCTCTTTTTGCTTTTCTTTTTTATAATTAAGGAAATGAAAGTTTAGAGAAACTAAAATAATTGCCCAAGATTATAGAATAGTAAGTGGCAAAGCCAAGATTCAAACCTGTGTGGTTGTATTAATTTCTCATGTCTGCCATAACAAACACCACAAAGTAGGTGGCTTAAAACAAGAAAGATACATTGTTTCACAGTTCCAGAGGCTAGAAGTCTGAAACCAAGGTGCCAGCAGGGCCATGTTCTCTCTGAAGGCCCTGAGGAAGGATTTTTCCTTGGCTGGTCCTAGCTTCTGTTGGTGGTTGGCAGTCCTTGCTGTTTCTTGGCTGGAAGATGTTCCATGGTAGAGGGTCTCATTCCATGCAGTGCCAGTTTCCTTTCACTTAGCCCATGTGAAAAGTGAGCCCATAACTTAGGTCTACAGCAGGCAACTAGCTCGTCATGAAAATGATGTCAATTTCTAAGAAACTGGTCAGCTCTTTTCCAGATTTGGGAAATATTCCACGCCCCCTGATACTGCAGGTATAAAGTACAGTTTCTTAACCCATTTTCAAACATTAATTCTTTTTTATAGACCGAAGAATAGGTCAGTACATCTAACACTACTGCACTGGTAATGTCCCATGCCAAACTAAAGTATTCTTATACGGCATATTAGAAAAATGGCAAAAGTGCAAAAACACCCCAAGTCTCTAAGCTATGGCTATAATTCGACCTAGAAATTGACCAGAGGTGCCTGGGTGGCTCAGTCGGTTAAGCATCCAACCCTCAATTCTGGTTCAGGTCACGATCTCAGGGTCCTGGGATAGAGCCCCACATCAGGCTCTGAGCTTAGTGAGTCTACTTGAGAATTCTCTCCCTCTGGCTCTGCCCTCCCCCTGCTCATGTGCGTTTGCACGCACGCTCTCCCTCTAAAATAAATAAATCTTTAAAAAGAGAAGAAGAAATTAAACAATACGGACTTTTCCTTTTGGTCATATTAGCATACTAGATACTAGATTTACCCTCCCTCCATGAACTAGATAATTGAACAAAATACATAATACACATTAGACAACAGGCATGGATAACAGGGCATGATCTCTGAGGAAAGTGAAACAAATGAAGCCAGTTTTATGGCTGGCCTGGCTTACTGCCTGGAAGCACATGCCAGGCAGCAGTACTGGGAGAAAGAGCCCAAACACAGCCTGAGTCCTGCTGAGTTAAAGATTTAGAAATTAGAACCCAGGGAGCCTGGGTTTAATAGAATTTGTGAGGCAGACTACCAGAGACCACTTGCACAGAGGGAAAACTCCAGAGATTGGAAGGATTCTTTCAAGTCGTTGCTGAGTACTGATCTGAGCATACATGAGAAGAAATTTCCCAAGGCCACGGAAAGAGCCAATGAAAAAAACCACAAGCCAATCAATTCCTGCAGCTCACACGGGGCTGGGAATTGTTCACATTCCCACCAGCCAAAGAGGAAAAACCAAGTAATAGGTGGATCCTCAATACAGTCCTCGAACAGTATCTCTTCAGGAGTAGGGATTAAATCAGCCCTGACTTAAATGAGAATCTGGACCAAACTAACAAAGTTTAAGAGTCTCCACAAACTCAATTAGAGGTGAACTTTCTCAATCTGACACAGGGAATCTATGAAAAACCTAATTATCGTCATACTTCATTGTGAAAGACTCAATGCTATCTCATTAAGGTTGAATCAAATTAAGGATGTTCTCTGTGACCACTCCTACTAAAAACTGTACTGGCCAGTGCTATAATACAAGAAAAAATATGCATAAAGACTAGGAAAGAAACAAATAAAACTGTTTTTATATGCAGATGACATGATCATGTATGCAAAAAAAAAATCTACAAAAAAGATGCTAGAATAAATGAAAGTAGAAAATCTATAGGATGCAGGGTCAATATACACAAATATATTCTATTCATATATGCAAACAATGAGCAGGAGGAAACTGAAATAAAAATAGCATTTAAAATAGCATTAAAAATATGAAATAGCATTTTAAAGTATAAATAAAGTATTTTAAAACTTTGCTATCATAAATTAAAGAAGAGTGAACTAAGTAGAGAGATATACTACATTTATAGATTGGAAGACTCAAGATTGTTGAAAGCCAATTCTCCTTAAACTGATCTATAGGTGTAGTGCCATCTCAATCAAAATCCCAGCAGGCATTTTTGTAGAAATTGACAAAGCTGGTTGTTTAAAATGTTAAAACACATACACACACAACTGAACCTGTTGACTTGTATTTCAGTTGAAATTTGAAGACTTTTATAAATAATTGTATTTTATTCCCTAGAAATGGCATCATTGAGTAGGACAACTAGAAGCTGAAGCCAGAAAATGTGCTCCATTATTAATCCTTTTACCTCACATAATTTAATTAACTTCTTGGTTTTCAATTCCTTTATCTATTGAATACCTACCCTTTATACCTCACATGTATTTGTAGTAATAAAATGAGAATGAACTTTGATCACTGAAAATCAAAGATTTGAACTCAAATTCATGCATGTGCTTGACAAGTATCATAAATGAATGAAACAGGCAGAATACAAACTGTACAGAACTGACATACCATCTAAAGTGCAGGAAAAGATGTCAATTATTGCTTAGCTTTGACCAATTATTACCATGGAACAATCTTCATACTAACAGTGAGATCCCTGTGTTGCTAGATCATCCAACTTTTCAAGAAAATCTGGGGTTTTTTTATATAAAATATCTCATTTTAAAATGTGGGCAATCAATACAAAATGATTATATGTAATGTGGGCCAACAAAATGTGTCTAAAGGTTACATTCAGTGAGTGGGACCCAATTTATCTCCACAGCTATAAACCATTGTATAAATGTTGGGTATTATTAATATTCATAATGATAATGACATTCATAATGATAGCTATGCCAAACACATACATGGCTCTAAGCAACCTCAGAATATAGCTGATAAAACGTATGGATGTTCAGAGGGAGATCAATATCTAATGAGAGACATTTGAGCCCAGAAAGTGCATAGTATTATAAAGAAAATTAAACAGATTCCTAATTGCCAGGACATTTCCGAATTGGACCTACAAATAGTTGACTCCAATTTTCAATTGGTAAAGCAAGTTCTACAGAAAACAACATGTCATGGGACAAGAGGTGAGAGCTATCTACCATTGCTCAAGTAAACTATTCTACTGGAACAACCATATGTGCATCCCTAACTGGCTAACTTGTTTTGTCGAAGGTTGAGAAAATCACTGACATCACCAGTTTTCAACATTTCTCTTTTTGTCTGTTAGGTCAGACAGCTCAATATACAGGATCTCAATCATGATACTCATCTAATTTCTTTACTATTAATTTTCAGTTCTCTATCATGGTGATTGCATATAGGTTTTATTCTCCCTCCTCTGGTATTATAATCATTTAATGGGATGATTTCTTACTCATATTCTAGCTGCTGGAATAATTTTTTTGCATAATTCTTTTTTTAATAAGTGCAACATACTATGATCAAACTAGAATCCACCATTAAGTTGAGGGAAATTAGGTAAATGAGCAAAATCTATTAATCCATTCGGATAATCATTTAACAAACAACAAATGAGCACGTGCTTGTGCAAAACAATTGATTAACCCTTTTTTGCCTACACCTTCCTCTTGAAGAAAAAAAAGAGTGAGAGAAAAGGGAAGACGACGATAAGAGAGGGAGGGAATCAAGTTTCCCCAGTTTTCAAAAAATGAAACTGAAGGAGCACCTGGGTGGCTCAGTCGGTTTAGTGTCTGCCTTTGTCTCGAGTCATGATCCCAAGGTCCTGAGATCGAGTCCCACATCGGGCTCCCTGCTCAACGGGGAGCCTGCTTCTCCCTCTTCTCCCTGCCTGTGTTCTCTCTCATTATCTCTGTCTCTCAAACAAAATAAATAAATAAATCTTTTAAAAAAAATGAAACTGAAAAATGTCTCTTTAGTAAGTTGTAACTTTATAACAAGCAAATGGAAGATTTGAGACGAGAACATAACCTAGCATACAAATTCAAAATGGAAGCTGGAATCTTTGAGGTATTTATTAGACTTACTGCCTCATTAAAATGAAAATTTAATCACTGAAAGAAGACCCATGAACAATGTGGGAAATCAGAGTTTTCTACTTCTCCTACCCACTGCAGGAAGGAGTCCTAGATTAAATCCAAATAGCTTTAAGGAATGAATTTCAACTCAAGGGTAGAAAGTAACCAGCTAGCCACTGTTTTCTTACAGGAAGAAAATCTGTCAAGTGATCCTTTTTACTGTAGTTAAGTATGAAGTGCTAAATCCCACCCATCAAGGAGCATGACACTCACACTACTTACAGTCTATCCCAGGAGACTGGATTGTGAATCCAGAGTAACAAGGAGAGAGATTATAGTACTTGGAATTTCCCCAAGTTTCCCATTTGTAGATAGATCCTCAGGAGGCTCCCTTGCTCCCTGCTGTGTTCCTTTCTTCCCTCTGTGGGTTGGGGATTTATGAATATCAAAGTAAGGAGAATACAAATGAAAGGAACAGAGCAAAAGAGGCTAAGCATTTTTGCTATCAAAGTTAAAATGAAAAATCTTCATATATCAGAAGATCGAGAAGCAAGAGGAAGAGACTGGAAAAAAACAGAGAGCCCTCCTCTGGACGTTTGATTACTAAGTCAATTAAAAAAAAGATATATTAAGTCTGTTGATTATAGGATCTAATGTCATGAAAAAAGGATGCTATTTCTCAAACCCTTCAAAATATTTATACAATAGTACAGACACAGACATGTTGAATTGAGTTCTTTGAGAACACATTACACCATTCTCATACCTAAATGTACATTCTGTATTTTACATACATAGACTATTTAACCATCATTTCATCATTGTTGACCTAAAATGTAACAGAAGCCCCAAAAGAGTCTGATAAAACCTGAGGAAAAATATCAGTAAGGAATCAGTAAAGATGAACTATTTTTCCTGGTTGCAATGATTTTTTTCTCATTGACTTACTCAGAGAGCTTACCTAAATTAGTTTCCTTATCTGAAATATCCATTTTCAGTCTGTATTAATTAGGATAGCCTATTTGCTATAATGAATATACCCAAAATACATAATGACTCAAACACCATGTAAGTTATGTTTTGTTTTGTTCTTAATTTATGCTCACATAAAAGTACTTGACTAGTAAATACTTTGGTGGGGTTGCCCTCTTTCACACAGTTATTCATTGAACCAGACTGACAAAGCTCTGCTATTAGCAACACATGGCTGTCAAGGCCATTCTGGGATCATTGCTATTTCAGCTAGCTGAAAAGACAAAAGATTATGAGTTAACATACATGGAAGTTTTTTATGGGCCAGGCCTGGGAGTTGAACATATCACTTCTACTCACATTTCATTGACTAGAACTCAGTCATATAGCCACATATAACTGCAAGGGATCTGGGAAATACATTCTAGCTGTGTTCCCAGGGGGAAAAAAAAAAGGGAAACAGATTTATTGAGAAACCAGCACACAATGCCATCTCTTATCTATATGTAGGTTATCTAGATGTTTGGTAAATAGGATAAGCCATTTTATACTCCAGTGCTACACGTCATTCAATAAATACTTAACAAGGGGCACCTGGGTGGCTCAGTCGGTTAAGCGTCTGCCTTTGCCTCATGTCATGATCCCAAAGTCCTGGGATCTGGCCTGCGCTAGGCTCCCTGCTCTGCATCAAGCCTACTTCTCCTTCTGCCCCTCCCCCTGCTTGTGCGTGCTCTCTCTCTCAAATAAAAAAGTCTTTAAAAAAATAAGTAAATAAATACTTATCAAGAATACACTAAATATCTTTTCTATGCAGGCAAAGATTTTATGTGTAGGTGTATACTCCAGACTCAATGAAAAAATCAAGCCCAACAAGTCAAATTTATACTTAGAGAACTCAGAGTAACAAAAACTGATGTTTCCACACTGACTTTATGTTTTCTGACCAAAAGTACTTCTCAGAACTCCAGTCTGTAAAAAATAAAAAAAAGAGCCCTATGGGAGTTTTTATTCTATCAAAAATTGCATGGCCTCTTGTACTGATCATATTCTTGGTCATGGGCTCAGCCAGGACATTTTGAAGGACCACGGTGCTTTTGTTTGAAAGAACAGGAATAGAAGATGAGGCCATCATGGTTGGTTGATGTAGGAATACTTTCTTCACCTTGGAAGAAAGCAGTATATTTCAAATACACAGTGAGGGTTATATGTATATCAATGAAGTACAACTTTCAAGGAATAACATTTGTGAATCACTGAAACTTTCTATTTTATTTATTAACTTAAAAATAAAAAACAGAATTTCCAGGGAAGATGGCAGAGTAGGAAGATTCTAAGCTCACCTCATCCCACAGATAAACCCGGCAACATCCACACCCCTATAAATAACCCAGAAAATGACCCAAAGCCTGGCAGAACAGACTTTCCACAGCTAAATATAGAGAAGAGGTCCCATCAAAGAAGGTAGGAAGAGCAGGGATGGGGTCAGGAGCTAAATGGACCCATGAGATTAGATTGTCCATGAGAGGAAGGGAAAGTGGGGGCATGGAAAGGGGCAAAAAACAGAGCCTCACACCAGACATCCCAGACATGGGGAACCCACACAGGGAAGATAAATCCCCACAACATTTGCCTTTGAAAACCAAAGAGGCCAGACTTCACAAGTTCTTATAATCAGCGGGGCTTAACACCCGGAACTTTGAAAATCTCAGATTGAAGGTAATAGCAATATAGGCCTACCTCAAGAAGCAAGAAAAATCTCAAATAAACAACCTAGCCTGACACCTAAGGAGCTAGAAAAGAACAACAAACAAAACCCAAAACAAGGAGAAGGAAGGAAATAATAAATAGATCAGAAATAAATGAAATAGAAACTAAAAAACAACAGTACATATCAATAAAACAGGAGCTGGTTCTTTGAAAAGATCAACTAAATTGATAAATATTTAGCCAGACTCAGTAAAAAAAAAAAAAAAGAGAGAGAGAGAGACAGGGAGAGAAGAGAGAGAGAGAAAGGACTCAAATAAAATCACAAATGAAAGAGGAGAAATAACTGACACCACAAAAATACAAAGGATTATAAAAGAATATTATGAAAAATTATATGCCAACAAATTGGACAACCTAGAAGAAATGGATAAACTCCTAGAAACATATAACCTATCAAAACAGAAGCAGGAAGAAATACAAAATTTGTATTTGTACAGACTGATTACCAGCAATGAAATTGAATCAGTAATCAAAAAACTCCCAACAATGGGGCACCTTGCTGACTCAGTCAGAAGAACATGCGACTCTTGATCTCAGGGTCATGAGTTCAAGCCCCAGGTGGGGTGTAGAGATCACTTAAATAAATAAAATAAAATAAAATAAAAGTTTTTTAAGTCCCAACAAACAAAAGTCCAGAACCACATGGTTTCATAGGTGAATTCTACCAAAGTTTTAAAGAGTTAATACTTATTCTTCTCAAACCATTCCAAAAAATAAAAGAGGAAAGAAAACTTCCAAACTCATTCTATGAGGACAGCATTACCCTGATACCAAGAACAGATAAAGATACTACAAGGAAAGAGACCTACAGGCCAATATCTCTGGTGAGCATAGATGCAAAAATCCTCAACGAAATATTAGCAAACCAAATACAACAATACATCAAAAAAATCATTTACCACAATCAACATGGGACTTATTCCTGGGATACAAGACTGGTTCAGTATTTGCAAATCAATCAACCTGATATATCACATCAACAAGAGAAAGGATAAAAACCATATGATCATTTCAATTACTGCAGAAAAAGCATTTCACAAAGTACAACACATCCATTCATGATAAAACCCTCAACAAAGTAAGTTTAGAGGAAACATACCTCAACATAATAAAGGCCATTTATGAAAAACCCACAGATAACATCATACTCAGTGGTGAAAAACAGAGCTTTTTCCCTAAGGTCAGGAACAAGACAAGGATGTCCACTCTCACCAATTTCATTCAACATAGTCCTAGAAGTCCTGGCCACAGCAATTAGAAAACATAAAGAAATAAAGAGCATCAGGGTGCCTGGGTGGCTCAGTCGGTTAAGCATCTGCCTTCGGCTCAGGTCATGATCCCAGGGTCCTGGGATCAAGCAACGCATCGGGCTCCCCGCCCAGGCGGGAGCCTGCTTCTCCCTCTCCCTCTGCCTGCCACTCTGTCTACTTGTGCTCTCTATCTCTCTGTCAAATAAATCAATAAATAAAGTCTTTTTAAAAAAAGAGAGAAGAAATAAAGAGCATCCCAAATTGATAAGGAAGAAGTAAAACTTTCACTATCTACAGATCACATAATACCATATACAGAAAACCCTAAAGACTCCATGAGAAAAACAGCTAGAATTGATAAATGAATTCAGTAAGATCACCAGTTGCAAAATCAATATACAGAAATCCAATTGCATTTCTATACACCGATAGTGAAGCAGCAGAAAAAGAAATTTAAAAAGCCAATCCCATTTACAATTGCATCAAAAATAATAAAATACCTAGAAATAAACATAACCAAGGAGGTGAAAGACCTGTACTCTGAAACGATAAAACACTGATGAAAGAAATTGAAGATGACACAAATAGAAAGATATTGCATGCTCGTGGATTGGAAGAACAAATACTGTTAAAATGACCATGCTACCCAAAGAAATCTACAGATTTAATGCAATTCCTATCAAAATACAACAGCATTTTTCACAGAACTGGAACAAATAATCCTAAAGTTTGTATGGAACTACAAAAGACACTGAATAGCTAAAGCAGTCTTGAAAAAGAAGAACAAAACTGGAGGTATCACAATCTTAGATTTCAAGATACACTACAAAGCGGTAGCATTCAAAATAGTATGGTACTGGACAAAAACAGACACATAAATCAGTGGAACAGAATAGAAAACCGAGAAATAAACCCAGGATTATATTATATGGGAAAAACCACACAGCTATATGCAAAAGAATGAAGCTGGACCACTTTCTTACACAAAAAAATAGACTAAAAATGGATTAAGGACCTAAACGTGAGATCTGAAACCATAAAAATCCTAGAAAAGAGCACAAGCAGTAACTTCTCTGACATTGGCTATAACATTTTTATAGATATGTCTCCTGAGGTAAGGAAAACAAAAGCAAAAATGAACTATTGGGACTACATCAAAATAAAAACCTCCTGCACAGGGATGGAATCAATCAACAAAACTAAAAGGCAACCTGCAAAATGGGAGAAAATATTTGCAAATGACATATCCAATAAAGGGTTAGTATCCAAAATAGAGAAAGAACTTATATAACTCAACATGAAAAAACCAAATTATCCAATTAAAAAATGGGAAAAGAGATAAACAGACATTTCTCCAAAGACATGCTTCCAAGACATGTCTGATGGTCAACACAGACACATGAAAAGGTGTCCAACATCATTCATCGAGAGGGAAGTGCAAATCAAAACCACAATGAGATATCACCTCACACCTGTCAGAATGGCTTAAAACAAAAACACAAGAAACCAAAAGTGTCGTCGGTGAGGACGTGGAGAAAAAGAAACCCTCTTGCACTGTTGGTAGGAATGCAAACTTTTGTGGCCACTGTGGAAAACACTATGGAGTTTCCTCCAAAAATTAAAAAGAGAATTGCCATATGATCCAGTAATTCCACTATTGGACATTTACACAAAGAATACACAAACACTAAC
Source organism: Eumetopias jubatus (assembly GCF_037043125.1). Classification (NCBI taxonomy): domain Eukaryota; kingdom Metazoa; phylum Chordata; class Mammalia; order Carnivora; family Otariidae; genus Eumetopias; species Eumetopias jubatus. Next base: position 40,485,533 of record NW_028274818.1, read on the forward strand.
TCAAAAAGATATGCACTCCTATATTTATTGCAACATTATTTACAATAGCCAAATTAGGGAAGCAGCCCAAGTGTCCACAGATAGATATATGGATAAAGAAGATATGGTGTGTGTATAAATATACATATATGAAATATGGAATATTAGCCATAAAAAAGAATGAAATCTTGACATTTGCAACAACATGGAGAGATCTGGAAAGTATAATATTAAGTGATAAAAGTCAGTAAGAGAAAGACGAATACCGTATTATCTCACTCCCATATGGAATTTAAAGGAAAAAAAGAGACAAACCAAAAAACAGACTCTTAACTACAGAGAACAAAGAGATGGTTACCAGAGGGGAGGTGGGTGGGGGGATGGGTGAAATAGGTGACAGGGATTAAGAGTACACTTCATCCTGGTGAGCATTAAGTAACTATAGAATTGTTGAATCACTATATTGTAACATTGTTACAAATTATTCCTTAATTTGGCTATAACACTGTGTGTTTACTATACTGGAATTAACAACAGCAGCAACAGCAACAAAGCAGTGACCACAATTTTATAACTGACTAATGGGTCACAACTGAAGACTAAAAAACCTATAGTATGCACAATGGAACAAGGGCTTTGTATGTGTATGGAGTTAGCCTCTCATCCCTGGGGCAAGTTGACATGTTTTTAGTTTTCAATTTTTTCATTATAAGATGATTATTGGGTGATAGTATGTATTAAAAAAGAACTACTTTGTAATGTGGCTGGCGCATATAAGGTATTCAAAAGTGCCGGTCTCCCAGTCCATATTAGACTCTTCTTATTCTCTCCTCTTTTCAACATTTTGCTTTTGTTTCTACACTTTCTCACTGTGCTAGTGATATGGTAAACTAGGATTGGAAACAAGGATTATCACTGAGATCTAAAAACTAGATACTGTGGTCGGGCTTGTTGTCAGGATAATTATGGCAATTCCTATCTCAACTGTCCTGGTAGTTTTTCTCTTGAACTTCAACTGTTTTGTTTTTATTTTCTGGGCACTGAAGATCTTAAGTGAAACAGAGAATATATAAGGATCATAGTAGTCATTGGGGTTATGCACTGATATTTCAGGTGGTCTTCCACCCAGGCACATAGTAGGAGTTATGCTCCCTCTGTACCCCCTTTGAAGTAAATCTGAGTAGAGGTGACATGAGCTACTTCCCAATGGAAGCCTTTAAAATCTACCAACAATTTGCCCTTTCCTTCACATTATCACTATGACCAGCGACCTTTCACATGTGGAGGCTCCATCAGTTCCTCTCTGAGTGAAAACAGCTAGGACCAGAGGTCCCTACTCATCTGAAATGGGTTATAACATGAACTAAAAATAAATTTTAAGACCCTGAGAGTTGGGGGTTATTACCATAACATAGCCTAGTGTATTCTGACTGATTGAAAACATAATTTTCCCTTATTCATATAAGTAATTGTATTAAGCTGCCATAACAAAGTACCACAGACTGGGTGGCTTTACACAACAGAAACTTATTTTCTCACAAATCCGGAGGCTAGAAGTCTAAGATCAAGGTGTTGGCAGGGTTTGTTTCTTCTGGTGTCTCTCTCCTTGGCTTACAGAGAGGGCATATTTTCCCTGTGTCTTCACGGGGTCTTCCCTCTATACCTGTCTGTGTCCTAATCTCCTCTTATAAGGAGACCAGTCATACTGGACTAGGGCTCACCCTAAATGACCTCATTTTAATTCAAGGACCCCTTCAAAGACCCTATCTGCAAATACAGTCACATTCTGAGGTACTGGGGGTTAGGACTTCGACATGTGAATTTTGCAGGGACACAACTCAGCACATGACAGTAATGTCCGTCCACTTGGCCTAAGGTGCATTATTTTACATCACTTACCTTAAAACCAAGCAAAAATGTAAACCTTCATTGTTACCTCAAGTTTGACCAGGATCTGATAATTTGAGATGATACCCCAGGTATATCCAAACAAATTTAGTTTATCTATCAGTCTGGGTCCTAAAGACATAGGCATTTACTACTCCTTTTCATAGACCATCAATATCCAATAGTTGCATCCATCTAGATCCAAACCCACCAAAGAAATATGAATAACTAATCAAATAAAGGCTTTTTTTCTTCATTTCATTTAATAGAATGTAACTTCTAGGAAAGCAAGGACCTCGTTTTTTTTTGTTGTTTTTTTTTTTTTCATTGAACAAAGACTGTCTCATGGCAGGTACTCCTATGAATAAATAGATGAATTCATAAATGAGAACCAAATATTTAAAAGCTGCCACTGAATCGCTTTGTATAACCTGGGAATATTAGGTAGAACTTCCCCCAAATGATATTTTTATCTGAGGAGTAGGTATAAACATTAGAGATAATATGTCTCAAAAGGAAACATCCTTCTAAAATGTTAACACAAAGGGATGCCCGGGTGGCTCAGTCGGTTAAGCGCCTGCCTTCGGCTCAGGTCATGATCCCAGGGTCCTGGGATCGAGTCCCGTATCGGGCTCCCTGCTCCGCGGGGAGCCTGCTTCTCCCTCTGCCTGCAGCTCCCCCGGCTTGTGCTCTCGCTCCCTCTCTCTCGCCTATGCTCTCCCTCTGTAGCAAATAAATAAATAAAATCTTTAAAAAAAAACAAAATAAAAAATAAAATGTTAACACAAACAACTTCATGAATTCTTACCAAATCCTATCACTCCTCTTCTATCGATAATGGGTTCGATAACAAAGACTGTTGAAAGGATTGAAAGTAAAACAATTTCTGGTTCCGAAAAGGCAGCCGAATTCGGAGTATAGAAAGAATGTCAAAGAAAAGGAAGCAACAGTTGTCACTAGTAGAAGGACACTGTGTGGTAATAATTGCCACAATCCGTGGTACATCTTTGGCTGCTCCCAACGTCCATGCAACAGCTCTGAACCATGCCCATGGGCATTTCTCTGACCTTCTGGGTGGAGGAAGAGCAGCCCTCCCTGCCAATGCCACCATGGGAATGTGTTGGATTTTTTGTCATTTCAGATTTTTTTTTCATTTTAAAACTCCTACTATTTTACAAGTTTTAACTCATCAAAATGACTTGAATATGGAGGAGGCAGTATAGCATGATTTAAGAAAAGAACTGAACTAGGAGTCGGAAACCTGACTCCTAGGTTTCTGGTTCATCTCTGTGATAAGTTAGCTAAATGATCTTGAATGAGTCACTTAACCTCTCTGGGCCCCAATTTCATCACTCATAAAACCAGAAGCCCAACCCCAAAGCTACCGATGTTCTTCTTTGGTTGAAGTAATGCATGCAGGAGGGTAGAGCCTGGCTCTTTCGACCTCTTTGCCCTCAGATCTTCCCTCGGCACCACCAGTGTTCCATGGGGCCCCTTCTTGGAACCCAGTGGCTCCTCAGACCACTGAACACACCTTGTCTAGAAATTCTATATGGTCCTCTCACCCACTAAAATTCTGCAATCTATATGAGTTTTTCTCTTGTCATGAAGTTCATGAGTACAAGCTGAGGTCTATTTTATAGTCTGAAGAAACAATGTGACCTAATTTTAGGTGGGACACTACCTTATGCTTTTTCAAACATTTGGACATCCATCCTTCCGTTTCCCTAAAATTCATTCTGTTCCCTTTTATTCTCCCTTCATATAACACATTCCCTATTTCTGCCAGGAAAACTACTTTTCAACCTTAAAAACCCTGTTCAGGGTTTCCTACCTCTAGAGTAAGAATTCCCTGATTACCATTCAACTCTTTTCTGGTTCTCTGGGAAAATTCCTCCATTTTACTACCCCTCTTCCATGTCCATCCCTGTTGTTACAGGAACCTCACTGCCTTGTGATTATTTCTTTACATAACCACTGCCTTCCTCTGGCATGGGTCCTTAAAGGAAGAAACTATGTCATATTCATCTTTGTATCTCTATTCCTCACACCTAACACTGTGCTTAGTGGTTATCAATATGCATTCAAAAGAGATTTATTGGACTAAAGAGATAGTCTAGACACAAAGCAACTCTGTAACAGGAACACACAGAAGCCAGTTCAAGGTGAAGCTGAGTTCACGGAAGCCCCCATGTGGAGTCAAGTTCACTGATCTAACAACCACCAGATCTGATTTTTTTTCCTAATCAATTCAACATTAGGAAAGTGGGATGGGAATGGAGGTGGGTTAAGGAGAGATTTTTTAGCATTGCTAAATCAAATGTTAGAAAGAGTATTTTTCCTTGTAAAGTTTTGCTTTATTTATTCCCCTTTAGTCATTTTATTTCTGAGAAATTGAGAATTCTTATTTGAAGATATTTTTTTTTTCCTTGAGTACCCACCATGGCCTTGAGCATGATGTCCCAGAACAAACTATTCCCTAGAGAGACCTGAATGGGGAGACAGAAACGAGGTCATTTTCAAAACAGCTTCAAAAGTTAGCCTGCCCCCAAGTCTCTTCCCAGAAGCAAGACCCAAAGGCTAAAAAGGAGTGATCTAGGTTAAACCACTGATTCCCTAAATGTAGTTGCAGATCCTACATACTCATTGCTCATTATTAAAATATGGAATACATTGACTTTTATCTAGGGGTGAAGGGGAATGGGACCATAAAAGCATGCTATGAGTGTTCCTTACACCTTGCCTTTCACCTCATTAGAAAAGCAAAGCTAAAATTTAAAGTCCTTGACAGAAGCAGTTTGCCTGGGTACCCTTTATTTTAGTAGCCTATGATTTTTCAGTTTTACTAGCAGAGACAAGAATTAATTTGTTGAGGATAAAATGTCAAAACTGAAAACACTGCCACTGGTTCAGTCTGGACTGGCTGGTTTATCCATCATCTGAAAAGCAGCCACATCCTGGCAGCAGTATTCAGATCATTCAGTGACAAAGTCCTGACTTGTCTTGGAAATTAGGGGTGATCTAACAACAACCAGAGCTGTAATGAATGTGGTGACTTCACTTAAATAGGAAGCCCTGTGAAGAGTGGAGGATAAAGGCAGCCTGGTGGACACCAAATTTTATTTATTTTTAAATTTTTATTTAAATTTCAGTTAGTTAACATACAGTGTAATATTAGTGTCAGGTGAACAATATAATGATTCAACACTTCCTACAACACCCAATGCCCAATACAGCAAGTGCCCTTGTTAATCCACATCCCCTAATTTTACCCATCCCCCCACCCACCTCCCCTCTGGTAACTATCAGTTTGTTTTATATAGTCAAGAGTCTGTTTCTTGGTTTGCCTCTCTCTCTCTTTTTTCTTCCCTTTGCTCGCTTGTTTTGTTTCCTAAATTCCACATTTGAGTGGAATCGCATGGTATTTGTCTTTCTCTGGCTTATTTCGTTTAGCGTAATACTCTCTAGCTCCATCCATGTTGCTGCAAATGGCAAGATTTCCTTCTTTTTATGGCTTGGTAATATTCCATTGTATATAGATACCACAGCTTCTTTATCCATTCATCAGCTGATGGACACTTAGGCTGTTTCCATAATTTGGCTATTGTAGATAATGCTTCTATAAACATTGGTATACATGTAACCCTTTGAATTAGTGTTTTTGTATTCTTTGGGTAAATACCTAGTAGTGCAATTACTGGATCGAGGGCTAGTTTTATTTTTAACTTTTTTTTTAAGATTTTTTCTTTCTTTATTTGACAGAGAGAGACACAGCAAGAGAGGGAACAGAAGCAGCAGGAGTGGGAGAGGGAGAAGCAGGCTTCCCGCTGAGCAGGGAGCTCGATGTGGGGCTCAATCCCAGGACCCTGGGATCATGACCTGAGCTGAAGGCAGACGCTTAATGACTGAGCCACCCAGGTGCCCATCCTATTTTTTAACTTTTTGAGGAGCCTCCATATTGTTTTCCAGAGTGGCTGCACCACTTTGCATTCCCAACAACAGTGCAAGAGGGTTCTCCTTTCTCCACATCTTCGCCAACACCTGTTATTTCCTGTGTGGTTGACTTTAGCCATTCTGACAGGTATGAGGTGATATCTCATTGTGGTTTTGATTTGTATTTCCCTAATGATGTTAAGCATCTTTTCGGGTGTCTATTGTCCATCTGGTGTCTTTTTTGGAAAAATGTCTATTCATGTCTTCAGCCCATTTCTTAATTGGATTATTTGTTTTTTGGGTGTTGAGTTTGATAAGTTCTTTATAGATTTTGGATACTAATCCTTTATCAGATATGTCATTTGCAAATATCTTCTCCCACTCCATAGGATGCCTTCTAGTTTTGTTGTTTCCTTCGTTGTCACAGAAGCCTTTTATTTTTATAAATTTCCAATAGTATGTTTTTGCTTTTATTTCCCTTGTCTCAGGAGACATATCTAGAAAGAAGTTGCTATGGCCAATGTCAAAGAGGTTACTGCCTTTATTCTCCCCTAGAATTGTTATGATTTCAAGTCTCACATTTAGATCTTTAATCCATTTTGAATTTATTTGTGTATGGTGTAAGAAAGTAGCCCAGTTTCATTATTTGCATGTTGCTGTCCAGTTTTCCCAACACGATTTGTTGAAGAGACTGTATTTTTCCCATTAGATAGTCTTTCCTATTTTGTCAAAGATTAATTGGCCATGTAGTTATAGGTTTATTTCTGGATTTTCTATTCTGTTCTATTGATCTGTGTGCCTATTTTTAGGCCAGTACCATACTGTTTTGATTACTACAGACTTGTAATATAACTTGAAGTCCAGAATTGTGATGCCTCCACCTTTGCTTTTCTTTTTCAAGGCTGCTTTGGCTATTCAGGGTCTTTGGTGGTTCCATACAAATTTTAGGATTGTTTGTTCTTGCTCTACAAAAAATGCTGGTGGTATTTTGATAAAGATTGCATTAGATGTGCAGATTGCTTTGGGTAGTACATACATTTTAACAATATTTGTTCTTCTAGTCCATGAGCATGGAATGTCTTTCCATTTCTGTGTATCATTTTTAATTTCTTTCATCAGTGTTTTATCATTTTTCAGAGTACAGGTCTTTCACCTCTTTGGTTAGTTTTATTCCTAGGTATCTTATCGTTTTTGGTGCAATTGTAAGTGCAACTGATTCCTTAATTTCTCTTTCTGCTGCTTCATTATCGGTGTATAGAAAAGCAACAGACCTCTATACATTGATTTTGTATCCTGTGACTTTACTAAATTCATTTATCAGTTCTAGCAGTTTTTTGGTGGAGTCTTTCAGGTTTTCTATGTAGAGTATCATGTTCAGGCACCTGAGTGGCACAGTCGGTTGATCATCTAACTCATGGTTTCAGCTCAGGGCCATGCGATCGAGCCTCATGTCGGGCTCCATGCTAAGCATGGAGTCTGCTTACGATTCTCTCTCTCTCTCCCTCTACCTCTCCCTCCCACACTCGTGGTGTCTCTCTCTAAAAAAAAAATAATAATAAATCTTTATATAGAGTATCATGTCATCTACAAAGAGTGGAAGTCTGACTGCTTCCTTGCCAACTTGGATTCCTTTTATTTCTTTTTGTTGTCTGATTGCTGTGGCTAAACTTCCAGTTCCATGTGAAATAACAGCAGCGGGAGTGGACATCCCTGTCTTGTTCCTGACCATAAGGGGAAAGCTCTCAGTTATTCCCCACTGAGGATGGTATTAGCTGTGGGCTTTTCATATATGGCCTTTATTATGTTGAGGTATGTTTCCTCTAAACCTACTTGCTTCAGGGTTTTTATCATGGATGGCTGTTGTACTTTGTCAAATGTTTTCTAAGCATCTATTGAAAGGATCATATGGCTCTTATCCTTTCTTTTACTGATGTGGTGTATCACGTTGATTGATTTGCAAATATTGAACCACCCTTGCAGCTCAGAAATAAATCCCACTTGATTGTGGTAAATGACTCTTTTAATGTACTGTTGGATTTGGTTTGCTAGTATTTTATTGAGAATTTTTGCATCCGTGTTCATCAGGGATATTGGCCTGTTGAATTTTAGAGTCAGAAATAAACTGACAACAATATTTTGACCTCCTTATGCCTCGACCAGTGCAAAGTTGTAGGTAAGAAGTCAAAGCTAGGTGAATTAGGAACAGATATAGATCTTTCTATTGGAAACTGGAAATCTGCATGGATTGGGTAGGAGGAAAGCAGGTGACTATGATGAAATGCAATAACAGAGCATCAGAATATTCATTTGTCAATTTGGCTTCACTAAGTCTGATACCAATTTTTAAACTTTCTTATTTAAAAAAGAATACTTTAATCCATGCTAATGGTTTTGATTATAATTGTATCTGTGTCCCTTATATTAGTGGAAAAAGAGTGCCAGGCCCTCTACCAAGCTTTGAACATGGATTACTTCACTGAATCATCACAACAACCCCATGGTATGGGACTATTATTATGCCTGTTGTCCTGATAAGGCATAGAACTGTTAAGAAATTAATCCAATTTTTCCTTGGCTAAATTGCTTTGGAGTAAATACATTTAATAAAATTTATTTGGCATAAATAAATTAGACTCCAAAGTCAACACTTCATTACTTTCATAGGAAAAATGGGAAAGATACAGACTTTGTATGAATTTCTAAGGAACATGTGAAATGAATATTAGGAAAAATACATTTTCTTAGTGTTCTAAACATCTTCAAAGAGGGAATAACATAATTGGTCATAACCCCAAAAAATAAAAATTGAAATTTACTCTGCCAGTGTTGTTGTTTTTTTTTAAGATTTTATTTATTTATTTGACAGACAGACAGCAGAAGAAGGAACACAAGCAGGGTGAGTGGGAGAGGGAGAAGCAGGCCTCCAGCTGAGCAGGGAGCCCAATGCAGGGCTCGATCCCAAGGTCCAGGGATCATGACCCAAGCTGAAAGCAGATGCCTAACAATGAAGCCACCCAGGCTCCCCTGCCAGTGTCTTTTAAATACGTTGAGGAGACCCAAACTACAAAAATGATGGTATTTGTCTTACAACATCATGCAATACCAATGTAGACAAGGGTGTCATTTAAAGTAAGAAAAAGGGATGCCTGGGTGGCTCAGTCAGTTCAGCACCTGCCTTGGGCTTAGGTCATGATCCCAGGGTCCTGGGATCAAGCCCCGCATCGAGCCCTGCATCTGGCTCCCTGCTCAGTGAGGAGCCTGCTTCTCCCTCTCTCGCTCTCCCCGGTTGTGTGCTTCTATCAAATGAATAAATAAAATCTTTTTTTTAAAATTGTTATGGTTATGTTAATCACCATATATTACATCATTAGTTTTTGATGTAGTGTTCCATGATTCATTCTTTGTGCATAACACCCAGTGCTCCATGCAGAATGTGCCCTCTTTAATACCTATCACCAGGCTAACCCATCCCCCCACCCCCTCCCCTCTAGAACGCTCAGTTTGCTTTTCAGAGTCCATCGTCTCTCATGGTTCGTCTCCCCCTCTGAATTACTCCCCTTCATTCTTTCCCTCCTGCTATCTTCTTCTTTTCCTTTTTTCTTAACATATGTTGCATTATTTGTTTCAGAAGTAAAGATCTGTGATTCAACAGTCTTGCACAATTCACAGCACTCACCATGGCACATACCCTCCCCAATGTCTTATCACCAGCCACCCCAGCCCTCCCAGCCACCACCACTCCAGCAACCCTCAGTTTGTTTCCTGAGATTAAGAATTCCTCATATCAGCGAGGTCATATGATACATGTCTTTCTCTGATTGACTTATTTCACTCAGCATAACACCCTCCAGTTCCATCCATGTCGTTGCAAATGGCAAGATCTCATTCCTTTTGATGGCTGCATAATATTCCATTTTGTATATATACCACCTCTTCTTTATCCATTCAACTGTCAATGGACATCTTGGCTCTTTCCACAGTTTGGCTATTGTGGACACTGCTGCTATAAACATTGGGGTGCACATACCCCTTCAGATCCCTACATTTGTATCTTTGGGGTAAATACCCAGTAGTGCAATTGCTGGATCGTATGGTAGCTCTATTTTCAACTGTTTGAGGAACCTCCATACTGTTTTCCAGAGGGGTTGCACCAGCTTGCATTCCCACCAACAGTGTAGGAGGGTTCCCCTTTCTCCACATCCCCGCCAACATCTGTCGTTTCCTGACTTGTTAATTTTAGCCATTCTGACTGGTGTGAGGTGGTATCTCATTGAGGTTTTCATTTGGATTTCCCTGATGCCAAGTGATGTTGAGCACTTTTTCATGTCATCTGTCTGTTGGCGATTTGGATGTCTTCTTTGGAAAAATGTCTGTCCCTGTCTTCTGCCCATTTCTTGATTGGATTATTTGTTCTTTGGGTGTTGAATTTGATAAGTTCTTTATAGATTTTGGATACTAGCCCTTTATCTGATATGTCATTTGCAAATATCCTCTCCCATTCTGTTGGTTGTCTTTTGGTTTTGTGGACTGTTTCTTTTGCTGTGCAAAAGCTTTTTGTCTTGATGAAATCCTAAAAGTTCATTTTTGCCCTTGCTTCCCTTGCCTTTGGCGATGTTTGTAGGAAGAAGTTGCTGCGGCTGAGGTCGAAGAGGTTGCTACCTGTGTTCTCCTGTAGGATTTTGATGGACTCCTGTCTCATGTTTAGGTCTTTCAACCATTTGGAGTCTATTTTTGTGTGTGGTGTAAGGAAATGGTCCAGTTTCATTCTTCTGCATGTGACTGTCCAATTTTCCCAACACCATTTGTTGAAGAGACTGTCTTTTTGCCATTGGACATTCTTTCCTGCTTTGTCAAAGATGAGTTGACCATAGAGTTGAGAGTCCATTTCTGGGCTCTCGATTCTGTTCCATTGATCTATGTGTCTGTTTTTGTGCCAGTACCATACTGTCATGATGATGACAGCTTTGTAATAGAGCTGGAAGTCTGGAATTGTGATGCCGCCAGCTTTGCTTTTCTTTTTCAATATTCCTCTGGCTATTCGGGGTCTCTTCTGGTTCCATACAAATTTTAGGATTATTTGTTCCATTTCTTTGAAAAAAGTGGATGGTATTTTGATGGGGATTGCATTGAATGTGTAGATTGCTCTAGGCAGCATTGACATCTTCACAATGTTTGTTCTCCCAATCCATGAGCATGGAAAGTTTTTCCATTTCTTTGTGTCTTCTTCAATTTCTTTCATGAGTATATTATAGTTTTCTGAGTACAGATCCTGTGCCTCTTTGGTTAAATTTATTCCTAGGTACCTTATGGTTTTGGGTGCAATTGTAAATGGGATCGACACCTTGATTTGTCGCTCTTCTGTCTTGTTGTTGGTGTATAGGAATGCCACTGATTTCTGTGCATTGATGTTATATCCTGCTATTTTTCTGAATTCCTGTATGAGTTCTAGCAGTTGTGGGGTGGAGTCTTTTGGGTTTTCCACATACAGTAGCATATCACCTGCAAAGAGTGAGAGTTTGACTTCCTCTTTGCCGATTTGGATGCCTTTGATTTCTTTTTGTTGTCTGATTGCTGTGGCTAGGACTTCTAATACTATATTGAATAGCAGTGGTGATAGTGGACATCCCTGCCACGTTCCTGACCTTAGGGGAAAAGCTCTCAGTTTTTCCCCATTGAGAATGATATTCACTGTAGGTTTTTCATAGATGGCTTTTATGATATTGAGCTATGTACCCTCTATCCCTATACTCTGAAGAGTTTTCATCAAGAAAGGATGCTGTACTTTGTCCAATGCTTTTTCTGCATCTATTGAGAGGATCATATGATTCTTGTTCTTTCTTTTGTTAATGTATTGTATCATGTTGATTGATTTGTGGATGTTGAACCATCCTTGCAGCCCAGGGATAAATCCCACTTGGTCATGGTGAATAATCCTTTTAATGTACTGTTGGATCCTATTGGCTAGTATTTTGGTGAGAGGTTTTGCATCCATGTTCATCAAGGATATTCGTCTGTAATTCTCCTTTTTGATGGGGTCTTTGTCTGGTTTGGGGATCAAGGTAATGCTGGGCTCATAAAATGAGTTTGGAAGTTTTCCTTCCATTTCTATTTTTTTGGAACAGTTTCAGGAGAATAGGTATTAATTCTTCTTGAAATGTCTGAAAGACTTCCCCTGGGAAGCCATCTGGCCCTGGGCTTTTGTTTCTTGGGAGATTTTTGATGACTGCTTCAATTTCCTTAGCGGCTATAGGTCTGTTCAGGTTTTCTAATTCTCCCTGGTTCAATTTGATACATCTCTAGCAATGCACCCATTTCTTCCAGGTTATCTAATTTGCTGGCATAGAGTTGCTCATAATATGTTCTTATAATTGTTTGTATTTCTTTGGTGTTGGTTGTGATCTCTCCTCTTTCATTCATGATTTTGTTGATTTGGGTCATTTCTCTTTTCTTTTTGATGAGTCGGGCCAGGGGTTTATCAATCTTGTTAATTCTTCCAAAGAACCACCTCCTAGTTTCATTGATCTGTTCTACTGTTCTTTTGGTTTCTATTTCATTGATTTCTCCTCCGATCTTTATTATTTCTCTTCTCCTGCTTGGTTTAGGCTTTATTTGCTGTTCGTTCTCCAGCTCCTTTAGGTGTAGGGTTAGGTTGTGTATTTGAGACCTTTCTTGTTTCTTAAGAAAGGCTTGTATGGCTATATACGTTCCTCTTAGGGCTGCCTTTGCTGTATCCCAAAGATTTTGAACAGTTGTGTTTTCATTTTCATTGGTTTCCATGAATTTTTTTTAATTCTTCTTTAATTTCCTTGTTGACCCATTCATTCTTGAGTAGGATGCTCTTTAGCCTCCATGTATTTGAGTTCTTTCCGTCTTTCCTCTTGTGATTGAGTTCTAGTTTCAAAGCATTGTGGTCTGAAAATGTGCAGGGAATAATCCCAATCTTCTGGTACCGGTTGAGACCTGATTTGTGACCTAGGATGTGATCTATTCTGGAGAATGTTCCATGGGCACTAGAGAAGAATGTGTATTCCGCTGCTTTGGGATGGAATGTTCTGAATATGTCTGTGAAGTCCATTTGTTGCAGTGTGTCATTTAAAGTCTTTATTTCCTTGTTGATCTTTTGCTTAGATGATCTGTCCATTTCAGTCAGGGAGGTGTTAAAGTCCCCCACTATTATTGTATTGTTGTCAATGTGTTTCTTCGCTTTTGTTATTAATTGGCTCATATAATTTGCTGCTCCCATGTTAGGGACATAGATATTTACAATTGTTAGATCTTCTTGTTGGTTAGACCCTTTAAGTAGGATATAGTGTCCCTCCTCATGTCTTATTACAGTCTTTGGTTTAAAATCTAATTTGTCTGATATAAGGATTGCCACCCCAGCTTTCTTTTGGTGTCCATTAGCATGGTAAATCGTTTTCCACCGCCTCACTTTCAATCTGGGGGTGTCTTTGGGTCTAAAATGAGTCTCTTGCAGACAGCATATTGATGGGTCTTGTTTTTTAATCCAATCTGATAGCCTGTGTCTTTTGATTGGGGCATTTAGCCCATTTACATTCAGGGTAACTATTGAAAGGTATGAATTTAGTGCCATTGTATTGCCTATAAGGTTACTGTTACTGTATGTTGTCTGTGTTCCTTTCTGATCTATGCTGCTTTTAGGCTCTCTCTTTGCTTAGAGGACCCTTTTCAATATTTCTTGGAGGGCTGGTTTTGTGTTTGCAAATTCCTTTAGTTTTTGTTTGTCCTGGAAGCTTTTTATCTCTCCTTCTATTTTCAATGACAGCCTAGCTGGATATAGTATTCTTGGCTGCATATTTTTCTCGTTTAGTGCTCTGACGATATCTTGCCTGTCCTTTCTGGCCTGCCAGGTCTCTGTGGATAGGTCTGTTGCCAATCTAACATTTCTACCATTGTAGGTTACATATCTCTTCTCCCGAGCTGCTTTCAGGATTTTCTCTTTGTCTCTGTGACTCGTAAGTTTTACTATTAGATGTCGGGGTGTTGACCTATTATTATTGATTTTGAGAGGGGTTCTCTGTGCCTCCTGGATTTTGATGCCTGTTTCCTTCCTCACATTAGGAAAGTTCTCTGCTATTATTTGCTCCAATATACCTTCTGCCCCTCTCTTTCTTTTTCTTCTGGGATCCCAATTATTCTAATGTTGTTTCGTCTTATCGTATCACTTATCTCTCGAATTCTGCCCTTGTGATCCTGTAGTTGTTTCTCTCTCTTTTTCTCAGCCTCTTTATTTTCCATCATTTGGTCTTCTGTATCACTGATTCTCTCTTCTGCCTCATTTATCCTAGCAGTTAGTGCCCCCATTTTCGATTGCACCTCATCAATAGCCTTTTTGATTTTGACTTGGTTACATTTTAGTTCTTTTATTTCTCCAGAAAGGGTTTCTCTAATAACTTCCACGCTTTTTTCAAGTCCAGCTATTGTCTTTAAAGTCATGATTCTGAACTCTAGGTCCGACATCATACTAATGTCCATGTTGAGTAGGTCCCTGGCTGACGGTACTACCTCTTCTTCTCTTTGCTGAGGTGATTTTTTTCGTCTTGTCATTTTGTCCAGAGGAGAGTAGATGAATGAGAGAACAAAATGCTAACAGGTTAACAACGTCCCCAGCAAATATACTCTATACAAATCAGAAAAGACCTGAAACCAGGGGAAAAGAAAGAGAAAGAAAGAAAAAAGAGAAAAGAAAGAGAAAAACAAAAACAGAACAATACAAAAAAAGCAGAATATGATCAAATATGATCAGGCTAGTGCATAGATCAGTGCAACACACTAGATTTGGGGCGTATTTTGGTCTGTTAGAAAAAAGTGCCTCCTGAAATTTTAAAGGAAGAAAGACATATATGTACAAAATAAGGGGTGATACAATGAAGGGATGGAAGATGACTGTAAAGATGAAAATTATAAAAGATTTTATAAAAGGAATTGATAAGATAAGGTGTTTGAAAAAAGAAAGAAGAAGATTTAAAAAAAAAGAAAGAAAAAAGGGAGAGAATGTGATCAGGCAGGAGACTAGAACAAAGCCATACACTAGTGATTTAGGGTATATTTTGATCTGTTAGAAGAAACTGTATCTCAAAATTTTAAAGAGAGAACAACTTATATATATATGCCAAAAATGAGGGTAACTACTATGAAGGGATAAAATATGACTCTAAAAATGAAAAATAAAAAAATGTTTTTTTTTTAAAGGGATTGATAAGATGTTGGTTGAAAAAGGGAAAAAGAAAAAAAAACAGTTAAAAAATTAACTTTGATGAAATAATGAATCATGGTAAAAAACAGCCATGAATTCTATGTGCAGTATTCCCCTAGCGCTGGAGTTCTCCCGTTCCCCTTGATCAGTAAACTTGGTCTTGGCTTGCTGGCTGTTCATGCTGATCTTCGCGGGGAGGGACCTGTTGCCGTGGTCCCCAAATGTCTTTGCCGGAGGTGGAATTGCCCCGCCCTTGTCATCCGGGCTAAGCAAGCTGCTCGGGTTTGCTCTCAGGAGCTTTTGTTCCCTGCAAGCTCTCCGTACAGCTTTGGAGGACCAGGGCGAAAATGGTGGCCTCCCAATCTCCACCAGGAGGAGCTGAGAACTCGGGGCCCCGCTCCTCAGTGTGCCCCCAGAGAAAAGCAGTCACTCCCGTCTCCCTGGTCTCCGGCTGCACTCTGTGCTCTCCTGGCCTGTGACTGAGCATTTCTATCTCTGGCACCCGACCCCGTGTGGAGTCTCCAAACCCAGCAGATCCCTGCGGTGCGTTCCCGCGCCACTCCTCCCCGGGGGGGAAGGGGAGTCTCCCCGGATCTGCTGTTTGTTGGGTCCCTGCTGCAGGAGCAGTGGCCCGACTGGGCTGCGGATCACAGTTTATGGCAACCCGACCTGAGAGCCCGCGCCTCGGCTCCATCTCTGCAGCCAGCTTCCCCGCTCCGATACCTGGGAGCTCTGCTGCACTCGGGCACCCCCGGTCTTTCTGTGACCCCGAGGGTCCTGAGACCACACTGTCCCGGGAGGATTCCACCCCCCGCTTAGCCACTGGAGCGACATCCCTCAGCAGAGCTGACTTCTAAAAATTCTGATTTTGTGCTCCGCGGCTCTATCACTTGCCAGAAGCGGCCGACGGAGGCCCCCTCCCCTGCCATCTATCCTCCCGAATGTTGCCTCAGATTCACTTCTCCGCACGTCCTACCTTCCAGTAAGTGGTCGCTTCTCTGTTCAGAGTTGTTGCTACTCTCTTCTTCCATCTCCTGTTGCGTTCGTAGGTGTTGAGAATGGTTTGATCCCTATTCTGCTGAATTCCTGAGACCAGACGAAATCTAGGTCTCCTACTCCTCTGCCATCTTGCTCCGCCCACTCCAATAAAATCTTTAAAAAAAATAAAGTAGGAAAAAATTTTCCTCTCAGAAAATATACTAACACTGTGTGTACATCTGAAGCTCTCAGTAAGACTGACGGTAGATATATGTGAGGGGCTGTATGTGTCCCCCCAAAATTCACATGTTGAAGCTCCAACTCCCAGTGTGGCTATATTTGGTTTTTTAAATATATATTATATCATATTAAATATTATTATGAATGTATATATTAAATATAATATTTATTATAGGGCATTAGTTCACATGATTATGGAGACTGGCAAATCCAAAATCTGCAGGGCTGATTTCCAGTGTGACTGTATTTGGAGATGGAGCCTCCAAGGAAGTAATTAAAGTTAAATAAGTTCATAAGGGTGGAGTCCTGATCCGATAAGATTACATTCCACATAAGAGGAGGCACCAGAGAGGTCAAAGGAAAGGCCATGTGAGGACAAGGCAGCCATCTACAAGCCAGGAAGAGAGCTCCCACCAGTAACACGTGATCTTGGATTTTCCAGCTCTCAGAATTGTGAGATGAATTTTTATGGTTTAAGCCACCCAGTTTGTGGCATTTCATTATAACAGCCTGAGCAGACTAATACAACATATTTGGAGAAATCACATTTTCAAGTTTTTAGTTTAATATTTTTTGTTAGTCATTCTTTTTGTTTGCTTCTAGCAGAGGTAGACGTTGGTAGCAAGTCTCAAAAATCTAAGAAATATCAAAGACCAAATAAATAATACTCTGTATTAATTCATTTTTTCTATAATTTTGGAAAAGAACGTCATGTTTTATTTCATGTCAGTAAATTTTATTCAGTTCCTGGAATACTACTGTCTCCTAGGGGATGACCAGGACCCAC
Source organism: Eumetopias jubatus (assembly GCF_037043125.1). Taxonomy (NCBI): domain Eukaryota; kingdom Metazoa; phylum Chordata; class Mammalia; order Carnivora; family Otariidae; genus Eumetopias; species Eumetopias jubatus. The sequence goes on from NW_028274818.1 coordinate 40,502,554, forward strand.
TGGACAGACAAGAAATGTCTTCAGCATTGTTAGTTTGAGAATACCTTCTGCTATGAATGTTTTTGTGTTTTTAAATTGTTGGTTTGTTTTGGAAAATAATTTATAAATAACCAATATTTACTGGAAATGTCTAGGGAATAAATTCACCCTTGATACCACTATACAGACATGTTGTTAACAATCTAGAAGAATTATAGTCAACAGATATGTATCCTGTTTATATTATCCTTCTTTATAGAGGACATAGATACTTCAGAGCATGGGTTTAGAGAATCTGAATCCATGCTGGGCTCGGTCACAAACTCTGTCAATTCAAGGAAAGATGCTCCTCCTGATCTCAACAGAGAAATAATAGGAATCTATATTGCCTACCAATTCGGGGACTTGCCATATAAATGTATTTTTACATGATACTAGAGCTTGAGCTCTCTCAAAAAGGGAATAATGTGAATGTCATGTTATAATCAGTATCAGGCAGCCCCTAAAGTAGGTAGAACAGTATGATTTTTGTGGAACCCAACTCATTTCATTTATAGGTCTAAAATAATTAAAAAAAAAAAAAAAACTCAACAGGAATACTGAAATTTTCCAGAGCTGAACTCCTAACCCATTAATCAATTTACTCAACATGGATGTAGCACCAACTGTGTAATCATAGCAACCATAATCTTACTTGGTACTATTTATGGGAATGGAAGAAATGGAAAAATTGAGAACCTGGTTTACTGCCTGACCTACTGGATCTTTATATATTTTCTTCTGTTTACTCCCCAATTAAGTATCTTTGGAATTAAAGATCAGCTCGAATTCTCCCCATTCCTGGGAGTCTGAGAGAAAGAACACTCTAGGCATATCAGTCAATGTCCATTCAGGAAAACTAACCACTCCAGAGGTTTCAAACAGAGGGCTTTAATGCAGGGAGTTGGCTATAATGACATAAGACAGGTGGTACGGGCACAAGAGAGGGGTGGACAGTGGCAGCAGAGGAGTGCGGCTACCACCACTGCTGCTACCTCAGACTACTGCTACGGTAGTGGGGAAAGAAGCCCGGAGACGGCAGGTCCACGAATGAGCCCATACCCACTGTCATGGCGACTGCGAAAGGCGCTGTTCCTTCTGATGTTGGAGCTGCTCAGCCACCACCTAGCGACAACCCAGGTACTTACATCACCGCTGAGGAGCTCTCTCTCCTACTGCAGCTCCTCTCCCAGGTGCTTCGAAAAGCACGGGGGGAAATGGCTTCCTTCTTCCTCCTGCCTACCAATCCCCTACCAAGACGTCATGCAGAATCATCCATAAACCAGGTCTCCATTTTTCTTCTTCTACCAATTGATCAGAGGAAGGAAGTCAGAAGCTGCTTCTCAAAGGGAGAGCACTTGCTTGCAGAAGAGGCCATGACTTTGCTCCAAACTACCCATGAAATGTGAGGCACGGATTGAGAGATGATAGCAACAAAGCACAAGTAGGAGTTATAGAAGTCTGAGCTGCTGGTCATACAACTTGTATTTTTAGGATCTGATCAAGTCTAATCTCATGTACCCTGCTTCCACTTAATGACAGAACACTGCTGCCATACACCTGTTTAAGGCTTGGTGGATCAGGTAATACCCAGTTTATAATGGGCAGTTGGGAGAGCGAATGATCAAGCACTGGTTTTCACCAGGGCCCAAAAAGCAGACCAGGAACTGTTTCTAGAGAGACAGTGGTAGTTCGTAAAAAAGGGGATAGCTTTTCCCCAAGAGCCTCAGGATCGGCCATAGAAGTTCCTGTTAGAGCATGTCAGAACTCCCACAGAGCATCTTAATTTGTGATAAGACACTTGGACAACCACTGAATCTGCTGGTTATAAAAGCCAAACCGCAGAGCCTTGAGCCCCACTATTTGGTAGCCTTGCAGTTTACTCAGTAAGTACTCAAAACTCAGTTAAGTACTAAATAAGCACACTGAAACATATTATTTATCCCAACAATGCAAACAAGAACACAAAGCATTGGATCTCTTTTATAGTGGTGAGTAGCACAAGGTGCAGCAACTTGTCTTTTTTATTTGGAGAAGATGCCCCAGAAGATTGGACTCTTCAAATTCCACCAAGGTGCCAGAACTTGGAATTTTCAATGAGGCTTATTTCCCACCTTCTCCCACACACATGTGATTTTCAAAGGCAGTAATTCTCAAACTTTAATGTTCATCAGAACTATCCTCAGGGATTGTTAAAATACAGATTATTCCACCCCTAATTTCTGACATAGTCGGTTTTGGATGGGGCTGAGGCTAGAAAATTTGCTTCAACACATTCCCAGGTAGCATTGATGCTGCTGGTCCAGGGCCCATGGTTTGTGAATCAATTTTTAAGTCATCGAGAGTAGTTGTTAACTTCCCAGTCACCAGGATCAATTAGCTTCCTACAATCTACGCAATGAATCATCATTATGTTCCATGGAATGTTGAGATAATCAAGGTCCTCAGACTAGATTATGATGAAGAGAACATGAGAATTAACAAAGCCTTGAGTTAAGATATACTTCTGTCCTTGCCAGATGGAAGCGAAATTGGTATAGAAAGGGGGAAAAAACTTTTTTTGCCAGGTCAATAAATTATATAACATGTTCCAAATGCTACACTGATCTTTTTTCTGCATCCTGTATTTAAAATTGGTATTTATAATTGAATTATTTATCACCTGATCACATTTATAGAATTCCACATTCTCCAAGATCCATCTGCCTTCTTCACAAAAGACAGTATTAATTAGGTTGGTGACAAGAATCAATACTTCTACATTTTTCAAATTTTTGATGGTGATATTAACCTCTATGACTCCCCTCATGGATGAGATATTGCTTTTAGTTTATATCTTGGTCAGGATGGGAAGTTTTAAGGGCTTCCATTTGGTCCTGTCTATAATAATGGCCCTTGATCCACAGTGAGCATTCTACCTATTGCCAAAAATGTCATTTCAACTAAGCATGTGAAAACTGTGAAAAGCACAATAACATGGTTTCATGGGTCTATTGGACCCACTGTGAGATCTAATCAGCCCCAAATACCATACATTTTTACTGGTTTTTGACATCACCAGGGATTAGCAATTCAGAGCCATTGATCTATAATGCTATAAAATCTGGGTATTTGCCTTTCCTCAGTACACAGTCATCTTGGCAGATGGAGTCAGATTCCTTTGGGGAAGGATTTGAAGAAGATTTACATTATTTACTTATTACAGTGTCCCAGGGAATTTCTTCAAGGATACCCAATTTTCCCTTCATTTACGTAAGCCTGAGTCTTTGAACTGCCTCATGCCTAGAAACTGAGAGACAGAACACAACTTTCTTTGTGCAGACTCAAACCAGTATTTTCTCCCTAGTCCTAGAGTTTTATCAATTATAAGGTAGGCTGCCAATATATTTTATACTTTGGGGTGCCTGGGTGGCTTAGTCGGTTAATCATCCAACTCTTGGTTTGGGCTCAGGTCATGATCTCAGGGTCATCAGATCAAGCCCCAAGTCACACTCTGCACTCAGTGTGGAGTCTGTTTGAGATTCTGTCTCTCTCCCTCTGCCTCTCCCCCCACTCACGTGTGTGCTCTCTCTCTAAATAAACAAATATATAAACAAATCTTTAAAAATACATATATTTTATATATTACGGACTTTTTTTAAAATTAGCAATTGCCCTCTCTCTCTCCCTCTCTCAAAAAAAGAAAAAAAGGGGTGGGGGGAACCTGGGTGGCTCAATCAGTTAAGCATCCAACTCTTGGTTTTGGCTCAGGTCATGGTCTCAGGGTTGTGAGATTGAGCCTCCATCAGGCTGCACACTGGGCATGGAGCCTGCTTAAGATTCTCTCTTTCCCTCTCCCTCTGCCCCTCCTCCCTCCATTCACGAGCACATGCAAGCTCTCTCTTGCTTGCTCTCAAAAAAAAAAAAAAAGATTAGCAATTTCCAAGAATCTCAGCAAGCTGAAACTGATTGCCACTGTAGCCCCACATGCAAATATACCTAGCAGTTAAGCACTGTTATATGGCCTCTGCCTCAGCCATTTGGGTTCCCATCATCCCCACTGAACAAGAGGGTCCATTAAATTCAGCTCTTTTGAGCTATCCACTGCAAAGCCATTACCACAATATACTCTAGTTTTTTCCAACATAAGATGACAAAATGCTATCATTTTTTTTTTTTAATGTTCATCCTTTGAAACATTCTGGGATCTGTTTCTACTTAAAGGTCAGTGTTAAGGACAGATCATGAGGGAAAAAAAGCAGCGGAGTCCTGGGGGGGCGGGGGGTAACTGCTGGCTGTTCAGGAGAGGAAAAGGTAGATTTCTGATAAGGGAGGAGGAGCTGCTTCTGAAAACAAAGGGTTTTCAGGTGGTTTTAGGGATTCAGGTTTCTTAGGCTCATCTGAACACTCTCAAATGTCCCCATTCCCATTCTAGTTCTCAGGTCCCCTTCCTTACCAACCAACACCCCAACGGTAAGACAGTTGGGGAAGTAGTGAATTCTAATTACATTGCACTTGTGCAGCACACAGGACAAATTTGGGGTCTGATTCCCAGATGCATCAGTCCTAAGTTTATATGCTACAAGAAATAGAAGATTCTTTCTGAGCTATCAGTAAAGATCTCTGGTTCTCTAAACATGGAGCTGAGAGTTTAAAATACTGAGCTTTTTATTTTCTTTCTATAACTCTCCGGTGAAGTCAGAAGCAGCCAGCAAACCCTAGAATCCTTGTCATCATCACTTCTAAGCTGGTCACAATAGACAGTCATCTTCCTGAAGTTCTGCCTTTAAGAAACAATTTATCCCAGGCCACTACAAGTTACAGATTCTGAGTATTTCATTTTCCTTTGTCATTTGAGGTTATTTCATGGTCAAGCACCATCTAGTCAATAACAGATTCCATCCTTGAGGTTTTGTTTTCTAGGATCACAACTGATACTATGTATTATATCTAAACTAGTCAGAAAACAAAACTCGCTTTAGATTTATCAAACAGAAAAAAGATTTAGTGAAGGGAGTTTGTTATAAAGGTATTGGGGGGGGTGCCTGAGTCAGTTGAGCATCCTAAATCTTGATTTCAGCTCACGTCATGATCTTGGGATTCTGAGATCAAGCCCCACCATTGGGCTCCACACTCAGCACAGAGTCTGCCTGTCTCTCTCCCTCTGCTTGTGCTCTCTCTAAAACAAATAAAAACCTTTTTTTAAAGGGTATTTGAGGGGATGGAAGAGCAAAAAGGAGAAAGGAGTTACTTAAAGATCAGGATGCTGCTATTGCTTCTAAACCAAAATCTGGTATGAACTTCAGAGGTACTGACGTACTGCCACTGCAGTTGAAATTGCACAACCACAGCTGAAGAGGAATCCAGCAGCCTGCCGTACTGTGGAGAGCCACACTCTCCAGGCGGCTGCAGCTGTTGCCTGAGCACCACCAGAAGCAGGGAATTAAAAGGAGGAGGAGGGGGAGAGGAGGGGGGGAGGAGGAGGGAAGAGAGGGGAAGGGACGGGGAAGACAGGGAGGAAGAGATGGGGAGTGGAAGGAGGGGGAGGTGGGAGGAGGGGGAGGATTTCCCCTTCTTCCCAACTTCCAGTTTTTCATTCATACCTCCCATTGCAAGACCCAACTAAAAGCTAGCCTGTAAAGTAGTCTTAGAAGTAGAGGTATGCGGTTTTCAGACTTCTATATCATAGCCCCTGCCCATCCAAGGGCAAGAGAGTTGGAAATTGAGCTGTTCAACAGGAGAGTAATGACCAATAGCACAGGAATTCTACTCATATATGTTAGCTCATATCCTTCCCATGACCATACCCATGATGGACATGCTATAAAGTCCTATCTTCAATATTCTGACAGTCCTCTTTGCCTGGAGCAAGGCAGGATGGAAGTTAAGAGAAAAGTTGAGCAAGTAGTATGAAAGTGTAAGATATTCTGGTATTTTTCAGGTAATGAAATTTCTATTTAAATGCATGCCTGTAAATAACCAGGAAAAACTTTATCAATATCATCAGTGCAATGTCTTAAATAAGCACCTTTCGTGATAATGAATATTTCCTGGATACCCACTGAAGCATATTCTTCTATTAAGTGGTGTTTTGTGACAGAGAAATAAAACAAAATGGTTGCTATAGATTAACTTTTATGAAGCATAAGCCTCTGCTTCCCAATTCTGGTCATTAATGCCTGTCAGTCAGGCATCCCATATCCTAAGTGATTTGGCTAAAATAACATCTGACAAAATTCATGTCACTTTTTCTGTGTGTGTCCAAAGATGACTAATACCTTAATCAATCACATTATATAAATTCTTTCTTTCTTTACAGACATGAAAATATGATTTCTGTGCTGTGATACAGAGAGTAGATAACTTTATAGTTTAACAGGAAATCATAGATCTCTGACTCAAGAGTTGCCAGAATTTGCAATCAGTTAGACTTTAGAGATATAAAAATAGTCCGGTTCACTATATTAAAAGCATATGCTGTTCTGATCAGATGAGATCAAATGGGCACAAAATCTTTACTCAAATATCATATACAGTTTAATTTGTCAAAAATCCATTTAGAGTTCAAAAGCAAAAAATTTTCTTTTTTTTTAATTTAAATTCAATTAGCCTACATATAGTAGTACATCATTAATTTTTGATGTAATGTTCAGTGATTCATTAATTGCAAAAATTTTTTACTAAAAAATTCCAAGGGCACCTGGGTGGCTCAGTCAGTTAAGTGACCGACTCTTGGTTTCAGCTCAGGTCATGATCTTGCAGTTGTGGGATCAAGCCCCACATCAGGCTCTGCGCTCAGCATAGAATCTGCTTCAGGTTCTCTCTCCCTCTCCCTCCCACTCACTCTCTCTCTCAAGTAAATAAAATCTTTTAAAAAAGAATTCCAGCATCCGAAGCTAAAAACTATTTCTTTCCCTTTCCCACTCTATGAGTCAAATTTTTTATAAAATCCCTCTTACTTCAATCATAGATATGTATTAAGTGTCCACTGTGTACCTGGCTCAGATCCAGGTACTTCAACTACATCATTAAATAAAAGCAACAATGTTCCCTGAACTCTGTCCTTGTGGGATCTATATTCCAACACAAAGAGAGACATCAAAAATGCATAATAAAGAAATATATGGTATATTAGAAGACTGCAAGTAATGGAGGGGGAAAAAAACAGAAAAGAGAGATTAGGAATATTAAATTTTAAAGTTTAGAATTTTAACTAGAATAGGGCAAAGAAGTCTCAAGAAAAAATTTTAAAATATTTTAACCAAATGAAAATGAAAATATAACTTCTCCAAATTTGTGGGATGCAATGAAAGCAGTGCTTAGAGGGAACTGATAACATTGGATACATATATTAGGAAAGAAGGCTCTAAAATCAATCATCTAAGTTTCCACCTTAGGAAACTAGATAAAAAGAACAATTTAATCTTAAACCAGCAGAAGAAATAATAAAAATTAGAGCAGAAATCAATGAGTTAAAAACAGGAAAACAACAGAGAAAAATCAATAAAACCAAAAGCTGATTCTTCCAAAAAAAAATCAATAAAAATAATAAGCCTGTAGGCAGACTAACCAAGAAAAGAAAGAAAGAGAAAAAGAAAGAAAGAAAAGAAAAGACAGATAGATGCAAATTGCCAGTATCAGAAATTAAAGAGGGGTCATCACTACAGATTCCAAGACATTAAAAATATGCACTTTAAATACATACAATTATGTTTGTTAATTATTTTGCAATAAAACCTTTTAAAAAGGAATATATATTATAAAGAAATACAGTGAACAACTCTATGCCACAAATTTAATAACTTAGATGAAGCAAACTGATTCCTTGAAATCAGTTTACGATTTCAAAATTCACACAAGGAGAAACAGACTATCTGAATAGGTCTATATTTGTTAAAGAAATTGAATCAATAATTAATAACCTTCCAAAAAAAGAAAATATGAGGTCCAGATGATCTGATAAATTCTACCAAATATTTCAGGAAAAAATGATACAAATCCTTCATAGTCTCTTCCAGAAGACAGAAGCAAAGAGAATATTCCTTAATTCATTCTATAAGGCTAGCATTATCCTAACAGTAAACTAAACCGTTAGGACTTAGTTTGCCACTCCTCCAAGGAGATTTTTAATTTGAAAATAAAGATTAGATCTCTATGAGTGTGACTATCCCTGGATGTCTCTGGATGCTCTTAATCATGTCACAGAGGTGACCCTGGGCAAAAGGCTGATCTTTGAGCTAAGGGTCAGGAAAATAGGAAGACTCTTCGGTAATACAGGACAAAGCTAATGAAACTAGTTTCTTGACTTATCATTTGTTTAAAAGGTGTGAAAATCCTTGGTGCATTCTTGATAACATTAGAGGTACTGAGCCTGCATTTCAGCAAAGCCAAAACCTAACAATAGGCTGTCTAAACTGGCCTTGCTCTGACCTTCAGCCCAACATATGCCCCACCTCTCATCTTGGACCTCCATATCCCGGGAACTACCTGTGTGTAGTCTGGTCTGCTCCCTCTCTCCTAGTCCTCCTTCCATGGTTTCCCTTCAGTTCTCTTAGTCCTGGCTCTTCTCTTCCTCCTTAACTTCTGCTGCCACCCACAGTCCTGGCACAGAGCTCAACAACCATATCAAACATCCAGATATCTGGATATCATACCATGGACTGATTTTTTAATTTTCCTTCCAAGAGTTGGCCTGTAATTCAGACAAATTCTCTTTGATCCCAGGGTCCTGGGATCGAGCCCCACATTGGGCTCCCTGCTCAGCGGGAAGCCTGCTTCTCCCTCTCCCACTCCCCCTGCTTGTGTTCCCTCTCTTGCTGTGTCTCTCTCTGTCAAATAAATAAACAAAATCTTAAAAAAAAAAAGAAGTCATTCACAAATTGAGAACAAATAATCCTAAGAAATTTATGTAAGCTTTGCAAACATCAGATTCATTCAATTCCTTGATATTTATTAAAAAATTTTTTATCCCTATTCTCCTTCCAAAAATCAATGTTATCACACATGCCTACAAACAACAAACCCACAAAACACTGAAACAATTCTTGATATGAATCTTAGAGGGATTTTTGGATTTACTGGAGCTGACTGCAGATTATAATTACCATGGCCATTTGCAATCTCCATAAACTTCTTAATTTTGTGCTTAAAATACTTGGCAATTTTACACAAAAAATAAGTATCTAAATCCAGAGACAAATACGGCCCTTCTGCTATATCCAGCCACTACTCCTTGTGTAATTTACATTTTCAAACATGTTTGTAAAACACAAAAACAGGATGACAAACTTCACAGTGAAATAGTGATCTTGCAAGTGGCTTAAAAGTTCTATGCTATATCTGTTCTATTGGGGTGATTTAGTCTGGAAATATCATCAAAGGTCTTTTAAATTTTGTATAAGCAGAAACACTTAAGAAAAATATTTATGGTACCAACACTCAGAACATTTTTTCCAACCAGAGCTTCTAGGGAAGCGGTTCTAATTTAGTTTGAGAGCAATTATTTATCTTTAAAAAATTCTGAGGGAACTAAATATTGCCTTTTGTAGGCAGATAATGCTTTTAGATTATTTTATCCTTAACATTACACAAACTAAATCCAAAACATTTGGCATTTGAGTTTCAGGTGATGATAGCTGATATGCACCATTTCAAGTATGATTCAGTATAAATAATGATCATCATGCCCAGAATTTGGAGGCAACTGCAAAGTCCCTAAAGTACATGGGTCTCTTTATATCTCTTTTTAAATTTTGTTACTTTTCTATTGTGTTAAGAAAAAAACACTCATGAATTTACCCTCTTAACAATTTTTAAGTGCGCATTACAGTATTAACTATACTTACAATGTTGTACAGCAGGTCTCTAGAACTGACCTGTATGATTGAAACTCTGTACCATTGAAAAACTCCCCATTTTCCCTTCCCCCTAGTCCCTGGCAACCACATTCAACTTTCTGTTTCTAGGAGTTTGATCACTTTAAGTACCTCATATAAGTGGACATAGGTCTCTTTGTAATCTTATACTCTATCATGAAAAGTAACATTGAACATGTTGTTCACTACGGTATAGTTTTAACATCCAGTTGTAATGGGTATGATGGACTGGTTTGCTCAACTGTATTTCTTGTGAGTTGTGTCTTATTGAACTATAGACAGTAGAAAACTAAGAGCAAGATTTCTCACAGCTAAGTTCTGGAAGTGGTTCTGCCACTTAGATCCATTATGTAAGATTGGGAAGCAGAAGTGAGACAGACAGAGGACATGTTCCTGGTGCTTTGGAGGTTGCTTCTAGCAAGCAAAGATATGAAGATGTATGGTTTTCCACAATGGCATGGCAATGTCCAGTCATGTTCTTTTTGGGTGTTGAAAGACAGTTGTTCTAGTACTGGTAGCAAATGGAATCCATGTTCCAGCATCCAGCTGCCAACTTTGTTGTGGTCAAGAGGCATTTGAAGAAATAGGTACAGAAGCTTCCTGACTCTGGACTGCAACTACAGCAGATTGCTCTTGAACTCACCAGTTCTAATGGCCCCTCCCGATCCTCCAACTTCCTGACTGGAGTAGAGGACAGCTGCTTCAATGGCAGGTCAGTTACCTATTTTATTCCAGGAGTCTTTCAGAGAGACTCAGTCTACTGTACATTCCTTCAACCTTTGCCATAATTTTTTAAGCATCTAATTCTCTGTAGCAAACTTTTCAGTTTAAGTAGCCAAGGTGTTCCTCTTTCCTCCAACTGACTCTTGGCTGATTCACCAGTTGAAAAGATAATAGTGTGTTTTAACGAGATTCAGCTTCAATGACCCTCCCTCTGGCCTCACTTTATTAGATGACTTTGGCTTTAATTAATGCCAAGCAGAAATGGAAATTAATGATCAGTCATTTTAATGCTAGTCTCTCCAATTACTCTGACTACATTACTGCAGGAAAATGATAAACTGGCATTTCAGTATTTATTAATTATAGTTCTGAAATATTATACTAATATCAGTATTTTATTTTTAAAGTATTCAGAGTTCATATTTTTTAAAAACCAATGAAACTAAAAATGTAATATATTTTAAATAGAACCCTAACCTAAGGAGGAACATAGACACCCAAGTCCAAGAAACACACAGAGTTCCAATTCCAAACAAGAAGAATCCAAGGAGGTCCACACCATGGCACATAATAATTAAAATGTCAAAGTTTAAAGATAATGAGAGAATCCTGAAAGCAGCAAGAAAGAAACAAAAAGATACTTACAAGGGAAAACCTACAGGACTACCTGCTGATTTTTCAGCAGAAACTATGCAGGGCAGAAAGGAGTGGCATGATATATTTAAAGTACTAAAAGGAAAAGACCTACAATAAAGAATACCTAGCAAAGTTATCATTCAGATTTAAAGGCAAGATAAAGAGTTACCCAGACAAACAAAAGATAAAGGAGTTCATCACCATTAAACCAGCACTACAAGAAATGTTGAAGGGATTTCCTTAAGTGGAAAAGAAATAACCATAATTAGACATAATAAAAATATAAATAAAAAGACACAAAATATGACAACGTCTACATAAAATGTGGAAAAGGGAAGAGAAGAGAAAAAAGGGAAAATAAACCTTTCTTCTTTCACTGTTTTTTTTCCTTTTTTTCTTTTTAGGAACATGTTTCAACTTAAATGACCATCAAATCAATATAGAATATAGACTGCTATTACTTAGGATGTTATATATGAACCTCATGGTAACCACAAACCCAAAACCTATGATAGATACACAAAAAAATAAAGCCAACCAAAACACTAGTGATACTCTTAAATCACTAAGAAAGAGCAAGAGAAGAAGAAAGAAACAAAGAACTACAAAAAAAAAGCAGAAAACAAAATTTTTAAATGGCAATAAGTACATACCTATCAATAATTACTTTGAATGTAAATGGCCTAAATGTTCCAATCAAAAGACAGAGAGTGGCAGAATGGATTAAAAAATAATAATAAGACCCATCTCCATGCTGCCTGCAAAAGACTCATGTCAGACCTAAAGAAGCATACAGACTGAAAGTGAAGGGATGGAAACACATTTACCATGCAAATGGAAGTGAAAAAAAAAAAAAGCCAGGGTAACAATCAGACAAAATAGACTTTAAAACAAAGACTGTAACAAGAGACAATGAAGGGCATTATATAATGATAGAGGGCTCAATCCAACAAGAGGATATAACAATTGTAAATATCTATGCACCCAACATTAAGCACCTAAATACATAAGCAAATATTAATGGACATAAAGAGAGAAATAAATGGTAATACAATAATAGTAGGGGAATTTAACACTCCACTTACATCAATAGATAGGTCATCAAGACAGAAAATCAATAAGGAAACAGTCTTTCAATGACATATTGGACCAGATAAACATAACTGATATATTCAGACCCTGAATAACAAAAGAAATCCTGAGAAAGAACAAAGCTGGAGGTATCACAATTCCATATTTCAAGATATACCTCAAAATTATAGTTATCAAAATAGTATGATACCGACACAAAAATAAACACACAGATCAGTGGAACAGAGTAGAGACCCAAGAAATAAACCAACATATATATGGTCAATTAAGCTATGACACTGGAGGCAAGAATATACAATGGGGAAAAGACAGTCTTTTCTTTTTTTATTATGTTCAGTTAGCCAACATATAGTACATCATCAGTTTTTGATGTAGTGTTCAACAATTCATTACTTGCATATTAACACCCAGTGCTCAAGATAGTCTTTTCAATAAGGGGTGCTAAGAAAACTGGATACCTACACGTAAAAGAATGAAACTGAACCACTTTCTAACACCATACACAAAAAATAAACTCAAAATGGATTAAAGACCTAAATTTGCAATGTAAAACCAAAAAATCCTAGAAGAGAATACAGGCAGTGACTTCTCTGACATCAGCCACAGCAATATTTTCCTCCTCAGGCAAGGAAAACAAAAGCAAAAATAAACTACTAGGACTACACCAAAATAAAAAGCTTCTGCAGTGGGAAGCAAATAGTCAACAAAACTAAAAGGCAACCTACTGAATGGGAGAAGATATATGCAAATGATTTATCTGATAGGGGTTAATATCTAAAATATATAAAAAAATTCATACAAGGCAACACCAAAAAATCAAGCAATCCAATTAAATATGGGCAGAGGACCCAAACAGACATTTTTCTGAAGAAGACATCCAGATGGCCAACTAACAAATAAAAAGATGCTCAACATCAATCCTCATCAAAGATATGCAAATCAAAAGTACAATGAGATATTAGAATGGCTAAAATCAAAAACAGAAGCAACAAATGTTGAGGATGTGGAGAAAAAGCAAACCTCATGTACTGTTGGTGGGAATGCAAACTGGTACAGCCACTGTAAAGTATAAAGATTCCTCAAAAAATTAAAAATAGAAATACCATATGACCTAGTAATTCCACTATTGGGTATTTACTCAAGGAAAACAAAAACACTAATTTGAAAAGATAAATGCAGCCCTATATTTATTGCAGCATTAGTTACAATAGCCAAGGCATGGAAACAATCTAAGTGTCCATCAACAGATGAATGAATATGGAAATGTTACATATATATGTGTACATATATATTACATATAAAACATTACATTATATAATATTATACAGCCATAAAAAAAGGATGGGATCATGCCACTTGAGACAACATGAATGGACCCAGAGGGTATTATGCCAAGTGAAGTAAACCAAACTATGATAAATACCATATAATTTCACTCATAAAAGGAATCTTTTAAAAAAAGAAAAAACAAAAGCAAAATCAGAACTATAAATACAGAGAACAAACCGATGGTTGCCAAAGGGGCAAGGTGGGGGTTTGGGAAAAATGGATGAAGGGAACAGGAAGATACAGGCTTCCAGTTACAGAATGAATAAGTCACCAGAATAAAAAGCAAGCATAAGAAATACAGTCAGTGATACTGTAATAGTGACGTAATGGGACAGATGGTAGCTATACTTGTGGTGGACATAGCATAAGAGATAAACTTGTTAAATAACTAAATTGTACACCTCAAATTAATGCAACATTGCGTGTCAACTATACTCAAATAAAAAGAAAAAAAAGGGGGAGAAAAGCCAAAGTGATAAATTAAAATCAAAGAAAATTTTATTTGAGAAAAAACATGCTGTGTCATTGTAAGTATACCAAGAGATAAAGAATTCTTACTGAAGAAAAATAAATCATTTAAAAGTGAAAAAATGTAAATGTGCATGTAAAATATTAAATACATTCAAATTCTGGTTTAACTATTAAATGATTCAATTAATACAAAAAAGTCTTACTGAAAAATAGCAAGCTAACCACTAACATAAGCTAATGTAACAAGTAGCTAAAATCTTAAAATGAAACATTATTTCAGCTGTTTTAAAATATGCAACCTTAAAAGACAAAGTGCAACAAGCATGGATGCATTCAGATGTCAACTATTTTGTGCGAAATATTTTAGTTTTGACAAAAAAAATTCTGATTCTTTTCCTGTAAATAGAATGCTGGGGAGATAGTGTTATGTCAATTCAAACATTTCCCTCTTTCATCTTCAAATAATCCTATCTCTTGTCTTATAATTTTAAAGAAATCTTTTTGAAGGCTGTTCTTTGGTAGGGGTAAGAAAACAGACTGCAATCCTTATATTGTGAGATGTTCTAGTTTAAAGAAAGCATTTCTAGTTGGTCTTCCTCTTCCTTAGTTTCATTATGTATGGAAGGAGATTCTGACTTAGAATCATCTGCATGAACTTTGATACTATCATATTTCTTTTGTTTGAAAAGTTTTCTAAAATAAAACTTATTCGTTCAATAGAAGACTTGCAGTATCTTCATATGGCTGCTTAAACTTATACAAACTGAAGTGCATCTACACCTGTGGACTGCATATCATTTTTGTCTTGGCACACACAACTAAGTCATTTAACTTAATCTCAAATTGTAAATTATGAATATTTCAGATTTTTAAAAGTAATAGTTTATACCACAAAAATGCAGTTCTCCAAACACTCCCACACAAGGACTTCACACCTCCCTGCCCGACAGGTACTTCTCTGTTCTACCCCTCTGTCACCCTCAACCCCACCCTTTACCCTCCCTGACTCTCAAAGCATTGCACTCTCCTTATTGTAAAAGCAGAAGCCTTGTAAGAAAAGCCCTTGCAGGATTTCTCATCACTCCAGCCACTTTTGTCTTCACACGTTTCTTCTTTTTTTCCCTCCTGTCCCTGGGGAAGAGGTGCTTTTGCTTCTCACCTGCTTCCAATTCTTTTTCTTCCTGCCTTCTGGGCATATAATCCCATTAATGCTCTATCCCTCTTCCCAACTTCCCATCATCTCTAATTTCTTTCCATTTCCGAATATGTCAGTCCTCCTCATATTTTTAAAATTACCCTTGACCCTGTTGTTTCCTGTCCCCCTCCTTTTGCTCTTCCAGAAGCAGTAAGGTACGGTAGTCCTAAGTACATAGCCTGCTGCCCAGCTCCCCAGGTTTGCAGCCCTATTCCACCACCTACTGTGACCTCTGGCAAGTTCCTTACTCTCTGAGTGTAAAATGCAGTGACCATGTTGTTTTTATTAGCTATTTATATTACTTACTTTTAGAAAGATTAACCACATTTCCCCCTTTATTTTCCTCTGTGGCCTCTCTTCCTTACCAAGTATAGAAAGTCTGAAATTTAAAGCCACAACATTGATACGCAAAAATGAAACTTGATTTTCTTGTAAGTGAACTGAACTTGCTCATAAGCCCCATTTTTACTCCATTATAGAAAACACTAAAATTATCCCTGGGAGAAAAACCCAGTGCTGCTGATCTTAAAGTTTGTCTGGTGCATCAAAGCTCAATTGAAGCCACCCCCGTTTTGTGTGTCTAATTAGAGAGACTTCTTAGTGAAAAAGTGTGCAGTGGACTTATCCTTGGAATTGGATTCCATTACAAATGGGAATTAATAGGACAAGACTATCCCTGCAGGCATGGCTAATGCAAGAAACCAGACGTACCCTACTGGGGCACCTGGGTGGCTCAGTCAGCTAGGCGTCCGACTCTTGATTTCAGCTGGGGTCCTCAGGTGGTGATCTCAAGGCTGTGATCTTGGGTAATGATCTCAGGGTCATGGGATTGAGCCCCAGGTCAGGCTCTGCACTCAGCCCAGAGTCTGCTTATCCATTTCCCTCCCCCTCTACTCCTCCTCTTTCTTTCTTGTTCCCATAAATTAATTAAATAAATTTTTTAGAGTGTACCTTATTTTTTTATGTTTTTTATGTATAACACACATATAGGAAAGTACACAAATCTTAAGTACACAGCTCAAAGAATTTTTTACAGAAGGAAACACACCCATCCAACAGGTCAAGATGTGGAATATTACCAGCATCCCAGGAATCTCCTTTGTGCCACATTCCAGTAATTACCACTCCAAAGGAAACTGCTCATCTAATTATAATCACCATAAGATTAGTTTTCACTGTTTTTGAATTTCAAATAAATACGATCATACAAAGTACACTACACACACGTGCTCTTAGGTGTCTGAGTTCTTTCACTCAATAGTTTGTGAGATTTATCTATGGTATCCCTGTAATTTTCACTGTTGCATAGCTCCCTTGGGGAAATATATCCAAATTTATGTATCCATCCCATTCATGGGCATTTGAGTTGTATGGGGCTACTACAAACAGTGGTGCTCTAAACAATCTGGTACCTGTCTTCTGATGCACATATATAAGCATTTATATTGGGAACAAATGCAGTAGAACTGAGTCATAGGTTAAGTGTACTATCAGTTTTCCAAAGTGGTTTTACAAATTTAAATTCCCACCAACAGTATACAGAAGTTCCAGGTGTTCTGTATCCTCATCAATTCTTTGTATTGCCAGATTTTTAAATTTTACCATTCTGATAGATGTGTAGTAGTATTTCTTTATTTTAAGTCATCATTCCCTGATGACTAAAAATTTGAGGATTTTTTTTTAATGGTATTGGTCATTTGGATATATATCCCTTTAGGAAGAAACTTTGGGAGTTTCTTATGTATTAATTAAATTGTTCTTTCTTTTATTGGTTTGTTAGACTTATTAAGTAATTCGTGTAAGTCACCTATTATATATACTACATTTTGCAAATATCTTCTGTGAATTGTCTTTCATTTCTCTTCAGGTAATTTTTATAAAGAGGAGTTCTTAATTTTAATTAAATCAAATTTATTAAAGTTTTATGGTTATTGCTACTTGCTTTCTGCTTATCAAATCTTTAGCAAATCTTTGTCATAAAAATATTCCCCCTCCTATATTATCTTCTAGAAGCTTTATTATTTTTATTTTTAATTTCACCTGAATTTGATTTTTGTGGCTTGTCTGAGATAGGAATCAAGTTCTTTTTTTCCACATGAATATCCAGTTGGTCCAGCACTATCTATATATGAGACTATCTGCTATAGTAATATTTTGTTTTAATCAAGTTTCCAATTATGCATGGATCTGTTTCTGAATTACTCTGTTTTATTCACCTATTTGTCTATCCTTGGGCCAGTATCTACTCTTCATTGTTATAACTCTTTTGCCCAATGCAGGGCTTGAACTCACGACCCTGAGATCAAGACTGATCTGAGATCAAGAGTCAGATCCTTAACTGACTGAGTCACCCAGGCACCCCTCTTATAATTCTTAATAAGACTTGATAGCTAGTAGTCTAAATCTTCCAGCTTTGGTCACATAGGTTACCTTATCTATTCTCAATTCCTTGCTTTTTGATAAAAACTTTAGGATCAACTTTACATTCCCTCTAAAAAAAACTGCTGGAATTTTAACTGGGATTGCATTGAATTTAGAGATTAATATGGAGACAATGATATCATTGTAACATTTAATAATTTTATCCATGAACACAACATATTATTCCACATATTTAGGTCTTTAATTTCTCTCAGTAATGTTTTTTTTTAAGATTTTATTTATTTATTTGAGAGAGAGAGAGGGCGTGAGCAAGAGAGAGTGGACAGGGGGGAGAGGGAGAAGCAGACTTCCCACCGAGCAGGGAACCTGACAGGGGGTTGACCCCAGGACCCTGGGATCATGACCCAAGCTAAACGCAGACACTTATCCAACTGAGCCACCCAGGCGCCCCTCTCTCAGTAATGTTTCAAGCCTTCTGTGTTCTTGTATGGCTCCCATTAAATTTATTCCTAGGTTTTTAGTATTTAAATTTTCCATTTTAAAAAATTAAATTTATAATTTAAAATTTTTTAACTTCATCTTAGTTTGTTATTAATATTTAGAAATATCACTGAGTTTTGAATGCTTATCTTATATCATTGACCTTTCTAAATTCACTTAATAATTTTTTATTTAAACTCAAGTAGCCAAGGTATAGTACATCATTAGTTTTTGATATAATTCTAATAATTTATCTATAAATTATTTGAATTGTCTACATACATAATCATAACTAAAAATGATAATGTATTTCATTTCTTTTTTCTACCTTACCTTCGATTTCCTTTTCTTACTTTATTCTACTGTTCAGGATTTCTATTAAAATGTTAAATAGAAGTTATAGTAGCAAATATCCTTGTCTTATATCTGATCTCACAGGAAAATCTTTTAATATTTTATCATTAAGTGAATGTGAAGTTTCTGTTTGTAGATATCTTCTACCAGATTGAATGAGATATTTTCTATTCTTAATTTTCTGAGAATCTTATTTGTAATTAATGAGTAACAAATGTTATCAATAGTTTATACATATTTAGATGTTTATATATATATGTATATTTAAAAAGGGGGAAACATAGTTTCCTTGTTTAGTCTCTTAATATAGTAATCGGCATTGATTAATTTTCATGTGTTAAACCAACCTTGCACTTGTACAATAAACCACCTGGGTAATATATCAGCAGATATTATCTGCTAATATTTGATTCAGTATATTTTCATCTATGTTCCTGATATTGCCTTGTAATTTGATTTTCTTATAATTTTCTTGTCAGAGATTGGTATCAAAATTATACTAGACTTAGAAAATAAGCTGAGAATTGTTTTGTCTTTATTCTATTGTCTGGAGGAATCTGTACAAGATTCGTGTGATTTATGTCCTAAATGTTTGGGGTAATTTGCCAGTAAAGTTTTCTGGGTTGAAAATTTTCTTTCTGGGAGGTTGTTAATTATGGGTTCAATTTTATTAATAGATATTATTCAGGCTTTAAATTTCTTATGTCAACTTTTGTATGTTATGTTTTACAAAGAATTTGTCTACTTTATCTAAATTGTCAAATTTATTGGCAAGGTGTTGCTCAAAATACCTTTTATATTAAAAATTTCTATAGGATCCATAGCAATCTCCCCTTTTACCACTCCTGATATTGGTAATTTAAATTTTTTTCTTTTCTTTCTGAACAATTTTTCTAGGATTTATATTTTAAACTCTTTGAACTCTGTTGAAATTTGTTTTGGGGCACTTGAAAAAGGTATATTCTGCAGGGTTTGTTGTTGTTTTTAAGTAGGTTTCACACCCAATGTGGGGCTTGAACTCACAACCCTGAGACCAAGAGTCACGTGCTCTACCAACTAACCAGCCAGGTGACCCTATATTCTGCAGTTTTAGGTACAATGTTCCATATATGTCACTTAAGGCAAGTTTTAAAATTCAGTTGTTAAAATTTTAAATCTCATATTCATCTGACACTTTGTTGGGGACAGTGGTCTATATATTTCCTACTGAAAAAAGTATGCTAACTCTCCCACTCTAATAGTGAATTTGTGTATTTCTTTTTTTCTTTGTAGCTCCATGTCATATACATATTCTTGGTCTATATGTCTAAATGTAGAGAGAGAAGACAGGAGGGAAAGGCAAGCAATAGGCAACACTGTCTGGATACAGATGTGAAATTTGTTGCATCTTCCCGATAATTGATACTTTATCATTATCAAATGTTTTCTTTGTCCTGAGTAACATTAATATCTGTCTCTTATAAGCAGTTAATACTTGGTTTTGTCTTTTAATCCAATCTGAAGAGTTTGCCATTTAATTGCATTATTTAGTCAATTTACATTTAATGCTGCAAGTGCTATACTTGAGTTTTTATCTTACATTTTACTATTTGTTTTCTACTTAACCTGTTTTATGTTTCCTATTTTAAAAATTTCTTACATCTTTTAATGAAGTACTTCTTTTATTTTTTAATTGCTATTAACGTGGTAATGACCTATGTTTATATATTATTCTTTAGTGTTTACCTTAGAGATCACAGGAGGCATCCTCCATTTAGAGTCTTCTTAAATTGTACTTTCACCATTTCCTAACCCCATTTCCCCTCTCCCAAACTGGTGTTACAGTTCTCATATATTTAAATTCTACATGTATTTGAAACCACATAAGACCAGTTTTAACTGTTTTAAAAAGTAAATATTCATATAGATTTACCCATATATTTACATTTTCCATTGTTCTTCCTTCCTGCATTGCCATGATTCCCTTGGGGATCATTTTCCTTAAGCATTTCTTTTAGAATATGCCTACTAATGATACATTTTTCTCAGGGTTATTTGTCTTTTATTCACCTTCATTTTTGAAAAATGTGTTTATGGGTCAGCATGTTTATTTATTTCTGTTGTCTTCAAGCTTTGATAATTTGTTCTGAGAAAACTTCTTTCAGTCTTATTATGTTCCTTTGATGATGTGTCTTTGTATTCTTTGGATTGGAATTTATTCCAATCCAATTCTTTGGATTTTAAAAATTTCTTTTTTTGTTGTTTTATGTTGTGCCTGGTGTGCTTTTGATTTTGTTCCCTGTGGAACTTGTAGAGCTTTTTTAGTCTGTCTTGACATTTATATCAGGTTTAGAATTTTTTTTTTAAGATTTTATTTCTTTGAGAGAGAGAGTACGAGTGCGAGGAGGGGCAGAAGGAGAGGGAGAGAATCTTAAGAAGACTCCATGCTGATCAGTGTGGAACCTGATGCAGGGCTGGACCCCACAACCCAACACCATGACCCAAACCTAAACCAAGAGTTAGCCACTTAACTAAGTCACCAGGTACCCCTATCAGGTTTAGAATTCTTAACCACTATCTCTTCAAATTTGGGTATGTCTCTTTTTCTTTTGTGGGACTCCGATATGTTAGATCTTTTTACTGCATCATATTTGTCCTTAGTTTTTCCTGATGCTTGAATATGGTTATTTTCTATAAACTTATTCTCCAGTTCACTAATCATTTCTTTTACTATGTCTAATCAGTTTTAAATCTATCTACTAAATTTTTAATTTCAGTTATTATAATTTTAAGTTCTAAAATTTTTATTTGATTCTTTTTTGTATTTTCCAGCTTTCTGACTGTAGTTTCAGTATTTCTCCTAGTTTATGAACATACCGATTAGCATTATTTAAAGATCATCAGGTAATTCCAATATCTGGATCATTTATGAGTTTATTTCTACTGTATTTTTTCACTTGGCTTTCACTCATTTCGTCCTGTTTTCTGACATGCCTATCAATTTTAGATGGGGACATTTTATGTAAAACCTTCAGACATTATAGATTATGTTACTACAACCTGATAGGATTTAATTTTTTTCTGGAAATCAAATAGATCATGTAGATTACTTTGATCCAGTCAGGGCTTGAGATGATTCAAAGTGGTATTTCAGATTTGGTGAGGGCTCTTCTATTTACTGTTTTTCCTTACATTCCAGGGTCCAGTGTTTCAGACATCTCTGTTGAATGCTCATAGAGGTGCTCATTAGAGTCCTCCTTCTTGATGTGGTATATATATACAATGGAATATTATGCAGCCATCAAAAGGAATGAAATCTTGCCATTTGCAACGATGTGGATGGAACTGGAGGGTATTATGCTGAGCGAAATAAGTCAATCAGAGAAAGACATGTGCCATATGAACCTCACTGATATGAGGAATTCTTAATCTCAGGAAACAAATTGAGGGTCGCTGGAGTGGTGGGGGGTGGGAGGGATGGGGTGGCTGGGTGATAGATATTGGGGAGGGTATGTGCTATGGTGAGCGCTGTGAATTGTGTAAGACTGTTGAATCACAGACCTGTACCTCTGAAACAAATAATGCAATATATGTTAAAAAAAAAAAGAAAAGAAAAAGAAGAAGATAGCAGGAAGGGAAGAATGAAGGGGGGGAAATCGGAGGGGGAGATGAACCATGAGAGACTATGGACTCTAAGAAACAAACTGAGCATTCCAGAGGGGAGTTGGTATTAAAGACGGCACGTTCTGTATGGAGCACTGGGTGTTATACGCAAACAATGAATCATGGAACACTACATCAAAAACGAATGATGTAATGTATGGTGATTAACATAATAATAATAATTTTTAAAAAAAAGAGTCCTCCTTCTTGGGCAGCCCTGAAGTCAGATGCCTCCTCAGCACATGAGACTTCAACAATGACAACAAAACTCTGCTTACAGGTTTCAGTCCATTAGCAGTACTTTTGCTTATTTCTTGACCTCTCACCTCACATACACATCTTGAGAATTGGTACATTCCTTGAAAGGAGATTGTCTGGAATGTTGAGCTTACTCCTCTACAGTTCCCTTTCTTCAAATCTTGGTTGCCTTGATAGCATTGAACTCCAGTGATTATCTTCCCAGACTAACTAGTTTGCCACAAGCTCTAGGCCACCATTTCCTGCCCTGCCTCTATATTCCTCAATATTAACTGGCAAATAATTGATAACAGAAGGCATTAGGGCTGAAAGGTTTACTTCAATGTCTTTTCCTTCTCTCCAAAATCTTGACTGCACAAGTGCTCTCTGTCTACTTGTTCTATATTACATTTAAACAGCTGGGATGTTGTTTATGATTTGGTTTTCCTTTTATGAATTTTATCTATCTTTTGTAGTTATTCATGGTGGGAGTTTGGTCTGATCCAACCTACACTCCATTGCCAAAACTTATAATTAACTCAGTATGTTCTCTTTTCCACAACATCATTAATAGTAATAGATACTTATTGAGAAATAAATTCCATATTTATCTTTAAAGAATGCATTTTATTACTGCACATGAAAACCCCTACGTTGTTCAAATCAAGTAATCTACATTGTTGATTTTTTTTTTTATTGGATCACATAGCAGAGATGGATTATCAATGGATCTGGGATGAGAGTATCTAATTTTGATATAAATGCAAGTACTAATTTTCTATTTATTTATAATAACAACTGGTAAGTAGATATAATTTCTTAGAATGAAAATGAGGTTTGGTTGAACATTTGCTGATGTGGAAATCATAAAAAGAAACCAATTAATAAATCACAAAATCTCTGCCTTAATTTTCCATAACTTTCTTGGGGTGACAGGAACCATTACAAAGAAAAGTAAATGAATGAAACCTTCTATTGCTTATAAGTTTCTTGGGGAAGAAAAAAACAGTTACACATGAAAAACATCTCAAGCAAGTTTTAAAACCACATAAAGTGCAGTAGAAATTAACATTGCAAACAGAATATACATACAATTAAGAACACTGCATAATAATTAACATCTTTATGAAATGCAAGCAATTTCACCTACACTATCTCATCGGATCCTAGCAACAACCCTCACAGCAAGGTATCTTCAACACTATTATAGATGAGGAAACTATCATTAACAGAGTCAACAGCTAGAGAGACCTGAGGTCAAACACAAGTCATTTCATACATTCACCCAATCTCCCAATATTTAATGACTACTTACCAATGGTAGTTCTCAGCTGTGACAGGAGACATAATGAAGAGAATAAAAATGAAGTGGCTACTGCTTTCGTGGAGCTTATGGATCATGAGGGAGGCAGAAAACAAATCAAACAGTCACAATACACAGTGATAAAGTCTATGATGCGAGCAGTGTGGGGTGTCATGAAAAATTAGGGGAACAAAAAAAACCAGATCTGAAAGACAGATAGAAGGTCAGGAACGTCTTTCCAGAGAAACAAATCTCCAAAAGGGATGAAATAAAAACTAGAGGTGGGAAAGTACAGCCTGTTTGAGGAACTGAAAGGAGATCATCATGGCTAAAATATAGACTGTAGGGGCCTGGTGGCCAAGGATAAGGCCAGACATTTCCAAGTCTGTATCGTTCCTCTATACTATAAAGTTAATAATAAATAATACTACCAATTATTACAAGTGTTTAAAAGATTTATAAGAATGTTAGTAAGTATATTAGATTATATTAATCAATTGTAGTTCTCAAAGCAGATTTACTTAATTTCTAATTATGAGCTTATTGATAAAAATTCTAAAAGGACTATTTAACTCAGATGTCTAGGATGCCCTACAGAGATTAACAGAGACCTGGTGGGTTCTTGATACATATATGTGATGTTGAGTAATCAGAGATTTTAAATGAGACATATGAGACAGACCCTGAGAGGGCTAGATGAAGCTCAGAATAGGCAAGATTGAAGCATGTAGCACATTTCTAGAACACTATCTCAGTCAGTCAATGGGAACTTAACCAAGCAAGCATCAAAACTCAAATTCCAGGAAGACTGAAGTTGAAAAAATAAGCCTTGGACTACAAAGGAAGGCAGATATTGAAACAGGGATAGCTCTCTGCCTCTTTATAATGAAGCTGCACAATTCCCAAAATACCTGGGAAAATCTCTTTAAGAGATTGCTTAGGATTCAAAGACAGCTTGCCATTGGTATGCAGATCCTGTATCTAAGCCACAAAATGTACAAAGGCTTTTTTGCCCATTTTCAGTCAGGTTGCCTGCCCAGAGAACTCTTCTGGTAAAATTATGTTCCTGGGAGCAGAAATGGTCCCTTTATTGGGCAGCTGTGGGAGGGCATAATGCTGGACTAGATGGGCCACTTTAACCTGAATCTCATCAAGGTTGATAACCTGGAGTGAGCAAGCAGTACCTTGTGGGAGGAAGATCGACTGTTCCCAAAGAAGAGAAAGGAGACCATCAGCCAAGCCCGTTTTAAATCCTGTTCATTTACTTTACTTCATAATCTATTATCAGTCTCCATTGCTTAACAGAGCTTTGTGATGTTCTAATCATCTTCCAGGAAATCTGTACCAAACCTCTTCCATCATCATCCTTCCAGCTTCCCAGAATGGGTGCAAATGTCACTAGCAATATTCATTTCATTCCATTCTAAAGTCTTAAATGTTATTCCTGAAATTTACTGTGAAGTAATGTATAGCTTGGATTTAGAAAATATAACTTATTAGAACAAATATAACTTTGACCTATAATTTTAGACTCTGAAGCTTATTTTGATAAGTCAAGATAATGTTTTCCAAAATTTTAATTCAGCCTCATGTCCATGACTTGTAAATCTCTCACTGTCATGCAATATATGCTTATGCCCTCGAAGGAATCAGCATAGTTTTTAAAATGATAAGGCAACACAACTGTTCACATAGTGAAGGTTTCATAACACTTTTTAATTCCCTCATGATTGGATTTAATACCAGGGAGGTTGTACCTGAGTGACAGCTAAACAAACAACCATTCAAATCTCTTAATATCATGAACCCAAATTATTAAAAACTGGTGAGCTGACTTCTCTATAACAATTAGTTGACTGGCTTACTTGTTCCACCTTCAAACCTTGTTAAAACTCTTTCAGTGTCTATGTGGAGGTACTGAGTGCACATCCATTGACAGACAGATTGCTATCCCTGGACATAGGCAGTGTGGCATGAAGGGCACTGACAGGCATCTTGATTTAAATTCTCTAAGACAGCTGACATGATTAAGTTCCTTAGGTCTTTCCCATCACATTACTCTAGTGTAGACCAGCATGGAGTCAGGCGGATCAGATCTGAAACCTGGCCCTACCACTTAACCAGCTGTACAACCTTGATAAATTACTTCACCTTTAGTAGTCTCAGACACTTCATCTATGAAATAATAGCAGTATCAATAACTACCTTGCAGAATACTGAGTAGATTAAATGAGGTATCTGTGAGTGCTCCAACAAAGTATTTGGTACAATAGAGAGAGACAACACATCCTATTTTTTTCTGTCAATGCCTGGAATCTCCATCCTAATCTCTTCTCTTGATGATTTCTCCACCTCCCTTGCCTTAAATACAACAAGCTCTCCCCAAAAGCCATCACTTGAATACTTATTCCTCCTTATTCCCATACAACCTAATAAAGGGAAGAAGCTCTTTTTCCACCTTCTTAGTAGGGCTTCCAGGCCTTATTCTTCTACCCTACCTTGAAGATCTTTCTTTCCACAACTTTATCCTCTCCCTCTCCATTGATTTCTTTCCTTCATCTATGGTCATATTCAGACATTTCTTATCATAAAAAAAAAAAATGACAGAGATCATTTCCCTTGACTCTGTTCTAATTACCATAACAATCTCCTTCCTGACTTGGCAAATATATTCCTTCCTCCAGTTCCTATACTAAAGCTATAAATGAATAAGTCAACATTCTTGCCCTCAGTGTGTTCATAGTACTGGAAATAATATTATCTAGTACATTACATTGTGATTCTGTTTTCTCACTAGTAAACAGGAGAAAAATAAAGGTTTACTTCTTGCTCATGCAACTCTAATGTGGATCTGGCAGCCATCCATGGATGCCGTGGCTGGGAACGAGAAGGCTTCAGGATGTTTTGGAGACCTGCTCTGCCACCAGCTTACATGGTTTATACCCACATCCAACAGACCAGAACTAGGTCACATGTCCCCAAACGTAAGGACATGGAAAAGGAAGGCTGTACTATTTATGTGTTCCCAATAGAAAAAAAAAAAAAACTATGATGAACATACACCATTATCTCTGCTTAATAATGGCATTATTATTATTATAACTTTTTAATATATTATTTCTTTCATTTTTTTAAAGAATTTTTATTTATTTTATTTGACAGAGAGAGAGAGACAGCACAAGCAGGTGGAGTAGCAGGCAGAGGGCGAGGGTGAAGCAGACTCCCTGCTAAGCAGGGAGCCCGATGCGGGGCTCAATCCCAGAACCCTGGGATAATGACCTGAGCCAAAGGCAGTCGCTTAACCAACTGAGCCACCCAGGCACCCCAGGCACATATTTCTTTCAGTAATATGTAATCTCCTCAAGGATAAGGACTAACCTTATTTTTTTAAAAGATTTATTTATTTGACAGAGTGAGAGAGCACAAGCAGGGGAAGGGGTAGAGGCAGAGGGAGAAGCAGGCTCCCAGCCAAGCAGGGAGCCCCATGCAGGGCTCCATCCCAGGAACCCAGGACCATGACCCAAGCCGAAGGCAGACGGTTAACCATCTGAGCCACCCAGGTGCCCCAAGGATATGGACTAACTTTCACATCTTTTTTGATTCTCTGGTTCCTTACACAGTACCCCATATATTGGCAAGCACTTAAAAGTTTGCTGAATGACAGACTCTGATTAAATGAGTGAGTGACTCACTGAGAATGAACGGTTGATTGTTTGAGGTCATCTGCTAATGGTTAAGACTAGAATCCAGTACCACAAATACTCCTATTGGGAGACAATCCTCCGTGGGTCTCTCATAATCCTTTTTCTTTCTTTCTTTCTTTTTTTTTAATGAGGTATAACTGTCATACATTATTATACTAGTTTCAGGTATACAACATTTGTTAACATTGCAAATGATCACCACAAGTCTTATCATCTGTCACCATACAAAATTAATACAATACTTTTTACTATATTCCCCAAGCTGTACATTACATCCCCATAACTAATTTATTTTATAACCAGAAGTTTATACCTAGAAATCCCCTTTTCCCCATTTGGCCCCTCCCCAAACACCAACCTCTGGCAACCATCAATCTAATCTCTGTGTCTGAGTCTGGGTTTTATTTGGTTTTGTTTTGTTTTTTTAGATTCTATGTATAAATGAAATCATATAGTATTTGTCTTTCTCTGTCTGACTTTATCACTAAGTATAATGTCCTCAAGATATATCCATGTTGTGGCAAATGGTAAGATTTCATTCTTTTTTATGTCTGAGTAGTAGTCCATTTTGTGTGTGTGTGTGTGTGTGTGTGTGTGTGTGTGTGTGTGTGTCTACACACACCACATCTTCTTTATCCATTCATCCACTGATGGACACTTAGGTTATTTTTATATTTTGACTAGTGTAATAATGCTGCAATGCACATATGGGTGGATATATCTTGCAAATCCATGTTTTCATTTTTTTCAGATAGATAGCCACTAGTGGAATTTCTAGATCACGTAGTTCTATTTTAATTTTTAAAGGAACCTCCATTTTGTTTTGCATAGTGGTTGTGTCAATTTACATTCCCACCAATAGTGCACATCCTCACCAACAACTGTTATTTCTTGTCTTTTTAATAATAGCCATTCTGACAGGTGTAAGGTTATATATCTCATTGTGGTTTTGATTTGCATTTCCCTGATGATTAGAGATGTTTGAGTATCTTTTCATATGCCTGTTGGCCAACTGTATGTCTTCTTTGGAAAAATATCTGTTCAGATCCTCTGCCCATTTGTTGATCAGATTGTTTTTTGGTTATTGATTTCTTTATATATTTTAGATATTGACACATTATTGGATAAATGATTTGCAAATATTTTCTCCCATTCAATAGGCTGCCTTTTCATTTTGTTGATGGTTTCCTTCACTGTGCAAAGCTTTTTAGTTGGATGTAACCCCAATTGTTTATTTTGGGTTTTGTTGCCATTGCCTTTGCAGCCCCCAAATCTGGGGAAGTAAAAAGATATCCTGATCTAGGAGGCACAGAAATCTTCCAACAAAATCAACCCAAAGAATTACACACCAAGACACATTCTAATTAAAATGGCAAAGATAGTGATAAAGAGAAAATGTTAAAAACAGCAAGAGGAAACAGTTACATACAAAGGAAGCCCCATAAGGCTATCAGCTGATTTTTCAGCAGAAACTTTACAGGCCAGAAAGGAGGGGCATCACATATTCAAAGTGCTAAAAGGAAAAAAAAAAAAAAAACTGCATTCAAGAATAATCTATCCGGCAAGGCTATCATTCAGAATAGAAGGAGAGATCAAGAGTTTCTCAGACAAACAAGAGTTAAGGGAATTCATGACCACTAACCTAGCCCTACAAGAAATGTTAAAGGGGTCTATTTGAGTGGAAAGGAAAGACCATAAATAAAAGTAAGAAAAGTAGGAAGGAGAAAAACAGCAAGATAAGTATATCTATAAAAATTAGTCAAAGGACTCACAAAATAAAAGGAAATAAAGTATGACACCAATTATCTAAAACATGGGAAGGAAAGGAGTAAACAGTGGGTTCAGACTTAAGCAACCATCAACTTAAGACAGACTGCTATATACAGATGTTATATACAAACCTAATGTAGCAACAAATTAAAAAACAGTAATAGATATGAAAAAAAAGAGAGAGAAAGGAATCTAAGTACATCACTAAAGAAAACCAGCTAATCTTGAGAGAGTAAGGGAGGAAAGGAACAGAGAAAAACTATAATAACAATCATAAAGAAGTAACAAATGGCAATAAATATATAACTATCAATAATTACTTTGAATGTAAATGTACTAAATGCTCCAATCAAAAGACATAGGATGAAAAAAAAAGACACAGGGTGACAAAAGGGTTGAAAAAGCAGGACCCATCTATATCCTGCCTATAAGAGACTCATATCAGACCTAAAGACACATGCAGTTTGAAAGTGAAGGGATGAAGAAGCATTTGTCACGAAAATCAAAGTGAAAAGAAATCTGGGGTAGCAATACTTATATCAGACAAATCAACTTTTTACTTATTTATTTTTATTTTTAAGTCATCTCTACAACCAATGTGGGGCTCGAACTTACAATCCTAAGATCAAGAATTGCATGCTCAACTGACTGAGCCAGCCAGGCACCCCTCAGACAAAATAGATTTTAAAACAAAGACTGTAACAAGTGACAAAGAAGGACACTATATAATCATAAACAAAAACTCCAACAAAAAGATATGACAATTATAAATATTTATCCACCCAACATGGGAGTACCCAAATACATAAAGGAGTTAATAACAAATATAAAGGAAATAATAAATAGTAATACAATACTAGTACGGGACTTTAATACCCCACTTACATAAATAGATAGATCGTCCAAACAGAAAATCAACAAGGAAACAGTGGCTCCGAATGACACATTGGACCAGATGGATCTAACAGATATATTCAGAACATTCCATCCTAAAACAGTAGAATACACATTCTTTTCAAGTGCACATTGAACATTCTTCAGAATAGATCACATATTAGGGCACAAAACAATTGTCAACAAATTCAAAATACTGAAGTCACACCATGCCTCTTTTCTGACCACAAGGCTAGGAAATTAGAAATTAATGACAAGAAAGTATCTGGAAACAGCACAAAATTATGGAGGTTAAATAATTTGCTACTAAACAATGAATGGGTCAACCAAGAAATCGAAGAGGAAATAAAAAGATACATGGACACAAATGAAAGTGAAAACACAACAGTCCAAAACCTTTGGATGCAACAAATGTTATTCTAAGATGGAAGTTTGCAGCAATAGAGGCCTACCTCAAGAAGAAAAATCTCAAATAAACAACCTAATCTTACACCTAAGGAGCTAGAAAAACAAAAGCCAAAACCAGTAGAAGGAAGGAAATAATAAAGATTAGAGCAGAAATAAATGAAACAAAACAATAGAATACATCAGTGAAAAAAAATGATAAACACTTAGCCAGACTCTTCCAAAAAAACAAAAACAAAAAACTGAGAGGCCCCAAATAAAATCAGAAATAAAAGAGGAGAAAAAAACAACCAACACCAGAGAAATGCAAACAATTATAAGAAAATATTATGAAAAATTAAATGTCAACAAACTGGACAACCACCTACAAAAAATGCATAAATTCTTAGAGCATATAACTTCCCACAACTGAATCAGAAAGAAAGAGAAAAATTTGGACACATTGATTGCCAGCAACGAAACTATATCAGTAATTGAAACACTCTGAACAATTGTCTAAGAGCACATGGCTTCACAGGTGAATTCTACCAAACATTAAAGAAGGCTTAATACCTATTATTCTCAGGGTGCCTGGGTGGCTCAGTTGGTTACGCAACTGCCTTCAGCTCAGGTCATGATCCTGGAGTCCTGGGATCGAGTCCCACATCGGGCTCCCTGCTTAGCAGGGAGTCTGCTTCTCCCTCTGACCCTCCCCCCTCTCATTCTCTCTCTCTCAAAAAATAAATTAATTTAAAAAAATAAAAAAGAAATACCTATTATTCTCAAACTATTCTAAAAAATGAAAGGAAGGGAAACATAAATTCATTATATGAGGCCAGCATTACCCAGATACCAAACCAGATAAAACACTAAAAAAACAGAGAACTACATGGGGCTCCCGGGTGGCTCACTCAGTTAAGCGTCTGACTCTTGATTTTGGCTCAGATCATGATCTCAGGGTCATGAGATTGAGCAACCATAGGGCTCTGAACTCAGCATGAGGTCTGCTTGTCCCTCTCCCTCTGCTCCTCCCCTCCCCACACACACTCTCTCTCTCTCCCTCTCTCAAATAAATAAATCTTTAAAAAAATAGAGACCTAGAAGCCAATATCTCTGATGAACATAGATGGAAAAATCCTCTCCAAAATATAAGCAAACCAAAACCAACAGTACATTAAAAAAATCACTTACCACAATCAACATGGGATTTACTCCTGGGATGCAAAACTGGTTCAATATTTGCAAATCAATCAACCTGATACATCACATCAACAAGAGAAAGGATAAAACCATATGATCATTTCAATTATTGCAGAAAGAGCATTCACAAAGTATGACATCCATTCATGATTAAAAAAAACCCTCAACAAAGGAGATCTAGAGGGAACATATCTCAACATAATAAAGGGCATATGTAACTATTGTTCAACATAGTACTAGAAGTCATAATAACAGCAGAAAACAAAAAGAAATAAAAGGTATTCAAATTGGCAAAGAAGAAGTCAAACTCTCTCTCTTCACAGATGACATGATACTTTATGTGGAAAACCCAAAAGACTCCATCCCCGAATTACTAGAACTCATATAGCAATTCAGTAATGTGACAGGATACAAAATCAATGCACAAAAATCGCAGCTTTCTTATACACTAACAATGTAACTGTAGAAAAAGAAATTAGAGAATCGATTCCATTTACAACAGCACCAAAAACCATAAGAAAACTTGGAATAAACCTAACCAAAGAGGTAAAGGATCTATACTCTAGGAACTACAGAACACTCATGAAAGAAATTGAAGAAGATACAAAAAGATGGAAAAACATTCCATGCTTATGGATCAGAAGAATAAACATTATTAAAATGTCTATGCTACCCAGAGCAATCTATACCTTCAACACCATTCTGATCAAAATACCAATGGCATTTTTCAAAGTGCTGTAACAAACAATCCTAAAATTTGTATGGAATCAGAAAAGACCCCAAATCGCCAAGGAAATGTTGAAAAAAGACAAAGCTGGGGGTATCACGTTACCCAATTTCAAGCTACATTACAAAGCAGTGATTTTCAAGACACCATGGTACTGGCACAAAAACAGACATAGACCAATGGAATAGAATAGGGAGCCCAGATATGGACCCTCAACTCTAAGGTCAAATAATCTTCGACAAAGCAGGAAAAAATATGCAATGGAAAAAAGACAGTCTCTTCAATAAATGGTGTTGAGAAAATTAGACAGCTATATGCAGAAGAATGAAACTTGACCATTCTCTTACACCATACACAAAGATAAACTCTAAATGGATGAAAGAACTCAATGTGAGACAGGAATCCACCAAAGTCCTAGAGGAGAACATAGGCAGTAACCTCTTTGACATCAGCCCCAGCAACTTCTTTCAAGACACGTCCCCAAAGGCAAGGGAAACAAAAGCAAAAATGAAATTTTGGGACTTCATCAAGATAAAAATCTTCTGCACAGCAAAGGAAACAGTCAACAAAACAAAGAGGCAACCCACGGAATGGGAGAAGATCTTTCCAAAGGACACTAGAGACAAAGGACTGATATCCAAGATCTATAAAGAATTTCACAAACACCCAAAAAACAAATAAGTCAATAAATGGGCAGAAGACATGAACAGACATTTCTGGAAATAAGACATACGAATGGCTAAGAGACACATGAAAAAATGCTCATCATCATTAGCCATTGGGGAAATTCAAATCAAAATTAACATAATAAAATAAAATTTAAAAAACAGAGAAGAGAAAAATAAAAACAAACAATCAAAAAAACCACATTGAGATACCTTACACCAGTTAGAATGGATAAAATTGACAAGGCAAGAAACAACAAATGTTGGAGAAGTTGTGGAAAAGGGGGAACCCTCTTCACTGTTGGTGGGAATGCAAGTTGGTACAGCCACTTTGGAAAACAGTGTGGAGGTTCCTCAAAAAATTAAAAATAGATCTACCCTATGACCCAGCAATTGCACTACTGGGTATTTAACCCAAAGACACAGATGTAGTGAAAAGAAGGGCCTTATGCAACCCAATGATCATAGTAGCAATGTCCACAATAGCCAAAATGTGGGAAGAGCCAAGGTGCCCTTCAATAGACAAATGGATAAAGAAGATGTGGTCCAGGGGCGCCTGGGTTGGGCGTCTGCCTTTGGCTTGGGTCATGATCCCAGGATCCTAGGATCGAGCCCCGCATCGGGCTCCCTGCTCAGTGGGGAGCCTGCTTCTCCATCTCCTTCTCCTGCTCCCCCTGCTTGCGCTCTCTGGCTCTCTCTGTCAAATAAATAAATAAACTCTTAAAAAAAAAAGATGTGGTCCATATATACAATGGAATATTACTCAGCCATCAGAAAGGATGAATACCCAACTTTTACATCAACATACATGGGACTGGAGGAGATTATGCTAAGTGAAATAAGTCAAGCAGAGAAAGTCAATTATATGATTCACTTATTTGTGGACCATAAGGAATAGCAGGGAGGACATTAGGAGAAGGAAGGGAAAAATGAAGGGGGGGACTCGGAGGGGGAGATGAACCATGAGAGACTGTGGACTCTGAGAAACAAACTGAGGGTTTTAGAGGGGAGTATATGTATGGTGGCTAACATAACATAATAAAAAATAAATAAATAAAAATAAAGGGCATATATGACAAACTCTCAGCTAACATCATACACAACGGTGAAAACCTGAGAGCTTTTCCCCTAAGGTCAGGAACAAGACAAGGATGTCCACTCTTACCACTTTTATTTAACATAGTCCTGTAAGTCCTAGCCACAACAATGAGACAAAGAAAGGAATAAAAGGTATCCAAATTGATAAGAAAGAAGTAAAGCTTTCACAATTTGCAGATCATGTAATACTATATAGAAAACCATAAAGACTCCACCAAAAAAAAACAGGAATTGATAAATGAATTCAGTAAGGTCACAGATACAAAATCAATATATAGAGAAATCTGTTGCATTCTTTTTTTTTTATTTTTTTATTGTTATGTTAATCACCATACATTACATCATTAGCTTTTGATGTAGTGTTCTATGATTCATTCTTTGTGCATAACACCCAGTGCTCCACGCAGAACGTGCCCTCTTTAATACCCATCACCAGGCTAGCCCATCCCCCCACCCCCCTCCCCTCTAGAACCCTCAGTTTGTTTTTCAGAGTCCATCCTCTCTCATGGTTCCTCTCCCCCTCCGACTTACTCCCCTTGATTCTTCCCCTCCTTCTTCTTTTTTTTTTTAACATATATTGCATTATTTGTTTCAGAAGTACAGATCTGTGATTCAACAGTATTGCACAATTCACAGCGCTCACCGTAGCACATACCCTCCCCAATGTCTATCACCCAGCCGCCCCCGCCCTCCCACCCCCCACCACTCCAGCAACCCTCAGTTTGTTTCCTGCGATTAAGAATTCCTCATATCAGTGAGGTCATATGATACATGTCTAATTGAATTATTTCACTCAGCATAACACCCTCCAATTCCATCCACGTCACTGCAAATGGCAAGATCTCATTCCTTTTGATGGCTGCATAATATTCCATTGTGTATATATACCACCTCTTCTTTATCCATTCATCTGTCAATGGACATCTTGGCTCTTTCCACAGTTTGGCTATTGTGGACATTGCTGCTATAGACATTGGGGTGCACGTACCCCTTCGGATCCCTACATTTGTATCTTTGTGGTAAATACCCAGTAGTGCAATTGCTGGATCGTAGGGTAGCTCTATTTTCAACTGTTTGAGGAAACTCCATCTTGTTTTCCAGAGTGGTTGCACCAGGTTGCATTCCACCAACAGTGTAGGAGGGTTCCCCTTTCTCCGCATCCCCGCCAACATCTGTCGTTTCCTGACTTGTTAATTTTAGCCATTCTGACTGGTGTGAGGTGGAATCTCATTGAGGTTTTGATTTGGATTTCCCTGATTCCAAGCGATGTTGAGCACTTTTTCATGTGTCTGATGGCCATTTGGATGTCTTCTTTGGAAAAATGTTTGTTCATGTCTTCTGCCCATTTCTTGATTGGGTTATTTGTTCTTTGGGTGTTGAGTTTGATAAGTTCTTTATAGATTTTGGATACTAGCCTTTATCTGATATGTCATTTGCAAATACTTTCTCCCATTTTGTCGGTTGTCTTTTGGTTTTGTGGACTGTTTCTTTTGCTGTGCAAAAGCTTTTTATCTTGATGAAATCCCAAAAGTTCATTTTTGCCCTTGCTTCCCTTGCCCTTGGTGATGTTTCTAGGAAGAAGTTGCTGCGGCTAAGGTGAAAGAGGTTGCTATCTGTGGTCTCCTTTAGGATTTTGATGGACTCCTGTCTCACGTTTAGGTCTTTCAACCATTTGGAGTCTATTTTTGTGTGTGGTGTAAGGAAATGGTCCAGTTTCATTCTGCTGCATGTGGCTGTCCAATTTTCCCAACACCATTTGTTGAAGAGACTGTCTTTTTGCCATTGGACATTCTTTCCTGCTTTGTCAAAGATGAGTTGACCATAGAGTTGAGAGTCCATTTCTGGGCTCTCGATTCGGTTCCATTGATCTATGTGTCTGTTTTTGTGCCAGTACCATACTGTCTTGATGATGACAGCTTTGTAATAGAGCTGGAAGTCCGGAATTGTGATGCCACCAGCCTTGCTTTTCTTTTTCAATAATCCTCTGGCTATTCGGGGTCTCTTCTGGTTCCATACGAATTTTAGGATTATTTGTTCCATTTCTTTGAAAAAAGTGGATGGTATTTTGATGGGGATTGCATTGAATGTGTAGATTGCTCTGGGTAGCATTGACATCTTCACAATGTTTGTTCTTCCAATCCATGAGCATGGAAAGTTTTTCCATTTCGTTGTGTCTTCTTCAATTTCTTTCACGAGTATTTTATAGTTTTCTGAGTACAGATCCTTTGCCTCTTTGGTTAAATTAATCCTAGGTATCTTATGGTTTTGGGTGCAATTGTAAATGGGATTGACTCCTTAATTTGTCTCTCTTCTGTCTTGTTGTTGGTGTATAGGAATGCCACTGATTTCTGTGCATTGATTTTATATCCTGCCACTTTACTGAATTCCTGTATGAGTTCTAGCAGTTTTGGGGTGGAGTCTTTTGGGTTTTCTACACACAGTATCATATCATCTGCAAACAGTGAGAGTTTGACTTCCTCTTTGCCGATTTGGATGCCTTTGATTTCTTTTTGTTGTCTGATTGCTGTGGCTAGGACTTCTAATACTATGTTGAATAGCAGTGGTGATAGTGGACATCCCTGCCGCGTTCCTGACCTTAGGGGGAAAGCTCTCAGCTTTTCCCCATTGAGAATGATATTTGCTGTAGGTTTTTCATAGATGGCGTTTATGATATTGAGCTATGTACCCTCTATCTCTATACTCTGAAGAGTTTTGATCAAGAAAGTATGCTGTACTTTGTCAAATGCTTTTTCTGCATCTATTGAGAGGATCATATGATTCTTGTTCTTTCTTTTGTTAAATTATTGTATCACATTGATTGATTTGTGGATGTTAAACCAACCTTGCAGCCCAGGGATAAATCCCACTTGGTCATGGTGAATAATCCTTTTAATGTACTGTTGGATCCTATTGGCTAGTATTTTGGTGAGAATTTTTGCATCCGTGTTCATCAAGGATATTGCTCTGTAATTCTCCTTTTTGATGGGGTTTTTGTCTGGTTTGGGAATCAATGTAATGGTGACCTCATAAAATGAGTTTCGAAGTTTTCTTCCATTCCTATTTTTTAGAACAGTTTCAGGAGAATAGGTATTAATTCTTCTTGAAATGTTTGGTAGACTTCCCCTGGGAAGCCATCTGGCCCTGGGCTGTTGTTTGTTGGGAGATTTTTGATGACTGCTTCAATTTCCTTAGTGGTTATAAGTCTGTTCGGGTTTTCTATTTCTTCCTGGTTCAGTTTTGGTAGTTTATACGTCTCTAGGAATGCACCCATTTCTTCCAGGTTATCTAATTTGCTGGCATAGAGTTGCTCATAATATGTTCTTATAATTGTTTGTATTTCTTTGGTGTTGGTTGTGATCTCTCCTCTTTCATTCATGATTTTGTTGATTTGGGTCATTTCTCTTTTCTTTTGGATAAGCCTGGCCAGGGGTTTATCAATCTTGTTAATTCTTTCAAAGAACCAGCTCCTAGTTTCATTGATCTGTTCTACTGTTCTTTTGGTTTCTATTTCATTGATTTCTGCTCTGATCTTTATTATTTCCCTTCTCCTGCTGGGTTTAGGCTTTATTTGCTGTTTTTTTCTCCAGCTCTTTCAGGTGTAGGGTTAGGTTGTGTATTTGAGTCCTTTCTTGTTTCTTGAGAAAGGCTTGTATTGCTATATAATTTCCTGTTAGGACTGCCTTTGCTGTATCCCAAAGATTTTGAACAGTTGTGTTTTCATTTTCATTGGTTTCCATGAATTTTTTTAATTCTTCTTTAACTTCCTGGCTGACCCATTCATTCTTGAGTAGGATGCTCTTTAGCCTCCATGTATTTGAGTTCTTTCCGACTTTCCTCTTGTGATTGAGTTCTAGTTTCAAAGCATTGTGCTCTGAAAATATGCAGGGAATAATCCCAATCTTTTGGTACCGATTGAGACCTGATTTGTGACCTAGGATGTGATCAATTCTGGAGAATGTTCCATGGGCACTAGAGAAGAATGTGTATTCCGTTGCTTTGGGATGGAGTGTTCTGAATATGTCTGTGAATTCCATTTGGTCCAGTGTGTCATTTAAAGTCTTTATTTCCTTGTTGATCTTTTGCTTAGATGATCTGTCCATTTCAGTCAGGGAGGTGTTAAAGTCCCCCACTATTATTGTACTGTTGTCAATGTGTTTCTTTGCTTTTGTTATTAATTGCCTTATATATTGGCTGCTCCCATGTTAGGGACATAGATATTTACAATTGTTAGATCTTCTTGTTGGTTAGACCCTTTAAGTAGGATATAGTGTCCTTCCTCATCTCTTATCACAGTCTTTGGTTTAAAATCTAATTTGTCTGATATAAGGATTGCCACCCCAGCTTTCTTTTGGTGTCCATTAGCATGGTAAATCGTTTTCCACCGCCTCACTTTCAATCTGGGGGTGTCTTTGGGTCTAAAATGAGTCTCTTGCAGACAGCATATTGATGGGTCTTGTTTTTTAATCCAATCTGATAGCCTGTGTCTTTTGATTGGGGCATTTAGGCCATTTACATTCAGGGTAACTATTGAAAGATATGAATTTAGTGCCATTGTATTGCCTGTAAGGTGACTGTGACTGTATATTGTCTGTGTTCCTTTCTGATCTATGCTGCTTTTAGGCTCCCTCTTTGCTTAGAGGACCCCTTTCAATATTTCTGGGAGGGCTGGTTTCGTGTTTGCAAATTCCTTTAGTTTTTGTTTGTCCTGGAAGCTTTTTATCTCTCCTTCTATTTTCAATGACAGCCTAGCTGGATATAGTATTCTTGGCTGCATATTTTTCTCCTTTACTGCTCTGAAGATATCATGCCAGTCCTTTCTGGCCTGCCAGGTCTCTGTGGATAGGTCTGTTGCCAATCTAATGTTTCTACCATTGTAGGTTACATATCTCTTCTCCCGAGCTGCTTTCAGGATTTTCTCTTTGTCTCTGAGACTCGTAAGTTTTACTATTAGATGTCGGGGTGTTGACCTATTTTTATTGATTTTGAGAGGGGTTCTCTGTGCCTCCTGGATTTTGATGCCTGTTTCCTTTCCCACATTAGGGAAGTTCCCATCTCCCTGGTCTCCAGCCACACTTTGTGCGCACCTGGCCTGTGTCCGAGCGTTTCTATCTCTGGTACCTGACCCCGTGTGGAGCCTCCAAACCCAGCAGATCCCTGCGGTGCGCTCCTGCGCCACTCCTCCTGGGGGAGGAGGGGGAGTCTCCCTGGATCTGCCACTTGTTGGGTCCCTGTTGGAGGAGCAGTGGCCTGACTATGCTGTGGATCACGGTTTATGGCAACCCGGAGCTGAGAGCCCGCGCCTCAGCTCTGTCTCTGCAGCTGGCTTCCCTGCTCTGACACCTGGGAGCTCTGCCACACTCAGGCACCCCCGGTCTTTCTGTGACCCTGAGGGTCCTGAGACCACACTGTCCCGCGAGGGTTCCACCCCCTGCTTAGCCACTGGAGCAACGTCCCTCAGCGGAGCCGACTTCTAGAAGTTCTGATTTTGTGCTCCGCCACTCTATCACTTGCCAGAAGCGGCCGACGGAGGCCCCCTCCCCCGCTGTCTATCCTCCCAAATATTGTCTCGGATTCACTTCTCCGCACGTCCTACCTTCCAGTAAGTGGTCATTTCTCTGTTCAGAGAGTTGTTGCTACTCTCTTCTTTGATCTCCTGTTGAGTTCGTAGGTGTTCAGAATGGTTTGATCCCTATTCAGCTGAATTCCTGAGACCAGATGAAATCCAGGTCTCCTACTCCTCTGCCATCTTCCTCCGCCCCCCAATCTGTTGCATTCTTATTCATTAATAATGAAGCAGCAAAAAGTGAAATTAAGAAAACAATCCCACTTATAACTGCACCAAAAGCAATAAAGTATCTAGGAATAAACTAACCAAAGAGGTAAATGACGTGTACTCTGAAAACTATAAAACACTGATGAAGGAAATCGAAGATGACACAAGGAAGTGGAAAGATATTCCATGATCGTAGATTGGAAGAACAAATGCTATTAAAATGTCCATACTACCCAAAGCAATCTACCCATTTAATGCAATCCCTACCAAAATACCAACATCATATTTCACAGAACTGGAGCAAACAATCCTAAAATTTGCATGGAACCACAAAAGACCCTGAATAGCCAAAGCAATCTTGAAAAAGAAAAACAAAGCTAGAAGTATCACAATTATATTTCAAGTTATACTCCAAAGCTGAAGTAATCAAAACAGTATGGTACTGGCACAAAAACAGACACATAAATCAATGGAACAGAACAGAAAACCAGAAATAAACCCACAATTATATTACATGGGAAAACTGCACCATGTATGCAAAAGAATGAAACTGGACCAATTTCTTACATAAAAATAGACTCAAAATGGATTAAGTACCTAAATATGAAATCTGAAACCCTAAAAATCCTGGAAGAGAACACAGGTAGTAATGTCTCAGACATTAGCTGTAACAATTTTCTAAATACGTCTCCTGAGGCAAGGGAAACAATAGCAAAAATGAACTATTGGGACTACATCAAAATAAAAAGCTTCTGCACAAGGAAGAAAATCAACAAAACTAAGAGGCAACATACTGAATGGGAGAAGATATTTGCAAATGACATCTCTGATAAAGGGTTAGTATCCAAAATAAAGAAAAGAACTTCTACAGCTCAACACCAAAAAAAAAAAAAAAATCCAATTTTAAAATGAGCAGAAAACATAAAGACATTTCTCCAAAGAAGACATCCAGATAGCCAAAAGACACATGAAAAGATGTTCAACATCACTCATCATCAGAGAAATGAAAACCAAAACCACAATGAGATATCACCTCACACCTGTCAGAATAGCTAACATCAAAAATACAAGAAACAAAGTGCTGGTGCAGATGTGGAGAAAAAGGAAAACTCATGCACTCTTGGTGGGAATGAAAGCTGGTGCAGCCACTATGGAAAACACTATGGCGGTTCTTCCAAAAATTAAAAACAGAATTACCATATGATCCAGTAATTCCACCATTTGGTATTTACCCAAGGAATATGAAAACACTAATTCAAAAGGATATATGCACCCCTATGTTTACTGCAGCATTATTTATAATAGCCAAATATGGAAGCGGCCCAAATGTTCATCAATAGATGAATGGGTAAAGAAAACGTGTGTGTGTGTGTGTGTGTGTGTGTGTGTGTGTGTGCGCACATGCATGCTCATGCACAATGGTGCAGTATTCAGCCATGAAAAAGAATGAAATCTTGCCATTTACAACAATATGCATAGATCTAGAAAGTATTATGCTAAGCAAAATAAGTCAGAGAAAGACA
The DNA here is from genome assembly GCF_037043125.1 of Eumetopias jubatus. NCBI lineage: Eukaryota > Metazoa > Chordata > Mammalia > Carnivora > Otariidae > Eumetopias > Eumetopias jubatus. Next base: position 40,544,008 of record NW_028274818.1, read on the forward strand.
AATATCATATGATTTTACTCACATGTGGAATTTAAGAAACAAGACAAATGAACAAAGGGGAAAAAAAGACAAACCAAAAAACAGACTCTTGACTATAGAGAAGAAACTGACGGTTACCAGAGGGGAAGGGGGGTGGGGGATGGGTGAAATAGGTAAAGGGGATTAAGAGTACACTTATCTTGATGAGCACTGAGTAATGTATAGAATTGTTGAATCACTATATTGTACATCTGAGTCTAAAAATAATACTGTATGTTAACTACACTGGAATTAAAATTTTTTTAAAAGTGATGAGAGTGGGCATCCTTGTTTTATTTCCAATCTTAGAAAAAAAGCTTTCACCTTTTCACTGTTGAGCATAATATTAGCTGTGGGTTTGTCATATATGGCCTTTATTATGTTGAGCTGTTTTCTCTATACCCACTTTGTTGAGAGTTTTTATCATAAATGGATGTTAAATTTTTTCAAAAGTTTTTTCTGCAACTATTTTTATCCTTCATTTTGTTAATATGGTACATCACATTAACTGATTTGTGGATGATGAGCCATTCTTGCATCCCTGGAATATATCCCACTTGATCATGGTCTGTGATCCTTTTAATGTACTGTTGAATTTGGCTTGATAATATTTTATTGAAGATTTTTGCTTCTATGTTCATGAGATATTAGCTTGTAATTTTTGTGCATGTGTATGTGGTGTCCCTGTTTGGTTTTGGTATCAGGGTAATGCTATCCTCATAAAATGAGTTTGGGAGCATTCTCTACTCTTCAATTTTTTGGAAGAGTTTAAGGATAGGTATTTTTTTTAAAGATTTATTTATTTATTTGAGAGAGAGTGTGTGAGTGGAGGGAGGGGGTGGAGGGAGATGGAGAGAAAGAATCCTGGAGCAGGCTCTCCACTGAGCATGGAGCCCGACACGGGGCTCGATCCTAAGACCCTGAGATCATGATCCAAGCCAAAATCAAGAGTCGGATGCTTAACCAAATAAGGCACCCGGGTGCCCCAAGAAGGACAGGTATTAAAACTTCTTTGAATGGTGGAATTTACCAGTGAAACCATCTGGTCCTAGAGTTTTGTGTGTTGGGAGCTTCTTGATTACTGATTCAAATTCCTTCCTAGTAAGCTGTTTATTCAGATTTTCTGTTTTTTCATGATTCACTCTTGGAAGATTGTAAGTTTCTGGAACTTGATCCATTTTCTAAGTTGTCCAATTTTGTTGTTATATAATTGTTCATGGTAATCTATTATGATCCTCTGTGGTATCAGTTGTAACTTCTCTTTCATATCTGAATTTTTTAATTTGAGCCCTTTTTCTTGTTGAATCTAGCTAAAGCCTTGTCGATTTTTTTTTAATCTCTTCAAAAAGCCAGCTCTTGGTTGTATTGATCTTTTCCATTATCTTTTTAATCTTTATTTATTTCTGCCCTGATATTTATTATATCCTTCCTTCTACTAACTTTGGGCTTCATTTGTTCCTCTTTTCCTAGTTCCTTTAGATGTAAAGTTAAATTCTTTATTTGAGATTTCTCTTGTTTGTTGAGGTAGGCCTGTATTGCTATAAACTTCCCTCTTAGAACTGCTTTTGCTACATCCCATCCCATAATTTGGGGGATGTAATTTTTTTGTTTTCTGTATATATCTATTAAGTCCATTTGGTGTAATGTGTCATTTAAGACCTATGTTTCCTTACTGATTTTCCATCTGAATGATCTAGCTATTGATGAAAGTAGGGTCTTAAAGTCCCTATTATTATATTGCTGTCAATTTTTCCCTTTAGGTCTGCTAATAATTTTTTTGTTATTAATTAGTGGTTTCTTTTCAGCTTAAAGATGTCCCTTTAACATTTCTTTAAAAGGCTGGTTTAGTGGTGATAAACCTCTTTAGTTTTGCTTGTCTGAAAAACTCTCTCCATCCATACTGAATGATAATCTTGCCAGGTAGAGTATTTTTGTTTTTGTTTTTCTTTTATGAGTATAGTTGGCACACAATGTTGCATTAGTTTCAGGTGTACAACATAATGACTCAACTTTTCTACATGTTATGCTATGCTCACCACAAGTATAGCTACATCTGTCCCCATACAATGCCACCACAATATCATCGACCTATGTTGTGCCTTTTAATGCCCATGACTTATTCATTTCATAACTGTAAGCTTATATCTCCCATTCCCCTTCACCCATTTTGCCCATCCCCACACCCACCCTTCCCTCTGGCAACCATTAGTATTTTTCTTTGTATTTATAGGGAGATAAATTTTGTTTGTTTATTCTATTGTTTTTTAGATTCCATGAGTGAAATCATATGTATTTGTCCTCAATCTGACTCATTACACTTAGCATAAACACACCCACACACCATGTAGAGTATTTGAGATCAGAAGTATTTTCCTTTAAGCACTGTAAATATATCATGTCACTCCCTTCTGCCCTGCAAAATTTCCGTTGAGAAATCTGCTGATTAGCCTTATGGGGTTTCCCTTGTACTTAACAATTTGTTTTTCTCTTGCTGCTTTTAAAATTCTCTCTTCATAGTTAAGTTTTGACATCTTATTTATAATGTGTCTTGGTGTGGATCTTTTTGGGTTCATCTTATTTGGAATTCCCTGGGCTTCCTGGACTTCAATGTCTATTTCCTTCCCTAGGTTAGAGAAGTTTTCAGCCATTATTTCTTCAAATAAGTTTTCTGTCCCTTTCTGTCTCTCTTCTCCTGGGACCCACCCCAATGCAAATGTTATCCCACTTGATGTTGTCTTGTAAGTCCTTTAAGTTATCTTTACTTTTTTTAATTCATTTTTCTTTTTCCTGCTCTGTCTAGGTGAGGTCCATTGCTTTGTCTTCCAGCTCACTGATCTATTCTTCTGTTTCACCCAGTCTGCTGTTGAACACCAACACCACCCCACCCCCTAGTGTATTTTTCAGTTCAGTTACTGTTTTCTTTAGCTCTGTAACTTTTGTTCGGTACTTTTTTATATTTTCTATCTCTGTTCAAGTTCTCATGCTGTTCATCCATTCTTCTCCCCAGTTCAATGAGTATCTTTACGACCATTATTTTGAATTCTTTATCAGGTAGATTTATCTCCATGTCATTAGGGTCTACTTGAGGTTTTCTCTTATTCTTTTGTTTAGAATGTATTTCTCTATTCCCTCATTTTGCTTGACTCTGTGTTTACTTCCATGTATTAAGTGAAACAGTTACTTCTCTCAGTCTTGAATGAGTGGTACTGTATAGGTGATGAGACTTCTCTTTCGACCTCACCGTAGCTCTTAGTCTTCTCTCAAAACTTTGTGATCATTAAACTGCCTGGTTTATTCTTAACACGACCCCATTGTTGAGGATGTTCCAGGACCTGTCAGTGTTCCAAGGTGAGGAATCTCATTTAGCACCTAGTTTCAGATTAACTGGAAGACCAACTCTCAGGCAACAGCTTTTAAAGTATGTAAATATTTTAGTCCTGTGGGGCCACAATTGTATTCCCTAGTCTGGCCTCCAGACCAGGAGATCTGGAAGTATATCTCGGTGACAGTTTCAAAAATCAGGGCTCCTGACAAGCGTATAAGCTCCTTTCCGGGAGGTTTTGTTGAGCTGCAGCAAGGCCAGCAGGGTGTCAAAAATGGGTTCTCCCTGTTAACATGCCCTAGGGGTGCCTCCATAGCCTTTAGTTCTGTGGGAAACCTGAAGCCTCTCCCTCAAGCTGAAGGGCCAGGCTTAGTAAATAGATCTTTTTTACAGGAAAACTGGGTTGTATTTCAGTCCTCTTCCTGTGCAGTGTCATAAAGGTGACAGACTGTCAAGAACTGTCTTTCCAACTGTTACATTCCCATGGAGCTCAGAAATGCCAGCCCCCAGTCTCTCTTTCTCATCCCTCTCAAGGTTGTCTTTTTATCCTTTGTTGTGCAAGAGCAGTTCACCTAGTTCTCAGATCTTTGTCAGAGGAAAATGATCCATATGTAGCTGTAAATTTGGTGCGTCCATGGACAAAGAAGCGTCCTATACCACCATCTTGCCAAAATCCACCCCTCACTTCCCACCTCTCACATTACTACACATCTTTTTTTAAAAGATTTTATTTATTTATTTGAAAGAGAGTGAGTGAGAAAGAACACAAATGGGGGGAGGGGCGGAAGAGAGGGAGAAGCAGACTCCCCGCTGAGTAGGGAGCCTGATGCAGGGCTCCATCCCAGGACTCTGGGATCATGACCTGGGCTGAAGGCAGACACTTAACCGGCTGACACCCACGCGCCCCTATACATCTTTTTTCCCAAGGTTTTTTTATTTATTTATTTTAGAGAGAGAGTGTGCACAGGGGCAGGAGGCAGGTGGAAATGGTGACAGAGAATCTCAAGCCAACTCCCTACTGAGTGCAGAGCCTGACATGGGGCTCAATCTCACGACCCTGAGATCATGACCTGAGCTGAAATCAAGAGTCAGATGCTTAACTGACTGAGCCACCCAGACACCCCATCACATTTCTATACATCTACAAGTGAATCACTGTCTGCCCTTTGTTGTAGATGATTACTTCAAGAATGTTTGCCTAGCAAAGAGCATTGGAAGGTAGAGATAATGTCTCCCTCCAGAGCTAAGAGAAGTTTTGTTCACAGCCTAATAAATTAGAGATAATGCTCTGAAGGAAAGTGCAGGCATACTGTTCAGTGTAATAAAGGTAATACCTAACTTGAGATCAAAAGTGAAGCATGCTTACCGCCCTTTCTAAAAGATTCAGGTGCCCCAAGTTCAGGATTCCCCTCCTATAGTCAACCCACTGGATATGCAGGTGTCATTTGGCTCTCTTCCCATGAGTCTATGGGAATAGGGCCTCGGGGAATCAGCACAAAAATGCAGATACCCTGGCTACTGCTACTGCTATAAGTAATGATGAGGCCTTTATCTCTGACCCAGGAGTCTCATGTCTTCAGCCAGCATCCATGAGGCTGTATCAGGTTAAATTATAAGTTTGTAAGTAGAGTAAAATATCAGACCCTTCACAGTTTTTGACCACTCCTTCCAGTAAAAATGTACCTTGTTTCATTTTGTGTTCATTTTGCTCTTAGTTTGCTTTGTTCTGCATGACCTTTGCATATAAAGCTAAAAATCCAGCTCCAAAAACAAAATGTTTTGCAAATTGATTCTTGTTTTGCAGATAAATGTAAAAGCAGTTTCCTGTATTTACCAAAAAAAACATCTTGTTATTGATGTAAAAAAATTGTCATGCTGCTGACAATTATATATTTTTGAGGTCTAGTAAAAGCTGTTGATGTCATTACTTTCCCCTTGCTAAAGTTACAAAGGTTCCTGTTCACAAAAGTCATTAGCAGACATTTTGATTAGAATGATCTAACATACAAGAAGGTCTGTTAATACATGGCATGTTTCAAGCAGTTTGGAATGTTTCAGAATATCTTTCCGCCTCCCCTTTGTTCCGGTGAACAAAATCTTTGTTAGAGTGCAGGTGTGTTCCTGAGATGGTCATCCCTCAAGCAAACAAGAACTGTGCCAGAAGCCAGTGGAAGCATTTTTCCAATTTCCCAAAGGAAAAATCAAATGGAATGGTAAATCGTTTGTAAAGCCCGATCAAAGCAATGCATTTAATGCATGGATTTGTACCATTCTTTGTTCTCTTAGATGCCCACTAAGTTGTCTTTTGCCACAAACTGCCCACTGGAGCAAAAGAGTCAAGAGAATAAAATGGTATTTCTAAAGAACCAAGTGAGTTCCCATTGGCTAACAATGATGAATCCTCAGTCTCTAAGGAGTTCGTCAAAATGAGTTCTTCAACATTGATTCTCTCAGAATCTTATAGAGTGAAGCCCTTCTCTGTGGTCTTGGTAAAAATGGAAAGTTTCAAGCTGTTACCTGAGAGAGTAGAAGAGGGATGATGCTATTCCCTCTGAGCCACTACTGAGCAAGACTAAAAGCACAGTGATTTATGCTATAGTTATTTGTGTGTAATAGAAAAACAATTTCCCTCTGCTTAATGTAAGATTTTTACTTGTTAATTTCCAGCAATAGCAATGTTGTTTTCCTAAAAGAAATTGAATCAGAGCAGTCACAAAACCTAGGATTTGGGGGATTCTAAAAAAAAATTTTTCTCTTTTAATTTAAAATAATACATCTATAACGTCCAAAAAAGTCTCAGTAAGAAACAACTAGTTTCATTTTTTCAAAGGTTAGGTTTCTTAAGATGGTATAAGAAATCATGTTTTTATCAACTACTTTTGATGCTTCAAGACACCATAAAGTGAAAAAGAAGTTCATGACATAAAAATAAAGACAGCTATAGTGCTTGATTTCTGGGTTTACTCTTTGAAAACTAATCAAGACTAACCTATATGCATATACATAAGCATATTGATCTTCCACAGCAGGAACCTTTTAAAGCTGACTACTGTCTCCTTCATGTTCTTGCTCTGTGGTTTGGACCCAGCTGCCAGCAAGCCTGCCTACTCCCTTACTTATTGCTGAAAGGCAATCATATTTTTACATTACTCGAGGATGCTACTTAGTAAATAATTATAAAATTGTGTTAAGATGTCTAAGCAAAATGCTTCTACTGGCTTCCTGCTTAGAGCTTATTCTCTTCAAGGACCACCATCTCAGGGACACATCTGCACTCCAGAAAAGATTTTGTTCACTGGAACAGAGGGGAGGCAGAAAGACATTCTGAAACATTCCTTTCCACTCCCTTGTTGGCACAAATGTACTCCTGGAGAGCTGATTGGAAACAGGGTGTTAGTATGTGGTGGTGGGTCAGGGGAGGGAAACAGGTCTTCTCAGATATCCTCTTGAGGCACAGAAGATAATGACAACAACTCACTGGTTCTTTTTGTTTTTAGAGCTACCACTCAATACAAGTTATTTGGGGAGGGGGTCTTCATTTATTTACTTATATAACAAATACATACTTATTATACAATGTAAAAATACACATAAGTAAAAATATCTGGCCCCTTCCTCAGCTCATTTGATTATCCCACCAGCATAGACAGCCACTGTGATGTGGTGGCATAATACAGTGCCAGAGTCAGTTTGGGCTGCCAGAATACCAGAGACTGGGTGGTTTATAAACAATTAAAATTGATTTCTCACAGTTCCAGAGGCTAAAAGTCTTGAGATCGGGATGCCAGCATAGTTGAGTTCTAGTAAGTTCCTCTTCTGGGTTGCAAAGAGCCATCTCCTCACGTGGCAGGAGGGAGCCCTCTGGAGTCTCTTTTATAAGGGCACTAATCCCATTCATGAGAGCTCCACCCTCAACCTAATCACCTCCCAAAGGCCTCACTTCTTAATACTATCACATTGCAGATTAGGCATCAGTTATGAATTTTGGAAGAACACATTCAGTCCCTAGCAAAGAGTCATCAAATCTTATGTGATTACAGAGTGGCTACAGCTGCATATTCTAGAAAATTCCAGGCCCCATCTGCAAACACACTTCTCTATACACTCCCCTGATTTTCCTTTTCCTTTTTCTTTCCTCAAGCCCTCAGGAACAAAGGGGGGAAAAATGCCAGGGAAATATCATCCTGCGGACCCCGTAGGGAGAGTCATTTTCACGGTCATTCTTGTTGTAGGCCCACTGGCTCAGAAGTCTCCCCTTCATCATGCATCCAACCTAGAGATGAGAGAAACAGGCTCCTCCTCTGTGGTTAAGTGAATGGACATTCCCCTATCCTTTTTATAAGTTAAAGATTTCCCTCTGTTCAGAGATTTGGTAGAACAGAAGCCAGCCTTATATGGGTGACTAAAATGCAAGAATTTGCTTCCTGCCTCAAATTCCCTCCTGTTAACTATGAACAGACAGGTACACACCGAGTGATATACCAACCATTGTGTCCTACAGCAAGTTTGGCTCAGAGCAGATGGTGGTGCCAGACAGGAGCGATGACTAGGTTGAACTAACCTCCTCTGACGTTTGGGTTAGAGTCAAGTGAAGCTTGTCTTCCCATCAACATTCTCATTCTATGCCAGGTATACGGGCTTGATTCTAAAATATCTGCTTTGTGAACCCCATTCTTGCTATCCTTTCAATACACCCCCATTTCTCACCTCCTACTCCTTAGGGAACATTTTTTTTTCAGTTCATGTAACTGAAAACATGTAGTTTCTCGCTAGCACACAAAGCCAGGAAATCAATTTGGTTTAGGACAAGCTGAATTAGACTCAGCGCCACCCTCCACTGCTACCTTGTGCTCTGCATTTTCCATCAAAGCACACATGACAATGGATTTGCCTGTTCAGAAAATGTTTCCTGGCCAGGCAGCCCAGCTTTCAACATCATTGACCTCTGACCGAAGACATGCATCCTTTCCCTCTTTGCTTCTGCCTTTTTGGTTTCCCCTTCAGGTCCCAGAAGAACTTTCCTGGTGAAGGTGACTTGCCTTGAATTATCCTTACAAATCAGCAGCAGCAAAGGTAACACATTGCCCTGCTCCACCTCATCATAAGCTTTTCTTTGGAGCAGTTCCCATTACACTGGCAAAGTTACACTGCCAGGAAGGCAGGACATTATGCCAGGAAGTTTGAGTCCTGAACTGAGCCATCTGTCACTTTGATGCCAAAGTCACTGCAGGGGCAACATGCTGTTCTCTCCTAGTAACATTCAATACAAGGTGGTCACACTCCATACTTGGGTATTATTCTAAGAAAAGTGCATTCCAACCTAAAAATTCTACCTATAGAACATGGTTTTACCCTTAGAAAATGTTATCTGTTTTTGTTGATGTCTCTAACAATGCATGCATCACCAACACATCTGTCTACTACAATAATCGGTCTTAATTAGGCACGTGTGTACATCAGCATTCTAAATACAGTCATTGAAACTGGTGGAATATTCAGAGAGTTTAAATAGACCCCAAAATGTAGCTGTTTCACATGACTACAGAAACAGATTTAGAAACAGACAAGCCCAGATTGGGGTTATCAGCTCTGCCGCTCAGTTCTCGGACGGTGGGCTAGTTTCAGAGTCAATTCCCATGTCTATCAAATGGGGATGAGGACAATAACCACAGCTAACATGCAGCCAGACCTACTGCATCCCAAACACAATAATAAGCATCTGATACCCATCATGTCATTTAGTCCCCATTATAAGCCTGTGAGTTGGACAGTTGTCATACCCATTTTACAAAGGAGGACACTGAGGCTCAGAAACATTAAGTATCCTCCAAGTTGACGGGAGGATTAAATAAAGTGAGCCATGTGATGTGCTGTTTGGTCACCGTTATCACTGTTGCTGTTGTCATCATCATTACTGACGCCCTTCCCAAAACAGTCCTTTTAATATTTTAGTCCAATTGTACGCTCATTTCTTGGAGCACAGTCTCATCACACTCTTCCCCTTCCTCCTTCCTGGCCACAGCTCAAGGAGTTTTTCATTGTCCTTTCTCTGTGAAACTTCCCATACTCCTTGGGAGCTAAACGATCAACATCTATGAAACAAAAAACACAACGTGTATTCTTGAGCTTCACATTTTTCAAATAAAAGGCACTTTTCTCTTAATTGAATATATGGTGGGTATGGAAACACTTAAGCTGATGCATTTTGTGTTTCCTGATTTACCAGACAAGCCTTCGCTCAGGCAAAGTTGGCAGCCCCCCTGAGTTTTATTATTTATTTTTCTGATTACCCAGATTATACAAAATTCAAACACTACAGAAATAGTTAACTTTGAATAGGACAGTCTTTGCCACCAAAAATCCACCTTCTAGAGATAATCACTGTGAATAGAATGTAACATATTATATCCCTTCACCTTTTTTTTTCTCTATATGCTAACCTATTTTTGCTACTACTTATTTATATACAAACACCCAAGTACAAATATACCTCATTCCCCGGGCGCCTGGGTGGCTCAGTTGGCTAAGCGACTGCCTTTGGCTCAGGTCATGATCCCGGAGTCCCGGGATCAAGTCCTGAGTCGGGCTCCCTGCTCAGCAGGGAGTATGCTTCTCCCTCTGGCCCTCCCCCCTCTTGTGCTCTCTCTCTCACTCTCTCAAATAAAAAATAAAATCTTTTTAAAAAAAAGTACCTCATTCATTTTAACAACTGTTTAGTATTCTATGGTGTGAATACACTTAATAATACATGTAATTATCATGATTTGCCTCTTAGGAACCCAAGCACCTCTAGAGCTCATGTGCATGCATGCATACACACACACACACACACACTCACTTCACTCACTCACAGATGAAACCTCAGAAATCTGTCACTGCTGCCGGAGAAGTCTACTGTCATTTCTTTGTTATTAAAATGCCTTATTTCTGGATGTGTTCTATTCAAATCCAAGTACCCTGAGCGCTCAGGTGCCCTGAGTCAATAACTCATTAAATGACACACTTAGAGCCTGGTGCCTGGGTAAACTGAGGAAAAGAAGCAGAAAACAAAAATGGGAGGTGCAAAAGAGAAACCTTTACCATTACAGTTTGTTTTCTTAGTGGTGGTTGTCACTGGCATTATATTCTCTCTTTTATATCATGTCCCTAAAACATCAGACGGCACATGCTACAATCATCTTAGTGTATCACTCAGCAGTTGTTTCAATTCAGGCTGCCTTCAGGAAATTTTTCTTAGGTGTCACGGGACCTGGTAATCCTGGTGAATATGCACCACCCTTTGTAAATGAACAGATGCTACTTAGATACCTAAAACACAGTCTGTGTAGCCATCATTGAGAAAGAAGCTCTAAAAGGTACTTGAGGGATAAACTCATTGCCTTGATTTCTGGAGCACTGTTCTCTATGCAAAGGAACTATTGGGCCTGAACTCTTTAAAAGAAGTCCAGCTCTGTTATTCTACATCCTTTGTCTCAGCAAGACAGGCAAATAGTGGAAATGTCTCTACTGTAGAAGATAAAAGGACAAACCAAAGCCAGCATGCTCACAATTTTCCAGACCTAAGAATCACTTAGGATGCTTTTAAAATTAGATTTCCGATCCCATCCCCCAAAGATTGGAGTAGAGCCCAAAAAACTCCATTTAGTAGGCTGTTACTCAGGAGATAAAGACATAGGTGATTTGTGGACCATACTTTGAGAATCACTAAAGGGTATGTGCTCAAAAGAAAATAATATTAATACACTGCATCACAAACTTGTGTTGCTTTCTGATTCTGCCATGTGGAACAACTATAATTATTATAATTACTTATCCTCTCCATGTAAATAAACACTTGAAAAACTAGACAAAAATGTTAAACAGCCTTTTTCTTTTTCATACAATGAACAGTGCTGTTCAGACAGGGCAGTTCTAAGTTATCCAAGAAAAAAGAAACAAACAAGTTGAGTCCTGTGATCATCCCAACTTTCTTCCCAGAAGCTGTTCCTGGTTCACGGTGCAAGGAGAGGGCTCCCAAACAAAAGATAATTGTCTCTATAAGTTGAAAAGAAGATATTAAAGTGACTGAATTTACAGAGCAGGATACCAGGGAGGAAAGCATTATCAACAAAACGCTCCCCAAATCTGCAGAGCATTCCCCTTGGGTCTGCTGGGGCCCAAGTCATGATGAGTAGAGTAAAATTCAAGAAGATTGAGCAAAGAATGACTAGGGAGAAACAAGCTGGATAATCCCCAGGGCTCATTCAGGGCTGGGAGAAGGCTGAGTAAGAGGGCTCGGTGAACCCTGAGACATTTGATAGAAACTCCAGAAGAGTTAGGTCTTAGTAGTAAGATGCCGCCCTAGAGGAAAACTACTTTAAACCAATCCAAACAAAGCTTGAAATTATCAAGTTGATCCAAAATTAACTCAACTATCTGAATATTAAAGTCCAATATCCTTTAAGAAAAGACATCATATTATGCTGAGCAAAATAAGTCAGTCAGAGAAAGACAAATGCCATATGATTTCACTCATGTGTGGAATTTAAGAAAGAAAACAAACAAGCAAAGGGGGAGATAAAGAGGGAGGGGGCAAAGCAAGAAAGAGACTCTTAATTAGAGAGAACAAACTGATGGTTACCAGAGAGAAGGTGAGGGTGGGAGGATGGGGGAAACAGGTGATGGGGATGAAGACGTGCACTTGTTGTGATGAGCACCTGGTGTTGTATGTAAGAGTTGAGTCATTAAATTGTACACATGAGAGGCGCCCGGGTGGCTCAGTCATTGAGCGCCTGCCTTTGGCTCGGGTCATGATCCCGTGGTCCTGGGATCAAGCCCCGCATCAGGCTCCCTGCTCCGTGGGAACCATGCTTCTCCCTCTCTCACCCCCCCTGCTTCTGTTCCCTCTCTCGCTGTGTCTCTCTCTGTGGAATAAATAAATTGTACACTTGAAACTAATATTACAATGTATGTTAACTGGAATTTGAATAAAAACTTATAAATGAAAAAGACAACAGATTTCAGCTCTCAACAATGTAACATTCACAGTGTCCAATATCCAATTAAAAAAAATATTACTAGAGGGGAGGAGCAAGATGGTGGAGGGGTAGGAGACCTGGATTTCGTCTGGTCTCAGGAATTCAGCTGGATAGGGATCAAACCATTCTGAACACCTACGAACTCAAGAGGAGAGCAAAGAAAAGAATAACGACAACTCTCTGAACAAAAAAGCGACCACTTTCTGGAAGGTAGGACGTGCGGAGAAGTGAATCCGGGGCGATATTTGGGAGGACTGACAGCGGGGGAAGGGGCCTCCATCGGCCGCTTCTGGCAAGTGATAGAGCCACGGAGCACAAAATCGGAATTTTTAGAAGTCGGCTCCGCTGAGGGACGTCGCTCCAGTGGCTAAGCAGGGGGTGGAACCCTCACAGGACAGTGTGGTCTCAGAACCCTCGGGGTCACAGAAAGACCAGGGGTGCCTGAGTGCGGCAGAGCTCCTAGGTATCAGAGTGGGGAAGCCGGCTGCAGGGATGGACTGAAGGAGCAGGCTTTCAGCTCAGGGTTGCCAAAAACTGTGATCCGCACCACAGTCGGGCCACTGCTCCTCCAGCAGGGACCCAACAAGCAGCAGATCCAGAGAGACTCCCCTTCTTCCCCCCTCCCGGTAGGAGCAGCGGGAGAGTGCACCCTGGGGATCTGCTGGGTTTGGAGACTCCACACGGGGTCGGGTGCCAGAGATAGAAATGCTCGGTCACTCCAGGTGAGCACGGAGTGCGGACAGAGACCAGGAAGATGGGAGTGATTGACTGCTTTTCTCTGGGGGCGCACTGAGGAGCGGGGCCCTGAGTTCTCGGCTCCTCCTGGGCGGAGATTGGGAGGCCGCCATTTTCACTCTCATCCCCCAAAACTGTACCGAAAGCTTATAGGGAACAAAAGCTCCTGAGCGCAAACCCAAACAGATTATTTAGCCCCGCCCCCAGCAAGGGCGGGGCAATTCGGCCTCTGGCAAAGACATTTGGGAACCATGGCAACAGGCCCCTCCCTCAGAAGATCAGCAAGAACAGCCCGCCAAGACAAAGTTTACCGATCAATGAGAACGGCAGAACTCCAGCACTAGGGGAATACTGCACATAGAATTCATGGCTTTTTTCCCATGATTCTTTAGTCTTTCAAAGTTAATTTTTTTAAACTGTCTTTTTTTTTTATTTTTCTTTTTCCCTTTTTCAACCAACATCTTATCAATCCCTTTTTTAAAAAACATTTTTTTTCATTTTTAGAGTCATATTCTATCCCTTCATAGTACTTATCCTTATTTTTGACATATATATATAAGTTGTTCTCTCTAAAATTTTGAGATACAGCTTCTTCTAACAGATCAAAATATACCTTAAATCTCTACTGTAAGGCTTTGCTCTAGTCTCCTGCCTGATCACATTCTCTCCCTTTTTTTTTTCTCTTTTTTAAATGCTCTCCTTTCTTTTCTCAAACAACTTCTTCTTCTCAATTCATTTTATAAAATTTTTATAATTCTCATCGTTACACTAATATTCAATCCCTTCATCATATCAACCCTTATTTTTCTACCTACATAATTTTTTCTTTCTTTAAATCTTGGGAGGCACTTTCTTCTAACAGACCAAAATACACCCAAAATCTAGTGTGTGGCACTGATCTATGCACCAGCCTAGTCATATGTGATCATATTCTGTTTTTTTTTCTTCTGTTTTTGTTTCTCTTTTTCTTTTTCTTTCTTTTTCCTTTCGCTTTCTTTCCCTTTCTTTTCCCCATCTTCAGGTCTTCTCTGATTTGTTTAGAGTATACTTTCTCAGGGAGTTGTTACCCTGTTAGCATTGTGTTTTCTCATTCCTCTATTCTCCTCTGGACAAAATGACAAGATGGAAAAAATCACATCAACAAAAAGAACAAGAGGTAGTACTGACTGCCAGGGACCTACTCAATACAGACATTAGTATGATGTCAGACCTAGAGTTCAGAATCATGATTTTAAAGATACTAGCTGGGCTTGAAAAAAGCATGGAAGTTATTAGAAAAACCCTTTCTGGAAAAATAAAAGAACTAAAATCTAACCAAGTCGAAATCAAAAACGCTATTAATGAAGTGCAAACAAAAATGGGGGTGCTGATAGGATAAATGACGCAGAAGAGAGAATCAGTGATATAGAAGAACAAATGATGGAAAATAAAGAAGATGAGAAAAAGACAGATAAACAACTACTAGATCACGAGGGCAGAATTCAAGAGATAAGTGATACCAGAAGACAAAACAACATTAGAATCATTGGGATTCCACAAGAAGAAGAAAGACAGAGAGGGGCAGGTATATTGGAGCAAATTATAGCAGAGAACTTCCCTAATTTAGGGAAGGAAACAGGCATCAAAATCCAGGAGGCACAGAGAATGCCTCTCAAAATCAATAAAAATAGGTCAACACCCCAACATCTAAAAGTAAAACTTACAAGTCTCACAGACAAAGAGAAATCCTGAAAGCAGCTCAGGAGAAGAGCTCTGTAACCTACAATGGTAGAAACATTAGATTGGAAACAGACCTATCCACAGAGACCTGGCAGGCCAGAAAGGACTGGCATGATATATTCAGAGCACTAAATGAGAAAAATATACAGCCAAGAAGACTATATCCAGCTAGATTATCATTGAAAATAGAAGGAGAGATAAAAGTCTTCCAGGACAAACAAAAACCAAAGGAATTTGCAAAAACGAAACCAGCCCTACGAGAAGTATTGAAAGGGGTCCTCTAAGCAAAGAGAGAGCCTAAAAGAAGCATAGACCAGAAAGGAACACAGACAATATACAGTAACAGTCACCTTACAAGCAATACAATGGCACTCAATTCATATCCTTCAATAGTTACCCTGAATGTAAATGGCCTAAATGCCCCAATCAAAAGACACAGGCTATCAGATTGGATTAAAAAACAAGACCCATCAATATGCTGTCTGCAAGAGACTCATTTTAGACCCAAAGACACCCCCAGATTGAAAGTGAGGGGGTGGAAAACCACATACCATGCTAATGGACACCAAAAGAAAGCTGGGGTGGCAATCCTTATATCAGACAAATTAGATTTTAAACCAAAGACTGTAATAAGAGACGAGGAAGGACACTATATCCTACTTAAAGGGTGTATCCAACAAGAAGATCTAACAATTGTAAATATCTATGTCCCTAACATGAGAACAGACAATTATATAAGGCAATTAATAACAAAAGCTAAGAAACACATTGACAACATTACAATAATAGTGGGGGACTTTAACACCCCCCTGACTGAAATGGACAGATCATCTAAGCAAAAGATCAACAAGGAAATAAAGACTTTAAATGACACACTGCAACAAATGGACTTCACAGACGTATTCGGAACATTCCATCCCAAAGCAACGGAATACACATTCTTCTCTAGTGCCCATGGAACATTCTTCAGAATAGACCACATCCTAGATCACAAATCAGGTCTCAACCGGTACCAAAGATTGGGATTATTCCCTGCATATTTTTAGACCACAATGCTTTAAAAGTAGAACTCAATCACAAGAGGAAAGTCAGAAAGAACTCAAATACATGGAGGCTAAAGAGCATCCTACTAAAGAAAGAATGGGTCAACCAGGAAATTAAAGAAGAATTTGAAAAAATTCATGGAAACCAATGAAAATGAAAACACAACTGCTCAAAATCTCTGAGATGCAGCAAATGCAGTCCTAAGAAGAAAGTATATACCAACACAAGCCTTTCTCAAGAAACAAGAAAGGTTTCAAATACACAACCTAACCCAACAACTAAAGGAGCTGGAGAAAAAACAGCAAATAAAGCCTAAACCCAGCAGGAGAAGAGAAATAATAAAGATCAGAGCAGAAATCAATGAAATAGAAACCAAAAGAACAGTAGAACAAATCAACGAAACTAGGAGCTGGTTCTTTGAAAGAATTAACAAGATTGATAAACCCCTGGCCAGACTTATCCAAAAGAAAAGAGAAATTACCCAAATCAACAAAATCATGAATGAAAGAGGAGAGATCACAACCAACACCAAAGAAATACAAACAATGATAAGAACATATTATGAGCAACTCTATGCCAGCAAATTAGATAACCTGGAAGAAATGGATGCTTTCCTAGAAATGTATCGACTACCAAAATTGAACCAGGAAGAAATAGAAAATCTGAACAGACCTATAGTCACTAAGGAAATTGAAGCACTCATCAAAAATCTCCCAAGAAACAAAAGCCCGGGGCCAGATGGCTTCCCAGGGGAATTCTACCAAACATTTCAAGAAGAATTAATACCTATTCTCCTGAAACTGTTCCAAAGAATAGAAATGGAAGGAAAACTTCCAAACTCGTTTTATGAGGCCACCATTACCTTCATCCCAAAACCAGACAAAGACCCCATCAAAAAGGAGAATTACAGACCAATATTCTTGATGAACACAGACGCAAAAATTCTCACCAAAATACTAGCCAATAGGATCCAACAGTACATTAAAAGGATTATTCACCACGACCAAGTGGGATTTAGCCCTGGGCTGCAAGGTTGGTTCAACATCCGCAAATCAAACAACGTGATACAATACATTAACAAAAGAAAGAACAAGAATCATATGATCCTCTCAATAGATGCAGAAAAAGCATTTGACAAAGTACAGCATCCTTTCTTGATCAAAACTCTTCAGAGTATAGGGATAGAGGGTACATAGCTCAATATCATAAAAGCCATCTATGAAAAACCTACAGCAAATATCATTCTCAATGGGGAAAAGCTGAGAGCTTTCCCCCTAAGGTCAGGAACGCGGCAGGGATGTCCACTATCACCACTGCTATTCAACATAGTATTAGAAGTCCTAGCCACAGCAATCAGACAACAAAAAGAAATCAAAGGCATCCAAATTGGCAAAGACGAAGTCAAACTCTCACTCTTTGCAGATGATATGACACCGTATGTAGAAAACCCAAAAGACTCCACCCCAAAACTGCTAGAACTCATACAGGAATTCAGTAAAGTAGCAGGATATAAAATCAATGCACAGAAATCAGTGGCATTCCTATACACCAATAACAAGAAAGCAGAGAGACAAATTAAGGAGTCGATCCCATTTACAATTGCACCCAAAACCGTAAGATACCTAGGAATAAATTTAACCAAAGAGGCAAAGGATCTGTACTCAGAAAACTATAAAATACTCATGAAAGAAATCGAAGAAGACACAACGAAATGGAAAAAGGTTCCATGCTCATGGATTGGAAGAACATTGTGAAGATGTCAATGCTACCTAGAGCAATCTACACATTCAATGCAATCCCCATCAAAATACCATCCACTTTTTTCAAAGAAATGGAACAAATAATCCTAAAATTCGTATGGAACCAGAAGAGACCCCGAATAGCCAGAGGATTATTGAAAAAGAAAAGCAAGGCTGGTGGCATCACAATTCCGGACTTCCAGCTCTATTACAAAGCTGTCATCATCAAGACAGTATGGTACTGGCACAAAAACAGACACATAGATCAATGGAACCGAATCGAGAGCCCAGAAATGGACCCTCAACTCTATGGTCAACTCATCTTTGACAAAGCAGGAAAGAATGTCCAATGGCAAAAAGACAGTCTCTTCAACAAATGGTGTTGGGAAAATTGGATAGCCACATGCAGAAGAATGAAACTGGACCATTTCCTTACACCACACACAAAAATAGACTCCAAATGGTTGAAAGACCTAAATGTGAGACAGGAGTCCATCAAAATCCTAAAGGGGAACAGAGGCAGCAACCTCTTCGACCTCAGCCACAGCAACTTCTTCCTACAAACATCGCCAAGGGCAAGGGAAGCAAGGGCAAAAATGAACTATTGGGATTTCATCAAGATAAAAAGCTTTTGCACAGCAAAAGAAACAGTCCACAAAACCAAAAGACAACCAACAGAATGGGAGAAAATATTTGCAAATGACATATAAGATAAAGGGCTAGTATCCAAAATCTATAAAGAACTTATCAAACTCAACACCCAAAGAACATAATCCAATCAAGAAATGGGCAGAAGACAGGGACAGACATTTTTCCAAAGAAGACATCCAAGTGGCCAACAGACACATGAAAAAGTGCTCAACATCGCTCGGAATCAGGGAAATCCAAATCAAAACCCCAATGAGAATCCACCTCACACCATTCAGAATGGCTAAAATTAACAAGTCAGGAAACGATAGATGTTGGCAAGGATGCGGAGAAAGGGGAACCCTCCTACACTGTTGGTGGGAATGCAAGCTGGTGCCACCACTCTGGAAAACAGTGTGGAGGTTCCTCAAACAGTTGAAAATAGAGCTACCATACGATCCAGCAATTGCACTACTGGGTATTTACCACAAAGATACAAATGTAGGGATCCGAAGGGGTACATGCACCCCAATGTCTATAGCAGCAATGTCCACAATAGCCAAACTGTGGAAAGAGCCAAGATGTCCATTGACAGATGAATGGATAAAGAAGAGGTGGTATATATACACAATGGAATATTATGCAGCCATCAAAAGGAATGAGATCTTGCCATTTGCAATGACGTGGATGGAACTGGAGGGGGTTATGCTGAGTGAAATAAGTCAATCAGAGAAAGACATGTATCATATGACCTCACTGATATGAGGAATTCTTAATCTCAGGAAACAAACTGAGGGTTGCTGGAGTGGTGGGGGGTGGGAGGGATGGGGTGGCTGGGTGATTGACATTGGGGAGGGTATGTGCTATGGTGAGCGCTGTGAATTGTGCAAGACTGTTGAATCACAGATCTGTACCTCTGAAACAAATAATGCAATATATGTTAAAAAAAAAAAAGAAGATAGAAGGAGGGGAAGAATGAAGGGGAGTAAGTTGTAGTGGGAGACGAACCATAAGAGGCGATGGACTCTGAAAAACAAACTGAGGGTTCTAGAGGGGAGGGTGTTGGGGGGATGGGTTAGCCTGGTGATAGGTATTAAAGAGGGCACGTTCTGCATGGAGAACTGGGTGTTATGCACAAACAATGAATCATGGAACACTACATCAAAAAGTCATGATGTAATGTATGGTGATTAACATTACCATAAAAATTTTTTAAAAATAAAATAAGTAAAATAAAAAGTAAAAAAAAGTTACTAGACATGTTAAGAAATAGAAAAAGTGTCATCCATACCCAGGGGAAAATCAGTCAAGAGACACAGATCCAGGAATGACAATAATGACAGAAAGAGCAAAGATATTAAATTAGCTATTTTAAACATACTGAACTATTTACAGAAAACAACATAATATAGTGAGATGTGAAAGATATAAAAAATAAAACAGATAAAAATTCGAGGGATAAAAAAATACAATAAACAGATTGAAACTAACTGGATGGGGAAAACAGCAGATTAGAGACTAAGAAAAAAAAAATTGGGGAACCTAAAGATACAGTGATAGAAAATATCCTAAATAAAGCACAAAGGAAAAATGACTGAATAATAACAGAGACTCACAAGCCACAATATCAAGCAGTCACAGATATAGGAAACTGAAGTCCTAGAAAAGGGATAAAAATCACTTTCAAAACAAATTCTAAAATTTATATGGACATTCAAAAGACCTAGAATAGACACAACAACTTTGAAAAAGAGAAGGTCTTCTCGTATTTCAATGCTTGTTATAAAGCTACATTTGTCAGGACAGTAGCCTTTTAGTATAAGGAGACACATAAAGATCAATGGAACAGAATAGAGTCCAGGAATTGACCCATACTTATGTTGTCAATTCATTTTCAACATAGGTGCCAAGGTAATTCTTTTTTTTATATATAGTATGTTAGTCACCATACAACACATCATTAGTCTTCGATGTAGTGATCCATGATTCATTGTTTTCGTGAAACACCCAATGCTCCATATAGTATGTGCCCTCCTTAATACCCATCACCGGGCTAACCCATCCCCCCTCCCCTCTCCCCTCTAAAACCCTGTTTGTGTCTCAGAGTCTATAGTCTCTCATGGTTCGTCTCCCCCTCTGAGTCCCCCCCTTCATTTTTCCCTTCCCTCTCCTAATGTCCTCCATGTTATTCCTTATGTTCCACAAATAAGTGAAACCATATGATAATTGACTTTCTCTGCTTGACTTATTTCACTTAGCATAATCTCCAGTCCCATCCATGTTGATGTAAAAGTTGGGTATTAATCCTTTCTGATGGCTGAGTAATATTCCATTGTATATGTGGACCACATTTTCTTTATCCATTCATCTATTGAAGGGCATCTCGGCTCTTTCCACAGTTGGCTATTGCGGACATTGCTGCTATGAACACTGGGGTGCATACGACCCTTCTTTTCACTACATCTGTGTCTTTGGGGTAAATACCCAGGAGTGCAATTGCTGGGTCATAGGGTAGATCTATTTTTAATTTTTTGAGGCACCTCCACATTGTTTTCCAAAGTGGCTGTACCAACTTGCATTCCCACCAACAGCGTAAGAAGGTTCCCCTTTCTCCACAACTTCTCCAACATTTGTTGTTTCTTGCCTTGTCAATCTTTGCCATTCTATTTGGTGTAAGGTGGTATCTAAATGTGGTTTTGATTTGAATTTCCCTGATGGCTAATGATGATGAACATTTCTTCATGTGTCTGTTAGCCATTTGTATATCTTCTTCGGAGAAGCGTCTGTTCATATCTTCTGCCCATTTTTTGACTTGTTTTTTGGGTGTTGAGTTTGAGAAGTTCTTTATAGATCTTGGATACCAGCCCTTTATCTGTAGTGTGATTTGCAAATATTTTCTCTCATTCTGTGGGTTGCCTCTTGTTTTGTTGACTGTTTCCTTTGCTGTGCAGAAGCTTTTTATCTTGATGAAGTCCCAAAAGTTCATTTTTGCTTTTGTTTCACTAGCCTTTGGAGATGTATCTTGAAAGAAGTTGCTGTGGCCGATGTCAAAGAGGTTACTGCCTATGTTCTCTAGGATTCCTGTCTCACATTGAGGTTTTTCATCCATTTTGAGTTTGTCTTTGTGTATGGTGTTAGCGAATGGTTGAGTTTCATTCTTCTGAAGCATTTGACAAAATACAGCATCCTTTCCTGATTAAAACTCTTCAGAGAATAGGGATAGAGGAAACATTCCTCAAGGTCATAAAATCCTTACCTCACACCATATACAAAAATTAAACCAAATGAATCCCAATCCTTAATATATAAACTATAACTAAAAAAAGCCAAGAAAATGAAAAACCCACAGCGAGTATCATCCTCAATGGGAAAAAGCTGAGAGCCTTTCCCTTAAGATCAGAACACATCAAGGATGCCCAATCTTGCCACTATTGTTCAACATAGTACTAGAACTAGCAACAGCAATCAGACAACAAAAAGAAATAAAAGGTATTCAGATTGGCAAAGAAGTCAAACTCTCTCTCTTCGCAGATGACATGATACTTTATTTGGAAAACCCAAAAGACTCCACTCCCAAATTACTAGAACTCATACAGCAATTCAGTAATGTGGCAGGATTCTGTGCAAAATCAATGCACAGAAATCGGTTGCTTTCTTATACACTAACAATGCAACTGTAGAAAGAGAAATTAGAGAAGCGATTCCATTTACAACAGCACCAAAAACCATAAGATACCTCGGAATAAACCTAACCAAAGAGGTAAAGGATCTATACTCTAGGAACTACAGAACACTCATGAAAGAAATTGAAGAAGACACAAAAAGATGGAAAAATATTCCATGCTCATGGATCAGAAGAATAAACATTGTTAAAATGTCTATGCTACCCAGAGCAATCTATACCTTCACTGCCATCCCGATCAAAATTCCAATGACATTTTTCAAAGTGCTGAAACAAACAATCCTAAAATTTGTATGGAATCAGAAAAGACCCCAATTTGCCAAGGAAATGTTGAAAAAGAAAAACAAAGCTGGGGACATCACGTTGCCCCATTTCAAGCTATATTACAAAGCAGTGATCACCAAGACAACATGGTCCTGGCACAAAGACAGACATATAGACCAATGGAGCAGAATAGAGAGCCCAGATATGGACCCTCAACTCTCTGGTCAAATAATCTTTGACAAAGCAGGAAAAAATATGCAATGGAAAAAATAGAGTCTCTTCAGTAAATGGTGCTGGGAAAATTGGTGCCAACGTAATTCAATGAGGAATGAGTGGTAAATAGGAGAATGCAAGATTGAGCAGAATGGGGGAGGCTATCAAACCACAGCAAAGACCTGACAATCTCTGTCAGCCCAGCACAGAAATCCAGAGCAAAGGTTTTCACTGGGGGAGTCTTATGCTGAGTAGCAATAGCGAGGTCACTTTGCTGAGCCACTGGCTAGAGATCACCTTAACAAGAGCATGGTCTTGGCTATCACTGACTTGCTCAATTACTGGCCAATGAACAGTGAGCAGATAAGATATTCCTTGAAGAAAAAAAAATGAACTTCAATCCTTACCTCACACCATATAAAAAAATTAAACCAAATGAATCCCAATCCTTAATATATAAACTATAACTAAAAAAAGCCAAGAAAATGAAAAAGAAAATCAAAACCCTGGAGAAAGTATTTCTTAGACCACAGAAACCACAAACCATAAAGACAATGAGTAGAACTGACTTCATCAAAATTAAACTTTTACTCTCCGAGTGACATTGTTAAGACAACGAAAATATTGTATATATGCAAAAGACTTGATGCAGATTACATTAAAAATGATACACCTCCGGGAAGCCTGGGTGGCTCAGTTGGTTAAGCGTCTGCCTTTGGCTCAGGTCATGATCCCAGGGTCCTGGGATCCAGCCCCACATTGGGCTCCCTGCTCAGTGAGGAATCTGCTTCTCCTCTGCCTGTCACGCCCCCTGCTTGTGCTCTCTCTCTCTCTGACAAATAAATAAAATCTTTTTTTAAAAAAATCATACAACTCAGTAATAAGAAAATAAATCAATTTTAAAATGGACAAATGATTTGAATACTCCAATAAAGACACAAATGGCAAAAAAAGCACACAAATAGCTGATTAATCTCATGAGCCTAGAGAAACTCACATTAGTGCCACAAGAGAATACCACTACATTCCAATTAGAATGGCTAAAAACAAAAAGACTGAAATAGGATGTACTATCAAAGATGTAGAATGTAAAATAGTAGAACCACTTTGAAAAACAGATGGCAGTTTCCTTTAAACTCAAACATGTACTTACCAAGATCCAGGAATTCTACTGCTATGTCTTTAACCAAGAGAAATGAAAGCATATGTTCACCCAAGTACTTGTATGCAAATGTTCATAGCAGCTTTTTAAATAATATCCAAAAAAGTTTAACAAACCCAATCAACAGGTGGGTGGATAAACTAATAGTGGCATGTTAATATAGTAGAATACTATTCAGTAAGAAGTAGGAAAGAAAAGATACTGCAAAACATAGGGATAACTCTCAAAATCATTATGCTGTCAAAAGGAATATATATTTTCACTAATCCATTGACATGAAATCCTGGAAAAGAAAAAACTGGCCTAATTAGAGAAAGCGTATCAATGGTTGCCTGGGGTCAGGGTGCAAGAGAATGACTTCAAAGGGGCATGAGGGAACTTTTTGGGGTGAGGAAAGTACTGTATATCTTGATTGGGGTAGTAGTTATATGAGTGGTTATACATTTGTCAAAATTTATCTACTAGTATACTTAAAATAGATGCATTTTATTGCATGTAAATTATACCTTAATAAAAAAATTTAAGTGATGTGTTCTCTAGTATTTTCTTATCATCCTGGGCTCATCTTGTCTTTGTTGTCTATAGTTGTCTAGATAAGTTAGGGGTTACTTCTATAAACCTTTTTACAAACATAAACAGATATTTTTATAACTTTAAATGTTTATTGATAATGACTTTTCTCCTAATTCTACAGAATTCTCCTAATGTTTCCGTTTCCATATACTTCTCCACAAATTCACACACAGCACTTATCTCTCTCATAACCTAATGACCACTAGTTCTTATCCTTAGAATGTGGTCTCAGGCTTGATCTCTCCCCACATCAGTCATGAGCATTAATATACTTGCCCTTGCCAATTAGGCAACATATCGTATTTACTAGAAGTGCTCTTTGACAGAGAAGCTGAATATGCTTCCCCCCCTAGGCTTTCTGAATACTTAGAATCTGCTCTTTATCTATCGGTCCCCATGTGACTTTAATTGAAACTGCCTTAAATTTATCATTTTATTCAGGAAGAATCATCAGCTTTTCAGTATTAACATATTTAGGTGTCCCATCTGGGAATCTGGTTTGTCTCTCTCCTCAAGCTTTCTTTTATGTGACTTGGAAATTTTTCATTAACTTTCCTCAGTATTTTCATAAGTATTTTTCAGTTTTTTTATATTTCTTACTGTTCCTGTACTTGAGGATTTTTCTATTATACTTTTGAGTTGGATTTAGCTAATATGGAGGAAACTGTTTTTATGCCAGTATATTTATTTTGTAGTTATTTTTTTCATAGCCTGCTTTTCAGTAATATTATCTGCAAATAAAATTTTCACTTACCCTTCTAATATTTACACCTCTTATTTATCTGCTTACAACATTAGCTAGAATTTCCAAAATAATGTTAAATAAAAGTGATACCATTGTCTTGTCTCTGACTGTAATGGCAATCAACGGCTATAGTGTTTATCATTAAATAAATGTTGGCTATTAGTCTGGAGTTATTTTCCTTAACAAAACAACTTAATAGCTTACAAAGCTGTTTTATCAGAATTGATGTTTTAGAAATATTGTCAGCCCTGAGATGAATAGCATCCCCCTCATGCTTAAATTGCTCTAGTACCTTCCCATAATACCTAGAAGAAAATCCCAAACTACTTTCCATAGTCTTTACAGTCTGAACTGTTCTAGTCCCTGACAAGCCCTCCAACCTTATCAATCCCTCTGACTCTGATTCATTAACTCTAGCTTACTGACTTCTTTCTGTTCATAGAATGTACCAAATCTCTTTTTTTTTAATATTTATTTATTTGAGAGAGCGAGAATGAGAGAGAGAGAGTACATGAGAGGGTGTAGGGTCAGAGGGAGAAGCAGGCTCCTCGCTGAGCAGGGAGCCTGATGCGGGACCCAATCCCGGGAGTCGGGGATCATGACCTGAGCCAAAGGCAGTAGCTTAACCAACTGAGCCACCCAGGTGCCCCCAAATCTTTCTTACCTCGGGGCCTTTGCACCTACTACTCTCTCTGCCTATAGCAAATTACCTCCAGATTATTTCATATCCAAATCTCTTTTCATTTAGATCTACTTCTAATATCCTCTACTTAGAAACAACCAAATAAATAAACCCTGACCACTCTCTAACACATTATCTAGTTTTATTTAAGTCACTTGACACAATCTGATATTATCTTATTTATTTGCATTTTTTCTGCCCAACAACCTCCCAACTCATCCCAACTAGAATATAAGTTCCATGAGACAGTCTAGTTCAGGGTTTGGCAAACATTTTTTAGAAAAGGCCAGATAGATGTTGTAGGTAGTGTGTGTGAGCCGTGTGGTCTCTGTTGCAACTAGTTAATTCTGCTCTTATAGCATGAAAGAAACCGTAGGCAATACATAAATGAATAGTCATGGCTGTGCTCCAATAAAACTTTATTTAAAAAACAGATGGTAGAACAGATTTGTCCCATGTACCATAGCTCGCCAACTCCTGTCTTGTCAGTCTTGCTCTCTGCTTCATCCCCAAAGCCTAGAAAAGCACCCGGCTCATAGCAGGTAATCAATAATATTTATGAGAAGCATGCTTCTCATAAATTTATATTTTTATACAGTTACTTAGTCTTGCAGAACCACGTATGTTTACCACTTTCATTTTTAATTAATCTCATTTTTTAAAGTATAATCTTAACATTTTTGCACTTGAATATTCTTTTATTCTGAAAAAATTTTATTTTATATTTAATTTCAATCAGTGTCTTTTTTTGGGGGGGTTAATGTAGTGTTCCATGATTCATTGTTTGCATATAACACCCAGTGCTCCACGCAGAACGTGCCCTTTTTAATACTCATCACCAGGCTAACCCATCCCCCCACCCCCCTCCCCTCTAGAACCCTCAGTTTGTTTTTCAGAGTCCATCGTCTCTCATGGTTCGTCTCCCCCTCTGATTTCCCCCCTTCATTCTTCCCCTCCTGCTCTCTTCTCCTTTTTTTTTTTTTTTTTAACATATAATGTACTATTTGCTTCAGAGGTACAGATCTGTGATGCAATGGTCTTGCACAATTCACAGCACTCACCATAGCACATACCCTCCCCAGTGTCTATCACCCAGACACCCCATCCCTCCCACCCCCCACCACTCCAGCAACCCTCAGTTTGTTTCCTGAGATTAAGAATTCCTCATATCAGTGTGGTCACATGATACATGTCTTTTTCTGTCAATCAGCATCTTTTTAATTTTATTTATATAAGTAATCTCTACACCCAATGTGGGGCTCAAACTTAGAAACCCAAGATCAAGAGTCACATGCTCTTCCCACTGAGTCAGTCAGGCACCCCTAATTTCAATCAAAGTTTTAAAAAATGATGCTGCTGTGCTAAGAAAATTTGATAAAAGTATTATTTTAAAAGTGTTCAAGCAGTGTTTAGTTGCTTACAGAGTTAGCTGCTTACAGCTGATTTTGTACAGAATTGTGTAAAATCATTGAGTATTTTTCAATGAAGACTATAATAATGACATTATTATGAATTGTGATAAGCACAGCTTAAAATAGTTTATTGTGCTCATTGTGTTACACCCTGTACTAAGCAATTACAAGTCTATCATTTTACTATTATTTGTTAAAAGCTCTTAAGAAATAAAAATCAAACTGATGACTATATCCCAGCATGGATTTTGTATGTTCTGAGTAGGCTATCTTCTTTCAAGCATATCTATTACAAACGTAGTTGAAATGATCTCTAATAATTCTTGATGAACAGAAAAAATATACATAAATCAATATAAAGTTAGCTGTCCTATTGCTACTATTTTGTGAAAATTAAATATACTGAAATAAGCTAAGTGGTCATTCAACATAAGACAGACACTGAGTATGCAGTTTATGGATTATCCAGATCCATTATCTCCTCCCTCCCTTCTTTCCTTCTTCCCACACTCCTCCCCCATCCTTCCCTCCTTTCTCTCTCTCTCCTCCCCACCCCTCCCTCTTATTTGACTGCTGGAATTGGTCAGAAGATGTAGAACATGTAAAGATAATACTAGACACCTGTCAGTATGCCTATAGTCCTGACAAGATAGTAGATTGAGGCCCTAATAAGACCTTAAATGAGATTTTATTGTGTATATTCCCCAGGCATCTAATGTGCATTTCTATTATCTAAGCTAACTCCCTTATGAGTTGGTATGTGTTGCCAAAAGGCAAGAAAAGTATGTAATAGTATATATAACAAAATGAGTTTGAAAAACTTGCATATTGGGGCACCTGGGTGGCTCAGTTAAGCATCTGATTCTTGATTTCGGCTCAGGTCATGATCTCAGGGTCATGAGATCGAGCCCAGCACCAGGCTCCATGCTCGGCAGGGAATCTGCTGGGGTTTCCCTCTCCCCCTCCCCCCTGGCTCATGTGCACATGTGCTCTAAAAAAACAAACAAATCTTTAAAAAGTAAAAATAAAAACTTGCATATTTATTATTATATCATTTATATTGTGGATATCAACAAACTGATTCTAAAGTTTATATACGGAGAGGCAAAAGACTCAAAATAGACAACACTGAAAAAGAAGAACAAAGTTGAAGAACAGACAGCACCCAACTTCAAGATTTACTATAATGCTACAGTAGTCAAGACAAACATGGTGCCAGTGACAGAATAGACAAATAAATCAAGGGAACAGAACAGACAGCCCAGAAACAGACCCACATAAATATAATCAACTGATCTTTGACAAAGGAGAGGAGGCAAAACAATGGAGCAAAGATATTCTCCTCAACACATGATTCTGGAATATGTGGACAGCCACACCATGCATGCATGCAAAATCAATCAATCACTCTAGACACAGACCTTACCCAAAGTGAATTACAGACCTTACTGCAAACATAAAACAGTAAAACTCCTAGATGACAACATAGGAGAAAACCTAGATGATCCTGGACATGGTGATGACTTTTAGATAAAACACTGAAGACAAAATCCATGAAGGAAATACTTGTAAGCTAGACTTCATTAAAATTAATAACTTCTGCTCTGCAAAAGACAATGACAAGAAAACGAGAAAACAAGCCAAAACCAGGAGAAAAATATTTGCAAAAGACACATCTGATAAAGGACTGTTACCAAAAATATATAAAGAACTCTTAAAATTCAACAATAAGAAAACAAACAATGGGAAAGAAAAATGGGCTAAAGATCTTAATGGATACTTCACCAAAGAAGATACACAGATGGCAAATAAGCATATGAAAAGATGCTTCACATCATATGTCATCAATCAAAGGCAAACTGAAACAGCATTGCAATACCACTATACACTATTAGAATGGCCAAAATCCAAAACACTGACAACACCATATGCTGGCAAAGATGTGGAGCAACAGTTACTCTCAATCACTGCTGGTGGGAATGCAAAATAGAACAGCCACTTTGCAAGACAGTTGGGCAGTTTCTCACAAAACTAAACATATTCTTACCATTTAATCCAGCAATTGCACTCTATGGTATTTACACGAAGGAGCTGAAAACTTATGTCCACACAAAAACCTGCACATGGATATTTATAGCAGCTTTATTCATACTTACCCAAACTTGGAAGCAGCCAAGATGTCTTTTGGCAGATGAATAGATTAATAAATGGTACATTCAGACAATAGAATATTATTCAGCACTAAAAAGAAATGTGCTATCAAGCCGTAAAAAGACATGGAAGAATCTTAAATGCCTATTACTAAGTGAAAGAAACCAATCTGAAAAGGCTACATACTATATAATTCTGATTATATGACATTCTAGAAGAGGCCAAACTGTGGAGTCAGCAAAAAGATCAGTGGTAGCCAAGTGTTGAGGGGGGAGGGAGAGGGATGAATAGGCAGAGCACAGGGGATTTTTAGGTCGGTAAAAATATTCTGTATAATACTATAGTGATAGATACAAATTATTATACATTTGTCTAAGCCCATAGATGCCCCACACCAACAATGAGCCATAATGTACTGTGGACTTGTGTGGCTATGACCTGTCAATGTAGGTTCACCATTTGTAACAAATAGTAGCACTCTGGTGAGGGATGTTGACAATGGGAGGCCATGCATGTGTGGTACCAAAGGTACATAGTATATCTGTACCTTCCCTTCAATTTGACTGTGAACCTAAAACAGCTCTAAAAAATAAAGTTTTAATTGAATACATAGAATATACAGAATATACATATAAAATATAATATAATCATATGTAATTACATATAATATAAATATGTATATAATTATTTATAATATGTTAGGTTATATAATTAAGACTATTTTAGAGCAGTTTTATATAGTATATATTAAGATCAATATTACACTAACATATATTATATCTTATCATTATATAACTATATATAACATATAAGTATATTTTATATAATATACAAATTATATATAATTATATATAATATTACATTACATATAATTATAGATATATAAATAAAACAAATCCGTGGTTGCCATGGCTTAGGAGTGGGAAGTTGATGATGACTACAAAGAAGCAGAAAGGAATTTGGGGGTGTGATGGGATTGTTTGATACCTTGATTGTGGTGGTGATTAAATGACTGTATGCTTTTGTCAGACTCAGAAGCATCACTAAAAGAGTGAATTATACTGCATGTAAATTATACATAAACTAAAAAAAATAAAATAGAAATAATTATTAAATAATAGAAAAAATAGAAATAAAATTAAGGCTTAGGTTCTTTTCATATATTAGCTATGTATAACTTTGAGAATTATGTTTTGATTATAAAACACCCGTATCAGGAGTTTCATTTACTTCATCTCTGGTTTTCACTAATATTTTTCTGCATTTTCTTATTTAGTAACCAGTATCAAATATATCTTCTCTACAAATATTAACAGCATAAAACTCACAATAAGTCTATTTAGCTGAGTGGTGAGGAGTGAAATGAAAAATTATTTCCACAATTTCGATTAAATTGAATTTCCATTCAATTATAATAAATAGGTGATGCTGGTTTACGTCTTCAACCAAACATGAATGTTGATTCCTCCCTTTGTGGATTGGCATAACCCTGCGCTCAGCTGTGTGTGAGTTCCTCAGTGCTTCTGGACCCACATACAACCAACAGCAATTCTCCCCTATAAAAGAAAAAAACAAAAACTCCCCAAAGACAGAGTTTAGTGAAAAGGAAAGCAGAAGAAATAATTTCCAGCAGCGCAGGTTGCTGACACTTTTCCAATGCCAAGCATTTTTTTGCACTAGTAACTCTAACTACAATTGTATATCTTGGCAAAAAATATATATATATTATTATCACAGTCACTGATATAATCAACTTTTACAGTTTTATCTTCCAATCTCAGTTGCTAAAAAAAGACTGTAATGGTTCAATTTGCTAATTCTATGGGATTCATCTCAAGTCACAGAGACAAAATAAGACCAATTTAAGACTGACAGATTCACAGTATCAAATGACTTTGGAGTCTTAATATTGTGGAGCCATGGTGCCCCCATGATATTTCTTTAGAACCTTCTCATTACTAGTGGATAGTCCTATTCCTGCTTCACTGAGGAAAAAATGAAGTGCCTTGACATCCTATGTGGAATGTTTTAATTAAGCACATACCAAATATGTTATAAATTTCTTCAAAAACCACTAAAGAGTTTCTGAATAAAATGTCTTCACAAAAATACATAAAGCTGTTATTTCAAGATAATGTTTTTAATTCTGTAGATATGCTTATCTTTATTAGCACATTTAAATTATACTGTATGGCCAGGTGTTGGTTTTTGGTTTTGGTTTTTAAGGAATACCAAAGCCAACTATGTCTTTATGCCTTTACTACATGACACCAAACAACTTCAAAAATGAGTTGAACTAAATATCACTTAGATACAGAGCCATGCTTACAGATCGATGGAGCATGTGACAATAGAAAAATGCCACCTGGCTCATTGCAAGCACCCAGAGGACAAAGGGGTATTACCAATTTTTCAGGCAAAGAACTAGGGCAGCAACTACTGATACTAATAGTAACACAGGCATGGCTTAGACTAAAAATATGCACAATGCCGTAGCATACAAGTACCTAACTGGATGTCTACAAGTGTAAAACATTGACCCTAAGTCATGTTCAACAAGAAACTTCGTTATAGGGCGCCTGGGTGGCTCAGTTGGTTAAGCGACTGCCTTCGGCTCAGGTCATGATCCTGGAGTCCCGGGATCGAGTCCCACATTGGGCTCCTTGCTCAGCAGGAGCCTGCTTCTCCCTCTGACCCTCTTCCCTCTCGTGCTCTCTATCTCTCATCTCTCTTTCTCTGAAATAAATAAATAAAATCTTTATAAAAAAAAAAAAGAAAAGAAACTTCGTTATATGTAGTTTACTTGAGATTCTTTTCGCTCTCGGTTTTGTGGCCGTATCATTCACGGCTTCACCAAGTTGCAAAGAAACTCATACATTGATAATCTTGGCCCTGATACGCTCCCAGTCTCACACTGTGTGAGATAATGATTTAGCCAATTTTTGTTCCCTGTTTCAATTTACCCAATAAGAGTTTCTTTATGATGACAATGAATAAATGAAAACAAACAGAAAACGTTCACATCTTATGGACATTTCATGTATGTCACGTTTTGTAGTCAGCAAAAAAAAAAAAAATTCTAGAAGAGATTCAGAATGCACATTACAATGTCAAAAAGTTAAAATGACAAAAATAACTGGAAATAACCATCAGATTGAAAAGGCAGTCAAGATTTTTAAAAATATTTTAGTAATATATTGGTTCATAACTACCAATAGTTAAGAATACACTGATGCGGCATCTGGGTGGCTCAGTCGTTTAAGCATCGGACTCCTGATTTCAGCTCAGGTCATGATCTCAGGGTCTTGCGATCAAGTCCCGCTAGAGCTCCATGTTCAAGGAGGAGTCTGCTTGAGATTCCCTCCCTCCCCCTCTGCCCCTCTCCCCACTCAAGTGCTCTGTCTCTCTAAAAATAAAATTTTCAAAAAAAAAGAATATATTGGTTGAGACTTTTTTTTCTTTTAGCCACTTCATAAACATAAACAGTGTTGTGTCTTTTACTCAACAAAAGAAAGCTAGCGAAGATCATGGTGGGGTTACCTGCAAAGACAATAAAGCATTCACTTGGTGATCTGTGTAAGAGCTGGTGTGATTTACACTCTGGCAAAATTAAAATGAAACAGCTTTTCCAAACTCTAAGGCCAGGTTTTCATAGGTTATAATTCTGTTGTATTCTAGGACTTCCTAATATGTTACTAAAACATATATTTTTTAAATCTTGGCTGCCTTTCAGTTAATCCAATGGTTATTTCCAGTGATTTTTGCCATTTTTGCTTTTTGACATTGTAACATGCATCCTGAATCACCTATGGAATTTTTATTTTTGGCTGAGTGACTATTTTTAATAGTCTAGCAAAAGGTCTAGCAAGGTCTAGCAGTTTATTCAAAACATAACACAGAAGGCATGAAGAAGGACTTGACACCTGTCCACTCAGGAAAGATTGGAATAGGAGCCATGCCCATATCATCGTGGGTGAGGCATATTTCCATATAGTCTTGGCAACCTCCAGTCAAAATTTGGGCAAAGAATGACCTCCTAGGAGTCCATCTGGAAGCTGTAGCACTCCCCTTCTGGCAGGGGACAGCAAGGGGGAACCTAAAATGGAGGCCAAAAGAGAAACTTACTCTTGTGAACTTGGCTCAGGACAAGGTTCCAACTTAGGTCTTGGATGTAGGAGCACTGAAAATAAAATAGAAATATTGCGTAGTCCTGGGGATTTGGGCAGTTGGAAGGGAGAATGGCAGTTACGGGCAGGGTAGGGGATGATGAAGGATGGCAATGGTGAGCTCTGGGTCAACCTCTCCATGACAGTTACCTCACTGATAAGATTCAGTCAACAGCATTTATTCTGTACCAAAACTCATTTCTGATTTTATATGGTAGGTAATAAAGGGCATGATGGTTTAATAAAAAGAGCATAGACTTTGTGGGCAGAGAACTTGGATTCAAATTCTGAGTCTTATATTTACTAACTAGGACAAAAAATGCTGGCTATTCACCAAAATCCCCCTCTCTTTTTCCTGGACACCCAGCTAGGCTGCATTCCCCAGCTTCTCTTACAGTTACTCGTATCACATATGACCGAGTGACTCTAGCTAATAGAATGGCAACAGAAGCAATGTTAATGTGATTTTGACCAAAGATGCTTAAGAGTTGTCTCAGAGGGCAGCTAGGCATTTGCCACCAATCTATTGTAGGGCATGAACTAGGCACATATTCAAAAAACAAAAAAGAGACAACTCTCACAGCTCTCCTGAACTCTAGATTCTTATTCAAGAACAAACTGAGCACATGCTGCTCATCCCTCTTCCCACCATTAACTACTAGGAAAAGAGAGTTGGTTTTTAATGTACAAATCCATAACAGGAGACAACAGGAGGGATTTTTGCCCATCTTTAATTCACTGAAGGCACACCTTGCCTGACATATGGAACAAAATTAAAACCAGAATTTCAAGCCCTCATAGAAGATGATGACTACTAAGAAAGGGCCAGGTTCAAGGGCTTTCTGGTGATTAATGTGAGTACTTCAGTAGAAATAGCCAAGCAGTTCAACTTTCCATCATCATGTCTACTCATGGACAAAAGAGAGCCACAGAGAGGTCTACCCCAAGGAGGAACCAAGAATATGGGTAGATGGCTCAAGAGGCAGAATAGCCTCCTCAGTGTCTCGCACATCCAACAAGTTCAAAAGATTGCAGAGCCCAATGCTTAGAGTTTCTCACTGAGGCCACCACAATCAAAAGCCAATGATACAGCTATAAAACACCAGCCTGAACAGATTATTAAGAACCAAGTCAGCCACGTATATTTTAGGAAAAACTAAACATGAACTTCATTAACTGATAAAAGGTATCCACAAAAGGCCAAAAGTAAACATCACACAAAATTTGATAAAAATCAGAAACAAGGCAAAAATGTTTTCTTTGCAATCACTTCTTAATTAAAACACTACAGTGAAGTGTTTTGCCAGAGCAGTGAGACAATAAATGAGTAGTTTTAGACTCTCAGAAATAAAAATTAACTGAAAATACAGAAGGTTTTTTAAGGAAGCCATAAAATTACCCAGAATGAAATAATAATCTAAATAAATTTATTATAATTATCTAAAAGTCAATCTTTAATATAATCCAAATCCAAATTCTAGCAGGATTTTTGAAGGAATTTGACAGGCTGATTCAAAAATTAACCATATGAGAGCAAAGACATTTTTCAAAAGGAAGAACAAAGGGGATTATCCAAATATATTAACAATTTAATGAAAATCAAACCTGGCTAGTATCAAAATAAGAAAATAATAGCATATCAATAAATAAAAAGAATCCAGAAACATATCCATCTATAAAGGGAGATTTTGTAAAAAAAAAAAAAAAAAAAAAAAAATTAAGTTGTTTTAAACCACTGAGGAAATGATATTTTATTCCATAAGTGGGGTTGGAGTAGTTGAGTATTAATTTTAAAAAATAATAAAGACTCTAACTCAGAAATCTCAAGAACAAGTTCAAAATTAATTAAAGATATAAATATGAAACAATTTTTAAGATAATTATAAAAAATATATCTATAAGCCTGGAATAAGGGAGGTCATCTTAAATAAGATATAAAAGCAAAATATTAAAGGATTAATAAATTTAACATCAAAATTAAACCCTTATCTGTGCTAAAAGATGCCATAAATAGGAGCGCCTGGGTGGCTCAGTCAGTTGGGCAACCGACTCTTGATTTCAGCTTAGGTCATGATCTCAGGGTGGTGGGATGGAGCCCCATGTCAGGCTCTGCGCTCAGTGGGAAATCAGTTTGGTATTCTCTCTCTCCCGCCCCCTGCCCCTTCCCCCCATTCATACTCTCTAAAATAAATAAAATCTTTTTTTAAAAAAGATGCCATAAATAAATGTTTAAACCAAACAATAGAAAAGGGAAATAATCCTCAAAATGTATATAACAAGCATAAATTAGTATCCAGTATATAAATATAACTCTTACAAATTTATATTTTCAAGGCCCACAAAAATGGAAAAGAACATAAATAGGCCTCTTCAAAGGAAACCCAAATAGCCAGCAAACATGAGAAGACACGCAGCCTGGCCGGTCAGGAAGGAAAAGGGACATAAACTAGGTTGGGGTACCATTTTTCTAAAACAATCCAGGGGTGCCTGGGTGGCTCAGTTGTTAAGTGTCTGCCTTCGGCTCAGGTCATGATCCCAGGGTCCTGGGATCGAGCCCCGCATCAGGCTCCCTGCTCGGCGGGAAGCCTGACTCCTCTCCCATTCCCCCTGTTTATGTTCCTTCTCTGCTTCTCCCTCTACCACTCCCCCTGCTTGTGTTCCCTCTCTCGCTGTGCCTCTGTCAAATAAATAAACTCTTTAAAAAATAAAAATAAAAAATAAAATAAAACAATCCAATTCAGGGGGCACCTGGGTGGCTCAGTCGGTTAGGCATCTGCCTTCAGCTCAGGTCATGATCCCAGGGTCCTGGGATTGAGCCCCACATCAGGCTCCCTGCTCAGCAAGAAGTCTGCTTCTCCCTCTGCCCCTCCCCCTGCTTGTGCCCTTTCTCTCTGTCAAATAAATAAATAAATCTTTAAAAAAATTAAAAAATAAAACAATCCAATTAGGAAAAAGATGTTACAATATCAAACGCTACTGAGCCTAAAGAGGAAAAGAAACTCTCTAAAATTGCTAGTGGTAAAGTGTGCAGTCACTTTGGAGAGCAACTTTGCGGCATTTGCTAGATTTTCAGATGTACATATCCTATCTCGTCACTTCCAGTCCTAGAGTTCTCTAGAGAATCACTCCAATAAGTGTGCAAGGAGGCATGTATGAAGGATTGCAGCATCAACCAAAATTGCTTATTTTAAGAAAAGGAAATAAGTAGCATATATCTCAACAGAGGACAGGTAATTACACCAACTCATTAGATCCAATCTATGAACTTCTAGCATATTGTGAAAAAATATTATTTGACCATAAAAATGTATAGTATGCTACCATTTATACCTTTAAAAATCAGGACTGCATCCCAGTTTTGACTACCATTTATACCTTTAAAAATCAGGACTGCATCCCATAAAGACATACATCTTTATGCAACCACATAGAAAGGCCTCATGGCACACAACAGTGCTCATTGATAATAAGGGTTACCTGAAGGATAGGGCTCAGAAATTAAATGTGATGGTGATGTAAGACTCGATTTTATAATATTTGCATATATCACCATAAGAATGCATTCATGTATTCATTATTAGTCCTGTAATAAAATAAAACCTTAAAATATTTGGGCATGTTTAGACTCAGCTAGAATGGGTTTCAGGAGATAACTGTATCCAGCAGCGTAGATAACATGGCAGACAGCATAATGGTCCCCCAAAGATGTCCACATCCTATTCTTTAGAACAAGTTACTTTACGTTACAAAAGGGACTTGGCAGATGTGTTCATTTAAGGATTTTGAGATGTGGAGAGTATCCTGCATTACCTGGGCGGGCCCAGGGTAGTCCTAAGAGTCCTCAGAAGAGGGGGTGGGAGCAGGAAGGTCGGTCAAGAAAGGAGACAGGACTGGGGAAGTAGAGATTGGAAGATGCTGGCCGCTGGCTATGAAGACAGAGGAAGGGGCCACAAGGCGATGAATGCAGGCAGCCTCTGGAAGCCGGAAAAGGTAAGAAGTCAGGTTCTCCAGGAGGATTAGAGCCTTGCCGACCCATTTTGAACTTCTGACCTCCAGAACTGTGATACAATAAATCTGTGTTTGTATTTAAGCCTTTAAAGCCTTTGTTACAACAGCAAGAGGAACCAACACAACTAGTTATAATAACAATTTGTGAGTCAGTAAATAAGCGGTCTCAAAAAGTAAAAAGACAGGATACCTTACTGATTAAGGACCTTGCACTCTATCTCCTACAAAAAAGTGTGAATTTCAGAATATAGTTAATAAAAGTTTCTCCACACAGAGATAGTACATCAAGATAGAACTAAAAAGTGAATGTAAATTATTAACACCAGCAACTGCTTTCATTAAAAATTCTCATATATCATATTTTTATTCCTGTCAGGGAAATTTCCAGTGATGTTATCTTGCTTCTGGGTCAAACTGTAGGGATATTTTTTAGTACTATCTAGGAATAAGCTCTCCTCGGTTCCAGCAAACCTATTTCTGACTTGCCAATTTGTTCATCTCTTTATCAGATCTAGGTCTTACTGAGACTGAGAGCAAACAGGGCAGTATTTCTTCACAGGGCAATATTTCAATCTTCTAGCTGGCTACTGACAAACAGGGTTACAGGGCCCCTATAGGGCGGGCGGAAAATGGTCCTCAGCAAACCGTGGAAGTCACTCTCAGTGACGTCAGCTTCTTAAATAACAACATAAAGTGTAATTTCTTAAAGACTTTTTTTTTAGAGCAGTTTTAGGTTCACAGCATTATTAAGAGGAAGGTACTGGGAGTGCCCATAATATCCCTCATCCCCCCCCCCCACACACACACACCCTCCTCATTATCAATATCCCCCACCGGGATTTTTGTTATAACCTATGAACCTACCCTGACACGTTATTATCCCCCAAAGTCCACTCTCAGGGTTGTACGTTCTGTGGCTTTGGACAAATGTATAATGATGTGTATCCATCATTACAGCATCAAACATAGAGCATTCTGCCCTAAAATCTGTGCTCTTCCCATCGATTACTCCCTCCCCACCAGCCCCTGGCAACCACTGATCTTTCTGCTGGCTCCACAGTTTTGCCAAGTATACTTTTTAAAAAAAAATTAATGAATTAGACCTTTAAAATCCTGTTTGATTTTAGCCTCTGTTAAAATCTGACTGATTGACCAAATTCACCAGTTGCATTTTTTCCATATTGTTGTCTCATTTATTTCCCATCATCAAAAAGCACTTAAAATGCCAATGACGCCCTCCAGAACAGGTTCATGGATGAAAGCCCAATTAGCTCCTAATGCATCAGGTTTATAGACTGCTTTTTTTTTTTTTAGCACTATGTTCAAGTCCAAGAGTTTCCAAAAGACTACTTTTTACAGAATATTTTGGAAAGTCTGGAGGTGAGGGATGCTATTTTGAGAGAGGACTGACGATGAGGATAGTAGAGGTTTAAGATAATACTTTTCCATCGAGGGAATTAGTCTATTATCATGAAATGGAAACAAACATAAGGCAAATCACCCTCTTTCCCACTTCTGCTATGAATGTCATCTTTTCAGTTTATAACGTCTTATGGTTCTTGAGAAAACTGCTCTGCTGACAGTCTCTCACACAGAATTGCCCCGAGCGTGGAGAAAGCAGGGAGGTTATGAGAGTAACAGAACAGAGAAGCAGTCTGGATAAACCAAACCTTGAGGAAGGAATTTTTTTTTTAATTTAAATGGGCCCTATTATGTTTAGTTTCACAATAACTCAGTTTAATCCTTTTGTTGCACTCCCAAACAGACGAGGTTTTATTCACTCTCAGCATAAGCAGAAATGGGTAGCATACAGAGGCCGGGAAGACAGAATTTGGAGTCCAGAACATTAGATTTTGAATTCCAACTCCCCCAAGTCCTAGCTGACACCCATGTACAGGTTTCATACCATTCTGCGTGCCTGTGTTTCCTCCTCTGTTAAATGGGAACGCGAATACCTCTTGCACTGGGCTGTCTTGAGTCTTAGATACCCTCTGTGCACTCTGTCGGCCACGTACTAAGGATTCACCAGATAACAGCTGTGACTATGCGCTTTGCATTTTTTAAATCACGAAGAAGATCAGGAAAATGTACTGCTGTGACTAATAAAATCCATTCACTCAGTTTAAGCCAATTTCTTCTTGCTTAAACCTCTGCAGTCCTAGATGGAAGATACACCATGACACCTACTAGTTATTCTAACTAGGCAAGAACTGATTTAATCCAGAAGGTGAGGCTAGTGCATTCATTGACGGAATTGACTGAAACAAACAGCTCTTTTGGATGAAATGATAAATCTGAAGAAGATACCCTTACAGGTCACATTTCTCCAATAATGGAACACCCAAACTGAATTTCTATCAAGACTACAGATTGAGAAGCTAACATTAAATTCTCTTACTTAAGCTACTCTCTGTTCACTGAGGCATTTATCCTCAAAGGAGGGAATGAATCAAAAGGGACAGGACCATGGCAGGCTCCAGGCTAACATGTGGATCTGTGAATAATTAGTCTCTTTTATCATTCATTCATTCATTTAGTCAGTTAGGAGTTTTTGAGTACCTACTACTTGTCAGGCATAGTTTTAGGAGTTGGAAATAGAGCGGAGCATGAAACAAAGCCCCTTCTCTTAAACACACTAGAGACAAATAAGCAAATAAACATCTAGGTCATATTCTAATATGTACTATTATTAAAAATAACCCAAGATGGGATTGATACAGAGTTCCAACTTGGGAGTGGGGGTAGGAAGCTAGAGAAGGCCTTTCTGAAACGAAAATTGAGCAGAGATCTAAAGGAGTGTGTCATGCAGATATCTAGAGACAGACAACTCCTAGCTAAAATCCTTGGCTGAAAACATCAGAGTGGTTTAATGACCGTGATTCAGCTTCAACTAAACACTTCCAGAAAAAGTAAAACAACATTCTGAATATATCTAATTCATGACCTGAAAAACCCATTTCCAACTTCACGATTCAACGACAGAACCAAATCACCAAGAATGGAATCTTAAAACATGTATAATTCTCAGTGTATTGTCGGGGAACCAATCCACACTGAAGAGTTCAAAGATCGGCTTCAGAGAAGTGCCCAATGAACAATTTTACTGTGGACCAAAGAGAAGGGACTCCAAACTGGAGAACAGGAAAATGTTTTCCGAGGGCATGTGAAGAGATGACAAACTACAACAGGGACAGGACAATTGGTGGCAGCCTTGATGAATGGCACCATTCCACTGGAGAAAAATCTTCAGGCCAACCAAAAGGCAAAAATCTTAAATAGTCACAGCAGCTTTAGGTAGGAGCCACCACTGGTCATTAAAAACGGACCTAACACATAGCCAATGAGAAAAACCACAGCTGCACAGTTCTACACAAACGCCCTTTCAAAATGCCCAAGCCCACACACAAATTTATGCCATGACATAGGTCCTGGTCATGCACGTAATAGACATTCAATTCTCAATGATACAAGATGCTGCATAATATGAAACATTAGGTTTACAGTAGAAAGAACAATTTAGCCTTAATCGCCATGCAGTCTTGCTATATGCAGTCTTGTTTTGAATCATAAAAACCCTGTCTTAATGTTCTCTGCCATCATTTGGCTTGAGAAGACCTCTGTGTCAATTTCACCTCGGGCTTAGATTTGTATTTGTCTGGGTTGCTGGGTTGTATTTTCAAAGGAAAGCCAGTGGCTGCGCACCTATCGGACACATGCTGATCAGTTAACTATAACTTAAGCAATTTGCCAATGCAAAATTTAATAATATGATTGCAAAACTCTCTTTATGTCCATACTGGAGTTTTTGTTTTCTGATTCTGTATTTTCTTTCCAGGACTAAGAAAACGTTTTGCCTCTTTATCCTCGGTTTCTTCCTATTCGACACCAAAGACTCATGAGCTTCTTGGAAAGGTTGTCTGGGCTAACTTAAAACACAGGAGCATTGCCAATTGTTTTTGTGTTTGCTGTAGATTACCAGTTCTTGAAAGTGGTGCCATACTTCTTAAGGCAGAAGTTATAAGGAAATCTAGACATGACCAGTCATATGTTAAATTTGAAAAGTAGCACCTACAAGGAGCCAGGCCTTGTGCTAGGTAAAGAACAAAGCGAGAGAGGGGAAAAAAAAATTTCGTCTTAGGTTGACTATGTTGACTTAAACAGTTTAATAGATTCCAGCCTGTCGGTAACATGCTAAATGTAAGTTTCAAAAATCATCTTTTAAAAAACTAGGCCATACTAGGGCACCTGGGTGGCTCAGTTGGTAAGCGACTGCCTTTGGCTCAGGTCATGATTCTGGAGTCCTGGGATCGAGTCCCGCATCAGCCTTCCTGTTCAGCGAGGAACCTGCTTCTCCCTCTGGCCCTCCCTCCTCTCATGTGCTCTCTCTCTCTCTCATTCTCACTCTCTCAAATAAATAAAATCTAAAAAAAAAAAAAAAAAAAAAAAAACTAGGCCATATTAAAGGTGAGAATATAATAAGGATGCCAAACTGAAGATGAAAGAAAAAAATCAACAGAATAAGGCTCGTAGCTAACATATTGTGAGAATGTAAGACGATCACCAATTTCAGACTGTCCTCCTCTATCAAACTCCACAGCCATATTAAATGAGGAAGAAAGGTTATCAGTGAGGTCATCTTCAGTCAGTGCAATTTACTACATTGTATTCGAAATTACTTGAGTTCCTGCAAATTGTCCTAGCAGCACAAAGCCCTGGAAGGGATGCGAAAGGGTGGAGGGTTGGGGCATAGAACACCCTCATCAACCTCAGGCAACTTGAAGGACTTGAGACAGCCAAACCAATTAGTGTTTTTAAAATACTAAAATTTCCCTTCAAACTTAGAGAACGTGGGCCTGTGAACCAGACAGGATGAGGTATGTTTGAGGGATCAATTACAGAACACCTCAGACTGGCAGAGTCAAGATTATCATTGCACCCGGAATTAATTGACCATTAAGACATGTCTGGCCAATCTAGTTCAAAACGGATTTTTTTTTTTTTAATTCACTGAGATCTTGGTATTGTAAAACTCTTCAAATAAAATCCAGTGTGGGTAAGTCCTACGGGATGGGATCATTATTAAATGTGGAATTTGAGAAAACATACTTCTAAACTAGCATTTTTCCTGTCTGGCAAAGGAGGGAAATGAATTTTA
This sequence comes from Eumetopias jubatus, assembly GCF_037043125.1. NCBI lineage: Eukaryota > Metazoa > Chordata > Mammalia > Carnivora > Otariidae > Eumetopias > Eumetopias jubatus. Next base: position 40,586,442 of record NW_028274818.1, read on the forward strand.
AGGCTACAAACACATACACATACCACACCAGTCTTTTCCTTTATTTACTCGAGCCATTCGCCTGAATTATATTTTTTTTAATTTCAAAAATATGCTAGCCCGTATTTAAAGAGACTTTATAACACAGAAAGATTAGGGTCATACCAGATTAGCAGCACTGAGGACTTAATCTAGAGCATCTCGTTAATCCTCACAATAAACCTCTAAGACATTACCACACCATTCCTGTCAGATGGGTTATTCAGTGAAAATACGCTTGGCTTGAACAGCATGATCACCACCAAGTGTGGCAAGGTGTGTCCAACTAGCAGATGGCCTCTTGTATCCAGCAAGGAGCCCCTGCTAGATCGTGACATAGCTCTTATTTTTATAGTTCACAACTTGGTGAGGATGGCATGTTCCAGCATGTTTCTAGGTTTCTTCTGTACATGTATAATTTAAGCACTCATATTCAAAACATGAGATTTAAGTCAGGGAAAATCCAGCAATGTGAACAACAGAATGTCTGTTCAATGGAGGCAGGGATTCACGGATGTCTTCCAAATGTCTGGGATAGTACCGGACACATAGAGAGTAAGTGTACAATAAATATTCAGTAAATGAATAAATGAAAATAGAAATGTAAATGTTTTGTTTGAATGTATAGTGTTATAGTGCGTGTGTTTAGGGCAAGGATCCAGATTTTTCACCGGATTCTCAAAAGGGCTTGGGAGATGAGTTAGGATCCCTTGCTGGAAGAAATGAGAGATCCCTATGTTAAACTGCAAGTGAAATGTCTTAGGACATCAAACTTTTAACATTTGATTTCAGAATACTTGTATTGTTACAATGTCACTATGTTGATACCTCACAGTGCATCAGCCCTGAATGCCCAACTTCTAGCCAATGAGATTGAATGTTCTCTTCCTATAAAGGAATTATAAATTGTATTGAGCCAGAGGGGAGCCTAATGCAATCCCCAAAACCTATCAAAGAGGGACCTCCGGCTATGCCAATGCAGGAAGCCCCACCCTCCTGTCTGTTTTCTATCAAGATCAGGCCACCAGCAGCAATCCATGTGTTGTGAATTTCCAGGAGGGGGGTGTGGATTTAATGCACAGCAATACTTCTGGACTACTGTTTCCTATAACCAATTTTACATTATTATGTATCCTTCCTAAAAAACAAACTAATGTCTATAATCTATACTTTTCTGACTTGTATCTACATTAAAAGTCATATATTTAACAAAACCTTATTGTAAAATGATAGATTTGTGCTGACTGTAGGTTCTAAACGCAAAATCTGGGATGCAGAGCCTAAAAACAAATTTTGATTTATGAATTTACTATATACTACAAGTCGTACAATATTCTAAAAATGAAACCACATTAATTTTACACTTTACATATTTGTGTGTGTGTGTGCTATAGTTGACAGGTCAAGAGGAGAAATTACAGATTGGTTTTTTTATACACATAGCTTCAAATTATCTTCATGTGCCTGATTCTGATTCCAATCTTCTATAAAAGCTAAGGGAAGAGAAAACAGCAGGAAGTCAGGAAACTGAGATTTCTCTGAAGTTTGGATTGAAAAAAGCCAGAACAATGAGCAGGACAGGAGGGAGGCCTGGGATGTGGCGCATAGTTGCGCTAGATGAGCAAGAATTTCTCTGAATCCTCTGGCTCCAAGTTCAGTCCCTCCTCAAGACTTGCCCTATCTCCACCATCCTCTGGGTGACTCCCTTCCCTCCTTCTTCATCTGCCCCACTTCGTTAAGGAAATTCTCCTAGCCTAGTGTAAAGGTCTGTATTCACAGTGCAAGCTCGGTACATCCTGTTCCACATACTGTTTGACTCAACAAAGTTGACACCATTTGAATCCTATTCTGCAGTCCTAGGCTCAAGTTGTTACAAAGCATGTATTATTCCCACAGTGTGAGACGAGTGTTATCCTTGAACTTAGAGCTGCATAAAAGAAAATCAGGTGAAACTATTATGTCTCTGTGAGTGCCTCATTATCTCAGCCAAGGAAATGAATGTTTTCTGATTATTCTCTATTGTTCTCCAGCATGAAGTCTGGGTTTCATATTTATTGACACTTTTATATTTTACCTTTAAGCTGGTTGACAGATTTCAACAGTGATGTTTAACAATGAGAAATAAATCACTCTCCCTACCAACTGTGCTGTTGATGGTTCCCACTCATTTCTTAGCTCCATTATTTATTATCACCTCCCAATAAAATTAAGAACTAAACATGGATTAATGTGATGTCGGTCTATGAACTGTATTAGAAAAAGTGTAGCTTATTCAATGTTACTGAAAAAATAGAGCAAAACACTAAAGATAACCAATTGCTTTTCTTAAATAATAAAGTATAAATCAGATGCTTCTGATTCTTTGTGTTTACAGATCCCGGCATATATGGATTAGTCTTATCGAAAGAGGCTTTTCTATGGCAATAGATTGTGTCATTTTTAAGAAAGCACAAATAGAGAAAACAGGGTAAATTTCACTTTTCTTTTTATAACATCCAGGTTCTCCCAATCTTATGTCCTGCATATATATACTAAATATATACGTATGTCATTCTTAACTGCACATGTATATCTAGTGTATAATCAAATTTTAAACCTGTGATTTTAGCATGTTTGTTATGTTAGAACATTTACAGAAATGTGAGTGCTTAAAAAGTTTAAAATTTATTGAAAACTATCAAAATGTTACTTAAATATTTAAACTGAAGGAAGTGGTCTTTGAAAACAGCAAAGAGCTGAGGGTATTCAACTGCACATAATTTTGTGTGAATCCTCATGAATTTGAGTCCTTTCTTATGATTGGGATATCCTGTTGATGAATGTATTTGTACAGAAAATAAAATATGCTAAACTGCACTTACATACCTATTATAATGGGCAATTCTATTAAAATAATCAATTAAAACATTTAATGAAAGCAGACACTGTGGCTTCTGTATACTTTGCCAGAAGGAAGCAGAGAGCTGAGGAAAATATCTGATTTGAAAACTCATCCAAAATAGTCTAAATGTTAAAAAGGAGGAGGAATGTGAGAGACTTGAATGTCAAGGAAGAAATTTAAAATTAACTAGAGCTATTATAGGTTTTAACTATACCATTTCAATTTTAAAAATTCAATCAGTTGTTTGTTTTGTCTACCCAATGCTAGAGATGATATAAGAAAGGACTTTGAAAAATGCAGTTGTCTATACAGAACTTTTCTGACTGTAAAAATTTTTAGACCTCGAAACAGGTTGCCAAGATAGAAACAGGAATTTCCTTCCCTGGATACTGTTTAAAGCAGAATAAAGAGCTGTCTGGACCCCTTCCTGAACAGAGGGTATTATTCTGTACAACTTTTGAGGTTCCTTTTCATTTTGCCATTGTATAAAATTTTCTAAGGCTACAGGATTAATATTGGCATTCTGCAAGATCTCTTGACTTTGGACATTTATTTCCATTTTCTTTGGCCAGACAGAATTCAATCTACGTAGTAAATGATAGCTTCAGGACTTTGGTACTTCAAGATTTCTTTTCCTATTTCTTTACTGTCTATTGTAAGATATGTAGCAATGCCTCATAGAAGGAAGCTGTAAGCTTTCCTGGAACAAATGAATCTTGCATGCTGTCTTTAGTATTCCCTTGCCTATTGCCCACTTCTCAAATCATGCTTCATTAAAGCATGGCATCACAGTGCATGCATAACCCTTGTAAATTCTGTATGACTATGACAGACAACCATGTAACCCAAATGTTCCTGGGTTCCCTGACCAGGATGTGGCGAAGTCTAGCCATTGTGCCCTCCACAGAGACATAATCTGTGTATGTGGTCTCACTTGGTTCATCAACAAAAGGCAATTTTCACACATCGACCATCATTTTAATTTGGGTGAGAAATATTTAGAGAATAATGACCTTACATAGCTGGGTGTTTGGTCAATTCCCTTAAACCACAATGATCATATAATTTACTGTCCAAATTAGGACCCTTGTGAGAGTAAAACGGAGGATGGGAGCATTGGTAGTAATAACACTGGGATCACAAATATAGACAAATACAGACGGGGATATAGCCAGGCACTGTCCCAGAAAAATGGGGAACTATGGTTGCCCTACTTTGAACCCAAGCCCCAGTGCAGTAGCAGACAAGAAGGGTTGCTGATGGAGGCACAGCATTAGAGATGTTTATCACTCCTACTTATTTACTGAAAAGGAAAACTAGGTGGGAAGACCTAGAACAAGCACATCCACCATTTTTCTTATGCTCTGCAACCCCTTCTCTATTTTCGTTAGAGTTTACAGCATTCTTAAATTTTAATTTCAAAAAAATGCATTCCTTTTCTACAATTAAGGCACTTGCATTTCTTTTTAGTGGCTTTGATTTGAGTGGATCCAATTCTAACATCTTGCACAACAAACCATCCCAAACGTAGTAGCATCAAACAGCAGCAATTGTTTCTTATGTCTTCTAGTTCTGGGAGCTGGCTGGGCACAGCCAAGTCTTGCTCCACAGACTTCCCTGAAGTTGCAGACAGACGGTGTCTGGTACCAATGTCATCTCAAAGGCATCCCACCTCACATGACTGGTACTCTTTGCTGACTGTCAGCCAAGACCTCAGCTGGGCTTCTCAGCCAGAACCACCTAACCTGGGTGTCCTCGTAACACGCAGTCTCACATCACAGCTCTGATTCCAAGAGTAAGTGCCCCGAGAAAAAGAGCTAGAAGGAAGTTCCCTCTCCTTTTATGGCCTCGTCTTGGAAGTCACATAGCATCACATCTACACCAGATGATGACAGGCACAAAGATCCACCCAGTCTCAAGGGGCAGGAACATGGACACCACCTCCCGATGGGGAGTAACAAGGTCATACTGTAGACAGAGCATGTGAGTTGGGAGATATTTTCATGGTCACCACGGGAAAATACACTATGGCCAGAGGATATCCTAGAGATGCAGGAAGAAAAAGAATAATAACTTGGAAAAGCAAACATTTCTGAATAGACTGAACAATAAAGTGCATATTATTCTTGACTCAAATTCATATCTTGTAACTTTCTCATTCTTTCTAAATGAGTTATTTGAGGTAGGACTGTTAATAGATTTCAATTTAAGCAATGTAGTTCTCAGAAAAGGTGTACTGCATCACACTAGCTCAAACTGCTATCCAAAAACTATTGGTTAGCTCCAATACCCCGTGTCTTTGACTGAATTCCTGCCATTGTCCCTTATGTGTAACCCTCACTTCAGGCTTCTTTCTCTGTAGCCCATTTTGACACTGAATGAGTTTGCCTATATATCTGAAAACACAGAAAACTCAAGTCAGGAAATATTTTATAATAAATATCCAGCTAATTCAAGTTAGTGTTTAGGGGTACCTAGGTGGCTCAGTCAGTTAAGCGTCTGCCTTCGGCTCAGGTCATGATCCCAGGGTCCTGGGATTGAGCCCCATATCAGGCTCCCTGCTCAGCAGGAAGCCTGCTTCTCCGTCTCCCACTCCCTCTGCTTGTGTTCCCTCTCTCGCTGTCTCTCCCTGTCAAATAAATTAAAAAAAATTTTTTTAATAGTGTTTAGTTTATTGTATAACCGAAACTATACATCAGAGAATGTTCTGCTTCCCTTTAAGAAACTTAAAACCCAAACAGAAGTTAAACTTGATTTAACATGCTTTTTCCACAGCTTGGATTACTTTTATCTTCACACCTAAGGAGTTACCAACATGAGATCCAGTCATAAGTTTTCCCATACACCCAACCCATCAGATTTAATGATGCATTTAAAAAGAAGAGCTGAGGAGGCTCTTCTTTTACAATTACATGAATTGTAACATCACCAAGCTTTGAAGATGAGCTTGGAAGAGAGAAAGATTGCTGGAGGTGGTACATTTCACCTTGCTCAAGAAAGATCACAGAAACAATAGTTTTTAATGTATTCAACTCAGAGTTCATGTTAATTGCTTTAGGGCAAACTTTGATTCTGACAACTAATTATAGATCTTTTCTTTTCCAAATTAGAGATCTTGAAAAAACTTGTGTAACTAGTAAATTAGGAGTGTAAAATAGCATCTTTAAGTTTATTAGAATTGGTCCATTTCTCAGCAGTTGGTGTTAAATTGTACCTGAAATCATTAGTGTTTAATTTTTTAAAGTAATCACCTAAAATTGTGGTAACTCTAAAAGCATTTCTGCAAGCCTCCCATTCTACATATCACATGACTAGTTAAGTTTAAAGTTCAGAGTGACAGGTGGCTGGGAGGCAGACACAGTTGATGGGGTGGTGATAATGGTGACAAAATTCTGGGGAAATGGCCTGCACATCACCTTGAAGCAGGTGACTTGATGCCTGGCGTCAGATGGAAATCATTGACGCCTAAGACCCACCAGGCTGAGTGAGAGAACATGACCCTGAAGTGCCTGGTCTGTAAACCCACACTAATTCTGCCCAATCCTTAAGGATATATGAAAATAGTTTGAAAAATTTTGTCTTTAAACCAACTGTTCTGTTTCCTAAATTCTGATTTGATTTAAATTGCTTACTGATGTTATGAATTGCCCAATGCATCATTCTCATTTGCTGTCAGCTTGGAAACAAACTATTTGGAAATTAAGTCCTAGTGCATTTTTCCCTAATTATTTCATAATAATGGAAAGATCATCATCTAAATGTAAACACCTGACCAAAAATCTTTCCAGTCTGCCAGCATTAATATAGATAAAAATCTGTAAAACTGGTTTGGTTTTTCCATTATTGTTTTTAATATAATATTTGCAATGTTGTTCCTGGAATAAATCATTAATATTTTTGTTATAGGCAATATAACACTGAGAAAAAAATTGGGTTAGACTTCTGAATTGACAACTCACTAGACGTGTTCCCTTGAATTCAAGTTTCTCATATATAAAATCAGGACAGTATAGTGTGTAACAGTACTCAAAATCGTAACTACTAAATCTAGATATTAGTGTGGTATCCCACCCTCGATCACATAAGAGTCAAAAGCATAGCAAATCAAAAAGAATCAAAAGCACAGAACCGTTTTCTACCCATAAACACTCAAGAGGTTTGTTCTTGTACTGACAAGCAAGAGCTACTAAAGTCTGTTGTTGTTAGCCTATAAATCCATAAACCCTTTTTCACTATTATCTTTTTCACTATTGTCCAATCAGTGAAGATACCAACATTCAGATGTTTTTGGTACCAAGCGTATAAATCCTGAACTCCAATAACTAAAAATGTTATTAGAAAATGAGTAGTTCTTCAAATTGGTGGTTGCCAGAGAAGAGGGGCGTGGGAGATGGGCAAAATAGGTGAAGCGGATTAAGAGGTACAAACTTTGGGTTATAAAATAAGTAAGTTACAGAGATGAAACAGCATGGGGAATATAGTCAATAACATTGTAATAATGTATGGTGACTACACTTATCATGGTGAGTACCAAGTAATATATAAAATTTGTTGATTCACTTTGCCCTACACCTGAAACCAATGTAACACTGTATGTCAACTATACTTCAATAATAAAAAAAAAGAAAGAAAATGACTAGTTCTTTATTCTAAAGATAAGCCTCCTTTTGAGGGAAGGGAAGAAGAAGATCTAAATGTGAAAAGAAGGGGTTTCACTACATCAAAAACTAATGATGTATTGTATGGTGACTAACATAATAAAATTAAATTAAAAAAAAAAAAGAGAGAGAAGGGGTTTCATTTGCAGAAGTCTGTTTAGTACAGGATAAATATGACTCCCAGGCCTTCCATAAAGGAAAAGACTACATGCTTTCAAGAACTCTTTGCTAGGATAATATTCAAGATGGGCAGGGAAGTATGAGCAAGTTGCCTGATCCTATTTTCTGGGGAAGCTTCCAGTTTTTCTGCAGCTGTTGAAGCTAACCAATTTCTGCTCTAGTACAATGACTTTTCCTTCAACAGCATAGCTGGGAGTCATGAATCAATGCAAAGTAACCTGATGAAATGCCCATCAGTAATTTAGTCTATCAATTTTTCCAAGTACTTCAGGTCTAGATTTCTCTAACATATTTATCCTGTGGCAAAGAATGGTCAGATGGTAATTTGTTGGGACTAGGGCAGGTTCAAGGTTTGAGACAGGATACACAAGATAGCAGCATTTTCCTCATTCTTCTTCCAGAAAAATCCATGTGGAGCAGTATAAAGGTAAGGGAGGACTCAGGATGACTGAGGGAAAAGCAAAATGGAGAGAGAAAATAATCACTAAATAATATTTGAAAAGGTTGAAAATTATGAATTTGTCATAAAATGTATCTCTCATTTTTATATCTTTAAAGGACTTCCCTCCATTTCCTTTCCTTAACCGAACCTGGATCCTTTGTGGGTTTTGCTTTTCCTGCAACCGTCTACATGTGAAGTTTTTCACTCCCGTCCCAGGTACCGCAGGGCCTGAGGACACGGTAAACACTTTGCCAGCTGCCTCACACCCATCTCTGCTTCCATTTCATTTCCACCTTCACTCAACACCCTCCCCTCTCCTTTGATGTTCATGACACCTGACTATACCAGAGACTAGTCAGATTTGTGATCATCATGGGCCCCTTGACCTTGGGCCATGAAGAAAGGCCCACATTCTCCTGGCTCTGCACTGCAGTTCCCAGGCCTCTGGTGATTTATCTTCTTCCGAAAAGAGCTACTTCTTTGAACCTCTTGCCTCCAGCTGATACCAGTTTAGCTTCACTGTCCATTGTATTTGTAACTTATTTTGTGACTATGTTTGTTGAGGATTTTAGTACCTGGCTTCCTGTTTTCCTAAGTCGGCTTCTTCTCTCATCCAGGAGTTCTGACTGAGGCTCGGAGTCTCTAGTCTCACAGCTCTTCAATCTGCTCTACTCTGATGACAGTAGTAATAAGTGAGTTTTTACCTAATTAAAGCCCAATACAAATCTTTACAAGAGCCTTGTAAGTAGATATTATCCCCCATCTATAGATGAGAAAACTGAGATGAAGAGGGTTTGTTTTTTTTTTTTAATTTTTGAGTTTGGACAGATGCTAAGTAAGGAGCTGAGATATATTCCCAACTCTGCTCTCAAAAGCAGAATTTTTTAAAGATTTTATTTATTTGACAGAGAGAGAGAGCACAAGCAGGGGAGGTGGCAGAGGGAGAAGCAGACTCCCCACTTAGCAGGGAGCCAGATGCAGGGCTCCACCCCAGGACCCTGAGATCATGACCTGAGCTGAAGGCAGACGCTTAACCAACTGAGCCACCCAGGTGCCCCAAAAGCAGATTTTTTGACAACTAGGCTATGTCCTAATTATCTTTACCTCAATTTGTTTTCCTCATTCCTTGTTCCTTGTAGCATAAATTTTATCATTGTCCCATCCAATTCACTTTTGAAATACTGAACTGTGAAATTTGTAGTCTATCAACTTCTTCCCTTCCATCTGTCACTCATTCTGACTAAACCTCACTTTCAAGCTCACAATTTGTAGTTTCTTGACAACTCCCTGGTTTTCTCAATTGTCCTTTACTTCCCCTCCATCTCTTCCTGCATCTCACCAATAAAACAATCCAACTTTATTCTCAGTTGTTCCCCACCCTCTTAGGTCACCACAACCGGTTTGCCAATCTCAACTGTTCTTTCTCTCCACTCCAGTCGCAGGGTAACAAGTATTGTTGAAAGGAGTATTTATTAAGTTAGTACATACTTAATGGACATTTAATTAGTAGCTGCCATACAGCAGCTAATATGTTAGGATGAAGATATACAATCCTAACCTCAAGGAAGAACATATGGTCTGGCAGAAAAAGGCACGCAAATAGTTAAGTACAATAAGTATTATTTAAACAGTTTGCATTCAGGGGCACCTGGGTGATTTCGTTGGTTAAGCATCTGCCTTTGACTCAGGTCATGATCCCAGGGTCCTGGGATCAAGCCCCACATTGGGCTCCCTGCTCAGCGGGGAGCCTGCTTCTCCCTCTCCCTCTTCCCCTGCTTGTGCTCTCTCTCTCGCTCTCTGACAAATAAATAAAATCTTAAAAAAAAAAAAAAGTTTGCATTCAGTGGAGACATATAAAGGTTCACTTAAGTCCAGGAAATATAAAACCATACTATTGGATGGTCATCTATGTGAACACTGAAATCTCCCAGAAGACTGGCATAAGTTTGGGTGGAAGAAAAAAAACAAAAACAAAACCCAGTAAATCCTTCGTCAAAGTCCTACGCTATTATGTTAGTGAATGAAAATGGGGCACTTAGACTCGAAAACAGTATGGAGTTTCCTCAAAAAGTTGAAAACAGAGCTACCATATGACCCAGCAATTGCACTACTGGGTATTTACCCCAAAGATACAAATGTAGGGATCTGAAGGGGTACGTGCACCCAGTGTTTATAGCAGCAATGTCCACAATAGCCAAACCGTGGAAAGAGCCAAGATGTCCATCGACAGAGGAATGGATAAAGAAGAGGTGGTATATATACAAAATGGAATATTATGCAGCCATCAAAAGGAATGAAATCTTGCCATTTGCAATGATGTGGATGGAACTGGAGGGTATTATGCTGAGCGAAATAAGTCAATCAGAGAAAGAAATGTATCATATGATCTCACTGATATGACCTCACTGATATGAGGAATTCTTAATCTCAGGAAACAAACTGAGGGTTGCTGAAGTGGTGGGGGGTGGGAGGCATGGGGTGGCTGGGTGATAGACACTGGGGAGGGTATGTGCTATGGTGAGCGCTGTGAATTGTGTAAGACTGTTGAATCACAGGCCTGTACCTCTGAAACAAATAATACACTATATGTTTTTAAAAAAAGAAGAAGAAGAAGAAGATAGCAGGAAGGGAAAAATGAAGGGTGGGAAATTGGAGGGGGAGACGAACCATGAGAGACTATGGACCCTGAGAAACAAACTGAGGGTTCTAGAGGGGAGGGGGTTGGGGGGATGGGTTAGCCTGGTGATGGGCATTAAAGAGGGGACGTATTGAATGGAGCACTGGTGTTATATGCAAACAATGAATCATGGAACACTACATCAAAAACTAATGATGTAATGTAGGATGATTAACATAACATAATAAAAGAAAAAAAGAAGAAAAAAAGAAAATGGGGCACTTAGGAGGTGCAAGTTTAGGATGAACAAACCTAAGAGTTACAAGTGGAAATATTGGTGAGAATTATAATAGGAACCATCGTTTCTTCTTCTTCCAGCAACAATCTTGATTTTCCTTCAGGAATTCACCCTTCTACCACTCTCTGTCCAAAATAGGTCCAAATGCAGTGACTAAAAGAACTCTGACAAGAGCTACCTAGAAAGAGACTCCCTCTTTCAAACTGAATTTAAACTTGAGCTACTGCAGTCATCTGATCATCACATGAAGGCTGAGAATAAAAGCCAACATGCCAAAGACAAGCATATGTATCAGAGACAGCAAGTCAGAAACTGAGCCTAAAACTAAGCTGCACCTGAAACTAGCTACACTCTGGACCACTTTTCTGGTTCATGAACCATTAAATTTCTTTTTTTTTCCATCCTCATGCAGTTTGAATTGCATTTTTTTATTACCTGCAACTGAAAGAGAACAAATATGACCAACCCTAATAAGGAGGGTAGAAGAAGCCAGACCTAACTGAATGGTGTGTTTTCCTTGCATATGCAAAAATTCAGAAAAGAGGTTAATAGTTTGTATCTTACAAGCAGACTGCCTGGATTTAAATTCCATATTTTTCACCTATTAGCTGTGTCATTTAAGACAAGTTACTTAACTTCTCTGTAATTTTTTTGGCAAAATGTGAACAACAACAGTTTCCACCTCATAAATTTGCTATGAGGATTAAGTAAATTAAGCTCTTAGAACAATCTCAGTCTTGTTTGTCAGATCAGGATATTCTGAGTATCATGAGGGTGTAGGGGGCAGAAGTGGAGGTGAGGATTTGTGCCAGAAAAAGTGAAAATGTGTTCTTAGAAAAACAAAACCATGGCAATATGGAAAGCAAAGCAGGAGAAAAAATGAGATCCCAGGCTGGCAGGCATCAGGGAGGGGGAATGAGGAATGAAGCTTCAAGGTATGAGATCTTAGTAAGAGGAGTGGGGAAACATTTTAAGAAGTGTTGGTGTGTTTTACAAATTGGTCTTTTATATCAAAGAGATAAAGCAACAAAGGTTGTTTTATTCATGTGATCCTGCTCTACACCTGGGCCATGCAAAACTCCAGCTTACAGGTGGGTTATGTGGTCTTGGACAACAACACTGGTGTGCAGGCAAGGTAAGGCAAGGACAGAGGAATGAATGCAAAGTCAAGAAAAGAGCAGGGAGCAGGTAGGGTGTTCAAAGGCTTTCTCATCTCTAGCATGGGAGCAGGTGATGGATTTTCATGATGAGAGAATTCTATTTCTTTAAAAGCAGGACTAAACTGCTTCCCTTGTTAACTGCAGTGAATCTTCCATTCAGCTGACGGGGGAGGGGGGGAAGAGGAGGTGTTTATAAGCACGTGTGTGTGTGTGTGTGTGTGTGTGTGTGTGTGTCTGTAAACACTCTTCTCTGAATTATATGTATGAGCTCATTACGGATTTCCAAACTCATCTCCTTGTCATGACCAGGTATAAAAAACGAGAGAAAAAAGAGAACTTCTGATAAGTTTGGTATGTAACCTTGCAGAATTCTAAGGATGCACAAATAACACACATAATAGAATTTTAAACATTTATTTAAAAAATGAGATTCTATACGATTTGTAGCATCTTAAAATTTTAAAATGTTACATCCTAACATTTACCTGCTACCAATGCATAGGCAATTTCAAGATTTACCATGTGATTAAAACATCTGAGGGATGACTATGCATAAGATATTCAAGGTATGATCTGACCAAATTTGAATATTAAGATGAACTACTCCAGATTTTTAAATTAATGAACTACTTCCACAAGTATAACAAACTCTACAAAGAGGCTCTCTGTGGATATATTTTGTGGCACTAAAAACTGTGAACACCCTAACTGCCCACCAAAAGGAACAACTAAATTGATTATGGAGTAACAAGTACATTTTTAGTGTTGTTTAAATGTGTTTCAAGTATGAATTAATTTCATAATTAAAAAATGTTACTGTAAAAATAGGTAAATACTATAATGTACTGTGCAATTGTATCAAAATGTATCAAAATGGAAAGAGTAAAGTAGATATGTATGTACTTATATGAAAAGATACTTAGGATGTAACATTTTAAAATTTTACAATGCTACAAATCGCACAGAATCTTTTTTTAATAAATGTTTAAAATTCGATTATGTGTGTTATTTGTGTATCCTTAGAGAGAATTCTACAAGGTTACATACCAAACTGTTATCAGAAGTTCTCGCTCAGGATTGGTAGTGGGTGTAAACCGAGGACTGTTGCTTTTTTAATATGTAATTTTTATATTATATGGATTTTAATACATATTTATTTCATTTAATGTAAAACAAACCAAGCTGGTAATAATCAAAACCTTAGAGGGATATTTAAATAATTGTTTTTAAATACTGTATTTTATTTTTTAAAGATTTTATTGAGAGAGAGAGTGTGCACATGCAGGGGGGAGGGGCGGGCAGAAGAAGAGGGGGAAACAGACTCCCTGCTGAGTGGGGAGCCCCGTGTGGGGCCTGATCCCAGGACCCTGAGATCATGACCTGAGCCAAAGGCAGACGCTTAACCGACTGAGCCACCCAGGCGCCCCTTATAATTTTTAAGTAGGCTACATGCCCAATGTGGGGCTTGAACTCATGACCCTGAGATCAAGAGTCACATGCTCTACCAACCGAGCCAGCCGGGTGCCCCTAAAATATGGTACTTTAGATCCTGTGAAGAGCCAGTTTTTCAGATAATGTGACTTGAAATGTCATTAACTCGATGCTTTTTCTATGAATAAAATGAAATTGAAATAATCACATGTATGTCATAAGATTATATGTAAGAATCAGAGCAATATAATAGTATAAACCATGTAACTGGGAACCAGAACTCATGCATATTAACTGTCAAGAGCATTTTCTGGATCTTTGATACAACTGAGAGACCCTTGAGAATGAGCTAGAATGATTATTTACCACTCTTCTCTTTAGCCATCCACCACGTTCCTCTTCCCAGGGAACTGCTGTTTATAAAAATTAATCCGTTTTGCTTTGGGGAATAAATAAGGACAAAAATTAAAAATGGTGTCCATGACCAAAAAATCATAATAAAGTGTGAATACTTGAATTCTCTAATAAGTTATTATTTTTAGGTTTACTAAAATACAAATATTTTATTCAAGTTTTATTTAAATTCTAGTTAACCTGCAGTGTAATATTAGTCTCAGGAGTACAATATAGTCATTCAACACTTCCATACAACACCCAGGGCTAGCTCGTCACAGCAAGTGCACTCCTTAAACCCCATCACCGGTTTAACACATTCCCCCAACCCACCTCCCATCAGTTTAAGAATCTGTTAAGAGGGCGCCTGGGTGGCTCAGTCGTTAAGCCTCTGCCTTCGGCTCAGGTCACTGAGCAGGGAGCCTGCTTCTCCCTCTCCCACTCCCCCTGCTGGTGTTCCCTCTCTTACTGTCATTGTCAAAAAAAAAAAAAAGAATCTGTTAAGAATTCTAGTTAAGAATCTGGTTCTTGGTTTGCCTCTCTCTTTATACTTCAATAATAAAAATTTAAGCTGACAATGTTACTTTCAAGTACAAAACATAGTGATTTGACAATTTTATATATTATGCAATGCTCACTATAAGTGTAGTTACCATCTGTCACCATACATCATTACAATATTATTGACTATATTCCCTATGCTATACTTTTCATCAATAACTTTTAAAAAACTGTTTTCTTCTCCTAAAGTGCAAATGATGTGCCTTTGTACTATTTATCAAATATGGTACTAGTGGTAAGTATTCTTCCAGCAATGATTATGAAATGCATCAACACTGGTAAAATCTGTATTTTCTTATCAAATCAGTATAGAAAGTCTAAATGACCATGATGGTGTTATAATTTAAAAATAAGTAAATTTCTCTTTCTCATTGCCACTTTAGCTGGGGATCTGTTTAATTATTAGAACACTGCCTTTTTTCCAACTCATCTTATGAGCTTAACCCTGAATACATTAGATATGTAAGTTGAAAATATAAGACTTTTATAAACAAAATAATTTTGCCAACTACAAACTTCATTCTCTTTGACCCTAGTGTGAATTTGTTGGAAACGCTTAAGGAGAATTATGAGGAAGATTACTTTTTCTAAGCTGCTAATATTTTGCACATACAAAACAACCTTTTTCTGTAGAAGTATCAGAAGAGCTTCATCAATATTCTTAATCATAAAGCGAAGCAGAGACACTAAAATACGGAGCAGGGGATATATAGTGAACTTTTTATGACACAGATTTTCTTGACTTACTTCTCATTTTGCAGTATGTTTATATATTTGTATATAGCTTGAATAGTCTCACAGTGAAATGTCTTCCTCAGAAGTGGGAATGAGAGCTCCATTTATTATTGAAAAGGGAGGTCAAATAAAAGATGAATCTATGTTAGAAATACAAGCATGCTATCCAGGGGCCCCTGGCTGGCCCAGTCAGTAGAGCATACAATTCTTGATCTCAGGGTTGTAAGTTCAAGTCCCCCGCTGGGTTTGGAAAGTACTTAAAAATGAAAGAAAAGAAAGAAAAGCCTGTTATCCAAAACATCACCTCAAATTAGTAGCAAATTAAATTAGTTGTGATCCACATGGGTGGAGGGGGTACTGGTAAAAGAAAAATGTGGTTATAGGTCAAGTTTTGGTTTGACACCAGAAAGTGCTTTTTCCCTCACTGCAAAATTACTGTCTTTGTGACTACATGGAAAAATGTTAGAAGGGATTGTAGTGAATATTAGTCATGTTCCTTCTCAATAGAGAAACTTATCCTACGTTTTGAAAACTGCCCATCATATGAATCTTCGTTTTCTCCTGAATACCAAAACTACAAAGGCAGGAGTGTTGCCAGATACAACAAATAAAAATACAGAGTGCCCAGCTAAATTTAAATTTCACATAAACAGAGAATAGAATTTTAGTATGTCTCCCCAAGTTTTGCAAATGTTGAGCCTCCTGAATTTTGTTTGGCAACCCTAGAAGGGAGGGCACCTTGATTTCCCCGCCTCCTGTACACCTAGGATGTAACACAGGATAGACTTGTGACCTAAGATTCACCAATTAGATGTACTAACCAGACCCTGAATGAAAAGCAGCAGGAAGAGCGGAGAATCCATGTCGTTAGCGGGTGGCGGCAGCACGTTTCCATGGTAACAAGGACGCTAGTGCGTGGGTGGTGCCCCGCAGTATAGCTCCGACTTCCTGTGTCCAATAGCACCAGCATCCCCACAGACGGATTCTGGGGGGTGATTCTGCTGCTTCATTTCTTCTTCCGGCCTCATTTCCAAGTTCAACCCTTCAGAATTTTTTTCTTTTTTACTTTTATTATGATCAATTTTTGATGATTATTCCAGCTACCAATTTTCTTTTCTGTTGAGATTGCCCAGAATCACTTTTTATTCCTATCCAGGCATATCTCAGATATACTGAGGGTTTGGTTCCAGACCACCACAATAAAGAGACTATCACAATGAAGTCAAATGAATTGTTTTGGTCTCCCAGTGCGTATAAAAGTTACGTTTACATAGTACTGTAGCCTATTAAGGGTGCAAAAGCATTATGTCTAAAAAAATGTGCATACCTTAATTTAAAAACACTTTATTGCTAAAATGCTAACCATCCCCTGAGCTTTCAGAGAGTCGTAATCAGAGAGCCGGTGGAGGGTCTTGCCTTGATGCTGCTGGCTGCTGACTGATCCGGGTGGTGGGTGCGGCAATTTCTTAAAATAAAACAACAGTGAAGCTTTCTGCAGCAATTGACTCTTCCTTTCACGAACAAGTTCTCCGTAGCATGTGCTGTTGTTTGATAGCATTTCACCCACAGAACTTCTTTCAAAATTGGAGTCCATTCTCTCAAACCCTGCCACTGCTTTACCAATTAAGCTTATGTAATATTCTAAATCCTTTGTTCGCATTTCAAAAGTCTTCACAGCATCTTCACCAGATTACCTCTCAAGAAGCCACTTTCTTTGCTCATCTGTAAGAAGCAACTCTTCATCCATTCAAATTTTATCAAGAGGTTGTAGCAATTCACTCACGTCTTCAAGCTCTGCTTCCAATTCTAATTCTCTTGCTATTTCCACCCCGTCTGCAATCACTTCCTCCACTGAAGTCTTGAGCTCCTCAAAGTCATCCATGACGGTTGGAATCAACTTCTTCCATTTGCTCTCTTCTCGTGAACCACAAATGTTCTCCATGGCACCTAGAATGGTGAATCCTTTCCAAAAGGTTTTAAATTTACTTTGCCCAGATCCGTCAGAGGAATCACTGTCTATGGCAGCTCGAGCTTTATGAAATGTATTTCTTAAATAATAAGACTTGAAAGTCCAAATATTGCCTTGATCCATGGGCTGCAGCATGGATTCTGTATCAGCAGGCATGAAAATAACATTGATCTCGTTGTCCATCTCCATCAGAGCTCTTGAGTGAGCAGGTGCATGGCCAATGAGCAGTAATATCTTGAAGGGAATCTATCTGAGCAGTAGGTCTCAACACTGGGCCCAAAATGTTCAGTAAATCGTGGTTACTGAAACAGATGTGCATCATCCAGACTTTGTTGTTCCATTTTCAAAGCACAGGCAGAGTAGGTTTAGCATATCTTTTTTAATTTTAAATTCAATGAGCCAAGGTATAGTACATCATTGGGTTTTGCTATAATGTTCGGTGATTCATCAGTTCAGTATAACAGCCAGTGCTCATCACATCACGTGCCATATAGTACAGGTTCAGCATATCTTTTTCAATTTTAAATTCAATGAGCCAAGGTATAGTACATCATTGGGTTTTGATATAATGTTCGGTGATTCATCAGTTCAGTATAACAGCCAGTGCTCATCACATCACGTGCCTTCCTTAATGCATAATTCTTAAGGGCCTTAGAATTTTCAGAATAGTAAATGAGCATTGCCTTCAACTTAAAGTCGCCGCTGCATTTGCCCCTAATGAGAGAGTCAGCCTGTCCTCTGAAGCCCGACACTGACTTCTCCTCTCTAGCTCTGAAAGTCCTAGATGGCATCATCTTCCAATAGCAGGCTATTTGGTCTCCATTGAAAATCTATTGTTTGTTGTAGCCACCTTCATTAGTCATCTTAGCTAGATCTTCTAGATAACGAGCTGCTTCAGTGTGCACATTAAGGTTTTGGGAACTGTTTTTTTCCTTAAGCCTCATGAACTAACCTTTGCTAGCTTCAAACTTCTTTTCTTCCTGCAGCTTCTTCATCTCTCTCAGCCTTCATAGAATTGGAGAGGGAGAGAGATGGGGGAACTGTCTGCCAGTGGAACAGTCAGAACACACACATTTATCAATTAAGTTCACTGTCTTACATGGGCACAGGGCACCCCCAGACAGTTCTAAGAGTAACATCAAAGGTCACTGATCACAGATCACTATAACAAATAATAATGAGAAAGTGTGAAATATTGTGAACATTACCAAAATGAGACACAGAGACATGAGGTGAGCAAATACTGTTGGAAAATGGTGCTGACAGACTTGCTGGATGCCACAAACCTTCAATTTGTAGAAAATACAGTATCTGCACAGCGCAACGAAGTGAACTGCAATAAAAATGAGGTATGCCTGTATAAAAACTCTATTTAATATCAGGAGAGAATGATTTGGAGAGGGAGAAAAAAGAATCTAAGCATTCAAACAATAAATTTCCAGGCATCCTCTTGAGGACAATAAAATCTTCACTTCCTCCCAAGAGTAGCAGAGCACAGTGTTAGAGCATGAACTCTGGGTTAATGTCCCCTGGGTTCAGAGCCCAACTCTGCCACTTACTACCTAAGTGACCTGGAGCAAGTCACTTAATGTTTCTGTGGATCAGAAAACTTCCTATTTCTGTATCTGCAAAATGAGAATAATAATGTCTATCTCATAGAATTGTTCTGAATTTCAAATGAGTTAATATTTATAACAGGGACTGGCACATAGAAAGCACTACATACATGTTTACAAAACAAAAAGCAGGGCGCTTGGGTGGCTCAGTCGTTAAGCATCTGCCTCCGGCTCAGGTCACAATCCCAGGGTCCTGGGATCGAGCCCGACATCGGGGTCCCTGCTCAGCGGGGAGCCTGCTCCTCCTTCTCCCTCTGCCCTTGCCCCTGCTTGTGCTTTCTGGCTCTATCAAGTAAATAAATAAAATCTTTAAAAAAAAAAGGCAATCATCATTCACAATTCCAAGTTATACTCAGAGGCAAAAATAGTCCATGGTAATTACCATATTGATTCCCTCATCCAGGGGCTACAAAAGAGCTTCAGAAGAGCCTTTTGTGTGTAATAAACCATTCCAAGACTAGGACATGTTAGAACAAGCTTTCTTAATATTAGCACTGAGACCTCCAGCATTGCATCATCAAGCTAGTGATCTTGGTGGGCCTTACCGGACAGTAAAATAGGTGAGATTTGGGAACCTAATCACCATAAAACATCACCCACCTAGCTTGTTATGGTCTTATAGAGTTATTTATTAACCAACTAGTCAGCAAAAGTGCCTATGGAGTGATTACATAGCTAAAACACCATTAGCAGATTATAAAGGAGACCTTATTTGATTGATCAATTGGTATTACAGGTCCTGGAGTAACATCAAACAGGATTTGGAATTTTTAGTAGAATCCACAATGAGAAGCAGGAGAGAGAGAAAAGAGAGGGAAGTATGACGTTAAGGTCAAGAGCAACACAGGAGAGAGCAGACCAATTGAGAATAAAGAAGGAGCAGGGGGTGGGGGAATGAGACCTCCAACTGACAAATTACTTTTTTTTTCCAACTAACAAATTGCTTTTTATTGACTCATTTAACTATTGCTTACTGTCTCCTCGATACCATAATTTTATCTAGAACCTGTCCTAAGACCAAAAGAATAATGCAAACTTACAAAATATACCAATAATGGGATAAATATAAGCCTAGAGCCAATGCTGATCTTGCTTATATTTCCTTAATTGATGTGCTGAAAAAGCAAGAGACTCCAAAAACCATTGGCATAAACTAGAATCAAAAGGAACGACAGAAAAAGATAGCACTAACACCAAATCCAGAAATATATGTAAGAAATGGAAACAGCTTTCTTCTATTAGCAGTTATCTCTGGAAATTCCTTGAAGAAGACACTAAATTTTGAACCATGTTGATAAGCAGCTTGACATGAAGGTGAGGTCCCAAGGGACATAGTCAAGAGAATAGGAACATAGGGACTAAATTCTTTCTATGCCTCCATTAGACTTACTACAGTGCCTGGTACCCAAAAGATGCAAATTATTCTGCGAGGTGTTTGGCAAACTGATTTTGTTCAATGCTCTCCATTCTATCAGTGATATCGTTCTATCAATTTAAGTTGAGAATCAAAACAATGTGTTTACAATTTTTCAAACACTCTATTGGAGGAAAAGAGGATCTGTAGTTGTATATATAGTTTATGCCATGCTTCTAATATTTTCTTTGAAGGCTTTATTTTCAAAGTTTTGGCTTAGTTGATGTCCCAATATGAGACTTCTGGGCAATTAATAAATAAATCTACCCATAAGATTAACAGCTCAAGTCCTTCCTTAAGGCAGAAGTTAAGAAGTACCATGTCATTGAGAAAGGTGATAATGAACAGCCCTCTTAACAAACTTTTCATTTTCAGAAATAACTGTCCTCTGTGTAGCAAAAGTTGGAAGATGAACTTGGATTCCAGAAATAAAGCAATTATTGTGTCAGATCAAACCTGACAAGAAGAAATTAGGGAAAGGCAATATATGAAGAAATAACAGCTGAGCTTTTTCCAAAATTTAAAAAAAAAAAGCATCACTGCTCCTTTTCTCCACCATCATGGTGTATGCAGTTGACTGCTCCTCGTTATGTCTTCTCACAAGATTTTCAGGATCAAATGATTCCTGGCCAAGAAACAAAAGCAGAATCATCCCACTCCCCAGTGGATTTGCATGAAAACCGGTAATAAAATCAGGTACATGGGGTGTCTGGGTGGCTCAGTTGGTTGAGCATCTGGCTCTTGGTTTCAGCTCAGGTTATGATCTCTTGGGTCCTGAGATCAAGCCCTGTGTCGGGCTCCACACTCAGCAGGGAGTCTGCTTGAGATTCTTTCCCTCTGCCCCTCCCTCTGCTTGCTCTCTCTAAAAATAAATAAATCTTTAAAAAAAAAAATCAGGTACAACTCCAAGAGGAGGCATTGGAGAAGAACCAAGCTGGGTCTATAAGGGATCGCACACGAGACAGCACGCAGATCTATGCTGCATGAAGGTCATGTGTTTGTATCCTATCACTGTCAACATCACGACTACCTGAACAAAAGACATGTTTTATTGGGGAAATGATGTTTCTGCATTACTATGCTTCTGCACCAGTAGGTTGGTTCATTAATCAATATGTGAGAACTTCTATTTGAAAAAAATCACTACTTAGATTCAGGAACCCAAATGAATTCAAGTAGAATAAGTAAGAAGAAAGCTGTATATAGTGTATGCATAGTAAAAATTAGAACATCAAAGACAAAAAAAACTAAAGTAGCACAAAGAAATAGAAAAGTAAAAAGAAATGCATGTACATTTATGCAAGCTGTGCAATATACTAACAAGGTGAAGCTATTCACCTGAGGTCTCTGTGAGTGATGCCCTTGGGAAAGGAGCAATGCTCACTCAGTCTGATCAGGCTTGTGTAGCATCCTAGTGTCTACAAAAAGTGATGAATAACCTGTCAATGACTGTACCCATTGACAACAATGAAAGCCATAGATACTTTATATTTCTATATTTTTATTTATATATAAATATTATATTCAAAATGCTAAGATAAAACAACCTTCAATGTAGAAATTTATATCCAAAGAAACTATCTTTCAATGTCAAGTCTGAAATGGAGGTTTTCAAAAAATTGGTAAATAAAAACGACAAAAGATTACCACAAATAAGCTTTGTTAAGAATCTTGAAAGTATGAAGGAGTGAAAGAAAATAATCTGAGAAGTAAGATCAAGCATTCCATAAATGACATAAGCAAACAGAGAAAAGAAATTCTACATCTAGGTAAACTAACCAACTGGACTATCTAAAACAATAATAAAAATGTCTAATATATGGGACAAAAATTTTGGATAAGAATTTCATGAATTGAGAGATGCATGATTTGGAGTACAGAATTCTAAGTCCTTTTTAATTGATTGAAAGGATGGTTAAAATATTGTTAGAACTTATTAACCATAAAAAAGGAACTTCTTAACCATTTTAGTAAATACAAAAAATATAAATAGGTTTAACTATAACTATAAATAGGTTAACTTACAAATTAGCAGAAAAAATAGAATTGGGGGAAAAGAGAATTTTAAAAATATGAAAAGGGACATTGGATATTCTTTCCTGCTTTGTCAAAGATTAACTGACCATATAATTGTGGGTTTATCTCTGGATTTTCTATTCTAATGTATTGATCTATGGGTCTATTATTATGCCAGTTCCATACTGTCTTGATCACTGCAGCTTTGTATTATAACCTGAAGGCCAGAATTGTGATGCCTCTGGTCTTGCTTTTCTTTTTCAAGGCTGCTTTGACTATTCCAGGTCTTGTGTGGTTCTACACAAATTTTAAAATTATTTGTTCTAGCTCTGTGAAAAATGCTGGTGGTATTTTGATAGGGATTGCATTAAATGTGTAGATTGCTTTGGGAAGTATGAACAATTTAACAATATTTGTTCTTCTAATCCATAAGCATGGAATGTCCTTCCATTTCTTTGTGTCATCTTCAATTTTTCACTAGTGTTCTATAGTTTCCGGAGTACAGCTCTTTTACATCTTTGGTTAGATTTATTCCTAAGCATCTTACGCTTTTTGATACAATTGTAAATGGGGTTAATTCCTTGATTTCTCTTTCTGCTGCTTCATAATTGGTGTACAGAAATGCAGATTTCTGTACATTGATTTTGTATCCTGCAACTATACTGGATTTGTGTATCAGTTTTTTTTTTTTTAAGATTTTTATTTTTATTTGAGAGCGAGAGTGTGCGCGCACAAGCAGGGGGAGGGGTGGATGGAGAAAGAGAAGCAACTCCCTGCTGAGTGGGGTCCCTGACATGGGGCTCAATCCCAGGACCCTGAGATCATGACCTGAGTCAAAATCAGACACTTTGACTGAGCCACCCAGGCTTCCTGAATTTCTGTATCAGTTCTAGCAATTTCTTCGTGGAATCTTTAGGGTTTTCTATATAAAGTATCATGTCATCTACAAATAGTGTAAGTTTGACTTCTTCCCTGCTGATTTGAACATCTTTTATTTCTTTTGGTTGTCTGATTGCTGTGGCTAGGACTTCCAGTACTATGTTAAATAACAATGGTGAAAGTGGACACCCCTGTCATGTGCCTGGCTGTAGAGGAAAAGCTCTCAGTTTTTCCCCATTGAGGATATTAGCTGTGGGGTTTTTGTATATGGCCTTTATTATATCAAGGTATGTTCCCTCTAAACCTATTTTGTTGAGGATTTTTATCATGAATAGATGTTGTACTTTGCCAAATGCTTTATCTGCATCTATTAAAAGGATATGGTTCTTATCCTTTCTTTTACTAACGTGGTATATTACTTTGATCGATCTGTGAATATCAAACCACACTTGCAGCCCAGGAATAAATCCCACTTGATCATGGTGAATGATTTTTTTTGTGTATTGTTGCATTCAATTTGCTAGTATTTTATTGAGAATTTTTGCGTCCATGTTCATCAGGGATATTGGCTTAGAAAGAATATCCAATGGAAAAAAAGAGAGTCTCTTTAACAAATGATGCTGAGAAAACTGGACAGCAACATGTAAAAGACTGAAACTGGACCACTTCCTTAGGCCATACACAAAAATAAATTCAAAGTGGATTAAAGTCCTAAATGTGAGACTTGAAACCATAAAAATCCTAGAGAAGAACACAGGCAGTAACCTCTCTGACATTGGCCATAGCAACTTCTTTCTAGATATGTCTCCTGAGGCAAGGGAAACAAAAGCAAAAATAAACTATTGGGACTACATCAAAATAAAAGGCTTCTGCACAGTGTAGGAAACAATCAACAAAACTAAAAGTCAACCTACTGAATGGGAGATGATATTTGCAAATGATATATCTGATAAAGGGTTAGTATCCAAAATCTATAAAGAACTTATACAATTCAACACCCAAAAAACAAATAATTCAATTAAAAATTGGGAAGACATGAATAGACATTTTTCCAAAGAAGACATCCAAATGACCAACAGACACATGAAAAGATGCTCAACATCATTCATCATTAAGGAAATACAAATCAAAAGTACAATGAGATATCACCTCACACCTGTCAGAATGGCTAAAATCAACAACACAAAAAACAACAGGTGTTGGCGAGGATGTGGAGAAAGGGGAAACCTCCTGCAATGCTGGTGGGAATGCAAACTGGTGCAGCCACTCTGGAAAACAGTATGAAGGTTCCTCAAAAAGTCAAAAATAGAACTACCCTATGACCCAGCAATTGCACTACTAGGTATTTACCCAAAGGATACAAAAATAATGACTTGCAAGGATACATGTACCCCAGGTTTATAGCAGCATTACGTACAATAGCCAAATTATGGAAAGAACCCAGATGTCCATCAACTGATAAAGAAGATAAAGAAGATATGGTGTATATGTGGTGTGTGTGTGTATACACACACACACACACAATGGAATATTACTCAGCCATAAAAAAGAATGAAATCTAGCCATTTGCAATGACATGGGCAGAGCTAGAGAGTATTATGCTAAGTGAAATAAGTCAGAGAAAGACAAATACCATATGATTTCATTCATGCAGAATTTAACAAAACAAATGAACATGAGGGAAAAAAAGAGGCAAATCAAGAAACAGACTCTTAACTATAGAGAACAAACTGATGATTATCAGAGGAGAAGTGCTAAATAGGTGATGGGTATTAAGGAAGGAATTTGTTGTGATAAGCACTGGGTATTTTATAAAAATGATGAATCACTAAATTCTACACCTGAAACTAATATTGCACTGTTATGTTAAATGGAATTTAAATAAAAACTTGGAGAAATAAAAATAAAAATATGGAAAGGGACAGGGGAGCCTGGGTGGCTCAGTTGGTTAAGTGTTCAACTCTTGGTTTCAGCACAGGTCATGGTCTCAGGGTCATGAGATGGAACCCTGCATTGAGATCCACACTCAGCACGGAGTCTGCTTGAGACTCTCTCCCTCTCCCTCCCCCACTACCCCTCCCCCTGCTCATGCTCTCTAAAATAAGTAAATAAAATCTTTAAAAATATATATGTGTATATATATGGAAAGGGACAAACAGCACTAAATAAGGTAGAAGAAATAAATCCAAATACATCAGTAATTATAACCAGTTTGAACAGACTTTGCCAGAGGAAAGACACTTGTGAAACCAGAATTTTTACAAAAAAATCAAGACATGTTCTTTTTATAAGAGATGCACCTGAAACAGAAGGATACAGAAAAGTTCTCACTAAAGGGATAGAAATACATACAAATGCTACCCAAAGAAAGGTGGTATGACTATATTACCAAGAGAAGATGGAGATTATAAAGCAAAAAGCATTGTTAGAAGCTTATTATTATTGAGAAAATGTTCAATTCCCCTGTTATACATAAAGATCTAAACTGAAATATACCTAATAATTTAACTTCAAAATATAAAGCAAGAACTCCTGACCTACAAGAAAAAATTGACAAATTTTTATATTACAGCAGGAGAAATAACACCTCCTTCTCAGTAAGTGATTAATCCATCAGAAAAAAACATCAAAAAGGGTAGGGATTTGAATTCATGATTTAAAAGTTTTATATAATGGATTTGTGTAGAACTCCAACCCCCAAACTAGAACATACACACTTTCCACAAACACATTTACGAAAATTTATCTCACACTTGGTCATAAAATAGGTTTGAAAGTATATGTATTTTAGACATGATACTTTCTGACCAAATAAAAATTATAATTAAATCACCAAAGACATTATTTTAAAACATTTGAAAAAAGAAAATACTAATAACTTAATAGTCAGAAAATGAATCATAATGGAATATAGGAAATACTAAAATGATATTTAAATTGTATGTAGATACACACACACACTCTTGTACAATTCAAGTAAAGTGGTAGACAGAAATTTATATACTTATATGCTAGCATTAGCAAAGAAAAAATGTTGGGGCACCTGGCTGGCTCAGTGGTTGAGCATCTGACTCTTGATTTCAGCTCAGGTCATGATCTCAGTGTTGTGGAATCGAGCCCCACATCGGGCTCTGTGCTCAGCAAGGAGTCTGCTTGAGAGCCTCTCTCCCTCTGCCCCTCCCCCTGCTCACGCTTTCTCTCTCTCTCTCTCGCTCACTCTCAAAATCTTTAAAAAAAAAAAAAAAAGGAAAAGAAAAAATGCTAAAAATTAATGAGTTAAGTGTCTAACTTAACAAATTAGCAGAATAAGCCCGAAGAGAACAGAAGAAAGCAAATACTAAAGGTAAGGCATTAGAAAGGATAAATGAAGCCCAAAATTGTTTCTTCAAGGACTAAAAACATGAACACACTTCTGGCAACACTAAGCTAGGAAAAAAAGGGGGAAAGATCCCAATATTAGCAATGAAAACCATACATGCAACAAAGATTTAAAAGATGAGAGATTATTAACAACTTTATGCCAGTAAATTTGAAAATTTAGGTGTAGTAGACAAATTCCTCAAAAAAAAATTACAGATTGAACTAACGAAAAGTTGAAAAAAATCTGAATGGACCTATAGACACTATATACATGTAAACAACGTTCACATACACTCCCACTTAGAAATGAGATCTATAATAGCAGAGGCTGAATCTTCAGGAGAAAAGTGGGACTTGAAATGAATGAATGTACATATTGGATATCACAGAGATGTATGGAAGAAAAACAAGGAAGATCATTTGAGAAAAGGAAAGGCCTGGGCAAGGACATGAGTGCAGTGTACTTGTTTTTGTGACAGTAAGGAAATAGGACTGCCTAGAAAAAAGAATATATTTTGGAAGGTAAATCTAAATAATGATGAAAAGATAGGAAAGGGCCAGATCATGAAAGTACTTAAAACCTCAAAAGAAGAGTTTAGAAAAGATTCCAACTGAAAAAGTAAACCATTTAATTAATATTTTTAGTACAAGCCATTCATGGCAGCAGGGTGTGAGAGAGGAGCCTAGATTTAGGCCAATGATATGACAGATGGAATGATATTAAGTAATTAGGCATGAGATATGAAATCTAGTCTATTTCCTCCAACCCATTTGAAGCTGAAGACACCCATTTCTCAGTCAATGGTAACATTTATTTAATGTGTATGGATGTGATATTATATGTCAGAAACTAAGCATTTACATGGTTATTTTATGTAATTCTCCATGGCACTATGGAGGGAGGTAGTCATTATCATCTTGATTACACATATTAAGAAAGGTTAAGTAACTTTCCCAAGCGTTCTTATGTAGTAAGAAGTAGAATCAGAATTTGACTATACAGATTCCAACTCCAAAGGCTAAGTTCTTAAATTGTAACATGGAGACAGCTTCCTATTAGGACAGCTCACCATGACACCCCCCTTTAATTATATCTTTTCTTGTTCTCTGACCTTAGGTTATTTTAAATATCTAAATGCTTGAAAATAATATAAATGCTTGAAAATAAGACACACTTAATAGCTTCTAATATATACTATCTTTATTAAGCAGTGTTTTATCAATAAGGTTACCAACATATATTCTTTCATGAGACTAGCATAAAAACAATAATGTACCTAGTTGTCTTTAATCAATTCTCTTATTCTAATGTGTTTAGAAACCCTTTTTCAAACTCCAATATTAATGAAAAAGTCCTCTGTTCAAATATGATATAAGTCCAGCAGGAAAATGTTAGCCAGGCCTCTACTCATTCCTCCATCTGCCAGCATGAATCATAATTCACCTCTTTTCTGTTCTTCACTCTGGTGAAATCCATACGAACAAGACATACTTGTGTGGATTATATAAACACTTCTCTTCTACCCAGTCATTATAGAGTTAGAACCATATACACAAGGAAAAGAAGTCCTTTATCTCTTAGCTCATCCACAAAAGCTAACCTGCACTGACTATACCTCCAATACAGGGGTTCTCCATCAAGGGTGATCCTGACCCTAATGGGCAGTTGGCAAGATCTTGAGACATTTCAGTTGCCATGACTAGGGGGGCTTCTGGCATTTACTGGGAGGAGGCCAGGATGCTGCTAAAACTCCTGCAATGCACAAAGAGCCCCTCACAATGAGAATCATTCAACTTGAAATGTCAATAGTGCCAAAGTTGAGAAACCCTACACCTAGTTCCCACACTGTTCACAGAAAGTTATTTTGCTCAGGAAGGAATTAAACACAAATCCAGAGACAGGAGCAAAGGTAGGACTTACTCTAGAAACAAAACTTAGAACTGAAAGCCACGTCAGATGTTGTGGAATAGTCATATTTACTGATAAACTGATTTGCGAATGCTCATTTTCTTGTATCGATGACTCATTTATACAAAGCACAGATTCAAGAACCAGACTCCCTTGGTTGGAATCTAAATTCTGCCACTTACTAGTTTTGTTAATATTGACCAACTTATTTTCTATTCCTCTGTTTCTACACCTGTAAAATGAAAATAATAATAATAATATATTTACCTCTCCAGGTGGCTGTAAGGAGGATGAGAGTTAATATTAGCAAAGTACTTACAATAGTATCAAGTGTATACCAAGTGCTAGGTACATGTTAGCAGATACGGCCTCTACAACTCATCTTTCTAGAAACTGCAATATGAAAGTCTGCAATGTAGGACGCCTTCCTGGTATCACAGTCTGCAAGAAAAAGACTCGAATGTTTGGTAAGCAAAGTAAATTATATACATACAAGAAACACTCAATCTGCAGCAGCCTGAGAAACTACCCTTTCACTTTCTGTATTTCTTCATTGGGAAGAAATTGGCACACTCTTCAAATTTTAACATCTCTGAAATTGGCTTCTTGTCATCCCTGGTGTCCCGCTGTGGCTGTCCACTGTGTTGCAGTCATGCTGTAGTTACCCTCCACAGTGCGTCCACACATGTGGTCGTTATTACTGGTGAGAGGACCAAATGACTGCAACTCCTGGATGTTTCCATCAATAAACCAATTAAGGGCCTTTGGAGGACAGAATTTAGACTCTGATTGGCATCTAAAAACCTTCCTGTGACACCTTCTGGTAAGATCAGGAAAGCTTCAACACCAATATCTGCAGCAGTAGAGTGAGAAAATCCTAGTGACACGTAAAATACTCTTTTAAGAAGTGTGTCTATGGGGCACCTAGGTGCTTCAGTTGGTTAAGCGTCAGAATCTTGATTTCGGCTCAGGTCATGATCTCAGGGTCCTAAGATTGAGCCCCAAATAGGGCTTCCTGCTGAGCATGGAGTCCACTTGAGGATTCTCTCTGCCCACCCCCAACTACAAAGGAAGGAAGGGAGGGAGGGAGGGAGCAAGGAAATCTAAAAGACTTCTCCCATCAGTATGAAATAAAATTCTATTTTTAAAAGCATTTATTTGCAGTGTGTTTTCTTTTCTAATGCAACAAAAATACTGGCACATCTTACAGACGATGGCATCTTAGAGTTGATGAGTGACTATAATTAGAGCAGCCTTCTTTCTCAGTACCTAGAATAAGTATGCAACCAAACCCAATGGCTTTCTCAATGTCCAGCGTCAGAAAATCCAAGAGAAAATGAGTTACCAGGGATATCAATTACAGATCTAGTAGAACTGACACTATACAATTAAGAACACTAAATCTTTTTTTAAGATTTTATTTCTTTATTTGACAGAGAGAGAGACAGTGAGAGCAGGAACACAAGCAGGGGGAGTGTGAGAGGGAGAAGCAGGCTTCCCGCCAAGCAGGGAGCCCAATGCAGGGCTCGATCCCAGGACCCTGGGATCATGAGCTGAGCTAAAGGCAGACGTTTAACAACTGAGCCACCCTGGTGCCCAAGAATATTAATTCTTGACATGAACAGACATTTTTCCAAAGAAGACATCCAAATGGCCAACAGATACATGAAAAAGTGCTCAACATTGCTCGGCATCAGGGAAATCCAAATCAAAATCTCAGTGAGATTCCATCTCACACCAGTCAGAATGGCTAAAATTAACAAGTCAGGAAACGACAGATGTTGGCGGGGATGCGGAGAAAGGGAAACCCTCCTACACTGTTGGTGGAAATGCAAGCTGATGCAGCCACTCTAGAAAACAGTATGGAGGCTCCTCAAAAAGTTCAAAATAGAGCTACCCTACAACCCAGCAATTGCACAACTGGGTATTTACCCCAAAGATACAAATGTAGGGATCCGAAGGGGTACGTGCACCCCAATGTTTATAGCAGCAATGTCCACAATAGCCAAACCATGGAAAGAGCCAAGATGTCCATCGACAGATGAATGGATAAAGAAGAGGTGGTATATATACACAATGGAATATTATGCAGCCATCAAAAGTAATGAAATCTTACCATTTGCAAAGACATGGATGGAACTAGAGGGTATTACACTAAGCAAAATAAGTCTATCAGAGAAAGACATGTATCATATGATCTCACTGATATGAGGAATTCTTAATCTCAGGAAACAAACTGAGTGTTGCTGGAGTGGTGGGGGGTGGGAGGGATGGGGTGGCTGGGTGATGGACACTGGGGAGGGTATGGGCTATGGTGAGCGCTGTGAATTGTGTAAGACTGTTGAATCACAGACCTGTACCTCTGAAACAAATAATACCTTATATGTTAAAAAGAAGATAGTAGGAAGGGAAAAATGAAGGTGGGGAAATAGGAGGGGGAGATGAACCATGAGAGAGGATGGACTCTGAGAAACAAACTGAGGGTTCTAGAGGGGAGGGGGTGGGGGGATGGGTTAGCCTGGTGATGGGTATTAAAGAGGGCACATATTGCATGGAGCACTGGGTGTTATACACAAACAATGAATCATGGAACACTACATTCAAAAACTAATGATGTAATGTATCGTGATTAACATAATACAATTTAGAAAAAGAATATTCTTAAGAATATTAGGAGGATCTAATGTACAGTATGGTCACTATAGTTAAAAATACCGCATTAAATACTTGAAATTTGCTGAGAGTAGATCCTAAGCATTCTCACCCAAAAAAAAAAAATGGTAATTGTGAGGTGATAGGCTGTAGTAATCATTTCAATGTATATACTTACCAAATCATAATATTGTACACATTAAATATATTTCAATTTTGTCAATTATACCTCAATAGATCAAGTGGAGGGATCCTAATTTAACCCACAACTGCCTTCACGATCTGATGTCTGATCTGATACTTGTGTCCTGTGTCTGTCTGCTCCAGACAATATACCCCTTATATTCCCTTATATTCTAGGCCTTGAACACGCTGAACACCATGTCAGCCCCAGGCCTTGATACCAGTTATTCACTCCGCATAGAATTTTATACCCTACAAATTCCCACAACCGGTTCCTTCTACTCTTCAGATTCTAAGCTAAAATTATATTTCCTCTAAGAAAATATACGTGATCCAAAATAACCCTCAACCCACCTCTCTCCCTCAGCTTGTCATCACGTTCCTGTGTCACTTGCTTCTGTTTGAATTTATTTGTAGTATGTCTGCTTCTCCTCCCAACCCACATATGTACTCAGATGGAGCATAATTGCAAGTGGGCAGGGTTCTTATCCATCTCTGCAGCTGGGACTTAGTTCTGAAATTGTTCCTGGCATCCAAGGGGAGCATTTGTTTGAATAAATGAATGCTCACGGCCACTTAATGAGGTGGGTGATGGCATACCTGTTTTACAATTGGAAATTCAGACTTTGAACCCTTGGCTCAAATGCTCAACTGTTAAGTAAACAGGATTTCAAATCCAGGTCTGTTGTCCATAAAACTGTACTCTCTTCCTAGGTCAGGAAATGACTCTCTTTAAGCAATGGTAAATTGAGAAGACATACCACTCAAATGCATCAAATGTATCTGCTAAGATATTTTCAAGTCAAGACCCTTAGTTAGCAGCAAAAATAAAAAAAATTTTAAAAGAGTATTAATTTTTATGTGGTTTCAATTTGGAACTACCCACCTTTTTACATGTTTGCAATATTTTCGCCTCTCCTCTTTGGTTAACTTCTACTTGCCCTTCAGAGTTCAGCTTTGATGCCGTCTCCTCTTGGCTACATATTCTGATTTCTTGGACCTGGGCTAGGTGCCCATCTTATCCTCACCTAGAGCACCTTGGAAATGAATCCTGTTATTACTCTGTATTGTAGTTACCTGTGTATTTGCCTAAAGTCCTTGAAGGGACAGAGTCTTGATTCGCTGCTGTTATGTTAGCACCTATGTAGCAAGTGCTCAAAACTTACTTGTTTAACCTAATACACCATGGTCCTTTAATGGAAATGTTAAAAAAAAAAATACATACCTGTCCACACTATTAGCAAAAATAATCACAATATCATTCCATCAACAAATATTTCTTCTTCTGGGCACTGAGATTACAAAAGTGGACAAGGCAAGCAAACTATCTCCAGATGCAGCAACAATCAAACAAATACACAGATCTATAGTGTATTATGTTAGATGGGGATAAGTTTTATGGAGAAAAACAAAGCAGTCTGAGGGGGGCAGATGGACAGTGGTGTATGATTGTTACTTTACACAGAGTGGTCACCCTCGCTGATGAATGTCACCTGAAGAAAGTGGGGAGACTGGACAAGCAAGTGGCTGAATAAGAAATATACAAGGCAAAAACAATTTATATATATGCACACGCACACACACACACTCTCCAGGCAGACAGTAAGGCATGACTTAAGAGAGGAAACTTAATAGATTTCCAGATTATGTGGTTGGAGCAGAACATTCAAGGGGCAGAATGCTAGGAAATGAGATTTAAAAGTAGTCTGGTTTGGTGATGGTGTTAAGGCGTTGGGTATGACTCAGAATATGACAGAAACCACTAGAGGAGCAGCTTTTTGGGTGAGTCATTTCTGTTGACATTAGACAATGTAGAACCATCGTACACTGGCTTCTTGCCTTACTCAATCTCTACTGGCTTCATTGTCAGGAGGATCATGTTGTGTAGACTCCATTGCTCTCGTCAAGCATAGAGTCATTAACAGCATATTATAGCAATTAAAATCTTCAGTGAATGAATAGGTTGTTGGGTGTAGCCCAACATAGGAGGCCTGGGGCAGATCTAGTGTATTCTTAATTAATCCTAATGATTGGAAGAAAGTCTCATGAGCGGTACTGTTAATTGTGCCATTGCTCAGACTGCTTGTTCCATCCAAATGTGCGTGCACTAGATACATCCCTTTCTCCGGCCACTGGAGGCAAAAGTAATCAATTTTATTCAGTGATCCCTTCATCCTTTGGGTACTGAAAAGATCACTGAACTCAGAGTCAAAATTCCTGGCACTGTAGTTTCAAAGCATGAGTTTTGAGATCAGACCTCAGCTAGTGACCAATCTTACCTTCTAAGTTGTAAAACAGGGATAAAAATATCTACCCTTCCGAAGATTTTTCAATCTTAAGATTATCTGCATAAAAAATTTATCATGATACCTAGCATGCAGCAAAGGCTAATAATATGATTTTTTAAAATTCATAACATGCTGTAACATCTGATAAAATAACTTCACAATCAACAGGATTTATTATGCTCTATCAAGGAACCATCCACAGTTGGGTATACATTATATTTGTGCCTGCGTCTATTCTCACACTAGGGTGTGTGTTCCTTGAGACTAAACTACTGGCATGTAGTTTTTATGCCTGGTACTTGACACTCTGTGTCTGAAAAGGTAGATGCTCAATAAGCGTGTACTGAGAATGTGAACAACAGGGTCTTACAGATTTCCACAGGTTGCTCCAGAGCCAGATAAATGCAGGTGGTACTCCACCATCCTTTCCTTACTCAAAAAGCAAAGTGAGACCCAGTGAGCTGCTTCACATTCTCTACCCCACTGGGGTGTCTCTAGATTGGACTTCCTGAGAAAGTCAGTCTTCTAGATGCTTTACCCTCTAGCAAGGGTATGCCTTCCTGTCCAGTGTTTATTTCTCTTCTATGTACTTCATTCAGAGTCTCTCTTGGGAAAAAATGGGAACTAAGACTTCTAAGCAACATCTCATTGATGGGGTCTTATGGGTCACATCCAGATTTCATGGATTCCACTCATTTGACTAGAATAAGGTCCTCAATTAATATTATCTGTTGCTTGGGTTCATCTCTTCTCAGTTAAGGCTAGCATTTTGTTTCTGTTCCTGGTAAGTCATAGAGTCAACACCTCAAGTTATAGCATATTAGGGCACTGCACCTCTGGGAACCAAGTTTGCTGGCTGATATGCTAGGTTTTGGGGGGAGTATTATTTAAGTAGTTTGCTGGACTCTGCTATTTTGCACTTTCATTACTAATTTGCTTTGTGCATACATGTATGCACACAAACACACAATCACACAATCAAAAGCAAGAAGCTACAGTGTTTTCTGAATTTGATGTTTAAATGTCAAGATTTTTTGCTTTCAGTTGTTTGGGATTACTATGCTAATATTTATGAAACTTTGCAGTAAGTTATTAATGTATTTAGGAACAGGTAAGAAAATACAATGAATTCCCCAGGAATAATAAGACATCACATTTTATAAAGCACAATTTATGGAGAAAATTTGAAATGAAAAGTCTTAAGTAAGTAAGGAGTGCCACAGTGTGGTTATAGTAACTAATGTCAAAAGTTTGTCAAAATTTTTTTTTTTTAAGCGAAGATAAAACTAGTTTGTTGTTATTAAAG
Source organism: Eumetopias jubatus (assembly GCF_037043125.1). Taxonomy (NCBI): domain Eukaryota; kingdom Metazoa; phylum Chordata; class Mammalia; order Carnivora; family Otariidae; genus Eumetopias; species Eumetopias jubatus. Next base: position 40,621,408 of record NW_028274818.1, read on the forward strand.
TTTCTCCTATATACTGCAAATTCAAGTAAATTGTTAAAATCTGTTAATTACTTAAAGATTCCCCTAAAATGGACATAGATGAGAGCTAATGTTTTTATTAATAACAGGCCAAATGTCACACTACTGGTAAATGGCTGAGCAGTATTAAAATTTATTTTTATCTGATTTCAGGTCCCGTGTTTTAACAATCATCTAAGCTAAGCCCTCCATAACCGAAAAGACACCCCCTGTCCCAATAATTAATGATCCTGGCTCCACAGGTCTATAGGATCAATTATACTGCATGCATATGCTTTCTGAGAGATTACATGAATACCTCAAACAGACCTTACTAGCTGTGATATACTTCAGTGACCTTCTCACGTACAAGAGACAGATATTAATGTTCATGCTTCAAACAAGGAAAATGAAACTAAAAATATGTAGGTGCTAATGTGTTTTTTCACTTAAATTCAATTAGCCAACATATATAGTACCCAGTGAAGACTCTCCACTATATACAACATATGGATTACAAACAGTAAAACAGAATCTGCAGTTACAGAAGTTTTAAATATAATTTTCTAGTAATTCTGATACTGGATAAACGTCCCCAAAATCCAAATGCAGTACACAAATCAGATCGACATAGCTCACTTCTCATGGGACCTAACATAATAAGTTTAAAGATTTTATTTATCTGGGGCACTTGGGTGGTTCAGTTGGTGAAGCGTCTAACTCTTGATTTCAGCTCAGATTCAGGAGATCAAGGCCCAGAATAATCTCCATGCTCAGCACAAAATCTGCTTGAGAATCTCTCTCTCTCAATAAATAAAATCTTTTTTTTAAGATTTTTATTTATTTTTGAGAGAGAGAGCTAGAGAGTACAAGTAGGGGGAAGGAGAGAGAGAATCTCAAGGAGACTTCACCCTAAGCACCGTGCCTGAGGCAGGGCTGGATCTCAGGACTCTGAGATCATGGCCTGAGCCAAAATCAAGAGTCGGTTGCTTAACTGACTGAGCCCCCCGGTGCCCCAACATTATAATAAGTTTAGATTAGTTTCCTTTTTTAAGCAGCTGGAAAAGAAGAAGCCTATCTCTTTGGCAAAAGGTAACAACACTAATTTCCTAAAAAGGTTCTTAGTAGTATTGTCAAGGGCTATATTTCCTATATGTTGTTCAGACCCCGTTCAAATTCTTTGACTAGCAGTCTTTGGTTTTATTCATAACATTAGTATTAATTATAAAATGGGTTCAAGAAAGTTCTGAAATAAGATACATCTTTTTATGTACATCATTGCCATAAAATTAATTAAACTGAAGAGGTTTTTCACATTCACAAAAAAACCTAACTCTGGGAGTCTGAAACTCTGTCATTAAGTTTTGCTTCAGCACTTGAATCTGTATGGGTATGGCCAGTATTGGAAATGTATGGAGCAGACAATTTGATTTGGTGGATTTTTTTGGCCAAATAACATCTCATACAATGGATAGCAGGGTTTACACACAGCAAGGTAAGTGTAGCATTCATTCAGCAAACAATCATTGGTTCCCTGCACGTGACACGTGCCTCTGCCAGGCTCATACCCCAGTTCCTGTGCTCAGAAGTTCATGGTGAGGGGAGAGAGAGATGAGTAAATAAACCACTGGACAATGGGAGGGTTCTATACCGGAAGTACAGGGAAGTGCAGATGCAGGAAGAACGACTCAGTAGAGATGGTCTTCTCTGCCCCTGGGATAAAGGGGGTGGGGGTAGAGGGGGGCAAAGTGCGAGAGCAGATAATACCTGAAAGAGCTAGGATTTTGAAGAAATTCCAGATCCAAGGACATGTACAAATGCATGGTTGAGAAAGTGTTAGAAATTGGGAGGGGATTCTCTCTCTCTAGTATGTTAGGTAGATCATTCATGTTTAGGTTTTCATTCTTTCTCATTACTCCAGTTTATTCCTATGTATCTTTACACTGCTTTTCAGCAGAAAACAAATGCTCGAATCACTTTTTTTAAAATACGTGTTACCTTCCTATAATTACATAATATTATATGTGTGCTCCTCAGTGCAAAATATATCCTGAAGCTATGTCACTGGAGAACTACGTAAATGACCAACTGAGAAGTGCCGCTGTTGAACAATTTTTGGAAGAATGCTTCCATCTAGTGGTCAAATTGAGAATTTCACTTACATATGAATATATTCATCAGTATACTATATTAACGTGGGGAAATGACAGCACCTGTCACTAATACACCTACTGGGTGACTGAAAGAAAAGGCATATTACGTCAAATTAAAGAAAATAACATGATGCATCTATAAAAATTTCAGGCATGATGAACAACACCGTCCACGTTAGATGCTTCATCTTAACCAACCATGATGCAGGGTGATCATGCTTAGGGAAATATTGGCAATAATGACCATAACAACAACAGATTTCCTTGAGTAGCAAGAACAACAACAATAAAGAACTAAAAATCTGTAGGACATTACCTTTATTTTGCAGGTAAAAGTCTGCTATGCATCTTTAACCCTATCAAGATTACTAAGTGGGTCAGTGCAAGGCTCTGCCTTCAGCTCACTATTGGTTACCATACGCATTGCAGCTATGGATACTCTTCGGACAGCACCACCACTGCGCCACTGTTCCAAAGTGAAATGCCACCTTCTGGTCCAGATACAAGTCCACTGTCTGTGACAGCCTCTAATTCCTTCCCAGATCACCATCCCGGTCACCTTATTGCAAATGAGGACTCATCAGCATCACCCACATCACCAGCATCACCAAGCCCAACCTCCCCACTCTACCTTTCTTTATCAGCACCATCTATCCACAGGAAACCTTCCACCAATGAAGAAACCAAACCTCTACCTTCTACCCTTACCTCCCAAATAATTAGGGAAGCTAAGCTACCTTCTACCAAACCAGTAGAAAACTCCACAAGAATCAACAAGGATCATGAACAACACTCTGTAACAGATACTGACTTGGAGTTTAGATAAAGACTGGCCTGAACTGCCAACTGACTTGTGGTAGCATAACCCAGCACTGATACCAAGAAACTAGGTACTGACTTTTCTACTTTTCCTTATTTTACTGAATTGAGTGCAGCCCTGGACAGGCGGCAGAGTCTCTCTGAAAATAATCTCAATTTAATCCCTGATTCACTTTGTGTGTTAGCATTTTATTATAAAAGAGCAGCTGCCGAATATGCAAAATGGGCAACTATTTTTTTAAATAGGCAAAAAAAAAATGTTCATTTACTACACTCCCAACTTACTGTTCAATCCATATTCACCTATAAGAAAAATAACAGTAGATCCATGGACACTATGTCCAGACTTCAAAAGAACTGGAACACCTTGTAAGATGTATAAAGGACACATAGGAAATATAGCATAGAACACATACGATTATACATCAGGCTTCTATCTCACACCACAGATTTCTACCCAAGAATATGGGAAACTATGTTCATAAAACCTCTCCCAGTCATTGTAACTCACAATAGTAGCCTGACTTGAAATTTAATGCATAGGACCTTCAAGTCAGATATAGATCCTCCAATTCTGCTCAGTTTTATCCACCTTCACTTATGTCCAATTTACAACCTATGCCAAAAACAGATTCACTAAGAGGAAGGAAACCCTTGTGGTTCCTGGTTGGACTGATAAGAGGTTTAATTAAGAACCACGGCAGCCACTTTTTCTCAATTATCAATCAAATCACATTAAATTTTAAAAATTTTGAAAGCAAACAATCTCAATTTAATACACAAGCAATGACAGCTTTGTAATCATTGTGTACACAGATGGATAAAATTAGCAATTTATTACTAAGCACACTTCCCATGGGAGTAAATAGAGCAGTGGAAGTTTGGGTGCCCTTAGTTCCTAGCCACATGCTCTAGCAACACAGGACTAACTTTTGCCCTGGCACCTGGACTTTAGCTCCCAGTTGGCTAAGCCACCTCTCCCGAGTACCAGCTGCTATAAAAGGCAGACCTCAACTATATTTGGACTTTAGTCCTTTCATGTCCCCTTGCCAAGAGCAATAGTATGATTAATCCAGCATTGGTTTGGAGTATGTTATTTCTTTATTGGCTATTTCTTTATTCGCATGCAAATGGCATGCAAAATTCACAGACTGCCCCAGTGTTAAATATATTGTTGCAAAGAAAACCTCTGAGCAATACTTGCTTGCCTAAACAAAACAGCCATCAGAGGTGATCTGTACTTTTGTGTAAATTAAGCCTTGGAATTAGGCAGATACCAGGTACGTCCCTGACCAGGCTCCTAGGACCTGGCCTCCCCCAACCTTGCCCTGTTCCAGGTCCCTGGCTAACCTCACCTGCGCCACTTGGCGTTGGCAGTCGGCACTTTGTCAGACATCCTTGGCCAGTAGGGGCCCGCCAGGCCTGTGGAGATAAGGCTCATGCCAAACCTCCTGCATTGCCTCAAGGGTGGAGGAAGCCCACCCCACTCCCACGATTGCCCTGAAGAGGCCACTGAAATGGGTGACAGTCAGTCCCCATGTGTACTTACTGTTGGCTGGGGTCAACTCAGGCTTCTGCAGCAATCAAGGCTCCCAACTGTCTCTTGTTGGAAAGTATTTCAGCCAGCTCATGATATCCAGCCCTAGCAAGCAGTACAGACTCCTCCAGCTCTGCCTTCAAGGGAATATGGTTTATGTGTACGATAGGGGTTGGAATGAGGCCGACCCGAGGTACCTCCAAAACCCTCGCCTGTGATCTGGCTTCACCCAACACTGCCCTGTTCCAGGCCCTGGCTGCCCGGTGTCTCCCATGTATGCGCAGTTCTCACCTTGACGGCTGCCCTCCAGCTGTGGGGGTCCTGCAGGCCCTGTGGAGCTCAGGCTATTCCCAACTATCTGCTTAGGCTCCAGGGTGGGCAGGGCCCAGCCCCTGAAAATCTTTCTGAGGTGGTAATCAGTCCCCATTGAGACTCGCTGCCTGATGGGAGTCTGGGCTTCTCCAGCAATCAAGGTTCCCAGGTGTCTGTTATCCAAGGATACCCCAGCCAAGCCTTCTCCCTACCCTGCCCCGGCTTGGGAAACCAGATTTTTCTAGCATTACTTTCAAGAAAAAAAAAAAAAGTAAGTGCTTTAATGTACGTTAGGGCTTGGAATTAGTTTGACGTCATGGACACCAAGAGCCCACTCTTGAGACCTGGATTCTCCCGATTTCGCCCATTTCCAGGTCTCTGGCTTCCCTGAAGTGAGCAGCCAGCGCACATGCATTAAGCGCCCCATCAGCCGTCCTGGGGCGACCTGGATCCTCCAGGCCTGTGGAGCTCCTGCAGGTCCGCAACCAACTGCATAGCCTCCAGGGCAGAGGGAGCCCAGCCACGAAAATCATTCTGCCGCGGCAGGTTTTAACAGGGAAAGAGTCCAAATTTAGACTGGCTGCCTGCTGGGGTCCCAGCTTACCAGTTCAAGGCCCCCAGGCCTCTCTTAGTTAAGGATAGATGCTCCAGCCAGCCTGCCCGGCCGTCCTGGCAAGGGTGTCTAGAATGCTCCAACTTTACCTTCAGGGGGAATGTGCATATTGCTGTAGGTTAGGGCTTACTTAGAATCAGGCACAGGCTGTGGGCCTCCAAGAGCCTGCCCCATGCCCCAGCCTTTCCCAACACTTGCCCTGTTTTAGGTCCCTGCCTAGCCTGACCTACACGGGCACACACATTTGCAGTTTCCCCCATCAACTAGCCTTGAGTTATAGGGGCAGCCAGGCCTATGGAGCTCCAGCTGACTCCAACCAACCTGAGTAACCTCAGGCTAGAACGAGCTCTCTCCAGAAAAATCTTTGAGGCAGCAGCTTTAAACAGTCAACAGTCAGTCCCCATTTAAAGATGCTGCCTGATGGGGTCCCAAGCTCCTCCAGGAACCAGACTTCTGGTGTCTCCTCATAGAGGATACTCTGTCCTGCCCACCTGGCTGGCCCCGGCCTGGAAAAGCAGTTTAAAAACCTGCAGCACTCCCTGTAGGAGGAATATTCCACAGTGGGTGAGCCGGCCTTGTGATCAGGCTGATATTTGGTACCCCCAAGAGCTCCTTCCTATGACCCAGCCTTTCCTGATGCTCAACCTTGTGAAAGAAGATTCCAAAGTGAAGTAAACATTGCTAAGTCATTCCAAACAGGGTCTGGAGGATACTGAGGAAGAAAGGCCTATGCAATGCACATCTCCTGTTTCAATTCTCAGAACACCCTGAGCTTTTGACTTTTGTCAATTCCAAGTAGTCAGTTGCAACTCCACTACCTTCTGGATCACATCCTTCTACTTTGGACTGAAATAGAGACCATGTAACACTTGTTAGCTAAATAGCCAATTGTGTATTAGGTAGTTTAATTCTGCGGCTCCAAGCATTCTTTCAAAACAAGCTCTATAACCTTGACGATTTGGCCTTAGTAGGCCTGCTCTCCCCACTCGCTATTCAGAGCAGGCTTTTAATATTGGTCAATTCAGTGCCTTCCAGATCTCAATCCCTAAGATCCCAAATAAACATTTTGGTTGTTTTACAGTCTTGTCTTGGTCATACCCTGTTCTAGGAACCCGGCTACTCAAATCTTCTCGGCCCATGCTTATGCAGTTCACACCCCTTCAACCGCCCTTGGGCTGCCAGGGCCCTCCAGGCTTTTGAAGCTATGGCAGGTCCCCACCCCTCTACGTTGCCTCCAGGGTGGGAGAAGCCCAACCCTGAAAATCAAAAATCACTCGGAGGCACCGGGGGATGGGCGATAGTCAGCCCACGTGGAGTTGCTGTTTGCTGGGGTGCCAAGCTTCTGCTATAACTCCAGGCTCCCAGGGGTCTCCTACTGGAGGATGGCCCAGCCTGCCCACCTGGCCCAGTCCTGCAGGGCATTCCAATTACTCCAGCTCCGACTTCAATGGTAATATGCACATTGGTGTAGGTTAGGGCTTGGAATTGGGCACATGCCAGGTACTCCTATAAAAATGAGTAAAGGACACCTCATTAAAAAAATAGAATCAGAGGGGTACATAGTCGGTTAAGTGTCCCACTCTGATTTCAGCTCAGGCCATGATCTCAGGGTCATGAGATCAAGCCCCTCATCAGGCTCCACCTGAGCTTGAAGCCTGCTTGGGATTCTCTCTCTCCCTTTGCCCCTAACCACCCCCTGGCTCACACCCAGCTCGTGCGCCCTGTGTGCTCTCTCTCTCTAAAAAAAAAAAAAACACCAGAATCAGAAGCCCTGAAGAGGAAGCTGTCATATTCTTACAGGTAGCAGGAAGGCAATTCTCAACCAGAGAGGACACTTTTCACATAGAAATTTACCTCCTGCTTTTAAGAAAAGAAAATCCCTCCCTGCCCCAGCAATAAGGCACTGAACCCCATTTGTGGCCAATGGGACACCACACCTCGAACTCTTTTTCTCCAATGAACTGTTATTCAAAAAACCTTCCACAATTTCCTAAAACCTAACAAAAGCAGACCTTCCCTTTGTCTCTTCATACTTGCTGTGGCTTGCCATAGTTTGCTTGTTTGCTTGTTCCAAATCATAATTCCTCTGCTATTCCCAAATAAACTAAATTTGCTAGGAAAATAACTGGCTATTTTATATTGAAGGTTGACATTAAATGGTGTCACAGAAATGAGATCCAGAGAAAACCACCAACAACTCCAAGGCTGGTGAGCAAACAGGTGCCCAAAGAGATGCCCACAGAACCTGTTTCGCTCACTGCTTTGTTGCTGACCCTGGAGTTTGAGGGTAAATCTTTCATGGGCTTCAGCTTTTGGAGCTCTCAGGCTTTATTCAGGATCTGTTTTTTATGAATGCATCACCCTCCCGGTGAGTACTCTTTGGTTTCTGTTTGTTGAAGCTTACTGGTAAGTTACCCATCCTGTCCAGTGTTTTAGCATAGCTGCTGGGAAACACGGCCACTTGTAGTTAAAATTAAGACATTTGAGGGACTCCAAATGCAAAATAGGTCCCACCTGTTCCTTGGACCAGGCTCTTGTGCTTTCCTGGAAAAATAGGTGAATTTTTTGGTATTTTGAAATTATAATGGCCATTCTGAGGAACCCTTGTTTTAGATAAGTCCATCTCAAGGGGCACCCTTAAAAGAGAGGATTCCATACCTCTCAGACACAATAGAATGCATTCTTTGATTGATATGTAGAATCTTCTAAAAGACAAAATGACTCTAACGATAGTTAAAAGAATCCTTACAGCATGCAAACTTTGGCCATGGAGCTCATAAACTTAACTTAGTCCATCTGCCAGAAACACAATCTGGATCCAACTATTTTCTTTTGATTTATATACCTGAGATATGTTTAACATTTCTTTTTTTTTAAGATTTTATTTATTTATTTGAGAGAGCATGGGAGGAAGGGGCAGAGGGATAAGCAACTCCCTGCTGAGCACAGAGCCCAACACAGGGCTCCATCCCAGGACCCTGAAATCAGGACCTTAGCCAAAATCAAGAGCTGGCCACTTAACTGACTGAGCCACCCAGGCTCCCTGACATGGTTAACATTTCTAAACAAAAGCTATAAGATCTCTATGCCTACCTACATATTATGTATGTCTATACTACATATGTTTTAGGTACATCATATTTTTCTACCTCTAGATGATATAAAATTTAATTATTAAATTAATTTGTAAAGAGCTCTAAATAATTGGCTTAAAGAAAATTAAGAATTTGTAGAAATCAAATACACTCTAAAGAAATATAGAAACTAACCCAAATGCTTTTCGAGTTCATATGATCTTAGATAATCTTTTTTTTTTTTTTTAAAGATTTTATTTATTTATTCATGAGAGACAGAGAGAGAGAGAGAGAGAGAGAGGCAGAGGGAGAAGCAGGCTCCCAAGGAGCAGGGAGCCTGATGCGGGACTCGATCCCAGCACCCTGGGACCATGACCCGAGCCGAAGGCAGACACTCAACCATCTGAGCCACCCAGGCGCCCTTAGATAATCTTTCATAAATAAACCTAAATTTAAAACTGTTGGTTTAATAAAAACAGGTATGTCTTCAGGGTTATTATATTAGGTTTATTATAATTAATGTAGATAAACAACTTTTCCTACCTGGGATTACAAATCAAATAAGCTAATACTGTATGTTACAAAATTTGTCAATATGGGAAGATGATGGTTAGCTGTTTAATGAATAATCCAACTATAAAAATTGAAAGCAAATAATTTAAATAAATGTAAATAAGATCACAGTTTATATTAAATTGAACTAAATAAAGGATATCCATTGAATATCTAACTTGTTTGCAAATAAGACAAACATTAAAGGCTAAACATAAGTTTATCTACTTTTGGCTTTGTCATGAGCGTCCTATAAAGACACACGAGTTGTGTCTTGCCACAGTGTCAGTCTTATTCATTCATAAAGCAAAATGAATCACAATTATAAAGCAGGATCTAGATTCCAAACTCAATGGCATTTCACCATGCAATTAAACTTGACTTCTTTTTTGTTTGTTTGTTTGTTTCAGGGGTACAGGTCTGTGATTCATCAGTCTTACACAATACACAGAGCTCACCACAATACATACCCTCCCCAATGTCCGTCACCCAGCCACCCCAACCCTCCTGCTATGTGGAATTTGAGAAACAAGGCAGAGGATCATGGGGAAGAGAGGAAAAAAATGAAACAAGAGGAAACCAGAGAGGGAGACAAACCGTAAGAGACTCTTAATCTCAGGAAACAAACTGAGGGTTGCTGGAGGGGAGGGGCGTGGGAGGGATGGGGTGGCTGGGTGATAAACTTGACTTCTTACACAGCACACAGAGCAGAACATAAGACGAGCCGGGCAACAAACGAGGCAACAGAAGGGTGTAGGAAGTGAATGAAGCAAACGCAAAGTCCGGCTGTGGGCGCACAGTTGAGATGAGGCCTCTGTCCGGTCCGGGTCAGCTCTGGGCACTGACTGCTTCTGATGTTCAAGCAGTGAAGGGTCTCAGCTCTGTTCGGAGACCAGTGGGGCAAGAGGCCTTTTTTAAGTGGTCAGACAGAGGGATCAGTGTCTGGAGAATCTGACAGTTTGCTGCAAAAATCCTCCCCTTTTTAAAGGGGTTGAATCGGTGTTGGGCCCCTGCAGACCTGCTCTGCCTCTGCTTGTGATCAGTTCTGGGGTGTCGTCAGCTGGTGCTGGTCTCTGTGATAATGTCTCGTGGCCACAAGGCCCTTAAATGCTGGCGTCCTTGCTTGACACAGGCCCCTGCTGGACGTGAGAGACTCCATCTTGCCCTCTACAGACTTTTTAGTTTTTACAGAGAGAACAAAAATATTTGGATCGATTAATAATCTATTAATTATTTATGCCATATGGAGAAAAATGTGTTGTAAGGAAAAATGTTTCAAAAAAATGTTTAAATGTCTTTAAATTTTGCTGATCTACTACAGGATGCTAATATATGGTAGTTCATAATTGCCTGCTTCCTCATTTTCACTTGAAAATAAAGATAACAAATACTTTTTAAAAAATTAGAAGTGAGGGGGGCGGAGCAAGATGGCGGAGGAGTAGGAGGCCTAAATTTCGTCTGGTCCCAGGAATTCAGCTGAATAGGGATCAAACCATTCTGAACACTTACGAACTCAACAGGAGATCGAAGAGGAGAGTAGCAACAACTCTCTGAACAGAGAAGCGACCACTTACTGGAAGGTAGGACGTGCAGAGAAGTGAATCCGAGGTGATATCCGGGAGGATAGACGGCGGGAGAGGGGGCCTCCGTCGGCCGCTTCTGGCAAGTGCTAGAGCCGCGGAGCACAAAATCGGAACTGTTAGAAGTCGGCTCCGCTGAGGGACATCGCTCCAGTGGCTGAGCGGGGGGTGGAACCCGGCGGGACAGTGTGGTCTCAGGACCCTCAGGGTCACAGAAAGACCGGGGGTGCCTGAGTGCGGCAGAGCTCCCAGATACCGGAGCGGGGAAGCCGGCTGCAGATACGGAGCAGAGTTGCGGGCTCTCAGCTCGGGGTTGCCATAAACTGTGATCTGCGGCCCAGTCGGGCCACTGCTCCTCCAGCAGGGACCCAACAACCGGCAGATCCGGGGAGACTCCCCTTCCTTCCCGGGAGGAGCGGCGCGGGAGCGCACCGCAGGGATCTGCTGGGTTTGGAGACTCCACACGGGGTCGGGTGCCAGAGATAGAAACGCTCGGTCACAGGCCGGGTGAGCACGGAGTGCGGCCGGAGACCGGGGACACGGGAGTGACTGCTTTTCTCTGGGGGCGCACTGAGGAGCGGGACCCTGATCTCTCGGCTCCTCCGGGCGGAGATTGGGAGGCCGCCATTTTCACTCTCGTCTTCCAAAGCTGTACAGAAAGCTTGCAGGGAACAAAAGCTCCTGAGAGCAAACCCGAGCAGCTTCCTTAGCCCGGACTCACAAAGGCGGGGCAATTCCGCCTCCGGCAAAGACGTTTGGGAACCACGGCAACAGGCCCCTCCCCCAAAAGATCAGCACGAACAGCCAGCAAGCCAAGACCAAGTTTACCGATCAAGGAGAACGGGAGAACTCCAGCGCTAGGGGAATACTGCACATAGAATCCATGGCTTTTTCCCCATGATTCTTTAGTCTTTCAAAGTTCATTTTTTTAACTTTCTTTTTCTTTTTTTTTTTAATTTTTCTTTTTCCCTTTTTCAACCAACATCTTCTCAATCCCTTTTTTAAAAAATCTTTTTTATTTTTCATTTCTGGAGTCATATTCTATCCCGTCATAGTAGTTAACCTTATTTTTCGCATATATATATATATTTTAAAGAGAGAACAACATATATATATATATATATATGTTGTTCTCTCTTTAAAATTTTGGGATACAGTTTCTTCTAACAGACCAAAATATACCCTAATTCTCTGGTGTATGGTTTTGCTCTAGTCTCCTGCCTGATCATGTTCTCTGCCCTTTTTTTTCTAAATCCTCCTCTTTCTTTTTTCAACCGAGTTCTTATCAGTTCCTTTTATAAAATCTTTTATAATTTTCATCTTTACAGTCATATTCCATCCCTTCATCATATTAACCCTTATTTTTGTACATATATAAGTTTTTCTTTCTTTAAAATTTTGGGAGGCACTTTCATCTAACAGACCAAAATACGCCCAAAAGCTAGTGTGTGGCACTGATCTATGCACCAGCCTGATCATATTTGATCATATTCTGGTTTTTTGTTTGTTTGTTTGTACCTTGTTCTTTTTCTGTGTTTTTTTTTTCTTTTTTCTTTCTTTCCCTTTCTTTTCTCCCAGTTTCAGGTTTTTTCTGATTTGTTTAGTGTATATTTTTCTGGGGACGTTGTTACCCTGTTAGCATTTTGTTCTCTAATTCATCTATTCTCCTCTGGACAAAATGACAAGATGGAAAAAAATCACCTCAACAAAAAGAACAAAAGGCAGTACCGACTGCCAGGGACCTAATCAGTATGGACATTAGTAAGATATCAGAAATAGAGTTCAGAATGATGATTTTAAAGATATTAGCTGGGCTTGAAAAAAGCATGGAAGATATTAGACAAACCCTTTCTGGATAAATAAAAGAACTAAAATGTAACCAAGTCGAAATAAAAAACGCTATTAATGAGGAGCAATCAAAAATGGAGGCTCTAACTGCTAGGATAAATGAGGCAGAAGAGAGAATTCGTGATACAGAACACCAGATGATGGAAAATAAAGAAGCTGAGAAAAAGAGAGGTAAATAATTGGATGATGAGGACAGAATTCGAGAGATAAGTAATACCATAAGATGAAACAATATTAGGATAATTGGGATCCCAGAAGAAGAAGAAAGAGAGAGAGGGGCAGAAGGTATATTGGAGCAAATTATAGCAGAGAACTTCCCTAATTTGGGGAAGGAAATAGGCATCAAAATCCAGGAAGCACAGAGAACCCCCCTCAAAATCAATAAAAATAGGTCAACTCCCCAACATCTAATAGTAAAACTTACGAGTCTCACAGACAAAGAGAAAATCCTGAAAGCAGCTCAGGAGAAGAGATCGGTAACCTACAATGGTAGAAACAGTAGATTGTCAACAGACCTATCGACAGAGACCTGGCAGGCCAGAAAGGACTGGCGTGATATATTCAGAGCACTAAAGGAGAAAAATATGCAGCCAAGAATACTACATCCAGCTAGGCTGTGATTGAAAATACAAGGCGAGATAAAAAGCTTCCAGGACAAACAAAAACTAAAGGAATTTGCAAACATGAAACCAGCCTTCCAAGAAATCTTGAAAGGGGTCCTCTAAGCAGAGAGAGCCTAAAACTACATAGACCAGAAAGGAACACAGACAATATACAGTAACAGTCACCTTACAGGCAATACAATGGCACTCAATTCATATCTTTCAATAGTTACTCTGAATGTAAATTGGCTAAATGCCCCAATCAAAAGACACAGGCTATCAGATTGGATAAAAAAAACAAGACCCATCGATATGCTGTCTGCAAGAGACTCGTTTTAGACCCAAAGACACGCCCAGATTGGAAGTCAGTGGGTGGAAAACCACTTACCATGCTAATGGACACCAAAAGAAAGCTGGGGTGGCAATCCTTATATCAGACAAATTAGATTTTAAACCAAAGACTGTATTAAGAGATGAGGAAGGACACTATATCCTACTTAAAGGGTCTATCCAACAAGAAGATCTAACAATTGTAAATATCTATGCCCCTAACATAGGAGCAGCCAATTAATAACAAAAGCAAAGAAACACATCGACAACAATACAATTATAGTGGGGGACTTTAACACCCACCTGACTGAAATGGACAGATCATCTAAGAAAAAGATCAACAAGGAAATAAAAACTTTAAATGACACACTGGACCAAATGGACTTCACAGATATATTCAGAACATTCCACCCCAAAGCAACTGAATACACATTCTTCTCTAGTGCCCATGGAACATTCTTCAGAATAGATCACATCCTAGGTTACAAATCAGGTCTCAACCTGTGCCAAAAGATTGGGATCATTCCCTGCATATTTTCAGATCACAGTGCTTTGAAACTAGAACTCAATCACAAGAGGAAAGTCAGAAAGAACTCAAATACATGGAGGCTAAAGAGCATCCTACTAAAGAATGAATGGGTCAACCAGGAAATTAAAGAAGAATAAAAAAAATTCATGGAAACAAATGAAAATGAAAACACAGCTGTTCAAAATCTTTGGGATACAGCAAAGGCAGCCCTAAGAGGAACATATATAGCAATACAAGCCTTTCTCAAGAAACAAGAAAGGTCTCAAATACACAACCTAACCCTACATCTAAAGGAGCTGGAGAAAGAACAGCAAGTAAAGCCTAAACCCAGCAGGAGAAGAGAAATAATAAAGATCAGAGCAGAAATCAATGAAATAGAAACCAAAAGAACAGTAGAACAGATCAATGAAACTAGGAGCTCATTCTTTGAAAGAATTAACAAGATTGATAAACCCCTGGCCAAACTTATCCAAAAGAAAAGAGAAATGACCCAAATAAATAAAATCATGAATGAAAGAGGAGAGATCACAACCAACACCCAAGAAATACAAACAATGATAAGAACATATTATGAGCAACTCTACGCCAGCAAATTAGATAACCTGGAAGAAATGGATGCATTCCTAGAGATGTATCAACTACCAAAACTGAACCAGGAAGAAACAGAAAACCTGAACAGACCTATAACCACTAAAGAAATTGAAGCAGTCATCAAAAATCTCCCAATAAACAAAAGCCCAGGGGCCAGATGGCCTCCCAGAGGAATTCTACCAAACATTTAAAGAAGAATTAATACTTATTCTCCTGAAACTGTTCCAAAAAATAGAAATGGAAGGAAAACTTCCAAATTCATTTTATGAGGCCACCATTACCTTGATCCCAAAACCAGACAAAGACCCCATCAAAAAGGAGAATTACAGACCAATATCCCTGCTGAACATGGAGGCAAAAATTCTCACCAAAATACTAGCCAGTAGGATCCAACAGTACATTAAAAGGATTCTTCTCCACGACCAAGTGGGATTTATCCCTGGGCTGCAAGGTTGGTTCAACATCCACAAATCAATCAATGTGATATAATACATTAATAAAAGAAAGAACGAGAACCATATGATCCTCTCAATAGATGCAGAAAAAGCATTTGACAAAGTACAGCATCCTTTCTTGATCAAAACTCTTCAGAGTATAGGGATAGAGGGTACATACCTCAATATCATAAAAGCCATCTATGAAAAACCTACAGCGAATATCATTCTCAATGAGGAGAAACTGAGAGCTTTCCCCCTAAGGTCAGGAAAATGGCAAGGATGTCCACTATCACCACTGCTATTCAACATAATATTAGAAGTCCTAACCACAGCAATCAGACAACAAAAAGAAATCAACGGCATACAAATCAGCAAAGAAGAAGTCAAACTCTCACTCTTTGCAGATGATATGATACTGTATGTGGAAAACCCAAAAGACTCCACCCCAAAACTAATAGAACTCATACAGGAATTCAGTAAAGTGGCAGGATATAAAATCAATGCACAGAAATCAGTGGCATTCCTATACACCAACAACAAGACAGAAGAAAGAGAAATTAGGGAGTCGATCCCATTTGCAATTGCACCCAAAACCATAAGATACCTAGGAATAAATCTAACCAAAGAGGCAAAGGATCTGTACTCAGAAAACTATAAAATACTCATGAAAGAAATTGTGGAAGACACAAAGAAATAGAAAAACGTTCCATGCTCATGGATTGGAAGAACAAACATTGTGAAGATGTCAATGCTACCTAGAGGAATCTACACATTCAATGCAATCCCCATCAAAATACCATCCACTTTTTTCAAAGAAATGGAACAAATAATCCTAAAATTTGTATGGAAGCAGAAAAGACCCTGAATAGCCAGAGGAATGTTGAAAAAGAAAAGCAAAGCTGGCGGCATCACAATTCCAGACTTCCAGCTCTATTACAAATCTGTGATCATCGAGACGGTATGGTACTGGCACAAAAATAAACACATAGATCAAGGGAACAGAATAGAGAGCCCAGAAATGGACCTTCAACTCTATGGTCAACTCATCTTCGACAAAGCAGGAAAGAATGTCCAATGGAAAAATGACAGTCTCTTCAACAAATGGTGTTGGGAAAATTGGACAGCCACATGCAGAAGAATGAAATTGGACCAGTTCCTTACACCACACACAAAAGTAGACTCAAAATGGTTGAAAGACCTAAATGTGAGACAGGAGCCCATCATAATCCTAAAGGAGAACCCAGGCAGCAACCTCTTCGACCTCAGCCGCAGCAAATTCTTCCTAGAAACATCACCAAAGGCAAGGGAAGCAAGGGCAAAAATGAACTATTGGGACTTCATCAAGATAAAAAGCTTTTGCACAGCAAAAGAAACAATCCACAAAACCAAAAGACAACCGACAGAATGGGAGAAGATATTTGCAAATGACATATCAGATAAAGGGCTAGTATCCAAAATCTATAAAGAACTTATCAAACTCAACACCCAAAGAACAAATGATCGAATCAAGAAATGGGCAGAAGACATGAAAAGACATTTTTCCAAAGAACAACCAAATGGCCAACTCACACATGAAAAAGTGCTCAACATTGCTCGGCATCAGGGAAATCCAAATCAAAACCTCAATGAGATACTACCTTACATCAGTCAGAATGGCTAAAATTAACAAGTCAGGAAACGACAGATGTTGGCAGGGATGTGGAGAAAGGGGAACCCTCCTACGCTCTTGGTGGGAATGCAAGCTGGTGCAGCCACTCTGGAAAACAGTATGGAGGTTCCTCAAAAAGTTGAAAATGGAGCTGCCCTATGACCCAAATACCTATGCACTACTGGCTATTTACCCCAAAGATACAAATGTAGTGATCCGAAGGGGTACGTGCACCCCAATGTTTATAGCAGCAATGTCCACAATAGCCAAACTATGGAAAGAGCCAAGATGTCCTTCAAGAGATTAATGGATAAAGAATAGGTGGTATATATATATAATGGAATATTATGCAGCCATCAAAAGGAATGAAATCTTACCATTTACAACAACATAGATGGAACTGGAGTGTATTATACTGAGCGAAATAAGTCATTCAGAGAAAGAAATGTATCATATGATCTCAATGATATGAGCAATTCTTAATCTCAGGTAACAAACTGAGGGTTGCCGGAGTGGTGGGGAGTGGGAGGGATGGGGTGGCTGGGTGATAGACACTGGGGAGGGTATGTGCTATGGTGAGCGCTGTGAATTGTGTAAGACTGTTGAATCACAGACCTGTACCTCTGAAACAAATAATACATTATATGTTAAAAAATAAAAAGAAGATAGTAAGAAGGGAGAAATGAAGGAGGGAAATAGGAGGGGGAGACAAACCATGAGAGACTATGGACTCTGAGAAACAAACTGAGGGTTCTAGAGGGGAGGGGGTGGGGGGATGGGTTAGCCTGGTGATGGGTATTAAAGAGGGCACGTACTGAATGGAGCACTGGGTGTTATATGCAAACAATGAATCATGGAATGCTACATCAAAAAACTAATGATGTAATATATGGTGATTAACATAACATAAAAACAAAAAAAGAATAGGGATGCCTGGCTGGCTCAGTCGGAATGGCATACAACTCTTGGTCTCAGGGTCATGAGTTTGAGCCCCACATTGGGTGTAGAGATTACATCCATCCATACATACATACACACACACATATATAAACAAACAAACATTAAAACTGAATCAAGAAGAAATAGAAAATCTAAACAGACCAATTACTAGTAACAAAATTGAATCAGTAATCAAAAAACTCCCAACAGGGGCGCCTGTGTGTCTCAGTTGTTTAAGCATCTGCCTTCGGCTCAGGTCATGATCCCAGGGTCATGGGTTCATGACCCGTCACGTCAGGCTCCCTGCTCAGCGGGGAGCCTGCTTCTCCCTCTCTCTCTGCCTGCCGCTCTGCCTACTTGTGTTCTCTCTCTGTGTCAAATAAATAAATAAAATCTTTAAAAAAAAAAAACTCCCAGAAACAAAAGTTCAGGACCAGATGGACTCACAGGGGAATTCTATCAGACATTTAAAGAAGAGTTAATACCTATTCTTCTCAAACTATTCCAAAAAATAGAAGAGAAAGGAAAGCTTCCAAATACATTCTACAAGACTAGTGTTACCCTGATACCAGAACCTGACAAAGACACTGCAAAAAAGGAAACTACAGGCCAATACCCCTAATGAATATAGATGCAAAAATGCTCAACAAAATATTAGCAAAGATCATTCACCACAATCAAATG
The DNA here is from genome assembly GCF_037043125.1 of Eumetopias jubatus. Taxonomy (NCBI): domain Eukaryota; kingdom Metazoa; phylum Chordata; class Mammalia; order Carnivora; family Otariidae; genus Eumetopias; species Eumetopias jubatus. The sequence continues at coordinate 40,639,653 of NW_028274818.1, forward strand.
GGACTTATTTCAGGGATACACAAATGGTTCAGTATTTGCAAATCAATCAGGGTGATATACCACATTAACAAAATGAAGGATAAAAACCATATGATCATTTAGGAGCACCTGGATGGCTCCGTTGGTTAAGTATCCCAACCCCTTGATTTCGTCTCAGGTCATGATCTCAGGGTTATGAAATCGAGCCCTCAACCAGGCTCTGCTCTCAGCACGGAGTCTGCTTGAGATTCTTTCTCCTTCTCACTCTGCCCCTCCCCCCACTCATGCATGCTCTCTAAATAAATAAATAAATAAAATCTAAAAAAAAAAAATCCCACCCATATGATCATTTCAATACATGCAGAAAAAGCATTTGACAAAGTACAACATCCATTCATGATAAAAACTCTCAACAAAGTAGGGTCAGAAGGAACATAACTCAACATAATAAAGGCCATATATGACAAACCCACAGCTAACATCATACTCAATGGTGAAAAACTGAAAGCTTTTCCTCTAAGATCAGGAACAAGACAAAGATGTTCATTCTTGGTACTTTTATTCAACATAGTACTGGAAATCCTAGCCACAGTAATCATACAAGAAAAAGAAATAAAAGGCATCCAAATTGGTAAGGAAGAAGCTAAACTGTTGGTATTTGTAGATGATGTGATACTATATTTAGAAAACCCTAAAGACACCACCAAAAAACCATTAGAAATAAATGAACTGAGTAAAGTTTCAGGATACAAAATTAATACACAGAAGTCAGTTGCATTACCATAAACTAATGAAGTAGCAGAAAGAGAAATTAAGAATACAATTCCATTTACAATTATACCAAAAATAAAATAACAAGGAATAAACTTAACCAAGGAGGTGAAAGACCTGTTCTTTGAAAACTATAAAATATGGATGAAAGGAGGTGCCTGGGTGGCTCAGGTGGGTAAGCATCTGCCTTTGGTTCAGGTCATGGTCCAAGGGTCCTGGAATCGAGCCCTACATCGGGCTCCCTGCTTGGTGGGGAGCCTGCTTTTCCCTCTCCCTCTGCTGCTCCCCCTGCTTGTGCTCTCTCTCTCTCTCTCTCTCTCTCTCTGTCAAATAAATAAATAAATAAACAAACAAATAAATAAATAAATCTTAAAAATATATATGGATGAAAGAAATCAAAGACAAGATAAACAAATGGGAAGATATACCCTGCTCATGGAGTAGAAGAATACTGTTAAAAATGTCCATACTACCCAAAGCAGTCTATATATTTAATGAAATCACTATCAAAATACCAATAGCATTTTTCACAGAACTAGAACAAATAATCTTAAAATTTGTATGGCACCAGAAAAGACCCCAAATAACCAAAGCAATCTTGGGAAAGAACAAAGCTGGAGGTATCACAATCATCCCAGATTTCAAGATATACTGGAGAGCAGTAGTAATCAAAATAGTGTAGTACTGGCACAAAAACAGACACATAGTTCAACAGAATAGAATAAAGAGCCCAGAAATAAACCCATGGTCAATTAATCTATGATAAAAGGAGGCAATAATATACACTGAAGAAAAGACAGTCTTATCAATAAATGTTGCTGAGAAAACTGGACAGCTGCATCCAAAAGAATGAAACTGGACCACTTACTCCACACATAAAACAAACTCAAAATTGGTTAAAGACATAAATGTGTGAGACCTGGAACTAAAAATCTTAGAAGAAAATATAGGCAGTAATCTCTTTGACATCAGCCTTAGCAACATTTTTCTACATATGTGTCCTCAGGTAAGACAAACAAAAGCAAAAGGAAACTATTGGGACTATACCAAAATAAAAAGCTTTTACACAGTGAAGGAACCATCAACAAAACAAAAAGACAACCTACCGAATGGCAGAAGATAGCTACAAATGATATCCAATAAGGGGTTAATATCCATAATATATAAAGAACTCATACAAATCAACACCAAAAAAATAAACAACCCAATTAAAAAATGGGTGGAGGACCCGAATAGATATTTTTCCGAAGAAGACCTATAGATGGCCAACAGATACATGAAAAGATGCTCAACATCACTGATCATCAGGGAAATGCAAATCAAAACCACAATGATATATCAACTTACACCTGTCAGAATGGCTAAACTCAAAAAGACAAGCATTGGCAAGGATGTGGAGAAAAAGCAATCCTCAAGCACTGTTGGTGGGCATGTAAGTTGGTATACGCACTGTGGAAAACAGTATGGAGGTTCCTCAAGAAATTAAAAATAGAAATACCATATGATCCAATAATTCCACTACTTGGTATTCACACAAAGGAAACAAAAACACTAATTCAAAAAGATATGTGCACCCCATTGTTTACTGCAGCATTGTTTACAATAGCCAAGATATGGAAGCAACCCAAGTGTCCATCAATAGTTGAATGGATAAAGAAGAGATGACATATATACAATGTACTATCAACTCTGCTATAAAAATGAATGAGATCTTGCCATTTGCAATGATACGGATGGACCTAGAGAGTGTTATGCTAAGTGAAATAAGACAAAGACAAATACCATGTGATTTCACTTGTATATGGAATCTAAAAAACAAAACAAATGAACAAAAAACAGAAACAAACCCGTAACTATAGAGAACTGACGGTTGCCAGAGCGGGCGGGGCCGGGGGGGGCGGAGCAGAAGAAAATGAATTTCCAGTTACACAATGAGTAAGTCATGGAGATGAAAGGTACAGCATTGGGAATATAGTCAATGGTACTGGAATAGCATAGGGTGACTACACTTGTAGTGAGCATAGTATAACTACAGATTTCTCAATCACTAAAACTAATGTAACGTTGTGTATCTTTACTTCAATTAAAAAAAAAAGATTTAAAATAAAATAGAAAATAGCTCTCCAAAACCCTTGGGGCAACTAGTGTCTGCAGAGTAAAAGGCAATTCTTTTACCAGGAATGGCAAAAGCCATGCAGTGTCCCTGTGAGGATCATCTTCCTTGTCAACACCAGCACCTTCATTCCCTAGCAATGTGCTCTAGCAACATGAGACTTTTCACTGGTAGCTGGACTTCAGCTCTCAGTTGGCTAATCCCTCTCTCCCAAGTACCAATCCCTATCTCCCAAGTACCAATCCCTCTCTCCCAAGTACCAATTCATACCAAGTACCAAATCACCCAAGTGATTTTTAAAAATACAAAATTTAGTCTTTTTCCCCCAAGACATGACCAAGGCTAAATTACAGTTTTAAACTATCCCAAGAATGAGACCATTATTTTTTTTTAAAGTAGGCTCCACACCCAGAGTGGAGCCCAACACGGGGCTTGAAGCCACGACCCAAAGATCAAGACCTGAACCGAGATCAAAAGTCCAACATTTAACAAACTGAGCCACCCAGGCACCCCAAGAATGTGACCTTTTAAATATCAATCTGAAATTTGCTTATTGGCACCCAGTGAGGTAATCTGTGTGAGAGCAAACCCAGCTATTCTCTTCCCCACAAAAGATGTCCTGGCCTGAAACATTCTTTTCTTTTGTAAATAGCTTCCTTACAACCCCTCCTTCCTATTAAAAACAAACAAACAAACAAACAAACAAACAAAAACAAAAACAAAAAAACTTACATTTTGTACAACTCCCCCCAGCATCTCTCTACTTGCTGGATGGGATGCTGTCTGATACATGAATCGCTTAATATAACCATTTAGATCTTTAAATTTACTAAGTTTAATTTTGTTTAACAAAAGGTACAGCTCAACTAAATTTGGACTTTACTCCTTTCATTTCCCCTTGCCTGAAACAATAGTGTGATTAATCTGTCATTCGTTTGGAATATGTTATTTCTTTGTCAGCTTATTAAAAGACATTATCCTTAATGCTATTGGCTTGTGAAATTCGACAGCGAACCTGTGCTGACCACATTTTTGGCAAAGACAAAATCAGTCTCTGAGCATTAATTTGCCTCCCAAAACAAAACATTTGGCGATGTCAGCACCCAAAGTAATAATTAACATTGGTCAGTGCTGTGGGATATATCATACCTCATGCCAAATATGAAATTATAAACATAAATGATAAATTATCTTAAATTTGTAATTGACGAAAATCTGCTAGAGCCCATTACTAGTTTGACAAACTTTAAATTTAATATACTGTTTACCATCTATAGCAACCTACAGAAATTATAAACAGCTTTTGACTAGGCAAAACTGATAGAGTTCTTATATAGTTTGGATGCTAATGTTGGCCACAATAATTATCTTTTTTTTTTAACAAGACTAAATCAAATTTAAAAACATACATACAGGAAATCCACACAGACATGGAAATTCCAAAGACAGGCAAAATGAAGTATATATGTCATCTTGAATTAAGGAGAAGGGGTTAGGGGTCTGTGTCTTCAAAGGCAAGGAATGCAATCTTCAGAAAGAATTAAAAAGAGTAAATGGTAAATAAATGTTTGCTGGACGACTCAAAAACAATGGGAAAAAGAGAGGACCTTGATCAAACAGGTCTTGCTAGTTTCCTCCCTGTCTACCACACCTAGCTCACAATGTAATATAGTTATCTATGGTGATAGCTCTCTTCCTGAAGTAGGTCCTCTATCTAATTTCTTTTTGGCAGTTGTGGGGGAGGTAGAGCTTTTCCTGAATCTGCTGGGATTTGATTGCTTTTTAACTCAAAATAATCTTCATACCAAAGTGGCCCTTCTTGGGGCAGCCTACCCTTAGCCCCTACAGTCCCTACTCTGAAACATCCTTGAAGTTTCACAAATAAACAATTGAGCTGGTAGATTGCTTCACCTTGTTGAACCCACAGAAATTACCTTAATGCTGCTTTACTGTATTATAAACTATTTGGAACTTTCTATTAAGCATCTCTGTAGGAGTGCTGACAATACTGACTCCATCTTTGGCCCTCCATCTTGCTCATGTTCACATGATGACCTTTCTTTGGGCTATGTGTTCTGGGCCCCTTGGAGATTAGTATACATACTTGAGAAAAGTCCACCAAGGCCAGGATGGGGAAGCTTGCTCTGGCCTCCCATGAATCTGTTAGAGATAACATAGTCTTTCTCCCTTCCTGATGCACAGATGGTGCCACGAGATCAAATTAAAGGTTAGCTGTCAATTAGGTACATGCAAACTCTTTAATCTCACTATAATGCCCTTCTGCGCGTCCCCTCACTCTGTAAAATTGTTACTGAATGATCCATCACAGCCACTAACTGAGGAAACAAATGGTAAGTCCTGGCATGCTGCCCTGGCCAACTGCTCCATCCTGGAGAATCCCAAAATTCTGGACAAATCAAAAGCATAGCTCCTGAATGGGTTTGCCAATGATGTTACTGAACAAACTTGGAAAAACCATTGCAACAGAAGCCAACAACTCAAGAGATGAGGGCTTGGAAAATAGAAAGGGAGAGATTTATTTCAGGTGCCAGCAGCCAGGGGAGGTGTCAGGCTCAAGCCTTAACAACCAACACCTCCACCAGCAAGATGGACACCTAGAGTTTTACAGAGATAGGTTTGGGGAGGGGGGCTGCTATATGCAAGAGAGCAGGCAGAGAGTGCATGACCATGGGCAGGGGTCAGTGTATGTTCAGCCCATAATCATGGGCAGGGAAGGGATCATGCTGGGTGTGGTCTTCTAGGCATTCAGTCATTGCTATCAGGGATTTTATGGTCTGGTGGTTGGAATGTTCTAGTCATTGCAAAACATCTCCATCAATGTCTTAAGGTCTTAAGTGAAATATGAAATATGAACAATGGGTTTTAGTTAGAGCATGAGCTAAGTGGTCTTGTCTATTTGTGGTTCTAATTACTAGGATCTATAGTTGAGCAAGAGGGCCCACTGACAACATCTGTGGACTAAGGTCTGGACTTTGCAGAGAATAACTAAGCAGCTGCCATGGAGAGCCATCTGCCTGATTCCCTGTCAGTAAGTTGCTCTGAGTAAAATTCTGTGTAAAGCGTATAGAGTCACCTGCTTCATGTTCTGGTCTCAAAGTGCCTTCTCAATTTGGGGGATACATTACTGTCTCTCCCCCACCTTCTAACAATCTTCATAAGAAAACATATTTGGAACACTATTGTAAAAGGCATGAGGACAATACCAAATATGTCTTGCTCACTAGTACTACAAAATTACTCAAGAGGTTGTTAGAGGTAGAACAGACTATATATTGACTTCTGAGCATCCCTGGAGTCTCAAATGTACAAAGCACCCCTTCATCATTCTTTCACTCTCAATTTCATTATTGGGCCTCCATGCATATTTAACCAAACTTTGAGGCTTCTTCCTCCTATTAATCTGTCCCATGTCAATTTCTTAGACCAACTAGAAGAGCCTTGAAAAGTAGAATAAATTTTCTCACCCCCAAAACCTGGAATCAAGACTCCCAGTTATCTCTTAATGAAGGGTACCCCAGCTAGCCCAGCTGGCCCTGCCCTGGCAAGATGGTTCAGATTCCCCCAACTTTGCCTTCAGGGGGAATATGCATATTTGTTGATGTTAAGACTTGAAATATGGGAAATGCCATGGCCCATTCGTGAGATCTGGCCTCTCCCTACACTTGGCCTGTTCCATGCCCCTGCCTACCATGACCTGTATGGCCCATGTATGCACCCTACACACCCTGTCAGCTGACCCTTGGCAGCCATGGTACATTTGTACATTTGCAGGCCTACAGAGCTCAGGCTGGCCCCCAACCAGCTGCATAGTTTCGTATGGTGGAAGCCACCCATGAAAATCATTGAGGCTGCAGCTTAAAAATGGCAACAGTCCTAAATCCTAAAACTCCATCTTCCCCAGAAGAACCCTTAAACAACCAGCTGCCTGTTTTCACTTCCCTTTCTTTCCAAGAGCTGCAGAAAGCACTTCAGCCTGATCTCCAGTACTTGGGAATACAAGTTATGTGTGTAAATGCTGAGTGTCAGGAAGTAAATTTGGCATAAGCCCTGGGGAGGGGCAACAAGGCTCATTTTACTGTACCTTATAACTCCCTGTTTTCCAGAACTTTGTAATCAAGCTCTGCCAGTATCAGGCATTCCTATGAAACGTCCTTTGCACATGTATCCTGGACTCCTACTGCGAAGAATTCATGTCCCCTGGACAGCAGATCTTTTAAGTGATAAAGCCCTTTTACCTCTCAGAGGATCCTACCAAATTTAGAGGAATTAGAAAGATTAGTAGATATTCACAACCCCAATCACAGATACTCAGACTGGCTGTTAAGAGGAGGTCTTCCTCCAATTAAGTAATGATTATACTGTGGTTACCAGACTGGCCCCCTAGAGAAAACCCCCCTCATAGGGGAAACATGGCCAGAGCCTCTCCCAGGCCATCTTATGAATGACCAGGAGCTGGCTCAGCTAGCAGCTGATATTCAAGGCTTAATAGGAGGGATACTAGACACGTTTCTTCCCAAATAAATTGGTCTAAGTTTGAAATATTCACTCAGAAAGAAGGGGAACATCCAAAAGCCTTTGTTGGATGTTTTATAAAAACACCAAAACTTGCCAAAGGCACACCGTGTTAAATCCAGAAGCCCCAGAACATAAAAATCTTCTAATTTCTGCTTTAGTAGGAAAATCCTCAATCAATTGATCAATCAATATCCATAATGATGTGGATGGGTGGGGCAACAACTCAGTTCTTTGAAAATAGCTTGCAGGAAAGGCAGAGGAAAAAAAGAACTAATAGCAACAATTCCTGCTCTGCAGCTTGGATCTTTAGAAAGGCAAAAGCATGACTCTGGAGAGTAACTCAAGGCCCACACAGAGCTCTCCGTACTCACCTCCAGACAATTGCAGATATTACAAGAATCCAGGTGATTGAAAGAGAAGTTGTCCTATACTTTTTAAAAAAAAGAAAGTTCAAGAAGCAATTTCCCTAAACTTGGTCACCCTCAGAAAATTGGTTTTTCTCCTGAGGGACAATTGCCCCTTAAATGACACTGTCAGCCCACCCTCAGTTGCACCTGGAGCCCACCATTAACCTTACAGTAGAAGATCTGGGAACTGGATTTCTTCATTGACACTGATGTGACTTTCTCTGTCATCTTCTCGGAAGATTTATATCTCTCTACCTGTTCCCTCTGATTCTATTCAAACTGTTATAGTCATAGGACAATCTTCTTACCCATATCTCAGCCCACCCCACCACCTTTAGGCCTTCCTAACACTCACCATGCCTTTCTAGTTTCCGGCTGTTTACCAACAAACCTTCCTGGCAGAGATTTGTTATGTAAAAATGTCACTATAAATTGCAATGAGAAGAGTGCTTTTATTTCCTTGCCATCAGACCAAGCCCACAGACCTAAAATGACATCACTTAAGCCAAATCCAAAAACCAAGACTTACTACCTAACTTAGAACTGCAGTTTCACTCCCCAGGAGTGTAACCTTTCACCAGTCAGCATGGAAATTCTTGGTCAATACCAGCAGAGATCACTTCCACTCTGCTCAAGGGGGACAGCCTTTCCTAAACAATGCATTCCTTGCTAACAAATTCCTTTCTCTTTCTCTTTCTTTCTTTCTTTTCTTTCTTTCTTTCTTTCTTTCTTTCTTTCTTTCTTTCTTTCTTTCTTTCTTTCTTTCTTTCTTTCTTTCTTTCTTTCTTCTCTTTCTTTCTTTCTTTCTTTTTCTTTTTCTTTCTTTCTTTCTTTTTCTTTCTTTCTTTCCTTTTCTTCCTTTCTTCCTTTCTTCCTTTCTTTCTTTCTTTCTTTCTTTCTTTCTTTCTTTCTTTCTTTCTTTCTTTCTTTCTTTTTCTTTCTTTCTTTCTTTCCTTTTCTTCCTTTCTTTCTTTCATTCATTCTAATGCCCTCTCTCTGCCTTGTCCAAGGAACATTTCTTTTAATAACTTTCTTGTCCCACCCTTCTTCTATAAAAACCTTCCATTTTGTACAACTCCTCAGAGCTCCCTTCTGCTCGCCAGATGGGATGCTGCCCAATTCATAAATCATATAATAAAGACAATTAGTTCTTCAAATTTACTCAGTTGCCATTTTGTCCTCTTAACAGATTTGGTGGCAGCATTGGGACCCAAAGAGAACTTCTGCCAGCATTTGGGGATAACAAGAGACACAGGAGTGGTGTCCCAAGAACTTTTGTGAGTCCACTGTCTTTCTCACCTTTTCCAAGGGCTGTTGGTAAGCCCCTCTCTATTTCAGCTCCCTTTTTTTGCATTCAAGCTACCCATCTAATTGGCTTTCCAGTCCAGGTTAATGGGTCAGTTTACACTCACAGGAGGCTGTAACAGTCCTTAGCCCTTGCTTGGCTCAGTCCACAATTCCACTTTGGAATCTTTGCCCCAGTTTCCCATCTGCAGTCTCCCTGAAGGGAGTCCACTTGTGGAGTCCACATTGAGAATTGCTGGTGGTCCCTATGGCCTTCTCTTGGCCAGTCTGCAGTAACATTTTAGTTACTGCTGGTATGTTGCACATGTTTGTCTTGTTTTGTGTAAATAAAGGCTATTGGTAGCTGGGATCTCAGAGGTCAAAAAGCCGCAAAAATTGGTGGGCACAGGTTGAACACTTAGGAGCTATTAGAGGGCTTGTCACCTCCAGAAAACTCCCATGTTAGATTAAGTTTGTCACGGAATGGATCAGATTGACACTAGGTCAACCACCAACCAAGAAAACTACTATGCAACAAGGCACACTGTAAAACATGCACGATCCCCAGCCCCATGGCAGTTCTCTCTTAGTTTTAGGTTGACTCCGAGAAACCCAAAGACCTAGCTAAAGGAAATGGGATTCTTTATATCCAGAAGTGAGCACACTACCTTTGGCACACCTGTTCGTTTTATGTCTCAGAACTCTAGTCCTGGAAGCTGCAGATAACTAGCAAAATAGAAAAAGTGTACTGAAAACAACCTGGAATTACAATGGCCATTATGGGGAACATAATTAGATAAGACCATTTAAAAAGTGCACTTGAAAGCAAGGATGCCCAAATGAAGCAGAATGGGACACCTGTTTTAACTGGCAAGCAGAAGCCTCCAAATGTTTCAAAATTCCAAAAGTTTCATTAAAAGACTCATTGCAAAAAGCAAATGAGAAAGGGAAAGGATACCTAAACAAGACTACATGACTGACATAACTCCCACCGCTCCCCTCTATCCTTTGAGTAGGGTTCCAGGATTTCCTTCTCCTTTGGTGCCCTGGTTCTTTGTCACGCCACTTCAAAGAATGAAGAGATAGACCAGACAGAGTGGAGGGCAGCAAAGCAGGGCTTATTGAGTGATGGTAAAGTTTAGCTCCCAAAGGGGGAGGGGAATTGAGAGGGTTGCCACCCGGGTTTCTAAGTCGAGGGGTTTATTTTGGGCCTGTTGGCGGGTTGCTTTATTCTGATCACCCTCCATGCACCTGTCATCCAATCAGGTTTTTGTCATCTATCAATTACGTGGGAAAGGCTCCTTCCAGGGTAGTGTAAAATCCTTTTAAGGGTGGTTTCCTCTTGCGGGGAGGTGGGGGGGCGCTTGTCCCTGCCTGCCTTTCTCCAACTGTCCTTCATCAGTACTCATCCTAGGGATCCTGTCTGAATTGCTTTTCCACTCTGAAGAGTCTGTTAAAGTTACTTTATTTATTTATTTATTTATTTTTAAGTAGGCTTCATGCCCAGCATGGAGCCCAACATGGCTTGAACTCATGACCCTGAGTTGGCCGCTTCACCGACTGAGGCACCCAAGCACCCGAAAGTTACCTTTTAAAATAAGAGCATGTCGGGGCACCTGGGTGGCTCAGTTGGCTAAGCATCTGCCTTTAGCTCAGGTCGTGATCTCGGAATCCTGGGATCAAGCCCCACATCGGGCTCTCAGGCTCTCTGCTCATCTGGGAGTCGGCTTCTCCCTCTCCCCCTGCCTCCTCCCTCCTGCTTGTGCTCTGTCTCTCTCTCTCTCTCAAATAAATAAATAAAATCTTTAAAATATAAATAAATAAATAAATAAATAAATAAATAAATAAATAAATAAAATCATGTGAAGAAAAAGACAAAAGAGAAAATTAATTAATTAATAAAAATAAGACACCCTCAGGTTACAGGTGATCTTCAGGCCTCTGTCACTCCTTGATCAAGTTGAAGAATTTTTTAAACCCCAGGAGCTTGTGGGTTGTTTTGTTTTGTTTTGTTTTTAACTTTTAAGTAATCCCCATACCCAACATGAAGCTCAAACACACGACCCAGAGATCTAGAGTCACATGCTGTACCCATTGAGCCAGACAGGCCCTCCTGGCTATCTCCTTCTTGTTTGTCTCATTTTACATCCTAAGAACATGGCTTGGTTTCTACCTGCCTGGGATGGGTTCTATCTGTGGCTACCTTTGCGAGTGCCTCTAGATCTTATAAAGATAGTATCTTTTACACTCTCTTTAAGGACACCTCTTTGGTCATGAGGCTGTCTAATACGGCTGGAAGTATTTACTATTTGTCCTGGTTGGAAACCTGATAAGATGTTTTAAAGGATTTAATGATTCTATAATCAGAAATCTGGCCAAATTGGAAGCTTACAGGAGACTTATAGGAATTTTCTTAGGTCTTCCGTAAGCTATATGTACCCAAGAGCGAAAGAAGGCATTTTCGTAGGTGGATGGGTATGTCAGTCCTTTGATACCATTTAGGTGGCAATCCAATTCTTTGAGGAATTAAAAAATAGTTGTCCTTGTTTTACAAATCTATTTTTCCCAGGATCAGAGGTGTGGTTCCAGAAACTTCAAAGACCACAAATCCTTTTTACGGACTCAAAAACCTCCCTTTTTTTTAATCTCGAAAATCTTGTTAAGTATAAAAATTCTGGTCCTAAGGGAACACAAGTCCTTCTAGGGAAAACTTGCATTTTTCCCCTTGTGCCTTTAAAATGTAAATGTTCGATGTTCTACCTGGTACTCTCCAGGAACTCTATCTAGTCCACCTCTTTCAAATACAAATTACAGAGGTCATTCCTATTGAGAAAAAACAAACAAGGGGAAAACATTTGGAACTTGACTTGCCAAGGACAAATACAAATCTTGTATCTTCTCTACAAATGGAAAAATAAAAAAGCTCTAGCCATCTAAACAGATAACCTTAAATATCCCATCTACCAGAAAAACAAACTCAGATCCAACTTTTATAACTAGTAAGTTTTGTACCTATTTCAATATGGCAGCAACTTTAAACAGAAGCTGTAAGTTCTCTCTATCTGTATGTTCACCTGTGTCTATATATATATGCATTGTAGTTATGTGGTATTTTCTACCTCTAGATGGTATTGCTAAGATTTATTTGTAAAAGAGTTCTATTTAGTTGGTTTGGAGGCCAAAGATTGTAAGGACTGGGCATTCTAAATCTCTCAGAGGGGCGCCTGGGTGGCTCAGTGCGTTAAGTGTCTGACTCTTGATTCTGGCTCAGGTCACGATCTCAGGGTCCTGAGATAGAGCCAAGGGTCAGGAGGCTCCCCACTCAGTGGGGAGTCTGGAGATTCTTTCTCCATCTTCCTCTGCCCCTCCCTCATTTGAAGGCTCACAGGCACATGCTCTCTCTCTCTCAAATAAATAAATAAATCTTAAAAAAAAAAACCAAAACTCCCAGGGCCCCTGCATGGCTCAGATGGTTGAGCGTCTGACTTCAGCTCAGGTCATGATATCCATCCAGGTCCTGGGATGGAGTCCCACGTCAGACTTCCTGCTGAGCAGGGAGTCTGCTTCTCCCTCTCCCTCTGCCTCTCTCCCTGCTTGTGCTCTCTCTCTCTCTCTCAAGTAAATAAAAAATCTTTATAAATAAATCAATTAATTAATTAAAATAAAACTCTCAAAAAAAACAGAAGCTAACCCAAATGTTTTTCAAGTTCATGTGATCTGGAAAAATATTTGATATAAAAGCTAGTTTAGGGTGCCCGCGTGGCTCAGTCGTTAAGCATCTGCCTTTGGCTCGGGTCATGATCCTGGGGTCCCGGGATCAAGGCCCGTATAGGGCTCCCTGCTCAGCGGAAGCCTGCTTCTCCCTCTCCCACACCCCCTGCTTGCATTCCCTCTCTCACTGTGTCTCTCTCTGTCAAATAAATAAATAAAATCTTTAAAAAAAATAGTTTAAGGTTGACAGTTTAATTAAAACAAACATGTCTTTAGAGTTATCAACATTAAATATAAAACTTCGATTATACTTGAGTTTACTAGCCAACTAGGTTCATGGTATCTCTTACAAGATCTGTCCACGAATAAATAACAATAGCCCAAGATAATGGCTGACTTTGTTTAATAAAGTTTTTGTCGGTAAACCAAACATAATTGTTAAGAACAAGTAAATTAAACAAAAAGTTTTAGGTAAACTTTTAAAACAGTTTACCTAAATCTTTTTGGTAACCTGAAACATTAATGTTTTGCTAAGTTAAATGGGGAGTTAAGTTAAATTTGTTAAATATCTAGACTGTAGAGGCCACTTTTAGGCAATAGGCTTGAGCAACAGAAATGTGAGCAAGGCGGAAGGGTCCAAAGTGACCACCAGGCTGATGCAAACAGGCTCATTAAGTCATAGACCCGAACTGACCAATGGGCTACTTACAACAAGGCACAGTTACCAAAAAAGGGAAAATTCCATAGGGCCCATACTCCTTCCCTCCATCCTATACCTATAGTCTCTCACCACCGCAAACAGTCTCTCCTTTGCTGTTCTGCCCTTCACTCCTTTGTGGTGTATTCAATAAACTTCTCTCTTGTTCAGCCCTGGGTGAATTCTTTCACTACTTGAGCCTCGGCCCCCATCCAGTCAGGACACCTTACATAGATCATTTCCAAACAAGACAAAATACTAAAACATTAATTACTAAGCATAGGTTTATCAACTTTTGGCTTCTTATCTCACAGAAACTAAAATACATTTGGTTGTGTTAATGAAACATTGGAAAACTTTCAAAAACATATGCTTTGAAAAATTTTTAAATGTATACATATATTTGAAAAAAATTTTAAATGCTGGTATGACAATTTACAATTGCTTCTTAGCTTTCACTAGAAATTAAGTTTTTGAAGGGTTAAGAATTCTAATTAATATGTGTAATTAAAGCTACTAAAAATAAATAATAACAGAACCATCTCCACATGTCAGAAAAGGAAGTTGTGTTTTCAGGGTGAGAAACAAAAGAAAGGGTATGAGAAATGGAGATGCATTTTTTGGAAAATGAATCTTTAAAAAGAAATTTTAATGTGTGGTCAAGCTGGCTAAGATTAAAATAAATTTATTTTTTTCATGAGTTTAAATATCAAAAGTAAGTGGGCACAAAATTAGAATTTGATTTTCTCTCTGTTAAAAGAACAGTTTTCTTGGACTTTTGGTCTGCTTTTGATAAGATTGTAAAAATTTCTTTACCTTTAAGTTTCATAATGATCTGTGATCCTATTTAGATAAGTACTTTATTTTTTAAAGATTTTATTTATTTATTGGACAGAGAGAGAGAGAGAGAGCACAAGCAGGGGAAGATGCAGGCAGAGAGAGAGGGAGAGGAGCAGGCTCCCTGCAGAGCAAGGAGCCTGTCTCAGGACTCAATCCTAGGACCCTGGGATCATGACCTGAGCCAAAGGCAGACACTTAACTAACTGAGCCACCCAGGTGCCCCTAGATAAGTACTTTAAAACCTTTTTTTGATCTTTTTGAGGATCTTCCCAAAACCAAATTCTAAATGAATCCTCTTTTTACCTGGAATATTCCAAGGCATCTGTTTGTAGGGGCCACGGGCAGGTCACCCCAAAACGTGCCACTTGAAAATACTGATTACTTTAAATAAAAGTTATTTAAGAGGCAGATGGTACAAAGACACTCAGATCCTCCTCCATCCCCCTGAAAGCAGTAGACAAATCTCCTATATGAAAAATATACTCCTGGGGCACCTGGGTTGCTCAGCTGGTTAAGCGTCTGCCTTCGGGTCAGATCTCAGGGTCCTGGGATGGAGCCCTGTGTCGGGCTCCCTACTGAGCAGGAAGCCTGCTTCTCCCTCTTCCTCCGCCATTCCCTCCTGCTTGTTCTCTCTCTCTCTCATTCAAATAAATAAAATCTTAAAAAAAGAAAAGGAAACTACATTCCTTGTACTAAGAAGTAAAAAGACATCCTTCTCACCAGAGATAGGGACTTGAAAGCTAAGAAAGCTATAGAAAAAAACTTTATTACCTTTTTTCTAATCTACTACCTCAGCCTGAATTCTGCTTAGAATTCCCTACTAATAAAAGCTCCCAAACACCTGTTTTCTTTATCCTGCTAATTTCTCACAAATTTATTGTCTCTTTGTCTAAAATGTATAAAAACTGCCTACCTTGGTCATTTCTTTAGTTCTCAATTTCATTACAGGCCTCCGTGGGCATGTAATAAAACTTTGGTTCTTTATCCTGTTAATCTTCTGTACATTTCTTAGTCCAACCGGAAGACCTCGAAGGGTACAGAAAGAATTTTTCCAAAAAAAAAAAAAGAATTTTTCCTTCCCTACATGTTAAACTAATCAGACACACACACACACACACACACACACACACACACGCTACTTTTTCTTTTAAGTAGGCTCTAGGCCCAGAGTGGGGCTTGAATTCATGACCCCGACATCAAGAGCTCCCTGCTTTACTGACTGGGCCACCCAGATGCCCCATAAACTAATCAGATATGATATGTAAATTACATGGAAACATTGTCAAATAAGTAATACTAAGCCTTCTTTATATTGTATTTTTTTTAAAAGATTTTATTTATTTATTTGACAGAGAGAGACACAGCGAGAGAGGGAACACAAGCAGGGGGAGTGGGAGAGTGAGAAGCAGGCTTCCCGCTGAGCAGGGAGCCCGATGCGGGGCTCGATCCCAGGACCCTGGGATCATGACCTGAGCCGAAGGCAGTCGATGCTTAATGACTGAGCCACCCAGGCACCCCTTTATATTGTATTTTTAAGATGTGGCACATGTGGATAAAGTCCATTCTGCTTCTGCAAAAAATGGGCCCTCATCACCTGTTAACAGTCTACTGCTAAGTTAGAAAAATTAAGGTGGGTAAACCATAGCTACAAATTCCACAAATATTTGGAGCTATGGGAACCCCAAGATGGCTACTTGGTTCTTCCCGGCTCCCTGGCAAATACCATTTTCCAGTTTTTGCATTACTTTACCTTCCACAGGGCATTGAAGATGAACTCAAATTATGAATTGACATTGGTAGAGAGACTTCGCTAAAACTGCAAAAATAGTCTACAATCAATGTCTGATCTGTCTGGCCCATAGTCCTGGCAAAATGATTTTTGTTTGTTCCCAGAGGCCTCCTCCCACTGGCCCCCTCCCCGCTCTGGCCCCCTAAAATACCTACAGCTGGACTTCATTCAGTTGCCACTTAGTATGGGTTATCAGTATGTTCCTGTTATGATATGTGTGTTTTCTGGATAGATTAAAGCTTTTCCCTGATACAAGGCTGATGCCCCCACAGTAGCAAACAAACAAACAAACAAACTTAAAAAGTATATTTCCCACTTGGGGAAATGATCTTCTGTGATCCAAGCACCCACTCCACTGGAAAAATCATATGAACTTTAACAAAAATCTTGCAAACTTCTGGAAATTCTAACAGTGTACAAGCTTCTGGTGACCCTTCTTGTCTCATGCTGTGATGACCAGCTCCCATAAGTCTCTAAGGTCTTACGCTCAAGCCTGTCATCCACAGGTCAAAGAAGCCTCTCTGGATCCCAATTCAAAGGAACCTGTTGGTCACAGTCTGGAGTCTGGTGACTGGGTATTCTAGAAATATCATCAAAGGAAGACAGCCTTTAAGCCCACTGAGAAAGGACCTTACTAAGTGCTCCTGACCATGGACACGGCTGCAAAATGAAAAGATGCTGGAGCCCTCTAAATTAAATTGATGAGGAAGAGAAGAAGCTGACATCGAGGTAGACTACTTCCAAGATAGGTCCAAGATGACACATCAAGCCTTCATACTTGATTTTTTAAATTACTGTTATTTTTTATTTTTTTGAAGTCTTCATTCTTTAAGCAAAGAACTCTTTCACTTTCTTTTCCTTTCCTTTACTCTGACATTGCCCTGGAAAGATAATACCCTTATCTCTATCTCCCAAGCCATTGCTGGGGGGGGGGGGTAGGGAGGGAGGAGAAAGTGGGTGACCTCTAGAATTTAAAACAACCTTTTATTTTAGCCTAGGAGAAAATCTAACTGTGCCCCTAACTTTTCACAAGCAAAATAAGACATCTCATAGGTCAGCTACTCTAAATTTAGATTGTTGAGTTTAAAAGGACCTACTAGGAGGCTTTCCTGATTCAGGATTCACTCCTTTTGGCAGGTCCTTTGGTCCCTGGTTAGAGATAAACGTAGATGAGGCTATGATCAAGAACTTCTCCTTAACTTCTAAAATTATTACAAAATCTACTGCTAAGCAATAGCCGCCCAACAAAGATCCTTACACTCTTCAGCCAAAGTCATCCTTGCTAATAGAATAGTCTTATCTTCTAGCTAAGCAAGAAGGGATCTGTGCTATGGCTGGTACCTTCTGTGCTTGGATTAAGTCAGGGCAAGTTAAAATGTGATTACATAAAACCACAGAATAAGTCACTTGGTCTAAAAAGGTGACGCCTGTAGAGGGCAAGATGGAGTCTCTCACGTCCAGCAGGGGCCTGTGTCAAGCAAGGACGCCAGCATTTAAGGGCACTGCGGCCACGAGACATTATCACAGAGACCAGCACCAGCTGACGACACCCCAGAACTGATCACAAGCAGAGGCAGAGCAGGTCTGCAGGGGCCCAACACTGATTCAATCCCTTTAAAAAGGGGAGGATTTTTGCAGCAAACTGTCAGATTCTCCAGACACTGATCCCTCTGTCTGACCACTTAAAAAAGGCCTCTGCCCCACTGGTCTCCGAACAGGGCTGAGACCCTTCACTGCTTGAACATCAGAAGCAGTCAGTGCCCAGAGCTGACCCGGACCGGACCGAGGCCTCATCTCAACTGTGCGCCCACAGCGGGACTTCGCGTTTGCTTCATTCACTTCCTACACCCTTCTGTTGCCTCGTTTGTTGCCCGGCTCGTCTTATGTTCTGCTCTGTGTGCTGTGTAAGAAGTCAAGTTTATCACCCAGCCACCCCATCCCTCCCACGCCCCTCCCCTCCAGCAACCCTCAGTTTGTTTCCTGAGATTAAGAGTCTCTTATGGTGCTCTTTTTCGTGGCGCCTCGGAGGCGGTAGGCTGCTTCAGGATGAAGCTGAACATCTCTTTCCCAGCTACTGGCTGCCAGAAACCCATTGAAGTGGACGATGAACGCAAACTTCGTACCTTTTATGAGAAGCGTATGGCCACAGAAGTTGCTGCTGATGCTCTGGGTGAAGAATGGAAGGGTTATGTGGTCCGAATCAGTGGTGGCAATGACAAACAGGGCTTCCCCATGAAGCAGGGTGTCTTGACCCATGGTCGTGTCCGCCTGCTGCTGAGTAAGGGGCATTCCTGCTATAGACCAAGGCGGACTGGAGAGAGAAAGCGCAAATCCGTTCGGGGTTGCATTGTGGATGCCAATCTCAGCGTTCTCAACTTGGTCATTGTAAAAAAAGGGGAGAAGGATATTCCTGGACTCACTGATACTACTGTGCCTCGTCGCCTGGGGCCCAAAAGAGCCAGCAGAATCCGCAAACTTTTCAATCTCTCTAAAGAAGATGATGTCCGCCAGTATGTTGTGAGAAAGCCCCTAAACAAAGAAGGGAAGAAACCTAGAACCAAAGCGCCTAAGATTCAGCGTCTTGTTACTCCACGAGTCCTCCAGCACAAACGGCGGCGTATTGCTTTGAAGAAGCAGCGCACTAAGAAAAATAAGGAAGAGGCTGCAGAATATGCTAAACTTTTGGCCAAGAGAATGAAGGAGGCCAAAGAAAAACGCCAGGAACAGATTGCCAAAAGACGGAGGCTGTCCTCTCTGAGAGCCTCTACCTCTGAGTCCAGTCAAAAATGAGATTTTCTATGAGTGACAAATAAATACGATCAGACATCAAAAAAAAAAAAAAAGTCTCTTATGGTTTGTCTCCCTCTCTGGTTTCCTCTTGTTTCATTTTTTTCCTCTCTTCCCCATGATCCTCTGCCCTGTTTCTCAAATTCCACATAGCAGGAGGGTTGGGGTGGCTGGGTGATGGACATTGGGGAGGGTATGTATTGTGGTGAGCTCTGTGTATTGTGTAAGACTGATGAATCACAGACCTGTACCCCTGAAATAAATAATTAAAATTAAAAAAAAGAAGTCAAGTTTAATTGCATGGTGAAATGCCATTGAGTTTGGAATCCAGATCCTGCTTTATAATTGTGATTCATTTTGCTTTATGAATGAATAAAATTGACATTGTGGAACGACACAACTCATGTGTGTGTCTTTATAGCATGCTCATGACACTTTTCTTGGGTCTTTCTTTGACTATTTGATTTCAATTTGTTTGGGTCTTGAGACCATGGCTCTAAAGTGTACCCCAGGGTCACCTGGGTGGCTCAGTCAGTTAAGCGTCTGCCTTTAGCTCAGGTCATGATCCCGGGGTCCGGGGATTGAGTCCCGCATCTGGCTCCTTATTCAGTGGGGGGCCTGCTTCTCCCTCTGCCTGCCGCTCCCCCTGCTTGTGCTCTCTCTCTCTCTGACAAATAAATAAATAAAATCTTTTTTTTAATTAAAAAAAATAAAGTGCACTCCAAATCATAATAATCCCCCTGGTATATTGCACTCTCTCAAAAGCTGTAAACACGTGTTTGCCGTCACTAACCACCAAGTAAATGATCTCTCTAAGACTGCAAGGTATAAGGAAAAAAGAAAATGATCTACTTAATACGAAACTGAAGCCATGAGCTGTGAATATCAGAGGTGAAGCAAAAACGTCATGATTCTGATGGGATTTGATATTGGGGTCTGAGGGTGCACGGTCAAGAAAGAATTCTGGAGATGGTTTTGGTGCAAAAGGGTGGTTTCATTAAAGCATGGGGACAGGACCCGTGGCAGAAACAGATGCACAGGGATTTTAAGGAATGACTAATTATATACTTTTTAGTTAGTGGGGGTTGGGGACAGCTAAGTGTCTAAGGAATTTGGAAGTAGGGCTTCGAGGACCTTAAGAGGCTAGCTGTTGCTAAGATAAGGTTATTTACTACTGTCTAGTGAAACACTAATCATGAGACCCTTCAAATGTTTATCAGGGGGCCATATGCTTGGAGGATGATTGCTAACATTTATCTTGGTGTTTGGGGCGGGGGGGGGGAGGTTTACAGTTAACACAGGGAAGTTACGTTAACCAGAGCAAAGCTATAGTGGTAAAACATGAAAAGAAGTCCTTGAAGGAGCTGTGGGAGTGTTACAAGAATTCCTGCCTGGAGATTATGATCCAAAGCAAAGTCTGGCCTTTGTTCCGTTTCCTCCCATCAATACCCCACAAAAGAACAACAAAAACAGTGAGAATTTCAGTGGTAGCCGAGAGGGGCACTACGCCTTAAATTTGGACCACATCTTTCAGGTAAGCAGAGAATCTGATCAAAAGGTGTGAATTCTTAAAAAGAAAATCACAGGCCCAACATGGAGTCACTTGGGCTGAGTCTCCAAACTGGAGCTTAATACATCATCTCATCGCAGTCTCAACCTCCCCCAGAAATGTAGTTTTAACTGGTTAGTCAGGAATTTTTTAATCAGTGTCAGTGAGTCTGCCACATGGGACCTCCCGATGGATCCACGGATCAATGGATCGCCCAAAGGTTGGTGAAGTGATAAGACCCTCTGCTCTTCCCCCTCAGGGAAAGCAACATTGCCTGGAATAATCCTTTTCTTTTGCAAATAG
Source organism: Eumetopias jubatus (assembly GCF_037043125.1). Classification (NCBI taxonomy): domain Eukaryota; kingdom Metazoa; phylum Chordata; class Mammalia; order Carnivora; family Otariidae; genus Eumetopias; species Eumetopias jubatus. The sequence continues at coordinate 40,660,419 of NW_028274818.1, forward strand.
TATAATGTTAGTAACTTTCTTGCCCCACCCATCTTCTATAAAAACCTTCCATTTTGTACAACTCCTCAGAGTTCCCTTCTACTTGCAAGATGGGATGCTGCCCAATTCATGAATCATTTAATAAAGCCAATGAGATCTTCAAATTTATTCAGTTGAATTTTCTTTTTTAACAATGGCAAGAGACCACTTGCGAACAAGCTCTTTTGACTATCCCTCCCATCATCTTATATGGTCGTAACACTTTAAATCCAGCTACCTTACTATACCTCCCTGATGATGGAGAGTTCACTCTATTCTGTTCTTACAACTATAGAAATGGTCTCAAAGCCAAAAGGGGATCTCTCAGACATCCCTTTAGACAACCCAGACTTACTTCTATTTTGTAATGGCTTCCTCTGATAACATTTCTGGGGAAAACATAACTGGCTATGCCATAGTTTCCCCACAGAAAACAATGGGGACATATTCTTTTTTTTTTAACAATTTTTAACAATAATTTTTTATTGTAATGTTAATCACCATACATTACATCAATAGTTTTTGATGTAGTGTTCCGTGATTCATTGTTTGTGCATAAAACCCAGTGCTCCACGCAGAACGTGCCCTCTTTAATACCCATCACCAGGCTAACCCATGCCCCAACCCCCCTCCCCTCTAGAACCCTCAGTTTGTTTTTCAGAGTCCATCGTCTCTCATGGTTCGTCTCCCCCTTCGATTTACTCCTCTTCATTCTTCCCCTCCTGCTATCTTCTTTTTTTTTTTTCTTAACATATATTGCATTATTTGTTTCAGAGGTACAGATCTGTGATTCAACAGTCTTGCACACTTCAGAGTGCTCACCATAGCACATACCCTCCCCAATGTCTATCACGCAGCCACCCCATCCCTCCCACCCCCCACCACTCCAGCAACCCTCCGTTTGTTTCCTGAGCTTAAGAATTCCTCATATCAGTGAGGTCATATGATACATGTCTTTCTCTGATTGACTTATTTCACTCAGCATAACATCCTCCAGTTCCATCCACATCGTTGCAAATGGCAAGATCTCATTCCTTTTGATGGCTGTATAATATTCCATTGTGTATATATACCACCTCTTCTTTATCCGTTCATCTGTCGATGGACATCTTGGCTCTTTCCACAGTTTGGCTATTGTGGACATTGCTGCTATAAACATTGGGGTGCACGTACCCCTTTGGATCCCTACATTTGTATCTTTGGGGTAAATACCCAGTAGTGCAATTGCTGGATCGTAGGGTAGCTCTATTTTCAACTGTTTGAGGCACCTCCATACTGTTTTCCAGAGTGGCTGCACCAGCTTGCATTCCCACCAACAGCGTAGGAGGGTTCCCCTTTCTCCGCATCCCCGCCAACATCTGTCGTTTCCTGACTTGTTAATTTTAGCCATTCTGACTGGTGTGAGGTGGTATCTCATTGAGGTTTTGATTATGGGGACATATTCTTTGCCCACTGTAAAATCAGCCAAGCGGCTGAACTCATAGCTCTTGTTAGAGTTTGCGCATTGCTGTAAGGGAAAACTTCTACTAATTACACAGACTCCAAATATGCTTTTGGGGTCTGCCATGCCATGGCACCATTTGGAAATCCCATGGATTCTTAAATTCTGCGGGTACTTCTATTGCTAAAGGGCATATAATTGCTATTCACCTCCCTTCTAAAATCACCATTCTAAAAATCACTGTTGTTTACTGTTCAGCCCATACGAAGGAAACTGATGCTAAATTTTTAGGGCTAAACAATAAGGCTGAGAGAGCTCCCCTTATCCTTTCTCCATTCAATTTTCAAGCCTACCTTGATCCCTGACTAATACTATTAATTATTAGGCAGATGCCCCACAATCTGAGAAAGACAGTTGGATACAAAAGAGTGTCCAGTTATCAGATGGATCACATAGTTATCAGATGGATCACACACTGGCCCAAGCAGAATCCCTGTAGCCCCGTTTCTGTTAACCTGTTGGCTTGTCACCAAATGGGACACAAGGACCAATAGAGGATAGTTAAGGAACTAAAAGACAATTGGTTTAGTCTGGCATCCACACAATTTCTGACCAAATTACTTGTCAGGTTGTGTACAACTAGTAAATCTCACCAAAGTTCTGGAAGAAATCAGCATACCTCAGGAAGTTTTCTTAGGTCCACACCACACTTTGCAGCACTCCCAGAGGATTTTATAGATTTGCCCGCAGTCTCAAGGCTATTCTCACTGTCTGGATATTGTCTGCATGTTTAGTGGATGGTCTGATGCTAGCCACCTGGACGTGCTTGGGCCACAACAATGGTAAAGAAATTAATAACTGAGATTATTCCTCATGTTGGCATTCCTTTATGGATTGAGTTAGACCAAGAGACTCACTTTATGGCAGAGATAAACCACTTGCTTACAAAAACTCTGGGGTCCTCATGAAAATTTCATACTCCCTATCATCCTCAATCATTATGGCAAGTAGAACATAAAACTCTAGACATAAAAGGGACCTCAGGAAAGTTCTGTCAAAAAATGGACTTAAATGGCCAGAAGCATTGCCCTTGGCCCTTATTAAGATCCAGAATACTCCAAACAGGAGGCACTATTTTGAAACACTGGCCCCCCAATACCTACTGACATGGCTAAACCTTCCATTCATGAGTTAAGTGAACATAACAGGAATTCAAGTGAACATTTGGTGCTATTACTTGCTATATACAAGGACTAACTGGTATAGTTAAAGCATACCAACAAGTAAAAGAGGCATGGTCTCCATCAACCGATAAGTGTTGCCACTCCTTTTGATCAGGAGTCCAGATGTACATCAAGGCCTTTAGAAGAAAACGTGAGTTGCACTTCACTCGGAAGGAACTCATGAGGTACTCCTCACCTACACTGCCATCAAAATAAAAGAACGATCCTTCTGGATGGGTGCAAGCCACATCAAAACAGATCCAGACCACTGGCTTCAAGACGAGTGGAAACTGACCCCTACAGGCAACATTAAATTAAGGATTTCCAGGGCCAACTTCCAGGCCCCGGAAGCACGTGGCATTGTGAAGTAGACAGCTTTTCCCAAGATCACAGATCAAGAAATTTTTCTTTCACCTACCCCCACTTTTTAAAACTTCCTATATATACATGTTTTAAAACCCTTTTTTATCAATACTTTTTCCACATTTATAAATCATTTTTTAAAAGGCCGATGGGAGAGTACTTGTCTCTATCTGCCCTACTCCCCCTAAGTTTCCGCTGGGGGCTCTTTTTCAACCTACCTTGCTCTTACTGATCCTCTTTTTTTCAACAGGTCAGGCACAGATCAAATACCCCTTGTGCCAGATTACCAAATCCTGGCCACATTAGCTAAGCAGTCCAGCTGTTGGCTATGTCAACACCTAGACAGTGCAAAAGAACTCCAGCACCTGGTAGATATTCCTGCCGTTGTGAATACCTGGTAGATGCAGTATAGAAGATGGATAAACAACAAAGTATGGTTTCCATGGCCAGAAGAACATTTCCTCTGATGAGTTACTTGGGCTTTAGACAATCTCTACAGAAGCCCAAGGGTTATCCCTTGTCTGAATAAAGACAACAGTTGAATTTTTTTTCCCTTTGCATTGAAAACAGACATGCCATTGGAACTCTCCTGGGTGATACACCAAGACCATATTACAACCAAACTCTGTGGTTTGATGCTAAAAATGGCATCTTCAATTTTTTTAAAAATTAGGTTTTAAAATTTGGGGTATAGGGCGCCCCCTGGGTAGCTCAGTCAGTTAAGCATCTGCCTTCAGCTCAGGTCATGGTCCCGGGGTCCTGGGATGGAGCCCCGCGTCGGGCTCCCTGCTTGGCGGGAAGCCTGCTTCTCCCTCTCCCACTACCCCTGCTTGTGTTCCCTCTCTCACTGTGTCTCTCTGTCAAATAAATAAATAAAATCTTAAAAAAAAATTAGGTATGGCTGACACACAGTGTTACATTAGTTTTAGGTTTACAACTTAGCGACCTGGCAAGTTCATCCATTATGCTATGTGCAGCACAAGTATAACTACTCTGTCCCATTACATCTCTGATATGATATCACTGACTATATCCCTTATGCTCTGCTTTTTATTCCTGTGACTTACTCACTCCATAACTGGAGACCTGTATTTCCCTCTCCCTTTCATCCGTTTTGCCCAATACCCCATCCTCCTCCCCCTGGCCACCATCAGTTTATTCTCTGTATTTATAGTTCTAATTCTTCTTTTTGTTTGTTTATTCATTTTTTAAAGATTCCATTTATGAGTGGGATTATATGGTATTTGTCTTTCTCAGTCTGATTTATTTCACTTAGCATAATACCTCTAGGTCCATCCAGGTTGTCCCAAATGGCACAATCTCATCCTTTTTATGGCTATGGAATATCTTACACACACACACACACACACACACACACACACACACACACACACACTTTCCTTATCCAATTGTCTATTGATGGACACTTAGGTTTCTTCCATGTCTTGGCTATTGTAAATAATGCTGCAATAAACATAGGGGTGCATTTATCTTTTTGAGTTAGTGTGTTCACTTTCCCTGCATAAATACCCAATAATGCAATTACTGGATCATATGATATTTCTATTTTTAATATTTTGAGGACCCTCCATACTGTTTTCCACAGTGGCCACACCAATTTACATTCCCACCAACAGTGCATGAGGGTTCATTTTTCTCCACATTTTGTCAACACTTATTGTTTCTTGTCTTTTTGATTTTAGCCATCCCAACAGATGCTAAAAATGGCACCTTCAACTTTGACAAGAGTAAAAGTAACTGTAGCATAGAAGTTTGCCAAATCACCAACTATTTTAAAGATCATCCCTGTACAACATGGAGTATCTCAGCTGTTTCCTTGTTAGATGGCCCAATACCAAAGACTATATTTGGGTGGATCAAAATTCTGGACTGACTTGGCCAGGTGACAAAACCAAGCTGTATAGCTACCTGAACTGAACCACAGGCCTCCTACATCAGCTTTTTCACAACTGGTTCTGCTCTCACAGATTGACAGAAGCACATGAAAAAAGGAGATGTATGGATATTAACATTATCAGTGGAAAAGGTCATGGAACGCTCCAGACCTTGAAGATTATAGGTTTCAACCTAACCTTCTGTAGTCCACAGTAGTCTTTTTATCTTATGTAGCAATCAAGTATAAACAGAGTTCCCACCTAAACGGTCAGGATGATGTGGACTTGGATACCTCAACCATGAGACACTATGGATTCTGAGAAACAGACTGAGAGTTTCGAGGGGAAGGGGTGGGGAGATGGGTTAGCCTGGTGTTAAGGAGGGCACGTATTGCAATGAGCACTGAGTGTTATATGCAAACAATGAATCATGGAACACTACATCAAAAACTAATGAAGTAATGGGGCACCTGGGTGGCTCAGTCGTTAAGCATCTGCCTTCGGCTCAGGTCATGGTCCCAGGGTCCTGGGATCAAGCCCCGCATTGGGCTCCCTGCTCAGCGGGAGGCCTGCTTCTCCCTCGCCCACTCCCCCAGCTTGTGTTCCCTCTCTCGCTGTGTCTCTCTCTTTCAAATAAATAAATAAAATATTTTTATAAAACAACAACAAAAAACTAATGAAGTACTGTATGGTGACTAACATAATAAAAAAATAAATAATAAAAATAATAAATAAGGGGCGCCTGGGTGGCTCAGATGGTTGGGCGTCTGCCTTCAGCTCAGGTCATGATCCCAGAGTCCTGGGATCGAGTCCCGCGTCGGGCTCCTTGTTCAGCAGGGAGTCTGCTTCTCCCTCTCCCTCTGCCTCTCCCCCTGCTTGTTCTCTCTCTGTCTCTGTCACAAATGAATAAACAAAAATCTTTAAAAAAATAATAATAATAATAAATAAAAAATAAATAAGTAAAAATTTTGAAACCAAATGATCTCAATTGAATACATATGCATGGCAGTTTTGTCGATGTTGTGTATGCAGATGGATAAAATTAGCAATACATTACAAAATGCAAATGAATTTCACCTGGAAGTAAATAGCGCAATGGAAATTTGACATAAAGCAGTTGGAGAAAATGCTAAAAATAATGAAACACCCAAAAAAAAAACTCCATTAAATATTTCTCTAAGTGTAGATTGTCAATGTGGAAGTTAAGCTTGGTTGGTATATGAAATTTTAAAAAAAGCTATAATCTCAGGGCAATATTGGTCACCTGAGATTATAGACAACCTAACCAGAAGTAGAGTAAATACCACATTTCCCTAGTGGTTGTGATTCCTTGGGCAACTGTGAAATCAGATATTGACACCTGACGGATGAAACATGACATTAGGTACAACACTTTTGCAGTTCCCCAATATTGAAAGGGAGAGTAGAGTTTACAGGCCACAAAAAGTTCCCTTATGATAGAAGGAAAACACATTCCTAAGGATATGTCGTTGGAATGGAACACAAATACCTTTATGCCTGCTGGACCTTTGGATATACATACCTATGAAGCAAGGACCTGTGATTATGGTCTTGGTGCCTTCTCCAGCAGTTATATAAAACATGGAAACTGGACCAGGATTGTATGCTCTAAGCCAAATCTCATGCTAGCCTGTTAGAGTCAGGAAAAAATAAGGAACACACATGATAGGATGTGTAAAAATAGAACAGGTAATGAATGTGTCAATAGAAGGAAAAAGAGATTTGAGGTCAATGCATGATAAAGGAACTATTTGTAAAATAACCAGAGAAATATTTCACAGAAGACATCCTAAAGTTAATCTAATAAATATAGGGGTGCCTGGCTGGGTGTCAGTGGAGTATGTGGCTCTTGATCTCAGGGTCATGAGTTCGAGCCCCACACTGGGTGTAGAGATTAAGGAAGAAAGGAAGGAAAGAAGAAAGGAAGGAAGAAAGATATTTTGTTTTTAAAAAATCTAATAAATGTAAATCATACATTAGAAGTAAAATTGTTTTGATATTAAGGAAACCTTCACCTTTTTAATTTTTATTTATTTTAATTTTTTTTTTAATTTATTTGACAGAGAGAGAGAAAACACAAGCAGGGGAAGTGGCAGGCAGAGGGAGAAGCAGACGCCCCATTGAGCAGGGAGCCCAATGAAGGTCTTGATCCCATGACTCTGAAATGGTGACCTGAGCTGAAACAAAGAGTCGGACGCTTAACTGACTACACCACCCAGGCGCCCTGAAATTTTCAACTTTTAATGTTTGTGGGCCGTGCTCCTAAGCTCCCAGGGAAGCTATATTTTAACATTTAACAAGATCACAACGACTTGGCAAAACCTCAAAGCATGGGCTTTAATGTCTCCCCTGAGCACACATTGTTCATCTACTTCATTAAAGAAAGTAACCAAAAAGGAACATTCTGAACACGAAAGATAAGAAAAAGGAAGAAAGTTCCCTGGTTTCCACAAGATTAAAGTCATTCAGCTCTGTGTATACTAGAAATTTAAGGTCTGCAACTTTACAAAATGTCCTTTGTCTAATAATTTGTAACTTTCTATGTAAAAAATATATATAACCCTACACCATATGTTCCTTTCCCAGATCTTTGTGAAGATTGTGTATCCTGAGCAGCAGCTGTCCTCACTTGGGCTCCAACAAAACTCTCTTCTTCTTCTTCTTCTTCTTTTTTTAAGGAATTCTAGAAGGTTTGTTCATTTTGCATTAACAATACAAACACGAAGTCAGTTGCGTCAGGATGTCATCTCTCATCTGTCCTCATGGATAAGAGTTCAGATGATCAGCTGCTGAGGGGCTCCGCTGGGGTTTGTCAAAAACAGATGAAGAAGTAACTATGGCACGGGGACATTTGGACTGCAAACACTGAGAGTTTGTGAGGACAGTCCGACGGTGTTTGGTCTGGGTAAGGCTACCATTTGCTGATCTGAAACAGCCACCTGAACACCGCGGGCCAGTTGGGTTCTGCGGCCATAAAGGTGGCTCTTCTACCAGCAGTGGCAAAAAGCCATGCCGCAGCTCCTGGAAGACTCTGTTGCCCATCAACACCATCCCCCTTGTTCCCTAGGAATGCCCTCCATGCTCCATCGACGCAGGATGTCTACTTTTGCACAGGACGTGCTGGCTCTCCCAAGCCAACTCATAAAGGAGCACCTCAGCTAAAGTTGGACTTTATTCCTTTCATCTCCCCTTTCCTGGAATGACAGTGTGATTAATCGATCATTGGTTTGGATTATGTCATTATGGTTTATGAGAAGACATCCTATATGCTTGTGACATTCACAAATACATTGTTTTTTATTAAATTGTTGAGGAAGACAAACTCAGTCTGAGCGTTAATTTGCCTCCCCAAAGAAAACAGTCTTCAGGAGGATTATGTGCATTTGTGTTTAGGGCCCGGAATTACCATCAGCTGCCTCAGTGGCCTGCCCTCACTCCACAATTTTCCTAGAATAGGTTTCTGGCTACCATGAACTTCGAGGCCCATTCATGTACCAGATAAGCCCCCTTGGCCGGCCAAGGGCAGTCAGACTCTCCCAAGCCTGTGGAGCTTGGACCGTCCCTAACCATGTGCATAACCTGCAGGACAAGGGATCCCACCCCCCAAAAGTCTTTCTGAGGCAGCACCTTTTAACTGGTGACAGACCCCGTTTGGACTGGCTGCCTAATGGGGTCCCAGACTTACCAATAATCAAGATGCCCAGGTGTCTTTTTTTTTTTTAAGATTTTATTTATTTATTTGAGAGAGAGCGGGGAGGGGCAAGGAGAGAGAGAATCTGAAACAGGCACCTCGCTGAGCATGGAGCTCAACGCCACAACCCCAAGACCATGACCTGAGCCAAAATCAAGAGTCGGATGCTCAACCAACTGAGCCACTCAGATGCCCCTAGACTCCCAGGTGTCTTTTAATGAAGGATGCGCAGAGCAACCCACAAGGCTCCACCCTGGCCAGGTGGTCAAGATTCTTCCAGCTCAGGCTTCAGAAAAAGACAGGAGCATTTGTGTAGCTTAGGGCTTGGAACCAGGCCGATGTCACAGAGAACCAAGAGCCCACTTTGAGTGCTAGACTCTCCTTACACTTCCCCAGTTCCAAAATCCTGCCTTTCCTGTCCTGCATAGTCTACCTATGAGCAATACACAACCCATTAACCAGATTCGGGCAGTGAAGGCCCTCAAGCCTGTGGAACTCGGACAGTCCCAACCCTCTGTGGAGCCTCCATGGCAGAGGTAGCCCACCCACTGAATATCTTCCTAAAGCAGCAGCTTTATTTTTTTTTTTTTAAGATTCTATTTATTTATTTGAGAGAGAGAGAGCACCAGCAGGGGGAGGGCCAGAGGGGCAGAGGGACGTGGGACTCGATCCCAGGACCCTGGGATCCTGACCTGAGCTGAAGGCAGACGCTCAGCTGACTGAGCCGCCCAGGCGCCCCTAAGCAGCAGCTTTAAAGTGGCGGCAGTCAGGCCCCATGCGGCCTGGCTGCCTAATGGGGGTCCCAGGCTTCTGCTGCAGTCGAGGTTCTAGTTGTCTCTGAGGTGCCCTCAGGATGCAGTGCTGGCCAGGCAGGCCAGATTCCCCCAGCTCTGCCTTCAGAGGGGGTATGTGCAGGTGTGTAGACGAAGGTCTGGGATTTGGCCAGGGACCCCAAAACCCCACCCTGGGAATCTGCCTCCCATCCTGTTCTGGATCCCTGGCTATCCTGACCTGTGCAAACCATGTGTGCACAGCCCACCCTGTGTTATCAGGCCTTGGGCTGCAGGGGGCACTCCAGGCCGGTGGGGCTACACCTGGACCCCAACCACCTGGTCAGTCTCACGGTAGAGGGAGCCCACGCTCCGAAATCTTTTTGAGGCGACAGCTTTAAACCGGTGACAGTCAGTCCCCTTATGAACTGGCTGCTTGATAGGGTCCCAGGCTTCTCCAGCATTCGAGGCTCCCAGGTGTTCTTTGTCAGAGGGTACCCCAGCCATTGCTTGATAGGGTCCCAGGCTTCTCCAGCATTCGAGACTCCCAGGTGTTCTTTGTCAGAGGGTACCCCAGCCATCCTGCCTGGCCTCACCGTGGCAAGGCAGTCTGGATTCCTCCAGCACTGCCTCAGGGAAATATGCACATTTGTGTAGGTTAAGCCTTAAAATTAATCAGATGCCATGTACTCCCAACCCCCTCTTTGTGGCCTGGCCTCACCCCACATGGCCCTGTGAGGGCCAGCCAGGCCACCCAAGAGCCAGCCAGGTCACTGGCTCTCCAGACCGGCTACCGCCTACTCATGTGCAGTCCACACTCTGTCAGCATTTCTCTGGCTGCCCAAGGCCCTCTGGCCGGAGCTCAGGAAGGATGCCCACCATCTGAATAGACTCCAGGGTGGAGGAAGCCCACCTTACGACAACCACTCCGAGCCCATAGTTGCAAAAGGGCGACAGTCGGTCCCTCTGTGGACTTACTGCCTGATGGGGTTCCAAGCTTGCCTAAAACCCAGGATTCTCAGGTGTCCCCGAATGGAAAACAGACTTTCTTGCCAGCCTGGGCCCCCGGCTGGCCCAGTTGAGAAACTTCCAGCTCTGCCTTCGAGGGAAATATTCCACCATGGGTAGATAAGCCTTGTGCGTCAGGCCAGTGCCTTCTACCCCCGACAGCCTCATCCTCTGACCTGGCCTCACCCACCCCTGCCCTGACCCAAGTCACTGACTCCAGTGACCTCCACACATGTACAGTAAACACCTGGAAAGTTGGTATTGGGCTGACCTGGCCCTCCCCGCTTATGAAACTACCACCAGGCCCCAAGCACCTGCATAGCCTGCGGCGGGGAGGTAGCCCACCTTCAGAAAATTGCTCCTAGCAAACAGCTACAAATGCAAGACAGTAAATCTCCATATGGACTTGCTGCCGGTTGGGGTCCCAGACTTCACAAGAAACCAGGCCTCCCAGTGTCTCCCAGTCAAGAGCTACTCTGTCCTGCCTGCCCAGCCCCTCCTTCACGAGGGAGTTGTAAAACCTCCATCTCGGCCTTTGGGGGAATATTACACAATGGTAGGTAAGCCTTGCGATTAGGCCAGTGTTCTCGACCCCCATAAGCTCTCTCCTAGATCTTGGCCTCTCCTGATGCTTGCTCTGTTCCAGGTCCCTGGCAAGCCTGACCTGCACATCCCTTCACCCACCATTGGGTAGCCAGGGCCCTCCAGGCCTGTGGAGCTAGGGCCCAGGCCCCATCACCTGCATTGCCTCAAGGGTGGAGGTAGACCACATTCCTGAAAATCAGCGGGGGCTGTAATGGGCTACAGTCAGGCCCCTGGAGGACTGGCTGCCTGGTGGGGCCCGGGCTACAGTGGCAGTTAGGCTCCCAGGGGTCTCTTATTGCTAGACGCCCCAGCCAGCCCACCAGATCAGCCCTGGCAAGGCAGCCCAGATGAGTCCAGCTCTGCTTTCAGGGGAATATACCTGTTCGTGTAGGTTAGGGTTTAGGATCAGGAGGATGCCAGTTATCCCCCATAGCGCTGCCTGTCCAGGCCTCTCCCAACATTGCACTGTTCCAGACGCCTGGCTCTCTGACCTTCGCAGTTTACTCACGTGCGGTCTGACGTCTCTCAGCTGGCCTTGGCCTACAGGGCCACTCCACCAGGCCTGTGGAGTTCCAGCCTGACCTCAACCACCTGATTGGCCTCAGGGTGCAGAAAGCCCATCACCTGAAAATCTCTGTGAGGCGGCAGCTTTAAGCCAGCCACAGCCTGTACCAGTTTAGACTGGCTGGCTGATGAGATGAGGCTCCAACAGCAAGTAGGGCTCCCAGGCGGCTCTGATCCGAAGGTACCCAGCACTCCCGCCCTGCCGCCTGGGCCCGCAGCTCACATTCCTCCAGCTCGGCCTCCAGAGGGAATATACACATTTGTGTAGAGTGGGACTTGGAATTAGGCAGATGCCAGGTACTACCAATAACTTGGTCCTGTGACCAAGCCTTTCCCCAACACTCACCCTGGTCCAGGTCCTTGGCCACCCTGACCTGCGTGTCCGTGCATGCGCCGTTCAAATCTGTCAGCCACTCTCAGGCAAGCGGGGCTCTCCACGCCTGTGGAGTAGGGCCCATCCCCAACCATGTGCATAGCTGCAAGGATGGAGAGAACCCACCCCCCCAGTCCTCACTGTGGCAGCCCCTGAAATGGGTGAAAATCAATGTCATGTAGTCTTACTGTCCGCTGGGGTCCCTGGCTTCTGCAGCAACCAGGGCTCCAGGTGTCTCTTGTTGGAGGCAACCCTGGGTTGTCCAAACCAGCCCTGGCAAGGCAGCTCAGATGACCCCAGTTAGGTCCTCAGTAGGAACGTGCACATTTGTGTAGGTTAGGGCTGAGCATCAGGCAGTTGCCCTGTCACCCCAAGAGCCCACTCCAGTGCTCTTGCCTCGTTCAGATCCTTAGCTACCCTGATCAGCACCACCAGCATTTGTGCAGCCCACACCTGTAAGCTGGCCTAGCAACCCCACCCTGCAAGCTGGTGCACTCCGGCCAGGCCTCACTCACCCCTGCATGGAGGCAACCCCCCCTAGCGAAAATTGCTCTGGGGTGGCAGCAGCAAAAAAATGGGTAACAGTCGGTCCCCATGCAGTCTTGCTGCCCGATGGGATCCCTGGCTACATAAGGAACCAGGACTCCCAGGTGACTCCTAATCAACGGATACCCTGTCCTGCCTGGCCAGCTTCTTCCTCATAAGGGAGTTAAAAGCCTCCAGCTGTGACTTGGGGAGGGGTGGGGGGCAATATTCCACAATGGTAGCTAAGCTTTGCAATGAGGCTGAAGTTCCGAATCCCAAGGGCCCTCTCTCGTGACCCAGCCTCTCCTGACACTTGTCCTGTCCCAGGTTCCTGACGATGATCTACTCATCCTATGCATGCACATTTCATATCACATCAGCCACCCCTGGGCGGCTGGGGCCCCCCAGGCCTGTGGAGCTAGAACCCGTCCCTAACTACCTGCATAGTCTCAAGGATGGAGGGAGCCCACTTCCTGGTCCGCTGGGTTCCCGGGCTTCTACAGCAATCAGGGCTCCCAGGTGGCTCCTAGTGGAAGCTCTCCTGGCCAATTCCGCTGATCTGACCTCAGCAAGGCACTACAGATGACTCCAGTTAGGCATTCAGTGGGAATAGGTACATTTGCATAGGTTAGGGCTTGGAGTCAAGCAGTTGCATTGTAACCCCAAGAGCCTGCTCTTAATACCTGAATTCTCGCACTGCCGGCTCGTTGGCTACACTGACCGTTGTGATCTGTGCATATGCACACGTACACCGTCAGTTGGCCTTTGGCAGCCTTCGCACTCCAGGCCTGTGGAGCTTAGGCCAGGCCCCAACCATCTGCATTGCCTCTAGGGCGTAAGTAAGGAGCTCACCCTCCAAAATCTGAGTTGGAGCATTACACTGGCAACAGGAAGCCCCTATTTGCACTTTATTATGCCTTTTGGGGTACTGGGTGGATCCGTCATCAAGGTTCACAGGTGTCCCTTAGTGAAGGACATCCAGGTCATCCCGCACCCCCTGCCACACCCTGGTAAGGCTTGAGATTCCTCAAGCTCTGCCATCAGGGGTAGTATGAGAACTTGTGTGAGTTGAGGCTTGCAGTTAGACGGAGGCCTTGCGTTCCCAACAGCCTGCTCTTGTTACCAGGCTTCTCCCAATTTTGCCCGTCAAGGGCCAGGCTTCCCTGACCTACAGGGCCCACACTTGGGCAGTCTGCCCTCTTTCAGCAGTCTTGAGCAAGTGGGGGCCCCTCCTGCTCTGTGGAGCTCAAACTGGTCCCCAACCACGTATATAACATCCTGGTTGGAGGGAGACCTCCCTTTGAAAATCCTTGTGAGGAGGCAGCTTTATACTGGCAACGTTCTGTCCTCATTCACACTGGCCGCAGGATGGAGTCCCTGGCTTTTCCAGCTATCAAAGCTCCCAGGTGTCCCTTAGTGAAGGAGTCCCCCAGCGAGTCCGACCCGAGACCCCCAGACCCCCATTCTGGTAAGGCAGTCCAGATTCCGACAGTTTTATCTTCAAGGGAAGTATGCCCGTTTGTGCATGTTAGAACTTGGAAGTAGGAAGATACCATGGATCCCCAAGAGCCAACTCCGGACCCTAGATTCTCTTGACATTGCCCAATCCCAGTCCCTGGATTGGCTGATCTGTCTGATCTGCATGTATGAAGTATACACCCCATCAGCCACCCTTAGGCATCCTGGGCCTGGAGGAGACATGGCCCCTCCCCAACCACTTTTATGTAGTTAGAGGTATGGAGTGAGCCGGCCCACCATTTAGCACTCTGAGATAGCTGCTGAAATGGGTGAGCCTGTCCCGTTTGGACTTACTATCTGCTGGGGTCCCAGGCTTCTGCAACAATCAAGGCCCCCAGGTGTCTTTTATTGGAGGATACAGAGACCAGCCCTGACAAAGCAGTCCAGAATCCCCAGTGCAGCCTTTGCGGGGAATATATACATCTGTGTAGGTTAGGGTTTGGAATTAGGCAGATGTCTTGGATCCATGGTAGCCCGCTGCCGTGACTGGCCTATCCTTACACTTATGCTGTGCCAGGTCCCCGGCGACCTTGACGGCTATGAACTGCGCATGCACAGTATGTGCCCTGCCAGCCAAACTTGGGCAGCCAGAACTCTCCGGGACTGTGGAGCTCAGGCCCATCCCTAGCCACCTGCATGGCCTCATGGGTGGAGGGAACCCACCTAAAGATCGCTCTGAGGCATCAGCTATGTGGACTGGCTGGCTGTCAGGGTCCTGGGCCTCTGCTGTAATCAAGGCTCCCAGGTGTCTCTTTTTGGAAGATACCCTGACCAGGCCTTGAAATCCAGCCCTGGCAAGGCCATCTACACTCCTCCAGCTTTGCCTTCATGGGGAATATTCACATTTATCCAGATTCGTTAGATGCCATGGATCCCCCAAAAACACCCCCTTGAGATCTGGTTCTCCTGACACTGCCCAGTTCCAGGTCTTTGGCTGCCCTAATCAGCGCAGACCCTATCAGCAGTCCTTCCCGACCACCTACACAGCCTCCAGGGCAGAGGGAGCACCCCTCAAAATCCTTCTGAGGAGACAGCTTGAAACTGGCGACAGTCCCCATTTGGACTGGATGCCTAAGGGTATCCTGGGTTTCTACAGCAATCAAAGCTCCCAGGTGTCTCTTAGCGAAGGCTATCCCAGCCAGTGTGCCCATCCCACCTTGGCAAGGCAGCCCAGGTTCCTCCAGCTTTGCCCTCAGGGCGATATGTGCATATGCATAGACTAAGGCTTAGAATTAGGCAGAGGTCTTGTGCTCTCAACCCACTGTGGGAGCAGCCATCACCGGGGCACTGCGCTTGGCCCTTGCATGCACCGCAGCCTGCCTGGGGCAGCAGAGGCCCTCCAGCCTGAGGAGCACCTGCTGGTCTCTAACCATCTGTATGGCCTCCATGGTGGAGGGACCCTGCCCCCTAAAATCTCCTAGCTGGTTGCTTCATACTGGACAAAGTCCCCATTTGCTGGCTGCCTGATGTGGTTTTGGGTTTCTCCAGCAATCCAGGCTCCCATGTATCTCTTATGGAGGATACCTAGGCCAGCCATCGGACCTGCCTTGGCAAGGCAGTACGGAGTCCTCCAGTTTTGCCTTCAGGGCAACTATGTGCGATTGTGTAGGTTAGGACTTAGAATTAGGCAGATGCCATGGTACCCCAAGAGCCTGCATTTTAGACCTGGCCTCTCCTGACACTCGCCAGTTGCAAGTTCCCTGGTTTCCTTGACCTGCACTGCCCACACACGCACAGTACACACTGTTGGCCAAACTCGCAGCTAGAGCCCTTGGGCCTGTGGAGTTCAGGCCCATCCCCCACCAGCAGCTCTAACCTGGTAACATCAGGTCCCCATTTTGACTGTCTGCTTGATGGGATCCAGGGATTATCCAGAACCTAAGCTCCCAAGCGTCGCTTAGTGGAGGATCTCCCAGCTAGCCTGCCTGGCCCTGCCCTGGCAAGAACGTTCAGATTCTTCCAACTTTGCCTTCAGGGGGAGTATGCATATTTGTCGACGTTAGGGCTTGAAATAAGGCAAATGCCATGGACACCCATGGCCCATTTGTGATATCTGGCCTCTCCCTACACTTGGCCTGCTCCATGCCCCTGCCTACCATGACCTGCATGGCCCACGTGTGCACCCTATGCACTATCAGCTGACCTCTGGCAGCCACGGTCCTGTAGACCTATGGAACTCAGGCTGGTCTCCAACCACCTGTATAGCCTTGTCTGGTGGGAGTCCACCCACGAAAGTCGTTGAGGCTGCAGCTTAAAACTGGCAACAGTCAATCCCCATTTTGATGTGCTGCCTGGTGTGGTACCAGGCTCCCACAGAAATCAAGCCCCTCGGGTATCTGTAATTGGAACATAACCCAGGCCAGCTCTTCAGGTTCCACGGGGTCATCAGCTGGAGGATGAGAGGTCACAGGCTTGCTGAGCCTTGCCACAAAGCTTGGAGGCTTTCAAATGAAATACATTTAAACTATTTTATTAATTTAAAAAATACAAATAGAAACAATAGCATTACTACTTTTAGTGATAGGAAGTCCCTGGAACTTCTCTGCCAACCCTTGAAAACGAACTGGGAAACTTAAATTTACCTCACAGGAGAAAAACCTCCAAAGTCCAGAGACAGTTTCTGATTCTACACCAGTTTCTTCTAGAAGTCTGGTATCACTCAAGAAGCAATTCATCTTAATGCAGAATGTAATTAGAGCTTTTCTGTGATAAGAATTAAAGTGATGTACAGTATCATGTATGGTATCATATGCCCACAAGTCCCTGTTCTAAGTCAAAAAAACAAACTGCGAAAGTAATGAAAGATGAACTACCAGATACACAAAAGAAAACCTGTAAACTTGAAAAAACAAAACAACTGAATAAAAATTAACTTAAGAGGACATTAGATAATAAATTTTAATTATTTTACATTTAAAAAATATAAAGTTTTATGCTTTAAAAATAATCATTTTATTCATGAATAGACCCAAAGCTAATATACTGCTTCTTTTTAAGTTTTGAAATAGTGGATAGAAAACTGACAATAATTTCAGTTGATTGCACTTACACATGGAAAGAAAAGTGTTTTTTTTTTAACAAAGGCTAAACATTAAAAAAAATGCCACTTTAAAATCTTTTTCTAAATTATATTGGAAGAAAATGATGAAAAACCATATTCAACTGAACCAAGAAACAAAAATTTTTGTTTCGTCGGTGATCCAAATCACTGGTAGATGAGATAGATATGCACATTTCATACTGGTTCTTCACAGATCTGAGGTAGCACAGGTCAGCTGGCCAACAGAACAATTCTACAAGGCACCATTGGTTTTGTGTGACAGAACGCTAGCTGGCACCTGAGATCTACAAATACAGCAAAAAAATTCAATTATGGTATATAAATTTTTCTTCAATTTTCTCTGATTTTATATTGGATTGATACTGATATGATAGTCACTATGCTTTGTCTTTTTGTTCAGGAAGGTCTTTCCTCAAATCTATTTGAGAGATTCCTTCACAAAGTTGCAAATGTAACTAGTTCTTTCAGGTATGTCCCTACACTCAACTGAACACTGCTTAAGGCCCTGGTTAGAACAGATGTATGTTTTTCCTGTGACAGATATTTTCCAATAGATTCTCTTCTCCCATGTCTCTGTAATCCTTTAGGGATCGATAAAGATCCCTGTATCTTCCTAGTGTTTCCAAAAATCCTTCCATGTTTTAATCATGTGACTTGCTTCATGCTTTAATCATCAAAATGCTTAAAGCATGAAAGAAGTCACATGATTTAAGGATGGAAGGGTTTTAGAAACACTAGGAAGATATATATACATACATATTCTGCTCCCACCACAGCAGAGAGGCCAAAACCTTGTTGCAATATTCCAGCATCATGGTGATGGTTCCCAGGTATGCCATGTCATGGAACAGACCCTTCATTAGGTCAAGATAATTTTAGTAGCGTTCTGCCTTCAGAGCTGCAATGCAAATCAACAACTACTGTCTCCATAAACACTGTTCTCAATCTTTCTTATAACCACAGAACATGGCTCAACAACTAATATTGGTCATTAAAACCTCTTAGAATCCATTTACCACGTCTGCTTCCTTTTGCAAAGTATAAGATCTCTTACATTTCTTTAATTGTTAACCTAATGGTATTTCTAACCATCTAGTCGAGAAATGAGCTGCATTATGTAATGTGCCACCACTGTGTAACAAGTGAACAGCATAGTGCAGTTATGAGACTACACCCACATAAAACCCACTATTCAATTAGTTATTAAACTCTGTTCTGCTTAAATGGCACTCAAACTCTCATCCTAGATAACTATAAAATTCCATTCAGGGGAGACAGAAATGATGACTAAGAGAAATTAACAAGAGCATCAGAAATATGCTTAGCAAATACTCGCTTATACATTCTTCTTTTTATCTGTAGCTCTTTATCTTTCATAAATAGCATGTCTGTACAATAAACCTGTATTTCATCTTCTTCCAACTCATAAGCTTTAATACGTTCATTATTTTCCTACCCATTTTCCTATCTTCTAAGATTTTTTTCACTTAATCAGCGATTTTCAAATTTCATTATCAGTGGAACTCTCTCTTCCAATGAAATCTTATGGAGACTCCCACTACATAAAGCAGTCAAAAGCAGAACTGCTCTGATAAAAAGGAGGGGCTCGTCAGTAGACACAGCTTAGAAACCCCTGCTCTAAAACATTCAAGAAAGCTGAAGAAAAGATATAGGCTGTTGGAATTTCTTCATTTCCAATGATTATAAACAATTTCCCCCTTGTTTCCAATTTTTAAGAACATTTCTTGAGGACAGTGGCTTTTACCTCAGCCCATTAATGGAATAAAAGCACAGTGCCTTACATATAGCTAAGTATTTTAATTCATATTTCTTTTCAAACTATTAAAAATGCAAATTAGTATAAGATGTAATCCTATGACTAAGTTATTAAAATCAGTTTTAAAAATATTTAATATGTGATAGAAAAAACATGTTTTAAATTACTATTGCTTCATAACTGTAATTGTTCTAGTCCAAGTCCAAACACTAGCCAAAAGGCTCCTTATCAAGAAAACAAAAATCACTCTGTAGTCATTCTGAGAAGATTTTATCTTCTCATGCAATGATTCTGTGGCTATATTTTTGGATTAAAAAAAAAAGCTTCAGTTATTATGTTCTATGCATATTTTAAACCTGATTTGCTTGAAAGGCCCGAGTTTTGTCAAACTTAGAAGATAGTACAAAAGTTAAAAAAATGAAAATTCTTTTCTAAAATAAGCTCATTTGTGCTTTCCAGGCTTTTCATCAACCTCCTTCCACAGAAACAGGTTTTTAAACTGATTTTTTAATAAATCCAGGCCTTCAGAAACCAGCTCTGTGCTTAGCTTATAAAAGGCACCCCTGTTCTTCTATGTTCCTCACAGGCTGGACGGGCAGCACCAGGTGTGAAATGCGGCTCCAGAGCCCACTCAGTTTGTCCGAGTCCATGTGGTTGAAGGAGCGGGGAGTGTCAGAGTTGGTAAACCTGGCCCAGAGTAAATCTCTCACTTTTTCCTCAGTTTCCCTTGGGCCAACACTTGCTTCTAATGTCTCCTCCTCCAGGAGAACAGTCAGGACCAGGGCCACATCTTTGAAGGCGGCATTCTCGTGGTCACAATACTTGTAGAAGATCAAGGTAGAGCCCGCAGGAAGGGATTCAAAGTGATGTACCACAGCAGCCTTCTGGCCATTCTCAAATCCCGAGCTCAGCTCCATGTCAACCAAGTGCTTGACGGTGTCACTGTCCTCCAAGGTTCTTCCAGCACCATCAATCTGAATGGCAGAGACTTTCTGGGAGGAGGTGTAGGCATCCGCAACGAGGTGACTCAGGCACTTCAGGGTCTCTCTTCCCTCTTGAGCTGCTGTAAATATGATGGTGGCCGGCTCAGTAGGGTTTGAAGCATTGAGGTGCCTCTGGAGAAATTTACGTCCTCTCTGCCACAAGAAGGAACTCTGGCCTGGGAATTTATCCTTCAATTGGCTGAACTGAGCCAAAAAGGCCTCCAAAGCTGGACTTTTGGACACTTGCTGGGCTGGAGAGAAATAGCTATTAACACAACTTAGCAAAAAAACCATAACCAGGATGCCAAAAATGATGGAGCCTGTCAGAAAATGGGAAAACAAAACACAAAATTAGAACGTGGATCAGAAATAAAACCTGGGGCAAACTGAAATGAGTTAGAGATACTGTCAGATTTTATTAATTGTGGTGTTTCTTTTGCCTATATCCTTTAAAGTTTGAGATATTAAGGTCTACCAGAAATACTTATTCTCTAATTTCTTAGATTGAATTATTTGAAGATATAATATTTTTCTTAAAAAGTGAAAGCTAAGTTTGTGTATTTGTTGCTATAACATTATAATGATGTGATTTGGAAATGAACTATCAGGATAGTCTTCCACCTTCTCAAAGTACCTATTACCTACAATAAGCCATTCTTTCCTTAAGGGTCAAAATGTAAAAATGCCACTTGAGAAGTTAATAAATACTCTGCATTTAAAAAGCAGTTTTAGATATGAGGAATTATTTTTTTTTAAAGATTTATTTATTTATTTGAGAGAGCGAGAATGAGAGAGAGAGAGTACATGAGAGGAGGGGAGGGTCAGAGGGAGAAGCAGGCTCCTCGCTGAGCAGGGAGCCCGATGCGGGACTCGATCCCGGGACTCCAGGATCATGACCTGAGCCGAAGGCAGTCGCTTAACCAACTGAGCCACCCAGGCGCCCTAGATATGAGGAATTCTTAATCTCAGGAAACAAACTGAGGGTTGCTGGAGTGGTGGGGGGTGGGAGGGATGGGGTGGCCGGGTGACAGACCCTGGGGAGGGTATGTGTTATGGTGAGTGCTGTGAATTGTGCAAGACTGCTGAATCACAGATCTGTACCTCTGAAACAAATAATACAATATATGTTAAAAAAAAAAAAAGAAGAAGAAGAAGATAGCAGGAGGGAAGAATGAATGGGGAGAAATTGGAGGGGGAGACGAACCATGAGAGACGATGGACTCTGAAAAACTGAGGGTTCTAGAGGGGAGGGGGGTGGGGGGATGGGTTAGCCTGGTGATGGGTATTAAAGAGGGCACGTTCTGCATGGAGCACTGGGTGTTACACACAAACAATGAATCATGGAACACTACATCAAAAACTGATAATGTAATATATGGTGATTAACATAACAATAAAAGTTTTTAAAAAAGCAGTTTTAGTTTCTTATTCACGAAAAGCTTTTCCTCCTGGGAATTCCCATCTTGTTAAGGATGGCAAAATATCTGCCAGGGCCCCTAAAGGAAAAATCCTTAAAACTCTATTGCTCTATTTCACTATTACTTATTATCAAACATTTTTAAAAAACATTAAAACAAGCCACAGTAATTAGACACAAAAAAGAAACAAAAGGCTTCCAAATCGGTAAGGAAAAAGTAAAAGGTTCCCTATTTGCAGATGACATGATACTCTATACAGAAAACCCTAAAGACACCACCAAAAAACTAGAACTCATAAATATATTCACTAAAGTTGCTGGATACAAAATCAATGTGCAGAAATCTGTTGCATTTTTATACACTAATAATGAAGCAGCAGAAAGAAAAATCAAGAAAATAATCCCATTTACACACCAAAAATAGTAAGATACTTCAGAATAAACCTAACCAAAGAGGTGAAAGACCTGTACTCTAAAAACTAAGGAACACTGATGAAAGAAACTGAAGATGACACCAAGAAATGGAAAGACATTTCATGCACATGGACTGGAAGAACAAATATTATTAATATGGCTATACTAGGGTGCCTGGGTGGCTCAGATAGTTAAGCATCTGCCCTCGGCTCAGGTCATGATCCCAGGATCCTGGGATCGAGTCCTGCAGCGGGCTCCCTGCTCAGCGGGGAGCCTGCTTCTCCCTCTGCCTCTCTCTGTCTCTTATGAACAAATAAATAAAATCTTTAAAAATAAATAAAATGGCTATACTACCCAAAGCAATCTACAGATTTAATGCAATCCCTATCATAATATCAAAAGTATTTTTCACAGAATACTGTAGAATAATCCTAAAATATACATGGAACCACAAAAGGCCCTGAATAGCCAAAGCAATTTTGAAAAAGAAAAGCAAAGCTGGAGGTATTACAATTCCAGACTTTCAGGTATATTACAAAGTGGCAGTGATCCAACAGTATGGTACTGGCACTAAAACAGCCACACAGATCAATGGAACAGTATAGAAAACCCAGAAATAAACCCATGACTGTATGGTCAATTAGACTTCGACAATCAACAAAACTAAAAGGCAACCTACTGAATGGGAGAAGAGATCTGCAAATGACATATCTGATAAAGGGTTAGTATCAAAAATTTATAAAGGGCTTACACAAATCAATACCCAAAAAACAAATAATCAAATAAAAAATGGGCAGAAGAAATGAACAGCCATTTCTCCAAAGAAGACATCCAGAAGGCCAACAGGCACATGAAAAGATGCTCAACATCATTCATCACAGAAATACAAAAGTACAAATAGGTATCACCTCACACCAGTCAGGACGGCTAAAATTAACAAGTCAGGAAACGACAGATGTTGGCGGGGAGGCGGAGAAAGGGGACCCCTCCTACACTGCTGGTGGGAATGCAAGCTGGTGCAGCCACTCTGGAAACAGTATGGAGGTTCCTCAAGAAGTTGAAAATAGAGCTGCCCTACCATCCAGTAATTGTGCTACTGGGTATTTACACAAAAAATACAAAACACTAACTCAAACAGATACACGCACCCCTATGTTTATTGCAGTATTATTTACAATAGCCAAAATATAGAAGCAGCCCAAGCGTCCATCAATAGATGAATGGATAAAGATGTGGTGCATATATATCCAATGGAATATTATTCAGCCAAAAATAATGAAATCTTGCCATTTGCAACAACATGGATGGAGCTAGAAAGTATAATGCTAACTGAAATAAGTCAGTCAGAGACAAATACCATATGATTTCAGTCATATGTGGAATTTAAGAAACAAGACAAATGAGCAAGAACGAAAAAAAGAGACAAACCAAAATCACAGACTCTTAACTATAGAGAACAAACTGATGATTACCACAGGGGAGCTGGTGGGGAGATGGGTTACATAGGTGATGGGGATTAAGGAGTGCACTTGCTGTGATG
Source organism: Eumetopias jubatus (assembly GCF_037043125.1). Lineage (NCBI taxonomy): Eukaryota > Metazoa > Chordata > Mammalia > Carnivora > Otariidae > Eumetopias > Eumetopias jubatus. The sequence goes on from NW_028274818.1 coordinate 40,683,606, forward strand.
AGCACTGGGTGATGTATGGAGTTGCTGAATCACTATATTATATACCTGAGTCTAATGTAACACTGTAAGTTAACTGTACTGGAATTAAAACAATACAACATAAAACAATGTTAAAACTGTTTAAATCTGCTAGTTTTCTCTGAGATTTCTGAATGTGAATCAACATGGCAATAAGACTAATTTTGTTCTCACCATAAGGTCTTTGATTCTTTTCACTCATCTTTCTTACGGTATCAAGTGCATTCTCTTTGTTTTCTTCCAACTCTTGTGTTTCTTGCTGATGACTTTCAGCCTCTGGGGAGAAAAGGAATGTTATTTTCAGACAATACACTGCTGGGGTATCATATACTTTAAATCTCTTACCAAACAAAAGAATTATTAGATTGAGAGGATTTCTATACTTTGTAAGATCTTCTTATACAAAACTAACTTTTTTCCTGTCTTTTCCTTAAGGCTAACTATTACTTTTATTCTACTTAGAAGAATCAAATGAAGAGCTGTGAAAATTCATGTAAGGTTACTGTTGCTACATTCACTATTCCTCACTGGCCCTCACATCAAGGACAAAGCAACAAGCATCCTAATTTTGTAGCCAAACCTATCTACAATGTGTTTCGAGAAAATGTACAAAATTAAAAAGGGATTTAAGAAGTGTTAGCTGTGGGCACTGGCTGGCTCAGTTGGGAGAGCATGCAACTCTTGATCTCAGGGTCATTGAGTTCAAGCCCTACATTGGGCGTAGTAGAGCTTACTTTAAATCAATCAATAAATAATAGTTACTAAAAATAAATAAAGCACACATAATGAAACACTTTTTTAAAAAAAAGAAATGTTAGTTGAACACAAGACTCAACATCACAGGGCAATGGCACTCTTAATTCCAGGGTTCAAGTCATGTGGCTTCTCAAGACCCCAAGTACATAAAAACAGAGACTCTTAAGTTTAGAGATAGGAGAGATTACTGTACAGTTACAAAATAGCTTACAAAAGCAAGTTTGAACCTCTTAGTGAAGGCAGTATAAAAAGCAAGGAATACAAAGTTAAGAAAATCTATGAACTACATAAAAATGTAGGTGTGGAGCGAGATATCAATGTTAAAATGTGTGGGTGAAAAGGAGGGCAGTATTTTTGTAGCATTCTAAGTCACTCTACAGTCAAGATGTGTGCTTACTGGAAAAACAACTCAAACTCTATTAACACAAAGAAATAAGATCATCTCCACCTATAAAGGGTCATGTATTTAGTCACAGCACACCCAAAAAGACAGGACTTTAAAATATCATATCACAGAATATGAAAGGATCTTTAATGATCCCGTACTGTAGCCCCACCTTACCTATCATAGCAAAAGGTCTAAGGATGTTAAGGGCTTTGCCCAAGGTCATATAAAGAGATGTGGCTAAGCTGAGATTAAAACAAGGTTTCTCATCTGCTAGGTCAGCTCATTCCATTATATTAAGTTGCTTCCCATACACAGCCTGCATTTTTAAAACAATATTTTCTTCCTCTACTCAGTGAACCTGTATACTGGTGAAAATCTGATGGAAAATTAGTAGTTCATACAAGTCACATTCATTCATTTATGTAACTACTATTCATAAAGTTGCTTCTCTGTGCCAGGTGCCACAGAAAAACAATGAATGACAGAGACATAGTCCTTACCTTCAATGAAGTTACGGACTATTCTAATGATTAGTGAATGAAACATTATTTGAGATCAGACACTGATTTATAATGAAGCATGAATTTCCAGCCCTTAGTCGAGTCCCAGATGAACAGAATGTCTTAACATTTTATATCCCTTTGCACTTGGCAAATAGGCATTTTAGACTGAGCTCTTCCGTGTACTTATAAAATACAAATCCATACATGCAATTATAGACAGAGCTGGAGAGACCAGCTGGATAGCTCTTATCCAACTTTCTCATTCTACAAATAGGAAACTGAAGTACCAGGGAGTTAAGACACTTGCCCAGGGTCACCCAAGTTAGCAAACTGTAGGGCCACAAGTAGAATTCATGTCTCTTTTGTATTCCAGTCAAGGACTTAGCCACTAAAACTATTATCTTCATAAGAGAAGATAGGATGCTTACTCTCCTTAATACAGAAGTGGGGAAAATCATGTAAAGAGAAATTAAATGATTTGCTCAAAGTCTGATAAAATATGACTGAGTTAAGGGTACTGGGCCATTGATGCTAGTTTTTAAATATACCCATCCCCGGGCGCCTGGGTGGCTCAGTAGTTAAGCGTCTGCCTTCAGCTCAGGTCATGATCCCAGGGTCCTGGGATCGAGCCCCCATCAGGCTCCCTGCTCAGCGGAAAGCCTGCTTCTCCCTCTCCCACTGCCCCCTGCTTGTATTCCCTCTCTCACTGTGTCTCTCTCTGTCAAATAAATAAATAAAAGCTTTAAAAATATATATATATATGTATATATACCCATCTCTTGATTTGTGTACCATTTAGTTTCCAGAAAAAAATAAAATAAAAGATTTAAAAAATGTTAAGTAAAAATATGCTCCTAAGAAATAAATGAAAAGCCAGAGGTGAAGTTTTAAAAAGTCAATCCCTTTTTTAAAATCATACTACATCTGGGTGCCTGGGTGGCTCAGTTGGTTAAGCGACTGCCTTCAGCTCAGGTCATGATCCTGGAGTCCCGGGATCGAGTCCCGCATCGGGCTTCCTGCTCAGCGGGGAGTCTGCTTCTCCCTCTGACCCTCTTCCCTCTCATGCTTTCTATCTCTCATTCTCTCTCTCTCTCAAATAAATAAAATCTTTAAAAAAAATAAAATAAAATAAAATAAAATCATACTACATCAAACAGTAAGTAAATAAAAATAGTTTAAAAATGTAGTTTGTATGCTAGAAGCTACTTAAGTAGTGTAATGAGCGAGCCAAGGAGATGAGAAACCTCACTCCAATCTCAGCTCGGTCGTATCTCTCTAAGTGACCTCGAGCAAGGCCCAAAGGCCTTGAACCTATGAAGAGAACCTCTCTATAAAGAAGGACCCTGACCTATGCTGTGTCCTCGGGAACAGAGCAATACAAAACAGAAGTCCAGGGGGCTCCCTCACCTGGTGCCAGCAGTCGCCTCCTCACGGTAGCCTGGCTCTCCAGCACTGCGGGGGAACGCTCAGGGCTCTGGGCAGCCTGAGAGTCTGTGGCAGGTGGCTCGGGTGAAACTCCAGGTCCGCTGCTCACCTCCTCAGGCAGGGCTGCAGAGCCGCTCCTTAAGAGTGCATCTTCTCTTCCCACCCTGCCACTTGGAGAACAGGTGGGTTCTGGTGGGTTCTGCTCTTTGCGAAAACTCTGGTTGTTCTCATGCTCTGATTTGTCCTTTGGATAGTTCCCATAATCGGTCCCATCTGGACTTTCTGATTGGCCATCTGTGTCTGCACTTCCTGGAACTATTGTTTCTACCTCTTGGTGGACTTCGTTAGGACCAGAGGCGGGGTCTGGGGTCTCAGCTTCCTCAGTGGTACTTGCTGGGACTGAGGTCTCCAGTGCCTGAGAACTTATTGATGGGTCATTTTCCAAATCCTTTTGAGAGGCTATTGAGATAAAAATTTATAATTTTTCTTGAAAAAAATTCCCTATTGTTTTGTAGTTTCACAAGGTCCCTGATTAATAAGTATTATTATTTAATGTATATAGATTTGATGGTTTACAAGGCACTCTTCCTAAACATTATTTCTCTTGATTTCCACTAAAGGTGATTAAGACAAACTTATTATGTGTTAATAAATCTAGTAATACTAATGTAAAACTATTCTGAATGACAGAACCGATTTTTGGTTGTATTAAATACATCCTCTTCCCTAGTGAAATAATGCATCTACGCAATAATCATCAACAGCAACTAAAGCCACTATGCAAAAAGCTGATGAGAAATTTTATAATGAGTAAACCTGACAGAACTGCTGAACCAATTGATCAATCTTAACATCACAGAAAGAAGGAAAACCACACATCATTAACCTCCCAATTCAATGCAGTGGGAAGTACACTATACCACCCATGAGTATTCTTGCCAAACAAATGCACTGGTATCTGATCAAGATTCTAGAGTTAATTATCAGTTTCCATGAAAAACACAGATAGAGGAATATATTAAATCACGTCTCAGACATATACTCCGTAAAACCCAAAATGTGAGAAATTCACAGGGACAAGAGACTTTGTTTCTTTAATAAGAGCAAGAAATAAAAATAAATGGAAAAGAAAAAAAAAGGAGGGGTGACCTATTAATAGAAACTTAAAGAGAAGAAACATATCGAAAAGCAGCAAGACTATAGATGAAATAATATATTGACAGCAGATGAAGCCATTTGATGGGTACATGGGATTCATCTCATCTCCTTCTCTACTCTTAACGTATGTCTGACATTTTCTATAATAAAGCTTAAAAAGAAAGCAACCTAAAAGATATATCAATCAAATGCAGTGAGTAGCCCACTATAAAGAAAAAAAAAACAAAAAACCAAAACCCCAACCGTGGGGAGAAAAAAAAGATTAGTGAGAAAAAAAGGATTTGAGACAAGTGGGGAAATGTACATACTGATGAAACATGTTAGGATATTAAAGAACAACTACTAATATATTTTTCAGGTGTGATATACTATTTTCGTTACTTTTTAAAAAAAAATCTATCTTTAAGAGATATAAAGTATGTACAAACAAAAATATAAAATGCCTTGGATTTGCATTTAAATATTCCAAGGCAGGCAACAAGATCAGCATTATAGGGATGCCTGGATGGCTGTCAGTTAGGCATCTGCCTTCAGCTCAGGTCATGATCCCAGGGTCCCGGGATCGAGTCCCAAATCGGGCTCCTTACTCAGCGGAGCCTGCTTCTCCCTCTGCCTGCCAATGCCCCTGCTTATGCTTGCGTGCAGTCTCCCTGACAAATAAATAAAATCTTAAAAAACAAAAAGATCAGCATTATATAGGTTATAATTGAAATTCAGATGCTGAAATCACTATACTGTATGTCTGAAACTAATATTACATTGTATTTTAACTAACTGGAATTTAAATAAAAACTTAAAAAAAGGAATTAAATGTTGAGTACATGCAAATTCATTATAGCGCTAGAGCGCTATAACTTTTACATATTTTAAAATACCCTCAATAAAAGGTTTAGGTAAATATGCCCTCTTCTGAAATATCTACTTCATATTCTGCCTATTTTATATCTTCTACATATATATACACAAGCAAGAATTTAAATTTCATCATTCTCTATAACTGAAAGTAGATGGCACATCGGTTTTCTTGATTTTTAAAAATATAGCTCTAAAAATTGGTCTATTGTCCCTAAGATGCATGTATTTTTCCAATACTACAGGTTTCTACTCCTGGAGTCTTTTCTAAAACATTAATCTTCCTTATAATTCGGGTCTGATATTATGGTGGACTTCAGTAAATACAAAAGAATAAGAATCATAACAAACTAATCAATTAAGCTAACTTCCTTTTTACTTCCGAACTTCAGGTTTCCATCATGAGATCTTCTCTTAGCATAGATCTAGATTCCTACAGCACAAACCTGGACAAACCAGTGCTGTACAGACTAGTCTTACCCTCTGCAGGATCCCTAAATCCTCTGTCGGCCATGTTTGTGTTCTAGCTCTTCAGACTTTGGGATACTTTTTGTTAGTGTCTGGTTTTTCTTGGGAAGATGTCTTGTTTTCTTCTTATCCCAAGTCCCAACAGACTCATGCTTCCCGTGGACCCAGGAAACAAGGCATTTATACAGTGACTAAAATAAAATGAAAAAAATTAAATGACTTTTTATTCATACATGGAAGAAATGCCAATTTCAGCTTTATTTATTCAATCTGTTTAGTTTGAGTAATAGTTCCCCTTTGAAACTTTTCTAGTGAAGGAGAAATGTTTTCTGGCATTGGTGAGGATCTTCAAATCCTTGACTACAAATAGAAAACAGCTTCAGATAATATTAACCTTGCATGTATGCCATAATCTCCTAATACATTCTAGTGTGTTGAAAGGATGGAAAAAGCTAAATGACCAGAATCTTAAAGAGAATGTCTTTGAAAATGGAATAAAAAGTGATTCTTAGAGTAGAAATTTAAGTCACTGCTCAGTTAATCACTGCATATTTCCTTTATGTCTTCAATTTCTGTCCCATATAAATCTCTCAGCCTATCAGCAGCTTTCAGTTATCATTACTAACAATGCACAGGGAGTACCCTACAAACTAAGGTAGCTGCCTTGGTATCAGGAGTAGGAAATACACATCTGGAATTCTGTTACTGCCTTCTTAGTGATTCTCTCACAGTATTCTTTTTAGATCTCTTCAATGCCTTTCCATGTGGTGCTCAAAGAAGACTGATGTTTAAATTATTATGAACTATATACAAAAGGAATCAAAATCAGAGGTAATTAATAATCAATAAAATATTCTATTATTTTATAGTTAAATCACATTTTTTGTCAGGAACAGTAATACCTAATTTAACTTTCCTTATCTGTAAAAATGATTAAGGAGTGATATGAGGATTAAATACAAAAGTATATGTGAAAGAGGTTTGGAAAGGGTTACATTTTTGATGGCCTAAGTTGAGAGGCTAGCCAGTTAACTTTATGTCTTTTTCACAGCACTCTTCTGTAAAATTCAATTTTACAAGTTAAAAATTTTAATCCCAAATGCCTGGCATAATGCCTAGTATAAAGTAGAACTCCCTATTTTAATTAAAAAGAATATGAATAAATAAATGTATGAATGTATAGAGTGGTGCCAATTATAAATGGAAGGGAGGAGTTAGAGACAGGCCTCCTCTCTGCTGGTGTAAACATTCAGGAACATGTCTCATATTTGAAGAGTTCCGGTCACCCTTTTATCTTCTTCAATCTCCTGAGACTGGGCTTCCAACTCTCCTTTTCATTACCATCATATGTTGCAATGAGGGTTTCTCTCCTATCCTAGTTCATGATAGAAAATAAAAAGTCCCGTCTTTTTCATATTTCTTAAAACACTTATTTCCTGCTAGCCCAAACCAAGAAAACAATGGGTAGAACTTTCTTATGCACCAGTGACAAAAATTTTAGAAAGCAAAGATGCTATTCATAATAACTATAAGGAATCTCATAATAAAAACTAAAAGATACCTGGTAATAAATCTAACACATATGCAAGAACTTTAGAGTGGGATGAATTTTATGGTATGTAAATTACACCTCAATAAAGCTGTATTAAAAAAAAATACATAGGAAGAAAAGCATAAAACTTTATTGAAGGACATAAAAAAGACCTAAGGAGAGAAATACATCATGTGCAGAGACGGTAAGACTCTAAACCACTGATGCCAATTCTTTCCAAATCAATCTATAGGTTCATTGTAAATTGAAACAAAATTGCAAGATAATTTTTGGACTGTTGTATGTTTCTTAAAGAATGTACAGCTGACTCTAAAATTCACACAGAGCAGTAAATGATTAAAAAGAGTTAAGATAATTCTGAGGGAGGGGGGCCTATCCTTGCCAGATATATCAAGACTTATTATAAACTTACAGTAAATAAAAACGATAGGACAATGGTACAAGAACAAAGAGAATAGACAGGAGAGAGAGAAGGAAACACATGCACACATACGTAAAGGAAATTGGCTAAGGGACAAGAGGGAAAGAATGGATTAATGAGTAGTTTGAGGACAAGTGACAATTTAAATGGGAAAAAAAATTAAGATTTCAACCTGTCACCCGACACAAAAATCAATTCCCATTTAAAGACCTAAGTGTAAAGAGAAAAATTTTGAATTAAGAAAATAAGTATCTTTATAATCTCAAGGTTTTCTTAAACAAGATATAAAATACACAAACCATAAAGGGAAAATTTGACAAATTTGATTACATTTTAAATATTAATTTCTATACAAATCATCAAAGTTAAAACATAAATTCACTGACTAGAAAAATATCAGCAACACGTATAATCAGCAAGGGATTAATATCCAGAATACATAAAGACTCCTAAAAGACAGATAATGCTATGAAAAAGTAAGTGGGCAAAAGAGTTTAACAGTTTTAACAAATTGTTAAAACAAAAGGAAACCTAACGTTCTTATGAATCAAAAAGAAGAGTGGTCAAGGAAATGCAAAACAAATTAATGATGACATACAACAGTGTTTTACAACCATCGATTGGCAAAAATTTACAAGTCGGGCAATACCAGATGTTGGTGAGGATTTGGATATACAGAGTTCTTAAATCCTACTGGCAATGAGGTAAACTGTTCCTACAACTTTGGAGAGCAATATGGCAATATCTGGTAAAGTTGAGATGTGCATGTTCTACAAATAGTCAATTGCATTTTTAGATATATGCCTTAGAGAAACTTTCCCTCAAGTGCTCACCGATGTTCATGGCATCATTGCTTAAAATGAGGAAAAAATGAGAAAACCACCTATATGTCCATTAATTAGGAAGTGGATTTTAAAAAATCGTGGTATATTCTTGCAATGCAATATTAGATATGGCAATTAAAACAAAAGGAACCATCACAGATCTTTCTATAATCTTACAAATGCTCAGTATATACCTTTCTTGTCAGGAGGCACACATTCCTGCAGCCCATTTCATTCAGGCCCTTTGTAACATATCACTGTTCAGAGCTGAAATGGTATTCCCTCAAGGCTACAGGGAAGAAGTGGTATAAACACGGAGGTTCTTGACACATCCTCACAAGAAGTCACATGGTGGGGCAGCTGGGAGATCTTGAGGCCACTATTCCCGAAGCAGGTCAACCTTTTGAGCAGTGTCCAATCCATAGGAGGAAGCGTGTACATTAGGAATCTCTGGACTGATTAATGGAAGTGAGGCAGAGCCTCATCCTGATGGAAAATGGGAACGCTGGAGACGTTTTGCAACTGTAGGAATAACCGTTCCATAATCATGTCCAAAAAAAGATCCCTTTGATGGTATCTTTTGCAAAAAGGAACTGATGAAGACCCACGTGCTTCATATGGCACAAAAGGTATTTACTTTCAGCAAATCCCTTACAAGCCCATTTATGGAGGTTAAGATTCATTTTGCCACTTCAGTAAAACACAGCTTCATCACTGGCAGCTATTTGCACTTCCCTTGTATCATTTTACTTTAAGTTTACTCTATATGAGGGCTTAAACAGGATAAAGCAATAAAGTTTTATTCTCCCTTTTCAGAGAATGCAACAGATGATACTCTGAGGGATGCCTTCCTTCATTTCCACATCCTGGGACTTTCCTAAATAGGGACACAAATTTGCCTGCCTACCTCCTCTGCTGATGTGATTGCCTTGTGCTCTTTTAAGATGCATCCTTTCTGTTCCATCTCACTGTACCAATGGTAATGCTTTGACAACTTGGTATGTGTTCATTCACTGGTACGCTCCCAGACCTTTGCACGGCAGCAATACAACCCAGTTTAGCAGACTCCCAACATACAAAATGAAGTGTCATAAGTGTCATCAAGTCTACAAATTGGTGCATATTACATTTTTATGTACAAATGTTACTGATATGTTACTAATAACATTTTGAAAGCAGTCAATTCTTTTATTGCTCTGTCCCATTGTTTAAATACATATAAAAAAAATTAAACACATGAGCAGAAAGGATACACATAAACTTCCATTTGGTGCTTGCTTCTGCTGACGGAAGGACAGAAGAGGATGACAAGAATGGGTTCCAACTCTGTCAAGTATCTTAAAGAAAAAAAAAACCTGAAGCAAATGTAGCAAAATGTTGACATATTTTAGATCTGGGTACCTGGTGAATGTTATTCTCTGGACTTTTCTATATGTTTGATGTAGTTAATACTTTTTTAAATGAGCAATAAAAGGTATCAGCCTCTGTGAGGAAAAGTAAGAATCAAAAGGCAGGGGCCTGAAATGCTAACTCTTTTGAGCTCACAAGCAATGCATTTCTGTTACAGAGGCACACTCCAACCACAGCCTCCCATGCATTTTGTCACAACCAGCTGGGAGGAGACAGGACACAAAAATGCTGTCCGTGAGAACAAAATCAGGGCTAGGAGAACAGCAGGACTTCACCCAACCTCTACTCATCCTGACAACCTCTGGTCTCACATGGGGACCGGGCAGGAGGGAGGGAGGAGATGGAGACCTGGGGAAGAGAGAAGGGGCAGGTACCAGGAAACACTGGAATCTGCAACACTAAGTGATAGTTTTTTTTTAAGGATTTTATTTATTTATTTATTTATTTTAGAAAGAGGGAGAGCAAGAGTGAGCATGAGTAAGCATAAGTGGGGGAGGGAGAGAGAGAATCCCAACGTGGGGCTTGATCTCACGACTCCGAGATCGTGACCTAAGCCAAAACCAAGAGTCAGATGCTGAACCAACTGAGCCACCCACGCACCCCTAAGTGGTGAATTAAAAAAAGAGAGAGAGAGAGGGAGGGAATCAGAAGTTTAGCAGTAAGGACAAAAGAGAATCAGTCAATCCAAGATGGTAATTTAGATATAAATGCCATCATGACAAATGTATGGCAGTCAGAGCCCAAGAAGTACATATATCTTTTTTCTATTTTTAAACACTTTTATTTTAGTGAATGGTGTCAATTTTGGCTCTAGGGATAAAAAGCAGATATCTTGGCCCTCAAACAATTTATAATTCTGCTGTAGAGACAACATACAAAACATACACAACAAAAATAATAGGTAACATTTATTGCCTTGTTTATGTCAAGCAGCATCCAAAGCACTTTATGTATTAACTCATTTAATCTTCACAATCGTCTTATGTCTGAACCATTAATATTCTTACTAGTTTACAGACAAGGAAACTGACATACACAAGAGGTTAAGAACCTTACTCAAAAACACACAACTAGTAAAGGCAGAGTCAGGATCGGAACTCAATCTGACTGTGGGACCCAAGCTTTTAACCATGACACTAAAAAAAACAAAAACAAAAAAACCACCTATAGTAAACATACTACAAAGCGACCTGTATGTAGTCTTCAATTGTGACTCTAGCACATATGACCTGGTTGAATCTACACATAACCTAACCTTCAACTTTTCTCAAACTGCTTAGTTTGGTGTTGTGGAAAGTCTCAGGTGAGATAGTAAATCCCACAGCAATTACACCTACCACCATTATGACTGTAAATGGGCCTAAAAAATGTGACAAGGAACTGCTTGGGGTCATCCATCCCTGTAGATTTCTTAATCTTTAAACGTAATACCATTTGACTCAACTCAACTACAGACTCAACCTCAGTACCAAGATTAATCTGGTCCTTCATTGGAGGGGACTTAAGTTTTCGATAATTCAGCATCAAGCTCTAACAATTGGCTTTAATCCCCTAAAACTAAACTCTTATTCCTGCCTCGTTCTCCTGTACCTTTTCTAGTCCTAAAGACTTAATGTGTGCCATATGATTGGCACATGTTATCACATTCAAACCCCACACAGGATGAGGTAGGTTATTACTGCACTACCTTTGTGACAGATAAAGAAACTGGATAGAGAGAGGTTAAAATGCCCAAAGTCATTTAATAGTACCAAAATTTGATGACAAACCCAGGTCAGCTGGCTGCAACGCCATTATTTTTCCTGTATAATAAGCAGTTTTCAAGCTGTGTTCTCAGGATTCCATGGAGAATCCAGGGCTGTCAGGGAAGACTGAAGAAACAGTCTTACAGATCTCGCTTTACAGATAAGTGTATCATGCTGATTACCACATACTCTTTGGATTCCATGGAATTCTTTTATGCCTGCCTGCCTGCCTGGGCTTGTTTCTCCTCCTATCACTTAGAGATGAATCATAACTCAGTCACCCCCAACCCAAGATAGCCTCTTCTTTAGCAGATTATTTCCTTCCCAGGCTACTTAAGCATGTGTCTCTTAACCTTCCACTCCCAGGTCTGCCATAAAATAACTGGAAGTAGTTTTGACAATCATTTTAAAAATGGCCACCAATATATATAATAGTATCAACTCTGCCACAGTATAAAGATGATTAATGTGGCTCACATAATCTAAAATAGGGGATAACCCTCCAGATCATTTGTTGTGAGACTTAATTTTAGGAATATATTTATGCTTTATAATTCACTGTTCATAATTATGAACTGGAGCATTCTAGAATATTTTAAGCCAAGTAAAATCATATTAAGACTTAAGCTGAAGAGCTACAAAGTTCTCTAAATTTTCTTCTTTGCTCAATTTTATGAACTCTGCCACATGTTATTTCTGAGAGCTGACCATGTAAAAGGTATGTGATAATATAACCATGTCTGAAGGGAAAGTATTCTTAATGTAATATTTGAGTTAATATTTTTGATTCCCTTCTCCTGCCCATATACTTACGAAGCTTATAATGACACCACACAGAACTACAACAGTCCTGATTATTGTAATGAGAAAAATGTGACTGAGTTATAATCTGAAATATCCACAGTGACCTACCTGCAGTCTGACATAAAACCTCTTTATACGGCACTAGCAAAGGACAATAACTATCACTACCTTGCGGTATTATGAGTACTCATTTCCCATCCTTTGAAGCCAGGTAATTAAACACCATGGAGGTGCTGCTATTGTACTTCTCAAAGTATCCACAGAGCACCTGCCTAAGAATCTCCTGCACCACTACTTAGAAATGCAGATTCCCGGGGCCTGTGAGCAACCTAAGGAATCAAAATTTCTCTGAGATCAAGAAATGTGCATGTTCTGACAAGCTCATCCAGGTACTGATTTGAAAATCAACAGTACAAATCCATTTACTTTTTCTTAACTATTTAAAGGAGAGACTGGTTAAAACAATCTTTGGTTAAAACACTTGGCTGATACTTAAAATTGCATGTATGTAGAGTGTTTGTCAATATGCGTTTGAAAAAATTTAGGGACCAATAGTAGTGATCAAAAGCAATAGCTCTAAGCAAATTTTCACTTTGTAGAAAGAGCTTTAGGACAGTAAAGGAGTTCTTAACCAAGGGTCAATGATAAACTAACTAGTCTTCATTCAATTTAGCAGTCCACACAGTTTATTCAGCAATGTAACAGGAGAGAACTTCCATTGTGACAGACATAAGGCAGACACAGGGTAGGTCTCTGGGGTACATCCTTTATACAGACGAACAAGTAACTTTAGGTTTCACAACTTGTGGCAGGCATGATTTGTTGCATACCAACAGCTATTCATTCCTCCCTTCTCCCTTCCTAAAAGAGCCATGATTTTATTAGGGGAGACAATGGGCCCTACCCAGGCACTGCTAACCCCCTTCCCCTCTGCTGGGCTTCCCAGGCTTGTGAACCAGTACATTCTAATGAGATATAAGGAGAAATCTGTGAGGGCCTTTTGAGAAAGACCTTTTTCCCCAAATAAAAGACACAGACTTGAAAGGAAAAAGCTTTTGCTTCGTATTTCCAGCCTTTGATTGGGAATGAAATGTCTGGAACAGTAACAGCCACACTATACTCACTGAAGAAACAACTATGAGGACAAAAAGCCACCACGATAAGGATCCCGGTAGAGAAGAAGAGAAAGAGCCTGGGACCTTAGGAACATTGTTCAGCTGCTACACAAGCACTGGATTATCTAGTATCTTAAGTGGAATTTAAAAATTGTTCAATGGCCTCTGAGATGTTTTCAGCAAATTTTTCTAAGTTTCTCCTATACTCTAGTTCCATGATTCTCATCAACAGGTGAAGGCCAGAATGTGGTCAATGCCCAGCAAGACATTCTTAGTTCTCAGAAAAGATGCTTCCTCAGAGTGTCTATGGAGTCAAGCTTGATAACTCCTTCTGTCACCTATCCCATAGTATAAGTACTTTTCCATTTCCAGAGGAGGACATTCAAAGTTCAGTCACCACAAAAACAGGATAGCCTTTGCTATGTAGAGTCAGTAAGTAAAGACAGTGGCATTTCTGCATGTTTGTGTGTATCCTATGTAGATATTACCACTGGTTAATGTATAAGAGGTGGAATGGAGAACAATGCAGTTTCTTATTAAAATATCTAGCTGTTTACTGGAATAATCTATAATCCAGCTACAAAGATGCTTTCCCACAAAAGTTATCACTAAAAGTATCATTATGGTACACACAGTACAGGGCCTCTACTCCAGGACTATCCTGTCATACATCCATAATAAGGCTGTGGAGCTTTTTAGGATGGGTAAGCTAATTCCCAAACATAGGGAACGTAGATTAGACTGGTTCTAGATTAACAGTCTGACTGGAATACTGATTAAATTCATGCTGAACAAAATATGTGTAGCCGATGGGAGCAGATCCAACAATTTAAGCAATTCCCCAAAGTAGTGACAGTCCAGATCAGATTTAGAAAAGGAGTCATTTTCCCAGTCTTCCTTGAGCTACTAGTACAAACTCTAGAGTCTCCATGATTTTGACTGCTTAAGAAGTTATTTGTTTTGGCCAAGTTTTTTGTTCAAGGTTTTGTCTGTTCTGGTCAAGATTAACTGCAATGCAGGGTTAAAGCCAGCTACTCTAGAGTCATGTATCCTTTTTCTAACCAGTGGAGGACCCAGAAGAAACGGGTGGCAAGCTTTTTCAAAGGTCCATCTAGTAAGATTTTGGGGCGCCCACTCAAGTGGGAAAGACCAAGGAAGAACAAGGCTTCTATTAGCAGGATTATCAGGGTAACACTCAGGGCAATAATCCGCTCTGTTAATACGGTCTAAGAATACTTGGTAACACTCATTTTCAACAAGTTCAGTTTGGTACAACCAATGGCCTAGTTCTAAACTAGGGAACCACTGTTGTCCACAGTCCGGGCAATGTGAATTATCTGAGAACATCTGGGCTTAGAGAGATAACACAGAAAGCAATGTAACAGTAAAAGGCAACAATGACAAAGAGAGATACCCAAATAACCAGTCCTATTACAGGTCTGGTTTAGCAATTTCTCAGTCCAACCAACAATACTTGGCGACCGGAGTTAAATTTGGCTTGCACCTCCGTGCAATTCTTCAAGATTTCGTTGTCTATTTTTCACTCAATTGCAACTCAAGTCTCTGAACTCAGGGACCGATCCAGTCTATAATGTTATCAGTCACTCACTAGCAGCATAGATCTCAGAATAGCTCCTTCAAATCCCAGCTTCTCAAGAAAAGATAGGGCTCTAGTCTAAATTGGTTATTTTCTCTTGTGTGTTATCAGCTGGTGGTGTCATGCAGAGGCACTTGGCTTACTCTGCTTTGCTGGTAAGTTATTATGTCTGCTTGGTGAAACAAAAGGAGCTGACAGGTCCAATGGGTCTTTTGTGGGCGCTGGCACTTGCCGTTGTAATACACGTACCCAAGTCTTAAGGCCTTGGCACTTTACAGCAATGTAGGGGGTCAGGAAAACCTAGCAGAGTCCTCTTGAGCGTGGATCCAATGAAGTCTTTCTTGGCAGGACCTTAATCAGGACCCAGTCAGAGAGAAGCAGTTGATGCTGAGTTGGTTGAAGCGTCTGGGAATGCTTCACACACCTGTAAATGATAAAACTTCAGACGACTCATATAGGCTTTGAGTTGCTCACAATATTAGAAACATGCACTTGGAAATCATTTGGGCCAGTCAAGGTGGATGAAAATTGTCTTGTGGGTCTCTTTATGACAATTTCATAGGGGATCCACACCAATTTATCCACTGGGAGTTATTCTTATGCTTATTTTGGGCACTAGGAAGGGTTTTGGTTCACTTAAGATTCGTACTAGCTTGGGATGCCTGGATGGCTCAGGAGGTTAAGCCTCTGCCTTCAGCTCAGATCATGATCCCAGGGTCCTAGGATCGAGCCCCATGTCAGAAACCCTGCTCAGCGGAGAATCTGTTTCTCCCTCTCCCTCTCAAACAAAATCTTTAAAAAAATTTTTGTACTAGCTTAATATTTTTAGGATTATGTTTCTTTTTTCTAACTCCTTCTGCCCTCTAGTACTAGTAAAGTGTGTATCATCATGTTTAATCTAGTAAAACTCTTGAGATTTCTCGTGTATCTTTTCTGTGAAATGGGTACCATATATGGTATTCCTGTAATGTGTGGGATAACCTTAACAATGGTGACTGCTTTTCTATAACAGACTTTAATCCATCCAGGAAAATGCTTACAAAATCATCAGGAAATATTCTTAATAGCTAACTCTAGGAAGTTGGGAGGAAATCCTTTTGAAGGCTGAAAAAGAAACCAAGAGGGCATGTCTCATTACCCACATCTATCTTTATAGGTTTATGCACATTACAAATTTAAGAAAGCAAGTAAGGTATAGTCTTGAGCAACAGTCCCGAGCAATTCTTGGAAAACATTTAGAAATCAGTTGGAATTTGCAGATACTATCATTTTCATACTCCTTCACGACACTGAACATAACAAGTAAAAAAGGTGGGGTCCTAGGATGTATCAACAACTGCATAGCCACCTAGGGAGTGCTACATACCACAATACGACATATACCTTGCTTTTCTCCAGTGTTCTTTTTGTGAATTCTGAGGCTTGATCCTGTGAGAGCACGTAGAGACACTGGGGAAGGCGTGAGTGCTAAAACTGTATAAAGATTTGGCCTGAAAAGCAGAGGAGTGACAGCCTTAGTTGTGGTCAGACAAAACATTTTCCTTACAGACTGTCAACAGTAGCTGTGATTCTCAGATTTTAAAATGGCAAGTTTAAAAGGTAACCGAAGAGCCTCTGACAGTGCTACAACACAGGGCTCCTATTTTGATGAGAGCCCAGGATGAGGGTAGACAGGTCAATGAAGGTACACTGAAGTATTTTCTTAGGTTAGGTAACAATGTACAGGTGTGGGCTACCAACTCAGCTCCTCAGGCAAAGTTAACAGATGGTATGGCAGGGTTCCTGACTCAATAACCTTTGTAGTGACAATACAGGGCATAACGGATTTCCCTGAGGGTCTACTGACAAGAGGCACCACAAAAGTTTCAGTTACTGAACTGGGAAATCTTGCATGTTTAGTACATGGAACAGACAATGAATAAAACCCACACAACCATGGGGTTCAACATAAAAGTTAATAGTAAAAGTTATATGGCAAGGATAACATTGAAAAGATAAAGAATTTTGGGTTTTTAGAGTGAAAAGGGGCTATGCAATTAAATCACAACAAGATACTATTTCATGGCAAAAATTAACAAGTTTGACAATTGGGGTTGTATATACTCTAGGCAAAACCACCCCACCACCCCCAGGATTCCACATCTCCATTGGCAGTGTCAGAGCCCTAAAGCTCCAAATACTCAGTTAAGTCCACCCTCCCCCAACCTTCATTTCTCCAATTTCAACAGTCAACAAAGCATTAGAGCTCCAAATATTCCTGAATTAAGAGAACTTTAGTGTTCCTTATGTTTCAGACAAGAGAGCCCCTCCCCTGGTCCTCTAAATCACCATGGGCAAGAGTCAAAAGGGGACCCCAAAGCACTAAGTGCTCAGAATAAGATTACTTATCCACCAGCCTCCTCGCTCATTCCTTAGCCTTACCACTAATAAATGAGTAAAGAGGGCCTCCTGAAAATGCTCCCAGCACGATTCTCAAACTCCACTGCCCCCCCTGCCCCACTCATAGCTTCACTACCATTAATGGCTTGAAAGAATCAGGACCGGCCAATCTCATCATACCTGTAGCTCTGTTTATGGTGACCACTAAACGAAGCCCAGGGCTTCCTGGTTGTACTTCATTGCCTTAATCTCTAATCCCCATATGGATCCAACAGCAGCCAAGATAACATCCCCTTCTCCTTGCTTTATATTTTCCATTTTGATATATTAAATATTCTAGCTATTTGTTTCTATGAAAATATACACTCCTTGAGAACAAGGTTTTTTGTATTTACTGCTGTACATGCCCAATAAACATAAAAAGAACAAAAAAATAATTTGAATCCTTATACCATAGAAGCATAAATTAGTACAACCACTTTTGGAATTAATTTGGCATTACCTAGTAAAGCTGAAGATGTGCGTTTCCTACAACTCAGTAATTCCACTCTTAAGTATATACCCTAGAAAATTTGCAATTTGTGCTTAAACACATGAATGAAAATATTCATGGTAGTACTGCGTGCAATAACAAAACAGCCAAAATGGCCATGAACAGTAAAATGGATAAATAAATCGAGGTACAGGCATACCTCGTTTTATTGCACTTTACTATGCTTCTCAGATACTGCATTTTTAGAAACTGAAGGTTTGTGGCAACCCTGCATCAAGCAAGTCTGTCGGCACCATTTTTCCAACAGCATTTGCTCACTTTGTGTCTCTATGTTACATTTTGGAAATTCTCACAATATTTCAAACTTTGCCATTATTAATTATATTTGCCATGGTAATCTATGATCAGTGATCTTTGATGTTACGACTGTTACTGTTTTAGGGTGTCCAAGACCGTGCCCATATAAGACAGTGAACTTGATGAATGTTGTGTGTGTTCTGACTGCCCCACTGACTGGCTGTTCCTCCATCTCTCGGCCTCTCCTCGGGCCTCCCTATTCGGAGACAAAACAATATTGAAATCAGGCGAATTAATAACCCCACAACGGTCCCTAAATATTCAAGTGAGAGGAAGGGCTGCACGCCTCTCACTTTAAATCAAAAGCTAGAAATGATTATGCTTAGTGCGAAAAGCATGTCCAAAGCTGACAGGCTGAAAACAAGGCCTCTTGCACCAAACAGCTTAGTTGTGAATGTGAAGGAAAAGTTCTTGAGGGAAATTAAAAATGCTGCTCCAGTGAACACACAAATGATAACAAAGTGAAACAGCCTTACTGCTGATATGGAAAAAGTTTAAATGGTCTGGAATGAAGATCAAACCAGCCACGACATTCCCTTAAGCCTAAGCCTAATCCAGAGCAAAATCCTCACTCTCTTGAATTCTATGCAGTCTGAGAGATGTGAGGAAGCAGCAGCAGAAGTCTGAAGCCAGCAGAGGTGGGTTCATGAGGTTAAAGAAAGAAGCTGTCTCCATAACATAACAGTGCAAGGTGAAGCAGCAAGTGTTGATGGAGAAGCTGCAGCAAGTTATCCGGAAGATCCAGCTAACTTCCTTAATGAAGGTGGTTACACTAACAGCAGATTTACAATGTAGATTAAAGCAGCCTTCTATTGGAAGAAGATGCCATCTGGGACTTTCAGAGCTAGAGAGGAGAAATCAATGCCTGGCTTCAAAGGACAGGCCGACTCTTGTTACTGCACACTGACCATTCCAAAAATCCTAGGGTCCTTAAGAATGATGCTAAATCTACTCTGCCTGTGCTCTCTAAGTGGAAAAACCAACCCTGAATGACAGCACATCTGTTTACAACATGGTTTACTGAGTATTTTAAGCCCACTGTTGAGACCTATTGCTCAAAGAGAGATTTCTTTCAAAATATTACTGCTCCTTGACAATGCATCTGGTTACCCAAGGGCTCTGAGGGAGATGTATAATGAGATTAATGTTGCTTTTGTGCCTGCTAACCCAATGCCCATTCTGCAGCCCATGAATCAAGGAGTAATTTAGACTTTTAAGTCTTATTATTTCAGAAATATGGCTATGACTGCCATAGAGAATGATTCCTCTGATGGATCTGGGCTAAGTAAATTGAAAACTTTCTGGAAATGATTCACCATTTTAGATGCTATTAAGAACATTCCTGAGGGTGCCTGGGTGGCTCAGTTCGTTAGGCGACTGCCTTCAGCTCAGGTAGGATCGAGTCCCGCATCTGGCTCCCTGCTCGGCGGGGAGTCTGCTTCTCCCTCTGATCCTACCCCCTCTTGTGCTCTCTTTCTCACTCTCTCTCTCAAATAAATAAAACTAAAAAAAAAAAAAAAAAAAAGAACATTCCTGATTCACGGGAAAAGGCCGAAATCAACATTAACAGGATTCTGGAAGAAACTGATTCCAATCTTTATAGATGACTGAGAGGTTTCAAGACTTCAGTGGAGCAAGTAACTGCCGATGTGGTGGAAATCGCCAGAGAACCAGAATTAGGAGTCAAACCTGAAGATTTGAGTAAATTGCTGTAATTTCATAATAAAACCTAAATGATGTGGAATTGGTTCTTATGGATGAGCAAAGAAAGTAGTTTCTTGAGATGGAATCTATTCCTGGTGAAGATGTTGTGAAGACTGTTGAAATGACAACAAAAAATGAGAGTATTATATAACTTTGTTGATAAAGCAGTGGCAGGGTTTAACAGGATTGACTCCAATTTTAAATGAAGTTCTACTGTGGGTAAAATGCTATCAAACAGGATCACATGCTACAGAGAAATCATTCATGAAAGGAAGGCTCAATTGATGCAGCAAACTTCACCCTTGTCTTATTTTAGGAAATTGCCACAGCCATCCCAGCCATCAGCAGCCATCAACATCAAGCTAAGACCCTCTACCAGCAAAAAGATTATGACTCACTAAAAGCCCAAATAATGGTTAGCATTTTTTTTAGCAATAAGTTATTTTTTAATTAGGGTATATACATTTTTAAAAAACATAATGCTATTGCACGATTAATGCACTATAGTATAGTGTAAATATAGCTTTTATGCACTGGAAACCAAAAAATTGACTTGACTCCCTTTACTGAGATATTTGCTTTACTACAGTGGTGGGGAAAAACCTGTCATTATGGCTGTAAATGGAATATTGCACATACAGACACAGAAGAAACTCAAGAATATTAAGCTAAAAAAATAAAAAGTAGAACATCTCCTTCCACACACACACTTATAGTCTCCATTTATGCAGAGCTTTAATATATTATTTAGGAATATTCAATAAAACTATAAAGAAAAGAAGGAAAAGCACAAGGATGATCATACCTTTGATGGGAGAAGAAAGGGGATATGATTGGGGAAGGCATACAAACTATTTCAAAGATGATAATTTTGGGAGGTGGGCTGATGGGGTAACTGGGTGATAGACATTTAGGAGGGCACACAATACAATGAGCACTAGGTGTTATATAAGACTGATGAATCACTAAACTCTACCTCTGAAACTAATAATACACTAAGTTAGTTAACTGAATTTAAATTTAAAAAATCTAAAAAAACAAAATTTTTTTTTAACTCAGTGGAGGTACAAGGTTCACTGTATCCTAAAGTCCTAACAGCTTACAAAATCTCTATTCAATATGTTATAATTTTAAAAAAGAGTAGAGTGGAAATAGCAATGGTCTAGAAAAAGAGGTTTAGCAAAACCAAAATTCCACATTGTGGCCAAGAGGAGCAGCAGCAGGTACTTTGCCCAGAGGGTGACTAGTATATGGAGGAAAAAAGAGACTACAGAAGATATAGATCGGGACACCTGGGTGACTCAGTCGTTAAGCGTCTGCCTTCGGCTCAGGTCATGATCCCGGGGTCCTGGGATGGAGCCCCGCATTGCGCTTCCTGCTCAGCTTCCTGCTCAGCTTCCTGCTCAGCTTCCTGCTCAGCGGGGAGCCTGCTTCTCCCTCTCCCACTCCCCTGGCTGTGCTCCCTCCCTCTCTCTCTCAAAATAAATAAATACAATCTTTTTTTTTTTTTAAAGAAGGATATAGATCTTTTTCTCATAAAATTGTAAGCAACTATCTCTTCATAGAAATCAAAGAAGCCTGGGGCGCCTGGGTGGTTCAGTCGGTCAAGCATCTGCCTTTGGCTCAGGTCATGATCCCAGGGCCCTCGGATCGAGTCCCGCATCAGGCTCCCTGCTCCTCGGGGAGCCTCCTTCTCCCTCTGCCTCTGCCTGCTGTTCCCCCTGCTTGTGCATGCTTGTTCGCTCTCTCACTCTAATAAATAAAATCTTAAAAAAAATAAAATAAAATAAGAGAAGCCTACCTAATGCTGGTATGGAAAAGGAAGTTTATCTAGGCATATTCCCATCAAGGCCTGCATCTGTGTACAAGGATTTTATTTCACATGGCGCCTTTGTGCTAAATTAGAAAAAGGAATCCTTCCTCCAAGTAAGTTGTAGCCCAGAGAACCTCACATGGCCAGGTATTCCACAGTAATCCTTTGTCTGTGAGATAATTATGCTTACTAACAGTAACTAACACCAAGTACCACTACCCGTTCTAAGCACTTTACATATATTAACTCATGCAATCCTTACAATAATCAATTTTATAGTTAAGGAAACAGAGAGGTTGAGCAACTTGCAAAGGTCACAGGTCACTGCAGAGAAATCAGTATCTGAATCCAGGCAGACTGGTTCCAGAGCCTGTACTCTTAAGCTACTAAAGATACCGCCTTTTTGAAACAGCAACAGTTAAGCTTTAAAAAGCCCCTTCACAAGCTGTTCGCTACTCTTCAGTGGTGTGTATATACTGAGGTGGGGGTGGAAAAAATCACCTACCACAACTTTCCACAACCACAGAAAAAGATCTAAGATAGGTTTAGGGAGTCCTGAATCCCCTGAAATTACATTGAGATTTTTTATGTACAGTTGTGCTTTTTTCTGGAAAGAGAATACTTTTAGACTCCCCAAAACCATTAGGTTGTTAATGGTTCCTAATCATTTTACTACCAAATATAATTTTTATCCCAGCACACCCCTCCTCAGATCTCATTTTGGAAGGATGTCTAAACAAACAGCGTTCTTGTAATAATTTCATTTTCTCATTTTTATTAATCAGACGTCTGCCAATGTCAATCTGCCAATCAAAACTTCTAAGAAAGAAGATAATTATTATTACTAGACCCGGTTTAGAAATTTTCAGTAAATTACAGATAAATATTCAAAATGCCTCTATCATAAAGTTGGAAAGATTTAGATATTCTGGATTTGTTTCTTTCCTCAAGTCGTTGTCAGCTTACATTAAAAGCAGTTGATTTATAGTAAATATATGATTACTGTTAGGCTTGTAGAAATGCTGAAAATACCTTGAGAACCACCATTTCCCTATTGATTATTAAACATAACTGTTTACGTTACTGAGGAAACCAACTTAGTTGGTAGTACCATTGAGCCATTGAGTAGTTGGCTCAATGCCAAGTACTTTGGATACATAAAGAAAAATCTTACAGGACTTCCAGATGTCCAGGGAATCCAGATTGGAAGCGATGCTTTGGGTAAAGGCTGAAGGCCTTCAGATAGATATTAAAAGACTGTATGCAGAGTTCCTAGGAAATTCTGGAAGGCCCACACGAAAAAGCAAGGTTTTCAAACCTTTTAACCTGCCAAGTGGGTAAAAACCGAAGTTTAAAGAGTTTCTCTACTGCACAAATGCTTTACAAAAGGTAACATAAATCAAGTTTTTTTATGTGTAAGAACTACAGTAAATTTAAGATTCTTCCTGAAACTTAGGAGAAAATTTAGAAAATAGCACTTTAGCTGCAAAATGAAAATGCAACTAATCCACTGAAATTTGTATCTACTAATAATGGCAGTTTAATACATATTAAATAATTATCTTCTCTAAATATCCTAATTCTATTTCATTCTTTGCTATTTCCTGAATGGATGTTAGTAAGCAAGCTCAAAACCGCCTTTGACAAACAAAAATTCTCTTTTTTATGGTAGGATAATATAAGTCTCAGACTGAGTCAGGATTGGGGTGACTTCTCCAGGCAAACATATCCCTTAGAATTCAGCCTCTGCTAACTCCTCATATAATATATAAAATCAGAAGACAGATGCACAGAAAAAATATAAATGCTTTAAACTGTGAGTTCCCATTTTAATTATTTTCCTCCATGGAGTATTATATTCTAAGATTAACCAATAATCAAAAATATCTATTTTTTATACGAGACAATTTCTCTGATAAGTTTCATACACAAAGTCAAACCATTCACGTTTCATATTTTGTAAGTAGTTTGGAATTTACATGACAGGAAATTAAGGAGCATGGGGATAAACAGGAACCTTCTTTTTAAATTCACATAATCTAAGATAATTTTGTTAAAAATATATTATGAAAATAAACGCTCCTTAGAAAGTCTTCAGACTATTTTGTGAGGAACTATTTCTAATTCGGTAGTCTTGCAATCAGTTAGAGAAGACATATGGATAACAATCTTCAGCACAACTTACCACATACACTGTTCCCTCTTATGAAGAACACATGAGCCAAACAAAAAAAATGATCCTGAGTTAGGAAAACAGCTGCTGAATGTTCCCCTCTCACTCCAGGAACAGACAAAGCAGGTGTATGTGTGGACTGCTAGCATACACTAAAAGGGAACAACTGCTTTAGACATTTATTCGTACACTTCAATTGACCTTGCTCTAATGGACCTAAAGTCATGGTTCAAAGTCTATCTACAGTTTCAATTTCGAACACCAGCAGTAAAACCTTTAAGATTAATACACAGCTATTTATATCTGTATTTAAAACTAAGTTTCTAAGTCTTGCCCCCTCCTCTGCCTCATATTTATTGTCATAATATGCCAGTATTGGGGTTCCTGGGTGGCTCTGTCATTAAGTGTCTGCCTATGGCTCAGGTCATGGTCCCGGGGTCCTGGGATCGAGCCCCCGCAGCGGGAAGCCTGCTTCTCCCTCTCCCGCTCCCTCTGCTTGTGTTCCTTCTCTCGTTATGTCTCTGTCAAATAAGTAAAATCTTTAAAAAAAAAAAATAGTATGCCAGTATTTTCTCTCATAAATAAAATCTTAAAAAAAAAGAAACATTGGTACAAATCAGTTAGCTAAACTACAGACTTCAAATTTCACCAGTTTCTCCATTAATGTCCTTTTTCTGTTCCAGATCCAATCTGGGATCTCATATTGCATTTAGTTGTTAATTCTCCTGAATCTCTAAACTGTTGACAGTCTCTTAGTCTTTACAGTTTCTTTTGTCTTTTGTGAACTTACTTAGTCTTTGTGACCTTGACACTTCTGAAAAAAATGGTCACTTATTTTGTAGAATGATCACTTTGGGTTTGTATGTTTCCTCATGATCAGAAAGATAAACAGATTGCATTTTTGGCAAGAGTAACACCACAGAAATGATGTTGTATCCTTCTAACAGCATATAACTGAGTTCATGATGTCCATGTCCTACTACAGGTCATGTTAACTTCAATCACTGGGTTAATACAGTATCTCCACTGCCAAGTTACTATTTTTGCTTTGCAACTAACAATTATCTTAGGAGAGATATTTTCAAACCATGTAAATATCCTGATTTTCCTCAAATTTCTATCCGCTAGCATTACAGGTAGATTTTGTCTGCAATAATTACTACAGTGCTGTGTGTCTGATGATTTTCTACTTCCTGCTTTTCATTCATTCACCGGACTTCTTCAGTAAGAGTTGTCCCTTCTTCCATATGTTTATTCGACTATATCCATTCAACATGGATACTTACTTTGTTCCATGCCTTAATATCCAATACTACCATTACTCATCTTGTTGCTCAAATTGTTCCAACTTTGGCCATTAGAAGCTCCTTCAAATTGGTTCCTGTGTCCTTTCAACAAGCCCCTAAACTTTTTTGAGCATTTCATTCATTTCAAGCACTACAGATGTTCCAGGCTCCCTGCTTCAGCTCTGGAGTCAACTATGTTTCAAAAAATATCCTCAGTCCTTTTAGCAAAGGACAGTGCTTTACCAAAGTTTCACTGTCAAACTAACAATCTAGAGAGCCACTGCTAATATCTGTCTTCTTACTACACTCATTAGCTGGAAATTATTAGCATCATCTTGGAGCATATTAGAGATGCAAATTCTTGGGCCCGATCCCAGACCTCCTTTAACCAGAATCTTTTGAGAGGCTGGCGCAGGCTATGTTTTAAGAGATTTGTCAAATCCCTCAGTGATATGAGGAATTCTTAATCTCAGGCAACAAACTGAGGGTTGCTGGAGTGGTGGGGGGGTGGGAGGGATGGGGTGGCTGCGTGATAGACATTGGGGAGGGTATGTGCTATGGTGAGCACTCTGAAGTGTGCAAGACTGATGAATCACAGATCTGTACCTCTGAAACAAATAATGCAATATATGTTAAGGAAAAAAAAAGAAGATAGCAAGAGGGGAAGAATGAAGGGAGGGAAATCGGAGGGGGAAATGAACCATGAGAGACGATGGACTGTGAAAAACAAACTGAGGGTTCTAGAGGGGAGGGGGGTGGGGGATGGGTTAGCCTAGTGATGGGTATTAAAGAGGGCACGTTCTGCGTGGAGCACAGGGCGTTATGCACAAACAATGAATCATGGAACACTACATCAAAAACTAATGATGTAATGTATGGTGATCAACAATAAAAAAATAAAAGAATTAACAACAAAAAGATTTGTCAAATGATTTTACGGCTTCACTATAAAGTTTGAGAAACACTGCTTTGAAGAAGTTTTCCTTCAATGTAGACCCTATGTTTAATAAAAAAAGAAAACTTACTCTAATAACTCATCTTGTATATAATAAATCATACTTTCACTGACACAACTAATAAAACTATAGGTGAACGCCTCATCTGTTCAAAGAGTCAGTACTTCCCTATTCTTACTATTTTCCTATAAAAATTTTTTGAAGTGGTTACAGTAGTTACAGATACTGTTATACTTTTATACAAAAAAGTTGTAAGTCAGCCTCCAGGATCAATTCCTGCCTACATATATGACTTAACAACCATACGCTGAAGCTGCAAAGATAAATCTCTTGCAGCACTGTCCTCTGAAGTCAGACTACCTGGGCCTGAGCAATTGTTGGTGAAATCATCTCTATGCCTTCATTTTCTTTACCACAAAAAGGAATAACACTACCTAGATAAGAGGCATTGTGAGGGTTAAAGAGATAACATGCTACATTTGCCACTATGAGGGCACAAAAGAAGCCCTCAAAAACTATTATTATTTGAATTACTAAATAACAGTGCCACTAGAGGTTTTATTTTTTGGAATGGGGAGAGCAAGTGGAAACTGTGCTAAAGGAAAGTTCTGCTGTTTCTTCACTAATAGATCAGAATAAAGGCAGACCCAGACAACTCTATTTATATAGTTAAAACAAAACTCTCAGAAATTAAAAAACCAATCTTTTAAATTTTTTACTTTTTGCAAAAAGGTTATTACATTTACATTATGTATACCTATAGTCAAGGGCTAAATGAGTATATTTAAAAAAAATTTGATCTGTTGAAATTATAGGTGAATTTTCTTCCTTTCTATTTTGATTATCAAAATCATGGACCAACTTCTTTAGTATTAGCAAAGAGGAAAGTCGCCCAATTAGTATTAACAGTTCCCATCTACTGAGTCCTTAAACTGTCCTATTTAATACTCCAAATAACCCTGTGACTCTCCACTTTGCAGATGAGAAAAGGAGCTCAGAGCAATACAGCAAACTGCCCAAGTCACAGAGTGACAGAACAGGAATTCAAACTCAGCTCTGACTCCAAACTCTATACTCATGACCAATGTTGAGGCCATCACCTTTATTCACAAAAAGCTTGATTTGCTGTGTAAAACTTAAAGTATGTTCACTATGTGGACTTAAGTCTTCTGGGACACAATAGTAGCCATAAGACGTTGAATACTAACAAAATTTTAACACAAATTTTTTTTTTTTAAGATTTTATTTATTTATTTGACAGAGAGAGAGACAGCGAGAAGAGGGAACACAAGCAGGGGGAGTGGGAGAGGGAGAAGCAGGTTCCCCGCTGAGCAGGGAGTCCGATGTGGGGCTCAATCCCAGGACCCTGGGATCATGACCTGAGCCGAAGGCTGACCCTCAACAACTGAGCCACCCAGGCGCCCCTTAACACAATTAAATTCCATATACAAAATGAGAAACAGAAAGCAGGTAAGGCTTCTCTGAACAAACTTCCCTTCAGGAAATTTAAGTGGCACTTCAGAGAAACGTGGATTTCCATGGTATACAGTTTAAAATAACTTCTTGGGCAAAAACAAATTACATACAAGACACAATACATTATTAAAATACCCCCAAATCCTCAAATCTTATTAGCTAAATTTGTAAGTTACTCGACTCTAGGGCCAGTATTTTCTCTATGCTGGTAAGGAAGATAAATGAAACAGAGCTTAAGTGAGTCACTCATCGTTATGTGATGAACAAGCAGTAAAAGTGGTAATCAAGTTGTGGACTCTGCTTCAACATAATAAAAATTACTGAGGAGAGGATCTCACTTAAAGTTTCCATAGCAAATGTCAGTTTTCAAACCGCTGTAATCCACACAGGCACTTCCAAGAACATTCTTAGTTCTTGTACCATGAAGTTCCTTTTTTCATTAAATGATTTTCCACTGGCCATGTATAGGCTAATCATGTGCTTTAAAAAGTGAAACTGATACAAATGGATAGATTCCATGGCCCTAATTCTTTTCCCCGCCCCCCCCCACAGCCCCAATTCATTAAAAAAAAAAAGAGACAAGTAAAGGATTTCTCATACAGATCCAAAATAAAATGTTCTAAAACCTAGAGACAGGTAAAACTGAAACAAAAGCAGTATGTAAAATTAGATTAAGAAAACTCCTGTACCTATGTACAAAGTCTAACAAGCACTACTGATAGAGTACTATACACTTTCTTGAAGGAAAAAGGGGTAAACTTTCACAACGGGTATGAAATGCAACTGAGAATATATATAGAATAAGTAAACAAAGTAATAATTGTAGGGTCTTACCAAAACTTCAAACTTAGCCCTTTTAGCACCATTAAGGCTAAAAAAGGTGGAGGGAGAGTACTATTTTATAAGGATAAAAACGAATAACGAGATCCTGTTAGGCACGCAGGTAAAGGGAGTAATCGCCACCTGCACTAGCCAATTTCCCGTTTATATTCTGAGCTTCTTGTCTCGAAGTCCAAATCAAACATTTATTCCCACCTTAATCTGTTTAATGTTTATAGGATTTGATTTCTCTTCTTTTACTCCAAAACAAAAATATGCCCCCAAACTGCTCCGTTTAAGGTTTTCTGCGGTAGGGAGGTGGGGGTGGGGAGGAATCATTTTGGAAAAATCTTTCCAAAGAAGATATCTGAGAAAATATTAGCACATGGAAAAGTTGTATATACATTTTATCTACTTACAAATTCTAGCAGGGTCTTAAACCGTCAACTGTCAACGTCAGGGAAGCCCTTCGGGTGTTCTTTCTGCTCCACGACGCGGGCTGCACCCCTCCTCGGACGCAGCCGAGCAGAATGTCGTCCCAGTCCCTGTCCACGTGATACGACCTCCGTGGGGAGGGGAGGAGCCCGCGGAATGCTGGGACTGGTAGTCGGCCCACCCCTCTTCCTTCCTAGTGCGCACCCCCCTCCCTCTACTCCCCATCCAGAGCCCGGGCGGGGGGCGTGGTGAGTACGCGCAACAGAACCGCCGGCGTCCAGTGCCCCTGCAGATCCACAGGAAGGCACGCACTTTTGCAAGACAACCACCAACTCTAGCACTTACAAATTTACAGGCTGGAACAACCCGTGGAACCAACTCAGTGAGGGGCACTACCCAGTAATAGCAAACACCAGTCAGACGTGACTTGAAACTCAGCCTCTACTTTTACTAGGTGTGTCCCCCTCAAACGAGTTGCTTAATCCAAACCTCAGTTTGCTTGCGTCAAATGGGAACAAGGCTCTTACATACCTCATAAGGTTATTGTGAGTAAACGTGCTGATTAATGAAGGTAAGGGTATCTGCTAAACGATAGTAGTAAATGATGAATAAAAAATAGCTCTTATTTTGATTAATTCTATAAATGTGAAGACTGAGAAAGGGCAAGGAATTTACCCTAGAACACATGATCGGTCATGGGCAATGAAGTAAGTCTAAAATTCCTGTTCCTGACCAACACCAACACAAAACAACACAGAAGAAATCCCTCTTAAAGCTCACTTTTCCTTTCCTCATTTTTTCCATAACATTTCTGACCAATACACTATTTTACTTACTTTGATTTTATCTGACTCCCATAGAATGTAAATTCCAAGGCAAGGAGGGTTGTATTTTGGTTGTATTCTTTCACTGCTATATCCTCAGCACATAGAACAGGGTTTGTCTAGTACATAGCAGAAGCTCAAACATTTATTTGGTTAATGATTCTTCATGTAGTGATGATTTTTGGTGCCTTCATCTTCTCATTCTTTCTGCAGAAATCACAGAATTTGGGAACACTCCTAGATGCTGCTTAATAATTGACTGCAATTTCTAATTCAACAAAGAATAAGTGGAAGAATATATCCCACTTTGTCGAATTTAACTTTTTAAAATTTCAGTATAACATTTCTAGCTAGACGCTTTCATTTGTATTAACAGTCTTTAAAATATTTTTCCTATCACTTGTGAGAATGGGGAATAAATGGAGTTAGCTACTATTTCTTTACTTTCTCTTAATATTTTAATTATCTTTAACTTATTAATAACAATGTTGCCTTTCTACTAAGATATAAAGTTCTTTCCCTACCTGACCAGAAATGTGAGTATGCACAAAGAATTGATAGATGCTTTCTAAGTAAATAAATGGATTTGTGCTTACCCTAAACAAACTCATGTACAAAAATTACTTTATTTTAAAATAAAATGTTTCCTTTAGAATAGCTGCTTTAGAAATCCACTGTCAACAACACTAGATTTCTAGACCTAGGGATAACAGCTAGGTATATAAATTGATGCCAGTTATTTAATCTGAATTATAATTTTTTGTGTGTATCTTTCCCCTAATAAATGGCAAATTCCCTAAGGGTAAAGAATACACATTAATTTAATCCATACATTTATCAAACATCTATGCTGTGGCAACACAGATGTTTGATAAATGTATGAATTAAATTCCTTGTTATAATCATTTCTTCTCTTACCTGTCTTCTCTTGTGATCCACTGAATTCCTCTATATATTTCAAATTCCTGAGGTAACTGTCTAACATCCAGAGCTCATGCCCCTTCTTGGTATTGGTGACCCAGCAAGTCCCTTCTACTATTGGCTATGAATCTACTGCCTCTAATGTCACCTCTTTTGGGCCACCCTTGTAGTTTGGAAAACATCTACAGCAGAAAATCGGGTTTGACAAGAGTTTAGCTTTACCTCACAGTTAGTAACGAAAGTTGTTATTTGTAAGGTTGCTAGGTGTGGGAGACACGTATATACACAAGAATATGTATTCTTATTACCTAAAGAGGGAAAATCCTAAGCAAATACATGTGTTAACGTTAAAGTTACCATGCGCCTCTGATTTTAAGATTCCTGAATTTTTTGGAAAGCCAAAGCCATTAGTTTCTTTCCTAAGCCTTTACAAGGATTTTGTATAACACAGTACTGATTATTCAGTAACATGAAGATCATCTTCTCTGATTGTTCAGTAATATACAGAACCTCTTGTCCTTTCTTTTTTTAATATGTCCCCAAACCTAAGTTTAAAAGTCTGTGTCCAAGTTTCTACATAGGAACTGTACTGGTGGGGCACGTGGGCAGTTCAGTCATTAAGCATCTGCCTTCAGCTCAGGTCATGATCCCAAAGTCCTGGGATCGAGCCCCGCATCGGGCTCCCTGCTCAGTGGGAAGCCTGCTTCTCCCTCTCCCGCTCCCCCTGCTTGTGTTCCCTCTCTCATCATGTCTCTCTCTGTCAAATAAATAAATAAAAAATCTTAAAAAAAAAATAAACTGTACTGGTAAATGTTTTAAAGAGGTACTTAAATATGCATTAATGTTCATAATACGAACTTTGTATATTAATACTATAGTTTTATATTCTGTAATAATTACACTATGAAACTTCTATTATGTTAATAATGAGCAATATAATAGGCACCTTATAGAGAAATCATTACTTAAATAAAATCAAAGCCTGGTATTACCAAGTATCAATCTTTTCAGTATTTTATCAGAGAAGAATTAAGTCCCACAAATTTCCCAAACACTGTATCATTTAACCCGAGCTGGCAAAGGAGAATACGCTTTTAATTTTCCCTTAAAATGAAAGATTAAAAAATTAGTAGCATCTCCTTTGTTACTCTTCCTCCAGTTTCTCTGGCTATGTTGTATATTATAAACAAAACTAAGCTCCTGACAGGCTAAAATCTGGGTGACTCTAAAGCATGTAATTGTGTCTGCGGCCAAATTTATGAACTATTAGTGAAAACAATACACCTGAAGATTTCATTAAATTGAAATTTTTGTCCAGTTTAAGCAAATGAGTCGCTGAAAAACATTCTAAGGTGATTTAAAATACCTGAAATAAACATCTTCAGAGTTTTCAGAATCATTCATTGTAATTGGTTCCCAAAATTACAATTTCTTAAATCTACTGACTAAATTCAATTCTAGAAAGCCCTTCAAGAAGACAAGCGTGGGGGCGCCTGGGTGGCTCAGTCCTTAAAGCGTCTGCCATGGGCTCAAGTCATGATCCCAGACTGCTGGGATCAAGCCCCATATAGGGCTCCCTACTCAGCGGGAAGCCTGCTTCTCCCTCTCCCACTCCCCCCTGCTTGTGTTCCCTCTCTCGCTGTGTCTCTGTCAAATAAATAAAATCTTAAAAAAAAAAAAAGTGTGTATGTTTGAGGTAAATATTAATCTTTCTCCCAAATATTAACCTTCTCCATGTTTAATCTGGCTAAATAACTGCAATTAACCACATCTGTAAATATGGTATAGAGAGGTGAAACAAATAGCTCTTACCCTATTTTCTTTTGTTTTTTAAAGATTTTATTTATTTATTCATGAGACAGGGGGGAGGGGCAGAGAGAGAGAAGCAGGCTCCCCAAGGAGCAGGGAGCCCGATGCGGAACAAACTCGATTCCAGGACCGTGGGGTCATGACCTGAGCCGAAGGCCAATGCTTAACCATCTGAGCCACCCAGGCGCCCTACCATGTTTTCTTACTCGGTAAATTAAAGGCAGGAAACCCTAAGTAAAATTTAGTAGATCAAATCATACCCAAAATCAAAATAATGGACCACAAGTTAAAATTACATTGCTCTTATTTAATCAAAGTATTCGCTTATTTCTCAAAGTCCGTAACACAGCCCTAATAAGGTTTCTGAACAGCGCTACTGGAATAGAGTTTTTATACGAAAGCCAGGAATAAGACTGCATAAATTCTGCAAATGTAAATCCACCCGTGTGTGTCTGTAGATACGATTTTGCACTCTCAACCGGCGATTTAAAAACTAAAACTGGCTGCCTTCATAAGGGGCTTAAAACTAAAAATTTTTCCAAGAAAAGATGGCACTTGCAGAAGTATCTTTAAACCATCACTCCTACTAGAAACACTTAGAAAGGCATGGCTAAGCTAGCAGTCGGTCAAAAAGGTTCCAGGAAAACTGCGCAACAGCCTGGGGGCGAGGACAGAAACTTCTCCACCCAACTTTGGCTCGGCCTTTTCAAGAGCCTCGGAACCGGGGGCCAGGACCGGCGCCTCCTGCGTCCGGGCAACAGTTGCCACGAGCAGCTGGGTTTAGAAAAGGCAGTCTGCCTAGCCAGTTGTCCCTTCTCCGTCGTCCCCTCCCTCCCTCCTTCCCCCAAGGCCAAGGACAGCGACGTCGTCCTCCCTCTTCTCCTCCTCTTTGGTGCCTTCAGCCAAGAGGCGGGAGTGACCCGCAACAGCTGACCCGGCAGAGGCACTGCCTCTCCCACAGCCCTCAGGACACACCATGGGCCCAGAGGCCGGTTTGCAGCACAGCAGCGACGACGCAGGCGGTGGCCCCGGCGACTCTCAACTGCCTCCCTGACCGCCACGACCACCGCCCAATACCCCGAAGAGTCGTCGCCACCAACGGCAAGAGAATCTAAGGACCCCAAAACCACCCTCGCGATCGACTCAAGCTACGTCAACAACTATGGCGGGGGACGGGCGGCGGGCGGAGCCGGGGAGGGAAGGATGGGGGATGTACGTCACACCCCGGGCCCCCATACGGGAGGGAAAGCTCCGGCTCGCCCCTCAAAATGGCGGCGGCAGTGACGCGCCTGCGTACGGAACTCCTTCGCCGTCGCGTCACGGCCGGCGGGAAGTGAGGTTCTCAGAAAAGCCGCCAGAAGTGTACGGCGACTTCGAGCCCCGAGTGGCCAAAGAAAAGTCCCCGGCGAGAAGACGAGTCCCGCTAGAAGAGTTCCGGCCTGATTCTGCGAAAGAGGAAGTGAGAGAAAGCGCCTACTACCTTCGGTCTCGGCAGCGGAGGCAGCCGCGACTCCAGGGGGCCGAGGAGATGAACACACGAAGGACTACCCGCCTGCAGCAGCAGCAACAGCAGCAGTCACACCAGTCCCTGCTCCACCCGTCTCCGGTTACGACCAGGAGAGGGTTACGGGACTCTCATTCCTCTGAAGGTGAGGCCGCCGGAGGTAACAGTCTCAGCTGTGAGCCGGAAAACGAGCGCAGCGCGCGGGCGCAAGCGGAGTGTGTGCGCGTGCCGGGCGGGCGTGCGTCCCCGCGCAGCTCATCCCCGCCCAGCTCATCCCCGCCCGGGCTCGGGTGGCTCGGCGGCGCGGATGGACTGGCGCCCCCACGCGGGGTCCGCCTCAACCCGAGGCGGGAGGGTTGGAAAGGCGGTCTGGCGGAGCGACCTGAGCCGGGTGCTCTGCGCATCCCTGGGCATCGACCTCAGGGGCTCCGAATTGCCACTTTCTCAGGCCTTCACGGGGAGGGGGGTGGCGAGTTGGGTGCTGGCGGGACAGGGAAACACTTCAGGCTCGGTTTCATTTCGGTTCCCTCTGTCCTACGGATGTTGCTACCAAAGCCACTTCCATTTCCTCTAACTCTCAGAGGCCAGAAGCCCCCGGCTGAGAGTTATGGTTCCGATGTAACCTTCCAGTCCTTTTCCATAGCCACCCTTGTCGGGGGGAGAGGGAGGGGAAATTTGGTGAGTGGGCGTTTCGAGAGAGAGCTTCGTTGGTGAGTTGACTGGAGACCCCACCCAAATACACTGAGGTGGGGTAAGGCAGGTATCCTGAGCTTGAGGATCCCTAATGCCTGATAAACTTGAGCTCTGTCTCAAGTATGGTGGACTCTGTAAAACTTCGCCACGTTCGGGGCCCTCGATGTGATCTCATTGGTTAAGTAGCTCGACAAAACGAGATTTTTAATTAGTTTTCCACTAAATGGGTCCGAGAGGATACTGGCAAGGCGAGTGTATAGTTTTAGGTAGGTCACAGGTGAAGCAACTCCCTTAAGCCATCCTCTCCCACCCTCCTCCTTCTCCCCCAGCTAACACTGAGTCACAGGTGAAGTTTCGTGTTAGCCCCACGTAAGGCACCTGTGAGCTAAAAATCCGGGGGTTTTAATCACAATGGGATTACATAGTTAATGGTAGCCCATTGATAGATATGGAGAGGTGGATTTTCAGCTCAGAGCAGAGTTAATAAGCAACGCTTGTACCTGACACATGAAGTGCTGACACATTTGAAGATGAGTTGATTTTGAAAACTCTATGTTAAAGGGATGTAAGTTGCTATTGGGTGTAGCTACTCAAGAGAGTTTAGCCCACTTAGTTTTATCTCTCTTTTAAGATTAGAAGCTTCCTGAAGACAAAGATCCCATCATCTTTGAAGTTAGGTTAATTTTATCTCCTTCTATATCTGAAGACCTCTTTGCACATGGTAGGCAATAAATAGGTTACATTATATTGACTCTGCCACAGAGCCTAGTGCAGTTATATACGCTAACTTTTTTTTAATACATAAAGGGTTTATTTCTGTTTTAGTAAATCTATAAGGTTCTAAACATTTTTCACACTTCTCCATTCTTCCACATCATTTCTGAAACTGTGGCCCATCTTTTAAATTTCTAAAGTAATATACTCATTGTAAACCATCCAAAGTGAGTTTATTTTTTATATAGCTTTGAGAAGTTATACCCAAATTCCTAAATTTTGGTAGATCTAATTACACATTTCTAAAGAAATGAATTACTTGCATTTCTGCTTATATATTGCTGTTAAGGTGCATAATCTGTACCCACGTCATATATTCTGAATTTTGACAAAAGTCATGTCTGTTCTTTAGAGGACGAACCATCTTCACAAACTGTTTTAAGCCAAACAGTCCCAAAGAAAACTATCCAGAGAACACAAGAAACTCCGGGTAAGAAAAGTGATTTTGTTTTTTGCCTTATCTGCCAACTTTTTTTTATGTACACATGGTAGCCTGGTTCATCAAGGGTCCCAAATCATAACTTACTCGGCGGTTCGGTGAATCTTCTCTGTAGATTGTTTATTGGATTAAGCCATATAGGCATATGTCAAGAAAAGATGGGATGGATACTTGAGTAACTACTAATTACCTGCCACTTTGTGTATCGTCATTCATTCACATAACTCTGCAGGATCAATGTAGCGATTTTATAGGTGAGGAAACTGGAGCTCAGAGAAGCTAAGACTCTTCCCTATGATTACATGATATATGATGGAACCAAAATTCATACCCAGGTTTGTCTTCTCCAAAGCCTTTTCATTTTCCCTAAGCACCTCATTGTCACTCTCTTGTGTAATAATTAGCTACTCAGTGAAGTTCGTTAAGTGTGGTGTGCATGATTATGTCACACTACTTTCCATTTAAAATGGATTAAGTGGGGGGCACCTGGCTGGCTCAGTCAGTAAAGCATGGGACTCTTGATCTCAGGGTCATGAATTCACGCCCCATTTTGGGCATGGTGCCTCCTTAAAAAAATAAATAAAATAAAATGGATTAAGTAGTCTAGATAGTAAAATCATGACATGATATGGTCAGTGTTTCATCAAATCTAAAATGTCATCAGTTGTAAGATCTACCATCATTTTTTTATGTACCACCTAGAAAGAAGAAATACTGCCAATTAAACTATAATATGCCATAGATGGTATGATGCATCCCAATTTCAGAGATGTTAAAGTGTAGAAATATTTGTATCTTAGTATCAATGTAACATAGAAGTAGGCTACATTGATAGTCTACTTGAGTTTTAAAAACCATTTAAATTATTTTGAAAAGCAGGGGAAAGGATTTAGTTCAGTTATTAATGCTTAGTATCCTTTTAGTTTTTAGTTCTATTTATTTTCAGTTTGCTTTTTTTGATATTAGGAAAGTCCCACAACTGTAAATAATCGTAACTATGAAACTGACCATCCCTG
The DNA here is from genome assembly GCF_037043125.1 of Eumetopias jubatus. Classification (NCBI taxonomy): domain Eukaryota; kingdom Metazoa; phylum Chordata; class Mammalia; order Carnivora; family Otariidae; genus Eumetopias; species Eumetopias jubatus. Next base: position 40,720,513 of record NW_028274818.1, read on the forward strand.
GCTTTTTTTTTTTTTAATAACATATCTTGACTTGTTTCCTTATCCATTGCTTCTGATAAGATTATGCTTTGGGGTGCCTGGGTGTCTCAGTCATTTGAGCGTCAGACTCTTGATTTCAGCTCAAGTCATGATCTCAGGGTCCTGGGATCGAGCCCCACATTGGGCTCGCTGCTTGAGACTCTCTCCCTCTGCTCCTCCTCCTATGCATGCACGTGCGCACACACTCTCTCTCTAACTCAAATAAATCTTAAAAAAAAAAAAATTATGCTTTATAATTTGACCTATTCTGTTCTCAATTTAGAATAAAGTTCAAGTTTAGTTCCAAATAAACATACCCTTTATATTTGATGCCTATATTACTGTGTTAAGATTATAAACTCTCTTCGGGGCGCCTGAGTGGCTCAGTCGTTAAGCGTCTGCCTTTGGCTCAGGTCATGATCCCAGGGTCCTGGGATCGAGGCCCGCATTAGGCTCCATGCTCAGCGGGAAGCCTGCATCTCCCTCTCCCACTCCCTCTGCTTGTGTTCCCTGTCTCGCTGTCTCTCTCACTGTCAAAAAAAAAAAGGGTTATAAACTCTCTTAGAAAAATACTTTGAAGGGCGCCTGGATGGCTCAGTCAAGCATCCGACTTGGTTTTACCATGGGTCATGATCTCTTGGGTGATAAGATTGAGCCCCAAATAGGGCTCCCTGCTCAGTGGGGAATCTGCTTAAAGATTCTCTCCTTCTGTCCCTTCCCTCACTTGCACGCATGGTCTCTCTCTCTCAGATAAATAAATCTTTAAAAAATAAAGACCTAAACCAAGGGGCCACCTTCTAAAACAACCTAATAAAGACAACTACATCATTTGTCATCCTGTTTTTGTAAGTCATGTTAAACGTTGATTATATTAGCTTAGAAGACGGATACAGTTTGAACTCTTCTTATTGTTAGAAGTCCCAGAACTGAATTGTTTTCACATTAAAATAGCTGTTGGGTTGTTCATCCGGTTCAGTCCATGTATACTTACATGACTGTTCTGCGATCAGATTCATTCTTTACTGGAAATCATGAAGCTAATTTTACAACATGAAATTATATTAGGAGAATTTCATTTATTTTTCCTACAGTTAAATAGATATTTTTGTTCTAATAGTTGTGGTTCCTAGCTAAATAATCATGGATAATTATTTTTTAATGCCTACTATTTTATCACAAACATTTGATTCTTTGGCTGCTGAACATTTGATTCTTTGGAGCATTCATTCATTCTCCAGATATTTATCGAGCACCTACTTTATGCCAGTCCCCACACTAGATGCTGGGTGTGCGGTGGTGAGCAAAAGCAGGCAAGGGACAAAGATTGCTACAGAAGAAGGATACTTGCTATTTTATTCTCTAATACCTCTCTTTGGTACTCTTTCTCCTTCAAGTATCTTATATAAGGCGAGCATACAGGAAATGCTTCTTAAAAGATGGAACTGAAATAGTAATTGATGCCTATAGATTAAGTTGAGCTTTAGGTTTAACTAAATCTGAAAAGGGTGGGAATGCAGAAGAGGAAAAGAAGGAAGTTGTAATGATGGGATTATGAACATGTACAAGATTTATTTTTAAAGGTAATTCTTTAAGTTTTAAATACCTGATGTGTGAAGTACTAGCAACTAAGGTAGATATTTCATAAAATCTGAGAGCTGAAAGATTTAGGGAAGTCATCTGCTCAAAGTTTCTATCAGTGCAGGTATCCCTTTGTCAACATCCATTCATATAGTGCCTGATCATTTTCACTGAAATGGAAATCATTCCCTCACTATCTGTTTTGTTTTGGAGACAACAATAATTTATTTGTTTATTGTTTACTTGTTTATTTGTTCATTTCATATTTTTTTTAAATGTTTTCCTATATTAGTGGTGAGTGAAGATCCTATAATCAGCCTGCGTAGACCCCCTCTAAGAAGTCCAAGATCTGGTAAGAGATTATTTTGTCTGTTGGTTTAACTGTTTTATAAATATAGTTTTATTTTTAAATAGGTTAGCACGTGTATTCATATGGTTCAGAATTTAAAAGTTATTATAAATATACAATGAAAAATCTCCCTGCCCTCTCTGTCCTTTACGCACTCAGTCTCCTCATCAGAGGCAACCAATGTTTTCAGTTTCTTAGGTATTTTTTTAGAGATATTTTATGGAGATACAAGGAAACTCATGTATAAATATTTTCCTCCCTTCTTAACACAAATGTTAGCCCAATAAACACTCTTTTCTGCACCTTCCTAATTGTGTTTATTTCTATTTAATATATTAACACATCTTTCCATATACATATATAAAGGGCTTTCTTATTCTTTTTAAGAGGTTGTTCTTAATATGTTGCTATGATATTTTTTGTTAGCATGATGATTTTAAACTAGGATCAGGGACTTTTTATTTTTCCCAGCATAATGCTACTAAAAAAAAACAAGACTGAGGCTTTAATAGCTCAGGGCTATAAAATTTTTCTGCCTCATTTATATTTCTTTTTGACTAAAACCTCTAAGAAATGTTGCCCTTAAGTTGATTTCTTGACTATAAAAGAAAACTAGTAAAGTCATTCCAAGCAGTCTACTCTTGCTTCATTTTCAGAGTTTATTAGGGTACTTTCTCATGGAAACTAAAAAAGAACCTTATTTATCTTCACATTAGGTTTCTACTCCTCAGTCCTTTTCTTTAAGAAAGAATTAGGATGGTTTTTTTTGATGGATGGCTAACTGTTATTTTAAGTATTATAATGATAAAGATCTGTTAAGGTTTTGATGATGAACTTGTGGTAAAGAACCATATGATGCATTTCCTTTTAAGCTCTAATCATTTTCTTGCTATCTCTCTTGCAGATTCGGCATACAAAACAAATGGAAATACTAAAATGAGTGAATTAGGTTTGTTTATCTCTAATTCTTATAGGTTCTTTTTGAGGATTTTCATTACCAGAATACAGGAATATACACATTTAGTCGTGAGCTTGAGAATATTACTTTGTTCATTATCTCAGCTTGTGGGACACTGTCCCTATGGCCATGATCTTTCTTAATCACCCTGGTTTTTATTCTATCTGAAATTATGTCTTTTGTCATATTAATTTAAATTCGTATATGAACGTGTAATAACAAATACATTTTAATTTTTATTAATTAGACTTTGTTAAATTCACACTGCTGAGAGAAAAGGGGATCTCAACTTACATGCTCACATTTTTTCTTGATTTAGAAAGTAAATTCTAGATGTTTTTCATAGTAAGTTCAGTGTCCTTTGCCATGTTTGTTGAATTGGTTTAAATGCTTTTCCAGTGTTTGCCTTGGTGTAGGACATAAGATACCAAGAGTGAACCTACATTGATTGTGGTTGGACTTAGTTTTAAGTTACAGTATTTTTCTAAGTTTAGAGATGAGTCAAAAGGAAGGACGCTTCCTTTTTTTTAATAACTTGTTGCAACTTCTTTGAAATTCATCTTTCACTTAAGTTCAGGCTGATTTCTTAGAGACTTCAGGATTTAGTGTCTGGGTACTGAAAATGTTCCTTGCAGTATGCAACTCATGTGTACTCATACCCACCAGAGTTTCTCAAGTGTTCTATTTAAAAACTTAAAAAAAAGTTTTTAAGTTACAGTCTCTTAATTGGGATAGAAGTTGGAGCTGAATTAATCCAGTACTTTTACTTTCTATTGTAGATTTAGAAATTATTTTTGTAAGTACTTTATAATAAGAACTAACTTTTTAAAAACTGCTTTCCAGTTTAAAGAAAAATTTCTACAGGATTAATAGAGAATGGCATCCTCTCATTCTTTTTTATAGTAATGTTAGTACCTTCTTAGAGTATTAAAAGTGACTATTCATGGAGCTTGAGTATTATTGATATCCCCAAACTATTCTTTACACTCTCCTTCCTGCTACCCCATTCTGACTCTTCGCGAAAGCGTGATTGGCACTGAATAATCTTACAGGTACCGCTCTTAAAGGTGTCTGTATGGGGAGTTGGCCTCTGAGTAAAATCTGACCTGCAATCCTGTTTTTATACAGCCTGTGAGCTAAGAAAAGAGACCTCGTGTGGCTGGCAAAGTCTCAAATATTTACTATTTGGCCCTGTATAGAAAAAGTTTACCAGTCCCTGGTTTATACCAGTGGCAGGAATAAAGACCACAAATTACTCAAAGTGACATTTGTTTGTTCTAAGAGTAAATTCAGAGAGTTACATACTTACCTGGACATATTTATCATAGCACTCCATATTAGCCTGTATGGACAGCACAAGAAGAAAGGAGGCAAAATGACTCCTACATTCTATCTAGTCTTCTCTTTGAAAAAGCACCAGAATCTCATTTACGAAATCTTCTTATCTTTGTCCCCAGACAAGAGCAAAAAATAAGCAAAGTTTTATTTCCTTGAATATCCTTCACTTCTCACAGCAACACTCAATAAGTCTCTTGGAATAGAGACTCTATAATAAAGATATACTTGGAACTTTGTATTTTCCTTAAATTCTGTAACCAGGCAAAAGAAAGTGATACAATTAGTGGTTGGTTTCCACCAGGAGAGATGGTCTTAAGTGATCTATTCTTACGACAGACAAGTTCCTAGGACTTCTGAAAGTACCTTTTTCTAATTGGTTGAGATTATTGGAACAGCAGTACCTCCTTCACAGCTCCTTTAATTATTGCCGTGTGGCTATTAAGTGCTACAGCTTTTATAATTATTTTTTCCTCTTGAACCCACTTTATTTGGAATCAGGGTGGGGAGGGCTCCAGGCCCGCTGGGCCCGCAGCAGTGCTCGCACCTGGCTGATCCGCCAGTCGACACTGGAGCCCACCGTGCCACTCAAGGCAGTGTACTGCTCCACACTGTGTCTGTAGTACCACGGGCAGCTTGTGTCACCCACGAACAGGGGGCTGATGGCGCGTAGCTCCTTCAGCGATAACTGGTTGAGGGCAACCCCCTTGGTCTTGGCCATGAGCACTGCCTTCTTGGAGATCTTGTCCTGGTGGAATGGCATCCCTTTGCGGACCAGGTAGTAGGTGAGGTCAGTGGCCAGAATGTCCGGACTAAGACCTGTGCTGTGTTCTCACAGTGAATCTGGGGGACACTAGTGGGGGGGGAGGGGAATGGTGAGTCCTGGGGACCCTGGGTGGTGAAGCTGCCAGCCCCAGGCCCAAGCTCTATCCCCCTCAGCCAGGTTGTCCCCAGCTGTGGGCGGATGTACTCTGACCCAGCCTATTCTCTCTGCTTTGCCCCAGCTTTATAATATTTTAACTTTTTTTAAAAATTAAGGGTATTACTGCTCCAAATAAAAGTTTAATTTCTCAAAGTTTCTGCATAACCATAGGGAAGAATAATACCTTTTTAAAAAACAAGTGTTTTAACCTTCTACATGTAGAAGCAAAGGAGTTTAAAATAAAGGAAGATGAATACAAAAGAGGGAAATGAAATTAAAACTTCCGCATAGTCCTAGATGCTGCTGATTCATCATCAGATTGTATTTAAATATTTATACATTCTTTGCGGCTTAGGTTAAAAAGATGAAACTGGAAAGTTTAAAACCTTGCATAAAACCTAATTATTAAGCACTAATTTCACACTATTTTCTTGAGTGGTTAAGTAATGTTGTCATGGTATGAGAAATATTATATTAACAAAGCCTTAACTTAAAAATCTTTATTCTGTGATATAAAAACTTATTCATTTATTATATATATATAAATCGATCAGTGGCCTAAATGCTAGAACCATAAAGAACTACGACTTTTTTTTTTCTAGCTCTTACAGTACATGATCTAATGGAAAAGAAAAACAAGTTAGAAAAATTGTTGTAATGTTCTAAGTGTTGAAATGGTGGTACGTGTATGCGATAGGCTGGAGGAGAAGTGCCCCACACTGCAGGAGAGGTTGGGAAGGTTTCATGGAGGAAATGGCATTTGACCTGAATTTTGAAGATGAGTAGCAAGCAGAATGGGGAAAGAGATTTGCAGGTACTTGTAAATGTCTTGTAATAGACATCACTATCTTCAGAGTCTGTGCAGTATGAGAAATTAAACTCTTTTGCATTAGAGTCAACAGTCTCTGATTAGCTGTGACTCTGAGATATGTTAAATAACTTTTAGGATGACTTTCTAATAGTAGACTTGGAATTCTTGACCTTCATTTACTAAAATGAAAATCATGTTTTAAAAAAATTGTAAATATAGGCAAGACAATGGGTAGACTGATACAGTGATGTTTATTATAAAATCAAATAAACCTATAGGATTTATTATTATTTAGAACATCTAATTCATATCATTGGACTATGCATAGGCACAATGATATTAGTGATATCAAGACAACCTTGTTTAACAAGTTACTGTTCGTGTCTTGAATACTATTGATAAATATTGTTAGAAAAATTCTAAAGAAAGGACTTTTAAAGACTAGAATCAAAGTTTTAAAAGTGTTCAAAAATAGGTAAAATCCATGAAATAGGGAATACTTCAAATATAATGGTATAAAAAATAAATAGGGAGCTCCCGTATATAAGTTGGTTAAAAAAATAATTCTTAAATTCTCCCCCAGGCTAATTAGACAATACATATATAAAGAAGACAAAAGATATTGAATTTTAGGCAACCTTTATATGAGGGATTGATTATTAGGTGAATTGGCTCTGAACAAATTGACCTGGAGTTTAAAAAGTATGCAGAAATAAATTAGGATCAAAAAGAGAGGGTAACTACACTATTCATTTTTTTTTTTTACTGATAGCTCAATGAAGGAATATATAGATTCTAAAATCAATTTGGCCTTAAATTTTGCTATACCAAGTAATTTTTAAATTATATAAAACATAATGCCCTAATATAAATGTGACTTTAGCAAAGCTGCTGTTGTAAATGAGTTACCCTTAGAAGTTGTTGTTTGTTGGAACCTCAGAAGAGTTCAGCCCCTCTGTCTTTTCTTCATCAATTTATTCAAAAAATTATTGAGACAGATTTCTGGTTTCCCTCCCATTCCACATGTAAGAAGCTTGGAAGTCACCACGCCAACCTAACAGCAAATAAACACAACTGAAAAATCAAAAGCTCTTTTTGGATCTGTGAGAAAGGAGAGAACACAGGGCAAATGCCTGCCTCCCAGAGTAGAGAGACAAATACAGGATATCATGGCTTCTCAAGAGCTGACTCAAAAGTGGAGACTTTTGCAGGTACCAGTTCTGGGGTAGAAAAACCTGAGCTGTAACTGATGAATTGCCGGAGGCTCCATGTGGAGAAGTCTGAGAGTGAAAAATGCCAACGGGACCCAGTCTCATGGGGCCCTCACTATACTGTGAGATTTACCTCCAGGAGCTCAACCAAATCCCCATGGTGTATATATCAGAGAAAAATGCCCTCATGCTTTCGCAGGGAGAGGGGGGGAAAGGAATCATTTTGAAATATGTCAGAGCACTTTGTTCTTAATAAGGCCTGCCTTCAGGGCAATCTAGTTAACCAGAGCCTGACCTACTGGAGTATTATCAGAGCCCAACTGAGCTAGGAGAAGGAAAATTCCCTACTCTGGGCCACTCTAGACATCCTGTGCCATCTAAGGACGAAAGAAAAATATTGAGAACCACTTTTGAAGTTCACAGTTCAGAGGCATAAAGTCACTGAAAGAAAGAATTATAGGACAATGGAGCCCTTTCCCTCCCCTGACACCTCATCAGCACATTACTAAAGGCCTGTTTACAGCAGTTCTTTTTACCTAGTACATCGTGTTCAACCATCAGGACATAATCTTGAGATTAAGATTTGGTATCAAGAGGCAGCGTTCCTGATTTCAGCTCAGGTCATAATCTCAGGGTCGTGAGATGGAGGAGCCCTGTGTCAGGCTCTGCACTGGGCATGGAGCCTGCTTAAGATTCTCTCTCTGCCCCTCACATGTGCGTGTGAACGCATTTGTTCTCTCTCAAAAGAAAAAGATGTACCAAAAGGCAAAAAACAATTTGAAGAGACAGCTAACATCAGAACCAGATATGGCAGGAATGTTGGAGTTACAAAACCAGAAATTTAAAACAACTATGATTAATATCTTAGAGATTCTAACGGATAAAGTAGACAGCATGCACAAACAGATGGGACAATATAAACAGAAATGAAATCCTAAGAATCAGAAAGAAATGCTAGAGATTAAAAATAAAAACAAAAACAAACACTCTGATAGAAATGAAGCCTGCCTTTGATGGACATACTAGATTGGACATGGCTGAGGAAAAAAATTTCTGTGCTAGAGGGCATATCAATAGAATTCTCAAATGATAATGTGATCTGATAGAGGTGTTAACTAAGGCTGTGGTGGTGGTAATGCAATATATAAATTATCAAGTCAGCATGTTATATACAAACTTACACAATGTTGTGTGTCAGTTATACCTTAATTTTAAAAACTAGAATTCTCAGCCAAAAGGAAGGAGAAACAAGGACTGAAAAAAACAACATCCAAGGACTATACAGCTATAAAATGTGTAACACACATAATCGGAGTGCCAAAAGAAGAAAAAAGGAACAGAAGAAATACTTGAAACAATAGTGATTAAGAATTTCCCCAAGTTAATGTCAGACACCAAATCACAGATTCAGGAAGCTCAGAGAACACCAAGCAGAATAAATGCCAAAAAAATACACGTGGGTGTTTATCATTTTCAAACTACAGAAAATCAAAGATAAAACCTGAAAGAAGCTAGAGGAAGAAAACACCTGACCTATAAAGGAACAAAGATAAGAATTACATCCAACTTTTCTTCAGAAACCATACAAGCAAAAAAGAGTGGAGTGAATGATTTTAAGTGTTGAGATTTAAAAAAAAAAATGACCAAGCTAGAATTCTGTACCTTGCAAAATTATCTTTCAAAGGTAAAGCCTTTACCCAGGCTAACCAAGGAAAAAAGAAAAAAGAGAAACTAAGAAAAAAATGACACAAATTACTATAGATAGAAGCAGAGGAAATACTTCCCAACTCATTCTGTGGGGCCAGCATTCCCCTAATACCAAAACCAGACAAATACAAGAAAACAAAACTACAGATCAATATCTCATGAACATAGATGCAACAACAGTCTTCCACAAAATACTAGCAAAATGAATCCAAACTACAAAACGAATCAGGGGCACCCGGCTGGCGCACTCAGTAGAGCATGGGATTCTTGATCTAGGGATTGTGAATCCGAGCTCCACATTGGGTGTAAAGATTACTTAAAATTTTTTTTTAAATCTTAAAAAAAGAAAGGCACACTAGAACCAAGTAGGATTTGTCCCAGGTACGCAAGGCTGGTTCAACATTTGAAAATCTATCACATCAACAAACTAAAAAAGAAAAGTCACATGATCATGTTGATAGATGCAGAAAAAGCATGTGACAGAATCCAACACCCATTCATGATAAAAACTCTATCAGTAAACTAGGAATAGAGGGGATCTTTCTCAACTTTATAAGACTACAAAAAATCTTACAGCTAACCTCATAATGGTGAGAAACTGGGAGCTTTTGTATTAGTATTAGTGCTAAAAAGAAATAGCTATCAAGCTATGAAAAGACATAAAGGAACCTGAATGCACATTTAGGCAGAGATGGCCCTGCTTACCATTCCTTACCAACATTGTGCTGGAAGTTCTAGCTAATGCCGTTAAGACAAAAGGAGACAAAAGGTATACAGGTTGGGAAGAAAAAAACTGTCTTTTTTCACTGGTAACATGATCATCAATGTAGAAATCTAAAAGAATGGACAAAAAATAGGAACTGATAAGCAATTATAGCAAGGTTATGGGATGCAAGTTTAATACACCAAAGCTAATCACTGTTGTACATACCAGCAATGAATAGGAGAAATTTGAAATAAAAAACAATACAATTTACAATAGCATCCCTTCCCCAAATGAAATACTGAGGTATAAATCTAAGAAGTTATGTACAAAATCTATCTGAGAAAAACTACAAAATTAATGAATAAAATCAAAGAATTTACTTAAAGGGAGGTTCCACATTCATGGATAAGATGACTCTGTTGTCAAGGTGTCAGTTCTTTTCAACTTAATCTATAGATTCAGTGCATTCCCAATGAAAATCCCAACAACTTATTTTGCGGATATTAAAAAATGATTAAGTTTATATAGAGAGTTGAAAGATCCAGAATAGCCAAGACAGTATTGAAGAACAAAGTAGAAGGGCTCAACCTCCAGTAATCGAGACAGTGTGGTGTTGGTAAAACAGTAGACAAATAGATCAATAGAATAGAATAGAGAACCCATAAATAGACCACGTGTAGTCAACTGATCTTTGACAGAGGAGTGAAGGCAATACAATAGAGGCAAAGAGAGTCTTTATTAAAGAGTGCTGGAACAACTGGATCTACATGTAAAAAAATGAATGTAGACACAGACCTTAAACTCTTTGCAAAAATTAAAATGTATCACAGACTTAAATATAAATTTTAAAGAACTAGAAAACAACTGGAAGATACCAGGAGAAAACCTAGAGGACTTTGGATGTGGTAATGACTCTTTAGATATAAACCAAAAACACAACCCATGGAAGAATTGGTAAGCTGAACTTCACTAAAGTTAAAAACTTCTCTGCAAAAGACAATGACAAGAGAATAACACAAGCCACAGACTGAGAGCAAATACTTGCAAATGACACATCTTATAAAGGGCAGTTATCCAAAATATACAAAAAACTCTTAGAACTCAACAATAAGAAAACAACCTGATTGAAAAATGAGCCATACAAAAAAACCTGCACACACATTAATAGCGGCTTTATTCATAATTGCCAAAGCTTGGAAGCAACCAACATGTCTTTCGGTAAGTGAATGGATAAATAAACTGGCACATCCAGACAACGGAGGAGTATTCAGTGCTAAAAAGAAAGGAGCTATCAAGCCATGAAAAGACACGCAGGAACCTATATGACATTCTGGAAAAGGCAAACCTATTGAGAGTAGAAAGATTAATGGTCATCGAGGATTTGGCGGTGGCGGTGGCGGTGGCAGTGGCGGTAGGGGAAGGATGAATAGGATAGAGCACAGAGGATTTTTTAGGGCATAAAAATTCTCTGTGTGATACCATAATGATGGGTACATGTCACTATACATTTGTCTAAACACAGAATGTGCAACACCAAGAGTGAATTGTAATGTAAATTAGGGTCTTTGGGTGATTGATGTGTAAATATAGATCCATCAATGACACCACTTTTCAACAAACAGAACACTGGTGGGGGATGTTGATAATGGAGGAGTCTATGCATGTGTAGGCCAGGGACCGTATAGGAAATCTATCTGCCTTCCCCTCAATTTTGCTGTGAATTTAAACTGCTCTTTAAAAAGAATTAATTTAAAAAGTAATTATGCCATTATAAATGAGATTGATGCAGTGGTAGATGGGTAGTAGACTAGAAATCAGAAGGGCTTGTGTTCAGGTCCTTTTTTTATTTGTTCAGACACCCTTAGAAAAATCACTTAATATCAACGAGCCTTATCCAGGAGAGTATTCCCTTATGACGTTATGGGAATCAGATTGCAGACATGATGGTTTTTTCTGAAAACTAGCAGCATGCAAATATCAAGGGCTTAACTATTATTAAGATAACGACTTAAGGCATAACCATTGATTCTTCTTTTTTTTAAAGATTTTATTTATTCATTTGAGACACAGAGATAGAGCATGAGCAGGGGGAGAGGCAGAGGAGAAGCAGGCTCCCAGCTAGGTCAGGAACCCCATGTGGGGCTCCATCCCATGACCCTGGGAGAATGACCTGAGCTGAAGGCAGACATTTAACCATCTGAGCCACCCAGGCACCCCGTAACCATTGATTCTTAAGAAAACATCTTTTGTTTGCGTGCTATGGGATTAGTTATATGAATAAAGAATGTAAACTGCTGTACAAAAGACAAGTACAATAATAGTTACATGCTTAGAAAACTCCAAAAGGGGAATGATATCTTTTTGTATGAATGGAAATATTTATGAAAAAGTTTTAAGAGAATAGCACTAAGGCAAGTTTGACTTTCCATTTTTCTGCTTGGAAAAGAAAATTGAAAAGACAGTCTCCCTAAAGATCCTAAATTAAAATGCAATATAATATACCAGATTCTAGCTTTTTAAAAGTACAGAGTATGTGTAGTTAATGGTTAGTTTTTTTCTTATACCAAAAATACTGGCAAATATATTTCACATGTTGATTTACACTTGCCACTATTATAGTAGGAGTAGTTTGACCAGTGTTATATTAATATAATTAAACTGATCTGAAGAAAAGATTCCCAAATTCACCATATAATGTGTTGGCCCTTGCCTTCCACAGTGGTTTTCCCTTTTTGAAAAGCAAATAGGGATTAAAATCATTAGAAGGAAAAGCTAAAAAGAAACAGATTTCACAATGAATCATGGAACACTACATCAAAAGCTAATGAAATGATGTAATGTATGGTGATTAACATAACAATAAAAAATAAAAAAACAGATTTCAGCTTTGTGAGCAGTCTATTTCATGCTACTTCTCAAATGATCACTCAGCAATGTTTTAGCCCAATTATGCAATGCCACATTTGGGTTTATCTCCCTTTAATAAAAATCTTTCAGAATAGCCCTACATTTAAAATTTGTTTGATACATTTTCTCATTTATCTTTGTCCAAATTCTCTGGCTCTGAGAAATAGTGGTGTTCATGAACTTGCTGGAGCTAGACAGAGTTTCTTTCCCTCTTTCTTTCTTCCTTTTTGGATATATCAGTGCAATAAAGAACTGGTTCATCAGTTCTGCCAGGATGGTGGGTTTCTAAAGAGAGTGTAGGGAATCTGGCAGATAGAATGAGAATACAGTTAACCTTTATAGGGACTGGAATATTTGTCAACAGAATTTAATGTTTTCTGCAAACAGGGTACATTTTAGAGTACAAACGGACCTGCAGCTGAAAGAAAAATAAACTCTTCCTGATTCTAGTTTGTATCAGACTTATTTCTGAAATAACCTAGAGAGATATAATATGTGTATTTTTAAGATTTAATAGGAAAAAAGCTTAGTTGGTCCATCTTTATGTTCACTTTCCTAAATTATATGCTTTTGTTTATTCCTGAGCTTTAGCTTCTGACACTATGTTTGACATGTCTGCTTTTCTTTTCTAGAAGCCACCGGTGTCCAACAGAAGGTCAATTTTTCTGAAGGAGGTATTTTCTTTTAAAATATTCTAAATCTTTTTTTCCCCATTAACATGAGGTGCAAGTTTGACAGGTATTTGAGAGCAGAAAATAGTGTATTTTTCTTCACAAAAAAAAAAAATTCATGCTTATCTGATGGGCCGGTAAAATAGGATAGCGTGAGCAATGATAGTCTTTATATGCATTTTAAGCATCTTTTGTCTGAGTTAATAATTTTAAGCAAAGTTAATAAAAAAAGGTTCTAGCATATGCTGGCCTATGACTATGGTATTAAAATAATCATTTTTTCAAAATCAGTCTGTGAATAGTACAGTAAAATTTAATCCATTTTAGAACCTGCCATAATCTAAGGTTACCTGCATACCATTTTAGAACCCGCCATAATCTAAGGTTACCTGCATAACAAAATGTTTGTTATGGGTGTATGTGTACATCCCCCTTTCAGAAACACAGATGGACATATGTAAACACATGTGTGTGCATATACTAATCTTGTCTGAATTTGCACACTGACTATATGTAGTTCCTCCCATAAGATAGAATTTTTCCACTATTTAATGCTCATTTGCTTACTCTCTGACTCTACAGTAAAGCTTCAGAATATAATCTTGTAGATACTACTCTGAATATTTGTTTGAGATATAATTATGTACCTCAGAGAACATTAATGTGCTCGATTTTAGCTTATATGAAAATTTGTGATCCAGAATAGTAAGCATAATAAATAGCAATTCTGTATCTGATAATTAGAGAAGCTTCATTTTAATGTTGAATTACTTATTTTTCTAGATCTTTAGAGCATTAGAATAAAGACTATACTAGTATATTATTTACTTCTTTTTAGGAGAAACTGAACAGGATGATCAAGACAGCTCTGACAGTGATATTACTACTGTTAAGGTCAGATCCGGGGATTCTCTTGATTCTGGAGGTAACATTGCTTTATATACATATGACTTTATCTTAGGAGGTGTCTTTTTAGTTAAAATATAAAGGTATTTGTGAATCTGCTTTTTAAAAAAATACTCCAAAGTATTTTATAAAAACTATTTAAAAAGTGTACTTTTTAATATTTATGAAAATTACTGATTTCATGTGTGCATCTAATTAGTAATGTAGTGCCATATAACATCTAAACAAATAAGTCACTTTTTAGCCTACTTTGATATTGATGAAATATAAGATATTTTTTGTGCTCAAAAGAAGTAGTTTTTAAAAAAACATTGTAGAGAGGGACGCCTGGGTGGCTCAGTCAGTTAAGCATCTAACTTAGGCCCTGGTCATGATCCCAGGGCCTAATTGAGCCCCATGTTGGGTTCCCCTCTTAGCAGGGAGTCCATTGTCCCTCTCCCTCTGCCCCTCCCTCCACTTGTGTACTTATGCGTGTGTGTGTGTATGTGTGTGTGCATGTGCTTCCTCTCTCCCTCTCAAATAAAATCGTTAAAAAATTTTAAAAATGTTATAGAGAAACTGATCTCATTGGCAGTGGTACTCATTACACTATCAGGAATGTTAGTTAGCTTTTAGGAAGTTTTTTTTTTTAATTTTATTTTATTATGTTATGTTAATCACCATACATTCCATCATTAGTTTTTGATGTAGTGTTCCATGATTCATTGTTTGAGTGTAACACCCAGCGCTCCATTCAATATGTGCCCTCTTTAATACCCATCACCAGGCTAACCCATCCACCCACCCCCCTCCCCTCTAGAACCCTCAGTTCGTTTCTCAGAGTCCATAGTCCCTCATGGTTCGTCTCCCCCTCTGATTCCCCCGTTTCATTTTTCCCTTCCTACTATCTTTTTTTAACATATAATGTATTATTTGTTTCAGAGGTACAAGTCTGTGATTCAACAGTTTTACACAATTCACAGCAGTCACCATAGCACATGCCCTCCCCAATGTCTATCACCCAGCCACCCCATCCCTCCCACCCCCCCACTCCAACAACCCTCAGTTTGTTTCCTGAGATCAAGAATTCCTCATATCAGTGAGATCATATGATACATGAAGTTTTAATATACCTAGGTAATCGCTTTTATCTCTGGATTGTTCAAATTCACACCAGGTCAATAATAACAGTTTATGATTGTTCACATGAATTTGTGTTTTATTAAAGGAAAGAATTGACTGAAGAGAAAAAAAATACCAATTGAGGCTTAAGAGAGTCCTGAACCAATTTGTAAACTCTGTAAATAATGAATAATTTATATTTTAGTCCTATGAAAGAGTAATTCTCCACTTTCCCCTTACCACCTTTTGAGAATTTCCGTAATTCCAGTTTTACTTCATCATTTCATTTTCAAAATAAGCTCATAAGCTGGTTTATGGGCATTTGGTATTCTCTATATTTCCCACCCTTCCTCATTTTCCCCCATTCTTTCTTGATACAGAAATCCCAGAGGAGATATGCACCATTCTAGCATAGTGGTTAAGAACATGGGCTCTGGAGCCAGAATCCCTGGGTTCCACTCCTCCACTACTAGGTTGGTGCCCTCAGGCCATTGTTTAACTTCTGTGTTCCTCAGTTTCCTCATCTGGGTTGTTAAGAGGTTAAATTAGTTCACATGTGCAAGCACCTAGAAAGTACCTGTCACATAGTAAACACTTAAATTAAGTGTTCTGATTAGTTTTGGTATATGTATACACAAAGCTCTAAAAATTAAGAGACTGATTAAGCCATTCATATAGCCAGTAATTTGATGCTATTGCCACTAGCATATAGCTCTTCAAAACTACATAAACCGCAGGCTCTGTGATCCCTTTAAAATTCTAATAAATTCTTAATGAAGCACCTACCCACATGCAGAAGAAAACTCTAGCTAAAGAACAAAATACAGATCTTCCTAGATTATTTTCTGGGTTAATTATCAGCGAAGAGATACAAGAATAAACAAATGAGAAGGGATAAAAAGAGAGAGAGAGAGAGGCAAACCAAGAAACAGACTCCTAACTGTAGAGAACAAACTGACCAGAGGGGAGGTGAGAGGGGGGATGGGCGAAACAGGTGATGGGGATTAAGGAGTGCACTTGCTGTGATGAGCACCAGGGATTGTGTGGAAGTGTTAAATAATTGTACATCTGAAACTAATATTATACCATATGTTAACTAACTAGAATTTAAATAAAAACAAAGATCCATTGGAGTGCAGGAAGAAAATACTAGAATTTCATGGATGTTTATATTTTATTTCATCCATTTAAAATGTCTATTTTTATTTTATAATAAATGCAACATGTTAATTAATATATTATTTCAGTAATACATGTATATGTTTTGGAGATTGATGCTCCAATTTTTTTAGTAATAGGAATACAGTAACAAAAATATTTAGCTACCACCCTGAATATGTCAAATGCTCCTGCATCTGATCGCTTTTGAACAGATTTAGTTACGATTTCCATTTTTATATGAAAACAAGATTTTAAAGAAGAGTAGACTAAAATATGTAATATGTAACGTATTGGCCACTTACAAGAAAAATTTGAGGCAAAATGGGTGTTAATGATTTCAAGAAGATCCATTATAAACTTTCAAAATATTCCCCAATTCAAAGCTTTTTATTATCTCCCTTACCTCATGCCATGTTCTATATCTTACATTTTTTTCTTTAGGAAGTGGTTAGGGAAAGAGTTAATTAGTTAATTTTTTAAATACAACATGACTCTTTAGAAACTTTTTAAAAATAAATTGTGAGCCCAAGTGTTGAATTCCCTAGGGTATTACTGAATATCTTTGCTCCTTTGATTACTCATTGTTCTCTTATAAAATATGCATTTAAAAAGTACAATATACTTTACAGTGTACTATATTTATTTTTGTTGTGTTTTTAGATCAAACCCCCAGATCATCAACTCAATATCCAGAATCATTTTGGCAGTCATCACAAAGTAAGAGTAAAACCATGTCTTCAACTCTTAAAAGTCTACCTGTATGTGTGGTCAAATGTTGTTTTTATTTTTGAAGATCCTCTTTTCCACTTTAACCTGAAGTGTTGAAAAAGAGGTCTAGTGAATGCTAAAACACTCACCCAGCATCTTGAATTTGCTTCAGCTCTGTACTCAAGCTTGAATTTTATTTTAAAAAACAAGAATCTGCGTTCTTCAACTTGTTGAATGTCCTTGCTTCCCATATAAATTTGTTGACTGTTTTTAGTTTAATTTAACTAATGTAGTTTGAGCATACTTATATGGACATATTCTAATAAGAATATAAAATTGTATATGTAGTGTGATTTGAGCTCTATTGCAAAAGTTTGGAAGGTTGAATGAGTAACAAACCAAGGTATAGTAAAAAGTTAATGATAAGGTAGGTGGTAGGTATATAAAAATCTTAGAACCTCGCTTACAATCTTGAAAATTTTCACAATGTGTTGAGCAATTTTAACAAAAGAAAAGATTGGAAAGTAATATACTAAAATGCTACTAACGATTTGTTCAGGATGGTAGAATAACTGGTGACATTTTTCTTTTCCTTTTCTTCTGTATTTTGCAGATTATCTACAGTGGATATGTGTTTCTTAAGCAGAAATGATACTGTTTTCCATTTTTAAACCAAGTCCCAGAATTTGAGTTAGTTATTAATCAACCTAAAATATCCTTGTATATAAAATCTTCAAGGACTTTTTTTTCTTTCCACATCACCTTTTTTGAAATATGAGACTGTATTTATTTACTTATTTATTTATAAAGATTTTATTTCTTTATATGACAGAGAGAGAGAGAGAGCACAAGCAGGGGGAGTGGCAGGCAGAGAGAGAGGGAGAAGCAGACTCCCCTGCTGAGCAGGGAGCCCGATTCAGGGCTCGATTCCAGGACCCTGGGATCATGACCTGAGCCAAAGGCAGACGCTTAACTGACTAGCCACCCAGGCGTCCCATGAGACTGTTTTTAAGGAGGAAGTCTTTAGAAATTTGCTTTGTAATCACTGTTTATAGAATTCCACTTTATTTCACTTTATATATATTTAGTTTTTAGAAGGTCCTGGGTTTGAAGTTAAAACTGCAATAAAACAAAACCCACCCACTAAGACACAAAAATAAATCATTTGTGGAAAATTACTTGCTAAATCATCTTATGTCTTTGCCTTTGTTATTCTACGTCTTTGATTTTTGGAAGCTCTTAAAAGTATCTCCCTATATAAATTATGCTACATGCATATAGTGGAATACTTTTTAATTATGAAAAATTAGTACTTTGTATACTAATGAATAGGTGATCAAGATATATATCCTTAAATCTAAGATGCCATTATTTTATGTGTCACTGAGAAAGATAAACCATCCAGTTAAACTATGACTTATCCTTGATTATAAGATACAGACCTAGGTCAGAGGTGTTTTTTAAAAAGTATTTCTTGGGGTGCCTGGGTGGCTCAGTTAGTTAAGGGTCCGATGTTGGTTTCAGCTCAGGTCATGATCTCAGGGTTGTGGTATTGAGCCCCGTGTTGGGCTCTGCACTCAGCACAGAGTTTGTTTGAGATTCTTTCCCTCTCCCTCTCCCCCTCCTTCCCCTTCTGCCCTACCCCCCCCCACGCCGCTCCCTCCCTGCCCCCTCACATGTACACACGCTCTCAAATAAATAAATAAATCTTAAAAAAAATACTTGTAGAGGTGCCTGGGAGGCTCAGTCGTTAAGTGTGCCTTCGGCTCAGGTCATGATCCCAGGGTCCTGGGATTGAGCCCCGCATTGGGCTCCCTGCTCGGCGGGAAGCCTGCTTCTCCCTCTCCCACTCCTCCTGCTTGTCTTCCCTCTCTCACTGTGTCTCTCTCTGTCAAATAAATAAATAAAATCTTTAAAAAATAAAAATAAAGTACTTCTTTGTTTTTAATTTTTTATTGTTATGTTAATCACCATACATTACATCATTAGTTCTTGATATAGTGTTCCATGATTCATTGTTTGTGCATAACACCCAGTGCTCCACGCAGAATGTGCCCTCTTTAATACCCATCACCAGGCTAACCCATCCCCCCACCCTCCTCCCCTCTAGAACGCTCAGTTTGTTTTTCAGAGTCCATCGTCTCTAATGGTTCGTCTCCCCCTCCAACTTACTCCCCTTCATTCTTCCTCTCCTGCTATCTTCTTTTTCTTTTTTCTTAACATATGTTGCATTATTTGTTTCAGAAGTACAGATCTGTGATTCAACAGTCTTGCACAATTCACAGCACTCACCATAGCACATACCCTCCCCAGTGTCTATCACCCAGCCACCCCTTCCCTCCCACCCCCCACCACTCCAGCAACACTCAGTTTGTTTCCTGAGATTAAGAAGTCCTCATATCAGTGAGGTCATAAGATACATGTCTTTCTCTGATTGACTTATTTCACTCAGCATAACACCCTCCAGTTCTATCCACGTCCTTGCAAATGGCAAGATCTCATTCCTTTTGATGGCTGCATAATATTCCATTGTGTATATTTACCACATCTTCTTTATCCATTCATCTGTCAATGGACATCTTGGCTCTTTCCACAGTTTGGCCATTGTGGACATTGCTGCTATAAACATTGGGGTGCACGTACCCCTTCGGATCCCTACATTTGTATCTTTGGGGTAAATACCCAGTAGTGCAATTCCTGGATCATATGGTAGCTCTATTTTCAACTGTTTGAGGAACCTCCTTACTGTTTTCCAGAGGGGTTGCATTCCCACCAACAGTGTAGGAGAGTTCCCCTTTCTCCACATCCCCGCCAACATCTGTCGTTTCCTGACTTGTTAATTAAAAAAAGTACTTCTTAAAATCAATGATGAAAGACATTTTAAAAAGCATGTGTCTATTTTTTTTAAGTATTTTGTTGGTATAGACTGAAAACAAATCTAAAGGAATATTCATAAGTCTAATTCACCATGGTATTCCTGCACATAGTAGGCACTTAATAAATACTTATGAATTTTTAAGTTACACGTTTCTAGAATGTTTTATTTCTTTTACAGCTAGCATATATTGCATTTGTATACAGAAGAAAATTGAAAAATTTACAGTGACACTTGTAACAATGGGTAGAAATAACTCATTTCTTTAGGGCAGATTTGGAAATTTACTTTGTTATAATTGTTTGAAATATCATTTCTAATCGTCCCATTATATCATTTTACAGTTGTTAGATACCATCCCAAAACAAAAAATAGCATCTTTCTCTTCATAACTACTTTGTAATGCTCACATTGCTAACATACTATATATTAACATATATGGACTGCCTGGGTTTATATCTCAGCCCTACTACCTCTAGATATGTAATCTTGGGGAAATGATCAGTTTCAGTTTCAGTGTCCTGATTTGTAAATAGGGATAATGGTATATCAACCACATAAAGTTTGAGAATTAAGTAAAATTATACTTCATACCTGGTAAGCATTCAGTACCTGCAGCCATTATTTTGATGGTATTGATCCTAAAGTTGACTTCTTATTATCCAATTCTTGAATACTTTGGAAGTTTAGAAAAGGGAAAAAATGGATATATTGCATGTTTGGGACTGATGAAAGAAGGGTTTGATTTTTGTGGGGATTTTTTTGGTTTATAGTATCCATATTATACAAGTAGAATATCTATGGAATATCTTCACTGTTCTTATTTCCAAGTATTGTATGACCTTATCTTTGTTTTGTGTTTTAGGTCGAGACTTCATAACTCTTGATAAGCAACCTTCTGTGCTAAGTAAGTGGTTGGTTGTCTGTTCTTTTATCAGTCAAGTAATTCTGACTTTGTCAAATTTGGATTTGAATAGGGTTTCAAGTTATTTTACCCTCTTTGCCTTTTAATCTCACCACACATTGGTACCAAATGTGTAATTATTCTGTGATGTGGAAATGTGTTTAGGACTATTTTACCTAAAGTAACTTACTTACAAGAATAAATGGTTGGGCGCCTGGGTGGCTCAGATGGTTGGATGTCTGCCTTCGGCTCAGGTTGTGATCCCAGGGTCCTGGGATCAAGGCCCGCGTCAGGCTCCTGGCTCAGCAGGGAGCCTGCTTCTCCCTCTGCCTCTCTCCCTGCTCATGCTCTCTCTCTTCTCTCTCTCTCTCTGTTATCTCTGTGTTTCAAGTGAATAAATAAAATCTTTTAAAAAAAAAAGAATAAATGGTTAACTTTTTCTTCCTAATATTGAAATCAAGTTCAAGTATTATTGAGTTCAGTCATTCTCAGACCAGAACAAAGGACTTGTACATAGTTTTGTCTATTAGATGATTATATATTTATTTGCTGCCTATTTTGCTGTAAGTGGTTCATCCTTCATGGAATGGTCCTTTAACATTATCTTTTACTTCTGAACCTGTTGCTTTTGTTGTTTTCCTCCCCAAATTTGTCTTGCCTTTCTGATAAATTTACCTTGTAAATTTGTATGGTATACATTTTCAAAGTATGTGAAATGATATTTTGATATATGTATTTGCTTCAGGCTCGGGATATCAAAAAAAACCTCAGGAATGGCTTGAACAAACCACAAGAATAAGGGCTAGGATGCAAAGTAAGTTGATAAATCTCTACCTATTGAAGTAATTTTAAGTTTATTTGCTGTTTTTCTTTATTGTTCAACATACAAAAATATTTAGTTCTTCAGATAGGCATTTTGACTGTAATTTCATTAATAAAGAACAGCTATGATTACTAGTTATTTCCATCTGCTTGGAGGAGCAGGAGATGGTCTGGATGTAAAGTGTAAATAGTGGTGTGAGAAAGCCTGCGGATGATGGGTCTAGACTTAAAAAATTGTCAGCTCTATCTAGCAGCAGTCCAGTCTGTACATGATCATGAAATTCTACTCTCTTGACAGCACCTGTTTTTTATTTGTAGCGGACTTTGTTTACTTTTATTTAAATAACCACTTAGAGCAACTCTGCCTGCCCATTATATGAAGTAATAAAGGTTGAAACCTACAAGTAGTATATTCATGTTTAGGTTTAGGGTGGATTAAATGTCACAGAATTTGAGAAATACCATAGATAGATGTGATGAAATAATCATGCTTTGAATTCAGTGTCTGTCATAATTTCTGTAGTTGTGTCCACATTAAATCTTGACTATGCTAAAAAAAAATACTAACTCACCCTTAACGTTTTATCCCTTCTTTATTCATCTAACCACAATAAATCTCAAAGTCATTAGGTACTCCCTTACTTTTATTTAGATAATGTAAAAATCCCCATCACATATCTCTTGCTCAAGAAATGACAAACTGTAGGGGGGCTCCTGGCTGGCTCAGTCGGTGGAGTGTGTGACTCTTGATCTCGGGGTTGTGAGATAAAGCCCCATGTTGGATGTAGAGATTACTTAAAAATAAAATCTTAACAAAAAAAGAAAAGAAAAGGAAATGACGAACTGTAACAGGACAAGATTACCTTGTGGTAAACGAACCTCTGTGGCTTTGTTTTTCCATGGTCACAGTTCATTCTTTCCCACCAGTCAAGTTTTATCCCACATGTGAGTTCTTCAGCTGTCTAAAACTGAAATAACATTCTGTCCTTGCTTTATTGTTGCCTGTCATTCCTTATTATTGTATGTGCCTTGCTATCAGAAAACCATTTCTTCTTGCAGTTTGCTCTTTCTGACCTATTATAATTAGGAAGGCAAATATTCATTATTTAGCTTACTAGGGTTATGTTTATAGCAAGTATCAAAAATTAAAACCTGTGGGGCACCTAAGTGGCTTGTTAAGGGTCTGACTGTTTGGCTCAGGTCATGATCTCAGGGTTATGAGATCAAGCCCCACGTCAGGCTCCATGCTGGGTATGGAGCCTGCTTCTCTCTCTCCCTCTGCTCCTCCCCGCCCCCTCTCTCTCCCTCCCTCTCTCTCTTTCTCTAAAAAAAAAAAAAAAAAAAATTAAAACTTACTTTATAGATCTGAGATATATACTCTTAGAAGTAAAAATGGATGAGTTTAAGTATATACACTATGTAAATCTCTGGGACTTGTTATGCTGTTTCTTGACTCTTAACTATATATTCTGGGTAATTTATAGCAGATACATTTCTCCCAAGTAAGTGAAGTGTAGTACACATTGTTACCAAAAAATGTTTGTATAATTTTTATTCCCTCTGATAAGACACTGTGCAAATGTAATGCAGAAGGGAAAATAATTACATTAAAGATCTGATTGGAATGTAGAAGTAGATCTTTTTAGTTGCTAAATTGATAGCTAAGTCTTAGTACTTTATCTTTTTGCATCCCTACTTTGTCTTAACTTAGTGCACTTATTATGGCTTAAACAATGGGTATACTGATTAATAGCCATCTACCATATATAGTTTTGAGAGTCATATAGAAATTATATACCAGAAGTTTGTGCAGTAAGGTGCAGATAACAGAATTTTTTAGACCTTTAACCACATGAGGACTTTAAGATAAGAACAGTGAACATGAAGAAAATATTTTCAATAAAAGTGGAAGACTGCAGTGATTGTCATACAGCCTTACAGATTCCTTTTCAATCCAAGACCATTTAAAAAAATTGGTTGCTTAGCATTCTGAATTTCATATTTCATTAAGTTTACATTTCTGCCTGCTTTAGTGAGAAAAAATTAATATTTAGATTTAGGTGTTCAAGAACGTGGAATTTTAGATCCTTATTGTTATCCCGTGTTAGCACCAGTTTCCTGGGTAGACAGGTCCCAGTTTGGGTTTCTGCCTGTGTCCTAACCTTTAGGGGAAGATGGTACCACTGTCTTTATTTTTCCTGTTTCCCAGGTGATAAAACAGTGAGAATAGGGAAGAGTTTCTATGGAGAGGTCAGACTTCTGAGTCAGTGCTTCATCAATATATGTGCTTTGGAACCTATCTCTAAAAGTAGTGCAGAGACACGAAAAAGAGTTTGGAGTTAGAGCTCCAGTCCCAACCTCTTCTACTTAGTAATTGAGTGATCTTGGTAAAGCTACTTAACCTTTGTGAACCTCAATTTTCTTACCTTTAAAGTAGAGACAATAGTGCCTATAATTAAGTTATTCTAATTAGTTTAAGTCTAAATAACAAATGAAAAATTACTAGTGTTTATTGTTAACAATATATTGTGTAATAATCAATAATAACTACTCTGAAAGATTCATGCCCTCTGCTCTTGACTTTTATAGAGTGATTGATTGTTATCATAGTCTTCAAACTGGAAAATCTTGAGTTTTATCTTTTGTTTGTGTTTTTAAGGAATTTCTGTCTCTATTTCTAATAACATTTTTAATAAGAGGGATAGAGATTATCTTAGAGAATGCTCTGCCTGAGCAGTAGATACCTTGCTAAGTTTGTGTTTTGTGAATTTTATAAATACTACATGTTATATAATAACTTATTTAGCTATCCTTCCTCATTAAAATCATCATAGAAGAGCACTTAACAGAATTTTTATATATTATCTCATTTGAACTTTGCAACCGTGGAGTAAAATATTCAAGATAAACATTATCTTGATGGATTTTTTTTTCTAAGACAATTGTATTATGTTTCACATGCTCTTTCACTGCAGGCTCCTCTACTTGCCATCCTCATATAATAACTTTTTTAGTCATTTTATCAAAGTATGGTTGGCATGCATTTAATGTATACAACTCAATGTGCTTGGAGATAAGTATACATCTGGGAAACATGACTATCTGGGAAACTATGCCATAAGCATATCACCTCCAAAAATTTCCTCCCACCCTCTTCATTTATTATTATGTGTGTGTATGATAAGAGCACTTAACATAAGATCTTCCCTCTTGGCAAATTTTTAAATATACAGTACAGTATTGTTAACTCTAGGTACTATGCTTTACAGTAGATTTCTAGGACTTACTCATCTTCTATAACCGAAACTTTGTACCCTTTAATACCTCCTCATTTACCCTTCCCCGCCCCCAGCAACCACCATTCTACTCTCCGCTTCTGTGAATTTGTCTATTTTAGATTCCTCATAAAATGAATTGTCTGTCAGAACTACAACTCTATTGTCTTACGTGATGCAAAACAATTGTAGATTTTATATGTGTTATTGACAGCAACCATTAAAAATGAGAAGATAATATGAAAAAGAAATTTGTATTTATTTACAGGTATAATGATTCATAAATTGACAATGAAGAAGTGGCATTATGGTTGTTTTATGGTAGCCTAGTATAATTGATTGCTTCATAGTAGCCTAACCTATACACTAATAAATAGATCATTATAAAATTTCTATAGCATACAGTATTACAGTCATATTCATAATACAGTATTGGAAACATTGTTACTTAAAAAAAATTTTTTACCTGTGAAGATAGGCCAATAGGCAGTTTCTCCAGTTACTAGAGAGAGAGGTATACAGTATCCTATTTCCCTGAAAGCAAAGTAATGAAACAGTAAGAAAACTGACATTATTAATTTTATATTAAGTATCACTCATCTCATACCTATGTAAGGGTAGGCTATCCTCTTCCATACAAGTCTTGTACACAGTGTTCTACACAGTGAGGACTTAGGAGAAGATGATGACACAAAAACGTCTACAGTTCTTGCCGTACAGTTAATTAGATTTTCACACAAAGACACTCATACACATCCAGCAGATAAGCTCATTAACTGTACAGCATGATGGTTATTTACTGTTCATTAGGTGGAAGTGCATCATCATAAAGGTCTTCAACCTCATCTTCTTTGTATTGAGTAGGCTGAGGAGGAAGATGGAGGGTTGGTCTTGCTGTCTTAAGGGTGGCAGAGGCTGAAAAGGTGGAGAATGTGGAAGGGGAGGCAGGCACATTCCAAAATACGTAATTTCTGTCTGACTTTGTTGCCTTCTCATGTCTCGAAAAATGTGTCTATATGGTACCAACTTTCTTCCACCATTTCCTTTAGTTTTAGTGCCTCTATCATAAAAGGGTCCATGTCGTAAAAGAAGTAGAAGGCAGTCTTGAATAATTGGAACCCTTCTGCCAAATTGTCTAATGTCGGTTTGTTTTCTGGCACTTCTTCTAGGTCTTCTGCCTTCTTCCTCAGTGTGGGAGCGCTCATCTCCATCAAGTCATGGTCTTTTAATTCCTCTGCTGTGTCTATTTGCTCTTAAGTTTCTCTAAGATTCGTTATCTTTTTTTTTAATTCCAGTATAATTAAAATACAGTGTGATATTAGTTTCACATGTACAGTATAGTGACTCAGCAGTTACTCAGAGCTTATCACAGTAAGTGTGCTCTTAATCCCCTTCACCTATTTCACCCATACCCCCACCAACCTCCCCTTTGGTAACCATCAGTTTGTTCTCTGTATTTAAGAGTCTGGTTTTTTGTTTGTCCTTTTTTCTTTGTTTGCTTTCTTTGTTAAATTCCACATATGAGTGAAGTCATATGGTATTTGTCTTTCTCCGACTGACTTATTTATTTCACTTAGCATTGCACCCTCTAGATTCATCCATGTTGTGCAGATGGCAAGATTTCATTCTTTTACACACAAACACACACACACACATATATACCACATCTTCTTTATCCATTCATCTATCAATGGACACTTAGATTGCTTCCATAATTTGGCTATTGTAAATAACGCTGCAGTAAACATAGCGGTACGTGTATCTTTTCAAATTTGTGTTTTCATATTCTTTGGGTAAATACCCAATAGTGGAATTACTGGATCATAGGGTAGTTCTATTTTTAATTTTTGGAGGAACCTCCATACTGTTTTCCACAGTGGCTGCATCAGTTTGCATTCCTACCATCAGTTCAGTGAGGATTATTTTTCTCCACATCTGTGCCAACACTTGCTTCTTGTGTTTTTTATTTTCACCATTCTGACAGGTGTGAGGTAATACCTCATTGTGGTTTTGCTTTGCATTTTCTTAATGATGAGTGATACTGAGCATCTTTTCATGTGTCTGTTTACCATCTGTGTGTCTTCTTTATAGAAATATCTAGTTCATGTCTCCCATTTTTAGTTGGATTATTTGTTTTTGTGTGTGTTGAGTTGTAGAAGTTCTTTCTCTGTTTTGGATACTAATCCTTTATCAAATATGTCATTTACAAATATTTTCCCTTATTCTGTAGGTTGATGATTTCCTTTGCTGTGCAGAAGCTTTTTATTTTGGTGGAGTCCCAATAATTTATTTTTGCTTTTGTTTCCCTTGCCTCAGGAGACCTATCTAGAAAAAAATGTTGCTACGGCCAATGTCAGAGACGTTACTGCCTGTGCTCTTTCTTAGGATTTTTATGGTGTCAGCTCTTATATTTAGGTCCTTAATTCATTTTGAACTTATTTTTGTATATGGTATGAGAAAGTGGTCCAGTTTTATTCTTTTGCATGTAGCTGTCCAGTTTCCCCAACGCTGTTTGTTGAAGAGACTTTTTCCCGTTGCATATTCTTGCCTCCTTTGTCGAAGAATGACTATATAATCATGAGTTTATTTCTGGGCTATATGTGTGTTTTTGTGTCAGTACCATACTGTTTTGATTACTACAGCTTTTTAGTATATCTTGAAATCTAAGATCCATATCTTGAAACCCTTCACCCCCTACCTTTTTTGCCATAATCATGATCTCTTTCATGATTTCTTTGATTGGCTGTTTTGTAAATCCTGTGAGGTCATACACATTTGGACACAGTTTTCTCCAGGAATTTATTGTTTTGGGTTTGATGGCTCTTTCTGTAACAACTATGGCATGTATATACTACTGTTAATTCTATGCAGTTATTATTTAATACTGCATCTTTATGTTTGTTTACGTTTCTTTCAGCTGCGAATGGCACCATGTTCAGTCTGTATGCGTAAATTCTGATAAATTTTAACTTTTTGTAGTTTGTGTGTATTTTATGGTAGCAAATGATAAAATAGTATCTATATATATTTTATGCATTCATGAAATCCCTAACTTTTTCTTAATATTTTAAAATATTTCTAGGCTATGCAATTCGACTATGAGGTTTTTCAAATTGTTGCAAATCTTAAAAAATTTTCCAATGTATTTATTTTTAAAAATCCACATATAGGGGCGCCTGGGTGGCTCAGTCAGTTAAGCGTCGCCTTGGGCTCAGGTCATGATCCCAGGGTCCTGGGATCAAGCCCCACATTGGGCTCCCTACTCAGCAGGGAGCCTGCTTCTCCCTCTCCTCCCTGCTTGTGCTCTCTGTTGCTGTCTCTCTCTTTCAAATAAATCAATAAAATCTTAAAAAAAAAAAAATCCACATGTAAGTGGACCTTCACAGTTCAAACCTATATTTTTCAAGGATTAACTGTGTATGCCACATTTTTTTATCCATTCGTCCATCACCAGACATTTAGGTTGCTTCCATGTCTTGGCTATTGTGAATATTACTGCAGTGAACATGGGCACACGGATATCTCTTCAAGATCCTAATTTCATTTCCTTTGGGTATATATCCAAAAGTGGGATTGCTGGATCATATGGTAGTTTCATTCTTCAGTTTCTGAGGAGCCTTCATACTCTTTTCCATAGTGGCTATCGCAGTTTAAATTCCTCCCTACAGTGTACAGGGGTTCCCTTTTCTCTATATCCTCTGTACATAACTTGCTCTGGTTTTTTGGATAATAGCCATCTT
This sequence comes from Eumetopias jubatus, assembly GCF_037043125.1. Classification (NCBI taxonomy): domain Eukaryota; kingdom Metazoa; phylum Chordata; class Mammalia; order Carnivora; family Otariidae; genus Eumetopias; species Eumetopias jubatus. The sequence goes on from NW_028274818.1 coordinate 40,749,178, forward strand.
AACAGGTGTGAGGTGAATCTTACTATGATTTTGATCATGTAGCTCATCATGTTTTTTAAGTGTGCTGTAATCCCATGGTCTGTTTTTGCTTTTGTTGCCTGTGTTCTTGGTGTCATATACGAGAAATCATTGCCAAGACCAGTATCAGGAAGCTTTTTCCCTGTGTTTTCATCTGGGAGTTTTATCGTTTGGGTTTTCTTTTTTGTTTGTTTGTTTTGTTTTATTTATTTAAGCAATCTCCACACCCAGCATGGGGCTCGAACTCATGACCCCAAAATCAATTGTCACACGCTCCTCAACTGAGCCATCAAGGCACCCCCTATACTTTTGGTTCTTATGCTTAAGTCTTTAATCCATTTTGATTTTTTGTATATGGTATGAGTCCAATTTCATTCTTTTGCTTGTGGATATCCAGTTTTCCCAGCACCATTTATTCAGGATACTGTCCTTTCCCCATTGTTTTTTCTTGGTACCCTTGTTAGGGATCAGCTGACCATATCTGCATGGATTTATTTCTGAACTCTCTTCTCTTCCGTTGGTCTCTATGTCTTTTTTTATGCCAGTACCATACTGTTTTGATTACTCTAGCTTTATAAAGTATTTTGAAGTCAGTAAGTGTGATGCCTCCAGCTTTGTTCTTCTTATTCAAAATTTCTTTGACTGTTTGGAATCTTATGGAATGTGTGTTTCCATACACATTTTAGGATTGTTTTCTATTTCTGGAGTTTTGCCATTGGAGTTTTGATCGGGATTGTACTGAATCTGTAGATGGCTTTGGGTAGTATAGACATTATAAGAATATTAATTCTCCAATCCACAAACGCGGGTATCTTTCCATTTAGTTGTGTCTGCTTTAATTTTTTATTGGTGTTTTATAGTTTTCAGTGTACAAGTCTTTCACCTCCTTGGTTAAGTTTATTCCTAAATATCTTATTCTTTTTGATACTATTGTAAATGGGATTATTTTCTTAATTTAATTTTAAAATTTAAAATGTTTTCTGAGTTATGTAAATATTACATTTGTTACATAATAACTATAACTAATGTTACATGATAAGTATAGTATGTATTATTATAGTTATATATTGTAGTTAGGTGTTACATAAAAAATTACCTCATTTGATCTTTTTATAATTTACAGTATTTTTAGTTTTATAATAATTTAATTTTAATAATTACAGTATTATAGTTTTATATTATTGTAGTTATGTATTATTATAATATCATATATTATTTCATTTGATCTTTGCACCATAGAATAAAGTATTCAAGATAAACATCACTTGATGGAATTTGTTTGTTTTAGTAATATACTTGTTAACTTTGGTGACCTAACTTAGAAGTTTCTAAATAATGTAATTTCTTAGGCTAAACCAGTAATTGTAAAACAGTATGCCTTTAGAATGAAGGTTGATGTCATTTTGTTTCATTTGAGGTTTTTTTTATCATATGACCAAAAATAAGACTATTTTTATATCTTAGCAGTGCTAATTTTACACCTCTAGTTTAGTCTAGTGTTTCTCAAATGAAAGCTCTTGCTAAACACCAGGAAGGTCATTTATAGATACATAAGTTATAAAACTCCAGGCAAATAATACATGGCAGTATTGGTAAAAGTAGGTCATACGAATTAGTAATTCAGCCTCTCCACCTTCTGAACCCTGTCCTTCAATTTCTTCTTTCTTTTATGTTAAAATCTGTGGTCATGCCAAGAAGGATGGAGGGGAAAAGTAAAGAGTTAGGATAGTTTTTGTTTGCTAGAATAATGATAGAAATAGAGATTTGGTGGAGTCATGAGAGAAAATTATTTTTGAAATCTGTGGTTTAACCACAAACCTAAATAAAACAGAATTGTCTATTAATAGAAATGGTGAAGAGTTTTTAATATAATTAAAAAAATATTACTGATATTTGAAATGATCAGAGGCACCAGAATAAATATTTGTATCAGTCTGAGGTAGAGAATAGGATTAACATTGCATTTTACCTTAAAACCCCTTATCCAGGTAGCTCAGTAATCCATAATCCATATTTTGTCCTTTTTTCCCTCTTACAGCATCATCACCAAGCAAGAGTTCAATATATGGCAGTTTTTCCGATGGTATAACATGTTTTCTTTTCTTTTAGTTGTGCTTATTTTCTTCTCTTAACTTTGTGCCGTAAGTTTCACTAGTTCCATCAAATAATTTGGGTCAAATACTTTAAGGCTTTCTCACAAAACAAATGTATTAAGAGTATGCTTTATACTAGACCCCATGGCATGCTGTGAATAATTATGAAAGAAATAACTCTTTAAGTCTCAAGGAGCTGTCAGTCTAATGGGCACTTAGATCTTCTACTTTTTCTTCTATTTCTGGCTGATTTCTGCCTTATATTCTCTTGGTGGAATTTGTGTTTTCTTTCTCTGTTGGAAATACTTAAATTATGAACCATAAATTGATAGTCTTTATTACTCCTATAATTAGATGACAGCAGTCAGAAATCAGAGCTTGGAAACTGGTCTCCATCAACCTCCAGCCAACGTAAGTTTGCCTATTCAGTTTTTATTAAGTGAGTTTCTAAAATTGGTCATTCATAATTGTTTTAAATTTTTTTGACTGCAAATAAACAATGCTATTTGAAAAATTGTATTTTAAGCACTTAAGAGGAAAAAGTATATATTTTACTAGCAGTGAAATTCTTTAAGGACAAACTGTATGAAACAACATCTGGTTTTCCCCTTCACTTAATTAGCCATACGACCAAAAGTAAAAGTTAATAAGCAGAACTACTAATACCAATAACCAGGTGAACCTTGCTGAGTCAAAAGAAAGATGGCACATTGCATGATGTAATGTTTACCATGGGTTTTAGAGTCCACAGACCTGTATTTGGATTAGATTGGACCACTTAACCTTCTGTTATAGCCTTGCAGCAAGCTTCTTTAATTCTCTAAGCCTATTTATTATCCCGAATGAGTACGAAGAAAATAACTTCACAGTGACTCTCACTTTGGTCTCAATACCACTTTCTACTAGCAAAATTAGTACCTAAAAGAGCTTTTTTTTTGTATGGGCTATACCTATCCATGTTTACCTAGAAATTAAAATTGAAACATTTTAAAAATACCTATTTATTTTTTAAAAATTTAGTAAGAATAGTGACAAATTGCTTGTATTTTCTAATCTCTTTAATGTCTGGCTTAATAAAATAGAGCTGGATTCTCATATCTGCTTCTGTATTCAATCTGTTACAATATATTTTGGTTGTAGTGTATACAAAAATCCAGCTTTATACAGATAATACAGATTTTTTAATAGTCTAAAGATAATTTTGGATATTCTCTTTTGATACTATCCAAAACTCAACAAGTTACTTAAAATGTGAGATCTGAAACCAAATTAATGAACTTTTTGTGTTCTATTACATTAAAATCCATTGGTCTTTCTTGTACTTTGAATGGAATATCATACACTGATCATTTGGAAAATAAAGGTTCACTAAGTTCTGTAATCTTCCAAATTTTGACACATTCTAATACAGTATAAAAAGATCACATTTGTTAAAATCACCACCAATCTCACTGACACATTCTAATACAGTATAAAAAGACCACATTTGTTAATATCACCACCAATGTCTCTAAAAGTCTTTAAGGATTTAGGAGCTGTCAAGCTTATAGTGGCAGATACAGTATTTCCACAATCCTAATTTTCACTTTAAACCGTGAATTTTATAATTGGCAACAAATATTGTCAGTTGTTTTCCTAGAAACAACAGACTCACTTTGTTCATTTTCAAGAAAATGTCTGCCAAATACTCAAGTCTGACTAACCATAGTTTGTCACTTGTTCTTAAAAGTACTAGTTCAGCTCAACTGAGTTGCACAAAATTCCTTTCCTTGAGAAAACTGTACTGTGCTATAGGTATCAGAAGTGCTTTATGTATACTTCCCAGTTCTTCATATACTCTATTGAGATTTATACTCAAGGGTTGAATTTTAATAAGATGAATAATTTTAACTGCTTTATGAAACAGTTTCACTGATAGCCTTAAATGCATGGCTGTGAATACAAAGACTACATTAGCACTGCCCTGTGGTCCATGCTAAGGTATCATTTGTTTTTCCCACCATGGCGTTGCACCATCAATGCAAATGTCAACATGCTGGGGAAAGTCAGATAACGTCCTGGTGTTAAGAGACTAGCTTTAACCTCAAGGACCCTCTTGGAAGGATCCTGAGGTACCCAGCAATTACACTTTGAGAACTATTGCTCTAAAAGGTCCATAGTACAAATAAAATGGAAGGTGTAAATGTATTGTTGCTATCCTATTAAATGAAGTGGTATGTGACAATGTGCTTAAAAACTGAAAAGCACTAGATAAATGTAAATTGGTATCATTATTGCCAATAATAATTAGGGATGAAATGCATACTCAATTTTACTGGTATTAACTTGCATTCCACAAAAGGTGGGCATCAGTGCAATTAAAGGGACAGCTAGCTATTATAATATATGGAAGATGTTCAACTTACAGTGCATCCTTTTTCAATCCCTTTACATACTTCAGAAACATTCCACCCTGGATAATAAGCTGTATGAATTCTGGGTATCTAAATTTAAAAATATTTTATCAAGTGACTTTTATTATTGTTTGCCTCCCAAATATTAGTAGTAGTAATAATAGTTTTGCTTTATAAATTATATTATTTCTGACTTGCTTATGCCACTTCATATCTTTGAATTCTATTTTTTCCCCTAAGGCTTTTTATCATTTTGACATTGAAGAGACACATGCATACTTATAATACACCTAAAACCTATGGGCGTGAGATTTTCTTAAATACATGTGATGAACATTTCTTTAAGAAAGTAAATTACCAGCTCCATTCTTTAAATTCCTTCCTCTTTTATTTAATGTTTGTGAAGATTAGTACTGATTTTAAAAGTCACTTGTTCTTGAATCCAAGAAAAGGGTATTTGAATCTGTTTTGTTTTTTTTTTTTCTGTCCTGAGCAGAAGTGACTGGACAACCCAAAAAACCCAAAAGTGCATCTTTTATCAAGATGTGGTGGTGTCTACCTGTTTGTATAGTTTTTTTGGCCGTTTGGAGTTTTTTGTTCCCTTGTAGTCCTGAAGTAGAAACCACTGCTGTTCAAGAGTTCCAGAACCAGATGAGACAACTAATGACTAAGTATCAAGGTCAAGATGAGAAGCTGTGGAAAAGGAGTCTTACATTCCTGGAAAAACATCTTAATAGCTCCCAACCTCGGCCTCAGCCTGCTATCTTGCTGCTCGCCGCTGCTCGGGATGCTGAAGAAGTGCTCAGGTGTCTGAGCGAACAAATTGCTGATGCCTACTCTTCTTTCCGGAGTGTCCGTGCCATCCGGATTGATGGGGCAGGCAAAGCTACTCAAGACAGCGATATTGTCAAACAAGAGGTAGATTGGGAACTGAGCAATGGATTTAAGAATGGCCAGAATGCTGCTGTGGTACACCGCTTTGAGTCCCTGCCTGCAGGCTCTACTTTGATCTTCTATAAATATTGTGACCATGAAAATGCAGCCTTCAAAGATGTAGCCTTAGTCCTGACTGTCTTGTTGGAGGAAGAGACACTGGGAACCAGTCTAGGCCTAAAGGAAATTGAAGAAAAAGTGAGAGATTTCCTCAAAGTCAAGTTCACCAACTCTGACACACCCAACTCCAGCAAACATATGGACCCAGACAAATTGAGTGGGCTCTGGAGCCGTATTTCTCACTTGGTCCTGCCTGTCCAACCTGAAAATGCCCTGAAAAGTGGCATCTGCTTATAAGGGGTGACAGACGATAAAATCATGTCTCAAGTTCTGAGAATTTTTCAGACTTTCTAGCCAGAGACGGGATTCAGAGCTCTTTTTGAAAGAACTGGTTTCTTTTTAAAGGAAATTAAGTTCTTATGTAAACATAGAACATCTAAATCATATATTCAACCTAAGTATCTGTTACTTGAGAGAATCATTTCCCTGTTTCCACTGAGATCTGTGTTAATGATCTCTGAGGACTATAAATTACATGCAAGTCCCATAGAGGATCTCTAGATTCGGGGTTGAAACATTATTACTATGGTATGACCAGACCAGGTTGGGGGGGATTGGGCTCCTTCCTAGGAATCCTCTCAATTTTTTAAGTTAGATTTTTCACAGAGTTTGCTATTAGTAAGGCAGCTCTCTAAATGCAACTGTGGGTTTTCCCATTTTGTTCTTTTACATCATTTAGGTGCAAGTTCCTTAGTCAGCTTCCCCTCATAGGAATAAGAGTAATGAAAGGTCACCTGAGTATGTGTATGGATTGTTTTTTTCTTTGTTTTTGGAGGGCAGGAGAAGGGGGCTAGGGAAAAGAGAAATTGTGGAATAAGGAAGGAAAGGGGGGAAAAAATCTTCAAGATGAAATTTAAAATAAGCCACTGAGACTTAGGTCACTCAGGCATAGCCATATAAACTCCATTCTCAGTGAATTCTGTTGGGGTTTGTTTTTCACATGTCCTTTTTCTCCTTTAGGAAATTTTTGGTCCTCCCAAGGATTTTGAAGCATGTATATTACAAGGTTTAGCATATTTGTTCATTTGACTCTGAAGGGTGTGGTCAATTCAGAGCATTTTATTTTGGACATATCCTGAAGCCTTTGTTTTGAATTCAGAAAATATAGTTGCAGGAATTGTTAAACCATCAGTCAGCCAGGACTGTCTGTACTGGACTGTCGAAGAAGGATTTGATTTTCTGTGTGCAGTCCTAAGTCCTTTAATGTCACTCTTATGACAAATGTAAAGATTTACTATGCATGTGATAAATTTTATTAAGAGTGCCTCAAGCCAAAAGGAAATGAACTTGACCATATGTGAAGAATGTTGAAATGTACTATTGTGCATTCCTGTACTACTGTTGCATTTCAAGTGTCACTTTGCTTCTGTAACTGAGCTTTCTCAAAATCTGTCGCCTCCGTTGTTTTTCTCAAAATCTTAAGATTCCGGATCTACCATGTTTTGTTTTGTTTTGTTTTTAAGTGAAAATACTGTTTTTAGAATACTAGAGGCAGTCAGTGGCTTTATCATTTACCTTTTGAGGATCCCATGCCTCGTAGTGGAATGTGGTCTGGTTTCTTCCAACTAGGACAACCACTATTCATAAATTTATACCCTTTATTGAAATTTGCTCCTGACTGTCACAAGTCAGGCCATCTGATTTATAGAGGATTCTAAAACAAGAGTTTTTGAAAAGGCTTATTTTATACACATATATTATATGGAGAAACAAATGTTTTTATTAAATGTTTCGCTGACCAAAATAATTTTAAAGAAATTAATGTTACTTATATCTTTCAAGAAAAAATAATTGTAGTAGCTGATCTGTAAATGACTTTAGAAGCTATTTTAGTAATTTAAATAAATTTACTTTCTTGATTTGTACTCTGTGTTGTAAACTTAATGATTCATAAACCTTTTTTTTTTTCCAGTTAATCCTAGACTTTTCTTGAACAATTTTAGTAACTTCTGCTAAGAGAAACAAAGGCCAAAGAACTGGAGCCATTCACAAATACATTGTTTAAAAATATAATCACCATGATTTTCTGTTTCATGCTGGTATTTGAATTACCACTATATTGGAATTAACTTAGGTTTTCCTGACTTGGCAAAAGTATCTACAGCAGTGTTTCTCAAATTTTTCCTTCTCACCTTGCTAAAGAGCCTTTTTAGATATTGTTTTTCCTAATTGTCTACCCCCTTGAAATTCTAATACCACACATATACTGTGTATCTGTTTACGGACTATATTTTTGTCCTTTATACATAAGAGTAACATTTTTTGCCCTCCAAGAACCAGTATTTGTTGCCACTGAGAATGCATGCTCAAGAACATCTATCTATATTTAATTTATGTATGTATATATATATGTATGTATGTATGTACGTACTTATCTGTTCATTAAGTAGACTCCATGCCCAGTATGGAGCCCAATGTCAGGCTTGAACTCAGAACCCTGAGATCAAGACCTGAGCTGAGATTAAGAATTGGATGCTTAACCAACTGACCCACCCAGGCACCCTGAGAACATTGTATTTTTGATGCTGCCAAAAACATTCTGTTTTCTGTTTATGTTATTACCCTGAATAACATAGGGTGAAGGGAAAATTTAGTAAGTCATCAGCTTGAAAATAGGAGTTAGGGTTTCTAGAAATCAGGCACATTGTGACTTTGGGTGGCAACACTGGCCCAGGGAAAACCACAACACAGTACTGGTCTTACAGATTTCTAGAAACTTAATTTGCTTCCCTTCCTTTAATGACTTTCTTATATTATCTTTAGGGAAGTTTTCTAAACCTCCAATTCTCAAAACAAAGGTTGGAAGTAAACTTGATTTTCATTCTATGAAAAGAACTGTAACTTGTTTGCATAGTTCATGCCATTAGTTAATGCCTAAAGATACAAAATCCAGTTTCCCTTTGATCTTAGGTCTTTGGAAAGTGGCCTTTATGTTGGCAATGTAAGGAAGCATTTCTATTGAACAGATAATGGACTATTCTGCTATATTGTCTCTATCAAGGTCATAGAGTAAAATCTTACAGAGGATTCTACTGGCATTAGCCACCTGGAAAGAAGATGTGAGTCCTGAGTTGGAAAACAAGCCGAGAAGGTTGCCATCGACTAAAAGGAAACACCTGCCTTGAATATCTTTCTCTCTTTGGCCTAGGTTCAGAGAAGTTCTGGTTTGCTTGCAGGCAGGCTCTTGGGGATTGTAGGGAAGATAGCCTGTCACCTGAGCATCAATAGGCAGAAACCTCTCACCATTTACATATTGAACCCTTGTCTTTTGCCCATTCTTAGACACGTCTGGAATATTTCCTCCTTTCTTGCCCTCTCCCTTTCCCCAATTTTATGCTTTGCTAATTCTTATTTGTTTTTTCTTCAGGACTCAGTTTTTTAGGCAGAACTTCACTGAAACCTTTACTAGTCTCCTTCCCCCAAGACTGATTTAGGTGCCTCTTTTTTATGCTCTCATTCATCGTACATTACCCCTGACACAGCAGTTAGCTCACTCTGCACTACCATATGCCTCTTGAGAGCAAGAGACTGTCATCTATATATGCACAGTGGTAACCACAGACTGCTCAAATACTTGTTGAATAAAAACTGCACAGCCTATCTAGTTAGCTAAAATAGGTAAGTTGCGTCTTAGTACTTTACTTGCTTTTTCCTGTTATTCCTGAGCCTTTTTCTAAAGCTGTATAACTACTTCAACCTCAATTCAGTAGTGCTATGAGTAATTTAAGGTAGAGGACTGATGCCATGGGACACTGGCACTTCCACTTCTTGTGGAAGCAAGGATTATTAGTGAGGGATCCCCAAGGGCAAGGTGAATGGTAAGAGACAAAACTGGGAGGCCATGAGGTCTTTATGCTGAGATTTGGAATTTGAGTTTTCTTTTAAAAAGCAAGTTTCCTTACATCTCATAATGCCTAAGAGGGTAGTATAGTCCAAATAAGAGATGGCAATAGGTGTGGAGAGAAGACGGATGAAAAAAAATATTTAGGTAGAAATGACAAGGTGTGGTTAATTGAATATTAGAAAAAATACCTCTTCATTCAATTTCGCCCCTGTATCTTCTCTCCCCCAAATACTGAGTACACAGTGGTAGACTAAACTCTTATCTCTGTATGTCTTTGTTGACTTTTAGCAGTTTGAAGTAGAGATAGACATGTATTTAGTCAGGAATTGTTTGATTGTAAAATACCCTGTCTAACCAGAAGAGAGAAGGAGGGGTGGGGTGGGTGTTGCAAGAAAGCATTTCAGCCTCCAAGACCGGAGACTGGGATGGAGAGGACTGTTGATTGACAGATCAGCTGCCATTCCCTCTGCCTCTCCACTCCTGGCTTGTTTCACCTTAGTAACCTTGCCTTTGTGACTGAACCACGTCAAGAGGATGAATTTGATTGGCTCAATCCAGTGTATGGATGATCCCTGAAAAGAATATATAATGAAACAAAGATGCCTAGGTCACTCCTTTAACACGGACCATGGGGTGGGAATGAGGAATGGCATTCTCCTGAAGTCAGGCCAACAAGTGGGCAGGTAGGGTTAAGGGACAACTAAAAACATCTTCAAATTTATAAAGACCTTTATATGACATGATGCTGGTTATTTCATTCCATTTTCACTTTAAAAAATGAAATAAAATGATGGAAACACTATTAAAATTTTAAAATCTGAATCTTGATCATGGCTCGGTCTAGAGAAATTTGGCCTAAGGAAGTTCTTGATGTGGCTCTGCTACAAATGTGTTCTGATTTCTTCCCGTTGCTTCTGCGTTTTTTATGCTGATAAAAGAGAACAGTTATCAAAACCGCAGGTACTATCTTAATATATAATGGCTGTTATTAATTTGTTATAAGTCCCTCAAAAGAACACTGAGCTTTCTTTAGTTTTCAAACTGTGTCTTGGGCAAGTGTAGTGGTAGGAGACTATGTACCTGATTCAAATTTGATTTTTTTAAGTTTGTCCCCCCCACCCCAATTTTAGAGAGTACCATTCTTAGGCTAAACTTGAGAATCTTCTCCATGTTATGCAGCTCCTTATAGAGAACATTGACTCAGTAGTTATTCTTGATGGGCGGTTTTTAGAAAATCAATCTCTCATAGTTTAAGTGGACTTCCTCGCATTTCGTCTACCATATAAATGGAAAAGATCTACATAATGATCTTCATATTTGAATATGTATTAAGTTGCCTATCACCCTTTCCTATTTTTTGTCAGCTACTTACTACGTTTATTAAAGCTCCAAACACCGTTTCAAGTGCTTCACATGCATTAACAGGTTCAAGTCTCATGATAGCTCTGTGAGGTAGTACTGTTATCCCAATTTAATAGGAAGCTGAAACACAGAAAGGTAAAGTGACGCTCAAGAATACCCAAGGAAAAAGTGGTGAAGCAGAAATTTGAATTTAGGCAGTTTTGAATTTAGGCAGTCTGGCTTTAAAACATCTATTGTCAACCACTATGTACATAGTCTCTAGAACCCCTAAATATGGTATTTCCCCCAATCTATTCAGGTTCTGTACAGGTTGGAGTATTTTTCCACTTTGTAGGTTCTTATTTGTGGCTCTCCTTTAAACCTCTGTCTTTCTTTCCTCCTTGCCCAGCTTTGTGGAATCCAATATTGCACACACTAAGAGTCCGAAGAATTTTGAGAAGGGTGAGACAGTCATCACGCAGTCTTACATGTTGACTCATACTCCTGCTTCTGGAACTAAAGACCTGCAGTGTGGACTCACAGTTGAATTTTTTGAAATACCTATATGTAGCCTAGGTGTTCGCTGTCCCTACAGACCACACAGCCTCTGTTTGCCCTCTCTCAGTGTTGATGCAAAATGGCACCTCTTTGAATTGCTGAGAAAGAGTCTGCATCAGAAACATTGGTAATTGCACAGAAACAGAGGGGCAAGTTTGACCAAGAGCACATCCCCAACAGTCGAGTCTGGAGTCTGACTGCCTGAGTCCAAATCCCAACTCTACACCTTTCTCGCTCAACGACATTGGCAAATTACTTAACTTCTCTCTGACTCAGTTTTCTCATCTCTAAAATGGGGAAAATAATGTAAATGCTATCTTACAGTGTGGTTGTGAGGATTGTCAGTTAGATCTATGCAGAGCACTTAGAAAGTGCTGAGGAGACCAAAGTGTACAATGTTAGCCATTTTTGTTCACTTAATTGTTACTATTAATTCTCCTCTCTTCTGTGTGACATCAACTGGCTGGCTTCTATTTCCACCTTCCTAAGCGACCCTTATTATGCAGAGTACTCGGCTTTTTCCTAGCCTCCACCTCCACTACAAACCCCAACCCTTCACAGTTCATTAAAGGTCTTCCGGTGAACCAGAATCCACCCTCTCTAAAAATCTGGGGAATTATAAAGAATGAGAAAGCTGTCACACATAGAGACCTCTTTCTCCCATCTTTCCATGGCTTGTTCAGCTTCACTATCCCATTTCCATCCTTAAAGACCTTACTTTTATTCAAGCGATTGTAATTGGTTGAGATTCTTTTCTAAGTGCAGCACAGAGTATCCTGTGTTGAACATAAAGATGTACCACCTAGAATCCCTTAAAGGAAGGCTGTGTTGCACCCAATGCTGGGAGTGCAGTCAGTGAACAGCCTTCACCATCAGCCACTTCGTGGATTATTTCAGCTGCAGGGGGTCATTTTGCTCAAGGTCATGCCAGGTTAGGGGGAGAGTGGTACGCATCCAATGACTGATAAAAAGGATATAAAGGCTCGAGCTTCTCAGCCCAACACAGTGCAATTTGGACAGACCATTTGCACTCCAAAGTTTTCCCATGGAGTTAGCTGAGGCTATAGGACCTGTATTATAGTGTGACGCCCCCCTCAACCGCATCCTGCTTCCTCCGCCTCCTCTCCATAGGTGTTCATACCAAGGGCATTCCCTAGTAAACATCCAGCACACTAAATTTTGTCTGAGTCTGCTTCTCAGAGACCCCAACCTGTGCCACACTCTAAACTTAGTGTATAAATGGAGTGAATGATAGCTGATGTTTTTTGAGCACTTGTGCCAAGCACCATGACTGGCATCATGCATATGGTATCTCATTTAATTTTCATAGTCTTTTGAAGTACATACTACTACTATCTCCCTGTTATAGATGAGAAAACAAAGACACAAAGTTATACTTTGCAGATAGAATTTGAACTCAGACCACGAGTCAAGAACCTACATTCTTAACCATCATACTACATTCTATCCCATCATATTATCTACTTTTTTAAAAAAAATTATGTTTAAGTAATCTCTACACCCAACATGGGGCTCAAAACTGCAACCCTGAGATCAAGAATCACATGCTCTACTGACTGAGCCAGCCAGGTGTCCCCATAATATCTACTTTTTAAGTGAAATATTAAACCATATCTTATAAACCATAAACATACAATAGATACAATTTAGGGGAACATAGTGACTGACAGAATCACTTCATTATCTGGTGAAATTTACACCTCTCCATAGAGATAATACCTGGCAAAAAGACTTGAAGCTCTGTTAGAAAGAATACTTTTCTAATAACAAAGGCAAGCTGTGGTTCTGATTTTCCTAACTTGAATGTACATGCAACTAGATATTTAAAATCTCTGCCAATGCCAACTCTATAAAATTGGCAAAGGTTCTAATATCTGAAAATACTGTAAAGTCCAGAGTATTTTGCTCCATGTCTCCTCTGAAAGAGTCTTTATCTCTGGCAGTTCATTATCTGTCTATTGTTCAACAGATGATTCAAACTGTGGTTGCATAGTGTAATACTTGCTGTTTGAAATAGAACATCTTCGTGGGCAGATTCCAATGAAATCTTTCTCTTTGGAAATGGTCCCAAAGAATTAGATTTTCTATCGTTAGCTGGTAGGTTCCAAAGACCAAAGTTTTGCTCCTCTGAAGTATTTGTATTAGTCTTGGATAGGCAAGTTGACAGAGAGGAAATGAAGTGTTTTTCTGTTCAGGAAATGTAGCCAACTTTCTATCTCTGACTTCACCTCTAAGTACTAATTGTTACTGAATCAGCAGCTCTGCTTTTTGAGTCATGTGGTTATTCTTGAAGTAACTATTTGGCCTTTGCCATTTCCCCTATTAGATGATTGGACTATAAGTCAAGCTCAGATTTAGTTCTAAGCAATGAATCTTTTGCCTTTGTATCATGTTATCTCATTAATGCCTCTAGGAAAGTGGCACAAACATCAAAATTTACAACAGTCTCAACATCTGCCTTAAATCTTTCACAGTGTTCAGGGAGGAATGTAAATATATATGTGCATCCTAAAAATTACTTTTTAATATGAAATAAAATATAAATAACACAAACAAGTGGGATGGATGGGTAAGGTCAATATAATTCACATAGCTATAGTTGTCTCCCATAATTAGAAAATTGATTCGGGGCGCCTGGGTGGCTCAGTCGTTAAGCGTCTGCCTTCGGCTCAGATCATGGTCCCAGGGTCCTGGGATCGAGCCCTGCATCGGGCTCCCTGCTCCGCGGGAAGCCTGCTTCTCCCTCTCCCGCTCCCCCTGCTTGTGTTCCTGCTCTTGCTATCTCTCTCTGTGTGTCAAATAAATAAATAAAATCTTTAAAAAAAAAAAAAGTTGTTTAAGTGCTCTATATTTGTTTCAAACCTTAAACATAAGTATTTGAGTTTAAACAAACAACCAAAAATCCCCAAACCAAACAAATTAAAGCATGGTCTCGTGGTTTCCTCAAGGCATCAACTCTCCTCAAAACAATACAAACAGCACAATGAAGTCAAAATATGTAAATAGTATAAACAGAAATGTGTAAAGCCAGAAAGCAGCTGAACAGGAAAAGTTTGGAATTAAGGTGCTGGGATAATCAGCAAGCCTGGTAAAGTCCATTTTTCAGACAGTATGAGGTCATGCTTAAGATAGCAAAATACTTGTGGCGCCTTTCATCTGAGGTTCTCCAAGTGCTTTGCTGACATTATCTAATAGCAAATATTATTATCCCCATTTTATAGGTGGAGAAACTAAGATACCAAGAGATTAAATAACTTACTTAGGCATGTACAATGGGTCAGTGATGGAACCAGAAATTTATTCCAGGAATCTAATCTACTTTTCTGTTCATATCACTAGGTCAGCTTTCCAGATCCAAAAGACATTTATTGGTGTAAATTTGTATTAAATGTACTTTTAAAACCAATATTATCTTCTGTAAACAATGAAATGAAAATGCTTTTGTTGGAAGTGATGGTTGCTTTTCATGGGTGATATTTAAGAGGCGATCCAAAAATAAATTATCTCAGATTCAAAAAAGTAGCCACATTCGGTTTAGGTTATTTAGGAGAACCTATGTTAGGTATCTAATATAGAACCATACAAAATTATGTCAGTTAGTATCCAATGTCCTAATGGTTATTCTGTGTGTGTGTGTCCCACATGATTTTTAGTAAGGTAGACATGAACTGAAAAGGTTTAGGGATTATTCTGTACTTTATACTCCCACTCAGAACTGTCCCTGAAAATTCTGTAATTTCTATGGGAACAAATTATGAGGGGAGAGGGTGGTTCTTGTTTGCTGTCCTTTCAAGACTGTTCCTTTGATTTTAGTCCTAATCTCTAAGCTCTTTTAACTCTTTTAAAGTCTGCTTCATGAACACAAACTTTTCAGTGCAGAGTTGGTATTACTACTTCTGACAAAAATCACAAAAACAGGGGTGCCTGGGTGGCTCAGTTGGTTAAGCGACCCATTCTTGGCTTTGGCTCAAGTCATGATCTCAGGGCTGTGAGATCGAGGCCCATGTCAGGCTCCATGCTGAGCATGGAGTCAGCTTGAGATTTTCTCTCCCTCTCCCTCTGCCACTCCCACTTATGCTCTCTCTTTCTCTAAAATAAATAAATCTTTTTTTAAAATCACAAATACAAATCGTTATATTTATATATACTGATATCAAATACTTGTGCTAGAAGTAAACTAATCACAGGACAAAAATAAAGTTTGATAATATTAACTGCATGTGAACTCTAACTACATTTCAAAATGGAGAATTCATAAATTTCTCCTTCCTTTTGGCCTGAGCTCAGGATTAAAGTTAATTTAATGACTAGAGATCAGGTTAATTTAGGGCAGAGAGCTACATTTATTTAAACATCCACAGATATACACGTCCTTTCTTTTATCACCTGTGTGGTGTGGTTAAAAGGTTACCGGAGAGTTGGGCAAAGAGAGGAATCATGAACCCAGCAAACAGAACTATTTCTCCCTTAGTCACTCCTACCTTCTTGGTTCAGCCAACGCACAGAAATCCACAGCCCAGTGGGGTTTTTTGTTTGTTTGTTTTTGTCAGAGAGAGAGAGAGAGCACAAGAACACAAGCAGGGGGAGCAGAAGGAGGAGCAGCCTCCCCACTGAGAACACAAGCAGGGGGAGCGGAAGGAGGAGCAGGCTCCCCACTGAGCAGGGAGCCTGATGAGGGACTCGATCCCAGGACCCTGGCATCATGACCTGAGCCAAAGGCAGACGCTCAACCGACTGAGCCACCCAGGCGTCCCTTCCAGTGTTCTTTCTACAACTACTTAGAGCCGCCACACTGTGTAGCGGAATAGGCACACATTCTGGATTCAGAAGATGGAGGTTTCACATGTAGTCCTTCCAGTCTTCAGCCCGTGACCGAAAGAAAGCAAGCCACGTCATGGCTCCAGGCTTCAGCTTCCTCATCTCTGAGGGAGGGTTTGTGGTGATACTACACAGGTTTTGGTGAGCATTAAGCAAGACAATGTATGTGAATTACTGAGGTTACTAAAGGTTGTACAAGAGTTATTTATATATATATATATTATATAAAATTAGTCATATGTATTAGTTATAACCATTTATATACGTAAAATAATTATCAGCACGTGTTAGAACAGTATATATGTTTGCACAAATTTTTCCATTCGTGCTTAATCTGTGCAGTCACTTGTATTTCCAAAACCAGCTCCCTCTTCACCATCGCTCTTCTTCCCGCATGTCTGTTTTTCTGTCTGGCAGCTCCAGCTGCTTTTTGCCCCCTTATAACATTTGGTTCAGGCAGTAGGATTTGTAACCAAATGCTCACATGTTCTCATTTCTTGTTTCAACAGGTGGGGATCACCCAATCCTGGGATTCCAGAAGTGTTTTTTAGTGGCTGATAAGCCCCATTAAAACCTGTGGGTCTTCTTCCACGCTGGGCACCCAGCTGCCTTTTTCTATTTTTGGAAGGGCCACAGAAAATCTCCTGCCAAGAGTTTAAAACTTTCCACAGCCTGAAAATAGGGTGGTTCACCCCTTGCAAAATATAACCTGGTCTGGTTACATGGAACCTTATTCTGACTTATATTCTTCAGCATTTTTTTTTAATTGCAGCTGTCTTGCTGTGCAATGTTCTACTGCATATTTCATTTGTATTATTGGTCCATAAAACAGCATTGAAACAGAGAGATGCTCTAAAAAGAGACACTCTTCTCTTTAAGAGTGTTCTGAGAAAAAGGGGTTGCCTTTGTACAGTAAAGGGATTTCCATGCCTGTTAGCTAAGCTATTTATTTATTTCTTTTAAAGATTTTATTTATTTATCTGACAGAGAGAGACATAGCGGGAGGGGGAACACAAGCAGGGGGAGCGGGAGAGGGAGAAGCAGGCTTCCCGTGGAGCAGGGAGCCCGATGGGGGGCTCGATCCGAGGACCCTGGGATCATGACCCGAGCCAAAGGCAGATGCTTAATGACTGAGCCACCCAGGCACCCCTAGCTAAGCTATTTAAAAGAAATGATGGGGTGCCTGGGTGGCTCAGATGTTAGGCGTCTGCTTTCGGCTCGGGTCATGGTCCCAGGGTCCTGGGGTCCAGCCCCGCATAGGGCTCCCCGCTCCGCGGGAAGCCTGCTTCTCCTTCTCTGGCTCCCCCTGCTTGTGTTCCCCCCCTCGCTGTGTCTCTCTCTGCCAAATAAATAAATAAAATCTTTTAAAAATATATAAATGAAAGAAATGCCAGTAGGGAAAATACTAAAAAGAAGGCACTCAACATTAAAAGAGACTAATCTTTGAAGGTGCATGGAGGTAAAAATAGGAAAATAAAATTTTTAAAGCTTAAAAACTTTCAAAATCACCCATTTCAGAAGTACTCTTGTTCTTAACAAGTATAAAACTTAATTTGTGGAAAATGGGAAAGACTTGGGACTTAGGTTTAGACATATTTGTTGTCTCATTCACAAATTTTGTTGAGGAATCCTAAGAAGATGAAAATAAATCATAGTAATAAAATGATCAAAAGTCAGCCTCACCTAATTCAGACCCACTCCCCAACACCAGAGCCTATTATTTTTATGTACTGTTATATACTTGTATATAAATATGTATATATGTACCTAGAGAATTCGTCTAGAATTATTTTGATTTTTATTTACATAAAAGTCAGACGGCAGACATCATTTAAGCAAGTTTTTTTACACTCAACAACGTTTTTATTAAAAAATTTGGGGGGATGTACCCATTGTTTCCAATGTCTCACAATTACTACAATAAATTAATCTATGATTTTAAGCCTCTATATTAAAAAAATATCAGCCTCAGTTTTGTTTTAAATCCTAGTTTGCTTTTGACCTTATCAGAAATAGAAAAAGGAAGAAACTAACTCCATTGCTTGGCTCTATTCCAACAGCAGCACTTCAGTACTCATTGTAAGGGAGGAATTAACCATCAAAAGTGAAGTGTGGATTTGAAGCAATTTTCCAGATAATTCAATCCCCAAAAAGCTACTTTGAACTGAACAACCATATATCTAAGGAGTGGACTTTGTTCTTTCTTAAATTTTCACCTAGTTCTCCTAGTCTACTTCATTGGTAGAATGAATTCAGTGAGTTTTTCACTAACTGTTAGACCTAAAGGCACAGCACTCTGTTAAACAGGTTTTATTTATTTACATTTTTTTATTTTTTAAATTTCAGTATAATTAACATAGTGTTAAATTAGTTTCAGGTATACAAATAGTTATTCAGCAATTTTTTTTTAAAGATTTTTTTATTGGGGCACCTGGGAGGCTCAGTCGGTTAAGCGACTGCCTTAGGCTCACGTCATGATCCCAGGGTCCTTGGATCGAGCCCTGCATGAAGGTTTCCTGTTCGGCCGGAAGCCTGCTTCTCCCTCTCCCAGTCACCCTGCTTGTGTTCCCTCTCTCGCTGACACTCTCTCTCTCTATCAATTAAATAAATGAATAAAATCTTAAAAAAAGATTTTTTTTATTTATTTGACAGAGACACAGAGAGAGAGGGAACACAAGCAGGGGGAGTGGGAGAGGGAAAAGCAGCCTTCCCGGCAAGCAGGGTGCCCAATGTGGGGCTCGATTCAAGGACCCTGGGACCATGACCTGAGCTGAAGGCAGAAGCTTAACAACTGAGCCACCCGGGCGTCCCAAGAATTCTACACATTATTCAATGCTCACATCACAGTATGCTCTTAATCCCCATCACCTATTTCACCCATCCTCCACCCACTTCCCCTCTGGTAATCACCAGTTTATTTTCTATAGCTAAGAGTCTGGTTTTTTGTTTTGTTTTGGGAGAGAGAGAGAGAGAGAGAGTGCATGAGCTGTAGGAGGGGCAGAGGGAGAATCGCCAGCAGACTTCAAGATGAACACAGAGCCCAATGCAGTCTCTATCCCAGGACCCTGAGATCATGACCTGAGCTGAAATCAAGGTTGGGATGCTTAATCAACTGAGCCACCCCAGTGCCCCAGTCTTGTTTTTTTCAAACAGAGTTGTTTTATTTGTGATCACGAAGAAGGGGCGTGCCCTTTATGAAGGACATGTTTATCCTTTTCATGTTAACTTTACACAATACAGGATGTACTTCCTAAATTCTAGCTACCTTTACCATCCAGTATGAATGAATATCTCAAAAACAGGGTGGGAGAAAGTGTAGATTCTACTGCCGATTTAACTGTTTGTCCTACAGTCCCATTACATCTTCAAGCCATATCCTATACCTCAAGAAAAAGATATGTACCCTAAAATCAGAATCCCTACTAACATTAGGTCCATTCAGGTTAAATTCCTTGTTCTAGAGTCATAGGGCAAGTCATTGTGAGTAGAGGGTTCATAATCAGGTCTAGGTTGGATGAATAATGCCCTGCTACTCAATATGAAAGTTTCAAGCCCTTATAAACCCTGAGGTGTTTTATCACAAGGATTTCATTCTCAACAACTGGTTTGTGCAAAATCAATATTAATTGTATTTATAGCTTATTTTGAGTGGGGTTTTGTGTGTTTTTTTTTTTTTTTTTGAGACAGAGAGAACACATGCGTGCAGGAGTGGCAGGGAGAGGCAGAGGAAGAGAGAATCTTTTTTTTGTGCGGGGGAGAGAATCTTAAGCAGGTTCCACACTCAGCACAAAGCCCAAAGTGAGACTCAATCTCCAACCCTGAGATCATAACCTGAGCCAAAATCAAGAGTCAGATGCTTAACCAACTGAGCCACCCAGTCACCCCTGGAGTGGAGTTTTAAGATCTTTTTTAATGTTAGAAAATAAATTCCCAGATCATCTAAATACAAGTTTGTGCTTACTTAGGCTCATTTGCTGCTAAATTCATTTGAAAATATCTGATCTTTTTCTTAAGAGTGACGTCTTGACTTTCCCAGATAAGGATAAACCTTTTACCTAGCAGTAAAGCAGAACCGATCTGTTTTAGTATGTACACAGGAGGTTGTAAGTAAAGTAAGTGAGGTAAAGGGCTCTGTTTTAGCTTTACTAGACCTGTTTTATTGGAATTTCTTTTCTTCCAAGCTACGGCATTTTGCAATGGTCAGGTAACTTTTTACATTAAAGGAGAATGAGATTACGAGCCACAAATGAGCTCAATTCCCAAGTTCCTCTTTTTCAGTGAGGTAGACAAACACTACTTGCTGCCTTATTGGTATATTTTATCTGTGACTATGAATGACTGAATCCTCAAAGAACTTTCAGGTACATTCCACATTATGTATTTCTGGCAGCAATATGCTTCATAATGTGCCCTCTCACAGAATCTCAAAATCTCAGGGCAATTCTGCTGAGCTGAGTCATGGTCTCAGGACTGACTAAATGGCACCAAGCATAAGAACCACAATATTGTTAAGCATAGACTTATATCTACAAGTTCATCCAGTAAAAAACAGACTCTGCTGAGATGGTCCAGTGTGTTCTTACCATAGGCAAATTCTTGCCATGTTTTTCATTTAGGGCTGTAAGAATGATTAAACCAGCGGGCCAAAGCCCACTGCAAACCCTGTAATAATATCATACCTAATTCTCAGCTGACATTTAGTCTGCACTGGTTTGGTTGTTTAAATATTAAAATACGTCTGTACTAAATGACATATCTGATAAAGGGTTAGTATCCAAAATATATAAAGAACTTATAAAACTTAACACTCAAAAAACAAATAACCCAATTAAAAAATGGGCAGAAGACATGAATAGATACTTTCCCAGAGAAGACATCCAGATGGCCAACAGACACATGAAAAAATGCTCAACATCACTCACCATCAAGGAAATACAAATCAAAAGTACAATGAGATACCACCCCCCCAACCTGTCAGAATGGCTAAAATCAACCACACAAGAAACAACAGGTGTTGGCGAGGATGTGGAAAAAGGGGAACCCTCCTGCACTATTGGTGGGAATGCAATCTGGTGTAGCCACTGTGGAAAATAGTATGGAGGTTCCTCAAAAAGTTGAAATAGGACTACCCTATGACCCAGCAATTGCACTACTAGATATTTACCCGAAGAATACAAAAAACACTAATTCAAAGGGTTACATGCACCCCAATGTTTATAGCAGCAGCATCTACAATAGTCCGATTATGGAAAGAGCCCAAATGTCCATCAACAGATGAATGGATAAAGAAGATGTGGTGTATATATATGCAATGAAGTATTACTCAGTCATAAAAAAGAATGAAATCTTGCCATTTGCAAGCTAGAGAGTACTATGTTGAGTGAAATAAGTCAGAGAAAGACAAATACCATATGATTTCACACATATGTGGAATTTAAGAAACAAAAGAAATGATCATAAGGAAAAAGAGAGAGAGAGAGGCAAACCAAGAAACAGGCTCTTAACTGTAGAGAACAAACTCATGGTTACTAGGGGAGAGGTGAATGGCGGGGTGGGGGAAATAGCTGATGGGGATTAAGGATTGCACTTGTGATGAGCACCGGCTGTTGTATGTAAGCATTTACTCACTAAATTGTACACCTGAAACTAATATTACACTGTGTCAACTAAGTGGAATTTAAATAAAAATCTAAAAAAAAAAAATTGGTTCTGCAGTGGTTGCTAAATAGCTGCTGTCCCTTAGCAAACTGATTCCCAAGATCTAACAACTAAGGTGTTTATTCTGGCCAAAAAGGGAGGTCTCTAACCCTGCTCCATTCTCCTTGGCTTCCAACCTTACTGGTTGTTGTAAAGTTTTAGTGTCACTCCTGCCTAAAACAAATGTGAAAATAAAAGTGAATGACATAACAAGTGTGTGTGTGTGTGTGTGTGTGTGTGTGTGTGTGTGTGTGTGTGTAAAGAGAGAGACACAGGGAGAAGATATAGGTTGGATCAACAATGCCCTGTGACTCAAATATGAAAGTTTCTTTTCTGTTTTATCATAAGGTTTTCATTCTCAGCAATTGGTTTATGCAAAAAAAAATGTTAATTTACTTATAGATTATTTGGAATGGGAATTTTAAGATTTTTTAAAGTTAGACTTTTTAATATTTTTTAAGTATTGTATGCATTAATGATATATGATAAATATATATGTGATATATTTATATTTTATATTTATATGTATATTTATGTCATATATGACATAATATATTAAATATATGATATATTTATTATGTTTAAAATATAAATATATGATATATTTATATGTTGTGACATATAAAATATCATACATAAAACCTATGCTTTATATATTTTTATAAATATATCATATATTTATATTTTATATATCTTTTACTCTTCCATTTTGGCTGTTCTTCCTCCTATTCTTTACATGTATTTTAAAATTCTCATTTATTTATTTATTTATTATTATTTTTAAAGATTTTATTTGACAGAGAGAGAGCACAAGCAGGGGGAGTGGGAGAGGGAGAAGCAGGCTCTCTGCTGAGCAGGGAGCTCAATGCAGGGCTCGGTCCCAGGACCCTGGGATCATGACCTGAGCCGAGGGCAGACGCTTAACCGACTGAGCCACCCAGGCGCCCCTGATTCTCATTTATCTTTATGTTTAAAATATAATATTTAATATTTTGGAAATATAAAAGCTAAGAAGGATAACAATACAAACATCCACACCTAGCTTGAGAAATAAAATATTACCACCAACACTGTTTAAGTTTCTTGTGTCCACATATTAATTCCCCTTCTGCTACCTCAGACGTAATTATATTTCTGAATTTACTCTTTTTTATTCTTTGGCATTTAAAAATATTTTGCTACATTTGTATGTATTCTTAAATAACATTTGCCGATACTGCACATGTTTTTAAGCTTTATGGAAGTGGTATCATACTGCTTATCTCCTTTTGTAATTTGCTTTTTAATTTTTACTTGTTTTATTTTTTTTAAAGATTTGTTTTGAACTTATTTATTTGAGAGAATGAGCAAGAGCGAGAAGGAGAGAGGCAGAAGCAGACTCCTGGCTGCAAAGGGAGCCCCACTCTGGGATCATGACCTGAGCCAAAGGCAGGTGCTCAACCGACTGAGGTACCCTGGCGCCCCTGTATTTCGCTTTTTAAAAACTATATTTGTGAGATTTATTCTTTAACTTATTTTCATTGCTATTTGGTGTTTCACTGTTTAATTTTCCTCTGCTTGCTTACTCATTCTCCTACTGATGGACATATTATTTTCTATTTTTTCTATTATAAACAATGCTTCCATAAAAATTCTTGTATTTGTCTCCTTGTGCACCTGGACTTTTTATGTGAGTTAGCTCTTTAATACAAATCTGAGATGGGATAAGGAGCTTGGGTCAGAATATAAATCAGTATACCATCTCCGTCAAGAAAATCTTACCTCAAAAAAAGTGTCAGCTCACCTGAAATGTGCTTAGTGATACATTTGATTTATACAATTGGACAAGCTCTTCATCTTATTGTGGTCCAGTGACAATGAGTTTGAGAATGTGGACCACTTCCAGTGAAATTGTTGGGTCATAGGTACATCTTCAACTTACTGCATATTTCCAAACTGTTTTCCCAAATTGTTATACCAATTTATACAGCTATCAGAAGTGCATAAAAATTCTCATTGCTTCATGTCATTGCCAACATGTGGTATTATCAGACCTTTTAATTTTTCCCAATCTGGTGGGAGAGAGGTGGTTTCTCATTATGGTTTTATTTTGTCTCTCCCTAATTGCTAGTGATTAGAACATCTTACCATTTAAAATTTTTCAAAATTATTTTTTATTGGGATATAATTGACAAACATTGTGTTAGTTTTAGGTGTACACAGCATAATGGTTTGATATATGTGTATATTTTGATCATACAGTATTTGTCTTTCTCTGTCTGATTTACTTAGCATAATGTCCTCAAGTTTTATCCGTGTTGCGGCAAATGGTTGCCATTTTTAAAAATTGGTTTTTAGGTTGTTTTTTTTTTAAGATTTTATTCTTTTTTTTAAAGATTTTATTTATTTATTTATTTATTATTATTTTTAATAATTTTTATTGTTATGTTAATCACCATACATTACATCATTAGTTTTTGATGTAGTGTTCCATGATTCATTGTTTGTGCATAACACCCAGTGCTCCACGCAGAACGTGCCCTCTTTAATACCCATCACCAGGCTAACCCATCCCCCACCCCCCTCCCCTCTAGACCCCTCAGTTTGTTTCTCAGAGTCCATCGTCTCTCATGGTTCGTCTCCCCCTCTGACTTACTCCCCTTCATTCTTCCCCTCCTGCTATCTTCTTCTTTTTTTTTTTCTTAACATATATTGCATTATTTGTTTCAGAACTACAGATCCGTGATTCATCAGTCTTATACAATTCACGGTGCCCACCATAGCACATACCCTCCCCAATGTCTATCACCCAGCCACCCAATCCCTCCCACCCCCCACCATTCCAGCAACCCTCAGTTTGTTTCCTGAGATTATTTATTTATTTATTTGAGAAAGAGAGAATGAGAGACAGAGAGCACAAGAAGGAAGACAGTCAGAGGGAGAAGCAGACTCCCTGCTGAGCAGGGAGCCTGATGCAGGACTCCATCCCGGGACTCCAGGATCATGACCTGAGCCGAAGGCAGTCGCTTTACCAACTGAGCCACCCAGGTGCCCTAAAGATTTTATTCTTTTTTTTTTTTTTAAGATTTTATTTGTTCATTTGAGAGAGAGAGAGCACATGAGGGTGGGAGGGTCAGAGGGAGTAGCAGACTCTCCGCCGAGCAGGGAACCCGATGAGGGACTCGATCCCGGGACTCCAGGACCACGACCCGAGCCGAAGGCAGTCGTTCAACCAACTGAGCCACCCAGGCGCCCTAAAGATTTTATTAAGTAATTTCTACCCCAACATGGGGCTTGAACTTCCAACCCTGAGATCAAGAGTCACATGCTCCACTGACTGAACCAGCCAGGCACCCCAGTTTTTTGTTTTGTTTTGTTTTGTTTTAATCACTGAACTTTTCTGAACTGTGCCTACTAATCTGCAATTATTTTCTGCATTTGCTAAGTTTTTTTTATTCACTGTTCCAAAGGTGGACCATATCATCTTACTGCTTTTTATTTATTATTATTGTTATTATTATTTTTTGATGGTGGTATTTTTATATTTATTTTTATTTTATTTTAAACCCAGTATAGTTACCACACAGTGTAATATTAGTGTCAGGTGTACAATAGAGTGATTCAACAATTCTATACATTACTCAGTGCTCATCATGATAAATGTACTCTTAATTCCCTTCACCTATTTCACCCACTCCCCTCTGGTAACCATCTATTTATTCTCTCTAGCTGAAGGTCTGTTTTTTTGGTTTGTCTCTCTTTTTTTTTCTCTTTGTTCACTTGTTTTGTTTCTTAAATTCCACAAATGAGTGAAATCATATGGTATTTGTCTTTTTCTGACTTATTTCACTTAGCATTTAACTCTCTAGACCCATCTATGTTGTTGCAAATGGCAAGATTTCATTCTTTTTTATGGCTGAGTAATACTGCATTGTATGAACACCACATCTTCTTTCCATACACCTATCAGTGGACACTTGGGCCGCTTCCATATTTTGGCTACTGTATGTAATTCTGCAATAAACATAGGGGTGCATATGTCTTTTCAAATTAGTTTTTTTGTATTCTTTGAGTAAATACCCAGAAGTAGAATTACTAGATTATATGATAATTCTATTTTTCATTTTTTACTCTTTTCTACAGTGGCCGTACCAGTTTCCTTATGGCTTTTTAAATCTCCTCCTCCTTCTCTCTTTCTCCATTTTTGACCATTCCATTCCTGCCTGTGGGATGTTATTGATGCTCCTGTGACTGCCCCTCCTTCAGCTGGGCACTCCCAATGTCCCCTCATTTTCTGCCCCCAGCCAAATACACTTCTTTCTCTGGGTTCTATTCACCCTGGCAGGCCACTCTTCTAGGAGGATTCCTTCAATTTTAACTTTTCTTTTTTAAGGAAAATACCTAATCTTTATTTTAAAATACTTATTTTTAAATGGTTAATATTTTCACATGGTTCAAAATTCTTAAAGTATAAAAGAGTACATCTGATAAATCTCCCTCTTACTCCTGGTCATCAATTTCCTTCCACACAGACACCCAGCATTGGCAGTGGCTTCTGCATCTATGTAGAGATAGCTTATACATGTACAAGCAAATATTATATATCTCTCCACCTTTTCTTAACTCAAATAGTAGGGTACTATTTACATGGGTTCTGACTTCAGGTTCCGTTATCTCTGAATTCTCTTTTGGAGCAGGAACACTTAACTTGGTGGGTACCATTCTCTACTTGGCTGCTGAGGCTTCTGTATCATTTTCAGGCTGAATCTAGCCTCTGGTTCCTCTGGCTTCCAAATTCTGGTGCACATATCAAACTTTACAT
This sequence comes from Eumetopias jubatus, assembly GCF_037043125.1. Lineage (NCBI taxonomy): Eukaryota > Metazoa > Chordata > Mammalia > Carnivora > Otariidae > Eumetopias > Eumetopias jubatus. The sequence continues at coordinate 40,775,815 of NW_028274818.1, forward strand.
GGTATCTCCTCAAAGCCCTTCTCATTAGTTTGAGGTAAAGAAGCAGCTACCTCTGCACCCCTCTGCCTATTCTCTCCAAAACCTTCCTCTCAAATCGTGTGAATCTACAATCTCTCAAGCCTTTCATATCACTGACCAGGTTGAAGAGTCTTGAGAGAGCGGCCAATAATTGCATAACTGGTGTCAGATTACTTCTTTGCAAATTTGCTACTTGGACGCCTGTCTCATAATTTACTTGCTGCTATCAGTTTGTCTTACGCCCTCACTCAAAAATTACAATTTAGCATTCATTATAGTCAAATATGGTTAAATGCTGTAAGAGTTCATGTGTAGGGTATAAACAAGAGTTACGGCATGTCAAAAAGGAGAGAGGTGGCTGTGTTTGAGGTATTTGGGAGGCAAAGGAGAGGCAGGGATCAGCACAAGATATGAGAGGTGGAAATTGGGCATAGGCTGATATGAGGATAACATTGCTCTCCACACAGGAGACATGTGGAACTTTTGGTGTTTTCTCTGTTACCCAGGAGGCAGCATGGGGGTAGAGAAGTATAAATAGGCTTTAGAGTAAAGGAGACCTCCAATCCTATATTTGCCTTTTACTGATGGTATAATATTGGTCAAATTGCTTAGCTTTTCACAACCCAATTCCTCTTCTAAAAAAAGTTTTATAATGCTTAATAAGGTGGTTGTATAAATTCAGCGAAATAACATATGAAAAGCATCTATCCCACTGCTTTACATAGAATGGATGGGGAAAACAACTAAATAACTCTTTCCTTATGTTGTTTTTCTTGCTACCGCTGGCACACCACTGGGATACCCACATTTCCTGTTCTTCCCTCCAGCACAGCTTCCTAGAGACACAGTACACATTTTACATATGTGCAGGGTTTTTGTACATCCACTTACGTCCTATTCAGGCACAGCTAGAGGCCCTACAAACAGGGAGCAGTTACTGTCTCCTGCTTCTACTGATGAGATCTATTCAACAAGCAGTTATCGAGCACCTATAATGTCCTAGTTACTGACCTAGGCCCTATTGGGGTACAGAGAGACAAAAGGGTCTTCAAAATCCTTAAAGATGAGAAACAGTCTCTGGATAAACAGCTATCGGAGTTCAGAAGGGGGAGGAAAGTTATGGGCAGAGAGCTTGTGTGAAGTGAGCACCTAGCGGAAGGTGGCATTATTTGCAGAAGACAGGTCATTTAAGCTAAGTCCTGACACATGACAGAATTCACCATGCGGAGACTGGGGAAAGATAAAGATATTAGAAGATATGTTGATCGCAGAGAGTTTCTCAAAGCACCGTTCTGTCGATGCCTATACCTAACGGAAGGAAACTCCGTTTTACTTGATCTGGAATCTGTAACCATTAGACTGCTTGCTGAACACAATTGTAACTCTCGCGAATAAAACCGCCACAGTGACAGCAGTGGGTAACTACAGCAGCCACAGAACTGCAATTACTCTGAAACTGACTGGGGTAAAGATTTACTTGGACAATTGCTGAAACATCGTAAACTCTGAGAAGCTGCAATTTCGACTTCTGAGTTCACCCTGGTCAAACCCCCACTTTTTTTTTTTTTTTTTTTTGGCCGGGGACGAAATGCGCAGCAAGAAGGCCCAATTAGCGTCCGAAAAAGGAGGGCAGGGGGAAGGGGGGAGGTCTCCGCTGCGGATCTACTCTGGCTCCTCCCGAGTCCTGCAAGGCAAAAACCCGCCACACTAAATATGGCGTTTTCGAGTGTCCTTTCTTCGTTTTATTTCGCTCTCACCTTTTAGCCACACTCAACATGGCCCTAACCGAAGGTTTTATTCCTGTGGAACCGTCTCGGGACAGTTCTCGCGAGGCTTGCCTGGGCCCCCGACTGCTCCCGCCCTGCCTCGCGCGGCCGCCACTGCCACTGCCGCCGGCGCCGCTCCTCCTCCGTGTCAGTTGTTGGGCTGTAATGGCGACTGGGCCGCCGCTGCCGAAGTGACTCCCGGGCGGGGGAGCGGGGCCGGACCTGCGCCAGAGGGAACTGCAGAGAGCCGCAGCTCGGGGGGAGGCTTGCTGTGGGGGAGGGGAGGCAGCCTTTCCGCCTCTCCTTCCTTCTCTGCAGCCCGGCGGATCCCGGGAGCCGGTGCGAAGCGGGCACCCGGTGCGTCCCCGGAGCGGGGAGGCCAGGCCCGGCAGCCCTGGGGCCGGTCGGTGCGGCATCACTGCACCCTCCGCCAGGCCCCGCGGGATGCACCGTGGGAGCCGAGGGCGGAGGCGACACTCTCAGGTGAGCCGCGGGAGGATGTGGCTGGGACCGCGGACGCTCGCTTAGCCTCTGCTGCCTCTGTCCGCGGTCCCGGGTCCCCGGTGGCGGCGAGAGAGGCGGGGCGGGGCGCCGGGAGCCCTTGGCCCTGCCTGGCGTCCCCCTCGGGGAACCTCCCTGGGTTCTGAGCCTTTGCGGGGAGGGCCATCCTGAGACCTGGATTTCAGGTCCCACCGGTGCCTGCCGAAGACGGATTTCCTTCCTTACCTACCTGCTGGTGCTCCCCCCCCCCCCACCCCCGGTTCCCCGCCCCTCCTCTCGTCTGCGAAAGATGTAAGATACATTTCGCCTTTGGTCTCCGGAGAAGTGCTCCTTCTTCACTTGCAGATCAGGCATATTTTAGGAAATTCCGGGCAACTGACTCCAGTGGCAAGGATGACTGGTTTCTGTTCCTTTTTGGTGAGGATAAACATTCTCAAGTACAGGGAAAACTTTGATCTTCTGCCCCAGTCTAGCAGCTGCTAAATGTAGTCTACCGATCTATTCACAAATAATTTAGTGGGGGATTTAAAAAGCTTTACGCTTTGAAAGTTGTCAGTATTTTTCCCCGCCTTCTTTTTTAAATGTAGCCCAACATGGTAAATAATATTGAACTAATGTCACAAATAGGGTTTGGAATTTCGCTGGGTTTTTAGTTTTCAGATAGGAAGTTGCACATAGATAAGATTTTAATGTGGTTTTAGTGTAGTAGCAAATCTTTCATAAAGGAAAAGGTCCTTCATATAGGACAGGTTGTCAGGAGTAGTAATCGGTATCCATGCACTCCACCTGATTGTTTGGATTTTTTTGTTTTGTTGGGTGATCCTTGTTTTGAATTTGGAAAAGTCGTTAATGGTTATGTTGTCATGTTAGCGATGCCTGCTCCTGTCTTGTGTTTAAAGGTTTTAAAGAAAAGGCTATCTTAGGCCAACCTAGCAACAGCTTGAAAAGGTTTGCAAAAGCAATGTTAAAATACTGAAAGCTGCTCTCCACTCTAGTGGAGAGTTTAGTTTAAAATACTGTTTTTAAACAAGGCAGTGTGCTGCTAATAACAGATTGTGACTTTGGGGGATTGGTTGTTAGACCCATGGTAGAAGTTGCTTCAAACCCATGGGTGTGTAAAATGAATTAGTTTTGGTGTGCAAAATTGACGAACTCCACTCAGTGCAATAAAATCTGAAGCATTGAAGCGTGATTGCATTGAATTTAAGACGCTTTGATCAGAAAATAAACACAAGCTAAAATACATTGGGTAAGTACATGTGTCTCATTTTTTCCTAATAACAGGACCTGTGTTTGTAATGATGGTAAGGTCTAATAACTAAACAATTTCATACATACTTTCATACATCTGTGAGATAATTTCTCTGATTTTTTGAGATAGATTATTATGTAAGAGTGTTACTTAAACAACCAACCTGTGGGGGTAATCAATTTATGAATTCTGAAGTTGTGAATTTTTTCCTAATGCTTTTGATTGCCAGTCTTTTGCCCATTTTATAACACTTCTGTCATATCATGGACAGAAGAAAGGAGATGGAGTCCCTGTCTAACCATTTTTATTTGTTAAGTTGCTGTGTTACAGTGGCAGCAAAAAAGGAGCAGCTGTTTAAAATAATTGACATCATTTTTTGGTGTATCACCACATACGTTATTTTATTTAGTCTTTATGGCAGTGCGAGGTAGGTTTGGCAAATATTTTTGTTTTGCAGTTGTGGAAATTGACACATAAGGAAGTTCATTTATTTATATGAATGATGCTCTTATTTCTGCAGATCTAGAATTATTTATTTTTATTGAGGTATAATTGACGGATTAGTTTCAGGTGTACAACGTAATGGTCTGTATATGTATTGTGAAATGATCACAAGTCTAATTAACATTGTAGAATTAGTTTTATTTTTAAATTGAATATTAATATAGATACTTCTGGACCTTGGTTTTTTTAAAATCTAAAAAAATTCCATTTTTGTTTCTTTTGACATGGCACTAACTCCTTTATGCTGATTGTCGTTCTTTAAAAACAGTACTTTCAATAACTTGTTAATTATGAGCAAATCATGAATTATTACAATGGATGGCTTTATGGCTGTATGTACTTTTTGCTTGAACAGTGTTCTTAAGAAATTGTAGTTGTCCTCTCTCATTTTGTTTGGATACTCATAGTTCTGTCAAGTTTGGTAATTCAAATCATTTATACTCTTGGTTATGAAAAACCAATATTTGGGCCACATGGTAGCATAACTGAAAAGTAGTAACATCTTGGTGATATTGTAGAACTGGTGATTTAAAAAGTTAACTTGCCGTCTACCCTTGTGATTGCTCTTTTTGCAGCGTGGGACATGTTCTGAAATAATTTTCTTTATTGACATTTTCTTCCTGTGTCAAACCATTTCTAGTGTCGCAAATAGTCCAAAAAACACAACCAAAAGATTGAATAGTTTTTTTCTGCCCTAATAGCTTTTTGTTTATTATTATCACAGGTATAACTTTACATATACTAGTGATTATTTTGGTTGGTAATTTGCCTTTCTTATTTAGTCTGTAAGTTCCATGATGGCAGAGATCTTCTGTTAACTATTGTGTGCCCAGTGGCTAGCATATAGTAAACTAATCAATAAATATTAGTTGAATAAATTGACTAAAGAGTGGTCTTGGCATAATATTTAGAAAACAAAACAAAACACTGGTTCATGTTCCTAGGCACACATCAACTCTTATTAAGAATATACTCTAGAGATATGTTCAAGTTTGCTAGGTAGCAGGGAATGACAGCTGGGATTAAAAAACCACTGAGAATAAGCCACAGGTGGATCCTGAAAACTTTATTGGATATTTTAATGATTTGTGTGGATGTTCTGGCAATAGTTATTATAATTTAAAGAAAATAGAAGGTTTAAGACTCTAACCTAATTAGTACTATAATTATAGGTTCTTAATAACTTTAAGTCACTTCTTAATTACAGCATTGGGAGTTTTAAATCTTAAAGGCCAGCTAGTCCAATTCCCACATTTTACACATAAGTGAACAGTATCATATAGGGGAAATATCTCACCTTAAGTGGTTTCATAGCTGGATGAAGAATTCACTATACAGCTGCTAAGTCTTGTTTAATGTCAGATAATTATCAAATCAGACCATGATTGTGACCAACTGGGCAATGTACTCATTCTGCATTAGAGTGAAAACTCAAAATAGACCTCTCCATGAATCAAAAATATTTTTTAACTTAAAAATGAACCTCAACCCTCCCCTCTGTCATTGGGACTATAAATTGGTACAACTAGGACAATATTCTGGAAGGAAATTTGGTGTTACTTATCAAAATTAAAAGTGCACATATTTGATAGAGTCATTTCATTTTTAGGAGTTTATTTTACAGAAATTTTAACACAAAGCACAAGAGCAAATCTGTAAGGATGTTCATTTGAACGTTATTATAAGTAAATGCCAGTAGTATTTATAAATAAAAAATATTCTAAATGTCCCAATGGTAGGGGAATAGTTGAAATTATAGTATATTTATGGTGTGAAGTACTATGCATTTGTTAACAGGTTGAGGGATAGCTCTCTTTACTTCATGAGAAGCAGCTGAGTGTATCACTGAGCGCAGGGACCATGCAACTAACTTTCTGGGTTCAAATCCCAACTACATCATTTATTAGATGCGGCCATTAGCAAATTACTTAAACTCATCTATAAAGTGGATATAATTATAGTTCTCACCTGACAGGGCTGTTGTGAGAGTTAAATGAGTTGCTATTTAAGCCATAAGTAAGCATAGTAAGCACCAATAAATGTTTAAGTGTTTGCAATTGCTGTTATGTACTGAGATGGAAGAATGTTCATGATATAATACTGTGTGAGAAAAATAGTTGCATAACACTGTGGGATATGATTCGGTTTTGAAAAAACAAATACATGGGCAAAGAAATTCAGTTTGATTTTATTATGATTTTGTATGTGCATAGGAAAGAGTCTGTAAGGATAGATATTAAACTATTAGCTGTGTTATCCCTGGGGGAGTGGATGACTTTCCTTTTTTTTACTTTAGACACTTTTGTTTATTATAAGTCCCACTTTTATAATTTTTGAAACATTTTTTTCTAAAAAAGAAAACATAAAAAGTTTCTTCTATTAAACAGTCATATAACTATAATTTTGAATGTAGTTTTTCAGAGATCTGTAAATTTCATCAACATGATATCACAATGATATTTTCTTTTAAAACTTGTTGAGGGAAAGCTAAACTTGTAAGTGTACTTCTTTTCTTTTTTTTATTATGTTAATCACCATACATTACATCATTAGTTTTTGATGTAGTGTTCCATGATTCATTATTTGCGTATAACACCCAGTGTTCCATGCAGAACGTGCCCTCTTTAATACCCATCACCAGGCTAACCCATCCCCCCACCCCCCTCCCCTCTAGAACCCTCAGTTTGTTTTTCAGAGTCCATCATCTCTCCTGGTTAGTCTCCCCCTCCGATTTCCCTCCCTTTATTCTTCCCCTCCTGATTTCTTCTTCTTCTTTTTTTTAACATATAATGTATTATTTGTTTTAGAGAAGTGTACTTATTTTATACTAGCTTTGTGACCCTACGTGTCATTTCTTAATTTACAAAATAAGTACATAGGCTAGATCAGTGTTTCTTAAACCCAGTATTCCCAGATTGTGCCATGAGGTGCCTTGGAGCACTGTAGTGAACTCACACAGGTACTGTGGAATATTTAAAAATTTTCGAGGGAAACAGTAATATTTGACAGCTGTGGGCTATCTCTGTGATACTTGATGTCTGTGGGACACTTCAACTATTAGTTCGAGGTAGTGTCTGTGAGATTGTGCTACATTCCTTTGGATGACAGGATGTCTTCAAAAAGCTGGGTTTGGGGGGGCTGCTGTAATAAAAAGCAAGTACTGTGCAAAAATCAGTGTGAATGGTAAATGAAAGTGGCAGTGTCCAAAGTGATTTTAAGGTTTGAGAAGTTGTGTAATGTATAGCTGGTGCATACATCCCATTAATAAGTAATTGTGGTTGTATAGTAATAAAACATTTCTTTCAATTTATATGTATTTTTCAAACTGCTACTAAGTTGTTAGGACACAATTACTTACTAGATTGTATGGATCTAATGAATGGAACTGGTAGGTATTTTTTGGTGCCTGGGGGCACCATGGGAAAATTACTGAGACACTGAGAGTTCTGTGAACTGAAAAGGCTTGGGAACCTCTCCAACTCTTTTGACTAGGACACTCACAGTAAGAAATATATTTTTTCATAGGGATATAATATACATATATATGTATATATCTATATATAAATGAATTTTATATTTTAGGGCAAAAAATAATCCTGATATGTGAACCATGGGACATTTTTATAGACATATATTCCTTGAAATTAATTTGGAAGAGTAAGCATTCAGGATAACTAGATGGTGGGTAAGCAAAGTATAGGCTCATATTTCTAGGACTCTCCCCCCCTCCATTGTTCCTGGTCTTGTTCATTGTCGTTACTTTTCCTTAAGTAAAAGAAGAGGGGCACCTGTAGTCAAGTATAGCTCATCTGTCAGTGGGGAATATTATGTTTGTGACCCTCACCCTGCCTGCCACTTACGTTGCAAAGGCCAAACTGGTACCAAATGTTACATAGTTTTCTTCTGGATTTCCTAGATTACAGTAGATCAGCCTTATATTTGTAAAAGTAGTTGTTGGGGTTTTTGTATTTTAAATGTAGAGAGAGGTGAGGCTAAAATTCTCAGGTCATTTGTATTTGTGTATTATACTATATTATGTGAGTATTGGTTATTCTGAATTTACGTGGAACAGTGTAATAGGTCTGAGCTAGAGCTGGAATGTTTTCTCTTTTTTCCTAGCCGGTCCCTACTAAATTTGTCCATTTTATATTTAGACGAGATAGTATGACTATTGCAGGGTTGTCTTTTCTCATTCTTTCAGGCAGCCATGGTTTTACATAGGATCTGATAGAGATGAGAGAACTGAAATGTAGCAGAGGTGTGGAAAACATTGTCTGTGGTAGCCAAACCAAAGTAATTTCTTTCATCTCTATCCCCAGGGCCAGGCACATAATAGGAGCCCAATAAATAATTGAGCCAAGGTGCACCTGGGTGGCTCAGTCGTTAAGCCTCTGCCTTTGGCTCAGGTCATGATCCCAGGATCCTGGGGTTGAGCCCCGAATAGGGCTCCCTGCTTGGCGGGGAGCCTGTTTTTCCCTCTCCCACTCCCCCTGCTTGTGTTCTTTCTCTCACTGTGTCTCTCTCTGTCAAATAAATAAAATCTTAAAAAAAAATAATTGAGCCAAATCTATATGACTGAATGAGAACCCTGTCAATAAATGTAAAGGGAAAATTTGCTGCTAGAAGATACTTGAGAATTGGGTATTCATAAAATGTCATCTTGTATCTTATTTGTGTATATACCATAAGTATAGATCAGCATTTCTCAAACTTTCTGGTGTCCAGACCACTTCATACGCTTGAGTTATTAAAAACTTAGAGCTTTTGTTTACATGGGTTCTATCTATTGATATTTACTATGTTAGAAGTTTTAAAAGTATATATTAGTTTTTTTCAAATTTTAATTCCAGTATAATTACCATACAGTGTTATATTAGTATCAAGTGTATGATATAGTGATACAGCAATTCTATACATTACTCAGTGCTCATCATGATGAGTGTACTCTTAATCCCCTTTACCTATTTCACCCATCCATTTGTTCTCCATAGTTAAGAGTCTGTTTTTTGGTTTGTCTCTTTTTTTCTTTGTTCATTTGTTTCTTAAATTCCACACAATGAGTGAAATCATATGGTATTTGTCTTTCTCTGACTTGTTTCACTTAGCATTCATTATACACTCTAGATACATCCATGTTGTTGCAAATAGCAAGATTTCATTTTTTTCATGGCTGACTAATAGTCCATCACACACACACACATACACACACATCTTTATCCATTCATCTATCAGTGGACACTTGGTCTGCTTCCATATTTTTGTGATTGTAAATAATGCTGCTGTAAACATAGGGGTGCATATATCTTTTCAGATTAGTGTTTTTGTATTCTTTGGGTAAATACCCAGCAGTGAAATTACTGGATGGATCATATGGTAGCTCTATTTTTTTTTTAAGATTTATTTATTTATTTGACAGAGCACAAGTAGGTAGAGCAGTAAGTAGATAGGAGAGGGAGAAGCAGGCTCCCCGCTGAGCAGAGAGCCCGATGCGGGGCTCCGTCCCAGGACCCTGGGATCATGACCTGAGCCGAAGTCAGAGGCTTAACTGACTCCGCCACCCAGGCGCCGCGTAGCTCTATTTTTAATTTTTGGAGGACCCTCCATACTGTTTTCCATAGTGGCTACACCAGTTTGCATTACCACCAACAGTAAAATGAGGGTTCTTTTTTCTCCACATCCATGCCAATACTTGTTTCTTGTGTTTTTGATTTTCACCATTCTGACAAGTGTGAGGTGATCTCTCGTTAGTTTGATTTGCATTTTCCTGATGGTGAGTGATGTTGAGCATCTTTTCATGTGTCTGTTGGCCATCTGTGTGTCTTCTTTGTACAAATGTCTGGTTCATATCTTCTGCCCATTTTTAATTTCAATTTTATTTATTTATTTTTTTAGAGAGGGAGGAAGGAGAGGGGAGGGGTAGAGGGAGAGGGAGAAAGAGAATCTTAAGCAAGCTCCACACGCAGCATGAGCCCGACGTGGGGCTCGATCTCACAACCCTGGGATCATGACCCGAGCTGAAATCAAGAGTTGAACACTCAGTGGACTGAGTCACCCAGAAGTCCCCTCTTTTGCCCAATTTTTAAAATTTGTATTTTATTTTTTTTTTAAAGATTTTATTTATTAGTCAGAGAAAGTGACAGAGAGCATGAGTAGGGAGGAAAGGGAGAAGCAGGCTCCCTGCTCATCTAGGACCCTGGGATCATGACCTGAGCTGAAGGCAGATGCTTAGCTGACTGAGCCACCCAGGTGCCCCTCCTCTTCTGCCCATTTTTTAATTATTTGTTTGTGTGTGTGTTGTTGTATAAGTTCTTTCTATATTTTGGATACTAACCCTTTTTTTGGATATGTCGCTTGCATCTATCTTCTCCCATTCAGTTAAGTTGTCTTTTAGTTTTGATGGTTGTTTCCTTAGCTGTGCGGAAGCTTTTTATTTTGGTGTAGTCCCAATATTTTGCTTTTGTTTCTCTTGCCTCAGAAGACCTAGTAAAATGTTGCTACAGCCGATTACTGCTTGTGCTCTCTTCTAGGATTTTTATGGTTTCAGATCTCATGTTTCGGTCCTTAATCTATTCTGAGTTTTTATTTTTGTGTATGGTGTAAGAGAGTCCAGTTTTATTCTTTTGCATGTAGCTGTCTAGTTTCCCCAACATCATTTTTTGAAGAGACTGTCTTTTTCCCATTGTCTGTTATTGTTGAAGATTAATTGACCATTTGTGGGCTTATTTCAGGGTTTTCTATTCTGTTCTTTTGATTTATGTGTCTGTTTTGTGCCAGTACCATACTGTTTTGATTACTGTAGGTTTTACAGTATAGCTTGAAATCTGGGATTGTGATACCTCTAGTTTAGTTATTCTTTTTCAAGATTGCTTTGGCTATTTGGGGTTTTTTGTGGTTCCATACAAATTTTAGGATTATTTGTTCTAGTTCTGTGAAAATGCTTTTGGTATTTTGATAGAGATTGCATTAAATCTGTAGATTGCTTTGGGTGGTTATGGACATTCTACTTTATTGAGGGCTTTTATCATGAATGGATGTTGTACTTTGTCAAATGCTTTTTCTGCATCTCTTGAAGTAATCATATGGTTTTTATCCTTTCTCTTGTTGATGTGATGTATCACATTGATTGATTTGTGAATATTGAACCACCCTTGCATCCCAGGAATAAATCCTGCTTGGTTGTGGTGAATGATTTTTTTAATGTATTGTTGGATTCAGTTTGCCAGTATTTTGTTGAGGATTTGCATCTGTGTTCATCAGAGATTTTGACCTGTAGTTCTCTCTCTCTCTATCTCTCTTTTTTTTTTTTTGTAGTGTCTTTATCTGGTTTTGGTATCAAGGTAATGGTAACCTCATAGAATGAATTTGGAAGCTTTCCTTCCTCTTCTATTTTTTGGAATAGTTTGAAAAGAATAGGTATTAACTCTTCTTTAAATGTTTAGTAGAATTCACCTGTGAAGCCATGTGATCCTGGACTTTGTTTTTTGGGAGTTTTATTTATTACTGATTTAATTTCATTGCTGATAATGGATCTACTCAATTTTTTTGTTTCTTCCTGATTCATTTTTGGGAAGTTATATAGTTCTAGGAATTTATTTCTTCTAGGTTACCCTATTTGTTGGTGTATAATTTTTCATAATACTCTCTTATAATCCTTTATAGTTCTAGGGTTGGTTGGTATTTCTCCTCTTTCATTTGTGATTTTGAGTCCTCTCTGTTTTTTCTTTTTCTTTTTTTAATGAGTCTGGCTAAAGGTTTATTAGTTTTGTTGATCTTTTCAAAGAACCAGAGCTCCTGGCTTTATTGATCATTCTATTGCTTTTTTTTTAGCTTCTATTTCATTTATTTCTGCTCTGTCCTTTTCTCTTTCCTTCATTCTATTGATTTTGGGGTTTTTTTTTTTTTTTCTATCTCTTTTAGGTGTCAGGTGAGGTTGTTTATTTGGAATTTTTCTGCTTCTTGCAGTAGGCCTGTGTTGCTGTAAACTTCCTTCTTAGAACACCTTTTGCTGCATCCCAAAGATTTTGGACGGTTGTGTTTTCATTTCCATTTGTCTCTGTGTATTTTTTGCTTTCCTCTTTGATTTCTTGGTTGATCCATTTATTTTTTAGTAGCATGTTATTTAATCTCCATGTATTTGTGTTTTTTTCCATATTTTTTCCTGTGGTTGATTTCTAGTTTCCTAGCATTGTGGTTGGAAAAGATGCATGATATGGAAGTTTTAAATATACTTATTAATTTATTTAAAATAACAAATCCATATTAAAATAAACAGATAACATTTTTAAAATGAAAAGTGACTATTTTTCCAAAACAAAAACATTTAGTGAAAGGAGTGACATTCTTGGACATTTTTCAGTTTTTTTTTTTAATGTTTAGCTTAATAGAAGACATCTGGATTCTCCTATCTCCTTCTGCATTCAGTCTGTTGTGATACCATATATTATGTAGCCTTTGGGAGCCTGTACTGTACATACTCAGAATGAAAGTGAAAAAGAGGAATAATGTCTTAATGTTATTATGGAAATAGTTTTGATTTCAAAGACTCTGCCTGAAAGGTGGACCCTCAGAGATCCCTGGACCATGGTTGAAACTGGTGATATAGATTATAAATTTAGAGTAGAATAGGAATTAGAGGTCATGTAATTATAATCACATCTTGTGGATATTTCTGGCTTGTACATCTGGACTGAGAATACCTTAAGCTTGGTTTTTGGGAATAATCATAAGTTGGCGTTTGGAGATGTTGAGTAAGATGTGCCTTTGAGGTTTCTGAATAAGAGGTATGATATGTGGGTTAGCATATCAGAGATAAGATCTGGGCCAGAGTTTGGCAGTCATTGGCATATACATGGTATTTGAAGCCTTGGGCATGGTGATGTCACCCAGAGTATAGTGTTAGAAAAGAGCCCATGGTCAAACCTGCTTGAATCTCTAGATTTAAGAGAAAATGACTAGCTAGCAGAGGAGACTCAGAAAGAGAACTAGAAAGAAGATGGAAAACCAGAGTGTAGTGTATGGAAACCAAGGAAATGAGTGTTTCAAGAGATTAGTTAACTGTGATGAATGCTGCCAAGAGGCCAAGCAAGATGAGGACTTTTTATTTGAAAATGCCTAGGGGTGCCCGGGTGGCTCAGTCAGTTAAGCATCTGCCTCTTGATCTCAGCTCAGGTCTTTATCTCATGGTCATGAGTTCAAGCCCTGTGTTGGGGGGGGGGAGAAAATGCCCATTAGATTGATTTATTTATTTTTAAAGATTTTATTTATTTGACAGAGAGACACACAGCAAGAGGGAACATAAGCAGGGGGAGTGGAAGAGCGAGAAGCAGGCTTCCCATTGAGAGGGGAGCCTGATGCGGGGCTCAATCCCAGGACCCCGGGATCATGACCTGAGCCGAAGGCAGATGCTTAACGACTGAGCCACCCAGGCACCCCTGCCCATTAGATTTAGAGATGAAGAGATCTTTGGTGATTTTAGTGAGAGCTGTTGTGGAGAAATGGGGATGCCAACCACATTGGAATCGCTTGAAGAGTGAGTGAAAAGTATCTCTAAATGGAAACTGAGTGTATTCAGTCAACTTTTTTGAGAAGTTTATAAAGGAAAAAGAGCAGCAGTGGAGGAGGGTGCTGGGTTGTGGTGCTGGTGTTGTTTTAAGTAAGAAGATTAAGTGTAAATGCTGACTGGAGAATCTTGGTGAGAGGAGGAGGCTAGACATACACATGAGGGAAAATGTAATTGATGGTTGAAGTTTCTTGAAAGAACTTGGAGATGGGGAGATCTTGAAACAGATGAAGTATTCATATGGCTCCTTTCCTCTAAAAGTTACTTTTTGTGTTGTTTTCCCATCCTCTCTCTTTATGAACTCTTTAGCCTGCATGATAAGTGGGGAAGTTAAATGGTAACTGTAATTCTTTTAAATTTCTTGATTATTGTTAGTTTTCTCTGAGCCTTTGTGCTTCCCTTATGAGGTGAGTATTTGGGTGATACTTTGAAGTGTGGACTTCTTGTTTGCTCAAGTAAATAGGTTTTTTTTAAAGTTGCATACTTGTTTGATATAAGGTGCTTCAGCTTTTTATATGTTTAATCTTAACCAGATTCTTTTATATCGTTTTTATAGCTTTAGTGAAATTCTATTTGTTTTCTTTATTTTTTTTTTTAAAGATTTTACTTATTTGACACAGAGAGAGAGAGAGCACAAGTAGGCAGAGAGGCAGGCAGAGGGAGAGGGAGAAGCAGGCTCTCCACTGAGCAGGGACCCCGATGTGGGGCTCGATCCCAGGACTCTGGGATCATGACCCGAGCTGAAGGCAGCCACTTAACCGACTGAGCCACCCAGGCGCCCCTATTTCTGTTTTCTGTTGGCAAGTTACAGTGTTCCTTAGCGAACTTTTGGAAGTTGATTATTGTTTTGAGCTTTTCATATTTTACGTGATTTAAGTAGAACCATGTCAAGTAGTTTCTTTTTTAGTCCTCCTGGTATTTGACTTTAGTCTGAACAAAGGAGCATTGTTCATGTATGCTTCTGACTTTTGCATGAAACAACTTGTTTCTCTGCAAGATGCCAGTTAAACTCACTCACTGTAAAATGGACACGAGAATGAAACTCTTGAGTCACTTAACTGAGTAATAAAAGTATTCTTAAGTTTGGGGTGTCTGGGTGGCTCAGTTAAGTGTCCGACTCTTGATTTCAACTCAGGTCATGATTTCAGGGTTGTGAGATCAAGCCCTGTGTTGGAATCTGCGCTGGGCATGAGCCTGCTTGGTATTCTCTCTCTCCCTCTCCTGCTACTCCACCCTCTCTCTAATTAAAAAAAAAAAAAGTATTCTTAAGTTTTCTGAAATTTAAGAAGCTTTGCAGTATAGTAAGGAGACAAAATGCAATAGACTGATAGAGATTCTGTGTTATTGGTTTCTCAAAACTGGGGTCATAAGAGAGGAGTGGCCAATAATTGATCCTTTAAAAACAAATCATGTTGGAAACCCTACATGATCTTGTTCCTTTCCTTCTCCAGCTTCATCTCTTGACATTTTTCCTTTCCAACACATGGGACTTTTTGGTTTCTTAAACTGTGTCGTGTCTTTTTTGTCTCAGGGCCATTCCAAATATTGTTCCTACTGCCTGGAAAGCTCTTTCTTGCCCACCTGTATTCATCCTTTAGGTCTTAGATTTAATGAGACTTTCCTTTCCACTCCTCAGATTAGATGAATTTCCTTCTGTTACATGCTTCTATGGCATTTTCCTGTTTTTTCCCCTTAGTTATTTTCATCCCATTTGTAATATTTGTTGAATATCAACCTTCTGAGTAAACCTGTAGATTTCTTTAGTGTGGGGGCCATGTTTCTTTTCACTGCTGTATCCCCAGTACTTAGTACTTTTCATTCCCACTACATGCATGGCACTCAGCAGATATTTGTTAAACGAGTGGATGGCATGGGTCAGATTGAGGAAAAGGTTTTTCATGAGTGTGGAAGAACAGTCTGATGCAACACCAAGGAGGTTGCTGAAACATCGTACCTGCCCTGTTTAGAATGGAGGGTGGAATAAAATGCTTCATCTGTAGACAAAGGTGAGGAAGTCCTGTCCTTTCCTGTGAGTTTGAGAATGGTCAAGATGTGTGGGTTAAATGAGCAGTCTCTAAAGAAGTTAACGTGCATTGAACTTAATGGAACAGAGGTTCTAACGATAGAATTGAGGTGAGAAAGCCAAGTGCCTTGTGATGAAATTATGAGAGAGGATAGGGGATAATGTTATAAATGGTGGCTGAGTTGGAATATTCAGAGAGGCATTATGTGAATGCCTGTTAGAGGCTTTCAGGGGTTTGAGAGAGAGAGAGAGATCTAGATTTAATTTCCAGATCTGTCACTGAATGACCTTGGACTGTTTCCATAGTCTGCTACTGTTTCTTCATCAGTAAAATAGATATATAAATACTCCTTGTTCACACTTTAAAAACCTTAAATAAAAAACTTTTTTTTTTTTTTTTAAGCATTAACAAGAGAGAAAGAAAAACAGAAAAAGGTATGGAGCAGAAGATATGTCCCTTAATAGTGTTTGGTGGGAGGTGGAATTTTTGGTGCTCTGGAATTGAATGTTTAGTGTTTTTATAAACGAAAAAGAAAAAAAAAAAAAACATTAAAGGTTCCCCAAAGCCCATGGCTGTTGTGTTACACACATCCCACTGAGAAGAGCCCCGGGAAAAGAGCAGAAGAGGACAAGAGAAACCGAGAGTGGGGCCAAGTGCAGGTGGGGGCAGTTTTCTCTGTGCAGTGTGTTGTTAGGGTCACAGAGAGGAAAAGGCCCTTTTTTTGGCCAGAAAAGGAGTGGGAAGGAATGGGGGGGAGGGTAAATAAGGGATTTTAATGCATAGGGGAAAGGGTAGGGGGGTGGTGTGTTGTGCACTTTCCTCCTACCCTGTGGCCTCAATATATAAGGGAAGGGGGACAGAGAAGGATAAAGATTCCAGTTGCATTCAGCAGAGCTTTAGGTTAAGGGGAACAGTAAAAGGCAAACGAGGAGGAGGATTGTGGGTTGTAATGGAGACTGAAAGTAAGATGTGGAAAGCAATACGGTCCTTGGCCCACATGTCAGGAACACAGAAAATGGTAGGTATGATTATTAACTATTAACTGCCTTCATGGTCACCCCCCTGCTGCCCAGAGGTTTATAACTTTAGCTTCTGGTTTAAAGGTGTTTTTTTGCTCTCACTGTTCTGGAACGTCAGAAGAGAAATGGTCTCACGTGGTTGGGGAATAGGATTAGTTCTCTCCACTGATGCTCATCTTTATGTGTTTTTGGAAGCTTTGGGCTTCAAAGAGTAGAATTGAAAATAATCTCTAGAGCTGTAGTTCTCAAAGCTGAGCTTGTATTAGGATCCCTGTAGACCTTTAAAAATACAGGGTTTTGGCCTCTCCTCAGACTGATTCAGAATCTCTTGTGGGTGGAGCCTCACCATCTCAGTTTTTAATGTTATCCAGGTGATTCTTCTCCTAGAGCTGCTTGAGAAAGCTGGCTCGGGAGACAAGAACTCTAGCTGCTTGTCCTCCAAGCATTAAGGGCATTAAGTAGCTGCTCTGAAACTCACTTGCGGTGGGAATGATTGACAATGTACGTGTGGGTTATTTGGGAAATAATTATCTTTATAGGCTTAAAGACTGGCTATAGAGGATAAGTAGAGGGAGTAATGATTTTAAAATACTGTATTTAAAATCCATTTAAATACAAAGTATGTTTTCTGTGTGTCCCTGTTTGCTATGGATTAAATAGCAGCTATGATGACTTTATGAGTAAAGGTACATTTTGAGTAAAGGTACATGTTATACTGGCATGTTAAGACTAATATTTTGTATGTTACCCTTAATACTAGTTCACATCATGTGCCCACATTTTTTAAAAAGAAGCCAAGCATATTATCATAATATGTTTAAATAAATGTGCATTTGTGTGTTGTGTGTCTTGTGTGTGTGTGTGGGGGGGTGTGTGTGTTGTATATCTCATTCATTGTAGTAAGGGTCTTTTTGAGTTTCCAGAGAATTTTTATGTTGTAGGTTTATTCATACCTTTTTTTAGATTTAGAAAAATTAATCATAAGCACGTTTGGTACAAATATGAAATAGTAGAGATAAAAATAGGGAAACTAAAGGTGAGAAAGGGAGGTGAGGAAATCAGATAAGAGAATACGGAAAACAAAAGGAGTGAGAGGGAAAAATATAGAAGAAAATGGGAGGTAAATGGGGAACAAGAGGAAAAATATCCTAGTATTTGAAGAGAATATAATAGATTTGTTTTTTAGCGAATGAATTTTAGAGAATTTCTCTAATTTTAAGCAGATTTTCTTAAGTAAAACTGTACTACTGAATGAAAGAACCAGAGACGATAATAGAGGAAAGTATTAGGAAACCCACTTTCCCCTTTCAGCTCACTTTAGCTTGTAGGATTTTAGAAGAAGGAATGGTATGGTATGGGTTTTAGGAGAAAGGATACATTATTTACTGATTGAATTAATCGAATATGATCTAGGACAGTGTGCCTAGATTTCTAATTCCATTTAATTCAATTTTTTATTAGGATTCTAGCTTCTTACTGTCAATTAGAGACTCTTGGCATCTTGGAATCTTTGTCACTAGGTTTCATTGTCAGTCAGAGTTCAGGTCTGTTGAGGATGGCACTCAGCAGTATCACCATACTTCCAGAATCGGGGAACTTGATTGCTAACAAAGTATTCTTGACAAGGTAGATGTGTTTGTCATGTTGTAGCCTGCTAGTTAATGGTACCTCTCTGTTAATTCCCACAAAGAATCTGTTTAGATGGGGCCACTCCATTCCCCTCTAAGAAACACTAAGACTTCATATGAGGTTGAAGCCATGGGTCTAGTAGTTCATCTTTGCTCTGGGTGAACCACTGGGAGAAATGTCTTCCCTTTCTGAGTAGTTTCTGCTGTTCATGGGCTCTAGATGGTAATGTTTTACTGCTCCACTTTGCTCATTACTTTGTTCATGTCCAGAGTGAATAAATGAACCTCCAATACAGTTTATACATAATTCTTGTACTTTTTTTTTTTTTGCCTAATCATAGTAAGGCTTTTACTTGGTTATATAGGCAAATCAAAAGCATTATCTTTTGCTCCAGTCATCTATTCATTGCACATTAATGATGATATGCTTTATCAAACGACTCCCATTGTTTCCATGGTATCATATATTTATTATATGGTCACCTGTAACCCTCTTCTTTACACTGTTATTATCAGCAAGGTCAGTTACGCTTTTTGGGTGTGGCTTCTTTTACATATAATCTTATAGACTACTTGCAAAATAGTATATGAATTTCATTCCCTTGTTTTACATTTCTTTTTTTCCTAGCTTACTAGCCTAGTGATGATTGTTAATTGTGTTCTTTTTCCTTTCTTTTTTTAAAAATGTTTTTATTTATTAGAGGGAGAGCATGCACGCATGCACTCGAGAGAGAGAAAGCATGTGGGTGCCCATGAGCAGGGGGGAAGGGCAGAGTGAGAGGGAGAAGCAGACTCCCTGCTGAGTAGGGAGCCTGGGTCATGACCTGAGCCAAAGGCAGATGCTCAACCGACTAAGCCACCTAGATGTCCTCCTTTCCTTTCTTATGGGTAGTTTTCCAGCCTGGCTTTTTAAACCATCTCTTCTGCTTCTGTGATCATGTTTCTTGTTACTTCTGTTGATTTACCCCACTCTCTTCCCTGTTTGTCCTTTAACTGGCAGCCTTGCCTTTGATTCCTCTATTATTTTCTCTTTAAGTTGAGATCATAACAGCTTTCAACAGTGCTGTTTGTTTTTCTGTTCATGGAAGGTCTCTGTTGATGGGAGGGTAAATAAAAAGATGTAGTCCTTAAGGACCATAAAACCTTGTGGAGAGACTGATACACATGTGCTATTTGTAACTTTATAGCTTTACCACATTGTATACTATTTGTTTATGTGTGTCACTGCATTGTGAGCATTAAGTGCTCAAGGAATATTCATTGAATGAATGAATGGTGTGTTTGTGTGTGTGTCTAATGATAAGGGCTCTAAAAAGTTAACAGAGTGCGGGACGCCTGGGTGGCTTAGTCAGTTAAGCGTCTGCCTTCAGCTCAGGTCATGATCCCGGGGTCCTGGGATTGAGCCCCCACATCAGGCTCCTTGCTCGGTGGAGAGCCTACTTCTCCCTCTGCCTGCCACTCCCTCTGGTTGTGTTCTCTCTCTCTCTGACAAATAAATAAAATCTTAAAAAAAATTAACAGTGCTATTGGGGAAACAGATGAAGTAGTAATTCTGTTAAGGAACAGTTGGGGAAAGATTTATAGTAAATGGCATTAACATTTGGGCTTGAAGGTTATTAACTGCCAGATAAAATTTAGGAAAAGAAGATACGGAGGTAATGAAAATTTCTGCATGTTTAGGGAATGCACTCTAACTATGGCTTTTTGACAAGAACAACTGGTATACAGTGAAGATAGCAAGGGGGTTAAGACTAAATCAGGGTTGTGGAGGATCCCAAGTTCCATCATGCTAAGGAATTTGGAATTTTATCCCATAGGTGATAGTCATTGAAGAGCTATAAAAGAATTGCTAGGTTCTGTTTGCAGAAAGATAATTGTAGTTGCAGTATGGAGAATAGATTAGGAACAGAATAATTTAGGAAGCTTTTAC
This sequence comes from Eumetopias jubatus, assembly GCF_037043125.1. Taxonomy (NCBI): domain Eukaryota; kingdom Metazoa; phylum Chordata; class Mammalia; order Carnivora; family Otariidae; genus Eumetopias; species Eumetopias jubatus. The sequence goes on from NW_028274818.1 coordinate 40,796,016, forward strand.
CACAATTTAGGCTAAAGATAATACTCTGAACAGAGGTAAGGGGAAGAGGGAGAGAGGAAGAGAGAAATTAGAAATATCTTGAAAAATTTTTTTCAACAGCTTAATGGAGGCCTATTTTATAAGAGAAACATCTTAAAGATAGTGTTGACTTGGTAACTCAGTAAATGGTGGTGAGGGAGAGGCAGAAATGTCAAAGATAAATTGGATGCATGGCAACCCCATTTGCTAAGAGAAAAAGAAGGAACAATTTTGAAGATAGACAATAATGAGTTTGGTTCTGAACTTGATAAATTTGAAGTGCCAGTGGGATTTGGAGCTGTACTGTTTAATAGACTGAAAACTTGGGTCCAGAGTTCAGAGAAAGACCTAGGACGGAAATAGGATGACATTTAGGAAGTGGTTTGAAACCATGAAAGTGTGTGAGATTGCCTGGGAAGCTAGGAAAGAAGAGGCCTAAGAATGGAACCTTTGGAAATGTTACCATTGATGAATTGGACAAAAGTAGGGAAGCTGTCAGTTAAGGAAAAAAAAAAAATCAAGAGGGTAAGGAAGGTAAGACAGATATGTTTTACTGATCCCAAGAGTAGTGAGTATTTCAAGATGAAAGCTTAAAACCCCAAATGTAGTAGAGTTATAATACCCAACTGGAAAATTGTGTTACTACAAAGGTATATTTCCTAGATTTTCTGGACAGATAACTATATATGTATAATGTTTAAACTTAGTTTTAAGACCTTCATAAAAAACAAACTTACAAATCAGGAAAAATAATTTTTTAGATTTAGAAAATACAGACTTTTGGGGGCACCTGGGTGGCTCAGTCAGTTGAGCATCGGACTCCTGATTTTGGATCAGGTCATGATCCCAGCGTTGTGAGATCAAGCCCTGCAGGCTCCACGCTGAGTGTGGAGCCTGCTTGAGATTCACTTTGTCTCCCTGTGCCCCTCCTTCCCTGCTCGTGCTCTCTTTCTCAAAAACAAAAAGAAGAAGAAGAAGAAGAAGAAGAAGAAAGGAAAAGAAAGTAAGGACTTTTTAGTTGAAGGACTGTTTATAAGAAAATGAATTTGAAGGATAAAGGGAAATTTTCTCAGTGGATCAAAAAAAAAATGTTTTCTGATGACCAGAGATAACCCTCTCTCAAAAGAATTGTCATAGAAATTGTCATTGAAATTTTCTGTATTTTCTTTCCCTTTTTTAAAACAATGTATTTAACACATTTTTTCTATAGTATATTTGAAATATATTTCACATATATTTCTCTTACTAACTTATTTCCTCTATATGAGTTAGAGGCTTGAAATGAATGATTTCATGGGATCCTCTTTTTTTTTTGTAGGACTTTGTCCTGTTTTCCCTTAAGTAAAGAGAAATAAAAAGTTTGTTGTAAGACTTCAGAGAGGTCTCAAGGAATGCAGGGGCAGAAAATGAGGTAGTGGTATTATGGGAACTGGAAAATGGCTAAGAACAAGGCCACTTTTTCCTTTTCAGGAAGCTACATGATCTCTCATTTGTTTTTCTTTGATCTTCATCTTGCTTTTCATTATGATTTTTCGACTTGACTCCTCACAACTCCTTGACTCAGTTACTTAACATTTCATTCTAAAATTCTTAGATCTCTTCTTGCCAGAGACTGGATAGGCCACTCTTGAGTTAGTTCTTCACTGTTCTTCAATCAGCTATAGCGGGGGTGAGGGGTTGTGGATGGGAATGGGGATATTTGTTCTTCAGAGAGGGGGCTATGGTTGGGCAGACACAGTGATTGACATCTGTAATATATTCGTACACAATTTCATTTAATAAATCTTTTTGGGAACATAATATATATGTGTATATATAGTTGCCACACAATGTTAAATTAACTTCAGGTATACAGCACAGTGATACGACAAAGGTACTTTGAGATCATTTGTTTTGTGCTGAATAGGAAGGATTCCCATTTGTATTTTGGAAAATGTTGAGAGTCCAAGGAGGACATACATGATAAGCATTGAGTTTGGGATAGTGGATGTCACTTCTGGATGGGGGAAGGTGGATATGAGTAGAGGTACACAGGGGACTTCACTCAAATTTCAGTAGTTTATTTCTTAAACTGAGAGATGAGTACATAGGTGTGTATTATTATACTTATACTCTACTTATACCTTTTGATATGCCTTAACTATAGTAAGGGGCAGAGGGAGAAGCAGACTCCCTGTGGAGCAGGGAGCCCAATGTGGGACTCGATCCCAGGACCCTGGGATCATGACCTGAGCCCAAGGCAGACGCTTAACTAACTGAGCCACCCTGGGGCCCTGTAGTATCTTAAAACACAGTAAAGAAGAAAGTCTACTTTGTGGATGATTGACAACCATTTAAATTTGGACTTTCACAGATAATGTCTTAGAAAATAAAGCAGTCTGACAGGCTCTTGCAAATTTGTTAACCCTTTCCTGAAATCATAGTTATTGACATGGTTTTTAGCTAAACTAATACAATTCATAAAATAACTTTTAAAAATGTCAATGAGATGATCTAGTCTAACTCTCAGAAACATTTATAAGAAAACCATGGCTCTCTGCCATTGTGGAAGTGGAGGGTTGTGACAAATCTATTACTAGATAACAGAATACTTAACTTTTATGAACATGGTATGCTGATGCCATTAGGGCTTCTGATGCATAATAGTCTCTGTCCCTTTTTTCTCCTTCATACCAAACATATAGTAGGCATGTCCTAATTAATATGGTGTCTTTAAGGATATACTCCCAAAAAGCTTTAACAGGTCTCCACCAGTAGAATTAGGCTCTCCTCCCTATTGTTAGTCTTAACAAAGATTATTACATTGGATTAAAAAGTTCTAACTATGGGGCGCCTGGGTGGCTCAGCCATTAAGCCTTTGCGTTCAGCTCAGGTCCTGATCCCAGGGTCCTGGGATTGAGCCCCTTATCGGGCTCCCTGCTCAGCGGGAAGCCTGCTTCACCTTCTCCCTCTGCCCCTGTTGTGTTCCCTCTCTATGTGTCTCTCTGTCAAAGAAATAAAATAAAATAAAATAAAATCTTTAAAAAAAAAAAAGTTCTATTTTCTGTATACAGGATGCATCTAAAATAGTGTCCCAGAAAGCTTAGATTTGAAAGGTTAGGGCAGGTATAATAGAATAAAGCAATACTTACCTTTTATTAATAGCATACAAAATAGAACTGAATAGTAAAACATAGTTCTCTACGGACAATGATGGTCATTTTTTATTGAAGAAATATAAAACCCACATGACAATATAACCATGAACCTTTATGTACTAAATAATCCTATCAAGCTATATAAACATTAGTTTATAGAAATAAGAGAAGGAGACAAAAAATAGTTATGGTAGTTTTTTGTCTGCCTTTCTTAATTTTTGACAGATTAAGTAGGCAAAAGAGAATGCACAAATGTTCAATAATTCCAAAATTCCCATATGGCTATAGAATAAAGTTGTCATGTTGCCTATAAAACATTTAACTGGGAAGGTAGTTTCATTATTTCCTAATAAATGATCTTGAATAAGTTTAATCTATTTGACTTAGTCATCTTAAAGTGGTTAGAAAAGGCATTTTACAGATTGAGATTTATACTTTAAAGATAGTAAGAGTTTTGACAGATTAGATTCTCTTCTTTCTATGAGGAGATTTTTTTCAGTGTACTTTTTCCTCAGTTTTTCTATTTTTATAGAAAATGGTGATACATATATATTCTTACATAAAGAACTGTTCTACTTAAATAGATTCTATTTATAATAGAATTAGATTCTATTCTATTCTTCATGTATGAATTATCTTTTCATGTCCTTTGCTCATCTACCTACCAGGATCATCATGTTTTTCTTATCAATTTAATGAGTTCTTTACATTATGAATATATGACCATTGTCACGTGTGATAAAAATAATTTTCTTCAACCACTGTTTGCAAAGGCAGTTCAGTACGTTGTATAGTAAAGAACCCTAGACTAATAAATTATTAATAATAATAAATTATTAATCTATTAATAATACTTATTCAGTATGGGATAACCTGGGATTTTGAAAAGTAAAATATTGAAAAACTGACATTCGTGAGACTAGACATACTATAGAACTGAATTAAAACTGTAATTATAAACCTAAACCGGGCATGTTATCAGAAAATACTTTCAATGTATAATGTACATTGAAACAGCATGTAAGTGTACAGCTTGATGGAAGTCTCATACACTGAACACACTCATGTAATCAGCACCCATATCAATAAACAATATTATCAGTACCTCAAAAACCCTTCCTTGCTCCAATTCCAGTCACCACCCTTCTGCCCAAACTGTATGTAACCACTGTTCTCACTTCTAACACCATAGATAGTTTTGCCTGTTTGATACTTTATAAAATGGAATTATATAGCATGTACACTTGTTTCTGGCATTCTTCACTTAACATGTTTGTAGCATGTAGTTGTAATTAGTTCATTCTCATTGTTAAATGGTGAATATACTATAATTTATAAGATGAAATTTTACATAAATGTCACCCTCCTGATAATTGAGTCACTTGCATTTGACGATTAACCATTAAGAAAGTCTTTTTTATTTTGAAGTAGATATAAATGCGTTTCTTTTTACTCATGTACTTTGTCTCAGCCTTATCAGTGCTGGCCCCTGAACATAGAGATTATGGAAATATATGCAGTTTTTATTATTTAGTCTATTTCTCCTTCTCATTGGAAAATTGAGAATTAATACATATTATAGCATTTAGTTTAGTTTTAGAGCAGAGAGAGGTCTGCTCAAAGAAAACTTCTGTCAAATTGTTGATAAATTATTTAGTAATACAGAATAACTCATGTTTGTTATCATTTTGATAGTTGGCTAGGCCAAAAGTATTTTTATGAGAAAGAAAGTAAAATGAGTTGATTTTTTTGAGCTATGTTGGCATCACTGATGGAAGCTTTTATGATTGGAAAATTTTTAGTTTTAGTTTTTCTATCATTCCTATCTGACTTTTTAAAAACAGATTGACATTTCTTAGAGAGGTCTTATATAATTTATAACAAATTTTATTTTTAGAACATTTTTGAAGTTTTTTAAAAGAAATTTTAAAACGAGGATTATTTACTGTGGGTGAAATTAACTCTCCTAAAAATTAATTATGCCTTCAGTTTTATGTGTTTGTATTTTAGTAGGTAGGTTTTTCTTTAAATTTATATATTTTTTAAGATTTTATTTTAGAGAAAGGGAGAGAGAAAGCACAAGCACGAGGGGGAGCAGAGGGAGAGGGAGAGAGAGAATCTCAAGCAGACTCCGTGCTGAGCGCGTAGCCTGACATGGGGCTTGATCCCATGACCCTGAGATCATGACCCCAGCCGAAAGCAAGAGTCAGTGGCTTAACCGACTGAGCCACCTAGATGCCCCCTCTTTTCCTTAGATTCAAATTGGGTTCTTTAATATACAACATACTGAACTGCCTTTGCAAACAGTGGTTGAAGAAAATTATTTTTATCACACATGACAGAGGTCATATATTCATAATGTAAAGAACTCATCAAATTGATAAGAAAAACATGATGATCCTGGTAGGTAGATGAGCAGAGGACACGAAGAGATAATTCACACAGGAAGAACTAAGATTAATATCTATGGTAGAATGTTTAGTCCTGCTAGCAATCTATTGAATTCAAATTAAAACAACCATTTTCTTCCTATTAAATCAGCAAGTAAATAGAATAGATATAATGCTGAATATTAAAAGATGTTAATGAAACTAGTAGGCTCATTATAAATAAAAACAGTGGTAAAGTATAAATTGGAAAACAGTTTAACATTGGATCTCAAGAGCCGCATGTTCTTCACATTCTTTAGTTCAGTTTTAATATTACACTTTGTAGATCCTGTTCTAGATAAATCCAAATAAGCAAAAATTCACAGATACACAAATATGTTCATTTCAGTGTTACTTGTAATAGAGAAAATGAGACATAATATTGTACTGATAATCTGTTGCTATGTAACTCCAGAGAACAAGCAATGCCTTTTGTCACCTAGACTTAAAAGTCACATATTGTCACTTCCACCACATTTGTTAAAAGTATATCCCTAAGTCCAGCCTACATTTAATGGAAGAAAATTAACCTCTACTTCTTGAAGAAAGGAGTATCAGAGGATTTGTGAATATATTTAAAAACTACCACAAACATCCAGCAGTTAAGTGGGACACAAAAATAAAAATTTTTTACTTTTTACACAAATTAGAATAAAAATGAAAATTAGAAAGAATAGAAGGAACTGTGCAAAATAGCTTAATGATCATATTAAGATTTGGGGAATAGGAATGAGTTTTCCCCTCCTGTATTTTCCAAACTTTCAGTGTTTTGTGAGTTTTATAACAGAATAATTCTGTATTCATCGGAAAATATGACTATCATCAAGCTGTCTAGTCAGCATAAGCAGATCATGATCTTTCTCTTTGAGTCATGATATAATTTTTTCTTTTTTTCTTTCATTTTTTGTTATGATAAAATACACAAAATGTACCACCTTAACGATTTTCAGTGTATAATTTAGTGGTATTAAATACATTTATAGCATTGTGCAACCGTCATCACTATCCATCTTGCATCACTTTCCATCTTGTAAAACTGAAATTCTATACCCATTAAACAACAGCTCCCCAATCCCCCCTTGCTCTTGGCAACCACTATTTACTTTTCTGCCCCTATGATTTTGACTACTCTAGGTACTTTACATAAGTGGAATCATATAGTATTCATCTTCGTAACTGGCTTATTTCTCTTAGTTGATGTCCTCAAAGTTCATCTGTATTATAGAAAATGGTAAAATTTCCCTCTTAATGCTGAATAATATTCCATTGTATGTATATACCACGTTTTACTTACCTTTTCATATGTTGATGGACATTTTCGTTGCTTTCACTTTTTGACTATTGTGAACAATGCTGCTATGACCATGCGTGTACAAATGTCTCTTTGAGACCCTGTTTTCAGTTCTTTTGTGCTGGATCATATGGTTAATTCTATTTTTAATTTTTTGAGGAACCTGCCATACTGTTTTCCATAGAGGCTGTATCATTTTACATTCCCACCAACATTGCTCAAGAGTTCCAGTTTCGCCACATCAACACTTGTTATTTTCTGTTGTTGTTTTGTTTCTTTGTTTTTGATAATAGGCATCCTAGTTGGTGTGAGGTAGTCATGATAGACTTTTTAATGGTTTAGTTTTCCAAGGAAAAATAAAGTTACTGGATTATAAGGGACTCTAAAGAGGGCATAAAGATAACTTTTAGAGTTGACAAAATCCTTTTCTGACTTTCATGAAAGTTAAAAGAGTATTTTCTTTACTAATATTATAATATTGACGTTTAATGAATGGTGATGATGTGATTGTAGGTAAATTGGCAGGATGAGGAGCAGCAAATCAAAAGAGGTGCCTTTACCAAATCCAAGGAACTCTCAAAGCAAGGATACTGTTCAAGGTATGATTTTTTTTTTTTTTAAACTTTAGAACTTAGTGCCTGCTTTGTTTAGGTCATGTGTATAAAATTCTGGACTAATCAATAAATGAAAATTATACATATACTTTGCTTTATAAAAAGTGGATAATTTTTTAAGTTCAATTTGTTTTAAGTATGCAAAGTACCTCACCTTCAAAGGTGTCCTATGGCAAACAGTTTTATAAAGGAAAACACAAAAAAGAATCAGTATATGTAAAATTGGTTTTACAGAGTTTCTTGGAAATTCTGATTAATGTCAATAAATGATATAATATAGCTCCTAATTTGGTTTTAGACCTATCGTGCACAGATAAGAAAAGGCAAAGTCTCATTGAACTATTTTTTTTTAAATGATGCATTGGGGGTTACTTTAATTAGGACATGATATATTTTGAGGTGCATTGACAAACTAGAGTATATCTGGAGTAAGATTATCGGGTTTATGAGGGATCTGGAAATCATGTCACATGAGGGACGTTTGGAGGGAAGGATGATTTAAGGTAACTAGGTGGCCTTGTACCATTTGAAGGGCTGTTATCTGAAAGACTAGATTTTACCTTTGTTTCTACTGGTAGATTGAGGTGTGGAGTAATTTTCTAATCTTTTCAACATCATAATTGTGAAATACACTACAATACAAAATTTTGTGTTTAGGTCACTGAGATAAATTGAGGATATTGCTTATTGTTGATGTCTAATGGGTTTATGAGTGGGGATATTGTCCTAAGAACTAGTAGGATCAGTGTCTAATACAATTCTAAACCGTGTACTAGGAAGCTTGGCTTTATAGAATGGGAAAAGAACCATGTTTTGGTTCAATATGATAAAGCATTTGCTGAGAAACAGTTCTGCCTAATAAAATGGTTCTCACACTTTTGAGTGCATTTAGGAGCTTATTAAAATGCAGATTTTGAGGACTACTTTAGAGATTCTGATTCAGTAAATATCCATGTTCCCCAGCAGATACAACCACATCGTGGGATGCACTTTCTCAGACTAAGGCTGCTGTAAGTAGTTAGAGCTTCCATTTATTTCTTTCTGGTTTAAAATTGGTTTCCTGTTATGATTGAATAGATTAAATTTTTTTCTATAGTACTTTTTTCATAGGAAAATAAGGATTTTGGTAAGAAGTTAAGTACCATATATTACAAAATGAACATTAATAATGACTATTAAATAGTAAATGGATAATCAAGACACTACTTTAGGTATCAGGAACATTAACACTATGGCATATAAAATACTAAAGTAATTTGTGCTATTTATTCTCCTTTAATAAATTTGTTCATTTGGTATATTGAAATGAAGATTTAAAAACAAAATGATTTGGGAATGTGGGGCTTTGTCTATGTAGAAGGCCCAGAGTCAGAGAGGAAAAGAAAGGAACAGTTTCTTTAATGGACTAGGTATGACCTCTTTTGTGGCAGTGACAGACTGCTTTCTCTCAGTCCTGCTGAAGAATAACTATGGGCAACCTGTTTTCATTTGTGTTCTGTCCAGTCTTGTCTGGAGTTGAGGAATCCAAATTTGCCAAGTGATGCATAGTCCCTTTGAAGGGAGATTCTTTCCTTTTTCTTTTCTTTTTCATTTGCTCTCCAGGAAAATTACTCTCCTAATATGTCCTTTCTTGTTTTCTTTTGTATCCTACCTAAATTTGAGTCACCTGTTTCTTTACTGTGTGAATATGGTATTTTCTGTCCCCTAATCTTTTGAACTGGTATGAAAATGCATCTGGAAAAGGTACTATAACCTAGATTTGGTCATAATGTAGGGTCAAATACAACATCATACATGAGCATTATATATCTACAATGTAGGAATCATTTTTATCCCCAGTTTAATTTAGAGTTAACCTAATTTAGAGCCGAACTGTTAATAGTCGTTTTTCAAAACTATTGCGTTTTTAGAAATTATTTTTAAGGATGATAAGGGGCTTATAATATAAATGGGAGAAAAAGCCTGATACAGATTATGAAGATTTATTCCAATTTTGTGAGTACATTGTACCACAAAACCTGAGTTTTCTATCCTGTGAATTTTATCTTTATTGTGAAACTTATTTTATAGACATAAGACTATTAAAAAGTTGTTGTTTGAACAGTTCTAAGTTTTAGTCCATCTGAATTGTTCTTTCCTAATTTTTGCATGTAAAATGCACAGGATATATAGCATAATGATATGTGACATATAATGTCAGAAAATGTACTGCTTGCTTAAAAAAACTCAACAATAAAAAAAGTAGGTCAACAAGACAAATAGAAACTTTTTGATATTCTTCAGAATCTTTTTGATTTTCTTGTCCAAATTTGGACAGCATTGTACCACTTCTTACTATAGGTGAAGTAATAAGTAATGAAAAAATGAATATTGAAAAAAAATATTCAAAAAATTCCTGAGTTGTTTTGACTTTGGAGAAAGGTATTGGACAATATATTTTAAATAACTTTGTAAATTGGGGCGCCTGGCTGGCCCAGTCAGTAGAGCATGTAATTCTTGATCTCAGGCTCATGAGTTCAAGCCCCACATTGGGCATAGAGCTTACGTTAAAAAAAAAAAAAAGGTAAAAAATAAAAAATTAACTGTGTAAATCAATGGTAGGTGGTTTATTTACAGAATTAACCTATTTGTTGTGATGGTGTTTAAACTTTAGCTGAGACACATTGAAAACAAATTAGAAGTAGCCCCTACAAGTACAGCTGTGTTTGATTCTGTCATGGATACCAAGAAATCTTCTGCAAGTGCTACCCGAAAAATAAGTAGAAAAGGTATGTATAAAGTTACTTTCAAAGATACAAATATATTAAATATAAATTTTGATATTAGTTTTGTTTCAGTTTAATTTCTCTTTATAGTCCCTTATATTTGCTAGCTCTTTTGTCAGAGATGATAACCTCATCAACATTTAACTTTCTTGTCTTTGGTACTGAGTAGTTATGAAGCTGCCTCATGTTCAGTGACTGTAGATGATGTTTTCACCATTTTTTTTTAAGATTTTTAAATTTATTTATTTTAGAGAGCAAGAGCGAGCAGGGGGAGGGGCAAAGGGAGAGGGAGAAAATCTCAACCACGGAGCCCATTGTGGGGCTTGATCTCACAATCCTGAGATCATGACCTGAGCAGCAATCAAGAGTCGGATGCTTAACCGACTGAGCCGCCCAGGTGCCCCATGTTTTCACCATCTTTTGATCAGGGACTTTAGCATCACTACCTCACCTTTGACAGTGAGTTTTCATTGGTTTTTAGTGATGAGAATTTGATTTTAAGTGTTTGGAATTATCTATGTCTTCTTTTAAATTCATAGATCTATCAGCTTTGAGATTTAGTTGACTTAATGAGTTTTACATATTTTTAGGGGATTTTAAATCATAATTGGAATATCTAACAGATACTGCCATAAATTGACAAAATGCAAATATTTTCTTTGATTATCTTTCATATATGTAATTCTGTGGTTTCTTAAATAGTGGGCTAAAACCTAGAGGTTAGTACTCTCCATTAAAACTAATTTTTTTTTTTAACCTGTGAGTCTGGTGGGTTTTACTTGATAATTCTTTTTTTAAGTGAGTGACAGCCTTTGACAAAAAATAATTTTATATGTAGAGTTTTTCATTATTTGGAATAGTTTTTTCTCTATAGATTGAGTTACTATAATAATTTAACCTGAATGTTCCCCATCTACTTATCATATAACATCCGACTAGAGAGGCCAGAAATAATAGATACCTGTTATTGTCACAAATACTAGTCAAATTCAGAGGCAGTCGTATGTTCTTACAGATGTCCTTTTTCTTCAGATGGTAGATACCGGGATGATTCTTGGGCTGATGCTCCAACCGCCAAATCTTGCACATCACGGAAAGAGAAATCCCGGAGCCCTCTCAGAGTTACCACCCTGGAGAGCAACGTAAAGAAAAATAACCGTGTGGAGTTTCGTGAACCTTTGGTTTCTTACAGGTTAGTGTTCACAAACAAATTATTCAAGTAGGTTTAGCCTGTAATATTTACAATAAGATTACGGTTTATTTTCTGAGTTTTTCATAGCACTCTGACTCTAGTATTATTACCTTTTTCATTTTCCAAAATTATAAAGCAAAAATCTTTTTTATTATGAGATACTGACTTTCCACTCTTTTACAGATGAAGTATTTGGGGGGAAGAAGTAATAGCCCAGGCTAAATAAACACCCTTATATGTATTTAGCGTTGAAGCGATAAAAATGGTGAAGAAGATACAGAAAGAAGGCCAGGGAATTAATCTGGGTGAAAGTTCATAGTTTAGGAAAAGGAGAAAGAAAAAATGTGAATAATAACCGTTTTAATATATATGTTTCCTGCAGACAGATTATTCAGTCTCTGGAAGTATGGATATTTTTTTCCTTAATATCTCAGATTAGGTGTTGTGCATAATGAACTTTTTATAGCTTAGTTTCTTCTTCTTCTTTTTTATAGCAGTTAATCAGTTACCTAAAATTTCTTTCTATTGAGAATATGAGTTGGTTTATTGTTTCACTTTGTTGTTAGTGTCTCCTTTCAGCAACTTATTACCAGATGTTCAGGAATGATGTATGAATTTTGATAGTATGGATAATATCAAATGATATGTATTTTTGTTAGCTGATAATTTAGGATATTCAGTAGATAAAATGATAGAATTTTATATTTGAGGAACATTTTACTAATGTTATAAAATATGTGTTAATGCTTTCAGTATAGCAAATAGTCATAAGTAATAAACACTGGACCTTTTATTTCTTTGTTTCACTTATTAACATTTGTAGTGTTATAAAATGTCAATCAGTAAGTCAAGGAGTTTCATGATGGTGCCAGATATTACCGGGTATATGTTTGTACTCTTAAGCTTGAGAGAAAGAATTTGGGAGATGGAGGTAGATCATGGGTTCATATCAGTTCATAATACCAGTATTTGATTTGATACAGTTTTGAAATATCTAGGTGAAAATATTCAGTAGGCACTTGAAAATTTGAGCAGGAATATGTGTGAAAAGGTCAGGGCTGGGAATAAAAATTTGGGAGTTTTTACTAGTGTTGAAGCGATAAAAATGGTGAAGAAGATACAGAGAGAAGGCCAGGGAATTAATCTGGGTAAAAGGTCATAGTTTTAGTAAAAGGAGAAAGAAAAAATGTGAAAAATAATCAGAGTTCAGAAGTCTTTAACCACACAAATATTAAGCAACTTGCCTAGAAACATAATCATCATCGGAATTGAAACTATAAATTACTCTTTATCCATATTCTGGTATTCTTCCTGCAAAGAATACTACTTGATATTTAAAATTTTGTAAATTATATATCTTTTAGGATTAAAAGAAATACCCAGGGGATAGCTGTGAATAGAACATCCTTCACCTGGCTGACTCCATCACTTAAGACTCACTGTTAGCTCCTTTTGTATGAAACATTGCCAGATCTGTTTCTATTCCACTCCATTCCCGCAGCCTATTTAATCCTTGTTGTGTGCTCTTAATAATACTCTATAACTTCCTCTGTTAAAGCATTTTCATGTTGCATTATATTTTGATTCCATATCTACCCATTACATAGCTTATGTAAGGCTGTAAATCTATCTTATTCTCAAAACAGCTTAATGCCTGTCATTTACTAAGTATTTCATAAATATTTTTTCCTAGCATTTATTATGAAAATTTTCATATTTACAGAAAAGTTGAAAGAATTGTGTAATAAACACCATTATATGTATTTAGTAAATATTTAATGAATGAGTTAATGAAAGACTGTGGAACTACTTTTTTTTTGGTGGCGTAGGCTCAATTCTCCTTCCCTTTTTAAGATTGTGACATGTTACGTAAACTACCTTTTTATGCTTTATTTTATTCTTTTTGTGCTAATTTTATACCTAACTTATTTTAACTATGAATTATTGTGGTCTGGTAAAGGTAGTGCAAATAACTGAATTTAGTCTTGATCTCTGGTGGAAGCTACAGGAGTCAGTTCTCAGCCCCCATCTTGTTTAATAATCGACCATTCAGAACAGGGTCTAATGTTTTTTGGGTCATGGATTCCCAAAGAGAATTTGATGAAAACTGTAGACTATCTCCTTAGAAAAATGTACATACCCATAGATTCACAATAGATATAATTACTATATTACACTATAACAGAATTATGGCTTTAAGAATTTTTGTGGTATTTAGAGTTTTATGCCTTTACACGAAACATCTAGATCAGTGGTATATAATAGAATTGTTAACGTGAGCCACACAATTTAACTTTTTTAGTAGTGCCATACCTAGGCACATGAAGATGTTTTACATTCTTTTTTTGTTGTCATTCTAAGTCTTTAGAATCTGGTATGTAATTTACATTGTAGCATATCTCCCATTTGGGCTAACCACATTTCAAGTGCTCAGTAGCCACATGTGGCTAAAGTCTACACTTTCAGACATTGCAGATCCAGATTGTTATGTTCACTTTTATAATTTTGTTGGGTATTTTTTCATCAGTTATGTGCTCTTCTTAACTGCTGAGGCTTGTCTTCATTAACCTCCCTTTTAATAAACTGTTTCTGTTCCTAAAATATAACTTACTAGAATGATCATATAAATAAAATAATAAATAGAATAAAATAAAAATAGCCTCTGGAGGAAGACTTCTGCTAATGTTTTTATGAGTAGAGAATATGGACTTTGTGATATGTACTTTGGCAATGCCTAGTCTTTGCTTACTCCACAATTTCTAGATGTGCTTTACATAGTTTGAAGATACCAAAAAAAGTGGTCTGTGGTTCAGAGACACTTAACTTTACTAACTACATTTATTTGGAGGAAAATATTTATTATACCCCCACTTTACTTCTACTTCCAATCTGTTTGTTCATTTGGTACATTATTTAGAAGTTACAAATACAAAATTTGAGAACTTTTTTCCTGTATTTAAGATTTCATAGGGGGAAAAAAGATTTCATAGAGAAGTAAAATACACATTTTGGTAATAGATGTGAAGTGAATATCCAAAGTCAGATTGTCATCCTATTTTCTGTCATCCTATATCTCTCCATATATCTTTTGCATATTTCTTATTTTATAATACACAGATTAATGATTTAGGTTATTTGCCATCTAACTTGATAGAGGGTGCATTGAGCATTGAATCTTAATATTAGTAATGGTTATTTTGTTATTTAACCTACTGGAATTCCAAAACTTTTTTGGGGTCTCTAATGTTAGCTTAGAGTTCTCCCTTCAGTTTGTACGACTGGTTTCAATTTGGTTTTTGAAATCTTTATTCAAAACTTATTATTTTTTAATAATAGGGAAATCCATGGTACAACTTCCAATATAAGTCCTAGCCATCTAGAGTCAAAGCATGTATATTGTGTGGATGTTAATGAAGAAAAGCCCGAGAACAGGAACCGGATGATATGCAATCGAGAAGAACAGAATATACATTGCTGTGATTTTGAGAGCTCCCAGGCATCTGTCATCAATGGTACAGTGGTTAGGTTTTTAAATGATCGACCAGCAATTGATGCATTGCAAAATTCTGAATGTTTGATTAAGATGGCAGCTCCTGTGAGAACTGAGGAAGAAAATCCTAATAGAGCAAAAGGAAATGAGAAGGCTTCTGTAAGTAACATGGGCCATGATGTTGATCCAAAAGTGTTACGGATAACTGACTCTTCTCCGTCCTCTACTAGTACTTCTAATTCCCAAAGGTTAGATATCTTAAAGCAACGACAACATGATGTCAAACTGGAAAAACTCAAGGAGCGAATTAGAAAACAGTGGGAACACTCAGAAGAAACAAATGGCCGGGGTCAGAATCTGGGTCATATTGACCATCCAGTAATGGTTGTTAATGTTGATAACTCAGTGACAGCAAAGGTCAGGAAAGTGGCAACAGCACCACCTGCTCCAACATATAAAGGTTTGTAATCAGTCTTTGTGTCTTTCTGTCTCCCTGCCTTCTTGTCTCCCTTTCTCCCTCGGATGTATTTGAGTAGAGAGGATTATCTTTAGAACAGGGTGTGATTCTCAAATCAAATGCTTAAGAAATTAATTCAAGGTACAGGTTACAAACGCAGATTCTTGGATGCTACACTGGACCTAAATCAGATTTTCTGGGTATAGAGTCCAGAATTGGAGTTTTTAACAAGTCCCTCCGGAGATTCTTATAGTTTAAGAACCCCTATTTGAACAGTTTAATACGTTGAACAAAAGAGAACATAAGAATTAGTACCATTCTCAGAGAACTGGAAGAATATTACTCTTATTCTGCCATTGTATTGAGATTGCTGTTAGCCATTCTTTCAAAAGTAAATATTTAAAAGATAATTTAGTCAATTCCAGTTACATTTGATTACAGAATATTTTGGCACTGATATTTTGATCCTGTTGTTATTTTAAGTTTTGAGTTTTGACAATAACAGTTTCCCCCCCATGTTTGAGAAATATTTAAATCAGATTTATACCTAAAAAATTTTTTTAAAATAAATCAGCTTTATACCAATATAGATAGATTTTCATTGAGAAAATGCTTTTCCAAGAGAATTTCTGTTTTGTAGGCAACTCAAGTTTTTACATATGGTGATTTTAAGGAGTTTGTATTTTTATGTTCCTGAAATTATTTTCAGGGTTATTCATGCATGTGAAGTTTTTAATATAAAGAGTTGATTCGGGGTGCCTGGGTGGCTCAGTTGTTAAGCGTCAGCCTTCAGCTCAGGTCATGATCCCAGGGTCCTAGGGTTGAGCCCCACGTCGGGCTCCCTGCTCAGTGGGAAGCCTGCTTCTCCCTCCCCCACTCTCCCTGCTTGTGTTCCTGCTCTAGCTATCTCTCTCTCTGTCAAATAAATAAATAAAATCTTTAAAAAAAATGATTCATTGACCAGATTAATCTCTGTTAGACTTTTGTCATTAAAACTTCTGCTACCATAGCCTTTCTTTTGTGATACTTTTCAAAGTTCAGTTTTTCTAGACCAGTATATAAAGATCAAAATATTATCAAGATTCATTTTTTTCTGTTAATTTTAAGTTGTTAACAAACTAGGACAGTTTTTGCTATAATTTTGTTTTGTATTTTTCTACCCAGTCTAGCTTTTCTCTGACCAGCTTTGCAGTTCTTTGTAGTCCTAAGGTGTTTTAGTCTTTTTCTCCAGAACAAATTTTATGTATACAGTTAGAGGAATTATCAGTTTTAGTTTGTGTTGCTTATCATGTTTTGCTAGTGATATTCATTGTAAATGAGGTAAAAGATGGATGATTTGCATTTTATTCTTGCTAACTTGTGATAAAATTGTGGGCAGTTACCTTTAGAATACTGAAAACTTGCTCTGTTATCCAGGATTATTCTAATGTATTATTAATTAAATTATTTCATGTCCTTCTAGTCATTTGTGTACCATGTAGTAATTGTCCATACTGTTAACAGAGCAAATAGCAAATGGTGGGGTCAAAATGTTCTTGTTGGTTCTGAGATAGTGATTATCTACAACTTTTGCTATACTAATGTCAGATCCATTAAATGAAGATGGTACATTTGAGATGTGTTTATTTTAGAAATCAAAGTTCTGAAATTCCAAAAGTTATTCCACTAAGGCAAACTTAAGGTGGTCAACTTAAATCCATATTTTATTTAATAATTTACAAAAATCTAAAAATTAAAAATAAAACACAACCCTAAGAACCCGAGTGAAAATCTTAAAATCTTAACTTCCTTTGAGTTGGTGGCTGGATTTCCCATATATTCTCCCTTTCAAGGAAACATTCATCTCTATCAGAGCCTTTCTTTATATTTGCATCTTTACTTATAAATTAACTTGAAGAAGCTTTCCGTATCTACAACAGTTTCTTTTTCTGTCCCCCAATTTTAGAGTAGTGCCCCCTTTACACTTTCCGCAGTTTCCGTTACCTCCTGTCAACCATGGTGGCTTATTAATTTTTTTAACCTGTTTTTGTATTAAAATATTTTACAAATAGAACTTTTGGGGGGCTAATTTATTAAATATAGCATACATTTGAGAAATCGTAACAATATGGTTTCCAGTGTCCTAAGCAATGGATTTATTTTTTCCAACAGTGAAAAACTATTTTTTGTCAACTTTTTGGCAATGTAAATGAAAAGGATCTTAATATGCTGTAAAGTGACATTTTAATTTCATTTGTTCAAATACTTAATAAATGTACTTGGTTCACAATTCAAAAGATGAAAAGGGTGTACCTTGAAAAGCTGTTGTGCTCCAACTACCTGTTCTCTTTCTGGAGATTACTTGTGTTAGCAATTTATATATCCTTCTGGAGATAATTTTTGCATACACAGACTGTGTGTGTTTATTTTCTTTCTTTTTTTTATAACTTTGTTAGTATACTAAGCCTATTCTAAACCTTGGTTTTTCATGTATGTTTTTGCTTTCTTTAAAGACATAGGAAGTGTTCTATGATTCTGCTTTAAAATTTGAAGTGTGAACACAAACAGTGTTTATGTGATTTTTGTTTTATACTTAGTTGTTTGCATACATTTTTCTCCCTAGTGTAAATGTCCATGAAGTTTACGACCTTATATTGGTCATCCTTATTTTATTTCAGAGCCTAGTACAGTGTCTTGAACATAAATGCACCATAAATTTTTTATTCTATTTAATAAATTCAGCTAGTAAGAAAAAAAGGGGACAAAGAGTGGAAATATAATAGTCCCCTCTATCCTTGGGGGATACATTCCAGGACCCCCAGTGGATGCCTGAAACTGAACAGTACTGAACCCTATAAATACCCCTTTTTCCTATACGTACATGCTTATGATAAAGTTCAATTTATATATTAGATACAGTAATATATTAACAACAATGACTAATACTAAAATAAACAATTATAACAATGCTCTGTAATAAAGGTTCTGTGCCGTCCTTACCTTGTTGTGATGCTGTGAGGTGATGCGGGCCTGTGTGAGCAGATGGAGGGGGGACACGGGCACTGCTATAGCATTAGGATACTGCTCTTGGCCTTCTGACAACGCGAGGATCACCTGATCCTGCACCCTGCTTGACGGGAGGTAACGGAAACTGTGGAAAGTGTAAAGGGGGGCTGCTCTAAAATTGGGGGACAGAAAAAGAAACTTTTGTAGATATTGAAAGCTTCTTCAAGTTAATTTATTAAGTAAAGATGCAAATATAAAGAAAGGCTCTGGTAGAGAGAAATGTTTCCTTGAGAGGAGAGGGGATAAAAATGAGAGTTAAATGTAGAGACATGAGTTGGGGGTGATGGTGATGAAAAGTTGAGAGAAAGAGAGAGATTGGCATGGGATTGCCATACTTTCTTATTACAGACCATAGTTTGCAACAAACTAGACACTACATTTATAAAATTTTTCCTCGTATAGGCATGATCGCGTGCCCCTTGCCACAAATGTCAGGTGAAATTAAGCTTATGCTATTGTGCCCAAGAGCTGAATAGATTAATTTCTCTTAGACATGTAATCAATTTAGTACATTTTATTTAACACTTCTAGAGTGCTTTTGCCAATTTCTGACTCCAGTCTATTCTTTACATTGATTTAATTTTACAAGTATTTATTGGCTGCCAATTCTTTGGTAAGTTGAACCCATCTGAAAATATAAATCTTTATACTACCCTGGTTATCATATACTCATTATTTTATTATTTTGTAAAATAACATTCCAAGCTTAGTGTATTTCTTAAAGAGTAGAGATCAGTTCAAAATAGGAAATCAGAATATTAATCCCTAGGAAATAGCACATGTGTAATGTTTGTTGAGAAATTGAAGAAATATGTTTTCAAGACCTGTTTCCCACACTTTGGGTGCATTTTGCTTGTGTAGATAGCAGCTTGTCTGTTTGTTCAGCCATAGGCAAAAATCAGATAGTAGCAATTAATGAATGCCTCTCTCCAAAGAAAGAATTAATATTGTCTCTTTCTTAGTCCTGAGAAGAGTAGCTCTGTGTCTGAAATCCATAATTTATAATGATATGCACTTATTTAATTTAGTGCTTCTCCATTTCTAGTCTTTTTGAACAAATGTATATTGCTTCATCTCAGTGAAGCTTACTTTTTCCAAACAGTATTTACCAGTACATTATGTGGTAGCTAATTATGCATCCTTCTTTAAAAACCTTATAAAGCTGCTCAACACCATTTGTTATTAGGGATACCCAAATCAAAACCACAGTGAGATACCATTCACAACCACTAGGATCCTCTTATAAAAAACAGACAATAACAAGGATGTGGAGAAATTGGAACCTTCGTACATTGCTGATGAGAATGTCAAATGGTGCAGCTCCTTTAGAACATGGTTTGACAGTCCTCAAAAAGTTAAACATGAAGTTACCATATGACCCAGCAATCCACTCCAAGGTATAATATCCAAGAGAATTGAAAACATATGTCCACTGGAAAACTTGTTACATGAAGGTTGTTAATACTAGCCAAAAAGTAGAAACAGTTCAAAGGTCCATCAGCTGATAAGTGGATAAACAGTGTTGGTATATTCATACAATGCAATGTCATTCAGTAATAAAAAGAAATGAAGCTTTGATACATGTTACATAGTCATTGAAAACATTATGTTAAGTGAAAGAAGGCAGACACAAAAAGCCACATATTGTATGATTCTATTTGTATGACATGTCCAGAATAGGTAAATCCAGGAAGATGGAAGGTAGATTAGTGGTTGCCAGGTAGTGACCAGAGAGAGTGATGGAGAAGTGGCTACTAATGGGTACAGGAAATTAGATGGTGGGGATAGGTCCATAACTTTGTGAATATACTAAAAACCATTGAACTATATACTTTAAAAGAGTGAATTTTATAGTATGTTAATTATATTTCACTTAAAGTATAGCAGAATTTATAAAGCAACTTTGATAAGAATGTTTTGTATTGTTGGTATAAATTAGGCTTCAATCCTTCAGAGACCAAGATTCGAACACCTGATGGGAAAGTGTGGCAGGAGGCTGAATTTCAAAACATGAGTAGAGAATTGTATCGAGACTTAGCACTTCACTTTGCAGGTGAGAGTAGACCTTTCTTAGATTTTGCGTATTTTATCATGTATGCTATCTAACATCATATTTAAACATAAAGTTGTCACCAAACTAAAGATATTTCCCTTTTTTAACTGCATGGTATACTTAAGTTGTTGTGGTTTCAGTCGTAAGGCTCTCTTAGCCTCTAGGCTCTCCTCCAGGATTAAAATTAGTATACATGTCTGATGATACAGAAACTAGGCTATTTTTAACCTGAGGGACTTTCAAAGTCAGGCCTGTCTGATTTGAAGGAAACATAGCTGAGTCTAGTTGAAGTTTATTTCTACTAGACCTCTGAGATCTTTGAGATGGTCAGTAATTTGGCAGGCAGCAGATAAAATGATACGAACATGCGGGCAAGATGCAGAAAGAAAAACATCAAAGGAAAGGAATACATTTACAGAATTGGAAATAGGAGGGACTTATGAAAGATTAGAAGAGGGAAATAGGAAGATCATGTAATGTTACTAGTTATTGAACACTTGCTGTGATTGGGGGCAAGGTGCTGCATTCTTAGACTTTTGTATTTTTTTATAGTTGTGGAAATGAAGGCTCACAGAGTAATTTTCCCAAGGTTGTATAGGGTAGTTTAGAATTAAAGCCAAGATTCAAAGACAACCCTGTCTGACTCTAAAGCCCGAGACTACTAAGCCCCAATAGAGATTTTACTAGTAAATTTTGTGGTATTAAGTGTCCAGTTTTCCTGCTATTATTATTGGAACACTGTGTTTAGAATTTTTTTCCTCAGGTGAAAAGGGAGTATAATATAATAGTTAAGAGCAAAGATTTTGGAATCCTAGCTCCACCTCTTATTACCTATGTGTACTACCAGTGTTACATGACTCCTCTTCCTTGGTTTTCTCATCTGTAAGACAGGGATAATTAACAGTATTCCTTCATAGGTCAGTATCTTTACAGACTAATAGAATGATGTACACCAAAGAATTCTTCAAGAGGTCTATTAAGACTGCCTTCTCGGGGCGCCTGGGTGGCTCAGTCAGTTAAGCGTCCAACTCTTGATCTCGGCTCAGGTCATAATCTCAAAGTCATGAGTTTGAGCCCTGCTTTGGGCTCCATGCTGGGCATGGAACCTGTTTAAAAAAACAAAAAAATCCTGCCTTCTTTCTCATGGTGGTTGAACTCTGTTCTTTTGGCTAGGACTGACCCATCTACTTGTGTTTTAGATTCCATTTACTCTTGTGTATTTAAGGACATTACTTTGTTCCTTATTTCCTTTCTTTTGCATCATCAAGTTTTCCTTCTCTACGAGGGCATGCCCATCAACACACTGTTTGATGACGTGCTGTTAGCCATCATAAAAGAACCCCCTTTTGGCCCTGCTCTCTTCAGTTATTGCCTTGTTTCTCTCCTATTTATCTTATACTCATCGTCTCCAGGTTTTTTCCTCCCTTTCGCTCTTGAATCCTTTCTATTTGGTTTTTGCTCCAGCTTCTCTGTGGACTGCTAATTTTAGGGTCATCAGTGACTTCTGCATTGCTAAATCCAGTGTTTAATTCTCAGTTGTCATCTTGATCTCTCTGCAACATTAGACATAATCAGTCACTTCTTTCTTGAAACTTTTTACTTAACATCTAGGATACCTTAAATGTTTTGGTTTTCCTTCTGAGTCTAGGTGCTGCTTTTCAGTTGTTGTTTGTTTGTTTGTTTCCCTAATTGGCTCCCTGATATCTAAACAGAGCCATGCCCTGGTCTCATTACTTGGATCCATCCTTTTTTTTTTTTCCTCTTTTCTTTTCTCTTCCTCTCTCTCTCTCTTTTCTCTACTTCTCCTTCTACTTCTCCTTCTACTGCTACTATACTACTACTACTTATTTACATACACACTAGGCGAACTCATCTAGTCTCAGGGATTTAAATATTTTCTGTTGCCGATGATTCCCAATATGTGTCTCTAGCCTAGACCTCTGTGAACTTAGAGTCATATCCAGCTACTGACTCCACATCTCCCTTTGGATGTATAATGGGTGTCTCAAACTTAATATATCCAAAATAGAGCTAACTAAATGAAGTCATGATATATCCCTTAAACCTACTCCTCTGATAGTCCCTCCATCCTATCTTTCTACTTGTTCAGGCCCCACATCTTTTTTTTTTTAATTTAAATTCAATTAGTTAACATATAATGTGTTATTATATAATATTATGTAATAATAATAATATATTAATATATATGTATTATTATTTATTTCAGGGGTATAGGCCCCAAATCCTGAGTTTTCCTTGATTCCCGTATTTTTCTCAGACCTTATATTTCATATTGTCCAAAATATGTCTAAAAATATAACCACTTCCCCCATCTCTGTCAAGGCTCCCTAGGTCTAAGCCACCATGAGTCTCTTGCATGATTATTTCAGTAGCCTTCTCACTGGTCTTCTGCTTCTCCTTCTTCTAATTCATCTTTTCTCATCACAGCTGTTAGAGTAAGCTTGTTAAAATTTAATTTAGATCATATCACTCCCTTGCCCCAAACTTCCAAAAACATCTCAATCTCATTCTTAGGTGAAACCTGAAGTTCTTACAATGACTTATAAAGCCCAACACGATCTGGTCCTCAGTTATGTCTCAGACTCTAGTTCTTTCTACTTTTCTCTTTGTTCATTTTACTCACACCGGCCAGCTTGCTGTTTCTCAGGTATGCTCCTGCTTTAGGGCCTTTGATTCACACTTCCACTTTGCCCAGAATGCAGAGCTCTATATGTATTTTAAGTTTACACTTCTTCAGATCTGTAACTGAGGTTGATTTTTAAGTTTTTATGTATAGCTAGTCTATTCCCCTAGGTTGGAATTTAAAAAATTAGTGACAAGTAATTTATATGTGAAATACCTTGACATTATTTGGGAATATTATACTGAGTATTTTATAAAGTTTTATTCTAGAAGTTCATGAATATCTCAGTTACATAGGAATTTTTAAGTGAAATAAGAATCTGTGAAAATGCTCACCTGTGAGATTCTATAAATGATATGACCCTGGCTTGGAAAGCATTACTTTTATAGCTTCTTCTAGTTTGCGAAAGTGGGGTAAATTTCTTGAGGGTTTTCTGAAAACAAAAACAAAACAAAAATGAAAGAAAATAAAGAATTAGAACCTAACAGTGGGGGTAGTGGTAATCTTTAGACTGTTCCATATAAGAAGTTGGCATTGGTAGCTTATGGGTCACAGAAATAGCCTCAGCAAAGGTTTTTTTCCTCCCCACCTGAATCATATACTTTACAGTGATTTTTCATACTGGGGAGAGGATGAGTGGGTGGGTAGGAATCATTATAATATTTACTATAAGTGTTTCTGCTTTTCAGATGATATCTCTATGAAAGAGAAACCTGCTGAAAAAAGTAAAGAGAAGAAAGTGGTCAAGCCAGTACGAAAAGTCCAAAAGGTAACACAGTTACCAAGTCCAGAAGGCAAAACAGGTTAGTTTTCTCAATATCATGTCCAACCTAAAATTACATAATACTGAAATGGCATTCTATATGGAAATAAATGTTTGTTAACCAAATGGCACATAGAAGAATTCAGTACATTTTATATATCTTTATTTTATATATGTGTTTTATTGAGGTATAACTGACAGAATAAGATGTACATAGAATGTTAGTTTGATAACTTCTCACATCTGTTATACCCGTGAAACCTTATGTTCACCATAATACTGAACACATCTCTACATCTCTCCCCCCATTTTTATATCGTTATTTTTAATAGAAATTAACTAGATTAAAGATAATGATTTTTATGTAGTAAATTTTTATATATATAAAGGGATTGCTTATAACTGTCACTAAGTCCCTTCACTTACTCTCACAAGAGAATGAATGTTGCATAAGAAAAGCATGGCAGCCCATACCAGTAGTGGTCAGGCCAGACTCTAAATAGATCAGGACAGGGAAAAAGAATTCCCTAGTTTTGTAGTGATTAACACTTCAGGCCCAATTCAGGTTGTGTGGATTTATAGCCTAGTCCTGTCATGTCTAGCTTTGTTCCTTTAGTGAGTAAGTTAATTTTAGTGTCCCTTGGTTTCCCCATATGTAAAATGGGAAAGCAGTAGTACTTCTCTCACAGGGTTGTTGTGAAAATTAAAATAGTTAATACCTAAAGGAACTCAGTATTTGACACACGGTAAGCACTCAAATGTTAGGTATGATTCCATTAATAATAATTATTTCTGGCTATCCTGAGAATGGTTATTTAGCTGTCCTATTCATGTTAGTGGGTAATTTGGGCTGAGAGGAGGAAGTTTGGAATTTGTCACTTTCATTTTGGAGACATTCAGAGTCAGTCATTCTTACATTCATTCATTATGCAGATATTTGTGAGCACTTGTTATATGTGAGGCACTGTGCTCTACTAAGCTTAGGCAATACAGTGGTAAGCAGGATACACATGGCCCCTGCCTTCTTGGAACTTCTAATCTTGTCAGGAAAACAGTAGTTACATAGTTACAATAAAATGGGATGAATGTATTATAGGGACTTTGCAAGGTCTAATGGGAACATGGAGCAGGAGTGATGGGGCACTGGTTTTTAACCAGGTACTTGTTTTTCTGGTCATAGACTAATCTATAGAATGTCAAATAACATATTTTGTGACGTTCATTGTTAACTCTAGATGTCAGAATGACCTGGCTATATACGAATGAAAAATAACATTTTTTAAAAAAGATTTTATTTATTTATTTGAGAGAGAGAGAGGGAGAGAGCACGAGCTGGGGGGAGGGGCCAAGCAAGGAGAGAGAAAAGCAGACTCCTTGCTGAGCAGGGAGCCCAACATGGGGCTTGATCCCAGGACCCTGGGATCATGACCTGAACCAAAGGCAGATGCTTAACTGACTGAGCCTCCCAGGCACCCCAAAAAATAAGATTTTATAAGAACATGAATTACTGGAATATAAACTAATTTTTACATGAAAAAATATGACAAAGTGTTATTTTCATGTGGTATTACCTGATATTCTTGCCAGGGGCATAGTTTGAAATGAAGCATTGAGACCACTATAACTTGTAAATACTGATCTTGGATTGTATTTATCCAGTTTTGTGTTAGCCTGATTCCCATGTATGCACTGTGCAGTGACCAAGGGACAGAGTCATTAAATGTGCTAAAGCTGTATTAATAGTTTATCTGTACTGAAAGTCCTCTTTTTTACCAATGGCTGCATGAGACTATTCCAGAAAGCCAGAATTTAGAAATAACCACACAGCATATTCAGAAGCCAGCATTTATAAATAACTACCCAGTATATTCACGGTTGCTTGCTTTTGATTTGGAAAATTAAGCTGAAATCGAAGAGAAGCCTCTTCTCTCATTTTGCTTAAGAACATAAAGTTTCTTATAAATAGATTCAGCAATAGACTTAAAGCCATTTAAATATTTTAGATCATTTAAGGTTAATAACAAGGTGCAAAAACATAAATAGCACACACAGATTTATAATTTTCTTTCTTTGTACTGGATGTTTTCATTAAAACTGTACTTTCACTTAAACTTTTAAATTGAAGCCTTTTTATCTTTTTTAAAAAAGATTTTATTTATTTATTTGAGAGAGAGAGCACACAAGCGGGGAGGAGGGGGAGAGGGAGAAGCAGACTCCCTGCTGAGCAGGGAGCCCGATGCGGGACTTGATCCAGGGACTCCAGGATCATGACCTGAGCCGAAGGCAGTCACTTAACCAACTGAGCCACCCAGGCGCCCAAGACTGTCTTTTGAGTGGAGTTTAAAATAGCATTACCACGGAATTGAGATAAAACAAACAACCTATTTTGGGTGTGGCTGGACACTGAATGCCCCTGAAACTATTAAGTATTTTATCAAGAAAGCTTGAAAAATAGCAGAAAACAGAGAAAACCACTGTCTTCACTTGAAGTACTAGTATTTTGTTATTTCCTTAAAGTAGTTTTAAAATCATAATAGTAGATGATCATAATCATTGTATTCATAACATTTTATCTTTTTCTCTTAGCATCTTACCACAAAAGCATTTCTCTAATTTCTTATGGAAATTATAATTTAAAATAGCCACATAGTAGTACTCCACCTGTGTTGGAGTATGATGGTCTAATTTTAATTTTTTTACAATCTGAAAGTAGTAAATGAAAAGTTTCTCTCTTAGTCAACAGCTATATTTATTGGACCATACTTTTATTTTTATGAACTTTTATAATGAGGGCAATTTAAAATGTTGATGATACTTGCTTTTGGAGTATCATTGTTTTATTCATAAAAAGGTAATATGTACTTCTGATATGTATCTATAAATATAATGTGAAATTCCCTATAATACTATCCTCTTCAAAGGTAATCACTGTTAACTGTTACATGTTTCTTCAGATTTTTTTCCTATGCTTAGTTTAAGTCATTTGTTCCTTCAGCAAACATACATTTTACTATGTGCCAGGTACTGTTGGTAAGCCAAACCCTTACTATAATTAAGACATTATTTTGTTCTGTGCCCAAACTATTGGATTCAGTGTTCTGCTTGAGGTTGAGGTTTTGGGAATCGTTAACCATTTGGTACTTAACTTGCAAAGCATTTTACACTTATTTGAGGTGTGTGGATAAATCAGAATTTAAACTGCTATTTGATTTTTGGGACATTGTGTTAAAAATTAGATTGTAAACCTTTTGACTTTGACATAAGATAAGGATAAGATTAATTACAAAACCTGTATGGTTGACTAGATACACTTGTTAGAGATAAATTTGAAGTTTTAAATTCAACCCAATATGTATGTATATATTTTTTAGGTAGCAGTCGTCTGATAAGTACATCCTCTTGGCGAGATGGACAAAAATTAGTAAAGAAGATCCTGGGGCCTGCACCCAGAGTAGAGCAAAAAGAGCGAAGAACAGCATCAAATGACAGAAGTGGAAGAGAAAGAACTACTAAATCTGGTGAGTAATTAAATTATTAAGTTGTTTCAGTAATTAAAATTGTTGAGAAGAGCAATTAAAAATTGCTTGTGTAAGTACTTAGAGGAGATGAAAGTACTCTTTTGAGAATGCTTTAAGAATTTGGTTTATAATTGTGAATATGGCTCATAAAAGAAGAAATGTTCTATTGGGCTTATCTATGGTTAATTTCTATATATAGACATGATGACTTTTATTATATTAATTACATTTAGCTGCCATGTGAATAAAAAAGCATCATTTAATTAGAGTTTATAAGACTTTTAGAGACCTTAAGGGAATTAAGTCCAATCTGTCTTATCCGTGTATACACAAACACAGGCACACTTTCACAATATTGGGTTTTTTATTTGACAGATTAGGAAACAGGCCCCAAGAGAGAAGTGATTTTTCTCAAGGGTATATACATTAAGTGGGTGGCAAAATTTGATCTAGGATCTACAACTCTTTGGTTTGACCCTCAAGTGCATTGCTTTTCTCTTTTTGAAGTGTCTTAAATGCTCTTTGAAATAACTAGTTACTTTTCTCATTAACACTAATTTTGGGAAATGAAATGCAAATACCTACAGGCCAGCTTTCCTTTTCAGTAACAAAATTTTCTTCAATTAATTTGAGCTTCTAGAGTGGATTCAGTAAGAAATCAATTAAAACTATAATTAGGTATATATAGAAGTCAATATATACTTTGCATTTACTCTTCACTCTCCTCTAGCTTGTAAATAAACTAACATGCATTCTCAGTTTAAAATTAACCCACATCAACAAACATTTAGATTATAAAATGATTGTTTTTCTATATATTTAATTTCTTTTCTATTACTCTTTGGAGAATTGTGGCAGTTTAAAATTGTTGGTTTTTAAACACCTGTTTTAGGGGTTTAGGGATGGAGAGAGATAGTATCATTAAATATGTGCATGGGAGAGAAATAGTAACTGTTAATAGTTAAATATTCGTGTTAACAATAAGATCTATCTTCAGAAATATTAAAAATGCATTTTTTAAATGCCAAGTAAGTATAGTTATTTTTAAAGATTGAAATTATTCTCTTCTAAAAATTTTTCTTTCCTTCTATAATATTCTTTGAACAATTTCATAGGATATTTAAATTTGAGTTTAAGATAAAGTGAAATTCTCTAATTTTTTCCTCACTACAATAAATCTTAGGAATGAATATAGGATTTTAATACATCACTAACAGTTCATACTTTGCAGGGGGTCATATTGGAAGAGCAGAATCTGATCCTAGATTGGATGTTTCACATAGACATCTTCCACGAAACTCAGAACGTTCGAGAAGTAGAGCTCGGTCTGAAAATAATACAAAGAAATTAGCTCCATCTCTTCCAGATAATAAACAGGAGGAAAATACGGCCTTGAATAAGGACTTTTTACCTCTTGAAATTCGTGGAATTCTTGATGACCTACAGCTGGATTCTACAGTTCAGGCTGCAAGGCAAGAGACAGGAGAGTTACAGAATCAGAAGTCATCAGCACCAGTACAGGCTCCTAGGAGTCACAGCCCAGTAAAAAGAAAACCTGACAAAATAACAGCTAATGAAGATCCCCCTGTTATTTCCAAAAAGCGCCACTATGACACAGATGAGGTACGCCAGTACATTGTTAGACAGCAGGAGGAAAGGAAGAGGAAGCAAAATGAAGAGAAGAAGGCCCAAAAGGAGGCCACTGAGCAGAAGAACAAACGATTACAGGAGCTCTATCGGAAACAGAAAGAAGCCTTTACTAAAGTAAAAAATGTGCCTCCTTCTGAGCCATCAGTAACTAGGCGACTGCAGGATACTTATTCCAAACTGCTACTAGAAAAGACCTTGCTCGAAGAGCCAGCTCATCAACATGTTACACAGGAAACACAGGTAATAGTAGTGCCAGAAATGCAAAAGGAAGTCATTCATGATTAGAAAAAGCTTATTTGCCATTTTGTTGCCATCATTCCTAATATTCAGGCATATGCTCAGATAATATTTGTAGTAATGTTGACCTTTTCATGAAATTTATTGTATGTGGAGAGTAATTTGATAAACGTGATTGAAAACAAGTGCTCGGTTAGCGTTTCCTAGAGTGATTGTTGCTGATCTCTATTCCTCTCATCACTGCTATTAGTTACATCCTTGCCTAGTTTTCATTGTATTACTGAGCAAAAAGTTAATTATGTCAATAAAAGCTTATTTTTGTGATCTGTGCTGAAATTAGAGAATAGCCTACTGTATGTGATAATTTTTTGAGTATTGCTTTTGTTTTTAAGAATAATGTTGAGTATGTACCGTGTACCACAGACTGTTCTAAAGGCTTTATAAGGCTAAAGCTTCAGTAAATCCTCATAACCCTGAGAAGGTAAATGCGACTAGTATTTCCAGGTGAGAAAACTGAGGTTTAGAAAGAGTATTACTTACTTCAGATTATGCAGTTAGTAATAGGTGCCTTTCTTGGATTTCAGATATAATTTTGCTCTTAATTATAATGGCTGCTTAAGCCAACCAAATTTGAACCAGTTTTATTTAAGAGAAAAAGCCCCTACATTTCATGATCTTTGTAAAGTTGAAGTGACTTAGTATTTGTCTTATGTACTCCCTGAGTATATCTTTGTGATAGGAGTCACATAAATTTGATGTCCTTTTCTCCTAGACCAGACCAGGGTATCAGCCTTCTGGAGAATCAGACAAAGAAAACAAAGTACAGGAACGTCCCCTAAGTGCATCTTCTAGTAGTGACATGTCTCTGTCAGAACCTCCACAGCCTCTTGCAAGGTAAAAAGGAGAGAATGAAAGATGATTAAGCTTTTTTTCGATGAAATTTAGTATAGTGGTCTATGTGTAGTGAATTTTGTTGACTAACCTACGTGAGCAAGTTGTTTATTTAGAAATTGGTTCATATCTTCTGATGGGTACTTAAGCATGGTGTACAACTATACATGTGCACAAATACCCCTCTTCTACTGTTCAACTTTTACCTGTCCTTTCATATGCAATGTAAATGTCAGTCCTCCCAGGGATCCTGCAGTTGGAAGCACTCTTGCTTTCTCTGGACTAAACACACGGTAAAAAAACTGTGTTGATGAATGAATAACAGTGAAATTAATATTTTAAAGTATTTGTGGTGAATAATTTTCAGAAGGCATGTTTGTATCTATTACTAATCAAACTTTCATCATATGACTCATTCCAATTTATCCATTGTACCTTTCAAAAGCTGTATTTGGATATGCATGTGAACATATGAACAGGGGCTAGGAACAAGGGCTAGATTGCTGATCAAGGACTATGTTACCTTAAGTTTTCTTAAGCAAAATTTTTTTCTTGCTGTCATATATTATTTGCAATGAAGTAAAAGTAAACTGTATGGAATTTGAGGGGATTTTGAGATGATATGGTTTTAAATACTTCAACCATTTCGGCTTTCTGTCTTCTGTTTTACCTTTCCCTGAATTTCCTTCTAATTCTAAATAAGTTATACAGTGTTGAAAACAAACCAGATATAAAACAGATCTATTATTATTACCTTGCATGTGTTCCTTTCCTTTTCTTTTTAATATCACATTTCTTCAACTTGTGATATAGAATCTATAGCCTCCACTTTTCCCTCTACCCATTACTTGGGTTCCCCATTTCTGTTAGTAGTTTCAACATACCTCAGTTACTTTATGCTTGGAGGCATGGCATTTCTTTTCCCTGCCCTTCATGTCCCATATTCTTCATTAGCTACCTGGGAAGCTCCAAATTACATATCTGACCTTGAAGACCTTGAAGATCTAGCTCAAAAGCCACTTTCCTTGGCTAGCAGAGTTTATTGTTTTCTATCTGCAGTCTATTGAACTTTATATGTCTTTATATTAGTATTTATGACATTGTATTTTAACTATTTATTAGTCTCTCATCCCTGCTAAATATTAAGGAACTAAAGAGTACGGATTAAGTCTTAACTGGATGAACTGAATATTTGTCTCCCCTGTTCCTCTAGCATCAACAGGTGCCTGGCACATAATTGGCATTTTAAATACTTGAATTTAAAGATCTTGGATTTTTACTCAGCAATATCTTTTATATTTATAACTTCCTTTGTATTCCCATTACTACCAGCTTAGTCTGAGCCCTGATAACCTGACACTCTATATTTTGTGGCATAGAATCTATGCACTAGTCTTCCTTCATTCCGTTTTCATAGTAGCCCTTCAGTACACAAGACTGTACAATATAACTTCCAGCCAAACCTTGCATGACATGCTTTCTAATTCTCTTATCACTCTGGTTACCCTCCTCCAAATGATTCTTTTGAATTTAATTGGTAAGACTACATTTATCCATACTAGTTTGGTCAAGGTTGTAGCCTGTCCAAATCACTTTGAATCATAATTTGATAATTTTTTGGGTTAGCAATGCCTCCTAGCCTTCTGTCATTTGCAAATTTGATAAGCATATCTTTATGTCATCCAAAAATAATGGACAAGACCAAGGACAAAAACCTCATGTTGTTTTTTATAAGCATCTACTTAATAGTTAAAATTGACCTTTCATGTTTTTATAATATCCCTTAATATACAGGGTGTCCATGGTCTGGAAACGTTATTTATATAATGTCATCTGGGACATCTTTATTCTGTTTTTAGACTTTATGGACACCCTACTCTGTATTGTATATTTATAATTGGTATTCATAGTTTTGCAGTGATACTCATTGATGTTCACTAATTTTTTAAAATTGAGATTATAATGATCTTATTTCTTCAGTATGTACAATGTTAAACATAAACATTTATTAAATATTTGTTGATTAGAATAATGACTACCATGCCAATGTTAGTATTTAGCAATCTTAAGCATTTCTCTTTATATAACATTATTTATTTTTTTAATTTTAATTTTTTTTTAAAGATTTTTATTTGAGAGAGAGAGCGAGCATGAGCGAGAAAGCATAACCAGGGGGAGGGGCAGAGAGAGGGAGGGAGAAGCAGGCTCGCTGCTGAGCAGGGAGCCCGCCGATGTGGATCTTGAACTCAGGACCCTGGGATCATGATCTGAGCCAAAGGCAGATGCTTAACTGACTGAGCCACCAGGCGCCCCTGTATAACATTATTTTTAGAGGAACAGGTAGAGCCAATGTTATAAAGAATTTTGTTTACCGAGTTTTAAAGGTTATGAAGGCTTCTCTTTAATTAATAGTTTAAAATATGTATTAGTTGAAGAAAGCAGTTTGCATGATAACATTCCATTTTTATGAAAATAAAAATGCCAAAACACATCACACACATAGAAAAATGTTTTGGAAAGTTATAATTCTAAATGAAATAGTAGTAGTGCCGCTTTCTCATTGTTTAGCTATGAGTGATCTTTATCTTTTTTTATCCTCTTTGCCTGTCCTTTTTTTTCCGATGGTGAGTGTGCATTACCCTGAGGAAAAAAAGTTAAAAAAACTGGTGGCTTAGTCATGAGTTACTTTGTTAACCAACATACTATGACTCTCATTTCCAGAAGGGACTTGATGGAACCTACATGGATGCAGCCTGACAGATTGAGCCCACGAGTCCAGAATTCTCAACCACAGCCTCTTGTTGGAACAGCTGGAAATTTACTCTCCCATCTCTTGAGTCTAGAGCATGTAGGAATTTTGCATAAGGATTTTGAATCTGTCTTACCAACCAGAAAGAACCATACTGTGGCCTCAGGGCCACTAACTTATACACCTCAACCATATCTGACCTCACCAGCTGCTCATCCAGATGCCTTGTTAAAACCTAGTGCCAGCCAATATAAGAGTAAACTGGATCGTATTGAAGCCTTGAAAGCAACAGCTGCTTCTTTGTCCAGCAGGATTGAAAGTGAAGCCAAGAAATTAGCTGGGGCTAACATAAACTATGGGTCAGTCTGGAACGCCGAGTATGATGTACAGCAAACACCCCAAGAAGAGGGACCGTGGACCAAGGCTGTAAGTCCGCCTGTGAAAGAGGATACTGAAGATGTTTTCTCTGCCCGAATTCAAAAGATGATGGGAACCTGTGTATCTCATGCAACTTTTGATGAGGATCTTCCTGGTGTAGGCAACCTCAGTGAATTTAAAAAGCTTCCTGAAATGATAAGACCTCATAGTGCCATATCAAGGTTCAGAATGAGATCCCCTGGTCCCAAACCAGAGGGGCTCCTGGCACAGTTGTGTAAGAGGCGGACTGACTCTTCCAGCTCTGATGTGCAAGCTTCTCAAGACAAAGCCAAATTGTCTTTTGGTTCCAGCACAGATTCAGTCAGCGAAGGGCCTCTTCTTAGTGAGGGGAGTCTTTCTGAAGAAGAGGGAGGCCAAGATGGACAGCCCACGTTGAAGGTAGCAGAAATCTTAAAGGAAAAGGAATTTTGTGCTGGAGAAAGAAATGGTTATGAACCCATCAAAGAGTTTCAGAAGGAAGCTGAAAAATTCTTGCCACTTTTTGGGCACATAGGTGGTACACAAAGCAAAGGACCATGGGAAGAATTGGCAAAGGGAAGTCCACATAGTGTCATTAATATTTTTACAAAGTCGTATCAGTTGTATGGAAAAGGTGAGAAAAATAAGTAAGCCTTGTGCTATTTGTATGTTATCTTAAGATAAATCACTTAATAATTCTGTACAAGGTAATACTTAAGTACAAATTTTCATTTGTTCATTTATGAGGATAATAGAGACTTATTGGTTGTTGTCATGAACCAATAATTGGTAGTTGTAGAAATTTTGGTCTAATTTAGAGAAATTCATTTGTGGTGTTCAGGATTTGTATGTACCAAGTGTATGCTAGATTTTCTGTGACCGTAGTTATGTGTTTAGATAGAAAATAAGTATATTAATACAGTGATTTGTGAGTCATTGGGAATATAGTGGTCAAGAATCGAGAGGGGCAACTGTAGTAACATTCTAATATGGAAACTATTAGTGCTTGTCAAAACTAATTTTAAAAATAGACTTTGCTCTTGATCTCGGGGTTGTGAGTTTGAGCCCCACGTTGAGTTTAGAGATTCCTTAAATAAAGCTGAAAAAAAAAAAGACTTTGGACAGAAATGTAACTACATTTATTTGGGTCATGAAACAACTGACTTCTAAAGTTTCTTATCTCTGAAATCCTGCAACACGATTTTCCTTTTCTATGATAAACTTAATTCCTTCAAGTCCCTTTCTCTTTTCTTCCTACTCTAGGTAGATTCTACCCATTTTATGCTAACATAACTTTAGAATTTCCAGGTTGGAGAATGAGGCTGAGCCTTCAGTCAGCCATCAATATGCTGTGGTTTTTATCTCCATTCTACATAGTGAACAACTTACTTGATAAGTGAATTGATTTCATCTATTCATCTTATGCTTAACTGGTATCACAGTGCATTTTCCTAGAATTCATATTTAGCTACTTTGTTATGATCTTGTGCAGACATACACATGCCATCAATCTCTTTTGTTAACACTTATTTCCTATAGGTGGTAATTTTAAAGTTTTTTTTGGTGAAAACAAAGTGCTTTTTTTTTAAGATTTTATCTATTTGACAGAGAGAGCACAAGCAGAGGGAGAGAGAGGGAGAAGCAGGCTCCCTGCTGAGCAAGGAGCCCGATGCGGGACTTGATCCCAGGACCCTGGGATCATGACCCGGGCCGAAGGCATCTGCTTAACCGACTGAGCCACCCAGGTGTCCCAAAAGCAAAGTGCTTTAAATCAACACCCTCATTTTTTTTTTTTTTGCAAGAGAAGTGTGTTTTTTTCTTAAATCGTATTAGATTTTCATTAAGATTTTATAATTATACTGAAATACTTTGAGTTCAAATGATGTGTTATCCAGGATTTGCTTCAAAATAGTCTGGGAGGGGAGTGAGAAATGGGGAGAAGAGGAAATTTAGTTGAAACTAGATTGGTCATGTATTGATAATTGTTAAAGCGGGCTGGTGGATATCTTAGTTTCATTATGCTATTTTCTCTATTTTGTTGTATGTTTGAGAATTTCCCTAATAAAAAGTTAAAATGTATTGTTAAATATAAAGATAGATTGAAAAGAAGCACTAATAAAGCAAACTAAAATGTTCCTAAATCCATGTTGTTAATCCGCATGTTGTGGAATGCTTTGCTTGTAGTTTTTTAATTTTTATTTTAAAGCACATTTCAACGATTTACTTTTGACAGGGTTTGAAGATAGGTTGGAAAGAGGAACCTCAGCATCGCGTCCTTTAAATGTCATTACAACCCCTTTAAGCAGTGTTTCATATGAAGATGATTTTGTCTCCTCTCCAGGGAGTGGGACTTTGACAGAAAGAAAATCAGCTCTTGAACCTAAGTAAGTATATGTTGACGATATGGGATAAAATCCAAAGAGTGAGAAAAATTTACAAGTGAGAACTGTGGTGTGACTATGAGTCAGTTTGTTTAAAGATACATGTAGAGTCCACATAGCGTAGAGATTATTAAGAGCATGGGCTCTGGATCCAGACTGTCTGGGTTTAAATCCTGGCTGTCCTGATATTAGTTGTTTGCCTTCAGGCATATTACTTAACTCCTGTGCTTCAGTTTCCATCTTTGTAAAATGGGGAAAATAATCATACCTGCTTCAGAGTGTTATGAATATTCAGTGAAATATAAAGTACTTAGAACAGGGCCTGGCACACAATAAGCAGAAAATACGTTGTTAAGTCAATCTGTGAGTCCCTAGTAGAGGATGGTATTGGGAAAGTCTCCCATGGTATACTAATATAAGAAGATTAAGTAATGGTTTTCTGTGATAGAATCAGGGATGACCAGATAGATCCTTGACTCCATGATCCCAAGTAAATCAATACATTTTTTTTCTAATTGGAAGAACATCTAAACTTTTGCAAGGCTTTGAAAAATAACAATATTACAATGTTAATATTTATTGGACACATTGTGCAAGGCACTGAGAGGACTGAGGGGGCTTTGCTTGTATTAACTCATTCTTATAATAGCCTGAGGTGGTATTTTTGTTACTGTTCCTACTTCAGAGAGAGGAAACTGAAGCATCCAGGTTGTTACTGGTACAGAGTCATACAGTAAGTGAATCAGACTTTGCCAGAGAGAATTTCCTCCCTAAATTTTGTTACCATATAAAGTAATCTGTAATTACTCACATTCAATATAATTTGCTTCACAAATTACAAATTATAATTCACATAAAATTATTGGGTGATCTTTTGAAAATTAGTTCTATCTGGTTAAACTTATGAAAATAAGTATTATTAAAATTAAAGTGGGCAAAGTAGAGTTTTAACTTTTGAACTCTAAAGAAAAGATTAAAATTTTTTTTTTAAGATTTTATTTATTTGACAGAAAGAGACACAGTGAGAGAGGAAACACAAGCGGGGGGTGCGGGAGAGGGAGAAGCAGGCTTTAAATCAAAACTTGCAAAGATTTAATTGTGACATTTAATATCACCAATCAAGATGATTTATTGCATTTTATTTCTAGGTTGAACATATTATCAGGAGGAAAATAATTATAACATATTAAATGATGAATTTGAGTGGAAATTGAGACCACATTTTCCAGTATCCAACATTATATTTTTTCTTTTATGTCTGAATTATCCATTTTTTATTAGTTTCAGTTCAGTAGACAACTCCCTTAGATTTTTCTCAATAATAAATTGAGCCATAGGGAACAATCCAAGCTTATGGTAGTAAGAAAACAAAAAAAGAAAAGTGGAAGCCATTTTCAATTATAGTTATATTCTCCTTGTGATTAAACGTATTTTAAAATATCCATAGTTTTAGCTGTGTTTTAAGACTTTTTATTTTGTTCTTTAACCACTACTGCTTGTTCTTTGACAGTATCAGTGGTAGCAATTTGGGCATTCAGGAGGACCATTCTAGCAGAAAGTCTGCCTACGATCTGTCCTCTGTGGATGTTACCTCCCAGCATTCGTCAGGAACCCAGTCTGCTGCATCGTCTCGTTCATCTACTTCTTCTAAAGGGAAGAAAGGAAAAAAAGAAAAGATAGAATGTAAGTGGAATTTTTACATGGTGACTTTTTCTTTTACCAATCATTTTGTGGTAGTGATCTAAAGTTATAATTTGATTCCATAAGAAGTTAGATGAATTTCTTTATGATAAAATGTGATTAGGTTTCATATTTATTTGTCATTACAGCAATACCTTTTTGATATAGAACAGTGTAAATCCTTAAACAAAAGGAATACATTTGCAATGATAAAAAATTAAGGATTACAGATAAACAGTTGTAAAAGAAGTATTAGTCCCCATTGATCCCTCTGCTCAGAGATAAACTATTAACATTTTTGGTGCCTGTTTTTCCAGTGTGTATATAAAACCATGTACACCCACACACCCCTTTATTTAAACAACAGAAATGAAATCATTTAGTTTTGCAACTGCTTTTAAAAAAACTTTAGGGGCACCTGGGTGGGGCTCAGTCGTTAAGCGTCTGCCTTTGGCTTGGGTCATGATCCTAGGGTTCTGGGATCGAGCCCTGCATCAGGCTCCCACTCAGCGGGAAGCCTGCTTCTCCCTCTCCCACTCCCCCTGCTTATGTTCCCTCTTTCGCTCTCTCTCTCTCTAATAAAAAAAAAAAAATCTTAAAAAACTTTAGAGTATATCTTGTACATCTCAAGCATAATTAAAAGTACTCAAATTTCCTTATCTCTAAGACAAAGATGATATCAACGGTATCAGTAGATGTTTCATATGGTAATTTTGGAAGCTTATGTGAAATTAACAGATATAATGTATACATCCCAGTACTTGGCCACAGTACCTGGCCTTTGGCACTCTTAAGTATTTTTGAGGGATTGAGGAGAACATCTATCAGACCATTCAGTTCTATTCTTGGCTATAATTTGCTCTGTAAGCCTAGAGGTAAGAAGATACAGTAATTAGGAAAAGCCTCTTAGACTCACAGGATGGCCCCTAGGGAATGATTTTGCTCCCAAAATTGTTTTTTCTTTCCTTTTTTTTTAAGATTTGGTTTGACAGAGACACAGTGAGAGAGGGAACACAAGCAGGGGGAGTGGGAGCCTAGCAGGGAGCCCAATGCAGGGCTTGATCCCAGGACCCTGGGATCATGACCTGAGCCAAAGGCAGACGCTCAACGACTGAGCCACCTAGGTGCCCCGAATGTTTGAGTTTAATCCATGTTGTAGTACATACCAGTACTTCATTTCCTTTTTTTTTTTTAATTTTTATTTTTTTACTTGACAGAGAGAGAGAGAGAGAGGGTGAGCACAAGCAGGGGGGGGAAGGGGCAGAGGGAGAGGGAGAAGCAGGCTTCCCGCCTAGCATGGAGCCCGATGCAGGGCTCCATCCCAGGACCCCAGGATCATGACCTGAGCCAAAGGCAGATGCTTAATGACTGAGCCACCCAGGCACCCCCAAAATTGTTTTTTCTAATTGTAAAAATTGTTCATTGACTTAGCAAACCACAGGGGGTGGAGAAATCAGTAAAAAACAAAACAAAACAAAACAAAAAAAACTATTTAAAAATTGAAATCACCTATAATCCCTTTACTTGAAAATAACCAATGCTAATGTTTTTTTTAAACTTTGTTTTAACAATTGTGGTAAAATACACATAACATAAACTTTATCATCTTAACCATTTTCAAGTGTATAGTTCAGTGTCATTAAAACACATTCACATTGCTGTGCATCCATCACTGCCGTCCATCTCCAGAACCTTTTCATCATCCCATACTGAAACTCTGTATTCGTTGAACAGTAACTCTTCCTTCCTCCCATTCCGCAGCCCCTGCAAACCACTATTGTACTTGGCTGTCTATGAATTTGACTACTCTAGATACTTCTAGGTGCTACATAGTGGCATCATACAACATTTGTCCTTTAGTTTGGCTTAGTATCATAATGTTTTCAAGTTTCATCTGTGTGGTGGCTTGCATGAGAATGTCCTTTTTGAGGCTGAATAATATTCCACTGTATGTGTACACCACATTTTGTTTATCCGTTATTTGATGGACATTCTGGTTGTTTCCACCTTTGGGTTATTGTGAATATGTTGCCACAAACATTGGTGTGCAAATAACTGTTGGGAGTCCCTGCTTTCAAGTTTTTTGTGTATATCACCAGGTAGGGATTTGTTGGATCAAATGGTATATCTGTGTTTAACTTTTTGAGGAAATGTCATACTGTTTTCCATTGTGGCTGTGGCAGTTTACATTTCTGCCAGTAATGCACACAGGCTCCAACTTCTTCACATCCACACTAACACTTTTTTCTTTCTTTTTTTTTTTTTAAAGTAATAGATATTCTAATGGGTGTGAAATGTTAAGATTTTTAGTAAGTATCCTTTCAGATAATTGTAGGCATATGTAAATAGGAAGTGTTACATGTAAGGGACCACATTTGTTTACATGCCCTTTTGTTCTGTCAGTGGGTTATAGATCTCTTTCTCTGTCAGTAAATATGGATGACCCTTGTAATGACTATCCAGTGTTTTATTATTTTAATATAATTTATTTAGCAAATTGTTAGACATTTAGGCTACTCTATTTCTTTTTCCCATTAGGAACACTGCTGCATTGAATATCCTTATAAATGTATCTTTATGCATTAATCTGGTTCTTTCCTTTAAGGTAAAATTCTAGAAGTGAGGTAATGGGGCAAAGAGTATGTCATGTTTAGAATTTGGGTACATTTTGCCAAATAACCCCTCGGAAAGCTAATGCCACTTTATACTCCCAATATGAGAGTGCTAGGGAGAAATTATTGCTTAATCATTAACCTAGTATGACTCTCTTGCAGATTGTTCTGAAAGTTTTTGGTGGGACTTAGACATCATTCCACCAGCACTTCCCAATGTCTGTCTTTTCTTGTGAAATACTGTTTCATAAGTGTTCTGAGTATAAAAGAGCTCCATGGTTCCATAAATTTGGGAAATGCTTTTAGAGTGAAACAGGCTTCTTTTCTACAGGATTCATCAATACCCCTGATATACTAACATGCATTATTTATTTTAGGATGAGGATGAGGCTGCAGTATGAAGTATTTTCCAAATTTATTTAACCACAGAATCATTTCTTCCACCAGCATGTTAAGGCATTTGAATTCAGCTGAACATACTTTGGGAAATGCTGAGCATACTCAGTTCTTTTAGTTTGCAATTGTTTTGCCCTGTTTTTTTAGTGTCTCACCTAAGGATTAAAGTGGTAATTACCATAAGAAAAATTTTTTTTATCTTAATGTAATTTAAAACCTATAAATACACTTTCATTTGGCAATCTTTTATTTATTTTTTAAAGATTTATTTATTTATTTATGAAAGAGGGAGAGCGTGGGCATGAGCATGAGCCGAGGGAGAGGCAGAGGAAGAAAGAGAGAAGCAGACTCAGCTGAGCAGGGAGACCAATGTGGGGCTCAATTCCCAAGACCCTGGGATCATGACCTGAGCTAAAGGCAGTTGCTTAACAGACTGAGCCACCCAGGCACCCCTCGTTTGGCAATCTTTTAAAGTAGGGGCACATATTTCCTTTGTGTATGGGTCCCTTGGTTGGAGTTTAGTTCTTTCTTGCATAGACCTTTGTATTGTCTACAATTCTGGTTGTTTGAAATCAAGAGCAATTTTTATTTTTTTATTTATTTTTTTAAAGATTTTATTTATTTATTTGAGAGAGAGAGAGAGAGAGAAACAGCATGAGAGGGGAGAAGGTCAGAGGGAGAAGCAGGCTCCCCGCTGAGCCGGGAGCCTGATGTGGGACTCGATCCCAGGACTCTGGGATCATGACCTGAGCCGAAGGCAGTCGCTTAACCAACTGAGCCACCCAGGCGCCCTCAAGAGCAATTTTTAAATTGTGTATTTTCAAAGGTTAACATTAAATGAGTAAAGACATGCATTTTTATTATGAAAAAATTAGAGATACTCAGTATTAACAACTTGCTTTTAGTCTAGGGATTATAAATAGATTTTAGATTATAGAGTCTATTCAAACTGATTGATAATCCTTTAGATTATTTGTGTGTCATCCCCCCCCCCCCCCGCCCCGTTGTGGTAATGCATTCAGCATATCTAATTCACGGTACACATCTTTACATAGCTTCCTAGGATGAATTACTGTGAATGAGATGAAATTTCTGATTCAAAGGGGATCAAAAATTATTTTCATGCATATTATAAGTTGTTCTCCAGGAAGGTTGTATCAGTTTGCACTCCCATGAAAACAATGTATGGGTATCCTTTTCTGTGTATGTTGAATAACACTCAAGGCATTATTATTTTAAAAATATTTGCTAATCTAATAATGAAAAATGGTATCTTATTTGAGGTGGTTTTCATTTCTTTAATTGTTAAAATTTTATATGCTATGACTTTTCAGTTTCCTTTTTTAAACTAAATTTTAATGAAAAGTTGTTATCCTATTACTGTGACTACAACAGAGTATATTTATTTGTTAGTTTATTTTTTATATGGTAACATACACCCAACACAAAATTTGCCATTTATTTATTTTTTATTTTTTTTAAAGAATTTATTTATTTGAGAGAGTGAGAGAGAGAGCACATGAGAGGGGGGAGGGTCAGAGGGAGAAGCAGACCCCCTACTGAGCAGGGAGCCCAATGCAGGACTCGATCCCGGGACTCCAGGATCATGACCTGAGCCGATGGCAGTCACTTAACCGACTGAGCCACCCAGGTGCTCCCAAACACTTTTTTTTTTTTAATTGAAGTATAGTTGACACACAATTACATTAGTCACAAATGTACAACATAGTGACTTGACAACTGTAATTATGCTATGCTTACCGGAAGTGTAGCTGCCATCTGTCACCGTACAGTGCTATTACAATACTATTGACTGTTTTTCCTATGCTGTGCCTTTCATCCCCATGACTTAGTCCATAACTGGAAGCCTGTACCTTCCACCCCCCTTCACCCATTTTGCCCATCCACCTATCCCGCTTCCTCTAGGCAGCCACCAGATTGTTCTCTATATCTACAGATCTGTTTCTGCTTTGTTTTTTTGTTTGTTCAATTGTTTTGTTTCTTAAATTCCCACATATGAAATCAAAAGGTATTTGTC
Source organism: Eumetopias jubatus (assembly GCF_037043125.1). NCBI lineage: Eukaryota > Metazoa > Chordata > Mammalia > Carnivora > Otariidae > Eumetopias > Eumetopias jubatus. Next base: position 40,838,462 of record NW_028274818.1, read on the forward strand.
TTTCTCTGTCTGCCTTATTTCACATAGCGTAATACCTTCTAGGTCAACCCATGTTGTCACAAATGGGAAGATCTCATCTTTTTTATGGCTGAATACTATTCCGTGTGTGTGTGTGTGTGTGTGTGTGTGTGTACACACCACATCTTTATCCATTCATCTATTGATGAATGCTTAGGTTGCTTCCATATTTTGGCTATTATAAATAATGCTACAATAAACATAGGGGTGCATATATTTTTTCAAATTAGTGTTTCAAGTTAGTGTTGAATAAATACCCAGTAGTGGAATTACTGGATTGTATATACGGTATTTCTATTTTTTATTTTTTGGAAACCTCCATACTGTTTTCCACAATGGTTGCTCCAATTTACATTTCCACCAACAGTGCAGAAGGACTTCCCTTTCTCCATATTCTGACCAACACTTGTTATTTCTTATCTTTTTGATACTAGCCATTCTGACAGGTGTGAGGTGATAACTCATTGTGGTTTTGATTTCCACTGCCCCAGTGATTACTGATGTTGAGCATCTTTTCACATGTCTGTTGGCCATGTGTATGCCTTCTTTGGAAAAAATGTCTATTCAGGTTCTTTGTCCCTTTTTAAATCAGATTATTTGGGGTTTTTTTTGGTGTTGAGTTGTATTGACACAACACTATATGAAGTCAGTACTTTATATATTTTGGATATTAACTCCCTATCGAATGTATCCTTTGCAAATACCTTCTCCCCCTTATTTTAACCATTTTAAGTGTCCAGTTCGGTGGCATTGAGTTGTTGTTTTTGTTGTTGTTGTTTTTACACTGTTTGCAACCATTATCATCATCCATCTCTGTAACTTTTTTGTCATCCCATACTAAAACTCTGGGCCCATTAAATAAACAGTGACTTCCCATTCCTCGGTTGTTGTCCCCGTCCCTGCCGTACTCCTGGTAGCCACCATTCTACTTTCTGTCTTTGAATTTGACTAGGCGATTTAACTGTTGCTAAGGTACATTTTGGTGGTATGAAGTACATTCATGTTGTGCAGTTGTCACCATTGTCCATCTCCAGAACTGTTCAGCAATCCACGCTGAAACTCTTTTCCTCTAGGTAATAACTCTCATTTTCCTCTCCCCCTTGTCTCTGGTAACAAATGTCTACTTTGTGTTTCTGTGGATTTGCCTACTCTAGGTACTTCATATAAGTGTATGATCATACAATTTAGTCCTTTTGTGATTGGCTTATTTTAGCATAATGTGCTTTAAGATTCATCCACGTTGTAGTGTGTGTCAGAATGTCCTTCCTTCGAGGCACCTGGGTGGCTCAGTTGGTTAAGCATCGGACTCTTGGCTTCAGTTCCGTCGTGATCTCAGGACCGTGAGATCGAGCTCAGCTTTGGGCTCCATGCTCAGCGCCTTGGCTTGGGATTCTCTCTTTCCTTCTGCCCCTCCCTCCCTCACCTTTCTCATGCACTCGTGCATGTGCGTTCTCTCTCTTAAAAAAAAAAAAAAAGAATGTCCTTCCTTGCCTGGGTGGCTCAGTCGTTAAGCGTCTGCCTTCGGCTCAAGTCATGATCCCAGGGTCGTGGGATCGAGCCCTGTGTCGGGCTCCCTGCTCAGCAGGAAGCCTGCTTCTCCCTCTCCCACTCCCCCTGCTCGTGTTCCTGCTCTCGCGATCTCTCTTTCTCTGTCAAATAAATAAATAAAATCTTAAAAAAAAAAAAGACTGAGTAATCTATCATTGTATGTTAAGTACCACATTTTGTGTATTCATTCATTGTTGAAGGACACTTGGAATGCTTCCACCTTTTGGCTACTGTGAATAATGCTGTGAACATGGGTGTACAGCATAATTGTTTCCTTTTTCATTTTCTTTTGATCTTTAACCATATGTCTACATTAGAAGTTTTTTTTGCTGTCATTAGAGTATATATGCAGTTCTTTTTTCTGCTTTTTAAAATGTAACAAATATTTTTCTCATGTTGCTATTGAAACATAAAATCAGGCTGCCCTAGACTTAGAGTCATGAGACCTGTTTTTATGTTTTATTTCTCTGTGACCATGTATCCTCTAGCAAGTTACATAGCCTCATAGATTTCTAGTTACCTCATCAGTAAATTGAACATATGGTATTCAGTTCATAAGATGTTTAAGAGCGATAAAGTAATGTATGTGGAGTGCATTTTAAATTACAAAGTGCTAGTTACTAATGTTCAAGTTACTGTTATCTATGTAATTTAGACAACTCTTCAGTTGTTGGAAATTGAGGTCAAAATTTAAAAAATTTTAAAGTTGTACATTCAATATCATGCATAATTTTTGTTTATTTCAATAATCTCAAGATATACCTAGAAGGAAGATTATTCTGAGTCAGAGAATATGAGCAGTTATATGAATCTGGCTACGTAGTTCTTGTCATAAAGTTTTTAAAAATGATTATGTAGTTCAGTTGGCTTTTTTTTTAAAGGATTTTATTTATTTATTTGACAGAGACAGTGAGAGAGGTAACACAACAGGGGGAGTGGGAGAGGGAGAAGCAGGCTCCTGGTTGAGCAGGGAGCCCGATGCAGGGCTCGATCCTCGAACCCTGGGATCATGACCTGAGCCGAAGGCAAACACTTAATGACTGAGCCACCCAGGCGCCTCGTTCCATTGGCATTTGATACTGTTTTTCTCCCAGCTCTGGATTTTATCCTTATAGGTCTTCAAAAGGTTACTTTTTTATAGGGATAGAACAGTACTTCATTCTTGCTTAATATGTTTGTCTATTTTTTACCATTTTATTTAAGAACAATTTATTTTTTAACATCAAGTGGGGGTTAATGGAAGAAACTTTATTCTTAAACTGAAGCAGAAGGATGAACTACTTTATTTTATATATGAAAAATAACTTTTAAAAAGTCTGATCTGTACATTTTATTACTTTCTTGAAATATAGATATCAATTATTTCTCAGTAGCTTCTGACATTGGGAATCAGCTTTATAAGAAATTTGCTTTATAGGGCTGGATTCACTCACTGGAAATGTTCAGAACTCACTTCTTGATGAGGAGAAAGTACACTCTGGCTCAGAACGTGGCTCTCATCAAGGAAAGAAATCTGGGACCAGTAGCAAACTTTCTGTTAAAGATTATGAGCAGACTCTTGACACTGATAGCATTTTGGAGGATCTTCCTGGGCATTCTGTGAGGTAATGTATATTTTATACCTGTAATTCATATTTAATTGAAGTTATAATATCATTGATGTTCAGAGAATCCATTCAATAAATTGCTGTATTTTCTGAATAGACTTGGTAGTTTTGTTCATAGTTTGGGTCTTTATATTTTAAAATATGGTCATCTCTCACCTAAACTATTACAGCCTCTCTCAGGAATACTTTGCCTCTAGCACAATCCACCTTTCTATTCTAAATGCCATTGCCACTGTTGTTATCTTGAATCAATCCTTTGACCAAGCAACTGCTCTCCTTAGGGTACCCTGTGAGCTCACAGCTACTCTGTAGATGAACTCCCAAGAACTTAACTTTATTTGAAGTGTTTCACTAGGCTACCAGAGACTATCTCACTTCCTTTATCTATACATTTCTTCTCATCTGTGTTCATCCACTCTTTCAACACAACTACTTAGCATCCTTTTGTCTCATCTGTTTCTTCCTGTGAACTTTTCTCTCCTCAACTTATTTGATGACTCAAGCAGATTTTGAAATCTCACTCTTACTATGATTACGGAGAGCTTGCATACTGTTTTTTTGTCCTTCTTTTTAATTATCATACAGTATTATACACTGAGTCTGTGGCTTATATATGACATTTTGTGGTTGCTTCATATGCAGTGTCTATTCCTTTGCATGGCTTTTTATCTATTGCACCAGTTTTGTCCTTCTGGAAATTTAAGCTCTGAGAAGACATGGATTTATTTTTTTCTTTTAAAACTGTTTGCTTTTTCTAGTACAGTGTCACAGATAATCAATTTTAATGCTTTCATGTTGTAAATCTTACATCGTTAATTCCATCATTGCTGTGTTTAAAATTGAATTTTAATTTTTTTGTCAGAAAACTTTACCTTTCCTTAGAGATATTCATGATAATTTATTTGGCAAAATCTACAAAGTTAAACATTTCTGAAACAGAATCCACAGCCAAATAAGTTTGATAAATGCCCCATACTATAGAATAGACTTCCCCCGCCACCTTCCTCACCTATGATTTAAGGCTTTGTTGAAGAGGTGTTCAGATTTTTAAAAACATATTTAACCTATTTATTTATTTATTTATTTGGCTATACTCACTTTCTGTCCCCAAGCTCTTTACTTTTCTGTCCTTTTTATTTTTTGGAAAATTTATTAACATCATTGGAAGCATAATTTTGGAAATGCTAGTCTAGGTGAATCTTATTTGCAGAGCAAATTCAAATTCAGTTTGTAAAACCACAAGGTGAGATTCAGGCAGAATACTTGGTTTTGATATTGTGTTGGAATTCTTTCTTGGAAATCTAGTAAGAGACAGAAGGAATAAAATTCTTTTTCTATTCCATAAATGAGGTTGTCAGACTATTAGAAATAGTAGTTCTCTAAAGCATCAATAGTAAATTAAGGTCACTGTAAACAAGTGAGTACCTCTCAAGACTACTTTTATTCAAATATTTATATGCTGGATTTAAGAGAAATGTCTATCTTTGAAAACTATCTCCTGGTTTTATGAAAGCTAAAAGTAAGCTTGTTTTACTATGTTAGAAATATGTTAACTGGGCTAACTTTATGAAGTATCTTTAAGTAATTTATTCAATAAATAAATGTTTAGTGCGTGGCAACATCTTTTTGTTATGAGAAACAGTAAATTTAATGAGTCTAATTTCTCAGGGGCTAGGCATGTGCCTTGTATTGAAATAAATACATTAAGAGTTATAATCAGACTGCTTATGAGAGGTTACTTCTTATTAGAAAGTGCAGGAAAGAACTATAACAGAAGATAGATGAAAACAAATGAGTACATATAAAGTACTTATAGATAGTAGGAAAATAATTTTTTGCTGTGACTTTTTGGGTTAAGAGGAATAACAAAAGAGTGGATTTTGTCATTTCTTAATCTTTAATACAAAATGACAACTTTATTCTCTTTCAGAGATACGTTTTAAGACATTTTTTATATGATAGGCTTGACCTTACCTTTTATATATGGCTGTAATTTTATTGCTATATGAGGTCTATGTATTTTAGAAGGTTTTGCCTCATACTGTAATAAGTGATTCATTATATATGTACATTGTAGAAGAAAGAGTTAAGTGCCAATTTAATTGAGACTCCTTTTCTATTTTATTATTTTGGGCAGTGTTTGTGCCTGGCTCGTTCACCACTGTAAGTCTAGCAATGAGAGCCGTACTCATTCATTCATTCAACATGGTGACTATGTTGAATTATTAAATGCCTGAATCACAGCCTTTTAAATGTCAATAAAGAATGTAATGCATGATGTTCTTAAGAATTGTTTAGTGGCTCTTGAAGTAGTTTTCCTTTCTCTAACATCTTTATGAAACAAAACTTCTAGTGTCTCATCAGACAAGGGAAGATCTCAGAAAACTCCAACTTCTCCCCTGTCTCCAAGTTCCCAGAAATTGTTGCAGTTTGACCTTCCAGGAACTTCATTAGAAAGATCTAAATCCTCGGTAATAATGCCTCCATCTATAACAGGATTTAAGCCTAATGCACCTTTCACCGATATGAACCTTGCTGCCAGCAGAACAACAGAGATGGCCTCAACACCAGGCAAGTAGATCTATGCACTTGTAATTTAAGATACTACTTTTGTCCCTTAAAATCCCTTTTCCTTCAGTCGAACTGTAGGGAAATATTATCCCATCAAGTGAATGTGATTACTTTTTGAAGTATTCAGAATTGTGCAGGAAAAGAAATATTGAAAAGCATGACGGATTCGACAGTGGTGATTTTTCCCCTTTTGCCAGCCTGAGTCAAAACACACCTGGAAAATGGACACCGTGCTAATTAAGTCACTGTCTTTCCTGCAATGGAAAGCAAACTTTTTGGTTCTTAAAATGAAAAATGAATTTCAAAAATCTGAGAGGTCGTTTCTTTTACATTTGCCAGTTGCTTATGCCTTCCAGGTTCTAAGCGCTTTTCTCCTGCTGGCCTCCAGCATCGTATGGCGGCAGAACTCAGTTACCTGAGTGCCATTGAGGAGTCAGTGCGCCAGCTATCAGATGTGGAAAGAGTTAGAGGCATATCACTTGCTCAGCAGGAGAGTGTTTCTCTGGCTCAGATCATAAAGGTATTTTTGGAGTTTTCTTCTTTAGCTTTCTGTGTTTTTTCTCTTTTCTTTGCTATTTAAAATAGTTTCAATGATGAGGTCAAAAACCAAAACCAGCACACAAAACTTTAACCTGCTAAGTAGAAAAAAATAGTCTTGCCATACAACACCTATAAATAACCCTGGGGAAAACTGTCATATAGAGTACTAAAAAAGTTCACCATAGAATATTTGGCAGCAGAACAATAATTCAGCCATTTTCTCTCAAATATTTCATTTTCCTCATTTTTTTAAAATGACTGTAAAAATCAGCTCATCAAGCAGTTCTCAATATTTTCTTTCACTGACAAATCAGAGATGACTGAGTTTTTATTGTTTTGTTTTTAATTCTTTATTTGTACCAAAAAGAAAAGTTTCTGAGAACCAGGTATTTTATAAAGCCAGGATAATGTGGACTTTTCCTTAGCTAACAAAAATCCAGTAAAGGTAGAAGCAGTGTTCTGATGTGGAGTTGCTGTTGCTATCTTTAAAAAAACAAATAACAAAAAAACCCTTAGTATTTACATATAAAATACACATATTTTAAGTGCACAGTTTGATGAGTTTTGATCAATGTAACCACAACCCTAATCAAAATAGAGAACATTTCTGTCACTTCAGACAGTTCACCCATGGACCTTTTCAGTTAATCCCCTCTCCCAGAGGCAATTACTATTCTGATTCCTAATCACCACAGTTTATTTTTGCCTATTCTAGAAGTTCATATAAATGGAAATATACTTTGTACTTTGTTGTGTTTAGCTTATTTTATGTGGTATAATGTTTTTAAGATTCATCCATGTTGTTGTATCTATTGTTCGTGTTACTTTTTTGCTGAGTAATATTCCATTGATCAATATAACATAATTTGTTTATCCCTTCTCCTCTTGATGTACATTTGTATTGTTTCCAGTTTTTGACTATTAAAATATTCCTGTTATGAATATTTTTTACAACTCTGTATTCAGCGTATGTTTCCATTTTTCTTGCTTTAATACCCATGAGTGTAATTGCTTGGGTCAAGTAGAAGTATATGCTCAACTTTATATGAAACTGCTATACTGTTGTCCAGAGTAGTTGTACTATCTTATACTCATACAGCAATCTATGAGAGTCCCAGTTGCTCCACATTTTTGCTGTCATTGGTATTCTAGGCATTCTAGTGAGTATGAAATAGTATCTCATTGTGGTTTTAATTTGCATTTCTTTTATGACTGATGAGGTTGATAATCTTTTTGTTATTTATTGACGATTCTTATATCTTTTGTGAATGTCCAGATTTTTTGCCTATTTCACATAATAGGGTTGTATATCTTCTTTTTATTGTTGTAGAAGTTCTTTATCGTAGAAACAAGTCCTTTTTAGATATATTTCGAATACTGTTTCCCAGTCCTTAGCTTGCCGGTTAATTTTTAAAAAATATTTTTTGTCTTTTCATTTTTAAACTGTATCTTTTTAAGTGCAGAATATTTTCATTTTAATGAAATCTAGTTTTTAATTTTTTTCTTTTATTGTAGTGCCTTTTGTTTTCTAAGAAGTCTTTGCTTACCCTAAGATGTTAAGATACTTTAACAAAGATATTCTTTTATGTTTTCCTAAAAAGCTTTATAGTTTTGGCTTTTATATTTAATTGTGTGAGCCATCTAGTTACTTATGGATTTTCAGTTGTTCCGTCACCATTTTCTTAAAAAAGACTTAAATTACCTTGGCACCTTTGTTAACAGTTAAGTAATCACTTATATGGAGGTCTATTTCTGGACTCTCTTCTTTTCCATTGATATATTTGTCTGTCCTTAACACCAGTGCCATACTGTTTTACTGTGTCTTTAGAGTGAGTCATGAAATCAAGGTGTAATTATTTCAACTTTGTTCTTTCTCAAGGCTATTGAGAAAGGCTATTCTAGGGTTTTGCATTTCTATATAACTTTTAGAATTAGTTTGTCAGCTTCTACAAAAAAAAGCCTGGTTTTTTATTTTTAGATTGATTTTGATATGACTGGCATTGAATCTGTCAATCAGTTTGGGGAGAGAATTTACATCTTATATGTCATTTTCTAATTTGTGAGCATGATACCTGTTTCTGTTAGGTTTTAAAAATATTTCTCTCTGCAATGTATTTTTCAGTATAGAGACCTTACACATTTTTAAATTTATTCCTATATCTTTTATGTCTCCTGTTGCTGTTGTAAATAATTTTTTCTCAATTTTGTTTTGCATTTGTTCTTCCCAAAATACTTAAAGACCATTCTTTGTGTGGAACTCTCCCATACTTTTCAAGGAGTTGAGCATTCCTGCACTTCTCCCAATAAATAATAGTAATGCTGTCCAGTCATCATGACAGCAAAAACTCCCCAGACATTTCCAAGTCTCCTTGATGGAGACTGGGGACGGACTGGTAACAACCTGGTTAAAAATCACTGGATTGGGGAAATTGGCCCCATTGTAGTGGCCATTACCTTGAAATCCAAAATAGTACTGAGATTTTCTATCATTTTAGGGATACATTATAATTCTGGGCTTCCAGATTTGTACAGGGCATTATATAACTTTATATACAGCCTTTCCACCTTTAGAAAACCTGTATTTAGCACTATTCCAGAAGAAGTGAAAAAATATAAATTGATTGATAGTGTTATATGAAATAGTGGAAAGAAAGCATCCTGGTGAGAAGGAGACCTTTTCTGGGGCAATATTTTCATGAAACTACTCCTGTAAAGCCAAAATAAAGGAATCCTAAAATTCTGGTATCTTTATTTTTACACATAGGACATTTTAATCTCTTTTAAAGAGTTAGGTACTGTAGCTTTTGCTTTAAAACTAGCTTTTTGGTATGAGTTCTTAGTCCTGTATGCCTTGGAAATTTTTTATGTTATTGCATTATTTAACACATGGTAGGTGGTCATTAAATATTTAGATAAATGATTTAGGGCTATCCTATTTGCTGTCTTTACATTTCTAATTGGTTGCTTCAAAAAATATTATGTTAGGAAAATAGTATTACGGGTAATACCGTCACTGTGTTAAAATGGTTTAGTATCTTAGAATTAATAGTTGATCATTTTTTTATTTTGAAGGCACAGCAGCAACGCCATGAAAGAGACTTGGCCCTTTTGAAATTGAAGGCTGAACAAGAGGCTTTAGAGTGTCAGAGACAGTTAGAAGAAACCCGAAACAAAGCAGCTCAGGTACTTACATTTGCAGCAGGCACTGGTTCTTTAAATCTAAATTTGTATCTTTGAAATCACTTCAGTGTTCTTTTAATTATATAGGAGTAAAAAAGAAAAGATATAATAATGCTTTAGTACATTATGCCATTATGGGTTAATTTCATGTTATTTGACTCTTGTAGCAATCCTGTGAGTTAAGTTTAGTCAAGATTTATCCCCAATTTAGAGAAGTGGAAGCTGAGGTACATAGTAGTTACTTGCCTAAAGAAACATCAGCTCGTGAATGGTGGAATTAAAAATTAAACTCCAGCAGTAATTTTAAGACTCTAAACTCTAGATTTTAAGACATGAGATCCAGATAATCGTCGAGTATTTGTTTTACAAGGCACTTGAGCCATGAAACATTTGGGGTGGGGAGAGACTGAGACATAACAGAAGTTCTCTTTTTACTCCCTTTTATTTTCAGGTCCATGCAGAATCCATACAGCAGGTGGTCAAATCACAAAGGGAAGTAACTGAGGTCCTGCAGGAAGCAACTTGTAAAATAGCCGCTCACCAAGCAGACACTGCTCGCCTCACCACAGATGCGGCTCGCCAAATCTGTGAAGTAAGGCCATTGAAAAACCCTTTTCTTTTTAGTCAGTCTGAATAGATTTGGTCTTAGCAGTTTCTAACATCTAAGAAATACGTACTTTTGATTGGTGACTTCAGTGGGAGCCATACATTATTGAATTAAGAGGCACCATTTATTGCAGTATGTTGTACATGTGAGTGATACAGAGGCAGAAAAAATGGAGAACTCTTAATGTCTGCCCTTGAGTAAGCTTTTTAAAACTGTATTGATTTTATTGATGTATAATTTACAGACAATAAAATATATCCATTTTATTATTTGATGAGTTTTGACAAATATATAGATATAGGTATCTAATCAGATACACGTATATATATCTACATATTTCTGTGTCTTTTCTTATCTATCTGTCCATCCCTATAAACACCACCATAATCAAGAAATAGAATACAGTTGAATCTTGAACAACATGGGTTGAAACTGTGAGGGTCTGCTTACATGCTAAATTTTTTTTGACAAATACAGTACAGTACTATAAATGTAATTTTTCTTCCTTAGGATTTTCTTAATAACATTTTCTTTTCTCTAGCCTACTTTATTATAATAATACAGTATAAAATACATGAAATGTATAAGATATGTGTTAGTCAACTGTTTATGTTATGGGTAAGGCTTCCAATCAACAGTAGGCTATTTAGTAGTTCCATTTTGGGGGAATTAGAAGTTATCCACGGATTTTGACTGCTTGTGGATCGGCACCCCTAACCCCCATGTTGTTCAGAGATCAACTGTATTTCCCACACTAAAAAGTTTCTTCATGCCCCTATCCAGTCAGTCTCTAACTTTGGTCCCAGGAAGCCATTGATCTGCTTTGTGTGAAGATGGTTCCTTTTCACCTACAGTGATGTTAGTGTCTTGTCTTTTACTGTACCAAGGGTAAAGCCAGAAATAGTTTTACTGTTGTCTGTATATGGGATATCATAATCTATAGCTGTAGTTTCAGTTTATTTTAGCAGGTACAATTTAGGATTGTTTGTGAAATGACTTTGTTATTAATATTAAAAAGTCAGGAACCTACTGGGTTGGGTACTATGGGATTGTGCAAATAAGTATAGATTCTTTTAAGAAAATTTTAGACAACATTAGCAAAGATTTCAAAAACACTTCAAGTTGTCAAGGCAGTGATTGAATGAACACCAAATGAATAATACATGCAGCAGTTGCAGTAGTGGTGAAGAGTAAGGAAAATACCTCACATTGTAGGTCAGAAAACAGATATAGGAAGTAGTAATTGAGTTGATTCTTAAAGAAGATTTATTTTTGGTTTATTATGGCTTATTATATGACTTGAAAGTTTTGCTTTAATTCATAGGTTGCTATAGCTAGATGAAACCTTAGAAATCTTGTGGTCCAGCCAACTTTTTATTTTTATAAGGAAGCTGTTGAGACTTAAAAAATCTAAATGACTTGCCCACAGTGTTTTACCTGTTAATGGCAGAATTTACTTGCTCTTAATCCAGTGATCTTTCAAAGACACTGTGCTCCTTCTCAGTTTTCTGTGATTTTTTTTTCACATCTACTTTTGCCTTGTGTGTTCTTATTTAGATGGCAGAGTTGACTCGAACTCATATCTCAGATGCCATCACTGCTTCAGGAGCTCCCCTGGCAACGCTATACGACCACCACCGACAGCATGCTCCAGACTTTGTGAAACAGCTGAGGACCAGAGCTGAAACGGATAGGTTAATATTCAGTCGTTCAGCTAATATGCAATGAGTATCTACTAAGTCCCAGGCACTGTTGTGGGTACTAGGAATATAGTTATGGGCATACAGTGTAGTGGGGAAGGTAGATAATATAATCACATATTCACTTAAGTGAATGAACAGTTACAAACTTAGACAAGTGTTATGAGCGAAAAGGACATATATCCCTGAGACATATAACAAAGGAATTTGAATAGCCTGGGGGTACAGCAACGTCAGAGAAGGTTTTCCTGAGGAAGGAAAGCTTATGGTGAGATCTAATGGATGAAAAGGAGTCCGTGATTAAAGCAGATAAAGAATAGGCAGGTCAGTAGGAAGAGAAAATGAGGGAAGAATGTGACCGGAGGCAGAGAACAAAGGGGAGAATGGTAGGAGATGATGCAGGGATCAGATTATGGTAGGACATTGCAGACCTTGTGGATTTTGGAGTTTATTCTAGGAACAGTGAAAAGTCATTAGTTTCTTAGGCAGCCTGGGTGTTGTGATCATGTTTGTGTGTATTTTTTTACATCACATTTTGACTGTCTCGAATTCATAGATTTAAGTCCTTATTCACATTTACTGATACTTGGGGTGATATGTGTTTATTTCTCATAAAGCAAGATACTCTTTTCTATGAGTGAATGTCTTTCCTAAATACTTTGTTATAGCTATTTCATAATTTCTATTTATCCAAGATTTTATCTCATATTAATGTTAAATGACATTTAAAATCCTTTCCTTATAAGAGACTTTAAATGTTTAATCAGTTTTTATTCTCTTTGCAGGAAAAGTCAATCTGTTTCACTCTCTCAGAATAAAGAAGGGACCCTTGACTCAAAGCATCAGAAGTATTCCCCTTCATTTGATAGTTACTCTGAGTCTTCAAGATACAAGAATCATGATCGAAGGTGAAAACACTTTGATTTAGTAAAGTGTGATAAATGGCTTAGACATTGCTTTCTTTTTTTACTTCTTAATCTCATTTCTTTAAATAAAATAGTGTCTTCCCTTCAAAGTTCTGACTTTCCCCTATTTGACTAGCTGATTTATAAAATAGTTGTTCTGTGTAGTAATGTAACTACCGTTCCTTGAGAGCCTGCCTTGTATAAGCTCCGTGTCAAATTTCTTTTTCCTGCATTTAATCTTCACAACAACCTTCCAAGACAGATATTGTTCTCTTTTTATAGTAGGGAACCAGAGGCTCATGGAGTTGCTAAGAAACTCACCTAAGGTCACATAGAAAGTAGCACACCAAGGAATTGAACCTTGGTTTATCTGGCTCCAAGGCCTATGTTTATTGGGCATTGCTTTGCTAACTTCCATATTTCTTGACATTACTGTATGTACTAATTGTTATAATTATAAAAGATCAAATACTTTGTCATTGGTTCTTGCATGGTATTAACATCTGTAGTTTTCAATTATGGTTCTGTCCTTGGATTAGAAGATTTTCGAGGTTCCTTTTCCAGCATTCTTAGAGGTAGGATACCTACATTGTCAAACTAAAACCTCATTTAAAAAATTAAATCATGAGACTAAAAAACATTAGTGTGGGGTATTAAGTACCTACTATATCTCTGGAACTATATGACTTTCATTTAACCTTCACTGACAGTTCATTGAGGCTGTCAGCTGGGTCACTATAGGGGATTCCTCATAGTTTTCCCAATCTCTTCCCAAACCATTCCCTAATCTCTTCACTAACTACTTGGTAACTAGAGTGATTTTTCTAAAATTTGCAGCCAATTTGTTACCTGTTTGAAACCTTCAGTATTTCTTTAGAGCCACTCAGTTGAGTGGAGTAGAGCATGAAAGTTCCTTTATTATTGAGGCTTTGGTCCATCTCCAACCCTGTCTCTTGGCATTTCCCCTCTTATCATATTCCACTAATTATAACTACTCTAATGTATTCTCTAATAAAAGAGCCATGCTCTCTCTCTCTTTTGTGCCATTACATATGATATACCTTCTGTTTTTTTAATTTAAATTCAATTAATTAACACATAATGTACTATTTCAGATTTAGAGTTCAGTGATTTATCACTCATATAATACCCAGTGCTCATTACATCACATGCCTTCCATTACATCACCCAGTTACCCCCATCCCCCCTCCTACCTCCCCTCCAGCAACCCTCAGTTTGTTTTCTATGATTAAGAGTCTCTTATGGTTTGTCTCCCTCTCTGATTTCATCCTGTTTCATTTTTCCCTCTCTTCTCCTATGATCCTCTGTTCTGTTTCTTAAATTCCACATATGAGTGAGATCATTTGATAATTGTCTTTCTCTGATTGACTTATTTCACTTAGCATAATACCTTCTGGTTCCATCCACGTAGTTGCAAATGGCAAGATTTCTTTCTTTTTTTTTGATGGTTGAGTAGTGTTCCATTGTATGTATATACTACATTCCTTTATCCATTCATCCATTGATGGACATCTGGCCCCTTTCTGTAGTTTGGGTATTGTGGACATTGCTGCTATAAACATTGGGGTGCAGGTGCCCCTTCGGATCCCTACATTTGTGTCTTTGGGGTAAATACCTAGTACTGCAATTGCTGGGTCATAGGGTAGCTCTATTTTTAACTTTTTGAGAAACCTCCATACTATTTTTCCAGAGTGGCTGCACCAGTTTGCATTCCCACCAGCAGTGTAAGAGGGTGCCCCTTTCTCCACATCCTCGCCAACATCTGTCATTTCCTGACTTGTTAATTTTAGCCATTCTGACTGGTGTGAGGTGGTATCTCATTGTGGTTTTGATTTGTATTTCCCTGATGCTGAGTGATGTTGAGCATTTTTTCATGTGTATGTTGGCCATTTGTATGTCTTCTTTGGAGAAATATCTGTTTATGTCTTCTGCCCATTTCTTGATTGGATTATTTGTTCTTTGGGTGTTGAGTTTGGTAAGTTCTTTATAGATTTTGGATACCAGCCCTTTATATGATAAGACACTTGCAAATATCTTCTCCCATTCTGTCAGTTGTCGTTTGGTTTTGTTGACTGTTTCCTTTGCTGTACAAAAGCTTTTTATCTTAATGAAGTCCCAATAGTTCATTTTTGACCTTGCTTCCCTGGCCTTTGGTGATGTGTCCAGGAAGAAGTTGCTGCGGCTGAGGTCGAAGAGGTTGCTACTTGTGTTCTCCTCTAGGATGTTGATGGATTCCTGCCTCACATTTAGGTCTTTCATCCATTTTGAGTCTATTTTTGTGTATGGTGTAAGGAAATGGTCTGGTTTCATTCTTCTGCATGTGGCTGTCCAATTTTCCCGCCATTTGTTGAAGAGACTATCTTTTTTCCATTGGATATTCTTTCCTGCTTTGTTGAAGATTAGTTGACCACAGAGTTGAGGGTCCATTTCTGGGTTCTCTGTCCTGTTCCCTTGATCTTTGTGTCTGTTTTAGCTTGAAGTCCGGCGTTGTGATGCCACCAGCTTTGGCTTTTGTTTTCAACATTCCTTTGGCTATTCGGGGTCTTTTCTGGTTCCAAACAAATTTAAGGATTATTTATTCCAGCTCTGTGAAAAAGTTGATGGTATTTTGATAGGGATTGAATTGAATATATAGATTCCTCTAGGTAGCATAGACATTTTAAGAATATTTGTTCTTCCAGTCCATGAGCATGGAAGGTTTTTCCATTTCTTTGTGTCTTCCTCAATTTCTTTCATGAGTGTTCTATAGATTTCCAAATACTTATCCTTTGCCTCTTTGGTTAGATTTAGTCCTGGGTATCTTATGGTTTTTGGTGCAATTGTAAATGGGATCGACTCCTTAATTTCTCTTTCTTCTGTCTCATTGTTAGTGTATAGAAATGCAACTGATATCTGTGGATTTATTTTATATCCTGCCACTTTGCTGAATTCCTGTATGAGTTTTAGCAATTTTGGGGTGGGTCTTTTGGGTTTTCCATGTAAGAGTATCATGTCGTGTGCAAAGAGTGAGAGTTTGACTTCTTCTTTGCCAATTTGGATACCTTTTATTTCTTTTTGTTGTCTGATTGCTGAGGCTAGGACTTCTAGTACTATGTTGAACAACAGTGTAGTGGACATCCCTGCCGTGTTTGTGACCTTAGGGGAAAAGCTCTCAGTTTTTGTGCACTGAGAATGATACTTGCTGTGGGGTTTTCATGGATGGCTTTTATGATATTGAGGTATATTCCCTCTATCCCTACACTGTGAAGAGTTTTAATCAAGAAAAGTTGCTGTACTTTGTTACATGCTTTTTCTACATCTATTGAGAGGATCATATGGTTCTCGACCTTTCTTTTATTAATGTAGTGTATCACATTGATTGATTTGTGGATATTGAACCAACCTTGCAGCCCAGGAATAAATCCCACTTGGTCGTGGTGAATTAATCCTTTTAATGTACTGTTGGGTCCTATTGGCTAGTATCTTGGTGAGAATTTTTGCATCCATGTTCATCAAGGATATTAGTCTGTAATTCTCCTTTTTGATGGGGTCTTTGTCTGGTTTTGGGATCAAGGTAATGCTGGCCTCCTAGAACGAGTTTGGAAGTTTTCCTTTCATTTCTATTGTTTCAAACAGCTTCAGAAGAATAGGTATTAATTCTTCTTTAAGTGTTTGGTAGAATTCCCCGGGGAAGCCATCGGGCCCTGAACTCTTGTTTGTTGGGAGATTTTTGATTATTGCTTCAATTTTCTTGCTGCTTATGGGTATGTTCAGGTTTTTTCTTTCTTCCTGTTTCAGTTTTGGTAGTTTATACATCTCTAGGAATGCAGCCATTTCTTCCAGATTGCCTAATTTGTTGGCATATAATTGCTCTTAATATGTTCTTATTCATTTGTATTTCTTTGGTGTTGTTGTGATCTCCTCTTTCATTCATGATTTTGTTTATTTGAGTCCTTTCTCTTTTCTTTTTCGTAAGTCTGCCCAGGCGTTTATCAGTTTTATTAATTCTTTGAAAGAACCAGCTCTTACTTTCGTTGATCTGTTCTGTTCTTTTGGTTTCTATTTCATTAATTTCTGCTGTAATCTTTATTAATTCTCTTTTCCTGCTGGATGTAGGCTTTATTTGCTATTCTTTCTCCAGCTTCTTTAGGTGTAGGATTAGGTTGTGTATTTGAGACTTTTCTTGTTCCTTGAGAAAGGCTTGTAGTGCTATATACTTCCCTCTTAGGACCTCCTTGCTGCATCCCACAGGTTTTGAACAGTTGTGTTTTCATTTTCATTTGTTTCCATTAATTCTTTTAATTCCTCTTTAATTTCCTGGTTGACCCATTCATTCTTTAGTAGGATGCTCTTTAACCTCCATGTGTTTGAGTTCTTTCCAGATTTCCTCTTGTGATTAAGTTCCAGTTTCAAAGCATCGTGGTTTGAAAATATGCAGGGAATGATCCCAGTCTTTTGGTACTGGTTGAGACCTGATTTGTGACCCAGTATGTGATCTATTCTGGAGAATGTTCCATGGGCACTAGAGGAGAATGTATATTCTCTTGCTTTAGGATGGAATGCTCTGAATATTATCTGTGAAGTCCATCTGATCCAGTGTGTCATTCGAAGCCCTTGTTTCCTTGTTGATCTTCTGCTTAGATGATCTGTCCATTGCAGTGAGTGGGGTGTTAAAGTCCCCTACTATTATTGTATTAATATCAATATGTTTCTTTAATTTTGTTATTAATTAGTTTAACTGTCTGCTCCCATTTTAAGGGCATTAATGTTTAAAATTGTTAGACCTTCTTGTTGGATAGACCCTTTAATTATGATATAGTGTCCTTCTTCACATTTTATTACAGTCTTTGGTTTTAAATCTAATTTGTCTGGTATAAGGATTGCTATCCTAGCTTTCTTTTGATGTCCATTAGCATGATAAATTGTTTTCCACCCCCTCACTTCCAATCTGCAGGTGTCTTTGGGTCTAAAATGAGTCTCTTGTAGACTACATATTGATGGGTCTTGCTTTTTTAGCCAGTCTGATACCCTGTGTCATTTGATTGGGGCATTTAGCCCATTTACATTCAGAGTAACTATTGAAGGATATGAATTTAGTGCCATTGTCTTAACCTGTAAAATCACTGTTTCTGTATATTGTCTCTGTTCCTCTCTGGTTATGTTACTTTTGGGCTCTCTCTTCGCTTAAAGGATCCCCTTTAATATTTCTTGCAGGGCTGGTTTAGTGATCACAAATTCTTTTAGTTTCTGTTTGTTCTGGAAGCTTTTTATCTCTCCTTCCATTCTGAATGACAGCCTTGCTGGATAAAATATTCTTGGCTGCATATTTTTCTCATTTAGCACCCTGAATATATCATGCCAGTCCTTTCTGGCCTGCCAGATCTCTGTGGATAGGTCTGCTTCCAGTCTAATGTTTCTACCCTTGTAGGTAACGGAGCTCTTGTTCTGAGCTGCTTTCAGGATTTTCTCTTTGTCTCTGAGATTTGCAAGTTTCACTATTATATGTCGAGGTGTTGACATATTTTTATTGATTTTGAGGGGGTTCTCTGTGTCTCCTGGACTTGAATGCCTGTTTCCTTCCCCAGATTAGGGAAGTTCTCTTCTATAATTTGCTCCATTATGCTTTCTGCCTCCCCCTTTCCTCTTCTTCTGGTACCCCAATTATTCTAATATTGTTTCGCTTTATGGTATCCCTTATCTCTCAAATTCTCCCCTCGTGATCCAGTAGTTGTTTATCTCTCTTTTTCTCAGCTTCTTTATTCTCCATCATTTTGTCTTCTGTATCACAAATTCTCTCTTCTGCCTAATTTATCCTAGCAGTTAGAGCCTCCATTTTTTTATTGCATTTCCTTAATAGTCTTTTTTATTTCAACTTGATTAGATTTTAGTTCTTTTATTTCTCCAGATAGAGATTCTCTAGTTTTTTCTATGCTCTTTTCAAGCCCAGCTCATATCTTTATAATCATTATTCTGAACACCAATTCCAACATCTTACTTATATCCATATTGATTAGGTCCCTGGAAGTCAGTACTGCCTCTTGTTCTTTTTTGAGGTGAGTTTTTCCATCTTGTCATTCTTGCAGAAAGTGGTCGCTCTTCTCTTTGTGGAGTTGTAGCTATTTTCTTAGATCTCCGGTTGAGTTCACAGGTGTTCAGAATGATTTAATAGCTACCTAGCTGAATTCCTGGGACCAGACAAAGCTAAGGTCTTTATTCCTCTGCCATCTTGGACTCTTCCAAGATATACCTTCTTTCTAGACCACTGTTTTGGTGGTCTATTTCATTTAGTTTACTTTTACTCTCCTCTGAGTCAGTGTTACCCCTAGTCTGCTTTAGATATCCCTTTTATATTCCCCTATAACTCTCCATATATATAACTGTTAGAGCCTTTACCACCTTCTATCTCCTGTTCCTTTACTTTTCAGTTATGGACTACACTAGAAGTTCTTTGAGGTCTTCATTTTCATCACCCCCAAAAAAAGGCCTCTATCCCTTAGCAGTCATTTCTTATGCCCTTTCTTCTTTATCTTCTGACAACTACTAATCTTTTTATTTCTGTTCTCTGTGGATTTGTCTGTTTTGGACATTTCATATAAATGGCATCATACAATGTATGGTTCTTTATGACTGGTTCTTTGACTTAGCATAATGTTTTTAGGTTCATCTATCACATATTCGTACGTTATTCCTTTATATGGACAAATAATATTCTTTTGCATGGATATCCCACATTTTATTTATCGTCAGTTGATGGACATTGGATTGCTTCTACTTTTTGACTATTATGAATAGTGCTGCTATATACATCTATGTACAAGTTTTTCTGTGGACATAGGTTTTCATTTCTTTTGGGTATACACTTAGAAGAGGGATTACTGGGTCATATAATAACTCTGCTTAATTTTTTGGAAAATGGCCAAACTTTTCCAAAACAGGTGCTCCACTTCACATTCCCACTAAAAATATAAAATTTTTTTACATCCTCATCAACATTTGTTATTGTCTCTCTTTTTTATTATGGCCGTCCTAGTGAGGATCATCTATACTGCTGTCCCCAGAAAGTAGCAAAATACCTAGCACACAGTAGACAGTTTACTACATGTTTACCTAGTGAATGATTGGCACATAACTGTTAAGTGGAATAACTGAGATTAATCCCATATCCTTCTGACTCCAAAGCCCTTGCTCTCTCCTACATTATCTTTTACCTTATAGCTATATTATATGGTTTATACTTTCCAAAACATTTATTAAACCAGACAACTAATTGCACAATATTCTGATAAATACTGTTATAGAAGCATACAAAATAAAACAGTATAAACACAGAGAAGTGACCAAACCTTCCTTGGGAGTGGGAGAAGGTATCCTCAGGCACTTTGCAGAAATGATACTTGAACTGAGCCTTAAATCAGGGAGGTAGAACAGCCTTAAATAGGAAGGCAGAGAAGGAAGGGCATTTCAGAAGAGGAGATAGCTTATGGAGTGGATCTCAAAACATGGCTTGTGATTGGCTCTCTCTCTCTCTCTCTCTTATATAAATATATATAAGTATATATATATTTAAATGAATGAATAAGGAAAGCAAAGGGGGAGGAAGAAAAACACTGACCTTATACGCAACTAATGAATCATTGAACACTATATCAAAAACTAATGTTGTACTATATGTTGGCTAACTGAACATAATAAAAAAAATAAAAGAAAAAAAAACAAGTTCACTAAGCATTTGGAAACTTGAGACAAAGTCAGGGGAAGGGCAGAAGTAGTTGATATAGGTTTAAGGCTCAATCTAAATAATACTAGTTAAAATTACAGAGATGCATACGATTGCCAAGGGACAGTATGTAGCATAAAAGAGAAAAAGACCAAAAACAAAACACTGGGAATCACCATCATTTTAAGGAAACCCAGGAAAATTCAAATGATATAAAAGGAACAGAAAAACTGGTTTGGGAGATAGAAAAGCAGGTGAGAGTAGAACAAGGAGTGTAAGAAAGGAAAGTCTTTTATTTAACATTTAATTTTGATATAATTTCAAGCTTACAGAAATGTTGCAAGAATAATACAGAGTTCCTAAATATTTTTTATCCACGTTATACTGATGTTAACGTTTTACTACATTTGCTTTAGCTAGTGGAGCTTTTAAAGAAGGAGGTAGAGATCAACACTGTATAATGTTGCAGAAAAATTATCCATTGGATTTGGGAATTCAAGTTTAGGTGGAGGTTGAAAGGACAATTCCAGTAGAGTAGTTGGGATTGAAGTAGATTTTGATAAATTGTGATGTTGATGAAAAGTAAGGGAGTTGGAACAGCCAAATAGAAGCCCTTTTTCCTAGTATTTTGATTTTAAAATGAAAGGAAAAGGGGAGTGGTAGCCTGAGAGTAGTGCTTGCTTATCATGGCTATTTAAGAGTGAAACCTTCTTTTCTACAACAGTTTCTTCTCAGACTTCTGTCTACTTAGCATTTTATGTTTTATGTTACTTGTTTCATCATTTCATATCTTGATCATGAGGCACATTCCCCTTGCCAAATAAATTTACTTTGAATTTATGAACCTTATTTTATCACCCTTTTTCTTTTTTGTTTGTTTCCATAATATCTATAAACAGAAGTAGTAGTGGTAGCAGCCGTCAAGAAAGCCCTTCAGTTCCATCTTCTAAGGAAAATGAGAGGAAACTTCATGGTGAAAAGACGGAGAGTTCTATTGATGAACAGGTTCAGACTGCTGTAGATGATTCTTTACGAAGTGACAGTGTGCCATCTCTTCCTGATGAGAAAGGTAACGTTCCTTGCATGTGTATATATAGTTATTTGTTGGGGAGGCTTCCAGAACCCTTTGAGATATTTGTGACTGAGCTAGTTAATATAATTAGAACATGGTAGTGTGTGTGTGTGTGTGTGTGTGTGTGTGTGTGTGGTGTGTGGTGTGTGTGTGTGTTTGAATCTGATATTAAGTGTATCCAGGTGAAACTATTCCGAAGTTATACATTATGCCAGTAACCCTTGCCAATATTTTAAACATGATTGTGTGTCGTGATTCTAAGGGGAGGCAAAACTAAACCTAGGAGAGCATACATGTGAATGGAAAGTAAATATTCAAAAAAACTACTTTTATCCTATCATCAATATATAACAATCATAAAAAAGAGAATACATTATTAGAACTTTATATTTTAAGCAATATAAGGATACAATTTCTTATAAATAACGATAACATTAGATACAGTAACTAGATTAAAATTCATTAGTTACCACTCTCTAGATTGTAGGTGTATCCCTATCAAATCATGGGTAGTAGACAGTATAATTAAGAAAACAGAATTTGGCAACAAATGACACCTTTAAGAATTTTTTTTAAATGACTGGCTCTTAAGCAGTGTATTTGATTGATGGCCTAGAGAATTGTAGTCTTCAGAGCAGGATGGGCAAAACAGTCTTTAGAGGGCAAGAAGATGTTTAAATAATGATTTTTTCTCATCCTTTAAATTTGTTTGTAAATTTTATAATGAATGCAATTTATGGGTATAGTAGTCTATCTTTAATGACTAATTAACAATACAGATCTTGTTACCCAGAAGTAATTAATTAATACCACCTAGCTAATGAATATAGATCTTGTTATGCAGAAGTGGGGTGTTGCTATAACAAATACCAAATATGTGGAAGTGGCTTTAGAACTGGGTAATGAATAGAGACTATAAGAGTGTTGAGGTACATGCTAGAGAAAGCCCACATTGCCTTGCAGAGACTGTTGGCAGGAATATGGATGGTTAAAATGATGAAAATATGGTTAAAAATGATTCTGATAAAGTCTGATGGAGATGGAAATTAGAAATATATTATTGGAAACTGGAAGAAGGGCAGTCCTTCTTATAAATTGAGAAAGAATTTGGGGTGCCTGGGTGGCTCAGTTGGTTAAGCGACTGCCTTCGGCTCAGGTCATGATCCTGGAGTCCCGGGATCGAGTCCCACATCGGGCTCCCTGCTCGGCAGGGAGTCTGCTTCTCCCTCTGACCCTCTTCCCTCTCATGCCCTCTGTCTCTCATTCTCTCTCTCTCAAATAAATAAATAAAATCTTTAAAAAAAAAAAAGAGAGAAAGAATTTGGCTGAACTATGTTTCTAGTGTTTTGTGGAAAGTGGAAGTTAAAAGTGATGAACATGGATAGTTAGCCAAGGGGATTTCTGAGCAAAGTGTTGAAGGCATGGTCTTGGTTTCTCCTTATTGCTTTTAGTAAAATAATGAGAGGAGAGATAAATTGAAGGAATTGTTAAACAAAAAGGAACCAGAACTTGAAGATTTGGAAAATTCTCAGGCCATCCATGTTGTGAAAAATAAAAAAGCATGTTCTGGACTGAACACCAAGGATATGACTGGACAGTCACTCCATAAAAAGATTATCCAAGCAGCCATCTTAGCAGAAGCCAGTAATAGTAGAGATGGGATTATACTGGCAGAGACACTGCCAGTTTGGACAAAAGAGCACAGAGAAGGGATGAACTTTTGGACTTCTGGGATTCTACCAGATGAGATAGTAGAGCTAGGCTGTGAACATGCCTTATCCTTCCAAAAAAGGGAAGAATGACCCCGACGGTGATTCAGAGATCAGCAGGGCAGCCACCGCCACCACAGGCCCAGGCCTACAAGCCCAGATGGCAAGGCTCCCTCATTGATTTCAGAGCATGGGGCCACCTCCTTGGTTTCAGTTGTCCAGGTTGCCCTGGCTTACGGCCTCAGGAGCAGAGCACTGCCAGGGGCTGAGGGGATGGTGCTACCACACAGGGTTGAGAAGGCAAGGCTACCCCAGTGGGCCCGAGGGCAGAACACCCTTCCAAAGAGGACCATTCTTCAGCCTTCAGAGCTAATGGAATTTGCCCTGCTAGGTCTTGGACCCCTTTCTGATTTCTCTCTTTTGGAATGGGGTTCCAAAGGGGACCCCTTTCTGATTTCTCTCTTTTGGAATGGGGTTATCTATTTTATGCCTGTCCCACTATTGTATTTTGGAGGCACATATCTGGTCTTGTTTCACAGGTTTGCAACTAAAAAGGAATTTTGCCTCAGGATGAATCACACCTCAAGTCTCACTGATACCCGATTTGAATGATATTTAGATGATACTTTAGACTTGTAGTTGATGCTGAAATGGGTTAAGAGTTTTGGGACTGTTAGGATGAAGTGAATGTATTTTGTGTACAAGAAGGAATCAATTTTGAGGAATGAGAGGGTGGAATGAGTTGTATATCCCAAAATTGATACAGTAAAATTCTAACTTCCAGTGTGACTGTATTTGGAGATAGGGCCTTTAAGGAGGTAACTAAGGTTAAATGAGGTCAGAAGGGTGGGCCTCTAATCCATAGGACCTGTGTCCTTGTATGAAGAGGAAAAGACCTCAGCAGGCACATGCATAGAGAAAAGGTCTTGTGAGGACACCAAAGGCATCAGCCTGCAAGCCAAGGAGAGCGGTCTCACCAGAAACCAACCCTGTCAGCACCTTGATCTTGGATTCAACCCCTCCAGAAGTGTGAGGAAATAAATTTCTGTTGTTTAAGTCAACAGCTTGTGGTGTTCTGTTATGGTAGCCCATGCAGACTAATATATTGGTGTTAAATATCAAGAGGCATGCTCATATTTTTATACTGATTGATGAATGTTTTTCAGAATGTTCTCAAAAATATTTCATGGATTGCTGGATTAAAAACTAATGAAATTCATTCTAGGATCAGACTTAATGATAACTTCTACGTAATGAGATAAATAAAGGGTATAGGAAAACAATAAAGAAATTATCTGTTAATTTTCTCCTACAGGACGAATTTAATCTCTGCAAAATTTTATCTTAATAATAGTGCTTGTAATTAAAACCGTGAAGACAAATTTATTTATTGAAAGTGTCTTTGAGTCTCGGAGTAGATAGTAACCATCCGTGACTTGTTTAATGTTGTTCTCAAGTTGTTTGCAATGGTGCCTGGCTCCAATAACTGCACATTTATCATTGTCAAGTGACTAATCTGAAATGTCATGAACCATGACTTTTTGATATATTTCACTTCTTTAAACAATATAAAATTAAACTACTTGGACTTCTACTTCTGGCCACAATGGAGGAACAGGACCAGATTTACCCTCCCTCCTAAAACAAATACCAGACAAAACATATGAAATAACGGTTTTTAAGACATTGAACATCAGGCAGTGAATGCTGTTGATTCATGAAAGATGAAAAGCAGATGAGGTGAGCACTATGACTGCTCCAGCTTACTGCCTGAAGGGAGTCTCCAGGCCACGTGGCATGGAGTCCAGTAGTCTTCCCGAGTGGAATAAGGGGAGTGGGGAGTCTGGAGAGACTGAGGCAACTAAAACTCACAGGACAACCAAGATCCAAAGAAACTATACCATTTTAAAAACTTGTATGTAGAAGAAAAGAGGAGAAAATCCAGGTCACCTTTTGTTTAGCAGTGACTTCTTAGATACAACACCAGAAGTACAATCTGTGAAAGAAAAGACTGATAAGTTATGCTTTGTTAAAATTAAAAACTGCTCTGTGAAAAACACTGTTAAGAGAATTGAAAAGAGAAGCCACAGACAGTTAAAAATATTTGTTAATCACATATTGGATAAAGGACCTATATCCAGAATTATATAAAGGACTCTTAAGACTCAGCAACAAAAAAATCAACAGCCCTATTAAAAAATGTGCATAAGATCTGAACAGACACTTCACTGAAGAAACTATACAAATGGCAAATAGACTTAGGAAAGGTGTTCAATATCATGTGTTGTTAGGGGAATGAAAATTAAAATCACAATGAGATACTACAACATGCCTATTAGAATGGCTAAAACCCAAAAAGCTGACAACAAAGTGGTGGCAACAAGGATGCAGAGCAACAGGAACTTGAATTCATTGCTGATGAAAATGCAAAATGGTACACTTTGTAAGACATTTTCACAGTATCTTATAATGATCCAGCAATCACATGCCTAGGCAAATGAGTTGAAAGCTTAGGTCCTCACAAAAGCCTATACACTAATGTTCATAGCACCGTTTTTCAACTGGAAGCCACCAAATGTCTTATGAAGAGAATGGATAAGCAAACTGGTAAATCTGTACAATGGAATACTATTCAGGCTATTGATTCATGCAACCAACATAATGGATGAATTTTAAGTGAATTTTACTAAGTGAAAGATGCAAGCCCCTAAAGGCTACATAGTGTATGATTCCATTTATATGACATTCTGGAATAGGCAAAACTTTAAGGAAGGATAACAGATTAATGGTTCTCAACTGTTAGGTAAAAGAGGAAATGGTTAAACTACAAAGGGGATGCACAGGAGAACTTTTAGTGTGAAACAACTTATGTAACGGATGTCCTGTATGGTTCTTTATGTACTGACTGATGCTGTGCATTTATCAGAACCCTAGAGGTGTATTTCACAGAGTAAACTTCAACGTGTGCAAACTAAACACACACATCAACCAGGATGTTGGGAGATCCTAGGATGGAATGCAGTCTGTTACAAATGTATCTAACTGTATTACAAATGTATGGCATAAGCACACTGAAGAGGGTGGAAGAGAAAGTGGACCTAAGTAAACTTGGAAAATGGCATTTTTGAGTGGAAATTGTAAGCCTAAATATAAAGAGAGCGGTATATAAACACTATATTCTAATTGGTAAATGAGCTTTTCACAGGGGTACAGGTGAACAGTTCTTACGTATGTATTGGGGTTGAACAAATAAGTAAATTGATGTTGGATGGTAGGAGCCGGGTTTCTCAGTGGTGGAGAAGGATATTAGATACACAAGAAAGGAAGACTAGAATGAACCCTGTGGTGCTGGATTAGAGTCAGTGACATCAGTATGAATCCATCTTTGGATGGATGGATGGATGGCTACAGGATCTAGTGTGTGTGTGTGTGTGTGTGTGTGTGTATACATGGGTTAGTATACATGGATACATTATCTAGCTCTGTCCACTGACAGAGGAAAGAAACAGTGATGCTCTAGTAGTAACAAGAGTAACCCAGTGCCAGGGTACCTGGGTGGCTCAGTCGGTTAAGTGTCTGCCTTTAGCTCAGGTCATGATCCTGGGGTCCTGGGATTGAGCTCCATGTCGGGCTCCCTGCTCAGCGGGGAGCCTGCTTTCCTTCTCCCTCTGCCCCTCCACCCCCCTCTCGTGCTCTCTCTCACTCTGCTCTCTCTCAAATAAATCTTAAAAAAAAAAATAACCAGTGCCCATAATTGTGGTTTCTAAATATTCTCCAATGAAAGAAATTAGAGCTCTTTGGAGAAATGACTGATTCTAGGACTGGGCAGGGAAAATACAAAATGAACCTGGAACATCTTGTAGTACTAGAAAGTAAGGCTGTCCAAATAAAAGGATTGGGGGTGAGGAGTGCATGTCAAAGGCACACAAGAACCAAACTAAAAGAGCCATCGTGTTTTACATTACCATGGTATTGATGAGTTCTAAAAAAATTTTGATTTGCATTTCTTTGACTGCTAATAATGTTAAACTTTTTTTTTTACTTTATTTTGACCATTTATATTTTCTTTGTGAAGCATTTGATCATGACTTTCTCATTTTTCTATAGGATTATTAGTAGTTTTCTAATTGGTTTGTAAGGGCTCTTTATATGTAAAGTGTATTACACTTTTACCATATTTCTTGTACTCGTATTTTTAAGATCAGTGAATTTTTTTTATTCCATGCCTATTGTTACCGATCAATTTTATGAATTTATGTTAGATTGTCCCATAAAGAGGCAACAGGGGCTACTAATTGATGAAAAATGTTATAATGATAAAATCTACTTGTTCCAAATTCTTTTAGATTCCACTTCTATTGCAACAGAATATTCCCTGAAATTTGATGAATCTATGACAGAAGATGAAATAGAAGAAAAATCATTTCGATCTTTACTACCTTCTGAGAGTCATCGCAGATTTAACATGGAAAAAAAGAGAGGCCATCATGATGACTCTGACGATGAAGCCTCTCCAGAAAAGGCAACACTGTCTTCTGCTAAGGTGTGCTGCGATTCACTTGTGGAGAGTACTTCATACGTAGTCATGGATGCGTTCTCTCAAAGAGATGACCATACATTTTGTACTTGAACTCAGTTGTCATCTACCAGAATGGTTTTCCTAAGATAGCAATTTTATATTATATTTTTGCTATAGAATCTGGCTTTGCTTTCTTTACAAAGCAGAACACAGACTTATTCCTTGGGGTAATTCAGAAGGCCTTTGAGGATTGGAGCCAGCGTTATGTCTCTAGTGTTTCATTTGCTTCACTCTTATAACACTTTATTCCAGTTTAAAACTTTATATCATCTTGCTAAATTGTTAGCCTTTTGGACAACAGGGACAATTCTTACTGGGCTTTATGCAGACAGTACCTGGCTTATGTAGTTGTTTGTTCAGATTTCACTGGCTGAATAAATTAGCTGACGAACGTTACTCCCTCTCGTGTGCCTCTTTTGAGGAGTGTTCTCTGACATGGTCAGCAGCCTTTTTATATACACAGCTTACTTTTATAAGTGAATGCCTCTTTTAACGATGTTAATTAAGTTCCAAAGGCTTAGATAATGATAAACTTGAAATCAAATCTCCACTTCAGGAGCTGAGCATGCCATTCTCAGGAGGACAAGATAGTTTTTCTAAATTTACTATGGAGATGGTCCGACAGTACATGAAAGAAGAAGAAATGAGGGCGGCTCACCAGTCTTCACTCCTGCGTCTCCGGGAGAAAGCCCTGAAGGAGAAAACTAAGGCTGAATTAGCCTGGCTAGAGCATCAGAAAAAGTAAGTTGTTTCCATGAACATAGTTTTCGCTTTCCAATTTCTTCTTTTATTGAAAGGAAATGCTTTGTCTTTAAAGATGTTTTTGTTTCCTCAGTCAATTTAATTTGATTTGACCAACCCAGTTTCTTAACCCAGAAATATGGCAGTCGTCTTTGAATCCTGTTGCTGTTCAGATCTCCTACTCATAACATTCTCTTTGCATTTCTCTTTTACCAACCTGACTGACTCTCATATTGTTATTTAATACTTAATTCCTTTACTGTGTTGTAAACTTCTCAAAGCAATTTTATCTTTAAAGGACACAGTCTAGAGTTTGCATATATTATACGTGCAATAAAATATTTGGTGGGGCAGGCTTTGCTGCCTGTTTTCCGTGTTTGAAAATGTTAAATCGTTTTTAGAGACTTTTTAGTGGTAGAGAATTCTTGACATTATAATAGAAATTTAATCTACTCTTTGTATCAATGTGAAATATTTGCAGACATCTACGAGACAAAGGAGAAGATGATAAAATGCCCCCACTTCGAAAGAAACAGCGTGGTTTGCTTTTAAGGTTGCAGCAAGAGAAGGTATGTTAGAAAAAAACACTCTTTAAGAGAATTTGTCTTAAGGCAAGTTAGATGGTGGAATCTATTATTTTGCCTAATCTCTTTTTCTTATTATCATCTTAAAGGAGATTTATTTGATATTTACCACTGTTTTTGCCTATACTACTATAATTACAGAAATTGCTTGGTAGTCTGCTATATTTCTAATTTTGTGTCACTGCTGACTTAATACAATAGAGAGTCAAACCTGCCTTCCTTTGTTAAATAAAATAGTATTTGAAATGCATATTTAGGGAATACTGTGGCTCAGTCGGTTAAGCGTCTGCCTTTGGCTATGATCCCAGGGTACTGGGATCAAATCCCACATGGGGCTCCCTGTTCAGCAGGGAGCCTGCTTCTCCCTCTGCCTGCTTATGTTCCCTCTCTTGCTCTCTCTCTCTCTGACAAACAAATAAAATCTTTAAAAAATGCATATTTAAAAAATTAAGATATTTGTAAAAGAGTCTATTTGGATTAATTTTTTAGTCACTATTTTCCCGAATTGACTTTCAGGACATACTCATTACAAATTGAGTAATATTTTGGCTCAGTGAACTCAGAAACACCTCAGGTTGGAATCCTGGAGAGAGAACATGGTTTGGTGGTTAAGAAATCAAGCTCCAGAGTCAGGTTGCCTGGGTTAAAATTCTAAATCTACCAATTATTAGTTTCATAACCTTGGACAAGTTACCTGACTTCTCTGTGCTTCAGTTTCTTTATCTCTAAACTGAGGATAATAATGATAACATACTTTGTAGAGTTGTTGGGAGGAATAAATGAGTTAATACATATCATAAATTTACAGTAGATCTTGGCACAGTGGTAAATGCTCAATGAATGTTGGCTGTTATTTGAATTCCAGTTTTGTCACTTCCAGCTCTGTAATAATGGTCAAGTTTAAGTAACTCTCTGAGACTTAATTTCCTCATCTGTAGGAGTAAGATATTACTTCATATGGTGGTTGTGAGGATTAAAATGAGATAACATGTGTAAAATGTGTTTCACAGTACCTGGTAAGTATTCAGTGGATTCTAGTTTTCTTTTCCCTTATTGACCTGTTACAAGGTATTGGCTCCTATGTTGGATGAACTGTGTGAACATAATCATTTAAGTTATAGATTGGATTATTGCTCAACTCGTTTTTTTTTTTTTAATCATTGTGTGAACTTTAAAAATTGGGAATTTTGGGGGCACCTGGGTGGCTCAGTCGATCAAACATCTGACTCTTAATTTTGGCTTAGGTCATGATCTCAGGGATGTGAGATCAAGCCCCAGGTCAGGCTTCATGCGCAGCGCAGAGTCTGCTTATGATTCTCTCCTTTGACCTCTGCCCCTCCCCGCTCCTCTCTCACTCTCTCAAATAAAATAAATAACTCTTTAAAAAAATAAAATAAAAATTTGGAATTTCTTTAAAGAAGAAGTTATATCTTTTTAATCCAGAAAAATTGGTTTCAAAATAACTTAAAATTTTCTTAGTTAAAATAAATAAATAACTTTTTACATTACAATAGCTTTCTGTTTGTAAAGTAGAATAAAAGCTAGATTTACCAGTATTTTTCCCATTCTGTGAGGTTGTGTTTTTTCTCTTCTTTCTTTCTTTCTTTCTTTCTTTCTTTCTTTCTTTCTTTCTTTCTTTCTTTCTTTCTTTCTTTCTTTCTTTTTCTTTCTTTCTTTCTTTCTTTCTTTCTTTCTTTCTTTCTTTCTTTCTTTCTTTCTTTCTTTTTTCTTCTCTTCTCTTCTCTTCTCTTTTTTCTTTCTTTTCTTTTCTTTTCTTTTCTCTTTCTTTCAAGAGAGAGTGAGCAGTGTTGGGCCGGCTTGGGGGGTGGGTGGGGAGGGGAGACAGAATCTTAAACAGGCTCCATGCCCAGCGTGGAGCCCCATGTGGGGCTTGATCTCATGACCCTGATATCATTACCTGAGCCAAAATCAAGAGACCCACGCTTAACTGACTGAGTTACCCAGGCCCCCCCATGTTTTAACTTTCTTAATAGTGTGCTTTGAAGCACAAACCTTTGGATTTGAGGAATCTAATATTTTACTGCATGACTGCTGACAGCACATTCAGTTTTTGTTATTTGGAAAATTTACTTGTTTCACCTTCATTTCTGAAAGATATTTTCACTAGCATAGAATTCTTTCGGCCTTTTTAAAGATATTTTCCATTGTCTACTAGTTTCCATTGTTTTTATGAAGAGGTCAGTTGTCTTAATGTTTTTTCGAAGGCTGCTTTTAAGATTTTTAAAAAATTTGTCAGATTTTTTTTCAGATGTGCTTAGGTGTGATTTCTTTTCATACTGTTAGGATTTGCTGAGCTTCTTGAATTTGTTGTTTGTTGTATTTCAGTTTTTGAAAATTATCTCTTCATGTGTTGCTTCTGCCCCACTCTCTCTCTCTGCTTTTCTTCAGAGACTCCAAGTAGAAATATGTTAGACCTGCTGACCATTTAGTACATCTTTCTTCTGCTCTGTTTTGGTTTTATATCATTCTTTAGAAACAAACAAAAAAGCCCACTATGCTTCAATTTGGACAGTTTCTATTGATCTGTCTTTAAATTCATTAGTTGTATATTCTGCATGTCATGTGTCTTAGTCATCCAATGAGTTCTTAATGTGATTTTTTTTCTATAATATCCCTTTTCTTCTTTTTTATAGATTTTTTAAAAGGTTTTATTTATTTTTAGAGAGAAAGCAAGAGTGGGGAGAGGGGCAGGGGGAGAGGGAGAGAGAATCTCAAGCAGACTGCACTGAGCATGGAGCCCCATGCGGAACTTGATCTCAGGACCCTGAGATCATGACCTGAGCTGAAACCAAGAGTGAGACAGTTAACTGACTGATCCACATAGGCACTCCATCTTTTTTATAGATTTTAATTATTTGTTTACCTTTTTATCAATTTTTCTGTTTTTTCCCATATTTTTTTGAACACATTATTCATAGTCATTTTAGCTTTCTTGTCTGCTAACTAGATATTTGGACATCTGTGTGTCTGCTACTGTTTTCTCTTTATATTTTCTATAACCATATGATTCTTTTTGCATGTCTAAATAGTTTTTTTTCTTCATTTTTTAACTTGTAATTAGCATACAGTGCAATATTGGTTTCAGGAGTACAGTGATTCATCACTTACATGTAACACCCAGGGCTCAACATGACAAGCGCCCTCCTTCATACCCATCCCCCATCTAGCCCGCCCCCACCCACCTCCCTCCATCAACCCTCAGTTTGTTATCTATTATTAAGAATCTCTTATAGTAATTTTTTATTAAATGCTGGATACTGTATAAATAACTGCAAAGGCTCCAGATGATGTTATCTCCCCCACCAGAGAGGACTTATTTTTTCCCTCTGCTGTGCTGTTAGAATGCTCAACAATTCACTTAAATCCATTCAGGAACTAAGCTGGGTTAGTGTTGCATTGCAGAGTTGGTAGGCCTCAGTCTGCTTCTGCTTTGCATTGACCCGAGGTTGTAACTTTCCAGGGATTTCAGTTGAAAGCCAGGTAAACCAGCACAAAAGACTGTGGGGATTTCTACTTTGCTGCCGAGAGGTTTCTGGTGTGTAGCTCCTTAGCCTTCTGTCTGTGCTGCTTAAGAATAGGCAAATGGTTTGAGGGGGGGACTGAGTTGGAAGCCTTTTAAGTCTCCAGTTTTGTCACCTCAGATCTCTGTACCTGTGGAAATGGTGACTGGTTAGGAGCAGTTTGACTATATCTGGTTATGTTGACAACACATACAACCTGTGAATCAGCAGTTCTGTGTCTTGGTATATATAGTAGAGAAGTTTTCACACATGTACAGGGGAAAATGGAAACAGCTTAATTCTTTCATTAAGAGAATAGATGAAACAAAGCATATTTCTGCAAGAAAGTACAATACTGCAGGAAATAAATGCATTACATATCAGCACTGTTCAATAGAGATTTCTGAAATTATTATTAACATTCTGTATTTGTGCTGTCCAATTCAGTAGCTACCAGTCACATATAGTTTTCGATATTTAAAACATGGCTAGTGCAACTGAGAAACTGAAATGTTAATTTAAATAGCTACATGGAGCTGTAGCTACCATATTGAATAGTTATAGCAGCAGATCTTTATCAAAAATCATAATTTTGGTTTTTATAGAAAAGCAAGATGCAAAAGAATATGTACAGTATGATACCATTTTCGTAAATATTTTTAAGGATTTGTTTCTTTGTTTTAGAGAGAGCATGTGAGCAGGGGGGAGGGGTAGGGGAAGAGAGAGAGAGAGAGAGAGAATCCTCAAGGAGACTCCCCGCTGAGCACAGAGTTTGATGTAGGGCTCAATCCCAGGACCTGAGATCATGACCTGAGCCAAAATCAAGAGTTGGCCTCCCAATGGACCAAGCCACCCAGGCACCCCTATAGTACTTCAGAATGTTTTTTAAGTAAATGTGCAAAAAACACTCTGATCTATCTGTCTACCCCTGGAAAGTTACGCTACAGAAATAAAAGCAGCAGCGTGGAAGGATGTATGTACTAAGATATTTACTACAGTTGTATCATAAGAATTATTTTGACTGGTAGTGAGGTTGTATAACCACTTTGGCCACATATCTTCGCACAGCTGTATCCAAAACGAGAGAGAACATATTTTCCTATGTCTTATTCTTTTTTTGTTTTTTTGAGATAAAATTCACATAACAAAATAACAATTTTAAAGTATAATCCACTTACACCATTAACCGTTTTAAAGTGAATAGTTTGTACAACCTTATAGCTTATTCTGAAAAGAAAAGCAAACCTCTTCCCTCAAGAATCCCCTTGAAACAGTTTATTTTATAGGCTTGGATTGGGTGAATGTATACAATAATTGGTTTAGAAACTCAGGGCTAAGCTAATAGCAGTTTTTCAAAATGTGCTCTGTGGAATTCTGGGTTCCCTGATACCCTTTCATGCGTCACGGTGGTCAAAACTGTTTTCCTAATAGTGGGATATGAATTTGCCCTTTTCATTGTTTGACACTTGTACTAAGTGGTACAAAAACAATGGTGGGTAAAACTGCCAGTGCTTAGCACAAATCAGGGCAGCAGTGGCCCCAGACTATACTAGTAACCGTCATGTTTTTCAATGCCACACAAGTGAAACAAACAAAAAGCAGTAGTTTCACTGAAGAATGTCTTTTTTTTTTTAAGATTTTATTTATTTATTTGAGAGAGAGAGTGAGCAAATGTGAGAGAGAGAGAGCACGAGCAGAGGGCGAGGGAGAAGCAGACTCCCTGCTGAGCAGGGAGCCCGATGTGGAGCTCAATCCCAGGACCCTGGGATCATGACCTGAGCCGAAGGCAGGCGCTTAACCTAACAGACTGAGCCACCCAGGAGCCCCTTCACTGAAGAACGTCTTACTTAATTAGTAAAAATTATTAATTTTGCAGAGTGCTGACCTTTGAGTACTTTCATTGTCATACTCTGCATGACAAAAATAGGAAGTCCACAAGGAAGCACTTTGCCAGATACCAGAGGACAGTGATTAACTCAAGGAAAGGCATTTGTGCAGTTGTTTGAGTTGCAAGCTGAACTAGCCATTTTTTTTCACAGAATACCGTTTTTCCTTGAAAGAATTATTCAGAGACAAACTGTTTATTCAGATTTGGGTATTTGACAGTCATTTTCTCAAAAATGAACAAAATGTGTCTCTTACTTTATAGAAAACAGCTGTAACAGTATTTGTTGCCAGTGACAAAATTCAGGCTTTCAAGGCAGAATTTTAGAAAATTTCTGTCCACCACCTAACACTAAAGAACTTTTCTTTTGAGATCTGTGGTGATGTGAAAGAATGTGATTTTTTTTTTATACTGTATAATGAAATGTGTCAACACTTGGAAGATCTGCGTAACTCAGTGAACTGATACTTTCCACATGACCAATGCATGATGTTTCAAAAAATCAAGTCAGAAAATAAAGAGATTTGGAAAAATCTAACAATACTAATTATTTTGTTTGTTTGTTTTGGAAGATAGTTATTTTCTTTAAAATGCATATAATGCCATTGTATACTCCTGAGAGAGTAAGAGTGAACAAAGGCAAATAGTGTCTTAGTATTATGAAGATTGTTTGACTCTGAGAGTCCCCTGAAAGGACCTTGGGAATCCTCTAGGGTCCATGGACCACACTTCAAGAACTGCTCTAGAGAAACTCATACATGTGCCAAAGACAAAAACTATAAGGCTGTTCATTGTAGCATTGTTTGCAGTAGTGAACAACAACTTTATCTACACATAGGGGTAATGGATACATGAAATAGTATATGTTTCCAATGTTATGCAGCATTTAGGTGTAAGTCAACACAGAGAGGTAGCAAAAGCAACGTTCAGTAAATAAAGCAAGGTTGAAAATATATATGTGTGATATTATTTATAAACTACTTAAAAACATACAGACCAAACAGTGTGTGTTTTTTGCAGATAAGTACAAATAAATATCTGTAGAAGAATTTTAAAAGAATATGCTGGAAGGATATATACCATGGTAGTGATTACCTCTAAGGATGTAGGATTGCATACAGGTTTTATCTGTAATGTTTTATTTCTTCACAAAATAAGGACTAGGATAAAATACGACAGAATATTAACAGTTGTTAGTATGAGATTTTAGAAATTAGATATTTTTGTGTACTTCTCTGCATTTTCAGATAGTTTACAAAAATCAAACATGACAAAGAAATTATACATCGCTAATTATTACTGTCTTTATAGGCTTACATTATTGGCAGGAATACAGATTAAAATAAATTTATGGAAAAAAAGGACAGTCTCTTAAATTTTAACAGTTATTAACAGTGAAGTGTGTCATCTTTTGCCCCCTAACAGAAAACTTAACAATACCCTGTGTGGAGAGAGTTTGGTGCAGTATAGTCTTAAATGTTTCTGGCGGAGACCATTCTTTTTTGAAAGCAATCTTTAAATGATTTTAAGGGCCATAGTATGATTTATCCTCTTTGATTTGTTTGTCCTACGTTTTGGAATCTCTCCTAAAGAACAAATCCATAGTATGAAACAGTTATAGACATTAAAGCATTATTTGGAATGGTAAAAAATTATAAGGGGCCTAAGATTTTCGCAGTAGAATAATGGTTACGTTAACTACTTGTTATGCAGCTGATAAACAAATAAGTGTAAAGACCAAGTAACACTATGGAAAAATATGAAGGGTATCTTAAGTTTAAAAGGGGGATAGAAAATTGTCAGTCTGTTGTAATTATAATTATTTAAATTAAGGGATCATGTTTATTAGCATGATGGGGTTATGAGACTCTTTTTTCCTCCACTACTTCAAAATTTTTCAATATTATTACTTTTATCTTGAATATACTGTATGTTTTTATTTTTGGTATATGTGATGATTGGGCTTTCTTGAAATACTACTTTGGACTTGTATCCTCCAAATCTCAGTTGCTCTTCTAATTCTTTAAACCTTAGGCAGAAATTAAACGTCTTCAAGAAGCCAATAAGGCAGCTCGGAAGGAAAGGCAACTGATTCTGAAACAGCAGGAGGAGATAGAAAGGATCCGACAGACCACCATAAAGTTACAGGAGAAGTTAAAGTCGGCAGGGGAGAATAAATTGGTAAATTACACGAAATTACTATTTGTTTTCTCTCATGTTGCTTGCTAATACCTAATCCTGCCTCACTTTCTCATCTGATGGATATGTTCATAGTTGTTAGATGAACTAGAATGAAGTTCTATATATGTATCTTTATGTATAGTGAGAGTTTTTATTTTTTTTCCCATGGAATATTCAAGTTTTGAAAGGGACATGTTCATATGATAGTTGAAAAATGTTTTCCACTTATAAATTCATTTGGGACAAAGAGCCTTGTTCTTGTTTATCAATCCAGATATATTCCTCAGAATTAATGAGAGAGACCATTTTTGCTCTTGGTACTTACTTTTAGCTATTCAGTATTAATATAATGATACAAGAGTCAAAGGAGATATTCAGATAAAAGCAAAATTTGGATCTATTCTGAGATGCTGTAAAGTGTTAATATAGTGTTGGAGAACCCACACTGGATAATTGTATAGTTAAATAAATCTTAGCATTTTCTGCTTTGGTGTTTAAAATACACTTTAAATTTTGAAACAATTTTAAATTTATAGAAAATTTCAAACACTGTAAAAGAACTCTATCTTCCTGGAGTATGACAGTTCTCCAGTTGTCACAATAATGTGCTTTTATCAGAAGGTAAGTTCAAAATCACGTACTGCATTTAGTTCTCATATCTCTCTAGTCTCCTTCAGTCTGGAAAAGTTACTTGACTCTCATGACCTTGACACTTTGGAAGATTGCATGCCAGTTACTTTGTAGAATGTTTCTCAAACTTGGATTTGTCTGATATTTCCTCATAATTAGGTTCAGATTGTGCATCTTTAGCTGGAATATTACGGAAGTGATGCCATGTTCTCACTGCATTCAATCAGGTGGTGCCTGATTTTGATTTATCCCATTACTGATGATGTTGACTTGATCACTTGATTAAGATGGCGGACGTCAGACTTCACTATAAAGTTACTTTCTTTCCCTTTGTAAATAATAAGTAACTTTGCATGAGTTATTTTGAGACTACATAAATTTTTTCTTTAAACTTACTCTTTTATTTATATTAGTATGGACTTACAGATTCCTATTTTATTCAGCATTAAATCTGTTACTGTCATTTGTTTTAATGCTCACTTTGTCCCAGGTCAGACCATTAGGAGCCTTTTCAAGTTTCTGTGTGCTTTTGACATGTCCCCAACAGTCTGTGAGCACTTCCATGTTTTCTGCAACAAGATGTCTCAGTGTCACCTAATACCTTCCCTGCCCCAGACTTGGAATCAGCTGTTTCTCCAAGGAGGAAAGTTATTCAGAAACCAATATCTGGTGCTAAGCATGCTCATTACTATTCAGGTTTTGCTCCTAAAAGCAACAAATATAGACAATATGTATGTTTATGTAGACGTAATAAAGAATACATTTTACATGTATGTTTATTTCTGTATGTTCATATACAGTATATAGCATATATACATATACAGTATTTAGGTATTAGGAGTTCATACTGATCCTTTCAGTTCCAGTCCAGCACCATAAGGTTCCATTCTAGTTTTCTCTTTTTTTTTATTAAGTTCAGTTAGCCAACATACAGTACATCATTAGTTTTTGGTGTAGTATTCAGTGACTCATTAGTTATGTATAACACCCAATGCTTATCAGAGCACATGCCCTCCTTAATGCCCATCATCCAGTTACCCCATCCCTCCACCCCCCTAGTTTTCTCTTTTTGAAACTTTCTTCTCTGATAGACAGCTGGTTAACATTTTCCTTAATATAGATCATGATTTGCTCATTCCTGTGTGTAACCTATCTCCCATAACCACTGCCACCCCTTTCCTCATGTGGATATCCTCACCACCCCTGGATTCTGACTCCCAAGTCAAGCTATTCCCCCATCTCCTTGCCCTTTCTCTGTACTCTCCTTATCCTTTCTGTACTCTGTGGGAACACCACTTCACTCTGTTTGGGCTTGTAACATGCCATGTAGGGCCACTCCCCTGTGGACATCCTCTTTGTTCCACTTAAGTAATAACCTTCCTGTATTAGATGCCCTCTTCATCTCACTCCAGCCCTTGTCTACCTCTGCCTTTGTATGGATCCCTGTCTTGTGCTGTTCTACCTAATGACTTTAGGACTGAATCATTTAGGAGGCAGAAAGGGAAGGAGAAGGCCTCTGCTTTGTGTATCGTTCACAAAATAAAAATGGTCACAATCGTCCCTACTCATCTTCCTCAAAAGTTATGAGAATAAATGGCTATTCTCTTACTTAAGCATTTAAACTTACTTAAGCATTTAAAGTTACTTTTTGCTCATGAGAAATAATATATCAATTAAACCAATAGTTCTAAATGTTTTTTTAAAGATTTTATTTATTTGTCAGAGAGAGCACGAGCAAGGGGAGCGGCAGGCAGAGCAGACAGAGGGAGGAGCAGGCTCCCTGCTGAGCTAGGAGCCTGATATGGGGCTCGATCCCAGGACCCTGGGATCATGACCTGAGCCAAAGGCAGACATTTAACCGACTGAGCCACTCAGACGTCCCCTAAATGTTTTCATTATAAATTTTGCTCATGAGTTAAACTGGTAGTTCTAAATGTTTTCATTTTAAACTTTTTAAATTGAGAAAATACTGTTTTTCCCATTAGAATTCGGAAAGAAAAAAAGATCCATCCCTCAGTAGTATTAAAATAAGTTTATGTGTTCCCTTCATTCTTATATCCATATGTGTATATATACTGTTTATATTCCTTTTGAGTGGTTCAGTTTAAAAGAAATTAGGATAGTGAAATACTAGATTGCTAGTAGCAGCAGCAGATTTTTTTGTTTTTTTCAATCTTTTAAAGAAATTATACTTTGGGAGGTGCCTGGGTGGTTCAGCTGGTTAAGTGCCTGCCTTTGGCTCCGGTAGAGATCCCGCAGTCCCGTGATCAAGCCCCAAGTCGAGCTCCCTGCTCAGCGGGGAGTCTGCTTCTACCTCTCCCTTTGCCCCTCCGCCCACTCATGTTCTCTCTCTCTCAAATAAATAAAATTTAAAAAAAAATTATACTTTGTGACTATATATAAATATATGTAAGATATACATAACAAAAATCTATATTTTAGCCATTTTTAAATGTATATAATTTTTTGTCTTTTAAGTAATTCCTTAATTGCAGCTATTTTATAAATATGGTTTTGAGGATAAACTTAATTTTGAAACAAGAATGTTTGAAGTCATTTTGAGATCTTAAATTCCAGTAAAATTATAAAACTTTACCCTCTTTTGTTTTTAGGACTCCCATAGTGATGATGATACAAAGGATAATAAGGCAACCAGTCCTGGTCCAACTGACTTGGAGACCCGGAGTCCTTCCCCCATTTCAATCTCCAGCAGTGAAACTAGCAGCATTATGCAGAAACTGAAAAAAATGAGAAGCCGCATGGATGAAAAGTAATTTATTTTTATAAATATTATTCTGTTCACACTGAAAATGATAGCAAAAATATTTTTAATGTACTTCATTAGATTAGATTGATACAATGTAATATTTTATGAATTCAGTAGCATTTTGGCAGAATTGTTAAATCAACCTGGAAGTCAGTTAACTATAGATCTTACTATAAAACAGATTTTCTTGTTTTTAGTACAGTCAGGTTTATTTTAAAAACCAACATAGTAATTGCACAAATACCCAGGACAATGTTTCTATCTTTCTTTCATTAAAAGCTAAAAGTAAGTGTGAAATTTATAACCTTCCCTGAAATCTGAGAATATGTCTACTAACTTGGGGAAGCAATTAATGGTATATCCTGAGATCTCATCCTATGGCTCTCTGACCACTCTCATGCGTAAGTCAAATAGAAATTTTAAGCTGTGAGAAGGTGTGGATTGCTCATTTGAAACCAGAAAAACTGAAATTCTTCTGGGATGTTGAATGATTCTGAAACATTTCTAAGTATTATTTTTTTAGAGGCTCCTTTAAAGAAAGCTTCTTCTACTTAAATGTAGCTCAGTTGTATGTCAGTGTTGACCATATAAAGTTACATTTATGTGAGAGTGTACTCTTCTGAGTATACGTTCCATTAAATATGCTTGTGAAATATCTGCTTGTGGACCCTGTCCTTTACTTTATAACCTCTACCTTCTTTAAATATGAAAGAGAGACCCATGAAAATGTTTTGTTGACTGTATTTTATTTTGTTAACAGTTTGAACCACAGTTGTATCTTGATATCCTTTGTCAGTGTACCACACATTACCAAATTTAATAATGCTCTATGTTTATGTGACATCAACCTGTGATTCAATTAGTTTCTGAACAGTCAAGCAGTTGTAAATCAAACCTTACTTACTATAGGTACAGTGTTATACACTGGCACTTCATTGCTTGTTAAATTGCATTTCCTAACTTTAAAATACCTAAATTGGTGATGAAAATAAGTTTTAAAAAATAAATACAGAATTTTAAAATAAATATAAGGGGGTAAAACCAAATATTTATAAACATGTAAATACTCCTTTTGGATCATTCCGTGGGATAAACTAAATAAGGCTTTTTCATATAGGAATTTATTGAAATGTAGACTAAAGACGCTTCTTCCTTTCCTGATAAAATTTTCCCATAGTCTGTATCGGCATACTGTTTTGCTTCATGGATGTTTGAATTCAGAATAATCTCTCTCGTGAATTTTTATAACTGACTTGACATTTTAAATATGCCTCCAAATGTCTTTGAATGGTAGATATTGGAGGAAAGACAGTGTCAGGGGTAATTTCTTCATTGATCCCTTGCCCATCTATATTAGTAAGGTCTTCATTGCTGGTCTTTATGAATAATATTCTAATAATTTTAATCACATTTGTAGAAGAAA
Source organism: Eumetopias jubatus (assembly GCF_037043125.1). Classification (NCBI taxonomy): domain Eukaryota; kingdom Metazoa; phylum Chordata; class Mammalia; order Carnivora; family Otariidae; genus Eumetopias; species Eumetopias jubatus. Next base: position 40,879,947 of record NW_028274818.1, read on the forward strand.
CTGCTAATCCTAAATCTGTTTATGAGATGAGTCAGTTTATGTGGTGCTTATTTCACATTTGGTTAAAGCTTTAAAAATTCTAAATACCAAATTGAAGATGACATTTATTGATTTTGTTCCAACTTTTATTATTTTCTCAGAATCTGAAATATTAAACACATGGAATTTTTGTATTATTGTTCTACCTTCTACCTTCCTTTGTCAACTACTACAGGAACCATTTGAGCAATTTGTCAACGAAATAGGCTTTGAAGTATTCAATGACTTGATTTGTTGTTTGAAGCAATGCAGTTGTGTTTGTGGGTAGGGATGGGATAGGGACAGCAGTGGCAAAAGAATCATTTTTAATGCTTTATGGTGGTGCTGAAATTTGAGGATAAATTGGAGTATTTTTCAAAATTAGCAATATACTATAAAGGAAAATTATTATGATATTTTTTAATGTCTAGAACAAAATAATGTGAAAACTGGTTTTTAAATACCATTCAGATCACCAAAACTTTACAATTAGATTTCCTTCAACAATATTGGAATGTCAGTAAATAAATGTCAGTAAATAGAGTGAGTTAATTTTATAGTCATTTGCTACAGTAGATACCTAATAACAAAATCACTTGAGCCTTTGCTACTAGACACTATTATTTGTTGTGTAGATTTGCAAAGGCAGTCTTCCAAGAGATTATTTTATTGATACAAAACACCTGTCAAAAAGCAGTCCTCCCTCAGTAAGTTTAGCTAACTTTTGGGAAGAACTTTTTCATTATGTCATTGCTTGTTGTTAATCCTCTGAACTCTGATTCTGTGACAAATATTTTTCTGAAACTATCACCTATTCTTGGCTACAGTGAAAGATTTCCTTCTTTAATGTTTCATTGAGACAGCGATGCCTTTGTTAAAATTTATATTTCTAATCTATGGCTTTTCCTGACCTTTTTATTGATCTGACATATATAAATAATTTACATTTCTCAGTGTAGTGAAAAGCAAAAGGAATTTAAGCTGTGAAAAAGATTAGTCATAATGAATATATGTTTGCAAAAGCCACAGACTGAATAGCCCTCAGTCTTTTTGGTACTGTTGATAAAAGAAATCTGAGTTTTGTTTATTACTGTGAGGGGCATTATTTACAATATAAGTGCATTGTCTGTAATCCTCAAACATATATTCATAAAGAAAACACCATGCGTTGACTTTTTCTGTTAATTTGCCAGTTCCCTTTCAGGAAAATTTTTTACTGAGCAAATGAAACACAAACAGGATGGGGTTATCTTCATCTTCAAGTGTTAAAATAGGACACAGTGTATTTTCTCTTTCATTTAATAGCAGCTGTTCTTCCATATTATTTATTAAATATATACTTATTCTTAGCAATTATTTGTTGGGAAATGTGTGAATGTGCTAGGTTCTGAGAGATATGAAGATGAATCAAACATAAACCTTGCCCTCAAAAAGCATATGGTCTAGGTGGAAAAAAGAACAAATATCAATCCTGTAGAGAAGTGTATATAAATTAATCACTAAGGAAGTTCAGAAGACAAAGAAATTTTTACTGAAAAGAATATATCAAGTCAGTTTTCAATGGATGAGTGATCTGAGATAAATATACTTTTGAATTAGTAAGTACTTTATAACATAAGAAGCAAAAAAAAAAAAAAATCCCACAAACACAAGTTATATTTTGGTTTGATCATCGCAGCCCAAGCTAGCATGGAAAAATGAAGACAACAAAACTTCTCAGACATTCATTTTAAATATTTAAATACTTTATTTACTTAAAATTTAAATATTTAAAAATATCCCCAGTTAGCTTAGAACCACTAAAGGAACAAATTAACTTATTTGGTTTTAAATAATCATAAAGTTAAACAGATATTGTATGACACAGCTCTGATAACAATATTTGTGGTATTGTCTGGTCAGTATTAAAATCTTCATTAATCTGCTGAGTTTAAGAAGTTAAGGATTTGCAGGGGAAGAGTTTTGATATTCCATTAAAGAAGAATTCTAAAAAATATACTAAATACTGTTGCCTTAATATAGAATTTGCCAGTATTTTTTTTTTTTTTAAGTCGGCTTCATGCCCAGCATGGAGCCCAAAGTGGGGCTTGAACTGGTGACTTTGAGCTCAAGACCTGAACTGAGATCAAGAGTTGGATGCTTAACGACTGAGACACCCAGGCAACCCTGCCTTAAATAGAAATAAAATTTCTTACAAAGTTCTAGTCTAAGTGTTGTAGCTGGATAAATCCTGATAACCTGATAATGGTTTTTATTTTCTTTACTTCCTAGGTTAGGAATAACGTACCTGCATTTTGTTTAATTATATGCAAATTATTAGACAGTTTTAAGTAATAGAATAAATTTTGCTTAGGAAGAAAGACAAGACTGCATTTTCTTTTTTTCTTTTTTCTTTTTTTTTCCTGAATATATTTTGCTTTTTTTCTTTAAATTTTTTTATTATGTTAATCACCATACATTACATCATTAGTTTTTGATGTAGTGTTCCATGATTCATTGTTTGTGCATAACACCCAGTGCTCCACGCAGAACATGCCCTCTTTAATACCCATCACCAGGCTAACCCATCCCCCCACCACCTCCCCTCTTTTTTTCTTTTTTTTTTTAAGATTTATTTATTTTTAAGAGGGGGAGAGAGAGAGAGAGAGAGAGTGCATGTGCAGGCGTGTGAGTAGGGGGAGGGGCAGAGGGAGAGAATCTCAAGCAGACTCCCTCCTGAGTATGGAGCCCAAAGTGGAGCTCGATCTCATGTCCCTGAGATAAACACTATGTTTCATTTTTATTTATCACAATATATATTTAATTTTTGGTCCAGAAAGAATTTTAAAATGATTTAAAGTATTAGGTTTTTACTTGTTTTGTTTATATCTTTCAAAGTCAAATTATTTTATAACTCAAAATTTCATTTAAAATTTACATCATAATTTTGCTCTTTCAAATGATAGCATGGTTTTATAATATGTTGGAACACAATTTACAATATACTAGCTCAATGGAAAAAAATGTTCTCATTTATGTCACGTGGTCCAGCAGTGTATTGAGGTATTTAAAAAAGTGTGAGGAGGTACTTGAATGGAGAAAGAAAGCATTATAAACTGCTGGAACTCAAAGGGCTCTTTGAGAAGTCATCTAGTGTAGTCCTTTGGTTTCACAGGAAGAAATTGAGGCCATGGAGATAAGTAACTCCTCCCAGGTCACACACAGAACTAGAACTAGGACCCTGCTCTCTGGACCTCAGCCAGCCAAAGTTAAAGTTAAGTTAGCATATCTGCTTTCAACCTCATAGCTTTTTTCTTCTTTTCTCTTCTTAATTAACATATAATGTATTATTTGTTTCAGGGGTACAGATCTGTTACAACCTCATAAGTTTTTTTTTTTTTAAATCTAAACTACAGTGATGACTTAAAGTTATCTCAATAGAAATTGACCCTTGTAAATGGAATCTGTTTAAATTGGCAAAGTGTTCAGTGGCTGATGACTGGGCTTGAATAGCTGTACAGTTCAAGTTTAGAGTGTGAAAGTATGACTTTAAAAGAGAACCAGGGGTGCCTGGGTGGCTCAGTCAGTTAAGTGTCTGAGTCTTGGTTTTGGCTCATGTCATGATCTCAGGGTAGTGAGATTGAGCCTTGCATTGGACTCTGCCCTCAGCGTGGAGTCTGCTTGTCCCTCTCCCTCTGCTCCTTCCTGTGCATGCATGCTCTCACTCTCTTTCTCTCTCATAAATAAATTTTTTAAAAAGAGAACTAATTACTAATGAATTTCTTAAGATTAAACATTATAAGAACACAGTGGTTTACATTATGATTAAATCTATTGTGTCTAATCCTATCCAGTCCAGTGTTCTGTTACCATCAGAAGCCTTGCTGGGGGATGCCTTGACACCAACCATTAAGCGTGTTAGCAGTGTTTTCTGTTAGTAGGCATTTATGTCTCCATCATTCACAAATTTTATTTATTTGTGCAGCATCTTGAAGGATTGTTAACTCTAGTGTGAAGTACTGCTTCTTTTATTTCAACTTTATTTTATTTAGCTTTTAAAGGACACTATTTCTAGAATATACATATATTAAATAAGGAATGTATGTTTCTGGGAAGAAGTTTTAACTTTAAACTGTTCTCACACTATTTCTTAAACTATTTTCTTTCCTTTTTCTGTTAGCTATTTCTTTTGTTGTCCATTTCTAACTTAGAGTTTTTGAATATGCTTAATCCTTATAAATGAAAAATAAATGTTCAGTACTTGTGCTGGTAGAGAAAATTATTAGTCTCTATATTGGGCTGGACAAATTTAAATTGTAATTTTTTTTACAGTTTATTTTACATGTTCCAATACTGTTCTACTTTTTGTACTAGGTCATGCATGCATTTAGCAGTTACATACTTAAGAGGGTGGGTGATATTTGAATATTATGAATAGATTTTTTGGACCTTTTGCCGAGTACATTTGTTTTTGTGTAATATTTTGATAATTAGCACTAAAATAAGTTTGTTATACATTCATAAAGAATGGCAAGGAAGATTGCAGTGTCTTACTAAAATTCAGCAAAATTGTTTTTCCTTGAACGTCGGTGCAGAAAATCAAGGCAATCCAGATATGAATGTGTATGTATGTGTGTATGTGTATATATATAAGTAAATGAAAGGGAGGTGAAATACTAAGTTATATGTGGGGAAACAGACATTGAAATAGTCTATGTATCTAAAGATACATGTATAGGCAAGATTGTACATACTTTTAAAAATCCAAATGAATAGCTGGATTTATACCTAGATTTTCTCACTTCTGTGACATACTGATATTATTCCTTGCCCTTCCAAGGCAAAAAATGCTGCCTTGATCTACGGGTTATTGTTGTGTGCATGTGAACAGGAGCATGCTCTGTCAAAGAGAACTAACCTTTCAGACTATTACTAGACTTACTTAGCCTCTCAAATATATATATTTATATTTACATATATAAATAAGTGATCTATTTACTGTTTAGAAAGAAGAGAATTTTCTACTTTTATAACTTTAACATATGAAATTTTCTTCTTTTAACCTTATGATTGAGCTGTCCATAGCATGATTTTTATTTTTTAGCCAGGAGTATTTATTGCAACTAGCTTAGTTTATTCTTAATTATGCATTCTAATATTTTATAGAATGGATATTATATTTCAATCTTAACTAAAGTGGGCCTTTGTTAAATATAAAGCAAAATATCTTCAGTAGGTCCTGTGAGCAGTAAATTTTATGCTGTAGAGGTGAACAAGGTATTTTTAACTCTAAATTTATTTTCTAAATTATTATTTTCAAGCTAGATCACGATGATAAAGGTTAAGTGAGGCAAACATAGTGCTTTTATTTAATTTCAAGCTTAAAATATATGACAAGGTACAGATGTAAAAGTCATTTGCTTAGGATTATATATGTGTGTAGAATTGCTGATGTACTAGGTTCACAGCCATAATTGTTGTACTCTCTGTTAAAGCTTATGGGAGGGGCGCCTGGGTGGCTCAATCGTTAGGCATCTGCCTTCGGCTCAGGTCATGATCCTGGGGTCCTGGGATCGAGCCCTGCATCGGGCTCCCTGCTCCCTGGGAAGCCTGCTTCTCCCTCTCCCACTCCCCCTGCTTGTGTTCCCTTTCTCGCTGTGTCTCTGTGTGTCAAATAAATAAATAAATAATCTTAAAAAAAAAAAGCTTATGGGAAAACTTATTTAGCTCCATACTGTACTTCTCATAACTTTACTCACATAAATTTACCTGAAACTATAGATGATGGTTAAGCAACATCTGAGAAGAAAGGCATGTTTATTCCGAAATCATTGGTAAGATCTGTAATAGTACATGTTTTATATGTCACACAGAGTATAACACTTTCTTTAATTGAGTAGCTTATAATGTTATTCAGGAAGCATATTAAAAGTTCTCCACTCAGCTCTTTTGCTTTCCCTTTCTCATTCTTCCTCTTGATCTCTTGGTTTTAAAATCTTCCTCCTTATTTTATAGACACTGCTCTCCTGTTCACTACTTCTTCTCTGTCTTTACGTCTCACCACTGGGCCTCTCTCAGTGTCTGTTTTCCCAACCTTCATCCCAAATTCCAGCTGTATATCTACAACCAGTTGGTCAGGTAACTTTGCACCTTTTTCAGTGCACTCTTTGATAGAGCATGCTCTGTTCTTTTTGTTTGTTTTGTTTGCTTTTCTTCTTTTTTTTTTTTCTTAACAGCCTGGGGGCCTCTTGTCAAATGTCCCATAAATTATTTTTGTTTCCACATTAATTTGATATGCTGATTGTTCAAGAAGTGGAATGACAGTTTTTGTGCTTTTTATTAAGTGTTTGTTGGATGTGTGAATGCATTTTTGTTGATTAGCCATCAGTACAGATCTAACACCAATAATATGAGCAGCCCACCTTTTATTTAGCTTTGGCATCTACATATGAGGAGAGTTTAGTAATAGCTTTTTAAGATAACTTTTTCCTAAATCAGTAATTTCTCTTAACCCTTTGAGCTAAGATATATTGGGCTATTTAATTTCAGAAATTGGATTAAATTGAGAAATTTGAGGTATTTGTTGTATCCTTTTACATAAGTAAATAATTAGTTATGTTTATATGCAAAAGGCATCTGACTGTGGTGCTCAGTGTTCTCTCCATAATTATCACCTCCCATTGCATCTCTTAGGCAGTGGGAACCAAAGAGTGGTGTAGTGATACCTGAAATAAAAACAGACTGAATTTGAAAGTAAAAGTCAAAAAGGAACATGAACATATCTTTTTTGTTTGCTTGCTTGTTTGGGGGCTTTGAGATTTGTTTTTTGTTGTTGTTTTGGTCTTTGTTGTTTTGGGTTTGGGTTTGTGTGTTTCTAGTCTGAACCTTCAGAATAAATTCCTTATATCTTCTGTTACAAAAGAGAATCACCTATGAGAAGTGACTATGTAAGTTAAGTATTATCAGCCATGGGTGTCCAGATATTCTGAAATTTTCTTTTCTGAATTTGTCTTTACAAACAATCACAAGTAAAACATAAATTCTTTCATTTTCTAAATATGTTGACTCATCAAAGCTTCTGTTATTTCAAAGTTTTTTCAAAGGAGTAGTATGAATGTCCTGTTTTTACACAGCTTATTGATAAGGCAATGAGTGGTAGAGCTCTCAGAGTGATTTCTGCCCCTAGATTTGTTCTTTGACTGTTCTTCATGGTGTGACCATAGGTTTCTTACAAAGCGAGAGCAAAAACTAATGCAACGGCGACAACATGCAGAGGAGCTGCTCGAGTGGAAGCGACGTTTGGATGCTGAGGAAGCCGAAATTCGTCAAATGGAAAAACAAGCTTTGGCTGCCTGGGACAAAGAATTAATAAAACCTAAAACTCCGAAGAAAGAACTTGAGGATGAGAGAACAGAACAGAAAGGTAATAAATGCTAAAACTCTGTTCAGACTACAAACCAAAGCCTGAGATAACTGGAAGATTTACTTCATTATATTTTAAGTGTGAAGAAGGCGATACAATTGCAAATGCCACCAGCATTGGAAATATGAGAATATTGTGAATAACTTTCTGCTAATATACTTGAAAACTTAGAAGAAATAGGTAAATTCCATGAAATGAAAATGGGTTATTCCATGACCAAGTAGGATTTAACACATTCTAAAAAATCGATTGTGTGGCATATTACTTAAACAGACTAAAGGAGAAAAATTGCGTGACATCTCGATGGATTTAGAAAAGGTACTTGATAAAATCCAGAAAGCATTTGTAATAAAACAAATTTCAGATAAAGTAGCAATAGAAGGGAGCTTTGTTTACCTGATCTAGATATCTATTAACAGAAATGAAAAACCAAACCTACAATAAGGTACCATACTTAGTGATAAAACATAGAAAACTTTCCCTTTGAATTTGGAAATAAGACAAATGCTTTTATTTTCACCTACGGAGGGAAAGGAAGAAGCAAAACTCATTATTACAGATTTTAAAGCTGTGCACATAGAAAATCCCACATTTACATGTCAGTTATTAGAATTAACAAGTGAGTTTCATAGTTGCTGGATATAAAATTCATAAACAAAATTCAATTACATGTCTATAGAGCAGCAGAAATTGGTTAGAAAATCTAATTTTTAAAAGAGATACTATTTATCATAGAAATAAAAAATATGAAGTACTAGGAATAAATTTAAAAATATGCAAGATCTTTATGGAGAAAAGTGTAGAATTGTATTAGGAAACATTAGAGAAGACCAAAATATATAGAAAGCTTTTCCATACTCACAGATTCAGTGTCATAAAGATGTTAATTCTGCTTGAATTTATTTATAGATTCAAGACAATTTATATCAGAAACCCAGCAAGATTTCTTCATAAGTTTGACAAGCTCATTTTAAAATTTATATGAAAGAACAAAGGACCAAAAAGCAAAGACGCTGCTAAAGAAGAACCACAAAATGGAGAACTTACTTTAGTAGATATCAAAACTTGTAAAAGTGTATAATTAAAATGGGATTATTTGCACAGAGATAGACAAATAGACTATGAAACAGCACAGAAAAAGACCCTTGCATGTATGAGAAAGTTGACTTCTGACACAGGTAACTTTACAGAGCAGTGACGAAAGGAGAGACTCTCCAATAAATTTTGGGGGCAGGGAAAAATGAATTGGATTCCTACATTGACAATCTAAAAAGACTCAGCTAAATGGTTAAAAAAAAAAAAGGCTTAAATCTAAAAATTAGAATTATAGAACTTTTAGAGGACCATGTAAGAGAATATCTATATGACATCAAGGGGAGGGAAAGATTTCTTTAAGATGTTATACAAAGCAAAACCATAAAGGGAAAGATATATAAATTTGACTCAATAAATTAAGAATTTCTGTTCATTAATACACCATAAAAAAAGTAAAACAACAAAATAAAAGAGGATATTTGCAACACATATGACTGTCAAAGGAATAGTATAAGAATATGCAAGCAACTCAGGCGCCTGGGTGGCTCAGTTGGTTGAGTGACTGCCTTCAGCTCAGGTCATGATCCTGGAGTCCCGGGATCGAGTCCCACATCGGGCTCCCTGCTCAGCGGGGAATCTGCTTCTCCCTCTGGCCCTCTTCCCTCTCATGCTCTCTGTCTCTCATTCTCTCTCTCTCAAATAAATAAATAAAATCTTTAAAAAAAAAAAAAAGAATATGCAAGCAACTCCTATGAATCAAAAATAAAATGACAAACACATTTTAAAAAATGGGCAAAAGAGCAGATAATTCATAAATGAAGAACTACAAATTATCAACAAACATCTGAAAAGATGATCAACTTTGTTAGTAATCAGGGCATTAAAACCATAAAGAAATATTGTTTCATACCTGTATTCATTTCCTAGGGCTGCTGTTACAAATTTCTACAAATTTGGTAGCTTAAAAAAATGTTTTATTCTCTCATTTCTGGAGGGCAGAAATACAAAAGCAAGGTGTTGGCAGTACTGTGCTCCCTCTGAAGATTCCAGGAAACAATTCTTCCTTCTTCGAGCTTGTGGTGGCTGTAATATAGGTGTTCCTATGTCTGCCTAACTCCAGTCTCGCACTGTCTCTCCTCCATGTCTGCTCCTCTTTTTTTGTCTCATAAGGAAACTTGTCAGTGGATTTAGGGCCTACCCAGATAATCCAGGATGATCTTGTCATGAGATCCTTCCATTGTTTTATTTATTTTTTTATCATGTTAATCACCATATGTTACATCATTAGTTTTTGATGTAGTGTTCCATGATTCATTGTTTGCGTGTAACACCCAGTGCTCCATGCAGTACGTGCCCTCTTTAATACCCATCACCAGGCTAACCCATCCCCCCACCCTCTCCCTCTAGAACCTTCAGTTTGTTTCTCAGAGTCCATAGTCTCTCATGGTTCATCTCCCCCTCCAATTCCCCCCCCTTCATTTTTCCCTTCCTACTATCTTCTTTTTTTTTTTTAACATATAATGTATTATTTGTTTCAGAGGTATAGGTCTGTGATTCATTTTATTTTTTTTTAAGATTTTATTATTTATTAGAGAGAGAGAAACAGCATGAGAGGGGAGAGGGTCAGAGGGAGAAGCAGGCTCCCCACTGAGCCAGGATCCCGATGTGGGACTCGATCCCAGGATTCTGGGATCATGACCTGAGCAAAGGCAGTCACTTAACCAACTGAGCCACCTAGGCACACCCTTCCATTGTTTTAAAAAGATTTTATTTATTTCAGAGAGAGAGAATACGTATGCATACAAGCTTGTGAACAGGAGGTGGTGGGGGTGGGGTGTGGGGGTTCCAGAGGGAGAATCCCAAGCCGACTCTGAGCTAAGCACAGAGCCCAGTGCGGGGGTCAATCCCACAACCCTGAGATCATGACCTGAGCCGAAATCAAGAGTCAGACACCTAACCAACTGAGCCACCCAGGCACCCCCCATCATGAGATCCTTAATTACATCTGCAAGGACATTTTTTCAAAATAAGATTACATTCATAGGTTCTGGGGGTTAAGACACGGACATATCTTTTTTAGGGCCATCATTCAGCCCTTTCACAATATCCATCAAACCTGTTGGTATGTAGGTAGAACAAGGAACTGCTGGTATATTAATTGTTAAACCTAGTTTGAAAACAGGTTGAAAAAAGAGGCATTAAAAATAATCAAGGGCCGCCTGGGTGGCTTAGTCGGTTGAGCCTCCAACTCTTGATTTTGATTTTGGCTCAGGTCATGATCTCAGGGTTGTAAGATCAAGCCATACATCGGGCGAGCCTGCTTAAGATTCTCTCTCTGCCCCTACCCCCTCTTGTGCTTATGCTTGCTCGCTCTCAAGACAAATAAATAAAAATTAAAAAAACAATTGATAAAAGAATAAAAGTGAGGTACACATATCCTGCAATTTAGTGGTTCCAATCCCAGGTATGAATCCTAGAGCAGTGGTTCTTAAAGTATGGCCCATGAAACCCTGGGGGAGTCTCTGAGATCCTTTCAGGGGGTCTGGGAGGTCAAAATTGTTTTTATAATAATACTAACATGTTGTTTGCCTTTTTCACTGTGTTGACATTACACTGATGTAGCAAATATAATGGTGGGTAAACTTGCTGAAGCCTTAGCTTGAATCTAGGCAGTGGTGCCAAACTGTTAGGAGTCATTGTGTTCCTCACCACTTTGCACTAATGCTAACATGCCAGTTTTATGTAAGAATGTCCTTAAATAAGCACTTACAAATACGAATTTTGTTGAATCTCAACCTTTGAGTGTATATCTTTAAATATTTTGTGTGACAAAATAGGAAATACGCATAAAGCATTTGCATGTGCCTAAGGACAGTGGTTGCCTTGAAGAAAAGCACTTAATGCAGTGATTTAAATTGTAAGCTGAATTAGCCATTTTTTTATGGAGTACCATTTTTACTTAAATGACTAAAAACCATGATTACTTAAATATTGGCAAGCAGTTTTTCAGAAATAAATGAAGCAACTCTGACTCTTGAAGGAGAACAAGTGACATTATTGTGAGTGATAAAATTTAAGGTTTCAAGTGAAAGTTTAGGATTAGAAATGCTATTTTTCCCCATTGTGAGCTGGACCGCTTTCCAGTACTTAAAAGACTTTCCTGATATGATAGGTGATGATATTAATCAGAGTCATCTTTTTTTTGGGCAGGAGGGGGCAGGGAGAAAATCACTATTCTAATTAATTCACAAATGAGAACATTGCAAAAGGTGATTTAAGGAGGCACACAAACATCTGCCCAGCCCCAAATTCAGACCATCTCAATGAACTTCTATATAGTAAGAACACCCTTTTTCATTCTGGTTCTGAAGAAAGCTGTATTTAATGATGAAGCAGAGGTTTAACAGGTGGTTTCATACTTTATATATTCACTGTTAAATATATTTTTATGCTAAATTAACCTGGTCATGAGAGATGATTTTCCATATCTTCAGTTTGAACTTCTTGATTAGGCTAATCCTTTTGCCCATCTGCACTGTTTCAGCACCTCGCTGAAACCTTCACAAAGCTTCAGGTCACCCTGGTTCTGGGCACACTCCAGAAACTGTTTCATCTCCTAGTGGCATGGTCCAGACTGCTGCTGCTGCTGCAGGTATGCTGGCTGGGTTCCCTGAGGCTCCTGGTAAGTGGTCAGGCCTTGAAGGCTCAGCATTACTTCCTCCACTGAAGCCCCCAGTGATGGCATGGCCCATCCAGTGCCCAACAGCAGAGCCCACAGCCACGCCAGCTGCAGCGGTTGCCATCTGGGCCATGAGACCTGGCTGCTGGGGCACAGCAGCAGGTGAGCTGACAGCAGCTGCTGGAGCCGCTGCTGGCACTGCTCTAGGCGCAGCTCTCATCTGAGGTGCCCAGCTGGCCGGAGGTGCGGCTCTGGCTTCCACACGCCATGGTTACTCGCAGAGCAGCTCGGCATCTAGAAGTCCGAGATTCGGCCCAGAATCCTCTTTTCATATTGTATGATGAAATATGTCAACATTGGGAAGATCTTCATAACTCAGTGAACCAGTGTCTTCCAAATGACCGGTGATGATTTAGAAAATCATGCATGAGTAAAAAAATCCATTGACCAAAGGATTGTAATGTAACAGATTGCAGAGTTGACCAAAGGATTGTAATGTAACAGATCACAAAAAGTTTATTGATATGACTTCAAATTCCACATTACAGCTAACATGTAAGAAACTACCGATTGTCAAGTTTTGGTGTAACATCAAAAAAGAATATCCACAATTATCTGTAAAGACTATTGGAATACTCTTCCCTTTCTAATTACATATATGCTTTGTGAGGCCAGATTTTCAGCATATGCTTTGACCAAAACAACATATAGCCACAGATTGCAGACAGAAGCAGATAGGAGAATCCAGCTGTCTTCTGTTAAGCCAGACATTAAAGATATTTTTTAAAATGTAAAACAATTCCTCTCCTTTCAAACTAAGCCCTTCTCTCAGTTTGCATCAGCCAAAATTCTTAGGCTAACAGACTTTATAGTGATGTGATTCATTAAGTGATGGGATTAAAAATTATATCTAAATGCAACAAGTGAAATTATGCAAAAGCAAATGTAAAGTGTAACAGTTGAACATTTCTTTTGACCAAGATTGTGGACTTTTTCTTGTTTTCACTCTCTCTATAGAAATAGCAAGTGAAGCAGAATCTCCACTACCTTCCTACTCTCACCTACACAGTGAAAGCTCTATTCCAGAAGAATTGGGCAGCCCTGCTGTTGGATATATACCATCTGAGTCTGTAGCTCAGGAGCAGCCAGGGAGTCCAGATCATAGTGTACTTACTGAAGAAATGGTTTTTTCACAAGAACTGGAATCTTCTACCTCTCCTAGTAAACATGTAAGTTAATATCTATTTATCCCTTAAAACTTCTTTGGACAAAAGCCTGTCTAAAAGGTATATTATTAACAGTCGTTTTCTTTTTTTTAGCAGTTATATTCTTGCAGTTCATGACAGTGTTGACTATCGCCCATACCTGTAACATACAGTATATGACATTTGAACAGGAGTAAAGATTTTCATTGAATTCTAAAGATTTATGAGTATATGAATTTTAGCTTTAGTGGCAGTTATAACATTATATATTATTAAGTCTATTAATATTGAGGGAATAGGAACTTCTAAAATCTTTTAAGATTTTTACTTATTTATTTGACAGAGAGTGAGAGAGAGAGAGAGCACAAGTAGGGGGTGGGGAGCAGCAGAGGGAGAGGGAGAAGCAGACTCCCCGCTGAGCAGGGAGCCCGACATGGGGCTCCATCCCAGGACCCTGGAATCACAACCTGAGCCGAAGCGTGAGCCGAAGGCAGACGCTTAACCAACTGAGCGACCCAAGTGCCCCAGGAACTTCTAAAATCTTTAAAAGATAATTTAAGGTTGGGGCACCTGGCTTGCTCAGCAGTAGAACACATGACTCTTTTTTTTTTTAAGATTTTATTTATTTGAGAGAGAATGAGATAGAGCATGAGAGTGGGGAGGGTCTGAGGGAGAAGCAGACTCACTGCTGAGCAGGGAGCCCGATGCGGGACTCGATCCCGGGACTCCAGGATCATGACCTGAGCCAAAGGCAGTCGCTTAACCAACTGAGCCACCCAGGCGCCCTAGAACACGTAACTCTTGATCTCAGGGTCATGAGTTCGAGCCCCATGTAGGGTGTAGAGATTACTTAAATAAATAAAACTTTTAAAAAACGATAATTGAAGTTTAATTTAAAGATAATATGTAGGAACAATATAAGTTCTTATTAAAATCTGTATTCTGTCATGTAATAGAAACAAGATCTTAAACTGTAATACCATTGTGCCTATCTATAATTTAGTTAATAACTGCCCTTATAAATCAGAATAAAAGTAGTGGTTTCATCTCTTTAAAGCAGATCTGAAATGGTTATTGACTCTAAATTAGAATAATGGTCACTATTAGAATAAGGTTTTCCACATTGCCCTTAATTCTATACTTTATTAAAAAAAAAACCTATCTGATAAAAACTTAAGCTAGAAACTTAACTGTTTTTCTTTTGAAATTTGATTTTATAAAGTATATAAAGGAGTTAGCATAATATTAAATATTATGTGAACAGAAACTTTGTTAAAGTCTCTGTCTAAAAAAAGGAATATCCTTAAATTCAGAATGGAATATCCTTTGGTAGAGTCTTTATTTTATTGTGGATATGAAGAATGAATTGCATTTCCCCTATTGAAAAATCAGTCAGATTCATGTGTGTTATGGCACCTGAAAGATTTGCGGGGAAGACATTTTTTAAACAATGATCTAATGAAGAATCTATTCTGGGCTGTGTTGCAAAATATTCCAATGCCTTGGGCGCATACCTGAAAACAGAGGTTTTAGATTATAAAAGGCTTCTAATTAAATTATCATGTTAGCAAACTCTTAGTTATTATGTGAAAATAGGGTTGTATACATAATTGTAGCATGGAATTTACAACCAAACTATGTTTTTTGACACAATCTTATTATTACTTCCTGTGAATTGATTAGATCATACCTAGCATTGTTATTGAGATTCAGAATAGCCATCACCTGATCAAACTCTAAAAATTAGTTTTCTTCCTCACAAGAAAATATGTCAAAGAAATAAAACTAGATGTCTTAAAGTGGCTTTTATAATAAAAACTAATATTTATTGAGTGCTTACTTACCACGTGTCAGGTAATAATGCTAAATGCCTTATGTGGATTATCCTCACAACAATTCTGTAGATACTGTGTTAAGCCCCATTCTGAAGCTCTGCAGGCTAGGAAACTTGCCCAAATTCACAGATATAAGAAGTGATGATAGGGGCGCCTGGGTGGCTCAGATGGTTAAGCATCTGCTTTCAGCTCAGGTCATGATCCCAGGGTCCTGGGATCGAGTCCCGCATCAGGCTCCCTGCTCCTTGGGAGCCTGCTTCTCCCTCTGCCTCTCTCTCTCTCTCTCTCTCTCTCTCTCTCTCTGCCTCTCATGAATAAATAAATAAAATCTTTAAAAAAAAAAGTGATGATAGCTAGATATCAAAGTAGGCATTCTCACTTCCACCTGATGTCAGGGTAGAAATTACATCCTTTGTAATACTGTCTTGTGGACAGTCTTCTTATGCTCTCTTTTCTTCCCTCTCTTTTTTCCTTCTTTCCACAAAACTAGTACATTTTTAGTACTTTTAAAGTTTTTTTTCAGTTTTATTGAGATATAATTGATACACAGCACTGTAGAAGTTTAAGGTGTACAGCATAATGGCTTGACATGTATATATTGTGAAATACTTATTACAGTAAGTTTAGTTGAAATCCCTCACTTCATAAAGTAACCAAGAAGTCTTTTTCTTTATAATGAGAATGTTTATGCTCCTCTCTTAGCAATTTTCACATGTACCATACAGCAATGTTAACTATAGTCATCACATTGTACATTACATCCCTAGGACTTATCTATCTTATAACTGGAAGTTTGTACCTTTGCCCACCTTCACCCAATTCCCCCCACCTCTGGTAACCACAAATCTGATCTCTTCTTCTGTGAGTTTGGTTGTTTTTTTTTTTTATTAGATTCTACATATAAGTAAGATCATACAGTATTTGTCTTTCTCTGTCTGACTTATTTCTCCTAGTACAGTGCCCTCAAGGTCTATCCATGTTGCAAATGGCAGGATTTCCTTCCTTCTTTATGGTTGAATAGTACTCCCACGTGTGTGTGTGCACACGCATGCACATGGGTACATACACCACATTTTCTTTATCCATTTATCTTTCAATGGAGAACTACCATATGATCCAGCAACTCCACTTCTGGGTGTATATCTGAAAGAAATTAAATTACTATGTTGAAAAGATACCAGCACCACGTTCAGAATTTTTTTAATTAAAAAAAATAAGAGGGTAAATATCACTTAAACAGTAGCCACTCCTACTTTATTATAAACATTTTTAAAAAGCATGCTTCTTTATAAGTTTTTTTCTGTAACTTTAAAAAAAACTTGAGGTCTTACCCTTTGTATAATTTATACTGTTTTTACTTTTCATGTCACAGAGTTACTTAAAACTCTTCATAAATATTATCTTTAACCGCTTGGTATCTCAAATGTTAAATAGATTTTACAAATGTATCACAAAACAGTTCCCACTTGGTTTTCTGTTTGAACAGTCACCTCCCAAAAGCTGCACATCCGTGTCAAAGCAGGAGTCTAGCAAAGGAAGTCATGGGACTGGAGGACAGTATCGTCTGCCTGTCAAATCCCATCAACACTGTTACAGTTGGTCTGATGAGTCATTATCTATGACACAGTCAGGTAAGACTAATAACAAGGAGTTAGTTTTCTTTGTATTATATTTGAATTCCTCTTTAATAAGCTTTGTCTATCCACCTGTTAGTATAATGTTATCCTTTGTTGCATTTGTAAAGGCTTTTTGCTTGTCAAGATTAAATCACATTTCATTGCTTTTCATTGGGAATAATTATTTCCCTTATTATACAAAATATGACAAACGGTTATATTCTTGGGTTGCTAATGGGCAGGGCAGTCTTTTATTTATCAGACATTTGTTGAATTTTTTTTCTATGTGCCAGATACTGCTTATGTGTTCCCATAGCGCTCTGTGCTTCAACTTGTTATACCAGACAGCATATAAATTGTAACCAGACTTTACCCAGTGGGTCTCCCTTACTAGCATGTAGACTCCTGGAAAGGAGTGTCTGTACCTTGTTAACAGTTGTGGCACCAGAACCTAGCAAGTACTTTGCATTGCAAATGGCAGGTACTTATTAAATGTTTCTTGAATGAATTAATGATGACCATGAGGAGAGATAGGAAGAGGTAGTGCAAGATAGTGTAAGTTTCAAAGGAGGAAAGGTAGAGAATAGACTGCAAATGGCAGTGGGGGACATTTTCCTGTAATCTCTATGCTACTATAAAACTCTGTGCTATTAAACTGTGAAAGAATGAATAGCCTCTATTCTATAAGACTTCAATCTACAAGATTTGATCTAGGGAAACATACATGTATAGGGAGTGCTCAGTTTATGTAGGGTTCCACGGGTAATTAGTACTGTATTGAGTGTATGCCTTTTGAGCTCATTTTTAGTTTGCATTTGAGAGTAGAAATTTAATAGAAAAAATGAAAATATTATTCATATTTTGGTCTTTGATCCTTTTCTGTACCCCCTGTTTTCGGTGTTTCAAACGATAGTAAATCATGGGATTTTCCCACACCCATATTTATTCTATTTTATTTTATTTTTTATTAACATATAATTTGTATTTTTGTTTCAGGGGTAAAGGTCTATGATTCATCAGTCTTACACAATTCACAGCGCTCACCATAGCACATGTCCATCACCCAGCCACCCCATCCCTCCCACCCCCCTCCACTCCAGCAACCCTCAGTTTGTTTCCTGAGATTAAGAGTCTCTTATTATTTGTCTCACCCATATTTATAAATCACTCTTTTTCTTTGAATAACTGTATAATATTTCAAAGAGTAGATAATACCATAACTTATTTAACCACTTCCCTAGTGATGATTATTTAGATTTTCTCAAAATAGCCAATAATGCTCTAGTGAACATCTTCATGTATATATTCTTGACGAATATTTCAGTAAGAATAAATTCTTAGAAATGGAATTACTAGGTCAACCCAGTTGAAGAATGTTGTCTACCATATTTATTTGTTGAAAATTATTATTATTTTATATATTTGCTTTCACGTACTCTGGTGAAAAGTTACAGCCAGTGGAGTAACATGTCAATAGACACAAACTTGATACTTGGAAACATGAATTCTTATCTTGTCTTTCTTACTTACTAGTGACTTTCTCCAAGTTTCTTTTCCATATTGGATAATCTTTTCCATCTGTTTCATGGAATAATATCGTAACCATCCTTGCCTGAGTTACAGACCAAGGATTAATGATAATGTTAATAAGATACTGTTTTATTGATAAAACATAATTCAAGTAAGAATAGTTTTAGAGAAATAGCTCTGAGATTTTTAAACTGTAGATGTCATCTACCTATTAATGATGACATCATATATGCAGTGTTTGTGGTCAGTTTTAATGTAGTGGAGTTGTATAATGCCTTTCTCACTTAAGTGATGGAGAGTTTGTTACCAGCCAAATTAATATAGGCCACATGTGTCAAATAATCAGAAACTTAATTTTTTGATTAGAGTATTCTGTCCATCTTGATGTGTTCAAAAAAACGAAGTATCGTTTACCTGTCCCCCCTTTCTCCCCCACTACCCAAAAAAATCCCTGTAGGAGAGAATTCCATAAAGACAATAAATTCATCTAGAGATTCTCTTAGATGTTACTAATGATAAGTACTATGCACTAATACTGTAATTGATCACATATATATATATAAAGTTCCATTCACGCTCATAGACTTTAATTTCTACCCTTCATTTGTGTACTTTTGGTTTCTTTAGTACTCAAAAGTAGAAACATTTTCCATCGTCTTTCATCTAAAAACTCCCAAGTTTTTCATTATCCACTGTCAAATCTTCACAACCGTAGATGATAAATATTTTTATTAGAATAATCACTGCTGGTATATGCAATTTTCAAAATATATTAATTTAAAATAATCATTTTGGGAGGGGGGCAAAGTTGAAACTAAGTCTGCAGGACTATAATCGTCCTGTATATAATTTTATCAAAGTAATGGCTCAGGTTTTGGAAGCACATAAAAGCTTATCAAGCTAAAGAAGCACAGTTTTAGAAGATGCAAAGGTATGGGATTATACTTCAAAGGTCAGCCTGCATGCGGTCCTACTCACAATCATTATACTAGAATCATCGAGTCTCTACAAAGCCTGCCACTAAGTGTTCAGAACCTTTTAACCCTGAAATCAATTGATTATTTTTTCAGGAATTAAAAAAATAATAATAAGGGAGATAGTTGCTCTCTCCCCCCACCACCATTTTTAGTTTTAGACCAAAAAATATATTACCTAAAATATAGCCACATAAAATGTTGGTCTTTTGTGATTATGAATCCTACCACCATTTACTGAGCTTTTATGGTAGTTGAGGTGCTCTGCTGTGTGCTTTATTCACCTTATTTAATCTTCCCATCAATTCTAGAAATCAGTAGGAGTCAGACACCTTACTGACTACCAGTAGTAGATCCAGAGTTGAAAATGGCCTTTATTTTTATGTTATTTCATGAGTGTTGATCAGTAAATAGTGAGCTTTGCCCATGCTAAAGGCTCAGTATCATGCTACCGCTGGTATAAGATGGGTGTAACTTTCTTCAGGTATCATAAGTCAGTGGTATAGAAGTGACAGGAACTTAGATTTCATTATTTCTAATCCAGATATTGGATCACACTATCAAAAAAGACTATAATCCTTTTGCATTTAAATAAATTCCTTAACTAATTCTTATGCAATTTAATCTGAAGTACCTGGAAAACACCTGGCTATTTATGGTATAATGTTGTAGTGTACATCTGAGTCTTCAGATCTATATACTATAGTATTTCTATTGTAATAGTATTTTTATTGCTATTAAATGTCTCACTCAACATTAGGGTGTGGAAATGATACCATTGCGTGATTTTAGGAGGAAGTGTGAGGAATAGTCATTTTTATTCTATGCAATTTCCACATGCAGTGAAATAAGCATCATATTGATTGATTGATTGATTGATTGGCAGGCAGCAAAGCAAGGTTTATTGAGTGATGGCAAAGTGATAGTACAAAGCTCCGGAGAAAGGAGGGGACTCGAGAGGATTGCGCTAAGCAGCGTCTTTAAATGATACTATTTTCATAGCATGTGTGTGGCACTTATTATAATGAAATGTCTTTTTCATGATTTTGCTATGACTGGACACCTACTTTGTGTGTTTGTATGTATAGGGAACTATTGGGAAGATACTAAGATTTAACTAGCTTCATTTCAGTTATTTTAAATATTTTAAGAGCTTCTAAAGAAAGGTTACAGCAGAGTATATTTCTTTTTAATTTCTCTCTTTTCCTTTTATGTGGTATTAAGACATCATCTGATGATTCACAGTTTAAAATGACAAAATTTCAGGGCGCCTGGGTGGCTCAGTTGGTTAAGCATCAGACTCTTGGTTTTCACTCAGGTCATGATCTCAGGGTCATGAGATCGAGCCCTGCGATTGGGCGCTGCACTCAGTGGGGGACTCTGCTTGGGATTTTGTCTCTCCCTCTGCCCCGCCCCCCACTTACACACACACTCTCTCTCTAAAATAAATCTTCAAAAAAATAAAATGACAATTTCAGGGTGTCTGGGTGACTCAGTTAAGTATCCGACTCTTGATCTCGGCTCAGGTATTGATCTCATGGTTGTGATCAGGTCCCACAGTGGGCTTCATGTTGGGCATGGAGCCTACTTTAAAAACAACAGACAGAATTTCAGTTTGATTTTAATATGACTTAAAAACTATTAACAACTAAGGGGAAGGACAGATAAATACGATTATCTTGTCATCAGGAAATAATTCCTTACAATGTCTAAACTTTACTAACCTAGAAGTTTTTCAACTTCTAGTTGCTTATCTCACCAGGACAGGGTACCTTGAGATTTATTTACAATTTCAAATGGTACAATTAGAAAGTGAAAATAAATAGGTGGAGACCCCCCCTCTGCCCAATAGAGATTTAGGGGAAAGGAAGGGGAATGTAAATCACTGAAAAATTTTTTTCAAAGCTCAAATTCCTTAATTTTAAATGTTAGATTGACTTTAAGTTTAATATCACATTGCTGCTTTTCATTAATAATATAATCAGTTATTGAATTAACAATTCTTTTTTTTAAAGATTTATTCATTTGAGAGGGAGGAAGAGGGGCTGGGACAGAGGGGGAGAGAGAGAGAATCTCAAGTAGACTCCTTGCTGAGTGTGGAGCCTGAAGCAGGTCTCAATACCAGGACCCTGAGATCATGACCTGAGCCAAAATCAAGAGTCAGACACTTAACCAACTGAGCCACCCAGGTGCCCCAAATTTAAAGTTAAAGTAAGTTAAAATTAAATAAGAGATTTTGTATCTCTTTCAGAAACAACATCTGACCAAAGTGACATTGAAGGTAGGATCAGAGCCCTAAAGGATGAGCTGCGGAAAAGGAAATCAGTTGTGGACCAGCTGAAGAAGGAACAGAGAAAACGGCAGAAGGAAAGATTGAAAGCCCAAGAAGCCAGTCTGATCAAACAGTTAGAGGTTAGACATAGGAAGTGGGTTCACTATCAAGGCTAATGTATATGTGAAGCCTAAAATGTTTTTAATGTTAATAAAGTAATGGATTAGAATTTTTCAGTCTTAGTTTGGTGCCACATTTTAACCTCTTTTTAAAAAATCTCAGGCTATCTAACCAAACTCTTGCTTAAAACATTAAATATTAAAATAATCTTATAATGTCAAGTATTAAGTAAATATTAAAATCAAGTATTAAAATAAAGGGTTTTTTTCTAAATAAGAAAGATTAAGCCTATGAAAGATTGATATCCATGCCCTCTGAAGCAAAGAATCATTAGATAAATAATTCTATTTTTAAAAAAGATCAATAATTCTAGCTATTGGAATTGTTACTGCCTTTTTAAGAACAACTTGTTTTTTAAGCAGAATGATATTTCTTGCTACACAGTTTATTAATGTGACTCTTTGTACTATTTGAATGGCTCCAAAATGATAATTGTAAACTTGACTCTTCTCCCAAGCTCTAGAGGCCTTCCCTGATTCTACCCCAGGCTGGAAGCCTGGTTTTGATAGCTTCCTTATTCTGTTTTCTCCTATCCATTCGGTCACCAGATCGCATTGATTCTTTTCTTTATAAATCTTCTTGCTTGTCATTTTCCATTCCAACCGCCATCACGCTGTTTGGAGCCTCATAACCTCTCTGCATAGCCACTTGAATGTCCCTGTCTCTGGTTACTTCCCTATTGCTTGCATACCTTCTGCCAGCTTCGTGTTCCTAAAATGCTACATTCATCATAGAATCGATCTAAACTTCCTGCTTCTCACAAGAATTCCTTCTTATGACATCACCAGAGAAGATCATTCAGCTTCTACCTGAACACTTCCATTAATAGGAAATTTCAGATTTTCAAGGCAGTTGGTTTCATTGTTAGGCTCTAGGTTCTCTGAATGTTAGAAAGCTTTTTGTTATGTTTAGCCATTATTTCTATCTTTTTAATGGTCCTTGTTGTGGTCACACCAAATATTAAACTAATAAACTACCTTTATTAGTTTAATCATCAGATATTTAGGTGCCTATTTGTATGCCAGGAACTCAGCTAATTACTTCACACATATTCTTCATTTATCCTCAAGCAACAAGGTATGGCTTTACTGCCCCTGTCTTATAGATGAGGAAACTGAGTTTGAGGGAGATTAATGATACTCAGGGACACACAAGTCATAAATGGTAAAGCTAGGGTTTTAATGTATCTCTAATTCTAAATTTTGTACCCTTACCATTATACTGCACTGTCTTCCACATAGAAAATAGGCTGTTAACAGATGTGGAGAAAATAGACATTTACACAGGTGCATGATACAGAGATGAGAACAGGGATTATAACTTGCACAGATGTTTGGAAGTAGGAAAAGTGGCTAAGGTAGAATGACCATACTGGCAAGAACATGTTGGAACGTATTGGGAAACAATACTTTATTTAAATTATTTAAAAATAAAGATCATGTTCAGGACCTTAGAATCAGAGTGATGAGTTTGGACTTCCGGTCAACAGTCTTCAGCCTGACCACCACACATTAGAATTAACTGAGGAGCTTTTTGAAAAATACAAATATTCAGGCTCACTCCCAGAGGTATTAATTGGTCTAGGGTGGGGCCCAGGATTTAAAAGCACTAGTGTAGGTAATGAGGAGCCATTGAAAATTAAATGAAATACGCTTAGATTGAAAAACGTTGCTCAAAAATTGTTCATTAATGGATATGCCAGCCAGAAAGACCTCTAGAGAAGTGCCATAGAATCCATGTCATTCAACATTTTATTAAATGGTTTACAGACAAAAGAAAGTTCTGTATTTAGGTTTTAGAATTATAGTATATGATGGAGAAATACATAAAATATAGCATTTCTTATAAAATCTTTTGGATTTTATTTAATCACAGATGTAATAAACAACTACATTCATGTAAGTATAGCTTTCAGATCAGAATCCAGAGGAAGGTAATATGGATACTGAAAGTTGTAAAAGTAGGGATTTTAGCCCAAGTTTTAGGGATCTGTAGCAATTGAGTAGCATCCATATGTTCATTCATTCAGTCTTAATATTTATTGACAACCTATTTGGAGCCAGACACTGAGTAGGTATTGAACGTACAGTGTTAGAACAGCTGTAGTCTCAGATAATGAGGTAAAAGTGGGATTTTAGGCCAGAAAATTAAAAAATATAACAGATGAAGGGCTTCCCTTAGATTTCATCCAAATTAGAATTACACATTAGTGATAATGGGTACAGAACAGCTGATAGCATTTTTTGTAATTCTGAAATCATCATATTCTTAACCACACCCTTCCTTCTTCCTCAGGATTTGTATTCCCTAGTACTCCCAAGAAGGTGCCATTGAACTCAGCATCACGGCTAAACTTCTTAAAAATAACAAAAAAGTATTAGGACAGCCTTTAAAGAATAATTACATGATCAGCTAAAAAAGTTTCTTAATGTGGCAGAGCCTGAATTATTGCTTCATTAAATTTCTGTAGAGTGGAGACTCATTTCCTAATTGATTTAGGGTTATAGTTACACATCTTGCTTATATGGAGACTATTTCAAGAAGGATCTATGAATAACTATTGATAGCGCTCTGGGGAATGACACTGGTACTGGGAGAAAGATTTTTACATCTTCTTTACTATTTGAATATTTTACCATAAAATATACTATTTTCTTATTTAAAATAGTTTTTAAAAATTCTGTATAGTGACTCCTCTGATTTTTCTAAACTTAGTCATATGATGAATTCATTAAGAAAACTGAAGCAGAGCTTAGCCGAGATTTGGAAACATCACCAACAGCCAAGCCTCAGATTAAAACGCTCTCCTCAGCTTCTGAAAAACCCAAGATCAAGCCCCTTCCATTACACAGGTAGAAATTTGTGATAACTTATCTATATTCTGCCTTGTTTGAGAAAAGTTTGTGAAAAGCATAAGGAAAGACTTTTAGTAGAGCTATCTTTTAAGTAATTGTGAAATTGTAGAAGTAAAAATATTGGTTAATATTTTTATTTTCACTAATTTGTTATGTATGATACAATCACAAATCACATGTATAATAAGGTACAGATTTAAAAATATATTTTGAATTCTGAAATCTGGTGATTGCAATGAAAATAGTATCCACCAGTATTGCTATAGTAGCATTGTAAGTTGATATAGACCTTTTGAAAAGCAGTTTGCCAGTGTTTCAAAAGTAAAAAAAACAATCTGTAACTTTTGACTCGGTAATTCCGCTTCTGAAAACCTAGCTTGAGAAAATAAGGGCTACCAGAAGTCTCAATTTGCATGAATATGTTTCTCATAACATCCTTTATCTTAATATAACACATTGGAAGCAATCTTTATGTCCAAAAATGGGTGACTAGCCCAGTAAATTATGGTTCTTTCCCGGGATAGAATATTATCTAGACAGTTAAGGCAAATACAGAAGATATTAAGTAATGACATTCAAGTATATAAGATAGTGTATTAAAAAGTCAAGTTGCAATATTTAAAATAAATTTTGAACAATGAGTAGGGGGTAAACAGTGGGACTGAGAAATTGGGGGCATTTCAGAGAGAAGGGCACTCATGAATGACCAAAAGCAGCAAGGAGCTTGGCATATTATAGAAACTAAGCATAATAGGATGTTCATCGCTAAAGTTAGAAGAGACTGGAAAAATAAAAACCAAATTGTGAAACCTTGAACTCACTCATTCTTAGTAGTTTCTACCTTTTCAGAAGAGGTGAAGCCTTTGAAGGTTTTTAAAGAAAATATTTAGGGATTTTTTTTTTTTTTTTTGTCACAAAAGTAATGTAGACTCATTATAATTAATTTCACATTACCCGAGTTTGAATCCTGGTTTCAATACCAGCTAGCTGTTTAACTTTGTCGAGCAAGTTATTTAATCTCTCTGTGCTTCAGGTTTTTTTTAATAGGGATTTATATCCTATAATAACACCTGACTAATTAACTTGTTATGAGGGTTAAAAGACTTAACTTAGAACAGAGCTTAGCATACAATTAGCACTATGTATTAGTTACTATTATTATTATTATACTGAGGGAAACAGTAAAAAGAAAAGTTTAAATTATATACCCAACTACCCCAAAATTGCAAATGTCAACAATATTTCTTTTTAGGATTTCTTATGCTTAGATTTTATGTATATATTTCCACTATATTATAAACTGTAAATTTTATTTTTAGATTTCTACATAATATACTATTGAATGGGTTTATAGTTTTATTAATCAGGCTGTTGGAAGATTTTAACAAGAGAATGACGCCATCACACTTGTGTTCAGAGAGATCTTTCTGACTACTGTATGAAAGAAAGATAGAAAAGAGTAAGCTTAAAAGCAGGGAGAACAGGAGTCTAAGCCAGGCCTCAAATAATCAGTGGTAATAAGAACAGAGATAGGAGATAAATTTAGAAATATTTAAGAAGTAGCGGCACCTGGCTGGCTCAGTGAATAGAGCATGCAACTCTTGATCTCAGGGTCACAAGTTTGAGCCCCACATTGGGGATAGAGTTTACTTAAAAAAAAAAAAAAGAATTTATCCTTAAAAATACTTAAAAAGGAAATATTTAAGAAGTAGGCTTGACTAATTAAAGTGCTAGATAGTGAAGCAGGAGAAATCTAGAATGACTCCCAGGTTTCTCTTAAGTAGTTGGTTGGGTCAGAGTTCCATTAACCTAAATGGGAAATCAGATGTTCTTTTGTGGGGAGCTTATGGTTTTGGTTTTAGAATACTAATTGTGAGATGTCCATAGTTCACCTAACAGAAATTATCCAGGAAAGATATCAGGGTGAGGTATATGAGGATGATCAGCATAAGGACGGTGGTTGAAACCACAAATATAACAACATTGCCCAAAGAAGATACGCATTCAGAGAGAATAAAAGGGAGCCATGTACTAAATATGATAAAATAGCATTTAAAGGCAGTATAAAGAGAGAAATAGAAGGCAAATACTATGACTTCACAAATAAAGAGAAGGCAAGAAAATGAAGAATGTAGCTCTTCCTGTTAACTTAAAGAATAAAAGAGGACAACAGCAGGTTGTGGAAGAATGAAGAACTGAGGGGCAAAATTTTGAGGCTTACATAACATACAAGCTAAGGGAGAAAAAATCTCCAGGTTGAAGGACTAAAGATTATAGAAAAGAGAATGTATAACTGAGGGGCACCATTAATGTGGGACTGTGTGAGTTTTTAGGAAGAAAGAGGTTCAAATAATCAGTTTTGAATAAGAGTGAAAGACACCCCTTTTTCTTTCCTGCAGACCGGAGGAAAGACTATGAATACAGATGTATTTGTAGGTGGAAAGTTTGGTGGTAAGAAAGTTCATGCTGGTGGTCTCTGTTTTTCTCCTAAAAGAAACAAGATCATCTACTGAGAGTGATGAGGGCCAGGAATAGCCTTGATTAAAGTGACAGGGTGGGGTGCCTCCTGTGAAGGAGAAGTAGTTGTCTAAGACTTGACTGCTTTTTGTTACCAATTACTTTAGTATCAGCAGTACATTTATTTCTGCTCATTAATTTTTCTGTTTCAGATCTGAAACAGCAAAGAACTGGAAATCACTAACAGAATCAGAACGCTCCAGAGGATCATTGGAGTCCATCGCTGAACATGTTGGTATGTAAATAGAAAAAATAATTGTTCTGTGTCTAATAGACTAAGGATTTATGCAAATGCCTACACAATTCTACCTCTCTAGCTTTTTTATTAAAAAATAAATTTCTTAAAGATAATAATTATTGAAACTGTCAGTTACTTTGATATTCTAAAGTGATTTATTGGTTATATATAAATTTTGTGAATAAGTATTGTCCCAAATTATAAAAAATGAAGCATAAAGACATTAAAATGGTTAAGTGTATCATTGGCATCATTAACCAGATTTTATAACTGAGTATATATTTTTTAGCTTATACCGTTGTTCAGGGTTAAGTGGTCATATATATTTTTTTCAGCTTAATCCAAAAAAGGTAAGAATTACTGAAAATAAAGTATAATTCAATGAGGAAATAAAACTGAGGCATAAAAAAGCCTACTTACAAGCAATGACAAAATAGAGATTTAAATTAAAAACTTTTAATTCTTGTTTTGTTAGCTCATCACATCTTTTTTTTTCTTCTGCAATTTTAGCTCTTAAAATGCTATATTTGGGGTGCCTGGGATCGAGGCCCATATTGGGCTGTGTGCTCAGCGGGAAGTCTGCTTAAGGATTGTCTCTCTCTCTCTCTCTCTCTCTTTCCCTCCCCCAACTTGAGTTCTCTCACTCTCTCTCAAATAAATAAATTGTTTTAAAATGCTATATTTGCAGAAATAGTTTTCTTTTTTCTTGTGTTTTTTTTTTTTACATTTGAGAGCTTAGTTGAAGTCCCCAGGAAAATTCATTCTTCTCGCAGTATATATAGAAGTATATTTGTCCTTCCTTCATTGTTTTTCTATATGAAATATGTATGTAATATCCATTGTACAGTTCTGGTTTTGCAGGCTTTGAGGATGATCATGCAAATGTCTCCATAAACTTAGAGTCATTTTTCTTCACTTTATCAGTGAAGACATTTAAGAAATTGATAAGTTAAGACAACATTTAAGAAATTATTTCAAACTTTAAATTTTGAGTCATTCTAAATGTTCTGGTTATTGTGGGTACAATATATTCTCTTAAAGGAAAAATTTACCTTATGTGGTAACCAAAACAGGTTATAGTTATTGACCAGAGTTTTTCCTCATAAAGACTTGGCTTTTATTTAGCCTTTGGTTCTAGAAGTTGAAAGATTGTAATTAAATAATTTTGATAATGATTTTTTTCTTTTCCTTTAAGATGCTGCATTGGCAGGTTCTGAGAGATCAGTATCAGAAAGGTCTTTATCTGCATATGCAAAGAGAGTGATTGAATTGGATAGACAAACAGAAGAGCATTTTCAGACTTCATCTCCAATTCTTAGCTCATCAAGGAGAACCAGAGCAGAATCTGGAGATTCTCTAGAAAATGTACCTTCATTACCTCTTCTCAAAGAATTGAATGCCCCTAATAGAATTCTGGATGTGTCAGAGACCAAGGTTGAAGAAGACTCTAGTCAAAAATCAGAAATACAAGAAGTAGACGATACAAAACTGGAGGCGAGTGTGATTGAAGATGCCTATTCGAAACAATCTAGGAAGTCTGACGTCTTACTGAAACTAGACCTGGAACAGGGAGATTCGTCTGAAATTCTTTCAAGGAAAGATCTTCCTTTAGATTCTGTAAATGTTCAGAAAGACTTAGTTAGAGTAGCCATTGAAAATCTTCATAGAAAGGAGCTGAAAGAGAAAGAGTCAGATCAAGATATGGATCATAGTCCAAACATCAAATCAGAAAAAGACATTCAGGAACAAAAGAACATAAAGGAAAGGGACTTGTCTTTGTTCGAACAGTTTTTTGCCCCTAAAGAGATAGCATACTCTGATTTTGAAGTGTCTTCTTTCAAGAAGGACGTTTCCTCTGAATTGTACAAAGATGACTTCGAGGTGTCATCTTTATTGTCACTCAGGAAAGACTCTCAGTCTTGCAGAGACGAATCACAGCCAACCAGGCACTCTACAAGTAGAGCCGTTAGCTTTGGCAGTGATGATGAAATCAGTGAGTGCCTCAGTGAGAAAAGCCTTTCTGTTCGTAGCAGTGTCCACTCTGAGAGGCTGTTGGAACTCAAGTCCCCTACTGAGCTTATGAAAAGTAAGGAGCGCAGTGATGTAGAGCATGAACAGGGAGTTACGGAGTCCCCTTCCTTGGTTTCAGTTTCTGTGGCAGATGAGTTACGTGATTTCCACATTGGTGATAGGGTGTTGATTGGCAATGTTCAGCCAGGAACTCTTCGATTCAAAGGTGTGACTAGTTTTGCTAAAGGATTTTGGGCTGGAGTGGAGTTGGATAAAGCTGAAGGAAATAACAATGGAACGTATGACGGCATTGTATACTTTGTGTGCAAAGAGAAGCATGGTATTTTTGCTCCTCCTCAAAAAATATCTCACATTCCAGAAAACTTTGATGACTATGTAGACATAAATGAAGATGAAGAGTCTTACTCAGATGGACAGTATCAATACTATAATCAAGAACAAAAAGGTAGAGCGGATTCCAAGTTTGATAGAGAAAAGGATGCAGTTGAATATTTTTATGAGAACTCTCTACCTAGTATGCACGGTATAGAAGCCTCACTTGATAGAAGCCTTAAAATAGAAACAGACGACATTCAGGACATTTCTGGAGTACTTGAAGCCCATGTTCACCAGCAGTCTTTGGTGGATTCACTGATCTGTTCAAAGGAAAACAAAGACCTTGTTTCTGGTGCCACAGAAAAGGTTTCCATTACTGTAGAAGGCGGTACTTTAGATAATAACTTTTCTGAAGAGTTAAAGAAGCAACAGCAGTTTATAGAAAAGGAAGAGAACCTATATCCCGAGGTGTCGGAAAAGCTTTCTACTCCACTTCTGGATCTTTTAACAAGAGAAAAGAACCAATTGGAAGCCCAGCTGAGGTCATCACAAAGTGAGGGAAAAAAGTCAAAGCAACAGCTAGAAAAAGTCAGCTTACTGACAGACAGTTTACTAACAGTCTTTGTGAAGGACACGGTCAGTCAACTACAGGAAATCAAAAAAGCTAGGAATGAGAAAATCCAGCTTAGCAATCAGGAGCTTCTTGATGATGATCAAAAGAAAGTACCGCCCCAAGCCCTGTCCCCAAATCATGAGGAGCAATCATCATGTGTTCCAGGTTGCTTCTTAAGGTCTGAATTGGAAGATGAAAAAGAAGAGATTTCTTCACCAGATATATGCCCCAGACCTGTAAGTATTTTATCTAGACAGAATGTCAATTAACCTTATCTTTGTAGTGCATTTTAATTCTGTAGCTCCTGGTAGGTTTTTTGTGACATGTTATTTATTAGATAAAAATCACTGTACTAGTTTTTAAAGGCCTTGTCACTGTTTTTCTGTCTGAAATATAATTGTCCTCTGTTATGTCATGAGTGGTCACTATAGGGTTGTCACAAACACTAGCAGCTTTATGCTGGATTGATGGCCCTTGTGTGCTGTCCACAGGTTAGAGTCCCTTCCAGATTCACTGAACAGATTTATTCCATGGAGCTTTCCAGTGGTTCTCAATCCAGTTCCTTTTTTGCCTATGAAATTATTTGTCCACCTAGCTACTCAGTTACCCTGCAGATATTACCAGTTGTGATGTTGATTCTGGTAAAACTGAAATATATCCACTATGACATATACTCAGACCATCAACTTACTTAGGTTGCCCATGGACAGTTGAACAAAAGTAACGATTTTGAGTAACTTGAGCCAGGTAATCACGAAAGGTGAGAAATTTTGTATACAATTTCCATACCCCACAGATAAGAGAGTACCTCAGAAACAAAATAATGATGATTCAAAAAGAAACAACTAATCAATAAACATTTTATAAAAATTCAATTTTAATGCTTATATAAGCATAATTATAGGAAACAGGGTAGTTTTTTCTTAAATTGCTTATTAGTAGCCACCATATTGTTTTTGTTTTGCTTATAGAGAATAAATATACAAATAATATATTTGCTTTGTCTTTAAAAAAAAAAACAAATGAGTGATCTGAGGTCACTAAATGGTGCTCTATTTGAATGGTTCCATTTCTGTAGGAGAGTCCAGTATTTGGTGCCAGTGGGCAGGAAGAACTTGCGAAGAGACTTGCTGAACTTGAGATCAGCCGGGATTTTCTGAGTGTGTTAGGAGATGATCAAGACTGGTTTGATGAAGACTTTGGTTTGAGCTCTTCTCACAAGATCCCCAAAAATAAGGCAGAAGAAACCATTGTACCTTTAATGGCAGAACCTAAAAGAGCTCCCCAGAAGCCATGTGAAACACTATTGGCAGTTCCACATACTACAGAGGAAGTAGAAATTCTTGTACATAATGCAGCAGAAGAACTGTGGAAATGGAAAGAATTAGGTCATGATCTTCATAGCATCAGCATTCCTACAAAACTGCTTGGCTGTGCTAGTAAGGGTCTAGATATAGAAAGCACTAGTAAAAGGGTCTACAAACAGGTATGTAACATGAAAGGATAATTTTAATTTTTAAATTTTTCTAGTCTGAAATTCAGATTCTTAGCCATTTTGTTTTGTTTTATTTTTCTCTATCAAGGCGGTTTTTGATTTAACAAAAGAGATTTTTGAGGAAATATTTGCGGAGGATCCCAACTTAAATCAACCTGTCTGGATGAAGCCATGTAGAATCAACTCCAGTTATTTCCGACGAGTGAAAAATCCAAATAACCTTGATGAAATCAAGGTAAACTCAAACTAGAGAGTATCTCCTTTTTTGACTTGCTGTTCATTTATGCAGATCTATAAATGCCATAAAAGCAGGTACTCTTCTGTATTATTCACCCTCTGTCCCCGAGGCCTGTCACATAGTGGGTATTCAATAAATGTTTGTTGAGTCACAGAAACCATGAGCAGTGGAGGGATGGGGGAGAGGGAATCCTGAATCCTCAGGATTTTGCAAAGCATAATTTTAACAGTCATTTCCTATATATACATAATTTATAATACTTAAGAAAAAATTAGGAAATAGATAAGTTACTGTGATTCATTGGAGTTTTAGGTAAATTTTTGGCAGTTTAGAGATAGGTATTCTAGAAGTACACCTGAAAACATGTCATCTATCAAACATGCCAGCCCAAGACAGGTGTTACCTTTTCCTCTTTGATTTTACAGGTTTCAAATTAGTAATGTGGTTTTGAAGTATGTGAGATAGTAATATGATATATAAAGTATATTGTTATCTAAGAAGCCTCTGAAAAGATTAAGTGCCCTGAGGCTACGGTGACTCCCAGCAAAACTTCAGTCACATTGGTGGAAATCTCTGCCTGTTCACATGTTTCTTTAATATAGCAAAGGTTATATTTCCAGTGCAGTACCTCTCAAACTGTAATGCATTGAATATGAATCATCTGGGGATTTTGTTAAAATGGAGATTGTTACAGGTCTGGAGTAGGACCTGAGAGTCTGCATTTTTAACAGGCTCTTTAGTGATGAGGATGCTCTTGACCCTAGAACCACTCTGAGTAGCAAGGCTCTGGAGTTGTGTTTTCCAGACTTTATTTGATTATAGAATGCTAATTTTTCCTGCAGATAGCATACCTCCAACTATAGTCGATCCTTGAACACTGTCAGCGGTTAGGGATGCCAACCCCCTACTCAACTGAAAATCTTTAGATACTAATAGCCTACCAGAAAGCTTACAGATAACGTAGTTAACACATATTTTGTATGTTATATGTATTATATACTGTATTCTTACAATAAAGTAAGCTAGAGAAAAGAAATGTTATTAAGAAAATCTTAAGAGAAAATACATTTATGGTACTGTTATGTATTCATTGAAAAAAATCCATGTATAAGTGGACCCACGCAGTTCAAACCCATGTTGTTCAGGGGTCAACTGTACTCATCTTACTGGTGTATTTTCTTACAGTCATCAAGGAGTGTATGTGGACTATTAAAATACAGTAAAGAACATATACAGTATTCTGGTATATAATGTGGAGGCATTGCCTAAACAATTTAGTCTTTTTTTATTAAAATATAGTTAACATATAACATTATATTAGTTTCAGGTGTACGACATAATGATTCGATATTTGTATATATTGTGAAAAGATCACCACAAGTCTAGTTAACATCCATCATCACATATAGTTACAAATTTTTTTGTATGATGAAAAATTTTAAGATCTGCTCTCTTAGCAACTTTCAAATATACAATACAGTATTCACTATAGAGAGCTTTAGAAAATATTTTGTACTCATAGAAACACCAACAGATGTCTATGAGATGCAGTGTATGCTTACATCGAAGTTACGCAAACTGTGGCCCACAGGCCAAATGCAGCCTACCACCTGTTTTTATAGATTAAGTTTTATTGGATCACAGCCACACCCATTTGTTTAAATATTGTCTATGGCTGCCTTCCTGCTGTAACAGCAGAGTTGAGTAGTTGTGACAGAGACCACATGGCCCACAAAGCCTAAAATTGTTATAGTTTGGCCCTTTACTGAAGTTTGCAGACCCCTGCTTAAATTGAAGTAAGTAGTACCAAAAAAAAAAAAGTTTCCAGAGATTAATTTGATTCATTAAAAAAAACAACTTTAAAATGATTTTCAACTTTGAAGAATAGAGTATCAGAACCACCCCGCAGAGCTTTTTCAAAACACAGGTGTACTCCATTTCTTTCAGCCCTCCGAAGCTGATACATCCTTGAGAGAGAGAGAGTGAGTGGTGGTAGAGTTTGGGGACATACTGGTTTGAAAATCTTCTCAAATGATTCTGATTCATAAATGTATCTTTTCCCCCATTAAGAACATTGTTTTTTTGTTTGTTTAATTTTATTTTATTATGTAATGTTAATCATCATACACCATTACTTTTTGTAGTGTTCCATGATTCATGTAGTGTTTGCGTATAATACCCAGTGCTCCATGCAATAGGTGCCCTCTTTAATAAACAGGCTAACCCATCTCCCCACCCCCTCCCCTCTAGAATCCTCAATTTGTTTCTCAGAGTCCATAGTCTCTCATGGTTCGTCTCCCCCTCCGATTCCCCCCCTTCATTTTTCCCTTCCTACTATCTTTTTTTTTTTTTAACATATAATGTATTATTTTCAGAGGTACAGGTCTGTGATTCAACAGTCTTGCACAATTCACAGCGCTCACCATAGCACATACCCTCCCCAATGTCTGTCACCCAGCCACCCCATCCCTCCCACCCCCCACCACTCCAGCAACCCTCAGTTTGTTTCCTGAGATTAAGAATTCCTCATATCAGTGAGATCATATGATACATGTCTTTTTCTCTGATTGACTTATTTCGCTTTGCATAATACCTTCCAGTTCTATCCACATCGCTGCAAATGGCAAGATTTCGGGGTTTTTTTGATGGCTGCATAATATTCCATTGTATATACCTACCACATCTTCTTTATCCATTCATCTGTTGATGGACATCTTGGTTCTTTCCATAGTTTGGCTATTGTGGACATTGCTGCTATAAACATTGGGGTGCACGCCCCTTCAGATCACTCGTTGTTTTTTAACAGAACAACCATAAAAAGTAGTAAAAACCCAAATTATTTTATTAATAACAAAGAATAAGTTGAAATAAGACAAGATACATAATATATATCAACAATCATCAGAATGCATATATCAGTATAACACACAATGATGCTACCCACCAATTTCAATATTGAAATAGCATTTTGTAAAGTTTTTAAGGGTAATAGTTTAAATATTGTTAATAAAATTATCATGCTTTTTATACTGAAGTGTTGATTAATATTTTTTAATTCAACATATTCAGTCATGGTGCTTCAAAATAAACTGTCCTAGCCAAAGCCTGTACTTGGCTCACATGGCATTGCTTCCAACATTTATATGGGATTTTTCAGATGCAGAGATTTATTTTATGCTTCCTTTAGTAGTTTTGCCAGCTGGAAGTTAGCTGATGGTGGTTCTTGGGTAGAGGGGACTCTAAAGTGATTTTTCTTTGCAGATTCATCAATGGGTTTTACTTTTGTGTGTGTGTAAAAACAAAAATTCTTTAAGTGAATAAAGTCTGAGCATTTGGAATGCTTTTGTCTTCAAAATGCTAAGTGGAACTGTAAGTGGAAGAAATTCGTATGATCTTTTATTATAAATACCATATTATTAGCATAAATCTGCATTGTAAGCACTAAATCTCAGGAACTTGGTTGTTTGTGTTTCATTCCCTCCTCTTATTTTCACAGAACTTCATAGCCACAGAAGTACTCAAGTTGTTTAGTCTTAAAAAGGAACCAAACCACAAAACAGATTGGCAGAAAATGATGAAATTTGGAAGAAAGAAAAGAGATCGAGTGGATCATATCCTGGTCAGTGCATATAACTGAAATATTTTTATCTTAACTGTCTCTTCTAAAATCAGAATGTAATTAGAGTCTAAAAAGAAAGGGAAGGGGGACCTGGGTGGCTCAGTAGATTAAGTGTCTGTCTTGGTTTCGTCTCAGGTCATGATCTCGAGGTTGTGGGGTTGAGCCCAGTGTCAGGCTCTGCTCAGTGTGGAGTCTGCTTCTCTCTCCCTCTCCTTCTCATTCACCCTCTCTCTCTCTCAAATAAATAAATGAAATCTTTTTTAAGAAAAGGGAATATAGGGGCACCTGGGTGGCTCAGTCGTTAAGTGTCTGCCTTCAGTTCAGGTCATGAAACCAGGGTCCTGGGGTCGAGCCCTGCATTGGGCTCCCTGCTTGGCGGGAGGCCTGCTTCTCCCTCTCCCACTCCCCCTGTTTGTGTTCCCTCTCTCACTGTATCTATTTCTGTCAAATGAGTAAATAAAATCTTTAAAAAAAAAAAATTGATCTTAAGTCTATGATAGTAAAGCCTTAAATTCTTCATTTGCTGCATTTCTGCCCCTCAGTTTTGGAACTTGCTTTCTTTTGAACTTGGTAGATGAATATTTAACTTAACAGTATTTTGTGGGTGTGGAGAACTTGAGAAATAAAAAGCTGAGTGGAAGCAAAGTTTAAGGTACCAAATTAAAAAGAGACCAGTGTAGATTCTGGGGCCAGATTGCCTGAGTTTAAATCTCTTTTCTGTCACATACCTGGTTTGTAATCTTGGACAAATTGTCTAACCTCTTTATTTCTCTTTTCCCTGTCTGCAGTCTACCAATACAGTTATTAAGTTATTAAATGAGTGTTTATATATGTATATGTAGAAGAATTCCCTGTATATAACTCAGTAAATACTAATTGTTATCATTTTGTCATCATTATTATTATCCATAGCTTTAGCTGGATAGGATTTATTCCATTTTGTGATATATTTCTCTAGCATTAGAAAAATGTTTATCAAGGTGTCTTGGCCCAGTGGGTTAAGCATCTGACTTTTGATCTCAACTCAGGTCTTAATCTCAGGGTTGTAAGTTCAAGCCCCGCATTGGGCTCCATGCTGGACATGGAGCCTACTTAAAAAAAAAAAAAATTGTCAAACAAAAAAAGAAAGAGTAAAGAAAAAAAGGTCTTTCATCCTTTTATTTCTTCTGTAAAAGAGCGTTAAGTAATAGCAAACTTTACGAAACTCATTACTTGATTCAGGTTTATCTCTAAACATTTTCATTCTGGACTTTCTATCCTGTTTATATTTATATTCATATAATGAAAAACAAGTGTAATACTTAGTTTTCCCCAAGTATATGCCTTTCCATTGCTTCATTTGCTCAGTAACAGCTATACTTAGTAGATAAACATTTATTTAGTGTTTATAGCTTGCCATTCTTTTTCATGCCTTTTTTCATGCATGAAGAGTGGCAAACTGTAAAACATAGTGATTATATGAGGTAGGAAGGACTCATGTTATTCTGTTTTATAAATGAGGAAGTTTAGACTCAAAGATATTAAATTACTTGTCCAGCAAATGAGAGCCAAGATTTTAACCAACTGGTTCTTCATAAATTTTTGCATCTCAAGAATGTGAACTTATTCTCATATTTCAACAAGATTTTATTTATTTGAGAGAGAGAGAGCATAAGTGGTGGGGGTGGGGGACGGGCAGGAGAGGGAGAAGCAGACTCCCCACTGAGCGTGGAGCCCAACTCGGGGCTCGATCCCAGGACCGTGGGATCAGATCATGACCTGAGCTGAAGGCAGACACTTCAACTGAGCCACCCAGGTGCCCCTCAAATAAATAAAATCTTAAAAAAAAAAAAAAGATGAAAGCGTGTCAGAAACATTCATTTATCCTTGTATCAGTTAAATTGATCACATCCTCTATAAATCATCTCAGTGTATACATTTGAGTCAAGAACTGTGCTAATTAAGGACTGACGTGACAGTAGTAAGCAAGACAGGCATAGAATCTGTTTGCAGCCAGAAACTAGCCATTGATATGTAATTTACACATGTGTAATTCTAAATTAAATGATAAAAATAGAGGAGTAGGGAGCTGTTGTAAAAGCATAAACCAGAGGAAACTGACCTAATGAGGATGGTCAGGGCAGGCTTCCCTGAGGAAGTGACATTTGAGCTGAGATCTTAAAGATGAATAAGCATCACCTGAGTTCTAAGATAGAAGAACAATTCAGGGGGAGCAAACCACATTTGCCAGACCTGAAATGAGGAGAAACATGGGTTTGAGCAGAAATGTTAATGGTTGGAGGTGACATAAGATAAAACTGGAGAGGTAGAGTCTATATCCTCCAGTGCTTTGTAAGCCATGTTAAGGATTTTGGATCTTATTGTAAAAGCAAGAAGCTTAAGCAAGAGAAATTAAAAGACCAGATTTGCAGTTTTACAAATGCTGGGAGAGTGCGGCGCCTGGGTTAAGCATCCGACTCTTGATTTCAGCTCAGGTCATGATCTCAGAGTTGGGGGATCGAGCCCCGTGTCAGGCTCCCCACTCAGCTGGGAGTCTGCTTGATATTCTCTCTCTCCCTCTGCCCGTCCCCCCCAAATAAGAATAAATAAATAAATCTCTCTTTTTTTTTTAAGATTTTATTTATTTATTTGACAGAGAGACACAGCGAGAGAGGGAACACAAGCAGGGGGAGTGGGAGAGGGAGAAGCAGGCTTCCTGCCGAGCAGGGAGCCCGATGCGGGGCTCGATCCCAGGACCCGAGCCGAAGGCAGGCGCTTAACGACTGAGCCACCCAGGCGCCCCTAAATAAATAAATCTTAAAAAAAATATATATATATATATATATAGTTATCTACTGAGAGAATGCTTCAAAAGAACCAAGTGTGTGGAGGAAAAAAGACCAGCTAGAAGGATATAGCCTCTACAGCGAAGGTGGCTGTTGTTTATTAAAGCAAAGCTTCTTAGCTAAATTTTTCTTGAGCACATGTGAAAGTAAATGAGGAAGCTAGCATCATGTGCCAGTTCAAAATGACACAGAGAGTGAAGGCGTACTACATACAGCCTCCAGCTAGTTACAGACAGCTTTTACTTAACATGGTTATAAAAATGTCATCTTAATAGTGAAAGGATTAAATACATTGGAAGGGGAGACAACGATATGGGGGCATCTTTAGACTTGAATTATTAATCGGAAATGAAAAGTAATGTATCTCACAAGTGAACAGTAAGCAAATTGATTTGTGGCTCTTTATTAGACGTACCAAAAGAACAAGGTACTGTCCTTGGATGGCAGAGGCTTCCAACAGTGCCAGATAGGATCACTTATACAGAAACATCTCTCTCTCTAGCAGTTCTTGGAAAATTCTCAAATAGCAAACAAAAATTTCTTTTGCTCATATAAGATTATTATAGTTTGGGTGAGGGTGACGTCTGTGTTTAACAATTCAAGAGATTTAGGAGTTGGGAAATAGTAACATATATATATATTATGTGAATATCCCCTTTACTGGTCATAAAATACTTTTCACCTTCCTACAGAGAGACCTGGGCCTATGTAACTTGTTTCAAGAGTTTGCTCTTCTTCCCCCCCCCCAACTCTTCTTAATAGGTAGCTAAATGGTACTGTTAGCTCCTTGAGTTAATTATTAAGAAATGCTAAATAAACTTCTCTCCCACAATTAGATTTAGCCAACCTAGTATTTGGAGATTCTAATATTTTTGCATTTTAGAGAGATTGAGATTCAAAACAACAATTCTTTTGAAAGGTTTATTTGTTTTAGAGAGAGTGCACACGTGCACGCACAAGTGTGGGAGGAGGGTCAGAGGCAGAGGGAGAGAGAAATTTAAGCAGATGCCATGCTGAGCACTGAGCCTGTCGCAGGGCTCGATCTCATGACCCTGAGATCATCACCTGAGCCAAAACCAAGAGCCAGCCACTTAACTAATTGTGCCACCCAGGCACCCCACAAAACAACAATATTTAATAATATGTGAACCAAAAATTATTCCCTTAGTACAAAAGAAAAATCATGTTTATTATAATCATGCTCATTTTAGAAAATTTAGAAAACACTGATAAATCAAAAGAATATCATGATAATCTCATCATCTAGATAACTTAATATTGTGATGTATGGTCTTAGAGTCTTTTTATAAAAAGAATTTTTTTAAACAGATCATCATCGTCTCTTTTTCGTGATCTGATTCTTTTTACTTAATAAAATGAACTATTTTTTTCTTGTCAGTAAATGTTCCTCTATTTTATATCACTTTTAATAACTTTATACCATTTTATTTTCCTGGAAATATAGTAATCCATTGAATGGATGTACCATTATTTAACCAGTCAATATTTTTTTCCTCTTTTAAACAGTGTTGTAATAAACATCTTGCAGTATGAGATTTTTATACTTATTTCCAATAATTTCCTTAGGATAAACTCCTAGAAATAGAATCGCTGATTAAAAGTATATGCAGAATGTTAAGGCTTTCGTATGTGTTGTCAAATTGTTCTCCAAAAAAGTTGTACCAATTATACATACTCACCAACATGATACAAGAATGGAGGTTCCCACCTTTGCCAGTACTAGCTGTTACCAATTTTTAAATCTTTACCAAAAGAATGAGCTCATTTTGTGCTATAATTTTATTATTAATATGGTTAATTTTTTACCTCTTTATTGGCTATTCTAAATCTTTTGCATGCTTAGTATATGTGCTGCCGAAGTGAGC
This sequence comes from Eumetopias jubatus, assembly GCF_037043125.1. Taxonomy (NCBI): domain Eukaryota; kingdom Metazoa; phylum Chordata; class Mammalia; order Carnivora; family Otariidae; genus Eumetopias; species Eumetopias jubatus. The sequence goes on from NW_028274818.1 coordinate 40,920,325, forward strand.
ACTCTTTTGCATGTTTAATCATTAAATATTTCAAAATTAGAAAATAGTACACAAACCATTGTTTCTGAATCCCCCTCTTTCATTTAGTCCAATTTCCATCTTCCTAAAATATGTACTTGAGTATTTCATTAATCTCACTAACTTAATGTAAGCTCTGTCTTTGTCTGCAGATGTTTTTATTTCAGCTCTTACTCTTGAATTATAGTTTACTTAAGTTTTGAATTCCAGGATGATCGTTCTTTTACTTCAGCAATTTGAAGGTACTCTTATTGTAATCTGACCTCTGTTGTTGATCTTAAGAAATTTGCTGACAGTCCTTTAGGGGAATCTGTCTTTTCTTCTTGGTTTCTATTGAAGATTATGTTGTGTGTTGTTTGTGTGTTCATTTTACAGTTTCTCTGGGTATGTCTAGATGTGGATTTCTTTTTATTTTTCCTGCTTTGGATTCACTGTGCTTATTAAATCTTGACTCAATTCTGGGAAACTCTCAGCTATTGTCTCTTAGAATGTTGCCTTTCCCCAAGTCTCCAGTTCCTTGTGACACTTTTCTGGACACAGCTTTGGCCCTATTCTCTCTTTCATGGCCCTTAATTCCTCCCCTAAGTAGATGCAACACTTGCTGCTCTTTTAAGTTCCTGTTCTGGTACTTAAGATTTTCCTTTTTTCTCAAGATTTCTTTATGCATTACAAATAGTGTTTGTTTTATCCAGTATTTCTGTGTTTATGTGAGAGCTCTCTTGCATTATCTTACTCTGCTGTTTGTTGCTGCTTCTGGTGGTGGTGCTGTTGTAATGTACTCCAGGAGTTTTTCAAATTTTATTTCTAAGTAATATTTGGATATTATAATTTAAAAGCAGGAGAAAACAGCGGTCAATATTTTGGTCGGGCCAATACTATAGATAAAATGAAGCCATCTTTTCTTATAAAATTGATGTGTTTTATTTTTCTAGGGTTTTGACTGTTGGTAATTTTGCTTAGGATCTTAAGTTTTTAAAAGTCCTGAAACTTCCTGAGCCTCATTTAATATTTTTGGATGTAATGAACCTCAGATGCTCCCATGGATGTTAGTGCCACTAAAATGAGAAAATAAAGGGGTGCCTGCGTGGCTCAGTCTTTAGGCGTCTGCCTTCGGCTCAGGTCATGATCCCGGGGTCCTGGAACCGAGCCCCGCATCGGGCTCCCTGCTCCCCGGGAAGCCTGCTTCTCCCTCTCCCACTCCCCCTGCTTGTGTTCCCTCTCTCGCTGTTTCTCTCTCTGTCAGATAAAATCTTTTGAATAAATAAATAAATAAGTAAAAAGAGACAATATGGCTTAGCAGTTAAGAGCAAGATCTGTGGGATCAGACCTCTTGTATGGTTCCAAACTTGTCTCTACCACTTAATAACAACAGTGTGACTTGGGGTAAGTTACTTCTTTGTGTCTCAGTCTCCCCATTTGTAGCGTGGCAGCCTCATAGAGTTGTTGTAATGATCAAATGAGCTACTCTGTGTCCTAAGTGCATATAGGAGGCTCTCAAAAGTACTAGGTATTATTAATATAATCATTTTTATTGATTTACGATCATTTTCTTACTTGGTCCCCACCCTCTCTGTCTGCAAACAGCCAGAGTCTAAATTACGTCAGAACTTGGGTCAGAGATTTGACTTGGTGCTATGAGATATATAACTATGAAGATTTTTGGTTTTTTTGAGTTGTGAAAATTCCATCTTTTTATTAAAAATGTACATGCCCTTCAGCTGTGTTTAAATTTGCCACCTATGCCTGATCTAGCATTCTTGATAAAAGCACTTTGATTCAGAATAAGCAGACACTGTCACCTCTGCCTAAAGATCCTAACAATACTAGTAGATTTAATTCCCAGAATGTTGTGGCTCCGTCTTTTTATATTAGATAATATAATATGTCAGCTGTATTGTCAAGGTTTTCGGTACAATTTTCTGACCAATTCCAATATTTTCTTTCATCACACTGGTTCGTCACCACACAGTCCAGTGTGATAAAAGAAAAGATGATTATTAGTACAGAATTAAATCATGTGAAAACAGTTTAATTGGAAAAGGGACTCTGATGTGTGTATGCATAAATACCATGCTTCACAATAGTTAAAGAACTAGAGAAAATTATTCACATATTTCCTGCATTATTAAAAAGGATCCACTGAGCTCCCAGGAGCACCTATGGCCAGTTCAAATTAACCCAGTCAGTCGGTTATTTCTTATGTACCGGCTGTGTGCTAAGTATCATACTCTAGGCCCTGGGAATACATTAGTGAACAAACCAGACAAAATGCAAGGAGCTTTCATTCTAGTGAGGGAGACAGATACACAAGAAAAATAAGTTAAATATATAGAGCCAATAAGGGAATATTGGGGTTGCAGTTTTAGATAGGATGGCCAGGGAAGGTCTTGCTGAGAAGATGACATTTGTTTAAAGGACTGAGGGCAAACAAGGTGAGCCAAGCACTTATCCAGGGGAAGAACATTCTGGGAAGATACATTGGGCCTTGATTACTGGGGGAAAGTCACTGGGTATGGAGCAGAGTGAGGGGTCAAAAATAGTAGTAGGAGATGATGTTCCATAGGTATTGGGGTGTGTGTGTGTCTGTGTGTGTGTGCGCGTGCACGCACATGCACGCACGTGCGTGCACAGAGGGCCAGATCCTGTAGGGTCTAATAGGCCCTTGTAAAGACTATAGGTCTTACTCTGAATAAGATTGGCAGACATTTAACGGTTGAGCAGAAGAGCGATGTGTTGTGATGTACATTTTAACAGGATCACTGTGGCTGTTGTGTTGAGAATGGACTGAAGGAATGGTAGCAAAGGTGGGAGCAAGGAGACCAGTAGGATATTGTAATAATCCAGGCAAGTGATAATAGTGGCCAGAACCAGTTTGATGATATTTAGGTGATGAGAAGTGTTCAGATTCTTGACATATTTTCAAAATAGAACAACAGAACTGCTGATAAATTGAATGCGGCATATAAGAGAAAGAAAGGTAGTAAGAATAACTCCATTGGGTTGGTGGGAGCCACTGGAAGGATAGAATTGCCATTTGCTGATTTGAGAAAGACTGGGAAGAGTGGGTTGGGAAGGAATATCAGGAGTTCTGTTTTGAACATATTAAATTTGAAGTATCTGATAAACATCCAAATGGAGATACTGAATAGGCAATTGGATGTATGAGTCTGGAGCTCAGGCAAGAGACTTAGGTTGGAGATAGGAATTTGGGAGTGGTGGACACAGAGATGGCAGTCAAAGCCATGAGGCCAAGAGAGAGGAGGGCCAATGACTGATTCCTGACACACTCCAGTGTTTCAAGCATTCAGAGGATGAGGAGGAACCAACAAAGGAGACTAGAAAGGAGCAGCCAATGAAGTAGAAGAAAGCCAGGAGAGTGTGGGGTCCTGGAAGCCAGGTGAAAGCGTTTCCAGGAGGAGGGAGGAATGAACTACATGGGCTACAGCTAATTGGTCAGGTAAAATAACGGAGGATTTACCATGGGATTGAGCAATGTGGAGGTCTAGACTGATCTTAATATTAATGTAAGTAATCCTGGCACGTGTGAGGTCAATGCTGGATTTCAGTAGGTTTCAAGAGAGAACAAGAGATTAGTGAGAGCAAAAGTAGACATTTCAAAGGAGTTGTGTTTTTTTTGTAAAGCGAAAGATGGAGGGGGACATGGTGACAAGGTAGGGTCCTTGTAGCTTGAAAGAAATATGCTGATAGGAAGAATTCACTAGAGAGAATGGGATGATGCAGAGGAGTGAGGAGGGGCTACGTGAGCAGTGTTCCTGCAGTGGCGCGGCGGGTGCCCTCCAACTGAACCTTAGCGCTTGTAACATGATAGACTACTGTATTGAACATTTCACAATAAACAGTTGCTTCCTCCATATGAACACATATAATTTAGGGGCGCCTGGGTGGCTCAGTTGGTTAAACATCCGACTCTTGATCTCAGCTCAGGTCTTGATCTCAGGGTCATGAGTTCCAGCCCCTCACTGGGCTCCACATTGGGTGTGGAGCCTAGTTAAAAAAAGAAAGGAAATGTATAATTTAGCTGTCATTGCTCAGACTAGGAAGGTCCCTAATCAGTCTAACTCTACATGTGTCTGTGGCATTATTTGAGTTGAGTAAAATACAAAGAATGTTTTTTAGACAGGCCTCCATTAGCCAAAAAAAAAATCTTTTCAGCTCCAGCTCCCATTCACTGTCCCCTTACCACTTCACAAGGATATTGATGAATTTGTATCTTAGGTTAGCTAAGAATATGATGAGCTATTTTTAGCAATGCATTCTCAAAATGTATATGATGTGGAATGAATGACAAGACGTTAGACCAGTTTTTATGTATCCTTTATACACAGTAGCCTTGGAAAATCTCTCTCTTGTAGGTAGAATTGCCCTTAAAATGACAAATCCTGTAGTGAAAGCACCTAGCTAACGATTCAATCTCCTTTACAGGTTAAGGTGTGAGAAGGTACTAGATAGATAGCTCCTGAGTTTCTACTTACCGTGGATAAGTTCTTTCTCACAGTAAGCCTAAAAGGGTTTTCATGGAATTAATTAGAATTGACTTCTACAGCTTTGGGGTTTTATCATAACAATTTTAATTCTTCCTGCATGCCTTTGGGGCCACTCTCATGTTATACCTGTCTTTCCATCCCAGTTAAATGTTGGTATTCTCTGCTCTTGTCTGATAGTGTTTTTAAGTTCCTTCAACATCTTCAGCTTTACCTTTTTCAGTGTCCCTCTTTAGATACCATGCTCAGAATTAACCATATAGTATTTTATGTATTGATTTATTAGTACAGTCATAAAACCTCTTCACTTTTTCTATTAATGCAGCTTATAATCACATTTGTTTTATTTTTAACTGTCATTCTTATGAGACTCAGAAAAACTTAGGAAAGCCCTAAAACCAAAGGGGTTTTGTAATCATTTTGGGGGCCCAACCTGTGCCTTTGTCGTTATTTTGGGGGCCCAACCTGTGCCTTTGTCGTTATTTTGGGGGCCCAACCTGTGCCTTTGTCGTTATATGGGGGGGCCCAACCTGTGCCTTTGTCGTTATTTGGGGCCAAATAGAGGACCTTACTCTTTTATTCCATCATTCTGTTAAATTCGGCTCTTTGTTCCAAGCTACCAATACATTTTTGAGTGTGTTCTTCCAAGGTATTTCTATTTCTCAACCTCATGTTACCTCTAAAATTCATCCAGGTCATTGCCAAAAATGATGAACTGGACACAGCCAAAGACAGCCTTTTAGCACTCACTAAAAAATCCACATGCCAGATATTTATTTAACACATTCTATTTGCACTGTCCTTGTCGCTGGGAAATTTAAAATAAAAGGAAAAATCTTGAGGCACTCACAGCCTAGTAGGAAAACAGATACATAGAGTACAGTTTTGCCAAATAATGAAATATGAGCAAGTAGATTGGGAGCACAGAGGAAAAAGCTCCTGAGTCTTTTAGGCGGAAACTTCCTTGCAGGTTGGTGGTTGTGTTGTCCTTTAATCAAAAAAGCACAAATCCATTTAACTGGCCTGTTTCTATTTCCCCATCTTGTTTGCAAGGATATGGTGCAAGACCCTGCCATGTGCTTGCTGAAATCTGGCCACGTTTTATTTCCCACATTTCTCTTTTCTAAAACCAGCCTCATACCCTGTGAAAATAAAAGCAAATGAAGTTATTATTAGACTGACTTTTTAATGTCAATTAACTTATGTAATATATATTAACTTACCATACATGCATAATACATGTGTAGGAGCAAGAGAAATGTGTAATAAAATAGAATAGACTCCAAAAGCCAGAAGGAAAAAAATGGAGGCAGATCTGCAGGCTGTGAGACCCCTTGGTTGCCATAGTTGAAGTTCTGAGTTGGGCTTTGGGCTTTTGGATGGCCAAAGCAAAATGGAAAGCATGATGTTGGTCCTCACCAGCTGAGAGTGAAGTGGTTCTTGCTCTAAAGAGGAGCAAAGCTTTTGCTAAATCTGACAAGGGCACTGTGGGGGCCCATCGTCTGTGTGCTAAAATAGCGCGTCATGTCCCGAACATATATTCTAGGCCACAAACGATTTCATCAGGACCATGCTTCCTAAATTTTGTCACTGAGGAAGAAATTGCTCAAAGAAAAGATTTAATATTAAAGGTTGAGAAAACCTATAAAAAGGAAAGCTGTGCAAGTTTGTTTGGACAAAATTTATGGGAGATAAGAAAGCTTTTGTAGGGACACCCCTGTTAGCTTTCCCAGAACATGGTTCTCCCTCAACAACAGTTTGAGAAGTGTTGCATTAGGCTGTTGCTTACAGCATCCTTCATGAGAGGAACACCAGTCCCTTGGTAGGTTAATAATATTTCTTACACAGCCGTACAGAATGATTCTTTGATCAAATAAATATAAGAAACTCTGAATTAAACAAGGTTCTTTACTGGCGGACTTCTTTTTAATAAGCTAATGTACAATGTGAACCTCGCAGAAGGAGTATTCTAAAACTTATTTGGCCATGGAGCCCTTTTTGGTGGCATATCTGTTCATGGAGCATAAATTAGGGAACAAAGGAAATGGATAATTTGCAAATCCTTCAAACACCCTCCTCCAAGAGAAGGAACGTGGCAGCCACTGTGTCGTATATTTGTCAGCCCTGGCCAGGGGCACCTGTTGGGCTGTCCTTCCTTCTCGTGCTCTCAAACTCCAGGGCGACAGGCTCGCTCTCCCAAGAGCCTTCTCATTTGCCTATAACAGGAAGCAGAATACAAGTTCCCGTCCTTGCTTCCTCAACCTTTTTCGAGATGAAACTATGATCAGTGCAAGCCAGGTGTCTGTGGTCCCATGGCCTTTTCGCCAACTTAGACTTCTGGTTAGAGACCCCCATCACTGCAGTTGACTTCACTGAATTTCTCACTAGATCAGGGTTTACAATCCACTTTCTCCACCTGGCCTCCATGCCGCACACAGTCTCATTGTGTACTCTATGTCCCATATGTTTCTTTTATGGGTAGTCTTTAAAAACTATAAACAAGCAAAAAATCTTGGACAAATAAATAAACTTAAGGAATAATACATTTTAAAAATAATGAATATTAAACTTCATTTATTTATAATACTCTAGAATCACATTCAGTATTTTCTTTGGATATATGCATTTTATAATTGTAAATAATTAGACAGTTCTAATTTGATTAGTTTTGGTTTACTGTAGGAGTCCCCAAACCCTAAAATGTAATTAGTATTATAATAATGGTGTATGGTGGGGCACCTGGGTGGCACAGTCATTAAGCGTCTGCCTTCAGCTCAGGTCATGATCCCGGGGTCCTGGGATTGAGCCCCATATCGGGCTCCCTGTTCGGCGGGAAGCCTGCTTCTCCCTCTCCCTCTCTCCCTGCTTGTGTTCCCTCTCCCACTGTGTCTCTCTCTGTCAAATAAATAAAATCTTTAAAAAAAAAAAATAACAGTGTATGGTGACAGATGGTAACTACACTGATCACGGCATGCACAGCGTACCATATGGAGTTGCCGAATCACTACGTTGTGCACCTGAAAGTAATATAACCTTGTGTGTCAGCTATGCTTCAAGTTAAAAAAAAAAAAAAAGAGCAAGTATTGCATAACTGATTTTTTTTGAAGATTTATTTATTTTGGAGAGAAAGAGCAGGGGACAGAGAGAGAAGTTGAGAGAATCCCAGGCAGACCCCCTGCTGAGCGCAGAGCCTGCCATGTGGCTCAGTCCTACAACTCCGAGATCATGACCCAAGCCAAAGTCAAGAGTCAGTCCACGAACTGAGCCACCCAGGGACCTCGCATAAATGATTTTTAAAATAAACTTAAGCAAGGGCGCCTGTTTGGCTCAGTCAGTTAAGCGTCTGCCTTCGGTTCAGGTCATGATCCCAGGATCCTGGGATCGAGCCCTGCATCAGGTTCCCTGCTCAGTGGGGAGCCTGCTTCTCCCTCTGCCTCTGCCCCTGTTTGTGCTCTCTCTCTCTCTGACAACTAAGTAAATAAAATCTTTAAAAATAAAATAAAGAATACCCTAATGAATATTAAACTTTATTCATTTATTTATAATACTCTAGAATCACATTCAGTGTTTTCTTTGGATATAGGCATTTTATAATTGTAAATCCATATATCTAATAATTTACATGCTTCTCGCCCCCTTAAATCCTTATACACATTCCCTTATATTGTCATAGACAACAATATACTTGTAAACCTTAATATGTATAAAATCCTGGAATATTATCAAATTCCATTTTGACAGTTTTGAAGACACTTTTATTCAGCAGTTGAGTCTTTTCAAACTTCTTGTACCTTCAAAGGGGTATTGATATCATATAAACTACCTTTTTTTCTAATTTCCTTGGGCTGTATTCTCATGGGAAATGGTTGAGAATATAATATGTCTATAATAATATATAATATATCAATACAATTAATTTTCTAGCTTTTGTGTGACAGTAATTTTCTAAGCTTTCTGTTCTCTAAATTCTAGGTCCAGGAGCTCCACGAAGAGGAGGCACAGTGGGTGAACTATGATGAGGATGAATTGTGTGTGAAGATGCAGCTAGCTGACGGGATCTTTGAGACCTTGATCAGAGATACTATTGATGTTCTGAATCAGATCAGTGAGAAACAGGGGAGAATGCTACTTGTGTGACATCTTGCAAATAAACCGAACGCTGAGTGCTAACATGAGTCCTGGGCCTTTCTGCCTCCTGATACACACCCCATCTCCATCATAGCAAGAGCGCTTCTGGACTTGCTACCTTTCCTTAAAGACTACTGGTTTGGAGTTCATGGGACAATGCGGTATATCTGGTATGGCAGCCCTTGCCTTTAGAGACTGCCCACTGGATTAGCTGGTGACTTTCGGTGGGCAGGGTTGCACTCCTGATGTTGACACACAGTATAATCCTACACCTCTGGTTAACACCCCTACTGGGTCTCAGATACGGGCTGAAAACACCAGACTTACCTCTTAGCTTAGATGAGGCTATCACTTCCTTGAGTCTGAAGTCAGGCAGGAGAGGTATATAGAATTCTGCGTCCTACCACTTTTAAAAAGTAATCCTGGTCTACACCATGAAAGTCATAAGTGGACATTATAGTCTCTAAACAGTATTAAACCCCTAACCACTTCTAAATAGGCAAGTCTAATAACGTGTGCCTATTTCACATTCTGGAATTCATTTCATTTCTTTTTGAAGACCATTTTCTTCCATTATTGCAGTTGAGCAGCACCAAGTGGACTGTCGAGTTAACAGAAATCAATGGTAGCCTTGCTTTCTGAGCACCATCTAAAGAATTTTAAACCTTTGCATTATTTTTAGTTTTCTCTGTGTGGGCATGAAAACAAAGAATGCCCCCACTGAAGACTGGGCTCAAAGGACTGATGCAGGGCTGGTTCTTCTACCCCTTCTTCTCTCCCTGCACTTTTCTCACTCCTTCTGAACCTCTGCCAGCTGCTCCTAGAATCACAGATCCTCAGGACCATCTCAGGCATCCAGGCATGGCAAAAGTGGAAATAATTCATTTTGGCCTTCAAACTCTCAACTCCCATCTCTCCCCAAGAAGTCAGAGACGCTGTTACTTGAATGATTTAGGAAATGAGTGTGTGCACCAAAGACAAAAAGATACTGTCTATTGTTCGTGTGCTTGTTTTGCGCTATGGAACGTTTTTTAATTTATTCCGAGATAAATTATTAAGTTGAAAATGTGTGTCCCTATTCAGAAGTGAAAGATTCTTCTTGTAAAAGTTAAACCTCTGTCTTGAAGCTTCTGTGGTTCATAGTCTTTGCACAGGAAATCTCCGGTTTTAACAAACCCATACACATATCGAAGAAGGCAGTTTAATTCAGTGAAAAGAAGATAAGCTTTTCCAAGATCTCCTGCAGTAGCAGGAATGGAATCAGAGGATTTCAAGACACTGTATAATTCAGTTCTGCCTCTCTTGCAGCATTGCTTCTCACAACTATTACCTGTACCTGAAAATATATATATAGACTCCAGCTGCTACATTAGAGCATACGTGATGCTCTCTGGGACCTCAGTACCCTGCCTTCCTGACTGGTTTCTCTTTATCAGTCCTGTTCTTCTTCAAGTAATCTAGAAGAATGTGGACAGTCTTAGGCGTGAATGTAAATGCCTTAATACTGAAGGTCCTGATTAGAAGCATGATTTAAGACATCCACTGGATTCATATTTACAAATATCCTGGAATGTTATAGCTTCAAAATACGTTAGAAAAACCCCAAAGATGGTATAATCTTTTAAGTGTGCACGTTCGTTCATTTCTGCATCTTTCCTCCCAATCTGCCTTTGCGTCTCAGATGTTTCACTATGCACACTTCCATTCCTCCTTGGTTTCATCTTGTCATTATGAGAAACTTATCGAAATAATCATTGGAATATTTGCATTTTGCACAATGACTGGTATGATAGCTCTTGACAAATAAGGAAAGCACTGAAATGTGGTGATTGGGTCTCGGGAAATGCGCAGATTGATGTATCGCCAGCATTTCTTCTGGGCTCTTGCTGTTGAGCTCTAGTCTTGTAGCCATAATGAGCAGATGGACTAAGGGAAGCTAGGGTTTCTTGGGGTTATTAACCAGTAGTGTGGAGATATTGTTTTCACGTTGGCCAAGGAAAAGCAAAGGCCTTTCTTTTTAGTTTGTGTTATTTGAAAGACAGAAAAACATCTTATCTACGCCTTTTGGCTGTTTGTAGGATTACATTGTCCTTATGATACTGAAACTTTACAGCTGCTATAAATTTTTTATAAGTGAATATAAAAATAATATAATAGGAATATAGGTTGTTTTTCTACATTCTCATTATTTGGACCTAAGTCAATTTTTAATAAGAAAATTAATCTTTACTCTTTATGACATTATGATTCCAGAAAAGGAAAAAAAAAAGGTTAAGTGTGTGGAGTCAGCTATCGGGACTTGGGGTTCCGTGGTGAGGATACGGCTGGGACCGTGTGTTGGCCCCCCTCACGTGCTCCCGCTGTCTCCCCTGTCTTCAGAATCCCAGGCTCCAGATGAGAGGCAGCCATCGGTCCGTCTTACTCCTTGTTAGAAATGGTTGTCCATAGTTTGGTAGCAGAAAACAGAGGAATCTAGAATTAGCAGATTTCTTATAATTTTAACTATTGGATATAATTGAAAAGGTATTTATTGTTAGCATTAGGACCAGAGACTATGGATACCCAGCCACTCGTTCCATATTGGGATCTTTTTAATCAAGCTCTGCCTCTTAACCAAGAATCTAAATATTCCCTCTTTCTAATCTTTGTTCCTTCCCCCTACACTCCCATCCTCTTTCACTCTTCATAATTCCTCTAAGAAAAAGATCTTTGCATCAGCAGTAATATCTTTTAGAATAGCACTATCAGAATTTAGTAGTAAACCAACATAGAGGCTTCAGATTTAGTTCTGAGTCCAAAATAATTTGTGCTATCCAGGGTACTGAACTCTGGGTTAACCAAGTACAGGGTATAGATTCCCTCTTCAGGTCTAAACAGGAATTTTTATTCTAGGGAAAAGTGGGAAGAGCTCAAAAGTAGTTAATAAGGAAGGTAATTGGTTTTTCTTTTACCCAAAAGAAAAGAAGATTCCTTCTGTGACTACAGGTCTCTGAGAAATTACCTTTCAAAAGAGATTTCATTGCTCATAAGAGTGTTGTGGCCTATTGATAAAAACAATTTTGTTCACTTTCTTGTCTTGAAAAAAGTGGCCTTAGCTTTTTGCAATACTTGAATCAAGTGTGTCCTCACACAGCATTGGAGACTCTTAACTTTTCTGCAAGAAGTTCAAACTTACATCTTCTTTTACTACCTTAAGAATACTAGTGAAGAAAACATTAATTCAAAGAGCAAATGATAGAAACTACAATGATGTTCAATGCAAATTGTAGGAATTTACATGTTTACAAATCATCTTGAACTGGTTGTGCAGCAATTCAATAAAATATCTTTGTATTATAAAAATGTGAAGAAAACAATGTAAACTGATGTAAAGGAGGTACTGTCATTTTAATTAACCTATGTTTAATAGCTTTTCCTTCCGGACTTTGCAAAGCCTTCTTGGTAAACACATTGCAAAGCGTTCTCTGGGAGGCCTGGCCTCCGTGTGTGTACTGTACTGTGCAGACATGAAAAACAAACCCGTTTACTGTGTATGTGTAAATAGCCTGCTCATCAGGCCATTTTCAGCCAATAGTCACATCCAGTGCAGCTTTGCACAGAAGACTTGGGGTGTGGTTTGTAAGTATGATCTGTAAAATAACTGGGATGAATTCCCATGTATACCTGTGTAAATAGATTTGTTAACTGAAATGTACTTTAAGAAAAAATAAAGTCTGTAAATAAACTGATTTATAAATTAAGTTTGTGTCCCGTGTCTGTTTTTTCACCTTCTGAGCCGAGATTAGAAGCTAGTCCCCATGAACTCAGGCAGCGGTGTGAGGGGAGCTGAGTGCGGGAGCTGTCCCCTCTGTTCATAAACGCCATCGCCGCATACACCCAAGCAGCCTGGGCTCTGACATTCGTCACTCGTGTGTACAGTCCCTGAGTACACCTTCATGTTCTGAGCACTGTGCCGAGTGGTGGGCAGGTAGTGGAGACCACAGCCGTGGTCCCTGATCTCCTGGAGCTGAAAGTCTAATCAAAGAGTCATCAAAAGAGAATTTGAAAAGCAGTACGTGACAAATCACAGTAAGTGCTGCAAATGAAGCACACGTGGGGTTTGAGCATATATAATAAAAAGAACCCAACAGGGGTGGGGATGGGTCAGAGAAGAGCTCCCTGATAAATTATACCTCTCTGCTCTATATTGATGGGCTTCTTCCCTGTAATTCATGGCAAACATCTTTTCTCCCAGATGACTTGAATTTTGATCACCCTTGCAAAATAACACACAGAAAAGTCACACACAATTAAGTGGGCCACAAAAAAGAGCAACCATCCGATGACTAGGTGTGGAGGCTATAATTTATTTCTAGAAATACAAGCTTGGAGAAGAATGGAGCTAGAGATCTAGAAGAATAAAAGAATTTCCAAGATGGAAATGTATGGCACTCAGGGTAATGAATCCTCTCTAACCCAACAGATTAGAAGTAACCACCATGGTCTCCCCTGAATTCTTCGAGGAGCCTCCTAATGGCCATCCGTGCTGTGCTTTTAACCCCTACACAGCCATGAACATTAAAGGAGTTCTCAGAAGAGGACTGACCCCAAATTGCTGCAGAGTCTAAGAAATCCTTCTGGCTCCCAGAATAGATGTATGAGTGTCCACTGTGTGCCAGATACTGTGTTTGGTGCTTGGTAGACACAATAGTAATGACAGGTTGAATCTTGGGAAAAACCCAAATATATCTTTATCCTTGAATGCGAGTACGTGAAAGTGGTAGCTAGCGCTGGTAGATGGCAGAGCTAAGAATGGTGAGCCCAACAGCGGTGAGATCTACAGTGGTGAGTGCCCGCAGAAGTGAATGCTGAACTAGCCAGTGCCCTACAGAATCCCAGAAAAGCTCAGAAATCGAAGGCAGTGACTGCCACAGAAAAAGGTGTGAAGCAGGGGGACTGTTCCATCACTTACTGGCTGGCCAGGCTATGCGCGGCCAAGGCTAAAAGGTAAGTGGCATCCAGGGAAGAGATCAGGACACGAGATGAGATCACTGAGCACAGACAACAGCACCCCAGCCTCAAGTGGGACAGCACTTCCTTCCGGCCGGAGAGGAAAGGAAGTGCACAGGGGCCAACCCCTAGCAATGTGTCGGGCCCCCGCGGCCAGAGGAGTGGGAGATGTGACCGCACGCACCCCATGCCGCGCCTCAGTGCAAGGACCAGGACCCGCCCCATGGGGTCTGAAATAGACGGCTGGGGGTGTGCCTGAGGGCCACTGACGCACGCGCTTAAGCAGAACAAAGGAGCACACATTGTGAGTCTGAAGGAGGGAAAGGTATTCCCACACAAGCTGATAAGGCCAGCACAGGCTGGGGGCACTCCATCTCTTGGTTTGGGAAGTGGGCCAGGTCCCAGGGCCCATTCCTATGTGACCCTGTAGGAGGCGAGAAGCTGTGTAACTTTCTTTCCCAACAGTACACCCCACCCACCCTGCTCAGCTACTGGAATAGCAGATAAAGCACATCAAATCCAGGGGGAGCACGGTTTACCTCAAATGTGTAGGCAGAGCTGGGTCCTTGAGCCCCTGAACAACCCATATGAAGAGAGTTAACAGAGCCTTCCTGTCATTTCGAGACATTTACCAGAGTCACTGGGAGAACCAAACCCCCGGACGAAGATCAGGCCTCTCCGGAGGATGGTCCTCAACCAGAAACCTCCAGTGCCTGGCCGAAGCCAACTGAAGAGCTTAAGCAATGAGTCTGCTAACCACCCCCCCTGAGCACAGGGCTTCTCCGTCCCTCGTATTGTTGATCTACCCACAGCAAGAGGCGCTGGCAATGACACAGAAGCCAGCCTGTTCCGCCGGCAGGTAACTGAAGGCTGTTAGGTGTCCATCACCACCCTGGCCAGGGAGCTTAGTGACTCTCCTTGGTCTAGAGGAAAGTCCAAGTCATCGTGTACCAGCCAAGCCATTAAAATGGGAATGTGAGACAAAAGGAACTTTATTCTGGGATGACAAATGCAGCATTGTTTGAGTTCGTCTCCTCTCCTGACAGCTGCGCTGTTTCTTGCCAGGGTTGTGTTGTCACACCAGGCACAGCGCAAGCTTCTGCAGGAGCAACGGGAAGACAGCTTAATGTTCCCACCTCGCTCCCATGCTCTGAACGTCCCCAGGTCCAAGATACTCTTGTTTCCTACTTCCTTGGGATCCGCTGCCCCTTGCTTAACCCAAGTCTTCTGGCCCAGTCATCCAACCTGGGGACGGAGGTCACAGTCCAAATGAATTTGACAGATCTTGTAATATCACCCACTCGAGTCGGAGGTCCCAGCGTGACCAGGAGAACCCAAGGGTCCTGATGCTCTTTTGCCCCCTCCCCCATTTCCCTGGCATCCCCCAGAGTGAGATACCTGTTGCCTCCACGTTTGGACTGGGAGGCCCTAGTGTGACACCACTGTGGCCCTAGCAACAAGTCACACCTCGGGAGTGTGTCCCAGTGGGAGAAAAAAAATGTTGAGTATACCGAGGTGGGGATTTTGCCAGAGCCGCCTCATCAGGTGGGCTGCCTGGCCTCCCATCCACTCCAAGTATCACCCACCATGGGTCAGAGCCTACTGGCAACTGTTCAATGCCTTTTCTTTTTTCTTTTTTTAAGATTTAGACTTGCGCTCAGCTCAGAGACCTACATGGGGCTCGATCTCACAACCCTGAGATCACAACCTGAGCTGACATCAAGAGTTGGCAGCTCAACCGACTGAACCACCCAGGCGCCCCCGTTCACTGACCTTTCTTAAGCAGAGGTACCATCTGGTAAGTTGGCGGGTTTTTTTATGGCCTTTGTATAGTTGTTGCTTAAGCTGCTCACTGCAGTGTTTTGCCCCTGGTCTGTCTGGGGGTGACGGGGAACACGAAAGCCCCACCTCTGTTACAGGTACATGTCCAGCACTGTATTTTTGGGGCTGTGACTGTGGCGTCTTGATCAGATGGGAACTTTGTTGAATATCTGAACATACGGCATGGGGCAATGGTGGTTTTTGAGCCACAATAGTGATCTGTATGTCTAGATGGCACCACACCATGAGCACCGCTGGAATCCACGTCTGGGGACTAGTGGCCCAATGTGGTCAATTTGCCATGTGTGTGTGAGGCCTAAGCCCACTTGACACGGCTCTGCCCACTCTATTGCACGGTCTGCATTCAGTACAGGAGTCACACAACTCTGTTGTTACCTTTGGCTTTCAGTTTTGGGGGGTGAGACATTGTGATTTGGTCCATTCTTGTATCGGAGGTAGACTTCATGTTCCATTCTGTAGTGGACCCAATGGGGTTGTTTGCTAAGCGCATGTTAGGTTAGCTCATGAGTTCCATTTGTGTTTTTGTTGTTCATTTTTTTAATGGTTCTTTGTTATAGGCATTAATATGAGTGATGAATTGGGGTGGCTTGTTTTTTTTTTTTCAGTCCACTAAGCTACTGTCACAGTCCCTGTCCCTGCACAGGGGGGCCTTTACGTATAGCTCGGGGGTTTGTAACGGCCCACAAATCTGTAAGCAAGTAGTAGAGACTTGCTCAGGGATTGGCTGGACAGCCATCATCATCATACACAGTTTGGCCCATTGGGCAGGATATTCTTATCTGGTCTCAATTAAAAGGTGGTCGTCCTTGGAGAAGGCGGCCACAATGGCCCAGACAACTCTCCCAGCTTTGAGCTTTGCAGCTGGGACATCCCTGAACTGTGGCCCCCGCTTCGTAAAGGGAGGGGCAGGGGCAGCCCCTACGGCTGGTTAGCCTCCTCTGACAGAGCAGATACTTGTTTATGGAGTTGCCTGGCCTCCTGGGGCCCACGTGGGCTTGACCTTGGTTGTCCTGTGTTCACTTAATGATGGAACTTTGTTGAAGCTGTCCTGTTTTGTTAGTGGGATTAGTGGGTACCCCCATGAGGAGGGGCAGCTGAGGTTTCATGGTCCCACAAGTTGTCAGGCTTCTGTGGTCAGGCTCCCTGTTTTCAGGCAGGCCCAACATCAGGCTAGAAGTTGCCATGGGAGGGGAGGATGCCAGGCAGCTGCCTCAGGTAATTTATGTGTCCAAGACCCAAGGGACCAACACACCTCGACAACAGTCTCTTGTGATCACAGGTTCTAATCCACCCGGGGAGGAGTGGATGATCCCTTTCCTAAGGCGAGAGCGGGACCTTGTATGCTGCACAGCCTCCGGACCTACTGTTGTCAGAGGCCCCATTCAAAGGAGCACAACGTGGGTAACCTTGACAAAAGGGGCCAAAGGAGTCCCCCGATGTGATGCATGTTTCTTAGTAGCCACATAGGCCTGCCAGTCGTTGAGTCTCTTTTTTGTTGGTAGGAACTGCCTAGGACAGTAACTTTTCTTTCATCTTGTCAAGAATGTGTTCCTGCTGACGGGCCTCCGGGGCCCCCTGGTGCGGCCGTAGTCGAGCAGGTCCGGGACCTTCCCAGGGTGGACGGCCCAGCCTACATGTGTCATAGTGTCCATGACCTCACACGGGGCCCGGCTGACTTGTTTCTGAGTTAGGCCAGCAGGGAGGCTGTCCTCAATCTAGTGGATGACAAGCACCTCTGGGAGTACTTGGGCTTAGTACAGATCTAGGCCTACCCGCTGCTGGCGTGTGGCAAGGGGGCTGAGGTTTCCCTGTAGAGGTGCAGCGAAGGTATACTGGAGGCCGTTCCTGCCGTTCCTACCGTGCCCTGGCACGAAGAACTCTCAGCGGCCCTGCTCAGAGCACCACATCTGTGCCCCCGTTCACTGGCTGGCCAGGCTACGCGCGGCCAAGGCTAAAAGGCAGGTAAGTGGCATCCAGGGAAGAGATCAGGACGCGAGATGAGATCACTGAGCACAGACAACAGCACCCCAGCCTCAAGTGGGACAGCACTTCCTTCCGGCCGGAGAGGAAAGGAAGTGCACAGGGGCCAGCCCCTAGCAATGCGTCGGACCCCCGCGGCCAGAGGAGTGGGAGATGTGACCGCACGCACCCCATGCCGCGCCTCAGTGCAAGGACCAGGACCCGCCCCATGGGGTCTGAAATAGACGGCTGGGGGTGTGCCTGAGGGCCACTGACGCACGCGCTTAAGCAGAACAAAGGAGCACACATTGTGAGTCTGAAGGAGGGAAAGGTATTCCCACACAAGCTGATAAGGCCAGCACAGGCTGGGGGCACTCCATCTCTTGGTTTGGGAAGTGGGCCAGGTCCCAGGGCCCATTCCTATGTGACCCTGTAGGAGACGAGAAGCTGTGCATGACTGCCTTTCCCAACAGGGATGAAAAGACAGAACTTGGTTGACTGCTGAAAGGAACAGCTAGATCCCCTTGGTACCCATACCTGTCCAGTGGGTGCGGGTCCCTGCCAATCCCCTCTCAAATGCTCTCAGGAAATCATTTATTCTCTGGAGAAACTGAACCACAGTGTCCCTGAACCTGAGGACTCCAGGTACAACAGAACACGAGGCAACAAATGGAAAATAAAAATTAACTTAAAGTCTGTGGATTAAATGGAAGAATCTAGTCAGGCTTATCTAGGACCCCCTCCGCCAGGAAGAAGACTGAAGGATCCTCCTCTGAAAAAACAGAATGGCTTTGGAGGAAAGCCCTCTAGGTACTGACATTGGGAGATTCCCCTAGAGAAAAAATTGGTTTGTTACCTGATCTCCTTCCAGGGAAGCTGACCAGTCAAAGCTGCACACATGCCTAATGAGTTACTCATCCACATTTTAGCGCATCACCCAGATGTGAACAAATAGCCAGCCATCTCCAGACATTTGAGGAGAGCCACCTATATGAGCCAGGCCAAACCAAAAAGAAAAAAACAAAAGGGGTTCTGGTGAAACAATGCATGGCACAGAAGGAAACATCACAAGACACAAAAACCACAATTAAAATGAAAACCCTCAGATAGCTCCACAATATTGTGTCCATGTAATAGGAACAGGATGCTCTAAAAGAGTAATGAATCAGAGAACGAGATGAAGCTCTTGAAAATTAAACCTATAGCAGCCATTATTTAAAATTCAGTAGAATGTTAGAAGGCAAAGTTGAGGAAACCTCCTAAAAAGTAAAACAAAAAGGTACATAAAAATGGGAGAGAAACAGATAAAGTTAGAGAACCAGCCCAGGAAATCCAACATCTAATTAATTGGAATCTAGCAAAAACAGAGAAAACTGGAGGAAATTAGACAAGAAAAGAATTCAGAACTTACCTATGTGAATTTGCCATTGGAAACGGTCCAATGAATGCCTTCGCACGAGAAATAACTCCCCAACAAGGCTGATCATGGTGAGATATGAGGACTCTGCGGGAAAAGACAAGGGCTAGAAATAAAAATGTCATCACTCTCCTGAACAGAAACATTGGAGACCATAAGAAAACACAGCAGAATTTTCGTAAATCAAATGAAAATCGTTTTCATCCAAAAGTCTACACTTGGCCAAATCATGAATCAAGTGCTAGGATAGAATATGAAGGTGTTTGGGAGTGTCCTTTCTTCTCAAGCATCCTTTCTGGGGCTGGGGGCATAAACCCTGAAAGACGAAGGCTTGAGATCCAGAAACAGGCTCCACCCAGAAGCCTGTGAAGGAAATCCCCAGGGTGACTTGGAAGGCATTCCCAGGATGACGGCTGTCTGGCACACCTAGAGAGCCACCAGTCCAGATCAGAGGCGGCGGGGGGGGGGGGGGGGGGGGCGGACAGAAAACTCCAGAAGGAACATCTCCAAGAGGCAGGGAGGGGGAAGAGAGAGGAACAAAGAGCATATGTTTTTAACAACATGACATTTTTTATTGAGAAGCTGTTGGAGAGCGAGGAAAAGACTGAGTAATAGGTTCAAAGAGTGAGTAATGAAGAAACGAGGAAAAGCAAAGCATTGTATGAGTAAGAAACAATTATAATACACTCCCTGGCTCACCTAGGAATATTTATAGTTACAATAATGTAAATACTGTGATATCACTAAATTGAGAGGATGAAGAAAGGGAAGGGAGGTGTCAAGAGAGCTAAATCTACATCTGCCCTATACGGAAGCATGACAATTAATTTTATATGTCAACGTAGCCAGGCCATGGTACACAGATATTTGATCAAACACAGGTCTAGATATTTCTATGAAGGTATTTTTTAAACTAATTAATTAATTTATTTTATGTAGTGTTCCATGATTCATTGTTTGCGTATAACACCCAGTGCTCCATGCAGTACGTGCCCTCCTTAATACCCATCACCAGGCTAGCCCATCCCCCCACCCCCCTCCCCTCTAGAACCCTAAGTCTGTTTCTCAGAGTCCATAGTCTCTCATGGTTCGTCTCCCCCTCTGAGTCCCCCACTTCATTAGCGCTTACCATAGCACATACCCTCCCCAATGTCTATCACCCAGGCACCCCATCCCTCCCACCCCCCACGACTCCAACAACCCTCAGTTTGTTTCCTGAGATTAAGAATTCCTCATATCAGTGAGATCATATGATACTTGTCTTTCTCTGATTGACTTATTTCTATGAAGGTATTTTTATATGAGACTAATATGTAAGCCAGTAGGTTTTGAATAAAACAGGTTACCCTTCATACCCTCCCTTATGTGGTGGGCCTCGTCCAATCAGGTGAAGGTCTTAATAAGAACAAGGTCCCACAGGGAAGAGAAAATTCTACCTCCAGACTGCCTTTGGACCTGAGCCACAACATCAGCTCTTCCCTTTGTCTCCAGCTTGCCAGCCCCTATAATCACAAGAGCCAATTCCTTCTCTCTCTCTTTTTCTCTCTATCTCTCACCCCCCCCCCCAGGAACACCCTCTGTCCCTTGTTCTCTCTCCATCCACAATTCATCAGTTCTGTTTCTCTGGAGAGTTGGAGGAATACAGGAAGTCAACAGCTAAAGTATAAAACTAGTGATTCAAGATATAACATATTTTCTTGAATACAGAGGTAAAGACCAGAGAAAAGATGCTGAAATGAAGTGATTAACAGTGGGTGTCTCTGGATGAAGAGGAGGAGAGGAATGGGGCTGAAGACTACTTGTGTGTTCCATGTGTATGTGTGTTGCTGAATAGCCTTTTTTTTGCTATGTACAAGTATCACCTTGATAATAAAAATTAATATTCCCTCCACCAAGAAGTAAAGCGTCACCAAAAAGGACAAATTCAGCATCTGTTTATTTACTTCCTGCTAAATGTGAAGAGGGCATATTTATTTTTTTAAGATTTTATTTATTTATTCATCTGAGAGAGAAAGCACAAGCAGGGGGAGCGGCAGAGGGAGAGGGAGAAGCAGGCTCCCTGCTGAGCAAGGAGCCCAGTGCAGGACTGGATCCCAGGACCCTGGGATCGTGACCTCAGCCGAAGGCAGACGCTTAACCAATGGAGCCACCCAGGCATATTTAGATGGAATTATAACCCCCTTCCTCTTATAACTTTAAAAGTATTCCAATACTATTGTCTGTAGAAGCTAAATATGGGTCACAGCTTTTCAACCTGAATATTTTTCTATTTCAAGTTAGAACTAGACTCAAAGTAATTAAAACGTGTTGCTGTCAGGCATAATTTAAGTGGTGCATTTAACATAATTAAAAATATTTTAGTACTTCTGCATATTAAAAAAACTTAAAGACTTGCGTTTGATGGTAGGTAGATAGTGCAGGGAAAGGAATCACCGTGTTGTAAAAAAAATAAAAGGAATCACCATGTTGTATCACTAACTAGTGGCCTCAGTGGGTCAGCTTGTGGGCAAATATACCCTGGGGACTGTGATTCTATGACCTATCCAAATATATTTTTTCCATGATACTGGCACATTTTGCAAGCAGATATAAAATTTTCTTGTGCTTTTGTTTTGAACAAGAGTACCATTTAAAAACACATTTTATGCAACTTGTCTTCCCCACTGAAGAATGCAGGTCAGGAAACTCAAAACCCACTCTTTTAGCTCCAAACACATTTCAGGATTCTGAGTTTCCATAGCACAAAGAGGCATGTGTGAGGACCCACTTTAAGTAGAGTCAAAATATTTTTTTAAATAATAATCATCTAAATAACTTCCCTGACTGGTCTGTTAGTATGATTGCTACCTTTTTGAGAAAATTAATTCAAACAATTAGGTGAGCAAAATGGAATTAAAAGTCCAAATTCCTGCTGTGAGTCTCCAGGTTGAGTTTCCTCAGAGAAAAAGGGCAGAAGGGGCATTGCCTCACGAATTCCTTGGGCATTGCAATATTGATAATCCCTGCTTCTGGCCTTCGAGATCATCATCTTGTTAATCCTATTTCCTGGAAGTAGCATTGCCCAAAATATACAGAAAGAGTTTGTCTTAAGAAGTGCCTATACTGTTTTAACTATTTCTATTCTGGAGACCCAGAATAGAAGAGAGGAGAATCTGCTGGTTTCTGGTGAGGAAGTTGAACCATTTAAGAGTTTTGCTTTTCCACGAGGGGCTAGGGAATGGACACAAAGTCACTGTGATGAATGTGGTATATATATACAATGGAATAGTATTGCTCAGCCATCAAAAACAAAACCTTGCCATTTGCAATGACATGGATGCAGCTAGAGAATATTATGCTGAGTGAAATAAGTCAGACAAAGACAAATACCACATGATTTCACTCATATGTGGAATTTAAAAAACAAAACAAATGAGCATAGGGTAAAAAGAGAGAGGCAAACCAAGAAACAGACTCTTAACTGTAGAGAACAGACTGCTGGTGACCAAGGGGAGGTGGGTGGGGGATGGGTTGAATGGGTGATGGGGGATGAAGGAGGGCACTTGCGAGGAGCACCACGTGTTGTGTGGAAGTGTTGAATCACTATATTGTACTCTTGAAACTAAAGGTACGCTGTACGTTGACTGGAACTTAAAAACATTAAAAAAAAGATCGTTTTGGTTTCTACATCTTTATTTATAAGAAGAGCTAAGAATCTCAATGTATGAAATAACCAATATGAAAAGTAAATTTTAGGGACACCTGGGTGGCTCAGTGGGTTAAGCGTCTGCCTTCAGCTCAGGTCATGATCCCAGTGTCGTGGGATCGAGCCCTGTGTCGGGCTCCCTGCTCAGCGGGGAGCCTGCTTCTCCCTCTCCCTCTGCCCCTCCCCCTGCTTGTGCTCTCTCTTTCTCTCTCTCTCTCTGACAAATAAATAAATAAAATCTTAAAAAAAAAGTAAATTTTATTAAGAAGAACTACAGCAGCTAGTATGCATTTGACTGCAAGGAACTGAATACTTGATTAAAGCTAAGTCAACAATAGGGACTTACCCTTCTCACTTAACAAGGAATCCAGAGGCGACAAGGTCAGGGTTGGCAGATGCCTCCACAGAGTCAGCACTTTGTGTCAGCACCTCCTTGACTCTCTCGGCCATGATGGCCAATGGCTGCTGCAGCTCCAAGTACCCTGTTCTAAAATTTAAAATATAACATTTTAATATGTTACTTTAAAAAATACTTGAAAGTATTTCCATAAGTCCTCAGCAAACTTTCCTTTATGTGTTGCTGACCACAATGCCCTCCCTCAAATTGTTAGAGAGACTCAGAGAGCGAGTTTCTAGAATTTTCAGCTTCTGAAGGCAGGTCGTGTGGGTAAAGAGGAAGAGCGGGAATGGGGCTATTTATTTCACAACCGGCAGTGCCTGCGAACGTATGTACCCTGAGCTGCTGACTTTCTTGGAAAAATTGAGTCTGTGACTAAATAAAGGTGTAACTGGGTACCCCTTGCTGGCCTGTTGCATCATCACGCCAACACCCTTCCGCGTGCTCTATTATGACCAGGCGTGCCTTGAGCGCTCATCTTCTCCATCCCTCTGCCCTTGGGCACAACCATATGTCCAGCAGCCCCCAAATGGAGCAATTTCTCTAGCTTTCGAAGCACCAGAGAAGCCAGCATTCTTGATCTCATTCATTAGCCAAAGGGCTTTTCAAAGTTCTCTTGTGTGACTTATGATCAGGGTGTGGAGATGAAACACATACATGTTAATAAGTAAAGGGCACCAGGGGCGCCTGGGTGGCACAGTCGGTTAAGTGTCTGACTCTTGATTTCGACTCAGGTCAGGATCTCAGGGTCATGAGATTGGGCCCCACGTTGGGCTCCGTGCTCAGCGTAGAGTCTGCTTGAGGTTCTCTTCCTCTCTCTCTCCCTCTGCCCCCCCTCCCTCTCTCTCTCTATTAGATAAATAAATCTTTAAAAAAATTAAGTAAAGGGCACCATTAGGCGATAACCAAGGCTAAGTTCATCCTCCATTCATCCATTCCACAAATAGCTACAATTTTCTGGCACTGTCCTCTACCCTGCGGATCTCAACAGAAGACAAGAAATCAAGGTCCCCGTTCTAATTACTTACATGCTCGTGTGAGGAGACAGACAATAAATAAATAAACCGATGCAAAAAGAGGGTAGTATTCGGGAAGTCTGTGGGAAAACTCTAGAACAGGTGACGTGAGACAGGGGATGTGGGCAGGAGCTTCCGTACGCAAGGTCAGGGAAGGCCTTTTCCGAGAAGCTAGCATTTGAGCTGAGACCTGATGATGAGAGAAGGAGCCACGTGTGAGGAGATCTGAAGGAAGCACGTTCCAGGCAGAGGGAACAACCACGCAAAGGCCCTAAGAGATGAATGAGGACTAGAAAGAAGATGGGCGTGTGGGCGGCCCAGGCAGCACAGGACAGTGGCAGAAGCTGAGATCAGCCTACATGACAAAGGGCCTCGCAGGCCAGGGGGAAGGGTTGAGATTTATTCAAGGTACATACAGTATGTCGCCTTGGAGAGTGGTACCCAGGGGAGTGACAAGGTCAGGTCTACACTTGTACAAAGCTCACTCTGGCTGCTGGGTGCACAGTGGATTTGAACGGGGCAAGTGCTAAGGTAGAGCAGGAACAATGGTGACACGGACGAGAGTGTGAGCTGGAAATGAGAGGAGTGGGTAGCGAGGGGCCGGCTGGCTCGGAGCGGGGCCGCGGGACTGCGCGCGGTGGTGAGGGAAAGACGGGCTTTGGCGGCGCACCAGGAGGAAGGCCAGAGCCGCGACCCAGGGCACTTGTGAATTCAGGTTGTTCAGAAGGTCGGGCGGGGGGGTAGTTGTGGTCTGTGGTGCTAAGGGACCTTTCAAAAGTGTGGGTCCTGAGCATTTGGAGGGATCCGGGAGGCTGTTTCATGCAGAGGGAAAACACAGGGAGAAACAGAAAGGCGGGCTGACCTGATCACAGCAGTGTTCTTAGGAGGAGAGGGTTGAGATGTGGTGAGACCACATTAGGGCCATTCTTCATCTCATTTAGCAAACGAGTCCCTTTGCCAGTTCCTTAGCCCCCATAGGGTGGCTGTTATGGGGGCAGGTGTGAACGTGAGTCGGGGGAGACCTCAGGAGAGGGGGCCCAGCCCCCCAAGAGGCCTCACCGGGAGGCACTCAGGGTAATTCACCACAACCCGGGCTCCCATCCCCAGCCTGAGAGATTTAGCCACTGGAATGTATCAATTCTCCCAGGGCTGAGCAGTGCGCTGGAGAAGTCAGAACAAGCCTCATAAATTGGAAGAAAAAACCCAGAAAGCCTCCTTACTACTTTACAGTGGGGGCCTCATTTTCCCAAGACCCAGGTGCCCCCATCCGCTCTCCCCGGCCTGCCCCTTCCCTCTGTCCTCAGAATTTGCACCACTAATGGAAAGCGAGTTTGCTGAACATGGGTTAATTATCATAAAAATCAATGAAATAAGCATTTCATTTTGTGATTGAGAAAACAGAGACTCGGACATGATATAAATTAGAGGAGTGGTGGACAAAACTCTTGGAGCCTATTTCTGACCCAATTCTTTCTCTTCTGCTTCCCTGTTTCTTTTTTACTGAGGCCTGACATAGGACACAATATTAGTTTCAGGTGTACCACTTAAGGACACGACATTTGTGCATGTCGGGAAATGACCTCCACGGGGAGTGTAGTTACCATCTGTCACCATACAGTTACCAAAAAATGTTTCTTCTTGTCATGGGAACTTTTAAAATTTACTTTCTTAGCATCTTTCAGAGTTGCAATACAAGATTATCGACTGTAGACGCCATGCTGTCCATTACACCCCATGACTTAACTGGAAGTTTGTACCCCTTAGTCCCCTGCACCCGCTTTGCCCACCCCCCACTCGCCCTCCCCTCCAGCAACCAGAACAGATCTGTTCTTGGTATCCGTGAGTTTTGTTTGTTCATTGATTTTGTTTTTCGGATTCCACAGATAAGTGAGATCAGACAGTATTTTTTTTTTCTTTATCTGACTTACTTCCCTTAGCATAATACCTTCAAGGCCCATCCATGTTGTTGCCCGTGGCAAGATTTCATTCTTTTTTTTTTTACAGCTGAGTAGTATTCCACTGTGTGTGTGTACCACACCTCACATTCCACCCAGGCATAGCGGGCCCAGAACATGCTCTCTCTTCCTCTCACACCTGGACTGCTCCTGTCTCTGCTCAGAATGCCTCTCCCTGTCCCGAAAAACCCTGACCCAAACAACCACCGTTTGCTGCTCAGACTCTCCAACAAAAGCCCTGACAATAGATAGGATGAAATCACTGAGCACAAGCTTACTCGCTATGTGCTGAGCACTTGGCATGCATCCTCGGCTTTGGTCCTCACAACCGCCTCTGAGGCAGGTCCCAGGTCACAGGTCAGGAAACTGAGGTTTCAAAGGCTAAGCACCTCGCCCGCAAACACAACCTAGACTCACCTGGGTCTGTCTGGTTCCCAAAGCCACGCCTTTGATCCTATGTTTATTTCTGATCATTATCCCTTCACCTGGACATTGTCCCTTCCTCAGGACTCAGAATGAGTTCCATCTCCTCCCATGTAAGTCTGGGAGGGCAAACTCAGGCCCCAGGTCACCACATCCTAGATAAGACCACAAGACCTGCCTACAGCAAAATTTAAAAAATTTTTTAAAGATTTACTTACTTATTTTTGAGAGAGAGAGATTGCGGGGGCAGGGACAGGACAGAGGGAGAGGGAGAGAATCCCAAGCAGACCCCCCGCACTAAGCACCGAGCCGACAGGAGGCTCGATCCCATGACCCTGAGATCGTGACCCGAGCCGAAACCAAGGGTCAGATGCTTAACCAACTAAGCCACACAGGAGCTCCAAAGTTAAAAATTTTTAAATATCTCCCCATTTGTTCAGAATAGAGCCAAACCCCTTAGCAAGGCTGCAAAGCCCCACAGCCTGGGCTCATGTCCTCATTACATACCTATGGTCAGGTCAGCATCAGTATCACGGGGGGTTTATTAAAAATGTCATGTGGTGGCACCATTTCCCAAGGCTCTGGCCTGGTCCCCTTGGATGAATAATAATAATGATAAGCAACATGACTCAGTATTTACTCTTGCAGTGGCCGTTCTAAGTGTGTTCTGTATCTAAGTGTTTACATGTATTAATGTACATTCATTCACTTAATCTGAAAAAGTACCCTATGAAACAGATCCTATTAGAAGATCCATCTAATAGATGAGATGATTGAGGCCTAGAGAGGGTAATTCACTTGCCCAATTTCATCCAGCTAGCCAGTGGTGAAGCCAGTCTGGAATCCCAATAACCGAATCAAGAGCTCTGGGCTGCATCTGTAGATGTCTGTCTGTAGACACCCATCGGCGTCAGCTCTCAGAGCCTGAAGGTGGATGCTTATTTTCTTCTGAAAACAGGCTGCTGAAGCCCGACTTCCAGGTATCAGCGCAGGGAAGAGAGAAAACCACCTGGGTCTGCAGCCAGCACTTGGACCGGGCCCTTCAGAGAGTCACTGGGCCCCAGTTAGGGGGTTAGTTAGATCACAGAGGTTCACTTCCTGTGAATTCGGACCCCGCATCTGCCCAAATAGGGCAAAGAAAGGAATGCCAACTTCAGCATCCTATTCTGTAGAAATCCCTGGTGCTTTCCTCCCCAGCCCCACCCTTAGTAACATCTTACTTGAGAAGGGTTTTATAATGAGTTGAAAAGCAACCCTGCATTTCTCAATAAGAGTATTAAATCTTGTCAAACAATGATCTATAATTAGTCACTAAGAATTACTTCATCTAAAACAATTTGCATGTTTATGGATTTGTGTGTGTGTCTGAGTGTGTGGGGTTCAATCAGCATTAGTGAAGGGAAGGCCACAGACCAGCCCAGCTCACAGGGAGAAGAATTTTAAAGGGAAGAAGAATTCCAAAGGCAGAGGTTGGGCCCGAGCTGTTCAGGTCTGCAGTGGCTCCCGGCAGCCTGCAGAATCCTGCTTTGAGGCGCTGCGGGGGGAGCTTGCACCGCCCGCCTCCCATCTCAGCTGTGCCCAGAACCCAGGACCTAACCATGAGGGGTACCTGCTGCGCCTTTCTTTGGTTCCTGCCAGCTCTGTGGTAGGGGTCAGTTTGGGGCAGCTTCCCAGAGAGGCAGCTGGGCCACAGCCCTGGGCCTCAGAGCAAAGGGAAAGGGTGTGATGATGGTGATGAACGTTACCAAGTATGCACTTGCCCATTTCGTCTTTGAAGGTAGAACACAGACTAGACTAAGGAGGACGTAATTTGCTCAAGGTCACCCGCTTATAAACTGTGGAGCTGGGATTTGAACCCAAGGCATATGCAGCACCAGCCAGAGCAGGCCTCCCTAAGCCCTCAGCCTCGAGGGCACCATGAGAGAGTAGCAGATGGTCTGCTGGGTACAATGATGACTGATACGTGAGCTCCCGTGGGACAAGCAACTGGAGGGCAGGACTGCACATCCAGCGGGCAAAGCCTCCCCAGGAGCTGACGGTCCCGACACCTGCGGAGGTGCACGGCTCAGAGCACAGAGGCTCCCCAGTTCCGGCTTAGGACGTAAGCCCTGAGCCAGGCTGCCTGGGTCCACTCAGCCCCACCCCCGACGTTTGTATGAGGACAAATGGAGGCCACAGAGCATATGTCTAAATATTTAAAATATTTTAAAGTTTTCAATCCAGCTAACACACTGTCAAGTAAAACACGTTCTCTCCTCCTACCTTGACACAGGAACCTTCACGAAGACCTGGGAGGCCCGGTGTGGATTTCACATCCTCGCAGTCCAGAGGCCTCTGTCTGGATGAGGAGCTGTGGGGAAAGTGGCCCCTTCTCTCCCAGGCCCTGCTCTGCCGTACCTCCTGAGGGGCCTTCCCCACAGCATGCGGACGCTGGGACTGCACGTTTGAGCTCTGCCCATGCCTTTTGCAAAAAGCTGCCACTGGGCCACCATTTGGGCTCACTCAGGGGTGCAGTCCACTCTCAGGCAGATGAACCCGGGGAAGAGGCCCTGGAAACAGACTTGTGGCCCTTTGGGCCAGGAATTCCACAGTCCCAGGTGCTCAAGGGTGGTGTACAAGGGGGCTGGGGGGCTTTCTCCTTGGCCCCACGGATCCTGTGCCCTGGGGGCAGGGACGGCTCCAGAGCAGGGGCTCAGGGAAGAGGTCCCTCCAGTCTGAGCCTAAGGATGTTGTCGCCGCCAAGCCCTTATTGTGAAACTTTGAGCCTGCTCGTTAATCTCTCTGCACCTTGTTTTCTGCGTCTGGACAATGGAGATGACGACAGCAAGGAGTAACAGGAATACACGAGCTTATTCTGAACGGGCCAAGTGCTGAGGGCAGTGCTGGGCAAAGCGTGAGTGAGTGCTGCCCATTAAGTGTAATTATTACTTGGACTCAGGCATCCTCAAAGTCGTTAACAGATTGAGTGCTCTGTGGAGACCTAGAGAATTCCAAGAACCAGGTACTCTGGCTACCTGATCTGTCGTCAGGCTGGAGCTTGTGACTGCGACAGAAACCGTGGAAGGCCAGCAACAGAGGGAATGGGATAGAAGGGAGGGTCGGTATTTGCTGCCAATTTGTTCAGAGAGTGTTTCTGGGGCAGGTACTCTTCTAGGCACTGATCCAGGTCACAGGACTGAGCAAGACAGGATCCCCAACTTCATTCATCCTACCTTCTTGGGGTAAGGGAGGGGGATAGAAGGAAGATATTTAACAAGAAAGCAATGAAATAGGGGCGCCTGGGTGGCTCAGTTGGTTAAGCAACTGCCTTCGGCTCAGGTCATGATCCTGGAGTCCCGCGATCGAGTCCCACAGCGGGCTCCCTGCTCAGCGGGGAGTCTGCTTCTCCCTCTGACCCTCCCCCCTCTCATGTGCTCTCTCTCCCTCTCTCCTTCTCTCTCAAATAAATAAATAAATGAAATCTCAAAAAAAAAAGCAATGAAATAAACATGAGCCAGGCAGACAAAAATAAGGGGTGTGAAGGAAATCAAATAGGGTTAATTGAGAGTGAACAGCTAATGATGGGAGGTGAGGAGGATGAACTGCGTGCAGTAGGCTGGTCCCTCACGGCCACGGAGGAGGAGACATTAAACCTGAGACCTGAGGGGGCGCCTGGGCGGCTCTGTCCACGCCTCTTCATTTTGGCTCAGCTCAGGTCATGATCTCAGAGTCTTGGGATCCAGCTCCGTGTCAGGCTTTGTGCTCAGTAGTGGGTTGGGGGGGGTGTCTACTTCAGATTCTCTGCCTCTCCTGCTCACGTTCACAAGCACGCAATCTCTCTCTCTCTAAAATAAATAAAAATCTTAAAAAAAAAAAACCTGACACCTGAATAATTAGGAGGAACCAGCTGTATAAAGAATCAGGAAAAGGCTATTCCAAGAAACGAAATTGGCTAGTGCCAGGGCCCTGAGGTGGTCGTGTGCTGGACACAATACGAGAAACAGAGAGAAGACCTGTGTCACTTAAAGGTAGTGAGCAAAGGGAAGAATGACAGGAGACAGAAGTTAGAAAAGTAGAGGGGGACCCGATGATGCACTTCTCAGAGTTTAATATGCCCACATACCACCCGGGGATCCTGTTAAAGCACAGTTTCAGATTCCATAGGTCTGAGGTGGAGGCCTGAAATTCTGCATCCCTAACATGCTCCCAGGTTGGGCCAGTGCCACCAGTCCGTGGACCACACTTTGAGAAGCAGGGCTTTAGGCCACAGATTCTATCGTAACTATATTGAGAAGACTTTGGGTGACCATAAGCAGGGATGTGACTCAGTCTGGCCATATTTTTCAAGCTTGCCCTGGCTGCAGTGTGGAGGCTAGGTCAGGGGTAAGACAAAAGCCTGGACACCAGCGGGGATGCAATTGTAGTGGCCCAGGTGGAAGGTGGGGCCGGCCCGCATGGGGCTGGGCATTGTGAGCTACAGAGAAGTAAGTGCAGAGCAAGTCAATGAGCCTGGCTAAGTCATGAAGGGGGCGAGTGAAACACAGAACTCCAGCATGACGACTCCTAGGTTTGAGGCCTGAGCTAAAGCTGGTGTGATGCCTTCACTGGTGTGGCCAAGGCTAGGGCTTTGTTAAAAAAAAAACAAAAATTAAAAACCCGGAGTTTCAGTTTGAGATGGTAGTCACAAATTCAAGTGGAAATGCTGAGTCAGATAGATGAATCTTGAACTCAAGAGTGAATCTGGGGCTTTTGAGCATTAGGAGCCTTGGTTTGCGGATGGTGTTTTAAAGCCACAAGACTGGATGCGCTTGCTTACGGAGAACGTGTAGCAGATAAGGAGATCTGAGAGCTGACGCCACAGGTTTCTAGCACCTAGGGGTCACGGGCGAAGGAGGAGCCAGGAAAGGAGAGTGAAGAAGGGCTGGGGAAGTGGAAGCACAGGAGAGTGGTGTGGTGGGCCTAACAGTGGACCCCAGAGATACCCTCACCCTACTCCATGGAACCTGTGACTATATCACCAGACGTGGCAAAAGGGACTATGCAGATGCAATTAAGGTTAAAGAGCTTGAGGGGAGAGCTTATTCTGTATTAT
This sequence comes from Eumetopias jubatus, assembly GCF_037043125.1. Lineage (NCBI taxonomy): Eukaryota > Metazoa > Chordata > Mammalia > Carnivora > Otariidae > Eumetopias > Eumetopias jubatus. The sequence goes on from NW_028274818.1 coordinate 40,951,727, forward strand.
CTGGGTGGACCCAATCTAACCACTGGAGTCTTTAAAAATAAAATGGAAGACAGGAGAGGGGGTCAGAGAGATGGAAGAAGAGGAGCAAGAGATTTGAAACACGAGAAAAACTTGACCCAGGATTGCAGGCTTTGAAGATGGAGAATCCAATTCCAGAACATAGGAATGGCCCTCAGCAGGCAGGTAGCAAAGACATAGGACCCGATTCCCACAACGGCAAGTACTGAATTCTGCCGACAACCTGAATGAGCAAGGAAACAAAGTCTCCCCTAGAACGTCTAGCAAGGAACACAGTGCTGCCAGAACCTTGATTTTAGCCAGAGACCTGTGTTGCGCAAAGATAAATTTGCATTGTTTTTTTAAAATTTCATTTAAATTCAATTAATTAACATAGTGTATCATTAGTTTCAGAGGTAGAGTTCAGTGATTCATCAGTTGCATATAATACCCAGTGCTCATTCCATCACATGCTCTCCTTAATACCTATCACCCGGTCACCCCATCCCCCACCCCCCTCCCCTCCAGCAACCCTCAGTTTGTTTCCTAGAGTTAAGAGTCTTCCATGGTTTGTCTCCCTCTTTGATGACTTCCCATTCAGTTTTCCCTCCCCCTATGATCCTCCGTTTTCTTTCTTAAATTCCACGTATGAATGAAATCATATGATGACTGCCTTTCTCTGACTGACTTATTTCACTTAGCATAACATACTCTAGTTCCATCCACGTCGTTGCAAATGGCAAGATTTTGTTTGTTCTGATGGCTGAGTAGTATTCCATTGTTATACATATATATGTGTGTGTGTATATATATATATATATACCACTTCTTTATTTGCATTGTTTTAAGACACTAGTTTGTGGGGCGCCTGGGTGGCTCAGATGGTTAAGCATCTTCCTTCTGCTCAGGGCATGATCTCCAGGTCCTGGGATCGAGCCCCACGTTGGACTCCCAGCTCAGCCGGGAGTCCGCTTCTCCCTCTCCCTCTGCCTCTCCCCCTGTTTGTGCTCTTTCTGTCTCTCTCCCTCTCAAATGAATAAATAAAATCTAAAAAAAAAAAAAAGACACTAGTTTGTGATGATTTGTTACTGCAGCAATAGAAAATGAATTCACGTGGTTTAGAAGCCAAAAAGGAAATCACTTCGGGGCGGGGGTGGGGGCGGGAAGAGCCATCAGCTGTGTCAAAAGCTGTGCGAGGTTGAGAAAGAGGGCGACAGGTGTGAGCTCTGGACAGGGCAACACAGGGCTTGTTGTCGACCTTGACAAGCAGTCTCAGCAGAGTGGTGAGGTCAGAGACCAGGCTGGAGTGGGTTGAGGAACAAAGGGCAGGGTGAGGAAGTGGGGCAGTGAACACAGACGACTCTGTTGTAAAGTTTGGTTGCGAAGGGAAGGAAGCAAATAGGCCGGTACTGCAGAAGGGTGTGGGTTCATCCAGTTTTGTTTTCCTCGTCTTAGCGGGAGCCAGAGAGCTGGTTTGTTTGCTACAGGAATCAACCCGGTAGAGAGTAGTTAGGTTTGTAAGGGGGTGGGGGTGGGGATCAGGAGCAAGGTCCTTGCGAGAGGGAGGAGCCTGACCCCGGGGACAAGTGAAGGGAGGAAAGAGCCGGAGGGAAAACAAAGACAAGCACAGGGGCAAGGCGGTCGTAGTGGTGTGAGCGTGTGTGGGGAGGGAGGTGTGTCGGAGGTTTAAGGAGACAGAAAAAGACACAGAATGGTTTCTCTTGGAATGTGGGAAGCCCCCTGATGCCAGAAGGCGAGCAGCGTTGCTCCAGGCAGGAACTGGCCTTCGCTGTCTCTCTTCTGCCCCTGAGGCTGAGACTGTGACGGGTCTGTGGGGTCCAGGTTGGGCCCCAGGGTATGTTCCGTCCTAGACCTATAACCCTACGCAACTTTCTTAGTCGGCTGGAGCCTCCAGTTTCTTTAGCTTCTGCATTTTAATCAGGCGTGCCCCCCCTACTTCCTGCCAAGGAAAGAGCATCTGCCGAAGTGCTCCGTGGCCTGCCGAGCCCTGTATTTCTGGATGGGTGGGGTCCGTCCTATAGCACCGGGCCACCGTGGAGATCCCTCGAAGGCTGGAGATGCGTGCAGGGGAGGGCTCGGCAGCCTGAGACCACTCCCTCCCGAGGCGTGGGCAATTCTTTCCACCTCCACCCAGTCCTGAGAAAAACTCAGGCTTGAGTTTGCTCTCCTGGTACCTGGAACAAAGAGAGTAATAATCTGGGTCTGGGCTTGCTCTCCGTGGGGAGCTCCCCCAGCCCTAACGTCTGCAGCTATCATCTGGCCCGTCCTGCCCTCCCGCTTGCTGAATGTCTGCTCTCCAGGATCGCCCCAGAGCGGCAGGAAGCACGCTAACTTCGGTTAGCTAACTGGGAGAACTCTCTGCTGGGTCAGGACTTGTTGTGGAGGTGGTATGGAGAAGGGCTACTTTATAAAAAATTAAATACGCCTCACTGTGATGAAAGAGAGAGAACATTCTCCCGGTGGAAAGCAGGGATCAGAGAGCATGAAGACACCGTCCAAGGTCAGACACAGGTCAGCTGAGGAACTGTGAGTCCAAATCAGGTCTATTTGACGCCAAGCTCATGTTTTTTCCCCACCATATAACACTGCCTTCCTGGATCCAACAAACCTGCCTGCTTCCAGGAAGGGGAAGAGGAGGGAAAGTACCAGAGGCATTTACAGAGTGCTTGCATACCAGGGGTCCTGCGTCTGTTCTAGCCCTCTCTGCAGGAGGGGAGGGGGGTGGAAGGCACACCCCTGGGTGGCTGAGAGCCTCTCAGTGTAACACAGACAGAAGTGGTTTTGTGACCAACCCCTGGCAATCAGAGATCTATGGGAAACGGGTGTGCTCTGGCACGGAAGCTATGCTGAGGTCAACATTCGGTCCTGGTCGCCTAAGACAGAAGATCCGGGAACAACAACAGGGCACTATGTTCTTTTCTGCAATCACCTTCTCTACTCCTCCTGCCAGTTCCCCCCCCCCCTTTTTCTTTCTCCAAAGTAGGACGCAGTAGACAAAAGAAAATTTTCAGGGGAATGAAGATGGAAAGGAACTCCTTCAAAACTCACAGAAACATTCAAATGGTAGAAAAAGAAGTAAACTGATTTTAGGCTGATTCCCAAGGAAAGTGTTTGTAGTTTGTGTCTAGCCAAGTGAATTGCTTGCTAACACCCAAACAAATCAAATCCAAAAATCAACTCTTTGTATTCCTCCGAGGAATCCAGAGTCTCCAAAGCATAATATTCACAGTGTCCAGGAGATAATCCAAAATTATTTGACACATGAAGAGACAAGGAAATGTGGCCCATTCTCAGTAGAAAACAACCACAAATGACTCAGATGCTGGAATGAGGAAACAAGACCTCGAAGCAGCTATATGTCTATGTTCAATGATGTAAGGAAAAATATGCTTGCAATGAATAGAAAGGTAGGGAATCTCAGGGAAAAATAGAAATCATAAAACAACTAAATGGCAATTCTAGAACAAAAAAAATTGCAAGCTATGAAATAAACTAAAAATTACAATATCCAAAATAAAAAAAATTATATAATGGGCTTCACAACCGAATGGACATGACTCAAAAAAACTTCAGCAAACTCAAAGCTAGACCAACAGAAATTAAAAGAGAGGGAAAGCAAAAAAAAAAAATTTTTTTTTAATCAGAAAAGGGGGTGCCTGGGTGGCTCAATTGTTAAGTGTCTGCCTTCAGCTCAGGTCATGATCCCAGGGTCCTGGGATCGAGCCCCGCGTCGGGCTCCCTGCTCCACGGGAAGCCTGCTTCTCCCTCTCCCACTCCCCCTGCTTGTGTTCCCTCTCTCGCTGTGTCTCTCTCTACCAAATAAATAAATAAATAAATAAATCTTTTAAAAAAATCAGAAGACTTTCAGATACCTATGGAACTCATGTAGCACGTGTCTAACATACTTATAATTGGAGTCACAGAAGGAGAAGAATGCGAAAATGGAACAAAATATATTTGAAGAAATAATGGCTGAACCCTTTCCAAATATGGTGAAAGACATAAATTTATAGATTGAAGAAGCTCAGTGAACCTGAGGCAGGGTAAATATGAAGAAAACTATGCCTAGGCACATCAAACCGTTGAAAAGCAAAGATAAAGAGAAAGCAGTCAGAGAAAAACAACATGCTACATACAGGGGAACAGTGACATGAATGACTGTTATCAGAAGCCATGGAAACATCTTTAAAGTGCTGAAAAGGAAAAAAAAAAGTGTTATTCTAGAGCTAGTGAAAATATCCTTCAAGAATGAAGCCAAAGACAATTTCAGATAAAATAAAATTAAGAAAACTCATTGACAACAGAGTTCCAGTCCAAGAAATGATGAAATTCTTGATGCTAAAGGAAAACATTACCAGATTGACATTCAGATCTTCAAGAAGGAATGAAGAGCTTCGGAAATGGAACCATCTCGACAGATAGAAAAGTCTGTTTTTTTCCTCTTAATTCCTTTAAAATATGTATGACTCTTTGAAGCAAAGAAATATTTTTTGTGGGTTTTATAATATAGGTCAATATAATTAATACACACGACAATATAATATGAAGCACAGGACGGCACACTTTTCCAGGAAAGGGTAAGAGAGTAAATGCTGTGGATTTGAGGGCCACAGGGTCTCTGTCACAGGTGCCCAACTCTGCCCTGTAGTGTGAAAGCAGCCACAAACACAAGTCAAGGTGCCTGGCTAGGCTCCAATAAAACTCTTTGTACAAAAATAGGCAGCAGGCTGGATCTGGCTCACTCACCACCTGGCATAAAGGAAAATGGCAGTAGGATGGCAAAAGGCTTTATACAGGGGCAAAGTTTCTGCATTTAAATGAAGTGGTACAATATTAATTCTAAGTGAACTGTGAAAAGTCAGTGTCTCTCAAGAGTGGCAGTATGGACCTTTTCAGTCAGATCATTCTTCACTGTGTGTGTGTGTGTGTGTGTGTGTGTGTGTGTGTGTGTGTGTGTTGGCAGGGGATGTCTTGAGCATCGGAAGATGTTGAGTAGCATCCTTGGCTTTAACCCACTAACTGCCAGTGGCACCACTCTCCCCAGTTGTGACAACCGAAACTGTTTCCAAACACAGCCAGCTGTTCCCCGGTTAACATGAACAACCAGTGCCCTAAAGCAACCACCAAAAACTCCAGAGATAGAACTAAAAAGCCAATAGGTAAATTGAAATAGAAGTCTAGGAGTGCCTGGGTGTCTTAGTCCATTAAGCATCTGACTCTTGATTTTGGCTCAGGTCATAATCTCAGGGTGGTAAGATGGAGCCCCACGTAGGGCTCAGTGCGAGTCTGCTTGAGATTCTCTCTCTCCCTCTCCCTCTGCCCCTCCCCCTGCTCATGCTCTCTAAACAAACAAACAAATAAATAAAATCTTTTAAAAAATTAGATAGAAGTCTAGAACATTTGAATAGTCCAAAAGAAGGCAGGAAAGTTTCCTCCCTTGTGTGTTCCTCTCTCTTTCAAAGGAAAAAAGGGAGGAAAAACAGAAAATAAATAACAAAATGATAAATATAAACCCAGCCATCTCAATATTGCATTGTATGTTAATGGGGGCTAAACATTCCAATTAAAAGGCAGATATTGTGAGAATGAATAAAAAGCAAGACCCAACTCTATGCTGTCTCAAGAAACTCACTTCAAATATGAGGGCACAAATAACTTGAAAGTAAATGGACAGGAAAAGATATACTATGTAAACAATAAGCAAGAGAAAACTATAGTGTATTAAAGATATATACAGATAAAATCAAATTCAAGGTTAAAGAGCATTACTAAGATAAAAAGGGATATTTTGTAATGTAAAAAATAAAAGGAAGATGAAAGACCTGTACCCCCAGAACTATAAAATATTGATGAAAAAACTGAAGATGACACAAACAAATGGAAAGATAGTCCATGCTCATGATCTAAAGAACCAATATTGTTAAAATGTCCATACTGCCCAAAGCAATCTACGGATTCAATGCAATCTCTATCAAAATAATATTTTTCACAGAATGAGAACAAATAACCCCAAAATTTGTATGGAACCACAAAAGACCCCAAATAGCCAAAGCAATCTTGAGAAAAAACAAAGCTGGAGGTATCCTAATCCCAGATTACAAGATATACTACAAAGCTGTCGTCATCAAAACAGGATGGTACGGGCACAAAAACAGACACATATATCAATGGAACAGAATAGAGAGCCCAGAAGTAAACCCGCGCCTACATGGTCAATTAGTCTATGACAAAAGAGGCAAGAATATACAATGGGGAAAAGACAGTCTCTTCAACAAATGGTGTTGGGAAAATTGGACAGCTACATGCAAAAGAATGAAACTGGACAACTTTCTTACACCATACACAAAAATAAAATGGATTAAAAACCTAAATTTGAGACCTAAAACCATAAAACTCCTAGAAGAAAACATAGGCAGCAATTTCCTTGACATCAGCCATAAAATCATTTTTCTAGATATGTCTTCTCAGACAAGGGAAACAAAGCAAAATTATTGGGACTCCACCAAAATAAAAGGTTTTTGCACAGCGAAGGAAACCATCAACAAACAGCAAGACAACCTACTGAATGGGAGAAGATATTTGCAGAGGATATATCCTATAAGGGGCTAATATCCAAAATATATAAAGAACTTATACAACTCAACATGCAAAACAAACAAACAAACAAAACAACCCAGTTAAAAAATGGACAGAGGACCTGAATAGACATTTTTTTCCAAAGAAGATATGTAAATGGCCAACAGACACATGAAAAGATGCTCAACATCACTCATCATCAGGGAAATACAAATCAAAACTACAATGAGATATTAACTTACCCTGCCAGAATGGCTAAAATAAAAAAGACAAGAAATAACAAGTTTTGACAAGGAGGTACAAAAAGGAACACTTGTGCACTATTGATGGGAATGCAAACTTGTGCAGCCACTGTGGAAAACAGCATGGAGATTCCTTAAAAAAATCAAAAATAGAATAACCATATGATCCAGTAAATCTACTACTGAGTATTTACCCAAAGAAAACGAAAGCATTAATTTGAAAAGATATATGCACCCCTATGTTTATTGCAGCATGTTTACAAGAGCCAAGACATGGAAGCAGCCCCAATGTCCATCGATAGATGAATGGATAACAAAGGTGTGGTATATATACACAATAGAATATTACTCAGCCACAAAAAGAATGAGATATTGCTATTTGCAACAGCCTGGATGGGCCTGCAGAATATTATACGAAGTAAAAAAGCCAGTCAGAAAAAGACAAATACCATATGATTTCACTTATCTGTGGAATTTAAGAAATAAAACAAATGAACAAAGGAAAAAAAAAAAAAAGAGGCAAGCCAGAAAACAGACTCTTCACTACAGAGAGCAAAGTGATGGTTACCAGAGGGGAGGTAGTAGGTAGGGGCATGAAGCGAACACTTACCTTGATGAGCACTGAGTAAGATATGGAAGTGTTGAATCACTATACTGTACACCTGAAACTAACATAACACAGTATGTTCACTCTCCTGGATTTACAATTAACAAAGAAATGTATGTCAGTGGGCACAAGGCTTGGGGCATGGCCAGGGAGGGGCAGCGCAGCAGGGGCGGGAGGTGGGGTCTGAGCGACAGATGTGGATTTTCTAAGTAGATGAGAAGTCACTGGGAGGTTTCAAGCAGGGAAGGAGGCGCTCTGGGAAAGGGTCCAGAGGAGAGGGTCTGGGAAGGAGCCTGCAGCTGCCTCTTGGCTTCGGTCCAGGACCGCAGCTTCAGATCTGGGCTGCAGGCACGGAGCTCTGGTCAGTGACAGAGCGGCGGCAGCAGCGGCATTAGGAATCCCCTCCCCCTGCCTCATTCTCTACTCGTCCTTTAGCTCTCAGCTCAGGAAAGCTTCTCTGACACCTTCTGTATTATTTTATCCGGGATACTCCATAGCCCCTCCTTCATGACCTTTTCACAGTTTAAAATTATAGATTTATTGGTGTAATTCTTTGATCTGCATCTCTTCCTCTAAACTGTAAACTTGAGAGCAAGGACCATGTCTTGTGCTCACCACCAGGGGCAGATTCAGGTTTTGTGGGGACGGAAGATTTTTATCATTTGAGGGGGGGACCCTCTTTAAGAAAATAAATATATAATTATAAATCTAAAATTAACTATAAATAAATATTCATTTGGAGGGAGCATTGGAATTGCCACAAACTCCTAGAGCTTAGGAGATGGAAGTCCCTTCTGAGGAGCTCACTTAGACAATTTAGTAGACATACTTACATAGAAATGCTTCCTGGTGGTAACCAGGCTTCCTCTGGCTACTTTGAACATCCCACAATTCCCAGCACTCACATGGGCTGGGCAAGTAAGGAGCCTGAAGCTTCATCTTCATTAGCTGCTCAGTACGTCCATCTCTGTTCATCACCATGTTCCCAGTACTTAGCACCACGCTGGTTATACAGATGCTCAAGGAGTCACGGCCGCTATAATGGTAACGATTACCTTTCCTCTTGCCCACATCTGAGTGTTGACCAGGATATGCAAAGACAAGAGAGGAGAAGAGAGATTTCATCTCATCTCACATCACCAGTAAATGGGTAAAGTAGACAACCACAAGTGTGATTACTTTTAGGACAAGATTAATATGTCACCAGAAAGGACAGGAAGGTGGGTAACTTTTGTTCCAGATGGCAAGGCAAAGTTGGGAAGAGAAAACCAGAAAGGTCAGTTGGGAAAATTCAGGCCCACAAAGTGGCTGATGGGGCATTTTATGTTTTTATGAAAGGACAGTAGCAGATAACACATTCAAACTTCCATTTTATTTGATTTTTTAAATATTTTATTTATTTATTTGAGAGAGAGAGAGAGCATGAGCGGGGGAAGGAAGAAGTAGAGGGAGAAGCAGACTCCCCACCGGGCAAGGAGTCCAATGCGGGACTCAATCCCAGGACCATGAGATCATGACCTGAGCCGAAGGCCCATGCTCTGAGCCACCTGAGCCACCCAGGCAGCCCTTATTTTTTATGTTTTAGTATTTTTTTAAGTAGGCTCCACACCCAGCATGGAGCCCAACGTGGGGCTTGAACTCATGAACCTGAGATCAACACCTGAGCTGAGATCAGGAGTCAGACCCTTAACCAACTGAGCCACACAGGCACCCCCAAACTTCCATTTTAGACCAGAGGTTATAGTGCCTAGCTGCCTATGAGACAAGGCTAACCACCGAACTGCAGAGCTTGGCACTCAAAGAGATGTAATGGCTATGTGCCCAGACATAGCCCATCTAGAAAGCCCATCCGTCCAACAGGAGCATCCTCTCAAGGAGCTGGGCAGGAGGGTGGAACCCAGGGCTGAAGGGGTGTGGCTGAACCACGGGCAAGAGCAGGGAGCGAGTGGTTTCCATAAAGAAGGAGGGTGAAGCCTCAAGAAATCTTTCAGGATGTTTGCTGATAGCAAGGCCATCATAAAATAAGAATGCAACATCTGGATTCTGATACAGTCACCTGAGAACATAAAAACACTCAATATTTCATGTGGGCAATTCATGCAGCAAGCACTGAGAGCTACTGTGGGCTAGGCAAATTCTTGCAAGGTATTCTTTCTTCTTTACGTATGTTTCTTCCCATTTTTGCACCCAAATGGCTTGAGTCAAGTTTATCTGGACACCTGAAAATCTCTAGTATATTCATGATACATCTTGACATAGGTAATGTGACCCCCAGATGTACTCCTACCTCAGCCTTCCCTATTTTTTAAAACAACTCTTAGTTGTGCCCTACTGTCCCAGGCACTGTGCTAGACTCTCACATTCTCCCATCTGATCCTTACACCTATGCCTCCTAGTGGTGGTCATCATCTGCTTTGGTCTGCACAGGCCCATCTGACCTCTTTCCCAAATAACAGTAATTCTTTTGGGGCAGTGGAGGCGGGGGGAACTGCTCCTTTCTTACTCCAGACATGTAGTCCTGGTTGGGGCTGCCAATTCCTGTGCTCACCCCGCTACCTAGAGGAATGGATGAGTTGCCTGGGATGAACCAGTGGTGATACACCATCTCCCTGTTCATTGTGAGTGGTCTGGGAAATGAACACATAACCCCGGCCTGGCCAGAATTTTTCCCCAGTACTTTTTAAACTAGGGTCAGGAGAGAAGTCCTGTCTTTTCCCTCTGACCTCAAAGATGAAAGCAAAGGACTACAGTTCTAGATTTTTGGAAGCAGCCAGGCTGCGAGAATAAAGCCAATGTGGAGACTAGAAGTACGGAGAGACAGAGGGAGCCGAGGTGTCTCTGAGGTCAGATATGCCTTTGCCCTACCCTTAATTTGGTTCCTCGAGGCCCTTGATTTCCCTTTCCTGCTTTAGCCAGTTTAGTTTAGGATTTCAGGGAATGTAACCAAGAGTCTTCTGAAGGTGTTCTTTATTCAGACAAATCCGAGTCTCAAGCAGTCCCTGCAGCGGGCCAAGAGTGTCAGATCCTGTTCCTCTGACTTTTGACATGCTTTTGAAATTCTCTTGCTTCCTTTATAGCTGCTACCCCTAGCACAGTGGCTAGAAGCTCACAGCTCTGGCTTCGGCTCACAGCACTGCTAAGATACGCTGGAATCGTCAAAGCCTTGACTACAATTCTGAGAGGTGACAGCAAGCAAATAAATATTATGAGGCAATAAATGTACAAAACAGACATGATTACAGAGTATAAGTCTTCAGCTAGCTCGCCTCAGGGCCTGAAAACCCATTCGACCGCATGAGCTATACAGAGAATTGCTTCATTCTAACCCCGAAGATGTGGCAAAAGATTTTAGCAATCCAGCCTGGGACCCCCGCTTGCTAGCTGAGTCTGACTACACATAGAGAACATGGTTTAAAACATTAGCTAATTTTAAAAAATTAAAATGTGGCAAACCAAATCTGATTTATAGATGCAATGCAATCCCAATCAAAATTCCAGCAGGCTTTTTTTTTAAATTTTAGAATTCATTAGCTGATTCTAAAACTCACATAGAAACGTAAAGAACTCAAATAGCCAAAACAATTTTGAAAAAGAGAAACAACATCAGAGGATGTTTGCTAATTAAAGAATTACTATAGTGATTCCTTGAAAAGTTAAACATATGTAAACAAATGTAAAAGTTGAAACTATAATACTTCTAGAAGAAAACATATGAGAAAATCTTTGTGACCCTGGGATAGGCAAAAATTTCTTAAGACACAAAAAGTACAAGCCTTAAAAGAAAAAAAAATGGATAAATTAGACTTCATGAAAATAAAAAACTTCTACTCCGCAAGAGACACCATTAAGAAAATGAAGAGGTAAGCTGTTAGCTGATAGAAAATGTTTGCGAAGTATGTATCTGACAAGGATTTGCATCTAGCAAATATGCACATATATATGTGCAGAACTCTTACAACTCAGTAGTAAGTCAACCCAACCTTTCAAAAAGGTACGCAAAGGGGCACCTAGGTGGCTCAGTTGATTGAGCGTCTGACTCTTGATTTCAAGTCAGGTCATGATCTCAGGGTTGTGGGATTGAGCCCCGCATCACGCTCCGTGCTCAGTGTGGAGTCGGCTTGAATTCTCTCTCTCCCTCTCTCTCCCCGCTTGTACTCTTTCTCTCTCTAAATAAAGTCTTTAAAAAGTAAAAATAAAAATGTACCCCAAATTTTGATACTTCATATACAGAAAAAGATTTAAGAGCCATGAAAAGATGTCCAACCATTAGTTACCAAGGAAATGCAAATTAAAACCAAAATGAGATGCCACCGCCACCTACCAGAATAGCTAACATTAAAAAAAGACAGATACCACCGAATATTGGCAAGGATATAGTGCATGCTGGACTCTCATACATTGTTGGTAGGAATATAAAATGACACAACCACTTTGAGAAAAGATCAGCAACTTCCAATACTGAATACTGTAATCCCCCTGTATTTGCAGGGGGTTTGTTCCAAGACCCTCAGGGGATGCCTGAAACCATGGATAGTATTGAACCCTATATATGTTATGTTTTTCCTATACGTACACACCTGTGATGAAGGTTAATGAGAAATTAGGCACAGTAAGAGATTAACAACAATAGCTAATATTAAAATAGAATAATGATAACACCACACTGTAATAAAAATTATGTACATGGAGTCTCTTATTGTACTGTCCTCACCCTTCTTCTTGTGATGAGAGACTGCCTATGTGACGAGATGAAGCGAGGGAATGACGTAAGCCTCTGACCATCAGTCAGCAGAAAGATCATCTGCTTCTGGTTCCTCTTGACAGCAGGTAACTGAAACCATGGAAAGGAAAACCGTGGACAGGGGCAGAGAGGGGACTACTGTCCACACCAAACCTCTGACACAGAAACCCGCACCCCTCCCCCAAGATGGAGGTCTCTTGGGTGTAGAGGCTGAGTCTCCTCAGATCTGCCAGCCTGCGGGAGGAGGAGGTCAGCTTGCTGGCAAGGCTCAGCCCCTGTAGAGAGGGCCTGTAGTCAAGAGACATATTTAATTCCAGGGAGAAGTTTAAGGAATGCTTTGTGGAGGCACCTCTAAGCCTCATTCTGCAATCAGCTTGATCTGTAAGAAAGCAGAGGAGTTGGCATCTCTATTTGTTTCTTGTGCTTGTTCCTTACTGGAGAGGGGACACAGTGGTATTACTCATTACTCATACACAGACCCTCAAACCCCTCCCCAATCCCCTTTGCTGAGCAGCGTGCTGCTCGTAAGCACTTGATTATCCCAAACTGGGAGGTGATTACCGTTAGCTTTCTGCTGAGACCCGTGCACCGTATGCCCTCTAGACATCTCACCAGGACTTCTTGCTCCAAGCTCCAAATTCCAGACTGGGGACAATGTCTTTCTGCAGTGGGCAACTGGCCCCAGAAATGCCCTCACTCTGATGCCAAGACCGGGCCTCTACACCTAAGTGTGGCCTGACCTTTACACATTTGACAGCAAGTCAACCAACCACTCAAACTCTTTTCCTGGTTTTTATGGGCCATCAAAATTTCCAAACTATTTTGGGGACCAAAATAGGGTGCCAACTTTTCATTTTATTCATCCTCTATCATCATCATCCATTTTTAAAAAATAGATCGTATCTTTTTTTAATAGATTGTATCTTTTAGAGCAGTTTTAGGCTCCCAGCAAAATTGAGCAGAAAGTACAGAGAATCCTCACACACCCGCTGTCACTACACATACTTCTCCCACCATCAACATCCTGCTGCAAAGTGGTACATTTGTTATAATCTATGACCCTCCTTTGGCACATCATTATTGCCCGAAGTCTATAGTTTACATTAGGGTTCACCCTTGGTGTTGGGCATTCTACGCTTCTTGAAAAATCTATAATGACCTGGATTCACCATTGCGGGATCGTGCAGAGTAGTTTTACTGCCCTAAATATACTCTGTGCTTCTCTATTCATCCCTCAATCATTTCATTTTAAAAAAAAAACACTTAAGAAATCAGAAAAGAATCTCAACATAGAAATTTTTAACCTTGGGTGCCTGGGTGGCTCAGTTGGTTAAACAGCTGCCTTTGGCTCAGGTCATGATCCCAGGGTCCCGGTATCAAGCCCCACATCGGGCTCCCTGCTCAACGGGGAGCCTGCTTCTCCCTCTCTCTCTGCCTGCCACTCCTCCTGCTTGTGCTCGCTCTCTCTCTCAAATGGATGGATAAAATCCATTTTTTAAAAAAAATTTTAAAAAAAGACATTTTTAGCCCTTGGACTGGTGAAACTAGTCTGAGGACAAGTGGAACTGCAGCCAAATAAGACAATCACCACAGCGTTCATAGACAAGAACTCTGCACCTCAAGTGGTCTCTGTGCCCATTTTACAGATGAGGAAACTGAAGCTCAGCCAAGTGGAGGCAGTGGCCAAGGACTGAAACCAAAGGACCTTAACTCCAGAGACCAAGCGCTCAACTGCCACACCCCAGCATCTTCCAAAAGAGTTCCCAGGCCAGTAGCTTTGAGGTAGAAGGAGGGTGTCCCCATGCTAGCCCCAGGTGACTGCTCTCTTCCGACCCCTCCCTCCACATGCACATGCAATGTGCAACTTCCAACATGTACGATATCATTGTATTGGTCTTCTCTTCAGGCAAATTCTGAGAAGGCTTTTGTCATAAACCAAGAAGTTTATAAATTCCGTCCCTTCTCAGGCCTAGTGTTACACTTTATAGTTATGTGTTTTTATCTGCGATACTAGAACTACAGGACACACCCTTTCTGCTGTGGCAAAAAATATTTTAAATTAAGAAACCTAAAGTTCTCTCAAATAAATCGCACAGGAGCACTAAGGTGGCAAAGTTCCCAGAAGCCTTCTACGGGGAGCACTCCGCCCCAGCACTCAGTGATGTGGTCTTCTTGCTTTTGACCTCAGGCCTCATTTGATGACTTGCAGGTTCCCAGAAGCTTTCACTCCTGATATGAGCCAGAGAGCCCAAACAACAAGGCCTCGAGTTTATAGCCTTTTATCTTCATTCCATTTTAAATAGTTTGTCCTTCTGGGGCGCCTGGGTGGCTCAGTTGTTAAGCGTCTGCCTTCGGCTCAGGTCATGGTCCCAGGGGCCTGGAATCCAGCCCCGCATCGGGCTCCGTGCTCCGTGCTCCGCGGGAAGCCAGCTTCTCCCTTCCCACTCCCCCTGCTTGTGTTCCCTCTCTCGCTGTATCTCTCTCTGTCAAATAAATAAATAAGATCGTTAAAATAAATAAATAGTTTGTCCTTCTGTGTGTTGGGGGTGGGGGTGGGGCTGTTCCCGTTGAATCGCCATCACGTGACCTAGGATGAGGGAAGCTGTACATGAACGCGGGGTTCTGCCCGGGGTTTTCCATTCACACACACACCCTTCTCAATACTTCAACCCCCATGTTGGAAAGCCTGACAAAAATGGACTCTACCGTTGCCTTGCTGTTGGGGAAGGTCATCAAAAAGACAAGACTGCTAATTGACCTGTGAGCTGGACCCGAGCGCTTGGAGGTTCCTCAGCCCCTCCCCTGTCCTTGGAATGTGGGTTCTGCTTGCCTCTCCTAGAGGCTCCTAGAGGCTGCTGCAAGGATGGAGCCTGGAGATAGCAATGCGGTGTTAAGAACACTTACACAGTTTATATGACTGAATCAGTTAAAAGCCTCTTTATGTCCTTTTAAATTTGGCAGGTGAGTGCAGGAATCCATTAGTCGTACTGCTGGCCAAGACAAGCCTCATACAGAAGTTCCCTCGGTTTATTAAAACTGCCACCTGCCAAGCTGCAGTGGCCTGCCTCTCCCTTCTGTCCCTCCCTGCCCTCCGAGTACAGGGGCCAGTTTCAGATTACACCTGGGAAGTTCCTGGGAGGGTTATGAAGCCATTCTTGCTGCGTGGCCTTGACCAAGTCTCTGGACTTCTTTGGGCCTCTGTCTCCTCTACAGATAAGAATACGGCAACTGGACTAAGCGTGAGGAATGTGAAGGAGGGGCTCGGAAGGGACGGCTTAGCCCCCCTCTTCTGCTGGCTTTCTCTCGATCCAGTGGTCAGGTGGATCTCCAGCCCTCCGCTCCTACCCAAGAGACTCGCAGAAGGACGGTCAGGGATTTTCGTGTTTCCATTCTTATCTCTAAGGCTTCGAAAGGCTCACGTTTAGGGACTCTGTACGAGGGTATTCTCTACTCTACCTTCTTCCAACCCGCCTTTTGTCTCGGAAGCCAACTTCCACGGACTACAGGCAGGGCACCCTCCCCTCTGGCTTTGACTGGGTTTGGCCAATGGGAGGAGCTGGCGGAGGACTAGCAGAGGAAGAGGTAGAAGTAAGACTTTCCCGGTGCCTCCCCGCTCTCCTCCCCACCTCCCTGCAGTGGCAGCATCTGGCAGTTCCAGCTCTGGTTGGGTGGCCCCTCTTCCTTGACTCCAGCTTTCACAGGTTCCATCACCAAGTTCCTTTACCTTCTCTCCTCCATTGGAGGGGCGCTCAAAAGACTTCTTGCTGTTGTCAGTCACCCCTTTACCCTGCACACACCTCTGCAGACAGTGCTTCCATTAACAAACGCTTTGAAAGTGCTTTCTCTTTCCTGCCATACCTCTCTGACGCAGACTCTCAGTACCTCTCTTCGGCTTTCAGAACTGGTATTCTAACCAACCCCGGCTATGGGGGGTTTCATCTGTAAGATCAAGAAGTGAGTTTTGAAGGGACAAAGCCCAGGTCTCTTTGCTGCTGGGCACTTGTCTTCCAGCTACACACACCCTCTTTCCTCCTCGGTGCAAATGAGTGAGTGGAAAGTCATCTAATGGTCGGCTACCGGGTGACATGTTTTACCAAACACAATCCTGTTGCTCACCATAATTATCTGTATTTGTGAATAAGCTGCATTCCTCTGACCATCTGTCTTATTTTTGGTTGACAGACTCCCAAATTCCCTCTCTTTTATTCATGCATAATACATGAATGATTCACAAGTGGGAAAGTCAACAGGGCTCCTTCTACGCCAGTCTCCTCATCTGTAGCAATGGGATAATAAGAATATCAACCTCATAGAGTTGGCGTGAGAATTAAATAATTAACATCTGTAAGTGTTTAGAACAGCAGGTGCAAAGTATTATCTAACACTATTATTGTACTCTCTCATCTGGTTCCTTTTGCCTCACCTTCCTACAGCTTGTATGTAGGAAGGGAAGCAGGGGACCTGGGTGGGAATTCCTAAGTCGCCCCCCCCCCAACACTTTCAATGTTTTCCTCAGCTTTCAATGTTTTCCTCCCCCTCCATATCCCACTGCTGAGTAGATTTCCTTCTTTGCCATCTTTTTATCCCAGGAAGCTTCTGGAAGGGCAACCCGGGCAAGTTGTGATCCTTATGTTTTCTGCTTTCAATTCCAGACCAGTGGCTTTCAGATGGTGGCCTGAAGAGCCCTGCGGCTCCCAAGAAGCCCCCCAGACCCCAGAAAGTGGGTGTCCCTCCAGGTCACACTCCTTAGCTTGCTTTTATCTGTTCAAGCTTCCTTTCAAGATTCTGTTTGATCAAAGGCTTCCGAGACTTTAAAGTTGAAAATCCCTGTTCCGAGATATTGCAACTCTCAGTCTTAATTTCTTTGACCCCCGTTGCCAAGAAACTTTCTCTACTTCATTCAAATAGTTTGTATTCTTTTCCACTTCTGATGCTCTGAAACAGAGATGTGAACAAGCAAATCTTTGTGTATTCATCTGGGATGTCTCTCCCAGGTGCTCAGCATGTTCAGCCAATATTGTCTCCCTAATTCTCAGGCCTCTAGGGAAGATAACTACAACACTGTTTAACAATAGAGACACTTGAAGGCACTTGACTTTTACTGTCACCCCAGCCAGCCACTGGAATACTTCCAAGCCCAGGAATCAAAAGACTACTAGGACTCCATCCTGATAGGCCTGGGCCAAGTCTGGCCCTAAGACTGCTAGGAGAGAGCGAAGTTCCCTGGACCAGCAGGGAGGAGCACTCAGCATCTGGAATTCGCTGGGGGAGTTTGGGGAGGTACTAACACCCCAACCAGTCAACATATAATTTCTTCATGCAGTTCAAGACTTTGGGCACAGGCACTAGGAATATGGGAAAGGAGCAAAAGCCCTAAGGTGCAGATCTCTGCCTGGAATGCCTTCACCTCAGATTGCCACACACTCCCCCTCATACTTCATTTGGCTCAAAGGTTACCTCATTAGAACTGCCTTAAGACTGGGGCAAGATAAGCCCCTACCTTGGGTTCTGAGCTCTTTGGCCCTCCTCTAACCATACTCCTTTCCACAAAGCAAGAAGCCCATGGGCCAAGGGGATGTGCCCACCCAAAACTCCTGCTCCTCACCCTGTCTTAGATCACACTGTGGGTACCCGAGGCCCTAGAACCCTCTGTCCCTATAGCACCGGGCCAGCTTCTAGAGACTGCATTGGCTTCCCATCCTCTTTAGGAGCCAAGAAACAGCTATTTGTAGGAGGTGTGGATGAAGCTCAGATGTGCAGACCCAGATATGACAGGTGTGGGCACATGGTCCGTTGAAGTACGGGACAGAGCTGGAGTGCAAAAAGTAGGAGGAAGGTCGAGGGCCAGGGACCAGTTACCACCTAACCACCCCATTCCAGTGCACATCTTGAGGGAGTCCGGGAATTCTAAACTTAAATTTGGCCTTCCAGATTATGATGAAGGTATACTGTCACAATGAAAGGACAGGAATTTTACATACCAGTTTAACGTGGTTTGTGATTTTTAAATATGTAGACACACGGTAAGTGGGCCTCCATTTGTGCTTCTGACCCTGGCCCTGTAAAGAGGAGGGGCAGACCCATCCCTGATCACACTGTGTAAAATAAAATAGCACTTCCTCTTTCACTCTATTCTGATGCTACTGTATAGTTCTTCATAGCGTTTGTCACCATTAGATCTACATTTACTTGTATATCATCTCTCTAACCCTATCCCCACTAGAATGGAAGTGGGTGACTGTAGAGTCTTGCTTGTGTTTACTGTCTTATTCTTAGTACCTAGAGCAGTGCCTGGCACAAAGAAACCACTCAGCAAACTCGGCTGAAGGAATAATGAGTCGAGTCTCAGATGGCTTAACAGATGAGGTGCGCTAACGGAAAAAAACACACAGGAAAACGATCACGCGTGACAACCCTCTGAGGAGCTCTTTCTCCCCGTAAACCACGCCGCTTAGGAGCTACAAAAGGTGACCAGGGAACATCAACCTAAACACCTTAATACGCACGAACACAAAATTGAGTTGTCGGGTTACTTGTGAGAGGGACACTTGAGTGCGGAGGGCTTCGAGTAGCCTGGAAAGTTAGATGTGGAGGACCTGCGCTGCTGGGAGCCCCCACTGGAGGAATCTCCGCACAAACTTACCGGGGTGGCCAGACCTGTGTGCTGAGGAAACCCTGTGATTGCCGCGCAATGGCCCACGCCATCCGGCCCAGCCTAAAGTGGGGAGGGAGATTCTCATCCATGACTGTTTCCCTTGGATGGTCACAGGCCTCAGGAGTGTGGACACATCTCATCCCTGTGGGGCCATGATGATGATCACAGACCCGGGGACCTTCCCTCTTCTCTCTCACCTGCTTCTAACTCACATCTTATTGCGTGGAGGGATCCCCAGAACTTTCTTGGTACGGCATGAATCGGTCCAATCTATTCCAACTTACTCCTTTTCCGTTAGATACGGGGCTCGTGAGAAGCCAAATGACCTCCTCGAGTCCCCCAGCAGCCACCGGAATACCGGTCCGGGCCTCTGCCGGGCGAACGCCCCTCTCTTTGGGGGTGGGGCCTCCCGGGCCGAGCTGCGCTCCCCGCCCCCGTGAGGTCAGAGGCGGGAACCCGCTAGCTCAGCTCCCGGGCCTCCGCGGACCGCGGGGCGGGGAAGGGGGGCGGTGCCGGGCCGCGGAGGGGGCGGAGCCCCCGAGGCTCCTCCCCGCGACGGACGCTGGAAGAGCGGCGGAGCGGCCCGGCGCCCACTCGTCCGAAACTGGTGCGCAGTGGTGGGCGCGGCGGCGCAGGATGGGCTGGTGCGGCTGCGGCTCGGGGCTGCCGCCGTCGCGGCTGCTGCTGCCGCTGCTGCTGGCGGTGGCCGGCGCCGGCGCGGCCCCGCGCTCCGCGCTCTACTCGTCCTCTGACCCGCTGACGCTGCTGCAGACAGAGACGGTGCGCGGCGCGGTGCTGGGCTCCCGCAGCGCCTGGGCCGTTGAGTTCTTCGCCTCCTGGTGCGGCCACTGCATCGCCTTCGCCCCGACGTGGAAGGCGCTGGCCAACGACGTCAAAGGTGAGGGGCGAATCTCCTCGCGCCCCCGGGGCCGATCCCCACCACCTGCCCGGCCGAGGCCTCTCCCACCCGGCCCTCCTCCCCCCGGCCCGGGGCCTCCGCCCACCTCTTCCTCTCTGCCCCTCGCACTTCCCCGGCGGTTTCCAGCCCTCAACTCCATTTTTGGCTCCCGCGCCTCGCAGTCTCTTTCCCCTTGGCCGGTGTCCCGAGCTTCTCCCCACTCCCGGCGGCCCGGGCCCTCACACCTGCTCTGCTTTCCCGTCGGTCCTCAGCCGGCTTACTGCCCCCATCCCTGCGCCGGCCTCTCCTTTGTTCGTCCTCCTGCTCTGCTGACACCTTAAGGCCTCCGCTGCAGTCGCCTTTGGCGGTCCCTTTCCTCTCGCACAGGGACCCATGTCGCCTTCCTGCCGAGTTCCGCAGCTGCTGTGGGATCAGTGCTGGGGAGAAAAGGAACTGACACTCCGTCTGCCAACCCCTTGGCTAGTTGACCCAGCAGCCACCTAGACGTCTCTTCTCAGCTTTACTTTTGAGACACAGTTTTGTGGGTTCTAGGCCTCTCCTGACCCAAGGCCTCCAGCTCATTAGCTTCTGGGCCACGCATCTTCTCTCTTCCCCTTGGCCATGCACCCTCTCAGACCCTTCTGTTTTAACCCATGAACCCAGAGGCCTGACTGAAGGCAGCCTCTTGGTGTGTGTTTGGCCCTTTGCTCTATGTTCCTATTCAGTGGCCTGACCCTTAACACCCTATTTCCTTGATTCTAAGCCCCTCAGTTGTGGGACATACCATTCATTGACTAGCAGCCTGAGGGGGTAGAGAGGTAACAAGACCACTAAATGTATCGATATTTAAAGGTGTACTCTATCAGAGAAATGATAAATTAAAAAACAAACAAACAAAAACAAGACTAGAACTGAAAAAAATATGACAATAATAGTAATTAATATTTACAAGTGCTTACTATACGTCTGACACCTTCCTGGCTAAGTACATGACGTGCATTATCTCAGAGTTTCCTTTCCAGAATTGAAGGATCTCTGTAGTGTCACACAGCTGCCTAGCTCAGATAGTGGGTGTTTGGTGGGTGTGGTGGTAGTGATTTGCTTCTCATTTGTTGCCTCTGAATGAAGCTACTTCCTGATTGTGTTGCTAGGGCCCTAGCTTGTCTCCTGACTGGAAATGATCACTGAATGAGGACTGTGGGCATCTTAGGGAATGGGCCTCTTTCTAGAGAGAGACCTGGAACTGTTGTTTCCTTGCTGTGCTGTTGGTATTTTTTTTTTAAGATTTTTTTTTTTTTTATTCATTTGAGAGTGAGCACAAACCAGGGGAAGGTCAGAGGGAGAGGGAAAAGCAGACTGGCCGCTGAGCGGGGACCCCGATATGGGACTCAATCCCAGGACCCCTGGATCATGACCTGAGCCGGAGGCAGGCACTTAACCAGCTGAGCCAGCCAGGCGCCCCTGGTATTTCTTGATCAGCTCAACCATTCGTGGTAAAATAGTGCATTTGTAGGCGTTGGTTTTCAAACTCAGGCTCCCGCTTCCCCTGAGCAGCTTGCATCGTGGTTACTGAAGTGGCCAGATGGAAAGATGTATACATCTGTTAGCCGTATGGTCCTGGAAAAGTTACTTTTAACAAAACCGATAAACCATTTTACCTCCAGTGTGTATGTAGACACCTGTCTGCCCGCCTCTCTGGTCCCATCACCTGAATGTGCCATTTCTCAGCAGCTCCTCTCACTGTTTGGGTGCTATCAACACATCTGGTCAGGGCAAGGGGGAGGAAGAGTGTTGAGCATGGAACTGGAACACCTGAGGGGACATTAGGTGTTCAGGGGACCTTGTGGACCAGAAAATCATAAAAATCCCCAGGTCAGTTTCCACCTTGAGGTTATGAGAGGGCTCTAACGGCCGCAGATGAACTCCATCTAGAAGATTCTTATGTCTTAAGAATGCTGGAGGGAAGGTTTAGCTTCCAGCTGACTTATGTGTTTGGCCTCTTGCAACCCAGAGTTTTCCAGTGAATCGCATAGCCAGACACTGACCCAGCTTACTCCTGGGCGAGGGTTGCTGCTTCCAAAAGGGGTCTTGCCCTGGTGCATGGAGTGACAGTCTTTCCCTAAAAAAACGGAAATCGAAACTTAATCTCCAGGAAGGACAGTGGAAGTATCAGAGTCTGTGGAAATGAACCACAGCCAATGGGAAGTAGGAAACCAGAGGTCTCCCATGAGCCACGGGGTTGGGTCAGCCCCCTTAACAAGATCGGGTTGGGGGGAGAACCAGCCGAATCTGGTGTCAGCCTGTGGTAATAAAGAATGCCCCCACTCCCATCCAACGGTGAGGCCCTGCTGAGAAGCCAGGGTTGGGCTTACATCATCTCTGTATTCCTGAGGTTCCTTGAGAAAATGGTTGTGGGCCAGCAGAGGGTTCAGACGCCACCCTGGGGCCTGTGGGAGTGTGCCCCTGCCTTCTGCCAATGGTAGGAGTATCTGGGGTAGGAGCAGTGAGAGTGTGGAAGGTCATGAGGGGGGAGAAACATTCTGCAGCCCTGCCCGGCTGGCCTCAGGCCTTTCTCTGACTGGCTAGGGCGCATTTATTCAGTGACTTGTGGGATGGGTTCTCTGGGACAGTTGTTGCCATGGGCCAGAGCGCTGGCTTCTGTAGATCTGGCTCCTCCCTTTCTGGTCCAGGACAGCTCTTGTGTCATCATATGTTTGGGAAATTGATTGTGTTCATTTTAGATCTTCATTACTCTTCACTGGCTAATAAATCCCGTAAATATTTGTTAAGTGGCCTCTGTATGCAGAACATTGTTTACATTGCAGTTTGGGAAATGAGCTACACACTGCAGGAAAATTGGCAACAGTGAGAAGCTGTGTTTGAAAAAGGCCAAAGGAGTGGCTCAACTGTTTCTTGTAGAAACTCAGGACAGGGCGAAGTCATGGAGGGCTAATCTGTCAGCAGGCCTTAATTTAAGCAGTTATTTATTACACACTTGCCTTAGGCACTTTGCTAAGGGTCTTTACAGGCCACTAGTACGTATATATATGACCTTTATGAAAAAATATCTGAGCAATCGATGGGTTTTTTTTGTTAACAGGTAAGTAACTTGCCCGAGATTGTGCAGATACTGGAGGAGGTTCTCGAACCCATCTCTTTCTCTCCAGAACCTAGGGAGGTGGAGAGGTGGGTGAAGGAGGAGGAGTCCTCTGGGTGGGAAAATGGCCTCTGCCAAGCCACAGAAATGACAGTTATAAGGCGTGGATGTTTGGGTGACACTGAACAGTGGTGGTTTGCCGTCTTTCCTTTCCCTGGTGTAGACCACCTCCCTTGTACCCCCTGACGCCTTAGTGCAGAGCCTGGCACAGGGTAGGAGCCCACTGAACAGTTACGCAGGCCAATGGTATGAGCCTCACAGGATTCCAAATGAGAATGTAGTGACCAGGCCCTCTGCTGGTGCTGTGGCTCTTCTGGACTCAGGCCTGGAATGGCAGCCAGGTGTGAAGGCTAGGGAAGGCATTTTGTCTGTCCCGTGACCTCACTGCCCAGAAGTCTGCAACAGGGAGGAAGGGATGCGGTGGTGATGGCAGGGCACAGGCTAACTCCCTGTCAGGAGGACTCCTGGAGACTTGCATGGAGGTCTGGTTCTGACCACTTGACTAACTCTTGGTGGTTTGGGTGGCTCTGGCCTCTGTCTTAATAGGAGCTTGCTTAACACGGGGAGGACTTGTGGCCATTTTCCTTGCTGAGAGTTGTTTGCCATCCAGCACTTGAACAGCTGTTCGAGCTGTAAAGGACAGGAGAGGCCATCTACCCTGGTCCCTGTTTGACTCATAAGGCCCAGAAAGGAGACACATGGTGCTCATGGTGCTTTGACCACTTAGAGCTATGGGCAAGTCATGTGACCCTGGGTCCATGCACCTTCCTGGAGTGGTGAGTGGGGGCGGGGATCCTGCCTCTGACTTCAGAAGGAGCCCATGACCCCCCCTCACTATAGGGTGTCTCTTCACTTGCCACCCGGAGACCACAGGTGTCCAGTTATCCTTGTCTGCCCACCCGTCCCCCTCTCCATATGCTCATTTACTCTCTTGTTAATAGAGAAGTTACTTCGCCAGGGCAGTAATTGTGCCAGGAGACTTTTTTCTCCCCAGGAGTAGGGCTGGGCTGATACTGCTGATGTTAGGTGTTAAGCCTGCAGGTTGTGGTGTTTAAGTCACCTGACACTTTAAAAAGCCTCCCTCCGCCAGTTCTGCTCCTCGTTGACAACCGTGCACTTTACTTAAATGCAGCCTTGCTTTACCAGCGGAGCGCCCCGCTAAGGGTCCTCTCCATTCCTTGTACAATGACTAGAATGGATGGTCAGGCCCATGGTGATGAGTATCACATCAGATCGGCATATGTCATTATGGCTCAGTAAGGTATTGACGTTGATATTCCTGAGAAACATTCCTTAGCCAGGACTCCCAGCACCTGACTGGGCCCAGCCTACCCCTGTGCCTGGGGCAGGTAGGAACAGGCACCGGTTCCATTTCTTGGAGGGACAGGGAGTCAAGGTATAAAGATAAGGAATCACAGGGCTACCCAGGAGCAAGGGGCTGATGATTCCCAGGCATCCTCTTTCCCCCCGGCCCCCACTGCTAATGCCCCACTCCCCACCCCCCACCCCGGCTTTCCCGGTTGGGAAGCCCGCAGGGCAGCTCTCTGTCTTGGGCCTTCCTGAGACCAGGGGTTCAGATCCCAGATTTACCACTGACGCAACGTGCGGTGGGCATGGTTCGCGGATGTTCTTTTACAGGGGAGGAAAGCAGTTTCTGGAGATAATAGCTTCTGCCTTGCTCCCGAGGGGAGTTGCACATGGAACGAGATAAGTTAGGCACATAGCAAACTCTTCGTAAACTCTCTGTATGTACGGTATCATCATCTAAGAGCTGAGTCTCTGATAGTGACTGGGTGCTTGAGTTAAAAAAGCGTGTGTCGCTTGAAGACGGCACTGTTTTTTACCATTCTCTCTTTCACGGGGAAGGCTGTGATCAGAGCAAACAGCAAAAACAGAAGGGCAATATCCTGCCCCCGGTGAGGTGGCGGGGGAAAAGAAGAGGGTTTGAGTCTGGTAGCCCTTGGACAACTTAGAGACTTCAGTTGCTTTTTGTAGAGTTGGGGGGATGGTGCCCCCCCTCCAGGAACAGTAGTGGGGAGAGGCGGTGGGTGCCCCCTGAGCGCTAGCTCCCTGTCCCTTCAGTCTTCGTGCCCCAATGGCAGCGGGCAGACTCTGGCCCTGGCGATGGTGGACTGTACTCTCAGAGAGGAGAGGAGCAGTTGAGGCCTCCAGTCCTTGGTCACCCTGCCAGGTGGCTTTGTGAGACCCCTGCTGGTGGCCCTCCCTGGTAGAAGGACAAGAAATTGTTCCTCTTCCACCCTTTTGTCCAATCGACTTACTCTTTTGAGAGGCGCCAAGTCTCTCCTGGGGGTTTCCCTGCACAAAGTGACCAGAGCCCAAGATGCAGAACAGACGGAGCCAAGCCTGGAGCGTGCCAGATGGCCATAGGGAGTGACCTGGGCCTCCCTCGGGCAGGGAAGAAGGCACAGAAGGGCGGCCTGGGGTGCTCTTGCCTGTGATCCAGGGCAACTCTTCTCGCGTGCCTTCCCAGGTGATGGCATCACGTTCACCCCTGGCCTGGACCCGCTACGCTGAGGCAGAGCTGAGAGACGCCATTCCAGCACCCGAGCTGCTGAGAGCCGGGCCCTTGCCTGGGTAGACCGTGTCACGGGGTCAGCAGTCATGGAGCACCTATTGTGTGCTGCTCACTGGGGAAGCCGGGCAGTGAGGATGCAGAAATGAATAGGCGCTTAGGGATGGACAGGCTTGTGTCTGTGGAGGAGACCTGAGCAGGGCCCTGTGCCACATGGTGGGCACCAGTCCATCCCACCCCGTGGTGTGTGTGGAGCCTGCCTTCCCGCTGAAGCAGCGTCACTGTGACGGGGAACTTGAGTAGGTGCCCAAGGGGCACCTGACCCGGAACCAGAGCTCAGGGGGCCTGCCTGGTAGAGAAGCCTGTTTTCTGCTTCACAGATCTTGGGCCGTGGCCCAGAATGGTGCCTTTATGTCCTCTGCCAGTGAGTTTCAGCGGAGGGAGGCCTGCAGCCTGGGGCCTGTTGCAGGAGCGGGGTGCCCAGGCAACTCCTCGAGCTTTTCATCTCCCTCCAGACTCTGGCCTCAGGGCTTCTTTTCCAGTGGTTCCTAGATTCCAGGTGCCTTTTCCTTCCTCCCCTGGGCTCCCTGCCTCCCTCTCTGGCAGGGGAGCCAGTCCTCACCACGTGTGTGCCACCCATGCAGGCTGGGCTGACTGCCAGTACCTCTGGCCACAGAGACCTTCCCGAGCGTCTGCCGGGGAGTTGTAAACCTTCGCCCTTCTGGAACTGATGCTCTCTGGAGGGCAGCGGGGACAGAGGCCATGTCAGGGTTTTTCCCTAGGGGTTCGAGCTCATCTGACATCTTTCTTCAGCCCCTGCAGCTTCCGTGCCCCTCCCCCACCACAGAATAATGGAGAACCGCAGATGCTATCACAGGAGAGCATTGCTTGTGCTATTAGCCACGTCCTGGGCACAGGCTAAGTGCAGAACGACCAGACTATCTCAGAGATCCTTCCTGAGGAAGGGATGACCTTTCTCGTGAGAGCCTTAGGGGCAGGCGCTCTGGGCATTGGTGTGGGGGGAGTGTGGCATGGGAGAGGTAAGCAGGCAGAGGTGCCGGGCGGCCCCTCTTACTTACCTAGTTGTTTTTCTTTTCCCTTCAGACTGGAGACCGGCCCTGAATCTCGCTGCCCTGGACTGTGCTGACGAGACCAACAGCGCAACCTGCAGAGACTTCAACATCCCCGGCTTCCCAACCGTGAGGGTGCGTGACAGGGAGGGGAGAGCAGGCGTGGTGCCAACTTCCCGTGCTCCCCTGGCCTCAGAGCTCCGTGGGGTCCTCCCATTGGCTTCAGTCACAGCCCCTGGAGCACTGTCCCTGTGCTTGATGAGACACCTGCTGTAGAGGCAGCAAGGCATGTGAATTGGGAGGTTTGTTGGGTCTGGCAAGTTCTGCCCTTTAAAAAGGAAGGGGCTGTGGCTGGGGAGGGTAGTTGCGATGGGCTGATTTCAGCTGCTCTGATTTGAGCTGTGAGGTGGTTATCGCCTGGGCTGGTGAGAACCCCCAGCTCCCAAGGGCCTCTTTCCAATTCTTCTCCCTCCTGACTCCCAGCCTTCGAGGCCTGATCTAACCCTATAAAACCCAATTCAGGCTCTGACCCACCCATGGTCAGGATCAGATTCAGGGGGCCTGATGACCTCCCAGAAAATACCAGCAAGCTTCATCCTCATCAGGCAAGTGCCTTGAGTCCAAGTAGCTCAGAAGTGACCTGTCAGGGTAGCCTCACCCATGGTCAAATGCCAGTGCCTCAGGCGGCGGGGATCGCCATCACGGGAGTCATCACAGCCAGCGCATGAGGGCTCTGTCACCCCAGCTCTGGCTGAAAGTAGCATGAGCTCGCCAGTGAGGCCTTGCCTGACAACCTGCCCACTGTGGGGCATCAACAGCTTAATTAACGTCTGAGCAACTTCCAAGGCTCTCAAGTGGGAGGTTCTGGGAAGCTGAGAATGGCAAGGCTGTGCAGTTATACTCAGTGCCCTCCCCAGGGCTCAGGCCCAGCTATAATCCAATTAGTTTGCTTCCAAATTAAAGAATCAGAATCTGTCTCCCTACCTCCAGCTATAATTAGCCTCCTTCTACCAGAATGGCATCTAGAAAAGCATTTCCTCTGTAACCACTAAGAATAATCCGGAAAGGTCTCTGAAAGCTAAAATGCCAAGCATTGTCCCCTGAACAAGATCTCTGAGCTCAGGGGCCTCCAGTTCCAAGCAGAACCAGGAGCCGGATTTCAGCCTAATTACTCCAAGAGAATTTGTCTAGGAAGCCAGGCTCCAGGCTCCAGCCAGAACGTCCAGCTTGAATTCCACGTGACCTTTCTATTCCTCATGCCCAGTGAAATCCTGCTGGGTTCGAGATTCCCACAGACTGAGAGGGCTCCTTCCTACATGCTTGTTACCACGTGGGGTCAGGCCTAGAACCCAGGTTTAGCTGAGACCACATCATTTAGAGGTGCCAGTAGAGAGATTGCTTATCAGTCATCTCTTTCCAGTAAAAGACCTCCCTGGCAGGGCCATTGCTTTGCTTTATTCTCATCCCGAGAAACATGTAACTGAAAATACTGAAAATTACTAATGGGGGGCGGACGAGGATCTCTGTTGCTTTTGCTGAGCCAGGGTGAGCAGCCCTGTGTGGGAAGTTGTGGGAAGACCAGTGTATCTGGAGGAGTCCTCGTTCACAGGCTGATGCTTCTCTCAGTGAAGACTGGCCATGGGGGTCCAGCCCCCTGGGAGCGGGATGGGCATTGGTGCCAGGGCCGGCTCAGGACATCGGGTGGGGGCTCGCGTTCTGTGGGACCTGGCACCCGAGGCTTGGTGTTTCCACCTGGGAGAGGCCGGGGCTCGGTGGGTGTGAGGAAGGTCCCGAAGCTCCCAGCACCTACCCCAGTCACGCAGCACACGTAGCCCGAATGCCTCAAGTGATTAATCATCTCCTGCACCGCCCAGCTGGCTGTGGGAGGGGAGCTGGGAGGGCCCTGCGCTGGAAGGGCCCTGGGCTGGTTGTCTTGACCTTCCCCAGCCTCCGCACGGGCAGTGCCTGGCTGGGCCCTGGCAGTTCAGTTTCAGCCGGGAGAGGCCCTCAGTGCCCTGTCCTCAGGACTCGAGCCCAGGGGGCAAGTGGTTCTAGCTCCCACTGGGTCTCTGCTCTAAGGCCCTATGAAGTAAGATACATCCATTTCACAGTGAGATCCAGAAGTTGGTTTGTATGTGATCGCCAACACGAAAGTCTCATAAAACAATATTTATTCTTCCTAAATGCAGGACCCGCTGCTATTTTCTGTTCCATTTTTTTAAATTAATTATTTTTCCATTTATTTATTTTTTAAATACTAGCCGTGATTCGCTAAATTGATGTTACAGTTCAGGTTGCTTCTAATGTTTGGAAAATGCCACTCAAACAAATTGCAGATCTCCAGAGAGTCTAGTGTGCCTGTGGGCATCATGGCTGGACTCCCTGGAAAACAGGGCAGACCCTCACGGTCAGCCTGGCTGCCCGTGGACCTGTCTGCTGCCCACCCTGGGGTTGGGCCTGTCCTCACTCCTACCCATAAAGGCTGTGAGAACTCTAAGATGAGAGCACATGTTGAACAGGGGAAGAGAGAGTGTTGCTGGTATGATGGAGACAGACCCACACACGAGGCTGGGTCACCCCCAGGTACATGTGTCATTGTCCCTTTCCTCTGCCTCCTGCCCCTTGTCACCATTTGCAAGCAGTGAGCTTCCACTAGCCCCGCCTATTTAGCAAACACCTGGTCCTGCAGGTCCTGCTGTGTCAGGAGCCCATCAGACTGGAGCTGGAGCTCAGCTGGAAGAAAACAAAGGTGTGGGGGAGGGAGGGAGGGACTAGTTGGCAACAGGTTCCAGCTGGCGCCTAGGGAACCTAGAAGCTGGAACTCGTGGGGAGGGGCCTTGCCATGGGCCACAGGAGTGCCGTCACGGGGTCATCCGTCAGGACCCCTTGTAGCCCAGCTGGAATCAAGATTCCAGAGAGCATCAGCATTGGGGTGGGAGAGGACAGAAGTCTCCCCTTTGCAAGATTCTGAGATAATTGATGTGGGTTCAAATCCTGGCTCCACTGCTTACTGTACATACTGGATATGACTCAGAAGATTGTTTAACAGTGCCTCAGCAACAGGCCTCAGTGTCCCTTGTCTGTAAAAAATGGGATGATAATATCTATACCTAATAGGATTGTTGCCGAGTGTGACGTGAGGCCTTACATGTGAGAGGGCCGGGACATCTTGTGGGATAGCTTGGAGTTCAGTTAATGTTACTGTCCCATCTCCTCCCTAAGTCACCCTGTGGAGCCCACCGTAGCTCGTCTGTGGGCACTGCATTTAGGCAGTCCGTCAGTCAGCAGCTACTGAGTGCGTGTTTGCTGGGGGCCTTGAGGTTACCAGCCCGCCGGTAGGC
This sequence comes from Eumetopias jubatus, assembly GCF_037043125.1. Lineage (NCBI taxonomy): Eukaryota > Metazoa > Chordata > Mammalia > Carnivora > Otariidae > Eumetopias > Eumetopias jubatus. The sequence continues at coordinate 40,981,565 of NW_028274818.1, forward strand.
GGGGAGTGATCTGTATGCAGCGGATGCCGGAGGAGCTCCCCAGGGCTCGTTGAGCCCTTTCCCTCATGCATCAGAGAGAAGGGTACTTCCCCTTGGTGTTGAAGGCTGCATGGGGTTGGGCTAGGAGAGGAGGAATGCGGGCCGAGGAGGAGGTAAGAGCAGAGGCCCTGTGTGGGCAGAAGTATGTGACATGTCGAGAAGACTGGTCTGGCTGGGGCAGAGGCTCATGGGCAGGGCTGAGGCAGGACGGTAATGTCAGGGCCCTGAATTCGGGGCCGGGAGGTGGATACCCTGTGGGGGTACAGAGGCTAGGCTGTTACCTTCTGTGACCCTTGTGAGGGGGGAGATGTCAAGGAGGGTGACTCCGCCTCTCTCTGGAAGAAGGATATGGGCCCCCAGTCGCCTCCACAGTCAGTCTCCGGCGTAGGAATGGTTAGCCCTGTGGATCCTCCTGGGCTCCCCGTAAGCTGTTTGGAGACTGGGTCATTTTCCTTGAAACTTGTTTTAAAAGCTTGGATTCAGTGTCATCGATGGTCACCACTGGAAAGTCGCTTCCCATTCAGCTTTACTTGACCCCTAGAAAGGCAGCTGATGTTGGTGTTGCTTCTTGACAGTTTGGTAAAGACGCACCTCATGCCTCTGGGGAGATGTGGAGGTCTTCCAGGAGCACCAGCGCTGGGGAAGGCAGAGGCTCCTGTGTGAGGTGATGGAAGGAAAGGGACTGGGTGCCGACTGCTCCTGGAAAAAAGAAAACTCGCTGCTGTCATCTTAATTACCTGTTCCCAAGGAGTTGTGGTGGTTTCCCCTGGGAAGGCACATGCCTCCAACAGCTGACTTAAGAAGGATGCATTTTAATAGAGGATAAAAATGTGCCCTGACTAGATTTTAATATGCGTTTCACATGAGCATCTCAATGATCAAAGGACAGAGGTTCTCTGTTCAACTGAGCAGATGTCTTCTGAGTCCTAGACACTGTGGGGCTTGCCGAGATGCCCAGGTGTAGTCCTGTCCTCAAGAAAGTTCAGGTTTCAGGCCCATCATAGCTGAAGCGTAGGGAAGAGGGGCAGTGGAAGGTAAGTTTTGGAGTTTGGGTCAGATCCTGGAAGCCCTCAAAACACAGTGAGTTTAGACATTATTCACTGGTAATGGGGGGGAGATCATGGAAGAGATTTGAGGAGTGATCCGATCGGACCAGAATGGTGCCACTAAGCGAAGTGGCAATGATGAGCAGCTGGGGGATTAAAAGATGGAGCGGATTAACATTTCTGACCTCACAGAGGGACAGGTAGGGACTGGTGCATTAGTCCAGGAAATAGGTGGTAAGCCCTGGTCTGGACAAGGCAGCTGGCCCAGAGGACTGTTGAGGAATCACAAAGGCCAAATTCACAGACCTTGTCCCCCGACTGACAGAGTGGAGTTGAGGGAGGAGAAGATGCTGGTCTGGTTAACAGGGGAGGACGTGGGGTGAGACAAGGAACACGGATGGAGAAACAGGTTGGGGAGGGCTGGCTCGGTCTTGGAGGGGTGGCTCGGTCTTGGAGGGCTGGCTCGGTCTTGGAGGGGTGGCTCGGTCTTGGAGGGGTGGCTCGGTCTTGGAGGGCTGGCTCGGTCTTGGAGGGCTGGCTCGGTCTTGGAGGGGTGGCTCGGTCTTGGAGGGGTGTGGGGGGCTGGTACCTGTGTGGAGGGCACCAGGAGGAAACAAGTCTAGGACAGATGAGGACTTGAGACAAAGGGTTCAGATTCAAATCATTTAGCCCAAGTACATGACGTCGGCAAGGAAGACAAACAGTAGGCTTGTTCGTTCGCTCATTCACTTGCTCCTTCATTCAAAAGCATGGATTGACCCCCTGGTTTGTGACGATTCTTCCCAGGGCTTTTTAAACAGAAAGAGTGTCAAGAGCTGATACCTGGCAGGAGGAGAGACTGGGGGAAGAGATTGTGGGGGCAGCAGACACAAGACAGGAGTCAGGGAGAGGCTAGGACAAAGGCAGGGGGGAGGCTGGGAAGGTGGCCAAGCAGGCCTGCTCAGTTTCGGCTGAGGCAAGGGAGGTGGCAGCATGCAGGCCAAGAAGGAGAGCGTCGGGGATATGTGCTACCAAACATGGCAGCCCCTGGCGCCGTGGGGAAGGCAGGCAGTGCTAACAACAGACACTGCAGAGAAAGCAAGCGGGGGAGCCAGAGTGGTCAGCGGAACTGATGGCTCATGGGCGTGAAGAGAGGGGCGGTCGGAGAGGCAGAGCAGACCCTGCTTTGAGAAACCTGGCAGCCCAGGGAAACGGGACCTGCAGTAACTGGAGGGGGGAGGAGGGCTTCTCTCGATTCCCATCCACCTTCCCTTCCTGTCCTTTTTGTTATTTTATTTTATTTTATTTTATTTTATTTTATTTTATTTTATTTTATTTTATTTTATATTTTATTTTATTTATTTTATTTTATTTTAATTTTATTATTTTATTTTATTTATTTTATTATTTTATTTTATTTTATTATTTTATTTTATTTTATTATTTTATTTTATTTTATTATTTTATTTTATTTTAATTTAATTTAATTTAATTTTATTTTATTTTATTAATTTTATTTTATTTTATTTATTTTATTTTATTATTTATTTTATTTATTTTATTTTATTTATTATTTTATTTTATTTTATTATTACTTTATTTTATTTTATTTATTTTATTTTATTTATTATTTTATTTTATTTATTTTATTTTATTTTATTTTATTTTTAAGAAATTAGATTAGGAGGATCAGAATGTTTGTAGGCATAGGGAAGTTGCTGGCAGGAAAGGGGAAAGAGAGACTGATAGGGAAAAGTTCCTAAGAGCATGACGTGTGGGAGCTGGGGCTCCAGTGCTGTCCTCACTTTGGAAGGCAGATGGGAGGCGTCTGAGGACAAAAGGGATGGCTGTGTGGTAGCACAGCATACACGGAGGGACACAGGGGGCCTGTGTAGACCGTAGCCCTGCATTCCGGGGCTGTGTCTCCGAGTCCCTGCATTCTCCTGGGTCAGTCTTGCTGGGGCTCCTGCCTGACTCCCCGCTGCCCCCAGCCAGGGCCTTCAGAACGCTCAGCTGGGGGCCGGCAGCCTGCCTTTAGAAGGAGGTAAGGTCAGCCCCCTTCCGTAAGGCACGTGCTCAGATCTGGGGGAGGGCGTGGTGGCCGAAGAAAAGTGACCATGCTGCTTTTCATGACTGAAAATAACAGCTGTAGCTGCGTGGGTCCGCCCTAAATTCCCACAATTCAGGGAATTTATGAGCATTTTTACACGTGTTAGGATAACGTATAATTTCACTCAAAATTTGTTCAGGAGCTGCAAAGAACATTATTATAAATATATGTGGCATGTATCAGCAGATGGAAAGCCGTTCGGAGCCAACAGTGGGGTTTGATTTCATCTCCACACTCATGCCTCTTCTGGGTCCCTGCATTGCCTTGGGACTTCATCCATGCCCTGGCCCATCCCCCCTCAGCGCCCGGGAAAAGCCCGCAAGGGGTCTAGAGAAGTCTGTGAGCCAGCGGCAGAATGAAAAGCACTCTGCATGAGGCCAGAGGAATGGATCTTTAAAAAGCACCTACTCTGTGCCAGCTACCAATCCAGGCCCTTTCCCTAACCTGCCTCGTTGGACTGTGCTGGCAATGCTCTGAGGAAAGGTAATGATCACTGCTTTCCGGAGAGGGAAATGGGGCTTGGGGCAGCGGGGTCTTGATTACAGACAGATCACCAAGGGGTGGAAATTCACACCTGCCTGTTCTGTTACCAGCTTCACGTGGCAAGGGACCTCATTTCCTCCTGACTTTATTCCCTCCTGAGCCCAGGAGAGCACAGGCCAGAGCCCTGGCAGCGGTCGTGCCACTTAGGAGAAGCCCAGATTGTGAAGACTTGCCTTTTGTTCTCTCCTCTTGCCCAGGGACTGAGCCTGGAGTGTCCTCTAAAGGGGAAGAGAGGACAAAGTGATGAGTTAAATTGACCTGTCTCTAACAAGACTTGTGTCTGCAGCGCCTCGGGCCCACCCTTCAGCAGGACCTGACCCGGAGACCCCTCCCTTGGTGGGGTGTCTGCCGAGCTAGGCTGCGAGTTCTTGGTGGACAGACACCAGACTCTAAGGACAGATTGCCTCAGAGGGCAGCTGACATTTTCTGGGGGAAGTATGAAGTGACTTTGTTTTCTCAGTTAAGTCTGCCTCATCCACTCATTCACGCATGAATATTTTCATTCATTCATTTGAAGATGGAGAGACGGCCCACCACACGTGGAGTGTGTAAGCTGCTGCCTGCGCCTCGCTGGGTGCCTCAGAGCCGTGGGGGTGGGGGTCGGTACAGAGACAGTGGGGACAGGAATCTGCGTCCAGCTCCAGGAGCAGATACCTCGCTGTTCTCCTTTTACAGGTGAGGAAACTGAGGCTCACAAAAGTTAAGTAATTTGCCCCACGTCAGCCCCTTTAGTAGGCAGCCGGGTCTTAGACACGGATCCATCTGGCACTGGGATGGTAGTCTTAGCTCCGTGTGTCACTGACTCTTGCCTCTGTGTTTGCTTCCAGTTCTTTAAGGCCTTTTCCAAGAATGGCTCAGGATCAACGCTGCCAGGTGGGTGTCCTGGTTCCAGTTGTCAGGATTTTCTTTTTCTTTCTGTTGGGTTACTACTGAGGTGAGGAGAGCCTAGCAAGGTCCACAGGGTGAAGAGTTTCCCAAGTGAAAGCAGAGTTTGTGTTTTCCTGGGGCCTTCCCAGCCAGCCTGGAAGATGCCTTCTGGAAAAGGAGGCTGAAGAAGCCCTTCTGTTTTGGTCCATTGAGGGTCCTGGGAAGAGGGGAGGGTCACCATGTACGCAGGCCAACCCTTCATGTCAAAATGGGGTTGACATCCAGAGGGGCAGACCAGACAGCCTCCGGGGAAAGCACTCCTGGGCTCCAGGCCTGAGGGACTGTTTCCTGCCCTCTGAGGGATGGGTCTTCTTGTATAACTTAGGGCCACAGAAGAAGACCCCACCCCACTGCTCTAATAGAGAAGGACTGACACGTGCTCTGTTTCTCTCAGAACTAGCCTGTGCCCCGGGCCCTTTGTTTTAGTGAAGCTGACAAGGGTGCTGGGACTCTTCTCCTTCCCTCCTCATGCACCCCCTCCCCCGTGTCCATCTTCATCCAGTGGCTGGTGCTGATGTGGAGACGCTGCGGAAGAGGCTCATCGACGCCTTGGAGTCCCATAGTGACACGTGGCCCCCCGACTGTCCCCCGCTGGAGCCGGCCAGGTATTCGGGGCTGGAGCCGACTTGGTGCAGCGTGGGCCAGGATCATAGGCCTGGGAGCGAGAGGGTTGCAGGGACAGCTGCAGGGGGGGTACGAAGGCCTTTGTCTCCGATGCAGACACCTCTGTGGGCTAGAACCCAGAGCCGCTCGGGAGCCGCTCGTAGAGGAATCCCTGTCGCTGGAGGTCCTCCCTGAGGAGCCCTGGCTTCGTGGGACCGACAGGGGGACAAGGGGCCGTCCTGCTGGGTGGGAAGGAAGAGATGGGCGAGGGTTCTTCAGGCCATACCTGCCTCTGCTTTTCACAGTCTGTCCTCAGGAATGTTTCGGGGGTGCAGCAGACTTCACATGATCTAACCCGGAGGGGGCACTGAGAGAGTGGACATGCGGATGAAGAAGGGAGGCTCAGAGGAGAAGGGAGCCCTGTCTGTAAAAAGAAGTGGTCATCCTTCTGAGCGGTGGCTGTGCCTGGGGGGTGGGGCACGTGACTGTTGTGCCGCAGAGCATCAGGCATGGTGGCTGGTGGCCCGTATCTGCCTGCCAGGCGGGCTGCCAGGATTGCCTCTTCTAGGAGAGGAAGGGACACGGTGCCTTGCGTTAGCTCTCCCTCAGAGGATAAATCGAGAACACTAGGTCTTGCCCTCCTTGATGAGAACTCGAGACAAGATAGAGCCCACCTCAGGGATTCCTGCCAAGAAGGAACAAATCCAAGGACCAGCAGACATTGCTGGAGGGAGCCCAGCCTCAGAGCACAGTGAAGATTCCAGGGCCTGGGGAGCCTCATAAAGGAGGCACTGATGCCCCAGGCCCTCCACATAGATTTACTGATGTTGTCGAAAGCCATAGCCCTGCCAAGAGAGTGTGCTTCTAAGCGTCAGTTGGGGTTGAATCCAACCCATGATTTCTTTTTTTTATCAACTTGCCCAGGTGTCCATCCTCCTGGAGGGTCCCACGGAGACCCTGGGCCCAGCGTTTGTCTTGCTATGGTTTGGGGCTGCACAACTAGACCCCTTCTCTCCAGGAAACATTCCCACCAGCCTGCCCCTTACTTACATTTCTCAACGACCGTGTCCGTCTCTCTCTTTCTTACGTACACACATCCTTCATGGTGCATTTTCAGTCCCAAGAGATCTTAAAAGCCTCAGATCAGGTAAACCTGCCAACCTGCTGGGTACTAAACACTGGTCCATATTCACTAAGCCTTGCCCTTACCCAGAACATAGAGACCCCTGGTCTCAAAGCCCCACTCCCCCATCCTCCGCCTCCTCCCCAGACCACCTCGTACTCACTCCAGATTCTTAAAAGAGACAGTGTGAAAAAAAAAAAAAAAATCGAGGTGGGCCAAATGGAGAACCAACGTGTGGGGTAGCAGAGGCAGCATCCTCTGAGACTAAGGGTTTGGCTTGCTTCCCCTGGAAGGCAGGCAGGGGGAGACTTCCACGGAGCCTGGGGTGGAAACAGGAGGGCGGTATATGGCTGTGCCCACGGTGTTGTGCCAGCCGCACCTGGGTCCCCAGCAGGTCTGTGGATGGTCACTGCTGCCCTTGTCTCTTGCAGGCTGGAGGAGATTGATGGATTCTTTGCGAGAAACAACGAAGATTACCTGGCCCTGATCTTTGAAAAGGAAGGCTCCTACCTGGGTAGAGAGGTGAGCTGCCCCCAGGGTCCCCACAGCCCCAGGGTAGCGGTCGGGAGAGAGCCCAATGAGTTCAGGGGCAGGGCTGTTCCAGTGAATTCTAGGGTCTCGGCCACGTGTGCTTCTTAGCCCAGCACTGGCCTGACCCCTGCTGGGGGACCCAGGAAGTGTGGGAGCTGGACCTTTCCATTTGAAAACCATGTCTTTTTTATTTCCCTCATTGAACCCGCATCTATAACATTCATTGAGCCCTGGACTAGAGTCCTGGCACACGTAATCACTAATCTTCACAATTAGGGTTGATAATCAGGTAACATGTTAAAGATCCCCCGGCCAGTGAATTGGTGGGGCAGGGCTTTGAACGAGGTCTGTGAGCCCCACAAACCCCGGTGGTTTCCACACTGCCCCACCCCCGCAGAGTTGGAGCTCGGGATCGGGGAGGGACCGTCAGGAGGAAATGAGGCCCCTTGCCACGTGAAGCTGGTAACAGAACAGGCAGGTGTGAATTTCCACCCCTTGGTGATCTGTCTGTAATCAAGACCCCGCTGCCCCAAGCCCCATTTCCCTCTCCGGAAAGCAGTGATCATTACCTTTCCTCAGAGCATTGCCAGCACAGTCCAACGAGGCAGGTTAGGGAAAGGGCCTGGATTGGTAGCTGGCACAGAGTAGGTGCTTTTTAAAGATCCATTCCTCTGGCCTCATGCAGAGTGCTTTTCATTCTGCCGCTGGCTCACAGACTTCTCTAGACCCCTTGCGGGCTTTTCCCGGGCGCTGAGGGGGGATGGGCCAGGGCATGGATGAAGTCCCAAGGCAATGCAGGGACCCAGAAGAGGCATGAGTGTGGAGATGAAATCAAACCCCACTGTTGGCTCCGAACGGCTTTCCTCCTGAAACTCATCAGGCAGATCCAGAGAGCTCCGGGCTGTCTAAGCCCGGAGTCCCAAGCCTCTAAGCCCTGAGAGGGGAAACAGAGGGAGATGGGGCAGGGCGGGGCGCGGAGCTTTGCTGAAGCACTGCCTGACCCTTCTGGGGTCCAGTCCAGGCCTGGGGTCGTTCCTGTCACGAGGATGTGATTAATAAATGTTTATTGGAATCAAAACTTCTCCCTACTGTCCCCCAGGGGCAGGGACCCTGTATCCATGCAGAGGTGCTCAGAGATGGTTAGTTTGAGAAGCAGGAGGGCACAGTAGCCAAGAGCCCAGACTCTGGAGCCAGATTGAACTGGGGTTTACTGCCCAGTTCAGGAGCTTGCTAACTGTCACCCCAACACTTGATTTCACTGCTCAGCCTCTGTGTTTCCATTTGCAATAGGCATTTTAGTTTTTTTTTTTAATTTATTTTTAAAGATTTATTTATTTGAGAGAGCGAGAATGAGAGAGAGAGAGAGAGAGAGAGCGCACATGAGAGGGGGGAGGGTCAGAGGGAGAAGCAGACTCCCCGCTGAGCAGCAGGGAGCCCGATGGGGGACTCGATCCCGGGACTCCAGGATCATGACCTGAGCTGAAGACAGTCGCTTAACCAACTGAGCCACCCAGGCGCCCGAGGCATTTTAGTTTTTTAGTGAACACTTATGGACCTACTATGCACCAGTCACTGTTAACACATTTTATAAAATTAACCCCTTCGGTCCTCTTAACAGCGCTCTGAGGTTGGTAGGTTTGTTATTATTTCAATTTTGCAAGTAAAGAAATTGAGTCAGGGGGAGATTTAGGCCAGGGGGCCAGGATGCAAACCCAGGCAGCCAGAGTAGACTGTGCCTGCTGGCTTGGTCTCCTAATAATGGTTCCTGTTTCATAGCATTATTTTGAAGATTCAGTGAAGCAGTCTATAAATAGCACATAATACCTACTCAGTAAGTTAGCTAATATGATTTTTCACCTTATTTCTTTCAAGAAATAAAATCATGTCTAAGTATGTTTTTCTGATTTGGAATATAGATAGAAAGTCTTATAAATATAAGAATAAAAGTAAAACCACATTTTATTGTGCTTTCTACAGATTGCTTTCATTGGAAGAAAATTATATTAAATTGGACTGCCCTAGGAAATCCAGGGTGTGTGGTCTAGAGTTCCAAGGCCCCTGTCCTGGGCAGCGTGTGACTCGTGTGCCCTGTGGGGTGGATGTGGGCTTGTCCACTCTCTGAAAGGCTTAGAGTCTGGATGGCCCCCACCCCCGACACGTCTGTCTGTCTCCGCAGGTGACTCTGGACTTGTCCCAGCACCAGGGCATAGCAGTGCGCAGGGTCCTGAACATGGAGGGTGACGTGGTGAGCAAGTTTGGGGTCACTGACTTCCCATCTTGCTACTTGCTGTTTCGGAATGGCTCTGCCTCCCGGGTCCACGTGTGAGTGCAGTGTGTCCCTCTGTCCCCTGTCTCCTCTCCCCATGTGTGCATCCTTTCTGCCCTCCCAGAGAAGCCTGCCGGGGCCTCTCACAGGGGCTGCCAGGTTCTTTCTCCTGCAGTTCCTCTGATGAGCCCGCACTGCAGGAGGAGCAGCTGCCTGTCCTGGGCGGGGTGGGGGAGCGGTGGGCAGTGCCAGGCACGCGGCCCCCGGCCCCCAGCTCAGGAGTCCGGCCTCAGGCTCCTGGTGCACTCACCGCGGCTCCGGCACCCTCGCCACCGCAGCCCTGGCCCCAGTCCCCATCCTCCTCTGTTCACAGACTCTTCGCAGGCTGCAGGCCTGGCAGGCACTCAGATAGGCCTGACTCTCCCTCCCTTTGGTTTTCTAATTGCAGAAAAGTTCATTAGGAGCTAGACAATAGCCGGTTCCAAAATGCCAAGAGAAAACAATCAGGCCAGCCGCAGCCGCTCTGTCAGGCTTCTGCCGCTGAATGGCCCGTTAAATGGCGCCAGATGGTGCCTTGGTGCCCTCCCTGGGCAGATGATTGATGTCGCCTGGCTCCTGCAGGCAGGAGCTCGAGGGCCAGGGAGATCACAACTTGCCTGAGGTGCCCAGTGAGCTGCCCTGCGGGGCCATTAGTGCCATCCCGGACAGAGGCCAGGCAGGGCGGCCCGGGGCCCTTGCCAGCCCCAGTTGCCAAACAGCACCGAGCCAGCCTCGTCAGGGAATTCTGCCAGGGGGAGGGAAGCCTGACGGCTGGCTGCAGGGGGACGGGGAGGGACAGAAAGTGCCAGTCTTGCTGAGGGGAGGAGGCATCGTTTCCTCGCTTGGAGCTGGTGGAGGGGAAAATTGTTTGTGACGACGCTGCTCCTGAGCCATCTGCTCCTTGGATAAACATCGGGCAGGACCGTGGAGGGGAAAGCAGGCTTCCTGCTGCCAGCCCCCCTGGGGTGTCCCGTCCCACCCTCCCTCCAGGTGGCCATGACCAGGAGGAGGGGTCCTCTGCCCTCAAGGACTCTCTACCAGAAGATAGAAAGAAATCAAAAGGATTGTACAAGGATTTGAGAATTTTAGTGTTGTTGTTACTACCTGTTTTTTAAAAATCAGGTATCAAACTCCCTTGGGGAAGTAATGTGGCCCCTGGTACCTCAGAGCAAGCTTGTGAGCGGGCAACCTCCCTTGGTCTCTGGTGAAGGTAGTCGGACCCCGCCATCCTGTCCGCGGGCAGAAGTAGCTCCTTCCCGCAGCCTCTCCGGGACAGGCTGAGGAATTCTGAGGCCCGCTGCTTTTCCAGATGGGCCTTTGACCTCAGACTGGTGTCAGAGAGGCTTTCCACAGCCTGAGTGGTGGGTGGAAAGGCTAAAGTGAGGCCTGGGTGCCTTGGTTTGACCTCCCTGAGGATGAGACCGAACCAGCTTCAAGTATCTCTTCATAAACATTTCTGTCAAGGGGCGCCTGGGTGGTGCAGTCAGTTGAGTGTCCGACTCTTGGTTTTGGCTCCGATCCTGACCTCAGGGTCATGAGATCGAGCCCTGCATCAGGTTCTGCACGCGGCGCAGAGTTTGCTTGAGATTCTCTCCCTCTCCCTTTGACCACCCCCCCTACAATAAATAAATAAATCTTTAAAAAATAAATTAAAAAAATAAACATTTCTGTCAGTTGAGCCACCTGCCTCCTCTCCTGACATGAATTTGTCCTGGCGTCCGTTTCTCCATACTCACTGCCTCCCCTCTGTGGTTTCTTCCCTCACAGGCTTGCGGAATCCAGGTCCTTCTATACCGCTTACCTGCAGAGGTTCTCCAGCGCCGCCCAGGAGGTTGTCCCCACCAAGGTCGTGCCAACCACTGCTCACACGGTAGCTCCCACAGTGTGGAAAGTCGCAGATCGGTAAGGCCATGCCCACTGCCCTCCCCCCAGCCCTGCTGGGGGGGATCGCAGACCCCGGCCTTCACACCACACTCTGTTCCCTGTCTTGAGCTTAGCACATGCCTTTCCAATCCCAGACCCCCCGAGGGCTGGCCTTGGCCTTTGGGCTCCCCTGGCTGCTGACCGTACACAGAAGAGTCATGGTTGTGTGGCAACGGTGTCTGCTGCCTGTGGGAGGTGCCAGACAGCATTTACTGGAGGAGCCTGCAAGCCAGACAGCATTTACTGGTGTCCTTCGTGATGGGACGAATGCTCTGCAATGCCCATATTTCTTAAACGTAACGCTATTCTAGACCAAGTAGAATCAGCTTAGAAAGATACTCTGTGGCCTTTCAACCAACTTCCCACCCGAGCAACTCTCTCTTCCCCAGATGTTTTTGAGTATCTGCTACACACTAGGCACTGTAATACAGATGCACACAGATATGCAGTCCCTTCCCCCAGAGAGTTTACAGTCCCTTCTAGGAAGTTACTGACCTCATGTGAATGCCTCTAGTGCTGGAGAGCTCACTACCGTCTGGGGTAGCCTGTAATCTTTGTGCACAGACTAACCATGAGGAAGCTGCTTTTCTCTCCAAGGCTCCTTGGCTCTGCTCTTGCAGTAGAATTCCTGCTCATTGGGCAGGAGATGGGGCTATAAGCCTCTTGCATTGGCACCCGGCGGTATACCAAGTAGAAATGGCTAAGCGGGGAGCTCAGAGTTGCATCAGGAAGGTGGCCTCCACAAGGAGCCTGTACAAGAGAACTGGGGGAAAGGTCATCTGATTTCCAGAGGATTTTGCGTCCCAGCATGAAGGACTTTCAGGGTAGAAAGCACTAATGGGGAGATTTTTTTTTTTTTAAAGATTTTATTTATTTGAGAGAGAGAATGAGAGATAGCACGAGAGGGAAGAGGGTCAGAGGGAGAAGCAGACTCCCTGCTGAGCAGGGAGCCCAATGTGGGACTCGATCCCGAGACTCCAGGATCATGACCTGAGCTGAAGGCAGTCGCTTAACCAACTGAGCCACCCAGGCGCCCCTAATGGGGAGATTTTTAAAAATCAGGAAAGAAGGAGAGACTGAGAGGTGGGAACGGTCATTATGGTCTTTCACATTATGATGATTCACATCATTCGAATTACAGTAGCTGACACTTACTGGCTTTAGGTGCCAAACTCTGTGCTGGGCACCTTCCATACATGATCTCCTTTAGTCACGGGGCCACGTCTTGAGGCAGACCCCAAGAATGGAGGGGTACTGAGACCCAGGACAGCACAGTCGGGCCCAGAGGGTGGAGCACAGTGGTCACAGTGCTCACCCCATTAGCTGACCCTGTTGGTTCCCTGCAGTGTTAGGAGGTAGGAAGTAATCAGTTCATTTTACAGGTGAGGTCACTGAGGCCCAGAGGGGTAAACTGAGTTGCCTCCCAGAGCTGGCTCACTGTAGAACTAAGGCCAGAACCCAGGCCGCAGGAGCACGGGTGGAGAAGCAGCCAACACATGACGAGCCCTTTGCTTCAGAAGCCCAAGTCCAGACCCGGGCTTCTGGGGCAGCCTGCTTGGAGCCTGCAAGCTTTCCCCCCGGGGCTGGGATCAGCCCAAGAGGTATGACATGGAGCCTCACCTGCTACCCAAGGCCTGGCAGCTGCAAGGACATCAGCCCCCCCAAAAAAACACACCACTTCCCCTCCTAACCCCTCAACTCCCACCATGCCCTGCCTTGGTGGGCAGCCAGAGCCTTGGTCTTTCAGAGAGGGCCCAGCTTTTCCAGAGCCACATTATTTGGGTGCACCTATTGGTCTGTCTGTCCCTAGGGATCTTTGTTCAGAACAGGGAACAAAACTCAACCTTCTGCCAGCAGCCTAATTAAAAGCACCTTTAAGGAGTCACAGGAGGCACTGGCCCTGAGCCTGTACAAGGGCCCCCCCCCTACTTTATGCCAGGAGCTGCTGAGGGGCTTACAGTTGTGCTTTTATTTATTCCTCTCAGCAACCTACCCATGAGCAATTTATTATTTCTTTATTATAATAAATGAGGAATAGAGGCTCTGGGAAGTTCAGTAATCTACTCAAAGTCACAGAGCTAGTTAGTGGCAGAGCCTAGTGCTAACTTACAGGACTCTGTGACCATCGGCATGGCCCTCCCCTTCTCTCCCTGTAGCCCTGGGTGCTGTCCCCAGCCCCTGTCCTGCGGTTAACCCTTTCTCTCTCCACCTCCTTCTGGGTCCTCAGCTCCAAGATCTACATGGCTGATCTGGAATCTGCACTGCACTACATCCTACGGGTAGAAGTGGGCAAATTCTCTCTCCTGGAGGGGCAGCGCCTGGTGGCCCTGAAAAAGTTCATGGCAGTGCTGGCCCAGGTGAGCAGGGCCCCAGCCTCCCTTGCCACACCTCCCTCAGAAGCTCCTGATCTGGCTGGACATCTGGACCCACAGCTGTCCCCGTCCACCGTGGGCTGCTACCCTGCAGTCTCAGTCATACCCTGCCCCGGGCTCGCACTGCCAGGGACAGCCCCCTTCCCAGCCCACCCTATGCAGGTGGCTGGGGAGGGCAGGGCCAGATGCCCTGGGGAATGTTCCCCGCTGATTCGGTGACTGTGGCTCTGCCTGAGTCTTCCACCACAGTCTGAGCCTGGAGTGTAGCCGTGGTCACTGGGGAAGCAGGACCCATGGATTCCACAGGGAAGGAAAGAAGGCTTTTCTGAATCTCCTCTCTTCCCTCTCCGTCACTGATCATAGTCTGACCAGGGCCTTGGCCCTAGCCACGCCTGCCTTATTCCTTTGTAGTTACCTGCCGACATGGCTACTCTCTGAAGTGCAGCTCCTACCTGTTGGGGCTCTGCTGTGTGTCAGGCATTTAATCCTCCTGCCTTTGCCCAGTGGCAAGTATTACCCCCATTTAAGAGGCCCAGGTTGTTCAAGGGACTTGCCTTATGCCTCCCAGTGAGGAGGTGTTATGAGGATCTGAGATCTCTGGCTGCAGAGCCTGTGGTCCTTTCTTTGCCACACAGCCTCCCCATCTCTGAAGGTGAGGTGCAGGCCCCCTTCCCCCTGCACCTGTCTCCTTCTCCCTCCCCGCATCCTTCTGTCTGCTTCCACATCCCCTGCCAGTCCTGCGCTACTTAAAACCCAAGGCTCTGGGCTGCTGAGGACTGCTGAGTCAGATGCGGGCCTGGTCCCCTCCACAGGCTGACTACTGACTCAGCCACCTCGCGCCCCCCCCCAGCTCCCCCCACCCGTGTCAGATCTGCGGGCAGCCAGCGCTACCTCTGGCGGTGATCTGGGCCTCCCCAACAGGAACTGCCTGCCAGTCTCAGCCCGTCCTGGCCTTCAGCCCACCTGGCTCAGTCTGCGTGGTGCTGTTGCAGCCTGAAGCCCTCGGCCCCTCCCCCAGGTCCGTGCTCTCTCCTGGAAGCAGCGGGCTGGACTGGCCACTGGGTGGCGTGCGGTCACCAGCGTTCCCGCTCCAGGCAGAGGGTGACTCCCTGAAGTCCAGAGCCCTTAATTCATCCTTCCTCCTGACACCAGGGCCTGAGAAGGAGGAAGGGTCCAAGTCAGGATGATGGGCGAAGGTCAGTGAGAAACGCTGACTTGAAGCTGTAAATTCATGTTGAGAGCCCAGAGGCCCGAGTGAGCTGACCGAGAGGGAGCATGTCAGAGACCAGATTCTTCCGGCCACTTCTCCCTCGGGGCCAGTGGCCAGCCCTGGAGGTTTGATGGGAATATGTAATGGCTTTTTCAGGGGACCAGGTCCATGGGCAGGTTTTTCTGTTTCGTGATCATTCTTTGCTCTTTTTCCTCCACAAGTTTCTCAGTGTCTTTGTCCTCTTGGCCTGGGTCTTGGTGGTTTTATCTGACCTGCTCCGCTGGCATCCCTCCCCTCTCCTGGCCCCCGCCCCGGGTATGTGTGTGCATGCGCACGCACGCACACTATCTCTTCTCCTCCCTGGAGTCCTTGTGGTTTTAAAGTGCTGATACTAATCAGATTTCAGTTGACTTATTGTCAGAGTAGCTTTTCATGTTCCTCGGAGACTCTCGGGAGTTACCATCAAGGTCTGGACCTTGGCTACAAGCCCCCGGGCCGCCTTGTCCCCACCAGCAGCCCGTGGAACACAGATGAAAGGCTGTTGGCTGGCCTCGCCCAGCAGTCAGCTGGTCTGTCAGAAGATGACCCGCAGAGAGGACCGCGTGGCCCAGGTTCCCAGCAGCCCTGGGAAGCCACGCAGGTGCTCAGCCTTTCTCCCAGGGGCAGTGTGGGGTCAGGGTCAGCCTTGAGAGAGGGAGGCCTGAGGGCCCGGCCTCACCTGGAGCCTCAGTCCTCTCCCCGCCCCTTCCCTCACCTTGCCAGGTGCCCCAGAGCAAAGGTAGCGAGGAACCCGGATTTGTGTCTGAGGCAGAATATTTTCCTGGTGGTTTTGGAGCATTTCAAGAAACTGCCTTGGCTCACTTCTGTGTAGCCCCCTACCCTCTGTGGGACCTCGGAGCTCTGGGGGAATTACTTTTCCCTCCCCAGCTTCCCCTTCTGCCTCCCACAGCACTTCCCTGGCCAACCCTTAGTCCAGAACTTCCTGCATTCCATAAATGACTGGCTCAAGAGGCAGCAGAGAAAGAAAATCCCCTACGGTTTCTTTAAAGCTGCCCTGGACAACAGGAAGGAGGTGAGTCTGGGGACAACTGAAGACCTTCTCCGTGTCCTTGGTGACTGGGGGGGGGATGGAAGGGGTTAACCCTGTAGCCTCTGACCTCTACCCACTTGCATTCAGGGAAGGAGTCCTTGATCTTGGTTGGGCCCTTCCATCAATAATTGATAAACTGCTACTTACTGAGCTGCCTGCATGCACATCTCACCTCCTCTTCCCAGCATTAGCAGAAGGTAGCTCTTATCCCCATTTAGCAGATGGAGAAGCTGAGGTTAAGAGAGGTTAAGTAACTTGTCTAAGATCATAGAGCCAGTAGGTGGTTGGGACGGGATTTCAGACGGAGCGTGAGCCACCAGTTGTGAGCTAGTTTGTCGCTAGTGCTCCCAGCAGCCTGCAGGCACATCGGGCCCCTCACACACAGCTGTACAGATGTGTCGGATGCCAAAGCTCGAAGGGACCTCAGAGGCCAAACCCCTCATTTTACAGATGGGGAAGCTGAGGCTAGAATGAGGATGTGACTTGGTCTGTGTCACGGCTTTTCAGATCTGCTGCTCCTCTGGTGGGTGTAGCCGGTGGAAGGGAGATGCCACCTTCCAGGTGACAGACTGAGGAGGGACCTCATTTGTCTCAGGGCTGTGTGCTGACCTTTGAGTCTCCTGAAGCTTCTTTCCTCACTGCCCACCCCGTTCTTTCTCTTCTGCATATATGCACTCGTGCACGTGTATGTTCCTCAGGGCACTGTGATTGCCAAGAAGGTGAACTGGGTTGGCTGCCAGGGGAGTGAGCCACATTTCCGGGGCTTCCCCTGTTCCCTGTGGATCCTTTTTCATTTCCTGACGGTGCAAGCAGCTCGACACAATTTTGACCACTTACAAGAGACAGGTGAGTCTGAGGCCTGTGTCCCCGCCCGGCCTGGCTCTGCCCTCCACAGGCTCCCCGCCACAGGCCCAGATGCAGCAGATTCTGCATTTGCAGAATGCACTCCACACACAGCCAGAATGGGGAGGGCCTGGGGGAGCCACCCTTCCTGACCCTGGCCCCGGGTGGTGCCCCGTGCAAGCTCAGGGCCATAAGGTTTTTTTCTCGCTTTCTTGGAGCCACAAGCTTGCTTTGTTTACAGAACTTTGTGAAAAATCTGTGGTGCTATTTTTTATACTTCTGTAAAGGAAAAAATTCTGTCTGTTTCAGTCTCCATGACTGATACTGTGTACTTTGAACAATTTTATTGTTTCCCACGGAAAAATCATTTTTTTCCTCTTTTTTTTTTTTTTTTCCTAGAGAGGGAGTGTGCAAGCTGGGGAGGGGGAGGAGCAGAGGAGAGGGAGAGAGAGAATCTTAAGCAGATGGAGCCCGATGTGGGGCTCGATCTCACAACCCTGAGATGGTGACCTGAACTGAAATCAAGAGTCGGATGCTCAACCAACTGAGCCACCCAGGCGCCCCTGAAAAATCATTTTCTAAGGGAAGCTGGGGAAACACATTGCCCCCCTGACCTGTTCCCCCCTCAAACTGTGCAGCTGCTGTCCACCACCCACTCTGCGCCCACCCTCGCCTCACAGCCAAAGGGCAGGCATCCAATTCAGTCCACGCTGACTGGGGGTTATATCAGGCGCTGCCCAGCCTGGAGGATGTAATGGTGGGAAAGAAAGCATCCTTGCTTTCAGTGGGGTGGGGGGGGGGCAGAGAGCTGCCCTGCAGAGTGCCAAGGCGCAGAGCTGGGGGAGGGGGGTGTGCCGTGGGGGGGCAGCAGGGCTCCACGCTATGGGGAGGAGCTAGAACGGATGGAGGAACAGGAGCTGAGCTGGGAAGGAAGAGCGCCAGACAGCTGGGTGGAGGCAGAGGGAATGAGAGGAGCTGCTGGGGTGCAGCCAGCCAGCCAGTCTGTCAGCCGGTTTTTACGGAACATCATCAAAGGGTCGGGCCCTGCTCTGGGAGCGGGTATGGTGGTCCATGAGACCAGAAGCCCCTGCCTCAGGGGACAATATTCCGGGGGCGGGAGACAGTAAGCTTACCAGTAGATGTGATGATGAGTGCTCTGAAGAAGACACACTAGGTGGTGTGGGGGGCGGGGGGCGCTGCGTTTAGACAGGGTGGCTCGGGGAGGCCTCTCTGAGGAGGTGGCCCTGCGCTGACCCCTGACTGGTGAGACCGCTGGGGAGAGGTTTCCAGGCTGCACTGGCTTTGCTCGGGCTGCCCTAACAAAGTGCTACACACTGGGGCGCTTACCCAGCAGAAACTTCTTTTCCCGCAGTTCCTGAGGCTGGAGGTCCAAGACCAGAGTGTCAGGAGGGTCGGTGTCTGCTGAGACCTCTCCTTGGCTTGTAGGTGGCTGTCTTCTTCCTGTGTCTTCATGGGGTCTTCTCTGGGTGTGTGCCGTGTCCAGATCTTCTCTTCTTCTATGGCTTGGAGCCCACCTTAGTGACCTCATTTGACCTTAATTATTCCTTTAGACTCTTTGTCCAGATACAGTCACGTTCTGACATGCTCGACATAGTGTGGGGGGACACAGTGCAGCCCATCACACAGGCCAAGGACCAGCAGGTGCTGAGAACAAGTCTGGCGTGTTTGCACCCCCAAAAGGAGGCCAGTGGCAGAGCCCGGGGTGGGGGGGCGGGAGAGAGGGTGCAGGCCTGGGGGTCTCAGCGGGGGAGGGGTTGGGATTTGTGAAGTCGGTGCCATGAGACGCTCCTAGAGAGTTTCACAGGGGAGTGTCACCCACAATCCGGGCTTTAGAGAGACTGCTGTTGGGAGGAGGGTGGGCTGCCCCAGGCAGCGGGGGAATGTGCCCGGGAGAGGTGGTGGCAGCCGGACCAGAGCAGTAGGTGGCACGTGGAAGAAGTGGCCAGACTGGGGAGTATTTTGAAGGTGGCACTGAGAGGAGTCAATGGATGAAGAGTACGTGTGGGGGCAGGACCCAGGGTGGACCCCCGAGCTGTTGGGCCTGAGCGTCTAGCGGACGGTGGTTCTGTGAGCTGAGAAATGAGGGTGTAGACAGTGGGGGACTCCGTGGTGTGTGCCCGCTGGCTGTGCAAATGGAGATGTGGACGGTGAGTTCAGGCCTTGGGGGCAGGGGCCAGCGTGGAGAGCGAAACCTTTGGGCCTTGTGGGCAGTAGCCTGTGGGTGATGTAGGTAAAGCGTCGGGACTGGGCAGCCAGAAGATGGCACGGAGGCCTGCACTTGGGGAGCCAGCGAAGGACACGGAGCAGCCACTGCGATTTCAGGGGCCCGTGTTGGAAGAAAGAGGGTGTCGTCAGCTGAGCGGGGCCGCGGTGCTGCGTGGGGTGCTGATGGGCGAGCTCTCGGGCAAGCAATGTCACGGTGGGGCAGTGCGAGAAGGGCCAGGCTAGACGGGGTGAAGACAGAGTAAGAGGCCGGGAAGGAGAGAGAACGGAGCAGTCCCTGGGGTCCCACAGGGGATGTCTTCATTGCACTGGGGTGCCACAGGGGATGTCTTGTCTTCATTGCACTGGGGTGCCACAGGGGATGTCTTCATTGCACTGGGGTGCCACAGGGGATGTCTTCATTGCACTGGGGTCCCACAGGGGATGTCTTCATTGCACTGGGGTGCCACAGGGGATGTCTTCATTGCAGTCGTCTTTACCAGTCAGAATGAGCCGGCATCAAGGGGGAAATCGATGACGTGCTAACAAAAGAACGTATGGGCAGTGGTGAAATCCTGTGGAGGCCAGAAGGGGTGAGGTTCCAGAGCACAGGGCAGTAGGGGGGAGGTGAGTACAGCTGTGGGCCGGAGGCAGGAGGAGGCAGCACTGAGGAGGCCCAGGAGGACAGAGGTGAGGCCTGGCCTTCAAGGCTGCTCAAGTTGCCAGGAACGATGGCGTGGGGAGTGGTCGTGAGCAGGATGCAGAGCAGGGTGCAGAAATCCTAGTGGATGGAGGGGTGGGACTGTAAGTTTCGGGGGCTGGGGTCTTGCAACAGGACAGGTGGGAAGCAACCCACAGCAGGGAGGGTCCTTCTGCCACCCCCAGGCCTGACGTATGAGGAGTGTGGAAGACAAAGGGGTCTAAGAGGGGCATGTTTCAGGGAGCCCAGGGTCAGGGCAGGAAGGTAAGGGGAGTATTCAGAGGTGGGTGCCGATGGCCAATCCAGGGGGCCCCATGGGAGGGAGTGGGGGGCAAGGGAAGATGGAGACAAAGCGGGAGATGTGCAGAACCAGATCCAGAGGGACCCCTGAAGCAGTGCCTGAGGGAACAGGAAGCCTAAGGTGGGTTGGGCACAGGAGGGGTGCCGGGGACGGGGTGGTGGGCCGTCCGGCCCCTGCCTGCCTCTGCAGACAGGCCTCGAAGAGCCTAGGTGTCCTGCCGACGAGTTTGGGCCGTATCCCGAGTGCCAGTCAGTGACAGGGACTGGGATGAGTGGCAGAGAAGGGAAACTGGGATTCAGGGCTTCGGGAGGCGATGGGGTCGACTCTAAGGGGACCCCTGGAGGGCGGACGGGCACGCAAGGGGGCCGTGGGCCCCTCATCAGGAGGTGGGCCTGCGGCAGGGGCAGTGGTGCGCTGGCAGGCGCGGGCAGCCCCCGACGCCCCTGTGGCCAGAACAGCGTCTCCTCTGCCCGTAGCCAGGGCCCAGGAGGTCCTCCAGGCCATCCGAGGCTACGTGCGCTTCTTCTTCGGCTGCCGGGACTGTGCCAGCCACTTCGAGCAAATGGCAGCGACCTCCATGCCCCGGGTGGAGAGTCTGAACAGCGCCGTGCTCTGGCTCTGGTCTAGCCACAACAAGGTCAACGCTCGCCTCGCCGGTAAGAAAGGGCCCCCTCCAAGGCCGGAGTCGCCCACAGAGGGAGAGGGAGGTGGGGGGTGGGGTGGGACCTGGACCAGAGGTAGGAGAGAGGACACTCATTGTCCCTGAGGGAACACCCGGTGTTTCACGGTGCACAGAGCCCTTCCACATGCTCTGCCTGTCCTGCTGACGTAGAGCAGTGTCCTTAGACCCATTTTCCAGATGAGGAAGCTGAGGCTTTGACACTCCAGGACTGTGGTCTTCCAAGGCCACTGCTCACTCTTTCCCCTGCACCAGGGCCCCTTCCTTGGAACTCTTGGGGCCCCTCTCCTGCCTCCCCTGTTCTGCCTTCTGCCTGTTGGCCCCTTCCTTACTCAAACCAACAGGGAGGAGAGAGCTGGGCTTTTCCACCCACTGGGAGGGGTCTAGCAATGAAATGTGCTGGAAGAGAAAGACCATGTCCTTCCTAGAAAAAATGGAGTGATTCCCATAGCGGGAGGCCTTGTCTTCTGAGGGTCCCCACTTCCAGTGTTTTCTGTCCCCGGGGCACAGCAGTCTGACGTGTCCAATAGGCAGAAGCATCAGACTCCAGGGTGACCAGAAGCGGGCGGGTGGGGAGGGAGCCATCTGTGGTCAGGAGCCTGGGCTTATCTGTGGGGAGAGGGGAGAGCACGTGGTGACAGACCCCCCGGTGGTGGGAGGTTAAAGGAGCCCAGTGGAGCAGGTGGTGGCTCAGGCGGCTGGGCTTTTGCTGTCTCCTGGGGCCTCCTGCTGGGCTTTGAAAGGAAGACACGTGCCTGAGTCTCCTCTCACCCCTTCCCTCCCTGCCGCCCCACCCCCCCACCACATGCTCCGTTTGACCCTCCAGCCTCATGACCTGGGCAGGCTCCCTGCTTCCCCAGGGGCCCAGCCGCCGCTGGAGGCTTGATCTGGGGCTTCTCCTGGAGGGGCCCAAAGGAAGGCAGGACCCTGACCTCCGTGGTGCGGTCCTTCCAGATCAAACTAGGAGCGGTGCTCACTTGGCAAGGCTGGTCACTACTGCTTCTCATGGGACTTTGGAATTTACTTGATGTCCCCTCCCCAAAATAACCGTTCGGACTGTCACATCACTTGCTGCTGCTTCATTCTGGCCAGCACCTTTTTCTGCTCCTGTGAAATCCTTTAGGAGAGGGGCCTCCTCCAAGAGATCTGGGCGGATGGGCGTCCCCGGGCAACCCTGGGCCAGTCCCTCCTGACTCTCCCGAGTGCCCTCTTCCCCATCCAGGCCCCCAGGCACCCCTACGCCCACCCCTCAGAGCCCACCAGAGCAGGAAATCCCACTGACCCCTACCCCAGAGAGGACTGCCGTGGCATACAGGAGAACACCTGTGGGATGACCACGTGCCACGAACTCATTTTAAAACACATTTTCCCCAAAAAAATAAATTAATTAAATAAATAAAACACATTTTCCCTTTAATTAGCAAAGTAAGAAAGGGGCAGCAGGGGGCTGTTGTCCATCCCTGGCAGGCTGTGGCGGCTGCGGGGTCGAGGCCTCCGGGGCCACAGTGGCCCCAGCACCGCTGGTGGGCTCCGTGGGCCCTGTGTTTCTCTCCCACCCGTCACCTCCGAGGGCAGCGGGGAGCCCTTTCTGCAGATGAGCAGGAGAGCATTCTGAGTGAGGAATGGGGTCTGGGCTCCGAGGTGGGCCCAGGGGTCACCGCCAGCCCGTGTGTGCTCCCCTCCCCAGGCGCTGCCAGCGAGGACCCCCACTTCCCCAAGGTGCAGTGGCCGCCCCGCGAACTCTGTGCCACCTGCCACAGCGAGCTCCGGGGCACGCCTGTGTGGGACCTGAACAGCACCCTCCGATTCCTGAAGACCCACTTCTCCCCACGCAACGTCGTCCAGGACATGCCTTCCGCTCGGCCGGGCCCCCGGATGCTTGCCCAGAGGATGGCAGCTGGGAATTTTATTCTGGGCCCCGAGAAGGCGGGGATCGAGGTGGGCCCAGGGACCAAGTCCCCCGGAACCACTGTTCCTGACGTTCCAGACGAGAGGCTCAGGGCAAGTCCCCCCCAGGATGTGCTCATTGGCCCTGGTATGATCCCAGCTGACCCAGAGCAGGGACCTCCCGAGCACAGAGCAGAGCTTCAGAGGGACGAGGTGAAGCAGCCGAAAGGGCAGCCACACTTGACCAAGCGGGACACGGGAGCCGTACTGCTGGCTGAGTTCCTGGCGGAGAAGAACCTCCCCAGAGGCCCTGCAGAGCTGAGGCGATTGGGTCGCCGCTCGAAGCAGCTGGCCAGCATCCCTGAGGGGGGGCAGGAGGCTGGGCCCATGCGGGGCCGGGACCAGTGGCTGCAGGTGCTGGAAGGGAACTTTTCCCACCTGGACATCAGCCTCTGTGTGGGGCTCTACTCCCTGTCTTTCTTGGGCCTCCTGGCCGTCTACACCTACTTCCGGGCCAGGATGAGGGCGCTGAAGGGCCATGCGGGCCACCCCGCAGCCTGAACCGTTCAACTTGGGAGGGGGACAGGGACGGGAGCTGCCACTCGTGGTGCTCTCCCAGCCCCCTGTCCCTCGCCCCTCGCCCCTTGCCCCGTGTTCCTTGTCCCGGGAAATCCAGGGAAACCAGTTGCTCCAGTGAACCTCCTTGGGCCCTCTGGGAAGGAATGTTCCATAGACATGAAAGCATGCGTAGGGTTTGTGTTCATCTGACAGTACAGCGGTGGGCAGCCTTGGGCAGAGGGATTGGGAGGCTCAGTCCCTGGCCTCCCAGCACCAGATTCCTCTCTCTCACCTTATTTGAAGTCCCGCCTGGTTCTCGCTGAAGCTTCCGTGTCTCCATCTGGTCTTGGCCCTAAACTGGGGCAAGCAAGGCCATAGATCCCCAGGTTCCCCACCCAGAGGGTTCCCAGGCCTAGTGGGCTAGAGCAGAACTCTTCACTATATTCCAGGGCTCCGTCCATCCCGCTCCCTTCGGGATGCAAAGAGGCCTATGTGCCAGAGAAGGAAGGCCCTCTGTGGCCTGTACATCCTCCAGCCCTCGTATCTCCAGGGCGGGGTGTGCTTTTGGGTGTGTTGGGGGGGGTGGTCTGGAAGTTTCTGAAAGTCCTGCGGGTCTCCCAGGTGAGGCTTGGGGTCAGGGTTGGAGGGAGGAGAGCTTCTGGCTCCTTCCCCAGACCTCTGCTGCTGGATCTGGTGTGGGCTTGGGCGGGTGATGGCCACGGGGCTGGGTGGTGAGCGGCTGGCTAGGCGCGACCGGAGAGGGGCTAATATGGGATTTGGGGAGGGGTACTGGTGTCTTTAGTGCCTTGGCTCTGGGCCTAGCTGTGAGGGAAGAGGGGAGCCTCAGGGAAAAGATGGTTTCTTCAAATGTGCTTTGGCTCCTCCCCAGTGGACTCTACCCCTTTTGGAGCTGGGTCTTTTGTCTTTTGATTTTGATCTCCAAAACAGATGCTAATCTTTGAATGTGGAGGGCGCTGGAGTGAGGGGCGTACCCTGTCTCTTGAGGGTCCACCTCCCATCATGTGGAGGTTAAGAGGGTCAGAGGGGAGGGTGGCTCTGTACACATGCTTGATTCCCACTCTACCCCACTGCCTGGGAGGGCTGTGGAATAAATTATTTTTGTTAAAGCAAGCCCTGGTGTGTTCTTCAACTTGCTGTTTGGGGACCTCGTGTCCAGAATGCACAGAATCCAGCCTCCGTAGGTATCCAGCCTGATGTGATTGCCTTGGCTCATGTAGCTCCTGCCCTGCAGGGGACAAGGTGCCCTGGCAGCGCCCCTTTCTCCTGGATGGGGCCCTCCTCCGCTGCCCCTTCCATCTCCACGGGCGCCGGGGCACAGAGCTTGGTGGAGGTCTCAGGCCACTGCCTCCTGGAGCCCCTGCCTCTGTGCTTCTGGTTCTGCTCCTGGAACCTTCCTCTGCACCTGCGCAGCCCTCCACAGCTGCGCCTCCTGCATCTCCCGCGCTCTCTCAAGGAAGGAGTGGGTTTGTGAGAGCAGGACTGCACTAGCTCTTCAGCAGGGAGGAGTCAGCCGGATCGGAGAGCCTGGCCCTAATCCGGCCTGCCGGGTTTGCAAGGCTCGGAGCAGCTGGTAATGAACCTCATTAAGGGGGGGTAGGAGCCCCAATCCGATTTGGGGTTTTCTCTTTGACATCTTCACTCTGCTCAGATGGCCTTGGCACTGGGTGGAGCAGGTGGGATGCCAAGCAGGCTCCCTCTGCAAGGGCAGCTGGGATGGGGAGCACAGGCAGGGGTCAGAAGCACCCCCCACCCCAATCCCTGCTTCTGTCAGCCCTGTTACCTCCTTAGCCGGATAGAGTCCAGCCTGGAGCCTCTCTGCAGGCCTGTCATCTGCCTGCAGGTTCCCTCTCTGCGTCCCTCCTCCATCTGTCCCCTCTGCTCTCCTAAGCCGGCTCTGCCCCTCTCCCCCTGCCCCACTGGGGCCTGGCTGGGAGGCTGACAGGCCAGCATACTGGGCAGGGTGACCCTGCCTGGCCTGCAAGAAGGAGAAAGAGGTCCCAGGGCTAGTGCACACTGGGCCAAGACCACCTGGGATTTGACACAATGTCAAGGGCAGAGAGCCCTTCTAGCTCCAGTGAGGAGGGCCCCGGCCGTGGGTGTGGGCCTCCTCACAGCCAAGCCTTTCTTGGGCTGTCCCAGCTGCTCTGATTGATAAACAAGGGTGGGCCCCCTCCTTAGCAGGGCTGCTGCCTTTCACCTTGATTTCCCCAGGGTGCGCTCAGCGGCATCGGCCTCGGTGAACTGGCTTGCCCACCAGCCCGGCCCCTCCCTCCAACCCGTCTGCCAGGCTGGGAGCCCAGGCTTCTGCGACTTGAACTCTGCTTGCCATTCTAGATGGTTCTCTGCATCCTGGGAGAGCCCCCGTGCAGGAGAGGGTCCTCAGGGGAGTCCTGCAAAGCAAAGGCTAGTTGTTCTGGGGCCAAACAGAGAAATTCCCCGCTCCCTGGGATGCTACCTGCTGAGCGTTCAGGAATGATTTCTTAAGAGATAGAGGCAGCTGAGCTGGTTTTTGAAAAATGAGTGGGTGTTAGCAAGGAAAATGAGGAGGAAAAAGGCATCACAGGCCGAAGGGAAAGCACATGCCAAGTCCAAGAAAGAAAAATAGTGAATACAAGAAATTCTCAGTAAAAATATGTAGAAAAAATCTTTTGTTAAAAATTTAAGGGGCGCCTGGGTGGCTCAGTCAGTTAAGCGTCTGTCTGCAGCTCAGGTCATGATCTCAGCGTCCTGGGATCGAGTCCCACATCGGGCTCCCTGCTCGGCGGAGAGTCCGCTTGTGTTCTCTCTCCCACTCGCTCTGTCGCAGGTAAATAAATCTTAAAAAAAAAATTTAAGGGGCCCCTGGGTGGCTCAGTTGGTTGAGCGTCCGACTCTTGATTTCGGCTTAGGTCATGACCTCAGGGTCTTGAGATCCAGGGACGTGTCTCCTTGAGGATTCTCTCTTCCTGTCCCTGTGCCCCTCTCCCCTGCTCTCTTTCTCTCAAAATGAATAAATCTTTAAAAAAATTTAAGGATTTTTTCGGTGCTGCACTGGACTAAAGCTGGGGATACACAGAAGATTAGGTTCCCGCTGTTGTGGAGTTTCCAAGCTAGAAGAAGGGACAGAGGAGAGAAAAATGTGCTAAATGCTCCCTAAGGAGGGACCAGCGGGAGGGATTGGGGGAGGCTTCCCTGAGACCTGAAGGATGAGAAGCCAGGAAGTGGGAGGGGCGTGGGGGGACCACAAGCCCGAGGGGCTGCTTTGTTCAGAAGCCACCTCCAGGCTGGTGAGGTCCCAGGGGGTGGCCCCCCCCCCCAGCCTGGCAGCCTTGGCATGGGGTAGGGGTGGGGGTCCGGTGCAGCACATCATTCCCTGGGTGTGGGGGTGAGCAATGGTCTCTAGGGGACCCACACAGTCTTGGCCCTGGAGAAAGTCACCAGCAGTGGAAGGAGGAGGAGGAGATCTGGTTCATTCCCCAAGCCAGGGGAATGAACCAGCTGCATCTGACAGCTGCTTCTGACAGACGCAGTTCTAACCAGCTGCGTCTGACATTGGGTGAACCATTCCCCTCCTGGGTCTCAGCCTCCTCACATCTAAGGTGAAGGCCTCGGACGAAGCTTCATGGTCCCTAGGGTACCTTTACATCTCTGAGAGTGGTTTTCAGCTGATTCCTTGTGAGCTCAGTGAGGGGCTTGTCCCTTCAAAACCTTCCAGAAAGGACTCCTGGCCAAAGGAACTCGTAGCTTATATGATTTGTGTCCTTCTGGAAGCCCAGGACAACTATGAGAAGGGAACGCTCACTCGTACCAGCCTGCAACCTGCACCCCACAGGTGTCCTCTGCCCCTGCACTGCCCAAGTCCCTCCAGGACCGCCTCCCTGGGCCAGCTCCAGGGCAAGCCCAAGGACCCCTCCCTAATGTCCCTCTTCCCCTTCGCCTCATTTCAGGGCCAACCTCCTATGAGGGCAAAGGCTGCTGCTTAGGCAGGCTGATAAGATTTCCGCGTTCACATATACACAGCTTTAAGAACGAAACCAAACTCCAAGGAGAACAATTTAATTTTCACCTCTGATCCCCCGTGCCTGGCTTGCCCCTTCCTCAGGCCTGCCTCTGCATCCCCCACAACAGGGAAGAGCCCTGGCTTCTCCTGGCTTTTCCAACCTCACCTCGATCACCTCGACTGTCCCTCACACTTGCCTTCTCCCCTCCTCTGCTGCCCTGGGGGCTCCTTCACCCCCAGGAGGAAAAACAACTGCCCTTCTCATTCCGCTCTCTCCTGCGCTGGGTCTTAGCCCTCCTGCCTGGGCCCCGGCAGTGCAATCTCCTTGATAGTGAGTGTCCCCATGCCCTCGGGATCCCAACTCCTGGAGCGACTCGGCTCACCACACTCAGGGCCCCCCTCAAAGCTTTGGTCTCTGCTCTGGAAGAGAGCACCCCTAGTGAGAGCCTCCAGGAGGGTGGCTGGAGCCCACGGGGTTGGTGGCCCCGTTTCTCTGCTCCCCCTCCCTGGCCCCTTCTTTCTAGGCTTCACCTCTGCCTGGGGAATGTGTGGGCTGGGCTTGGGTCACAGGCAGGAAGGAAAGAATCTAGAAGTCATAAAGCAAAAGTGGGGGGCCTCTGCCAACATGAGGCAATGATGTTAGGGGGTGCTCCACAGGGGCATTGACTTTGGGGGAGTCAAGGAAGACTCCGGGAGCATCTGTTTAGATTTTAGGGTGAGATCCATTTGGCTGGGCTTGCAAGTCTCCAGGTACCTCTTTGGCAAGACTTGCTCATCTCTATACTGAGAGCAAAAGGCCTTTCCCTGGAGCTGCTGGGCTCATCCAGAGGAAAATGGGCCTCCGTGCTGCCTGCTAAACCCCCCTCCTCCACCACCGGGAGGGCATGACTTGCCTCTCCCCAGTGTGTGTCTGGAAGCCTCTCCACCCCAGAAGTGCAGGGTGTGGTTGGGACCAAGAACCTCGTCTAGTGGAGCGCCTGGGTGGCTCAGTCGTTAAGCGTCTGCCTTCGGCTCAGGTCATGATGCCAGGGTCCTGGAATCGAGCCCCGCATCGGGCTCCCTGCTCAGTGGGAAGCCTGCTTCTCCCTCTCTCACTCCCCCTGCTTGTGTTCCCTCTCTCGCTGTGTCTCTCTGTCAAATAAATAAAATCTTTAAAAAAAAAGAAGGAAGAAGAACCTGGTCTAGCTTGAACCTGCTCTGCGGTGTCCCTGCCGAGTCCTAAAACCTCAAAGCTTCTGAGGGTCACAGAGTTCTGCCTTGAAGAGGAAAGGGCTGTTTAGCAAATGATGTGGAGAATATTGATTATTTGAGGAAAATTCAGCTAAGAGCCCACCTTCACACCATACACAGTGATGTAAAAAGAACAAGGCATAGGAAAATATCGTCAAATACATCACTGTTTTTATAAGCATAAAAGCCATGGAAAATATAACTGAAGTGAGTGTTTGATCCACCAATTTTAAAAAATAAGTTAAAAGTGAAATCAAGCTACCTGTTAAAAAACTGGGAAAATATGTGCCTTAAATATGACAAAGGGACGTGGCTATTATGAAACATGCAATTTTAAGAACAAGATCAGTTTGCATGTATTGACATAAGATGCCCAAGAAGGATACATTTCTGTAAACATAAATATTACTACATTTATTTATTATTTAAAAGTGCATGTAGGGGGGCACCAGCCGGCTCACTCAGAAGAGCGTGCGACTCTTGATCTTGGGGTTATAAGTTTGAGCCCCACGTTGGGCATAGAAATTACTTTAAAATATTGGGTGCTTGGGTGGCTCAGTCGGTTGTGCATCTGACTCTTGATTTCAGTTCAGGTCACGATCTCAGGGTCGTGGGATCGAGCCCCACATCAGGCACCATGCTGGGCGTGGGGCCTGCTTTAGATACTCTCCCTCCCTCCGCCCATCCCCCCCCACCACCACTCGGGCTCTCTCCAAAATAAATAAATCTTGAAAGAGATTAAAATAAAATCTTAAAAAACCAAAAATGTATGTAGTTATAGTTATATATAGGTATATAAATGTTGATGGTCTACAAAAAGTCTGGAAGACTATACACCAAACTCTGTCCAGTGCTTATATCTCGAAAGTGAGGTGAGGGTGGCCTGGAATCAGGGTTGGGACTAGAGTGAGACAAGGAAGTTACCAGGGGCACAAAATTTAAGGAGACCCTCTTATCCTCAGGGTTGGCACCTGAGAGTGAATGACGCCTTTAATTGGGGACGCTGGGTGTCTCCATAGACTCACCCTAGTCCTGGCTCTGACCTAAACACTGAAATACCTTTTTGAAGTTTTGCAATAAGTACGTTTCTTTTGAAAATGTATTTTCACATGTATTGAAAAGAAAGAATAACAAGGAAAATATATAGGATTAAAGGATTTTAAAGTTCTTTTTTTTTTAAGATTTTATTTATTTGACAGAGAGAGAGAGAGCACAAGCAGGGGGAGATGCAGAGGGAGAGGGAGAAGCAGGCTCCCACTGACTGAGCAGGGAGCCTGACGTGGGGCTCAATCCCAGGACCCCGGGATCATGACTCGAGCCAAAGGCAGACACCTCACCGACTGAGCCACCCAGGTGCCCCTACTTGGTTCTTTTAAAAAAGAGTTTGTGTCACTCATTGTTTTCAATAGGTTATATGTGATTAAGTGTTCTAAAAATTCAAAAGGACCCAGAGTGCCAGGTGTCTGTCCCTGGCCTGCCTGCCAGGCTCTCAGGTCCCCTCCCTGGAAGCCGACGGTGCCCCTGGCTTCTCGTGTGTCCTTTCAGACCTGTTCTCTGCAGAGACAGGGAGAGACACACTACACACACCACCGGCACCTGTGTGTCACTTCTTGCTACATCTTGAAGACCCTCCTGCGTCACAGACACGGACGGCCAACCCATGCAGGGTCCTGTCTCTGGGGGCACCCTGCTCTAGCCCCTTCCCGGTCTCCCTTCCGAGCTCCAGTTGCGGCTTCCGGAGCCACTGACTGGCCTCCCTGGGCACCTCTCTCCAAGTCCCCCCATGGCTGCAGCCCAACATCGACCGAGGCTTCCTCTGCAAGCCAGCTCCCTCTCTTGGCAGCCAGGGGAGTTCCCTTCACTCCTCCAGGCCTGGAAGCCTCCTCCGCCGCCGGTCCTGTGAGGGATGCTCTCCTCTTTCCTGTGCCCGGCCCCCCTCTGATCCCCAGGGAGAGAGCCCACACGCTCGGGTTAGCAACACGCCTCCCCGCAGTGGCCCCAGGAGGCCTCTCCTTGTGCTTGTCTG
The DNA here is from genome assembly GCF_037043125.1 of Eumetopias jubatus. Classification (NCBI taxonomy): domain Eukaryota; kingdom Metazoa; phylum Chordata; class Mammalia; order Carnivora; family Otariidae; genus Eumetopias; species Eumetopias jubatus. The sequence goes on from NW_028274818.1 coordinate 41,011,813, forward strand.
CCTCAGAATCACAGCCACCGGCGAATTGGCTACTCTGCCACTGCAGGATGTTCCACTTTTCCCCACTCTGGGGTTTTTTTCTTTCAGCAGCAAAGTGGGGTCAGGGACATACAGGCACTGGGGACACAGGGAGGAGTAAAAAGGATCTCTGATGACATTTTGTGACGAGACGGTAGGAGGAGACAGACTCCAATCAGGGAAAGAAATAAATGAACAAGGATCTCACAGAGTGATAATGCTATGGAGAAAAGAAACATAGGACATAAAGATCTCACTACAATGAGAGACAGTCTGTGGTCATGGATGGGCAGATCAGCACTGTAAGAGAGAAAAGTTCTCTTCAAATTAACCTGAAATGCAGTGTAACACCAATCAAAAGTCCAGACGGATTTTTTTTTTTTTTTTTTTTGGTAGAACTCATGACCTGAGCCCAAACCGGCAACCTTATTCCAAAATGTATATAGGTAATTAAAGGTCCGGGGATTACTAAGTCAGTCCGAGGCGGGGAAAGGGAGTAGAGTAGGGGACTTGCCCTTTGAGAACTTTTTTTAAGTGTGATTTTTACCATAGGAACCAATGGCTCATAATAAAAAGTTCAAAGGGACACCCATGACTCTGGGGACCCGTGAGCTGGGACTATGAGAGCATTAGGCATCGATCGGCCAGAGGTGGCGGGAAGCTGGCTCACTATATGGAGGAAAAGGAAACGGGACCTCTGCCTTGTACCGAAGATGAGCCCAAATGGATTTAAAACCTAAACGTGAAAGATTAAAACTACAAAGCTAATAAAAGAACATGTGGGAGCATATCATTGCGACATAGGGAGGGAAAAGCACTTCTTAAGAACCAAAGAGCACCACCCACAAGGTGAAGAGGAGACAGATTTCTTAGACCACATGAAGAGTTTCTGTTTGATGGAGGACACTACAGGCGAGTGAGCAGAGAGTTGACAGGCTGGGAGGAGGTATTTGCAGTGTCTAAAGCCCCGCTCGGGGCCCGAGGACAACCCCCAAACCCGTAGGGGAGGCCTGGCAGGAGAGTCTCGGCACTGGGATCAGGGAGAGGGGCCACCGAGGAGGAGACCTTGATGGCACAGCAGGACAATGACTGTTCCAGCCCTCTCCCAGGGCTGGGAGCGCGAGGGGCTCCCCGAGACCAGTTTCATTCACGGCCAGTCCCGGGCCAGACCATGAGCCCCCAGCCCTGAAATGTGTGTGGTAAAATGGACAAATTACCCTGACGAGTTCCAATTTTCACTCTGCAGGAGCAATTCCCTGCAGGCCTGTTCCAGAGTGGCAAGTGTGAAATGCAGCCTTCACGGTAGATTACCAGCCTGAAGGATGCTGGGGGCGGGGGGCGGGGGGGGGGAGGCGTTCGTGGGGCTAATTCTGCTTCTCCATGGGAGAATTCCTTTCTGTGTTCAGCCGGTGGCCTGAGCAACACTTCCTGTCACCACTGTCCCGTTTCTGTAACTGCACAGACCGAAGCAAAGCTGTGCATGTGTTTTGGGGTGGAGGGGACTTGCTACCTCAGGCCACAGTCGCGGACGCTTCAGATTGTGGAACTAAGAGTCTCCCACGGAAGTGCTGCTCCCGACACTTTGTCCCCTCAGTCACAGACCCAGCCCAGAGTCAAGGGGAGGGGACTCTACAAGGTTGCAAATACCAGAGATGTAGTTCAGTCAGGGTCACCAGTGTGACATACTACCACGTGGCCTTTTCTGACTGGTATAAACACCAAAGGTCTGCTCCAGGCATGAGCATGTGGCATGGTGTGCATAGTCCTCAAGGGTGGGGTCCCCCGAATTGTAACTAAATCTTTGAGAGGGATTTATTTTTGTGTTTTCAGGAAAGAGTCAACAATCTAAAATCCAGTGACACATCAGTGGGCCCCTTTGAAAAAGCCAAGGTCTAATCGTGGAGATCACCTCTTACTCCTATCATTGCAGGTTAAGGAAATGGTGGAAAAGCAAGTAACTCCAGATGCTAAAGTCATTTTGAAAGTATTTGCAACAATGTAAGTTCTAGCTATAGCGCATATGTAATAGGCACGCACATGCACACCAGCAAATCACACTTTCAAGATCACACTTCCAACCGAATTTATTCAAAGGCAGACTTTGGGGGAATGGTGATAGTCCCATGCAGAACTGCCTGGAAATGGCCAGGACTGCCTCTGAAAAGAGAGAGCCCTGGGCCAGGCTGGATGCCTGCCCTGCAGGGGTGCACAGACAGGGGCTGGGGCAGGAGTGCACAGACAGGGGCTGGGGCAGGGGTGCACAGACAGGGGCTGGGGCAGGAGCTGGGCTACAAGTCCTCTCAGTTGCTTCCAGTCTGAGGACCTGGTTCTGTGCCGCTGGAGGCACCTGGGACTGGGTGCTGGGGGTGAGGAGGGGCCAGGGCTTGGAGAGGAGGAGAGGAGCAGCTTGTATCCTGGGCCTGGGGAAGCCATCTGAGGGTTCGCAGGCAGAGCCCCCAGCCTCTCTGCAGCGACAGGGGCTGAAGCAGGAGGCTGGTGTGGCTTTTCCTGCGCCTCCGTGGCCGGGTCACCATCCCAGGCTTTCCCCTCCTTCTTTAACTCATCACAGGGACCCCGGGCCCATGTAATAAAGTCTGCAGAGCGCCGAGGGAGAGCAGGAAGTCCATAAAAAGCCAGGGCCCATTAGGGGCGAGAGGTAAGTGGGGCCCTGACAGCTGTAACCGTGAGGATCCAGCCGGCGACCACACCGATAACGGGTCCGACAGCCTAACCAGGCCTGACAGGGCCACCAACGGTGCTCGGTGCTCGGAGCACAGCAGCTCAGAGCCTCACCACTGCCCCAGGGAGGACGTGCTCAGGCTTCTCCCGTTCCTGGGCTGTAGCAGTGGATGACTTAGGAACTCCCTCCCTCCCTCACCCGTTCACTTAACAAATATTTACGAAGACCCAAGATGCCGTAATAGGCCGAGCCCTGTCCTCGGAGCTGGAAGCGTAATGGTAAATAAGACCGGTTCTTTATTGTCAGCAGAGAGGTGTAAAGAAAGGGGCAGAGGACCTCATAACAGCATTTGTTACCATCTACAGAGGCCTCTTAAGAGCCCGGTACTGAGCCTTATTGTTTCATGTGTCATCCCGAGAGGCAGGTGTTACTCCATTTTCCTGTGGTTAAACAACTTGCCCAAGGACCCCAGCGCTGAAGCCTCTTGCAGTAAGATTGCTTTTGGAGGGTGAAGCCCATGAGAATCAACAGTCCTTGAATGCCTTCTCAGAACCACCCGAGAGGGCCCCCATAACTATGTGCCTGGACCAGGGTAGGGGTACTCAAGTCCAGTCAAGGGCATGTTATCAGGAATGTTCTTGTCATGAAGATCGTTGGAATCCTAAGGGGGGCCTGCCCCTTTTTAGTAAAGGGGGTGAATGGGTAGAGGTTGTTCTTAGGGATCAGGGCTTTGTCAACACTATTGGGGTGTCTGAGACCAGGAAGCTGGGACCCTGGGAGACAGACCAGAGCAGCCTCCAGGCCATCTGCAACACCAGCTAGTTCCCAGGACTCACCAAGTGCCTTCAGATGCTAAACTCTCACCCTGACGTTGGGCAGGGGGCGGAGTCTGGGTAGAGGCTCACTGGAGCCCATCTCTGGGCAGGAGCCGCCCCACTGACAGGCTGGCCACAGAAGGCAGAAGGCGCCTGGGCTTCCCTCTTCAGGCCACAGTCAACAACATCACGAACCTGCCTGCAGCCTCAAGACTGGGGACATCCCCATCCCCAGCACACCACACACTTTCTCTTTCCCTCCCTCAGGGCCTTCCCTTTCTGAACACCCCCACAGAACACAAATCCCTTGCTATGTGGTCTAGCACAACCACCCCAGCTACGTAAATACACCGCTTCACCCTTGGTTTAAAGGTTAAGCTCACTTGGGGCTGGAATTCTGTGTCCCAGGGCACTTGGGTGGGCCCTAGAGGAGCCTGGAAGAGGAGAGTCACAGACACTAGAACAATTCATGCCACAGGCCAGAGACAATGCTTTATGTCCCATTACGTGTTTTCAGTACCTGTTTCTCCTTGTTCGGGAATCTGTGCACTGTTCTTTTCAAGATACATTTCAGGTGCTTAATAAAGTTTTATTAAGCAAATGAAATAATTGTATAGCCAGAAACTGAGGGAAATCAAGCAAACTCTATCACTGGCCAATATTTTTTTTTAATGTTTTTATTTTTTTATTATTTTTTAATTTATTTGACACAGAGAGAGAGCACAAGCAGGGGGAGTGGCAGGCAGAGGGAGAGGGAGAAGCAGTCTCCCTGCGAGCATGGAGCCTGATGCGGGACTCGATCCCAGGACCCTGGGAGCACGACCTGAGCCGAAGGCAGACACTTAACGACTGAGCCACCCAGGCGCCCCTATCACTGGCCAATATTGAAGGGGAGGTTGGACCATCTCCATGGGCAGGTGGCCAACAGGGTCTGGGGGAGGATGCAGCCAGTTGTGACTGGCCTGTGAAGCAGGGACCTGAGGTGCCACTGGGGCTGGGAGGTTGGGGGCTGGTAAGCGGGCCTTCCCGGCGCCTCAGGTCTAGACCCTGCTGCCAGAGCTTGGATCCAGCATCAAACATATGAACGCAGCACCAATGGCTAATCATAAGCCTCAACACTTGCTGAACTCCTAGAATGTGCATTGAAGTGGCACCACAGCCCCGTAAGGTACAATTTATTACGATTATGCCCATTTTCCAGATGAATTCATGACACCATTTACCATTACATTCTATTAATTTATCATTATATTTGACCTTCTCCAAATGTCAGCCACTTATATTTCTCTGTACCTACTTCCGAATTCTGCGGATCCGAGCCCTACGTCTTGCTCCTGCCCTGTTTTCCTGCTTGCCCATTCACTCACCGCGTCACCTTCTCTCTTCTCCCTTATCCCCCTACCCAGATCCTTCCTGCTTTCCAGCCTGCTGCCCACCCCAGTGCCTGGGGGCTCTCCCTCATCGGGGGAAGTCCTGCCTCCATTCTCTGGTGTGGCCTCCCCTTGTTTTCCGTGTCTGTTCCTGAACACCCCCACCGCCCGGGATGTTCTAGGCGAACACTGGGGTGGTCATGCCCTCCTGGGCCCTTTCAAAGAGCTTGGGGGCTGTGAGCGTTGAGAGAAGGGTCCTCCCGGGGTTGGCTGGGGGGCAAGAGCGGGGAGCAGGGGCAGCTGGGTCCCCAGAGGCCACAAGCCTGGCTCCCCCAGCAGAGGGACAGAGCTCACCAGGCTCTGGGTGGAGGTGCTGGGCTGAACTAATCACCTAAATGGACGCAGGCTGTTGAGAGACAGGCTCTATTCCCTAATAGAATTTGCCCTCAAGTGCAATTTAATTTTCTCTGAGGCGGTCTCCAGCCCCTCAGCTACCCTCCCCCAGACAGACCCTTATTTCCCCAGCTTCCAGGGGGGAGCAGAGCACCTTCTTTCAGAGAAAAGAGGAGAGGGGCCTCCTCCGGGCTCTGTCCAAATCCACCCATTTGGCCTCCTCCTTTGGAATAGCCCCTGCCCCACCTGCTGAGCCCCTTCCCCAGATGGGGTTGCTGCTCTCCTCCCATTCTCTGACTTTCCTCTAAAGCTGCCCACATTCAGCGACAACAACCACTCCCAGCCTCCAAAGCCTCACCATGAAGGCAGATTCTTCCCCTGACCTCTGGTAAGTTCACATGCTTCAAGAATTCTCTTTGTCCTGCTCAGTGTCAGAGGTTTGGAGGGGACCTCATCAGGAGGAGGGTGTGGGAGCTATGGAAGCGGGATGGCGTGGGCCTCATGTACACACACTCGGTGCCCCATGGAGCAGGCAGAAATCAGCTCAGAGCCCGGCCGTTGGGGCAGAGCCCAGTTTCTGGGGACCCTAAGGTTACCCCTGGCTCGCTAGAGCCTTTCCTGGGCTGGTTTTCCCTCCAGACACCCCATACTCCCAGCTCTCAGCCTGCAGTGTCCTGAAACCTGACGCTGGTCATTGGGAGTATGAAAGATGTGGGAATCTGGACTGAGTTGTCCTTTCTTCTTCCCTGCTAATTCCAGGGTGGAGGTGGCAGGTGGTGGGCGGGCATCTTCAGAAGCTGCTTTCCATCTCTTTCTCTGAGAGCCCCTTGGGCTCTGGTAAGGGCTCAGGAAGGTCTGTGCAAGTTCATGTCTTGCCTGTGCCCCCGCCCCGTGCTCATGGGCTTTCCCACCCCCACCCCCCAAGCAGGGATGCCACGAGGACCACAAAGAGCACCCTGGGGGAGGGGAACAGGTTAGCGGAGGTGGCTTTCGGGGAAGGCAGGAAGCCTGTGTGGCACAGAGGGGTTGGTCCCTGGACTCCAGGCGATCCCATGACTACCCTCTTTATCTGGCAAGCTCTGGGGAGGGAACACTAGAATTCCTTTCTTTCTTTGCCATCAGAACCTTGAAAAGAGCAGAGGGTGGGGCTGAGGAGGATGGAGAATGGATGGGTGGCAGGTCAGGGTCAACAGCAAGGGGGAGATGGTGATTCTTCAGGCACAGCCACCTGCTCAGCCCCCGCCTGCTCTCTTGTGCAGCTGAGGTCCCTTCATCAGTGTGTGGGGCCCATGTCTTTTGGGGCTACATTTGTGGGCATCCTCTTTGCACATTACCCAGCAAGGGCTTATTAGTCCCTTACTTGGTGCCAGAAACTGTGCTAGGTGCTAGGAGGAAAAGGGACTGCTGAGTGAGTGAGTGTGCGTGTATGCGTGTGTGTGTGTGCGTGGGCATGTGTGTGTGTGCGTGCGTGCAGTACATCCAAGTCTAAATATCCTAGGCTAGCACTGTCCACTGGAAACACGAGGCCAGCCACTTGAGTAAGTTTTGGTTTTCTGGTGGCCATGCCAATAAAAGAAATAAGGGAAATTAAGAATATATTTAATTTAATCCAAGATATCCAAAATGTTATCATTTCAACGTGTAATAAAATTTTAAAAATCTTAAGGAGATATTTTACATTCTTTTCTTTGGATTAAGTCTTTGAAATCCAGCATGTCGTTTGCCTCTCCAGCACATCTCGTTTCTGACCAGCCACATGTTGGTTCTCAGTAGCCATCTGTGACTAGCAGCCACCACAGTGGACCACGGAGTCCTAGAGCATTCCCACGCGGTGTGGCCTACAGGCCGGCAGCATCAGCATGGCCTGGCGACTCGTTAGAAATGCAGAATCTCAGGTTCCAGACCAGCTGAATCAGAATCTGTATTTAAACAAAAGGCCCCAGGGATTTACGTGCATAGTAAATCTGAGGACCTCTGTGTGCAAGAGCTGGGGAATAGAATGAGCATTCATGGAGCATTTGCCTTAGGAGCTTTTCAAGTTGGATCTCATACAATCCCCCAACACCCCCTTCTCAGGAGAATGATCTGAGTATTATCAGATCCAGTGAACACAGGAACACGGAGGCTCAGAGAGTTTAACTTCTCATAGCCATAAAACTCGGATGTAGAGTCGAGCCAGGATTTATGTTTTCTACAGAATGCTTCCTCAGATGAGGCCTTGGAGAAATCCTTTGTCCCCCGAAGCTCTCAGTATTTCTTCCTTGACCATCCAAAGTGGCCATAGTGACAGTGTCCCGGTCCTTCTCTGGGGACCTGTGTTTTTAAGCAGAAGGCTTTGGTGACCAAGGGCAAGCCCCTTCCGGGTAAGCCCGGGCTATGAGCAGGGGAGGAGGCCAAGCAGTGAGGGATGCCAAAGGTGTCGAGCTCCTTGTCCTTTCACTCTGATCAGAGCCGACATTAGCGGGGACTCTGTGTGCCGGGCCCTGTGCTAACGGCTACAGCCCTCCGGTGACAAGACTGTCAGGCAGGTGCTCTTACTCTTTCATTATACAAATCAGCAGATGGAGGCTCAGAGCGGACAACACTCCGGCAGGCATTGACCATGCTGTCCACCTGGCTCCCGGGTCGGGAGTCGGACCCTGCCTCACCCCTGCCCCCCATGAGCCTCCTGGGCCGGTCTCCTGTCTCCTTTGCCCACATCTAACACATCTACATTTTTTGGTGGTAAGTCAGTTCCTGAGAGGAAACTGCTGAGTTAAGCTCCTCCAGTAAAAGTCTTTCGCCAAGATGATGACGGGGTTATTTGATAGATTAGCCTTGACACCTGCAGTTCGTTTCAGATGGAGCCAGGCGGGATGTCCCACCCCTCCCCGACCCCACAGCCCCCTCTTCAGTGGCTGAGAAACGGTCCCATGCGGGTCTGCGCCCTCATCCAGTAGTGCAGACTGCTCTCTCTCCCTGGGCTTTAGCATCCTCATCGGGAATGCGGTCTTAATGCCAGGGGCCCCACCTATCTGAGGAGGCCTAGGTGAGCAAAGGCATGCGACAGCCCTTCACAAACTGTAGAGCCCCATGAAGATGTGGGTGACGAAGCTCTTCCTCAGATTCAGGATGCCTCTGAGCCCTGGAGCTTAAAGAGAGAACACAGGGAGAAAGGCTGACAGTGGTTCAATGTGCAGAGTCCAGGTTCTTTAAACAAACCTGGATATTAAGTCAGCTTTAAAAACAAAGAGCATAATTGCAGGGTGTACGGGCAGAGGGGCTTCTGCCAAGAAGATCTCCGTGTGCTGTGGAGAAGCAGGCAGAAGGAGCAGAGCCATCTGATGAATACTGTGGGTCACCGTTCTTAACCACCGCAGTGACATTTGAGAGTCTTCTGTGTGTGGAGCACTGGGCTCCCGGGTTTATACCCATTCTCTCGAATCCAACTAGACCCTACCACGTAGGCTGGTTTTATCCCCATTTTACACATGAGGAAGACGAGGCCGGCAAATTTAAATCACTTGCCCTAGGCGGCAGGAAGATTTTCATAAGATGGCTGAAATTTCACCCAAGGGGCAGTTTTGGCACCTGGACCTCAGCTTGCAACCATATTGGAGAAGCAGGTCTCCTCTACTCCCCAAGGGGGGAAAAAACCCCAAAGAATGGCCCCACCACCATGGATCTTTTTCTTCCCCAAAGAACATTTTTAGGAAAGAAGAGCTCCCAAGTTCTAGTCTTTGCTTGAAAACACCTGAGTTAGTTTCTTGTCCCCTGGTTTCTCCCATAAACATAAAGCAAGAAAAAAAAAGAAAAGAAAAACAGACACAATACTGCAGAAGGGGTACAATAATGATGCCAGCCAACTTTTCTAGGGGAGAGCCTCCTAGATGCTTCCAGCGACCACCTGTGAGGAGAGTACTGTTGTTACCCCAATTCGCCTACGAGAAGGACCCTGCCAAACTTGCCCCACTTAGGCTGTATCCAAGTTGGAATTTGAACGCAGAGATTCTGCGTTCATTCAGCCCAGAACCCAAAGGTTTGCTCACCCATTCTCCAACCCCCTCCCAGCATAAGGAATGCATTCATTGCACCTGGGGAACTTGGCTGACACTATCTCACAGGAATGCTGGGAATTTTGGAGCAAAGCTAGTTATGGACTGTCTGCACTTGGAACTCCAGGTCATTGTCTTCCAGGGTCTAGGAAGGAGCTGACATACAATGGATGCTCAATGAGTGCATGAATTCAGGAATGATCTAAGATACTTTAGATTTTGGATGGGAAAGAAAGAGAATAAGCCCTGAAATTCGAACGAGACCAGATTCCCTGATTCATTCCCCAGCTTCTCATGCACCCAGACATGGGGTGTGATGGTTGCACAGATGGATCTCAGAGGAGTTGGCCTTGCCAGGTAATGGGCGCTGTGTGGACCGGCCACCTGGCTATGCCCAGGGACTTTCCTATGCCAGGGAGAATTATATGATGATGCTGGTGGTGCTGGCAAACATAGAGCCAGACTACCTGTGATCATATCCTGACTCCACTGCCTACTGCTGTGCAACCTTGGGCATGTCACTTGACTTCTCTGTGCCTCAGTTTCCTCATCTGTAAAATGGGGATAATAATAATACCTGCCTCAAAGGGTTTGTGAGGATTGAATGAGTTAACACACATGGAGCGCTTAGAGCAGTGCTGTTGATCTAAGTGTTAGCTATTGTCACCTTCCTTCTTCCTCTGAGGATCCCAGTGCTCTTGTCTTACTCTGTTTCTCAGCCACTTACTGCTTCAGAATCTTATCTTGCGAGTTAGATGCCCAGGGGCAGAACCATCTCTTTTCCATGTCCCTTCAATTCCTGTGTCAAGGACACAGGCCAGGGTTAGGTTAAGCAGCAACTGCCTTCTGATCAGCATCCTGGGGGTGGGGGCAGATCCCTGGAAGGTTCTGGGAAGAGAAGGAGACAAATGACAAAGTGGTGGCTCGCGAAAGGGGCCCTTGACAAATGACTGGAAGGACTAGGTGGACAGATGGGGAAGAGCAAAGGCCCCTGTCCTTTTATTGGAGAACTCCTTTTGGCTCCCTGAACAAGACAGTGGCTCCCCAGGGGCCGGGCTGAGGGTTGGTCTCCCCGGTTCTCTCTGCTGGGATGAGTAATATGGACCAGGGCAGAGGGTCTATATCAATCTAGCTCAGCAGAAAAATGAATGAAAATTGGATTCCCCAAGGAGAATCGGGGAGCTGTTATCCAGACAGAGATAAATCAAAGGATGCCACAGAGAAGGGGGAGAGCAGGTTTCCAACAGCAGGGGAATAATTAAGGAAACAGTTTCAAAATGCAAATGATGAAAGAGGGTTGGAGAGGCAGGAGGACAAGGAGGCGGTGATTGGAGATGGGCTGATGGGGAACAGGAGTGGTAAGTGGAGAAAGAGGCTGGGGTTCAGAATTCCCGGCATCTGAGGGTGAACTCGCCCACTCTGGGAAGCTCCTAAAATGTAAGGGTTAGAAGACATGCAAGTCTGCTGTGTAGAGTGGAAAGAGGACCAGAGTGGGAGTCAAAGGCTGGATTTAATCTCCAGTTGGCTCTGCAACTTATTAGCAGCGTGACCTTAGGCAAACCACTTAACCTCTCTGTTAGGTATGATAATCATACCTAAGCCCAGCATGATTGAAGATCAAATGAGATAAAATATGTAGAGGAACTCTGTAAATTGTAAAGTGCTAGACAAATGCAAGCTATAATCATTTCCCTACATTGGGTTTCTAGGGATTCTTCCTTCAGCATTGGATCCACTGACATGTTGAGTTTGGTTCCCAGAAATGTAATGTGTAGATGTCCAGAAAGCACCAGAAACTTGTATTGATCGACTGCCCTGAGAGAACTCAGACCTGGGGAAAGCCACATCACCACTGACCCATCCTCTGGTGCCCACCCTCCGAGTGAGTTGTAGCCGAAAGCCACAGGTCCACCCTAAAGACTATCGCTCCTGGTGGGTCACCTGCCAGCCCTGGGTGGCTTACACCGAGAAGACCCCTGCTCTGTCAGCTCAGAGGTTTAGGTCCACACAGATCCACCAGAGAGTACTTCCTGTGGGGTTCAGCCATTCCCTCGCGTTCTCTGGGGGTAGAGACTACCTTAGCCCCCGTTAGCCTCAGCTTTTTCACCCTCCAGATAGGTATGACAATACCATTTATTGAATTGTTATAAGGAAAAAGATGGATTATGTAGGTAGAAGCACTTACCTGGGTGCCTGGCACAGTTTCAAACTGTCAATAAATATTGGTGGCTCTTATTACCATTGTATGCTATTATATTGTTCCTGTTGCTATCAGCAGCCATAGGCACTAGAAAATCTACTTAAGGAAAGCTTTTCACGGGGGTTTCCTCATTTACAGATGGGGAAGTGGAGGCCCCAGGAAGGAAGTGAATGCCTCGGCAGATGTATGCTGTTAATGGAAGATGCTGAGAATGGAACCCAGCTCATACTTCTAGAAAAGTCTTGGAACGTGGAAAGGGCATTTATTGGCTGAGCTGCAGTGGGGGTATGAGTGAGGATGCACTGGGGTGCAGGGGAGCTGCTGCCCACAAGTTGAAGAACTGAGAAACCAGTGCACATCCCAGGGCTCTTGTGCCATTGAATAAAGGTAAGAATGGCATCTGCTGAGTCAGCGCTGGGTGGTGGGCACAGGAGAGTCCCCCACAGTCATGCTGCCCCTCACCCAGTGACAGGCTAGTGACAGGCAGTGAAAAGAGGGCAGGACACAGGCAGGTTCATACCAGGCGAGCAGGAACTGCAGAAAGCATTTTAAAAACATAATTTTTAATTATAAAAGTCACTACCACATCTGCTTGACATTTCACTGCATATATTTTATCTTTTACTAATATTACTGGAAAAAAATGTAACCGGTTTACAGAAAATCTGGAAAAGAGAAAAAAGAAAAAAATTCTGTAATATATCTCCCTAATATACTTTTCTCCCAATAGGTTTTTGAATAGCATTTTGATATATTTTCTTTCAGTGTTTTCTCAATGTTTTCAAAAGCAATTTTATTAGTTTTCTCTGCTTTATAAGATAATTTAGGAAACTTAAAAAAAGGAAAACTAAGAAAATAAAAGTATCCACTGTACAGGTAACCACTTTCATATTTTAACATATATTTTCTATCTATCCTGCTTAAAAAAACCTTACAGTTCATACTGCTTCATATTCACCCTAATAAACCTCACTATTCTACATTATTAAATATTTTTTCTGTTGCATTTTCTAACAACAATATAACATACATTTTATTTACTCAAATTAGAGTAAAATTAACTTAATAATCCCCTATTGCTGGATATGTAGTTTATTCTCTTTTAAAAATGTTATATACATCCTTGTAACTACATCTTTATAAATTTTCCTGATTATTTTCTGTGACTAAATTTCTATATGGATTGGGTCACATTTTTAGGCTATAAAATACATTGCCAAAGTGCCCTCAGAAAACATTGTTCCTTGTTGCATCCCCACCAGAAAATTGTTTTCTGATTTCTCCACACCCTACCTAGCCAACAATAGGTATTAACACTGCTTTCATCTTTGACTAACATTTTGGAAAACTTAGAATCATATAATATTGTATCACGCTTTTTAAAATTTTAGTGTTTCACAAGCATTCCCATGTTGCTAGATTTCATAATTAGTTTCAATAATCGTATAACATATTACCAAGCAAATTTATTCTACTTTACCAAAACCACTTTTCTTTTGTGGGATAGCAGAGGTTTTTGGTTTTGGTTTTGTTTTCCTCCAAACCATAATGCTGTAATAAGCATCTTCATGTTTGAAATATTATTTTCACATTTTGTATTATTTCTGTGGAACACACACTCAAAAGTGGAATTATATGAGCTAAATTATATGAGCTAAAGGATATGAAAAAATTATGGGATTTGATACATACTGCCAAATTGCTTTCCTAACGGATTTAAGAGTTTATTAGCACACCAGCAGTACTGAGAGTACCAGTTTCAAAGTACCTTCACCAGCACCAAATTCTAGGATTCCCTCCCTGGTCGTTTAACACACAAAACAGAAGTCTGTACTATGATGTATTGCTTTGCGTGTCTTTGCTAATGAAGGTGGCATTTTCTCGTATTTGTTTACTAGTTACATTTTTGTAAAACCAAAACAAAAACATTTTGGTAAACACCGAAAATGTCACCGGGTTTCTTGCGTATTGGAGTCACCTCGCAGGTCAACAGGGCAAGAAATGATGCCAACCCAGTACCAGGACACATAGAAGTCACTGTGTGACTTCATCAAAGACAAATTCTAAGCGTAGACGACCATGCCTTCCTCCCCATCTTCATATTCGTCCCTCACCGCCCCTGGTGTCCCTTGTTTAGGGACAACGCCAGGAGAAAAACCAGGGGACGCTCTGTAAGGTTGGAGAGGGGGGCACACCGTCCCGTTCCCCACCCAAGCTGGACTTGACTAGGCTGGGAAGGCACATCTGTTTACATCTCTGGAACGAATTCAGGATGGGGGCGTCGCGAGGGTGGAATCCGTAGAGCCTCTGGGTCCTGTGGCAGGGGAGGTGGGCTTCCAGCGCCTGCAGCCAAGTGGCGTCGAGCAAGCTGATGAAGCCTTAGAGACCCTTGGCGGCGACGTGCCCCAGAGGTGGGCCTTCTGTTTTATTTCCGCCAGGAACTGGCGTTGAGAATTTAAGTGTGCGTGTGTGCCTTGTAAATACAATAAGCATACATGCCCCTTCTCTCTAACCCGGTTAGCCCGGGTGTCCGTGTGCGCGCTGCCGCCCTGCACGCACGAGGTTCCGGAATTGTTCAAAGCGCCCGCGGTTGCAGCAGGCGAGGCAGAGCGCTCCCTGGGGACCGAGGACAGGACCCAGCTGAGCCGCCGTGGGCAGAGCGGCGCCGGCAGCCCGGCAGCCAAAAGGCGCGGGGACCCGACGGGGCCAAGGAGGAGGGAAGCGCGGAGTACCCGCGGCAGGCCGCGGCGAGCGGGAGCGCGCATCGGGAGTCCAAGCCCGGCCACCTCCGCGCGCAGCCCCCGGCCGCCTTCCCCCGCCCGCCCGCCGCTGCCCGCGGCGTGACTCGAGCCTTCCTGGCCGAGTACTGGCTGTCCCTGGCCTAGCCTCAGCCAGACGCGGGGGAGAGAGAGCAAGGGCTGAGAAGCGCCGGCGGGAAAGGAATTGGCCGGAGGAGACGAGGAGGAGGAGGAGGAGTTGGAGGATGGAGGATGGAGTCCCGGGCGGAGAGAAACCGGGGGCCGAGAGCGCGCGAGCGGAAGACTCTGCCGTGCGGCCCGGGTCTTCGGAGGGTCTGCCACGCCCTTCCCCATCCTTTGGCCCGAATGGAGGGGTAGTGGGGACACGAGCCGCCGGCCGGGTCCGAAACCCCCGCAAGACCCACGGAAACCCGCAAGCCCGGGGCTCCGCCGTCCAGGAGCACCTGCTGCAGCGGTCGAGCCCGCCGCAGTATTTATACCCGGGGCGCGAGCCCGCACGGCGGGGCGCAGGGACGGAGGGGGGAGGTTGCGGGGGGAACGGCGTCCCGCGAGGCCCCGCCCCGTTCGGTGCGGCCCCGCCCCCCTGCGCGACCCTCCACACTCGGGGCGCCGGGACCCCCCACTCCGGCCGGGGTCCGCGGCCCGCTGCCGGGTGTGGGGATTGGCTGAAGGGCGGGCCTCCCTGCGGAAAGCGACGTCACGGCCGTTCCTGCAGTGTGAATGAATCAAAATGCCTGGGTGACCGCGGCCTCCCCGGCGGCCGGCACGCGAAGGGTGGAGGGGGAGGGGGAGAGAAGCGGGCGGGGGAAGGAGGAGGGGAAAAAAGCCAGAGCTGCAGCAACAGCGTCTCCTCAACCCGGGATGTGCACCTACCCGGGAGAGCGAGATCAAAGGGATTTGAAACAGACTGAGGGCTGGCGGGGGGAGGGGGCCAGCCAGCCTGTGGAATTCTCCCGGAGAGGCGGAGGGTCCGGCTTCCACCGTGACTTCGGCGGCCTAGTTGGGGTTTTTATTATTATTTTCAAATTTCTGAATCCAGCTTAAGCGAGAGAGCAAGAGATCTCCGTAGACTGCGACTCCCCGGCTCTCGCTCCAAGATGATGCAGAGCGCAGCTGTCCCCGCGGAGGGGGCTGTCAAGGGGCTCCCGGAGATGCTTGGTGTGCCGATGCAACGTAAGACACCCCCCTTTCTCGCTGATTTAATTCGATAACAAGACAGCCAGCAGCCTTGGCCGGTACGGGGCGGGTCGGACGCTGCGTGTAGCCTGGACCGGAGGGGCCGGGCGGGGCGAGGGGCCGCCAGCCCCGGCGCAGAGGCGGTCACAGGGCAGGGGCACCGGCCAGAGTGCATTTAAAGGGCCTGGCTCTTGGCTTTGGGGGCCGAAAGTGAAAGGCTCCCGAGCGTGCTCGGGGCCAGCGGAGGGTACCGAACCCCGCATCTCCAGCCCATGGCTTTTCTAGGAGCGTTGGCAGAGTGCTGTTTGGGGACACCAGGGGAACGAACTGCAGGCCAGGCCTGAGGGCTGGGGTGGTCCCCGTAAAGCACCCTCCCTCCTGGGGTTCCGGTCGAAGCTCGAAGTACCGCTAGTGCAACTTCACCCCAGCTGGCGGGAAGTTGGAGAGCGCGTCCCCCGCCCCCGGGGCTGGCGGCGCGGAAGCCCAGGCCACACGCTCTGTCCCCGCGCGCAGGGCGTGCGCGCCCGGTGCGTCCTCAGCCGCTGCTGCCCGCGGCGCCCGCAGCCTGCGCCGCCGGCGACTGCCTGCTTTTAGTGAGGAGGTCAACTCGCCATGTTCCAGCTAGCCGAGGAATGCAGGGGAGGGGGAAGCGCCGGGACGAAGTTGTGAACTCGGGGTACAGCCTTTGCGCAGGCGAGGACATACTTTCCGGACGGCTTGGACTCGGCAGGGGAGACACATAGGGTGCCCCTAAGGTATCTGGGCGCTTTGCTCGCCCACCCACTTTCTTTCCCGCGCCCGATATTAGCAAGACTGCGGGAGCTCGAGGCGTGTTTATCCCCAGGTCTCTGTGTGTGTTTGGGTGTGCGCGCTGAGGCATTTTCCCGGAGGGAGCCTGTCTCTGTCCCGCACTCCCCAACGGAGTCTTCGATGGAGAATCTGTGCGGAGGCCGGAGCAGGTCCCGAGGCATCGCGCGCGCACGGCGGGTGCCTAGTGAGTCCTGCCGTACAGGCTCGCGGACTCTGCGCAACACCCCTGCGCACCGTGGAGAGGGAACGGTTCCCTCACTCCGCTTGCCAAGGGACTGTGCTTCCGTCCGCGATTTCTTTAGTGGAGCGGTAGCTACGTCCTCGAGGTTTATTTTAAGTAAATAAAATAATGGTGTCTACTTACGAACTCGGAGGGCGCGCGGCTGCGCCCTCCTGCGCCCTCCTGCGCCCCGGCTCTCCGCCGCAGGGATTCTGCCTGGGCCATACCTCAAAGGGCAGGCTGGCGATCGTGTGTGTCCTGGGCTTCCCTGGGAAGTTTTTGAGAAGGAACTGGAAGAGGATGGCTTCCCCCAAACCTATGTAGGTTGTTCTCTGACTGTATCCTGCAGTTATCCTTTGTGTCTTTTCCTGTCAACTGTTGGCAAACGGTTCCACGTCTGCGTCGCGCGTTGGGAAGTTGCCTGCTGACCTAGATGTGTCTGTAGAAGGCTTTCGGGGTCCGCTGCTGCCCTCACTGCTCCCACCCCACCGCGGGCAAGGAGGGAGTGGGTTCTCAGCCCCTGCAGAAACGGAAACACAGACGGACTGTAGCTCTGCGTGAGTGAGGGGAGCGTGTGAATGGGCGGAAGGCGTGTGTGTGGCTCGTGGCCTTGTCGCCCAGTACGTCTGTGCTTTAATAGTTGTGGTCCGTAGGTGGCCTGTCAGGACGCAAAGAGGGCCGAGTGCTCTGCTCTGACATCCTTTCCTGGGGCGCTCAGCACACTTCGATGTCTCACTTTTTGTTTCTCTTACTCAGAGACAACCTTGATTTCGACGTCAGGAACTCGATTTCCTAAAATGCCTAAAACTTGCCTTCAGAGCTACAGTTCACCAGGGCTCCAGTCTGGGTTCCAACTGTGGAGAACTCAGTGAAGCAGAGAGTGGGAGTCTCATCCCAGGGCTGCCCAGCAGAGGCAATGCCGAACCAGGAGGGGCTGGTCTGCCTTTCCTTTTGTCTTGCCCTGGTTCTGGGGCCTGTTGAAGGAAGCAGTGGCCAAAACTGAGGGGCCCAATCCCTGAAGACTTGCAGTCCAGCTTTTTTTTTTTTTTGGCGGGGGGCATGCATGGAACATACTCATCCCCTTCCAGCAGATGTGACTGTTGGTGCAGAGAACTGGGCATAGGTGGGGTGTGGTCCCCTCACACACATAAACACCACCATTCTCTTTTCTGGAACAGGTGGCCCACTGCCTAACAACTCTCTGGGGGGTGTGGGGGGGGACATGCCCTTAGACCTCAGGGAAGAAGAAGGGTCATCCCAGGCCTGTGGGTGTTTAAACCTAGGGAGAGTGGAGACAACAGAAAGGCTCTCTGGCAATGGTTCTTCCAACCCTACAACTGGAAGGTCTGGGTTGCCCCCCCCCCCCGCCAGGGGCACACACACAGGCATATTTGGTTTCTTTACCTTGAGCTGCACAGATGTAGGGATACCCCAACCTGGGTCCCTCTGGTGCCCTGGCCTCATAGGGGCATTTTAGGAGTTTGAATCCAGTTTGTTTGGGAGGCAGTTAGAATATTCTTTTGAGGGTGGGTGAGGTGCATTCCCTTAAGGAAAACGTTAACCAAGTAGTGTAATAATTTCTCTCTTGGCGAGCTTATTCCTGGCTCTCTGCACCACCACCGCCACCCCCCCACCCCCCACCTCCCACCACTGCTCGCTCCTGGGCGGACTTGTCAGCATGGTCACCCTCCTCCTGCTTCCCCGCACAGACCTTGCAGGGCTGATGAGAGCCTCGCGGCTTCGACAGCTCTGCGGCGGCCTGATGGGGCCCACGCTTGGCTCAGACTTCTCCAGACAAGCTTGAGGATCCTCATCTGTTTGAGGGGCATCAGCCTGGGGCAAGAAGCTTGGGAGGAATCGGTGGGAGGAGTCTGGGAGTGATCCCCAAGAGAACCCTGGAGTAGGGAGGTAGAGCCCCACCCCCTTTTAAATCTCTGCCGGGTTCCGGGCAGCCCGGTTCCTGTCTTTGGTCAGTGTGTTCTAAGGAACTCAAAACCCCCGGCTCCTTGCTCTGGGTGACAGGAGCACTGTTTGTGTGAGGCTGCACCTTGAGGTTCACGTCCAGCATGAGTGGAGGTCCTGTCCAGCGTGGGCCCAGGGCCTTGGGTAGTTTTTTTTCTGGCTAGGTGGATAGGTTCAGAAAGGGACCTTGTCCTAAGCTGGCGGGTCCCAGCTACTTGGCCCACAATTAGGATTGCGGTTCTCTCTCATTATGGGTACAGCCTGCTTCTGCTCAGGTCTTCCCGCCACCTCCCTCTGGGCTGTAGAAATGCCAGGTCCGAATTCTCACAGTTCCGACCCCGGGGTGGGGGGGGGGCGGCAGTGTTGGATTCCACGATCGCCTCCTGATCCTCCTCTGAACCTGTCTCCTCCCTGAACTCATCGGTTTCCCCACGCATCTCCGCCCGCTGGCCCCTCTTGCCTGCCAAGACGACTCGGAACAGTGAGGGACATAACAGGGAGGTGGATGTTTTATTGCCCCTTGCCCTCGGTTTTGGCCTGTCTCCCACGTAGTTTCCCTGGGCACCAAGGGAAAGGACAATGGCCCCCGACGGCCTCCGGGTTGCTGGCTGGAGAGCTGGCCAACCCTGGTGGGAGAAAGGAGCGACCCGCTGGGTCCAGGCAGGGAGTGATAAACGGGGAACATGTCCAGGGCATCTCCCGTCCCACCCTTATCTCCTAAAATATCTACTTCTTGCAGCTCTTGCAAACCCCGAAGTTGTGAGTAAAGGGTATTTGATTGTGTATGTGGTAGGATCTGGGTGAAGAACTTCTCTAGGACGCCCCGCTACCTTTTCTCCTCTTCTGGGGCACCTGCGGATGCGTCCGGTAAATCTTCTAGCATGGATTCCATTCGAGTCCTCACTCCCGACCTTATCATCCTTCTTGCAGACTATTTCTTAAGGGGTGGAAAGGGACTCATTTCCAGGGCCAGGAGGTCTCTCAAACTCTGGAGCAGCGATTCGAGCTTCTTTCCATTCCTGCCTTTCCTGATGGTGCTGGAAAGAAAAACAAGGAAAAACTTTATTGTATGATTATGATATATACCTCCATATATTATATATACGGAGAGACAGAGAGATGTTGATTGATTCAGATTCCGATACAGAAATTCAGACAGCAGCCCCGGGCACCACAAATCTCCTTCCCCGCGTCACAAAAATATTGTCAGGAGCGAGCCAACTTTTAAAGGTCAGACTGGTGCCTGTCCCCGCCGGCAGATTCAGGCCTCGCGAATTGGGGATTCCGATTCCCTAACCTGGAGGATCCCACCCCAGCCTCGGGCCAGAGCTTCGCTCCACCCGGAGGGGAATTTGGAGAAAGCCGGGTGATCACAACAGCACCTCGTTGCGGAGCCGGGTGGCCGAGGGCGCCCGAGGAGCGAGCGGGCTCCGACCTCCCCGGTTCCACTGTCTGGATCAAAGAGGGCGGCGAGGGTGGAGGGGAGCCCTCCTTGGCCGGGCGCGGCCCCAGTGCGCTCAAGGAGCGGAATTAAAGGTTTAACCCGGACGGGGAGCGGACAGGCGGGGAGGGTGAGGGGCGAAGGTCTGCCCTGAGAGGTCCCCAGTGATCGGGAAAGATGGAAAGTCGGGACTGAGATGAGGAAGCAGGACCCTACTCGAGTTGTTTCTTCGCTTGGCCGCCGTGCGGGCACGTGGAAAACCAGGGCCAGGCGGGGCTGGGCGGGAGCGAGACGGCCTTGGGTCCGGGAGTGGGACCTGCGTGTCCCCCGCGCGCCGCGGGCAGAGCTCCTCCGTCCGGCGGGTAGGCGCTGGTCTGGGGGGCCCAGCGAGCTGAATTCGTTCAACAGGGTTTTGCAGCGTACCTGCGGGGGCTGTGCGCTGGCTCGACGCGTGCCCTGGGTGTTGAGGGCTTGCCAATGGGAGCAAGTGCGCACAGGACGGCCCATCTAGGAGAGCCGGCTTTGCGCACCCCGCGTCCCTCAGCCCGAGGTAGAGGTCGTGCCTGCGAAGGGGGCAAGGCACGGGCGACCTCCGTGTCCACCGCGCGCGCCACATTCGGCATTCCTGCGCCTCGGCCCTTTCCCTCCAACCACCTTGCCCGTTCCATTTCTCGGCTTTCTCTCCCGCGCGGCCCCAGCGAGCGGGGACTGGCCAAGCTTGGGGCCCGGTTCCTGCCCCTTTGAAGCGGCGGCAGAGACTTAACCCGCGGGGAAAGGCGCGGAAAGCGGGAGCGCCGACAGAGTGCCCAGCCCAGGGAGGCCGGGCCGACACCTCTCTTTCTCCCCATACCCACTTCTCGCCAAGCATTTGGGAAAGCAAAACTAAACTCCAACGCCAGCGGCCCAAGGCTTTCCGAGACTTTAACCCTTGGAAAGCATTCTTCCCATTTGGGCAGCGGCTACTTATGCACGGATCTTGGAGGCAGCCAGCGGGTCTGCGAGGTCCGCGCAGCCCGCGCGCCCTGCGGGGGTTCGAACCTCGGCTCCCGACCCTGCTCCCAGCGCTTAGCGGACCTCGACGAGAGCTCGAAATGTGGCGGGCTCACAAGAGATGAGGTCTCTACCTGGGCAGCTGATGCAGTAAATTAAATTCGACCGTGCCACTGGGTGCGGGGAGAGGCGCAATGGCGCCGGCCGCAGGTTGCACCTGCCTTATAGAGGAAGCCACGGCCGGTCCGGGTCGGAGGGCAGGCTTCAGTCTGGGGCGCTCAGGGGGATGGCTTCGTCCGGGATGGAACTTTTTTTTTTTAACTTTTTTTTTTTTCGACGGCAGAGTGAATGTCCTTTAAAGGGATCTGAAGGGTGAAACTAATCAGGAAGGAGAGGAATTATTAGCCAGGCCCGGGCGGGATAAGACCGGGAGCGGCAGGAAGTTGAAGGAAGACCAAATGCTAGGTGTACCTCGCTCTTGACACGCCAAAAACGAAGCGGGATTAAGGCAAGAATGTTGGCTGAATGCTCAGGGGATTAGAGCAACGCGAGTCCTCAAGACGTCTTGGAGACCGCCTACATCACTGCAAATAAATACCAGGGTCGAGTTTTTAAAAATTGCGTCCTCCTAGAGGTGAGGTGGGGGTCGATGGAGGCAGGAAACCGGCAAAGCAATTTCTTTCCAGTGAGTAGACAAAACACGGCCCACAGGGGCGTCTTGGGTTTTGAACAGTGACCTGATGACCCCGGCTGACCAGGTGTAGACAGCCTCAAGTCCTAAATATTCCCATTGTCCTAACTTCCCATTTGCCTCGGATTTAGTGCCCTTTCACTGTGTGCTACAGTCAATTAGTGAGTACTTAGCACCGCATTAGCAGGCAGAACCCAGAGGGACACCCGTGCTGAGGCGGCAGGCCTGGAGGAAGGGGCGGGAGGTTGCACCTGCAGTCCCCCGCGGATGGAAAAGTAGCTAACAGGGACTAACCTTTCTATCACGTTAAGAAGACTGCTTTGAGCCTCTTGTTTTGGTCAGCAGTGATGGATATTTGGTGGATTTCTCTGGCTGGGAGACGAGTCTCCTCCAAATTGAAGAGTTGTGGATGGGAAGGTTTGGTGGCCTTGGATGGAGGGACCTTACATCATTGCTTTCATTTAGGGAAATTGAGCAGGATTTGAGCTGAGAAGCTTTGGAATGGTAGAGATTTGGAAACAGTTTAGCTGTCCACCCAACGAAAGGAATACTACTACTCACTTTGGGAAACAAGGTTGGAGTTTGCTGTGGTAGCACCAGATGCTGGGTTTGGAGATGGTGGGGGTGGGGAATGCAGGTTTCCTTCTGTAATGATTTTCTGCCTTTTTTCTCTTTCTGGAATGTGTGTTAACAATGCCCGCGACACAGATGTGAGCAAACTACTGCTGTTAGTAAAATTCCATTATGGCTTACGTGTCTATCTTCGTTCTCGTTCTTTCTCTTCTCCCTTTCTTCCCTTTCTTGCTCTTCCTTCCTTCTTTTGTGAGGTGTTTGCAGGGTGGGCACATGGGTTCCTGCACGGATTCACAGCACAGGGGTTTTGTTAGAGGTTGACTCTTTGGCAGGCTGCAGGGTGATGGGATCCCTCACTTTTTTTTTTTTTTGAGGCTTAGAAGGAAGGGCAGTTTCTGGGTCCAGCACAGAGGCTGCCCAGGAGCTGGGCTATTGTTGTTTGTGGTAGGAAAAAAGTCATCTAAAGTAGATGCTGCAGTGAGATTTTGCCTTTTTTTAGGTCCTAAATTCTGCAGGAGCCCTGATCAAAATGGAGCACAAATAAACCATTTTGAGGCACTGCTGTTGGGAGTAGGTGGACGGGTTGGGTTTAATTGGCAAAATTGGAATTGATTCTCTCTTGGAAAATGTACTCCAGGTTAACTTTATTAATAGTGGATTGGAAAATCATCTTGGGAGGCAAGTCCTAAGTCCTGTTGTTATTTTGGTGGATTTCGATTTCTTTCCTCAGATTTCCTCAGCCCCATTCCCTCTGTCAGTCTGGGTCTAGCCACAGATGTTTTACTGCGGTATCTCACCCCCAAATGCCTTTAAAGTATAATTTACTTTAATTATAATGTTAGAGGGTTAAGGGATGGGTTCTGGGAATAGCTTAATAGAGACAAAACTTGCAGCCAAATTAATTGAAAGTTTCTCGTTATGAGGGAGAGGTTGCCAAACATATGGAATATTGCTACGGAATGAGACATCAGAAAAACCCATTGTGGCGATTTAGCAGTGATTAAATGCGAAGATGGAGTGGAAACAGAGATGTGTCTGCAGCATTTCCGTAGACTGTCATGGATTTGTTTAAGATGACTTTCTGTTTTATTTGCAATCATTGAGAACATTCGATATCCTACTGAAGAACATTAATTCTGTGTCAATATCTAATCTAGAAGATAATCCTATACCTGCAAATACATATTTACATTATGTATTTTATTTACTACAGGACTCCTATTAAAATGTTGTCCAAATTCAGCCTTAATCTCCAGGATACTTTAGGATTTGATCTCTGTATTGAAAATGTTACTATTTTTTGAGCTGCCTAAGCAGAAAAAGAACAAAGGAGATTGTCAGAGGGACCCTGAACCACCAAATGAAACAAATAGGATCTGTCGGGGAGGGAGGATTCTGAAGGACGGGGTGGGGGGGGGGGGTTGGGGGGGGAGAAACATCAGGCACCGTCATTTCTGACATGAGAAGGCTTTTCTGACTTTTTTCCTAGTTTTTAGTCATTCGTCAAGACACACACACACAAAAACTAGGAAAGACTGGAAATTAGATGAGATGTGTAGGTTGATGTGTTTTTAAAGTATGTAAGTATTTTAAAGTATGTAAGCAAAGTATAATTGTAATAGAGAATGTGATTTACCTTAAATGCAATGCCAGCTTTTTTTTTTAAATTAAGCTTTTCTCAGGATTTGTGTGGCTCTGTTTAATGCTTCATCACCATCACAAAATACCACAATGTTCAATGCACCTTTTCTGCTCAAGTTTTGAAGATTTAATATTGGAATTTTGTGCTTCGGTTGTGTTGCTTACGGGATAATTCTTACTAAGTTATGAAGAAATGTATAAAATATTTGGGAAAATTATGTCACGGTCTCTTCAAGATACATGGGTTTAGAACAGGGGAAAATATGAAAAAGGAAGCTATAAATTGTTCAATAAAAATGATTGTCCTTAGTAGGGAGATGGAAAATACAGAGTGTGTGTGGGGGAACCCAGACACACAGAGTCATGATTTTCATGTAAAACACATCTTGAGTCTCAGGCTCACCCTGTATGTGGACTGCAGAGATAAATTAGTCCTTGGATCCAGTTCCTTCAGCCACAATGATCAGGTGATTGAAAAGGGGAGTTGGGACCGGAAAACAGGATTTTACTGTCAGTGGTGATGGTGGAAACTTTGAAGTGGAAAGTTTTATTTGTGAAGTATAGATCTAGGAATAGAACTTTTAATTAATTTAATTTTAACTATAGCTCTGTTATAATTCTTAGACTTGGACATTCCAGAAGCTAGGTATGAGTTTCAGCAGGCACGGTGCCATGCTTGGTATGTCCTGTGGCCATATGTTGATACACTTTAGAATTAGTCACTCCCAGACTAAATCAATTAAGTTCCCCCCCCACCCCTACCCCTACTGAGGGGGCCTTCCCCAGCCTGCCTTTTTGAAACCGGCTTCCTTCTTACTTACTCAGGGAAACCTGTTTTCTCCCCCTTATATGTGGGGAAGGAATGGAGAATTCTAAGAAAAACAATATTTTGCATAATATTTCAATTGTTTTTGTGTTTCCTCAAAGCCCCATTTAGCTTCTTCTTTCAGTTTGTAATCAGGAAAGAAAATTAAATAAATAAAATTATGTAGTTGGGAAACATATATCGGCCAAAATGTTATTTAAGATGAGCTCTAAAACTACTTAGTTCTCAAGTGAAGTCACCAGCAAAGGGGTTTGGAGTGAAAGCCACAGGCTTTCTTGAGCCCTTTTGGAAGCCTTGGTCTTCAGTCAGCCCCAGCCAGAACATGTCCCAGACAAAAAGAAGCTTCCTTTGACTCCCAACTGTGTACCCTTTGGGAAGCTCTTTTAGATGTAGAGGTTCACTTTTCGCAGAAAGTGAGTAGAGTAAATGAACTTGCAGATTTGCAAGTCCTCCACAAAGTTCAGAGTGCTGGCAATCTTAAAGACCAGGACCAAGGCTCCCATCTTGCAGATGGAGCAGCCCTCAGTGGCTGGAGTGCTCCTGGGTGTCCTAAGAGGGGGCCAAGCCTCCCTGGAGTGTCATGGGATCTGCCCACCCCACTGGGAGTGCTGGAGCATAGACCCTAGCTCCTCTCCTGAAAGAAGCAAGGAAAACCTTGTCATGGGCATGAGGCTGTTCAGTCAAATTCTGAAACCAAAAGAGGAACTCTGTCCAAGGGGGAGTTAAAAAGTTAAAAAGCAGGGTCTTGTGGTGCTCCGAGGTGGCACATCAAAGTCCAAATTTTACAAAACATTAATCTGATCTCGGCATGGTTCAGTGAACATTATTCCTAATAACGCTAAATAACTTAATTTTTAAAATATCAAAATACTCACCAGCATTAAGATTTCAGTAGAAATATGGAAAGTCCAGTACATTTTCCCAGAAAGGTGCACTTTCTTCAGTACATTTTAGAAGTTACTGCCGAGTGTGTTGGTTCTAGTTCTAGTCTCTTTAGTGGAAAAATGTTTTTCCCCACCTTGCTGTTCTTCCGTGACCAGAGAGATAGAAAACACCATCTTTCAAAGAATTAAAATCGATCAAACAAACAAATGCAAACTGTCTCTGAAATGCTTCATGGTGGGCCCTGGTTCCTTGAGAGCAGTTGCTTGGAAATGAAAAACCGTGAGCGGGGAATAAAAACACAGAATACTTTTTTAGATGTCACGGGGAGGGGTATGTGTGGAGGGGGTGATTTGGTTTACCACAGACCACATCAGACCTTTTGACCCCCTCTACTTCCCAGTTTTCTGAAACTTCACTAATGGAGGAATTGGGGATTTAAAATGGAGTCCATTTTCGGATAGACCCTCTGAAAACTAAGCATCTTGTGCCCACACAGCAGTATTTCAGGTGATTGGAGGGTATGGGTTTTATAAGCTTCCTTGATGAAGAGGTAGATTAAGGCGACAGGCAAAGAAAAGGTTTTTAGCCATTTGTCATCAAATAGGAAATAGTCACTTTGCCATTGGGCATTTAGAGATCTCCAAGAAAAATACTAGAATCCTCATTGGCTGATATGAACTCAATCCACTCTCACCTGAATACATTACAGCAAAAGTGAAGTGAGGTCTGTTGGTGGTCCCAACCCACCTCCCCATTCTCACCATTCACATATGGGGGAGGAGACAAAGGTCTGGCAAATTTGCTCTCATTCTGTGGAGGAAACAATCTGCCAGATTTCTTTATTCCAAGAAGACTTAACCTTGTAATGTTGCATTATCTGCTATTCATATTCTGGGATTATGCTGATTAGAAAGGGGTGTACATCTTCAGATGCTTTAGAACTAAAAGGATGGAGGAGAGTTTTGAGTGTTTTGTGTGTGTAGGGGGAGGTCAGTGAGGGAGGGGAAATTATATCAGGAAATAAGGAAATGAGATGATTTTAATATATTTTAAATATATAAATTCATCTTGTTGATGACTGGCCATGGGGAGTGGAAGAGGGAGTTACCAGTGAGCTAGGCAACAGTATTATGGGGCTAGGTGTTTTATACTCATTGTCTGATGTGATCACACAGCCAACCCTGCGAGACTGGTGTTACCATCGCTGTTTTACAGATCAGAAAACTGAGGCTCAAAGACGTTAAGCGATTTGTCCAAAATCGTATACATGGTAGACTGAGATCTGAACCCAGATCTATCAGACTCTGATCTGGGATTTATTATAAACAATTTGGCAGACCTAAAGATTTGAAGATCTAAACTCGAAGCAGAACTGAAAGCTTTCCAATTCTCCCAACAGTTTTCTAAAAGAGTATTTGAACAAAATGTTTCCGCTTCCCCCTAGCTTTCTATAGTGTTCAATGCTCACTTTCCCCCACTGCTCCAGGGTTGGACAGCTCCCTCCTTCTGAGATGCTTCCTTTCCAGAGAGGGAGCAGGACTTGAGAAGAATTGGCTTTTTTTCCAGAATGGCCATGCCTCAGCCTGTGTGTGCATGATGTTTATGTGTATGTGTGAGTATAAGTATCATGGTATATGTGTGCTGGCGTACCTACCAGTGTGTGTATTACAGGTGCATGTCTGACTATATGCAAACATGTGTTTGTCTGTGTGAATGTGGTATGCGTGGGTGCTTTCGTGTGTGTCTCAGGGTGTATCTTGGATTATTTGTGATTGTGTGTGTTTGTGTATGTTAGTATGTATATGTGTTTGTGTTCTATGTGTATGTGTGTACTAAGTATGTGAATGTGTGTGTTTGTCTGACTGTGTATGTGTTTGTGTGGATGTGGATGTCCTGGGATGAGTCCAAGGGAGCCTCCCTGCCTATGTTGTTGCTCTCGCTGTGCTTAGGTCTGTGCTTTGAGCCATGTCACTCTGCAGGACTCACAGAAGCCTCTGGGCCCTGCCGATGGGGAAGGCATTGTACCGTGTGACCCAGCATCTCCCCAGATTCCTTGGCTGTTCTGGGGGCTTTGCCGTCTTTTCATGGCTGAGCTCACTCTCTGCCCAGCCCCAGCAGAGAACATCACCAAAGAACCCTTTCGTGCAGATAAGATAAAAATGTTCATTTTAAGTGAAATGACTCTTCGTATCAGAAACTGAGTTTATAGGTTAAATTCTGTCTTAGCAACTCCCAGGATCGGCTTAAATTCCAGTTTTTAAAGTGAAATCTTGTGATATTAAATACTGCATGAAGTAAGTTGAGTTTATTAGGGACTTGGAGATCTTCTGGCTCCTCGGAAATTTTGGTTACAACTTTATTTCTGGTAGGAGACCCCTATAACCTCTGTCCTGTTTGGGCTCTCTGAATTTAAAAATAATAATCATTTATTGTAAGTTTAAAAAAAGCTTGTGTTGTTGCTCCTGGAAAGATTTCTAGATAGCTTACATTTCACACTAATCAAAATAATTGCACGGAGTGCTGTCACCTGAAGAGTGGGATCTGAGTTCACAGGTCTCCACCCCCTCATAGCCAGGGATGAATCTGAACTTGACAGATGCCATCAACAAGCTGACACCTTGCAGCTGGGGGGATGGGGTCAGCAGGACAGAGGCTTCTGCTTCCCACCCTCCTCTGGGTGTGGGGTGTCTGTCCCGTACAGCACATGCATACCCAGTCTACAGGATCTAAATGTATGTCTCAAACATTTCCATTTGCCCAGTGTTTCGGAGCCCGAGAGGCCCGTGGCTTATTTAACGCCCTTGTCACTGTATGCAGAGCAGATTTGTGGCTACCTCTTCCCTCCACCTCCCCTCCATAAAATGACAGGGGTAGAGCCAGGTGAGGCGTGTCCAGATCCCTCCAGCTCTCAGGTTGGGTTAGCCTACTTTAAGCGTAGGCTCTTGGTTCAAATCCCAATTCCCCCACTGTGGGACACTGGGCACTTTGCTTCGGGTCTCCAAGCTCAGTTTTCTCATGTGTACAGTGGGGTAAGAACACTTTCCTACCAAGTGGTATGGATTATTGAGATAATATACATCCAGGACCTGGCAGAGTTCATAACAGGCTCTTGACATCTGACTTTACCATTATTGATGTATTACGGATCTCTCAAATCATTTCTACGTTATCTTGGTTTTTAAAAATGCCCCCCCCCCCCGCAAATCTACATTGGAATACAGTGTGAAAGATTTTTTTTTTTTAACTTAAAAAAGGGCCCTTAGAATGTCCCTCACATTTTTGCCAAACTCGAGGACCCCAATTTGGTCCCAAGGCCTGAGAGAACCCCGAGTTTGGGCAGCGCAGCCCGACCCAGCAGGAAGCATCCCTGCAAGCTGGAGGCTGAAATGGCTTGTCTGTCTGCTTTTAGTGTTGTTCCTAAGCGTGTTGTCTCCGTTTCCAAGCCTGTAGAACTCCTCTCCCCTGCATACATTAGCCTTAATGTATTCTCTCTTGAATACTCATCATATTAAGGCTCCCGGTAGCTACCTTGCTCGAAATAAATTTTATGAGCGCACATCCTCGCCCTCATCCCCTGCATTTGCGGCCGGGAGGAGAAATATAGCCGCACCGCTCCCGGAGGCAGGGCCAGACGACAGTCAGGTGGGAGCGGGGCGGGCTGCGGGAGGGAGCGGGCTGGCGCACCCCGCGCGGGGACCGCGGCTCTCCGCCCGGGTTCTCCAAGGGTTAATGAGCGTCCGCCGGCCGAGTACCCGGCCCGGGGACTCCGGCCGTCCGCCCGCACAAAGACGCCCCTAGCGGGGCCGTGTCGCCGCGTCCCCGGTGGCCCGCGGGGACAGACGGCGGCCCCCGGCCTGGGACGCGCCCCCCGCGCCTGGTGGGCACGGGCTCGCCGCTCTGCACCCGTGCGTCCGCCAGCCGCTTCCCCGCGCGGGGGGCCTCCGTCTCCTCTCCCCTCCCTTGAAAACCGTGCCAGAGCGATCCTGCTCCGCACCTCCTTCCTCCAGCCCCTGGCTCCGCAGCCAAAGCCACTCCGAATGCGGACGCGGGCAGGAGAACCCAGCGCCCCTTGCCTCCCCCTTTTTAAAAAAATGATTTCTATCTAGTGCGGTTTATTTATTTATAATTTATTTTTTAAAGGTTTTATTTATTTGTCAGAGAGAGAGAGAGAGAGACAGCACAAGCAGCAAGCAGGGGTAGTGGCAGGCAGAGGCCAAGGGAGAGGCAGGCTCCCCGCTGAGCAAGGAGCTGGATGTGGGACTCATTCCAGGACCCTGGGATCATGACCTGAGCCAACAGCAGACCCTTAACCGACTGAGCCGCCCCGGCGTCCCATGAGCCACCCAGGTGTCCCCCCCTTGCCCTTATTGACCTTCTTTACAAGAGTTGTCCCCCCCAACCCCCCGACTGGCCTGGTCATACCGCAGGAGCCCCTGGTGAGTCACTCCTCACTCCTCAGAATCTCCTCTCTGAGTCTCCCGATCTCTCCACGGCAAAGGCCCCCCTGCCCCCCTCCCCTTCCCTGCTGCTCCAGGGTTGCCAGTCCTGAGGGACTGTGAGAGAGGCGGGGGAGTAGTTGTAGTTGAGGGAGGACTACCCGCAGGCAGACAGGCATGCCCCTGGCCCTGGCGGAGCTGCCCTGGTGGTGTGGGGCGCTCTCTGAGCCTCTACCTGAGGGCCCAATGAGATCAAGTCCGTGAAAGGGAGGGGGGGTGTTCCTAACTTTCCCTGCCCTCAGCCACAACAGCACCATATCTAACAGCTGGTTACTGCAGTTATCTCCTAATAATAGCAAGACTTTATTGAGCACCTACTGTATACTGGCCCACTCCTACCTGTATTGATTGAATTACTCTTCACAACAATCCTACTAGGTACTATTGTCATCACCCCCCCCCCCCCCGTTTTAACAGGAGCAGAGAGAGGTGAAGTGATTTGTTGAAGGTTAAAAAGCAGAGCCAGGATTCAAACCTAGGCAGCCTGGCTCTAGAATCCATGGTCTTACCCTGTGTCTTACTCACCCCCCCATTATTTGATGGAAATCCTCTTGCTGTCGTGTGCTTAGTACTTTGCTGGGCACATGGGAACTGTTTGGTAAGTAACTCGGTAACTAATTGGTAAACATTTTCTTTGTCAAGGAGGAAAAAATTTTTTAAAAGATTTTATTTGAGAGAGAGAGCGTGAGAGAGAGAGAGAGAGCACAAGCAGGGGGAGGGGCAGAGGGAGAAGCAGACTCCCCGCTGAGGGGGGAGCCTGATGTGGGCTCTATTCAGGGACCCCAGGATCATGACCTGAGCTGAAGGCAGACGCCCAACTGACTGAGCCACCCAGGCGCCCTGGAAAACTTTTGAGATGGGAAAAAATGCCATATGCACAAGGACAGGTAGCAGGTATCCAGACCCATGCAGATCTGCCTCAGTGTGGCTCCTGGTAGTTTTCATGGGGCATTTTGGTGGAAGAATGGGGTCAAAGAGCAAGGCATCTAGTGGGTCTGACTTTCAGGCACATGTTGGTAGCTGCCGAGGCCATAACGGGAACAGGCTGGGTTTGGGGTTTAGTGGGCCCAACACTGACACATGTCCGTCTGTCACTAGAGATGTCACCTAGTGAGGGTCGCAGTAGCCTATCTACAGGTCTGAGATACGAATGACTTAGTACTGGAGCTTTCTTTCTACATAGATTTAGATGTGTTCACATCCCCACCCACCCCCAAGTGCTTTGAGGCTAATTCCGTTATGTTAACACTTTTAAATGGTATCACACCAACACATATGATATGAATCAAGAAACACGGATGATTCCTGAGAGATTTGGTTTTCCTGGCCCACTCCTACCCGTATTGATATTTTGGAGTGCACTGGAGAAACTGGTGAACTGTTTCAAAGTGGAACGTCTTCTTAGAGAAGACGTGATCAAGTATTTATTCAGTGGGAAACATCGGTGGAGTTACTCGTGTGTGCCAGGCACGGTGCTAGGCAGTCAGGACCCAAAGCTGCGAAAGGAACACTGTTCCTGCCCCTTGAGAATCCCGCCTCCTAATGAGAAACACAGGGTGGATTGGATTTCGGTTCCCACCTGCCGCCTGGACCGGTGACCTCCGTGGGTGTATAGCCCGCACCATTCTATGTGGCAGCCGAAGGGTTTGGGTGATGTCCTTTTCCTCCCGTGGGGAAGGAATTGTGAAGAATGGGAAGGCATCCACACAGGGTCCAGCCCGGTGAGTGGTGCTGCGTGGAAGGCTCACCCTGCCTTTCTCTCTGCTCCCCACAGAGATCCCTCAGTGCGCCGGCTGCAACCAGCACATCCTGGACAAGTTCATCCTGAAGGTCCTGGACAGACACTGGCACAGCTCTTGCCTCAAGTGTGCGGACTGCCAGATGCAGCTCGCCGACAGGTGTTTCTCCAGGGCCGGGAGCGTCTACTGCAAGGAAGACTTCTTCAAGTAAGTCCGAACCCCGGGGGCTGTCCTCAATTCATTCTGGGGTTGGATCCATTGGCAACAATCCTGTTGGTCATGGTGAGGGGACTTCCTAGAATTTATTTTCTGTGGCATTTAGTCTGGGACTTTTCTCCCGGAACCTATTACCCAAGGCACTTAGGCTGGGGCCTTAGCTCACTTGGATGGACCAACTGGCAGCAGCGACACCAAGTACAGGAGGAGGGAGTGTCCGGCAGTGACACCGAGCCCCGTGGGGGTGGCCCGGGGCTGCTGGAGAGGCTCATCAAAGCCTGCAAACATTTGGCACAAATGAGCAAGCCTCAGAGAGGTGGCGTGCATCCTTCAGAGGTTGTGTGTTCTGCACAAAGGGAGGGGGGAGGTGGGGAGAGATGCCAGTCCTGGAGACAGAACATGTTTCTCCCTAATCCTCCCAAGGTTTAACTTCAGGGAATAAGTGATTTGAATTTCTGAGGATTCTCAAATTTCTTTCGTCCAATACGAGTTGAAAAGCACATTAAAGATGAATTTGGTTTCTACTGGGGCCTCCTCTCCTCCATGGCTTGTGTTGAGAAGGCAACACTCCTGGTCACCAACACACTTTGGCCAAAAATGCACCACTCTGTCCCTGTGTGTGTGTGTGTGTGAGCATGTGCGAGTGCACACGTGTGTGAGAGCATGAGCATGTGCGAGTGCACACGTGTGTGAAGGCATGAGCGTGTGCGAGTGCACGTGTGTGTGTGTGTGTGTGTGTGTGTGTGTGTGTGTAGAGGAGAAAGAGGACACAGCGGGCGGGCCTGGCCTTGGGGTTGGCTCAGCTTCGTTCCAGGGTCCGTGCGTCCTCCTTTTCCTGTTTTCTCTGCACCGTCGGGAAGCCTCAGTGAGCTCCAGGGCGGTGGCCTTCTTGCCCAGCTGGGAACCGGGTAGGTGCTGACATGTCCCTGGCTCAGACCACGGGCTGGGCTGTGGGCAAACCCATTGGGATCACGTCACAGGACACTGTCACCAGAGAAGCTCCTTTGAGCCCCTCCCTGGGGTTTGGACCTTGACTAGCTGGCTCCAGGTCTGGGAAAGGGAGGAGGTGGCCGCTCCAGGGTAGGTTGGGGTTTGGGAGAAGTAGTGAGTAAAAGGGTCCCTTTAGACCCAGAAGGGGCCCAGGGTGCAGGCTAGGGAAGGATTAGCACAGGCCTATGAGCCATCAGCCCAAGACCAGAAGTATCAATGACAATTAGTCCCTCAGGCCAGTGCCCTGACCTCCTGCCTCTGTTAGCCCTCTGCCCCGTGCCACGGTCCTCATTTGGATCCTTCCGGAGCACTGCTCGGCAGTAACCTCGTGACTAAATCTCCCTCCTCCTCTAGCCCACATGCCTCCCCACCAGACCAGCATCCAACCTCACAGCTGACCCTGACCCCCAGCTCCTTCAGCAGGGCACCCTCTGCCTACAGAATATTCCAGATGCATTGTGCCATCAGAGCCTTCCTCCCTGGACCCCAGCTCCCTCTAGTCCTACCTCACCGCTTTCTTGGGTACCCGACGCCCCTTAGCCAGTTGCCCCCTTTCCCAGGCAGGCTCTGACCCAGGCTAGTTTGTCCTGCAGGGCTGATGTCTGTCCTCTCGAGGCATCCTTCCATGGCTGTGAGTCCAGCTCTTCCGTGGGTGGACACCCTGCCCCTTCTCTCTTCCGGGGACTCAGCATGAGTTGCCTTGTTTTTGCTTACTCCTCCCGCACCTGTTTGATCTTCCTTGCTGGCTTGAGGAAAGGTTTATTAGGTATGCATTTTTCCATTTTTCTGTCCCTGGCATGGCATGTGCCCCTGGCCTTGCCCACAGGCTGTCCCTGGGTTTGATACAACGAGGAGTAGATCCCACAGTGAACTTACAGCGTGTTTGGTGACCAGTTCCTTCTGTCCCTCGTATGCTGTTCTGTGCGTCGTGGACGCCCAGGCTGCCTGGGAAATGCACGGATCCGTGACTTACTTATTTAACTTACTTACTTACTTCTTATTTATTTATTTGTTTGTTTGTTTATTTTTATTTATTTAAAGATGTATTTATTTATTTTAGAGGTAGAGTGTGAGTGAGGGGAGGGGCAGAAAGAGAAGGGGAGAGAGAATCTCCAGCAGACCCCCCACTGAGCACAGAGCCCCATGGGGGGGGGGCTCGATTCCACAAGGCAGAGACCATGACCTGAGCTGAAGTCAGGAGTCCGACCCCCAACCAACGGAACCACCCAGGCGCCCCAGGCCCATGATTCAGTCACAGTCACTCTCTTTGTCCCACAGGACCACTCTGCTTCATAAAATGACCCCCCCCTCAGGGTTGGAACCTTTTGTGAAGTAGGGGAGCCGGCCACAGAGTCAGTGCTGTGACAAGGGGCTGCGTGGAGAGAAATTCAAAGCTGAGGTGATTCTGCTGGCTGTTAATGGAGGGTGGCTCAGACCTGAAGATTGGGCTGCTCTGAAGCCCCCAGGGAGGTCACTTGGCTCCCCAGGCAGTCAGGTCCCACAGAGCTCTTTGGGACTGTGGCTGTTTGGTCGAGCCCCTCACAGTCCTAGGGGAGGACACAGAAGGGGGTCAGTCCTCCAGGGTCAGATTGGCTTCACCTTCCACCCCCAGGGTCTGGGAACTGCTGCCCACGTGGGGCTCAGGCTGTAACTTGGCCGCAGAGCCGGTGGTCTGCTCCTCATGACTGTTCAATAAACGTCACCAGGCATCTGCTTTCAGATGGCACAGCAGGGGACACGTGAGCAGAGAGAGCACAAGGCAGGGCTGGAGGGGCAGAGCAGTCCCGGAGCCCCAAGTCCCTCCCTTGTCCTACACAGGGCTGCAGGAGGGAAGGCAAGTGCCGTGCACTTGAATTCACCCATCAGACCTCAGAAGGCTTTCAGCTGTGGGATTTGGAAGAGGCCTGGTCAGAGCCAGGGAGACTCTCTTCTCTTTGCTCCTTGAAGAAAAAGAAAAAAGAAAGAAAAATCCCTGACCTTTTCTGCAACGTGAGGAGCATGGACCTCACTGATCCCCTCTCTGGTGTTAAGTTTCATGATCAGTATTTTAAATCTCTTTGCCCTTAACAAGGGGCAGGGCCACTGCTTTGCACAGCTGTAAGGGGTATCCTTTATTCTGTGTGAAGTGTTTTGAATCCAGACTGTAATATGAAGGGTGCCCCGCTGCAGGTGTGTAGCACCTCAGAGGTGGGGGGAGGTCAGCCTTCCACCAGCCTTCAGCCCACAAGATGCAGTAATACTAGTGGCTGACAGCAGAGGGCGATGTTGATGAGTGCGCGGACAAAGAAAGAAGTATTGTTGGAAGCTTGTACTCTGTGGTTGTTGCATTTTTCTCTTGGAGCTGGTGAATTCTATCTTGCCCAGTAACCTTGGCTGATTTTTGCTGTTGTTCGTTGGTTTTGCCTCTTGGGTCTTTGGCTGCCTTTCTCCAGAGGAAATGAAATTCTGAGACCGAGAGAAGAGGCAGTGAGTTGACTAACACTGTGGTTCCAAGGCAATTACAATTGGAATCACAAGCTGAGGAGCCAACAACTCCTTGTGTTGCATTTGCTAAACAGGACCTTTCTGGACTGTGTCGTGCAAGTCTCGGGTCCCCTATCTCCTTGCCAAGAGACCAGGGCCTGGGGAGGGCAGGAGTTTGGGAGTCGAGCTTCTGGGTCCCCCTCCTCACCGCTGACCGAGTTCTGGGAGGAGCCTGGTAGCTCGCTTACTCTGCAGCATAGTGAACAGCATAGTTCTCTGCTCCAGGAACTGGTTCAAGTACTGACTCTGTCAGCATCAGCTGGGCGCCCTTTGGCAAGTTCCTTAACATTTCTGAATGCCAGTGTCCTCTTCAGAAAAAGCGAGAATGTTGATGGTGCCTTCTCTAGCAGACCTGGACACAGGAACATCTCACAAAGGGGAGCTATTTTATGAACAGAGTGGTTTGGTGAACCCAGACGGTGCTCAGTTGAATTTCTGTCCTGTCTCAAACTAGCTGTTTGTCAGCAAACAAGTGACCAGGCCTTTCTGAACGTCACTGCCTTATCTTTTCCAAGGTGCTCATTGTAACCTGCAGAGTTGTTGCGAAACGGGAAGGAAATAGCGAGTAAACCATGTCCAGCTCGATGCTGGCTGCTTGATCAGTGTCTCTGGGTTTCTGGCCCTGACATGTGGCCACTTGACCGACATCCCTGGAGGGCCAGGCTGTCAGGGCTCTCCCTCGGGGCTAGGCCTGTACTGACTTCTCCTGGCCTCCCTCCTCCCCGCCTCCAGGCCCCAGCTCTGAGACCTTCCTGTTGAGATGACATTTAAACGTCAGCGGGGAGGGTAGTCCAGCAGAGCTGGGAGGGCACACTTCGGTGTGCTGGGGCTAAAGATGCCACGGGGATTTGCATGAAGATTTGGGAAACAGAGCAGCAACGATTACAATCTGAAAACAAACACAGCGAGGGGGGTCAAAGAGAGAGCAGCATTTAGGTAAAGCACAGCATTCCAGAACATTCCAGGCTTGCCTCACCAGGGCTGTGTGCTCGCCTGCC
Source organism: Eumetopias jubatus (assembly GCF_037043125.1). Lineage (NCBI taxonomy): Eukaryota > Metazoa > Chordata > Mammalia > Carnivora > Otariidae > Eumetopias > Eumetopias jubatus. The sequence continues at coordinate 41,048,259 of NW_028274818.1, forward strand.
ACAGGGGGGCTGGAGGGGAGAGCCAGAGGCGTTCTGAGAGTGACTGGCACGCCAGGGGGTTCCTGGCTAAACTTCCTGCTCGCTGGGGGTGTCTCCCTGGCCCTGAGGCCTTCATCTACACGGTGGGGGGCAGTGATGGTCACTGCTGGGGACCCAGTGGGATAGAAGGCTGCTTCAACCTTCTTGTCAGTGGGGAGCTGTGCGGGCTGCGCCCCAGTCAGGCCTGGCAGGCGGCTCCGTTCCTCACGGTGCCCCTCCCCCAGCCGGTCAATCTCCAGGCAGTGAGCGAGACTGTCAGCCAAGGGCAGGTAAGCAGTCCTTGGGAGCCCAGGAGATGCTGATTTATCCCCGCAGTTCAGAACAGCCTGTTTCAGCTCCAGCATGCTCTGCGTTTGGCCAGGGCGCTGGGTGGTTTCGCTGGCTCCAGCCTGGTCTTCACTGGTGACCTTGGCCCCACCATCGCTCTGGTGACGGGGGCCTCTGTCCCTCAGCCAGGCAGATGCCCACAGGAGATCAGGTAATATGGGCAGAAGCCCGCGCTCAGCCTTCCTGTGAGGCGGACTTCCCAGGGGTGGGCAGGCTCTGGGGCTGAATCCAGACTCTGTGTGACTGGGGGGCATTTCACCCCTGAGCCTCAGTCTCCTGCCTCTGAAGAGGTCTGGGAATAAACCTCTCTACTTTTCTGGGTTACTGAGGATTGAATCAGATGAAGAAAGTGGTTGTCATCATTATTAGGGGCTATTTTTATTAAGGTCATGATGGTGGGTATATGTAGGGCAGAGAGAAAAAGAGAAGTAGGTTCCTGTGGGCAGAGGCTACAAAAAGCTGCAGATGAGGCAGGGGTCCTGAGGGGGTGGGAGGCGTGGCCCGTGTACAGTGGCAGTGTCAGGTCAGGGGATTGGAACACCCGTCTGCCTGTCGGGGTGGGGGTGGGGGTGGGGCCCCAGGAGTTCTCCCCACAGGACGCCATCCCTCCCTGTGTGGCCACAGCCTTCCCTTCCCAGAGCAGGGCGCGGGGTGGGGGAACCAGCCTGTACTTGCGTGGCTGCCTCTAGCCAGCTTGTACTCTGTCGCCCCAGGAAGAGGCCACCTCAGTTCTGGGGGTTAGTTGCTGGTCCAGTTCGGGGCCAGGTTCTTGTCAAGTCAGTGCTATCTCTGGAAACTACACACCCGCTAGCTTCCCCGTTACCTGCATGTGGGTGCTCATGTGTGCGCATGCACGTGCACACACATGCACGTGCACACATGTACACATTCTTTCTCTCTCTCTCTAGCAAAATGTGCTTAGGGAACCCACGGAGGGGGGGGTCTCTTTGACGTGTGACTTTCCATAATTTCTGAATAGTTTATAGTCTAATTCCCTCGCTAAGCAAATTAAACCTTTTAAGGTAACGATCAAATGGTCCAGATAGTGTCTGTGCATGTGGACATTTGCAAGAGTCAAACACACTGGTGGGAACAGGCCCGCCGTCATTTGCGAAGGCCTGTAATCAAGGCAGAAGCAATTACTTAGCCGAGCAGCTTCCCTGGGGACCCGAGGCTGTAGATCAGGCCGTGATGAGTCCGCGGATTATCTGTCCGCCCGCCCGCCTCCCCCCCAGGCCCTGCTTCAGCTGTGCTGGCCCCCCCCTTCCCGGAGCCCAGCCTGGGGCGGAGGCCTCCTGACATCTGTGGGACCTGTCTCCCAGAGACTTTCTGGCCTTGGGGAATCTGTTTGGAACCAGATGGTGGCAAATCAGCCTGGGGGTCGGATGGCATCTGGGCCATGGAAGCGGGTCCCCAAGCAAAGAGGGACGTGGGTGCCCTCGGGGAGGGACGTGTGACGCTGCCTCTTCAGCCCCGGAGAACACACCAGCCAGCAGCAGTAGCTGTCTGTCTCTTCATTGCTGGGGCTCGGCCACCTTCTCTCTCCTTCACCTCCATCCCAGGCGTTTTGTCACGGCTCCCAGCCCCCAAACGCCCTCTCCTTCTGTCCCCATTGCCCGTGCCCTCTCTCAGCCCGTCACCACCCCTCTGTGCCACAGGAACCTTCTCCCTGGCGGGCCCCTGGAACCGCCCTGCCCAGCCCTCGCCAGCCGCGGTCCCTTCCTGCTGGTTCTCTGGCCCTGTCACCCACAAGGGGCCTGTGCGAGCCGCTCTCTGGCTCCTGGGCATCTGCCCCCGGCAGCCCCGCCTGCCCAGCGTTGGGCCCTGGGCCGGGAGCGTGGTGGCAGCCTGGCAGGAGGCATTGGCTATAGGACCTCTGTCCCTGAATGTCCCTGCCCCTGCCTGTCACAACTCCTGCCACACCACCACTGAGGTCTTGGACTCAAGAATCAGCGAGCAAGCTGTGGAGGCCACAGGAGCGCTGAGAACGTCTGTTGCATGAGAACCTTCCGGGGGCCTTGCTGGATGTGCGGACTCCGGGCCTGGAATCAGGAGTCAGGGGAGGCTCTCCTGCTTTTAAGCAGATACCCCTGGTGGCTCTTGTGCACCGGGTACTTTGGTGACAGGTGAGCGAACACCTGGGCAGAGAGGGATTAGCCCAGAGTTAGCGGATTAGGTGGCTGGAGGGTCCCCATCTGGGCAAAGGGAATGGCCTATCTACCTGTGAGGGCCGTTGTGTGGTTTACATGACACAGCTCACGGGAAATTGCCTGCAGACTATGTGCCCGATGCGTGTTTACCCAGATTAAGGGAGGTGGGCTGGAGTCTTGTAGAGGAGGGTCGGATCCTGATCCAATGTCCCACTGCCTCTTGGGAAGCAAACCTACCCCCAGCAGGGAAGGAGGGGAAGCGTGGCTGAGGGAAAGGGGGAGTCGGGCTCTTGCCCCTTTTCTACCACTAACCGAGCTGTGTGATCTTGGACAAGTCACTACCCCTCCCTGGGCCTCAGCTTTGTTCTGTGTTAAATGAAGGGATTGCACTAGGTCACAGATTCTAAAGCTTTTCCAGTAGCATTCATCTCAGAATGTTGAATGTTCATTAAGAAGAAAAGCATTGTTAACCGCCCCCCCCCAATAAAAGGCAGAGCACCGTGGGGCCATTCCAGTGGGTCTGGGAGGTGTCCGTGTACGTGTGTGTTGTGGGGGGCTGTGTCGCCACACCCCCAAGGCTTTGACACTTTCTGGTGTCAGGCCTTCTCCAAATGTGGCCCCTGTCTATGTCTGGAGAAGGCTGACCATTCTTGGGCAGAACTTTATGTGCCCGTGACATGGCTGGGCTGGTGATATATGTTGGAAATATTGGTACATACAGTAACAGTAAATATCAGCAACTTACCTGTCAAGTGTGGTGATAGATAAAAGAAATACAGGGAGGGAAGTGTCAGCTGGGAAAAAAATATACAGCTTGCCGTAAATCACCACCAAGCAATTAAAGCATAAAATTAAGTTATGCAGTATTTTGTTTCCTCGGGACAGGGCACTGTGCTGTGGCAGCACCCCCCCCCCCAGAGGTTGGCAGAGGTTGGCAGGGGCCTGGGCTAGCCCCTCCCCGACTGCCTCCCGTTGGCCACATAGAGAAGAGCATTGGGTTCCAATCCCGGCTTTGCCGTTCATGGCTGTGTGGTCTCTGGCACATTATCTACCGTCTCTGAACTTGTTTCCTCATCTACAAATGGGGGACGTGTGTTACTGCATACCCTAGACACGGGTCCTTCATTGTTTATTCACCAGCTACTCACAGGATACGTATCTTGGGGAGGTACTGCTGTGGGTGCTAGACTCAGGGGTGAACAAAACAGATACAGGGCCTGATGGCATGGAGCTTGCCTTCTGGAGATGGAGAGATACAGGACACAAGAACTGTGCAGTGCATCCGTTGGAGACATGGCAGGAAGTGCTAGATCGGGGGGGCAGGGCTAGTCAAGGAATGCCCCTGGAGAAGGCAACGTGTGAGGGGTGACCTGAAGAAAATGCACACGTGAGCCATGCAGGTATGTGGGGAGAGAGCCTTCCAAGTTGAGGAGCCAGCGTGGCTGAGCGAGTGAGCGGGCAGAGTGGTAGGAGATGAGGCTACATGGTCTTGGAGGGTCTTGTGGACCAGGAAAGGGAATTGGGCTTTTACCCTGAGTCAGGGGGAGCCTGGAAGGTATTGAGCAGGAGAGTGAGGTGGGAGCACTATGGCTGCTGTGTGGGGGAAGGGCTGAAGCTGGGAGCGCCGTGAGCTGTGGGCGAGGCGTGACGGTGGCCTGAACTAGGGAGGCAGTGGTGCCGATGGTCAGAGTTTGGGGTAGTACCAACAGGGTGTGCTGACAGACTGGGTGCAGGTGTCCAAGGCTTTCAGCCTTAGTCCCTAGAAGGAGGAAGTCCCCATTCTCTGACGGGGGGCAGGTTCTGGGGGAGGATCAGGAGTTTGGTTGTGGACATCCAGGTGGAGAGGCTGAGGAGGCAGTGGGATAGACCAGTCTGGAGTTAGGCGAGAGGTCTGGGCGAGAGGCTGCCAGAGAGGACGGGCAGGACCGGGAGAGCTGTGTGAGTCCAGTGAGCGCCGTGTTCTAAGGAGGAGGGAGAGGGCCAATGCCACCAGAAGGTCAGGGGAGAAGAGACCTGACCACTGGGTCAGCAACGCTGGGGTCATGGGTGACCTTGGCAAGGACGGTTTGGGTTGATTAGTGGGTGGCACCCTGATTTGGAGTGTGTATTCGTCAGGGCTCTCCAGAGAAACAGAACCAATGGTGTGTGTGTGTAATACAAAGAGATTTATTATAAGGATTGGCTCCTGTGATTTTGGAGGCTGGGAAGCCCCGAGATCTGCAGTCAGCAAGCTGAAGGCCCAGGAAAGCTGATAATGTAAATTCCAGTCCAAAAGCCAGCAGGCTGGAGAGCTAAGAAGAGCTGATGTTTCAGTTCAAGTCTAAAGGCAAGAAAAGGACAATGTGGCAGCTCAAGGAAGTCAGGCCGGAGGACTTTCCTCTTACTCTTGGGAGAGTCAGCCTTTCTGGTCTATTCAAGCCTTCAACTGATTGGATGAGGCCCACCCACAATGGGGAGAGCAATCTGCTTTCCTCAGCCTACTGATTCATATGTTAATCTCATCCAAAAACACCCTCACAGACACATTCAGAATAATGTTTGACCAAATATCTGGGCATCCTGTGGCCCGGTCAAGTTGACACATAACATTAACCATGAGAGTGGATTCAAGAGAAGAGTGGGAATAGGGGCGTTAGAGACCCTGCGTGTAGACCCTTCTTTTCGGTTTTCCTCTAAAGGGAGTAGAGAAGTGGGTGGTAGATGGAGGGAGATGGGGGGTCAAGAGAGGGTTTTTTTGAAGTGGCAGAAACAAGAGTATGCTCATATACTGCTGGGGAGAATCGAGTCAGAGGGAAAATTAATCATGGGGGGCTGAAAGGAACAGTTGCTGGAGGACTGATCTTATGGGGCAAGAAGACGCGGACTCCGTGCCTGGGTGGGCGGTCGGCCTCAAATGGAGCACAGATAGCCCTGCGGTAGGAAGCGGAGGGAAGGCGGATGGGTGGCTGGATAGGATAGTGTGGGCACATGGCACGTCTTCTCTGGGAAGTAGGAAGCCGCGGGCTGGGCCTGCAGATGCGGGGCTGGAGGGAGGAGGTGTCTGGGAGCACGGGAGAGCGAATGGACTGGGAGGCATACTGTGCTCCTTGGGCCCTCCTGAGTCACGGATCACAAATTTAAACTGAGCCCCGTGCGTGAGGTGGTAAGTCAGGTGCTGGGTGGAGGCGGCAGAGGGTGGAGGGCAGGGTGGGGAGGTGAGGGTGTGTGCAGGGGAAGGATTAGTGAGATGGACCACGGAGACCAGTGAAAGGATTAGGGGGTCTTGCCTGGGCAGAGCTGTGGGAGTCGGCGCTACAGGGAGCGAGCTGGACGGATGGGAGGTGGTGGCCAGACGGGGCGGCGCCCAGAAGTGCCCCGGGGAGCCGCTGCAGTCCCTGCAAGGTCTGGGGGACCGTGGAAGTGAGGGGCTGGGGAAGGATAGAGGCCCTGACCGTCAGAGGAAGAGGTCAAAGAATAGAGGGAGCAGGGGCAGGAAGGACTGTTGTGTGCGCATAGTGAGGTCAGCAAGCGTTCTGGCAGGAAGGACAGGAGCTAAACTCACCAGGGGGGAGGGGGAGGAGCGGGGCTGGCCATGCCCACCACGAGGAGGGAGCAGGCTGTGGTCTGTGGATCAAGCACAAGTATGTACGCACAGGCACACACAGTAGGTGCTTGGTAACTGGGAACTGCTTCCATCAGTAGTATTTCAGCGCCCAGAGTGTGGAACCTGAGATCATAGGACAGAACTTAAAATCAGGATGTGCCCGAACATCTATGGTATGGGATTTGCGGGCATCTGTTTCTAGAAGGTGTGGTGTCTGCAGGGCCTGCCTGTTGCCCTCTTTCTGCAGGACCCAGACACCCTCAAGTTTGTCCCTGGCCTGCAGAGTGGTCCCACCAGGCTTGTCAAGAGCAGCAGGGGTGGACAGATAAATGGGCAGACGGGAACTCGGGCTGAGCCCTGGAGCCAAGGGTGAGACCGAGGACACAGGCCTGGCCCCCTTCCCAGGGTCAGGGGCAGCCCCTGGCTGTCGGCTGTGATGTGTGGTGCATTTCCCCAGCCAGCGGCCCAGGCCCGTCATGCCCGCCCTGGGGGGCAGAAGCGGGGAAGGTGCTGAGCAGGGTCAGTCGGTGTGTTGGGGGGACGCCCCCCAGGGTGAAGGCTCTGAGGGCAGCCCCTGCATTGCGGGGCTGGGAGCCTCACGCTCTGTGGCTCAGAGCAGCTAGGGATGCTTGCGGGGGACAGGGGCCCTCTGCCCGGGTCTCCTTCTCAGGGTAGGGGCACCAAGACAGGCTTGCCAGGGGACGTTTGCGGTGACACCTGCCACGTGCCCACTGAGTGGTCAGAAGCCTGAGCTCAAGCCCCGTCTTTCTCACTCGCTACCTTCGTGAGCTGCACCCACCCCCACACCAATCTGAGCCTCAGCTTCTCATCCGGTGGGGGAATCCTAATTCTGCCTCTCTGCTGGGCACGCACGTGACCTCCGGGGAATGAGCATGAGGGTGGCACCAAGCGGGATGCAAAGTTTCGTGTTTTCCTCAGCTGTGGCCTCGCTGCAACCCGGGTTCCACTGCCTTCTCAGAAAAGCTTTGGATGGCAGTGGCGGGATTCTGTTTCACGCTGGTCCCTCCCTGACTGTTGAGACCCACATTTTAAGGAGCACGTCCTGCATTCTCTCCTTCCCTCACTCAGTGGCCCTCGGTGCTTGCCTGCTACATGCTGGGCAGGGATAAGAGAATTTCCAGTGATGCTGGTCTGAGGAGGAAAGTGCTGAGGGCCATTAGCAAGTCCTTCCTTGCATTTTCTTTGTCATTTGGATCAGCTCCAGCTGCCTTCCCTGGGGAGAACCGCTGTCCCTGGAGGCCTGGCCAGAGAGACTGTCCTGATGGCAAGCAGGGCAGTGCAGTGGCACCAAGAGAGCTGGGCCCTGCACGCAGTAGGTGCCGGGGGATAGGATGAAGGGGGTACTACCTGGAAAATCCCTCAGAGGCTCTTCCTTGGCTGGTGTCCAGCTCTGCCCCACCCCAGCATCCTTCCAATGTGGTCAGGTTGCTGAGACATTGCCTCTCTGTGCAGAGGCTAAGTTCACCGTTTGACCTTGTGTTGGACCAAGGAATTTGAACTATGGCCGTCCCGTTACTGCCTGTCACGGAACAAGCCATCTAGCCGTCCAGGCACGGCCGTCTCTTCCGTGACTCGGGCTGGTCTAAGCTCTGGAAGCCCTGGGACAGTGTCTTCATAGGGTGCACACCCCCACAGGGGCGCCTTATTCCAGGGCCACTGGCTCTGACCAGTGGGTCGCAGGGGCACCCCTTGGGGTGGGGCCAAGCTGGGGGAGCCCTGTGGGTCAAGGGGGTATGCACAACCCCCTCATTGAGAGCCCCGCCGGCTGTGCTCCAGGGGAGAAAGGTAATGAGGAGCAACTTGCACTTACTATTGGTATAAATCCCACAATCAGGAAAATTGCTTCAATTGCTAAAAAACGCTGGTGGGAAAGTCCATTTATTTTTCATTTTTCTTGTGCACTTGCCCCCCTTACGCATGAATCACTGTCGGTATGTAGATTAAATTTATACCCCCGTTATCTTTCATGTGTCTGGGGCTCTGGTGTCAACTGGGTTTCTGGTTGCTGAAAGCCATGGTCTGCCTCTTTGTGGGGAGAGAAAAGTGGTCCTTTCCCGGGGGTGGGGGGGAGGGTCCTCATTCTGTTCCAGAGCCTCCCCTCAGCCCTCCTCCCCTTGACAAGATCAGACTTGCTTTTTGGAAAACCCTCGTTCTTCTCTGGAGCTGTTTTGGCCCCAGCATCTGCAGCAAAGGATGTGGACATTGGACTTTTGGTGTTTTATGGGAGAGGGTTTGCAGGGAGCATGCTGAAGGTACGGTTTCGTTTTTAACGCCTGCTTTGTGAATTGGCCTGGAGAGGATCTACAAACTGCAGGCATTCTGAAAATCCACTCTAGTAACACATATACACACAGCCTTCCTTTCTCTTTGTCCCTCAAACACACACACGCACCCACTCACAGAGGATAGAACTGGGTGCCTGCCTGCCTGCCTTCCTCTTTAACATGGGTGACCCAGTTGGAGAGCAGCTGTGGAAGAAGCCCGGTTTCACCTGCATTCTGGGAGGTGTAGAACTCTCTAGAACGGACAGTATACTCTGTTCTCCACCTGCAGATTTAGCCATCTCTGTGTTCATCCTCTATAAAGCGTGGTTCTTTATTAGCTGATTTATTCATTCAACAAATGTTAACTCTCCGTTTCTGGATCCCGTACCCCTTTGAAAATCTGATGACACACACTTCTGAATGACTTGGGGGTAGTTTGCAGAGTCCATCCTGAGCTGTGGGCTGGAGAAGACCTGCTCTGGAGGCCTGCTTCTGCGCCCCCCACCCTCCTCGCCACACCAAGGTCTGCGGTCCTTCCGAGCCAGACGCCCCAGCCCCTCACACCCCAACACCCTTCTCAGACCTCGTCTCAGAAGAGCAGTCCCCTGGGCCACACTTCTAGACTTAGAGCCCCCCCCCCCCACTCCACTTCTCTCTCTGCGACACCACGTGGCTGGACGGGGAGCTTCCGAAACGGCAGCTGGCCGTGCCTGCTCCAGGCCCCTGGCGCCCCCCAGCAGGTATCATTACTGCATAAGAGACCCATCATTCTGCATTAATCTGGGATTCATCATGATAGCCATGACCATAATTAATTTATTTGGTATTAATGTGGATGAAATATGTACTGTCCTTTCAGGGGAAATCAGGCTGCCTATAAGCATTAGTTAAAAGGACCATTAAAATCAAACCTTCCCCAGATCCATTAGGCGAAGTCTTTCATCCTGAAGAAGATAAAGTTCTGCTATGTGAAATGTCATGAATAATTAGGTTGATTGCTGTTTTAAACTCTGCCCCTGCCTCTCCAACCCCTCCTGCCTCCCTCCCGAAGCAGGCGAGGCTCACCTGCCGTGGAGCATCCCCTTCATCACCCCTGTCTACACTGGCCCCTAATTCCCCTCTGGCCTCTACGACCATCCGTGTGGCTCTGTGTCTATGGACGGCATGGGGAAGGGGCTTCAATGACCCCATTAGACTCTATTTTCAGTGGGTCTCCTTCTCCCCACTTCCCACCCTGGGCCCAGGGTGGCGGCAGGCACCTTGCTCTTGCCTCAGTGCTGGTCCAGAAAGACGGAGACCAGGGAGAGGGCCGAAGCAGCATCGTTCAAACTGAGGTCTGCAGAATCCTTGCCCGGAACGGTTCTGGGGTGGGAAAATGCAGATTCCTGGGCTCACCTCAGACCAGCACATCTCAGGAGCTGTGCATGGGAAGGGGATGGAGGCTGGCATGGAGGGCTTTGGTGTGTGCCAGACGAAGGGGAGAGGCGGGAGAGAGAAGCCTTTGGGAGAGCCCTGCTCTTGCTGCCAAAGCCAGGTTTCTCCAGAACTGCACTGTGGACACTGGCATGTGGGGTGTCCTGGCTCCTCTCGCGGGAGCACGTGAAGAAGCGCTCGCTGGATGCCCATGAACACACGCAGTTGCCCAGTGGGGCTGGTCCTCGAGGCCCCACTGGAAAGCTGAAATCCAGGGTGCGGAGGCTCAAGCCACCTGCTCAGAGGGGACTCAGGGCGTACTGACCGGGCAGGTGGGAGCCCTGGCGTGTCAGCCTCGGAAGAGGCACTGGACACTCGCTCTGCTCCAGCCTCTTCATTTGGTGGTTCAAGAGCCCGGGCTACAAAGCAGGGTGGCTAGCCGGAGACTAGGGGGCGGGGGGCCGCGGACATCGATGCCCATGGACACCCCGGAGTGGTGGGTGGGAGAGGGGCTGATATGATGCGAAATGGGGGGACAGCCAGCCCCCCCCACTATGCTCTAACCCCTTCGTGCTGCCCTGACAGGCGCTTCGGCACAAAATGCACAGCCTGCCAGCAGGGCATCCCCCCGACCCAGGTGGTGCGCAAGGCGCAGGACTTCGTCTACCACCTGCACTGCTTTGCCTGCATCATCTGCAACCGGCAGCTGGCCACGGGGGACGAGTTCTACCTCATGGAGGACGGGCGGCTGGTGTGCAAGGAGGACTACGAGACGGCCAAGCAGAACGGTAAGCCAAGCCGGCCCGCACGTGGCTGCTGCGGACCTCTGTCCAGGCCGAGCCCTTGGAGCCCGGCTCCCACCCTGCCTGCTCCGAGAAGCGTCCCCAGACGCCTGTGGGACAGTTCACGTCATCCCCCATGCCTGAGCCCGGGCTGGCTTCGCTGCAGCCTCGGTCGGGTGTCGGGTGGTGGGCAGGCCCGGCCCCGATGCTGGTCGGAGGCTGAAGAACAGCCGGGACCTTGAGCTCTGCGTGCCGGTGGCTCCTTGCCTGGCAGGGGGCTGGGACGGGGCGCTGTCTACCGTGGACCCTGGGGGTTGCTCACCAGTCTTGTGTACTGGGGTGCACACTGACCTCGGCGCTCCCACACCTCAAAGGCTTCTGTCAGGGAGAGCAGGAGCGTGGCCTACGTTGGCCCCCCATACTTCAGCTAAGTGTGTTCTGTTTCCCCTCTCAGACTGCGGGCTTGTCGAGGGCAGGGCCTCCCCCTTCCTCGTGAGGTGAGGACCCCTTGTGTCCCCCAGAGTCCCTGGTGCAGGAGCCAGTCTTCACGCTCCGAGAGACTCCAGTCAGCCACAGGACTTCCCACCCACCCTGCCCTACCCCAGCATCCCCCTCCGCCCCCCAGGCCTATTGTCCAGGGTCATGGTGGAGGCCTCTACAAGGCTGACGCTGATGTCAGGCCCCAGGGTTAGCTGCTCTGCCCTCCAGTGCCATGTTCCCGAGCAGCCCAGGGCCTTTCCAGGGCCTCGACCCCCCAGGAAGGCCAAACTCCCTCTCCCTCCCCTGGAGCCCCACCTCTGCTCCTCACTCACAGCTGTGCCCTCAGGCGCTGCACCCTTCACCCTGGCTCCAGACTTGGCATTTGGCCAAATTCCACCTGGGAATCTCAGATGCACAAACTCACAAAACATCAAGGTCCATTTGCCTTGGACTAGAATTTTTATCAACTCGGGGTGTTACTGCAAAAAGCAGCTCTCAACAGCTCTGGGCTTGATGGCAAAAAAAAAAAAAAAAAGCAACAATTTCATGCATCTCCTTCTAGATCTTTCCTGGGCGCCTGAGTCAGAGGCTCCCACTCTCTTCTCCCAGAACCCCCACAGTGCTGGCCTTCCGGGATGGACAGGCCTTCAAGTCCCCTTTCTCCTCTTTCCGGGGCCTCAGCAAGCCTATTCCCGGGCTCTTTGCCTTAATGTATTCATCTACTCGGGTTCCTTAAAACTCCCTCGATGTTGCTGCTTTGGAGTCAATTATGATGTCCGAGAAGATTAGGGCATCTTGTCGGGGATAAACCATCAAAGCAGATGGATTCAGAGATCCCAAGCTGCCTTTGGAACTCTGAAGCCCTTCCCCAGAGATACCAGGAATGCGTGACCTCCCTCCAAGTCTCCGGCTGCTTCTCCTTATCAGAGGCCTTGTTTAGACCCTGAGCATTCATGGCCTAGCATCCACCTCTCCTGGGGATGGTTCAAGAGGAGGGGGAGCCTAGCTGGGAAGGCAAGAATGAAAGAGAAGCCAACACTTTTATCAAGGATTGTTTGTGCCACACCAGACCTCTGGAGGACACTGGATTTGGCGTGAGAGGCTGGTGGACATCTCTGCTCAGTCACTAACTTGGGGGCCCCCTTGGTTGAGCCTTGGCTTCTCAGCTCTGTATGGGGGGGGTGGGTAATAGCACCTGCCACACAGGGCTGTTTCCTGAGGTTTACATAGGATGGCGCCTGTGCAATGGGATGCTAAATGAGGGCGAGAGCCACGAGGAAGAGGAATGTCAACAGCGGGGTGAGAGCTGCTTTAGGTTTTCAAGTAGCCGAAGGTTACACAGTATTCCTGATGCCTTGCTCCTGCCTCTGGCTGTCCGTGCAGAGGCCACTCCATCCTGTGAAATCCGGGTGACCCTGAGTGCAGCAGGGGACTTTGTCTGCTTTGGGACATTTGGTTCTTTTTATGTTTTAATTCCTCCTTGCTGATCCAAACCCCCTCTCAGGCTTACAGTTGCTTCCCCTTGTGCTACGCAAAGGACCTAATATCAGCTATTTGTACCTTCGTGTGAATGATTTTGTTCATTTGTTACATCTCCCTGGATATTTGCATTTTCAATATAATGAGGTTGCATTTTATGCCAGGGACAAGTTCTAGGAGAGACCCTGCATAATTCAAAACCAACATATTTGAAGACTAATTTTCCCAAAGAAATTAATGTAAAAAGTAGGGGGGGATGTATTCTGGAAGCACATAAATCCATAACTGGTGAAGTGTATCTTTGCCTTAATGCTACTTTTTATTTTCTCAGCACTATCTCTAATACCTTGCAGAATGCTCTCTCCTAAATTAACAGCCTAGGATATCATGGTCTCGCTTGGCCTTCTTCATAGCGTTTTATCACATTTAACTTCCGTACCAAAGTTATTGATTTTTGGGTACATTTTTCAGCACGAGCACTACCACCACTACTTAATGAATACTTGGATGACATTGTTATAGGATATAAAAAAGATTTTAAATTATAATAACAGTGAATGTTAAAATAACAGCATGATAGTCCCCATAATCGCAAGAAAAGAAAGTCCTGTGCACGTAGACGGCAGTTCTGAACCCATGGGCCACCAACCCAGGATGACGGGTAGATCCCAGTGGCCACGGTGAAAACAGTTGCTAAATCACTAGACCGGCCCATTTAAAAATTAGACAATTCTTGATGAATTACATTATTTTGCTGATTTCATTATTTCAAATTTTAGATCTAAAGAGTGTAGAGATGTTTTAAAAAGTGCACTATTTCATATTGGCATCAAATGCTGTCCTGCTGTTGTCTCTATAAATAGGGGCAGAAGGGATGGATTCCTTAGGACAGAATTTAAAGAACTTTGAGGGTTTTCCACCGTCTCCGCCAGAGCAGAAAACAGCCCAAGCAGAGAGGACTGGGGACTTCATCTTCCCTCCGCCGTGGGCATGACTGCCGTGCAGACTCGGGCCGGCCTGCCACCCGACTCAGGGCAGGTGCTGGTGCCCCGGGCTTCAGAGCGGGGAGGGGACTTGCCCACGTCACTCCCTCACTCAGCAAGAAAGTTGAACCCAGGTCTTCCAGCGGCAAGAAACACTTTTCAGAATTGTCGTGAGGATTGTTTGCACATCAAGTTCTCAGATCACACCAGGCACATCGTAGGTGCTTAGCAAATGTTGGCCATTGTTGATCCTAAGAGAGGGTTTTCTTGAAAGGAAAGGAAGGTAGGAATGTAGCAGAGACATTTTAGAGGACCCAGGGAAGGGAACACAGAAGACCCAGAGAGCCAGGGACGCCGTGGCGGTGTGTGGACTCGGGGGTGCCCTGCGGAGAATGGGCGGAGGGCTAGCGCCAGGAGAGAAGACACACCGTCCGCTCTTGGCTGTGTGCTCCCGAATGCGCCCAGGCGCCTCTGCACCAAACTGAACAAACCAGCCTCTGACTACCGGAATGCCAGGCTTATCTGCTCAGAATCCACTGAAGACTGTGGCTCGGTCAGTGTGTTGTCCTGAACACTCTTCAGACCAGTGGTTTTCAAAAAATTTTGACTATGACCCCGAGTAAGAAACTCATTTTCAACTCAGCACACATGTATTCATACCGTGAACACTTAAGCAAGTCCTGTGAAACCACACTTGCCCTCATCTCTCCCATCCCGTCCCAGGCATCATATTCCCCCCCAAAGTTTTTGATCCACTCAACTGACAGTACAACTCACTAGTGGGTTCTGACCCATAATTGGTGGACACTGCTTAGATGGCTAGTGAACGTGTTGGTTACCCCTGCTGAGCTCAGCGAGGCCACCACAAAGGGACCTGGGAAATGGGAGGCTCCTCAGGGGAGGAGGGGCAGAGGTGTCTGGAGGCAGCCCAGAACACAGGTCATTCACCCTGGCTCGTTGGCCTTCACAGCCCAGCTAATGGTTCACAGGATGTCCAGCCAGTGTTTGCCATTTCCGGGAGGCACGTGGAATTGTACACCTTCAGTCTGGTGGGAGCCCCTGTGTGGCTGGGCTGGCGGGGGACGGAGACGGGCGGGGAGCTGAGGGAAGGACCGTTGTCCTCACTTTTCCATGACTCGGGAAGGCCTGTGGTGAGGAGTGGGCTCCGTGGGGGCGGTTCCCATTCCTTCCCATGGCTCTGCCCACGGTGGGCAAGACTGCGTGAGGAGAGGAGGAAGGGCATGAGCCCCAGCGGCTTTGGGCAGGCAGAACCCAGTAAGGAGGGGTCTTCAATGCAGATGACTCCGAGGCCGGAGCCAAGCGGCCCAGAACCACCATCACAGCGAAGCAGCTGGAGACGTTAAAGAATGCCTACAAGAACTCCCCCAAGCCTGCCCGGCACGTGAGGGAGCAGCTCTCCTCGGAGACCGGCCTGGACATGAGGGTCGTACAGGTGAGACCCCGGGCCCCTGGCCTCCTCCGCCGTCTGGGGCTCCCAGGCCTGCGCCCTCCTGCTGGGGGGTGGCCTGGGCTGGGGTGCGGCTCTGTGCCCTCTCACTCTACAAGAGGGAGGCTTAGGGAGCGCCGGGGGGAGCTGGGCTCCGGGCCGTGACCCGGGGAAGCTTGTGGAAGCAGAGACGGAGGCAGAGACGGAGGCAGAGGGGCACATCACGCTCCCGGCCCTGAACTTCAGGGCCTGTCTCCAGCCACCTGTCCTGGGGACCCTGGGGGCCTTGGGTTTGTGGTGGCCACCTGCTGAGTGGGTCCCTTCTGCTTGTGTGGCAGGTTTGGTTTCAGAACCGAAGGGCCAAGGAGAAGCGCCTGAAGAAGGACGCGGGGCGGCATCGCTGGGGGCAGTTCTATAAGAGCGTCAAGCGGAGCCGGGGCGGCAGCAAGCAGGAGAAGGAGAGCTCTGCAGAGGACTGTGGGGTTAGTGACAGTGAGCTGAGCTTCCGAGGTGAGCAGGGCTGGAGGGGCGAGGCCGAGGCCTTAGGAAAGGCCCCTGGGAAACAGTAATTCTTGACACGCAGGGGGGATCTTTCTTGAAGCCTTGACAACCGCCTCCCGAAGCCAGGCTCTTCCCCGTGACTTGCAGTAAAGGGTGGGGGGTGGCAGTGGCCCTTTGAGACGGGACAAGGAATAGGAAACAAGAGAGTTCTGCTGCTGCAATGTGGAAGCTGGGTTCCCCAGGACCATGGGCCCCAAGGCCTCCCCTCCTTTCCTGCTGACTGGGGCTCTCTCACCGGCCGTGCAGCTGGGAACAGACAACTGTGTGTCTCGGCCCCTCCCTCGGCCCCTCTCCTGCATTCCCCTCCTTTGCAGGGGCCCTGGCCTCCCTCCCAGGATCCCCTGCAGTAACCATTTCCTCCTCTCCTGGTGATGGGGTGGTCGTGCTCAGGAGGCCCTTTGCCCTGGGAAAGTGATACTGTGAGTGTGTGCCGGATGGGGACAGGCCTCGCTTCTGAAATCCCCTCCCCCACTGCTCACTTCATCCTGTCCCCTGCACAGAAGCTTTGCAGCATGCGCTACATTCAAATCTGGGCATCAGCAAAATGGTGAACCACTGCATGTTTGGGATCCCGAGGTTGTTTGCAAATAGCCATAACTATTCTCAGTCACTGAGTCCTCAGCTATGGAAGGTCCTTTGTTGTGGGTGGATAGAAAGAGTAGTGAGTGGGGGGGGCGGCTCAGAAATCTGGTTGCCGGTTGGGGCTCTCTCAGATCGATTCACTTTTCTTGAGTCTCAGTTTCCACATCTGTAAATGGGGAATAACTACATCCTCGCCCATCTCAGTGTTGTTGTGGGGTTCGATGACCACAACTGACTGTGGATGTGTTTGGGTGAAGCTCAGCACAGTTTTACGCTTGGAAGTCACAACTATCCCCACAGGGAGCATGTGCCCCCCCCCCCCACAGAGGGTCGTATGGAATGACAGGTGTCAGCGAAAGGCCAAATAATGGCCATTTTCCGGTGGAGCTGAGCCTTCATCGTTCTGCTCCCTTTAAAGAGCATGAGATCTCCTTCCCCCTTTTCATTTTCAGGGTGGAGTGGTGGGGTGCAGGCCTAGGGCAGGTTGTCAGAAGGAATGGGTGTTGAAGTCTAGTCTGGGAAGGCTTGATGGGAGCTGATGCACAGGCCCAGGGTGGGAATAGAGAAGGAGGTTCATGGGGCAGAGGACGGAACCTGCTGCTGGCCAGAGCATGATGCCCTCAGAGGACTGTCGCTCACTTGGGAGATCTGTCCTGTGGGGCCCTGGGAAGGGCTCAAGAGCCTATGCTCACCTTCCAGTCCTGTTGGTAGAGTTAGGAAAGCCATTTAATCTGATCTGAGCTGCCAAAATCAACATCTGGAACATGCAGGATCATTACATCTTGCTTTGTAGCTCTTTTCTGTTGGGTGCAGGTGGGACCCCAGGTTGACATGTCATGGGTCTCTCTGGGTAATTACAGAACTCTTTGTTTCTTAAGACTAAAACCACTCGCCTCTGTTGGAGAGATGAATTCTTCTAGGTAGCACAGGATGCATTAGAAACCCTTAATGAAATTCTTCAAGAAACAAGAAGGTCCATTTGCCTTAATCAAGTCAATACTTTGTCCCCAGTGAAGAGCTTATTCGATAGAGAAACCGAGTCCTTCGATATTGAACCGCTTCTCCAGGTAGACCAGAAGGATTTTGTATACATGCCTAAGAGTGGCCCTCAGCTACCCTTACCACATGGGCCTGCTTCTTTCCCAACCAATGGAAACCAAGCACTTTTCTCAGCCTGAAAGCTTTCAGATTAAATTTTGTCAGCACGTAGTTTCCATTTGTGAGGCTGATAACATATGACCCACAAACCTCAGGCATTCATATTCTTTAGTGTAGCCATCTTAGTCCGTAAGCCACATGGGACCAACAAACTCAGCAGACATTTGTCCAGCCTTCTGGGATCTGCCTTCAGGCTCTGCAGGTGTTTCTTCTGTGTTTCCCCTCAATGCGGGTCAGTCTCTGGCTGCCAGGTTGAGTGTTGGCATCTGACTCATGCATGGCAGTGAGGCGGCTGCCATCCTTGGGCGTCTTTCTTGGTCATGTGTATTCCTAGGTTGTGAAGAACAGGGACCACTGGAGTCCTGGCGGCTGACAATAAATCTCCGTTCTTTTGTCCACAGAGGATCAAATTCTCTCAGAACTTGGCCACACCAATAGGATTTATGGCAACGTGGGGGACGTTTCAGGCGGACAGTTAATGAATGGGAGCTTCTCCATGGACGGGACAGGACAATCCTATCAGGACTTGAGGGATGGGAGCCCCTATGGAATCCCCCAGTCGCCCTCCTCCATATCGTCCCTGCCATCCCACGCTCCTTTGCTCAATGGGCTGGATTACACGGTGGACAGTAATTTGGGCATCATTGGGCATGCAGGGCAGGGAGTGAGCCAGACGCTGAGAGCCATGGCTGGGGGACCCACCTCTGACATCTCCACAGGAAGCAGTGTAGGCTATCCCGACTTCCCAACGAGCCCAGCCTCTTGGCTCGATGAAATGGATCATCCTCCTTTTTAAACATCTCTCCTCCCCATCCTACCCGTCCTGGCTTGAGAGAATATCTTCAAGGATCAAAAGAGACTTGCCTTTTAAGGATCAAAAGTGCACCAATGTGAATTTCCATTATTTTCAATGGAAGTCCTCCGCTGATTCCTAGGCGGGCGAGAGACCAGACCACACTAGGGCCCTGTTTCCCTGGGGAAGTAGCGGGAAGGCAGCCTCCTCTCAGGACACAGCACAGGGGTGCAGAGCCTAGAGCGCTAGGGTGCTGCTTGGTGGCTTCCTACCCCCGCCCTGCTTCCAGGCTTTGGCTGCTCGGTGCTTGGCAGCACGAGGTGACCATCAGGCCACCTTGGCCTTTGGGAACTCTGCTCCAACTGGTGTGTCTCCTGAGATGCCTCCCGAACCACTTCTCTCCACCAGAACTGAGATTCCTGAGGTAGAGGCATCCTGGCCCTTGAGTATAATAAAAGTGATTTCTGGACCACCCTATTGAACTCTAATTTTGAAAATAAAAAGTCACTTATTAAATGTCAGTGAAAACTTTGATGGCCACCGTTTGATATTGAAAACGTCCCCTTCTCCTTCTTCTTCTTCTTCTTTTTTTTTTTGCTGTGAAAAATATGACTTCTTCCCTGCCCAGAAGTACAAGCCAGACAATATTTGTCAGTTTTTAAGAGATCCCATCCCTATCACTGAATCCCTGATGGCAAGAAGTGGTTTTCCTTGCAGGTGACTCAGGCTGGAGCTGAGTGGCCCTGGACCATCACAGCGACTGCCCGACGAGTCCCCTCGGTGCACACTGTGCCTTTTTAATTTGCTCGTATCATTTATTCCACAAGACAGGCTGTGGGTTACAAAGTGATCCAAGCTAAAATACGGAGAGAACAGAAGGACAATCAGCACAAATGCGCAGGCGCATTTGGATTCTAAGCGTGCGGTCTGCTTAGCCGTGTCAGCAGACGTGCTCCCAGAGCTCCCCATCCCGCAGGCTGAAACGGTATTGAGTCTGCTTTGCAGGAGTTGGTGTAGATGAGCTTGCGAGCCCATCCCACCAGCAGCCAGCCCGCCCCAGTCCTTGCAAAAGGAGAGCTTTCTCTGTGGTAGCTGACTCAATTGGACAGTTTTGGTATCTTCCAAGAGCCAGTAATGCTTTTTGGCCCAGCTTGGTTGGGAGGAATCACTTGGGAGCAGCCCTCAGATCGCCCAAAGGGTTCCAAGTGGTTCTTGGGAGGCGTCTCTCTGGGCTGCTGGCTGGACTAGGGCCAGGCCCCGAGGTGCCCCAGGCCTGCGCTCAGGAAGGCCGAGCTCGCCAGCCAGTGGCAGTGAGGGCTCTCAGCTCGCAGGTTTGCTCTGGCCCCTCACCCAGCCTGAGGCCCGAGGCAAGGGCAGGGCCGACCCCTGCTCTACGAGCGGCCCCCCCGCCCCGCCCCTCGGTCTGCGGACCCCCCACGGGGGACACGCCAGGGTGAGTGAGTGGCGCCGCAAGTCTTACTTTATGCACTGCACCTCTGTCCGTCAGGAAGCTCTCCAGTGCACACTGCGTGCGGGTTAGCGAGGTGGGCGTCCATTCAGTCCCTTGGGAAACGGTGGCCGGCTTCTTCCGGCCTCCATTTTCTTAGACAAGAGAGTAGGAAAGGGTAAGAAGGCATTGTCTTTCTTTCACGTGAAGTGACAGGGCCAGAGACCTTAGGGACCCTTCCTTCTGTGAATGCTTCGTCACCTTTTGAGGACCACGGGATTCAGGCACGCGGTGGGCAGGCTAAAGGAAGACATAAAACACCTCCACTTTGGCTGCTGCAGACACCGTAGACTCCTTTCCAGGACTAAACGGAGGTCAGTCAAGCTTCTTTAAAATATGCAGTCAGTGAATTCCTGGGCTCAGCCTTCCGGCCCCGTTTGCTCTGCTCAGTTTGGACTGTCCCCTTATTGTCTGGTGTGCTGCATCTACTGTGATTTTTGCTTGGAGAGTCTACAAACGTAGACTTCTTCAGGCTCCAGGGGTGGGGATGGGGGTGTGTCCCATCTAGCCAGGTTGCTCCTGGGAATTCCCCAACAGTGGGAGTGGGAGCGGGAGCGGGGACACAGACGAGAAGCCATAGGAAGGAAAGGAAGACCCAACTGTCCTTCTGGAGGACAGCTTCTTCCACACGCTAGTCTCCGCAGGCTGCTCCCAGGATGCAGGAGAAAGACGGTGTCGGGCCGGGGACCAGTGACAAACTGTCCCACGCAGACCACTATCTCGGCTTGACTGTGGCCTAGTGACTCACGAGACCTCAGCGGCACCTCACGTCTCTGGTGCGTACAGTGCAGGGAGGGTAGACTCCCTAGAGAGACAGGCCCCCCTCTCTGTGTGGCACTGGTTTCTTAAGATCAACTGAAGTTGACCTGTTTTTGGTTTTGTATGTGACATCTTCATGCTCACTCCCGATTCAGGGTGGGAGACGGGGAAGCTGTCCTTAACTCCCGCTAGTAACACAAGTCTCCTGCGTCCCTCAGTGAGCGGCGCAGTCGATGGGGGGAGCAGCCCCTTGGGTTTTGGTGGGGTTGGCTGGCTTGAAGAGCCCTTGCGAGAGCGCTGGCCAGAAAGCCAGGGGAGCCTGAACAAAGTTCCTGACAGCCACCTCCCCAGGAAGCAGCAAACGCTGGTGCCTCATTTAGAAGTACAGCCCCCTGAGGCCTCAGATTTGAAGTGGGTCTCCTTGCACATGAGGTTAGCGTATGGACGGGCCAGGGCCACCGGGGAGCCACCGCAAGCCAAGACGATTCCCTGGCTCTTCTGTGGCTCAGAGAGGGAGAAGAACAGAACATTCCCTTGAGGTTCTCTTAAAGGCACTCCTCTAGTGCTCATTATGGTGATAATCTAATGTTATAGTAATAGCCTATTACTGAGCTATAAGGTGCTACATGGGAGCGGTTTCCTCCTTACTAAATCGATATGGATGAATTTTTAAAATGAAGCGAGAACTTCTAGGGGCATTTACAATATTTGGATCTGTCTTTGGCTCTAAGAAGGCAAAGAACTAGCAGGCATTATCTGCAGCGCCTGGCTGGTAGACCTGAGGGTAGGAGGCTTCAGAATCCAGGAGCAAATTAAAGAAAAACAAATCCCCCTCGCCCCAGGTTTCCAGGGGTAATTGGTATGAGCAAAAATGGGACCTGAGCGGCTATGGAAGAATCTGCATTTGCTGAGACGTGAGAAAAGCATAGAGGAAATAACCAAATCCAAGGGCTAAGCCAGCCCTCTGGGTAAATCACATGCTGGGGAGCCTGACTCCATGCAGGGACTTGTGTGCAACTCGAGGCCAGCTCCTCTCCATCATGCTTTCTCTTTCCTGCCCCATCTGGGAGTTATGACTATAATATAAGTACCGATAACATTACTCCAGTGAATGAGGACAGTGAAACATCAGGGAAAGAGAACAAGACCTAAGGCAAGCCTTTTGGAGTGTCTTTAAAACTCGGTCTTTTTGTTTTTGTTTTTTTGCCAGCGTAAAACACGAAATCTAGTAAGATCACTGGGGCCATTAGACCTTCATAATGAAGCTCCCGTTGCAAAAAGTGTAAGAAGTCCGTAGAACAAAAGGCACTGATGCGGCTCAAGTTGGTTATTGGGATTGGGAAATACCTGCCTCCTCGCAGGGGGGGCTCTCGGGCCTCAGCTGAGCAGCCGCGCCCTCTGCCAGCGCACGTCCGGCCCCCACGCTCCCACGTGACCCCCCACGCCCCGCCCCCCCGACTGACAACTCGGTTATAACCTCCGAAGTAATGACCAGACCTCCCCAGCCGGCAGGGGCTGGCAGGCCTGAGGAGGCTCATTTTTAAACACTGCACTTTAAAAATTGGAAACCGTGAGATGAAGAAAAATTCAATTAAGCGGAAATGAGTTTTGTTTTATTGGCTGCTGCTGACGGGCTCTGGGCATGCTGAAAGCTAAATAAAAAAGCACATCACTGGCTCTCTCTTTCTTGGACTTGGTCAGTTGGCCCTTTCTGCAGCAGCTGCTCTAACCGAGCTCACACGGTGACTGGAGCCAAAAAGAGAGAGCGTGGCGAAGCCATCCCACCCACACACTGCTTGGTAGGGCCCCACGGAAAGCACAGTTTCCCGCTGCTAGCTCTGCTGAGGAGGCGGCTGCAGGTTTGGGAGGGGTGCCAAGCATTCCTTTCCTTGGGGAGGCAGAGCACAGGCGGACAGAGAAGGACACCCCCGCTCTGGTCTGCTGCCCACCTAGAGGCAAGAATCATTTGTACCTCCCCACATGCGTTCAGGGCTGCAGGCTCCCAGAAGCTGCTCTGAACTTGCATTCAGACCTCAAAGCCCCAGGTCCCCTAAGCTCTGGACGGTTGCCCTCACCCTTGGCAGTGTAAATTTTGTATAGTTAAAAAGAAAAGAAGTCTCACTTCCCGGGGAGAAAAAAAAAAAAGAAAAAAAGAAAAAAAAAAAGGACCCACCCATCCTTATTTATTGCCATGTGACTTTGGAACACAGAAGCTGGTGCGTTTGTATATGGTTCCTGTGTGTTGGCATGAGATGTGTATGGTAAAATTATGTCAAATAAATATGGAAATTCTTTAGAAGCGGATGTGTCTTGCTTTTCATTTTGGTTCTCTGGATGTTTTTTTCTCTTGATATAATTAGGACAAAAAGCTAAGGCGACGTGGGGTCCTTTTACCATCGGAAGGAAACCCAAACTACAACTCTGAATGCCAGAACGACTTACAGCCATGAATACCAGAAGTGCTCAATAAAGGTTCGATTAGGGGAAGTGCTCTGGTTTTTCTGACAGCAGTTTTCCGGGGCCCAAAATCCTCTGCTCCTAGACTTAGGGGATGGGCAGAGAAAACCCATTGACCACATAATCTTCGTTAATGTTTGTCCTGTTGCATTTTAAAAGTCCTTCCCACTTAAACATTTTCTCCCTAGAGAAAGTATGTGCAAACATCTATATTTGGGCGAGAGGTGGACAGAGGGATACAAACACCTCATCAGAATTATCAGGGCTCCTTGACGAGCTTTTGTAGAAAAATCCTCATTCAGATTCCTTCTCTGCAAGAGGCTTTATTAATGTGCAGGATCTGAAGGTTAGCTGGAATGGAAAAAGCAACACTGCTTCTTTCATCAAAAAATATTAAAGTCCAGGGGCACCTGGGTGGCTCAGTCGGTTAAGTGTCTGCCTTCGGCTCAGGTCATGGTCCCAGGGTCCTGGGATCGAGCCCCGCATCGGGCTCCCTGCTCTGCAGGGAGTCTGCTTCTCCCCCTCCTTCCTGCTCATGCTCTCTCTCACTATTTCTGTCTCTCTCAAATAAATCAATAAAATATTTTTTAAAAATATTTAAAAGAACATTAAAGTCCTCCTATTTCTTTAGAGCTAGGCTTCCATCTAGGAAAAACTGGAGTGCTTTTTCCATTAGTGATTGGTTTTATTTGAAGAGAAGATCCAGAGGTGCACTGTCCCATACGGCAGCTACTAGTCACACGTGGCTATTTACATTTAAATTGACTAATATTCAATAACACTGCACGTTTCCTTCCTCATGCCAGCTCTGCTTCAAGTCCTCGGTAGCTACATGTGGCTAGCAGCTACTGTATTTGGACACACAGACACAGAACACTTCAATCGCTGCCGAGAGTTCTAGTGGACAGTGCTGATGGAGTCTGCCGAGGGAGAACGGGCAGAGAAAACTCATTCACCACGCTAGCTGCTCGCTATCCCAGAGCACTTGGTGAAATATCTTGAGACTCCTTAGACAGTGTAGTGTCGGCTTCTCGGTCATCCTATTTTGTGAGTAGCACTGCCCACAAGAACAACTTGCTTGGGTACAAGGGGCGGGGGGGCTCTGGACCCCTGAGTCCGCAGTCCATTGCTGCCACCAGCTTGTCCTGACTCTACCTAACCCCTGGACGCATGCTGTGCCCCACGGTCTATGCCGTTACACAGGAAAGACACCACCACCCAGGCAGACATCCAGCGAGATTCTTGGGGGGCTTGAAGGTCTTTTAGTGAAGACCGAAATCTCTGCTCTCAGGAGAGGGAATTATGGTAAATACTTCATTAGGCCGAGAAAGGCAGCCAGGACAGGTGAAGATGAGAGC
The DNA here is from genome assembly GCF_037043125.1 of Eumetopias jubatus. Taxonomy (NCBI): domain Eukaryota; kingdom Metazoa; phylum Chordata; class Mammalia; order Carnivora; family Otariidae; genus Eumetopias; species Eumetopias jubatus. The sequence goes on from NW_028274818.1 coordinate 41,072,402, forward strand.
ATCACATGGGAGTGGGGGTGTTGGTGGAGGAAGGCAGGAGGTTCTGGACACGAGGACCTGCTTCCTTCCCTAGCCCAGTCCCTTGGGTGCTTGAGAGGGAAATTCACAAAGTGGCTAGGAAGGGCCCTGCTGCACCTCAGTTGAATTACTCATCTGAGTATTCCTGAGGCACTAATGTCAGGGCCCAAGAATTCTGCTCGTGTATGCACTTGCACACCGCGTCTTGAGCCTTCCGTCCTCAAACCCCTTGTCACCAGCCTGTCTACGTGGACTTTGCTTTCAGGATGCTAGCAGTCGTTTTGAGTATATCAGACCGACAATCATGGGACCATTTCCACTCTGTACTCTGTGTACAGCTGCCACACAATGCCAACCTAGTAACTTCTTGGAATTATGAAATGTGTTCTCAGCTCACAAAGGAAGCAAAGCAGAGGATCTGATCTTTCTCTATCTCTCCCCCACCCCCAGCTTTTTTTTTTGGGTTTGGTCACTAGAAACCAGCCCCTGAGCAGTGTGATTTTTCTGACAGTGGCTTTCCAAAAACACAGCTGCTTAAAGAAGACTATAGGAAAGAAATCACTGGCCAGAAAGAATAAAATAAGACAGAAACTCAGAAGGACAAATGAAGGCTCAACACTCAAATGTTTTTCACTGCTTTTCTTTCTTTCTCCTTGGGCCTAGGATTCAACTCAGCTAAAATCAGAAAAGGATAGTAAGAGATCAAAGGCTAATCACTGTGTTGTAAATTTTAACTGATTTGCCAAGCTAGAAGTAAAATCATGAGAGGTGATCCTTAACCTATCTGAATGTATTTCCTTAGATTTGCTATTTCAGGCATGGTTTCAAAACTGTCCTTTACAGTTTAAAAGGCAAATTGTTGCGTCCCTTTGCCACACCTCCCTAGAAGAATGCCATTCCAGTTTTATCATTTGGAATTCCTGGTGCTTTCTTCATAATGTCCTCTGCTCTGTGCAGGGAGTGGCGAGCGAAGGCGCACGGCCGGAGTGCTTGCTCGGTTGTGCGTGTGGTTGCTGCCTCGGGGAAGTAGGCAGTGGCCACTGCCGCTGGAGAAAAAAACCCGATGTATCTAAAATGGGGCCAAGTCAGTAGGAAAAGGGAAAATTTTTATTCTATTTCTAAAAGGCGTAATAAAAATAAGCCATCCAAACTATTAAACAGAAATCTTCTAGATGATCCACTCCTGCCCGAGGAGAGTGGGTGGCATCCCTATGGAGAAAGTGGGTGTGGGCTTTTGCATGGAACACTCGTCCCTGGGTGACTTCTGCATTCATTTTCTTCTCTCATTTTTGTCTAATGTGATTTCAGGATCTTCCTTTAGAACCCTTTCCTTTGGTGATTTTTCCTTTGGCCATCTCCCCCACTGAGCACAAACACTGGACTTTGGTATGCTATTAACTGGTATGTTATTCTGTAACTAAATGTACAAGGCACAGGACACCCCTGACAGGATACACGGTCTTCCTTTCATGAGGGAGCTCCCAGGAGAAAAAGGTACCCACGTGAGTTATTTGTTCTTCAGGCTGTTCAGCAGACCACTGAACTGGCCGGAATTTTCAAGACTGACAGAGGCTGGGCTGTCTAGAGCCAGGGAAAGTTCTGTTTTTGTTTTTAAGGTTTGTCTTTCTCTCGTTTGCTTGCCAACCCTGCACCAGGATCTCCGGGTGGTTGGGAGGGGTTTGGGGATTTTGGAAAGGCTGGGAATAACTTCCTGAAAGATAAAATACCCCAAAAAAGTGGTCTTGGCACACACTTAGAGCTGGAAATAAGCAGTTTTTTTTCTAAAAAGGTCATTAAAATGGTAAATAGGTTTCAACAGATGGCTTCAGCATAGCAATGGAAAGCCCAGGCAAGGACTTTGAGGTTAAATCTCATATTTTAGTCACCTGGGACCAGCTTATTATTCCAGAAAAACAAACATCTATAAAGTTGACAGCACCCTCCCCTCCTCTAAAGAGGGAGCCCTTGAAGGTTGGCTGCCTGATGGCCAGCTCATGGGCGGCTGCCTGCAGATAGTGACCAGGGGATTGAAAGTCACTTTTTCGACACCTGTCAACTGCCCGGCTTAAGCTCACCGAGGCTAGAGGAGTATGATAACCAGGAGCCTATATTACTGATGGGCCGGGACTTTTCTACTCAATATGTGCGCTGGCTTTATTATTTTTTTAGAATCATTTTAACATTTAATGCTTCTCAATTAAAGTGATTTCCTGGAGTGGATGCCAAGCTTCGTTCAGAATGCGCATTAACCACTTTCTGTACCGGCAGTTAAAGGCACTGAGGGATTTAAACAGCAATCCACAAGTCTGTTCAGTTAAGGTTTGGCAGAATAAAGCAGATTATAAACAATAATATATGTCTTTCTCTTCTTTTTTTGGAAGGGTTCCAAACTCACAAACGGAGCTAAAGTGCTATAAACATATCCAGGACTAAGCTCTGGGCTCTACGAAATGTACCCCGTGAAAGCCGTGGGCAGTCCCGTGTGTGTACGTGTGCACGTATTTTAAAAGAGCTTTTTATTACAGAGTGTCCATCAACTGAACTTACCTTCCAAATATGAAAATGGAAACCAGGATTGCTACACAAGTGAGAGGAAAAATAAATCCAGGCTGCAGTGTGGAGGATGAATTTGTTGCTGCCGCCTAGGGCGGCCCCGGCAAAGCCGCGCTCCAGTCCAAGTGCTCTCACGGAGCCCTGGCGTCAGCCACCGCAGGCGGGAGTTCTGGGTTCCAGGGGCATTTCCCCACCGATAAGAGACACCCACACGGAGGGCACTGACTTCCGCCACGAGGCAAATGCATGAGATGGGGGGCGGCTCCCGGGAGGTTTCCCATCTGGTTTTTAACCTCAGTGTTCTATTGCAAACTCATGTTCGTTCCTTCTAAGACCATGTAGGAGGAACTTCAGAAAGGAAGATTCTGTCTTGAGTATAAATAAGCTAGCATGCACCTTATGAACAGCCCCATCTAGTTTTGGGGCCCTGGAGGCTTCCGATTAAGGAGGAAGGGACACACCTTCAGAAGTGACTTCAGTACAGGAGTCCCCAGAGAAGAGACAGTGGAAAATGTAAGATAATGACATTTATAATTGTGCCAAGAAAAGTGATATAACAAAACACAGGAAAGAGGGTTTTGAAGAATTTATATATAAGAGTAAAGATAGTAGGAAATAAAAAGCCACAAACTCCCAGTAACTGCCGGTGAACAAACCATTAAGTCCTTCCCAGGGAGGAGCAGGACAAGGCATTCCCAAGGATAAGTGAATACAGACGAGGTCAGAGAGCTTTTCCTGTTCAGGCCTTTAGTGTAATGTCAGTTAATGCATATTTGAAAAATTGATCAGGCTTGGTACATAATAAACGTTAAGTGATGAGTACAACAAGGAAGGTGATTATTATTATCAGTCTGACGAGCACTATACTTGGGCCCAAAATCTCTCGGATGAAGGAACTGTGAAAGGATACTTATTAAAATAACTAAAGATGCTTATGGTAAAGCTCCAATCATGATCGTAACTTTCAAATCACATGATTACAACAGACTGCCCTGAAAGCTCTATATGTCCTAAGGACAAAGTCCAATGTGTATATATAAAATCCATGAAGAGGCTTGATTATTAATGTACCTTTGAGGATGGATGCTTTTGTTTCCACTGATAACGTGGTACAGGAAAACTTTTTGATTTGGTATCACAAAGCTTGGATAATCACCCTGATTCTGAAAAAAAATTAAAAAAAAATAAGATCATGTAGATTGACGTGCTTTACCTATAATAAAGCCCATAAAAAGATGAGCATGCTTACTATTCCTATTTATAGAACCTCAGACAAGTTCCCTGACAGTTCTGCTTCAATTCCCTCACTTGCAAAACAGAGAAAATACCATTTCTACTTTTACAATTATTCTGAGGTTCAATTAAGATGCTTGTGCATAGAATCTTGTACAAAAGGTATAATTACTGTTACGTCCTTGAAGTTACAATGTATCGATTGTAAGACACATTAGTTTATGTGTCACTAACCAAAAAAAGTGTGCCTTACAATGGATCAAATATAGTATGGTAACTACTCTTAAAACATTTAATCCAGGGGCGCCTGGGAGGCTCAGTCGTTAAGCGTCTGCTTTCGGCTCGGGTCATGATCCCAGGGTCCTGGGATCGAGCCCCGCATCGGGCTCCCTGCTCGGCGGGAAGCCTGCTTCTCCCTCTCCCACTGCCCCCCTGCTTGTGTTCCCTCTCTCGCTGTGTGTCTCTGTCAAATAAATAAAATCTTTAAAAAAAAACCCCACATTTAATCCAAAATACCTTAGGAATTAGGATTTGAGATTCACTCACAAATATTTAAACTCAATATACTACTAAATTGTGGCTGGTGGGTAACATACCTATTCTGTGATAAACATTTATTTATGAAGGGGATTTTTGGGGGACTGGAAGTTTGATGAAACCTTTCAACTGTTAAATGTTAAATAAACATTTGAAAGTCTTCATGTTCAACTGAAGCATGTATTAGCCTGGGCACTAACCCCTTCTGCAACCCAAGCTCAGCTCCGCTATAATCATGCACCTTGCTCATTAATCCTCAGGGATGCCGTAGTGTACAAAGAATAATAACCCATAGCCAAGCAGTTAAACCTGGCAGGAAGCTAAGAAATACCTATCTAATAGAAAGGTTCACTTGATTATAGCAACCTTTTAGCTGGAAAATGATGAAACATTAAAAAAAAGATATAATACATACAGTTCCAGATATTATCCTTTGGTTGTTATCCTTCTACCTGACAAGCCTAAGAGATAACAAGATGTGGCCAATTGGCTGACTTCTTACATCTTTATTTGAGACACAGTTATGGTAGGTTTAAAAGATTTAGGTTTTCGTAAGTAATTTATGAATTTCTATGAGACTTTTCAAGATACCTCATGCAATATCTTGAGATAACATCATGTAATTCTAAATATCCATGATAACGGGAAAAGGGAATGACAGTGGCCTAGAACAGTGTCTGTCATTCAGCAGCCTCTCAAAAATTATCTGGATTGAATGGAGGAAGAGTTTTAAAACTTTACGTGAGTTTTGTGGTCAAATAGACAGGACTGAGATTCAGTAGATTTGGTCCTGTGGCTCTACTACTCCTCTGTGATCCTGGGCAATTTAAGTAACCGGCTTGTATCTTCAATTCATCCTTGTTTAAGTGGCCTTAATAAACACGTGCGCTGGCTACTTGATAGGATCCCTATGGAGGGATGACAGATTAAATAATGCCCATGAAAGCCTCTGAAAAGTCAAAAAAGCTAACTGCATATGAAAAGGCATCACTAGTCACACAGAATTGAACACATGGGCTCATTTCTGTCCTGCAGCAGAATCAGAGGTCAAAGAGGTGAGAGTCCGGCTTTTTGGCCAATGTCTCTTTAAAAATTTCCCCATGTACGGCGCCTGGGGGGCTCAGTCCTTAAGAGTCTGCCTTCGGCTTAGGTCATGATCCCAGGGTCCTGGGACCAAGCCCCGCATCCAGCCCCGCATCCATGGGGCTCCCTGCTCAGCGGGAAGCAAGCTTCTCCCTCTCCCACTCCCCCTGTTTGTGGTCCCTCTCTCTCTGTCAAAAAATAAATAAAAATCTTTAAAAGAAAAAAATACAGGAAGCCCAGTTACATCTGAATCTCCAATACACAGTGAATAAATTAAAAAATAAATAAATAAACATTTCCCCATGTGGTGATCAGTGATAAAACTGCAGTCTGTGTACACTGTTGAAATCTTGGTCAGTGGTTCAAAAAAAAAAAAAAAAAAGTGTTTCTCTTATTCTTTCAGATAGGCACAGCAACACCCCCGATCACTCGGTAGGAGCACTTAGAACTACGAAAATAGGGTCAGTCAACAAAAGATTTCTCATTCTTGAAATACTGTAACAAGGAGTCAGGAAAAAGAGTTCTTAGTGGGATCCATAGACCCCTGGGGAGTCCATAGATGGGCTTCAGCAGATCTGTGAACTTTTCAAAATTCCATGTACAACACTGTATTCTAGGGAAGAGGTTCATAGTTTTTTCAAAGTGTTCGGACACTCCCCAAGAGTTAAAAAACACCGATTGAGTAGACTCAAGCAAGCGTTCTGAAGATAACAATGATTCAGGTATTTTTCTGTCTCCTCTTTAATGGTTATTTACATGATTCTCTTTTTACTCCTCATTTTTCACTAGTGTGTATCAAAGCTACTGTGAAGGCAATCTGGGCCTCTTAGATTAGTTGGTGGAGGGCAAAGCAAATGAGAGTCATGAATAAAAAATAAAGATAGAGTCACTAGTGTTGCTCTGATCACAGTATCTTCGGGAAAGAGAAAAGAAAAAGCAACAAATTCTCTTTTGCGTTTTTTTAGGGACATAGGAAAATGGGGCTAGGTATGTTTTTATGTATACACGTACATCTACAGAGGTGGACCTGAAGATAGGAAAAATTATCGTCTTGAGAACTGAGAATGAGGTAAGAGTAGAAAGGCAATCTGTAAACAGTCTAGAAAATTCAAGTGCAAAAAGTAACTACTAACTCAGACAAATGTCTTTAGTTATCCATCTTCTTATGACCACTCCAACTGAACTAGTTTCCAGCTTGAGAACACAGTGGAGACTCAATTTTTAAAATATTATGTATAATAAAAATAACAAATCAGAGAGTTTCAACCGAGGATGAAGTAAATTGAATTCCAATCTCAGTAAATGTTAGGAAAAAAAAAAGCAACAATTATTTTGAAATACTTGTGTCATGACCAGAAATGAACTTTCAGGAAAAGGAAAAGGTTTTCTATGATATTTTAAAACACTAATGGGCTTGAACATTACTAATCTGTCCAGGAGAAAAAAATTATGCATAGCAGAACCAAAGTTATGCTAAATTAAATTATGTCCTGGTTTTATCCTGCTGAACTATACGAAGAGATGGTTCGCCACATATCTGGGGAAGTTGGCTGCTTTCTGCTCCAGTAAATTCGTGTTCTTTGCTCGGTGGGAACTATTGCAGCTTTTGCCAATGGAACTCATGATCCGGCTAAATTGTGATGCACAACATAATAATTCAATAATTTAAGGGAAATGAAAACAAACCAAGATCCAGTTTTCTGACATTTCTGGATGAAATCTTTCCCTCAAGCCACAGGGAGATGATCCACAGATTGTCATGATAGTATGGTTTTCAAAAATTCAAGTACCAGTGACAAAAGAATAGAGATTTTGGGAAATGATTTTAGAATGCACTAGAAAATGTAAAGTTGATGACTGTTTTTAGTGACAGCTTTGAATGTAAATGTGAGACCCTTAAAATAAATATAAAACAAGCTATATTCTTTGCTTAAAAACAATTTATATAGTTTTAGATGTGCCAAAACAGGTTTAAAAAACTTGTCTCAGAAATTTTAAGGTCAGGGGAGCCTGGGTGGCTGAGTTAGTTGAGTGCCTGACTCTTGATTTTGGCTTAGGTCATGACCTCAGGGTCATGGGATGGAGCCCTGAGTCAGGCTCCACACTCAGCCGGGAGTCTGCTTGAGATTCTCTCTCTCTCTCTCTCCCTCTGCCCCTGCCCTCCTGCATGCTCTCTCTCTCTCTTTCTAAAATAAATAAATCAATCTTAAAAAAAAAAAAGAAATTTTAAGGTCAAATTACAAAAGAGAAATGAGAAAAGGAGCTCCTTGATAGCTTTCTGCTTAGATAACTACCCTGTAAATCTGAAATGAATTAAACACTTTTTGATTTGCTAATGTCCTAAAATGCACAAAGCACTATTAATGAAAGCTGCATGCAACATCTTGGTCACTTTTACTGTAACTAATGAATAATGTTTGTTAAAACACAATGTGGAACATGAGAGAATTTAGTTTAATAGCAGGTTGCAATGTGGCTGGGATTATGGGAAAAGAACAGATAATGAATAGAAAGCTCTACCAGAATTACAGTAATATTTCAGTATGTACTAACATGCACATCACTTCTACAGATAATTAAGAAACCATTTAAAGAATGAACAGTCTTAGTGAATGGTTTTGGTTTACATCTCAGAAAATAAGAAATTTGGTTTACATCTCAGAAAATAAGAAATTAGCTTAGAAAAATCACAAAATAAGCAGCATTCACATGCCTCATTTCTCCTCTGAAGGGGCTTGTTCCAGAAGGACAGGTTAGGTGCAGCTAATGGAAACTGTGTCCACTGTCGAGGGCTCCCACGAAGCAAGTTTATTACTTTTCTTAATAGTGACACATTGGAAAAATTACCTTTTAAATACTCATCTTTGCATCTCAAATCATTTACTTCATTTCTCTTCCTATGGCAACAATCTACTTTCCTTATATAATGAGAAATGTCAAGGGATTCCCCCGATGGAGTTCTTGAGGCTTAAAGAGGAAACGTAGGGAGCTGGTTTCAACAGCGGCATACTCGTCTATCCTTTAAAGAAACACTGTGGTGTACTATGTTTTTAATGAAGAAAAAAAAAAAAAGCTCTCCTGGTATCCAGAAATAACTATAATCACAACTAAGCACTGGGGCATAATGGGCTATTTCACATTTCAAACAGGCCTCACAGTTCAGGTCTAAGCCCATTTCCAGAGACTACTGCCAAAGGCAAGGACGGGGGACATCAGAGCCAATTAAAAGGGCCCTGGGGAAATCCCTCCCCATTCTGTGAAGGTGAGTTTAAGGAACCCCGACCTAACCAGTGAATCCTCCGGAACCTGTGCTTTGATCCTGAAGTGAGGTCGCTGAATCTTACTCTAAAATGCCCAACGTTTTGAGGTTTTCAGTAAATCTGGTTATTCCTCTGATTTCTAGACCCCTTTTATGACAAAATTCTACCCTTTTTCTTTTGCTTGCTTTTTCTTAACACCCCTCTTTCTTCTCTATCTTCGCAATCCATCTGCCAGAAAGAAAAGACATTTTAGCTACCTATTCAGACCAGCCTGCAAAATGCCACAGGATCATTTGATCTCTACTGTCCTGGGATTTCGTGCAACTTTGCCTAATTGTCAGTGTAGCACACCGTCGGTCACGTTTTGCTTCTGTATGTTTTTTTTTTTAAAGAGCAGCCATGTTTAATATTGTGAAATACGATGTGTCTCCTCCGTGCCCCACCCTCTAGAACAGTGATACATTTCAGCGCACGCTCAGCAGAATTGGATTGTATTATGCACAGTACACACGTTCATTACCAAAACCGTACTTGCTGGAATGGATGCAAGGAGAATGAACTGCTGAGACTTCAGAATCCCAGTTCCTCAGAACCACTTTTATTAGCCAATGTATACCAAAGACGGGTGGTAAAAGAAGTATTATTTTTGCAGTTTTCCTTCATCATTGACGCTCTCTGATGTTACAGAGTGTGGTTTTCCAGTCTTTTGATTAAGCCTTGCCAGTCGTGTGCTGCTGCAACACGGAAGACACAGCTTTGCAACCTGTCACCTCTTCCGGCAGGCAGCCATCCTGGTCTCGGAGAGCGGGGTCGGCGCCCGACTGGAGTAGCAGCTCCACGATGTCCAAAAACTCACAGGCAGCAGCTGACGGGGAAATGGACAGACAGGAAAAGAAGGCTACTGTGAGACGAAGGGAAATGACTGTACCCCAGCAGGAAAGGCAAGGGCTGAGCAGTAAGGGATCCTGAACAATGAGAAATGTTCCAGCGGCTGGTGGGTGGGTGATCGGGCCTTGTGAGGAGAGCTGGGCCATGAGAGTGCATTCTCAAGTGTTAGGAAAATCAAATTCACCTTTTTTGGTTGCCCAGAAGCAAACAAACAAACACATTTTTGAAACTGTGAGGTTTTTAGGGGCGCCAGGGTGGTTCAGTCGGTTAAGCGTCTGCCTTTGGCTCAGGTCATGATCCTGGGGTCCTGGGATCGAGTCCCACGTCGGGCTCCCTGCTCTGCGGAGGCGGGGGCGGGGGGGCTGCTTCTCCCTCTGCCTGCCGCTCTGCCTACTGTGCTCTCTTATCTCTTTGTCAAATAAATAAATAAAATCTTTAAAAAAAAAAACCTGTGAGGTTTTTAGACTCTCTTAAGAATGGAATGAGGGAGAGAACAAAAATAGTGTTTATGTATTTTACTTTGATCAGAATAATGATAGGTTTGTAGGCTATGTCAAAAGGCTAAAAATATGTAAATGTAAAAAGAAAGATTTCGTTTTGTTTTTGAAGAGGGGGTTAAATGGGTAACTAACTAAACTTTAAAATTTGCAAATGAAAAAAAAAAAAGCTGGCCTAGGAATCATACCATCCCTCTACAGAACTTTTATTTATTTAAAAAAATAACAAATGGCCCAAATCACATAAGACACAGGGAGGGGACAAGGACCTACAGATACGGAGACTCATTATGAAGATGGCATGTATCGCCTCCAGGAGGACACACAGACCAAAGGGCTAGAATGGAGAGCTATCTATGTTTTTGCACATATATGGAAACTTGATTTATGACAACACTGGCGTCGCAGATCAGCAAGGAAACAAAGATCCATTAATTCAGATGCACTGAAACAACTGGGCTAAAGGCAAAAACAGGCATTTCATACAAGATGAAACAGAAATGGCAATAAACATATGAAAAGATGAACAACCACATTAGTAGTCAGGGAAATGAAAATTAAAACTCGGAGATACCATTTCACACCCAGTAGAGAGGTGGAAATTAAGAACAGACGGTACGAAGGTACGGGAGAGGGCTGGGGCGGGGGACGCTCCCCTCCGGACGGCCCGAGCGCACGCTGGTGCCGTCACTACGGGCAACAGCTTGTGTTAAACCTCACACACGTGGGCCCTGCGCCCAGCCATCCCACTCCTACTTACACACTCCAGAGAAACTTGTGTGTGGTTCTCTAGGAGACGTTTGCAACAATGTGTGTAGCGGCGCTCTTCCTATTCATGATAGACCCCAAAGGTCAACAACCCAAATGCCCATTAAGAATAACATGTGAAAATAAAACTGTTTACTTCTTCAATAAAATCCCATACAACACTGAAAAGTCATGAACTATACTTTTACACACGAGTGTACCTCCAGAACATAACGTTGAAGGAAAGAGGCGAGTCAGAAGAATACATACAGTATGGTTCCACTTAAACAAAATTTTAAAAATAGACCAAACTAAACACCATTGTTCAGAGAGACAAATATGTAGTAAAACGATAAGGGAAATCATTACTATAAAATTTGGGATAGTGTTAATCTTGGGAGAGGGGATGGAGGGAAGGCCATGCGAATGGATAAGCACACCCAGGAGGTTTCAGAGATATTGGCAATGTTGCATTTCTTAAGCTAGGTGGTGGGTACATTTTTTTCAAGTTATATTTTAAATTCTTCATATACATTTTACATACGCTTTCATAGGTGATGTAACATAACAGCAACAACAAAAGGTCAAAAAAAAAAAAAAAACAGGGAAAGAAAGAAGAGTAAGGAGTTTGATTCAATGGCCATTTTATTGAGTACATGCCATACCAGTCCTACCAAGGATGCATTAAGATTCCTGCTCTGTGGAACTTACTAACAGCTGGGAGGCTAATATGGAAGTCTGACACTCTTAACACAAAACAGTAACTATTGTAACGCATGCGTGTGCACGCGCGTGCACACACACACACACACACACACACACACACACACATACAAGCAAAGAGGTGGGGTGGGTGGGTGGAGAAGTCGAGGGATCAGGAAAAATGCAAGTAGGTGGTATGTAAGCTGAGCTCTGAAGGACAGAGTAAAATTCCAGGTAAGTGGAGACAGGCATTGCGGAGAGAAAACACCACTAATGGAGGGAGTACTGAGAGAACCAACCGTCTGCTGGCTCTGGGAAGTGATACAGACAGTCAAAAGAACACAGGGTGGACTTGAGTCAAACCATGCAGGGCTGTGAGAGCCATACTAAGCCATGCTGAGAAGTGTGGTTTCGAGTGCTCTAGTAAAGTCTGCATTTATAAGGAAGGGAGTGGCATAATTTGGCCTCCGTGTTAGGATGAAAATTCTAAAAGAGTGACTTGGACAGCCTAAAAATTTGTGGCAGGTAGACCACGTAGGAGACTATGACTATTTTAGGAGGCTTGAAATTAGCCAGTGTCAGCATTAATATAAAGAATGGACTGAATAAGAGCCACTGAAATTCATGTGGTTAGGACACAGCAAAGTACTGGATAGATTAAAAAAAAAACTGTTTGTGAACACTAAATTTAATAATTAATGAAGCTGATATAATATATTTACAGTTAAACATTTAATTATTTATATTTTGCAATTTTCTTTTTGTTTTTTGGAACAAAAATATTTTATTTCAGGTTTCAAATATTTTTAGAGGTTTTTGAAAAGCTCACAGGCCCCCCACTTGTGATCACAATGTTCACTGAATAAAATGGCCCGAGTTTTTCTATACTTGATATGAAACCCAGACACCATAAAGAAAATTACTCATAAATCTGAATACATAGAAACCTAAAATTGAGGGGTGCCTGGGTGGCTCAGTCGGTTAAGTGGCTGCCTTCGGCTCAGGTCATGATCCCAGGGTCCTGGGATTGAGCCCCTCATCGGGCTCCCTGCTCAGCGGAGAGCCTGCTTCTCCCTCCCCCTCTGCCTGCCTCTCTGCCTACTTATACTCTTCTATCTGTCAAATAAATAAAATCTTAAAAAAAAAAGAAACCTAAAATTGATAAATATGAACACATAAAAATTTGTAAAACAGCTATACCACACACAAACAAAATATGATATATAAAGGTAAATCATAAACTGGAGCATAAACACATACAAGAGCTAATACCCTTAATATCTAAAAAGCATTAACAAATCAATCCAAAAGAACAATGGGCAGGGGTGCCTGGGTGGCTTAGCTGGTTAAGCGCCTGAGTCTTGATTTTGGGTCAGCTCATGATCTCAGGGTTGTGAGATCAAGCCCTATGTCAGGGTCTGCGCTGGGCGTGAAGCCTCCTTAAGATTCTGTCTCTCCTCTCCTTCTGCTCCTCCCCCCAGTCTCTTAAAAAAAAAAGAATGGGCAAAAGTATGACAGGAACCAAAGATGATACCCATGTTTTCAGTCTGGGAGACTTGTGCTCTGTCTGTCTCTCTCTCTCAAATAAATAAAATCTCAAGAAAAAAAGATTTTATTTATTTATTTGAAAGAAAGAGAGAGAAAATGAGCCAGGCAGGAGGGGCAGCGGGAGAGGGAGAAGCAGGCTCCCCATTAAGCAGGGAGCCCTATGCAGGGGTTAATCCCAGGACCCCTGGATCATGACCTAAGCTGAAGGCAGATGCTTACCCGACTGAGTCAACCAGGCAGGTGCCCCTCAAATAAATAAAATCTTAAAAAAACATATATAAATAACTCTTAGAGCTCAACAATAAGAAAACAAGTAACTGGATTAAAAATTGGGCCAAAGACCTTAACTGACATCTCACCACAGAAGATATACATATGGCAATTAAGCTTATGAAAAGGTATTCCACATCACATGATCAGGGAAATGCAAATTAAAAGAACATTGAGATACCACTACACACCTATTAGACTGGCCAAAATGTGGAACACTGGCAACACCAAATGCTGGTGAGGATGTGGAGCAACAGGAACTCACTCATTGCTGGTGGGAATGCAAAAGGACACAGACATTTGGAAGACAGTGTGATGGCTTCTTATAAAACTAAATATACCCTTACCATATGATCCGGCAACCATGCTCCTCAGTATCTACCCAAAGGAGCTAAAAACTTATGTCCACTCAGAAATCTACACATGAATGTTTATAGCAGCTTAAATCATAACTGCCAAAACTTGGAAGCAACCAAGATGTCCTTTAGTAGGTGAATGGATAAATAAGCTACTCAACACTAATGAGCTATCAAGCTAACAAAGGACATGGAGAAACCTTAAATATTACTAAGTGAGAGAAGCCATTCTGAAAAGGTTATCTACTGTATGATTCCAACAATATGAACATTCTGGAAAAGGCAAAACTCTGGAAATAGTAAAAAGATCAGTGGTTGCCAGAGGCTGGGGGTGAGGGAGGGACAAACAGGTAGAGCACAGTAGAATTTTAGGGCAGAGAAAATACTCTGGATGATATCATAATGACGGATACACATCATTTTACATTTATCCATAGAATACATGATGCCAAGAGTGAATCATAATGTAAACTTTGGGTGATTATGACATATTTTGACATAATAATTTTATGGTATGTAGCTTCATCAACTGTAACAAACGTACCACTCTGATGAGGGATGTTGACAATGAAAGTGTGAAACGACAGAAAAAATATACATTGGTCTCTGTCCCCAGTTCCTGGCACAGAGCTCCTAAAACCCCCGGCCTTTCCTAAGTGCAGGAGCACTAGAGGCATCTTTTGTTCTAACGCTTAGTCTTTGACCCTGGTTCCTGACAGAGCTCCTCAATCACTTGGAATTTCCCAGGTGACAGGCGTATCTTTTGTTCTAATGAGGTGACTCTTGGTGGGCTCCTGGATTGCTTCAGGGAGGGGGCTGGTCCCCAAAAAGACCCAACCATGATTAGAAGCTTGTAACTTTCAGCCCCAACTCCCATCCTCCTCGAAGGGGAGAGAGGCTGGAGATTGAGTTAATGATCAATCATGCCTATGTAATGAAGCCTCCATAAAACCCCTCAAAGTACGGTTTTAGAGAACTTCTGGGTTACTGAACACATGGAAGTACTTAAAAGGTGGTACTGATGATAGCACGGAAGCTCTGCTCCCCTCCCCCCATATCTCGTCCAATGCATCTCTTCTAGCTAGATGTTCCTCTGTATCACCATATCCTTTTAAATTAAGCCAGTAAACCTAAGTGTGTCCTTGATTTCTGTGAGCCATTCTAGCAAATTATCGAACCCAGGAAGGGGTCATGGAAACCCGACATTGTAGAAGGTCAGTCAGAAGTGCTGGTGACAACCTGGGACTTGTGATTGGCATCTGAAGGCAGAGGTGTAGTCTTGTGGGACTGGGGGGAAGGTAGACAGTGTCTGAGTTGAATTAAGTGGAAGAACACCCAGCTGGTGTTGCAGAGAATTGCTTGTTGTGAGGAAAAAAACACACACACGGTGACCAGAGAGGTGAAGTGAAGTGTGGGGGTAGCGTGAGAGTAAAGGAGACACACACAGCAAGCGTCTGTTCTTTAGAGGGAGGCTATCATGGGGTGAGGGGTATATGGAAAATCTCTGTATCTTTCCCTCAATTTTGCTGTGAACCTACAACTGCTCTAAAAGTCTTAACCCACCAACAAAGCACTTGTAATTGGGTCTATTTCTGTGTTATCTATCATGTTTCATGGATTTACACACCTATCCTTATACTAATACCACACTGTCTTGATGTTTGTAACTTTATAATAAGTCCTGAAGTAAGGGTGTGTCCTCCATCTGGGTCCTTTCCTTTTCCATATAACTTTTAGAATAAGCTTGTAAATTTTTTCCAAACGTCCCGTTGGAATTTTGATTGGGAGTGTGTATAGATCAATTTGGGGAGAATGGAGAGCTTAACACCATAACATTAAGTCTTTTGACCCATGAACAACAGTATCTCTGTCCATTTACTCAAACTGCCCTTAATTTCTCTCAGCATTGTTTGGGAATTTTCAGCATACAAATTGTGCATTTATTTTGATTTAGCCTTAGGATTTTAATTTTTCTGAGGCTATTATAAATGGTATTTTAAAAAATTTCAATATCTAATTGGTTCATTGCAAGTATAACGGAAAACAACTGATATCTGTATACTGACCTTGTGTTTTTAACTTTCTTTTTTTTCTTTTTTTTTAAAGATTTTGTTTATTTATTTGAGAAAGAGAGAATGAGAGACAGACAGCACGAGAGGGAAGAGGGTCAGAGGGAGAAGCAGACTCCCTGCTGAGCAGGGAGCCCGATGCAGGACTCGATCCTGGGACTCCAGGATCATGACCTGAGCCGAAGGCAGTCGCTTAACCAACTGAGCCACCCAGGTGCCCGTGTTTTTAACTTTCAATTTCCAATTGTTCCTTACCAGTGTATAGGAGCTTTTTGATTTTTGTAAATTGATTTATCCTGCAAACTTGCTGAACTCAACTTATTAATTCTAATAGCTTTTTAAAAAATAGATTCTTTGGGGTCTTCTACATAGGTGTCATGTCATCTGTGAATAAAGGAAATTTTATTTCTTCCTTCTAAATCCAACTGCCTTTTACTTCTTTCTTTTGCCTTAAAGCACTGGCTAGAACTTCTAGTATGATGTTGAATCAAAGGGGAGAGAGTGGACATCTCTGCCTTTTTCCCAGTCAGAAGGAAAGCATTCAGCCTTTCACCATTAAGAATGATGTTAGCTAGGGCGCCTGGGTGGCTCAGTCCTTAAGCGTCTGCCTTCGGCTCAGGTCATGATCCCAGGGTCCTGGGATCGAGCCCCATATCAGGCTCCCTGCTCAGTGGGAAGCCTGCTTCTCCCTCTCCCACTTCTCCTGCTTGTGTTCCCTCTCTCGCTGTGTCTCTGTCAAATAAATAAATAAAATCTTAAAAAAAAAAAAAAAAGAATGATGTTAGCTATGGGGCACCTGGGTGGCTCAGTCAGTTAAGCGTCTGCCTTCAGCTCAGGTCATGATCCTGGGGTTCTGGGATTGAGCCCCACATCGGGCTCTCTGCTCCTCGGGGAACCTGCTTCTCCCTCTGCCTCTCTCTCAGTCTCTCATGAATAAATAAATGAAATCTTTAAAAAAAATGATGTTAGCCAACAATTACTTCAGACTGAGGAAGTTTCTTTCTATTCCTATTTTGCTGCATTTTTATTTTTTTTAATCATGAAGGGAAGTTGAATTTTGTCAACTGTTTTTTCTACATAGATGGAGATGATCATGTGTTTTGTTTCGGTTTTGATCTGCTGACATGGTGAAATACAATGATTTTCAAGTACTGAACCAACCTTACATTCCTGGGATAAAGATATTTGAGTATTATTTGTTATTCTTTTTGTATATTGCTGGGTTGACTTTGCTAACATTTTATTAAAGATGTTTGCACTGGGGCACCTGGGTGGCTTAGTTAGTTGAGTGTCCAACTCTTGGTTTCAAGTCCAGGGTCATGAGATGGAGCCTGGTGTTGGGCTCCATGCTCAGGAGGGAATCTGCTTGAGATTCTCTCTCTCCCTCTGCCTCTCCCCACTACTCATGTTCTCTCTCTCTCAAATTAATTAATTAATTAAAAAAAAAGATGTTTGCATCTATATTTGTGGGAGACATTGGCCTGAAGTTTTCTTTTCCTCCAGAGTCTTTTCCTGGTTTTGGTATTAGGATAATGTCAGCCTCACAGAATGAGTTGGACAGCATCTTTTATTTTCTGAAAGAGTTGATGTGTAGACTTAGTTTTATTTCTTCCTTAAACATTTAGTAGAATTTACCAGTGAAGCAATCAGGGCCTGGAGATTTTATTGTGGAAAAGTTTTTAGCTACAAATTCAATGTCTTTTATAGATAGAAGGCTACCTAGGTTATCAGGGCAAACTTTGTCTGATTTTTAAAATATTTGTTGAAATTTGTTTTACGGCCTAGAATATGGTCTAACGTGGTGGCTGCCTCGTCCTTGGGTGCTCCACCAAAGGTGAAACAGTCTGTGTGTCTTGTAGGGGCTTGTTATCCTTTGGAATCAGTTTACTTTGCTGGCATGCAACCTCTGCTATCTGCCGGGTTCAAGAAATTAATGATCTTGTAGATTATCTGTCCTTTTCTTCTTGTTAGTATGGGAGCACTGTTCTCTTGCACTTTTCTACATTTCAAGTGGAAGTAGAACTCTATGGGGGTTTGGTTTTATTTTTTTTTTAAGATTTTATTTATTTGAGAGAGAGAAAGAGAGAGAGCACGAGTGGGAAGGGGCAGAGCGGGAGGGAGAAAGAATCTGAAGCAGACTCGGCACTGAGCATGGAGCCCAACGTGGGGCTCAATTCCACAACTGCAAGACCATGGCCTGAGCTGAAACCAAGAGGAGGATGCTTAACTGAATGAGTCACCCAGGTGCCCTGGGAGTTCGGTTTTAGATGATTTAGTAGTGATATTTCTTCTTTTGCTCTTTGTTGTTACTCAGATAAGGATAGTTTCACTGGCTCCCTTGACCCTTTATTCTGCTGGTGGCTGCTTCCCACTCTGGGCCCCCTGCTATATGCTATTCAATGGCATAAAGCCAGCAGCCAAAATCAGGTTGTGATGAGTTATAAACTTGGGACAGCTTTGGCGGTCCTTTATATTACCCACCGTGACAGACTTAGGCACCAAACTCTACTCCATAATAGCCCGGGCTCAGAGGTAGTTCTAAGTGACTAGAGGCGGAGGGCAGAATTTTACTCTGAGCTTAAGCCAGACCATTTGAGAATGCTATCTGTGTCTCCAGTGGTGTGGGATTTCTGGGAAGGCTACCAGGATTGTCAGTGTTAAATTAGCATCTGATGAATGAATGAAGAAATAAACAGAGAGTAGGAGAAAAGGTAGGAAAAGGCAAGAATTGCCTATTCCAGTCCTGGGGCAGGTGTTAATGGGCTAAGGTCATATTTTGCTTCGGTAGGTCACAGACAGGAGGATGGCGGAGACAGAATATCTTTACCAAGGCCCAGGATTCAACAGAAATTATGTAAGATTATAATATCCCTTAAAGAATTTAAAATAATCGCCCCCAAATAATATAATGGGCATTTTAATTTTACATTTCTGAAAGGTTTTACCATGAATCACTGTACACCAAATTAGATTCCAATGGAAGGCAGTCTTTTATTAAATATAACAAAGTTAAAGACACATTGCCTAGTATCAAGTACTTGTGAGAAGATATTTATCCTGCATAGAACTAGCTCCGTGACATTTATATTTTGAGAAATAATCAGTTAACCTTTTTGCCACAACTATCAGTCTCAACTTATTGTAAGAAACACTTGGTTAGGTTTTAAAATTGGAACTTTTAAAGCAGTATCAGAGGAATAAATTTCCCAGTGTATAAATCTGTAATACAGGATAATAACTACCACTGTCAGATCACACTTCTCAAATCTAACCCAACACTTGAGGATCCTGAGCATGAAGAGCAAGGCTAAACGGACGTGTGCTACAGCTGAAGACATTAAGCCAGCCATCTCAGACAAAGCAGCATTAATGTCACATAGGCCATATAGTGAAGTGACTTTTCCCAACAGTGAGATATGATAGAACGTATGACTACTAACTCAGGAATAGAGCTTACATTTTTAAGTTCCACATCTAGAGGACCACAGCCAACCAGCTGAGAAAAGGCTATGGAGGCTATCTAATAATCCCCTAACCTAACAAATGTGAATGAAATTTTAGCTCAAGACTAACTATACAGTGAGGTTTAAATTAGGAAGTTCAGGGGGCACCTGGCTGGCTCAGTCGATAGAGCATGTGACTCTTGGTTTCGGGGTCGTGAGTTCAAGCCCCATGTTGGGCGTGGAGCCTACTTAAAAAAGAAAGAAAGAGAAAGAAAGAAAAGAAAGAAAGAAAGAAAAGAAAAGAAAGAAAGAAAGAGAGAAAGAGAGAGAAAGAAAGAATAAATTAGCAAATTCAGGGTTGTAGAACAGTACTTCAGAGTGAAGGATAGGTTGTCCATAAGGAAAAGGAGTTTTATTAACAAATGCCTGGGATTTACGCAAAGACCGTTATGAGCACCAGGCAATCAGGAAGTTGTAACAGAGAGAGAAAGAGAGAAGAGGAAGACTAATTTAAAGGACAGGAGGACACTACACAGGTCAATCTCATCCTGGTATGAGGAAGGCATCAATTATGTTTGTTTAGCACAGAGCCAACGGGCAAAGATAGGTGCCCAACAAATGGTTTTTGAAAAAAATATATGCTTTGTACCCCCACTTAGATGGTGAGCTACTTGATTATGCACTTTGTTATATTCTCCTCTCCATCTAGCATAGTGCTGGGAACTTAGTATTTGCTCAAAATTCATTAGTTAATTGATTTCTCCGCCTTTGGCATCTTCAGTAAAGCACAATTCACAAGGCAGAGCCATCTTTCAGAAATGTGTGAGCTGCCCATCCCCTCAAAACGGACAAAGGCAAAGAAGATGAGAGTGGGATGAGAAGGGTACTAACATTTTGCCAAATTAATGAGGGAATATATTGGTGCCCACAATGTGCTGGGAAATACAAAACCAGTCATAAGCCTGTCTCGGAAAAGCTTGAGGAAGTCTACAGGGATTAGAACAGTTGCTGAATTTATGGTACCCTGGGAACCTCTATTTGTCAAGTGCCACAGAGGCAGCCCTGACACTGGCACAGGTGAAGATGAATTTTCATTCAGAGCAGTGAGCCTTCTGACTCCATTAATCCTCAGGGTTTTGATGATGAATTTCTTTCTTTTTTTTATTTTATTTATTTTCACTCTAATGCCTCCTCCCACTGCCCTAACAGCGTGGAAGGAACAGAACAGATGGTCCTTTACGTGGAAGCCCGAGGGCTCATGAGGATACAAAGCCTGCCCACTCTGCAATCACATGACTGCACGTGCAAGGCAAAGCCTTGATTTCCCCCGGGAGACACAGATGCAAGGATGTTAGTATTCCCAGCGGAGGGAGAGGAGGGGACGGCTAACAGGCCATTTACAGGGAAGACCACACTTACACTAATATACTCTTCAGCAAGAACTGGGTTTAATCACAAAACAGGAAGACCGGAATCTGAAGATGAAAAAACACCAAAGTGAAATGGAGGCAAGTAAGGGTTTTAGTAGGCTGCTATGCAAAGCCCATTTAGAATGAACTAGTGAAGACATACAGGCGTAGAACACCGGCCTCTAGTTAACCTGCCATTGGCTCTGACCCAGTTTTAATCGGAAGAAGCCAGGATTTACAACCTGCTTAAGGATGGAGTTTGACAACTGCTATAATCAGAAGAGCTGTCAACACAAGGACAGCTGTCAAGCCAAACTGTAATTCATAAAATATAAGAGCTAAGCCCCTAAGATATCCCCAACATCGTCTGTACTTACTGGATTTAACTAAGAGTTTTATTCAAGTTACAAAAATAGGTTAAGGGTCCTAAAATCAAATAAAAAAATAGCTACGGAGTACCTAGTAAATAAAAAAGGTTAAACAATACTAAGTGACTAAATGGGTAAAATACGTCCAGGAGATTCCCTAGCACAGTGTTTAATAAATGGTTATTATTATTATTACATGCCCAACTCTGCTTTGATGACCTTAAAAACTGGCAGAAGTCTAGTGACCTAGTAAAAAATCTTAATTAAAAATAAATCACTCCTAAAAAAAAATCACTCCTATAACTGATTATTAATTAAACTTAAAATCTTAATTTCATGAAATATTCCTGAGTTGTCAGAATATTTTAGTTTTATATATTTGTAATGTCAAAACCTCTTAACTAATGGTATTATTTTAGTGTTTAATTATCTTGATTATAATATACATGGTATTTGTTTTGTTCTTTCTGCAATGAATAATATAATCTGAGAGACAGAAATAGAAGTTGTTTTACTAGATCAATTTTGGGCAGGATTCCTGAATCAGAGATAATTTTTATTAATGTCAAAACTCTCAGTGAACAGAAATAAGAATACAAAAGCACATGGAGGAACACAGATATGGATAAAGTACAGTTTTGAAAAACAGCCTTGACTCTCTAAGGTGACCAATGATAAAGGATTTTAATTTATTTTATTTCTATAAAAGATTATCTTGCAGAAAATAATGTCTGCTTTAAAAGGATACCAGGGCTGTAATTATTTATGAAATTATGAAAACAGGACTGGAAGTGCAATCAGGAGACCTGAACAAGTGTCTTGGCTCTGCTACAAGACAACCTGTATTACCCTGTCAAGGTCACTTGGCCCCGCCAGACTTCAGCTTTTCATTTGCAAATGTAGAAAACAAGGCCTAGCTCAGACATCTGTTGGAAAGGTTAAGAGATTATGTATATGAAAACAGTACCACCACCACCTTATATCTATCCGGGTTTGGAGGTTTTTTTGTGTGTAAACGTTTTATTAGAGTACATATAAATTAAATACTGAAGAGGACAAATTTTCTTAAGATGAAATTATTCCTATAACTAACGAGCACATAGATCCAGAATCAGATCATTAGGGAGCCTGAGTGACTCAGTCGTTAAGCGTCTGCCCTTAGCTCAGGTCGTGATCCCGGGGTCCTGGGATCGAGCCCCGCATGGGGCTCCCTGCTCGGCGGGGAGCCTGCTTCTCCCTCTCCCGCTCCCCCTGCTTGTGTCCCCTCTCACACTGTGTGTCTCTCTGTCAAATGAATAAATAAAAGAATCTTTTTTTTTTTAAAGATTTTATTTATTTATTTGAGAGAGAGAATGAGAGAGAGAGAGAGCATGAGAGGGGAGAGGGTCAGAGGGAGAAGCAGACTCCCTGCCGAGCAGGGAGCCCGATGCGGGACTCAATCCCAGGACTCCAGGATCATGACCTGAGCCGAAGGCAGTCGCTTAACCAACTGAGCCACCCAGGCGCCCAAGCCCTATTTTAGAGGGCTGCTTATAGATGGAGCCTAGAGATTACCTTCCTTGTATACTGCATTGTGTATGTACATTTTTAATGGTACACCTTTCAAAGGCATTTGATAACATAAAATATGTATGTATGTATATATATATATATATATATAGGTGTGTATATATATATGTAATTTTAATCAACAAATATTTTAAGTATGGTAGAGGAATATAAATGCTAATAAAACAAATTTTTGGCTATCACAAATAATGCTGCAATAAATGTTCTTAATCATGTCTCATTACATATATGTCCAGGAGTATTTCTTGGTTATATAAACAGAAGTGGAATTGTTGGGTTGTAGGGTATGTGTACCTTCAGTTTCACTAGATTTTGCCAAAGTGATCTCCAAAGTGGTTGTGACAGTTGATACTCCCATCAGCAAAGTATGACTGTTCTTGCTCCACATCCTAATACTAATTATTTGTAGATGTTTACTTGTTGCCAAAGTGACCAGTGTCAAGTTATATCTAAATGTTATAATCTGCATTCTCTGATTATTGTTGGGAGACAGTTCTCCAAGGGACTCTTCATGATTCTGTACCTCTTGAGAACAAAGGTAATGACAGCTTCTGTTTCAGACTCTTTTCAAGGATGTGTGTATAGTGAACAGCCTTGGACAACAGAGGTAGTGTTTCCTTCCAGAGCAGAGGGTAGGTTTCTTTACTGTCCAGTATAATAAAGATAACATGTTCTCCTGGGCCACAGCTGGGCAGGTTTGCTTGCAGCTCATTATAAAAGACTAGTGCTCCTTATGCTTAGGATTCCTTTTTTTTAAAGATTTTATTTATTGGAGAGAGAGCAAGCTCGAGCATGAGTGGGGGGGGGAGTGAAGAGAGAGAGGGAGAAGCAGACACCCCATTGAGCAGGGAGCCCGATGTGGGGCTCAATCCCATGACCCTGGGACCCTGAGCGGAAGGTAGACAGATGCTTAACCGACAGAGCCACCCAGGCGCCCCTAAGCTTAGGATTCCTAAGATATGATACACTATGTGTGTAGTATCTACCTGGACTTCTCTGCTTAGCTCCTATAGGACTCAAAAGGAAATGACACAAACATAAAGCTCATCTGCTTGCTGTGCTGTAACAGTCTTGTGTTTTTTGCCAGAATCCATGAAACTGTGTTAGGCTAACTTGTTTGTCTATAAGCAGGGTATAATCCCAGATTACTCATAGTTTTTGACAGTTATGAGTGGGGTTGAGCATCTTTTCTTGCTGTTTATTTGATATTTGGCTCTTCCCATCTGTGAACTATCCATTTTTGGGGGTCTATTTTTCTATTTGATTGTCTTCCTTATTGGCTGGGGAGATGTTCTTGATATAGTCTGAATAATGATCTTATGCAGGTTATTTGCATTTTAAATATCTTCTCCCAGTCTGTGCCTTGTATTTTTACTTTGCTTACACTATCTTTTGTTTAATAGAAGTTTAAAATTTTTAATGTACTTATAATTTAAATTATGATTTGTATTTTTGAGTGTTTTCTTAAGAAACCCTTCCTTACCCTATTCATCTAAAAGTTTGTAATTTTGCTTTTCTTTATATGTGCATTTGATTCAGTTAAAATTGATTTATGTGTATGGGGTGCATTATTTGGTTATCTACTGTTGTATATAACAAACCACTCAAAATCTAGTGGCTTAAATACAACAATGTATTATTTTTCATGATCCTGTGGGTTGACCAGCTGGTTCTTTTCCTTCAAAGAACTAATTTTTAGTTTGTTGATTTTCTCTATTGTTTTTCTATTCTCTATTTCACTTTTTTCTACTCTAATCTCTATTATTCTTTGTTTTCTTTAGGCTTTGTTTGCTCTTCTTTCTCCAGTGTCTTAAAGTGGAAGATTAAGTTAGTTACTGATTTGAGGTTTTTCTTCTTTCTGAACGAAAGCATTTACAGCTATAAATTTCTCTGTAAGCACTACGTTAGCCGCACTCCATAAGCTTTGGCACGTGTTATCTTCATTTTCATTCATCGCAAAGTATTTTCTGATTTCTCTTTTAATTTCCTCCTCCTTGACCCACTTGTTATTTAATAGTAAGCTTATTAGTTTCCTAATACTTTTGAGTTTTCAAGTCTTGATATCTAATTTCATTCCACTGTGGTTGGTGAACATACACTGTATTATTTCTATTCTTTTAAATTTATTGAGGTTGTTTCATGGACTTCATATTGTGTATCCTGAAGAATGCTCTATGTGCACTTGAAAATTATGTATATTCTGTTGTCTTGGATGGAGTGTTTCATAGATGTCTGTTAGATCTTGTTGGTTTATAGTGTTGTTCAGGTCTTCCATTTCCTTGTTTACCTTCTGTTTAGCTGTCCTACCCATTATTGAAAGTGGGGTGCTGGAATTTCCAACTATTATTTTTGAATTGTCTATTTTGAGTTTTTTCTTAAGTGGTTGCTCTTGGGTTTATCACATAAGCGTTTTACCTTCAGCTTCAGATTTATACTCAGCTTAATTCCAGTGATATGCAGAAACATTACTCCCTTATATTTCTATTGCATTTTCCCTCTTTTGGTGGCAGTATTGTTATATCTGTTACATCTGTTAATGTTACAAATCCAACAAGACATTATTACAATTACTTTAACATCTGTAGTCACTTCCTTAACCCATTATAACTTTGTTCTCATCCATCTCCTTTGGGCTGTTATTGGCAAATATATTATACTTCTATATGTTATGGGCCCAATAATACATTATATACATATTATTTTAGATATTACTTTTTAAAATCAGTTAAGGAAAGAAAGGAGAAAAAAGTATGCATTCATGCTGTCTTTTATAAGTATATAATTGTATTTATGGGTGCTCTTTTGTTTTTTCATATGGATTTGAATTACTTTTTGGGTCATTTGCTTTTAGTCTGAATCTTTTCTTTTAGTACTTCTTGTCAGTCTGCTAGCAACAAATTCTCTCAGTCTTTGTTATCTGGAAAAGACTTTATTCCATCTTCATTTTTGAAAGACAGCTTTGCCAGATATAGATTCCTTATTTCTATAAATAGATATTCAAGGTCAGAACACGGTGGGATAACACTGAAAGTGCTCAAAGGAAACCACTCAACTGGGGCATAAATTGTCCTACAAACCAACCCAAATTGTGGCTTCTTTAAAGGTCAGTGTTTGATATTTGTTCTTACTCATGAAGGCTCCTCCCACATGTAGTATTCTCCCATCCTCCCCACTATTCTTGAGAGTACCCTTAGCCTTGAACTTCTCCAGGCTCTGCTGCAAATGAGGTCAGTTCCTTTGGGAAGAGATTAGGAGCTGTTTTAGAGTCTGCTTCTCCCCACAGGCAAAATCTCTGAGCCAGATTCTGGAGCCGGGAGTGTGGACAACAGCAAGCTTCTCTTTGAGTGACACCCTTCTTCTCCCTGCTCTAGGAGTTGGTGCTTGGTGGCAGTGCGGGGGGAGCCTGGTTTGCCTCTCCTGGCATGGAGCCACTACCCTGCAAGCCAGGGCAAGGGTGATCAGGGCTTCAGCAATGTCAGAGTACCACATCCAAGCCTCCATTTCATGGGTGGCTGCCTCCATCTCTTGACTGCACTTGCCTAGGACTTAGGTCTTTATATTTATTTTCTACCTTTTATACTAATGTTTAAGAATGTAATTTTAAAAAACTGATGTTGTATTCAGCATCTTTGCTAAACTGTATTAGTTTTAATAATTTGACTGTAGAGTCTCTTGAATTTCTATGTAGCTACTTATTTTGTTTGAGATTAATAATGATTTTGTTTCTTTTTATCCATCCCATGTACTTTTTAGTTCTTTTGCTTTTCTTTCTGTGTAGTCTAGGATTCCAATATAATATTAAAGAAACTTAGTTTTGGGAGGCATCCTTTTCTCATTCCTGTTTCTAAAGGAAATGCTTCAAACGTTTCACCTTTAGTAATATTTGCACTAGGTTTTTGATATATAATTTAATCAGGCCACAGAAGTTTCCTTGCGTATCTAGTTTATTAAGAGTTTTTATCATAAACAATCATATTAGCTAACATTTACTGAGTACCTACAAGGTGTTGGACATTGTCCTAAGCACTTTACATAGATTAGCCTATTATATGTTTATAACATGTCTCTGAGGTTATTATTATTCCTATCTCACCATAAGTAAACAGGTTCATTGAAGTTAAATAATCTGTCCAAGTTCAGTAGTAGAACTAGAATTTGAACCCAGAAGTCTGGCTTAAGAGCCTGGCGTCTTAACTACTTTTCTGTATTACTTCTTTATATTGCATTCTGTATTGAATTTCCTCAATTGCTTTTTCTACATCTGATTTGTCCAAATGGTTTTTCAACTAACTTACTAATGTGGCAAACTACATTAATAAATGTTTAAACTGTTAAATCCTTTGAATTTCTAGAATAAATTCAACTTAAATCACATCTTTATAAAAAATACATTGATAGATTTCATTTGCTAATATTTTACTTAGGATTTTTACATATATGTTCAAAAGTGAGACTGACTCACAATTTTCCTTTTTTTGCTGGTTTTGGCACCCGCATTATACTAGCTAAACTCATAGATGAGTTGGGGCATGCATTTGGTGATATTTAATCTTCATTATTGGGCTGATAAACATAGTTAGCATCAACAGCTAGCTCAATAGTTTAGATTCCTGGACAACTTAGAGAGGTTTCTGACATCCAAGCCAATGCTAATAAGCAGTGGACATCTGGGGCATCTGGGTCATTTATTACTGAATGGTGGTCAAGGATGGCCAAAACTAGCAAAAGAGCTTAATGTAACCTGTCTCCCAAAGTCTGAAGGTAGTTGATCCTTAATCTGATTTAAATATTGATGGTTGTCTTTTACTCAACCATATTCACACCCAAATAGAATAAAAGTAAGGATACTTTACTAAGTGCTTTATTTACAAAATACTTCAGTATTTTTATCTCACTGAATTTATCCAGTATTCTTTAAGAGCCACACTATGTCCATCTTACAGATTATCCTCTATTTTATAGACTAGTTAAGTGAAGATTACTCAACTAAGCTAATCAGTTAGTAAGTGAAATGAGTTAAAAAATCAAACCTATTTTTCTTCGCTTCAATTACATCAAGAAAGTATTTCCTGTAGAAAAGACTGGAGCTCCTACAGTGACGATGATTAGCATCTCAGTTGTCACTGACAGTACCAAGAATGAAATAATGAATTTTCAAAGGGGGACTGGAGGAGCCTCCATTTCTGCTGATGGTACTGAAAGGCTCAATTTACTATGAATGTTCCCATAAGAATTTTAATATATCTCCAACTATAGAGGTTATTAATCTATTTTTAAACAAAAATGACTGTATTTCTGCTAGTGACCATTTTCCTTTTTAAATTTGTTTTTATATTATTTCTTAAAATTCAAGTATAATTAACAGTGTTATACTAGTTTCAGATATACAATATAATGGTTCAATAATACTATATATTTCTCAAATGTTCATCAAGATAAGTATAGCCTTAATCTCCTTTACCCATTTCACCAACCCCCATGCCTCCATCCACCTCCCCTCTGGCAACCACCAGTTTGTTCTCTGTTTTTTTTTTTTTAAAGCAGGCTCTAAGCCTAGCATGGAGCCCAACATGGGGCTTGAACTCACAACCCTGAGATCAAGACCTGAGCTGAGATCAAGAGTCGGACACAACCGACTGAGGCACCCAGGTGCCTCTGGTTCCCTGTACAAGAGTCTGTCTCTTTTTCCCTTTGTTCATTTGTTTCCTAAATTCTTAATTCCTTAAATGAGTGAAATCATGTGGCATTTGTCTTTCTCTGACTGACTTATTTCACTTAGCATTATACCCTTTAGGTTCATCCATGTTGCTGCAAATAGCAAGATTTCATTCTTCTTTTGTGACTGAGTAGTATTTCCTAGTGTATATGTGTATATATGTCTACTTTATCCATTCATCTTCTTCATCCATTCATCTATCAATGGACACTTGGGTTGCTTCCATATCTTGGTGATTATAAATAATGCTGCAATATACATAGGGGTGCATATTTTTTTGAATTAGTGTTTTTGCTTTCTTTGGGTAAATATACAGTAGTGGAATTACTGGATCAAATGGTAATTCTATTTTTAATTTTTTGAGGAACCTCCATACTGTTTTCTACAGTGGCTGCACCAACTGACCAGGCATTTTTCTAAGCACTACACAGGGTTGGACAAAGTTGAAATAAACAAATAGAGAAAACTTTCTAATATGATTACTAATAATTTGGAAACATCTTACCATAATGTAGAGCTGTCTGACCTTCATTATCCTGTAAAAGAAACAAATAACACATTTTAGAAGTCTACATTATTGCAAAAGTATGAAAGTACCTAAGCTATAGCAAATATATCTGGTACACCAAAGCTCTACAGGTTTTTTTTTTTTTTTAAGATTTTATTTATTTATTTGACAGAGAGAAACACAGCGAGAGAGGGAACACAAGCAGGAGGAGTGGGAGAGGGAGAAGCGAAGCAGGCTTCCCGCAGAGCAGGGAGCCCGATGTGGGGCTCGATCCCAAGACCCTGGGATCATGACCTGAGCCGAAGGCAGACGCTTAACGACTGAGCCACCCAGGCGCCCCCAAAGCTCTACAGGTTTATCAGAAACAGTTCTTTGAGCCTCCAGTAATGTCTGAGCAAGCTCTACTGAGGAGAACAGAGGCTGCTGAATGGCAACTTGTGTACGCAGATGCTACAGCAGAGTCCCAGGAAAACCAGCGTGCAGGTACTAAACCAAAGGGAACCTCTTAACATGTGGCAGTCTGATTACCCAATTAGAGGCAAAAAAAACCCCTGACACTGTATATCCTTTATCTTGGTTAGTATTATAAAGTTCTTTCTAAGTTTATAGCCAAATTTATCTAAGAAGTCTGTGATTTTTCATAGAAGTTAATAGCTTTTGGGGCCCCTGGGTGGCTCAGTCAGTTAAGCATCTGCCTTCGGCTCAGGTCATGATCCCAGCGTCCTGGGATGGAGCCCCACATCAGGCTCCCTGCTCAGTGGGGAGTCTGCTTCTCCCTCTCCCTCTCCCTCTGCCTCTGCTTCTGCCCCTCCCTCCACTTATGCTCATGCTCTCTGTCTCATAAATAAAATCTAAAAAAAAGTTAGCTTTTTAATCCCCTTTCAAATAGTCACAAATTCCAGGCTCATGATATTATCAAATATTATCAGATCAAATATCATAAAGAAACATGATTTCAAAGCACACAAAGTCCTAGAAGTTAAGAAAGTCAAAAGTTCCCACAGGTAACTGCAATAGCTCAGTTAATTTTTTTATTCTTTTAAAACCAAGATATTCTAACTATATATACTAATTGTAGCACACATAAGTACCTTTTAGCAATGCTGCCTCTTAAGTTGAGAGCAGGTGATCATATTAATAAGTAACAAATCAGGATTAAGTACAAGTAAGAAGTAGAATTTAGTAGTTAATTTGATATTCACTTAGTAATATGCATAGCCACTATTGTGCCCCTGGTAATTAAGAATAAATGCTTAATTATTGTGAATAAGTGGGAAAGAGTGATATTATGACCTAATCAACTATTCCTGGGCACACCATATCTACTTTCCTCACTTCTTAGAAGTTGAATGTGAGGGTTGATTCCCAGAACTTTTGGCTATGGTTCTATTTAATCCCTGGGATGATTCCCAGAACTTTTGGCTATGGTTCTATTTAATCCCTGGGTTGATTCCCAGAACTTTTGGCTATGGTTCTATTTAATTTCCTATGGCAGGAAACTTCTTTTCTGGTTCAGACAAGTAGTAAGAAAAAGTCATTCCTTAAGGGCTTTTTAACACCTAGAGAAAGTTTGCAGGGGTGACATTTGGGGGGGCAGAGAGACAACCTTGAGGCAATATAGCTTAATTAAACTGTTTTGCTACCAGAGAATAGGAATTCTTGTTGGATTTGGGGGTGAGGTGTGAGGAAGTGAGTGGAGATCTGAAATAAGTAATTCTGAGGGACCTTGGGAGTCGGGAAGACTTGGCTGAAGTGTACAGTGGTTAAGTGTGGGATGCCCATCGAAGATCATTAGGATAATAAACTCTAAGGGAAGTAAAAGATGGAAAGGAATACTAAGAAGTCAGGAAGATAGCAAAATATTTTTGCCTCCTTTAAAAAAAATTTTAATTGTAGTTGACATACAATGTATTAGTTTCAAGTGTACTACTTAGTGATTCAACAATCATATACATTACAAAATGCCCGTTTCTTTTTTGTCTTTTTTAATATAGCCCCCGCCTTGCTCCCCGCTCCCCTTTGCCTTGCCCTGCTCTTGAGGTTAAGGACAGGTAGGAGAATGGAACAGAGGCAGCTACACAGTAAACAGGTTCCAAGTGACGTTTATGGTAGGCAGAACAACAATGGGAAGTTGCACTCCAGAGTATTCTGACTTGCCTGGCTACAACCAAAAACAATTTAGAAAGAACAAGAAGTGCCCATTACAGCTTTAGACTCATATCTACTTTGCCCATTTCCAATGTTAATCAGAAAAAGTTTATGTAGTGTGTCTATATGTTCTTATACATTCACATGCATGCACGTGATCAGTTTATACATTCATGCTTATGGTTTAAATGTTCAGCAATAGAAAGCAATTTCAGAAAGGGCTTAATCTACTGCAATTTTGGACTTACGTATCCATCATGCAAAGCTGTATTTTCCACAATTATCTATCTTTAGGAAGTGTAGTTCTCTTCCTATTTGTGCATAACTTTCTTGTTTAATCACCCTATTTATATATATATATATATATATTCGAAGTTCAGTTTCTTTCAACCAACCTACCGTCCGTCCTTCCTTCCTTCCTTCCTTCCTTCCTTCCTTCCTTCCTTCCCTCCCTCCCTCCCTCCTTTTTTTAAAGCAGGCTCCACACCCAGCATGGAGCCCAATGCAGGGCTTAAACCCACGACCCTGAGATCAAGACCTGAGCTGAGATCAAGAGTCCAGATGTTTAACGGACTGAGACACCAGGTGCCCCTTTTAATTTCTATCTGTTTATCTTCATTAGGGAGGTGGAAACAATTTTTTTAAAGATTTTATTTATTTATCAGAGAGAGAGAGAGAGCACAAGCGGGGGCGGGGGGGAGGTAGGCAGAAGGAGAAGCAGGTTCCCCACTGAGCAAGGAGCCCAATGCGGGACTTGATCCCAGGACTCCAGGATCATAACCTGAGCTGACGGCAGATGCTTAACCAACTGAGCCACCCAGGCATCCCTAGAAACAATTTCTTTTAATCACTTTTACCAATGAATACTAAATTTGTATCTCCAGCCCAATTTCTAGTTAATTAAAAATATTTACTGAGCTCCTATTATGTCCCAGTTACTATTCTAGGGACTGGAAACACAGATGTAAGAGAGAAAAGGTCCCTTATGTTATAAATCTTACATTCCACTGGTAGGGGAAGTAATAAGCAAATTAATATATTTAATAACAGGCAGTGATATGCTCTGAAAAAAAACCAACAAAGCAGAATAAGGGTCTAGAGTGATGTGGGGTACTGTTTTAGATAGAGAGGACAAAGAAGGACTCTGTGAGAAGGTATGTTTACACAGAGAACTGGGGAAGATTCTAGGGTAGCCATGTAACCCAAGCTGAGCAAACCACAGCATCCATCATCGTCCTGGTCTGAAAAGCCAAGCCAAGCCAATCAGAGTTTTTGCTCAGGATTCTGAAATATGGAAACTAGGGGGATGGAAGCATGCGTACAGAGAAGGTTCTTGCCTCTATAATCAAAATAAGACAGACACAGATGGACAAATATTGTATTCTTTCACTTACATGAAGTACTTAGAGTAGTCAAATTCACAAAGACAGAAAAACAGAAAAGTGGTTACCAGGGGCTCGAGGAAGGAAGGAATGGGGAGCTTTGTTAATGGGGACAGAGTTACGGTTTGGGATGGTGAAAAAGTTCTGGAGGTGGATAGTGGTCATGGTTGCACAATGTGAATGTGTTTATGCCACTGCACTATACACTTGGTTAAAATGATTAATTTTCTATTGTATTTTACCACAATTAAAAAAAAAAGCACAAGCAAACGATGTGAGCCAAAACTGCAAATGGCAACATTCTCCACCTCTCGGAGAAAACGTCTGCAGTAGAAAAGAATGAAGTAGGGTGCCTGGGTGGCTCAGTTGGTTAAGCAACTGCCTTTGGCTCAGGTCATGATCCTGGAGTCCCAGCATCGAGTCCCACATCGGGCTCCCTGCTCAGCAGGGGGGTCTGCTTCTCCCTCTGACCCTCTTCCCTCTCGTGCTCTCTGTCTCTCATTCTCTCTCTCTCAAATAAATAAAATCTTTTTAAAAAATTTAAAAAATTAAAAAAGAAAAGAATGAAGTATTCACAAAGAAATGTAGTGGTCAGAGATGGAGAGAAAATGAGTCTCTGATTCCTATCATTCCAACTATATCCTTGCCCTTCTTGGTTAGGTGAGCCAACAACAAAATACTCCCTAGACGAATGTTGATCTTTTTGTCACTTGCAAATAAGAGTCCTAATACAGAATGCAAAGCGATTTATGACCTGAGTCTTCCTCCCAATTCCTCCTCCCATTTTGGTGACTGCAGTTCCCAATAAGAAGATCTGTCTGGACTTCCACAACTGTAAATGCTCTTCCCTCTGCTTGAAAACCATCTTCTGATCTTTTATAGATAGATACTATCTTGCTCTTTTCTCGTGTTTTAAAATGCAACTTTGACATATTTGAGCATTTTAAATAGACTTATTTTATAGTCCCTATATTTCTTTCATTTGAGATCAGGGAAGAGATGGGTGATGGCTACATGTGATGTTTGTTGTGCTGCCTGAGATCTGCTTAATGTTGATTGATTCCTGTGTACTTTATAATTTTGGACTGTAAGTTTATTTTAAGTGGGTTTTTGGGGGGACTCTGGGTGGCATTTTCTTTCTTTTTCATTTATTTTTTAAATTTAATTTTATTTAAATTCAATTAATTATGATATAGTATGTTATTAGTTTTAGAGGTAGAGTTCAGTGATTCATCAGTTGCATATAACACCCAGTGCTCATCACATCACGAGCCCTCCTCAATGCCCATCACCCAGTTACCCCATCCCCCCACTCATCTCCCCTCCAACAACCCTGTTTGTTTCCTATAGTTAAGAATCTCTAATGGTTTGTCTCCCTCTCTGATTTCGTCTTATTTTTTTTTCCCTCCCTTCTCCTCTCATCCTCTGTTTTGTTTCTTATATTCCACATATGCGTGAAATCACATGGTAATTGTCTTTCACTGACTGACTTAATTTGCTTAGCATAATACCCTCTAGTTCCATCCATGTCGTTGCAAATGGTAAGATTTCATTTTTTTCTGGGGCGCCTGGGTGGCTCAGATGGTTAAGTGTCTGCCTTAGGCTCAGGTCATGATCTCCAGGTCCTGGGATCGAGCCCCATATAGGACTCCCTGCTCAGCAGGGAGTCTGCTTCTCCCTCTTCCTCTGCCTCTCTCCACTGCTCCTGCTCTCTCAAATGTCTCAAATGAATAAATAAAAAATACTTAAAAAAAAAGATTTCATTTTTTTCTGATGGCTTAGTAACATCCCATTGTGTATATTTATATATATACACCCCACCTCTTTATCCGTTCATCTGTCAATGGACATCTGGGCTTTTTCCATAGTTTGGCTACTGTGGACACCGCTGCTATAAACATTGGGGTACAGGTGCCCCTTCAGATCACTGTTTGAATCTTTTGGGTAAATACCTAGTAGTCTAATTGCTGGGTCATAGGGTAGCTCTATTTTCAACTTTTTGAGGAACCTCCATACTGTTTTCCAGAGTGGCTGCACCAGCTTGCGTTCCCACCAGCAGTGGAGGAGGGTTCCCCTTTCTCTGCATCCCCGCCAACATATGTTGTTTCCTGACTTGTTAATTTTAGCCATTCTGACTGGTGTGAGGTGGTATCTCGTGGTTTTAATTTGTATTTCCCTGATGCCGAGTGATGTGGAGCATTTTTTCATGTGTCTGTTGGCCATTTGTATGTCTTCTTTGGAGACATGTCTGTTCATGTCTTCTGCCCATTTTTGACTGGATTATTTGTTTTTTGGGGGATGAGTCTGATAAGTTCTTTATAGATCTTGGATACTAGCCCTTTATGTGATAAGACATTTGCAAATATCTTCTCCCATTCTGTAGGTTGTCTTTTGGTTTTGTTGACGGTTTCCTTTGCTGTGCAAAAGCTTTTTATCTTGACAAAGTCCCAATAGTTCATTTTCACTTTTATTTTCCTTGCCTTTGGAGACATGTTTAGCAAGAAGTTGTTGCGGCCGAGGTCAAAGAGGTTGCTGCCTGTGTTCTTCTCTAGGATTTTGATGGATTCCTGTCTCACACTTAGGTCTTTCATCCATTTTGAGTCTATTTTTGTATATGGTGTAAGGAAATGGTCTGGTTTCATTCTTCTGCATGTGGCTGTCCAATTTTCTCAACACCATTTGTTGAACCAACTGTCTTTTTTCCACTGGACATTCTTTCCTGCTTTGTCCAAGATTAGTTGACCACAGAGTTGAGGGTCCATTTCTGGGTTCTCTATTCTGTTCCACTGATCCATGTGTCTGTTTTTGTGCCAGTACCATACTGTCTTGATGTTTACAGCTTTGTAATATAGCTTGAAATCCAGAATTGTGATGCTAACAGCTTCGATTTTCTTTTTCTGAGTGGGGTTTTAAGTACGAAAAATTCTGTGCTGTGTTCACTGGATTGAGGGTCTGTTCCTCCAGAATGATCTTGCTTTTGTTTCTGCTGGGTACCACAGAGATACTATCAGTCTCTATGTTGATTTCTTAGCTTGAGGATTTTGAACAATTAGTTGGTGTAAATTTTTTTTTAAGATTTTTATTTATTTATTTGACAGAGAGAGACACAGTGAAAGAGGGAACACAAGCAGGGGGAGTGGGAGAGGGAGAAGCAGGCTTCCTGCAGAGCAGGGAGCCCGATGCGGGGCTCGATCCCGGGACCCTGGGATCATGACCTGAGCCGAAGGCAGATACTTAACGACTGAGCCACCCAGGCACCCCAAGTTGGTGTAAATTTTAAAAGGGCAAACCTTTCTCCCACCCCTGGGCCTGGAACTCAGGCCAAGACAAACTCTCCACGTTAACTTTGCATTGGTGGGCAGATTATTTTAGTCTACCTTTTCCCTGATGGTTGTTGGTGTTCTTTCAGATCTCTATCTCATTGGTATTGAGACTGGCAAATCCTTTCAGGGCAGCCTAGTGTTGGTTTAAACTTATCACCTTCTTTTTAAAGCTTTGGGTTTTTTAAAGTTATAAGACTTACAATTTTGTTTCTTGGCTGTGTTTGTTTGAGCCGCTGGAGAATTACCTTGCTTTTTTAAAAGCTCTGCTATGTATTTAAAGGGATGCTTGTTATATTTTATTTTGCGTTGCTGGGTGTTTTGTGGTGGCAGAATTTTCAGAGTATTTAGTCTGGAATCTTGTAGGAAAAGGAAATCCCTTAACCTTTAAGACACAATTCAGCTTCTTCAGGAAACTTCCCCAACTTCTCAGGTGGGGTTAGGTGCCCCTTTTTCTACTACTGGGCAGAGCATACTATATGTACTTACCTGTCTCTTCCACCAAGACGGTGAACTTCTTGCAGGCAAGTACTATGTCTTTTACCCAGTGCCTATCACAGTATCTTGCATATAGTGTATGCTCAATAAATGTTCATGAAATGAGAGAATGAAAGTATTACTTTCATCTTTACTCATTCGTTTATTCTTTAATTTCTTGACCTACCTTTTTTCTTTCACCTGAATTAAAAAAAAATCTCCATGTAATTCCTATAGTGTAAAGTATAACATTAGTATTGTAATGCAATAAGGGACTAAACAATGAACAGGAGACTCAGTTTACAGTTAACTAAGTGCTAAATGACTACTATATTCAGTTTGATTTCTAGATTCTTTTTCTTCTATACGTGCACACAGCAAATTGGTCTCTCTTGAATTTATACAGATTATTTCTCTCCCCACATGTATTCTGCACTAATCTTTTCTTACTTTATTTTGATCATGTCTCCATTTTATTAATTATTTGTTTAAAGATTTAGTTTTCTTCTATCTCCAGATTGGGTACCCTATCAAACATAAGAAATATATTTAATTTTACCAAATGAAGTATTAATGAAAATATTAAATATTTTGTTCAGAACTGATATACAGGAAACTTTATTTTATCCCTTTAACATTAAGCCACTGATAACACTACTGTTTCCTGTGCATAAAACTCTATAGCCAAGTTGATTTTTTTCCTACTGTTAAAAGCAGTTTATCAAATTGAATTAAGAGCCATATTTCTATCATATTTACAGCTAACATCATATTCAATGGTGAAAAACTGAGAGCTTTTCCTCTAAGATTTGGAATAAGACAAAGAGGTCCATGTTCACCATTTTATTCAACATAGTACTAGAAGTCCTAGCTGCAGCAATTGGACAAGAGAAATAAAAAGCATCCAAACTGGTAAGGAAAAAATGAAACTGTCACTATTTGCAGATGATACAACACTATATAGAGAAAAACATAAAGACTCTACCAAAAACTATTAGAACTGATAAATGAATTCAGTAAAATTGCAGGATACAAAATTAATATACATAAATCTGTTGCATTTCTATACACTAATAATGAAGCAGCACAAAGAGAAATTAAGAAAGCAATCCCATTAATAATTGTACCAAAAGGATAAAATACCTAGGAATAAACTTAACCAAGGAGGTGAAAGATCTATACTCTGAAAACCATAAAACACTGATGAAAGAAATTGAGGACAACACAAACAAATCAAAAGATATTCCATGTTCATGGACTGGAAGAACCAATATCGTTAAAATGTCTATACTACTCAAAGCAATCTACAGATTCAATGCAATCCTTATCAAAATACTAACAGCATTTTTTTTTTTTTTTTTTTTTTTACAGAATGAGAACAAATAATCCTAAAATTTGTATGGAACTACAAAAAAGCCTGAAGAGCCAAAGCAATCTTGAGAAAGAAGAACAAAGCTGAAGTCATAATCCCAGATTTCAAGATATACTACAAAGCTATAGTAACCAAAACAGTATGGGACTGGCACAAAAACAGACACATAGATCAGAGGAACAGAATAGAGAGCCCAGACATAAACTCATGCTTATATGGTCAATTAATCTATGACAAAGAAGGCAAGAATATACAATAGTCTTTGATAAATGGTGCTGGGAAAACTGGACAGCTACATGCAAACGAATGAAACTGGACCACTTTCTTACACCATAAATAAAAATAAACAAAATGGGCTAAACAACTAAATGTGAGACCTGAAAGCATAAAACTCCCAGAGGAAAACACAGGCAGTAATTTCTCTGACATCAGCCTTAGCAATATTTCTCTAGATAGGTCTCCTGAGGCAAGGGAAACAAAGGCAAAAACAAACTACTGGGACTACATCAAAATAAAAAGCTTCTACACAGGAAAGGAAACCATCTACAAAATAAAGTGGCAACCTACTAAATAGGAGAAGATATTTGCAAATGATATATCCAACAAGGGATTAATATCTGAAAAACAAAGTTATGGAATGAATACGACAGGAATAAAAGGTACAGTATAGGGAATATAGTCAATGACATTGTTATATCATTGTAGGTGACAGATAGATGGCAGCTACACTTGTGGTAAGCATAGAATAACATATAGAGAAGTTGAATCACTATCTTGTACACCTGAAACTAATGTAACATTGTGTGTCAACTGTACTCAAAAACAAAAAACCCCCAACCCTTTGTTGGAAAATAAAAGAGTAGTTGTTTTTTTTTTTAAAGAACTTATACAACTCAATCCCCTGAAAACAAATAATCCAATTAAAATGAACAGAGGACCTTTGGAAAAGACATACAGATGGCCAACAGACACATGAAAAAGATGCTCAACATCACTGATCATCAGGAAAATGCAAATCAAAAACCACAATAATGGGTGTCTGGGTGGCTCAGTAGGTTAAATGTCCAACTCTTGATTCTGGCTCAGGTCATGATCTCAGGGTTGTGAGATCAAGCCCCATATCGGGTTCTGCACTCAGCACAGAGTCTGCTTAAGATTTTCTCCCTCTCCCTCTGCCCCCGCTCATAATCTCTCTCTCTCTCTCTCTCTAAAAAAGATAAAACAAAAAATAAAAATAAATTAAAGAAAAATTTTAAACCCCACAATAAGATATCACCTTACACCTGTCAGAATGGCTAGCATAAAAAAGACAAGAAATAACAAGTGTTGACAAAGATGTGGAGAAAAAGGAACCCTCATGCACTGTTGGTGGGAATGTAAATTGGTGTGGCCACTGTGGAAAACAATATGGAGGTTCCTCAAAAAATTAAAAATAGAAATACCATATGATCCAGTAATACCACTACTAGGTATTTACCCAAAGAAAATGAAAACACTAGTTTGAAAAGATATATGCACCCCGGTGTTTTTGCAACATTATTTATAGAAGCCAAGATAGGGAAGCAACTCATGTGTCCACTGACAGATGAATGAATAAAGAAGATACAGTATATACATACATACATAGATGCATACATACATACTAGGGAATATTACTCAGCCATACAAAGAATGAGATCTTGCCATTTGTGACAACATGGATGGACCTAGAGGGTATTATGCTAAGTGAAATAAATCAAAGAAAGACAGATACAATATGATTTCACTTATATGTGGAATCTAAAAAACAAAACAAACAAGCAAGCAAAGAAACAAACAAAAAACCAGACTCTTAAATACAGAGAACTGATGGTTGTCAGAAGGGAGATGGGTGGGGAACATGTGAAATAGATAAGGAAGATTAAGGGGTATAAACTTCCAGTTATAAAAAAAATACATCATGGAGATGAAAAGTACAGCATAGGGAATGCAATAAAAAAAAGATGTAAATTTACAGGCACAGAAATAACATGCTTCCTAGATGTTCTCTGTGAGCAGAAAATTCTGAGTATTACTGGATTTCTATTTTTGTGACCATAGTGATATTGATACTCTAATTCAATTCAGACTCGATCTATCATCTCTACCAATATTAGTTCTAAAGATACTGTAGTAAGGCAGCACGAACCATTAAAATCATAATAACAGAGCTACATAGAGGGGATGGATTTTCCCATGTGGCTAATGAGAGATTTTGTTCTTACCCAGTAATTTGATATTTAAAATATGAATTTTATTTTAAAAATAGTATTTCAAGTGAATGCATGATAAGGGAGGCACACAAGAAAATTAACTGTGAAAAATTAGAAGTAGTGATAAAAATTATGAATTAGTAATTTAATTTTGGGTAATTTTTATATTATTTCTAAGCCTGGAATGTACTGCCTCTCCTTATGAGATCTGTGACTCTGTAACAGAATATGATTAAAAGTAAGCTCACAATTTAGAATTTTGAAAATGTATTTTATGATTATTTTTCTAAGAATTTTTCTAGATACATGAATTAAACCTTCACTTGAAGGTTATAGGCATACTCTTTTCTTCCTTGGGGGGAAAAAAGTAGGTACAATAATACTTCATGTAACTGGTATCTTTACAGAGTGTAAAACCTGTCAGGAGGTTTTTCAAATAATTGGAATATTACCCTTTGAGCATACAAACATTAAAACCACCACCCCTAGAAAGAGAGGAAAAAATAAAACAAGATGAAATCAGAGAGGGAGAAAAACCGTGAGAGACTTTTAACCATAGGAAACAAACTGAGGGCTGCTGTAGGGGAGGGGGTAGGGGGGTGGGGTAACTGGGTTATGGGCACTGGGGAGGACATGTGATGTAATGAGCACTGGGTGTTATGTAAGACTGATGAATCACAGACCTGTACCTCTGAAACCAATAATATATGTTAGTTAATTGAATTTAAAAAAAATAAAAATAATAAAAATAAAAACACCACCCCTATAAACCTTCTAAAATATCTTACTTCTCCTTATCACTTTGCACGGAGAACATGGAAGTAAGTTAACCTTCTCTTGAATCAGAGTTATCATTATAAATGGATGATGGCCCTTGATGTCTGGCAGCAAGTAAACATCTGGGAATACGAGTAAACAAAAACATCCTGTTTTTTAAGAAACTTAAGCATAGTCAATACATAACATCAGTTTCAGGTGTACAGAATAGTGATTCGATATTTATATACATTATAAATGTTTATCACAAATGAAGTGCAGTCGCCACACAATGCTATTACAATATAATTGACTATTCTTCATGCTGCACTTTTCATCCCTGTGACTTATTTATTTTAAAACCAGAAGTCTGGACCCGGGCCGGGAGGAGTGTGGGTGGTTGCGGTGTTCTCCGTACTGTAGTCTGTGAAACAACAGTGCGGCCATGGCAGAACCACAGCCCGCATCCAGCGGCCTCACCGACGAGGCTGCCCTCGGTTGCTGCTCCGACCTGGATCCCAGCACTAAGGATTTTCTGTTGCAGCAGACCATGCTACGAATTAAGGATCCTAAGAAGTCACTGGATTTTTATACTAGAGTTCTTGGAATGACGCTACTCCAAAAATTAGATTTTCCCATTATGAAATTCTCACTGTATTTCTTGGCTTATGAGGGAAAAAATGACATCCCAAAAGATAAAGATGAAAAAGTAGCATGGGTATTCCCCAGAAAGCTACCCTTGAACTGACACACAATTGGGGCACGGAAGATGATGAGACCCAGAGTTACCACAGTGGCAACTCAGACCCTCGAGGATTTGGTCACATTGGAATCGCTGTTCCTGATGTACATGGTGCTTGTAAAAGATCTGAAGAGCTGGGAGTCAAATTTGTGAAGAAACCTGACGATGGTAAAACGAAAGGCCTGGCATTTATCCAAGATCCCGATGGCTACTGGATTGAAATTTTGAATCCTAACAAAATGACAACTATTATTTAGTTCTGTGAGAATACTGCTTTGCGACTTCAGTGAAGACCTTGTGGGAGGTAAAAAAGGAAATGGTATGATTCAGGACATTCAGATAACAGAAACATCTAGGACTGAAGAATCATTGTCCCAATTTAAGATTATTCTGACGTCCATTCCCCTTTCCTATTTCAGCTATGTTTTTCACCTAACTGTTCAGTCATTGTGATTTTAAAGTAGTGCTTTGTCTTATGTCCTTGAATTTAGTTAAAAAACTTTACTTTTTAAGGTAATAATTAGAACAGTTCCCTTCAGAGGCTGCATCTGCCTTCTTTCTCCTAAATATGATTTCCCTACAAGTCTGCCTTTGAATCATCATTCTCAAAAAAAAAAAAAATTAAAAAATAAAACCAGAAGTCTGTACCTCTTAATCCCCTTTACCTAGTTCACTCATTCTCCCCAACCTCTCTCCCCTCTGGCAACCATCAGCTTGTTCTCTGTATCTATACATCTGTTTGTTTTATTTCTTTACTTGTGTTTTTAGATTCCACACATGAGTGAAATCATATGGTATTTATCTTTCTCTGTCTGACTTATTTCACGTAGTGTAATGTCCTCTAGGTCCATCCCTGTTGTTGCATTTGGCAGGATTTCCTTCTTTCTCATGGGTGAATAATATTCCACTACACATATATACCACATCTTCTTTATCTATGTATGTATCGATGGACACTTAAGTTGTTTCCCTATCACAGCTATTGTAAATAATGCTGCAGTAAACAAAGGGGTGCACACTATCTTTTCAAATTAGTGAAAAAACATCATTTATTATACATGCTATAATATAAATGATGCCTTCATAGGACATGAAGATATAGAAAGTTATTTGTCTTCCATTAAATGACCCCAGACTACGTTTGCTTTTCGTTGATTTTTACTTTACTTTAGTTTTT
The DNA here is from genome assembly GCF_037043125.1 of Eumetopias jubatus. NCBI lineage: Eukaryota > Metazoa > Chordata > Mammalia > Carnivora > Otariidae > Eumetopias > Eumetopias jubatus. The sequence goes on from NW_028274818.1 coordinate 41,114,781, forward strand.
TTTTTTTTTACAGCTTTTTCTCGTCACAAGATCATCAAATATTCTTTATTACTGACAACGTGCCTAAACTCCTAACATTGTCTACTTCTGCTGAGGGCTGGTAATCAGATCAGTAAGTTCTTCAAGTGGTGTCTAAAATTACAAAACAGTCTGAGTGATGGACTGGGATGGTCTTACAACATGATCTGTAGTAAGCTTTGTCACAGATCTGTTTATTTTACCTTGAGTGCTGGGCTTCATTCTCTTGGTCAGTGATTTTCACTGTAGGTGTATTTTTTACACTCTGGAAAGTTTGTTCGCAGGGAATCTGGAGTGGCAAGTAATTGAGGCAAACAGAAAGCTCTGGCTGAGAAGGGGACCAACTTGGAGCCCCTGAACACTTGGCACCAGTTGCCAGCACTGTCACCAGAAGGCGCCCCCACGTGTGGGGCTTGAAAGTCACTTCCTAGAGACCTGAGGATGATGGGTTAACGAGCCTCTGAAGAAGTCGGATGTCACTGTTTCACTTGCTTTCTTTCTGTCTCTGGACACTTGTCTAATCCTCCACAAAATCGTGGAATGTGACAAGAAAATGACTGAGAGGAGAGCAATCAAAGGCAGAGTGTACCGATTACTCATCCCTCTTAAGGCAAATGTGAGGACTCACCTCTATGCAAATGTTCTCGAGAACATGTCTGTTTTCGGAACTGAAGCTGAGATGACTGCACTAACTTCAGAATGTTAGGGAAAGTGCTAGAGAGAGGGACTGGAGTAAGAGAGGCACAGTGTGAGTGAGCGGCTGAAACTAGGGAATGGATAATGTATCTGCTGCGTCCACAAGATGGTCCTCTTAGGTTCACCTAAGATTCAGACTCCTAAAGCTACCGCTGAGCACACTTGGCATCAGTTTATTCAGGACTGCAGACAGAAACCATTCAGAACTTGCCAGCAGGGCAGTTGTCAGATGGAGGCCTCGCAGTAATTCATGTGACAGCTTGCCTAGCCATCCAGGAGTTATCTTTTCTCTAGGAGATGCAGCTCAGGTGAGACGAGAAGAAATCCATACAAGTGGATGTGGAGTCTAACCGGACTTAGAAGCCCTGCTGTTTTATAGGAGGCACTGTATCTTGTAACAACAGCTTCTAGGGTCCCACAATGGATACGCCAATTACATGAAACTCAGGACAGTCCAAAGTGCAGTGCCCCCATCAAATATTTATCACTCCTTTGCAGTTCCTCCCAGCCCAGATGTAATTTACCAGTCAGAAGGTCATTTTTATATGTGATGTTGCCTAGCAATAGAACGTGACATCTTTCACCTCATCAGGTTCCTTAGGGAACTTAGACATTTTTACCTGAGGCCAGCTTTTCATCCAGCAGGGGAAACTGTAGTAAACATCACCATATGGTACTAAATATAGCCAGAGTTCCCTTCGAGAAGTTTAATTTGAAATACTTTTTGGATCTCAAAGGACTTGGTCAACTCTTACTATGTCACTTTGACCATGAGAACTTCTTTCAGGGCATGTGTTCTCCCTTCCTATTTTTATTTTCTTTTTGCCTAAATTCTTTGAATACCTAGGTGGATTGGGCTACAATTTTACTATATCTGGTGTTTAAATCAGGAGCATCTGACAGGATAATACTAAATAATGCTAAAACAATACTAGTAATGCTAAAGCATATCTGAAAGAACAAATGCATGAGCATACTTAAGAAAATGGGGGCCTAGCAACTCTACTTCTGGAAATTTATCTCGAGAAACATGGTCCCATCCGCAAGTGTTCATGTTAATAAACGACATGTCATTTGGGTCTACTGTTTATCTAGCTTCTCAAGCCAGAAATGTGAGGTCCATCCTTGCCTTCTCTTTTCCTTATCTTTATATATCTAATCAATCAGCAACTCCTTCTGGTTCTACTTCCAAAATACACATCTTCATTTCTCTTCATCCCCATGGCCTACCCACCCCCCATCATATGTTAAAGTCCCAGTTCCCAGTGCCCCAGACTGTGCTCTTATTCAAAAAAAGGCTGGAGTTATGCATCTATACACCAAGGAATGCCAAGGATTGCTGGCAAACACTAGAAGCTTGAAGAGGCAAGGAAGGATTCTCCCCTAGAGGTTGCAGAAGAAGAATGGCCCTACTAACAATAAGTTCCTATTTTTTAAGCCACCTAGTTTGTAGCACTTTGTTATGGCAATCCTAGCACACCAATGCTCCACTTCCGTCCAGGCCTCCATCACTTCTTACTGGGACTAATGCAGGGCCTTCAGATTTGTGCTCCTGCCTCCTCCCACTGCTGACCCACTGCGGTCTATTCCTCACACAGCAGAGAGAGTGACCTTTTCAAAAGTTAAATTAGCTCTCATCACCACCTTGGTTTAATATCCTTCAGTAGTTTTCTATTGCTCTTAGAATAAAGTAAAAAACTCGGTTACCATGACCTATTTCTTAAACTTTCTGGTCTCAACGATGGACTCTGAAAAACAAACTGAGGGTTCTAGAGGGGAGGGGGGTGGGGGGATGGGTTAGCCTGGTGATGGGTATTGAGGAGGGCACATTCTGCGTGGAGCACCGGGTGTTATGCACAAACAATGAATCATGGAACACTACATCAAGAACTAATGATGTAATGTATGGTGATTAACATAACAATAAAAAATTAAAAAAATTTTTTTGGTCTCAAGGCCCTTGTATAGTAAGCCTTCAAAATTACTGAGGACTTTAAAGACTTTTTTTATGTGGTTTAAATCTGTCAATATTTACCATATTAGAAATTAACACTGAGAAATTTAAAAATCATTACCTTTTACTAGAAGTAACTAAATTTTTTATTTTTATTTTATTTATTTTTAATTTTTAGAGAGAGAATACGAGCAGGTGGGGGGAGGTGCAGAGGGAGAGAGAGACTCTCAAGACCCTGAGATCATGGCCTGGGCTGAAATTGGGAGTTGGACGCTTAACTGACTGAGCCACCTGGGTGCCCCAGAAGTAACTTAATTTTTTAAGTGAAAATATATTTTCTGAAAAAGAAGAAAACACAGTGAGAAGAGTGACAGTGTTTTACATTTTTGCAAGTCTCCTTAATGCGTGGCTAAATAGAAAATAACTGGACATTCATATCTCATTCAGCATTCAGTCTACAATGATACCATGTCACGGGGCCTCTGGAAAATGCCACTGCATGCTCATGAGTGAGTGACTGTAAAAAAGGTCAAATACTGTCTTACCGTTGTTATGAATATAGTTTTAAAAAGATCAGGACTCCCAGGGGTTCCCATTCCCTACTCTGAGAACCCCTGGGCCTAGGAAACCCTGCATAATTTAGTCCTGCCTAACTTTCTAATCTGACCTCATAAATGCCGTTCTTCCTGCTCTCCACGTGGCTGGATCCTTCCTCATCCTTCAAGTCCCAGCCTCTCTTTCATCCACGTAGAGAAAGTCTTCCTTCACTACTGGTGTTATTCTTCAGTTCAATTCCCTGGTTGTTTCTTTCATAGCACTTATTACAATTTATAGTTTAAAAACACATTTATCTGTCTCTTCACTGGATTATGAGCTCTATAGGGATAGGACCCCTGTCTGACTTTCTGACTTATGTCCTAGTACCTAGGACAGAATCTGGCACACAGTAAGGACGTAAACACTTTACTGAGTGAATGAATAAATCAATCATGGATCTGTACAAATATTTATCTGCCAAGGATGTTGCTGCTTACATTCATTCATTAACAGATATTTACTGAGAACCTATTAAGTGCCAGGCACTGTTCTAAATGCAGGAAATAAAAACAGACAAAAATCTCCACCCTAGTTTTGGAAGAGGGGATAGAGAAAATAAACTAAGGAAGGAAAATACACAATATGTTAGATGATAATACATGATGTAGAGAAAAATAAAGCAGGAAAAGATAGGGGATGCTGAAGGCAGGGTAGAATGGATTTCAATTTAAAATAAGGTCTTACTGGAAAACACAGGCCTTACTGGAAAAATTATGGGGGGTGGTGGTGAAAAACGTGAAAATGGTGAAAGAACAAGCTGTATGAATATCTGGGGGGAAAACAATAGAGGGAGCAAGATGAGCAAGTACAAAGGCCCTGAAATGGTCCTGTGCTGGCATGTTTCAGGAACTAAAATGGGGCCAATGTGTGACAGCAGCAGAGGGAGCAAGTTAGATCAGTAACAGTAAATGAGGTGTGAGAGGTAACAGAGGGCCAGATGGCATAGGGCCTTGTAGGCCATTTTAAGGATTCTAGCTTTTATTGTGAATTCAGTAAGAGGTCACTGGAGGGTTTTAAGCAGAGGAGTAACTTGACTTCACTTATGAGCTAAGAGGATTACCCTGGCGCTAGGTTGAGAATAGACTGAAGGGAAGTGGGAAGACCAGACAGGAAGCTTATTTTAACCATCTGGGTAAGAAACGAGGGGCACTTGGGCCAAAATGTTAGCAGAAGGCAAGGTGAGAAGTGGTCAGATTCTGGTCATATTATGAAGACAGAAGGGATAGGATTTGCTGACAGATTGGGTGTTAATGCAAGAAGAGAGAAGGTAAGAATTTCACCAAGAATTTGGCCTGAGCAACAAGGACGTAATTGCCATTAACTAAGATGGGAAAGACTTGGGGCAAAGGAGGTTTCATGGGTAAGATCAGGAGTCTGGTTTTGGACACATTAAGTGTGGGATGTCTATCAGACATCTAAGAGAGATGTCATGTAGGCAGTTAGAGATACATCTGAAGGAGAGAGGTATGGGCTGGACATGTAAGTTTGAGAGTTGTGAGCATATACTTAAAGCCCAGAGACTGGATAAGATCACCAAAGAATTGGGTACAGAGAGAAAAAGAGATACAAAGTTTGAGCTCTAGGGCCTCCCAAAACAAGAGAGGAAAAGAGGCAACCAAAGGAACTGAAAAGGAACTACTGAGAGGAATGAGCCAAAGGAACTGAGAAGGCCAGTAAGGTAGTAAGAAAAGCAGATGAGTGTAATGTCCTGAAACATAAGAGAATATAACGTATTTTGAGAAGGAGTAATCAATTGTGCCAAATGCTGCTGATAGGTCAGGTATGGTAAGAACTGAAAAGTGATCATTGGATTTAACAAAGTGGAAGTTAGTGGGTTTTCCTGATAAGAACTAGAAGAAGGGTGGAAGTGAACATCTACTTCAAGTGGGTCCAAGAGATAATGGGAAAGGAGGAGTTAAGAGCATAAACAACTCTTTCATGGAATTTTGCCATAAAGAATGAAATGGGGTGGTACTTGGACACTTAAATGGGGCAGAGATAGTAGCATATCTGTAACACGCTCATGGAATTTATACAGAAAAGAGGGAAGACTGATAGTGCAAAAAAGGACATGTGGAGTAAGATCCTTGAGTAGGATGGGATCGTACCTAAGAGAGGGCCTGGCTTTTGGAGCACAGATAGTTCATACATACTCACAGGAGGGATGGAGGTCTGTAAGTTCATACATGCTCATAGGATGGAAGGAGGTCTACATAAGCACAGATGCAGGGAGGTGGGTAGATATGACAGTGAGAACTTGTGGAAGTTTTTTTTTTTTTAAATGATGCATGTTTCCTCAGTTATATGGGAAGAAAGGTCATCAGCAGAAAGTGAGGATGAGGAAGGAGATGTTTGGATTTTAAGGAGAGAAGAGTTAATGAGAGTTATCTAACAGAATGGAAGAGTTAATGAAGTAAGGACATGTAGTGTGAATGCTGGGCAGCACTTGAGATTAATGGTCATAACTAAAGTGAGCACAGTTATGTATTTTTCTCCTGGCATGTTTAGCTGCACAGGTACAGACAAGGAAGGGTATGAGAATTAAACACCTATTTTCTGAAAGCCTCCATATGAGGGCCACAATGATACATAAACTAGTTCTAGTCTCTGTGCTCATGGAGTTTGCATTCTTGCTAATATATTGCAAAAGAGAATAACCCAAGCATCTTACCAGTGGCATGGGTACAGTATGATATACCTGCATGACAGGATACTAGGCAGACATCAGCAATTATGTTAAAGACTATCTATGGGTAAGAGAAGATAGTCATGATAAATAAAGTAGGTTAAAAACTATGGACAGGATGAGGGGCGCCTGGGTGGCTCAGTCATTAAGCATCTGCCTTCGGCTCAGGTCATGGTCCCAGGGTCCTGGGATCGAGCCCCGCATCAGGCTCCCTGCTTGGCGGGAAGCCTGCTTCTCCCTCTCCCACTCCCCCTGCTTGTGTTCCCTCTCTCGCTGTGTCTCTCTCTGTCAAATAAATAAAATCTTTAAAAAAAAAAAAACTACTATGGACAGGATGATCCCATGTTTATTTTTAAAATGTGTTATCTACCTATAGGAAAAAAAGATAAGAAAACATCAAAAGTGATAAGGGGTTATCTCAAGGTTGAAATTAAAGATGACTAAAATCTTTTTCTTTATACTTATTTGCATCTTTACAAAATGTCTTATATCTATTAACTTTTTATTATGTTATGTTAATCACCATACATTACATCATTAGTTTTTGATGTAGCATTCCATGATTCATTGTTTGTGTATAACACCCAGTGCTCCATGCAGAACGTGCCCTCTTTAATACCCATCACCAGGCTAACCCATACCCCCAGTCCCCTCCCCTCTAGAACCCTCAGTTTGTTTCTCAGAGTCCAGAAAATGTTACTATTCATTTGTATTTTCTCTGAACCTGAATACTGTCTATGTTTACAAACATTTTTCAGTGATAATTATTACTTAGCTCTTATAAAAACTGATCAAACCAGGGGTGCCTGGGAGGCTCAGTCAGTTAAGTGTCTGCCTTTGGCTGGGGTCATGATCTCGGGGTTCTGAGATTTGAGCCCCGCGTCGGGCTCCCTGCTCACCAAGAGCTTGCTTCTCCCTCTGCCTCCTGCCCTGCTCAGGCTCTCTGTCTCTCTCAAATAAATAAATAAAATCTTAAAAAAAAAAAAATCTGATCAAAACAATTAAAATCATAGCTACTTGTAAATGGCTCTTCACAATTACAAGCATGGTAGGGTTATCTCCCATCTATTTCTGGTTTGCTATGTTCCTCAGATCACCATGTCTAATTCGGGGCTTTTGAGTTCACATGCTGTGGGCTGAAGTGTTCCAGTGTTTAATGTAAAATGTTGAGATTTTTGATCTTATGACATAGAGCATGTCCACCCAAAAATCAATTAAAGCAGGGACATGAACATAAGAACCATGACTCCAATCACAGAACTGATTGGCAAGTTGGGAATAGAAAGACAGGAGGACAACCAGCTTGTCTTCTAATTCTATTACCTTTCCTGTCTTCCAAGAGTACTAGAGAAAGGAATAGGCTTTAAAAAGACATCAAGAGTTTTCCTCAATTCTGAGTTGTTTGTATGTCTAAGTACCTTGATATGTCTATAGAATAGGTTTCTGGCTGAAAACAAAGATGATTATTTTAAATTACTTGCTAATCAAATAACAGTCTTTAGAGACCCAAATGAAAATTCTTCTTTTATTCATCTTTTGTATGCCTAGTACATTAGAAGCACTTAAGAAATGTTCAATCAATGAACTCGATGGTAATGAATGACTAATATAAAGGCTATTCAGTTTTTAGTCATAGTTAATAATTATTTTAAATCAACTACTATAATACTCTACTATGATTATGATGCTTTAATAAAACACATTATCTTATATTTATAAAATCTTTACCTCTACTATTCCTCTTTGTGTGTTTAAGTGGAATTTGTATAGCAAGAATATGACTCCAAACATTTTTTTCTTGGTAACTTCAAAAAGGATATAGGAAACCAAACCTTAGTCTTTATAAACATTCTGTTTTAAAATATATTACAAAGAATAAATGGAATTGAATGTCAAGAATGAGTAAGTGAAAGCTTTTACTCATCTGGTTTACAACTTATATCAGCTAATTTTTTAAAATTTAAGTTGATTAAATTTTTTGGTTGTTTCATTTCAAATGGCCACACCAGAAAAGGGTTGTTTGTCATGGTTATTTATGCCTTTCCTTTCTGTTTTAGCTTAAAAGAAATGTTCAAATTTAATAAATATGTAGTTGTTATAAACAGTAGCAAAAACAATTCCAATAAATTAAAATTGGTTATACATCTGAAATCTTTGTAAGGCATTATACATTAGGGTAAAAGAAAAATACTCAGTTGAATTAAAATAAACAAACTCACTTAGTAAAGTTAGAGTACAGAAAAATTCAGCCATGCTTTTTTTGTAAAACCCAGACTACAAAAGCATAGCAATGTGCAACCCCTCCACTATACCCCACGTCCTTTCTGTTTCCAAATCAATAATAAAAATTCATAAGGAATACAAATGAATGGCAAAATAATACAAGAAATCTAAAGACCCAGACTCTCAAATAAGAAAAGGAAAAATGTGCCCATGTTCCCATTAAGTGATTCTCTACCATTACTTTTAAAGTGGGAGAGAATCATGAAAGCTCCCCTCCATCTGGACTGTTTCTCTGTTCTCTCTTTTTTTTTTTTTAAAGATTTTATTTATTTGACAGAGAGAGACACAGCGAGAGAGGGAACACAAACAGGGGGAGTGGGAGAGGGAAAAGCAGGCTTCCCGCGGAGCAGGGAGCCCGATGCAGGGCGTGATCCCAGTACTCTGGGATCATGACCTGAGCTGAAGGCAGCCGCTTAACGACTGAGCCACCCAGGCGCCCCTCTGTTCTGACTCTTGAAGGGACTTGAAACTATCACCCACCACTCTGAGGCTGGCCTCCAAGGCAGCCACTCTTTGTTAGAATTTTTGCTAGAACCCTGAGCCTTCCTAATCCTTAACTAAAACTGTCTCTCTCATCCCCCTTTACCTTGTATTATTTGTGAATATGTGTTCCCCTGCTCTTTCGAAGGTAAGGACCATGGCATACTTTAACTTATGAGACCCCTATTACCATCATCCCTTGTATCTAGCACAAAACTGCATAAAATTAAAGTTAAATAAGACTAAAGAAAAATAAATGACTTGCAAGAAAACCAAATATAGTTATACCTCACTAATCTAAGGACTTGCTTTTTAGCATTCTTAAGTACCTGGAATAGGGCCCACAGTATGGAGGAAAAACGCCAGTAAGGGCCACATTAAACATGTTGTGACCAGCTGGCTCCCTGGACAGAAGGATTCTTCTACCTAGTTTGAGAAAGCAATGAAAGGCCAATTTGCCCACAAACTATGAGATGCAACACGAAGAGTAAGAGACCTGGAAAGTGAAAAGTGAAGGAGAACAAGGAGTAGAGAAGAGAATGGTAAGAGGGCCCTCAGAGCCTAATGGTAATTAGGAGAAAGAATGGGGGCAGCAGGAGTAGCGGTGAGAAATGAGAAGCTGTGACAGAGGTGGCAAGTTGCAGACATTCTAGACCACAGAGAACAGCCAGCCATAAAGTGGGCTGGGCTGCGTGCCAACCAGTAGATTTTAGCAATCTCAAGAGAGAAAGAGAACCTTTTTAGCCCTATACTTCACACTATCTATAAATACCCATGGTATAGTACAACGATTTAAGAAGGAGGCAATGAAGTACAGAATACGTTCAAAAAAAGATGTTCTAGAAAACCAGTTAAAAAAAATAAAAAGCAGAATGTAACTGTCCAGCTTTTTGAAACCAATACTAATCTAAAACGTTTAACTTTCCAAAGGGTGCTAGATAGTTATGTGTGCTAGACAGTTGTGGGTTAGTAGAGAAAGGAAAGAAAAAGGAACAAACAATACAATACCTATTGTACGCTGAAAGCTTTACAAACATTTCTTTCAGTCCCTCACAACAACCGTATTACATACACGTTGTTATTCCCATTTCCAAGCTCAGTAAAATAAGGCTCAGAGAGATGATATATAACTTGCCCAAGGTCCCCAGGCTCTTCTGACATCAAAATCCATGTTTTCTCAAATATACTGAAAAGGAAAAAGGGGAATCAACACAAATAAATACAAGTAAGGAGAAGAGTGGTTACATTTTTTTCCTTTCACGGGTTAAAGACAATAGGTAACCGAGGTTACAGCCTCACATACAGCATGCTCGTGGGATTCCTATTAACCATACTGTATATCACATTCAGAGAGTGAGCCATCTTCCGCCTCAGCACTATACACTCATCTTTACTTCTCCTCAGTTGATTGCTGTACTTTTTCAAGTCTGCATATTTTGCGAAGCTGTAGCTTATTTTAAAAAATTAACTTTCTAGGGCGCCTGGGTGGCTCAGTTGGTTAAGCAACTGCCTTTTCGGCTCAGGTCATGATCCTGGAGTCCCGGGATCGAGTCCCACATCGGGCTCCCTGCTCGGCGGGGAGTCTGCTTCTCCCTCTGACCCTCTTCCCTCTTGTGCTCTCTATCTCTCATTCTCTCTCTCTAATAAATAAATAAAATCTTTAAAAAAAAATTAACTTTCTAAGCTGATCTAGCATACATAAGGTACATAAGATATCAGAGCCAAGCTGCTTTTTCTGAAAGGTGTTTTGCTTACTGCATTACTGTTTCTTTAATACTATACGGTAAAAACTCAATATACCTCAATCCGCTCTATTCTAAACCCCTTGTATGGTAAATAATCAGACATATAACAGAGAAATCCCAGAAATGATTATTTCTGTTCATACTTACTCGCTACTTTCACAACGAAAGTTTTAATAGACTGCTAAGTCCACAGAACAGTTCCCTTTCCATATAAGGTGCTATGAAATAGGCACTTTATTTGTTGTTGGTAAGAGCATAAATAAGTATGACACTCAGAAAATGTTCATTGCCTCTGGTTTAGCATTTCTAGAATCTAACTTAAAAAATACTTCAAATAGTTTAAAAGCTTTGTGAAAAAAAGAGTTTATTCTAGTATTATCTAGAATAGCAAGAAAGTGGGAACAGTTTAATAATTTAATGCCCCCAAATATAGGAAAAGTTAATAATACATTTGTTGAGCATATTGTTATTCAGCAATTTCAAATGATGGTCATAAAGTATTTATAACTTAGAAAATCATCACAATATTATCAGTGTAAAATGGAAAAATAAAAAACATTTTTACAGTAAGATCTCAAATATGTGAAACAAGAAAATATGGTATACTGAAAACATATTTTTAAAAAATCTACATTGTAAATAGTAGATATATGTCTATGAAGTGTTTTTGTTTTATTTTTCTATATATTCTATGAGCAGGTACTATCATTATAATGGAAAAACAAAATGCCTTGAATTTTTCAAAGTTACATTATTTTACAATATAGCAAAGTCTGGCCTGTAGCAGCTCCCTGAAAACCAGCAGTATTTGCTGGAAATTTAGAATTCTGAAGCTAACGTTTTAGAAATCCATTCGAGGTGGCAAAAATTAACAAGTCAGGAAATGACAGATGTTGGCGGGGATGCGGAGAAAGGGGAACCCTCCTACACTGTTGGTGGGAATGCAAGCTGGTGCAGCCACTCTGGATAACAGTACGGAGCTTCCTCAAAAAGTTGAAAATAGAGCTACCATACGACCCAGCAATTGCACTACTGGGTATTTACCCCAAAGATACAAATATAGGGATCCGAAGGGGTACGTGCACCCCGATGCTTATAGCAGCAATGTCCACAACAGCCAAACTATGGAAAGAGCCAAGATGTCCATCGACAGATGAATGGATAAAGAAGAGGTGGTATATACATACAATGGAATATTATGCAGCCAACAAAAGGAATGAAATCTTGCCATTTGCAACGACATGGATGGAACTGGAGGGTATTATGCTGAGTGAAATAAGTCAATCAGAGAAAGACATGTATCATATGACCTCACTGATATGAGGAATTCTTAATCTCAGGAAACAAACTGAGGGTTGCTGGAGTGGTGGGGGGTGGGAGGGATGGGGTGGCTGGGTGATAGTTACTGGGGAGGGTATGTGCTACGGTGAGCGCTGTGAATCGTGTAAGACTGTTGAATCACAGACCTGTACCTCTGAAACAAATAATACATTATATGTTAAAAAAAAAAAAAGATAGCAGGAAGGGAAGAATGAAGAGGGGGAAATCAGAGGGGGAGACAAACCAAGAGAGACTACAGACTCTGAGAAACAAACTGAGGGTTCTAGAGGGGAGGTGGGTGGGGGGATGGGTTAGCCTGGTGATGGGTATTAAAGAGGGCGTGTATTGAATGGAGCACTGGGTGTTATATGCAAACAATGAATCATGGAACACTACATCAAAAACTAATGATGTAATGTATGGTGATTAACATAATAATAATTTAAAAAATGTATAGTTGGACAATGTTAAAATGAGGAAAGTGATAGTACCCGTGGCAGGTGGAATTTTGGCATGATCCCCAATGACCCATGCCCTTGTATAATCCCTTCCCCTTGGGCATGACTAGGACCTGTGAATATGAGGGAAGACTACTTCCGTAATGGAGGGCAGAAATGGCCTGGAAAGGGCGCGGCTTAAAACAAACAGCCACACTGACCAGGTTGTAAACTGCCTATGGAGAGGGATGGCCTCCAGCTGAGGGAGGGCCTCAGTCCTACAACCACAAGGAACTGAATTCTGGCCATAATCTGAATGAATCTGGAAGACAACACCAAGTTCCAGATGAAAACACATCATGGCTGGCACTCTGAATACAGCCTTGAGGGACCCTGAGCAGAAGACCCAAATAAACCATGCCCCAACTCCTGACCCATGGAGCCCGTGAGATAATAAACATGTACTGGTTCAGGCTACTGAATTTGTGGTAATATGTTATACAGCAAAAAATAAATAAATAAAAATAAAATAAATAACATACAGCGCTATTCTGTTTGGGTTGGATGATTCCTACAGTGTTAGTAGTATGGAATCTGGGTGAAAAATGTTGTGAAGGGCATATATAAAGAGCTTGAGAAAGGTTTCAGTTGGATGATACAGTAATTTTAAATTATATTATGTTAGGCATGAAAGAGAAAATGTCTGAAAACAGAGGAATTAAGTTTGCTTCTACATGGCTATACCGCAGAACTCGGAAGAATATGAGAAAATTCCAGGGAGTCAGATACTTAATTTTCTAATAGAAAGATGTTTCCAAACATAAAACAACTGCTTTTTTTTTTTTTTAAGATTTTTAAAATTTATTTATTTGAAAGAGAGTGAGTATGAGCAGGGGTTAAGGACAGAGAGAGAAGCAGACTCCCTGCTGAACAGGGAGCTGACCCGGGGCTCAATCCCAGGACCCTGAGATCATGACCTGAGCTGAAGGCAGACGCTCAACCACTGAGCCACCTAGGTGCCCCTGAACAACTGCTTTAACGGTCCCTGCGTTCCTTATCCCAAGAAGTTTCAAGCTTAGAAAGCTGACTGAGTAGGAGGCCTAGTATAGGGAAAATCTAGGCATTTCTAGATGGTCTGATTAGTAACCTAAAGACTGCCTCTTTCTTAGACATTTGCCTTTTTAAATACTGTATGTGAATAAAGAGGTACTTTTTTTAAAAAAAGATTTTATTTATTTATTTGACAGAGAGAGACACAGCGAGAGAGGGAACACAAGCAGGGGGAGTGAGAGAGGGAGAAGCAGGCTTCCTGCTGAGCAGGGAGCTCAATGTGGGGCTTGATCCCACAACCCCGGGATCATGACCTGAACCGAAGGCAGATGCTTAACGATTGAGCCTCCCAGGCGCCCAAATAAAGAGGTACTTTCTATTAGAGTACAAAAATTTCCTGCCTGGTAATATTATAGGCAGACAGTAAACATTTGATGAATGAATAAATGCACAAACAACTAAGGAAGGAAAGAGATAGAGATATTAATATGGTTAAGGCTTAGTTACCTTTCAATTTGTGTGTCGGGGGGAGGGTAAATTAAAAATAAAACCTTGGGTGCCTGGGTGGCTCAGTTGGTTAAGCGACTGCCTTCGGCTCAGGTCATGATCCTGGAGTCCCGGGATCGAGTCCCACATCGGGCTCCCTGCTCAGCGGGGAGTCTGTTTCTCCCTCTGACCCTCTTCCCTCTTGTGCTCTCTATCTCTCATTCTCTCTCTCTCAAATAAATAAATAAAATCTTTAAAAATATATTAAAAAAATAAAATAAAATAAAAATAAAACCTTGATGATAGTGAGGGAGTAGCTATCTCTGGAAGAAAGAATGGTGTCTTTCTGTAGCAAATAGGACCACACAGGGAAACTGAAGGAGCTCCAACTGTGTGCTCAAGATCCAGTTTTAGGGGGCGCCTGGGTGGCTCAGTTGTTTAGCATCTGCCTTCGGCTCAGGTCATGGTCCCAGGGTCCTGGGATCGAGCCCCACATCGGGCTCCCTGCTCGGCAGGAAGCCTGCTTCTCCTTCTCCCACTTCCCCTGCTTGTGTTCCCTCTCTCGCTGTGTCTCTCTCTGTCAAATAAATAAATAAAATCTTAAAAAAAAAAAAAAAGATCCAGTTTTAGTCCTGGTACCACCCTCCCACCCTCTTGGTCCATGAGATGAACTGAAATGATTACTGCAGGGCTTCAGGTTGAGCTGGGAGGCATGTTAAGGCAGGAAGTGCAGGGAGAAATGGGGAATGTTAAGAATGAATGATCTAGGGAAATTTCAGAACTTGAAGTCTTAAAAGGAAGCATGATCCGAGATGTGTGTGGCTGAGAGGTTTCACAAACTGAGACCAAGACTGGTAGGTTTCAGCATGAACACTGAAGTGCCTGAATAAAGCCACATGGGATAGAATGAAGGGAGAAACTGTGACATATTCTTACCCTTTCCATTAATTAAAAACTTCAGTCCAAAAGCTATTAATTTCTAAATAGTATATATATTTTGATATATAAATATTGCTTATTTCTTGTCAGCTCTGTAGTCCATAGCCTTCAAAACATTTACTTTCTACATTTATTCCATTGCTTTTACTAAAAACTTATGACAGACTTATTGGACAATATATCAACAAATAAAATCCAAATATGCTTTCTTTTTGCTCTTGTAATTTTTCTTTTCCTTTTTTTTTTTTGACTCTCAAGTTAATGGAACAAAATATATTAGGAATCAAAAATATACTTGAAAATTACCTTTATTAAGAAGGCTGTTTTTTAAATATCATTTATAGGTTAAAAGGCACAATGTTTCTTGAGTTTTTTATTTGCTTTAGGACATTGCTAGAGCAATGCTACTTAACAAATTATTTTATACTTTTTATCTAATTTTAGCTAATTCATTTCTTATGTGAAGTCAGCTTTTAAAAAGGGGTTTAATTCTTCAGTTAATGATGAGGCTTTTTTGGGTTCATACCCTCTCATTTATTAGTGGGCCTCTCTTTCACCTCATTTTCCCCTGAAATAAAACCACATTTTATTCTTTTTAGCTCCCCCTTTTATCCCTCACAAAGTTTTATTAATACTTCAAATTGTTGGGGCGCCTGGGTGGCTCAGTCGTTTAAGCATCTGACACTTAGTTTCGGTTCAGGTCATGATCTCAGGGTCGTGAGACTGAGCCCCGCCTCCAGCTCTGCACTCAGCATGGAGTCTGCTTTCGACTGTCTATCTCTCTCCCTCTGCTCTTCCCCCCCCAAATAAATAAATAAATCTTAAAAAAATATTTCAGATTGTCTTCAGCTTTGCCTCTGAATGTCACTGTAAAGCAGATTTTTACTTTTGAAGTCAAGTCTTTTAGCTATCATAAAATCATTATCAAATATTTTTCTACTTGCATTCTCCTCACTCCCCATTCCCTTTCCCCAACAAATGTGTAAGTCTGATATGATCAACCAGGCTATACGATAATAACAGTGCAACTAAAGATGTTTTAACCCTCTTCAGTGACACCCAGTTTTAATGTTTCCTCCCAGCACTCCTTAACCCAATCTGTCAAGGGACCCTAGGTTCAAGTTTTCCTTTGGCTATCTGGGAAATTTATTCATATCTTCTGCTGTTGTTACCCAAACACAAATCAATTCATATCTGAATTAATACAGTGGCATCTTCACTGGTGGCCCTCCTAATTGACTTTCTCCCTAGTCACAGTACACCGTCACTAGATTAATCATTCTAAAAAAACCCTGTTGTCACTCCTTTTAAATACACACACACAAATTCCCTAATCCGTGGTCTGACTCCACTTTATCCAATTATTCTTCATTACAAACACAGATCTAGATTTCTGCTACCTCTCTCTGTCCCCACCTCTGTGGCCATCAAATATCACCTAGCATTTACAGTTCATGACAGGCCACAGCTCCCTCTTGCAGAGGTCTCTGACTACTGTGGCTCTTACCAATCTCCCCTTTCTCCCCTATTACCTCTCCAAAAAGTACTTTCAGAGTCTCTCTCATTATGGCACTTCATTATATTCTGGATTATCACTGTTCTTGTTATTTAATGAGCTTTTATTGTCTCACCAGTAAGCAACCTGAGGGCTGGGACCATGGCTTATACCTTTTGTGTTCTCTAATGTTTTGTAGCATCAGGCCATGGAGTATTTAATAAAAATATTTGAGTTAAGCTTAATAATCTCAGCAGTTTTCTTATGTTTGTATTGCTGATTTTATTCCTATGGTAGTCTGTGTGCTAAATTTCTAGTAATTACTCTCTTAATCATGATAAACAATTCTATGACATTTAATATAGATGACTTGTAGATATCTATTCTCATATAAAATTGAAAATAATAGGTTTATTATCCATCTAGACATCTCTGTATCATTCTATGGCTTACATTATTTGTCAGGCATTCCTTTAATCTAGGTATTCTGTCAGTTATCTGCCAAGTATTAAAATTTCCTGACAATGCAATGAGATATCACTTCATACCCATTAAGACGGCTGTTGTCAAAAACAGAAAATAACAAGTGTTGGCAAGGATGTAGAGAAATTGGAAACCCTGTGCCCTGCTGGTGGGAATAAAAAATGGTGCAGCTGCTGTAGAAAACAGTATGGCAATTCCTCATAAAATTAAACAGAATTACCATTTGATCCAGCTATGCCACTTCTGGGTATATGCCCCAAAGAAATGAAAGCAAGTGCTTAAATTGGTTATTTGTACACCAATGTTCATAGCAGCATTATTCGCAATAGCCCAAAAGCAAAAACAACCTAAATGCCCATCAACAGATGACTGGATAAACAAAATGTGATCTATACGTTCAATGGAATACTATTCAGCCTTAAAACAAAATGAAATTCTGACACATGCTATATCATAGATTAACCTTGAAGACATTATGCTAAATGAAATGAACCAGCACAGAAGGACAGATATGGTATAATTCCATTCACATGAGGTATCAATAGTAGTCAGATTCGTATAAGACAGAAAGTAGAGTAATGGTCTGCCAGGGGCTGGGGGGAGGAGAGTATGGGGAGTTAATGTTTAATGGGTACAGAATTTCAGCTGGGGAAGAGGAAAAATTTCTGGAGATGGATGGTGGTGATGAAGGCACAACAACTTGAATAAACTTAATGCTACTGAACTGTTTACTAAAAATGGCTAAAATGGTTATTTTATGCTATGTATATTTCGCTAATCAAATTTTTTCCTGGTAATAGATATTTAAAAAACCCACAAAGCCCCAAAATTCTGATGATGTGTTAAATTTGTAGGGCACACCTAACTTTTTATTCCTTTCTCTCTGTTTACTTTATTCTTTTTTACTTTTTATTTTGAAGAGCCATTTTTATGAATTTAAGCTTTCTCTCAAATTTGACTTAGTTCTGAAATGTCTATACAAATACAAGTGGAATGAAACTCCAGTGGCCTTGCTGTCTTTTGCTACACAGGGAAATACTTTAAGATGCTTGGGAATAAGCTGCACTCTAATTTTTAGTAATTGACTTCAGGTTTGTTTTTTTCAAATACACATATCCTTGGAGACATTGAAGGTTCAATTCCAGACCACAGCAATAAAGTGAATATTGCAGTAAAGTGAGTAAAATGAATTTAGTGTCTCAGTGCACATAAAAGTTATGTTTACACTGTAGTCTATTAAGTGTGCAATTGCATTGTCTAAAAAAAAAAGAATGTACATACCTTAATTAAAAAACACTTGACTGCTAAAGAATGCTAACCATCATCTGAGCCCTCAGTGAGTTGTAATCTTTTTTGCTGGTGGAGGGTCTTGCCTTGATGTTGATGTCTGCTGACTGATCAGGGTGGTGGTTGCTGCAGGTTGTGGTGACTCTGGTAATTGCTTAAAATAAGACAACAATGAAGTCGGCCACACTGATTGACTCTTCCTTTCATGAATGATTTCTCTGTAGCATGAGATGCTCTTTGATGGTGTTTAACCCACAGAACTTCTCTCAAAATTGGGAGTCAATCCTCTCCAACCCTGCCATTGCTTTATCAACTAAATTTATGTAATATTCTAAATACTTGCTTGTCATTTCAACAATCTTCACATCTTCATCAGAAGTAGATTCCATCTCAAGAAACCATGCTCTTTGCTCATCCATAAGAAACAACTCCTCATCTGTCTAAGTTTGACCATGAGATTGCAGCAATTCTGTCACATCTTCAGGCTCCACTTCTAATTCTAGTTCTCTTGCTATTTCCACCATGTCTTCAGTTACTTCCTTCACTGAGGTCTTGAACCCCTCAAAGTCATCCATGAGAGTGGGAATCACTTCTTCCAAACTCCTGTTAATATTCATATATGGACCTCTTCCCATGAATTATGAATGTTCTCAATGGCATCTAGAATGGTGAATCTTTTCCAGAAGGTTTTCAACTTACTTTGCTCACATCCATCAGAGGAATCACTATCTATGGCAGCTACAGCCTTATGAAATGTATTTCTTAAATAATAAGACTTGAAAGTTGAAATTACTCCTTGATCCATGGGCTGCAGAATGGATGTTGTGTTATCAGAAGATGACAACAACATTAATCTTGTACATCTCCATCAAGAGTTCTTGAGTGACCAGGTGCATTGTCAATGAGCAGTAATATTTTGAAAGGAATCTTTTTCTGAGCAGTAGGTCTCAACAGTGGGCTTAAAATATCCAGTAAACCATGTTATAAATAGATATGCTGTCCTCTAGGCTTTGTTGTTCCATTTATAGAGCACAAAGTGATTTAGCATCATTCTTAAGGGCCTTAGGATTTTTGGAATGGTCAGTGAGCAATGGCTTGAACTTAAAGTCACCAGATGCATTAGACCCTAACAAGAAAGTCGGGCTGTACTTTGAAGCTTTGAAGCCAGGCACGGTCTTCTCATCTCTAGCTCTGCATGTCCTAGATGGCATCTTCTTCCAATACAAAGCTATTGTATCTACTCTGAAAATCTGATTAGTGTAGCTACCTTCACTCTCTTTGCTAGATCTTCTGGATGACTTGCCACAGCTTCCCCAGCAGCACTTGCTGCTTCACCTTGCACTGTTATGTTATGGAGATGGCTTCTCTCCTTAAACCTCAGGAACCAACCTCTGCTGGCTTCAGACTTTTCTTTTGCTGCTTCCTCACCTCTCTCGGCCTGCACAGAATTGAAGAGATTTAGGGCCTTGTTCTGGATTGGGCTTAAGGGAAGGTTGCGTCTGGTTTGCTCTCTCTAGACCACTCAAGGTTTCTCTGTATTGGCAATAGGGCTGTTCTGATTTCTTATCATTTGTGTGTTCAGTGGAGCAGCACCTTTAATTTCCTTCAAGAACACTCACAACCCGGCTAACTGTTTGGCACAAGAGGCCTAACTTTCAGTCTATCTCAACTTTCAGCATATGCCTTCCTCACTAAGCTTAATCATTTCTAGCTTTTGATTGATTGATTGAAGATTTTATTTATTCATAAGAGACAGAGAGAGAGAGGCAGAGGGAGAAGCAGGCTCCCCGCTGAACAGGGAGCCTGATGTGGGACTCGATCCTAGGACCCTGGGATCATGACCTGAGCCGAAGGCAGACGCTTAACCATCTGAGCCACCCAGGCGCCCTCTAGCTTTTGATTTGAAGTGATGTGGCTCGGGGCACCTGGGTGGCTCAGTTGTTAAGCGTCTGCCTTCGGCTCAGGACATGATCCCCGGGTCCTGGGATGGAGCCCCACGTCAGGCTCTCTGCTCAACGGGGAGCCTGCTTCTCCTTCTCCCTCTCCCCTGCTTGTACTCTCTCTCTCTCTCTCTCTCTCTCACTGTCAAATAAATAAATCGTTAAAAAAATAAAGTGATGTGTGACTATTCCTGTCATGTGAACATTTAGGGGCCACTGTAGGGGTATTAATTGGCTTAATTTCAATACTGTTGGGTCTCAAGGAATAGGGAGGCCTGAGGAAAGGGGGAGAGATAGAACAGCCAGTCAGTGGGCCAGTCAGAACACAGACAACATTTATTAAGTTTCCTGCTGTATCTGGGCGTGGTTCATGGAGCGCTTAAACAATTATGAGTAACATCAAAGATCACTGATCACAGATCATCATAATGAATATAATAATAATGAAAAGTTTGAAATACTGCAAGAATTACCAAAACATGACACAGAGACATGAGGTGAGTAAATGCTGTTGGAAAAATGGTGTGGACAGACTTGTTCAATGCCACAAACCTTCAATTTGTAAGAAACACAGTATCTGCAAAGTGCAATAACACAAAGGGCAATAAAATGAAGTAAACCTGTACTGTGAAGCTATTCTACAATTCCATTACTTTTACTAGAGGCACTTTTGTGACTTTCTGGCTTTAAAGTGGTCTGTGCCTTTAGTCCAACAGTACTAGCAGCAAAGTCTTGGTAAAAGGGCTTTAATTTTTTAAATTCTATTCAATAAACCACCATATATTTGTATGTGTATTTGTTATTGTTTACTTATATTTACAACACAGGAACTGATAAAAAAATTAAAAAGAAAAACTTGTATTTCTTTTTTTTATTTTTTTTAAGATTTTATTTATTTGAGAGAGAGAGAATGAGAGAGAGAGAGCACGAGAGGGAAGAGGGTCAGAGGGAGAAGCAGACTCCCTGCTGAGCAGGGAGCCCAATGTGGGACTCGATCCCGGGACTCCAGGATCATGACCTGAGCCGAAGGCAGTCGCTTAACCAACTGAGCCACCCAGGTGCCCCGAAAAACTTGTATTTCTATACCTTTTTTGTGTGGCAGAAACTGTGCTAGGCATTTTCACATATATAATTTAATCCTCACAAAAGCTATTAAGTAGGTTATTATCCAAATTTTACAAAAGGGGAAATGAGAATCAGAGAGGTTCTGTAATTTGCCTAAGACACACAATATGTAAGCAGTACAATCCTAATTGAATCTGCATCTTACTACCCCAAAACTCACATGGAAACGTCCAATAGGCTAACAGGAAATACAGATCCGAGGTCTGAACTACAGATAAAGATTTGAAAAACATCAGGCCAGAGGGAATAACTGAAATCACAGGTGTTAATGGGATAGTCTAGACAAAGTATAGAGTGAAAGGTGGGGTGAAAGTCAAAACTGTTGTTTAAAAAAGAGAAGGAAGAAAATGAGCCTGATAAGGAATGATCCAAAACAGTGGGTGAAGAATCAAACCTGAAGCCAAGACAAGAGAGTGTTAAGGAAAGAGTGGCCAGTAATATAAAAAGGTCCAGTAGGTATGCCAAATATCATCTCCTCTGAGAGGCAAGAGGCAGGGACAAATGGTTTTCTCTGGTATGGTAGCCACATCCCTTTATATGCATTTCTATGGGGGCAGTCAATCCCACTGTATCATTACGTGTGTCCATCATTCCAGACTGAGGTGCAGTTACACTACAGGAAGGGTTCAGTCATATAACTACCTACTGGGTATAGATCAGAGCCTACTAGAGCCAAATGCTGAAATGCTAACTGACTCAATGAGCCCAAGGCTACTTAAACCTAGGATATAGTACCAAACAGGACAGAAAGTGGAGTACCTGCTTTAGGATCAGAAGAGAAGACTCCGGCTGACAGTCCAAATTCCTGGATGTGAGGCTCTGCTTTAGCTAACTTCTTAGCCTTCCTAAGTGTCATCTACCTGACAGAACCTCTTCTACTTAGCTGGATTCCTGGTTCTGACCCTCATGGCCAGGATTGCCCTATTTTACCTGTAGTTTTAAATGCTAGATAGAAGTGCTAAATATTGCAAAGTAATATTGGATGCTGACTGGTTGAGCAAGGGAAAAGATTCTTTAACAAGAAACAAGTCACTGTAAAAATAAGAGTATTACTGCTGTGACATAATTACATTCACTGGCCTTACTAATTCTACCAGAATGCCACTGTCCTTTTCCCTCACATATGCATATACACTTATATATAATACATATATAATAGAGCCCAGATTTATTGAACCCTAACGATTTTATTACAAATATAATACTATGTAAATTTCCATTTTAAATTATTTATATTTAACAGTGCAGTAGCTATTGTATTTCTAGAGCTTCTAGCAGGCCAAAACTTTTTCCTTAGAGAACTTGGATTGATCCTCACCCTCCACACACCCACCTTTCTCTGTTCTACTAAACTTTAAGGTAAAAGTTGCTTTAAACTTCACTGTATTTGGAGGCCAGATAATCAGTATTTTTCTAAAAATGTGAATATTCTATGTGCTAGAAAAATCCTAATGATTAAGCAAAGACTTCCTTCAATGGAGCACAGCATTTAAAACTGTCAAATAGTGTCCTGGGAATTAGAGGTTTGCCTCATTTTATGCAAAAGATTTATTCCTGAAAAGTCAGAAGCACATCAAATCATACCCTAAATGCAATGGGGAATTATGGCACTTGTTGATAAATCCTTTTGAGCAGTATCTTTTTACACTTGATCTTAGCCAAAAGGCTGAGAAGTGACAGCAGTATCTTTTTATAGTATGACTAAGTATCCTTTATCAGTTTGGTAAGGCAAAATGGTGCAGTACTATATTTCTCAATCTTGAAATATTCATGCCCCCTTCAGATAAACATAAAGATTGCATGCCCTTTAAACATTTTTATTTGAAAAACTGCACACATATACAAAAATAGAAAATATGAACTTCCATGTACCCATCTTCCATATTCAACAACCACAATGATTTTACTGTTTGTTTCATTTATTCCTTTTTTCTTTCTGAAATAATTTAAAGAAGTTCCAGATATGTCATTTCCCCCGCATATCTCAATACGAAACTCTTAAAAAACATGGGAATGTACTCCTATAACCACAATAGCAAAGTTTCCTGATTGTTTTAAAACTGTGTTTTTACAGTTGATTTGTTGGAATGAGGATCCAAACAAGGTTACATGGCTACATTTGATTGTTAGATCTCTTAAATAATTTTCCACCTAGAGCTGACCTCATTTTTTTTTAAGTGCCACTGACTTGTAACAGAGTTTAGTTGTTCAGTAGAATGTCCCACAGTTTATAGATTTGCCAATTTCCTTTCTCTTGATGCCATCATGTCATTATCACATACATTTTTAAATTAGGTTTTATGAGATTTGGGTTCAACATTTTTTGGTAAGAATACTTCACAATTAGTATTCCATGCTTCCTACCGAAAAGGGATCTTGAAGAGCAAATGGTATTTGAGAGGATGGGAATGGATGCATGTGTGACAGGGTAGGACTGGACATTATAGGTATGAAAACATGAGCAAAGGCATAGAGGAAATAGGTAAGTAAGTGATGTGTTCAAGGGAAGAAACTATCTACACCCGTTGGAGGTAGGTTGTCAATACTGTCACGGCACTGTATACACAGGTCCCATCCCCGTCAGACCTGCTAAATCAGCATTTCTGGAGATACAAGCTCAGATATCTTTATTTCCCCAAAGTTCCTAAGGAAATTCAGATGCTTTGCCAGGCCTGAAATCCACTGGCCTGGAGAAGAGTATACATATAAGTAATCTGCTCTTGGTCAAGCAGTGCCTGACCTAAGCAATGCTTAGGAGAGGTCTGGGCCTATAAAAGATGCACACTAGATGTTCACAGAATGGATGGATAAATTTGGCAGATTTAAGAATTTTGGGGGGAACACTCTTATGTAATGTAGATAGGAAACAATAAAATTATCCTTTAAAGATTGTCGTCATTAAGACTGGGATAGTAAGTACCTTCTTTGAGAATCTCTCTTGGCCATTTTGGATATTTTGCTTTATGATAGCTCAGTCACCTTGCTGTTTAAATGGAAAAATTTGGGACAGCATTTCATAGAAGATAACTGCAACTCACAACATCTATCTAATCAATTCAATAATAATTTCCAAATGTACTTAATGGACTATTAAATCAGTAATTAGAAATCAAATTTTGCTACGCTGCAAAAGATATCAAAATTATGTATGCTCAGACTAAGATATTTTAAAATTAAAATTTTATTTAATTAGCATTCCTCAGAGACAGATATTTTAAAATTAGAATTTTATTTAATTAGTGTTCCCATAATCTATATTAAAATTTATTTGTACCTTGCTGACTTATAAAAATATAGGCAGGGCAGGGTAAATATACAGAAAGAGCTCATGGCAGTTGACAAAATTCAATGACATAAAACAACCAGAAAAAAAAAAAAGGCCCAGCAGAAAAAATGATTTAGGGTTTAAGGAGTAGCAAAAAATATGAATAAAGTGAAGAAAACTTTTATATAAGTTGTTTTGTGGGGTGTTTGAAAACATTCCTTCCTTTCACCCACACTTTTGTGAGTTAAAGTTAATGGATTTCTATTGCATTCCTGTTGTCACTATTGCCAAAAGCTTTCCTATGGATGAGGCAGATACCTGGTTATTTAAGGAGCAGGATAAATGGGCCAAGACAGCTTTCCTTATCCCCAATTCACCAGGGAACATTTGAGAATTCCACCTGACATGAGGACAGCACTGTGCTCTTAAACAATCTGCAGTTTGATCCGATTGTTCCCCAGTGGGGGAGGTAGGCCACAGCTCACTCAAGAGTCATTGATTGGATTAACAGCCTAATTCCCAACAGATGAATAGAATACTGATGTCTTGTCAGCCCAGATCACAAAAGGAAAACACAATCTGCTTCTACAGCTCAGAGGTTTAACCCTCTATTTGCCCTGAAGCAACAGTCTCAGTTTTTAGTACTATAATTTCTTCAGAACTATTTGCCAATGAACATCATCAAATGGTGGTTTTATCACCAACCACATACTTTCATCCTCATGTAGGGTAGTTTTAGAAAATGTTTAAAAGCATGGAGTTTTCCTTCAGTTTCACTGCCCACATTAGTCCTGCTGCCTAAATTCTTTCTTGGGTTTCCTAAGGAAATAATAAACTGCTTTCTTTGGGGACTTCATAAAACAGGACATAGCATATGAGAAGAAAAGTAACAAAATCCATACATTCAAAGATAAAACTATTTTGAGCTATTTTTCTGGAATATGCGACTGATTTTATTAAGGGGAATGAATGATTGCATTAAGGGGAATAGAGCTCTTAAATGTTAGCTTTAGTTTATTCTCCTACTCAACCTCTACCTCCCAGCCCTTACTGTAATTTAATTTTTGTGTATGACTGTACAACAAAGAATCGAATAAAAAGGTCTTATTTCTAATACAGGTTTATTAAAAATAAGAACAAAAGACTTCATCTATTACAACACTGTGTAACAGTTGAGAATAAAAACAATGATGGTAGTGGCTAATCTGTTTACTGTACTAAGCAATTTACATGTGTTCTCTTATTTAATCCACCCAACCTTATGAAGTAGGTATTAAATTATCTCATTTCACAAATGAAGAAACTAAAGCTTAGGTTAAGTAACTTTGTCTGAGGTCACATGATTTGTTAGTGGCAGAGCCAGAACTTTAAAATTAAATCTCTGGCTCCAAAGCTTATGCTCTTAAACACTACTGAGATTTTTATGGATTTCTCTGTATGTCTTCATATTTATATGGAGTCTGAGGTGTTAAAATTAAGATTCAGCCATCGCTTAGAATCTGTTATCATTCTTTTGGGAAAACATCTCTATGTGTACAAATGTCCTCTATTGGCTTTTCTTTTCCTTTAGGGCATTTTTTCAAGCATTTCATAATAGCCACCTAAAATTAGCCATGTCAAAACAGAAATCTTTTTTGCCCATGGTTTTGGAGTCATATTCAACGTCTATCTTTTTTCTTTATCTCTCATATTGTCTTTCATCAAGTGAGGTTGATTGAATTCTCCTCTGCACTGTATCTCTGATTCTTTCTTTCTCCACAGTAATGGATCCTATCCAGGTCCTAACCTCCTAATCCACTAACTCCTACAAGCGCTTCCCTGATAATTTATCTGGTCTCCTGTCCCTTTGCAAGCACTGTCCTAAGCATGTTATTCTTCTATTTAAAACTTTGAAACATATTCTAATTGTCTTCAAGTCAGATAAAAATTTCTAAGGATTTCCCTAGCTCTGAACAGAATTTGGCATATTGTCATGGTTTTAAAAATTAACCTTGTATATGAAGGAAGTTTAGATCAGTGCAAATATGAGAACAAATTATATAATGAATAAAGATTGTTTATATTATTAGTATTATAATATTACATTAGATTATAACCTAATTCTTTATGGTAATACATGTTCCCTTAATAGCCATTAGGCTAAAGGACACTTTTGGAAAAATAAAAAGTACAGGGAAGAGAATATATTTTTTGGAAAGAGACAAGGAAAAAGCTCAACTAACGCCAATAAAAAAACATTCACAAAATATGATGGTGTGAAAGATCTTCATACTACCTAGGCTCCAACAAAGCTTTCTTAATTCAGATATGCTTTTCTCTCAAGAAAACAAAAATTTACAGTAGTATTATTATTTTACAGAACACTTTCATATAGACCAACTTATTTGAAAGTAACATCCTGAAGTAAGTAGGATAAGCATTAGTAGCTCCATTTTATAAATGAGGAAATTAAAGTTCAGCAGGGTTAAACGACTTGCCCAAAGTGATATAGTAAGTCAAACAACAGAATTAAGACTTAAACTTATGTCCTCTACACAAATGGAATTAGTAAAGAAATGGCAAGTTTGGGAATTTCAACGTCTAATTCCCACTTTTAGACCACAAGTAACAGTTATTACTGAATCTGAATAATAAAACATTAGCTACTAATATTTTGGCCAAGATCCCTCCCACCATCTCCAAATATGTTGTCAATGTTCATTCAGTTAAGCATGAAGAAATCCAACAAAGAGGAGAAAGGACAGTCTCAGTAACTAAAAATAACCTTATACTAAAACAAAACAATCTATTTTTTAAAGATTTTATTTATTTTTGCGATAGAGAGTGAGAGAGAGCGCACTCGCGCACATAAGTGGTGGGGAGGGGCAGAGGAAGAAGCAGACTCCCTGCTGAGCAGGGAGCAGGGAGCCGATGTTGTTGTCGCACTCTACTCGATTCCAGGACCCCGGGATCATGACCTGAGTGGAAGGCAGATGCTTAACCTACTGAGCCACCCGGGCTCCCGTAAAATAAAACAATCTAAAACAAGTGTTTAGAAGGTACAAATATCATGAACACATTCTGAATCAAGACAGGTCCTATTAGAGGTTCCCTAGAAGCTGGAAGATACCTAGGAGGATGACCTCCAAAGAATTTCTTTCCCCACTTATCTGGAAGGAGGGGCAAAAGACTGCATGAGGAAGCAGAACTGCTTCCCTGAGTGTTAAACACTTAGGAGCACTTCCATGGTGGCTGGAGACATGACGCTTAATGCCATGGATACTAATAGCTCATAAGCTCTTGTGATTTTTGTTCCTTCATACTGTGTGAGTTCTTAAATTCAGAGGAAATTTTTATAGCCCTCACTCACATAAATTAGGGAGGTAGAAGTCTTTGCTCTGGATTCCCTGGTCAAGTATAAAGTTTAGCTGACAAGGCTGGAAATGGTAGGCATGTCTACTAACCCATCTTTAAAAAAGAATATCCTGAAAGGCCTACTGTTTTAATAATATCCTGAAAGGCCCAGAGCTTTCCATATTTTCATGTCTACAACTTCAGATTCCTATCATGTAATACAAAACAGCATTTTAGCAGATATTCTAAAATAAGCCATATTTTCAGTTCTCCTTTCAAAAATCAGAAATGTTAACAATATCAAGTAGAAGCAAAAACCAACCAACAAAAACAAAAACCAAACAACCCCCAATTTTAATAACAAGGACAATCCAATCAATGATGTATCCTCTGTGGTAACAGAGATAGACTTGTCTGACTGTGGAAACCAGGTTAAAGACAAGGGCTTGGACAGTTGTGCCCTGAAACAAGCAGACTGCAGGTCTTATAAATACATACAGAAATAATTAAAATATAAGGGGTTTAGAGAGATTAATCTCCTTTAAATAATCTCAGCCACAAAGCCTGTAAAGACACTGCTGCAGGCCCGCGTGAGACCAGCTGTCGGATATCAGCGCAGCAGAGATTAACTGCCACCACTTCTGCTCTGACCCTCCGCACACTCTTCTCTGGACTCCATCTGCAGTACTCACTGCAGCACTCAGTACCTGGTACAATGTGGGGCATTATCATTTTGGCTTGATTACCTATCTTTAGCTGAGGGAACAAAACAAACCAAAATAAGAAAGTTGGTGCCGGAAGGGAATCAAAAAACGGAGGGCGCAGAGGACTCTAGGGAAATGCAGGAGGGCTCTGGAAAAGTGCTGATTACCTGATTCCATTCATTTAACCCGTGGCAATTTCAAAGTCACCTTTAATTATTTTCAGACTGAGTTTTAAGTAATGCAGATAGTACCCTTACTCCCAAAGGAAGCACAAAGCAACTGATAACTCTTTAAAAACACATTTGTTTCAAAGTAGCCACAAATTAAAAAAATATTTTTAAAGGTGACAGTGCCAATGAATACAACAAGAATATTTATCATAAACAGCATTCCTTCAGTCAGATAAATTTGGGGGGCCCCCTCTGTATCTCTATTATATGCTACTTCCATGACTTAAAAAGGAAACCATTAAAATCCAGACAAACAATAGCTTTGAAGATGACATGAAATCAATGTACGTAGAAGTCCTTTTAAAAATATAAGGTGTTATGCAAATACTATATAAATATTTTATGAGAAGGATTTCAGATAGAATTTACTTGGACTGATAGAAGAAAATAGGATTATGAAACAGAAGAATATTATGAAGCATTCTAAGTGTTCAAACATTGTAAGAACAGATACACATGTTATTATCAGATCTATTCTTCAACCAGGATAAATTGAGACCTGGTGCTGGACCACCTTCTTTAAATAGGGTCTATCCAATGTTCCTAAGCCTCTTTTATTCTAAGTTTGCTTCTCTGATTTTTGGATACCAACAAATCTCTGCTATAATTTCTTCTTGTCAAAAAGGTGATCTTTTAAAATTTTTTATTTTTTTAGTATCCTATTTACCTCACAGGTGCATTTGAAGGACGAGTGAATAGATAGTATCTAACTCTCTGACTCTAGACTAAAAGTGGGCTACTGCATCAATTCGAAGTATTTCAAAGAAAATTCTGTTGATATGCTAGAAGGAAATATTCTGGATAACATAATTACTGCATTTCTTACACAAATATGACCAATTTTCAAAGAACTAGAATATCAAATTTACTTTTTTTTAAATGAGTAAGAAGGTGTTTTGGGTTTTTATATGGTTAAAAGGCAGAGTTCTTGTTAAAAAGAAAATTTCAGACATTAAGACATAATAGAAGACAGCCTCATTCTATTATTATGCAACGGGTCATAAAAAACATGTTCAGTTTCTATTCTTTTAAATCACACAGGTACCCACACTTTTCTCTTCTGTATGTCTTTAAAATGAAAGCTCTGTCTTTATGTTTTTCCCCCCTTAAGAATGGGTTTTAAAGAGTGCCAAGAAGGAGGCCAAATGTCAAATATACACCTGTCCAGTCAAGACTATATTGATATCCATCAACACATTTTTCAACTTCAGAGTGCTCTCAGATGGTAATGACTTTCAGAATAAATGACTGGATTCAAATTTTGAACCACTGATCCAGAGGTAAGCACCTCTTTTTCACTGATCACCTAGCCCAGTGGTTCTCCAAGTACGGGCTCCAAGTCTGTGGTATGAGTTTCACTGGAAAACTCATTAAAAATGCAAATTATTAGGCTCCTACCCAGACCTACTAGACCAGAAACTTTGGGGGCCCAACCAATCTGTTTTAACAAGCCCCTGGTGATTCTAATGTTAGCCAACATTTGAGGACCACGGCCCTACGCTAGTCCAATATATTCTCTGTAAATGAGCACCATCTTTTGGACGAATAGAAGTAACTATCAACCATAGTGAAATAATTAAATGCAATAAAAAGTTTATTAAAATATTATTTTAAATGATTTATCTTTTCCTTAATTATTTGAATTTAAACATACTTGACAGGATTTCTTTTCATCTTCCAGTGAAAGGCTGTCCATCAGAGATACCATTATAGTCTGGTGCACTGTTTTTATAAGTTCTATAACATAAACTGACATTTATTGGAGCTTCACATAAGATTTTTCCATCAACGGATGTGTTGGAAGAGCAATAACCAAGTATGCTGTGGTGGGCAAATACCTACACATCAGGACACTTTTCAAAGCCATCAGGCAAAAGGGGGTCAGCTGAATTTTTTTTACAGCACAGGCTAATGCTTTAAGAGTGTCTTGATGGAATCAAGGAAATTGGATTGTCCCCCCATTTGCTGGGCTAAAACAAGCCTTTTTTATTTATCCCATTAGAGGAACACAAGAGAAACCTTTTAAATGTCACTAAAAATTTCCCTGCATTGCAAAACCCAGTCAAAAGGGTTTTAATTTTCTCTGAGAACTCTTAAGTAATGCAGTATGTCAAGGTTTAATAAATTGTAGGTGGGGATAGTTTTTGTTACAGGCAACTTTTTTTTTTTAAACAAGTGCTTAGACATGCTTAGGCTTCTCTATAGAGAGAGGTCGGGGCACCACCTCATCCAGCAGAGAACTCAACTTCAGTCCAGATAGCAAACAAATGAATCATAATGGAATCGGTAAAATATTTGAAATAAATTATAAGGATATTTTAAAAAAAGAAAAAAAAATTTTTTTAAAGATTTATTTGACAGAGAGAGACACAGTGAGAGAGGGAACACAAGCAGGGGGAGTGGGAGAGGGAGAAGCAGGCTTCCTGCCGAGCAGGGAGCCCAATGTGGGGCTCGATCCCAGGACCCTGGGATCATGACCTGAGCCGAAGGCAGACACTTAACGGCTGAGCCACGCAGCCGCCCCAAAAAGGAAGTATTTTAAAATGTTTTGAAAATGATGGTAAATTTTTTGATATGTAATATTTTTGTGTTGAGCTTCTTGAAAAATTTCTTAAAGAATGTGGCCTTGAACAAAGAAAGCCAAACCCAAAGGACAGCATGGAGATTAGGTATTCAACAGTCTTCCAAAAGAAAGAGGGACTACACAGCAAAGAGTGACACTGTATTCCCAACCTGTAACAGGGTAAAACCCCACCTTTTACAACTTTCAAAATGCTATAGACATACCAACTAATAATAAAAAAAAAAATAGTTGAGAGGCGCCTGGGTGGCTCAGTCGGTTGAGTGTCTGCCTTTGGCTCAGGTCATGATCCCAAGGTCCTGGGATCAAGCCCCACCTCAGGCTCCTCGCTCAGCAGGGAGTCTGCTTTTCCCTCTCCCTCTCCCCCTCCTCTTCTCTGTCTAAAATAAATAAAATCTTTTAAAAAAAAAAGGCATAGCACAAGCAGTACTGAGGTTTTAAAAAAAATAGTTGATATATATATGGATTACATATATCTCTAGAAACATAATAATGAAATGGTCTATATTTAGCTTCTATGATCATATATTTTGGTGTATTTTTTAAATAGATCTAACCATTAAATGTTACGAGGGTTTTCTGGTTGATTTTTTCCCTCTTCAACAAAATATTAAAAGTACTTAAAAACACAAAACAAAATGTTACCAAGGGAATACCAGAACAGAGGAGTTTAAAAAAAAAAATGATTACCTACAAATGAATATGGTTCCTTTCCTGAATCATCATCTTAGCAGAACTATTTTTAACCATGCTGAAATGCTTGAACAGAGCATCTTACTCTATTTCCAAGAAAGAGCACGAGGGAGGAAGAGGGTAAGAAACTATGCCAAAGATAAAATAGCTAGTTCTTCTAAATATAATGATTAATAATGAAATTATGTCACTATCCCTCTTTTTATTCCCTGCTTCTAGAATATACATTTAGGTCACATCAGGACCAGAGGACGTGGGGTTCAACAATAAGACCGTTCAGTAGGGCAGTCCTACAGGCTGCTGGAGCCACTTGAACTGCTGGTGTTTTGAGTCCACCCTGTAACCACAGCTGTTCCAGAGGGAGGCTGAGTGAAGTGCAAGCTGACAAAAGAAGAATGTGAAGCAGAAAGATTACATTTGTGTCATGTATAATCAGCTATTCCTACACTTTCAATTAATCTGCTTTAATTATTAATTAAACTTAGTATTTAAAAGTTAGCATCTTCTTTTTATGGGAACTCTAGCTTTATTACTTAAGTTCCTAACAAGTTAATACATTTCGGTATTAGTCACTCTATTCTTTACATGAAGACAAAGGTAGTTTTCCCTTTTTAGCTGTTAGCAATAACAACTCAGAAGCTCTAGATGAAATTCTAAGTTGTCAGGCCTTGAAAGGTGAGTTGTTGAAAGTCTTCCAAATCTGTCAACACTGATAAAAGAACTATCAATTATAAAAAGACAAATAAGCAACCAAAGAGAAAAGAAGCTGACCATGGAATAAGGGAATATATTCAGAGAGTCTATAATGAATTTTTAATCATCAAAAGATCCTACTATTGGCTTAACTTTACTACTGTTTTCATAGGAGAACCTACACTAATCCCAAAACTTGACATTCAGGTGAATAGAAATGTTGAGAAAACTTAGTGTTCTCTTTGCTGGAATGCAGGGATTCTTATTCTGGATTCTCAGGTTCACAGGATATCTGTGAAAGGGCTTCAACAAGTGTATGAACCTATTAAAATTGTTTGTAAAATTCTACATGCATGTCCTTTCTCTCTGGTGTTCACAGCTTTCCTAATATTCTTCCTAAAAATGTTAAAGAGCACTGTTGTGGGGTAGCCAAACGGATTAAACCAGACTGGCCATGAATTGGTAATTGCTGAAACCGGGAATGAGTACGTGGAAGTTTGTCATACTAGTCCCTCTAATTCTGCATGTGGTTGAAGTTTTTATAATTAAAGATTATTTTTCTTTTCACTGCTGTGAAAGGAATTCATTATATACAAACCACTTCTTGAGAGGGGACTGTGGAATTCTACCAATCAATCTGAGTGAATTGCCAAAGTAAGTGATAGTTTTATCTTTCCTTATGTCACAAGTCAAAGTGAAGGTAAGGGATTTGGAATCTTAGAAAACGTAAGTGTAGAGACCATAAATATGGAAATCTTTCACACCAAAACTTTCAATGATACAAGTTACCTTACTTTTACAATTCTTTATTTTCTTTCTCAAATATGCCAAAACTTGACACAAAATAAGGAAAACAGGAGAGAGAAAAGGTAACTGGCAAAGCAAAGACCACAAAGACAAAGAAGGTGGTGGTTTGATGCTTGAAGGGGAGGGGGGAGAAGGGAAAGGAATAAAGTGGTGGGTCTAATCAAATCAGTGTAAAAAGCTGAGGCTCTCAGAGTTAACCTTGCCAATCAGAGTAAGCAAGAGAAGGAGCAGGAGCATGTTTGTGCACATTAAACTTTGTGTGTGTCCTTGAACCTCTGGTGCACTTCCTCCTCTCAAGCAGCCTGCGAAGGCTTCATAATGCTTACCCTTAAAGAGAACCTTGAATTCCATTAGAAAGCTCCATAGGAAGGAGAAACCCTCAAGTGGCGGCTTGAACCACATGGACAGCTCATACCCTTTACTGATATTAGAAGTGAGCTCATGGGATTAAGTCAGGAAGTTCTGGAAAATTAAAAAGTATGAACACACTGATAAATGCCATTATTACCAACAAGAATACAAGATACCTTTAGATCCTCTCTCCTTTTTTTTTTTTTTTAAGAGATGGCAAATACTTATAACACCTATATCATAAAGACTGGTTACTAAGTCTACAATTAAACTCTAACTGATCTGGCTAAAATCTGACTAATATTTTATTAATTTTTACATCTGTATACTGCTTTGCTATAAAATCACACACTCATTTGATAGCCTAGCATATTTTACCACAAACTATACTTTTGAATACAAGGAAGTAGGAAGGTAGATACCTTGTCTTTCATGTCACACCTATTAAGTGATTATAGTTCCATTCTGTTCTGTACTAATGAGAAGATACCTTATATAATATACAGTTTTAATATTACATGTAGGCAGACAAAGATTCAATATGAAGGAGAAATTTCTAATTAGAGCTTTTGAAATTGGAATAGTCTACTATGTGAAGTAAACAGAAATGTTCTAGCAGAGGCTACCTGGCTTAACCTTTTGGAAATTTAGCAGAGAGAATTCTTGCATTGGGTAGGAAGTTGAACCAGATGATTTTTAAATTCCTTTCTACCTTTAAGATTTCACAATTAGGCTTTATTCAGGGTCACATAGTATAGTCAATGGTAGAATAGAAACTAGAATCTAGGTAACCTGACTCCAAGCTTAAGGTCTTTCTAAACATAAGGTTTTGAAGGGTTATAAGCCTTCAAAAGTCTTCAGACAATAAACAGAAGAGTGAGGTTAATTGGGTCAGGGAAGCAACAGTGGGGTGATGAGGAACTGGAGAGCTCAAGGCCTATCAACAGAGGGCAGTAGCTACTCAGCTCTAGCTGATTGCTGCTCTATAGGAAGGAGCCCCGGACTGCCATATTTTTAGATTTTTCAAGAGAATCCTAAACTCTCTATTTTTATGTGAAATTAATTGGCAGTTATTGGCAGTTAGTTGTAAATAA
The DNA here is from genome assembly GCF_037043125.1 of Eumetopias jubatus. NCBI lineage: Eukaryota > Metazoa > Chordata > Mammalia > Carnivora > Otariidae > Eumetopias > Eumetopias jubatus. Next base: position 41,149,553 of record NW_028274818.1, read on the forward strand.
ACTGTGGGTACACTATCAGTGCTAAACAAAAATTGATCTTTGGGGTATGTATGACCCATGCCAGTTTGTGACCAAGAGACTTTCTGCAAAAACCCCACATCCAATTACTGATCTTTAAAAACCCCTCTCTAGATTCTTCAAACTTATCAACACTCTTTTTGAAATACAAAAACCTAAAATTTGTGCTTTATATTAATTATAGTCTGCTATGTATATAATAGTAATTTGCTCTGGCTTTTATAGATTATATTCCTGTTACTATTAAGTGTCAGCATTAAGTTGGCTTTTGCAAGAACAGCACTACAATGCAATCTCAATATTCACGTATGGTCCAAAATAACCATCAAATTTTCTACAGATGATATTTGTGCACAATCAATCTCTCTACATATGTATATGGATATGTGTCCATAAATACTCTAAAAACACTTTTAGACAAATCACCATTTCTTTGAGGCGTCATTTTTTTCTTGAATTATCTTATTCCCATCTTTCAGGCATTATTAACCACTCTATGAGTGTATCAGTTTGATCATCAAAAAGTTTTGATTCCCATCTTTCAGGCATCATTCTGTTGCCTCATTTGGGAGCATCCTGTTACTTTGTGTAATTCCTTCATCTTTAATTTGCCCTCTTAATGTGACATTTAGAAGACCATTTCAGACTCAGCAACACCACGCACAGCCAAATAAATTTTATAACATGCATACATCTAAGTAATAAATCTCAGAAATCATCAATGAGCCACCATTCAACATTCAAACAAATTAGTTCTTTTAAGGCAGATGACTCATCCATTTCTTGAGTTCAATGAGGAAAAACTGCTTGACTTTTTAAAAAGTTACAGAAGTACAGAATTAGCCCAGTTCTGAGGGCACAATCAACTTTAAAGTGTCAAAATGCTGTGATTCAACTGTAGGTAGCTAAGATGTTCAGAAATCTTTATGATGAAGAAGGTGGATTGCCTGGGGATAAAAACCCATTCTTTTGTTTTCAAGCTTACAACAGTGTAAGATGTCAACAATTTCTGGTTTACAGCAATAGCAAGAGAGCATGTAGCCAGGGAACCATTAAGAAGGAGCAATTTACTATACCAGGTCATAACACTTTGACAGTGTCCTATAATTCAGTTAGATGTAAAAATAAGATGACACTGGGTGTTCTCTGAACTCAAAGTAATTTGAACTTGATTCACACTGTACTGGGAGCCAGTTGCTCATTCTTAGGTACAAACTTAGCAAAAGAAGTGATTATTCAGTATAAAAATGACAGAAAAAAAACTTATTAAAGAAAATTGTGAGCTGTGAAAATAGGAACATGGATTAAAAGTCACACTGAAGGGGAATACCAGGTGAACGAAATGATGTCTACGTATAAGAATTTCAGTATAAATAAGGAAATATTAAGGACACGAAGAACTTATTACTACAATCCTCACAAAACACATTAGATGGCTGTGAATTCTAAAAGCACTGAGTCAGTGTGATAGAGAATGATGACAGCACAATGCAGGAAAACAGCATGGAATCTGCAGTTAAAATACGAAGTGTGAACTCTGGTTATCCTACTTACTAGCTTTGTGTTCTCAAGCAATTCACATAATGTCTTTGAGCTTTAGTTTTCTCAACTGTGAAATGAGGACAATGCCACACAGGGCTCTTGTAAGGATAAAATGAGCTAATATATATAAATACATTTTGTAAAATGGAAAAAATGATACAAATATTTGATCTTTCAATCAAAGAAAGATTACATCATCTTTGTTCACAATTTTCAGACTTCTTTTGCAGTGACATGTCTTTCTCTGTTGACCCAGAAAACTGCCTTCATTTTTTGGAGATATACAGGTTTCTTTGCACAAGAGGATGATACATTTGTTTTATTCAACAAGTATTTACAAAAAGCCTCCAAAGCTCCCAGGACTTAATACTAAAGGCTTGGTACACAGGGAGGACTAGACTTGATCTCTACCTTCATAATCTATTATAAGGGACCTCTTTTTTGAAATAAAATCATATTCAGCAGGATATTCTTAAACTAGATAAAAATTGAGGTAGGGAAGGAAACTTCTAGGTACCTCTGTGGGGATTTACAGAACACTCTGAAAACCATCAAGCTGGTAGGTAAGCCTCCCAACATTTGTGTGTGCCTAGGGCAAGATTACAAATGGAGATCTCTAGAACCCCTTCCTTTCCAACTCCTGGCTCCATCCTACGTCACAAAGGGCTTCACATGCATGAGTAGAGAAACCTCAGCGACCATGTCGAAGCTCAGTTCATCTCTCCACCTCCATTCACTTACCCCGTGCCCATCCTTCAGGCCTAGGGGTGCATGCTAGCAGCAAGATCTGCCTGCCCTTGGATTGGGTCCTGAGAATGAACTGGGCCATGGCCACTGGTCTCCATAAAAGCCAGGTGTATTTCTGGTGCAAGATGTGACTTGAAGGTACAAAGCAAATATAAATTTTACATTTTGGGAAGGGATAAATAAGAGACATGACTGTCTTACACCTCAGCTGTTTCTTCTTTCTACTCTAGTCATAAACTAATACATTCAACCACAGTTTTAAGAGATTCTCTACATTTCTTTCAATCCATTCATGTTTTAAAAAGTATGTTAAAATTAAACACTGCAGTTCTAAAAAAATAAAAAACTGTTTGAAAAAGATAAATAATAGCCACATGAAACAAAACCAATCCACTGCCAAGATATCTGTCAAGAGCATTAAGTCACTTCAACATGGGTACTGTGGTCTCATAATGCATACCCTTCATTACGAGTACATCTAATTTGTCTTCAGAGCAGTCTTTAGCATCTACTGCTCAAGAATGTCTACCTGATGTATGTGTTAAAGCATATTTGTTTAGGCCTGCCACACGCAGACAGTACTCTACAGAATATGCATATTGACCGAATGTGTCAAGAAAGTCATGAAGGATTCAAATAACCTTGTTAAGATCAAGTTTTCCTACTCTAATTTTTCTTTTTTTTTCTTTCCACAATTTTCTAAAAGATACTGTTTCTTTGAGGCATTATTATTTCTATTCTAAATCTTTGCTCATTGTTTATTTCAAACACATACTAAGTGATACGTCAGGTAATGTGACATATACATATATAAACACACATTTATACACATATATAAACATACATACATAACATATATAAATGTGTATATAAATTATACATATATAAACACATTTATACACATATAAATGTGTGTTTATTTCAAACACATACTAAGTGATATGTCAGGTAATGTGTCTACACTCAGGAGTAGAAAAATATCCAAGTTCCTACTCTCAAGAAGCCTAGAGTCTTAAAAATGGAGATAATTATAATAAAGAATGATAAACTCTATCACAGATGTAAATGAAGTATATTACAGGAGTGAAAAAGAGGGGGTATAAGAGGAGGTTGTGGTTGGAGGAAAAGAAGTGGTACGGAAATGAAGAAAGTGTAGGCAGAAGGACTTTGTGAGCATGTATGTGCGCACACGTGTGTGTGTGTTCCCGGCTGGCGGAGTATTTACCTACAAATGAACAATAATTTTTTTAATATTTTATAATATTTACTGAATGTGTGCTGTATATCGAACATTATGTAAGAGACCACCAGGAATATTACAGAAACAGAAAACATGATCCTTGCCCTCAAAGAACTTACCATCCTGGAGAGACAATGAAGGTGAATAATAAAGTAAATACAATTAAGGCAATCACAGCAGTTAAATAAAACAACTGGAGAATACCCTATATATATATAGTAGAGTTTTCTTTAATTTTATCTTCCTTGGTTAGGGAATTTTTCTATGATGCTGTCTTGACCTCAGTCAGGGTAGATAGTCTCTGACTGTATTTGCCTTCCAAATGACCCATTAAAAAAACACAACCTTGTTCCCCAAGTTGTTGCTTTATTATTCTGTACGTACATGAACTTATGGAAAATATGCGAATTCCAAAATGAACAAAGGGCAGAAACTACAGAAACACACTGAAAAATGACCTCATGTTGGATAGCCTTATTATTTTTAAAAAAATTTTTTTATTAACACATATAATGTATTATTTGTTTCAGGGGTAAAGGGCTGTGATTCATCAGTCTTACACAATTCACAGCACTCACCACAGTACATACCCTCCCCAATGTCCATCACCCAGCCACCTCATCCCTCCCACCCCTCTCCACTCCAGCAACCCTCAGTTTCCTGAAATTAAGAGTCTCTTACAGTTTGTCTCCCTCTCTGGTTTTGTCTTATTTCACTTTCTGCCCCCCTTCCTCTATGATCCTCTGCCTTGTTTCTCAAAATCCTCATATCAGTGAGATCATATGATACTTATCTTCCTCTGACTGACTTATTTCGCTTAGCATAATACCCTCTAGTTCCATCCACGTCATTGCAAATCAGCCTTGTTTATTCTGTTTAAAAATATATTCTCTAGGGGTGCCTGGGTAGCACCCTTGGTTAAGCATCCAACTCTTGGTTTCAGCTCAGGTCATGATCTCAGGGTTGTGAGATTGAGCCCCAAATTGGGCTCCATGCTCAGCAGGGAGTCTGCTGAAGATCCTTTCCCCCTCCATCCCCCTTCCCCTTTGCGCTCTCTCTCTCTCAAATAAATTCTTAATATATATATATATATATATACATTATATATATATATATCTTTTCTAAAAAGCTTTGATGTCTTCACTTTGTTTTGATAAAGTAACTGAAATTTTACCAGTCAGGATCATTTGTTAGTGGAAAACCTGGATTTGACTCTTGATGTTGTAGCTGTCTGACTGGATTATTATGTGGAAAAAATTCTTTTTAAGGATTATAAGAAAAAAAAAGACCAAATATGTAGACATAGCTTGCACAATAATCTAAAAAAATCACAAGTGCTCAGCCCATAGGATTATATCTAAATTTACATCCGTCCTTTAAAAATCTAGGAATTCTAAACAGTTGTTATTCATCATAGCAATGAATTAGTTTAATCTGATGATTTTATCCTAACTCCTACTTAAGATAGATGGCTAGATGGCACCACAAAACTGGCAGGTGAATATAGACAAGCCTGGCACTACAGAATTACATGCAGACATTTTATAAATTTGAGATTCTCATCTTCCCAATACGCGCCATCCCCAACTCACCTACTAAGTCGTAATTTCTGGAATTGAGGTTTATTTTTAAAAAGATCTATAGTTGATTCTGGTGATCCAGGTTTGGGAACTTCTGGGATATACAAAATGAACTCAGCAACTTCATAAAGCAAGGAACGCTGGATAGAACAGTATGGTCAGAGAGGTGGGGCTTTGAGAGTCAATCATTAAAGTCGAGGATTGATTCATAGATAAGAAACCACCAGAAGTTCTTGATCATAGAATCATTTTGATACTGAAGTAACATTTAGATAATGATATTTAAGGAAGACTAATGTATCAATTTTATAGAGGATCAAAAAGTCCCTTTAATAAGTTGCCACAACAATACACTCATGAAGGAATGGTAATTCAGACCATACGATTGTCAATGGAAATGAAATTTATACTATATAGCTCTCCATACCTTACACAGGCAACAACTGTAGATCTCAAGAGCTCACCTTCCCACAGTCAGATGGTAGTTAAGCCTGAGTGGCAATAATATTATTAAACAATGAGTGGAATGCCAAAGGTTTATACTAATTAAGCAATTATTATTACTATGGATAAACAATAATATAATGCATAAAGAAGCCAAGGTTTGACAACTAAGTAGAAATTAAAAGTATGAGCAGAATGGGACAGAGAGAAACCTTTTCTAGTAACACACTAGCCTAATGGTTTTATTACGCATGGTTCTTTTTGGTGGTTACTTTTTATTATGAAAATAACATATATATAGAAAAACAGAAACCTATTATTCATATTTAAAGCTGTTAACATTCTGCCATATTTTTCTTTTTTGTTGACGTAGGTTAAAGAAATATGGATGACATGACATCTTGTCCCTAAATATATCAGTGTGCACCTAAAAACATAAGGAAAAATCCTACACACCCAAAATACAATTATCACACTTAAAATGGTTAATATTAACTCATTAATGTTAATGTAACATGGTCCTCTTAACTTTTACAGTTATATACAAATCAAGACAACATGGGCTTGTGTTACATTCCTTCCCCAAAACAATCTATACACTCTTTTTGAATTACTGATGGAAAAGTTAGATAAATAGACTTCGCAAATCCTCTGGACCTTAACCGGCAATGTGATAGAAACTCTTTTTGTTTAAAAAAATGTGTCATTAAGGAATGTTCATTTGATATTAACAAAGAGAAGTCACTTGGAGTTTCACACATAGTGCTTCCAGAAGACTTTCAAGAGTTCTTGAGTATCACTGCTTTCCAAGGGTCATGGGTGTGGATTGAACATCAGCAAGAACCATGGCATGCTCAAGACTTTGCCCTTAACAGAACCAAGACCTCTGGCCACTGTCAGATAATCTGTCACTATAAGCTACTTGTATCCAAGCCAGATATTTATTGCTATTGATCTGCCTGGTCCTAGCAAAAGACTTTTGTTCTCCCAGACCGGGACTTTGACCTCAATTAAGTTATGAATTTCAATCCGATAGACTGCTCCACTTACCCTACTGCTCTCCCTGACTGGATTAATTAGAATTAGCTAGGCCGAGAGTCACCCCAAGCTCCTCATGGATCATGTTATTTTAATAATAAATAAAAGAATAGCAGCAATGTACAAGAAGTATTTTGAAAGATTGCTCATCTAGGAACATCATTCAGAACCTGCCAATATCAATTTCTCTGACTTTGATTACCTCATTTACTTTTTATTTCTTTTCATTCATTGGCGTTTCCCCTTTTATTTCAGCTTTCTAAACATGTTCTTTGCATTTAAAAGTCAAAGTACTTGCCATTTTAGCACTTTGGTGCTATTTTAGGGTTTCATTAGAGAGTAACTCATCAAAGCAATCATTTGCAAGAACGTAACTTAAAAACATTTATAATCTCAGAGCATCAAGGAAAAAAACATTCCATCATCTAAGAAAAGTACTAGTCTTTAGCTAAATGCACTTTTCCTACAGCTGGTTAAAGCAATAAAAGCAGACAAATCAGAATGTCACCAAGAAGGCAATATCCAAAGTTGCAAAGAATAAGAATGTACAAATACATTTGTTTTTAATCCATAATCCACTGGGACAGAGTACATAGTGGCCAATGAGAACTTTAAATCATGTTGATATCAACAATAATCAGTGGGATCAGGATTTGCTAAATATACTGTTCTAACTTCATGATTTACCACCTAAACATAAAAAATTATTTTAAAATGTAAATAATATTATATAAGAATGTTCACATTCTGGGATGAATATTTGGTATTTGATACTGAAACTGTAAGATTTTTAGAACACATAAAGGGAATCCTAAAAACTCTATATGTTTTCAATTGATGGTTTTGACATAGCAAAAACCCTTTTATTACTTCTTTGATTACTGAAATTTTGAGTTTTGATTAGCTTGAGGAAACATAAAAGAAAGATTTAATTAGAATGTCTAAGTCTAGTAGCAATTTCAGTATTAAAAGCAATACAAAATTATAGCACAAACTCTGCCCTCAAAATGCTGAGAATTCCATGTATATTTGGAAGGTGTATTCTGAGGACAAAAGGATATGCCATATATAACATTGTAAGTCAGTGATTTATCAAGCGTTAGTAATAGAAGTGTTCTTATCAAATAATCTTGTAGGAAAGAAATAGGCACACATGAAAGTGCTGCAATGAAAAATCAAACAACTGTATTTTTTCAAAGTACAGTTACTGGATTTAATATCCATTCCCCCTCTTCCCTCTCACTACCACATACGCACTCACTTGGGTTCTATAGATTATGTGAAACTTCATTCATTTTAGAGAAGAATTTTCTATTTTCCCGTGGAAAGGTTCTAAACTCAAGCACTAGCAAACATTTCTTCTTCAGCACCCAAAACATATCAGTAATGTAGTAAGAAAGCAAAACTGGCATGAGGACTGGACTTTTTACAATGTGTGAGAGAATCAAGGATAAAAGAAATAATTTGAGAGCTAAGGCTATTTTCATAATGAGCCACCCAGCAGGAAAAGATCAAATGACAAAATGTATTGTGCTTTGGCAAAGAGCGTCTGTTTTCACACCTGACTTTCATTAAGTTGCATATTCTTAAGTGGGATTAGAGCAATTCTCTAGCAAATCATACAGGTGATTTAACACATTAGCCCAGACTTTTCAAATGACCCTTAATTAGGGTCACAAGGACAATATGTGAGGGAAATCAGGAAAATTTAACATATTTACAACTTCCCTTACAGTTGAAATATTTGAAATGTAGACAATGACTTAACATCATAAAAACAGTATAGGAGCTACATTAAAGTAATCAGAAATCTAAAAATCTCAAACATTATTTGAAAAACATAAATGCTAGACAGATTATAGCAACAGAAAAGATTAAATATTTAAGAATAAATTTAGCAAGAAATGCTCAAATCCTATGTAAGGAAAAATTTTAAATATTCCTGGAAAGATGCAAAAGTAGACTCGATCAAATGGAAAGATATCTCCTATACCTGAACAGGATGACTCAATATTATGAATACATCAGGTCTCCCTAATTTATAAATTCAATATAATCTCATTAAAAACACCAACCAGCTATTTTATGAAGTTACATAAACTGGTATTAAAGTTCATAACAAACAAACGAATATGTAGAATAGCCAGGAAAACATTTAAAAAGAAAAACTATGAGGAATAGCTGTTCCAGACATCAATACCTACTATGAGGCCTCTTTATCAAATCACGTAGTTTTGGTAAGTGAATAGACAAAGAGACTAGATGAACAGATGATAAGACCCAGAATCAGACCCAAACATATGGAAATTTTGTACAGGACAAAGGTGGCACCTCGGGTCACTGGGGGATGGCCTTGTAAATAAATGATGCTAACACAACTGGGGAAGCCATTTGGGAAAAGACAAAATTGGGCTCATATCTCACACCATACATGTAGGGATCTGAATGTAAAACATGAAACCATACACGTACCAGGAGACAACACAGGTGAATTCCTCTTTAACCTTGGTGTTAAGAAAAAGCTTACCATGACTAAAACTCCAGAGGCAATAAAAAGGCTGATAAATTTGACTACATAAAAATTAAATTTTAGGGTGCCTGGGTGGCTCAGTCGTTAAGCGTCTGCCTCCGGCTCAGGTCATGATCCCAGGGTCCTGGGATTGAGCCCTGCATCAGGCTCCCTGCTCGGTGGGAAGCCTGTTTCTCCCTCTCCCACTCCCCCTGCTTGTGCTCCCTCTCTTGCTGTGTCTTTCTCTGTCAAATAAATAAATAAAATCTTAAAAGAAAATTAAATTTTATATCGCAAAAGATACCATAAAAACAGTTAAAAGAAAACTGAAAAAACGGGGGGAAAATCTGCAACATACTCATATCATACAATGACTGTAACTCAACTGAAGAGACAACATTAATAACTAAAGCCTACCTCTGTTCAAATACAGGCAATGACAATTACATTATTTAACGATTAACAGTGATTTTAAGACGTCTCAATTTCAAAATGTTAAAAAAGTCATCTTAGAATTGACTTAATGTGATGTAACTAGTTAGTTCAATGTCATTCCAACAACAATGCCATGGCTTCAAGGTACTTGGTCACTATAATAATTCTGAGATTCAAATTTTAGTTCTTATGATTTATAACCTCTAGATACATGTCAACTATATATGTATATATATATATATACACACATATATATATTTATTTATTTGTAAATGGGTTTACAAATGTATAAAAGAATTTAAGAATTTGAAAAATAAATATTTTTAGTAAATTTACAAAAAGATATACCTATGTCATTTACTAGTATACTCTATTTTTGCTTAAACATCTCAATTTTTCAGTCTAATTTAAATATTTACTTTAATACTGATTGTCCAGGAATAGTGTTTACATATAAAATAAAGGTAGTAAAAGGGAGAAGGCAAGCCTTTTTTTCCCCATTTTCTGGGGAGGACTTTTTAAAGGCAAACAAAAAAAGAAAAGATTAATACATGTCTTCTAAAATTAGAAAATGAGATACTCAGTGATAGTTACATATTTGAATACTGAAAGAGAGGGAGGTAAGATAAATCCAAACTACTTCCCCTTGAGAGAAAAATTTTTGAAAAACTGAAAGAATATCTTTTTTTTTTCCTCATTAAAGTTTTGTTTAAATGGGCCTCAAAATTCTGTGATAGTTTTTTGGTCAAGTTGTTTCCATTAAAAAGTACTGATTTTAAAAACTAATAACTTAAAACTGCCATACAAACACAAAAACCTCAATGGTCCAAAAAACATTCTTCTTTCCTTCTGAAAGTTTTACGATGCATTGTTATCATTAACCAGTCTTTTACTATTAAACTTAAATGGCCAATTGACACAAACAGTTCTGAGACCGTTCTTCCACCACTGATTAAGACTGGGGTGGCAGGTATTGGGGATAATATTCATTTAGCCTTCTGAGCTTTCTTGCCAGACTTGGTGACCTTGTCCGCTCCAGCTGCCTTCTTGTCCAAAAAAAAAGAAAGAATATCTTAAGTGACTATACAGCCTTACTGAAAACAAGAAATTTCCTTGAAATCTTGTTTTATCTAAGTAATGTGTGTACATTTTATATCCTATTCTACAATTATATGTTTCTTTACCTATAAAATGATTTTTAGAGCTACTTCCAAGTTAAATTATTTGTATTCCCCAAATCTTCAAGGAAAATGGATACTCTGGAAAGATGCACCATATTCATCTTATGGTTTCTCATATATTCTTTTTTATTAAATTTTTAATTTTTTTTTACTTTCTTAAAGATTTATTTATTTGAGAGAGAGAGAGAGAGAGAGGATGAACAGGATTACAGAGGGAAAGGTAGAGAGAGAGAGAGGTAGAGGGAGGAGCAGACTCTCCGCTGAGCATGGAGCCTGACTCAGGGCTCAATCCCAGGACCCCGAATTCATGACCTGAACCGGAGTCAGACACTTAACCAACTAAGCCACCCAGGCACTCTGGTTTCTCATGTATTCTTGCATATACCATGTATTCCACTGTTGCCAGGGATATAAGGCCCTCAGTTTGATAAGCTATTAAAAAAAACAATAAAAAACTTTAAAACAATAGAATGATATGGAAAAATGCCCACTATATATAATATTAACTGAAAAAGAAGTACAGAAACCACATGTATGGCTGTTTTTTGGTTCTCAGTAAGATGTAAGAAGATATAATAATTTTCTTAATGCAACAATTAAAAAAGTTAGGTAAATTGAAAAGTTGTATTTATAAAGAGTCATGGAAGCAAAAAGGACTGAATGAACTAAATCAGAGAGCTATTCAGAGAACACGTTCTCAAAAAAAAAAAAAATTAAAAGAAAGAGAGAACAAGCTCTCTCCTGATGCTTCCTTACCTCAGGGTATCTGCTGATTCTGTGTAAAGGCTAAGGAAATAAAATGATGACACTGGGGAAAATAAAATCAGCAAAACTTTTGGAGGTTGTCTGGGGTTGGCTCAACAACTGAAAAATTTCAGAAGTCCCAAATACAAAGTGCTATTTTCCCACATGGTTTAATTTCTGAATCAGGGGTCGTGTGGGAAATCAGAGTTTCTAAAAGAACACACAGGAATCTGTTACCTTGCAATATTTGAGAGAGACAGTCCTGCTTGAGGAAGAGGCCTACCTCAAACAACAAGTCTCAGTGTAAATACATAATGCCAAAATTTGGAAGCCGTGTGAGATAGGAAGCTGGAGAAAAAAAGCTCAGAGCAGAAAGAACCAGATTGAGTGTTCATCAGTCTTTCACGGCAGGGAGGCAGAGACCCACCCATAGGCTCACAAGCTAAAGCCCTAAAAAGCCTCCCCCAGATACGCAGGAAAGCAGAAGTATAACTAGAGCTACAACACAGCACCAACCTAGCTTAATTCCTCATTGGCCTGAGCTGATCAGCCCCTCAATCAATATATCTGACCGAGGATCAGGGCTGCCCTCTCTTGGGGGAAAACAGCACTGACTTCAGTCTCTATTCTTCTTTATACATAATGTGCAACATATCATAAAAAAATCATGAGATATAGCTCTTCCTCGTCTTTTATTGAATAGTTCAGTTTTAAAACCATAGGTAAGGCTGAATGAAGTAGGTATCCATGTGAGTGGAAGGGAAGAGAAGAGGGGAGGAGTCATGGTATAGAGCAAGGTATTAGAGACTAACTAGGATGAAGAGGGTGTCCACTGGGAGTGGTAGCAGCCTAATGTGAGGTGTCAGGGCCCATACAGGATGAGGAAGATGTCCAGACAGAAAGATGGTCTGGTGCAAAGTATCAGAGTCCAAGTAGAGTGAAGAAGCTATCCCTACAAAAGGTTGGCAAGGTATTGGATGTTGAAGCCTAAGCCGCCTGAGGAAGGCACTCCCATGGGAAAGTGACCCATCTCAGAGAGTCAGCGGCCAAGAGGTGTGAGGATGGCATCCTCCAGGAAAGTGGTCTGAGCAAACTGTCAGAACTTCAGTATGATGAAGGTATCCATGCAGGAGAGGGGGTGACAACAGCAGTGAGAGACTGGTTACACATTGGGAGACTGATCAAATAAGTAAATATGATAATAAGAGCCAGGCTTCTCTCTGTCAGAGAAAAAGAGTTACAAATATAGAAAAATTGAATGAATCTTGTGGTATTCACCCGGAAGTAGAGGTACTGGTGTGAACTTATGGTAAACATACACACAGCACACAAAGAAAAAGGAACACAGATATTAATGTGTGTATGTGTATATGTCAGGGGATCTGGGAAGAGTGACAGCCCAACAGCAATGAACATACCTATTACTCAGATCTTGGTTTCTAAATACCATTCTCTACTAAAATGAACCACAGCTCTCTGGAGAAACTGCTGTTTCCATGGCTGGGAAAGGGAAAGGTTCAAGATGAGCTGGAGTTCCTGTTATGCCAGAAGTGCGAAAATTCTCAAAGAATTATGGGCATATGTCAAAAAGACACAGGAGCCAGACTGAAGGGCTCCCACTGGACAAACCTGGAATAATTTGAGCATAAATTTAAATAATGGTAACAGTATATTATAATATTAAATAAAATAGGGAACTATGAATCCAAACTGATGTAAATAAAAGCATGAATTGAAGTTTTGACGAGGACAGGATATTTTTATATCTCCAAGTATCTTTCCAACAAAACAGTAATGAATTACAAAGGGACAAAAGTAATTTTACTATGAAGAATCTTGGCAGACACCACCCTAACCAAGTGACCAAAATAAACATCAGTAGTGGGGCAAATTGAAAGTATGTGCTATCAGATAGGTTCCAATAAGAACATAGTATCACTTCTACAACATCCCTCTAGAGATGCGTAACATAAACATAATCAGGAGGAAACATCAGACAAACTCTAAATGAGAAACAGTCTAGAAAGTAATTGGTCTGTAATTTTTAAAGATATCAAATTCATAAAGGTCAAGGAGAAACTGTGTAATTGTTCCAGACTAAAGGAAATCTTTAGGCTCTTTTCAACATGATAGTTAAATGCAATGTGTGATTCTAAACTGAAGCCTTTTGTTATAAAAGACCCTCTAGGGGGACATGTGGGTGGCTTAGTTGGTTGAGCCTCTGACTCTTGGTTTTGGCTCAGGTCATAATCTCAGGATCCTGGGATCAAGCCCCGAGTCAGTTTCCATGCTCACTGGGAGTGTGCTTGTCTCCCTCTCTCTCTGCCCCTCCCCATGCTTGTGCTCTCTAAAATAGAATGAATAAAAATAAAAAAAAATAAAAAAAAAAAGACCCTCAAGGGCCAACTGGCAAAATTTGAGTGATGTATAAAGATTAGATGACAGTAATATACAGTGATAATATCCTGATTGGGATAGGTGAATTGTGGTTATATAGTAGAATGTCCTTGTTTGTATAGGGGTGATAGGGCATAATGCTGGCAAAATACTCTTCTAGTTCAAGGTTTAAGGTTTAAACACACTCTTGTTGTTTGTATAAGTTTAGATTGTTTTCAAATTAAAAAAAATTTATTGAAATATGTGGACAAGCGGGAAATTGTGATCCATAAACAATAAAGAAGAAAGAGCCAAAAGCAGCAGCCTCAAAGATGATTCAGCTATTTAAATTAAGAAAAAAGAACTTTAAAATGATTACTGCAAGGACGCCTGGGTGGTTCAGTCGGTTAAGCGTCTGCCTTCGGCTCAGGTCACGATCCCAGGGTCCTGGGATCGAGTCCTGCATTGGGTTCCCTGCCGAGAAGCTCCCTGCTTCTCCCTCTGTCTCTCTCTCTCTCTGTCTCTTATGGATAAATAAATAAAATCTTTAAAAATAAATAAATAAAATGATTACTGCAAATACATGAAAGAAAATAGAACAAAAGATGAAAAATTTCAACATAAAAAGGGATTAGGTAAAGTTAATTAAATGGTCATTCTAGAACTGAAAAATTACAATGTTTGTAATTAAGAACTCAATGCAATTAAGAACTTAACAGAAGAAGATAAATTTATCAAAGGCAAAGATGGGTCAACAAAAATTATCCAAACTGGAGCACTTAGAGAATATAAATATATAAATAATACAAAACAAAAACAATAAAAAATATATGATTTTTAGAATACATGCCAAATGGTCTAAAATATGAGAAACTGTACTTCCAGATAAGAGAATGGAGGAGAAGCAATATCTGAAGACATCACAGTGAAAAATTTTGCAAAATCAAGAAAAGGTATGTTAAAAGGTTCAGTGGACTCCAAGAAGAGTTAAACAACAACACCCACTTAGTCACTCCTGGAAAATGATATATATTGGGAAAATCTTAAATGTTGTCGGACCAAAAGACATCATCCTCAGGGCAAGAACAGTAAGACTTACAGCTAACTTCTAAGAAGAAAATATGACAGCTAGAAGACGGAATGACAGCTCTAAAGGGCAGAAAGAATAAAGTGGCCAGCACAGAATTCTCTATCAAGCAAAATTATCTTTTTAAACAATAAGTGAAACAGACATACTCAGAGAACTAAAGTTGAGGTTACCCACCATTAGAAGTCAATATTATAAGAAATACTGAAGTAAGTACTTCAGGCAAAAGAAAAATGATACCAGATGAAATCAGGAAACTGCAAGAAGGAATAAAAAAGCATCATTTATATGCATAAAGATAAAAAACTATTGACTGTTCAATGCCAAAACAGTATCCTGTGAGGTATGTAGCAAATACAGAAGTAAAAATATATCACAGTTACAGTAACATAAGCAGAAAGAAAAATAAACAGAATTGTACCGTTTTAAGAATTTTACATAGTTCAGGAGGAGACAAAAGCATTAATTTAAAGCAGACTGTAATAAGGTACTATTTTGTAACTCCTATCACAACCACTAAAAGAATGATCATAAAAAGAATAGCCAATACCCATTAAAGAAGGCAAAATGAAATAATAAAAAAATACTTGATAAATACAGAAAAAATTGGGAAAGTAAAAGCAGAAAAACAAAAAGCAGGTGAAACAGAAAACAGAGAAAGATGGCAAAATTAAATGGAATAATACCACTAATTACATTAAATGTAAATAAATTAAACTTTGTCATTAAAAGATAAAGATCCAAATAAAAACCAAGACCTAACTACATGCTACTTACAAGAAACACACTTTAAATATAAAGACATAGTGTTAATAGACTGAATTATGTTCCCCTCAAATTCGTTAAGTTGAAGCCCTTACTCCCAGTGTGACTGTACTTGGAGGCAAGGCTTTTAAGGTGGTAATTAAGGTTAAATGACGTCATTGGAGTAGGGCCTTGATCCAACAGGGCTGTTGTCCTATTAGAAGCAGAGGAGACACCAGAGACCTCTCTGTGAGCACACAGAAGAAAGGCCATGTGAGGACAAGTGAGAAGGCAGCTGTCTGCAAGCCACTACAAGAGGTCCCACCAGAAACCGACCCTGTCAGCCCTCTGCTCTTAGACTTGAAGCCTCCAGAGCTGTGAGAAAATGTCTGCTGTTTAAGCCATTCCATCTGTGGTATTTTGTCATGGCAGCCCAAGCAGACTAATACAGAAATAGGGTAAAATTTAAAGGATAGAAAAAAATATATGAGGCAAACACTATCCAAAGAAAAACTGATGTGGGGCACCTGGGTGGCTCAGTCATTAAGCGTCTGCCTTCGGCTAGGGTCATGATTCCAGGGTCCTGGGATCGAGCCCCACATCAGGCTCCCTGCTCAGCGGGAAGCCTGCTTCTCACTCTCCCACTCCCCCTGCTTGTGTTCCCTCTCCCGCTATCTCTCTCTGTCAAATAAATAAATAAAATCTTAAAAAAAAAAGAAAAACTGATGTAACTATATAACACTGAACAAAGTACATTTTAAGGCACTAAAATTAATAATTTTAAAATAGCCATTTCTCAGTGATAAAAGGGTCAATTCAACAAGATCTTAGATCTGTATCTAATAACACAGTTTGAAGGTCTATAAAAAGGAACATAACTAGAAGAAAAAATAAATAAATTATAATTGGAGATTTTAAGACAATTCTCTTAGTAACTGAAACCCCTATCTTATACCACACACAAAAATCAGTTCAAAATAGGTTAATGACCTGAAACCACAAAACTATTAGAAAACATGGGGGTTAAGCTCCTTAGCACTGGTCTTGTCAATGTGTTCCACTATTATTTTTGTTATTATAAGGACTGATATTTCTATGTTCTTTAATTTTGGAGCTGAAACTATGCTCCCCCCCCCCAATGTAATTGTCTTAAATATTTCTTATGGATCAGTAGGATATTTAACATCAGATGATATAAAATTTTTGATTTGGTTTTCAAGTGTAATTTTAAAAAATCGAGTAAAAGACAGTATATTATTTTTACCCCTATTTTCATCCATTCTACTGTTGTTTCTCTTTCTTCTTTATGTCACAAGTTCCCTCCTGTTATCATTTCCTTTCTCTTTAACGAACTTCCATTTAGCCATTCTTTTAGAGTAGATCTGTGGGTGACAAATGCCCTGCATTTTTTTTCATTTGAGAACGTCTTTATTTCACCTTTATTCCTGAAAGGTATTTTCACTGGCTATAGAATTAAGAGTTGACAGCTTTTCTTTCAGCACCTGAAAAATGTGGTGCCACTTCCTTCTGACCTCCATGAAAAACCATCTGAATCATTGTTTCCCTATAGAAATAATGTATTCTTTCCTACTAGCTGCTTTCAATGTTTTCTCTTTAATTTTTGAAAGTCTGATTTTGACATATTCAGCATAGAATTTTTCAGATTTATCTGTTTTGGGTTTGTTCGGCTTCTTTAATCTATAATGCCATTCATCAAATTGGGAAGTTTTCCGCATTATTTCTTTGAATATTTTTCAGCTTCACACTGTTTTTCTCCTCCTTCTGGGACTCAGATGACAAAAAGCTAAATCGGTAATTGTCACACAGGTCCTGGAAGCTCTGTTGATTTCTGTTCCATCTACCTTCTCTTAGTTTTTCAAAATAGGTAATTTCTACTAATCTGACTTCAAGTTCACAGATTCTTTTCTCTGTCATCTCCATTTTGGTATTGAGCTCATCCAGTGAATTTTTATTTCGGTTATTGTGTCTTCAGTTCTGTAATTTTCATTTAGTTCTTTTTTATATCTTCTATTCTTTTGCTTAGGAATAAATTTTAAAAAAGAAGTGTAAGACTTATACACTGAAAACTACAAAACATCATTGAAAGAAATTAAACAAGCCCTAAATAAATGAAAGGACATTTCATGGATGACATGACTTAATATTTTAAAATGGCACCACCTCCCAAATTGATCTACAGATTCAATGCAATCCCTATAAAAATCTCAGCTGCCTTTTGTTTTGCAGAAATAAGTAAACTGATTCTAAAATTTAGGTGGAAATCTAAGGGCCCAGAATAGCAAAAACGACCTTGAAAAAAAAAGAACAAAGTCAGAGAGTTCACACTTCTCAGTTTCAAAACATACTACAAAGTCATAGTAATCAAGAACCAAGAAAATCAGAACTTGAATGAGCAAAGGCAATCAATATACACCAAACACCAAGGTGACTCAGATGTTAGAATTATCTGACAAGGATTTTAAAGTAGTAGTCATAAAATATTTCAATGAGTTATGAGCATTCTTTTTTGTTATGCAAAAATTCAGGTTTTATTTTTACTTATTCTTACAATGGTGGGAGTTGGTATCAGGAACTTATAGGCAAATATCAGGAACTTATAGGCAAACAACTTTTGTTTTCTATCACTTAGCTGAACAAAAATACGCACAATGTGGCATTACCATTAGGCAAGACTTGCTTTTTTACATTTCACACAAGAATACAATATTATCCTTTTTTGAACAAAATGCCGAGATTACTAAGGAAACCATTTTGGAGGAAGTGTTTAATAAGCATGTTTTATGTAAATAAATCCTCCAGGAGGAAATGGGAACATTCACTGCCTTTACTTAGAAGGCTATGTAAGCAGTTATCTGTCAAATTTATCTGTGCAGCTTACCAACATTTCCTCATTGGAAACATCAATATTTCCACATCGCAGTTCCCAAAATGACTTTAAAGTCTTAAAATTCTGTGTCTCCTTTGGCTTGCTTCTCTCTTGATTCCACCCAGGCTTTATTATATGGTTCACTTCATGTCATCATCTCCATCTTCATAAATTTTCTTTAGAACATTCATCAATCCCTCACTAGGATCTGTTTCAGTGTCATAGGAGGGCTTTTCTTTCCCTTTACATTCTTTTTCAACCTGAGTCAGGTAGTCCCACTGCGTGTTTTCTGCTTTCTTTCTACATAAGATAAGAACTGTATCTGTCTTGACTTTTTTTGAACTGCCTTCCACAGAGATGGGTTTTAAGAGATTGTTCACAATCATGGAGTAACTCTTCCCATTTAGATTCTTTACCAAAAAGATCAAATGACCTCTCTGTAAAATGCACCTGCACATTCTTAGTGGGGACCTGATGAGTTACTCCAGTTAAGGTAATGTAGATTTTCACAAACTTATCTGACTGATCCCATCCGTAATTACTGATTTTCACTGTATATCCTGTTGTAATGGGAGAAACCACAGCGGCCGGCTTTTCACTGTCAAGAAGTTCTGCTTTTTTCTGTGATTTCTGCTGCATCTTGTTCTTGATTTCTGTCTCAATCTTGGATTTTTCAGCTATAAGGGCATCACGTACTTTCTAGTGGCCTTTTCTAGCAGCACCTTCACCTCTTCTAAATCTTTCTGTAGCTCTTCCAAAGCTGAAGCCATGGTCGGGCAGATTGGGCAAGACCCAAGCTGCAGACACGCAGGGGAGAGAACAGGAAACACGGCACCGAACGTGCTTACCCAGACGCAGGCCCCACCCGCACGAGTCGCAAAGCGCCCCAAGCCTGCGTGCACACCCGACCTGGCACGAGACCCGGCCCGCCTCCTGCACACAGTGCCTCTGGGAGTTATGAGCATTCTTGAAATAAATAAGAACAGAAAATCTCAGCAAAGGAATAAATTTAACAAAAGATATGTATTGGCATAAGGGTAGACAAATCAATCAATGGAAAAGAATTGAGAATTCTTTTGAAATCAACCCCACATTTACGGTCAAATGATTTTTGGTAAGGGTCCTACAATTCAATGGGGGGAAAGGAATGGTCTTTTCAACCAATGACACTGAAACAATATCCACATGTAAAAGAATAAAGTTGGACCTCTACCTCACATCATATACCTCTCAAATTTAATCAAAAACCTAAATGTAAGAGAGAACATTATGTAACACTCTTAGAAGAAAAAGGCTTAGGGCACCTGGGTGGCTCAGTCGTTAAGCGTCTGCCTTCAGCTCAGGTCATGATCCCAGGGTCCTGGGATCAAGCCCTGCATCGGGCTCCCTGCTCCATGGGAGGCCTGTTTCTCCCTCTCCCACTCCCCCTGCTTGTGTTCCCTCTCTCGCTGTCTCTCTCTGTCAAATAAATAAGTAAAACCTTCAAAAAAAAAAAAAAAGGCTATGATCTCTGATTAAACAACAGTTTCTTAGAAATGACATCAAAAACACAAACAAAATAAAAACTAGATATATTGGGCTTCACCAAAATTAAAACTTTTTATGTTTCAAAGATACTATTATGCCAGTAAAAAGACAATCCATTGAATGGAAGAACATATGTGCAAATCATACCTGATAATGGGCTTGTATTCATAATACATAATAAATCTCACAACTCAATAATAAAAAGACAACCAAATTCTTAAAATGGGGACAGACATGTTTTTTTTCCATATGGATTTTTAAAATTTAAATTCAATTAGCCAAAATATACTACATCATTTGTTTCAGACGTAGTGTTCAATGATTCATCAGTTGTGTGTAACACCCAGTGCTCATCACATCATGTGCCCTCCTTTGCGTCCACCACCCAGTTAGCCCATCTCCCCACCCAACCTCCCCTTCCGCAACCCTGTTTGTTTCCCAGAGTCAAGAGTCTCTCATAGTTTGTCTCCCTCTCTGATTTCTTCCCAGTTTTCCCTCCCTTGCCTTCCCCTAGACATAGTTAATATTAATCTGTTCTAGCTGTTTGAGGTATAGAGACCACCTACAGAATTAGGTGAATCCACAAAACTAACCTAGTCCCTTTTCTTTGGGGGTCCTTCTGAATGATGGCTAGAGAATTTAGGGAGATTAAAAGAAAAGTGCCAAAAATAAAATAAAGGGTCTGATTCAGGCAATTACTTCATTTATCCCACTACTAATACCATCACCTAAGCAAAGTCCCCAACCTACTCCCTTGTACCCACACCCGTCAGGCTTCTGTTATGACATATTTTCCCTTTGAGGTCACCACTATCGGTCCTTTCAAAGCTGATTTCACCCAGATTAATATCTCAGACAGAAGAGAGGATGGCAATAAGAGACACAAATGATGATTTACCTCAAAAAGGCTGGCCCTGAGTCCATTATATCCCTCAATAGGTTTTGCTTCCAAAAAATCTTATTATGCATTCTGCGGCCTTTTTTTTCCCCACCCAATTAAAAAAAAGTGGGCCCAGGATCTGAAAAGACATTTACCTTTCAAAGAACATGCAAAAGTGGCCAATAAGCACAGGAAAAGATCCTCAACATCATTAACAATTAGGACAATGAAAATCAAAACCACAATGAAATATGCAAAATGGCTATGTTGACAAAGATGTGGAAAAACTGGAACTCTCACACATTGCTGGTGGGAATGTAAAATGGGGCAGCCTCTTTGAAAAACTGTAAGTAGTTCCTCAAAAGGTTCAACTGAGAGTTACCATATGATCCAGCAATTCTACTCCTATGTATATATCCAAGAGAAATGAAAATATATGTGTATATGCCCATGTAAAATGTTTATAGCCACTTTATTCATAACAACCAATATTCATTAAACTGAAGAGCAAAAAATCAAAAAACTAAATGTCCATCAACAGGAGAATAGATAAGTTGTGGTACACGCATGCATAGAATAAAAAAAAAACATACAGCAAATAAAGGAACAAATGATATATGTAACAAGATGGATATATGTTATAGTAAGCATATGTTATATTGAGCATAATAAACCTGATCCAAAATAATATATATGTTACAAATATTTGACTTTCAAGAGGAGGTAGAATTAATTGATGGCAATAAAAGTCAGAATAATAAAGGCTATTAATGAGGTGCAATCAAAAATGGAAGCTCTAACTGCTAGGATAAATGAGGCAGAAGAGGGAATTAGTGATACAGAAGACCACATGATGGAAAATAAAGAAGCTGAGAAAAAGAGAGTTAAACAACTACTGGATCCACGAGAGCAGAATCTGAGAGATAAGTAATACGATAAGACGAAACAACATTAGAATAATTGGGATATCAGAAGAAGAAGAAAGAGAGAGAGGGGAAGAAGGTATACTGGAGCAATATATAGCAGAGAACTTCCCTAATTTGGGGAAGGAAACAGGCATCAAAATCCAGAAGGCACAGAGAACCCCTCTCAAAATCAATAAAAATAGGTTAACACCCCGACATCTAATAGTAAAACTTATGAGTCTCAGAGACAAAGAGAAAATCCTGAAAGCAGCTCGGGAGAAGAGGTCTGTAACCTACAATGGTAGAAATATTAGATTGGCAACAGACCTATCCACAGAGACCTGGCAGGCCAGAAAGGACTGGCATGATATATTCAGAGCACTAAATGAGAAAAATATGCAGCCAAGAATACTATATCCAGCTAGGCTGTCACTGAAAAATAGAAGGAGAGATAAAAAACTTCCAGGACAAACAAAAACTAAAGGAATTTGCAAACACGAAACCAGCCCTCCAAGAAATATTGAAAGGGGTCCTCTAAGCAAAGAGAGCGCCTAAAAGCAACATAGACCAGAAAGGAACACAGACAATATACAGTAACAGTCACCTTATAGGCAATACAATGGCACTAAATTTGTATCTTTCAATAGTTACCCTGAATGTAAATGGGCTAAATGCCCCAATCAAAAGACACAGGCTATCAGACTGGATAAAAAAACAAGACCCATCAATATGCTGTCTGAAAGAGACTCATTTTAGACCCAAAGATACCTCCAGATTGAAAGTGAGGGGGTGGAAAACCATTTACCATGCTAATGGACACCAAAAGAAAGCTGGGGTGGCAATCCTTATATCAGACAAATTAGGTTTTAAACCAAAGACTGTAATAAGAGATGAGGAAGGACATTATATATCCTACTTAAAGGGTCTATCCAACAAGAAGATCTAACATTTGTAAATATCTATGCCCCTAACATGGGAGCAGCCAATTATATAAGCCAATTAATAACAAAAGCAAAGAAACACATCGACAACAATACAATAATAGTGGGGGACTTTAACACCCCCCTCACTGAAATGGACAGATCATCTAAGCAAAAGATCAACAAGGAAATAAAGACTTTAAATGACACAATGGACCAAATGGACTTCACAGGTATATTCAAAACATTCCATCCCAAAGCAACAGAATACACATTCTTCTCTAGTGCCCATGGAACATTCTCCAGAAAAGATCACATCCTAGGTCACAAATCAGGTCTCAACCGGTACCAAAAGACTGGGATCATTCCCTGCATATTTTCGGACCACAATGCTTTGAAACTAGAACTCAATCACAAGAGGAAAGTCGGAAAGAACTCAAATACATGGAGGCTAAAGATCATCCTACTAAAGAATGAATCGGTCAACCAGGAAATTAAAGAAGATTTAAAAAAATTCATGGAAACCAATGAAAATGAAAACACAACTGTTCAAAATCTTTGGGATGCAGCAAAGGCGGTCCTAAGAGGAAAGTATATAGCAATACAAGCCTTTCTCAAGAAACAAGAAAGGTCTCAAATACACAACCTAACCCTACACCTAAAGGAGCTGGAGAAAGAACAGCAAATAAAGCCTAAAGGAGAAGAGAAATAATAAAGATCAGAGCAGAAATCAATGAAATAGAAACCAAAAGAACAGTGGAACAGAACAACAAAACTAGAAGCTGGTTCTTTGAAAGAATTAACAAGATTGATAAATCCCTGGCCAGACTTAATCAAAAAGAAAAGAGAAATGACCCAAATAAATAAAATCATGAATGAAAGAGGAGAGATCACAACCAACACCAAAGAAATACAAACAATTAAAAGAACATATTACGAGCAACTATAGGCCAGCAAATTAGATAATCTGGAAGAAATGGATGCATTCCTAGAGATGTTTCAACTACCAAAACTGAACCAGGAAGAAATAGAAAACCTGAACAGACCTATAACCACTAAGGAAATGGAAGCAGTCATCAAAAATCTCCCAACAAAGAAGAGCCCAGGGCCAGATGGCTTCCCAGGGGAATTCTACCAAACATTTCAAGAAGAATTAATACCTATTCTTCTGAAACTGTTCCAAAAAACACAAATGGAAGGAAAATTTCCAAACTCACTTTATGAGGCCACCATTACCTTGATCCCCAAACCAGACAAAGACCCCATCAAAAAGGAGAATTACAGACCAATATCCTTGATGAACATGGATGAAAAAATTCTCACCAAAATACTAGCCAATAGGATCCAACAGTACATTAAAAGGATTATTCACCACGAACAAGTGGGATTTATCCCTGGGCTGCAAGGTTGGTTCAATATCTGCAAATCAATCGATGTTATACAATACATTAACAAAAGAAAGAAAAAGAACCATATGATCCTCTCAACAGATGCAGAAAAAGCATTTGACAGAGTACAGCATCCTTTCTTGATCAAAACTCTTCAGAGTATAGGGATAGAAGGTACATACCTCAATATCATAAAAGCCATCTATGAAAAACCCACAGCAAATATCATTCTCAATGGGGAAAAACTGAGAGCTTTCCCACTAAGGTCAGGAACATGACAGGAATATCCACTATCACCACTGCCATTCAACATAGTATTAGAAGTCCTAGCCACAGCAATCAGACAACAACAAGAAATAAAAGGCATCCAAATCGGCAAAGAGGTCAAACTCTCACTCTTCGCAGATGATATGATACTGTATGTGGAAAACCCAAAAGACTCCACCCCAAAACTGCTAGAACTCATACAAGAATTCAGTAAAGTGGCAGGATATAAAATCAATGCACAGAAATCAGTGGCATTCCTATACACCAACAACAAGACAGAAGAGAGAGAAATTAAGGAGTCGATCCCATTTACAATTGCACCCAAAACCATAAGATACCTAGGAATAAATCTAACCAAAGTGGCAAAAGATCTGTATTCAGAAAACTATAAAATACTCATGAAAGAAATTGAGGAAGACACAAAGAAATGGAAAAACGTTCCATGCTCATGGATTGGAAGAACAAACATTGTGAAGATGTCAATGCTACCTAGAGCAATCTACACGTTCAATGCAATCCCCATCAAAATACCATCTGCTTTTTTTCAAAGAAATGGAACAAATAATCTTAAAATTTGTATGGAACCAGAAAAGCCAAATAGCCAGAGGAATGTTGAAAAAGAAAAGCAAAGCTGGCGGCATCACAATTCTGGATTTCAAGCTCTATTACAAAGCTGTAATCATCAAGACAGTATGGTACTGGCACAAAAACAGACACATAGATCAATGGAACAGAATCGAGAGCCCAGAAATGGACCCTCAATGCTATGGTCAAGTAATCTTCAAAAAAGCAGGAAAGAATGTCCACTGGAAAAAAGACAGTCTCTTCAACAAATGGTGTTGGGAAAAATTGGGCAGCCACATGCAGAAGAATGAAACTGGACCATTTCCTTACACCACACACAAAAATAGACTCAAAATGGTTGAAAGACCTAAACGTGAGACAGGAGTCCATCAAAATCCTAAAGGAGAACACAGGCAGCAACCTCTTCAACCTCAGCCGCAGCAACTTCTTCCTTCAAAACGTCGCCAAAGGCAAGGGAAGCAAGGGAAAAAATGAACTACTGGGAGTTCAAGATAAAAAGCTTTTGCACAGCAAAAGAAACAGTCCACAAAACCAAAAGACAACTGACAGAATGGGAGAAGATATTTGCAAATGACATATCAGATAAAGGGCTAGTATCCAAAATCTATAAAGAACTTCTCAAAGTCAACACCCAAAGAACAAAGGATCCAATCAAGAAATGGGCAGAAGACATAACAGACATTTTTCCAAAGAAGGCATCCAAATGGGGCCAACAGACACATGAAAAAGTGCTCAACATCGCTCAGCATCAGAGAAATCCAAATCAAAACCTCAATAAGGTATCACCTCACACCCGTCAGAATGGCTAAAATTAGCAAGTCAGGAAATGACAGATGTTGGCGGGGATGCGGAGAAAGGGGAACCCTCCTCCACTGTTGGTGGGAATGCAAGCTGGTGCAACCACTCTGGAAAACAGTATGGAGGTTCCTCAAAAAGTTGAAAATAGAGCTACCCTACAATCCAGCAATTGCACTACTGGGTATTTACCCCAAAGATACAAATATAGGGATGCGAAGGGGTACGTGCACCCCAATGTTTATAGCAGCAATGTCCACAACAGCCAAACTGTGGAAAGAGCCAAGATGTCCATCGACAGATGAATGGATAAAGAAGAGGTGGTATATACATACAATGGAATATTATGCAGCCATCAAAAGGAATGAAATCTTGCCATTTGCAACGACGTGGATGGAAATGGAGAGTGTTATGCTGAGCAAAATAAGTCAATCGGAGAAAGACATGTATCATATGACCTCACTGATATGAGGAATTCTTAATCTCAGGAAACAAACTGAGGGTTGCTGGAGTGGTGGGGGGTGGGAGGGATGGGGTGTCTGGGTGATAGACATTGGGGAGGGTATGTGCTATGGTGAGCGCTGTGAATTGTGTAAGACTGTTGAATCACAGACCTGTACCTCTGAAACAAATAATACATTACATGTTAAAAAAAAAAAAAAAGGAGAAGATAGCAGGAGGCGAAGAATGAAGAGGGGGAAATCGGAGGGGGAGAAGAACCATGACAGACGATGGACTCTGAAAAACAAACTGAGGGTTCTAGAGGGGAGGGGGGCGGAGGGATGGGTTAGCCTGGTGATAGGTATTGAAGAGGGCACGTTCTGCATGGAGCACTGGGTGTTATACGCAAACAATGAATCGTGGAACACTACATCAAAAACTAATGATGTAATGTATGGTGATTAACATAACATAATTAAAAAAAAAAAAAGAATAATAGTTCCCTCAGAGTGGGTGTGGGAGGATCGATACTGATGGGAAGTTGCTTAAGGAAATAAACCTACTGGGGTTTTGGAAATGTTCTACTTTAATATAGATGATAGTTGCATAGGTGTGCATGTGTGTATTAAGTTGTGTCCTTAAGATTTTTGTACTATATGTATCTCACTAAATATATTTTATATGTCAATTCTTTTAAATAATAAAGAAAAACTACTCTAGTACTTTCATACCAAACATCTTTTTTTATTTCAATTTTTATTTATTTTTTATTTTTTTAAGTAATTTTTACACCCAACGTGAGGCTCAAACTCACAACCCCGAGATCAAGAATTGCATGGTCTACCACTGAGCCAGCCAGGCACCCCTATACCAAATATCTTTAAAATATGTTATATATGTGTAAGTAGAGAAAATAAAGAGAATAAAATGTACTCAAGTTTTACAGTGGAGCAGTTAAGAGTTTGGGCTTTATTTAGAGTCAGAATGACATGTTCAAATCTAAACTTTATCACTTACTAGCTCCAGGACTTCCCAACCTCCTGTTTCTTCACCAATAAAATCCAGATAACAATACACCTACATTATAGCACTGATGTGATAACTAAAAGAGATAATATATATAAAATGCTTGGTACACAGTAAACACTAAAAAACTGTTTTATATCTTACCCCTCCTCCAACCTACACACATAATTATAGATGGTTTTACTTACTGTTTTATACTTTTCTCATGACTTTGTTTGTTTTTTGTCTTTTTTCAGATAATGAGGAACTCTGAATTCAAATCTGGAGAGTTTGGAATTTGTCCTATGGGCAGTGCAGTCTTAGAGAGTTTTGACCAGGTCAGTGACATAATAAACAGCAGTCTCAAGAAGTCTCTGTTGGCAGCAATATTTTTGGTGGACTTGGGGAGGAGAAGTAGACTTGGTCAGGAGCAGCAAGACAGCTTGAAGTAGAGAGGTCATTAAGTTAAGCCCCACAACACCCTGGTGAAATCTAGACTTGTCAATTATTCCTATACTTTAAAAAAAATACATTTTCTATTTATTTCATAAACCTACATACAGAGATAGAATTTCTTTTTTTTCAGATTCATTCATTTATTCGTTCATTCCACGTATCCTTTTTTTTAAACTGAGATGTAACTGACATTCAACATTATATTAGTTTCAGGTATACAACATAATGATTCAATATTTATATATACTGTGAAATGATCACCACAGTAAGTTTAGTTAACATCTCATGTTTTTGAAATCTTTTACAACACATAGACACCAAGGGATTCACAGAGAGGGCATGGTGCTCTCTGCCATTATGTAAACCATAAGTTTATGTAATTTACAAATCACCAAGTCTTAAATATTTCGGTACCAAACAAGATATTTTCCACTTGAACTGCATTAACACCTACTACACAGTGTAACCACCTAACACCACAGATGCTCCCACTTCCCCCTCAGCCCTGCTGAGTTCCTAATTATTACTTTACAGTAAATCTTAGAAAACCTAGTAATAAATCTTCAGCATTCAAATACCTCCAGTGTGCTTTGGGAGTAGTTTTAATCTTTCTCCAGGGTTTGAAAGATCAAAATTACTCAAGAGGTCTGTGGGGTATATGTGTGTATATTTAACCTATATCCTAATTTCAAATATGGTTAAGAACCTATGTTCCAGAGTTGAACTAAAAATCAATACCAAGCAGTGGAAGAGACAAAACTGTGTCCATAATACTGCCAGATAACAAATGAAATCTATAAAGGATCTTTCTTAGAAATAAAATAAAAAATTCCAATTCCATCAGTCACAGAATATAGAAACTGCAATAAAAGTACATATGAGATATACTGACGGGTAAAAATTACAGAAAAACACAGAGGAGACTTTGACATATCCCTAATTATGACTCCGTTTCAGGCTAATGGTAAAAATTAGTCTTCAGATAGTTGATAACATCAGCCTGTCTCTGCTGGGTTAGTACCACGATCTGTGGCCAAGCAAATACTTCTAATAAAATTGATTTTCCTTTTTGGCAACCAATAGGCCAGTCAATAATAATGTTGTTTAAGAAAGATTGAATCATGAGGGAGATGAACCCTTCCTTCCATTTATTATGTTTGTATTGTCTATATTTGAAAAGAGTTTTCAATAACGAAACCAAAGAAGAAATTACAAGGGGAAAGCTATTCTGAGAGCTAATCTCCAAAAGCCCTGTGACTTGGAAGCATGTTAGCAATCCAAACTATCAAAGTCAAGAGCATTCCCTTAACTGAAGCCAAATTGTATGGATTAGGATTCTCAATAACAAAGGAAAATCGAGGCTAGGGGCAATATAAAGTAGTCCTGTGAATACAAAGATGTCAAGGAAAAAACTGGCTGCACATAGTCCTAAATTATCCATCCAAAAACCTACATGGAACTTTTACTTTGCATTAAAACTGGTATTCTGTAAAGAGTATTCCATAAGGCCACATACGCAGTTTTTGAATTGTCTGTCTTATATTAACCAAACATAATACAAGAAAAACATAGACAAAAACCTCAGGCTATTCCTAACTTGGGAACATTTCCCTCCAAAATACCCCCTAACAATGCAAACCAAATAAAAGACATAATTGCACCAATACTTTGTTGTTTTGTTTTTTAATTTACTTAACTTTATGGTAGTGGATAAGGGAAGCAAGGGATGGAAACATGATTTAAAAGTTCATAAAGAAAAATAAACAAGTAAAAATCACAGGAAAATTTCTCAATAAGTAGTGAAGGAACCTATCCTACAAGATATTAAAAAATATTTTGAAGCTATAATCCTTAAAACATCATAGCACAAGTACATGAACGGAAAAACAGAGCAATGGGATAGGAAACAGCCCCAGAAATACACTGAAATAATATAGAGGAAGTCAGAATATGGAAAAAAAGATACTTCAAATCAGTAAAGGAAAGATTATTCAATAAACATCACTGAACAAATGATTAATCATCCACACAAAAATAAAATTGGCACCATCTGGACAAAAATAAAATCTCTATTACATACATGTGACACAAATTAATTCTGGATGGATCAAAGAAATCATGAAATGATGAAAGTACGAGAGGGAAACATGGGGAAAAATTTTAAAATTTTTATCACAAAGTGCTAAATTTTCCTTAATATATAAAAAGTTCCTCTAAATTAAGAAGAAAACATCAATCCAACGGGAAACAGATCCATATCCAAAACATATGAGCAGATATTTCACAGAAAATGAAATACAAATGGTTCTTGGTTACAGGAAAGGATGCTCAACACATTGGTCCATTTATATGGTACCAGTTAAATAAATTATGGTACACCTCTATAAAGGAATATTAAGCAGACATTAAAAAAAGTAAGGCAGCACTATCAATACTGATATAGAACAATCTCCAAGATAAAGAAAGCAAGTTATAGAATACTGTGTGTAGTTTGCTACATACATGCTTATATATATATATATAACATATCCTGCATGGATATATATAAAACTAGTAATAGATCTGTCTCCAGAAGGGAACTGGGTGGCTGGGAAACAATGATGGGAGGAAGAGTTTTAAAAATGAGTCTTTTGTGTTTTTTGAGGGTTTTTTTTTAAGATTTTATTTATTTATTTGACAGAGAGAGAGAGAGCACAAGCAGTGGGAGCGGCAGGCAAAGGGAAAGGGAGAGGGAGAAGCAGGCTCCCCGCTGAGCAGGGAGCCCAATGCAGGGCTCGATCCCAGGAGCCCAGGATCATGACTTGAACCAAAGGCAGACGCTTAACTGACTGAGCCACCCAGGTGGCCCGAGGTTTTTTTTAAAATATACATAGTACCTACTAAAAAAAATATATATATATATACATATATATTTCAAGGCAAATTATGGCAGCAGGCTCAAAGCTAGGGAACTGGCCCAAGAAGAATGCACACATGTCCAATGGGAAAGAAGTATTTCCTCTGATAAAGCAACGAAGACACCCAAAAAGTTCTGGTAAATGCTTAGGTCCTTTCTGGTACTCATGTTCTATTTTTCTAACATTTTATCAACTTCTTTATAAGCCAATATTACTTTATTCAATAATTACTGAGCATCTACTGTATGTCAGCTATTATACAAGGCACTGGTGATATAACCAGACTCTAGTACCTGTATATGGTAGTGTTGACAATACAGACATGTAATCAGCCAATTACAATACAAAGTGATTGTACTGTACTATCTCTTTGATGAGCTTAAGAACAGGGAGCTATAAACTACTGGGTGTGTCTAAGTGGCTGAGTGAAGGAAGGCTTCCTGGAGGAAGTAATGTGTAGGCTGAGGCATAGGAAGGAGAATGAAGGAGAGAGAAAATAGCATATATAAAGGCCAAGAGGTGAGCAGCATGTCAAGTCCTTCAAAGAAATGAAGCTTAGCACACCAGGGATGGGCATAAGCAAGGAGCATGCTGAGAAATAAGTGGAGATGTAAAATCATGAAGGGTTTTCCAGGGCACATGAAATTTAGATTCTGCCTTAGAAAAATAAGAGTAAACAAGAAAACAGTTGCAAATCAGCATCTTAGAAAGATTCTCCAGATGAAAAATGGAAAACATACTGAAGGATATTAAGATTAGAAGCAGAAATATAATTCGGAGCTGCTGAAATAATTTAAGAAGCCTGAACTAGTGTACTAGAAATGTTGAAATAGAGAATGAGTACAGGGGTGCCTGGGTGGCTCAGTTGTTAAGCGTCTGCCTTCGGCTCAGGTCACGATCCCAGGGTCCTGGGATGGAGCCCCGCATCCGGCTCCTTGCTTCGCGAGAAGCCTGCTTCTCCCTCTCCCACTCCCCCTGCTTGTGTTCCCTCTCTCACTGTCTCTCTCTGTCAAATAAATAAATAAAATCTCTTCAAAAAAGAGAGAGAAATGGGTAGATGTGGAGATATACTTAGAAGGCAGAACCTACCGGACTTGAATGGGTATGAAAATGAGAGAAGAATCAAGGATGATCCTGGAAACCTGGTTGGATGATGGTGCCAACCACGGTGAGGGGTAGTGGCAGTTGTTGAGAGATGGTAGGTCCAGTGTAGGATGTTGTGACTCTGAAGTGTCTGAGGGAGAGCCAAGAAGAGATATATGTTTTTAGACCTACTGGCTGAGATCTGGGTTGGTGATAAAGCTTTCTCTTATTCTCTGTGAACTGAGAGAGAATCTGAGAATGAAAAGGACTATAAGACTTTTCAGGCAAAATTAAAGATGGATACCATAACTTATGATAATATCAGAGTTGTATAAATTTTTTCTAGCTTTACCCAGAGACTAGGTGTACATGTGTAAAAGGCAGGTAATTGCATTAATCAGAATTAGGCTTTTCCCATGTGGCTTTACCAGTTGAAAAACAGAGAGAACAGAGATGAGGATGACTATAATAGCATGAGAATGGATGAAATGGGAGAAGGTAGATCAGTAAGGAAACTAGAGATTTCTTTTAGGTCAAATAAGAAATTTAGAGTGAAGTGGAGAGTGTAGTTAGAACTAAAAACTTTAGGCTTAATGAAAAGAGCCAGGATGATCCCAAAGGCCTAAAGGGCTAGACTGGAATGGATATATATGGCAATCAATGTTATGTAAAGAAAAGCATTTTATATCTAATATACTAAATTAAAAAGTAAACACCTAGAACAAGACAAGGATACCCATTTACATTACTTCTATTTGACATAGTACTAGAAAGCCTAGTCAGATTAAGCAAGCAAGAAAAATAAAAGGAATCCTGGGGCATCTGACTGGCTCAGTCGGTAGAGCATGTGACTCTTGATTTGGGGTCATGAGTTTGAGTCTCACACTGGGTGTACAGATTACTTAAAAAAAAAAAAAAAAGGAAGAGAGAAGGAATCCAAATTGTAAAGGAAGAAGGAAAATTATCTGTTTATAGACAACAAACATGATCTTATATGTAAAAAAAACCCAAAGATTCCACAAAAGCTGTAAGAACTAATAAACGAATTCAGCAAAGTTGTAGGATACAGAATCAACATGCAAAAATCAGCTGTCTTTCTGAACACTAACAATGAACAATCCAAAAAGGAAATTCAGAAAACAATTTCATTTACAATAGCATCAAAAAGAATAAAATACTTAGGAATAAACTTAACCAAGGAGGTGAAAGAACTATACCCTGAAAACCACAAAATGCTGCCTAAGGAAATTAGAGAAACCAATAAATGGAAAAACAACCCATAGACTGGAAGATTTAACATTGTTAAGATGCCAATACCCCCCTAAGTGATCTAGAGATTCAACGAAATCCCTATCAAAATCCCAATGACATTTTTTGCAAAAATAAAAAAAAAATTCCATCTTATTAAGCAACCCAGAATAGCCAAAACAATCTTGAAAAAGTAAAACAAAATTGTATGGCATCTGGCTGGCTCAGTCGGAGGAGAATGTGACTCTTAATCTTGGGGTTGTGAGTTTGAGCCCCACATTGGGTGTAGACATTACTTAAATAAATTAATTAATTTAATTAAATTAAAAAAAGACAAAGAAAGTTGGAGGTCTCACAGTTCCTGGTTTCAAATTTTGCTACAAAGCTACAGTAATCAAACCAGTGTGATAATGGCACAAAGACAGAAATATAGACCAATGGAATAAGATATAAAGCCTAAACCCTCATATATATGATCAAATGATTTTTGACAAGGGTTCCAAGACCATTCAGTGGGGAAAAGACATTTCAACAAATGATGCTGAGAAAACAGACTATCCACATGCAAAAAAATGAAGTTGGACCCCTACCTTAGGCCATATACAAAAACTAACTCAAAATGGGTCAAAGACCTAGACATATGACCTAAAATTATAAAACTCTTAAACATGGGGAAAAAGCTTCAAAATATTGAATTTGGCAATGATTTCTTGCATATGATACTAAAAGCACAGGCAACAAAAGAAAAAATAAGTCAGGCGGACTTCATCAAAATTTAACACTGTTGTGCATCAAAGGACACTATCAATAGAGTGAAAGACAGTTCACAGAATGGGAGAAAATATTTGCAAATCATGTATCTGACAAGGGATTGACATCCAGAATATATAATGAATTCCTACAACTTAAAAATACAAACAATTCAATTTAAAAATGGGCAAAGGACACAAACAAAGAAGATATATAAAGGACCGATAATCAAATGAAAAGATGTTCAACATCACAAATCATTAGGGAAATGCGTATTAAAACCACAATGAGATACCACTTCACACTCAGTAAGATCCCTATTATCACAAATACAGAAAATAACAAATGTTGGTAAAGATGTGAAGAAACTGGAACACTTGTGTATGGCTGATGGGGACGTATAATGGTGTAGCCACTGTGGAAAATGCTATGGTGATTCCTCAAAATATTCAACAAAGAATTACCATATGATCAAGCAATTCCACTTCTGGGTACATACTCAAAAGAAATGAAAGCAAGGACTCAAATAAACATTTGTTTCCTATGCTCATAGGAGGAGTCATCACAATAATGAAAAGGGGAAAGCAACCCAAGTGTCCGTAGATGGATATTTGGATAAACAAAATGCAGTATATACATATACTGATAACTAGTTTTAAAAAGCAAGGAAATTCTTTTTATTTTTTTAATTTTTAATTTATTTGAGAGAGAGGAGTAAGCGAGAGAGAGCAACAGCAGGGGAGGAGCCAAGGGAGAGGGAGAAGCAGACTCCCCGCTGAGCATGGAGCTGGACATGGGGCTCGATTCCGGGACCCCGGGATCAGACTCTGTGCCAAAAGCAGACGCTTAACCGAATGAGCCACCCAGGCGCCCCTAAAAAGTAAGGAAATTCTGACACATGCTACCAACAAGGAGGATCCTTGAAAATATTATGTTAAGTGAAATGAGTCAGTCATAAAAGGACAAATATTATAAAATTCCACTTATAGGAGATACTTCGAATAGTCAAATTCATGAAGGTAGAAAGTAGAATTGTGGTTGCTAGGAGCTAGGGAAATGGGGAGTTAGTTAAGAATTCAGAATTTCAGTTGGGGAAGAAGAAAAAGTTCTAGAGATGAATGGTGGTGATGGTTGAACAATGTGAATGTACTTAATGCCACAGAACTGCATACTTCAAAATGGTTAAAATGGTAAATTTTATGTTATGTATATTTTGCTACAGTAAAAACAAAAAAGAAAGAAAACATAAGGGTAAATCTTAATGATCTTATATTTGGCAATGGTTTCTTAAGTATGACACCAAGAGCACAACTGAAAAAAAAAATAGATAAACTGGACTTACATCAAACTTAAAACCTGTGCACCAAACGATACTATCAAAAAGTGAAAAGAACCCACAGAAAGGAAGAAGATACCTGCAAATCATGTATCTGACAGTGGTCTACTACCCAGAATATATAAAGAACTCTCAAATCTTAACAACAAAAAGACAAACAACTCAATTTAAAAAGGGGTGAAGGACTTAAACAGACATTTCTCCAAAGGAGATTCAGACTTTTTTAACAAGTACATGAAAAGATATCAACATCAGTTGTTAAAGAAATACAAATCAAAATCAAGCAAGATGTGATATCGCTTTGCCCCCAGTATAATGGTTACTAAAAAGAAAATAAGTGTTGGCAAAGCAGTGGAGAAATTAGAACCCTCATGCATTGCCAGTAGAAATGTAAAATGGTGTGATTCCTGTGGAAATAGTTTTGAGGTTCCCCAATAACATCAAATTACCATACAACTCTGAAATTCTACTCTTAGGTACAGAACCAAAGAACTGAAAAGAAGCGTTCAAAAACACATACATGAATTGCTCACAGCAATTATTCACAACTGCCAAAAAATGGAAATTACCCAACTGTCCATCAACTGAAGAAATGATAAAACAACATGTGGTATACCCGTACAACGGTATAATATTTAGCCATAAAAAAAGAATGAAGTACTGTTACATGCTACATGATGAACCTTGAAAACATATGACAAGTTAAAGAAGCCACTGATTATGATTCTATTTACATGAAATACCCAGAATAGGCAAATCCGTTGAAACAGAAAGCAGATTAGTTGTTGCCACGGTCTGTGATGAGGGGGAAATAGGGAGTGACTGCTTAGCAAGTACAAGGTTTCCTTTTGGGGTAACGAAAATGTGAAACAAGAAAGTAGCAACAGTCACACAATACTGTTAAGTGTATGAATGCCAATGAACTTTACACTTTAAAGTGGTTAATATGGTGAATTTTATGTTGTGCAAATTTTACCTCGATTTTTTAAAAAAGCTCCCTCTTCATCAGTCTTACCTGACAGTTAATATCAGCTCTATATTGTAGCAGGACTGTAACTAGTTCTTTATGTCCTCGATCACATGCCCAATGGAGTAGAGCTCTTCCCTAAAAACACACAAAAAAAGAAATGAATTTGTTGTTCCAGTTATGAGGCCAGGTAAAACATACTTTTTTTCTTTGAGAATCGTGTATATATTTCATTATTATATTTATCTGAGTATAGTTGACACACAATGTTACACTAGTTTCAGGTGTACAACACAGTGATTCAACTTCTCTATATGTTATGCTATTCTCACCGCAAGTGTAACTACCATCTGTCACCATACAATTCTATTATAGTATCAGTGACCGTATTCCCTATGCTGTGCCTCTTATTCCTGTGATTTATTCATTACACAACTAAAAGTCTGTATCTCCCACTCCCCTTCACCCATTTTTCCCATGTCCCCAGCCCCCTTCCGACAATCATCAGTTTGTTCTGTGTATTTATAGATCTGATTCTGCTTTTTGTTTATTCATTTGTTTTGTTTTTTAGATTCCACAAGTGAAATCATATGGTATTTGTCTTTATTAGTCTGATTTATTTCACTTAGCATAACATCCTTTAGGTCCATCCATATTGCTTGCCATTCTCATCCTTTTTTACAAGAGCATAATATTTGTATGCATGTGTGTGTTGTGTACACATATCGATATATCACAACTTCTTTATCCATTTTTCTATCAATGGACACTTAGGCTGCTTCCACATCTTGGCTACTGTATGTAATTCTGCAATAGACATAGGGGTGCATTTATCTTTTCAAATTAGTGTTTTTGTTTTCTTTGGGTAAATACCCAGTAGTGAAATTATTGGATCATACAGTATTTTTTGGGGGGGATCATATTTCTATTTTTTTAAAGATGTTATTTATTTGTTTATTTGAGAGAGAGAGAGCACGTGCATGAGCAGGGAGAGGGGCAGAGGAAGAGAGAAAAGCAGACTCCCCTGCTGAGCAGGGAGCCCGATGCGGGGCTCAATCCCAGGACCCCAGGATCATGACCTGAGCCAAAGGCAGACACTCAACTGAATGAGCTACCCAGGCACCGCTGGTATTTCTATTTTTATTATTTTGAGGAACCTCCATACTGTTTTCCACAGTGGCTACACCAATTCACGTTCCCACCAACAATGCAGGAGGGCTCCTTTTTCTCCACATCCTCTACAACACTTATTATTTCTTTTGTTTTTGATTTTAGCCATTCTGACAGATATGAGGTAATATCTCTTTGTGGGTTTTTTCTGCATTTTGCTGATGATTACTATGTTGAGCATCTTTTCCTGTGTCTATTGGCCATCTGTATGTCTTTGGAAAAATGTCTATTCAGATCCTCTGCCCACTTTTTAATTGTGTTATTTTTTTGGTGTTGAGGCACACAAACTCTTCATATATTTTGGATATTAACCCCTCATTGGACATATCACTTGGAAATATCTTTTCCCATTCAGTAGGTTGCCTTTTTGTTTTGCTGATGATTTCCTTGGTTGTGCAAAAGCTTTTTATTTTGATAGAGTCCCAATAGTTTATTTTTGCTTTTGCCTTAGGAGACTTACCAAGAAAAATGTTGCTATGGCCTATGCCAGAGAAATTACTACCTGTGCTCCATTCTAGGATTTTTATGGTTTCAGGTCTTACATTTAGGTCTTTAATCCATTTTGAGTTTATTTTTGTGGATGGTGTGAGAAAGTGATCCAGTTTCATTCTTTTACAGGTACCTGTCTACTTTTCTCAACACCATTTATTGAAGAAACTATTTTTTCCCTATTGTATGTTTTTGTCTTTGTCATAGATGAATTGACCATATGAGCATGAGTTTGTACTTGGGTTCCCTACTCTGTTCCATTCATCTATGTGCCTACTTTGTGCAAACACCATACTGCTTTGATGACTACAGCTTTGTAGTCTTACCTTGAAATCTGGAATTATGATACCTGCAGTTTTTTCTTTCTCAAGATTGCTTTGGATATTCAGCCTCTTTTGTGGTTCCATCCAAATTTTAGGATTATTTGTTCTTGTTCTGTGAAAAATGCTGTTGGTATTTTGATAGAGATTGCACTGAATCTGTTGATTGCTTTGGGTATGAACATTTTAACAATATTGGTTCTTTCAATCCATGAGCAGGGACTATCTTTCCATTTGTTTGTGTTGTCTTTAATTTCTTTCATCAATGTTTTATAGTTTTTAGAGAACAGGTCTTTCACCTCTTTGGTTAAGTTTAGTCCTAGGCATTTTATTTTACTATTTTTGGTGCAATTGTAAATGAAATTTTTTCTTAATTTCTCTGTTATTTTGTTATTAGTATACAGAAATGCTGATTTCTGGGTATTAATTTTGTATCTTACAACTTCACTGAATTCATTTATCAGTTCTAGTAGTTTTCTGGTGGAGCCTTTAGGGTTTTCCATGTATAGTATCATGTCATCTGCAAAGAGGGACAGTTTAACCTCTTCCTTACCAATATGGATGCCTTGTATTTCTTTCTCTTTTATAATTGCTATTGCTAGGACTTCCAGCACTATACTGAATTAAGTGGTGAGAGTGGACATCTTTGTCTTGTTCCTGATCTTAGAGAAAAAGCCCTCAGTTTTTCACCATTGAGTATGGTGTTAGCTATGGGTGTTTCATATATGGCTCTTATTATGTTG
Source organism: Eumetopias jubatus (assembly GCF_037043125.1). Classification (NCBI taxonomy): domain Eukaryota; kingdom Metazoa; phylum Chordata; class Mammalia; order Carnivora; family Otariidae; genus Eumetopias; species Eumetopias jubatus. The sequence continues at coordinate 41,188,297 of NW_028274818.1, forward strand.
AGGTATTTTCCCCTCTAATTTGTTGAGTTCCTATCATGAACAGATGTCAAATTTTGTCAAATGCTTTTTCTGCATCTACTGAGATGATCACATGATTTTCATCCTTCATTTTGTTGATGTGGTGTATCACGTTGATTGGCTTGTGACTACTGAACCATCCTTGGATCCCCAGAAAAAAATCCCACTTGGTGGGGGTGAATGATCCTTTTATTTTTTTAATTTTTTAACTTTTTTTTAAGATTTTATTTATTTGACAGAGCGAGACACAGCGAGAGAAGGAACACAAGCAGGGGGAGTGGGAAAGGGAGAAGCAGGCTTCCCACGGAGCAGGGAGCCCGATGCGGGGCTCGATCCCAGAACCCAGGGATCATGACCTGAGCCGAAGGCAGACACTTAACAGCTTAGCCACCCAGGTGCCCCTGAATGATCCTTTTAATGTACTGTGAATGTGGCTTGCTAATATTTTGTTGAGGATTTTTGCATCTATGTTCATCAGGGATATTGACCTGTGGTTTTCTTTTTTGGTGGTGTCCGTGCACAATTTTGGTATCAGGGTAATGCCGGCTTCGTAGAATGTATTTTAAAGCTTTCCTTCCTCTTCTATTTTTTGGAATAGTTTAAGGACAATAGGTATTAACTCTTCTTTAAATGTTTGATAGAATTTACCTGTGGATCTAGAATTTACCTAGATGTTTATTTTTTGGTAGTTTTTTGATTACCAATTCAATTTTGTTACTAGGATTTTCAGATTTTCTATTTCTTCCTGATTTAGTTATAGATGACTATATGTTTCTAGGAATTTATCCATTTTTTCTAGGTTGTCCAATTTGTTGGCATATAATTTTTCCTATTAGTCTCTTAAAATGCTTTGTATTTCTGTGGTGTCAGATGTTACTTCTCCTTTGTTTCTGACTTTATTTGGGTCCTTTTTTGCCCCCCCCCATGAGTATGGCTAAGGGTTATCAATTTTATCTTCTCAAAGAACCTCCTACTGATTTCACTGATTTTTTTTTTTTAGTCTTTATGTCATTTCTTTATGCTCTGATCTTTATTATTTCCTTTCTTCCACTCACCTTGGGTTTTGTTCTTTTAAGGTGTAAGGTTAGATTGTTTATTTGAGCTTTTTCTTGTTTCTTGAGGCAGGCCTGTATTGCTATACATTTCCTTCTAAGAACTGCTTTTGCTGCACCCCAAAGATTTTGGATCTTTGTGTTTTCATTTTCATTTGTCTCCATGTTTTTTATTTCTTCTTTGACTTCTTCACTGACCCACTCGTTGTTTAGTAGCATGTTGTTTAGCCTCCACGTTTGTGTTTTTTCCAGTTTTTTTCTTGTAATTGATTTCTAGTTTCATACTGTTGTGATCAGAAAAAAACGCATGGTGCGATTTCACATTCTTAAAATATTTGAGACCTGTTTTGTGGCCTAACATGTGATTATTCTGGAGAATGTTCCATGAGCACTTGAAAAGAATGTGTATTCTGTTGTTTTTGGATGGAACTTTCTATAAATATGTTATAACCATCTGTTATAATGTCTCATTCAACGATACTGTTTCTTTATGGATTTTCTGCCTAAATCTATCCATTGATGTAAGTGGGTTGTTAAATTCCCTACTATTACTGTATTACCATCAATTTCTCTCTTTATGTCCATTAATATTTGCTTTATGTATTTAGGTGCTCCAATGTTAGGTGCAAGATATTTACAATTCTTATAACTTCTTGTTGGATTGATCCCTTTATCATTATGTAATGCCCTTCTTTGTCTCTTGCTACAGTGTTTCTTTTTTTTAAGATTTTATTTATTCATTTGAGAGTCAGAGACAGAGACAGAGAGAGCACAAGCAGGGGGAGAGGCAGAGGGAGAGGGAGAAGCAGATTCCCCGCTGAGCTGGAACCCCAACATGGGGCTCGATTCCAGGACCTGGAGATCATGACCTGATCCAAAGGCAGACGCTCAAACGTCTGAGCCATCCAGGCGCTCCTACGGTGTTTGTTTTAAAGTCTATTTTGTCTGATGTAAGTATTGCTACCCCAGCTTGTTTCTTGCTTCCATTTGCATGGTAAATGTTTTTCCATCTCTTCATTTTCAGTCTATGTGTCTTTAGATCAGAGGTGAGTCTCCTGAAGGCAGCATATAGATGGGTCTTTTTTATCCATTCCGCCACCCTGTATCTTTTGATTGTAGCATTTAGGCCATTCAAGTAATTATTAATAAATATGTCCTAAAAGATACAATGTTTTAAGAAAGACAAAGTAATATGTAAAACTGCAGGTTAATTATTCTAAGAATAGTTGATAGAAAATCCTCCATAGGAAAGGCAATAGGCTTTTCTAAATCAACTGGAAATCCTGAGTTCTACTTCTGGAATCCATTATGCACGAGCCCAATGACTTACTTCAGCCTGATCCATTTCCTCACCCACAGAGTAAAGAAAAGGATAATACTAACACCAGTAACACCGATTAGTACTTGTTGAATGAATGAACTATAAGAGAATGCGTTGTTAATTTTAAAGTACTTTATAAATGTAAAATAGTTTTCTTAAATTATTATGTTCACTTCTTCTGGTGAAAGAAATCTTATGGATAAAATATGAGTACTTAAACTTAGGTAGAAATTACAATCAGTATATCTAAATTAACTCATATATTCCTTACAATGTAAGAAAATTTAGTCAGTTTGAAACTAAGCACTGCCCATTAATATCCCAAATTTACACTGTGAAATATCTAAAAAAACCCACTAATACAGTCTGCTAGTGTCTATCTTCAAATGTTGCACTTGCAAAACAGAATAGATGACTGTTAGGAGACAAAGTACTAAATATGAAACATTTAACCACTGTCTACCAAAGACTCACAGTTACTATCAACATGTTACTTCTATTCTCCACTTTCAGAAAATCTTGATTTAGTTAATTAAAGAAGCTCACTTGGTCCAAAAAAAAAAAACAAAAAACCCAGAAGCTAAGGGCTTTTCTGAAGAAATGAGTGGTATATAGTTTAAACCTACTCTTTGAGGGTAGAAGTGATGTTGTCATTTTTAAAGAATGTAATGTTTTTCTACATTAAGTTGAAATCCCTACTTTATGTCATTTTAGAAAAGATTTAAGAAGATATAAGCAGGAACAAAGATGGTTTTAAAGTAAAAAGCACTTTTCAAGAAAGCTTTTCTAAACCCACTTTATACTCTTTATCTTTCAGACTCTCTTCATGCACCTAGTAGTTCGACTAATTAAACCAGGATTTATTCTTGAAGAAAACAAGAAAAAAACAAAGACAACTTCTTCCCTTCAAATTATTCTTCTCCTTTTCTTCCATTTGCTCAATTTATTTACTTGTGAATATGTTTTCCTACAGGCTTACACAAAATCCAAAGAGGAAGGAAAGCAGAAAAATTTTTAAATGTGGGCAAATTCTTCACAATTTGTTATAGCAGCAAAACTATTTTGTTCAGAGCCCACTAAGAATATCTTTTAATGGAGACAGTTCTAAAAGCCAAGTAAAAAATGTATTGTCTAGTAGAGAAAAAGAGTTTCCCATGTTAAAATTTCTGTAGCTCTAATATGTATTAACCTGGTGTTACTAAGGCACAAATTCCAAAACCCTTCATAGGGACAATCAGATACTGTAATAAGACTCTTGGGAAAAATACCAATGTATAAAATATTCTATAGTTCTATTTAACTGTTTCACAGATTTTCCATTAAGAGAATCAGGATTTCAAAGTCTCTAATTCTAAGTGTATATTTTATGGCTATTAAGTTAAACTATTAACAAGAATTACTGCACAGTTAAAATGACGTGTGATATACTTACATGGGGCACCTACCAAAGTACCTAATAGTTAAGTAAGAAAACATAATATTAATATATCTAGGACTTTTACTTCAAACTGTACAGATAATTTCTACTTCTCAACTAGGTTCCTGCTTTCTCCTCAGGTTTAACCCAATAGGGTTATATCGACTAACGCTAAAATATAAATCCTTAGCCATTGTGACGGGAAAGCAGACAAGCAACACATTTTACTGTTAATGGGAGTTATATTTTAAATTTCCCATATGTGGTGCCAAAAATTTACTTTAGGGGAAACACCTATGACTGGACCCCAGTAGTGATTTCCACTTTAGATATATTTTCCAGAACGGTAGCACTAGTCTAGCAATGTTTTAAGGAGGATGATGTGCTCTCAGACATTTACACTACGCTTTTTAATACGTTTTTTGACCCATGATGTAATTAATTTTTGTAACACATTATTTTAATGGTACACTAATTAACCTTGAATTAGAATGAATTCTCTGACAATGACTTTCTGTAGAAGTGCTGAAGATATCTACATTAAGACCACCTAATGATTAATATTTTTACACAGTATTAAGAAGCCCAAAACAAGAGCAAGATTAAACATACCTGTAAATAAACAAAGATAAAATAAATCAGGCTTTGGAATTTTACCTTCAAAATGTTCTATACTTAAATGAAGAAAGACCAGCACAACCAGGTGTCTGAATGTGATCTCTTCAGATCGCATAAATCTTTCCCCTTTTACTTCAAATTATAAAGTTCCTGTGAACATGCTCTAAGATTATTAATTCAAGGAATAATATAACCAGTAATTTGCAGAGATGTTATCCTCATAACCATTCGGGACAAAATCAGGAAGCAAACACCTGTGTTTTCTTCCTTTTCTCTTTGGTAACCACACACATATCTCGACAAATACAATGCAATTATTAAATTATTTCAGATACAGGATTTCATAATCTTTCCTCTAAGAGAAAAACCATGAAGTAGATACATATCAAAGTGACAAGTTTCTTAAAGACTATCCCAATTCATAAAGTAGTTCACCTATTTTTTATATAATTGCTTTATTTTCTATGAATGATACAATCTCCTACAAATTTTCAAGTTAAATGTACTTTTACTATACCACAAAAGCTGACAATTCTTTGTTTCTAGTTTTAACAAGTCTCCTGAAAAAATATCCTACAAGTATTTAGGAGATTGGGGGAAAGTCATTATTTAAAGGAAGTTTTGGCCACAAGAAGACTAAGAAGCACTATTTGTAGAGCTCTGGATAAATTCTGGAATTCGAATACAGTAAAACACAGGGGGTAAAAAAGAGTTCTCATCTGTTAACCACGAGTGCAAATACTGTCCTACCTCAGACAGATGAATGACTCTTAAGTGCTTTGAAAGTGCAGGGTGGCAGCTAACCTATTAAGTGGTATTACTTTCATATCTTATGGAAAATACAGAGCGGGTCTTAATATTTTAAATGCTTCTTTGATATCCTTAGTTACTTGTCCTTATACCTGTAGAATCTTTTTAAAACTAGATTTTCTCCTGATACCACAAATTAAATGAAAAATGAATGCATTATAAAATGAGTCTTGATGTTCTTATGGTATTTTGAGAACACATACAAAACGTACACCATAAGTACAGTAGACAGAAACATAGCAAAGTTAGTATATTTAAATTTGTGAGAGTTATCTTGTTATTCTGTGCAAAAGAAATACTGCAAACAGACTGACTTGAACTTCTCTCTGCAAAAACACTGGGTTTAAACTGACAATTGTGGTGGAGACTGACTGCGGCTACCGACAACCTTCCGTGTCTCTGTCCCCTCTGTCATCCCTATCGTCTACCTTTGCTGCTATGGCTGCTAGAGCAGCTGGCTACCTGAGGCACCACGAACTACACAAGGCCTCCCACTTACCCCTCCCTCTCAACAGTGACCCAACAGTGTTGTTTCAAAAACGTAAAGACAGGATTAGGATCAGGAGGCAGTGTAAGGTGCCAAGATGCGCCTAGCAGGGAAGGCAGTGGCTCCTCATAGGATACTTCCTTTACCAGCCTTAGAGAGAATACCACATACCAGTATGTGTGATACATATTTAAATCAGCAACTACTGGATCTCTTTCACTGGCTAAGATCTAAGGTAAAGAGAAACGCTGTTGCTGAGTTAACAGGGAATTGAGAAGTATTTTAAATTTACTACTTTAAAAAATCTCTTCACACGGAGTTACTAAGCCATAACGTTAGTGACTTAAGGATGAAGAAATAAGCAAGGGAGTTATTACTTTATCCTGTATAAAATAAATAATAATAAGTTGCCATGAAAACAGCCCAGGTGGGGCACCGGGGTGGCTCAGTCATTAAGCGTCTGCCTTTGGCTCAGGCCATGATCCCGGGGTCCTGGGATCGAGCCCCACATCAGGCTCCCTGCTCAGCGGGAAGCCAGCTTCTCCCTCTCCCACTCCCCCTGTTTGTGTTCCCTCTCTCGCTGTGTCTCTCTCTGTCAAATAAATAAATAAAATCTTAAAAAAAAAGAAAACAGCCCAGATGTCCATCACAAGGCAATGGATAATGATATATTTGTATGATGGAATATTACTCAGTAGTACAAGAAAGAACTGATTTACAGAACAAAGTGACTGAATCTCAAAACATAATGCTAAATGAAAGAAAACTTACACAGAAAGTACATATTATGATTCCATTTACATAAAGTTCTAAAACTTACAAAACCAATCTATGGTAGAAAAATTATAAGAACAATGGTTACATTTGTGGAATTAGAAGAACGAACCAGCTGGGAAGGGGCATGATGGAACTTTCTGAGGTGATAGTAATGTTCTATATCTTGACAGGAGTTTCACTTACATAGGTATATTAACTGAATGTGCAGTTAAGATTTGTGCATTTCACCGTATGTAAATGCTATCTCAAAAGAAAAAATACTGAATTCTAGTAAGTGATATGATGCTGACGCATTTAGAAGGTAATGTGTTGTCTGCAAAATACTCTGAAATGCATCTAAAATAAGATTGACTGATGGACAGAAAGATGGATAGATATTGATAAAGCCAGCACAGTAAAATATTAGTGGTAGAATCTAGGTGGTAGGGATACAGATGTTCACTGTAAATTTCTTTCAACTTTGCTGTATGCTTAAAATTTTTCATAGTAAAGTGTTGGAAAAAAATGAAACAAAAATTTGTACACCCACATTCATAGCAACATTGTTCATAATAGCCAAAATATGAAAGCAACTCAAGTGTCCAAAGACAGATAAACGAAATGTGGTATAGACATACAATGCAATATTATTTAGTTTTAAAAAGCAAGGAAATTCTGACACATGTTATAACATAGATGAACCTGAAGACGTTATGCTAAGTGGAATAAGTCAGTCACAAGGGACAAATACTTGTGATTCCATTTCCATGAGATACCTAAAGTAGTTACATCCATGGAGATAGAAGGCAGAATGGTGGTTGCTGGGGGGGTGGGCGGGTGGAGACAGGGGAGGGAATGAGGAGTTAGTGTTTAATGAGTACAGACTTTTGGTTGGGGAAGATGAAAAAATTCTATAGATGGATGGTGGTGATAGTGCAAGTGAATGTATTTAGTGCCACAGTAAAATGGCTAAAATGGTAAATTTTATGTTATGTGTATTTTACCACAATAAAAAATAAGTTGCCAAAGCTCATAAGATTTAACCTACTTTTACTACCTTCTGATTTTGTACTAAATATGAGCTTCTGATATAAAGTTAGGCTTGATTTTGAAATGGTGCTGCCTGCACTAATGCAAATGAGAATGTGACAGTTTAGAATGCATTTCTCAATTATTAGTGTGAATGAACAAATGCCTTCAAATTACTATTTTAATCAAATATACAATCAAAATAACATATACTGAAATGTAGAAAGTTATTTAAGGACATACATTTTTTTTTCCTTTCTCAAATCTTAAATAAAAGCATAAATTTAGCCTCAATATACTGACTCTGCTTCTTAAACCTTTTGTTAATAATGTTAAGACTATCAGTTTCACGAAATTTTGCAGCAGTTTCTCAAGGCAAAAACATGTAAATTGTACTCTGACATGGGCTACAAATTTAAAGCAAAGCAAGAAGGGAAAGGGATGGAGAGAAAAGTAACTTCCTTCAAAGCATTTGAAAGAACCAACAGACATATGGAGAATGGTATAGTAAGTATTAACTACAAAACTTGTTTCTTTTTTTTTATAAAACTTTTTTCTGTTATGTGAAATACAATGTCCTATTTACAGTATCAGCTGGAAACACCATGTAATTTTCTCCAATTAGAAATACGTGCCTTACTATATTAGCAATTACAGCTTGAATAAAAAAAAGATATATACCAGGAACTATACTTATTCATAATAACTTCATTATGAAATACGAATTATTTAAAAGCATTTTATATATATGTTCATGTGCCATGACAGTTATAGATCCAAATATATACATTTCCAGCAATATATGATTGTGTTTATTTCAATATGTGGAAAAGCAAGCATATCATTTATGACTATAAATTAAATTTCTATGACTATGACTTATTTTATGACTATAATTAAATTTATGTGCTTACAGCAAATTTTTAGTGCAATAAATGTAATTTTTGTCATCTAAGGCAAGACTGAAATTGGGTTGAACTTGCTGGATGAACATTTTAAATAAAGTCAGATACCATCCCAAAGAATCCTAGGTAATCAGTAATGAATCTCTCAAGCTCAAATATCAGATAGATGGACACAAAGAACTGGATGTCCTTTCAAAATTAATTGTCACCCAACTTATTATAGTAGGGAAATGTCTTTTTTTATAAAGGGGTTAAGAGTATTTAGCTAGCAATTTAATTCTGACATTTCATATTTTTAGGCCATCATCAAGGCTTACCAAGTTGTTGTTTTATTTGCTAGAGCTTTAAAAGTCATGAAGCAATACCATTTATTTTATTTAGGATGTTAACTTTGATTCTAATTTTAAGCTCTCATTTCCCTCATGTTCTTAAATTAATTCATACAAATCCCTGATTAATAATAAAAGGCTTGCCATCAGTATTCAAGGCCCAGCCTGAGATGTCATGGCTGAGAGGGCAGAAATCTGCTTGGAGCAATGAGAGAACCCAACTGAATTCTTGGCGTCTCAGTCTATGAATGTGTAAGCACTTCATCTGTTCCTGGAAACACAATGTTCTGGCAGGCTGGGGGTAAAGGTAGCTGCATGGGTAACAAACTGGAAGACCTGGAAACCATACTACATCAAAGTAACTGAATGACAGAAGCACTACATTTTACAAGTTTCTTTTATCTTTAAAAAAAAAATTGTGTTAGTGTAAGCTATTTGTGTTCTAGACGTTTTATTCCCATCAATGCTGTCCAGTGATCTTTGCAAAGGTCGTGCGGTAGATTTGCCTTTTAGTACTATTTCATAAAAGAAATTGTTGGGGCGCCTGGGTGGCTCAGTCGATAAGCGTCTGCCTTTGGCTCAGGGCATGATCCCAGGGTCCTGGGATCGAGCCCCACTTTGGGCTCCCTGCTCGGCGAGAAGCCTGCTTCTCCCTCTCCCACTCCCCCTGCTTGTGTTCCCTCCTCTCACTGTGTCTCTCTCTGTCAAATTAATAAATAAAATCTTTAAAAAAAATAAAAGAAATTGTTGAAAATCAGAGAATAACACTAGCAGGGCCAACTGGAAATCACATATCCTTCTTAAATCCTGTGGCAAAAAGGACACTCTCTCAAACCTGCATTTCTTAGCACTTATATGTATTTGAGTAGTGATATGTATATCTCTGAATTAGTTCCTGTCTGTAAAATGAGGATAGTATCTATCTTATAGTGTTGTTGGGAAGATAATAAGTGAAAGTACTCTGTAAACTAAAACACACACCATATAAAGTATTATTATTTGAAAGATGGAAAATTCTAATAGGGAACATCTAGTACATGCACAATACGTTCCAGGGGGAAAGTGACCTTGAAAAGTTAAGTGGACTTCCAGTTTCCAATTCCATATATAAGGGGCTTGGAAGTTGCCACTCTTTCCTAACAACAAGCAAAATGCTGAACAGGTTGAAAAATCAACTATTCTTGTTGGATCCATAAGAGAGGGGAAGACACAGGGGTGCCTGGGTGGCTCAGCAGGTTAAGCATCTGCCTTCGGGTCAGGTCATGATCCCAGGGGTCCTGGGTTCCAGTCCTGCATCAGGTTCCCTGCTCAGCAGGGAAGGGGAGAAGCCTGCTTCTCCCTCTGCCCCTTCCCCCAACTCATGCTCACTCTCTCTCTCGCTTGTGAACCCTCTCAAATAAATAAAATTTTTGAAAAAAAAAAAAAAGAGAGAGAGAGAGAGAGAGAGAGAGGGGAGGACACAGGGTAAACCACTGCCCCCAAGACTAGAGAGGCGGACAGGTGAACTCAACTTTCTGAAGCAGAGCTTCATAAGTGAAAACCACCCCAGGAACTGCCAGGCAGAAAAACCATACTACAACTGACAAAACTGACAAACTGCTGAAAGCTCAGTGTGAACAACTCTAAGAGTAAAAACTCCAGGGGAATCTACTCCATGGTGGGGAGGCTACCCGACACTGTGAGATTTACCTCCAGGAGTTTGGCCAGGCTCCCAAAGTAACTATCAGAGAAAAATCCCCTCCTAATTCTGGAGCGGGAAATGAATCTTTTTGAAATAAATCAGAGTACTCTGTTATTAATAAGGCCTGCCTTTGAGGAAAACTAGTTAACCGGTGCCTAACCTGCTAGGGTATTATCAGAGCCAACTGACCTGGGGAAAGGGAAATACCCAACTCCAGCCCACTCTAGCCATCCTGTTCCACCTAAACAGGGAGGAAAAAAGACAGAACCACTTGTGAGATTCACAGACCAGAGGCATAGACTGACACTGCGACCTAATCATAGGACCATAGAGCCCTTCCCCTCTTCCACACCTCACCACCACATTACTAAAGAACTATTCATAGCAGTTCCTTTTACCCAGTATATGATGTGTAGCTACTAGTAAAAATTACAAGGCACACCAAAGGATAAAAGACACAATCTGAAGAGAAAGAGCAATTACCAGATCCAAATATGGCAAGGACATTGCCATCATCAGGCCAAGAATTTGTAACAACTATGATTAATATGCCAAAGCCTCTAAGAGATAAAATCGACAGTGTGTAAGAACAGATGGACCATGTAAGCAAAGACATAGAAATTCTAAGGAAAACCAAAAAGAAATGCTAGAGATTGAAAAAAAAAAAAAAACCTGTAATAGAAACAAATAATGCCTTTGAAGAGTGGCCGGTTAGGTCAGTTGGTTAGAGTGTGGTGCTAATAACAAATAATGCCTTTGATGGGCTTATTAGTGGCCTGGATATGACTAAGGAAATAATCTTTGAGCTAGAGGAGATACCTAATAGAATCCATGAAAACTGAAAATCAAAGAGAACAAAGACTGAAAAAAACCAGAAAAGAATATCCAAGAACTGTGGGAAAACAAAAGGTGTGACATATGCATAATGGGGACACCAGAAACAGAAGAACCAGAAGGTACAGAAGAAGTATGTGAAACAATGACTGGATTTCCCCAAATTAATGCTATACACGAAGCCACAGATCCAGGAAGCTCAGAAAACACCAAGCAAGATAAACACCAAAACATACACACACTACACCTAGCCATATTCTTTTCAAACTACAGAAAGTCAAAGACAAAGAAAAATCTTGAAAGAAACTGGAGAAAAAAAATCTTACTTATAGAGGAACAAAGATAAGAATTACATCTGACTTCTCCTCAGAAACCGTGCAAGAGGGGCGCCTGGGTGGCTCAGTCAGTTGAGCGTCCGACTCTTGATTTCAGCTCAGGTCATGATCTAGCGTGGTGAGAATGAGCCCTCCGTAGGGCTCCATGCGCTCAGTGTGGAGTCTGCTGACCGTCTCCCTCTCCCTCTACCCCTCCCCCACACTTGCACTCTAAATAAATAAAATCTTAAAAAAAAAAAAAAAGAATGAAACCATGAAAGCAAGAGAGTAGTTTGGAAAAAAACACCAACCTACAATTATGTACCCTGAGAAATTCTCCTTCAGAAATAAAGGAGAAATAAAGACTTTCTCAGACAAACAAAAATTGAGGGAATTTGTTGCCAGTAGACCTTGCAAAAAATATTAAAAGTTCTCTAGAGAGAAGGAAAATAATACAGTCAGAAACTTGGATCTACATAAAGAAAAGAAGAACAGAGAAGAAGGAATAAGTGAAGGCAAAATAAAAACTTTTTTCTTATTTTTCACTGATCTAACAGATAACAGTTTGTTCAAAATACCAGCAACGTTGTGCTCAATTATGTATGCTTATATATACATATACATATATATATGCTTACATATAAGTGAAATGAGTGACAGCAATGATACAAGGGACTAGAGGGATAAATTAAGATTATTTTATTGTTATTATCTTATTATAAGATACACTATCCATGAAATGGTATCATGTTATCATGATAATAGACCTGGATTAGTTGTAAATGTATATTGCAAACTCCAGAGCAACCACTAGAAAAAGGTTAAAAGAAAAAAAAAAAAGAGGCCTAACTGATAAGCTAAGAAAGGAGAGAAAATGGAATCAATTAAATCCTCAATTAAAACCACAAAAAGTAGAAAAAGAGAAGATAAAAATAGGAACAAAGAATGAGTGTAACAAATAGAAAACAGTAACAAAAATGATAGACACTAATCCAACTATACCAAAATTACTCTGAATGTCAATCGTCTAAATACACCAGTTAAAAGACAGATTGTCTCAGTGGATCAAAAACATGACCCCATTATACTGTGTCTGTAAGAAACCCACTTTAAATATAATCACACATACACAGTAAAAGTAAATGTTTGGGGGAAAATATACCATGCTAATAAAAAGATAATAAAAAGATCAATGGTTGGAGCAGGGCAGGGAGTATAACCAGGCAGAGCACATAGAATTTTAAGGGCAGTGAAAATATTCTGTATGATATTAAAATGATGGATAGATATCATTATACACTTGTCCAAACCCACACCCAGAGTCAACCCTAAGGTAAACTACGGACTTTGGGTGATTGTGACGTATCAACGTAGGTTCATCCTTGTAAAAAATGCACAGTTCTGGTGAGTGATGTTAATAATGGGGTTGGCTAGACACAGGCAGGGGACAGGGAGTATATGGGGAGTCTCTGCATTTTATTTTATTGTAAACCTAAAACTTCTCTAAAAAAAAATTAAGCCTTTAAAAAAACAGAGTCAGGGCGCCTGGGTAGCTTAATCAGTTGGGCGTCTGACTCTTGGTTTCAGCTGGGGTCACGATCTTGGGGTTGTGGGATTGAGCCCCACACTGGGCTCCCAGTGAGGAGTTTGCCTATCCCTCTCCCTCCCCCACTGCCCCTCTCCCTGCACACACACGTACTCTCTCTTTCTCTAAAATAAATGGATGAGTGAAATCTTAAAAAGAAAAGTTAAGTGATCTTCATTCATTTCTTCATTATATTATTACTTTTCATTCATATTATTCATTAAAAATAATCAAGATAGCTAAAATTTATTGAGTGCTTGTTATGTGTGCGTCAGGTATCATTTAAGTGCTTTATATATATTAACTGATTTAATCCTCAAAACAATGCTGACACAGTACTATGATAATCTCCATTTTATACATAAGGAAACAGACACAGAATAAACTTGACAAAGGTCATATAGCTAGGAAGTGACAGTGCTAAGATTTGAACCTATGTAGTCTAGCTCACCACAATTATAATATACTGGTTCTCTTTTTCTTTTTAAAGATTTATTTATTTATATCGGAGAGCAAGAGAAAGAGAGGGCACGCACAAGTGGGAGGAGCAGGGAAAGGGAGAGAGAGAATTTCAAGCAGACTCTGCACTAAGCATGGAGCCCAACATGGGGCTTGATCTCATGACCCCAAGATCATGACCTGACCTGAAACCAAGAGTCAGACACTCAACCAACTGTGCCACCCAGGCAACCCTATAATATACTGCTCCTACTTATTCATTCATTTAATCATTCATTAGTTCATCAAATATTTATTGAGCATATGGAATATGCCCAAAACTCTTAACTGAGACGTTCTCAACACGGAAGATCTCAAAACATTTACCTTTCTCAGGAAGCTACTAGAGGAAATGCTCCATCAAAACTGGGAAATAAATAAAAAAGGAAGCTCCTGGAGGAGACACTTCATCTAAACAAGGAAATAAATAATAAAAGACCTGGGATCCAGAAAACAGGGAGAGAAGGGAAGGGAATTCCCAAGACAGCGGTAAAGCGTAATCCCAGGATGACATCTACACAACAGGCCCAGAGGGCACCCAGGTGAGATTAGAGAAAAAGAAAGGAGAGCTCCAGAAGGGACATCACTCAGTACAGGATTGATGACCTGATGTGTGTGTCTGCACACAGAAGATCTCTGCTGGGCAATTTGAGGAAAGAAGTAATGATAGAAACATAGAAGATATAACATGAAAACAAAAAAAAAAAGCAATGATTAGCCTTCAGAAAAACAGAATGTTGTACCATGGCATGTAGATTATATTATTCATAATTATATAATTATTCATTTCCTTCCCACCTGTGCATTACTTCCCTGTTGTCAGAAAAGGTTTCCTACCATCCAGACCTGGAGTTTGGTCTCGTGACTTGTTTTGACCAAAGGAATGTGAGTAGATGTTGACACATGCTACATCTAAGCAAAAGCTTTAAATGTATTTGTGGGGTCTGATTCAGTCTGCCCTTAGTTCTGCCCCAGACAGTGTCTATCCACTGAGATCTCAGAATGAGAATGAGAAGATACATGAAATTGAGATAAACTGAGCCCAAACAAGGCTAGCTAACATAGCAGAGCCGGACTGATGCAAACCCTTTTGAAATATGAGCAAGAAATAAATGTAGTTATTAACCACTGAAATGTGGCTAACAGCAAAAACTGACTAGGACACCCAGTACCACCTAAAGCTCAGAAGTGAGTATAATTTACATAGAAATAATAATATAATTACTCTACACCTATACTATAATTAATTATAAAATAATAATGATATTTTAACATTGATTCTGTAGAGATTCAATCAGAAAATGAAACCAAATGTTGTGACATAACTGTTAGGAGGGTGGGAAGAGGAGAGGGAAGTATGAGTAAAACAGCTAAATCCTAATATAGCAGAAAAGAAAATCAATAATGGCTAAAGTTGAAAAATCAAGAGATACATATATGTTATTTAGAAATATGCAGGTAGGGGGCGCCTGGGTCGCTCAGCTGTTAAGCGTCTGCCTTCGGCTCAGGTCACGGTCCCGGGGTCCTGGGATGGAGCCCCGCATCGGGCTCCCTGCTCCGCGGGAAGCCTGCTTCTCCCTCTCCCACTCCCCCTGCTTGTGTTCCCTCTCTCTCGCTGTGTCTCTCTGTCAAATAAATAAATAAAATCTAAAAAAAAAAAAAAAAAAAGAAAGAAATATGCAGGTAAATTGCAAAAGAAACAATGAGAAGAATTGAAAGTTTTTGCCTCAAGGGAGCTAGAATCAATATGAGAAGGGTACAGGTAAGGAAATACTTTTTTGTTAGAAGACTTATAGTACTGATTTTTGTTGAACTACTTACGTGTATTAATTTTATAAAAATCTTAACTCCCAAGTACAAAAATAAAAAACAACAATAAAATCAAGGGAAGCAGTAACACCTGATTTACTAGGGGAAAAAAGTGTATTCTAATCCTGAAAGGCAAAAAACACGCTAGTTGGATCAAAATACCTGGTTTTATTATTTCCCAATCTGGCTTCTACTCTTCTCTAGCTACATCTTTCTTAGCTGTTTGTTTCATTAGTTAGGGGAGAACAAACACTATTACTGGTCCCCCTATACTACAGAATTACAGTCTTTCCAGATGTCATTGACAATGTACTACAGGAAAGACACTAGCTAACAATCAGATAATATTAAGGGCTAACCTGTATAAAGAGCTATCAGTATGTACACTGATTATTTATCTACTCCACACATTATCTATGATAACTGCATGTCTTCTTCCTAACAACTGCCACCTTTCAGTCATTTGGATCATCTTTCACTGCATTATCAAAGAATGAGTAAAATGAGTAAAACTGAATAGTAAATTTTGCTCCCTATTTAACAACTATTAATTCAGGGACAGTTTAAGCTCAAAATGTGAACAGTTTTATTCACAAAACAAATAAAATAAAAAGTAATATATTTTACAAAATAATTTAGTATAGAATCCCTTTACATAGCAGGCCCACGTTTAAATGAATGGATTTACCAGGGAGCCTGGGTGGCTCAGTTGGGACAACTCTTAATTTCAGCTCAGGTCATGACCTCAGGGTTGTGAGATCTAGCCCCACATCAGGCTCCGTGCTGGGTGTGGAGCTTGCTTGAGAGTCTCCCCCTCTGCCCCTCCCACCCCCACCCCATCTCTCTCTCTTCCTATCTTAAAAAAAAGAAAAAGAATGGATTTATCAAAATTCTGACACATTGTTTTCTAGAAATATATTTACTGAGCAAAGGACAATATACCTGTTTAAAGTATAATGAAAGAAGACACAAACTATTTATAAATATTTTTATATTACCTATAGATTTCACTTATTAGGTTAACAGTCTCTCCCTTTATTGTGAAGAAACAGAAGTTATTCCACTGCAGCAAGTTTCAGCTAGTAACTTACACAAAATCAACAGATGGATGGATACATACATAGAAAGTATCTTAACTGGGTAACACTATCTCATATAGATTATTCTGATACAATCTTAACCATACTACACTTTGAGCTGTAGTTCATAGGCCATTTTGAAAAAAAGCACTGGGGCAGAATAACAAAGCATAAGAAAATAATTAACAAGGCATGTCTTCCATACCTCTTCATCTTTCATATTCACATCCACATTTTTCGATTTGATGACTTTGGTTACATGGTCAATGTTGTTTTCCCTGCAGTAATCAAATATGTTTTTGTCTTCTTCCCTAATTAGAGTAAAAATAAAAAGTGTTTGTCTTACTATAGATAATGCATAAAAGTTACATATTTTTAACACAATCTGTTTACTGTTAACAAACATCAATGGAATTTGTTTTCATAAAGCATTTTACATGAACAATAATGGATTTTCCATAAGACATAATATATCCAATCTCTAAAGACTAAAGTTCTTAGCAACTATAATAGGGAAAAGCTTCACCTGCTTTAAGTTTCACTAGTACACTGACATAACACCTTGAGTTGATCTTCTCAGCCCTCTTCCTCTCCCCAGTTCCTTTTACACACTGACAGGCACAGATGTCCTGACTCAGAATTCTCAATAGCAGCACTGCAATAACGAGGTTATTTGCTATTGTCAATACAGAGGTCTCAAAAGATCAGGGCACAGCTTACTGCTTGTCTTACAGGGTAACATAGTAAGTTGATTGCTACCCAAGTTTAAAATAGTGTGTGTGTGTGTGTGTGTGTGTGTGTGTGTACACACATATATACACACATACACATATACACTAATGTAATTTTCTTAAATACAGAAAGCAATTTTCTTAAGGGAAAGACAGAGCATCACAAAATTCAGAAATCTTTCATGAAATATTAGAAACAAAGACCAGGAACAAAAACTGGGAAGCATATTATACCCAGCACAGTATTCTAAGTATATTGGTGGACTACATTCATTCACGCTTTCCCAACAACTTCACAAAGAAACAGGTAAAGAGAGATTATATGACCTGCCAAATGGCATCACATTTATCACAGGTAGAACAAGAGCTAGAACTCACTCAGATCAACTGATTTTGTATATAGTACATTTTTCTATCATATCAAGCCACATCTTGACTAGTCAGCTAGTCTATTCTAGAATCTAATGCAGAAGTTCTTAACATGAGGTCTATGAGTTCTCAAAAATAGTATACAGAATTGTGTAAATGTGTGTGCATTTTTCTGAGTGTGTTGCATGTATGTGGGAGTATGGGAGCTTCAATGAAGAGTCTCAAAAAATCAGTAATTCCCAAAAAGATCAGTAATTTGGAATATTATCAAAGAAACTTCTATATGTGGACTACATTTTCTGGACAGGCATAAAAGAATGCAATTTGAGTTCTAAAAATTATACTAGTATGTTTTATAACCTGCCGGGCCATAGCTTCCATTCATCAGAAATGAAAGCTATTGGCCTTAGGAGTCCTTCTATCTTAAAAGCCAATTTAAATACCTTATACCTTATAAAAAAAGCTATTTTCACTCAGAGGTAATTAACTTAAAACACCCCATTTTGGCATTAACCATCTAAGCTTTCCTTATGCACGTGATGTATTTAATTGAGCACCTACACATGCAAGACACTGGGCAAGATTCTGTTGATGACGTAGGATAAACAAGAAACTTTATGTTCAATACATGTAGAGTACAGTTGGGATGAGAAAAATCAATACATGATTAACATAAAGTAAAGATGGATCTTTAAAAAGGCCTATAAGAGTACAGAGCTCAGCTGGAAAAAAATGAGGTAGACCTCCAAGAAGAAACAGGTTTAAAAGGAATATGAAAAGGTCCATTTTGCGGAGGAGAAAATGCTCTTCCAGATCACTTACTCTGAAAGAAAACAGAGAAGTCTGAGAATGGACAAGTATGACTTTTAAAATTAAGGCTGTATGTAATATCACTTTAGCTATATACCTAACTCTCACAAAAAACACTGTTTCTGTGAAAGTGTATTAAAAATTCTGACTTGGGAATAATAGGGACCCTTTATTTTCATCCAATCCAGTAAGAAAGGCCCCTCTAATTTAAGAGGCAGCAACTAACTGCAAGAGAAAGGACTGTATCATTTTGAATTATAACAAAAAATGCACTATTCCCCAGTTGTTTTGAACTTGAAAACAATGGACAATTGGTGGTGGGGCACAGAAAGGAAGGTAAGGAGGATCCCCTGGATCTGGGTTACCCATACCTAGTAACGCGTAAGGGTTATTCATAGATGGGGAGGACCCTTCTCAATCTATGAGGTCTTTCTTCCTGAATCCTAAATGTGTATGTATACTTAGGCCTTAACCAGTGAAAGAGTAAATACAATACAAACTTACTTAAATTTTTATTTAATATATTTCATATTTTCAATGTGTATTATGCATCATTTATATAAATTATTTTTATTTGGGCATATGAATGTTTTGGAGGGCAGGGGCATTTTTTTCTTTAAATTTTTTTATTGTTATGTTAATCACCATACATTACATCATTAGTTTTTGATGTAGTGTTCCATGATTCATTGTTTGTGCATAACACCCAGTGCTCCATGCAGAACGTGCCCTCTTTAATACCCATCAACAGGCTAACCCATCCCCCCACCCCCTCCCCTCTAGACCCCTCAGTTTGTTTTTCAGAGTCCATCGTCTCTCACGGTTCATCTCCCCCTCTGATTTACTCCCCTTCATTCTTCCCCTCCTGCTATTTTCTCCTTTTTTTTTTTTTAACACATATTGCATTAATTGTTTCAGAGGTACAGATCTGTGATTCAACAGTCTTGCACAATTCACAGCACTCACCATAGCACATACCCTCCCCAATGTCTATCACCCAGACACCCCATCCCTCCCACCGCCACCACTCCAGCAACCCTCAGTTTGTTTCCTGAGATTAAGAATTCCTCATATCAGTGAGGTCATATAATACATGTCTTTCTGACTGACTTATTTCACTCAGCATAACACCCTCCAGTTCCATCCACGTGGCTGCAAACGGCAAGATCTCATTCCTTTTGATGGCTGCATAATATTCAATTGTGTATACATACCACATCTTCTTTATCCATGATATCTTGGCTCTTTCCATGGTTTGGCTATTGTGGACATTGCTGCTATAAACATTGGGGTGCACATACCCCTTCGGATCCCTACATTTGTATCTTTGTGGTAAATACCTAGTAGTGCAATTGCTGGATCGTATGGTAGCTCTATTTTCAACTTTTTGAGGAACCTCCATACTGTTTTCCAGAGTGGTTGCACCAGCTTGCATTCCCACCAACAGTGTAGGAGGGTTCCCCTTTCTCCACATCCCCGCCGACATCTGTTGTTTCCTGACTTGTTAATTTTAGCCATTCTGACTGGTGTGAAGTGGTATCTCATTGAGGTTTTGATGTGGATTTCACTGATGCCGAGCGATGTTGAGCACTTTTTCATGTGTCTATTGGCCATTTGGATGTCCTCTTTGGAAAACTGTTCATGTCTTCTGCCCATTTCTTGATTGGATCATTTGTTCTTTGGGTGTTGAGTTTGATAAGTTCTTTATAGATTTTGGATACTAGCCCTTTATCTGATATGTCATTTGCAAATATTTTCTCCCATTCTATCGGTTGTCTTTTGGTTTTGTGGATGTTTCTTTTGCTGTGCAAAAGCTTTTTATCTTGATGAAATCCCGATAGTTCATTTTTGCCCTTGCTTCCCTTGCCTTTGGCGATGTTTCTAGGAAAAAGTTGCTGTGGCTGAGGTCAAAAAGGTTGCTGCCTTTTTTGATGGACTTTTGATGGACTCCTGTCTCATGTTGAGGCCTTTCAACCATTTGGAGTCTATTTTTGTGTGTGGTGTAAGGAAATGGTCCAGTTTCATTCTTCTGCATGTGGCTGTCCAATTATCCCAACACCATTTGTTGAAGAGACTGTCTTTTTTCCATTGGACAGTCTTTCCTGCTTTGTCAAAGATTAGTTGACCATGGAGTTGAGGGTCCATTTCTGGGCTCTCGATTCTGTTCCATTGATCTATGTGTCTGTTTTTGTGCCAGTACCATACTGTCTTGATGATGACAGCTTTGTAATAGAGCTGGAAGTCTGGAATTGTGATGCCGCCAGCTTTGCTTTTCTTTTTCAACATTCCTCTGGCTATTTGGGGTCTCTTCTGGTTCCATACAAATTTTAGGATTATTTGTTCCATTTCTTTGAAAAAAGTGGATGGTATTTTGGTGGGGATTGCATTCAATGTGTAGACTGCTCTGGGTAGCATTGACATCTTCACAATGTTTGTTCTTCCAATCCATGAGCATGGAACACTTTTCCATTTCTTTGTGTCTTCCTCAATTTCTTTCATGAGTATTTTAGAGTTTTCTGAGTACAGACTCTTTGCCTCTTTGGTTAGATTTATTCCTAGGTATCTTATGGTTTTGGGTGCAATTGTAAATGGGATCGACTCCTTAATTTGTCTCTCTTCTTGTTGTGGAGGGCAGGGGCATTTTTTTCATCCGAACAACAGTTCATCATCTGTTGTTTATCACCACTAAATATGTCAGGCACATAGAGGACTTACAAAATGCTTATGGGTACAATATACAGTGTAAATTAAATATAAAAAAGAAATTCAGTAAAATCACCACAAATGTGCCACAAGCTAAGTGACTAAGACAAAAAAGAAAAATAAGTGATACTCTTAGGTTTAGTTGCTAAGTTATCCCCACTCCAAGATTGACTCTAGTACTGCCAGCAACCAAGCTGTCTTTATACAATGTCACCACCTAGTGTCCAAAATGGAGAAACATCTGGAGCAACATCTTTCCACATCTCTTGCCTCCAAGATTATGTACAATTTACAAATCTAATTCTCTTTTCCTGTCTACATTCCCCTGTTAATACAGCATTCTGTAGGAAACATTCCCTCTATAACCCCCATACTTACCTTAAATAAAACATGTGCAAATGAATTCAACCATTACCAAATACAGTAGAGCTTAAACAAATGTCAGTGCTCTTTCACATCTTCTCACTTTATCTTCCTTTCTCTTACAATTCTTAGCCAGTTATCTCTCTCCCTCTCTTTGCTGAATTTGAGTGATAAAATTACCATATCCATTCTCTATGGATAAGCAAGAGTTATGGCCAAGATACTATCTTCAAAGATATCCCACAGTATCCCTAGCAAAAGACAGAAAGTCTCTCTCTCTACTCCAAATTTTCTGAAATCGACAGAAAATACAATTGTATATCTGAAGGGGAAAAAAACCCCACTGGTTTTCTTTGAAATTCTTTTAAAATATGAGGACACACCCTTATGGAAGAGAGGAGTGGTGTTTAAGTATGGCTGTCATTCATCAATCACAGGAAGAACAGATCCTTGCATAATCCTAAAAATGTTATCTGTACCACTTTCAATGAAGATTGTATTTTCCTATCAAAAGAGTATTTTAAACAAGCTTCACAGCAAGCCACCTAGAGTCCATTAGCTACTATTTCACCTCTTTTGTAGAATTAAAAAAACGCTTTTATGGGACTAGCTCAGAGAGATACATGCAATAAATATTTCAATTTATATATTTATTAAACTCTCAATCAGAAAAAAAATAGTATGCCAGTAAATAGACAATGAAAAATTCTTTACTGAATGAAGGAAAATACAAAGTAGAGTAAGCCAATTCTTACACAAATATAAACACATGCCATTAATTCCTCAAATTAAGAAATGTGTACCTTTGTGCTCTGTGGAAGTACACAAAGACCTTTAAAGGGATATGCAGGTATGAAAAACTTGAGCTAGAAAAAAAATTAAAATTTTAAGTGAATCAACTTTCAGCTCAACTTGTAAATAAATGCATCTTTTTCCCTTAACTGATCTACCTGGAGAGACTCCTGTGGTAACTATCTCATCACCATTGTCCTTTTCAAATTTTCCTCTGTTCTGATCACTCCCCTCCCTAGGTTATATCAGAAAGGCATATGCCTCTCTCCTTATTATGCTATACTTCTAGGAAATACAAAAAAAAAAAGACTTTGCTAAGACTTAGCAAATGACTCAATTAAATCTGTTACTCTTTTGCTTAGAAATGCTCCGTTTAACTAATATACTAGGAAAGGTTTGGGGGGAAAAAATCAATCCTAGGTTGACTATCCCAAGATAGACCTTCCTTGGTACCAAATAAAGGGACAATTCTCATTAAAAACTGGTGTTGGGAAACATTCTAGAGCTAAGGTTAGAGGATGGAAGAGCTGAAATAAAACACAAAACAGACTTGATACTCTACTCGGTCTCATTTTAATAAAAAAAAATGTTCATCTGTTAAACTATTTCTAAAAGCCTCATTCATCTCATTAAGATACATTTTCAATTAAATTTTACTTATGTTTAATAATTATTTAACAATATTTATGATGGATGTTGATCAGCTGTATAGAAATAATTACAATGATAACTCAAAGGGGAAAAGATTTAATGCATAAAGTTTTGGGTTATAGAAAATTAAATTTTAAAAAGTCCAACTTACATATGTATTTTTGTTACAGAGAATTATGATTGTATGATAAGATTACACAAAATATATTACTTTAAAATAAAACTGTGTGGGAGAAGAATAAAAGAAGAAAAAGGAATGATGTAAAATTTCTGTTAAAGACCTTGTTCATGTATTTTTTTTTAAGATTTATTTATTTAGGGCGCCTGGGTGGCTCAGTTGGTTAAGCGACTGCCTTCGGCTCAGGTCATGATCCTGGAGTCCCGGGATCGAGTCCCACATTGGGCTCCCTGCTCAGCGGGGGGTTTGCTTCTCCCTGTAACCCTCTTCCCTCTCGTGCTCTCTGTCTCTCATTCTCTCTTTCAAATAAATAAATAAAATCTTTAAAAAAAAAGATTTATTTATTTAGAGACCGTGAGTGGGGGAGGGGCAGAGGGGGAGAGAAACTCAAGCAGACGTTGTGCTGGGCGAAGACTGACAAGGGGTTCAATCTCATGACCCTGGGATCACAACCTGAGCAGAAACCAAGAGTCAGATGCTTAACTGACTATACCAGGAACCCTTTGTTCCTGTATTTTTAAATCAAGATAAGAATTTTATTTTAGTTAAACTTTTTATTTTGAGACAACTAAAGATTCACATACAACTATAAGAAATAATACAGAGATCTTGTGTACCATTTTCCCAGTTTCTCTCAATGGTAGTATAATCATGTATTTTAAAAAATGGATTATTGGGTGCCTGGGTGGCTCAGTTGGTTAAGCGACTGCCTTCAGCTCAGGTCATGATCCTGGAGTCCCGGGATTGAGTCCCACATCGGGCTCCCTGCTCATCAGGGAGTCTGCTTCTCCCTCTGACCCTCTTCCCTCTAGTGCTCTCTATCTCTCATTCTCTCTCTCAAATAAATAAATAAAATCTTTTAAAAAATGGATTATCATTGAGAGTATTTAGATTCATCTAAAAGATTTAAATATCATTATTTATAAAATACCAGAAATTATGCTCTTTGTAATATACTTAAACTTTTAAATAAGAATTTTAGATGTTATCATAAGATTCTAAAGAAGAACATAGTCTTCCAAAATTCTCTTAGGGACTACACTAGCAAAAAGTTGCTTTGAGTGTCAAACTAGCCCAATATTCTATAAAGTAGAGGCCCAAAATAAGGAGTGGGCTAATCAACTAAGGATGGTCAAATAAAAGCACTACAGAAGAGCTAGCTTTGAAGAATGAATTGACCACCCAGCTGGATTACTGAAGAATAGAACGAAGAATATTCCAAAGAATAGAAAGAAAAGGAAAAGCATCAACAAAAAGAAGTGCTCAAGGGACCTAGCTATGGTAGGGTGTTGGGAAATAAATTAGAGAGAATACCAGATACAGATCCAAAGAGCTACTTGATTCAGATACTAACCTCAGCATATCTAAAACAAACAAAAAACCCTGAAAAGGCAACTATCCTCAAGTAGGAGGTATGATTAGCAATGAACCATAGTAGGGGGAAAAGTCAGTGAGGCCAATTATGAACTCTGACCAAAAGAAACAATTAATTTGAGAAAAAAAAAGGGGGGGGCGCCTGGGTGGCTCAGTTGGTTAAGCGACTGCCTTCGGCTCAGGTCATGATCCTGGAGTCCCAGGATCGAGTCCCACATTGGGCTCCCTGCTCAGCGGGGAGTCTGCTTCTCCCTCTGACCTTCTCCCCTCTCGTGCTATCTCTCATTCTCTCTCTCTCAAATAAATAAATAAAATCTTTAAAAAAAAAAAGCATTCTGAGCTATCTCTCTACTGGGAGACAGTTTGTCCAAGAGGCCTCAATTAGGACCTTGGCTAAATCAACTCTCAGAAAATGGTTCACCTTCTATTTACATATTCACAAACAGTCATCTAACTATCAATCTGTCTGGGTTCCTCAATACTTAGACCGAGGGTGGTATGCAGGGTACCTAAGCACTTGTCTCACTACAAGGATACAGCCTTTGGTATTTTAGTTTACACCTTAGATTCAAATGAGTTCTATTATTGCTACTCTGTCCCTGGAGTATGTATCTTTTTCTAGATCTTTGAGACTGAAGAATGAACATAAATTCACAGAAAAGACACTGTGAAGCTCTTTAGGAGCCAGTCTTTCTAAAATGAAAGCCTGCTGGCTGTCTTACAAAACTCAGGAGTACTGTTGCTGAATACTACTTCTTTGCAGGAATTTAAGTTCCTAATTTATTTGACAAATGTATGGTCAGAAGTTGTTAATCTGAGGGGCGCCGGGGTGGAGCAGTCAGTTACGCATCCAACTCTTGGTTTCAGCTCAGGTCATGATTTCAGGGCCGTAAGATCGAGCCCCACGTTGGGCTCTACACTCTGTGTGGAGTCTGCTTAAGATTCTCTCCCTCTTCCTCTGCCTCTCCCTCCCAAGCTCTCTCTCTCCCCCTCTCTAAAATAAATAAATAAATCTTAAAAAAAAAGTTGTCTATCTGAAAGGTAAAGACTTGTTATTCTGTCCAAACACAATGTCAGGAAATAATGATGTCATCTCACTGATCTCATTTTGACTAGATTACCAACATTCTATCATTGTATGACAAATACAAAGCCCAAAGTCTAATGCTGATTTTTTATACCTTTATGTATATTTTATATGTAAATGTATAATCTTTATTTTATATGTATCTATATATAACCTTTGATATGACTAAACTATCAATACTTTAGGAGCTGAGATAAAATGTCTACATAGAAATTAAGATACTCTATTTTTTTAAAAAAGCATGTTTTAACTTACAAATATAAAAAATATATACAAGCATATTTTAATTTTGCTTACAGTTGCCTTTCTCCTGAACAGGAAAAATTTGTTCTTACTCAAAAGTTTTTGGCAAAGCTGGTGTAAGGTTTATTTGGGAGAAGGAAATAGGTAAAGTCAGCTCCTAACTTAAGAATTAAATAGAGCTGTCATACCTAGCACATCAAAAATCCCCACTTTTAATTAATATCTAATTAAAATTTTGGATATTAAATTTCACCTTGTAAAACACTGTTTTCGAGTCTCAATCTTACAAAGACCATAAGTGAGAATCTATACTATGATCCTCCAGGTAAAATCTTGTAAATAGTACCTCTTTTCTGAGATACCTTGGTCATATGCCCTTGAGAAGGCAAACAATGCTGGGCCAGTAACTATGCTCAAGAAACCTAGCATTCAGATCAAGGCACTTAAGAAAGTGCTTTTGTTGTTGTTGTTGTTGCTATTTGTAGTGTTGTTCTTAAAATAATTCCTGAAATCCTAAATGGCAAAAAAGACCTTTAGAAATTATTCATTAAGTTACCATATTTCCTTGATTCTAAAACACAAATTTTTTCATATTTTAACATTTCTGATGAATCTTATCATCTGTAACACCTTACAATTAATTAGCAGCATTTTTTTCTTAACGGTATTTAAATAACGGTATTCTAAAACCAGGGGTGTTTTAGAGTCAATGAAGAAATAAAGTAGGTTCAAAATACACAGTGCCAAATGGACAGGTGAATGACTGCAAGAATTTATATATACTGAATCATAATCCTCCCACTCAGAGTGCTACTATATCTGCAATTGGTTTCAACCAGTTAGTTTTCCCTCTTCCTGTTATGCAGTAATGGCAATGTCTTCTCCACCAAATTGTAACTATATTCGACTAGGTTATATATACAGTGTACTTAATTCTATGTCTAGAAAATGTATTTATTTATTTATTTATTTTTAAGATTTTACTTATTTGAGAGAAAAATGAGTGGGGAGTGGAAGGGCAAAGGGAGAAGCCAACTCCCTGCTGAGCAGGGAGCCTGATGCAGGGCTCGATCCCAGGACCCTGAGATCATGACCTGAGCCAAAGTCAGACACTCAACTGACTGAGCCACCCAGGCACCCCTAAAAAATTCTTAAAAGCCTCAAATAAAAAGTTTTATTTCTTATTTATGTTGTTAATATGCTGTTAATGTATTTTTCTCACATTTTTGCAAGGAAGCAATGACGAAAGATCAATGTCCCAAGTACTTCTTGTATATAACTTGTTATTCTGGAAAAGTTATCTAGCCATGATTTATAGACAGTAGTTACTAAAAATGCATTTTCACCTCTTAAAACCTGCTTAACTCTAAAATAGTTGATTGAAAATTTCTGATACTTTAAATACCTGTATGAAAAAATGTATTTCAATTTGATCAATCCCTGGAAAACCAGTGGCCACATCAGAAAAATTTATAGAATCTCTTGGCTAACAGGCTCTATAGAGCTGAGTTACATTCTCAAACATTAAGGTAAGTCTAAAATCAATAAATTCAATTAATCCAAAAGAAGCATCATCATCAGTATACTGATAAATGAAAGACTATAGTTTCTAATTTTACCAGTAAAGCAAATTTTAAAAAACACTAAATGGAAAAGGGATTTAAAAGTTTAAATGGAAGATATGCATATGTTCATGTAGTAACAACTACTGAAATTACTTTCACTAGTTGCAGAACACAAGGATTCCTCAACCACCTCAGGAGCAGTATAGTATAGCAACAGCAGAGTACTAATCATGTGACCCCGGGCAAGTAACCTCACCTCTCTGAGTCTCAGTTTCCTCATCTGTAAAATAGGGATATTAATACCTACATCTCATAGGATCATTCTGAAGATTAAGTGAAATAATATAACACATGTAGTATGGTAACTAGCATATAATTACGGTCAATAAATGTTAGTTGGTATTACTACCTTAAGATTTCAACATATGTTGTATGCTGGGTCCTTTCTCATATACCCTTATATAACACTATCAATTAATTCATCTAACAACTATTAATTAGACCTCTAAGGAAATAAAAATAAGCCAATGTGGATGGAACGGCGTCAATAAGGGGGGGTGAGGGGAAAATGGCATTAGATAAGATGATGAGGGGCCCTGTAAGACATGCTAAGAATTTTAGATTTTATCCTAAGTGCTATGAGAAACCACTAAAGAGCTTCAAGCAGGAGAGTGATCTGATGATATGAGTTATAAATCCGGAGGAAACAGCAAAGGAAGAAGGAATCCATTGTGTACTGTCCTGGCCAAGAGATGATGACTGTTTAAGAGTAGTGACAGTATTGCCAAAGGCATGATAGTGGTGATAATGAAAACTAGATGAATCTGGATTATTTTGGAACATGAAGAAACAGAATTTCTGATACATTAGGAATGAGGGGGAGAGAGAGAGTAGACCAATGTGACGTAAGAGACCCAGGAACAACATACTTTACATAAAATACCGGTAAAATACTTATCTAATACATACATACATAACATTTTATACTGGGTAAAATTTATAAATAAAACCATGTAATTAATGTTATAATGCCTTTTTCACACAGAATCCCAACTTCGACAAACACCAAGCATTTATTACCATATACAATGCAATCAGCAAAATTCTCATAAATTGAAAGGCAATGAAATGAACCAAAATTGCTTGCTTTCAGTATTGAGAGAACAGCTGATAATAATTAAATGAGAGTTAAGAAGATGACTTACAATTCTAGCATCTTTGCTACACTTTTAAAATATCTTCTTTTAAATATGTCTGTAAAGCATTTTAACAGAAGAAAACATTTATTTATATTATGTGTAATATATATACCTTTTATTATAATGGATAGTGTACCATAACTTTATGTATCTTTATATGTGCACACACACACATACACTAAAAACTCTGTAAATGAGTCTAAGTGTTTAGCATTTCAGATACTACATAATGATAAGATTAGAGAGGCAGACAGAAAAGAGACAACAAGGTGGGGAAGAAAAAAGAAAGAAAAAAAGGAGAGAGGAGGAGAGTATGGTTTTTGTTGAGGAATGACCCCTTGTTCAGAAAGGGCTGTTGATCTACAAACAGGTGGATCTACCTATATGCTTGGTTGGCATCATGACACTGAGCACACAGGAGCTAAATAAAGCACGTAAGAAAAGGGTGAATATGAGAGCCAGGAGACTCTTACAACAGTTACTGTTTATGGCAAGACCTGCTTGTCCCAAGGGACCCATTTTCACATAATCTATAATTATCTCTTCGCTTTAATCGCCTTGTCATTCCTAAGGCTCTCCTGGGCACTGGAAGAGGAAAAGCTCATTAACTAAACCTTTTCTCCTCTCTCCAGCCACCCATGGCTTTTAATTGCTTGGTGTGTTATTATCTAGGAGTGCAACTGGGATCATTTTCATAAGAAAGGGAGGTAGAGAGGAGGAAGGGAGCCATGAGTCCCTGAGGTATGCACCACAGAAAAACCTTTGCTTTCTCAATTATTTATGCCAGCTGAGGTTTTACAGGCTGAATAAATCCATAACTCAAGTTCATTCTGAGCAGTCAGATTCTCAAGGGGGAGTTGCCCACTTGCCTATACACACTTGTGTAGTCCTCAAAGAATAACCAGAATGTAACAAGACATATGTCATCCAATTTATCACCTATCACCAAAGTGTTAACACAATGTTGATCATGGGCAACGCAGTGCAACAGGAAAGGATTTCACTACTACCAGCCAAACAGATGTAGGGAAGCAGGATAATCTTTCTGGTGCTGAGAAAAGCGGTATCAATGGTACAGCAGTGTCCCAGAACGACTTAGCCAACTGAAAGCAAAAAAATCCAAATATTCAAATTTTAAAATTAAAATATGTATAACACATACTCTTGAAACTTTGGAGTCTTACATTGATTTGTCCAAACAGACTGCTATCTAACAATGTGAAGCTTTGAATAAATAACAATGGAATTTTATACCATCTGATTTTATAAATCACTTAATAAAACAATATATGTTGTAGCTTTTTCTCCAATTACACCTCTTTCAGGAAAATTTTAGAGTACAATTTATGTGCAAGGGATAAGCTTTTACGCTTTCATTCCAGTTCATATTTTTACCAAAAATACAAAATTAAAGCATAATCACTTTCACTGTAGTTTATTATATTATGCCACTTTATAATCAGAACTAAAGAGCAGCCAATCAAAAGATATTTATAAAATATTTTCAAAATCCAACGTTGTTTAAAAATTTTTAACTTTGTAAGTCAATGATGAAAGCATCTCTTTAAAATTCTACAGGCTTTTGTGTCTGACCACAGCAGTGACCTCTGGTATTTTCTGCCAAAACAGTTCATTTGTCTCACAGAACAACTAATCAATTCCAGAGCCCATCAATCATCTTAGTTGTATGCTGGTCTGGTCTTGCTTAGAGAAGGTCCAGATGGCTGCCTGTCTAAGTGGGATTAATAAAATTCTGATAGATTACATAGCATCAAACTACAAAATATAACAGGGACGACCAAATCTTATTGCAGGGTAGATTGGACACTGTACATGCTTCATTTATTTTTAATTCTTGCCCTAATTTCTCAGTTTATGTGTCAACTTCTAGATAAAACCTTCTAAGCATACAAGTCACCAAAAGTGATTTCTTGTTGAGTCAGTATATGTAGTGCAGAAGCATTTGACTCTTTGCAAAGCCCTATGCTTATTAATCAGAGCTTTTTCTGCCCATCTGCAGTATAAATGAAACACATCTGCTCTTAAGATTAGAGCAACTGTCTGTGAGTTCAAAGATTTGTCACTCTCTTGTTTCTATAGTTCCAAACATAGATTCTAATAGTATTGGCTCTTCCTTTCTTATTTTCCATTTTCTCTTGCAAAAGCAAAAAACCTGTACTTAATTCTAGAACCAGACCAACATGGGATTTTAGCTCCTAACATAAGCCCTGTGTTCTGGGTCCTTGCTGTGGGAGTTCTGTGTTGAATAACAATACTAGTAAAAGTTCACAGTTACATAGTAACTTATTTTGTGCCAGATATTATTCTAGGATGCCTGTGCATACTATTCATATAATCCACCTAAGTGTCATATAAGAAAGGTAATATAATTACCCCCATTTTGCAAATAAAGTAACTTGTCTAAGGTCACAGAGCTAGTAAGTGGTGGAACCAACATTTGAATGCCGGCAGTTTGGCTTCATAGTATTTTATATTTAATTAGCCTCACACTATATCTCCTCTATTACACCATAGAACAATTAACCAGCTTCATAATGAAAAATCGGTGTCAGGGGGTACTGGGGTGGCTCAGTCAGTTAAGCAACCGACTCCTCATTTCGGCTCAGGTCATGATCTCAGGGTTGTAAGATCCAGCCCCGCATCAAGCCCCACGTTGGGCTCTGCGCTTATCACGGAGTTGGCTTGTCCGTCTCCTGTCCCTCCCCTCCTCTCTAAAATAAATAAAATCTTTAAAAAAATTGGTGTCAGGGCTCTAGAATATTAACACAGAGATCTGTACCTATGACATTATATTGTCACTTTCTGTGACAGAGTAGAAATAAGGGTCCGAACCAAAACAGGCTCAGAATTGGCCCCAGTGGCCCTTGGCTCAAGCACATGTATAATAAAACAAAAATGGGCCTTAACTTATCACCTACAATGCACATTAGTCAGGAAAGCTGCCAGAACAATGGAGCCCAAGCCTTATTAAATGAGTTTATTAGATACTGATTTTCCTGATCTTTAAAAATTAAAAAAATTTACAAGACTATATGTATTAAAATACCCAAAACAGAACTTCAATATACTTTTTTAGGGGCTCCTGGGAGGCACAGTCGGTTAAGCATCCGACTCTTGATTTCAGCTCAGGTCATGATCTCAGGGTCATGAGATCAAGTCCCGGTCAGGCTCCATGCTGAGCATGTGGAATCTGCTTGGGATTCTCTCCCTTTCCTTCTGCCCTTCCTACTCATGCTCTCTCTCCCCCTCTCTCTAAAGTAAGTAAGGAAATAAATACAAAATATTTTTTAGTGTTCTTTTTAAAAACATTGGTTCTACAGAACTTTTCCTTTCACCTAAGTTTACAATTTAACATTTCTAAAGCTCTAAAACCTGTCACTTTCACCTCAGCTGAACTTAATTCTGCCAAGAAACTGCAATTAACATCAGTTAAAGCACAACTTCCTCTTGAAAAAATAAAACACCAGGTATATTTCACCTAAGTACAAGCAAAATTTGATTACATAAACTTTAACAAATAGCCTATATTCATTGTTGTAACTGCATTCTAATACTTCAGAAACAATAGGGATCACATCTGATCCTTTACTGAAATAACCCAACATTTCAGTTTAATTTTTATCATGATCTAGTTTATTATAATGGAATTCAGTTTAATTACAAAATGATTTCTTGAATATAAGAAAATGACTAAGTGCTGTGATTTCTGATTTGCTGTTAATAATGGCAAAATTAATGTTTGTAATACTTAAAAGTCTTTCAGTGGTCCACATTCATGTTTCCTACTGTTTCATATCTTAATAATATGTTCCAGAATATATAAGACTAAAATTTAGATGACTTAAAAAAACAAGGCCAAGACAAAAAAATCTTAGAAGAATGTGTCACATGACTTTAAAGCAGGGCAAAATCCTTTTCCTGATTTTCACATAGTGCTGAAAGAAATATTATCAAAGAAATTTTATACATAACTTATAAAACGTAAGATCCTTGTTAAATAATACAAGATGACCATTAAGAATTTTTAAAATTGTGGTTAAAAAAATCCCCACATAAAATTTACCATCTTAACCATTTCTAAGTGCACAGTTCAGTAATGTTAAGTATATTCACATTGTTGCACAACCAATCCCCAGAAATTTTTATCTTGCAAAATTGAAACTCTACACCCATTAAATAACAACTCCCCATTTCCCACTTCCTCCAGTTCCTGACAACTGCCATTCTACTTTTTGTTTCTATGAATTTGACTACTCTTGTTATCTCCATATAAGAGGAATCATACTGTATTTATCTTTTTATGAATGGCTTATTTCACTTAGCATAATGTCCTTAAGGTTCATCCATGTTCTATAGCCTGTGTCAGAATTTCCTTCCTTTTTGAGGCTGAATAAGATTCTACTATATGTATATATACCACATTTTGTTTATCCATTCTTCTGTCGATGGACATTTGGGTGGCTTCCACCTCTTTGCTATTATGAATAGTGCTGCTATGAACACGGGTGTGCAAATAGGTCTCTGAGATCCTGTTTTCAATTCTTTTGGATATAAAACCAGAAGCTGAATTGCTGGATCATATACTAATTCTTTAACTTTTTGAGAATTCTCCACAATATTCTCTTTAGTGTACCATTTTATACTCAACGTGATTTTTAATCTTTAAAAGAAATAATGCTAATTTCACAATGACAACAAAAAATTTAAAACTTTTTTTTCTAAAAAAGAACATAAACATTTTTAGAAATTGTATAAGCTTCATGGGACTAAATCAACACCTTCCCTTACATACTTCAGTTCAGACTGGAGCCATACTAAAAAATAAAAAAAAAAGGATAATGGCATTTTTATCAGTATTGTGAATAAACCTAACACAAATACACACACACTCACACACACAAAGAAATAAGGTATTCTGAGGAAAACTAACACCAACAACAAAACCCCACAGCTTTAGATTGTGTGAGACACAAAACCTTGCCCTACCAACTACTTATGTGGTGGGAAAAGTTACTACTGGTACTGACTCAAACACTTATTGATTTCAAAGATAATACACCTAAAAAATTCTTTCCTATTTATTATACTACTAGAGATACCACCAAATTAGTTTCATATTAAGAAAAATTCTTCACAGATGGAAGTTTTCAGAATTAAAAATATATACACACACATACATGTATACACACATTTAGATGTATGTATCTCTATTATCAAAAACCAGAAGAGAAATTACCTGATGATTTCTTCATGATACAGAGAACTAACAACAGGCCCACCAAAACCAGTATTTGCTTCTTTTCCTTTCTTCTCTGGTGACTGTAGGAGGAAAGAAGGTGAAAAAAAGACACATGCATTAAGGCAGTGTGTATTTAAAATAGTCACAAAATACTACCTTGCTAAGTAATACTAAAGATTTGAGGTCCACCATTTTTCTGAGGCCTTAGTAACAATTTCAAGATGGTATCCAAAAGGCAAGATGACCCTCAGGTCATCAGACTAATGGAATGAGTACCCACAAGCAAACCAAGGTCATTTCACTACTGTGCTCTTGAGCCACTTAAAGTCCACCATTCCCTTAGCTGATTATAAGATGTCAGCTTTGTTGACTGTGGAAAATATTGATGCTCAATGTAGAAAAATGAAAATGAAATATGACCTATAAATATCAGATGTAAATGTGATCATGAAAATCATATCTAGTTAGCAAAATTAAAGTTTCCAAATAAAAAAACTAAACTGTAGTAAAACTTCAAACTCAACCATAAAGAAAAATAAGTTAGATAAATAAATAAATCGAAAATAAAAATAAATATTTTTAGGTGGCAAGAAGGAAGGAGAGAAGGTGGAAGAGAGAGGAAAGGAGGTTATGATCTAAAATAAATGAAAAAAGAAGCAAATTGTTACTGGAAGACTTTCCAAAATCAAATATTCAATAGGCCCTGACCCTCAATATTCTCAAAAAGCAGAAAATTAAGATTAGCAAAAGATGTGAATAGATACTTTACCAGAGAAGATACACAGATGGCAAATAAGCAAATGAAAAGATGTCCAATATCATACATTGTTAGGGAAGTGCAAATTAAAACGATGATATATTACTACACACCTCTCAGAATGGCTAAATACAAAAGACTGATAACACCCAATGCTGGTAAAAATGTGAAACCACCAGGAACTCTCATTCATTGCTGGAGGAAATGCAAAATGGAACGGCTATTTTGGAAGATGGTTTGGCAGTTCTTCTAAAACTAAACTAAACATCATCTTACATATACATGATCCAGCAATCTTGTTTCTAGGTATTTATCCCCCAAACTTGAAAATTCATATCCACAAAACATCAATGTTTAAAGCAGTGTTGTTGTTTTTATAACTGGCAAAACCTAGAAGCAACCAAGATGTCCTTCAATAGGTGAACAAATAAACAAACTGTGGAACATCTATACAATAGAATATTATCCTCTGATAAAAAGAAATGAGCTGTTCTATATTAAGACAAATGACAGTAAATGACTAAAATCATTAATTAAAAAGGAGACT
This sequence comes from Eumetopias jubatus, assembly GCF_037043125.1. NCBI lineage: Eukaryota > Metazoa > Chordata > Mammalia > Carnivora > Otariidae > Eumetopias > Eumetopias jubatus. The sequence goes on from NW_028274818.1 coordinate 41,223,468, forward strand.
TTACAACTGATACCACAGAATTAAAAAAGGATTTTAAGAGACGACTATGAACAATTATACACCTACGTTATATAACAAGTTGGATAACCTAGAAGAAATGCAAAAATTCCTAGACATATATAACCTACCATGATAAAATTCTTATGCTTAGAATAAGAATAAAAAATCTGAAGAGACCTATAACCATTAAAGAGATTGAATGAGACATTTAAAATCTCCCAACAAAGAAAAGTCCAGGACCACAAGACTTCACCAAAGAATTTTACCGAACATTTAAAGAATTAACACCAATCCTTCTTAAACTCTTCCAAAAAACTGAAGAGGAGGCAACATGCCTAACCTCATTTTATGAGGTCAGCATTACCTTGATACCAAAGGCAGACACAGAAACTAGAAGAAAACTATAGAACAACATCTGAGGAATACTGATGAAAAAATCCTCAACTAAATACTACCAAATTGAGTACAGCAGTACATGAAAAGGATTATATACCATGACCAAGTGGGATTTATTCCTGTGAACTTAAGGATGGTATGGTTCAACACATGAAAGTTGATCAGTGGAATACACCACATTAACAAAATGAAGAAAAACTATGTGATCATCTCAACTGGTACAGAAAAAAGTATTTGACAAAATTCAACGCGCTTTCATGATAAAAAAAAAAAAACCCACTCAATAAACTAGAAATAGAAGGAAACTAGTTCAACATAATAAAGGCTAAATATGAACGGCCCACAGCTAACCTCATACTCAACTGTAAAAAAACTGAAAGCTTTTCTTTGAAGATCAGGAACAAGGCAAGGATGCCTACTCCTAACACTTCTATTCAACAGAGTATTGGAAGTAGCCAGAGCAATTAGGCAAAAAAAAAAAAAAAGGTATCCAAATTGGAAAGGAAGAGGTAAAATGATCTCCATTAACAGATGACATGATCTTATACCTAAAGATCCCCTCTACATACACAAACATAGACATACAAGAAACTGACAGAACTAATGAACAAATACAGCAAAGTTGCTGTATTAATACACTGAAATATGTAATGTCTGAGAGAGACAGAAATAAGTAGGTTTTCTAATATTAAAAAGTGATCAGTGTTATGGAAAAAATGTGGGGAAGATAATTGCAATTTTAGGGCCTCCCAGGGAAGGTCATTTGAATAAAGACATAAAGGAAGTAAAAAAGTGAGCCTTGCAAATATCTGGGGGAGATTGTCTGATATATAGGAAACAGCTAGTACAAAGGCCCTATGGTGAGGGTATGCTTAGAATGTTAGAAAACTTAAGTGTTCTTTTCTGAAGGCTAATTAATATATTTTAGGGGGCAAGACTAGAGGCAAGAACACAAAGCTGTTCATGAGACAAGTTTCTGTTGGTGTCATTCACTGAAACTCCCCCTGCTTGTGTTCCCTCTCTCACTGTGTCTCTCTCTGTCAAATGAATAAAAAAAAAAAATCTTAAAAATAAATAAATAATATGAAAAAAGCCTTTTATATTTACGCTTTTACCTAAAGAAGTTCCTTTAATATTTATTATAGTGCAGATCAGTCACACTCTTAATGTGAGTGAAAGAGGCAATTTAGAAGAAATACCTGTGATCTGCTGGCAATTATTTGCTGTGAAAACACAAACTAGTAATTCAGAGTTATATGTACTTTGGAAAGGGATGAATACAGTTCTTTTTCTTTCTTATTTAATTAATAGCCTTTATTTTTTATTTATTTTTTTAAGATTTTATTTATTTATTTGACAGAGAGAGAGCAAGAGAGGGGACATAAGCAGGGGGAGTGGGAGACAGAGAAGCAGGCTTCTGGTTGAGCAGGGAGCCCGATGCGGGGCTCAATCCCAGGACCCTGGGATCATGACCTGAGCCGAAGGCAGATGCTTAATGACTGACCCACCCAGGCACCCCTAATAGCCTTTATTTTTTAGAGCAGTTTCAGTTTATAGAAAACTGAGTGGAAACTACAGAAAGTTCCCATATGCTTACCTCCCCCAAATATTCCCCTATTATTAACATCTTGCATTACTGTGGTTACTGTGGTACATGTTATTAATTGAAGTCCATAGTTTATAGTAGGGTTCACTCTTTGTGTTGTATATGCATTTTGACAAATGTATAACAACACGTATCCACCATTACAGTATCATTTAGAATAGTTTCACTGCCCTAAAAATCTGGTACTTCACCTAGTCATCCCTCACTCCCACTGAAACCCTGGCAAATACTGATCTTTCCACGGTCTCCATAATTTTATCTTTTCCAGAATATCATATAGTTGAATCATACAGTAGATAGCCTTTCAGATTGGTTTCTTTCACTTAGCAATATGTATATAAGGTTCCTCCATGTCTTTTCTTGGCTTGATAGCTCATTTCTTTTTTAAATTTTTAATTGTTTTTTTTTAACTTTTTTAAATTTATTTATTCATGAGAGACAGAGAGAGAGAAAGAGAGGCAGAGGGAGAAGCAGGCTCCCAAGGAGCAGGGAGCCCGATGCGGGACCCAATCCCAGGACCCTGGGATCATGACCTGAGCCTAAGGCAGACGCTCAACCATCTGAGCCACCCAGGCGCCGTTATAAATACACACACACACACACACACACACACACACACACTTACTTTACCACTGTAACCATTTTTAAGTATATTGTTCAGTAGTGTTAATTATATTCAACCTCCCCTGGCTCAAAACACAAGATTTTTCTCCAGTCTTCATCATAAGAGTATGGTGGGGCTCTGCGAGGCAAAACAAATAGAAATAGGGGGCTCTCCTAAGACGGGGCCCCCAGGAGTTTTTAACTCTCAAGCCTGTCCACTCGGCCTCCAGCAATTCATCTACTATCATTTAAGCCAGTTTATGGCTCAAGCAACTTCTGCTTCCAGTAAGCTGATCTCAGGTGCGATTCTCTCTATTCACCTGTCTATCCAGTTTGAGAAGTGGTAATTTCCCTACAACCTCAAATCTCAGAAGGATCTAAGAATAGTTCTTGATTTTCAGTTTGGTCAGATTTTTGTTACTGTTGAGGACAGGAGTGATGACTTCCATGTTCTTTATATTTAGAGCTAAAACTGGAAGTTTGATTATCTTTTAAAGATAGTTTAAAATGAAAAAAGTCGGGGCGGCTGGGTGGCTCAGAGTCGTTAAGCGTCTGCCTTCGGCTCAGGTCATGATCCTGGTGTCGAGCGCCACATCAGGCTCCCTGCTCGGCAGGAAGCCAGCTTCTCCCTCTCCCACTCCCCCTGCTTGTGTTTCCTCTCTCGCCGTGTCTCTCTCTCTCAAATGAATAAAAAAATCTTAAAAAAAATAAATAGAATGAAAAAAGTCTTTTATATTTACCCATATATATTTAGCACTTCCAGTTTCTCTTCACTCTTATGTAGGTCCAAATTTCCATCTATTTTTCCTTTTACCTAAAGAAGTTCCTTTAATATTTATTATAGTGCAGATCAGTCAGCAATGAATTATCTCTGCTTTTATTTGTGTGAAAGTGTTTATTTTACCCTCACTTTTTTTTGTATTAACATTAGATTCACATAACAAAATTAACCATTTTAAAGTGTACAAGTGAGTGGCATTTAGTACATTCACAATGTTGTACAACTACTACCTCTATTTAGTCCCCATTTTCATCATCCCAAAAGAAAATCTTAAACCCAATGCAGTCACTCCACTGTTCCTTCTCCCCGAAACCCTGGCAACCACCAATCTGTTTTCAGTTTCCATGGATTCACCCATTCTGGATATTTCATACAAGTGGAATTATTCATTATGTGAGCTTTGGTGTCTGGCTTCCTTCACTTAGCATGTTTTTGAGGTTCATCTACATTTTAGTGAATATCATTCATGTATCATGCACTTCATTCCTTTTTATGGTTGAGTAATATTCTACTGTATCTAAATAACCTTTGTTTACCCATTCTCTAGTTGATGGTTATCTGGATGTTGTGTACCTTTTGGCTATTATATTGCTATGAACATCTGTGTACAGATAGTCGAGTTCCTGTTTTCACTTCTTCTGGGTACATACCCAAGAACAGAACTGCTGGGTCATATGGTAATTCTATGTTTAAATTTTTGAGAAACTATCAAAACTATTTTCCACAGCAGCTGCACTATTTTACATTCCCACTAGCAATGTAAGATGTTTCCAGTATCTCCACATACTTTCCAACACGTTATTATCTGTCTTTTAATTACAGTCATCTTAGTATATGTGAAGTAGTAATCTCATTGTTTTGATGTGCATTTCCCTAATAACTAATTTCATGTGATTGTGGGCTCTTCTTTTTGGAGAAATGTCTATTCAAATCCTTTGCCCATTTATTAGTTGTTATCTTTTTTGTTGAGTTGTAAAAGTTATTTATGTATTCTGGATACTAGATCTTTATCAGATATATGATTTACAATTATTTTCTCCCATTCTGCAGGATGTCTTTTCAGGTTGTTGAGTACTTCTGCAGCAGTAAAGTTTTAAATATTGATCAAGTTCTACTTATCTATTTTTTCTTTGGTTGTGTTTTTGCTGTCATATCTAAGAACCCATGGGCAAATCCAAAATCATGAAGATATATCACTATGTTTACTTTAAAGAATTTTAATAATAACTCATTACTTAGATCATTGATCCCTTTTGAGTTAATTTTTGTATATAGTGTGAGAAAGGGAACCTTCTTTGCATGTGGATATCCAGTTGCCTCAGGCATCATTTGTTTAAGAGATTATTCCTTCTCCATTGAATGGTCTTGGAATCCTTGTTAAAAATCAATTGATCATAAATATGAGGGTTTATTTATACACTCAATTCTATTCCACTGCTCCCTATGTTTATCCTATGCCAATACCACACTGTTTTAATTACTGTAGCTTTGTAGCAAGTTTTGAAATTCAAGTGTGAATTCTCCAATTCTGTTCTTTTTCAATACTATTTTGTTCATTTGGAACTCTCTGCAATTGCATATGAATTTGAGAATCAGCTCTTTCATTTCTGCAAAAATGGAAGTTAGAATTTTTATAAAGACTGCACTGATTCTGTAGGTCACTTTGGGTAGTACTGCCATCTTAACACTGTAATATTTACAAGTTGTGAACATGGGATACCTCTCCATTTATGTAGGTCTTTGCTAATTTGTTTCAGCAATGGTTTTTGGTTTTCAGTGTAAAATCTTTCCCCTCCTTGGTTAAAATTATTCCCAGGTATTTATTCTTTTGGATGCTATTATAAATGGAATTGTTTCCTTAGTTTCTATTTTGGTGTGTTCATTGCTGGTGTATGTCGCTCTTGTATCTTGCAACTTTGCTGAATTTGTCTAATAACTCTAGCAGGCTTTTTGTGAATTCTTTAAATTTTCTATATATAGAATCATGTTGTCTGTCAACAGAAATAGTTTTCCTTTTTCCTTTCCAATTTGGATACTACTCATTTCTTTTTCTTGTCTAATTGCTCTGGCTAGAATTTACAGTACAATGCTGAGTAGCAGTGGTAACAACAAACATCCTTATCTTATTCTTCATCTGAAGAAGAAAGCTTTTTGTCTTTTACAATTAAATGTAATGTTACCTGTGGGTTTTTATTAATGCCCATTATCATGGTAAGTAAATTTCACCTTCATTTTTGAAAGCTATTTTAACTGGTACAGAATTAAAATTTGATAGATTTTTTCCTTTTGATGTTGTCCCTATTGGCTTCAGACTTCTGAAAAAGTCTACCGTAGTTCTTACCTTTGTTCCTCTGTATCATGTTTTTTTGGCCTGGATACTTTAATATTTTCTTTTTTTCCCTGGCTTTCAACAATTTGATTACAATTATGTCTTGGTATGGTTTTCTTTGTTTATGCTGCTTAGGATTCATTGAACTTCTTGGATCTATGAATTTATGGCAGTGATTCTCAATTAGGGGAGATGTTTTCCACCTCCCATCCTTGCTTGAAGGTATCTGGCAACCGTCTGGGGCAATTTCTGCTAGTCTGAAGTGGGTGGTCCAATTGGCATCTAGTGAGTAGAGTCCAGAAATGCTGTTAGACATCTTACAATGCACAGGACAGCCCTCTACAACAAAGAATTACCCAGCCCTAAATGTCAATGGTGCAAAGGCTGAAAAACTTTGGTTTATAGTTTTCATCAAATGTTTAAAATTTCAGCCAATATTTATTAATTTTTTTCTATCTTTTCCTCTGTCTCTTGCTTTTTCTCTTCTTTCTGGGACTCCAATTATATACATGCTACATTGTTTGATATTTCCCCACAGTTCACTGGGGCTCTGTTTATTTTTTATTCAGTCTTTTTATGCTCTGTGCTTCATTTTTATTAGGCTCACTTGCCACATCTTCAAGTTCACTGATCTTTTCTTATATAATGTCTGATCTGCTATTAATCCCATTCAGTATATTTTTCATTTTAGATATTATTTTCCTCCATCTCTAGAAGTTCCATTTGGGTCTTTCTGAATCTTCCATTTCTCTCTCCATTTCCATTATGTTCATATGTTTTCCTCGACTTTTTTTTTTCTTGGTCAGAAGACACTATTCTTTAAAAAAATTTTTTAAATAGATTTTTATTTATTTATTTGACAGAGAGAGAAAGAGAGAGCACAAGCAGGGGGAGCAGCAGGCAGAGGGAGAGAGAGAAGCAGGCTTCCTGCTGAGCAGGGAGCCCGATGCAGGACTCAATCCTAGTACTCCGGGATCATCACCTGAGCCTAAGGCAGACGCTTAACCAACTTAGCCACCCAGGTGCCCCTTTCCTTGACTTTCTTGAATATACAGAATATATTTATAATAGCTGTTTCATCTCTATCATTTCTGCATCTACTTTCATTGACAGGTTTTCCTCCTGGTTATGGGTCATATTTTGCTGCTATCTTTGCATGCATGGAAGACTTTTACTGTAAGGCAGACACTGAATTTTACTATAGTTTGCTTGATTTTGTACTCTTTAAGTTATGTTAGACTTTGTTTTGGCATGAATTCAGTTATGTGGAATCAATTTGATCCTTTCAAGACTGACTTTTAAAGTTCTGTTAAGGCAGGGGCAGAGCAGCCTTTAATCTAGAGCTTCATTTAGCCTCACTGCTAAAGTAAAATCCTTCTGAGGTCTCTACAATTTTATGTTCCATATACTACATTTTCTTCCCACTCTGACTAGTAGGAAATGAAATATACTCAGTCCTATGTCAACTCCAGGAATGTTTGGCCTACTGCTTTCTTGTATTTCTTTCCTCAGCTTGTTAGTTTCCTCTCTCACATAGAGAGATCAGTATTCAAAGGGATCCCTCTGCACATCTTTGGAACTCTCTCTCTTTCTGTGCAAGAAGTTGCTCCCTAGTAATCAGCTTCCATTTTCCAGCTCAAATTAGTGAGAGAGCCAGACTCTTTTGGGTTCCTCTTCCCTGCACTGTAGCCTGGAAATTATTTCCAGGCCATAAGGCTGAGGCAATTATAGAGCTCCTTTTGTTTCCCTTCTTTACTAGTTGTATACTACTTTTATTATGTCTGAAAAATCACTATTTTTCATCCATTATGTCCAGTTTTCTTCCAGTTTTCGGCAAAATGATAAATCTCACCCCCATTACTCCACAATGCCCTGGAGAAGTCTTGCAAACATTAATTTAAAAACTAGCATAATATGGGACGCCTGGGTGGCTCAGTCATTAGGCATCTCTCTTCGGCTCAAGTCATGATCCCAGGGTCCTGGGATCGAGCCCCACATCAGGCTCCCTGCTCAGCGGGAGGCCTGCTTCTCCCTCTCCCACTCCCTCTGCTTGTGTTCCCTCTCTCGCTGTGTGTCTCTCTCTCTCTGTCAAACGAATAAAATCTTTAAAAAAAAAAAAACAAGCATAATATTCCACGCAAAATTTACTTAACCATTATCTGATAGTTGTCTAGGTTTTTTCATTTTTTCACTCATAAACAAAAATGATGAATATCTTCGTATATAAAGCATACTATAGTTTTAATTAAAATCTTTAAGAAAAAAATGACTCCATAATCTAATTATAGTATATTTAAAGTATATTTTTTCTTCCTGGGATTAATTTCTCTTTCTGAAGCTTTGTGCACGGTAGAATGCTGTAACAACCTTTTTGGTGGGGGAGGGGAGAGATTATATCTTAAGGAGAAATAATATTTAAAAAATAATCTGCCATTATCAGATTGAATTCAGAATAAAGCTGCCAAAAACGCATTAGTTTTGCTCTCCATCTATAAGAAGGGGTAAACTTTGGCTACCTTACCCTCCTACTTCCACTCCAATGAGTGTTTCTCATAGAGGCCTAAGAAGTTTATTTCATTTCTCTCTACTCAAAATCCATTAACTTATTTTTATGTTACATCAGCAGTTAAAGAAAGAGACTCCAATTTGGCAGCCAATAGGATAAAATTTGCCAATTCTTACATTGCCTCAGACTGTATTATTTGCGACAGTGAAATGCTCCTTCACTCAAAGGGGAAAGATTAAGTTGTTGGCTGAATCTTTATCACTTGATTCAAATTCCACCTTACTCAGCTGCACCGTCAAGATTTAAAACCTTGTGAAGCATTCTCTTCCAGCTGAAAAATAACTATTCCAAAGATTATCAGGCTAATATATGCAAGGAGGGGGTTTCTTGCTTCCATGTGCTACCTTTTATTGGTTTGTTTGCTTAATTTGTTTATAGGTCTAGCTGTAGAAATTTGGGTAAATTAACCTCTCTGCCCCAGTTTCCTTATTTGTAAAAACAGGAATATTATTACCCATCCTATATGGATGTTTCAAGGTATAAAATATGAATGTAAAATAGAACAGGGCCCAGCCCAAAGAGGATACTATATAAGTGTTAGCAAATATAATAATTATTAGCCAAAAATACAGCCATTTCTCCAAAGCAAAAGTGCCTCAGTAATACAGATAACAAGATGCTTTGATGTGGACACTTATAATACTGAACCATGAGTCTTTATCTAAAGACACTTAAACTTCAGAATCTCCTGCTAAAGCAACCAACCCCAAAACCAAACAAACAAGAAACTTAACGTAACTGTCATTAAGAAAAAAGAAAATAAAAGTAAGACTTAAGGAGTGTCTTCCGTGTGCTCTGCCCTTTACATATATTATCCAATTCCAACTTCAAAACAATTCTAGAAAGTTGTCATTTTTACTGCATTTCACAGTAAGACATCGATTATAAGAAGTACCATTATTTTCTGTAATGCTAAGAAAGAAAAAACACAATTAAATATAATACACCATCAATTTTAAGACACATCCAGAATTTTTTAAAAATGTCAAGAACTTAATAACTGCCTTATATTTGATGAAATATATCTCCATTTTACAGGTTAGAAAGCTGGAGATAAGAGAAATGAAGTATCCAGTGCCACAGAGTAAGTGGCAAAATCAAGATTTAAACCAAGATCTTCTGATGTCCAAAGCCTGTGCTCTGTTAAACTATGCTACTTCTCCAAGCTACTTTAGAAACCATTATTACATATTGACAATATTTTGAATTAAAATTTTGTTCAGTTTCTTAAGTATAATTTTTAAAAAATTAAGTACTTAGTTCAAAAGGAAACTTTAAGATTAAACATATAACTCTGAATTTTTGAGGCTGATTTCTGATAAATTATGCACAATTTAATCAATTACACAGACTAATACCACAGACTTTAAAAAAGAATACTTTCCCTAATCATCCTTCACAAATATTTCACTGTTTTTTTCCTGAAACATGAATATTCATTTCCACATACAAAAGTAAGAATATTAATCTCATCTCAGCTATTATCTGTCATGAGCATTAAAAACAACAACAACAAAAACCTAGGGGCTCCTGGGTGGCTCAGTCAGTTGAGCATACACCTTTCGATTTCAATTCAGGTCATGGTCTCCGAGTGGTAAGATGGAACCTTGCATCAGGCTCCAAACTCAGTGCTGAGTCTGCTTGTCCCTCTCCCTTCCTCTTGTACTCTCTCTCTCTCTCTCAAATAAATAAATAAAATCTTTAGAAAAAAAAAACCTACCATGAAAATGCTATTTATAACAGTACTACTTCTAAAATTTCACAAGAGGGGTTCCAGGGTGGTGCAGTTGGTTAAGTGTCTGACTCTTGGTTTTGGCTCAGGTCATGATCTCAGGGTGGTGAGATCAAGCCCTGTGTCCGGCTCTATGCTCAGCATGGAGTCTGCTGGAGATTCTCTCTCCTTCTCCCTCTGCCCCTCCCAATAGTGCTTATGCTCTCTCTCTAAAATAACAAGTAAATCTCTTTTTAAAATAAATAAATTACTTCAAAAATTTTCACAAGAAAGATAAACTCCATAAATCTATGTATTTTAACCTTAGTTTCTCTTAAAACTACAAACAGCATAGTAAAAAAAAAAAAAAAACCAACTCCTAAACCCTTAACTACAATGGACATTTAATAAGGATGTCAATTATCTAGAAATATTACATAAATGCTTAAACTACAATTGGAAAATAATTTTTAGATCAAAGAAAAGAAAGCAGAAATATGTGCAAGTAGGTATTTTATCCAAACCTCCAAATTTTGGCATTCCCTATTTTTTGCATATATACTATATACACAATAGCTTAAAAAGTGATGCAGATTTTAAAATATAAAAAAAAAAAACTTAAAAATACACTTTTTTAACCAAGTTTTTTTAATCACCAAAATATATGAGATAATTTTTCCAGATAATTAATATGGTCAAAAGACCTCTTAGAGAATCCTTATAAATCACCAATTAAATTTCATCACTGTATAGCAAAACAAAAAATAAGTTCTTCTTTTACCACTCTGTAATATAATTTAAGAATAAATATATTAATTTTGTAGGATTGGTAGAATTCAACCACAATCCTTTCTGTTACTCATCTTTACTTGAAACTAATGTTCTTGAATTTTTAAGACTGAAATGTGGATTGGGATAGATTTTGGGGTCTATACCTTCCTTTTCTGTAATTTTCATAAAGTATTTAAAAATCTGGCCGTTGAGATACTTTCAAGATTGCTTGGCTCTGGTCCCCTTTCCCCCTTTTATGTTTTTTTCCTTTTGTCTTTATTATCATTGTCCTGCTTGGTTGTGATTCAATTCCCAGTAGATTCCTCTCAGCGTAAGGTTTTATACTGGAAGGGAAATTTGGCTGGTTAATTTTGGAACATAGCCCAGACAGCTCTAAAGAACCTTCCCATGAACCCTTTAAACTCAGACATGAAGTGTACAAAATCCTCTAAACTACCTGTTGGCAAAAAAGTAAAATAAACTACCTGTTGGCAATTTTAGGATCATGCCATTCTCAGGTCAGACGCCCTATTGCTTCCTCCTATGGAGATCCCAATGCTATATTAATCGTGATGGCTTGTTCCAATTTTAACTAATCAATGAGTTTTTACAGAGATATTGCTTAAGAGCTTTTGGTTATGCTATCCTGGTTATTCTGTTAAAGAAGCATTCAGGAATATTCAAAAACTATGCTACAGCCACTGCCATCTTCCCAGGATTCCAATAACCAGAAGTTATTTCTGATGGAATGCATGCCTGGGATACACAAACAGATTACTAGTGCTAAAGTAGGTGTATTTCCCTTTTTTTTAAAGTTTAAACTGGGTGTATTTCTATCCCATTCTCTTTTCCATTACTTTTGCCTCCACTCAACCAACTATCTTAATAGGATGAATGGATGATTTCATGAAAGAGAGGTACAGAGATTGATAAGGCAAAACCAGTTTATTTTATTTATTTTTAAGTAAACTCTATCCCCAATGTGGGTCTTGAACTAATAACCCCAAGATCAAGACTCAGGTGCTCTACTAACTGAGTCAGCCAGGCACCCCAAGGCAAGACCAGTTTAGTGAACATCTGTTATTTGTGGCTTACCAAAGTCTTTTGAACACTATCTCAACATTTTAGTAACTTTCCATATTGTGGATCTCAACTTTCCAAAGCAGAATCCTCAAAACCTCATTTCTCAAGACTACCTTGTAGCAACCATATGCAGGCCTATGACCTAGTTTCCACCACTCAGATGCACAAACAAGCCAGCTGGATATAAAATGGAGCTACAGGTCAATGATCTGCCGCAAACCATACTTCTTGATTCACAGCTCAAAATCTAGTTGATATGATCCCATCAACAAAAGTATGTTTGATACAAGCAGAAGTCAAGTAATTAAATCAACTTATATTAATTCATATTTTAAGTACACAGGAGAAAATTAATGTCATCAGGAAATTCACAAGTAGAAATCAATGTTACCTTATGGATGGATAGCTCTCCTGAAATATGGCATCTATTGTTTTGTGATTGCTACTTTTAAAATACATATTTATGAACTCATCAGATGTGCAAACTTATGGACTGAAAACCTCTAACAAATATGCAAACATCAGAGGTATTTGAGTTTGATGTTTGCTATTGGCTTTTATAAATATCCTTTATCAGATTAAGAAAGTTCCCTTCTGGGGTGCCTGGGTGGCTCAGTTGGTTAAGCGGCTGCCTTCGGCTCCAGTTGTGATCCCAGGGTCCTGGGATCGAGCCCCACATTGGGCTCCCTACTCAGCAGGGAGCCTGCTTTTCCATCTCCCTCTGCCTACCGCTCTGTCTATTTGTGCTTTCTATCTCTCTGTCAAATAAATAAATAAAATCTTAAAAAAAAAAAGAAAACTCCCTTCTATTAACAGCTATTAATGGTTTTTATCCTGAATGGGTATTAAATTTTGTTGAATCTTTTTTTTCCCCTCTGTCAAGATGATCGTATGAATTTTTCTTCTTTTCTGCTAACATGACATATTACACTGCTTTTCAAAAGTTAAACCACTCTTATATTCCTAGAATTAACTCTACTTCATCATGTTGTCTTATTCTTTTTATTTGTTGCTGGGTTTGATTTGCTAATATATTTTTTTTTTAATTTTTCACCCATGTTAATGTGAATAATTGATTTGTATTGTTCCTTTTTTGTATCATTCTCGCCAGGCTTAAGTGTCAAGGTTATTCTGGTCTTAAAAAATGAAATGAGAAGTGTTTTCCCTTTTTCTATTTCCCAAATAAGTTTGTGTAAGATTGGCAGTATTTCTTCCTTAAACAATTGGAAGAATGTACCAGTGAAGCTATATGAGCCAGAGGTCTTCTTTGCAGCAAGTTCTTTTAAGAGTCACTTTCCTTAACAATATTTGTCCTTCCATTTCATGAGCATAGAATGTTTTTCCATTTCTTAATAGACATGGAACTATTCAGATCTTCCATTTCTTATTTAGTCAGCTTTGGTAAGTTAATGGTTTATTTGGGGTGTTTTAAAAAATTTGTCCATTTTTTCTAAATAATCAATTCATTTGCCTAAAGTTGTTCATAAGATCCACTTATTAATTTTTTGATTCCTTAACATATGTGGTGGTGTCCCTTCTGCATTCCTGACATTGACCATTTGTCTTTTTTCTCTTCTTTCTCGATCATTCTTACTAGGGTTTTATTAATCTTTTCAAAGAACCAACTCTTGGCTTTGCTGATTTTTCTCCAGTACATATCTGTTTTCTATTTTATTGGTTTTTCCGCTTATCTATTTTGTAAAATTTGATTTTTTATTCTTTCTGTAGCTTCTTGAAATGCAAACTTAAGGGGCACCTGGGTGGCTCAGTCGTTAAGCGTCTGCCTTCGGCTCAGGTCATGGTCCCAAGGTCTGGGATCGAGCCCCGCATAGGGCTCCCTGCTCTGCGGGAAGCCTGCTTCTCCCTCTCCTGCTCCCGCTCCCCCTGCTTGTGTTCCCTCTCTCACTGTGTCTCTGTCAAATAAATAAATAAAATCTTTAAAAAAAGAAAAAAAGAAATGCAAACTTAAAGCATTATGTCCTCTTGGGAATTATAATTCATTCAAAGAAACTTATTGAGGATAAATATCCAGAAATATTCTTAACTTTTAGTGGATTCTCTGGCTTCCCACTTGAAAAAAAAAAAAAAAAAAGGAGAAATGTGTTCTTGTTTTATCAAAGAGCAAACTGATGAATGGAAAGAAAAGGCTCAAAATAAAAATTTCCTTGGCCTCTATAAGGCCCTTCCTCTTATTTAGATACAAGCTAAAAACAGACAAATAGGTAGAACTGCAATACCTGGGGCACAGAAAGATTAATAAAGAAGCACTTCCAGAAGCATTTACCCAGAGAGTATGTATTTTAGATCCTCCAGAATAATCAAAAAGCATCTTAAGTAACTGTCTTTGGTCCTACTATATTGCAGCATAACTTCAAGGAGGAATGAGCAGGAATCTTTTCTACCAGTTACCTAAGTACTTCACTACCTTACCAGTTTAAAGTCCTTATTCAAATATTGCCCTTCTCCATACATCTTACCCCTACCACCCTATTTAGAGCTATAACCCACCCAATGCTCTCTCTATATTATACTCCAATCCCTCTTCTCTTCCTGTGTAGAATTTAAGCCCCACAAGGATAAAGGTTTTTGTCTATTTTTTTTACTGATGTATCCTAGGAACTTAGAACAGTGCCCAGTACACAGAAGGCACTTAATAAATATTTGCTGAATATATGAATAAATGGATAAGAAAAATAAGGCACAGCTTCAAATAAGGTGGATTTTTACATGAGAGTGAATTTTAGTTATATATTAATTTTAGAATGAGACATACAGTGTTGAAATACTACTCTGCCACTTATTAGTTATGTAACTTCAGGAAAAATTAACTTTCCTAACTTTCCTAAGTTTCAGGGATCTTTCTTCCAGAAAATGCAAATAATAGTGTTTGCTTTATAGGGTTGTGATGAAAACTAAATAAAATATCTGAAGTAGGGTGCCTGGGTGGCTCAGTTGGTTGGGCACCCAACCCTTGATTTTGGTTCAGGTCATGGTCCCAGGGTCATGGCATCAAGTCCTACGTTAGGCTCCGGGCTTAGCGTGGAGTCAGCTTGAGATTCTCTCTCTCTCTCCCCCTTCCTCTGCCCCTCCTTCCACTCACATGCACTCTCTCCCTCTCTCTCTAAATAAATAAAATCTTCTTTAAAAAGTTTTTAAAATAAAAATAAAATATCTAAAGCATTTAGCATAATTCATGGCACACAGAAAGAGCTCAGTAAATATAGCTAATTATTATTTTTATGACTAATGAGTGTCTTAACCATGTATAACTGGATCAATATCAATCTCTAGTTAAGTTTCTACAGGCAAAGTCAGTCTTTGACCCTATCTTATATACCACCTTCATCAATAGTTGACTCAAGATACAAAAAGCATGCTAATCAAATTTCCTGATGACAGGATCAATGAAAAAGACATCATAAATAGATGACACATTCATGATCCAAAAAAAAATCCTAATGTTGGAATAATGTAATGAATCAAATAAATGTAATTTAATATGAGGACTTGTAAAGTACTGAACATAGTACACAACAGACAATGCATAACAGAATCTGTAAAAAAGACTTGGGATTGTAGTTCTCTGAAAGTGTAAAAAAAAGTAACATTTTAATGTGGCTGCCAAAAAGTTAGAGAAATTTTAAGCTACATCACAGAGCACAGAACTCAAATGAGAGAAAAGTTCTATTCTACAGTGGTCACACTATGTCTCAAATAGTCTGTTCAATTCCAAAAGCCATACTGTAAGAGGTGCTAAGAAACTGAAACTTGTTCAAACCAGAATGATTGGGATGGTGGTGGGGCTTGACGGCGATGGGGATGGAGAACAATTTTAGAAATTACGGATACCTAACCTGAAGAAGAGGAAACTTAAAAGCTGTCTTAAAACAATAAAGGATTCTTGTGTAGATGAAGAATTGGGACTTGGGCTTAGAAGGCTAAAAATAGAACATATGAGAAAACAACAACAATAAAAATAAAACAGTGAAGTAGATTTTGACCTAATATAGAAAGAAGCTTCTAATAACCAGAGTAAAAAATTGGGTTAACTTCACAAATTGTATATTTCCATCACTAGGAGTCTTCCAACAGAAGCTAAAAGTCTATGTTGGAATAAGCTGGAGACAGAAAATCAGTCTAGACAACCACTAAAGTTCTAAATACAAGATTACAGCCCTACAAGAAATGATTTTTTAAAAAGACATATAAATGGCCAATAAGCACAAGAAAAAAATGCTTAACATCATTACATATCCGGGAAATGTAAATCAAAACCACAATAAGATGCAACTTCATACTCACTAGGATGACTATAATCATAAAATCAGAAAATAACAAGTGTTGGCAAAGATGTAGAGAAATCAGAACCCTCATACACTGTTGATGGGAATGCAGAAGGTTGTACCCACTTTGGAAAATAGTCTGGCAGTTCCTCAAAAAGTTAAAAATAGTTACTATTTGACCCAGCAATTCCACTCTTAGGCATATACCCTTGAGAAATGAAGATATATGTCCACACAAAACTTTGCACACCACTGTTCTTAGCAGCATTATTTGTAATAGCCAAAAGGTGGAACAAATGTCCACCAATGTCCATCAAAGGATGAATGGATACACAAATGTCCATCAATGGATGTCCATCAATGGATGAATGTCCATCAATGGATGAATGGATATACAAAATGTGGTATATCCATACAACAGAACATTATTTGGTAATAAAATGGGGAGACTGAAATTGACAGCTAAAGGGTTATTTCAAAACCTCAAAAAGAAACTCCATACTCTTCAGCTATGAGTTTCAATCTCTTTATTTCCCCCAGCCCCAAGCAACCACTAATCTGAGTCTCAATAGATTTGTCTATTCTGGATACTTCAAATAGATGGAGTCATAACATATGTGGTCTTTTGTGAATGGCTTCTTTCATTTAGCATAGTTTAGCATGGAAAAACAAGGATTCTTCCAAATTATAGCATGTTATCAGTACTGCATTCTTTTTTACAGCCAAATAATATTCTGTTGTATGGATATACCACATTTTGTGTATCTGCTCATCTATTAATGGACATTTGGGTTTTTAGCATGTTCATACCTGACTGGTAATGGCTATACAACTTTATGAACATACTAAAAATCACTGAATTGAACACTTCAAATGGATGAACTGTATAGTGTGTGAATTATGGTGCCTCAATAAAAAAAAAAAGTACCCAAAAGAGCATAAAGTTCTGAAATAGTAGGTGAAGGGATAAAAAATCTATATCCTAACTAGCCTACAAGCTCATCACATTAATTATCACAATGATTAGTAAACATAATGATAACCCTGGGAGGTAAGGAAAGTGATAAAAAGTGTTTAGTGAACTATGATTAAAGAAACTTACAATCACATGAAAAGAATCTTCACCTGAAAATAAAAAAGCTCAGCTATTTAAAAGAATACATTTAGTTAGCTAAAAAATTCACTCGTGTAGGATAGTTCATTCCCCAGATCTACAATCAGGGAGGCAATCTCTAATCTAGAACTACTACATTATGATCTTGTCCTACTGCTACAATCACAAAATCAAGTAATTCTAGATTATGTAGGGATTTAGCTAGTATATATACTGTTAAAAAAAAAGTAACACCAGTTTAGAATTACATTTCCTGAACTGTGGCCAACACGGTACTAATCCATAAAGGAAATGTATTCATAATTAATTCTTCAGAAATATAATTACACTCAATGAACCTTCAAATCTTCTTTTGTTATTCTCTTATTCCTGTCAGACTTATTCAAGTCAAAATAAAAAATTTTTAAAAAGAAGGTAATTTTATAGTTCTAAAATTTCAAAGTAGACAGGTTTATAAGCAAAATCTTCAAAAAGTTTCAGAAACTCTGTTCTCATTTTCTAACTCTGTATCAAGGCACAGCCAGACTGCCCCAGGGGAAGAAACCTGGGCAGACGGTAATTGTATCTGACAGCAGCAATTTCATGCAAGGTTGGAGATTAGAAGACCATTAATGTGTGTGCAGTAATTGCTCTGGTATTTTCTGTTACTACTGAGGGTCAGCTCAAAGGAAATTCATGGCAAACTTCACCTTGGCTACATTTGGTCCAGGAATTCCACCCTAAGAAAGCACATGAAGAGTATGAATACACTGGTTATAGGCACAGCAGGTGTGCAGAACATTCCTTTGATAAGCACCTGATAAAGCATGAAATAGGAACATGCAATTCTGAAAGATATTTCTACCTATATCTTTACCAGAAAAATACACACAATGAGTAGGACTAAAAGTTGATCTTTAGCACAGTCCAGATAAATTCTTTCATAACATCACACTATAGCAAAAGCTGACTCAGTATTTGGAAATTATATTGAATAGAGAGCCTTGGAATTCTGGAAACTCTAGAAGGACAGCAGGAACAGCAAACTTATCTGAAAAATAATAGGAAGATGGTAGACTAAACACATATTCTTGGCTCCCTCTCCCTCCATATAACACACTGGAGCAACTCAACAACTAAACAAACTTGGAAGAAATTATGGATGCACCTAAAGGAAGAGGGTGCAGGGGGTAAAAGCTGGAGTAGAAATTTAATTTGGCAGTAAAACCTGAATGTTCAGGGGCCCAACCACCTGATAAAAATAGATTCTCTTAGCAAATAGAAAGGGGTCATACCCACCACATGCTATGTATGGTCCTATACATGCTTACTCTAGAAGTCCTAAATATCCTGGTAGGCTGAACTGTCCTCAATACCTTTGCTCAGGAAGGACCTACCTATTTTCAGCATTCACCTGTAGAGTCCTGCCAGAAAAAAGGTCTCAATTACTCCATTTCACTTCATCTCAGTGAGAGATCAGAGGTTGTTAGCTCACTGGCCCACCAGACTTGAAAAAAGATACAGCTGCCTTTGCCTGCCAGTCTATTATTGCTCAGAAGACCTCAATAATCAGACAGGTGCTATAGAAACCTACAATCTGTAGTCAGAGAAAAATTACAATCATTTAAGAAGAGAAAGAGGCTAAGATGAATTAGAATGAGTAGCTTCTTTTGAGGGAGGCAAAATTAAGGGAATAAAGAGAACTTTCATACAATAAAATGTTACATACAGACACACATGAACACTAAATGTATTATTCCATAAAAGTCTACTGTAAACATTAACTTTTTTCAATGTTGATAATATACATTCTAGTTTAAATATCTCTTCTACAGCACAATAAGTACTTTCAAGCAGCTGCTCTCTTAAAAACTTAGCTTATCAATGAAAGGTATATTAATCAAGGTACCTGCTTTCAGGACATTTAGTATTACCAAGGATTTAGGATACATTGCCCCATAAGAAGCCGATATGCTGCCACATATAAGAATCAACATAAGACAAATAAGATCAAAATATTAAAATGTACACTATAACAATAAATATAACATTTACAGAAAGGGGACAATTAGTGTGGACTAGAGGCGTGTGGAAGGCTAAAAAGTACTTAATGATCAGGGCTTAAAAAAAAAAACAAACATATGTAGAAACAGTACAGAAGGCATTTCAGAAAATAGTATGAGTAAAGAAAGGCATACTAAATGAACTATATGTGCGGGACGATGAGGAGGCATGTCAGATGAGAGTCCAATTTACATTAAAGTTAGAGAAAAGGCTGGATTCACAATGCCAGGGATAGGTTAAAGAGGACTTGAAAGTAAGAATTAATAACTTATATTTGAGTTAATGGTCCCTCAGAACTTTAGTATAAAACAAGTTTTTGTCATTTTCCTGTTAACCTTCATTATAAAGAGGAACATATGTTCCAGTATAAAACTGTTCTTCTCCACATGCTATACAATCACATCTAGAACACACCAAGTTTTAAAACATACAGTCAAATATTCAAATAAAGATAATGGTTTTTTCAGGACCTCAGTTGTATAAATCACTAAAAATAATTCATATTATAAACCCTAAAATTATTATAGTATTAGTATACTGAAAGGGACAACCTCATCCAACAATTTGGTAGTATAAGAGAGAGCTTAAAATATTCCAGTTATTCAAGAGAAATCTCCAGTATTTCAGCAATTTGGCTCAAGTTTGCCTTAAACATTCCTTTTTTTTTTTTTTCAAGCTTTATTTATTTATTTGAGAGAGAGCAAGGGCAGGGGGTGGGGGAAGTGGCACGTGGAGGGAGAGGAAGAGAAGAGAAGCAGACTTCCCGCGGAGCATGGAGCCTGACTTGGGGCTCTCAGGACCCTGAGATCATTACCTGAGCTGAAACCAAGAGTCCGTGTTCAACCAACTGAGCCACCCAGGCGCCCCTGCCTTAAACATTTCTAATTTTGAAACCATGGTCAATAATTTATTTGTACTTTCTCCATTATAACTATAACTTACTGTTCCATTTCCTAACATTTTGCCCCAATTATAACCACACAGTTTGTTAAGGATATCCCTGGCTGTGAGGAAGTGGCAGCTCATAAAGCCAGAGATTAAAATGTTCAATCCTCGTTTAGCTAAGGAGACTCAGCTTGAATTAGCTAGGACTCACAGCTGATGAACAGTTTAGCACCAAATATCCTGACGATGATAGGCAAATGAGGAGACTGGTCCTTTGTGACTATTCCATTCCCAATATAAAGGTTTTTCACCACGGACTAGGATCCCACTAATAGCTGTCAGTGCATTTAAAAAAGTGTTCTCATTCATTCATTTTAGCTTAACTATAACATACACAGTAAGAGGACTTTGACACTCCATCTGATAATACATATGCAATGCTAAGATCCTCAAGTTCCATGGGGAAAAGGAAAAATTTAAGACAATTTGTTATTTAATTCATGAATTGCTCTTCTTCAGAATTCTATTAAATGAGGGATGCTTGTACAAGGAAAAGATTGCTACACATCTAGTTGTATTTATATAACACTCTTAATTTTAAAAGGAAAAAATCAAACACATATGATCTCAAGAAAACATTCAAACGTGGTAAACTGCATGTGCTTATTCAAGATGCTATTTTGGAGGTAAAGGTTTAATTTAGAAAGCTTTGACTCAAAATGTAAAATGAAGCCATTAGCATGTTATTTATTCTAATTATATTCAATTTTAAAATAACCAATAACATAAAATTGAAATGTAAATATAGCATACTCAAGAGGGATTTCCTGGGACTATTTATGACCATATTTCTATAAAAATATTTACTACACATGTGATTTGGAAGCAGTCTCTCACAATGGGGTTGTAACCACCATAGCAATTAATAAATCTGGAGTCATTTATTTTCAAAGTACCTATATTACTTTATGATCTAAAAAAAGCTTCCATAGAGAATGTAGTTAAATATAAATAATAAGCATTATAGTATAAGATAGTGATTTTTAAACTGCATTGGCCAAAACATCACAATTGCAAAAGGCAACCCATTAGGTTACTTCTTAAATTATTAATGACAAGCGTAATCTGGGTCTATTTTATCACTTCCAAAACTGTCAGAAGGAAGGATACTTCTAGGCTATAGCAAATAATGTCCAAGAGTTCTACAATCCTAAAAACAAAAAACCCCACTAATTTGAAAGAATTTTGTCTGGTATAGTCAACACTCAACACTTAAGACAAAACTGGTAAACTAAAGTGCCAAGTACTCCAGAATATCTTCACCTAAGTGGGTTCTCCTTTTCCCTGAATTTGCCAACAATTGTTCGTATCACTTCAGTGATACTTGTTCCTTCTGACATTCTACCCTGGTTAATATAAGCTCTAGCAGAATCTAGTAAGTAAGGTCTATCTCACAATAGAGCTGAGGCAACAGACTGTACTGGATGCCAAAAGTTTAGGAATGAGAATCCTTCAGATACTGGTAAAACAAAAATAACACAGTTGAAATTACAAGTTTGAAAGGGAAAACATCCTTAGAATTGTTTCTATTTTTATATCTTGATAAGTATACTAAAACCAGTGGGATAAAAATAAACATTCTAAATATTTTATGATTATTTAAGAATGCATTTTTACTTACACTGTTACTATAAGAGTGTATATCAGAATGTTATTCACATATCACATTCAGAATTCGAAAAAATTTTAAGGATCTTAGACCCATATATTGCTCTATAATTTTCCTATGTAGTCTAAATCAGGAAATCCACTGAATTAAATAATCTCACGATTTAGAAGAACATTTAGAAAAAAAACATAAACTATTCATATAATGAAGAATAAAAGTGAAACAATGATTTACTTTAAACACAGTTTAAACCATGTCTTTACATTTAACCATTTTCAAACATTTCATTTTTTTTAAGATTTTATTTATTCATTTATTTGGGGGGGAAGCGCGCGCGCGCGCGCACACACACACACACACACACACACACACACACACACACACACACACACAGGAACGGGCAAAGGGGGAGGGAGAGGAAGAAGGAAAGAATCCCAGGCAGACTCCACGCAGGGCTTGATCTCAGAACCATGAGATCATGACCTGAGCTGAAACCAAGAGCCGAATGCTTAACCAACTGAGCCATTTTCAAACTTTTCAAAGTTGATGCATCATTTTATTTTATACAGTAACAAAAATACCAACCTAATTTTCCTAAGTACTCTTTTATCTAAGTCTAGTCACAGATGACAGTTTTACTACCTAATTTAAATTAATATAGACAGTTATTTTAAATTTTCTAAATCAAAATTTTTTAAGGTTCATAGGCTTTTGGCAGTTACTGGCAATGTATAAAGTGATCTGTAGGTTGGCTGTTTGATTATAACGCTCATTCAACAAGAGCCTGACACTTCCCCAACACTTGCTGGCTTTCTCAACTTGTTAAAATAGAAATTAAGAGGCGCCTGGGCAGTGCAGTCGGTTAAGTGTCTGCCTTTGGCTCGGGTCATGATCCCAGGCTTCTGGGATCGAGCCCCAGCTCTGGCTCCTTGCTCAGTGGGGAACCTGCTTCTCCTTCTCCCTCTGTAGCTCCCCCTGCTTGTGCTCTCTCTCTCTGTCAAATAAATAAATAAGATCTTAAAAAAAAAAGAAATGATAATATTATTGGGCATATTTAAATGTAAATAAAATACTTTGTTTTAATTATTAAAATGATTATGATGAATATTCATTAAAATTTACCCTTAATTAGTAGTTTGCCTATTCACAAAAACAACAGACTGAATGCCAAAAGCTCTTAAGAAATACTAACTGGGGGCGCCTGGGTGGCTCAGTTGGTTAAGCGACTGCCTTCGGCTCAGGTCATGATCCTGGAGTCCTAGGATCGAGTCCCACATCGGGCTCCCTGCTCAGCCGGGAGTCTGCTTCTCCCTCAGACCCTCCCCCCTCTCATGCTCTCTCTCTCTATCTCATTCTCTCTCTCAAATAAATAAATAAAATCTTAAAAAAAAAAGAAAGAAAGAAAGAAATACTAACTGGGGGTTGCCTGGGTGGCTCAATCGTTAAGCGTCTGCTTTCAGCTCAGGTCATGATCTCAGGGTCCTGGGATCGAGCCCCGCTTTGGGCTCCCTGCTCAGCAGGAAGCCTGTTTCTCCCTCTCCCACTCCCCCTGCTTGTGTTCCCTCTCTCACTGTCTCTTTCCGTCAAATAAATAAAATCTTAAAAAAAAAAAGAAATACTAATTGGAGGGCGCCTGGGTGGCTCAGATGGTTAAGCGTCTGCCTTCAGCTCAGGTCATGATCCCAGGACCCTGGGATCGAGCCCCACATCAGGCTCCTGGCTCAGCGGGGAGCCTGCTACTCCCAGTCCCTCTGCCTCTCCCCCGCTCATGTGCGCTCTCTCTCTCTGTATCCGTGTCTCAAATGAATAAATAAAATCTTTTAAAAAAAAAAGAATACTAATTTGTCTAGAAAACTTGCTGCTTCTAAGTGATTTACTATTTTCTAGTAGTTATAATAAAGATTATCTAGCTTTCACTATTTTTAAGTGAGAGTTGAAAAACCTATATAGAGAATACCCGTGATAACTTAGAACAAAAATCAGCATAAAGGAGGTAAACTCTCAAATACAAGAAACCTGCCATTCAATTTATAGGGATTCTTTACTCTAGACCCTATCTAATTACTTGTGGTCTTAAGCTATTCATTTATAAGTTGGCTAAAGTAACCAGTAAACACTCCTTTGGGGCATATCATTTGTAATAGTGATTTATTAGTCTGCTGCCTCCCAGTATTGGTCTGACCCTGAGTTTATAATTAGGCTGCATAATGTGGATACAGAATGGTGGTTCACCATCTCACTTTATGAAAGGGTATGGACATATAAAATGGAATGGTTTAATTAAATGAATTGAGAATGCTGGTTTCACCTATACAGCTTTAAAACATTGTATTTAGTAACATCATAATATATGTCCAAAAAGCTTGGTAGCTACAATTCTACAAATAACCTAGGAAATAGATGTCATACTTCACTGCATTAAGTGTCTTGTTACTCCTAACTGACAGCACAATGGTGACCTAAACAGATAAATGTTTTCTTTACCTCTTGGAGCTTAAAGTTTAGAGAATGGAAGAGACAAGTATTAACAGTCAATTATAATGTAAGTAGATATATGCTAGGTAAAGGAAAAGTATAATCTACACAGATTTTAAAGTTATATCTCACTCTTTTTCCTCCAAATCCTATGGAATAATATTCTCATAAATTGCTTCCATTCTTTACTCTTAAGCAGCTCTGCTTCACAGTTTGTAGTCACAGATTTCCCCAGAGGAAAATTCTGAAAATAACACCTAGTAATGTGGTACCATGTTTACAGTGGGTACTCAAAATGCATGGTGAGTACTCAATAATTATTAACCATTAATGAAAAGTCACAAGTGACTAAAACATGAGACTGTATTTCTTTCTAGACAAATAACGCATTGCTCAATGAATCTAAGACATTAATCAAGAACTGAAACTATAAAACTTGGCTACTGACGTCTAGGAATTCATTCTAAAGAAATAATTAGATAAGTGTACAAAAATATAAGTAGAAAAATGTTTATTGCAGCATTACCTATAAGAGTAGAAAGAAAGAAAGAAAGAAAAAGAAAAAGAAAACAGCTGAAGAGTCAAACACAGAATCATAGATTATTGGCTAAATTAATTAGGATTTATCCATACAATACTATGCAGGCATTAGAAATTTATACACACACACACAAGGAAAGATGACTATGATAACTGGCAAGTAAAGTAGATTTTTTAAACTCATCTGAGTAGTATGATCCCATTTGGGAAAAAATAAAAAATTTTAAAATCTAACTATATGTGTATGTGAATGGACATATAAAAATTTCCCAAAACACAAATGCCACATATTAACAATGTATCTTTAAGACAATTCTTATTTTCATCCAAAAACTTCTGTATTGTCTCCAAGTTTCTGTAAAATTTTTTACAATCAAAAAATAAAGCTATTTCCACTTTAATTTTTTTAAGATTTATTTATTTATTTGACAGAGAGAGACAAAGCAAGCATAGGAACACAAGCAGGAAGAGTGGGAGAGGGAGAAGCAGGCTTCCCGCCAAGCAGGGAGCCCAATGCAGGGGCTCGATCCCAGGACCCCGGAATCATGACCGGAGCCGAAGGCAGACGCTTAACGACTGAGCCACCCAGGTGCCCCCTGTTTCCACTTTGATTAAAAAAAAAATCTGCTCATAACCACCAAAGACAATAAAACCTGGCTATCTATGTCAGGTAGTTTGTAGGCAACTTTACAATCGGATCATATATGGGTTGTGATAACTTGGTGCTACTGGACTGAATTAGACAGAAACAACATAATTAAAATATCAGACTCTGGAGTCAGGCAAAACTGGATTAATTTCCTAACCACCACAGTTAAATCTATTTAACGGCAATCAAGGTTCTGTTTTTGTGGGGTCTTTTTTAAGCTTTCTACACCTTGGATTCTTCATCTGTAAAACAGAAGTAATATTAGCACCTACCTCATAGAGTTGTTGTGACCCGTAAGATAATATCTACAAAGCATTTAGAAAAGTGTCCCAGTTTATATTAAGCAAACACACACACACACATATATACATACCCCTACATAATAAATTTTAGAAGTTAGTTTCTACATGATCCCCAAACATTAATATTGGATGAACTAAGCACTGATGTTTTCTATCTCCTAAACATTTGTTCTCCATTTTTAATAATTATGCCAGTGTCTAAATAATTGAAGTGGCAAATTCTTCTTCCAGTGTTTTATTACATGTTCCATGTGGAAAAAATTCAGTTTTGTATAAGTATATAAAGGAAAAGTTAAAATCCTTCTTTTTCCTTACTTTCTTCCCCGATCTGACATCATTTCTTTCAATATTATGCCCGTGCCTGAATCATTTGGTGGCTTAACTTTCCCAAATGGGATCAAACTGAACATAGTGACCTGCACTTTATCTCATATATGATGGACAACCTTCCATATCATTCTTTTTATTGCTGGATAGCATCCTTATATATCATTATTTAACCATTTCCGTATTGATGACCATTTATATTGTTTCCAACTTTTCAGTAAGGCAAACAATCCTGCAATGTACATCCACAACTTGTATCTTCTAGAAACTGTAGATATTTTTATGAAATTGAGTCTCAGAAGTGGATTGTTAGCTTCTTGGCCTGTATTCCCTAAAGAACACAACCTGAGGCAAAGCTTCCAAACTAAGGAATACTTAGGAGGTAAAATCCCAGGGTATGAAGAATGAGAAGGAAAAGGAGGTGAGACAGGTAAGGAAGAAAAGCAAATAAAACATGATACTGTTACTGAGCTGGCTTCACTGACCTAGGTAAGAGAGGATGTCTTCTTGTCAGGCTAAATGGACATCCTATCTTGGAACAGGCAAAAAAGAAGGGAAGAAAGGAAAAGCAATTTAACTGTCAGCTCCTTCCCATTTCCTGTCTCTACTTGGTCAAATTTTGCCCCCTGAACTTCTTGACTTGCTACATAACCCCTCCAAACAGCTGCTGGGGATAGAGTTTCTGCCACACATACCCTACCCTTATCACCTGCATCCAGAAGAAGGAGAAGGAATCAAAGCCTCTTTGAGTCTGGTTGGGTAGGAGGTCCTGCTGAATCAGGTGGTCCTCATACCAAAGAAGGTTAAGTAGGCAGGCAGGTGGTTTTAGGAGGCAAAGAAACCATCTCCTAGAAGACTGCTGCCAATTTACACTCACTAAATGTGCATGCCTATGCCGACTGCCTCATGCCCTGCCAAAGTGCCTTCTAATTCAATCTATCAAAAGAAAAGTAGCATGCACTGTTTTATCTTACATTCCTTGATTATTAGTGAGATTGAGCATCTTTCACTATTTATTGACATTTGTATTTCTTCTGGGGATGGCTTATTCTTATAAATTTCAGGTGCCATTTCTCACCCTTCCATTATGAGACTATAATTAGACTGCAGGATTCTGTTACTCTCAGTGCTACCCTATTCCCTAAAATTACTTCAGATTACCTATAAATCAGACACTGAAGACTGCAGCTAGACTATCAGCTAGCTTAAATACAGTACCATAAAAAAATCTTTGTGGGTTATTCTGTCCATAGCTATAACAGAAGACGACAGGCAAGAACACAACTTCCTTATCCCCAGTTTCCATAATTACATTTTGCACCATTTAGGGAAACCTTGGCATATAAGAAAAGTTTGCATTTCCATCCAGTTTCCATATGTCCTTGAGCTTGTCCTATGGCCAGAATGCTTCAGTTACCAGTCAGGACAATGACCCCAGCTTGCTATCATCACTGTTTCTCAACCAAACTTCATTGTCAGTGTCCAGTTCAAATTTCCTTTTATCACTGTAGGGTTCTGACCATAAGATAACCATCTCCGATATAGAAACTTTTTCCATACGAGCAGATACCAAGAAATTCAGACCCCAATTTGTGATAACATCTGTTTCCTCTTATGATCATTTTCCCTTTCAAGAACTATCCTGATTGGGTTTTTTTTATTTACTTCCGCATTGTATCCAAGGGTCAAACCATCACCCCACTCTCTCCCTTTTAATCTCTGCCATACCCTAAAAATTGAAATACCAACAAAGATATGGTAGTTTGACTATAAACCTGAAAGTTAGTAATATTTTCGCTGTCAAGTTAGAAGTTATGTCAAACAGCTGGAAGTCTTACTTCTCATGCACTGCGATGTGATTAAACAGCACTGTCTCTAGAAGAAGGCTACTCTGTAGTGAGAATGAAACAATGTGGTTTTCAGGCAATATTTCAAATCCAAGCCTTTGTAATATTTTCTTCTTTTTAAACTATAGTTGACATATAATGTTATATTAGTTTCAGATGTACAACATAATCTATTGATAATCCTATACATTACTCAATGCTCAGGGTAAGTGTAGTCACCATAATGTCACCAGACATTATTACAATATTACTATATTCCTTATGCTGTACTTTCTATTGCCATGACTTATTTACTGTATAACTGGAATTTTGTACCTCTTAGTCCCCTTCACCTCTTTCACCCATCCCCCACTGCCTTCCTCTCTGGCAACCACCAATTTGTTCTCTGTATGAGTTTGCTTCTGTTTTGTTTGTTCATCTTGTTTTTTAGATTCCCCATATAAGTAAAATCAAATGGTACTTGTCTTTCTCTAACTTATTTCACTTGATACCTTCTAGATCCATTCACATTGTTGCAAATGGGATGATCTTATTCTTTTTCAAGGCTGAGTAGTATTTCATTGTGTGTGTGTGTGTGTGTGTGTGTGTGTGTGTGTGTGTGTACATACACACCTTATCTTCCTTATTCATTAATCTATTGTTTCTCTTCAGATCACACACATTTTTTGTCTTTGTAATATTTTCTTTAAAATGAAGGTATTTATTTTCAACTTAGTTAAAATTTAATCACACAGCTGATAGATTGGATATATATGGAGAAACTGTATTTTCCAATTCCGCATAAAAGGAATATGACTTAGACGTAACTAACTCAGTCCTATATGATTCAAAGTTTGCAGCCATAAAAAGGAAATGAATTAACTTTTCCATCTGAATAATTCCTCCATAATTTCAACCCAGTCATCTATTCAACATAGCCTACAATGTGTGCTACATTTTCACTAATTTCCCCAGCAACACTAACACTGCATCACATTTATTTTTTGGTAGAATACTAATACAATTCTTATCTCTGTTAAATATAGTTGGTATAAATAATAATTTATATTTGCATTACACTCTAGGGTTTACACTTTTCTACATATATAATCTCAATGAATTATCATCTTCCTTCACAACTTTAAAACATGACAATATACTACAAAGCTCCAAAAGTAAATCATATCAAATATTATAAATAAGATCTTAACAATAAAAGAGGAATAGAAGTATAAAGAAATTAACCCACCATTCCCTTCTTACCTTGCTCCAAAACAACTCCACATTAGCACTGTTGTTCATTTTCCCAATTTAAGCTTTTAAAAAATACTAAATTTCCCTGTATTGTATTTCAATCAATTGCCTAAGCTGAGACTACAATGTCATAAATAAAGTACCCAATCATAAATTTCTCAAAAGACATAAAATCAAAGACACCTAACACCTACAAATTAAATGCAAAAACACAAACAATGAAAAGGAGTTATATAAAATTCAGGTTGATCAGTTAGTTAACTAGTCTATTCAGAACAGACTTAGTCTTTATTCTCTGTACTAATATTAAAATTATAACCATGCACCAAAATCATCTTGGTCTAGTCTTTTCATTTTATGTTTTCTTATAAATTATGGAGCTACGGGAAAAAAGTCAATCACCTTTCAGATGTTTGACTGCAGAAGCACTTCTTAGAATAGCAATGATATGAATTATTTAAATATAGGACTCTCCCTGAAATGAGGGCTATCTGTAAAACAGCATACACTTAAACTATATTACTATATATTACAATATTTTAAATACCTAGAAGATCTCAAACCTCCTATGATTCTATATTTACATAGCTGATGAAGAACACCAGTATACAGAAATTAAAAAAAAATAAAAAGGCCTAGAAAAGGCAGAAACACAGCTTCTACTATTTTCATACAAACAAATGCTACATCTATAACATCTTACCATACCCAGGCATTAAGAGGCCATGTTCCTTGTGCTCACTATAAAGTATATTTATAAGAATATATAAAGTTAAGTTGAATTGATTTTTAAGTACATGATTGAAATAGCATTTATTTTTTTTTATTTATTTGAGAGAGAGAGCAAGCGAGCGAGAGAGAGAGCGCACATGAGGGGGGGAGGGTCAGAGGGAGAAGCAGACTCCCTGCTGAGCAGGGAGCCCGATGCGGGACTCGATCCAGGGACTCCAGGATCATGACCTGAGCCCAAGGCAGTTGCTTAACCAACTGAGCCACCCAGGCTCCCCGACTGAAGTAGCATTTAAAACCAACTGCTGGGATGCGTGAGTGGCTCAGTCGGTTAAGCATCTGCCTTGGGCTCAGGTCATGATCCCAGAGTCCTGGGATCAAGTCCCACATCGGGCTCCTTGCTCAGCGGGGAGCCTACTTCTCCCTCTGCCTGCTGCTCCCCCTGATTGTTCTTGCTCTCTCTCTGACAAATAAATAAAATTTAAAAAAAAAAAGAAAAGAAAAACCAACTGTCATTGTATGGAGACGGATAAAAATACTTAACTATTCCAATTTTTTGTTAAACCCATTTCTTAAAATTGTTATCTGAATAGAAGCATATTCTAAGTTTTCCCAAATTTCAGAGCTCTTTGCATTAACCTGTGAAAATAACTTAAACAGAAATCTGCAACTTAAGAATTACTGTTCTGCTCATTTTGCAATTGATATTTTCTTGTTCTTAAATGATACAAATAATTAAAAGTTAATCTGTCGGGCACCTGGGTGGCTCAGTCGTTTAAGTGTCTGCCTTCAGCTCAGGTCATGATCCCAGGGTCCTGGGATCGAGTCCCACATCGGGCTCCCTGCTCAGCGGGAAGCCTGCTTCTCCCTCTGACCCTCTCCCCTGCTTGTGTTCCTGCTCTCGCTGTCTCTCTCTCTCTGTCAAATAAATAAATAAAATCTTTAAAAAAAAAAAAGTTAATCTGTCATCCTGGAAGGAAAAAGATAATTGACACTTTATTCTTTTCCAACCAGCATAAGGTAATTAAAAGGCTGAAGATTTTTTCTAAGCATAAAAATGATCAAAGGAAAAAGCAGTGTGGTTGGTATAGCAAATTATTCAAGATATATGGTTTTCAGCCTCAGCAGAGGTTCATACCAATTTTCCTTCACACATGCACACACACACACACACACACACCTGTAAACACAGAAAAATGTTTATATCTCCAAGCACTAAAGTTATGTATGCACCTAATTATATCAGATATAATCTGATGTGCTGAAATTTTAGGAGGTTATATAAAAATAGGACAAGGACTGATCTGAGGGGTTCCAACTAGTGTCAAACCCTTCCTGTAAGTTAACATATCCTCTGCTGGGGTTGTTTGTGTACAAAATATGTTAACTCTTCCATTACTTCATTATTCAGGGTTGATTCATATGGTAAGGTGACATCTGGCAAAAAGCTACACTAGGAAAGAATGCTCACACCTTACTGACAGACAAGAATGACTCAGTGTCAGAGGGCGACAGCATCATGACTTAGTGCAGACTCAGCTGAAGCACCCCATCAAGCATCCCTGGAAACTCTGGATAAAGCCAAAAGAGGTTAGTTGTTGGTCCAACAGGGAACATCCCTATTTAAATTTCCCCGGGAGATGCTATAAACACAAAGGTGTGTGTGTATATGTATGGGTGTGTGTGTGTGTGTGTGTGTGTGTGTAATCAATAATTGTAAAAATCATAAAATCTTCTAATTTAGATGATTTTGTGATTTTACATTGATTGCAGAAATGCTAGAGGGAGGAGGTAAAAAGCAAATGATCTTGAGTTTACTGAGAAAAATAACATTCCAAAGTGCATCAATTCTTTAAAAATTTCAGATGACATATAATTAATCATTATTATTATAAGATTTCAGCAGGATTACAGCATTAGTTTATGCTAAGTAATGCAGCCTGAAAAGGCTCAATAAATCTTAGCTAAACTGAATCTCAAAGGACAAATTAACATAGTCACCCCTAGTTTTACAACACAAATAGATCTGAAAAGAAAACAAAGACTATAGCACTTGGAAGTATAGAAATCTAGTACAGTACCAAAGTAATTATTCCAGAATAATAATTCCACAGAATAAAAGATATACAAGAGAAACCCTCTGTGAACCATAAAAATATGTAGAAAGAACACAAAGATTAAAATAGTGATAGAAATGACTTAGCTATTGTACAAATATTAGACATTTTAAAAATTCAATCTCTCAATATACAAAACTTCTCCACATGATGCATATTTGGGGAGATGGGAAGGTAAATCAACCTTAAAATTTATCCATCTAGGTTACCAGAGGGGATGCATGAAGTAGGTGGAGGGGATCAGGGGTACACTTATCTTGATGAGCACTGAGTAATATATGGAACTGCTGAATCACTACACTGTACACCTGAAACTAACAAACTACTATATGTTAACTGCACTGGAATTAAAATTAAATTTAAAAAGATTATCCTTCTAGTTTTAAAAAATTTTAATATCCAAAACAATGTTCAGAATTTTTAAAAAACTTTAAATAGGGGACAGTTCCAAGCGTTGTTTTTTTTTTTTTAAGTAAGCAATACAAATAGTTATTTGGGATGCAATGTTAACACCATACATAAACACAATGTTGCTATTTTTGAGGCTTTAACGTATCTCATTTCTTAGTAATACCATCAAACTCTTTTGCTATAATTACTGATATTGAATGCTAAATGACAGCAGGTAGTATGAAGGAAATTTAAATACACACATATAAGACATGTATACACACACACAACAAACCATCACTACCAAAACAGAAGTTCTAGATTCACTTGATCAAAATATTTATAATCTTATACCTGTATTATGTCTACATTGCTATCAGTTTATATGCACATATACAATTGCTCTAACACATAAGGTTAAAACTCTGAAACTGTAATATTCAGTCCATGTTAAGATTTCTCCTCACTGTAAATCTAACATAGAATACTTCTAAATACTTTCAAACACTGTAAGTTGTTACCAAAAACATTATAGAGCTTTCAGTTTCAGAACAAAGAAAAAGATCACTTTTCAATTATTTTACAATTTCCAATTTACTAATGATTCTGTTCATATTCACTTATATCCAGTGTGAAATACAAGAAGTAACACTACATTGTCAAGAAAGAGTACAAAGCCCAGGGCGCCTGGGTGGCTCAGTCGTTAAGCGCCTGCCTTTGGTTCAGGTCATGATCCCAGGGTCCTGGGATCGAGCCCTGCACTGAGATCGAGCCCTGCATCGGGCTCCCCGCTCTGCGGGAAGCCTGCTTCTCCCCACTCCCCCTGCTTGTGTTCCCTCTCTCACTGTGTCTCTCTCTGTCAAATAAATAAAATCTTAAAGAAAGAAAGAGTACAAAGCTATAAAGGCATCTTGAAACAAATCTGGTGTATATTTCTCTTTTAAAGTTATAAAATATGAAGTTATTAAACTGGCTTAAAATACAGCTGAAATCTACATTTGTTTTTAAAAGGGTAGACAGCCCTAGAAAAGAATATCAGGCTCCAATATAACAGGGTCAAATATTTGATGAATATTTAAGGAAAAGACAACATGGAACAAAATATATCCACAAAAAGTCAAAATCTTCTAAAAAGAGCAATATGGTGTATAGACAAAATAATGCATACCATATATCTAAGTTAAGCAAGCCTAGCCCTGAAACTCTTGCTTTTGTACTTTCTAGCTATCAGCTGGTTAATGTCTATATTACTTAAACTCTGTGAGCCTTAGATTCCTTGTCTGTGAGAGGGGAATAATACCTACCCTACAGAACTTTTTAAAAATAAAAGGACTGAGACTAACAGAATCTTTTAATCTTATGTACATGTATGTATATGTGAATAAATTTGTATGAAAGATATATACTGCTTTGGTATAGAATATATTAGGGTTGTAATAAAACATTCGTTAAGTTTGTGGGATATAATTTCACTGACTTTTGTGTCATTTTATTTTTAAAATAAATGGGGAAGAAAAAATTATCTTCCTTCTGGGTTTCAAAACCAAATTAACAGATTTTTCAAGCCCTAAATTTAAAACAGCCCAGTGTCCTAACTACTATATGATGGGAAAATGCTATGGTAAAACTTAATTATATGTTAAAAAGAGTAAGTGGGACATATCTCATTAAAAAAAAAATCCCCAAAACTTCTCTTCCCTAATATTTCCGTTTTATTTAATTTAAAATTATAAATGACTAGGAATTACACTAAAGTTTTTTTCAAATATATGAAATATTCAACCTAAGGAGAAATTGGAAAACTGTAGAGGATGACAACACTTATTTATTATGTCCAGGTACTGCAAGAAGAAATACCAAAACTAATACCCATTATATTTCAGAATCTGGTTCCAATGCAATATAATCCCACTAATATCAATGAAAACATTAGAAGTTTATCCCAAGGTAATTTCAAATGAGATCTATGATGCAAAACTACATTGCTATTTAAAGATAGAATGTGAGTCCTAAAAGTATTCACATGTTTTGTTTAAGTTATACCACTAAATTATTTTTTTAATGAAGAATGAAGGTGTCACTCAAAGTTTCTGCATACACACATATAGGCATATAGATACATACTGCCTCCTTTCTTCAATTGGCAAATATAATAGCAGAGGACAAGTAAATGCGTGAAGCAATGTGAAAATACCCAATGAATACATTGCGGGCATGATTAGGACATGATTATCCTATTTGTCAATTCCCCTGAAACTAACCAAAACATTATACATTTTTTAACCACAAATAGGGACCACTAGATTAAACTGGAAAATGCAAACCCACACACACATACACACACGCACACAAGCGTTTAGAATTCTATAGTTCCATACTGTGCAACCCTTTATAAAGTCAGGAGGGTAGACCAATTTTTTTTTAAGATTTTTATTTATTTATTTGACAGAGAGACACAGCGAGAGCGGGAACACAGAAGGGGGAGTGGGAGAGGGAGAAGCAGGCTTCCCCCCAAGCAGGGAGCCCGATGCGGGGCTCAATTCCAGGACCCTGGGACCATGATCTGAGCGGAAGGCAGACGCTTAACAACTGAACCACCCAGGCGCCCCAGGGTAGATCATTTTGTTTTTACTAATACACCATGCTTTTCTGTATCAGAAATTACCTGTATATGGAAACTAATAAATCTGACCCAAAATATATTCAATATCTGTTCCTAATAACAAAACATGTTATAATAGGGTTCTTCTTTTAGAACAAATGGTTTTTCAGTAGAAAAATTAATCTCTTGGGGCGCCTGGGTGGCTCAGTCATTAAGCATCTGCTTTCGGCTCAGGTCATGATCCCAGGGTCCTGGGATCGAGCCCCGCATCGGGCTCCCTGCTCGGCGCGAAGCCTGCTTCTCCCTCTCCCATTCCCCCTGTTCGTGTTCCTGCTCTCGCTGTGTCTCTCTCTGTCAAATAAATAAATAAAATCTCTTTATAATCTAGAAACTAGATAAAGTGCAGTTTCAATTACTAATTCCTAATTAATACACATAAGTTGCTTTTTAATTAAAATAAATGTGAAATAATAACTCACTCCAAATGGAACTATTCCTAGACTATTTCTTCTAAGTCTTTAATATCATAATTGAATTAGTCTACTCAAATGTGTAACTGCTTTACTCACAAAGAAATATACCCTATTCAAGTGCACAAAGAGGAAAGTCTTAAGAATTCTTCTATAAAAGAAAAGTTTAGTTACACAACATACTAATTTTCTAATAAATTTAGATTACCAAATGAAATTTATATTGCTTATTTTTCTTTCATGAATTAAACAGGACAACAAAATCTTTTCTCATTTTTAGTTCTCATCTCTTATTCCAAGGTTACATTTTTGGATGTAAAGATAAGATGTTCTTTATTGAAACTATATCTTTACTTTTCATGAAAACATTACATTTTGATATATTAAATACAGCTAAAATTTTTTTAAATTTCTAACTCTACAGTTACTGTAATGTGTTTCTATAAGAGAAAAACACAAAATAAGCACAATGTCAGTGTATTTACCTTCACAGGAAATCACTGAAACTTTAAACTGTCAAACACTGCCCTCTACAGTCCACTGAATTAAGAGACAATTCAATTTCTCTAAATCACAATATAGTCAGCCAAGGAATTTTGGATTTCTCTGTTCCCCCCGCCTTTTTTTTAAGATTTTATTTATTTGTCAGGGAGAGAGAGGCAGAGAGAATGCACAAGCTGAGGGGCACCTGGGTGGCTCAGTTGGTTAAGCGACTGCCTTCAGCTCAGGTCATGATCTCAGGGTCCTGGAATGGAGCCCTGCATTGGGCTCCCTGCTCGGCGGGAAGCCTGCTTCTCCCTCTCCCACACCCCCTGCTTGTGTTCCCTCTCTCTGTGTCAAATAAATAAATAAAATCTTAAAAAAAAAAAAAAAAGAATGCACAAGCTGAGAGTGGCAGGCAGAAGAAGCAGGCTCCCAGCTGAGCAAGGAGCCCTGGGATCATGACCTGAGCCAAAGGCCGACAGACGCTTAACTGGCTGAGCCTCCCAGATGTCCGTCCTGCCTTGTTTTTGAAGCAAGATTCTCCTGCACTACATAACGCTCTTTTAAAAAACAGGCATATCCTAGATAAATGCCTATTTCAAATATATTTCAAACTCTTAAGGTTTCTCCTCCTCTCTGGCTCACCCAAAACTCCATGTGCGGTTAATTAAGCATTAACTCTTTCATGTTCCTGCATAAAGAATACAGTACTTAACCCAATTAAGATCTAACCCAATTTGGAGACTCCACACGGGGTCGGGTGCCAGAGATAGCAACGCTGGGTCACAGGCCGGATGAGCACGGAGTGCGGCCAGAGACCAGGGAGACGGGAGTGTCTGCTTTTCTCTGGGGGCGCACTGAGGAGCGGGGCCCCGAGTTCTCAGCTCCTCCGGGTGGAGATTGGGAGGCCACCATTTTTGCCCTTGTCCTCCAAAGCTGTACCGAGAGCTTGCAGGGAACAAAAGCTCCTGAGAGCAAACCGGAGCAGCTTCCTTAGCCCGGACCAACAAGGGCGGGGCAATTCAGCCTCCGGCAAAGACATTTGGAAACCACAGCAACAGGCCCCTCCCCCCAGATGATCAGCACGAACAGCCAGCAAACCAAGACCAAGTTTACCGATCAAGGAGGAACGGGAGAACTCCAGCGCTACGGGAATACTGCACATAGAATTCATGGCTTTTTTTTTACCATGATTCATTAGTTCATCAAAGTTAATTTTTGTTGACTGTGTTTTTTATTTTATTTTTATTTTTCCCTTTTTCAACCAACATCAATCCCTTTTTTAAAAAAAAAACTTTTTATTTTTCATTTTTAGAATCATATTTTATCCCTTCATAGTAGTTACCCTTATTTTTGGCATATATATATATAAGTTGTTCTCTCTTTAAAATTTTGAGATACAGTTTCTTCTAACAGATCAAAATATACCCTAAATCACTAGTGTATGGCTTTGTTCTAGTCTCCTGCCTGATCACATTCTCTCCCTTTTTCCTTTTTTTTTCTTAAATCTTCTTTCTTTTTTCAAACAACTTCTTATCTTATCAAGTCCTTTTATAAAATCTTTTATAATTTTCATCTTTACAGTCATCTTCCATCCCTTCATTGTATCAACCCTTATTTTGTACATATATGTCTTTCTTCCTTTAAAATTTTAGGAGGCACTTTTTTCTAACAGACCAAAATACGCCCAAAATCTAGTGTGTGGTCATATTCTGCTTTTTTTGTATTGTTCTGTTTTTGTTTTTATCTTTTTTTTTCTTTTTTTTTCTCTTTCTTTTTTCTTTCTTTCCCTTTCTTTTCCCCTGGTTTCAGGTCTTTTCTGATTTGTATACAGTATATTTGCTGGGGACGTTGTAAACCTGTTAGCATTTTGTTCTCTCATTCATCTGTTCTCCTCTGGACAAAATGACAAGACGAAAAATATCACCTCAGCAAAAAGAACAAGAGGTAATACCGTCAGCCAGGGACCTACTCAATACGGACATTAGTACGATGTCGGATCTAGAGTTCAGAATCATGACTTTAAAGATACTAGCTGGGCTTGAAAAAAGCGTGGAAGTTATTAGAGAAACCCTTTCTGGAGAAATAAAAGAACTAAAATCTAACCAAGTCGAAATCAAAAAGCCTATTGATGAGGTGCAATCAAAAATGGGGGCACTGAATGCTAGGATAAATGAGGCAGAAGAGAGAATCAGTGATATAGAAGACCAAATGATGGAAAATAAAGAGGCTGAGAAAAAGAGAGAGAAACAACTACAGGATCACGAGGGCAGAATTCGAGAGATAAGTGATACGATAAGACGAAACAACATTAGAATAATTGGGATCCCAGAAGAAGAAGAAGAGAGAGAGAGGGGCAGAAGGTATATTGGAGCAAATAATAGCAGAGAACTTCCCTAAGGTGAAGAAGGAAACAGGCATCAAAATCCAGGAGGCACACAGAACCCCTCTCAAAATCAATAATAATAGGTCAACACCCCGACATCTAACAGTAAAACTTACGAGTCTCAGAGACAAAGAGAAAATCCTGAAAGCAGCTCGGGAGAAGAGATATGTAACCTACAATGGTAGAAACATTAGATTGGCAAAAGACCTATCCACAGAGACCTGGCAGGCCAGAAAGGACTGACAAGATATCTTCAGAGCACTAAACGAGAAAAATATGCAGCCAAGAATACTATATCCAGCTAGGCTGTCATTGAAAATAGAAGGAGAGATAAAAAGCTTCCAGAACAAACAAAAACTAAAGGAATTTGCAAACACGAAACCAGCCCTCCAAGAAATATTGAAAGGGGTCCTCTAAGCAAAGAGAGAGCCTAAAAGCAGCAAAGATCGGAAAGGAACACAGACAACATACAGTTAACAGTCACCTTAGAGGCAATACAATGGCACTAAATTCATACCTTTCAATAGTTACCCTGAATGTAAATGGGCTCAATGCCCCAATCAAAAGACACAGGCTATCAGATTGGATTAAAAAACAAGACCCATCAATATGCTGTCTGCAAGAGACTCATTTTAGACCCAAAAACACCCCCAGATTGAAAGTGAGGGGGTGGAAGACCATTTACCATGCTAATGGACACCAAAAGAAAGCTGCAGTGGCAATCCTTATATCAGACAAACTAGATTTTAAAACAAAGCCTGTAATAAGAGATGAGGAAGGACACTATATATCCTACTTAAAGGGTCTATCCAACAAGAAGATCTAACAATTGTAAATATCTATGCCCCGAACATGGGAGCAGCCAATTATATAAGCCAATTAATAACAAAAGCAAAGAAACACATCGACAACAATACAGTAATAGTGGGGGACTTTAACACCCCCCTCACTGAAATGGACAGATCATCTAAGCAAAAGATCAACAAGGAAATAAAGACTTTAAATGACACACTGGACCAAATGGAATTCACAGACATATTCAGAACATTCCATCCCAAAGCAACGGAATACACATTCTTCTCTAGTGCCCATGGAACATTCTCCAGAATTGATCACATCCTAGGTCACAAATCAGGTCTCAACCGGTACCAAAAGATTGGGATCATTCCCTGCATATGTTCAGACCACAATGCTTTGAAACTAGAACTCAATCACAAGAGGAAAGTCGGAAAGAACTCAAATACATGGAGGCTAAAGAGCATCCTACTAAAGAATGAATGGGTCAACCAGGAAATTAAAGAAGAATTAAAAAAATTCATGGAAACCAATGAAAATGAAAACACAACTGTTCAAAATCTTTGGGATAGAGCAAAGGCAGTCCTAAGAGGAAAGTATATAGAAATACAAGCCTTTCTCAAGAAACAAGAAAGGTCTCAAATACACAACCTAACCCTACACCTAAAGGAGCTGGAGAAAGAACAGCAAATAAAGCCTAAACCCAGCAGGAGAAGAGAAATAATAAAGATCAGAGCAGAAATCAATGAACTAGAAACCAAAAGAACAGTAGAACAGATCAACGAAACTAGGAGCTGGTTCTTTGAAAGAATTAACAAGATTGATAAACCCCTGCCCAGACTGATCAAAAAGAAAAGAGAAATGACCCAAATCAACAAAATCATGAATGAAAGAGGAGAGATCACAAGCAACACCAAAGAAATACAAACAATTATAAGAACGTATTATGAGCAACTCTATGCCAGCAAATTAGATAACCTGGAAGAAATGGGTGCATTCCTAGAGATGTATCAACTACCAAAATTGAACCAGGAAGAAATAGAAAACCTGAACAGACCTATAACCACTAAGGAAATTGAAGCAGTCACCAAAAATCTCCCAAGAAACAAAAGCCCAGGGCCAGATGGCTTCCCAGGGGAATTCTATCAGACATTTAAAGAAGAATTAATACCTATTCTCCTGAAACTGTTCCAAAAAATAGAAATGGAAGGAAAACTTCTGAACTCATTTTATGAGGCCAGCATTACCTTGATCCCAAAACCAGACAAAGACCCCATCAAAAAGGAGAATTACAGACCAATATCCTTGATGAACATGGATGAAAAAATTCTCACCAAAATACTAGCCAATAGGATCCAACAGTACATTAAAAGGATTATTCACCACGACCAAGTGGGATTTATCCCTGGGCTGCACGGTTGGTTCAACATCCGCAAATCAATCAACGTGATACAATACATTAACAAAAGAAAGAACAAGAATTATATGATCCTCTCAATAGATGCAGAAAAAGCATTTGACAAAGTACAGCATCCTTTCTTGATCAAAACTCTTCAGAGTAAAGGGTTAGAGGGTACATACCTCAATATCATAAAAGCCATCTATGAAAAACCTACAGCGAATATCCTTCTCAATGGGGAAAGGCTGAGAGCTTTTCCCCTAAGGTCAGGAACGCGGCAGGGATGTCCACTCTCACCACTGCTATTCAACATAGTATTAGAAGTCCTAGCCACAGCAATCAGACAACAAAAAGAAATCAAAGGCATCCAAATCGGCAAAGAGGAAGTCAAACCCTCACTCTTTGGAGATGATATGATACTGTATGTGGAAAACCCAAAAGACTCCACCCCAAAACTGCTAGAACTCATACAGAAATTCAGTAAAGTGGCAGGATATAAAATCAATGCACAGAAATCAGTGGCATTCCTCTACACCAACAACAAGACAGAAGAGCGACAAATCAAGGTGTCGATCCCATTTACAATTGCACCCAAAACCATTCGATATCTAGGAATAAATTTAACCAAAGAGGCAAAGGATCTGTACTCAGAAAACTATAAAATACTCATGAAAGAAACTGAAGAAGACACAAAGAAATGGAAAAACGTTCCATGCTCATGGATTGGGAGAACCAACATTGTGAAGATGTCAATGCTACCTAGAGCAATCTACACATTCAATGCAATCCCCA
Source organism: Eumetopias jubatus (assembly GCF_037043125.1). Taxonomy (NCBI): domain Eukaryota; kingdom Metazoa; phylum Chordata; class Mammalia; order Carnivora; family Otariidae; genus Eumetopias; species Eumetopias jubatus. The sequence goes on from NW_028274818.1 coordinate 41,264,844, forward strand.
TCAAAATACCATCCACTTTTTTCAAAGAAATGGAACAAATAATCCTAAAATTTGTATGGAACCAGAAGAGACCCCGAATAGCCAGAGGAATCTTGAAAAAGAAAAGCAAAGCCGGCGGCATCACAATTCCGGACTTCCAGCTCTATTACAAAGCTGTCATCATCAAGACAGTATGGTACTGGCACAAAAACAGACACATAGATCAATGGAACAGAATCGAGAGCCCAGAAATGGACCCTCAACTCTATGGTCAACTTATCTTTGACAAAGCAGGAAAGAATGTCCAATGGAAAAAAGACAGTCTCTTCAACAAATGGTGTGGGGAAAATTGGGCAGCCACATGCAGAAGAATGAAACTGGACCATTTCCTTACACCACACACAAAAATAGACTCCAAATGGTTGAAAGACCTAAACGTGAGACAGGAGTCCATCAAAATCCTAAAGGAGAACACAGGCAGCAACCTCTTCGACCTCAGCCGCAGCAACTTCTTCCTAGAAACATCGCCAAAGGCACGGGAAGCCAGGGCAAAAATGAACTATTGGGATTTCATCAAGATAAAAAGCTTTTGCACAGCAAAAGAAACAGTCCACAAAACCAAAAAACAACCGACAGAATGGGAGAAGATATTTGCAAATGACATATCAGATAAAGGGCTAGTATCCAAAATCTATAAAGAACTTATCAAACTCAACACCCAAAGAACAAATAATCCAATCAAGAAATGGGCAGAAGACATGAACAGACATTTTTCCAAAGAAGACATCCTAATGGCCAACAGGCACATGAAAAAGTGCTCAACATCGCTCGGCATCAGGGAAATCCAAATCAAAACCTCAATGAGATACCACCTCACACCAGTCAGAATGGCTAAAATTAACAAGTCAGGGAACGACAGATGTTGGCGGGGATATGGAGAAACGGGAACCCTCCTACACTGTTGGTGGGAATGCAAGCTGGTGCAACCCCTCTGGAAAACAGTATGGAGGTTCCTCAAACAGTTGAAATTAGAGCTACCATTCGATCCAGCAACTGCACTACTGGGTATTTACCACAAAGATACAAATGTAGGGATCCGAAGGGGTACGTGCACCCCAATGTTTATAGCAGCAATGTCCACAACAGCCAAACTGTGGAAAGAGCCAAGATGTCCATCGACAGATGAATGGATAAAGAAGATGTGGTCTATATACACAATGGAATATTATGCAGCCATCAAAAGGAATGAGATCTTGCCATTTGCAACGACGTGGATGGAACTGGAGGGTGTTAAGCTGAGTGAAATAAGTCAATCAGAGAAAGACATGTATCATATGACCTCACTGATATGAGGAATTCTTAATCTCAGGAAACAAACTGAGTGTTACTGGAGTGGTTGGGGGTGGGAGGGATGGGGTGGCTGGGTGATAGACATTGGAGAGGGTATGTGCTACGGTGAGCGCTGTGAATTGTGCAAGACTGTTGAATCACAGATCTGTACTTCTGAAACAAATAACGCAACATATTTTAAGAAAAAAGAAAAAGAAGAAGATAGCAGGAGAGGAAGAATGAAGGGGAGTAAGTCAGAGGGGGAGACGAACCATGAGAGATGATGGACTCTGAAAAACAAACTGAGGGTTCTAGAGGGGAGGAGGGTAGAGGGATGGGTTAGCCTGGTGATGGGTATTGAGGAGGGCACGTTCTGCATGGAGCACTGGGTGTTATGAACAAACAATGAATCATGGAACACTGCATCAAAAACTAATGATGTAATATATGGTGATTAACATAACAATAGAAAAATTAAAATAAAAAATATAAAGAAAAAAGAATTTAGTCATTGTAAAATAATATATTAAAATATATTTTGACTTACTTACTTATAAAAAAAAAGATCTAACCCAATTAATCCATATATAACATATCTGAGAAAATATGGACATAAGCTGTACAAAAGAGCAATAAAGACACTGCATTCAGAATTCAATGTATACAAGGCCTTAACTCGATTTCCTATTGACTTGGCACATTATAACCAGGAAAGCTTTATGAAGCAAAAATAACCCTTCCCCGGCACCACAAGGGACACAACTGCCAGATCATCTCAGCTCAACATCTGCTGATCCTCTTCTGTTTCAGATACTGTCCTGGTACAGGGAATATAAATATAAGTAAAATATAATCTTAATTTTGGGTAAATTTACAGTACCATATAAGAGAAAGAAAATTTAAATGCAAAGAGCTAAGTACAATGAAAGTGTGGGCCACAAAGAACAGGGACTTTGCTTATCTCAGTAAGGTTCAAGGAATGAGGAAAAGATTCCTAGAGGTGAAAATACATTGAACTTAGTCTTAAAGGATGAGCATAAACTAAGAAAGAGAACGCTAGATGTGAATTATTTAGAACTACTCAGAAGGTAAAATTAGCGAGACTTGATAATGGGCCACTAAGAAGTAGTAAGGAAAGATGCAGGGTTACTCATAGGTTTTTCACATGAATTAACTAGGTATATGGCAATACCATTAATTAAGTAAGATAGGGAATAAAACTGAAGAAAACAGTTGAAGGCAGGTGAGGGGCTAGTTAATGAGTTCTACCTTGGAGTCAATGAGTTTGAAGCCCTACTGCAACACAAAAGTAGAAATGCTCAGCAAGAATTTCAACATGTGAAATTAAAATAAAGTAAGAAAGGTAGAGCCCCTCAAGTGGAAATGTGGCCTGTAGATCTGTTTGATTTGGTTCACATTGTGCTTACTTTTTTTTAAGCCTTATTTAAAAATCAAGAGATGTCACATAAAAACCTAGATTTCATACCCTATCTGGCACTCACAGCAAAAACTGGATGGAGCTAAGGTCCAATTCCCCTGTTTAAATAAGGCCTGCACACCTCTGTAAACCACAATCCACAACTATGTATAAATCCCAACCCACTTCATTCTTCTATGTTAATGGCATTGTCTCTGTAGGCGTTTTTCTTTTTTCTTTTTTATGACCTGTGTCTAAAAAGCTCTAATCAGGATCACAGAAAAGATTAGGGCTAAAAAATAAATTTATAATCAACATAGGTTATAGTTAAAAACTGCAAGAACAGTAGGGAGAAACATCAACATAAGCTGAATCCTTGGGCAAAACAATATTTAATCATGCAGATTTTGTGCTTTATGATATTCCTATCAACTCAAAAGTGGCCTTTACCACATTCACGCCTTAATTCAAAATTCACGTTCCCTGGGGTACCAGGGTGGCTCAGTTGGTTAGGTGTATGCCTTCAACTCAGATCACAATCCCAGGCCCGAGTCAGGCTCCCTACTCAGTGGGGAGTCTGCTTCTCCCTCTCCCTCTGCTCCTCCCCATGCTCATGTGCTCTCTCTCAAATAAATGAATAAAATCTTTAAAAACATTCACTTTCCCTGTGTGTGCATATTTTAATCTCTTCAGGAACATTATTAGTCCTTAACCATAAACTCTGAGTTTTCTATTTATTTCCATGTAGTTTTTTTTTTCAGGAGTTAAAATAACAATATGCATATCTGATGCTCTATAAATGCTGCTGAATTGAATAAAGTAATCCCCCAGGCCACCTGGGTGGCTCAGTGGGTTAAGTGTCTGCCTTCACTCAGGTCATGATCTCAGGGTCCTGGGATCAAGCCCAGTGTTGGGCTCCCTGCTCAGTGGGGAGCCTGCTTCTCCCTCTCCCCCAACTCGTGTGCACTCTCTCCCTCTCTCTCAAATAAAATCTTTTAAAAAATAAAAATAAATAAATAAATAAAGCAATCGCCCAATACTGAGTATTGAAGAAATGAGAGATGAGCCAGAAAAGGGTTAGAAATATATCCTAAAAGACAAATGTAAAGAGATTAGTGTTATTTGAGAAGGAGATTAAAATAATCTAAAAACTATTTACTAGGTTCCTTCTGTGGCATCACCCTGTACGCAGTATGGCCAGGATACAAAGATGAACCCAATACAGTCCCAGGCTTTGATGTACTATTATCAAGTATAAAGGTTAGATGAGGTTCTAAGATGAGAGTTTTAATATATGAGAAACTGTAGCTTAAAGCATGATTATCTAGCATAAGGCCGCTAAAGAAAGGAAATCCAATTCAATACCAGTAACTGACAGTCAACAAAAATTAAATCTGAAACAAGATGAAAGAAGATAAGTTTTTGGCAAAATAAACATATCTGCTCAGTAATTTTTTTAAATATAAATTTCAAAAGTTAAGAGTACCCTTACAGGTAAGTATACTTACACATATGAATTCATGTACTCTAACCTTCAATGACTTGAGAAGTAGGACAATGCTATAAAAACCACAGATGAATAGAAGCAAGTTTTACAAAAGGCTAGATGATTACTGGACAGCTAGATAACCACTTATTTGCCTATCAAAACAAAAGAGAGTGTCAGTTCTCCCACCTATGCAATTTATCCTCTTGGACAATACACAAATATAACAGATGCTAATCCAAAAGTCATCAGACTAGTAAAGTGAAGAGAAATACGGTTATTATTAAGATCCCAAGTAAACATAAAAGTTTCAAAAATCTAAGGATTCAAAAAAAAAAAAAAAAGGCAAGAGACTAGATGGTCAGGAAGAACCAAGGTATTAACATTACCACTGAAACATACTGAAAGCCTTAGAAATTTCTAAGAGTAAAATCGCCATCTTATTTATAATGAACTTTGCTCCCTCTGGTGGCCACAAGAGGTTTTGCTAAAGTAGACGTGGAGGTAGAGGGCAAACAGAAATAGAACTGCAGGAACTATCCAGACTAACCTTCATCTGTATGTCAGACAAATTAATGTTCAATTTACGAAGACCACTTTTTTAAAAGAAAGAATTTAGGATTTAGTGTTATGAAGGTAGTCATACATAATTACACAGTCACAAGTGGATAGATACTGCTGGGAAATATAACTGAACGAGTATATGACATGTGGGCAAAGAACTTTGTATAGAGTTTCATTTTAGAGTCTTCCATACCATGTGAATTTTTATTTCCATATGCCTATATTACTTTCATTCAAATATTGAGCCTTGGTGGCTCAGTTGGTTAAGCGCCCAGCTTCTGATTTAGACTCAGGTCACGACCTCAGGGTCCTCGGATTCAGTCCCACTGGGGCTCCACACTCAACGGGGAGTTTGCTTGAGATTCTCTCTCTCTCCCTCTCCCCTCCACCACTCATGTGTGTGCGCTCTCTCTCTAAAATAAACAGGGGCTCCTGGGTGGCTCAGTCGTTAAACATCTGCCTTTAGCTCAGGTCATGATCCCAGGGTCCTGGGATCCAGTCCCACATCAGGCTCCCTGCTCAGCGGGAAGCCTGCTTCTCCCTCTCCCACTCCCCCTGCTTGTGTTCCCTCTCTCTCTATCTCTCTCTCTGTCAAATAAATAAAATCTTTAAAAAAATAAAATAAAATAAACAAATCTTTAAAAATATATATTATTTTGGGAGGTGGGGGGATGGGATAATTGGATGATGGGCATTAAGGAGGGCATATGATGTGATGAGCACTGGGTATTATATGGAACTGATAAACTGTTGAACACTACATCTGAAACCAACGATGTAGTAAATGTTGCCTAATTGAATTTAAACAAAAATATATATACATTATTTTCTGGACAATACAGGAAAAATACCTAATTTTTTAATAAGTTTTAATCAATGAGTCTATTCCCCTTATTCAGAGTAAAACCCATAACCATTATAATAGACTATCCCATGTGCCCCACTCTACTTCTTCCTGTTTCTCTGCACCCCCCCCCATTGCCATATGCCCATTCAGTCCTCCTTGCAGTTTGTTTGTTTTTTTTAAGATTTTATTTATTTATGAGAGAGAGAGAGAGAGAGAGAGAGAGAGTGAGCATGAGCCAGGGAGGAGCAGAGGAAGAGGGAGAAGCAGACTCCCCGCTGAGCAGGGAGCCTGATGAGGGGCTCGATCCCAGGACCCCGAGCCAAAAGCAGATGCCTAACTGACTGAGCCACCCAGGCACCCCAAGCATATGACTCTTGATCGCAGGGTCTGGAGTTTGAGCCCCATTTGGACATACAGCTTACTTTAAAAAAAAAAAAAGATGAGCCTGTGTAGTGGGTTAAATTGTGTCCCCCGAAAAGACAGTCCAAGTCCTAACCCCAGGTCCCTAAGAATGAGACCTTACTTGGAAATACGGTTTTTGCAGATATAATCAAGTTACGATGAGCTAGATGGTCAACTAACATTTAACAAGAAAGCCGTCAATGGAGAAAGAATAGTCTCTTCAATAAATGGTGCTGAGGAAACTGGATAACCACATGCAAAAGAATGAAATTGGACCCCTATCTTAACTTACACTAGTAACAAAAATTCACTTGAAAAGGAGTAAGGATTTAAGCATAAGACTTGAAACTGTAAAACTCTTGGGATACCTGGCTGGCTCAGTCGGTTAAGCGTCTGCCTTCAGCGCAGGTCATGATCCCAGAGTCCTGGGATTGAGTTCCGCATCAGGCTCCCTGCTCAGAGGGGAGCCTGCTTCTCCCTCTACCTACAGCTCCCCCTGCTTGTGCACATGCACGCACACACTCTCTCTCTCTGGCAAATAAATAGATAAAATCTTAAAAAAAAAAAAAAAAGTAAACTGCAGAACTCCTAGAAGAAACCATAGGATAAAAGCTCCTTGACATTGGTCCTGGCCATGATTTTTTTGGATCTGACACCAAAAGCACAAGCAACAAAAGCAAAAATTAATGTGGAACTACATTAAAAAGTTTACGCACAGCAAAAACAGCTCAAAATGAAAAGACAACCTACAGGACAGGAGAAAAATTATTTGCAGATCATATTTCTGACAAAGGGTTGATATCTAAAATATATACAGAATTCACACAACTCAATAACAAAACCCCCAAACAAGCCAATTTAAAAATGGGCAGCAAAACTAAACAGACATTTTTCCAGAGAAGACTTACAAATAGCCAACAAGTATACAAAAAGGTTCTTGACATCACTAATCATCAGGGAAATGTAAATCACAACCATAATGAGGTATCCTCTCACACCTGTTAGAATAGTTATCTAAAAGACAGATGGCAAGCACTGGCAAGAATGTAGAAAAAAGGGAACCCTTGTGCACTGTTGGTGGGCATGTAAACTGGTCACTGTGGAAAACAGTTTAAAGGTTCCTCAAAAACTAAAAACAGAACTCCCATATGATCCAGCGATCCCACATCTAGTTTTACATCCAAAGAAAATGAAAACAGGGAGCGTCTGGGTGGCTCAGCCACTAAGCGTTTGCCTTTGGCTCAGGTCATGATCTCAGGGTCCTGGGATCAAGCACCACATCAGGCTCCCTGCTTGGCAGGAAGCCTGCTTCTCCCTCTCCCACTCCCCCTGGTTATGTTCCTGCTCTATCTCTCTGTCAAATAAATAAAAAAATAAAATCTTAAAAAAATGAAAACAGAATCTTGAAGAGATATCTGCATTCCCATGTTCATGGAAGAATTATTCACAACAGCCAAGATACGGAAACAACCTAAGTGTCTGTCAATAGATGAATAGATAAAAAAAGATGTGATATACGTACACAATGGAATATTATTCAGTGATGAGAAAGGAAATCCTGCCACTTGCAACAACATGAATGGACCTTGAGAGCATTATGCTAAGTAAAAAAAGTCAGGGAAAGAAGACAAATATCACTTATATGTGAAATCAAAGAAAGCCAAACTCACAGAAGCAGAGTAGAATGGGGTTTCCTAGGAACTTGGGGGTTGAGGGGCGGATGGGAAAATGTTGGTCAAAGGGTACAAACCTTCAGTTAAAAGACAAGTAAGTTTTGGGGATCTAATGTACAGCATGGTGATTATAGTTAATATCATACTGGGGTGCCTGAGTAGCTCAAGTCAGTTAAGTGTCCAACTTTTCATTTCAGCTCAGGTCATGATCTCAGGACTGTGGGATCAAGCCCCTTGTCAGCCTCTGCACTGGGCCGTGGAGCCTACTTGAGATTCTCTCTCTCTCTCCCTCTGCCCTTCTCTCTCTAATAAGAAAAGATAATAATATCACATTATATACTTGAAGGTTGCTAAGAGAGTAGATCTTACTATTTTCACCACAAAAAGAAATAGTAATTATGTGATGTGATGAAGGTGTTAGCTATGGTGGTAATCATTTTCAAAATGCAAGTGTATCAAATCAAATTAACACATTTTACATTTTTGGGGGCACCTGGGTGGCTCAGTCATTAAGCGTCTGCCTTCGGCTCAAGTCATGATCCAGGAGTCCTGGGATTGAGCCCCGCATCGGGCTCCCCACTCTGCGGGAAGCCTGCTTCTCCCTCTCCCATTCCCCCTGCTTGTGTTCCCTCTCTTGCTGTGTCTCTCTCTGTCAAATAAATACAATCTTAAAAAAAAAATTTTTATATTTCTAAAAAAATTTCAGTGTAGTTAACATACAGTATTATATTAGTTTCAGGTGTACAATACAGTGATTCAGTGATTCCATACATCACCCAGTGCTCACTATGACAAGTGCACTCCTTAATCCCCATCATCTATTTCACCCATCCCTCCATCCTCCCTCCTTTGATAACCATCAGTTTATAGTTTGTCTTGGTTTGTCTCTCACTTTTTTATTCCTTTGCTCATTTATCTTGTTTCTCAAATTCCACAAGTGAAATCATTTGTCTTTGTATTTGTCTTTCTCTGACTTATTTCACTAGCATTATACTCTATAGCTCCATTCATGTCATTGCAAATGGCGAGATTTCCTTCTTTTTATGGTTGAATAATATTCTGTTGTGTATACATATCTTCTTCATCTTTTCATCCATTGATGGACACTTGGGCTGCTTCCATATCTTGGCTATTATAAATAATGTTGCTATAAATATAGGGGTGCATGTATCCTTCTGAATCACTGTTTTTGTATTTTTTGGGTAAATACCCAGTAGTGTAATTACTGGATTAGAGGGTAGTTCTATTATTAATTTTTTGAGGAACCTCCATACCATTTCCACAATGGCTACAAAGTTTGAATTCCCACCAAGAGTACAAGAGGGTTCCTTTTTCTCCACATTCTTGTTAATACTTGTTGTTCCTTGTGTTTTTTATTTTAGCCATTCTGACACATGAGGTACGGTAGTTTTGATTTGCACTTCCCTGATGATGAGTGATGTTGAGAATCTTTTCATGTGTCTGGACATCTCAATGTCTTCTTTGGAGAAAATGCCTGTTCATTTCTTCTGCCCATTTTTTAATTGGATTGTTTTTTTGGGTGTTGAGTTGTATAAGTTCTTCATATGTTTTAGATACTAACAATTTATAGGATGTCATTTGCAAATATCTTCTCTCATTCTGTAGCTTTTTAGTTTTGTTGATTGTCCTTCGCTCTATAGAAGCTTTTTATTTTGATATAATCCCAATAGTTTATTTTTGCTTTTATTTCCTTTTCCTCAGGAGACCTATCTAAAAAAATGCTGCTGCTTTCAATGTCAGAGAAATTACTGCCTATGTTCTCTTGTAGTATTTTTATGGTTTCAAGTCTCACATTTAGGTCTTTAATCCATTCTGAATTTATTTTTGGGTATGGTGCAAGAAAATGATTCAGTTTCATTCTTTTGCATGTAGCTGTCCAGTTTTCCCAATTTATTGAAGTAACTGTCTTTTTCCCATTGGATATTCTTCCCTGCTTTGTCAAAGATTAATTGATCATATAATTGTGGATTTCTGGGGGTTTTATTCTGTTCCCATTGATGTGTCTATTTTTATGCTGGTACCATACTGTTTTGATTACTATAGCTTTGTAATGTAACTTGAAATCTGGAATTGTAATACCTCCAGCTTTGCCTTTCATTTTCAAAACTGCTTTGGCAATTTGGGGTCTTTTGTGGTTCCACATAAATTGTAGGATTTTTTGGTTCTAGTTCTGCAAAAAATGCTGTTGGTATTTTGATGGGGACTGCATTAAATGTATAGATTGCTTTGGGTAGTATAGACATTTTAACAATATTTGTTCTTCCAATCCATTAGCATGGAATGTCTATACATTTCCTAGTGTCTTCAATTTCTTTCACCAGTGTTTTATAGTTTTCAGAGTACAGGTCTTTCACCTCTTTGGTTAGGTTTATTCCTAGGTATCTTATTTTGGGGGCAATTGTAAATGAGACTGTTTTCCTAATTTCTCTTTCTGATACTTGTTATTAGTGTACAGAAATGCAACAGGTTTTTGCACATCGATTTTTGTATCCTGTGACATTACTGATTTAACTTTTTAGTTCTCAGTTCAAGTTTTTTTGTGGAGTCTTTAGGGTTTTCGATATAGAGTATCATGTGATCTGCAAATAATGTAAGTTTTGCTTCTTCCTTACCAATTTGGATGCCTTTTATTTCTTTCTGTTGCCTAATTGCTATGGCTAGGACTTTCAGTACTATGTTGAATAAAAGTGGTGAGAGTAGACATCCTTGTCTTGTTTCTGCTCTTAGGAGAAAAGCTCTCAGTTTTTCCCCATTATGTAGGATATTCACTGTGGGTTTTTCAAATACAGCCTTAATAATGTTGAAGTATATTCCCTCTAAACCTTTGTTGAGGGCTTTTATCATGTACTTTGTCAAATGCTTTTTCTGTGTCTCCCGAAATGATCACAGGGTTTTTACCCTTTCTCTTACTGATGTGATGTATCATGTTGACTGATGTGCAAATATGGAACCACCCTTGCATACTGGAAAAAAATCCCACTTGATCATGGTGAATGATTTAAATGTATTGTTGGATTCTCTTTTTTGCTAGTATTTTCTTGAGGATTTTTGCATCTATATTCATCAAAAATACTGGCTTGTAATTCTTTTTTTGTGGTGTCTTTATCAGTTTTGGTAAACTCACAGAATTTGGAACTTCCTTCTTCTATTCTTTTGAACAGTTTGAGAAAAATAGGTAGTAATCCCTCTTTAAATGTTTGATAGAGGGGCACCTGGGTGGCTCAGTCAATTAAGTGTCTGCCTTCAGCTCAGATCATGATCCCAGGCTTCTGGGATCAAGCCCCATGTTGGGTTCCCTGCTCAGAGGGGAGCCTGCTTCTCCCTCTGCCCCTCTCATTCCACTCATGTGCGTGCATTCTCTCAAATAAATAAAATATTTAAATAAATAAATAAATAAATGTTTGATAGAATTTGCCTATGAAGTCATCTGGTCCTGACCTGTCCATTGGGAGTTTTTTTTTGCATACTGATTTAATCTCCTTGCTGGTAATCGATCTACTCAAATTTTCCATTTCTTCCTGCTTCAGTTTTGGTAGGTTATGTTTCTAGGAATTTATCCATTCCAAGTTGTCCAATTTGTTGGCATATAGTTTTTCATAATATTCTCCTACAACTGTATTTCTGTGGTGTGGGTTGTTGTTTCTCCCCTTCCATTTGTAATTTTATATATTTCTTTGTTTTTTGATGAGTCTGGCTAGAGGTTTATGAGTTTTATCTTTTCAAAGAACCAGCTCCTGGTTTCATTTGTCTGTTTAGTTCCTATATCACTTATTTCTGCTCTAATCTTTATTATTTCCTTCCTTCAGTAGAAGGGCTTCCTTCAGTATTTTGGGCTTTGTTGCTTTTTCTAACTCCTTTTGGTGTAAAATTAGGCTATTTATTTGAGCTTTATCTTGCTTCTTGAGGTAGGCCTGTATTGCTATAAATTTCCCTCTTGGACCTACTTTGGTGCATCCCAAAAGTTTTGGATTGTTGTGTTTTCATTTTCATTTGTTTCCTAGTACTTTTTTATTTTTCCTTTGATTTCTTGATTGATCCATTGTTTAGGAACATGTTATTTAACTTCCATGTATTTATGGTCTTTCTAGTTTTTTCTTGTGGTTGATTTCTAATTTCATAGCATTGTGGTCAGAAAAGATGCATGATATGACTTCAATCTTTTTGAATTTTTTGAGACTTGTTTGGTGGCCTAATAGGTTATCTGTTCTGGAGAATGTTCTATATGCACTTGAAAAGAATGTGTACTCCGCTGATTTAGCATGGAATGTTCTGAATATATCTGTTAAATCCATCTGGTTCAGTGCATCAATCAAAGCCACTGTTTTCTTACTGATTTCCTGTTTGGATGATCTGTCCTTTGATGTAAGTGGGGTATTAAAGTCCCCTACTATCATTGTATTACTATCAATTAGTTCTTTTATGTTTGTTATTAACTGTTTTATGCATTTGAGTGCTCCCATGTTGGGTGCACATATAATTGTTGTATCTTCTTGTTGGATTGTCTCCTTTACTATTATAAGGTGTCCTTCTTTTTCTCTTTTTACAGACTTTGTTTTAAAGTTTATTTTGTGTGTTGTAAGTATTGTTACTCCAGCTTTAATATCCATTTGAATGGAAAATGTTTCTCCATCCCCTCACTTTCAATCTGCAGTGTCTGAAATGAGTCTCTTGTAGGCAGCATATAGATGGGTTGTTTTTAATCCACTCTGTCACCTATGTCTTTTGATTACGGTATTTTGTCCTTTTACATTCAAAGTAGTTATCGACAAATATGTATTTATTGCCATTTTGTTACTTGTTTTGTGGTTGTTTCTGAAGTTTTTCTCTGATTCTTTCTTCTCTCTTTCATGGTTTGCTGGTTTTCTTTAGTGATATATTTGACTTTCATTCTCTTTGTTCTTTGCATATCTATTAGTGGTTTTGATTTGTGGTTTCCACTAAGTTTGTATATAATATCTTCTGTATATAACAGTCTATATATTAAGTTGATGGTCATTTAAGTTTGAACCCATTCTTTAGTCCTCTCTTCCCCACATTTTAGGTATATGATGTCATATTTTGGTGATTTCCTTGACTGCTTTTATATAGAAACATTTATTTTTATTGCTTTTGTGCTTCCTCCTTTCATACTATCACTTTTGGTCTCTCCTTTCCTCTGAGTCCCCTTTAATATTTCTTGCAGGGCTGATGTAGTGGCCATGAACTCCTTTAGTTTTTGTCTGGGAAACCCTTTATCTCTCCTTCTATTATGAATGATAGCCTTCCTGGATAGAGTATCCTTAGCTGCAGATTTTTCCTATTCGGCACTTTGAATGTATCATGCCACTCCCTTCTGGCTTGCAAGGTTTCTGCTTTAAAAGTCCTCTAACAGAGGTGGCTCCACCTGGGTGGCTCAGTTGGTTAAGCATCTGCCTTCGGCTCAGGTCATGATCCCAGAGTCCTGGGATGGAGCTCTACATCAGTCTCTCTGCTCTATGGGGAGCCTGCTTCTCCCTCTCCCTCTCCCTGCTTGTGCGCTCATGCTTCTGTCAAATAAATAAATAAAAATTAAATTTAAAAGTCCCCTGTTAGCCTAATGTGGTTTCCCTTATATGTAACTGTCTTCTTTTGTCTCACTACTTTTAAATTTTTTTCTTTATCACTACATTTTGCCATCTTAATTATGCCTTGGTGTGGATCTGCTTTTGTTGATTCTGTTGGAGGTTCTATGTGCCTCCTGGATCTGGATATCTGTTTCTTTCCCCAGATAAAAACTTCCCCAGGGAAGTTTTTAGCTATTATTTCTTCAAATAAGTTTTCTACCCCCTTTTCTCTCTCTTCTTCTGGGATCCCTGTAATAGGAATGTTATTGTGTTTGATGGAGTCACTGAGTTCCCTAAGTCTATTCTCCTTCCGCATAATTCTCTTTTCTCTCTTTTGTACACCTTGATTACTTTCCATTACTCTGTCTTCTAAGGTCATTAATTCATTCCTCTATTTCTTACAGCCTGCTGTTCATTCCATCAAGCATGTTGCTCCTTTCATTTATTCACTTTTATCTCTATGTTACTCCTTATCTCCGTGTTAAGGGTCTCACTCATGTCTTCCACTCTTTTCTCAAGTTCAATGAATATCTTTATGATCATGACTTTAAACTGTCTAGCAGCCATGTTATTTTTATCGGTTTCACTTAGATCTCTGGCCATGGTCTTGTCCTGTTCTTTCATTTGGGACAAATTCCTCTGTCATCTCATCTTGTCTAAGTTTTTGTGCCTGTTTCTGTGTGTTAAGAAAGTCAGCTATGGCTTTCTGCCCCTGGACACTGCTGAGTAAGCATCGTTAAAGTCTCCCCTCCCACTGCCGCCATGTCTAAGTCAGAGTCTCCCAAAGAGCCTGAACAGCTGAGGAAACTCTTCATCGGAGGTTTGAGCTTTGAAACAACCGACGAGCGTCTGAAGAGCCATTTTGAGCAATGGGGTACGCTTACGGACTGTGTGGTAATGAGATCCAAACACCAAGCACTCCAGAGGCTTTGGGTTTGTCACATATGCCACTGTGGAGGAGGTGGATGCAGCCATGAATGCAAGGCCACACGAGGTGGATGGAAAAGTTGTGGGACCAAAGAGGGCTGTCTCAAGAGAAGATTCTCAAAGACCTGGTGCCCACTTAACTGTGAGAAAGATTTTTGTTGGTGGCATTAAAGAAGACACTGAAAAACATCATCTAAGAGATTATTTTGAACAGTATGGGAAAACTGAAGTGATCAGGATCATGACTGACAGAGGCAGCGGCAAAAAGAGAGATTTTGCTTTTGTAACATTTGATGACCATGACTCTGTAGACAAGATTGTCATTCAAAAATACCATACTGTGAATGGCCACAACTGTGAAGTAAGGAAAGCCCTATCTAAGCAAGAGATGGCTAGTGCTTCCTCTAGCCAAAGATGTCGAAGTGGTTCTGGAAACTTTGATGGTGGTCGTAGAGATGTTTTTGGTGGGAATGACAACTTTGGTTGTGGAGGGAACTTCAGTGGCCGAGGTGGCTTTGGTGGCAGTTGAGGTGGTGGTGGATACGGTGGCCGTGGGGATGGCTATGACGGACTTGGTAATGATGGAAGCAGCTCTGGTGGTGGCGGAAGCTATAATGATTTTGTCAATTACAACAATCAATCCTCAAATTTTGGACCCATGAAAGGAGGAAATTTTGGAGGCAGAAGCTCTGGCCCCCCTGGTGGTGGAGGCCAATACTTTGCCAAACCACAAAACCAAGGTGGCTATGGTGGTTCCAGCAGCAGCAGTAGCTAGGGCAGTGGCAGAAGGTTTTAATTACTGCCAGGAAACAAAGCTTAGCAGGAGAGGAGAGCCAGAGAAGGGACAGGGAAGCCACAGGTTACAACAGATTTGTGAACTCAGCCAAGCACAGTGGTGGCAGGGCCTCGCTGCTACAAAGAAGACATGTTTTAGACAATACTCATGTGTATGGGCAAAAAACTCGAGGACTGTATTTGTGACTAATTGTATAACAAGTTATTTTAGTTTCTGTTCTGTGGAAAGTGTAAAGCATTCCAACAAAGGGTTTTAATGTTTGGGGTTTTTTTTTGCACCCATGCTGTTGATTGCTAAATGTAATAGTCTGATCATGATGCTGAATAAATGTGTCTTTTAAAAAAAAAAGTCAGCTATGTCTGCTGTTCCATGGATTGGCCTTATGAGGAAGAGGTCCTGTAGTGCCCTGCAGTATAGTTCCCCAGTGTGTTTCCCAGGACCCGGTGCTACAGGGAGTGACTTAAAGCATGCTGCATATGCTCTGCTGTTGTGTTCTGGCCACTTTATCCTTCAGGCCAGTTGTCTACAGAGGCTCTCTTTGCCTGTTGTGGGCAGTGTTTGGTCCCTGGCCTGAATGCGGTGAATATTAAGTAGGTGTGCTCTGGTCTGCTTGTGAAATGACACCTGTCACCACCGCCACCAGAACCGAGGCCCTGCAAAACTCCCAGTCCATGGTGCAGACAGGGGTTTGGGCTGGTCTTCTAGGGGAGGGGCCCTGCCATGCTGGGACTGAGGCAAGTCTGACTGGGAAGGGCGACTCCACCAGAGCATAGGGGGCAGGGCTTGGTGTAAGCAAGTTAGGTAGCAAGTGTTGGCACTACTGGTTCCCACAGATGGCTCTGTGCTCATGCTGTGGTGCAAGGGAGGGAAATGGCACACGCCAGTTCCCTTGTTCCTAGAGGGATCTCTCCATGAACTCTGCCTCTCTGGGATACACTAGGAGATGAGCAAATAACCTTCCCACTGTATGACCCAGGCGCTCTTCAGATCATTGTATCTACACTATATGTCTGCAGGCTGTTTGTCTTTCCTTCTCTCCAATAGCAGCCTCAATGCCTATGGGCTCTCCTGAGCCAAGCCCACTGACCTTTAAAAGTCCAGGGTTTAAGCCCTGCTAGTTGCTAAAGTTCATGAAATTCAGCCCCTCTTGAAGCCCTTTCCAAGCCAGTTGCTTTGGGGATTGGTTTTCCCCATGTGCTCCCCCGTGTGCTAGTCTGTATCTCGCCTCTCTCCACAACCAGGGCTTCCTCCCCATTACAGCAGCCAAATTCTGTTTCTCTCCCAAAACGAGTCTCTGTGCTTCCTATCTTCTTGGATGTGCCCTCTTCTCTGCCTTTAGTTGTGGAGTTGTTCTGCCAGTCTTCAGGTTAGTTCTGGGGTATTTTGGATGATGTGATAGTTATCTAGTTGTATTAGTGGGAGGAGGCGTACCTAGGGTCCTTGTACTCTGCCACCATCTTCCCAACATCTGCCAACACGTTTTATATCTTAAATTTACATGATATTCTATGTCAATTATATCTCAATAAATCAGAGTGGGGGAGAGATAAAATGAGGTCTGAGGTGGGCCCCAAATCCAATGACTAGTGTCTATGTAAGAAAAAGGAAAGGGAGATTTGGATACAGACATGCTGGGAAGAAGGCCATGTAAAGACAGAGGCAGAGACTGGAGTTACACTGACACAAGTCAAAGAACCCTGGGGGCCACCAGAAGCTGGTAGAGGCAAGGGAGGATTCTTCCCTACAGCCTTCAAAGAGCGCATGGCTCTGCTAACACTTGATTTTTGGACCTCTAGCCTCCAAAACTGTGAGAGAATAAATTTCTATTGTTTTAAACTACAAAGTACCAGTCTGTGGTACTTTGCTATGGCAATTCTAGGAAATTAATACAGCCTGTAACATTTTGTGACAAAAAGTAAGAAACGGCTGAAAGACTGATGGGGACATATCAAAAGGAGACAGGAGCCATCCTGAAGGAGTTCCCAGTGACCAAATAAATATAGTAATGGATTGTAACCCACTGAATAGAAATCCATGAGTATATACAGTACAGATATAAATACATGAATGTTGGGAGAAGCAATCAGCCATGGGCCCTGAACATCTCTACACCTTCTCCTCCGGTATGCCAGGCTCTAACTACTCTTTACCTGGGCCATTTCTCAGGGTTGTGTGTACAGCAAGCAACCCTCAGGGATGAGGTAATGTCTTCCCACCCCTGACAAAGAGCAGGCTTGCTTCCACCTGCTATAAGAGGGGTAAATCCCCAAAGCTCAGTGCTCCTTTGCTGTAGCACAATCCACTGCATATGCAGGAATCCATCTAGGCCCACCTTCATTATCCCTGTGGGACTTGGGGGATTCGAGAAACCAATGCAAATCAAATGAATCTCATGCACTTTGAAGTACCATGAATAATAAAGTCCTTTGGCTCAAACCCAGGAGTCTTGTACCTCTGCCAGCATCTAAGAAACAGTAACAGGCTAACTCATTAGCTTGCAAGTAGGGCACAATCCTAGATCTTTCATAGTTCTTGACAGTGAATAAATAAATAAACAGGGGAGAAGGGAAAGCCCATTTTTATAGAATGCCAAATAATAAATGTAGAAGAAATAATGGAGTTGGAAAATCATTAATGGATATTAAAACTAGTGGGTGAAATCTGATGAGGAAAAGGATATTTACATAGTCTTAAAGTATCTCCCCACAAATTACTAATTACAAAGGGAAAAATAGGAATTTTACAGTAGAGAAATCTGGTAAACACCATGTTAAGCAAGTGATCAAAGTTAACATAACCAACACTGGGACAAATAGACATCCTGTATCTCCTGGTATAATGCACTGAGAAGGACACAATTCCTTTGTATTTCTCCTAAAAATGTATAATCTGAATCTAATTATGAGGAAACATCAGACAAGCCCAAACTGGGACATTCTACAAAAGAGCTGGCCTATATTCTTCAAAACTATCATAGTCAAGAAAGAAAAAAAAAAGGCTAAGTAACTGTTCCAGACTACAGGAGACTAAAGAGACAACAAATAAATACAGTGCATGATCCTGGATTGGATGATGAATCAGAATGTTTCAAAGAACTATGAAGGAGATTTTTAAAATAAATGATAAACTTGAATATGGATCATGGATTCAACAATATTGAATCAATGTTACAATTCCTGATTTTAAGAAAAAAGAACTACTGCTCACTGTTGACTGGAATATAAATTGGTACAGCCATTATGGGAAATAGCATGGAGGTTCCTCAAAAAATTAAAAATAGGGGACACGTGGGGGGCTCAGTCACTTAGGCGTGCAACTTCGGCTCAGGTCATGATCTCAGGGTCATGGGATCCAGCCCTGCATCAGGCTCTGTGCTCAGCAGAGAGTCTGCTTCTCCCTTTCTCTCTCTGCCCCTCCCCCCACACGTGGGCATACACCCATGCACGAACTCCCTTTCTCTCTCTCAAATAAATACATAAAATCTTTCAAAAAAAATTAAAAATAGAACTCTCATATGATCCAGTTCTGGGTATACATCTAAAGGAAATGAAATCAGGATCTTAAAGAGGTATCTGTACTCCCATGTTCACCGCAGCATTAGTCACAATAACCAAGATATGGAAACAATCTGTCTTTCTATGGATGAATGGATAAAGAAGATGTAGTATAGGGGCACCTGGGTGGCTCAGTCATTAAGCGTCTGCCTTCGAGCTCAGGTTATGATCCCAGGGTCCTGGGATCGAGTCCCGCATTGGACTCCCTGCTCCGCAGGAAGTCTGCTTCTCCCTCACCCACTCCCCCTGCTTGTGTTACCTCTCTTGCTGTGTCTCTATCAAATAAATAAAATCTTAAAAAAAAAAAAAAAGATGTGGTGTATATATATAAACAATGGAATATTATTCAGCCATGAGAAAAAAGAAAATCCTGCCATTTGTGACAACATAGATGAACCTGGAGGACATTATGCTAAGTGAAATAAACCAGACAAAAACAAATATTCTATGATCTCATTTATATGTAGAATTTAATGAAATTAAAAAGTCAAACTCACAGCAGCAGCAAACAAAACAGGTGGTTACCAGGGACTGGTGGGGAATGGGAGATAGGGAGATGCTGGTCAAAGGGTATAAAACTGGGCGCCTGGGTGGCTCAGTTGGTTAAGCGACTGCCTTCGGCTCAGGTCATGATCCTGGAGTCCGGGGATCGAGTCCCGCATCGGGCTCCCTGCTCAGCAGGGAGTCTGCTTCTCCCTCTGACCCTCCCCCCTCTCATGTACTCTCTCTCTCATTCTCACTCTCTCAAAATAAATAATAAATAAATCTTTAAAAAAAAAAAAGGTATAAAACTGCAGTTGCATAAGATGAATAAATCTAGAGATCTAATATACAGGCATGATAGGGGCACCTGTCTGGCTCAGTTGGTAGAGCACATGACTCTTGATCTTCAGATCATAAGTTCGAGCCCCAAACTGGGCGTGGAGCTTACTTTAAAAAAAATAATAAAAAATAAAAAATAATATGCAGGCATGATGACTACAATAAATAATGCTGTGTTGAATACTGAAAATATGCTGAGAGAGTAAATATCAGGTAATCTCACCACACACACAAAAAAAGATAACTATATGAGAAGAAGGTATATTAATTAGTTTGACTATAGTAACCATTTCACTATATATATATATGTCTAATTATGGTATATACCTTAAATACATACAATTGATGTCTGTGTGTATAGAATGCCCTGCAGGAACTCTGAGCCTAAAGTGTCTAAAAAAAGAAATTTCAAAAGAACTCATGACCAAAAAAAGTTCTAATTTTTATAATGATGGTATAATGATAAAGTCCTTATTCTAAGAAATAATGAAGTATTTAGTGATTAAGGGACATGATGTCTGCAACTTATGTAAAATGGTTCAGAAAAAATTTGAGTGTGTGTATAAATAGGGAGAATGCGAAAGCAAACATAAACAATTGGTATATCTAAATAAAGACTATCCAGAAGTTCCTTGCACTACTTCTGAAACTTAAAAAAAAATTATATCAAGT
This sequence comes from Eumetopias jubatus, assembly GCF_037043125.1. Lineage (NCBI taxonomy): Eukaryota > Metazoa > Chordata > Mammalia > Carnivora > Otariidae > Eumetopias > Eumetopias jubatus. The sequence continues at coordinate 41,284,915 of NW_028274818.1, forward strand.
ATATATTAGTTAATAATGCACCATTAGTTATTATTAATACATTAGTTAATATTATATTTAATAATTATGTGTAATATATAATATTGTATATTTGAAATCTGCTAAGAGAGTAGATATCAAGGGTTCTCAGCACCAAAAGAATGGTAACCATGAGAGGTAATGAAAATGTTAATTAGTCTGATTGTGAGAATCATTTCACAATGTATACATATACCAAAAAGAAAAACATCATGTTGTACATCTTAAATACATACAATTTTTATTTGTCAAAAATAGAAGTTATACCAAAATAAAAACTTACCCTCTTCCCCCTGGCAAAAAAACAAATAAGGCAGAAGAATTACCTTGATTAGATATTCAACAGCACATTCTTGAGATAAGATGAAACATAACAGAAAACACAGTCAAGGGTTTACATTTTAAGGTATTGTTCATTTTATACTTCATTTTATACTTCACTTTATACTCCATGGAGCTTTGATTAAAACAGTTAACTACCTTTACTTGAATTTTTTATACATATACACACCCGTAAGTTTAGATGGATGCTATACGTATGTTATATATACACAAGTGTATATGTGTGTAAATACATGTAAATATAAAATGCTAGGTGCAGAAAAGATAGCAGAGGGATTAAGAGTGGGGCTCTGAACTCCTATACAGATAAGTCCATTTCCCAGCACCATCATTTATTAGCTGGCTAATCTTGGGCAAGATATAAACCACTCTATGCCTGAATTTCCTCATTTTTAAAATGCAGACAGTAATAGTTTTTTTTTTTTTTAAGATTTTATTTACTTATTTATTTGGCAGAGACACAGCGAGAGAGGGAACACAAGCAGGGGGAATGGGAGAGGGAGAAGCAGACTCCCCGCTGAGCAGGGAGCCTGATGCGGGGCTTGATCCCAGGACCCTGGGACCATGACCTGAGCCAAAGGCAGACGCTTAACAACTGAGCCACCCAGGCGCCCTGCCAATAATAGTTTCTAATCTAATTAAGATTCTGGTGGGGGCACTTGGCTGGCACAGTCAGTAGGGCATGCAACTCTTGATTTTGGGGTCATGAATTGAGCCCCACATTGGCTGTAGAGACTACTTAAAAATAAAAATCTTAAGATTCTTGTGAAGATTTCAAAGGACAACACATGTAAAGAGCTTAGCACATTCAGCAATGAGAGTTATTATTTCATTGGCTTCAGAAACTAGTATCAAAAGAAAATGATTCTCTAACCTAAAAGATAATAAATGAAATATCAAATGTCTTGAGATTGCAGTTACGAACTACTTCATACCAGTCAGAAAGAAAGGGAACAAAAGCTGAGTCAAAGGGAACCAGATCAGAATGTTTAAATTAAGCAAAAATGTAAACAAAACATAAAATTCCTCTTTACAACTAGATTACAGATGTCAAAACATTTTGAGAACAATGTATTAAAGGATGATCTTCGATTTTTTTTTTAAGAGAAAGAGAGAGAGCAAATGCACATGTGGGAGACGGGGTGGGGGGTAGCAGAGGGAGAGAGAATCTTAAGCAGGCTCCACACCCAGCACGGAGCCCCACAGGGGGCTTGATCTCATGACCCTGAGAGAATGATCTTTATTTGAAAGTGCCTTTGATTCTGCTTAGTTTACTCAAATTTATGTTCAATAGGTGAAATTTACATATTTTTAAAAAGCATCCTTACTGCCTGTTTAAATTTCCATAAGGAAGAACTACCTGGGCGCCTGGGTGGCTCAGTTGGTTAAGCGACTGCCTTCGGCTCAGGTCATGATCCTGGAGTCCCAGGATCGAGTCCCACATCGGGCTCCCTGCTCAGTGGGGAATCTGCTTCTCCCTCTGACCCTCCCCCACTCATGCTCTCTCTCTCTCATTCTCTCTCTCAAATGAATCAATAAATAAAATCTTAAAAAAAAAAAAAAAGGAAGAACTACCTAACCACATGAACTCTGCAACCATTTTTAAGAGTTATAGTTAACAACAGCGCCTGGGTGGCTCAGTCAGTTCAGCATCCACTCTTGGTTTTAGCTCAGGACACGATCTCACGGGTTGGTTGTGAGATCGAGCCCGAGGCTGGGCTCCAGGCTCCGCAGGGAGTCTGCTTGAAGATCCTCTCCCTCTGCCCCTCCCCTCGCTCCTGCACATGAGCACGTTCTCTCTCTAGAATAAATAAATAAATCTTTAAAAAAAAAAAAGAGTGCTAGTTAGCAGAATTGTATTTAGTAATTAAGGTACTGAAGGTAAGAAATAATAAATTCTGTCATTTGTCAGAACTTATAAACTCAAACGCCTACATAGGCCAGGCATCAGAGACAGTCATGTAAAATCAATAGGGAAGAACTAAGACCACAGAGACTGAAAAGTAAAGTACTCACCAAAACGCAAACTCAAGTTTTGTTTTGTTTTTTAAACACTGCGGCATATGCATTCAGGCTGAGTTCAGCTCAGAGGGGCACCTGTTTACACCACTTAATTGACTAAGTCCTTAGGACCTCTATGATATACATTTGTATGCAAACTTGATGTTTCATAAAAGATACTAACAAAATGGAATATTTCTGAAAATATTCATGCACATCAAAACATCAGGAAAGTTTCAATGACTTCAAAAAGGCAGCTGTATCTTTAAAGATACCCTAAGCTGGTTATCTCTCCCTCTTTGTATTCACAATTAAGATATACTTTTGTACATCATAATATATAATCTTTAAGGTACCTTACAACTCTGAATTTTTTTTTAAAGATTTTATTTATTCATGAGAGACAGAGAGAGAGAGAGAGAGAGGCAGAGGGAGAAGCAGGCTCCCAAGGAGCAGGGAGCCCAATGCGGGACTCAATCCCAGGACTCTGGGATCATGACCTGAGCCGAAGGCAGACGCTTAACCATCTGAGCCACCCAGGCGCCCACAACTCTGAATTTTAAGATTCCTTGATTATTGAACAAAATTCCTTCAAACTGGTAAAACATGTGTACCAATGAAATAATTGTTACCAAAAAATCTGAAAGTTGCTATATTCATTCATCACTGAAATGTTTGGCCTAAATATTTTTAATGAAAAGTAATACACATTTGCATTTTCAACATGGTACTGATGCCTTTATCCCACTAAAACACCTGTCACCAATGTTTCAGAAAAATTTTTGAAATAAACTACCAACCCCCACCTTTATTAAAGTCTTTCTAGATAAGTATACCAGAAAAAGAGGGTACATTTAAGTGAACAATACCCAATACCTCCAAGGTCCAAAGTAATCTCTCTTTCCACTGGATTCCCTAGCACTTGCATTACCACTATATTTTGTGTATTTTATCTTCACTAATATACTTTAAATTATGTAATGGCAGAAAGCATACCTTATTCATATTTTATCCACATCAAAAAGCATTTTGTACTTGCACAGAAGTGCTCATTAAAAAAAAAATCTAAGAGAAACCTACCATTTCTCAAGATAATGATGCTCTCACGTTAAACTCTTTCAAATTCTGAAATGAACTGAGTTTTTACAAAATTGAAATTATTATTATGCTTTTAAAAATTCTCTACAATTCCAGGGCACCTGGGCGGCTTAGTCAGTTAAGCGACTGACTCTTGGTTTCAGCCCAGGTCATGCTCTCAGGGTCATGAGATTGAGCCCACATTGGGCTCCATGATTAGCATGGAGTCTGCAGGGGACTCTCTATCTCCCTCTCCTTCTGCCCCTCCCCCCTGCTCACTTGCTCTCTCTCTCAAATAAGTAAATTTTTAAAAATCTTTTTTAAAAAATTCTCTACAATTCAGAGAAGTTCTCAATATCACTAACTGGTTAATATTCAAGCAATAGTATTTGAAGTAGATAAATATTACAATAACTCTATAATCTAAGAAAATAAAACTTTTAAGAATGTTACTTAAGGGGCACCTGGGTGGTTCAGTCACCTCTGCTTTCGGCTCAGGTCATGATCTCAGGGTCCTGGGATCCAGCCCTGAGTCCAGCTCCCTGCTCAGCAGGGAGTCTACTCCCTCTCCCTCAGCCCCTCCCCACCCTCCATCTGCCCCACTTATGCTCTCTTTCTCTCTCAAATAAATAAAATCTTTAAAAAAAAAAAAAGAGGGGCGCCTGGGTGGCTCAGTTGGTTAAGCGACTGCCTTCGGCTCAGGTCATGATCCTGGAGTCCCAGGACCGAGTCCCACATCGGGCTCCCTGCTCAGCAGGGAGTCTGCTTCTCCCTCTGACCCTCCCTCGTCTCATGCTCTCTATCTCATTCTCTCTCTCAAATAAATAAAATCTTTAAAAAAAAAAAGAAACGAAATACAACAGCACTAAAAAATAATTAATAAAAAAAAAGAATGCTACTTAGCTTAGGCTTGGTTTTAAACCTTTATGTGAGAGGAAGATGATATGTTTTTGGAAAGTATTATTTACAATCATCAAATCCTACCTGAGGATTCCAACCTGGATCTAATTTCTTAACCACTGCGATATACTCCTGCATCGCTTGATTGGGGCTTGAATCACCAAGTGCTTTCCATGCTTCCCTACAGTAAAGAATACCCAAAATGATCTATCATTATCTATGGAAGTAACACAAATGACACATTCCTTTTTAGTGTTAAAAAACTGGCATGCACATTTTAAGGATGTGAGATATATATATAAGCCACAAATGAGTGGCTTATATATCTTTTTGCATTCACAATGGTCTATACCAACACACACCTTACGCCCCACCACCTAAGGAGCCTCTTTAGACATTTTTTTTCCTAATCACCCTCCCCCATGAATTTTTGTAACACAGATATATTGCATATCGAATGAATTTTAGAAGACCACAAACAATTGTAATATCCAAGATTTTATAACTCCCCAAAACCCACCTTTCATCCCTATTGAGAATGTATGATCTACAGACCAATAAAAGTAGTTTCCACCTTATATAGCATTTTGGTAACGTGGGAATAATCATCACACAAAACAATATTCCCTAGAAAAATGTTTTGAACTTTGTATTTAAGCTGTGAGAAATACACCTTCCCCTTTTGCTGTTATCTCAGCTATAAGCTGCTGGTAGTGGATCCTGATGCAAGGACTTCAAAAAGTGAGGGGTGGTAAAGACAGAGGTACGAATTTTAATGAGTAAGAAGGTAGGGACCACTTGCAGTATAAATATCAAGAGTAATATTTTAGTCCTGTGCCCCCTTCTGAGTCATCCTTTTCTTCTTTTTCCTGTAAGCTGCCAAGACAGGCTCCTTCTTGGTCTTGCCCTGCCAATTCTTATTACTTCCACCCAGGAAGGAGATCCACTGATTCACTGTAAAACACAATTCAGTACCACAGTTTTTTCACTACCTTCCTGCTCCCACAATGAATATAACATCTTTCTGAGGTTTTCCAAATTTATTTTTCCTGACCCTGTTGAGAGTTACCTGTATACATCCCAACACTCTACCCCTAAGTATATCAGCATATATCAAACAGGAAACTTAACATTAATACTATTATATAAACATAGACTACCTTCAGATTTCCCTGATTTCCCAATAATGTCCTTTATAGATTTCTTCTCCCAGACCAGGAGCCAATCAAGATTCACACATAGCACTGAGTTTTGTGTATCTTTAGCCTCTTAATTATCTTCCATGATATTGATATTTTTTGAGTCCAAACCAGTTGTTTTATAAAATCTCTCTCAATTTTGGTTTGTCTGATTGTTTCCTCACCTTCGTGGTATTCTTGCCAAAAATGAATAATCATGATTAGAATTAGGTTTTGGCAAAAGCAATATATAGGTGACATGTCCTTCACAATGTATCACATCAGGGGCACATGACATCAGTTTGTCCCTCCCATCATCACAGATAAGATTAAGGACTTGGTAGAAGCAGTATCTCCTGTTGTCTTCCTTGTAATTAAAAAGTAAACTGAGGGTCAGATTGTGTAAATGTTCCTCAGTAGTTTTTCATCTAATGGTTTCAGCATCCATTGATGATTCTTGCCTGAATTATTATAGTGGTTGTAAAATCAAAACTTCTCAAAATTGCTAAAAACAATGAAAAACCAGGCAAGCAGAGGGGAAAAAAATAATGCTGAAGTTATGAAATTTCAGAAATTAAAACAAAAAACTCACAATAAAAGTTGCATCAGGTATTCTCCACAACAGTAATAAAGTGTCAGAGAACTATTTGTTATCATCAGCAAAGAAAGCTTCTGCTAGAACGGAAATCAAAGCACTGCTTCCTTCACTGAGAATGTCCTACACAAACAAAGTCAGCAGAACTAAACATGGGCCTAATGACATAACTGATTTACATTCAAGTTCAAGCTTTGCATGACTTTACAGCTGGGTAACAAATAGTTCGCAGACAGGCAACCTGTCAAGGGACCACATTTTGAGTAGCACTGCTCTAGAATGTAAAGTTAGAATCCATTTTTAGCACTCTTCTCTCTTCAACCATATTTCATTTCTTTTTTAAACCCTATCCTTTATACTTTTAATTCCAGGGCTGACGCTTCCAAAGTTCTTCCTCCTAAAACTAAGGGTCCCTATTGCATGCAATTTCTCTTTTTTTTCACTTAGACAAGGTAAGAGTAAATAAGACCTCATAGGATAAGGAGGAACCTCTGAATGAGAAGTAAAAAAACTGGGACGGGGATAATCTTTTTATAGATTTAGGAAAGAAGTGGATTCAGTATCTTTTCTCCCCCCTTTCTTCCCAACCAGTTATTATAAGCACTTCACTGTGGTGTGGGTGGGGCAAGGTACAGAAGAGCACTAGAGATAAGAAGATAAAATTGGGGCAGGGGAGAAGAATAAAAATGGGGACTTATCCTGTTCTTCTCCCTTCCCATCTTCCTGTCCATTCAAAGATTCCTACACAGGGCAGAAGAGGTGATCCATTAGGGGCTGTATGACAGGATAGGAAAATCTCAAGCAATAGCTCTTACCATCACTCTCTAAGAAGCTATCTGTATGTAAGGAGTGTATGTCTGTCGTGAACTATGTGTATACCAACATCACGGCATGAGAATCCTTTAGGAGACTTAGCTAAAAGCGGATTCTTTTAATCTCTCTCCCAATTGCCTGTTGTTAGCACAGTCTACAACAGAGAGATTAATATAAAAATAATTCTTTAATCTGCTCACTACTTTCTAATTCCTAAACACCTAAACCATTTCCAACAACCTCATTAGATTCCAAGAATTTCTTACCATTTTTGCTTTCCTTCAAAATCAAAGAAGCTTGGTTTAGGAGTATTACAATTTCCAACTTTGACCTAATTGAAGGGAGGGAAAAAAATAAAGAACTTATTTTTCAAAGAAATGCCAGAGAAACTTTTTATTTTCAAATTTATCATGTATACTCAGTAACTATAGGTTAGAAAATATTTGCATCTATATAGAATAACAAAATTTAACATTCTTTGTAAAAGCAAACAAAAAAACAAAATTTTTTTTAAAGATTTTATTTATTTATTCATGAAAGACAGAGAGAGAGAGAGAGAGAGAGAGAGAGAGAGAGGCAGAGGGAGAAGCAGGCTCCCAAGGACCAGGGAGCCCGACACGGGACTTGATCCCAGGACCCCAGGATCACCCGAGCCGAAGGCAGATGCTTAACCATCTGAGCCACCCAGGCGCCCCTCAAAAAACAAATTTTAAAACACAGGCCGCTTTGGCTTACTGCATAAAACCAGTGTTGTCTAATACTGTGATACATAAAAAAATATGAGTCACAAACACTTGCATTCCTAAACTAGTAGACAAATTATATATACAAGGCAAATTATAAATACAGATGTGATCCTTATTATCATTTATCATATAGAATTTTTAAATGTGCAATAAACAAGCTGTGAAGTACAGTTTATCAGAATTCACAATATTGTTTATTTATGCTGATTCTCATTACACTATCAGCATTTTATCTCTCCCCAATTCCAGGATAAAGAATACTATTTGTAAAGTATCCTATTATGAAACTAACTGATACAAATATGGATGCTGACAGCCTTGCAAAAAACTTTCAAGGGTTTTCCAGCAACAATATAAATTCTATCTACTCCATAATAAGCTCATCTTGTTTGTGCCCAATACTTATTTGTAATCCTCAAATAACATTTGTAGTGAAATTATACGTTATTTTCATTGTGAATAAACATAAATGAAATTCACACAAGTGCAGAATTCACTATACAGCCCATATTCCCACTACCAAAAGTAATCTCTGACGAACTCTCACAGCATTTACTCCGCAGCACTTTCCACTTTTACCTGGTGTTAGAAAGTTTTGGGTAAAATCTCATCTTTCTATCAGAACACAGTCTCTAGGAAACCATTCTTAACTCACTCATTGCACCTTATATAGTGCCTAACCTATGGTAGTAAAAAATGTTTGTTGAATGGAATGAGTATGTCAGGCATGTGTTCAACCAAATACCTATTTTTTCCTAATACCACAATCCAACCCCCAAGTACTTCTCAGAGACCTTCTCATCATCTACTATTACTTTTATACACTTGAATTTTACTAAAATCAAACTGATGGTCTACTCACTAACAGACTGATCTACTCACTGCTTTAAGGATTTTTATTGAGTTTCGCTCATGTTACTGCCCTCGCCTAAAATGCCTTCTCCTCTTCCGTCAGCTTTTCACACCTTTCAGTCCCACTCAAGGTTCAGATTATAAGAACTCTTTCAGTCTACAATGATCTTATCCATCTCTGAATTCGTAACAAGTATCATCTCCATCATTTGCTTAGCAATTAATCACAAGGCCCTCTGATGAATATTAAAATGTCCACTTACAAAGGAGCAGCCCTATTATAAGGGGACAGAAGGAAGAAACAGTGAGAGAGCAAAAACAGTGAGAGAGCATTTCTTGATCACCACAAACCAAAAGCTTCATATATGTAATGGCAAATGAGCCATGCAACAATCCTGTTAGGTTTGCCATTACAAACTCATTTTATAAATGAGTACAGAGACTCTAAGGAGGGATGCAGAGTTCACACATTAGCAAATCCTGAATTAGTAGTCAGGATGTGAATTTAGGACTATTTGACTCCAAAGTCCAATATTCCTTTTCTATAGCACTCTGTTTTACATGCCACATCAAATCTAGGCATCTCCAAATCACTTCAACTACTGGATTGTTAGAAACATGAGAGAAACTATGACACATCATAAAAACAGCAGTCATTACTATTTTTGTTTTTTATCCAGACACCAGCCAGTGGTAGAAACAAATACCAATATCTATCTATTCTCCATTTCTCCCACAGTAATAGAAGTCTCAGCCAGACGCACGTGTAGTCATCCAGCTAACCATCACATATACCGTGCAACTTCGGCGCAGGTAGAGGGGACTGGATGTGTGAGAAAGTGATATAAACATCTTCCTTGAAAAGAAAGGAGGGCTTGTCCTTCCCTTTCCCTGAGCTCTGGCTAGAACATGCATGTAAGTGATGATGAGCCATCTCTGGCCATGGAAAGAGGATCTGAGAGGAACAATTCTCAAAATTTTTGGTCTCATGATCTCTTTACACTCTTAAAAAATGAGGACCCCAAGGAGCTTTGTTTATGTGGGTTATATCTCTCAATATTTAACATATTAAAAATTAAGACTGTAAAAATGTGTATTAACTAATTTAAAAATAATAAACTCATTAACATATTTAAATAACAAAATTTTATGAAAAATAACTGTATATTCTAAAGCACAAAAAACTTAGTGAGAAAAGTAACACTGTTGTACATTCTGCACATCTCTTTAAGGTCTGCCTTAATAGAAGGCAGTTGTATTCTCATTTCTACTTATCTATTCAATATACTGCAATATGTTGCTTTGGTTGAAGTATATGAAGAAAAAGCTCACACAGATACACTGTTACAAAAGAAAAGTATTTTAGTAGCCTTTTCAGATAATTGTGGATATTTTTTCTTTGATACCACACCAAAACTCAACAAATGGCAGTTTCTTCAAGATTGGATGCAATGTGGATTCTGATGCTGTATCAATGAATTTTTCCTTCTGCTACATTAAAATCCAATGGTCTGACTTGCACTTTGAATGGATCTTTTACTCACACATAATTTGTAACATTCCATGCAATATTTGGAAAATACGGTTCACTGAGTTATGCATTCCTTCCAAATGTTGACATATTATACAAGAGCAGAAGTTACAATCATTAGAATCACCATTAATCTCATCGAAAAAGTTCTTAAGTATCAGGAAGCTGTCAAGTTCATGTGACAGACACAGATTTTCCAAACCTCTAATTTTCATTTGAAGGCTCAAATGTGACCACTGGCAACAAACACTGTCAGCTGTTTTCCTTAAAGTGACAGGCTCACTTCATTCACTTTGAAGAAACCATCTGCCGAATACTGAAATTTGAATAAGCAGAGTTAATCTGTGAGTTGTTTTATTAAGGAAAAATGATGTTTCATGAAAAATGTGGACAGCTCAGCTTGCAACTCAAAAACTACACAAGTGCTTTTCCTCGAAATGGCCAACATAACTGTGTGCAGAACTGCCTTGCATGTACTCCCCATTTCATCACACACAATATTAAAAAGGGAACACGGGAGGGAACACAAGCGGGGGGAGTGGCAGAGGGAGAAGTAGGCTTCCCGCGGAGCAGGGAGCCCGATGCGGGGCTCGATCCCAGGACCCTGGGATCATGACCTGAGCCGAAGGCAGACGCTTAACAACTGAGCCACCCAGGCGCCCCTATCAAAGACATTTTTAAGTGAAATTGGCCTTTTTTTTTTTTTTACTCTGAGTACATGGTGGTAAAATATATGACTACTAGTACAATTTGCTGTCACTGCCTTGATTCATGCTGATGCATCGGCAGTTTTATCAAAGAGAAAAAAGGCAAATAATGTCTTAGTATTATTAACAAAATAGTTTTGTATCTTATCGATCTACTGAGAAAGTCTCAGCGATTCTCAGCGGTCTCTAGACCACAATTTGAGAACTGCTGCCTTGGGGGAATGGCTGAACTACAGAACAGAAAAAGACTAATCCCCCAGATGATCTCATGAAGCAGAATCACCATACCAGCCCTAGGTCACCTACCTCCAGACCATTATGCATGATGAAAATAAAAGCTCAGCAGCTGACCCTATATTCTAACTGACACATAAGCTTTTGCATTCCCAAATTCAAACAATAGTTCTGGATCAGAAAAGACTGGGTAAATAAAACTACGGGATTTTAGGACATGATGAGCAACAGTTTCCAAATCATTGAATAATAAATCATTAGCTATAGAGCAGAGTTATAAAATGTGCCATTTTAACAAAACACCTAAACTCTGTTCTGATGTATATATGATAAAACAGAATGTTTTAACAAAAGGGGCTAATGGCAAATGCCACTGAATCATGTGTGGCCAGGTTAAAGTAGGAGAACATGCTGGGTATCCTCAGTGTGCTGGTGCTGAAGGCTCTGGTGAAATGAAGCTAACAGGGGTTTGAAATTTTCATTATCCTATAGAGTTTTCACAGGTGTCAATTAGTTATCTTTTGCTGGGAAAGTGTAGGCTAATGCAGAGGACCAAAAAACTGTTCATTGGTGTGATCTTTTTGAAACCTCACTAAAAGATGATTTTGGAGCCACAGGCTTATCTGAGACTAAAAGAGTTACGATGTTAGGTAAGTTTAGGGTTCTGAAAAGAAGGTTCACAGCTCAGCTTATTTCTGTTATCTTCCTGGGGACAACTTTATTTCATTCGGCCTCCAAAATGCAGTGCTACTCTGAATACAAAATGTAATTGTTTCATGAGAAATTCTGGTCCATGCATCAATTATATTGGAATTTCAACTTTATTATGCTATCAAAGATGCTAATTTTTTTTTATTTTATTTATTTGACAGAAAGAGAGAGAGAGGACACACAAGCAGGGGGAGCTCTGGCAGAGGGAGAAGGAGAAGCAGGCTACCTGCAGAGCAGGGAGCCCGATGCAGGGCTCAATCCCAGGACCCTGGGACCATGACCTGAGCCGAAGGCAGACACTTAACGACTGAGCCACCCAGGTGCCCTATTTTATTTTTAACAGAATTCTGAAATAGTGTTAAAAATAGCATCTTTGGGGGCACCTGGGTGGCTCAGTTGGCTAAGCATTTGCCTTCGGATCAGGTCATGCTCCCAGGGTCCTGGGATTGAGCCCCGCATCGGGCTCCCTGCTCTGCAGAGAGCCTGCTTCTCCCTCTCCCACTCCCCCTGCTTGCGTTCCCTCTCTCGCTGTGTCTCTGTCAAATAAATAAATAAAATCTTTAAAAAAATAATAATAAAATAAAATATTTAGGAGGGCCTGGGTATCTCAGTTAAGTATCTGACTCAATTTCAGCTCAGGTTATGATCTCGGGGTCACGAGATGGAGCCCCGCCTCAGGCTCCACAGTGGGCAAAGAGCCTGCTTAGGATTTTCTCTCCCTCTCAAAAAAAAAAAAAATTTAGAAGAGATTGATGAAAATCGTTCCAATGTCATATCTAAGTAAGCATAATCTTATTCTCTAATAACAAAGAATTTTATTGCCAGATACAGAATATTTCTAAACACCTTAACATCAAATTCTTGAAAGGGTGAGGGACACACCTCCTCCAGAATACCTGGATGAAGTGAGGATACTTGAGACAGAATGGTTACCAGTTGACAGGTGACTATAGTTCACTGATAACTCAGAAATCAGATATTAATAATGATGATACTAATAACAGTAAATAAAGTTATGTCCTAGAAAGAAAAAGAATGTTCTCTAGGGAATTTGGAGAAAAGCAGTCTTATGCTGCCCAGAGAATTACTAGTCAGACATGTTGAAGGTCCTAGCACAACATTCAATAAACTCTTCTTGTTTAATAATTGAAAGTCTGATTTTAATGTTATTGGGACAGGATAAATAACCAGAGAGAAAAAAGATACCCAGAACTTCTGCAAGAAAGCAAATTCCAAGGCCAATTCAGGGGCAATTTTCATTCAACACTGTAATTTATACCATATGTATCTACGGCTATGTGTCTCAAGTCACTTTAACCGGTATTCATAACTGAAGTTCATCAGTCTTCAAAAGAAGATTCATCTCTATTCAGTACATTCAGTTGAAGAATACAGAGAGACCCTACAACTATTTTTTTTTCTTAAAAGAATACAGGAGGAAATAGATACCAAGAAGCAAAAGAAAGGTTAAAATTTTTTATAAAATAAAATGGGCTATTCCCCAGAACGTCATTGCTTCCAGTGTTCCAAAGAGCTGGAGTTTTCCTAAAATGTTATTTAACTCTTGTTAGCAATTTTTCCCGTGTTTAAATCTAGACTCCTAGGGCGCCTGGGTGGCTCAGTTGGTTAAGCGACTGCCTTCGGCTCAGGTCATGATCCTGGAGTCCCGGGATCGAGTGCCATCGGGCTCCCTGCTCAGCAGGGAGTCGGCTTCTCCCTCTGACCCTCTTCCCTCTCGCGCTCTCTCTCTCTCATTCTCTCTCTCTCAAATAAATAAATAAAATCTTTAAAAAAAATAAAAATAAAAATAAAATAAATCTAGACTCCTCAAGTAACTTTCTAAGTCTCTTGAAGGCAAATACCATCATGCTTTTTCTTCTTTGCACTCCCTGCAGGTATAACACCCAAGTGTTTTGCACATAAAAGATGTTATACAAGTATTGGTTGATTATAATAAAGCGATTATTTCTCCTTCTGGTACCTTTGACTCTTTGAATGATAAATCAAACATGTCTTATAGGACATTACGATTTTTATTTCCAGGTAAAGTTCGGAGCCTTAGAGTCAGGAGCTACAATCTAGTTCTAGTTCTGACTGATCTGTCTGTATGACCCTAGGCAAGTTATGTACTCTTTGGGCTTCCCTTTCCTTTCCAGCAAAAGAAGGGGATTATTTCGCCTGGTGTTTACTAGCCCTAAAGTGTTTATAATTTTATCTAAAAATCAGAAGCCCATTCAGCCAAAACATAAGTCTAACATATTTAGGATTTTAAAAATACAATAACAAAAGTATAATACTTTATTTTGTATTGCATCATCCTTTTATTACGATCATATAATTTTCTTGGAGCTCACAATTTTTTTTAACATTACTTCCATGTGACCATAATACTTCCATAATTACCTCCATATGACCCTTCAGCAAGAGTGAATGATAAATCTTATTTTATCATCCTCATTTGTAAAGGTTCTGAAACTGGTAAAAGCATTAAGTGCAAGGTCACTGTGCAAGTCAGAGAAGACATGGAAAACTGTCATTCGGTGTCCAGCAAATAACACTCCCAGGAGAGCAGAGAGGCCCTCTCCATATTCAGAAGGATGCTAATCCTTAGTGGATGATTATACATACACACACGCAAACTTCATTACACCTAGCCATCAACCAAGCACGTTTACTATTAGATTTTGGAGGACAGAGAAGGCCTCTTGTCGCTCTCCCGCATCCACCCCTTCCCCAGGACTTTACCTGCTTGTACCTGGCATACAGGTACAAGAGCTGCTCCCTGCTAGCCACTTGAACCAGGCCTTGGAGGTGCGCTGCAGCCTTCTCAAAGAGCTCGGTCAGGCTCCCGGACGTCTCGGTCTCGGGGCTCTGGAGGGATTCCACATCACCGGAGTCGTCCCCCGAGCTCAGCTCTCCGCCGCTGTCGCCCGTGGTGGCCCCCGCGGGCAGGAATGGCGAGGCCATGTGTCCGCTCAGTGCTCCTCGGAGCGGGTGTAACGCCGGCTCGGAGGCCTGGCCCACCAGTCTCGGTCCTGAGCCCGACCTCGAGTCGGACCCAAGCTCACTTACTCCGCGCTGCCTCACGTAACTCTGCCTCCCTCCCACTTCTCTCCCGGGCGTGCAGGGCGGGCTCCGCTACTCTTCGGCGGCTCGCCCCGGCCGACCCGCTCTCCTCCGCCTGCCTCTGGCTAACAGAGCGCCCGGGCTCGACCCGGGTCCCTCCACCTGCGAGCGGGTCTCGGGGAGGCGCAGCTTAGACTTCCGGAAGGGAGGGCGGCAGGCAGCACTGGCTGGCGGGGCGGGGCGGGACGGGGAGGGGGCGGTGTGCACGCGGGGCGGGGCGGAGGCGGCGTGCACGCGGGGCCTGTTGGAGGCGGCGTGCACGCGCGGCGGGGGCGGGGCGCGGCGGTGTGTGCGCCTGAGTACGCGTCCGAGCACGCGCGCGGTGCGAGGCGCGGCGGGCTCTCCCCTGGGTCGGACAAGTGTGGGTGGCCGTACGTGGGGCGCCCTCCCCTAAGAGAAGTCGTGGGGCCGCGCTAGGGAGATGCTGGTCGGAGAGACTGTCCTCACTCGTTGGATGTCCATTCATCGTTTCGCTGAAATTATTAATCCCGAAGTCTGGAAATTGTTCTCGGAATAGGCCTTCGGGGCGGGGAAGGAGGCAGTCTATTGGGTAGTGTAGCGATAGGAGCGGAGTCGCGGGAAACACCGAGCTGAGGACGAAGGTTCCGCCTGAGCCCCCTCCGCGGATGGTGTGTCCCGAGCGCCCCCAAACTGGCTTCGGATCCCTGCATGCGCATCTGCTGCTTGAGAGCTTGGCTTTAACTTGAATAATGGGTGAAAATTTGGAAGGTGGGGCCTTCACCGCCCAAGCCGTGTGATTGGTGGAACCGCTCGTCTCCCTGTCTCACTTTGCTCGCCTGTGGAACCGCCCTCCACGTCTCAGGGCTGTGCGGGGACGCGCCCGTGCCCCCCCGCAGGTAGCACGAGTCTCCTCTGACAGGACCTTTGCCATTGTATTTTGAAGACACTAAAGTGAAACCAAAAAGTACTATACGGTTCTGCCCTAAAGGGATTTACACAGAACTACACAGAAACTGTAACATGATTGTTACAATTAATTTTCACTTAGCGGTTATTATGTCCCAAGTGTTGTAAAACAAAAACACAAACACTATGTTCATTTAGTGCTCAAAACAATGTAATAAGCACCATCAGATTGGTATGAAGAAAGTGTTCTAAAGAGTGGTTACTGACCGTGTGGGGTTAGACCTTATACAGGTGGACAGGGTAGAAGGGCAGGTAGACAGGGGAGAGAAGAAAGGCGGGAAGTGTGAAAGCTTGGGTCAGGATTCAACAAACATTACTTGAGATTCTAGAATGTTCTGGGGTCCTGGGATCGAGCCCCGCGTTGGGCTTCCTGCTCAGCGTGCTCAGCAGGGAGCCTGCTTCCCCACCACCACCACCACCCTGCTTGTGCTTTCTCAATCTCCCTTTCTCTCTCAAATAAGTAAACAAAATCTTTTTTAAAAATTACACTTTTCCAGGGGCGCCTGGGTGGCTCAGTTGCTAAGCGTCTGACTCCGGCTCAGGCCATGATCCCAGGGTCCTGGGATCGAGCCCTACATCAGGCTCCCTGCTCCACAGGAAGCCTGCTTCTCCCTCTCCCTCTCCCCCTGCTTGTGTTCTCTCTCTCACTGTGTCTCTCTTTGTCAAATAAATAAATAAAATCTTTTAAAAAATTATACTTTTCTGTATGTACATTATATTTGGATGAAAAGATTAAAAATAACACATGAAAAAGAAAAACAAGAAGAGCCCCTGACATTCCGAAGCTGGCCTGGCACTCACAGCTAAGCCATATTATTGTCCTATTAGACAGAAATAATCTCGTGAAATCCTAACCTCAGACAAGGTCATTGTAAAAGCATGATAAAATAAGGCAAAGCACTTCATGAATTTGTCTAAACACAGACAAGATCACTCTGTCCCACAAAATACCAAACACCCTTTCTCTTGGCCAAAATGAATGGTTACTTCTTCTTTACAAATTACAGCTTTATTCTCATATTAGTCTTCTCTCCCTGTAGATAAGATTTATTGAGATGCCCAGTCATGGAATTGCCCTGGCTTTCTGACAGCACCCAATTGAGAACAGATCCCTGATACCTTAGACTCTCCTTGAAGCACCAACCAAAGCCCAAATCCTGTAACAGGTTCTTTCTGAACGCCTTCTTACTGAGGCAGCCCATGGTTCCCTGTGGTATGTATTTTTCCTTGCTGCAACAAGAAACAAATACAACTGGATTTACTACAGCTGATTTCCTGGAGGTCTCCAGCTGAAGGGCGTTGATACTTGAGAAGGTTTGATTTCTTGAAGATTCTATTAAAACTCCAAAACTATCAGGATCTGGCAACTTTCAGGGAATAAATCTTTTACAATTGGTGTTTCCATTCAAACATTTCTTGGGAACTGTAGGGAACTGAATATGTTTTCCTGAACCTGAAGAAAAAATCAGCCAAGAAATCAGGAAGACAGAAAATATTATAATTAGAATGAAAGTATAACAATCAGTGTTAAAAATTAACAGCGAATATGGAGAGGTTACTGATTCAAAGGGATCCACTGACAAGTCAAAAGCAATACCAGGAATGCTAACACCTGGAGTCCAAAGTGAGCCAGGGAAGGAGCAGTCAGGAGAAAAGTTGTCAAGAGCTAATCGGTCTTGCTGGCTGGCAGTTGCCTTGGTGTACATGGGTTCATGGCCCCACCTGCTGCTAATGGTGAATCATTCTTGCAAATAAAATAAAGAGTAATAAGATTATATGCATAGTACACTTTACACAAATTCTATGAGTGATGTTCTGAGAAATAAGTTTTGGAAGCAGCATAAGTCCTTAAACTGGCAATTCAAGTGATTCTAAGTAGTACCGCTACCTTTGCTAAGAGATCTGAAAGTTATGAGAATACTACCCAGCAATGTTTGCTGGTATTTTCTAGTGTTTATATTCTAGTGTTACAGTCCTTTGAAGGTACTTTAACAAAAAGAAGTGCAAAGAGAAGATTATAATATACTGCAACATGACATCCTGAACTGACCTAAAACCTGAATTAATGAAAGTCATACTTATTTCAATGGCAAAACTAAAGTCAGGACAAGCAAAGAAAATATTTTTGTTAATAAAGTAACTGGATTTAGCACAATTCAGGTTTTGTGAAATATTGGCCTTTTTTTACATTACCATCAAAATATTCATTAATTCATCAAAAATATTAAGTCCTGATATGTTTCAGACACAGTGTTCAGCCCTATGGATAAACAAGATTATCATTCCTCTTACTCTACTCCAGCCTCATGGACCCCCTTGCGACTCTTCTTCAAACCAGGCATAATCCAGCATCCTCCTATTTTAGTGCTTCGTGCTTACTAGTCCCTCTCTCTGGAACACTCTATCCCCAGATTTCTATGCGGTTTGCCCTCACCTCTTTCAGGTGTTTGCTCAATCGTTGCATTAGCCAAACTTTCCTTGGCCGCCTTATCAAAAATTGTAACTCCATCCTCCCAACACTCTCTACCCCACTTCTTTAGCGCATATTGCTAACTAACAATATATTTTACTCATTTTTTCTATCATTTCATTTTTTTTAAAGATTTTATTTATCTATTTGACAGAGAGAGACACAGCGAGAGAGGGAACACAAGCAGGGGGAGTGGGAGAGGGAGAAGCAGGCTTCCCGCCGAGCAGGGAGCCCGATGCGGGGCTCGATCCCAGGACACTGGGATCATGACCTGAGCTGAAGGCAGACACTTAACAACTGAGCCACCCAGGCGCCCCTGTTCTATCATTTCTATGTAAGTCCCAGGAAGGCAGGGATTTTTGTCTGTTTTTATCACCGCTGTATTCACCAGAGCTGGCACATAGCGAAATCTTTATTGAATAGATAAGTGAGTGAATGTATAAAAGACCTAGTCATTGTTCTTTAAGGGTTCAGGATAGTAAATGAATAAGGGCAATAACACATTTCAAGTGATATGGAAAGGGCATGCCAGACAGAAGTAGCATGAGTAAAGGCACAGAGGTATAAAAATAACAGGCAATATTGCTTGTTTTCACTTGATCATAACAAAGGTTCAATAAACAAACAGCAGAAGTGTAATTAGCTGTTTTTCTCTCACCAACACAAGCTAAAAATTGGAGCATATGTTAACTTACTCCTGAGAGCAATACCTTGCTTAACAAAGACTGCACTATTTTACAAATATTTAAAAGAATAGAGTTCTTATAGGTCAGTGGCTTATTTGTATGTCACTAATCAAATTGGTGGTATTTACCTGGGACATAATCTTCTAGGCAACCTATGGCCTTTAATCCAACTCTTTAAGCACATTAGTGGGATGCTGCACGTGGGCAGATAAGCAGGTAGAGAGAAAGATATTAGACTATATTATCTAATTTGCATAATCTTGAAGTTCATTGGACTACCTTCAAATACAGTAACTAGAAGAATTATACTAAACACACACAAAGGGGCGCCTGGGTGGCTCAGTCATTAAGCGTCTGCCTTCGGCTCAGGTTATGATCTCAGGGTCCTGAGATCGAGCCCCACATTGGGCTCCCTGCTCAGCGGGAAGCCTGCTTCTCCCTCTCCCACTCCCCCTGCTTGTGTTCCCTCTCTCGTTGTGTCTCTCTCTGTCAAATAAATAAATAAAATCTTTAAAAATAAATAAATAAATAAACATACACAAAAAAAGAAGGACTCACAACAGGGAAATCAGAGCCCTGACTTTGGAGTCTTTATGAAATCTGTATAATGAATAAAATTTAATGAAAAAGAAAAACACATCCTCAAGTTCTTAGGAAGTTAGATATTTCCTACCAAAAATTAAGAAAAAAATGTGATTAATTTTGAGACACCTCCCACCCCGGCCTTAGTAGAGTCTCTTTGGTGATAATGGATGGGCTTAACTCTATATAAGTTAACAGATTTCTGGGGGACATGTTTGTGGGTTTAGAAACTGACTTAATGGTAGAATCTTGTGTAATGCTGCTTATCATTACATGGATTCAAATACAAGGTCAAATCACATGCCATAAAGCAAAATTAGATTAAATAATAAAAGCCTAGTATACTCTTAGTTATCAGTCCTGAAGAGTTTCCACTGTGTTTGATAAAATGAACCGCAGACCAGCACAGAAAATCAGTGGACTCAAGTAAGTGGATAAGTGATGGCTCACTTCTGCCCCACATTTGAAACATTTTGGTGGTTGTTGTTAATTTATTAGCGAGTACATTAATAGTGTTGCATATTATATATTAGTAAATGTGAAGAAGTTTTAAAATTTCATATTGTTATTTTGACTTGTTGAAAATTAATCAACAATGAATTATTAAATGCTGACTTATTAACCTTTTAGGTAATATAATACAATAAAAAGTCCACAGACCAAGGAGTCTGCTATCATCCTTTTATTTATTTTAAAATTTTATTTATTTATTTGACACAGAGAGAGACACACAGCGAGAGAGGGAACACAAGCAGGGGCAGTGGGAGAGGGAGAAGCAGGCTTCCCGCGGAGCAGGGAGCCCAATGCGGGGCTCGATCCCAGGACCCTGGGACCATGACCCGAGCCGAAGGCAGATGTTTAATGATTGAGCCACGCAGGCGCCCCTGTCTGCTATCATTCTTGCCATCAAATAATTTAAATTTTAGTTGGAGAAACAAGATTAGGACTGGTGAGAAAAATTAGAAAGTTAAATAACACAATAAAATTAAGTACTAAATCTTGTGGTGCACAATGAAGTGAAATAATGATAGGAGTTTTTAGTTAGATTTCCTCCCCATAAAAGTTCTCAGTTGAGCTCTGTTATTTTTCAGAAGAAGCCTTTTAAACATTGAATGACTTTCATGAGACCTCATGTATTCAGGTGGGTGTCCAAGTGGATCTAACACACAGGTCTCCTAATGCATATGTATGTATGTGCATACATATGTATTACCTATTTTTATTAAAGTATAGTTGACACACAGTGCTGTAGTCTGGGGCTTTTCTATCTACTAAACACATGGTGCTCAGTAGTCATTAAATGAGAAGGGAGCTATTAGTCAATCGGCAGAAACTAATTTGCACTATTTGTGGGCACATTAAAAGTAAAATCTTTAGGGAAAGGATCACCGAACTTGAAACCAAGAAACTGAAAATTTTCTTGTCCATCTCTGTAATCTTTTTCTGGGTACAGTTACTGGTTTGAAGAATAAAGAGTCCAGAAAATAAAAACATAACTAACACACTGTGCCTTCATAAAATGTAACTTCTTTATATGAAAAATGAGGCCTGGGGGCCCTGGGTGGCGCAGTGGGTTAAGTCTCTGACTCTTGGTTTCAGATTAGGTCCTGATCTCAGGGTCATGGGATGGAGCCCAAGTCGGGTTCCATGCTCACTGCAAAATCTGCTTAAGTTTCTCTCTCCCTCTGCTCCTCCCCCCACTCCCACACCATGATCTCTCTCTAAAATAAATAAGTATATAAGAAAGAAAGAGAGAGAGAGCGGACACCCGGGACTCCAAGATGGCGTCAGTCGTACCACTGAAGGAGAAGAAGCTCATGGATGTGAAACTAGGAGAGCTGCCCAGCTGGATACTGATGCGGGATTTCACCCCTAAGGGCATTGCTGGAGCATTTCAAAGAGATTACTACCGGTATTACAACAAGTATGTCAATGTGAAGAAAGGGGGCATTGCTGGGATTTCTATGGTGCTGGCAGCTTATGTGCTTTTCAACTACTGTCCTTGTTACAAGGAACTCAAACACGAGCGGCTCCGCAAGTACCACTGAAGAGGGCCCAGTATGGAGGCACTTTCGGCATTCCTGACCATGACCTTTGCCTGGCACCCTTGAATCCTTTCATATTCTAATTCAGAATTAACATCCAATAAAAGATGACTGGTAAAAAAAAAAAGAAAGAAAGAAAGAGAGAGAGAGAGAGAGAAAGAAAGAGAGAGAGGAAGGAAGGAAGGGAAAGAAAGAAAGAAAAGAAAGAAAAGAAAGAAAGAAAGAAAGAAAGAAAGAAAGAAAGAAAGAAAGAAAGAAAGAAAGAAAGAAAGAAAGAAAAAGAAAGAAAGAAAGAAAGAAAGAAAGAAAGAAAGAAAGAAAAAAGAAAGAAAGAAAGAAAGAAAAAGAAAGAAAGAAAGAAAGAAAGAAAGAAAGAAAGAAAGAAAGAAAGAGATGAGCCCTGTGGGGAAAGAAAGAGAAAGAAAGAGAGAGAGAGAGGGAGGGAGGGAGGGAGGAAGGAAGGAAGGCAGGCAAAGAAAGATGAGGCCCAGGGGTTTGAACCACTTAAACCACCCTCTGGGTGGTGTAAGATTCCAGGTGGTGGTCATCTTGAAGGGCACCGGTGGAGTGGAGATGTAATATACATATTGACCACATGATGGCAATATAGAGCCAGGTTTGTTTTCTGCCAGTGTGACAAATTCGCTGGATTATCTTTGTCCTTTGGGTCTTTTGTACTTAGGAAAGACATGGACCTTGCCCAAGGAATGAAACAATTGTTTATGTAATTATATCTTTATTTTAAACAGAAGCCAAATCCTAATCTTGTTTCTTCTTTAGACTTAGAACTCAAGAACTGAGAGTGAAAACAGGCTTTAAGATGTGCTTGGTTAAAAAAAAAAAAAGTTCTAACAAGTGCACTTGCTATTCTGAATGTCACAATAAGAAATAAAGGCTTTACAGTGTAGAGGAAGATAAACTTAGCTCTGAATCTACGTCATTACCCCCTCTTGATTGTCATTGGTTGTTGGTTTTGCTTTTGTTGGATTTTCTTTTCTTGAAAAAAAAGGTCTTGTACCTCACCCTGTTCTTCCAAATATTTGGGGGAACTTTAAGTTTAAAATTGACATTCTAGGGGCACCTGGGAAGTTCAGTCGGTTAAGCATGGGACTCTTGATTTCAGCTCAGGTCATGATCTCAGGGACTTGAGATTGAGCTCCATATTGGGCTCTGCACTGGCTGTGGAGCCTGCTTAAGATTCTCAATCTCCCTGGGACACCTGGGTGGCTCAGTCGTTAAGGTCAGCCTTTGGCTCAGGTCATGATCCCAAGGTCCTGGGATTGAGCCCCACATCGGGCTCCCCACTCTGCAGGAAGCCTGCTTCTCCCTCTCCCACTCCCCCTGCTTGTGTTCCCTCTCTCGCTGTATCTCTCTGTGTCAAATAAATAAATTTTTTAAAAATCTAAAAAAAAAATTCTCACTCTCCCTTTCTCTCTGCCTCCCCCTTGTGCTCTCTCTCTCTAAAAAATTTTAAAAAATAAAAACGGCCAAACTCCTTTAAAAAAAACTGACATTCTAAAATACACAATAAAAGATATTTAGTATGTATATCTTGACATATATTTATTAAAGTTTAAAAGACTTAGGAAGTGAAAATGTACCAAAATTATAATTTTCATATACCACATTTTCTTTAAGTTTGCATTCATCAAAATATCCCATTGTTGGGGCGCCTGGATGGCTCAGTCATTAAGCGTCTGCCTTCGGCTAGGGTCATGATCTCAGGGTCCTGGGATCAAGCCCCGCATCGGGCTCCCTGTTCCACGGGAAGCCTGCTTCTTCCTCTCCCACTCCCCCTGCTTGTGTTCCCTCTCTCGTTGGTCTCTCTGTCAAATAAATAAATAAAATCTTAAAAAAAATATATCCCATTGTTGTTGATCTTAATGTCCACAGCTGAACATCATCTTGGAAGAAACCATGACTGTGATGAATTTTGTGGCATTTGGGCTTTGCAAGAGTTGATCAGACATTAGTAATCAAAAACCAGGAATGGCTCTTCCCCCTAAGCAGCCTGAGGTGACCTCTGAAAATGGTTCACTATTCGCTTGACCCAGAAAACCCTACGAAATCATGTAAATCAAGAGGTTCAAATCTTCGTGTTCACTTTAAGAACACACATGAAACTGCCCAGGCCATCAAGGGTATGCATATCCGAAAAGCCACCAAGTATCTGAAAGACGTCACTTTACAGAAGCAGTGTGTGCCATTCCGTCGCTACAGTGGTGGAGTTGGTAGGTGTGCCCAGGCCAAACAGTGGGGCTGGACACAGGGTCGGTGGCCCAAGAAGAGTGCTGAATTTTTACTGCACATGCTTAAAAATGCAGAGAGTAATGCTGAACTTAAGGGTTTAGATGTTGATTCTCTGGTCATTGAGCACATCCAGGTGAACAAAGCCCCCAAGATGCGGCATAGAACGTACAGGGCTCATGGTCGGATTAACCCATACATGAGCTCTCCCTGCCACAATGAGATGATCCTTACTGAAAAAGAGCAGATTGTTCCTAAACCAGAAGAGGAGGTTGCACAGAAGAAAAAGATATCCCAGAAGAAACTGAAGAAACAAAAACTTATGGCCCGGGAGTAAATTCTGCAGAATAAATGCAAACAAAACAAAACAAAACAAAACAAAACAACAAAAAAAACAGGAATGGTTTTCATCATCAAGAAAATCTGGTCAGGCAGACACAATCACATTAAACAGTTTTGTTTATATTACCTTAAAAATAGAGAATAACATTCAAGTAGGATTTTTTTGGTTTTTTTTTTTACAATTTTTTTTTATTTATTTGGAGGGGGGAAGGGACTGAGGGAGAGGGAGAGAGAATCTCAAGCAGACTCTATGCTCCAACTCAGCATTGATCCCACGACCCTGAGGTCATGGCCTGAGCCAAAGTTGAGAGTCAGACGCTTAACTGACTGAGCCACCCAGATGCTCCATGATTGTAAGTTTTTAACTACTAGTTCTTAAAATGTCAAATGACCGTGTATAACTTTAGGCCATTATTTTGACTGTAGAATTAAACCTCTCTTCCTGATCCCCCAAATGAGTCAAGCAAATAGCAACTTTTATTTATTAGAGTGCACCCGTGTTGCTCAGAAATAATAGCACTGTAAACCTAACAGAGATTGCATCACACACTTGTGTATGCACATACATGTCACTGGCTATTATAATCGGTCTGAATATTGATGTTCCTGCTTCTGATTTTGTTTCATGATGGGAAGGGTTTTTTAAATCAATTGTTTATTATTAACATTTTCAAAGGTACAGAAAAATTGAAAGAATAGTAAATAATCACCCAACTTTCTATCCCCTGGATTCAACAATTGTTAAAAGTTTTCCATATTTGCTTTATCTATTTATCTATCTATCTATCTATAATTTTTTGATGAACCATTTGAAAATAAGTTACAGACATCATGGTACTTCAAAACCTAAGTACTATAGTATGTATCTTCTAAAAATAAGGAAATTGTATTATAAAACCCTAATGCCATTATCATAGTTAAGAAAACTAACAAATATCAACTATCATGTAGATCTTTGTATTCAAAATTTCCTAGTTTGTTCCAAAAAGGCTTTAAGCACACATATACTCAAATTACTTAAAACTAAAATACATGGGGCACCTGGGTGACTCAGTCAGTTAAGTGTCTGCCTTCAGCCAGGTCACGATCTCAGGGTCCTGGGATTGAATCCTGAATCGGGCTCCTTGCTCAGTGGGGAGTCTGCTTCTCCCTCTTCCTCTGCCCTCCCTCCTCCCCCCGCTCATGCTCTCTCTCTCTCTCTCTCTCAAATAAATAAATAAAACCTTATTAAAAAAATACATGGATATATATGTATTATGCGTGTATTAGCATATGCAAGCCAGAGCTCAGGTCTAAAAGGCTTGGTCAAAAAAATCAGAGCACTTTACAGTGAAGGTGAACAATCAGCAAGAATTTATTGACAATTGATCACATGCTAATTACCATTTCTGATTCTCCGAGTTTATGGGTATATAGAAGCATCAAAGGCATTGAGCCTACATTTGTGCTTAGTATAACCAAAAGCATAACATATCGGTGGAAGGTTCCTGCAATTTCTCTTTAATTGACATGTTTCTATAAATGATTCAAAGAACCTCAATTTCATATAAAATATCAAGGTAAAAATGAACTCTATTTGTGATATTTTATCCTAAATATGTAATTTGTTCTTTTCTAACCTCTAAACAGTAAAATAGCTTTCATGTAATAGTCATCTTACATAGACCATCATTTTTGGCAAGGGCATGTTATCAATCATAAGTAAAGATAATATTTGAATTATTTTGGTTACATTAAGTTGTCATGCTCTTTTGCTTTTAATAGTAAGGTCTGTTTCATTTTGTCTTTCTGTGCATGATACAGGGTGAGTTGTTTATGAAGAGACATAAGACGGAGAAAGGAGGGATGAAAGAGAGAAGTCTTGAGTTGCACACAGCCCCAAACAGTGACTGGGGGACAAGACAGGTGCACACAAAAGAGGGGTAAAGCGGGGCGCCTGGGTGGCTCAGTTGGTTAAGCAACTGCCTTCGGCTCAGGTCATGATCCTGGAGTCCCGGGACTGAGTCCCACATCGGGCTCCCTGCTCGGCAGGGAGTCTGCTTCTCCCTCTGACCCTCTTCCCTCTCGTGCTCTCTATCTCTCATTCTCTCCCTCTCAAATAAATAAATAAAATCTTAAAAAAAAAAAGAGGGGTAAAGCATTATATAATCAAGCACTAAATGATATACTGAGGACTGTTACTGCTGCAGGAATTTAGAAAAGAGGAAGGTCAGTAAAGACATCAGGAGGTTCCAGAGCTTCCTGGAGTTGGGAGTTGAGCCTTAAGGGATGGTCAGATTTGAATAGGAAAAAGGGAACGAGAAGGGCTTTGCAGGTGAGTGAAACCATGCGAGAAAAGCCATCATAGCACACTTGCAAAAGAGTGGTTTGGGGTAAAGGAAATTGATTGGGAAGCAGGGAGGGAAAAAGAAAGTGAGGGGTGAAGTGATAAAGCCATGGTAAAGCAGACCTCACAGTTCCCTAGGATAAAGAAATAGTCTGTTCTTCCATTTGCACCCCACTTTGCCTCAGAAGTAATTTTAGGTAGCTATGACAATCATTATAGAAGTGTAGGAGTGGAATTCTGAATTGAAAATGGGTGATTAGATTGGCCTAATGAAGGGAGTTAAGAATAGAGAGAAATAGATGAATTTGACATTAAGTCAATGGCTACAATCCATCTATTAACGTGGCATTCTGTTGACCACAGTTTTCCATCTTTTTCCTTCCTTTTCCCTTTATTCATCATAATATTCTTGGGACTTCACTGCTGACTATTGACTAGGATAAAATCATATTAACCTAAAACATATTGAAGTGTTGAATAGTTATCAAAAACATCTATTACAACTGAGTAATTAAAATAAATGTATTTTTGTAGCGTCCTACTAAAGCCTTTATAATCTCTCTGGAGCCCAATCTTGGCCTCCCTGACAGATCTACCCTGGCAGGTGCACACCCAAAAGAATTCCCCTTAGGGGGCACCATTCACCCATCAGAGAACTCTGCCCCATTAACACTAAAGGTGTTGGCTAGTCGGTTAGTAGGATTGGACATGAAGAATTTACCGCTGACATCAATCAGAACAGCATAGGTTATATGGCCGTAACAAAACCCCCTAAGCTTCAGTGACTTAATCCCATAAATCTGTGATTCTACCCACACTCTGTTTCTCTGCTTAGCAGAGTCGTCAGAGATCCATCCTGACAGAACCCATCTTGACACCTGCTTCCACAATCTTTAAAGCAGCAATAAAGGAGAATGTAACAGATTGTGCACTGGTTCTGAAAGATTTCACTCAGGAGTGACAAGTCCCTTCTACACGCATTTCACCAGCCAAAGTAAGTTACATGGTCATAACCTAACTTCAAAGGGGGCAGGGAAGTACAATCCTACTATGTTCTTGGAAACAGGTGAATGCCGGACTGTTCATGAACATCCCAAATGACATTCACTATCTTACTCTTTTTTTTTTTTCCCTCTCTTCTTCCCTCCTTTTTGGGAAAACGTATTATTTAATGAAAAACTCTTGCCAGAGTAGGGTCACTTGCTGAATAAGAGATGTGCTGCTCATGCACATTATACCTTTGAAAGTTCATTCTATGTAGTCTTTTACAGTATTAGAATATAATTTCTGCAAATATTGCCCAATTCAGAGACCATCTGTAGTTTATGGAAAATATTAACTGTAGTGAACATAATTGCACTGAATCACGTGTCTGCAGTATCTTCCTTTTTTCCATGGAAACCAGGAGACATTTTGTAATTTATCAACAAGTGTGCTGCCAGGTTAGAATTGAAGGCTTGCTTCCAACTCATTGTGCTTGTCAGGGCATGGCCCAATTATCCCTAATGCATAGAAGAAATAGCTGTGTATTTCCCACTGTGCCTCTTAAATTTCAGTAGCTGGCTGAGTATTGGGCAATGTGTTATACCGTCACCTTCCAGGAGGGTCAGTTGAAGGTTTTCTGTTTTCAGTGTGGGAATGACAAGCATGCCTTAGCAGTTTGGTGGAATTAGTTATCTGATACCTCATAGTATGTTAAGGGCATTGGCCTTGGCATAGAAAGAGCTTTGCACATGCTTGCTAACCTATCTTGGCTATGTTTACTTATTTTTTGCTTTTTAAGTGATTTCTTATTTTGCTTTGCATTTTGCCACCTGCCTGTTTTTAATTTCTCTACCTTGGAATTCCTTTGAAACGTGGTTACATTTTGATGAAAAAGGTCATAGGTGAAGACTAGTGAGATCACGCTTTGAGTTGTTTTTCCAGAAGAGCAGAAGTTAGGTTTGTCTTGGTAGCCACTGAATCTCCATTGCCTGGGATGGCCCCTGGTGCATGGTGCCCAAGAAATACTACTGGATTACTAAATGAAGGCATGACCAATGGATAGAGAAGACATTATTGGCATACCTGCACGGTAGTTCTCTATGATTCTTTTGACCAAAGGCAAAAATTTTAAGGTGCTGGACTGGAATGAGAGATAGAGAGAACTTCTCTGTGTTAAACTAAGCTAACAGGTTCCTAGTTTTTCTCTTCAATTATTTTAGTTGCTAGACTGTTTTCATCTCCCACTACTCCCTAATCATAGTCAGCTTCTCAGCCAAACTGAGCCACCGACTTTTCTCCGAATGGTCCTGCTCCTTGTTGAATTATGTCCCCCCCAAAAGATATGTCGAGATCCTAGCCCCCAGTACCCCAGAATGTGATCTGATTTGGAATTAGGGTTGTGGCAGATGTCACTGGTTAAGATGAGGTCAGACTGCAGTAGGGCTGGCCCCTACTCCAATATGACTGGTGTCCTTGTAAGATGGCCACGTGGACACAGAGACACACAAATAGAATATGGTGTGACAATGAAGGAAGGCAGATGGGACAGCTAGCCAAGGAATGCCGAATACTGCCTGCAAACCAGCGCAAGCTGGAAGAGGCAAGGAAGGTCCTCCCCTGCAGGTTTCAGAGAGAGCAGGGCCCTACTAACTTGACTCTGGACTTGTAGCCTCCAGAACTGAGGCAATACATTTCCGTTGTTTTAAGTCACCAGTTTGTGGTGTTTTGTTACTGCAATCCCTAGGAAATGAATATACCCCCCATGGCCATGTGCTCTGTTTCTTCTATCTGGTCTTTACCCACATGGTCCATGTCGAGACCTTCCTCAGTATCTCTTCTTGGGTAAAATCTCGAAATTATCTGCAAAATATTAGATTGGCTGGCTCCCCTCACCTCCTGGAGCATCTGTCTAATGTACAGTAGACAGTGAGAAACAAGCAGAATATTTTGGAGACTGCTCTGAAAGTATCAAGGTGAGGACAAGTAAAATGAGTTAAATAAATGAGTAAATTCAGGAGAAAGCATATTGGTCTTTGAGACCTGGGAGGAAAACAGGGGGGAGGCCAGTAATACAAAAAGCTTGTACACACAACAGGGGTGCCTGGGTGGCTCAGCCGTTAAGCGTCTGCCTTCGGCTCAGGTCATGATCCCAGGGTCCTGGGATCAAGCCCCGCATCGGGCTCCCTGCTCAGCGGGAAGCCTGCTTCTCCCTCTCCCACTCCCCCTGCTTGTGTTCCCTCTCTCGCTGTCTCTCTCTCTGTCAAAAAATAAAATCTTAAAAAAAAAAAAACTTGTACACACAATATTTTGAAAGGCAGAGTGAAGGTTCCAAGGGCTGCACTGCCTAGGTGAGCAGACACCATTCCAGGTTCCTTGGCAAAGAGGCTTCCTCCTCGCTAATGATACCTTGCTGACAATGCTGCTTGCAATCGAAATAAATACGGCCCAGGAGTTCCACTCGATTCAGACAAAGTCTGAGAAGGAGTTTAGGAGGGGTTGTGCCACAAAGAATGAGGTCATGAGATAAAGATTTTGAGTTAAAAAGAACAAACCCATTTTGAATGCACTTTTGATAGAAAATAAAAAAGAAAGAAAAAGGGGGAGGAAAGAAGGACGAATGAAAGAGGAAGAAAGAAAAAGAAAGAAAGAAAGAAAGAAAGAAAGAAAGAAAGAAAGAAAGAAAGAAAGAAAGAAAGAAAGAAAGAAAGGAAGGAAGAAAGAAAGGAAGAAAGAGGGCGCCTGGGTGGCTCAGTTGGTTAAGCGACTGCCTTCGGCTCAGGTCATGATCCCGGAGTCCTGGGATCGAGTCCCACGTCGGGCTCCCTGCTCGGCAGGGAGTCTGCTCCTCCCTCTGACCCTCTTCCCTCTCGTGCTCTCTATCTCTCATTCTCTCTCTCTCAAATAAATAAATAAAATCTTGAAAGAAAGAAAGAAAGAGAAAGAAAGAAAGAAAGAAAGAAAGAGAAAGAAAAAGAGAAAAAGAAAGGGAGGGAGGGAGGGAGGAAGGAAGGAAGGGAGGAAGGGAGGATGGGAGGGAAGGGAGGTGGGGGCTTCAGAATACGCTTGTTATTTCCCTCACAGCCTTTTGGTCAAGTCAATGAGATAATAAAATATGCATAACCATCTCTACTGGCATTAAACAACACTGGCAGTGAGAAATGATGGATGTTCTGGTGACCCATGTAAATTTGCTCGGAGTTAGAACCATTTCCACAGTCTGTTGCTTCAAATGTGCTCCCTGTCCCTGTTGGCCGCCCCTGGGCTTGGCTACAGGAGGCAGTAACTGTCACATAGAGCCGACACATACCTCCAGTGCGCTGCTTATCACTTGGCATCTCAGTCA
The DNA here is from genome assembly GCF_037043125.1 of Eumetopias jubatus. NCBI lineage: Eukaryota > Metazoa > Chordata > Mammalia > Carnivora > Otariidae > Eumetopias > Eumetopias jubatus. The sequence continues at coordinate 41,315,698 of NW_028274818.1, forward strand.
TCTTTGTTGAAAAAACAACAAAGTAGCAATCAATTCAGTGAGAATGAATTAAAGAGACAAAGAGATACACACACTGGGACGGAGGATCTCGGGTCGGAGGATCGCGCGGCAGCGGATCAGAAGAGGCCACTTTAGGGGGGAGGGAGCTAGAAGCAAGGTATGGGGTGAGCCCACCAGCTGTGGGGTGGGAATGGGGGGGGAGGCCAGGGGGCAGGTGCGCTCCCCCATCAGGCAGACTAAGCGAACTAGCAAATCGGGCCTCCAAAATATTTGGGCAGGAAGAGCATATGACAGTTCAAAGCAACCTTTTTAATAGTCCTCTAGTTTGTCAGAGTTTATATTTATTTTATGGTTTATAATTTTAACATTATAGTTTCTATATTTCCCCATGGCTTGGAGTTTTCAAGGCTTTCATGAAGCTGTAGGTGTTTGAGGTAGAGGAATGCTGGGCTTCTGTCCCAAACTGGGCACAGTCAATTCCAACATGGACAGAAGCTCGGGTGTAGCCCCAGACTGGGGCCGAGGAAGCTGCTAGAAGGTGTGTGGCCACTGATAGGAAAGCTAAGAATAACAAATGAGTAGCAAAGGGAGCAAAATGGGGGCTGGATGGTCTGGAGAAATACTGGAAACTTACAACAGAGGCTTGCAAAGGGCCGTCAAGCCACTTGTGTGGGTGAACTGGGTTTATTTAAAAAGATAGGAAATGATGCGGGGCGCCTGGGTGGCTCAGTCGTCGGGCGTCTGCCTTCTGCTCGGGTCATGGTCCCAGGGTCCTGGGATCGAGCCCTCCATCAGGCTTCTTGCTCAGCGGGAAGCCTGCTTCTCCCTCTCCCACTCCCCCTGCTTGTGTTCCCTCTCTCGCTGTGTCTCTCTCTGTCAAATGAATAAATCAAATCTTAAAAAAAATAAAGAGATAGGAAATGATGAATGGCAGCAGTTCAGCTCTTGCCCTAGACAGGGCTGCTTACGGTCAAGAAGACGTCACAGGCAAGGTGGGGGGTGGGGGCTCAAGGGTACTGGAGGAGTAAGAGCTGAAGAGTAGCAGGAACCGGCTCCTGCCTGAATAGAAGAGGGAGCGCCGCTCGTGGCCTAAAGAGAGGGACGTGTGTGTGTGTGTGTGTGTGTGTGTGTGTGTGTGTGTGTGTGTGTGTGTAAGGGCCCTGCCCTAGAGCCAGAGGCCAGCCGGTGGTGAGGGTTGTGCCCTCTGGTGGCTGGTGCATTGTCTGAGGGCCTCCAGGCATTTTTCACCAGTGGCGCTGGAGCAGCCCTCTCAGGGAGCTTGTCACTGCAGCCAGGGACACAACGCGACAGCAGTGACAGGCCATCCCAGAAATCCATCTCCATTTGGAGCCGAATCATTTCTGTGCCATTACTCATTTGCATCCTGTCTATCCCTGAGGCCGGTGACCTGGGGGAAAACTTCCCGTCACACAGAGGAGAAGAATGAGTACCTGGAGTCAGAGCTGACACTCAGAGATGCTGGCCTTGTAAACATGGGGGGCACAGATTGATTAGAATGTGCTAGAGCTACTCCAGGTGAGTCAGCTTGACCTAACTTAATCAGTAAGTGATAAACAGCTGCTGGGCAGACAGCCCAAGAAAGCTTCCTATCAACTCTTGGCTCTGGTTTGGTTAGTTCAATAGCCAGAGGTATTTCCTGATTTCTTCTAGTGACAGTTATGCATATGTTAGTGTAAACTGGATGTCACTAAGTCCACTTCCCTTTGGAGGCCGCTCCTGCCTTTGATGTTCAGTGTGGAATGACTGGGCTCCTTCAAGCGCCCAGCACCTCTGGCTCTGAAATCCAGCTTCCTGCTCGGTCCTTGCCGCTTGCTCCCCACCTTCCCCCTGGACATAGCTACAGCAGACGTGACCTGTCTCCTTTCTGCTGCCAAACACAACTAACACAAAGCAGTTGCACATAACAGAGTTTTCTGAAGATGCTGTGGCTAATGAGGACAGACAGAGCTATTAGAGCCTGGGACAGGAAATCATTTCAAATGCCAATTAGACATCATTGTTCCTAGGATTACTTCGACCATTCCCTCCATGAGGAATTTCTCTCCGTGTCCCTCCTTGGCATGCTCAGGGTGCCCCAAAGCCGGAGTTGCTTAAAAAGAGATCAAGAAATACCCCATCCTTCTGCTCCCTCCCTTATGTAGATGGAACTACCACTTATTAAATACCAGGGACTTCGCTGACTGCTTTTATTATCTCATTTAATCCTCTCAACAACCCTGTGGTAGACACACCTATATTACAGATGAAGAAACTGAGACTCGGAATGATAACTTGGCCAGGGACACAGCCTGGTTGAGATTTGAACACAGCCCCACTACTCCAAGCCCATGCTCTTCACTGCTGCATCTGCTGCCCCCTGGCACAGCCCGATTGTTCACATATCCTTAGGTCATCAGAATTCAAACCTGTTACTCACCCCTCAACTCAGCAAAGCTTTCTGTGGAGTCAGGTAAAAATGTCCCTAACATTTGCTTCCATGCCATGGAATCCTTTCCCCCAGGAGCTCTCTCTCAAACACAGTACTCCCTCTCCTGAGGTAATTTTCATATCCACTCTGATCTCCTTGCCACTGAGCTCTTCCTCCTCCCTGGCTCTCCTAGGTAACTTTCTGCTGTCTCAGCTCCCCTCCTCCCAATTTCTCTGTGTTGTCAGCTCTTCTCCAGAAAAGCCTCATTGAACACCGGGAGCAAGGATCCATTTGCCCCACTTCCTTCTTGAAACAGGTGAACCCGGCCCCACGGAAAAGGCAACACGAGGATGTTTAACTCTTACACAGAATCTCTCAGCTGTTTTCCCCCATGGCCGTGGGAGAGATGGAGGCACTCTCCTTAACCTGAAGTTCTATCTTCTTCCTCTTATCTCCTGGGCCTTTTTGGAGTTGAGCTTGGCCCTCCATGAAGCCAGGACACTCAGCTCCCCCCGAAACTTCAGAATTCTTAGTGACATTCTTGCCACTGGTTGGGATAACAGCCACAGAGAGGAGAGAGAGCGCGCATCTTCCAATGGAGTGCTCATGTCAACACTGTGCCCTCCTCCCCGGCCCCACCTTGCTCTGAAAGACTATAACAACAGGAAGCCACAGTCCAGCAGAGACCTTTAACCAGGGAATGGTGAGAAACAACAGCTCTGTTGCCCAAACTCAGATACAGTCCTTCTCCAAGCACCGAGATGAAGATTCACGAACCAAGCAAAAGACTACTCTGAGTACCTGTTTGGCATGAGGCATGCTCTCAGGGAAGTTTGTCTTCAAGAAAAGAAAGGGGGCGCCTGGGTGGCTCAGTCGTTAAGCGTCTGCCTTTCGGCTCAGGTCATGATCCCAGGGTCCTGGGATCGAGTCCCACATCGGGCTCCCCGCTCCGCGGGAAGCCTGCTTCTCCCTCTCCCACTCCCCCTGCTTGTGCTCCTGCTCTCGCTATCTCTCTCTGTCAAATAAATAAAATCTTAAAAAAAGAAAAAGAAAAGAAAAGGAAGGAAGGAAGTAAACGTACCCCTCCCTGATGGAATTTAAGGCCTATTTCCAGAGATAGGAACTAAAAGAGAACCATCCACGTGAGAGAGGGGACGCTGTGGGTGTGTCGTGCAGACAGCGAGGGCTACAAGAGCTCAGCGGAGGCCGACGGCACTGACCTACCTGGGCATGGCCGACAAGTGGCCAGGCCAGAGCTGAGGCTCGCGGGCACAGAGCGTCCCTCGGGCAGGCCGGAAGGGGCGAGGGCATTGTGAGAAGGACAGGAGCAGAGGTGCGGGGGCCGGAATGCGCATGATGTGTTCAGGGGACAATGAGTCATCCCCTCGGCTTTCTTTACAGCTGCCACATAATAGTGGGCACATAACAGGTTATTATTTCGTTTTCTTTTCTTAAAAACTGCAAAAAGAAAGCGAGACCCAAATTCTCAATTTAGAAAATATGCCTGTGATGTCAGTGCCCAGCGACACCGAGGAGGTGAGATTTCCTGAGCCCCGTATGAACTTGAACCCTGACAAAATTCTCACCCTTGTTTGCTGGAAAGTCCATTTATTTAATGCTGTTGTGCAGGAGAGGAGTTTGTTCTTTGGAAATCCTGAAAATAACCTGGTCAAGCCTTACCTCGGTTACTCAGCACAGTGTCAGCCCTCACGCTGACTCTGTCACAATTGATCACCAACCTTTCTGTTTTAAAACCCTTTAAAGCTCTTTGGAGCCAGGAAATGTCTCTGAGGAAACTAATCCTGGTAACATTACCTACACGAATGTCTTTGTGATGTTACATCAGCAGTTGTTGTGGGGCTGGTGGGTGTTTTAAGGTGCATTTCCTGAGGATTAGAATGCTCTTTCGGATGAGTGCCCGCCTGCATTTTGGAATTTCCGGGTATGTATTAAAGGTGGTGGGGCAATTCCACCCCCAAGACAGAAGCAGGAAGATGTTTTGCTTTTCTGGTATTTTCTATTGAAGATGTTTTTGTTTTTCCAGTATTTTCTATTGAGGAATATCAGCTGCCTCTAACTTAAAACTTATGGAAAGTTCTCCTTTATGTATCATCCTTTAAAAATAATCTGTAACCCACCTGCCTTTCCGAAATGGTTACTATACATTTCCAGTGTATTTAGAAGGTAAATTAATTGTCACTTCATGATTTTAGCAAAACAAATGTTACCAGAGGGCTGAAGGAACAACCACTTGAGACATTGTGTTCTCTTAGTCATAGGCACATACTAGGAAAAATTCAACTAAGCCTCACCCGGGGGTATTAAAATAGCCCTTTTCCCAGCTCAGAATCACATTTCAAAGGGTGCCTAGGTGCAAAGCTAAGCCAAGTATAACCTAGCCAAGATAGTGCCAAGAGTAATACGTTGTTTTCCATTTTGTTTTAAACAACAGAAGGCAGCACAGAGTTGGGAACACCCAGAGAACCAGCAGTGAGCCACCCCGAGCAGCAGGGAGCTGGGTGACCTTGAACAAGTCACCTAACCTGTCTGGGAATCTGCATTCAGAAAATGAGGAGGACTGCCCATTGTGCCTTAACACATATTGACCAAAATGAGAAAATATGAGCAAAAGCATTTTGTAAATGGCAGGGGTTTTCTACAACAATTAAAGGAATCAGAGAGGTGGCTATTTGGGGAAAATAAGATATGTGCCAAGCTTCTTTTCAAAAAATGATTTAATATCTTCCATCTTATGTGATTTAAATTTAGCAATTACAGGTTCATTAATTAATACCCTAAGAAAATGCTGTTATACCATCGCTGTGTCTTCTAAATGAACCATTTCTTTTTTCACTGTCATTTGTAATTTTCTTCCATTACCTGGAGGATAATGGGGTGAGATTTTTCTAAGGGTCTTCTGTCCAGAGACAAAAGACTTTTTCCACTATTATCAAGTACACCAGTTGAACAGTGATTTATTTGACAATATAATACATTTTTTTCAAATGAAGTAAGGAAATGGAGGGTGTTCCAGCAAGTCATATGGAGGGAGGTGTTGGGTGGAAAGTGTAAAAGAAGGAGGAGAAAAGAATATTGAGGAGAGCCGACCAGGAGAAGTATCAGGCAACCATGCAGGAGATCTTCAGCATTGAGATTCCATAAACGAGACGGCTCCTGAATGAAGGGAGCACTTCAGCAAGTCCCCATCTGCCTGTCAAGCTGTCTGGGCTTCAGCTGGCCCCTCCTGTCTTCCCCACTGCTCTGTTTTCTGAAAGCTGATCAGCAAGAACATGGCAGAGCACTTTTCTAAGAGGACCATGATCTGTCTTTCAAGAAAAGAGAGAGCCTGTCCAGGCAAAGTCATACACCAGTCTCCCAATGACTGGTTTTGCTGCCTGAAGCCTGATCACTGTCCCCACTTAGATCTTATCCCCAAAGAACTTGACTGCTCCCTCATTTTCATCTGAGGTAAAATTATCAGGGGAAGTGATCCTAATACACTGGCAAAGGTGACCCCACCCTTACAAAAGGGCACATCATTTCTCAACTATTTTTCAATATTACTTAATGTGGTGTCTGTCCAATCAGATGGAGTCCCACAAATGTGGGACAATGGTCAGCTTGAAGCCGGTGGCTCGGGTGTGAAAGGATTCACCCAAGGCAGAACAAAGGAGATAGAAGTTTACTGAACCCCCCACAAGGGAGCTGCGGGCAGGAGAGCAGACGAGAAGCTATCTGCAGCCAGGCAGTGCGTGGAGGCTGTTTGTAAAGAAGGAAGGTGAGGGGTACCTGGGTCAGTCAGCTGGGCATCTGCCTTCAGCTCAGATCATGATCCCTAGGTCCTGGTCCTGGGATCGAGCCCTGCATCGGGCTCCCTGCTCAGTGGGGAGCCAGCTTCTCCCTCTCCCTCTACCCCCCCCATGCTCTCTCTTGCTTTGTCTCTCAAATAAATAAATAAACTCTTAAAAAAAAAATAAAGAGGGAAGGTAAGGAGGTATGGCAACATATAGAATTTCCCTTTTTTGGTAACTGTGCCTGGTCATAAGTATTGGTTAGTTAGGGGCTATGGATATTTTGGGGTGGGTCACCTGTTGGGCCTGTCTGAGTTCAGCCAGGGGGTTGGGGCCACTTTGGGCCCTTCTGCCTTGATCGAGTTTCCATTGCTCAAACCTGTTGTCTAAACACGGCCTCTACACTGAACAGTTGCCTTTATCCACCTGCAGGAAATGCAAGTTCAAGCAGCCCTGCCCATGGCCTATAGGAGCCCTCGGTGCCTCCTCACATAGAGATGGGGGCTCATTCGCTGCCCTCCTGATGGGCCTGGGTACTGTAACCCCAGGAATTCCCTCCCCACCCGGTTTCGTGAAGGAAATGCCACGTGGCAAGGTAGAACCAGGAGGAGAGTGTTTTACCCAAGCGCCACCTTCTCTACCCATCACCCTCTCTCGTGTCCAGCCACTGGGGTCTCCTGTCCGCCACCCGTCCCCAGTCCTGGTTCTTTGTCACTGCTAGTGACCTCAGTGATAGCTGAGACAGATCCTATTAGGCAGTGGAGAAGGAAGTTTTTATGTGACTGGGATTTTTTTTTTTAAGATTTTTATTTTATTTATTTGACAGAGAGACACAGCAAGAGAAGGAACACAAGCAGGGGAGTGGGAGAGGGAGAGGCAGACTTCCCGCTGAGCAGGGAGCCTGATGCAGGGCTTGATCCCAGGACCCCGAGATCATGACCTGAGCCGAAGGCAGATGCTTCATCACCTGAGCCACCCAGGCGCCCCGTGACTGGGATTTTGTCTAACAATGGGATATGAGTGAGATTATGACCTATTGCTGCATCTCGCCTCGTGTCAGTGGGTCCCTGTATTTGATGAGCCAGCCTCTGGTAAAGCTTGAAGGGGAGGAAGGAGTTCATTGATGATGTTTATTGAAAGTTTCAAAGGTTGCTTTCTATAAATATAACCTGGACACCACTGACTGCCTCTTCTAAAATTAGTTTCTTAAGCTAACTAATTCCTCTGCTTCCCAGGTCATCTGACCAAGACCACAAGGGAAGTAACATGGGAAAATATTACTGAGAATAAAGCTTTTATGGTCAGATAAAATAAAAATATTAGTTCACTGATGTATTTAAAGGACTTAAACCTTTACACAGGCGATGTCTTTGACATTCCAATTCCTCAACTTGACCAGGCACTGTAATATCATGTCTCAAATATCAAAGATGAAAAATATTATTACTATAGTTACTATTTACTGAGTGCTCACTCTGTGTCCAGCAGTGTGTTAAGAAATTTACATGTATGGTTGCATTTAATCCTCACAACTACCTTCTGAGATGGAAATTATTATTCCCAGTTTACAGATGAAGAAACTGAGGCTGAATGAGACAATAAGAGGCCACCTAGCTAGTAGGTGGAGGGGCCAATATCTGAATCCTGGCAATGTGGCTTCAAAGCCTACGCTCTTTATATCTACACATACATTCTTACTTTCTCCTTTGCAAGAACTGGGAAGGCCCTTCCAATTCATTATTTGGTGAAACTGGGTTTGCTGCGTAGAGAAGGGCATATTGGTCTTGTTAAATGGAAGGTTGTGGAATTTAATATGAATTACTTGGGATGTTGCTCTCAGGGCTACTGAAGACATCTCTGACTGCCCAAGCTCAGCAGCTAGTGACAGAGCTGGGGATTCAGGCTAAGAGCTTGCCCCAGAGTTTGTACACTTCTGTCAGCTACTGCAGGATGCCTCTCAGGGTGTCTGTCTTAGTCCCCATTTCTTGAGAGCATCAGGAGGGAAGAGGAGATGTTTTCTACTGTGATTCAGTCTGGTCCCCTGGTTTCTCCATCACCAACCGGAAAGTATCCTTCTTAGGCAGGAGGCTTGCCCAGAACCCCCCGTGAATCCCACAGCATTTCCAAGTGTTCAGGATGCTTATGCACCCACTTTTCCACTCCTCCAACTCCTTCTAATTCCAATCTTCTTCCCCTCAGAAAGGTCACTTTACTGTTATAAACCCAGTCCGCATCCAAGAAGCTCAGAAATTCATTGTACTATCAGGATAAGGGTCAAGGTAAGAAAATACTGATGTTTAAAATCAGAAGCTAAAAAAAAAATCACACAGATTTCCAAAGGAGGAAGTACTAATGGTTTTCTGAATGCACAAATAATAGCTTGTGAGAAGCTTTTAAAGAGCTTTCCTGATAACTCAAAAGGCCCAAGGTTGGTTTTTTTTTTTTAAGTTTTCTTAATGGAATCTAAACACTTCATTGTGTTCACCAGAGCAGCGAATTGAATGTAAAGTGGCAGCAGACCCTAAAAGGGAGGCCAGTGACTTGGAGCACAATTTGCATGAAATACATTATTTTTCTTTTTTTTTTTTATGGTATTCAAATGTTCCTATGAGAGATGAGGCTGACTTCTAGGACTGTTTCCTTTTTTACCACAGGTCACACTGGAAGGGTCCGCCCCTCCCACCGCCTCCCCAGCCTCACGCCCAAGTTGCCATGTGGGGGCTCTCTACCGCCTCCTTCCCCTCCCATGGCCATTGCCCACCCCTTCTTTCCACAGGGTTAACCCTGTTTCTAGGGCCTCTTCTAACATAATGATCATTACCAACCCCAGCAGTTTCTTAAAAAGAAACAAAGGACCACATTCTTAATATATTGAAAAATAACACATTATGTAGTTTTTCAAGGAGCATTTATTTAGGAGGACTATCCTGCAAAAGAATCTCCTCAGATAGGCAGGGCAGATATTAATCTGTTCCTTTAGAACCAACGCCTTGGCTTACAGAGGTGGAGTCCATGTTAAACCTTGAGTGGTTCTGAAGCAGCAGGTTCTCTGATTCCTTGGCCAAGGCTCTTTCCTGCAATCCTTCTGACCTAAGATCCAGCCTTATTTTGAAGGAAGATCATCTTTGGGCGCCTGGATGGCTCAGTTGGTTGGGCGACTGCCTTCGGCTCAGGTCATGATCCTGGAGTCCCGGGATCGGGTCCCGCGTCGGGCTCCCTGCTCGGCGGGGAGTCTGCTTCTCCCTCTGACCCTCTTCCCTCTCATGCTCTCTATCTCTCATTCTCTCTCTCTCAAATAAATAAATAAAAAAAGGAAGATCATCTTTTTTTAAGCTTTATTTATTTATTTAAAGATTTTATTTATTTATTTGACAGAGAGACACAGTGAGAGAGGGAACACAAGCAGGGGGAGTGAGAGAGGGAGAAGCAGGCCTCCCGCTGAGCAGGGAGCCCGATGCGGGGCTCGATCCCAGGACCCTGGGATCACGACCCGAGCCAAAGGCAGACGCTTAAGGACTGAGCCACCCAGGCGCCCCAGAAATCATCTTTTAATGAAGACATCAAAACAATAAACAATAATAAGAATAATACAATAGAAAAAGAAAATCATATAATCACATTTCTTTTCCAGTATTTACTTGTAAGATGATTTCAATCTCAAGGAAGAAAAAAAGAAAATTGCAATCCCTTTTCAAAGTTGAGTATAAATTCATTTAAACACAGAGTAGACAGCTTGCCCAGCTCCTTTCCCCACCCTTCCATCCACACGAGGCAATTTAATTAATGGGCAAACAGCCCAATGGTGGATTTTTCTGATAGAGTAGCATGAACGATCCATCCTTGCACAGTTCGTTGGCACACCACTCTGGCTGCATGACAGAAGCAGAAGAGAGTCGTATGGTTTCCTGGAAAGTAATTGTTTGGCAGGGCTCTAGCCTCGTCGATCCGCATAGAAAAGTGCTCAGGTGGCCCTCTCTGGCGCCAGGGCCAGGGTGGATGGCAGAGGGTGGGCGTTGACTGTGTGGGTGATGGTGCGAGGTCCTGAGGGGCTGGGGGAAGGGGAGGACACAGCAAGGGAATAGAGAGAAACCCAGAGAACCAAGCGGTAAATCATTCTTGCTTCTCTGCTCCTCTAATCCCTTCCTCTAGCCATCCAACGTGTACTCAATATCTATTGCTTGCTCAGCCCTGGGCAAAGAGTTTTGCGTAAGTGAACCCAGGAGACCAACTTTTAAAAGGTATATTAAAAAAAAAAAAAAGTCCATGCCTTTGATAAGCTTTCTGTTCAGATGTGGATATAGCTTTTCAAGAAGTTATATAACAAATATATTGAGTTTGTACTCTGTGCAGTGGGGGTGTATATTGATATGTTACTGTGCAAAGAACCAGGTTTTGAAGCCCATTTCATTGGCATGGTCAATATTGTACAGAAGTGCAGAAGAAGATTACTTTTATAATTACCCCCAGATTGTGGTCATGTGAAAAATTTGAATCAACTAGAAAACATTTCAAAGAATTTGCTGGAAGCCTTTCCAGGATTTTTTTTTTTTTTTTTAAGGAGTGGGCAGAAGGGGCAAAGGCCCATCTCAGACTTTAGGCCAGTCAGGCATCGGCCCTGTTCCCAGAACCAGCACGTGTTCAGAGAGGCCTCCCACTACCTGCATTTCCATGTCTCTACAAATATGGGCTTCAAACATAGCATGGTGTGACCTGCTTAACAGAAATGATCTCAGCACTGTGGCTGTGGATTCCTTGTCCCTGTCCGCTCTCGGCAAAAGGCAGCAGCAATCCCTTCATGCACATTTTAAAAGGTCTTAGGATCTCCCTTCTGTGAAAATGTCTTTTGGAGACTGAAGGCTTGTGCCTGTGATCTCACATTCTGCACGCACCAATAGTAGAACATCAGCCTCTTCTTGCAGACAGGAGCTGGTCATGCACTCAGCTGGTGTTCAGGTTATCCCCTGTTCCTCCTGGTCCTCCGAGCTAGGTACTGCACTGCTGCACTGTTTCTATCATTTTTCCACAAATGAATTCTGCCACGTGATGCCGATCTGGCTCTACCTGCCAGCATGCAAGGATGATAGCAGGAGACTGAAGAAGCGGGAGCTGCCACTAAAGGAAGGCAAGCCTCTCAAGAGTGCCTCAGTTGCCTCAAGGCTACACCAGCATTGTCGGCCACAGCCTTATGTACAAACCGGCACCCACATGTCCCTTCGGCTTGTCACAAAATCCTCCAAAAAGGCTCTCTACCAAAGAAAGTTCTGCACAGAGCAAAACACACCTTGGTTTCACTTGGTCCCTATCTTTGATTTGGGGCAAGACTTGGTTTTCATATTTGCAAACCAAAAGAGGAAGACCCATGATTTCTAAGGTCCTTTCCAGCTTTAACTTTCTATGTAAAACCCAAAGGAAAAAAAAAAAAAAACAGGCATGAGTCATTAAGATTCACTGCCCTGTAGTTGAATCAAGAGAATCTGTATTAATATTTATTTAAAAATATTTTTTGTAGAATTTAATTTTTATCCAGAAGTTTATAAAATTTAGTTAAAATTAACAGTTTAACAATTAGTACAGGGCAGCATAACAATTAGTGTTTGGTATACACACAAGAACCCTGAACTCTGAGTCAAAAGACCTGAGTTCCAAGCCATCAAAGAGACACCATGCTCTACCCGAGTGGGAAAATCATGATTTGGGAGCTGATTTCAAATTCAAGCTCCATCACTTGCTAGCTGTGAAACTTTGTGCAAGTTACTTAAACTTTCAGGGTCTGTTACTTCATCAGTAAATGGGAATAAACAATATATCACCGGATTGTAGTTTAAGATTTAGGGACATAAAGCTTAAGATTTTTTTTTAAGATTTTATTTTTAAGTACTCTCTACACCCAATGTGGATCTCAAATTCACAACCCCAAGATCAAGAGTTGCATGTTCTACCAAACTAAGCCAGCCCGGCGCCCTCAGAAAGCCTAAGATTTATTAAGCTCTTAAGATTTATTAAGCTTGGGGGGCCTGGGTGGCTCAGTCGTTAGGCGTCTGCCTTCGGCTCAGGTCATGATCCCAGGGTCCTGGGATTGAGCCCCGCATCGGGCTCCCTGCTCGGCAGGAAGCCTGCTTCTCCCTCTCCCACTCCCCCTGCTTGTGTTCCCTCTCTCGCTGTGTCTCTCTCTGTCAAATAAATAAAAACTTAAAAAAAAAAAAGATTAATTAAGCTTAAGATTTATTAAGATTTATTAAACTAATAAGAATATTAAGTATTGAATCATTCATGCAGCAAATATTTCTTGAGCACCTGTTATGTGCCAGGCATTTTTCTAAGTGTTGGGGATACAGCAGCGAACAAATTAAAAGGTAACTCCCTTGAGGAGCTGATATTCTAGTGGGTGAGACAGAATAAATAAAATAAATAAATAAATTATACAGAATGTTAATTGATGAGCATGACAGAAAAACCAGAGCGGAGCAGTGGGGGGGTGGGGGATCAAGAGTGACAGGGGTGAGGTCGTGGGTAGCAGCAGAAAGTAGAGTGATCAGACTAGGGTTCATGGAGAAGGTAATGCTTGAGCACAGGCTTGAAGGAGGTGGAGTTAAGTCAAGGAGATACACGGGGAAAGAGCTTCCGGCAGAAGAAGCAGTTAACTGTTACAGCAGTGGTTCTCAGAGCATGGTCCCCACCCGTGTCACAAACATTAACATTATCTGGGAACTTACTAAAAACACACATTTTCAGGCCCCATCGGAAACTCTGGTGCAGCCCAGCAATCCACCCTCCAGGGGACTCTGATGTTCCCTAAAATTTGAGAGTCACTGAGTTATAGAATCAAGGTCTAGTGGGCTTGTGCCAAGCTTGTGCCAGTCTTGTGCCAGGCCAGCATGGCTAGAGCGGAGTGAGAAAGAGGGAGAGAGAAGTAAATAGCAGGTGATGTCTGGAGAGAGAACAGCGCGGTGAGGTGGGGGTCAGAACGGGAGAGATCCCGGGGCACCGGGGTGGCTCAGTCGGGTAAGCGTCTGCCTTCCGCTCAGGTCATGGTCCCAGGGTCCTGGGATCGAGCCCCGCATCGGGCTCCCTGCTCAGCGGGGGAGTCTACTTCTCCCTCTCCCTCTGCCCCTCCCTCCCCCACTCCTGCTCTTTCTCAAATGAATGAATAAATAAAATCTTAAAAAAAAAAAAGAACGGGAGAGAGCTTGTGAAGTCTTGTTAGCCATTGTAAGGACTTGGGTTTTCACTCTGAGTGAAATGTGGAGACATTTCAGGACTATGACTAGCCGTGACACAGTCTGTTTTGAAAGTATCATTCTGACTCCTGTTAAGAATAGATTGTAGAGGGGCGAATGTGGAAGAATATTTCCCAGGAATGCAGGCAAAAGAGAACGAATGGTGGATTGGATTAAGATGGTAGTAGTAAAGACGGGGAGAAGAAGGGGAGTCTGAATATATTTTGAAGGTAGAGTCAAGGGATTTTCTGACAGAGTGGCTATAGGGAATGAAAAAGAGAGAAAGATATTGGAGATGTGCCTGGCCTGAGCCACTGGAAAGTTGAGTTGCCATCAATGAGATGGGGGAAGGTGCAGGGAAAGCAGGTGTGTGATGAGAAGTAGGGAGGTGGGGTGGAATAAGAAATTCAGTTTGGGACATGTCTGAGCTGTCCATTCAACCTCCAAAAGGAGATGTTGAGTGCGTAGTTGGATATATGAGCTGGCATTGAATTGAATCAACTTGTCATCATGCTGAGTTATGTGAAGAACCAATTTCCACCAACACCATGAGGAACTGATTCTGCTCATTTCAAATCCAGAGTGATGTCAGAGTTCTTAGTCTTTTTACTACTTATTTCTTTATAGTCCACATATCCCAAAGAGAGATTTCTTTTCTCAACCAGCTGAAAGCTCTCTGGGCTCAGTTCCAGAGACTTCCGCCACAGAAAGAAGGTCCTGGTTTTGGAGAAATGGAGGCAGTGGGGTACTTAGGTCTCCGGACTTTTGGTGAAAATCAATGGAATGTCCTCATGCTAGATTTTGTCTTTTTATCTGAAGTCCGACCTATGTGGTAATTTAGAGAGGTTCTCCCCCCAAGGGAAAAAAATATATGGTAGCATTAGCTCAGGGTACATGACCAGAAGCTCCAATCATAGACTAGGAGAAAGTGTATGTTATAAACACCTCACTATAATTAACTGTTTTATCAGCTGCTTTGAAAACATATCATTGAGAATTTCCAAAAGAAAAAGACTTGGGTTTCCCAGCTGAGACTGTTTGGAACCTGGTTGCTGGGGTTTCCATAAACTAAACTATCATTAAACATTTTCACCACTGAAGGGGGTCATTAGGTGTGCAAGCCCATTTGATTTAAATTCCTATTTATTTTGGTTGTGGATCTCTATATAGATTTGTGTCCCTAAGGCAGAAAATGAGATAATGACATTTATGGGTCTTAAACATGTATTTTCTCAAAGGTTCACATGGATAGAGTGACTAGGGCTGCAATACACGGTGGAAATTACACCCAAATATTTTGCCAAAATGACTCCTTGCTTCATTTTCCAGTTCATAAAAATGACCAGGGACTGCCCAAGAGAAGCAATTCTTCCCTTTTATTTACCCACCTGCCACAAAGCAATGTTCAGCTCTATGTGGACGCTTACGGCAAGAGGTGGTGGGCTGGGAAAGGGCCAGGATTGCCTGCCCACGAGGCTGTCCTATGGGGAAAACACGAGGTTCAGAGAACGGTGCTTTGAATGGCAGACATAGGCCTGCTGTTGGCATCAGGTCCTCTGGCCTTCCACCGAGGACCCGATGGAAGAGAATTCTACTCAGAGGAATTATCCTGTGTTGATGGGTGCCACCCTGGTTTTAGGCCTTAACATCTGCCAGCTTCATTCTCAAATAGACCCTGGGATTCTCATCTAAGCAGGGACCCACTTGGACTGCCTCATCTCTACTTTGGTTTCATGGACTAGATTCTAGTGTCTAGCACCAAACTTGGCCTGCCCCTGACTTCATCTTCACAGTGTCCCTTGTGACTCCCTGACCCTGACGCACCTCAAGCCCAGAGGTTTCTCTCTGCTGAGGCCCTCCCATGGTGTTTCTACCCAGAGTTCTTAGGAGCAGCTCTACCTACACCTTATCCTCATTTTTTCAAAGTCAGACTCTGGAGTTCCTGAAGTGTAGAAAGGAGTCTTTAACAACACAGGGCCCTCTAAGTTTTGCAATATGGCCTGTGGTCCCATTTCAGGAATAAGAACGAAAATTGTTACAGACAATGAATACTAGTGCCACTCGCTCACAGGAGCATTGGGAAAGCCTCCCTGGGCTGAGTAATCCCAGCCGGCCTTACTGTAAGGTGATCTGCCACCATTACTGGTGATCAGTTGCTGAGGCTGCCGCCAGGGATGTAGCATTTGGTGACCATGCGCTATGACTTAAGACACAGGATGGGGATGGGAGAGAGAAAGAAATGGACCCATCCAGGACCAGGGACTGAAGGGTCATGAGTACTCTACTCCCCTCCTGAGACCCCCTAAGATGTTTGTGGCTGCAGAAACTTTCCCTTGACATGATTTTATATTTGGAGGCAGAGAAGAACACTCAGCTTCTTCAGAGTATTCTGCACCCACCTACACTCCCTCACCTGACACACTCACAAGCTCCGTGAGGCACTGAGATAAGTGTCCCCCCACCAAGCAAGGCAGCGCTCTCTTCCTGTGTCACCAGCACCTCAAAATCGCCTAATGGGCGTATCTTTTTAAAATGAGATCACTACATGTAAAGCACTTTGAACAATGGCTGACGCAGAGTAGGCATTGAATATGTGCTCGCTCTAATTACTATTTTTGTCTCTGGTCTGCAGATGCATCCTGTGCCATTTGCCTCTTCAGATGCCAGTATCTTAACGCCCCCCACCCCAAGGCCCCCGCCATGCATATGCCAGGTCTCATCTCCCTGAAAACAAAGAAACCAAACAACAATAGCAACAAAAAACAACCCTAAGCATTATAATTAGACAGGCCAAGGTGTGCTATTTCGGTGGCTTCTTAAAAATAAGCTCAAAACAAAACTACTCAGGGATGTGGAAATTAATTTTAAATGCTGAAACGATAAGCCAATGTAATATGGAGACCTTGTTTAGGTCCTGATTCAAATAAACCGGCTGTAAAAAGACACTGGAGACAATAAAGGAACCTTAATTACAGACCGGGTATGCATGATACCGAAGTAGTGTTGTTAATTTTGGTAGGTGTGAGAATGGCATTGTGGTTATGGTGTTTTGTTTTGGTTTTTTTTAAGTCAATATTTTGAGAGATCCAGAGGTGAAATAATATGATGTCTGGTATTTGCTTTAAAGTACTTTGACAAATAGAGGCACCTGGCTGGCTCAGTCAGCAGAGCATGTGACTCTTGATCTTGGGGTGGTGAGTTTAAGCCCCATGTTGGGTATAGAGATTAATTAAAAATAAATAAATTAGGGGTTCCTGGGTGGCTCAGTCATTAAGCGTCTGCCTTTGGCTCAGGTCATGATCCCAGGGTCCTGGGATCGAGCCCCGCATCGGGCTCCCTGCTGGGCGGGAAGCCTGCTTCTCCCTCTCCCACTCCCCCTGCTTGTGTTCCCTCTCTCGCTGTGTCTCTCTCTGTCAAATAAATAAATAAATAAAAATTAATTAATTAATTAAAAAGTACTTCAGCAAATAACCACCGATCAAACAGCTGATTGTAATGGCTGCAATGAGGGAGGGTTGAAACCTGGACCAGAGGGGAAAGTCCTGGGAGCGGGGGGTTGGGGGGGTGGGGGAGTAGGAGTGGGGGGTGGTCAGAGATTTGGGTGAGCTTGATTCTGGGCCCCGGGAGCCTTGGGAGAAAGAAGCATAGTAAGGTGAGACCTGCACCGTGGTGAGGACTGGGAAAAGAGGAGAGAGTTCCAACAGAGTGACTGCAGGGCACCACCTCTGTTTGTGCGGTAGCTTCCAGGCCCTTTTGCTCCCAGCCCCTCCTTGGAACAAGACAGCCTATATCCAACACAGCAAGATTAGAGTGGTCCCTGGCTATTCTTTCTACTAGACACAGAAAACTTGTAGGGAGTGAAAAAAAAAAAAAAGAAAGAAAGAAAGAAAGAAAAGAAAAGAAATTACCACTTTCCTCAGCACCCACATGCCCCCAAATGTCAAGAATCTATTAACAATCTTGCAGCAACAGTCAGGGTGTAATTCTGGGAGGCTGGGGAAGGCTGTCTCTGTTTCTCTTTTCCTAAAATTCTAATTTAAAGGGGCAAGGTCTTTCATATTTAGAGCCGGGTTTGCAGCACGCTCATTCTTTGGTTATGACTACAGCTCATTCACCCTACTGCAAGAGGACCAAGATCACATCCTTCCCTCCCTTGCTGGTGAAAAGCTGCAGACTACAGCAGCCCCGGTCACTGGGAGAATGAAGACAAACTTCAACTGCAGGCTTTACAATGTTGCTGAGCACCGTTTACTTAAATCCCCTGGACAAACGGAAGTGGATGGAGTGTGCGGCCCAGGCCCACTCTCAGAAAACACTCCAATGGAGGCTAAAGGAGACGGTGCAAGAGAATCTAGGCTTCCATTCATGACTCAGGCATCAGTGGTGTCCCTTCTCTCCCGGGCTCCGTTCAGAAAAAATGTCAGATGCCAAGAAGATCCACAGCTACCAAGAACACTCCTTGCATGCCACCCCGGCCTAATCCCTTTTCTTTTCAAGTCTTGGTTCTTGAATTTCTGAAATGGAGAGACAGGGAGAGAGGGAGAGGATACCATACTTCCCTATTTGCTTCTTCCCACTCTGAGGTTCGATAAGAATTAAAGACGTGGCACCTGCACCTGGCCCCCTGGAGAAAGTTTTGCACGTGAGGGAATGCCACCATTTTGTTCAGAGGTCTTTTCCATTAAATCGCCTGATTTGGAGAAGTATAGAGGAATTTAGTGTCCTTTCTATTTTAGTTCATTATATTATTTTCTGACTCAACTACATTTTTAAAGAAAAGCTGGGTTGTATTCCCACCTGCAGTTTAATAATGTTTGAAGTGGGTCGTAGTAAAATCATGTTAAACTTTTACCTGGAGCAAGGAGAGAGAGATAATCTCTTTGTCAATCTTCCATTCCCTGCCAAAAGTAGGAATCTTGGTAAAACACTGGTCCTGTGTAAGCCATGAGAGAATATTGGAAAAAAAAAGAACTTCGCCCAGAAATGGCAGTTCTCCTTTTGTCTTTATAACATAGTTCTTTATTTCTTTGGGGGCTTATGCCTCCCTACCCCATCAAGTCCTAGTGAGGCTGTCCATCACAGTGCCCCATCCCTCTTCCAGCTTCACTGGAGAATACGCCCAACCAAGTTGACCAGTCCAGGTAGATCGTCATTCCAACCATTGTCATTAATTTAGAGGTAGGCAAATAACCCAAGTGGGCCAAACAGGCAACAGAGCTGGTCTACTCTTCACTCATGTCCTTGCTAGTTTGGATCGCTGGTACAGTGGATCCCTGGCTCTGAGGTCAGTTCATACTCTCAGGACCCAGCCAGAGTAGCTACAACCTGAGGGCCTTTCGGCCTGGGTCATATGCTAACTAAAGCATAGTCAAATTTCCAAGGCAATGGAAGCTCCTGTGGTGTGTCAAAACCAGACTTCAGACAATACTTTTGGAGCTGCTGAGGTAAGGATGAACCAATTCGCCTAAGGACACCGTGTCCCAAAAGGGAAACTCACCAAAACAAAAGGAGGATTTGGGGCTGATGTTCTGGGCTCTGTGCCAAGACCTAAAGATCCTTAAAGCTAGGTAGCATCTTGATGGGCTTTGGCAGATCCCAAAAAGACCCGATTTACCCTTTTCCCCAAGGTAATGGATGCCTGCACATATCTACTCTTGGCTAATCAGGCAGGACCCATGCAAGAAAGACAAAAGATGCCTCAAGGTGATCTGAGGTCACCTCTAGACAGAGGATAGGCTGTCATCACTTTTTAAAGTACCTACCTTCAGTTCCACAGTGTTAATCCCTACCATTTGCACCCGCATGCTTCAGAGAAGAATAGGTTCTCCAGAAACAACCTGGTCCAGCGGTAGTTGGCATGAAAAATAGGCTTTTCTCGAGGGCAGACCAAGAAATAGGAATCCCAGATGGGTTAAGAATCGAGTGCCTTTCAAATTGACTGAGTGGTGGTGAGGGAGTGACAAGGGGGAAGAGTGCCATTTTATTTTCACTGGAAGACATGGTCTACTGTGCTGACGTGAGGCCACTTTGACATTTTACCGGTTATATGCGGAGTCTTGTGTCGAGCTTATTTGGCACCACATTTCTACTTTATTTTTGAAAGTACTCTTTAGAAATTGGCACCTAAGGCGGCCGTCTGTCTGGCCTGACCCTCAATCCAGTTCTGAATCTGCGTGATTCCTTCTCTGCATCCTCTATGCTTCCCCAACCTTCTTTAAATAGGTCGTGCTGGCTTCCACCAAGGGGCAGTGGAATGTATTAGTAACAGAACTCTGCAGAGAAAGGCTCATCTGCAGTTGTGACTCTTAGTTGCAATTTGTTCGGGGCCTGCTTCCCCTCTGACCTGTCTCCTGAGGCCTCACTACAATAAGCCCTGCCAGTGGTTATATTGCCTCACTTAGACCTTTCTGGATTTTTAATCTTGTAATGCTAATGAAAGCTTTATCCAATTTATGACATCCTACTAATAAAGATGTTGGCATACATGGCCCTTATCCTCTTGACCAGTGATGAAATAGTCTGTGATTCTAGTTGGGACTGATTTTGACTCGAGTGTTCCTTAGCCAGAGGTGAACTGTTTCTTTATATCTATCCCGGTGGCCGTCTGAATTTTAGAAGTTCAAATATTCTCCTGTCAAAGAAAATATCCCAGGTGTAAAGTGTGACCTTTGTGTGTAAGGAGACAGAGAATGGTGTCCAAGTCAGATCACTTAGTTTTTTTTTTAAGATTTTATTTTTATTTATTTGAGAGAGAGCGAGAGAGAGAGAAAAAAAGAGAGAGAGAGAGAACACGAGCAGGGGACGGGGGGGGCGGGGGGAGCAGAGGGAGAAGCAAACTCCCCTCCGATCAGGGAGCCTGACTTGCTGGCTCAATCCCAGGACCCTGGGATTGTGACCCAGGTCGAAGGCAGCCACTTAACCGACTGAGCACCCAGAAGCCCCAAGATTATTTTTATTTATTTACAGCAAGTAAAGCAGATTAGGATTAAAAAGAAATAGAGCCCTATTCATTTAAGATACGCAGAATGAAATGGCCAGGCATTAGCACCATGAACAGACAACCCCATTCGGTAGGATAGAGTGACCAACTGTCTTGGTTTGCCCACGGCTGTCCCAGTTTTAGCACTGAAAGTCCCACATCCCAGGAAACCTCTCCATCCCAGGCAGACTGGAACATTTGTTCATCCTAAAGTGGGTCAAGTCACAGACCACAGGCCATGGCCAAAAGAAATATACTGTCCAGGTATTTTTGTGGTTGATGCATATATTTGTCTCAATATCTTTGTGTCTTAGTAAAAGAAGAGTTAAAATCCTCAACCTCCCACTCAGGATTGTTAAAAGAAATTGCCTCGATTCATCACTAGGCAATTTGCAAATGTGAGATGCTATGAAATTATAAATAATAGCTTGGAAGTGATTTTCATGCAGCTAGTAGACCTTACCTGGCTGACGCCAAGGTCTTGCTGAGTAACTATTAGAGCTTTCCTTATGGGGAAAAATCTAGCCCATTGTGAGTAATTTTACATTTTTTTCATTCCTGCTAATGCTAGGCCGCCTCTCAGGACAATACAGAGCAACCTTGGCTCCGATTTTATTTAACCAGCTGGATGCAGCCAAATTATGGGCTTCTTTTTGGGTGGAGCATATTTTTGTGGGCTGTGGGAGACCTGTAATTTTTTTTTTTAATGCAAAACCATTTATAGCTTTGGGTGATGTAAAATCCACGGGGTGCCTACAACAGTGTCATGCAACCGAAGGGCTTCCCGCCGGATCCATCTGGGACACAGTGGAGCCAGGGCCTCACCCAAGTCTCTGCCTACCCACTCTCCACATCTCCTGCACCGGCCCGCCCTCAGGCAGGGCAGCAGGCTGCAGAGCCTTTTCCTTCTTTCTCGGCTTGTGGTTCAGAGGTTTCAATTACCAGCCAGGTTTTCTTTTTATCGAGAGAGCTATTGTTTGATGCTGTGCATTCATCCATCCATAAGTACCTCAAATTGTCTGACTTTCTAGCTTCAGAACCATGGCAACAGCGTCGTTTGGTGTTTAGAGTCCTAGATGAGAAGGCAAACCTCATTTTTAGGTGAAGCTCTGCCCTAGCCTGGCTGAGATATCACAGGCAAATTGCCCAACCTCTGGGACTTCCGTTTCCTCGTCTGTTCAATAAGAGGGTTGGATTCAATTAGCGGTAGAGCTCTGCTAGCCTCAGAAGTTTTCTGATTCAGTGCACGAGGGCTAAGTGGTGGGTAATACAGGAAAGAGGGAAAAGATAAAGAGATGCAGGGCAAAGGAGGCAGTGTGGTGGAAGCCAGTGTCCTGTAGAGAAAAGGTGGCCAGGACCAGAGCCTCATGAGAAGGGCTGACCAACCACCCTGATAACACAAACACCTGGGGGCACCTGGTGGCTCAGTCAGTTAAGCATCCGCCTCGGACTCAGGTCATGATCCCAGGGTTCTGGGATCAAGTCCCACATCCGGCTCCTTGCTCACCAGAGAGCCTGCTTCTCCCTCTGCCTGCCGCCGCTCCCCCAGCTTGTGCTCTCTCTCGCTCTCTCTGACAAATAAATAAATAAAATCTTAAAACAAAACAAAACAAATAGCTGCCATTCCGTTCGAAGGAGTTTGCTGGACTATGATGGGATTTCACTTCTCCCCCATCATCACCCTCACTTCCAGTCAAAGTGATACTCAACAGCCAGGGGTGATACAGAGGAAAGTCTACCACGAAGTCATGAACGGAACATAAAAGGGGAACATTAAAAAGTTGATTCTAAAAAAGCAATCCAGAAATCCATTAAACTGAACTCCATTTACAAATAACTCATTTTCTCAACACAATGGAACAACTGCACTTGTACAGATCTCAGTGGGAAACCCTTGGGAAACCCTGAATTAGCGAACAGCCCTACACATGCAAGTTCATGGAAGTTATAACACGTGGCATGGCTGCGTGGGGAGGAGACAAGGAAGCAGAAATCATCCCTGTCACTTACACTGGCTTCCACTTCGGGCTCTACAGTCCTGGGTCTATTGTTCCTCATTTTAGGGCTCCAAGAATTCTACTTCACTGGGATCTGATAACCTCTGTGATTATTAGGGATCTTATTAATGGAAGCAGGCTCCAGAGGAGTATCATTTACCACCAGCACTCTTTAGTTCCTGATGTTATTTCACTGGTGAGCCTCAATTACTGCTACTGCATTTACCCAAATTCTTGGGTACTTGAATTTGGGTACCCAAATTCTTGCTACTTCTTGGGTTCAGGCCACAAAGGAAAATAAGAATATATTATCTAACCTAGATTCTTTCATTCTGAGGTCCCCAGAATCCCGAGGAATATGCACAATAGTAACAAAAATCTGAGAGCTATTTTCGTCATTTTTTTTTAAAGATTTTATTTATTTATTTGACAGAGAGAATGAGAGAGCACAGGCAGGGGGGGCAGTAGAAGCAGAGGGAGAAGCAGGCTCCCCGCTGAGCAGGAAGCCCCATGCGGAACTCGATCCCAGGACCCTGAGATCATGACCTGAGCCGAAGGCAGCTGCTTAACCAGCTGAGCCACCCAGGTGCCCTATTTTGTCATTTTATTTTATTTTTTGAAGATTTATTTATTTATTTTGGAGAGAGAGGCAGAGGGAGAGGGAGAGAGAGAATCTCAAGCAGATTCCCCGCTGAGCACCCAGCCGGATGTGGGGCTCCATCTCACGACCCTGAGATCACGGCCTGATCCAAAATCAAGAGTTGGACACTTAACCGACTGAGCCACCCAGGCACACCCCCTATTTTTTAAAGATTACTTTTGTCATTTTAAAAGTTGTGGCAATCACGAATTTGAATCTGAGTACAGAATTTGAATCTGAGTCTGTTGCCTTCCTGAACCTTTGAATATAGCTACCTTTATACTTAAGCAGGCACATTGAATGATGCCAGGAATTACTCAGGTCCAATTTCCATTTACTGTTTCATCCCACAATGGTTACCTTTATAACCTTGACCCTCTAATCCCTCCAGATACAACCCTTGACAATTTGCATTTGGATCCCATAATTTTTTTAACTTTTATTATGGAACACTTAATACAGATGGATAGGTGGGGATAGAGAGACAGAGAAAGACAGAAAGAGACAGAGACAGAGAGAGGAGATAGTATACTAAACCCCTATGTAGTCATCACTGAGTTTCCATATTATCAACTCATTTGATGCTGAGAAGAGATCATTTTAAACACCTTGCTCCTTTAAACAACAAAATTATTTTTGACAATATTTATGAAATGAAGCAAATAACAATAATGGCCAGAATTGCAGGCAGTGAATTTTCTTTTACTGAACTTCATAATCACATAATCATGGCAGTAGAAACGATAAAATAAAAATAAAATAAATAATACAGTACTAAAAAAGAAAAAGGCATAATATTTATTCAATAGTGTTTACATCTACTTAGCAGTCTGAACTTCGATCCTTTGGATACAGTCTGATATAATAATATTTTGTATACATAATTGTCCGGTAACTAATAAGTGAATATTAATAAAATGGAAATGTTTATAAAAGGTTCCATTTAGGCAACCTTTAAAACATAACACAAACGTAGTATTGTATTTTCTTGATCCATTCTTCAGTTTTAAAATAACAATCAAGGGGCGCCTGGGTGGCTCAGTCGTTAAAAGTCTGCCTTCTGCTGGGGTCATGATCCCAGAATCCTGGGATCGAGCCCCGTATCCGGCTCCCTGCTCAGCGGGAAGCCTGCTTCTCCCTCTCCCATTCCCCCTGCTTGTGTTCCCTCTCTTGCTGTCTCTCTCTCTCTGTCAAATAAATAAAATCTTTTAAAAAAATAAAATAACAATCAAGAAAGGAAAATAACGGCACCTGAGTGGCTCAGTTGTTAAGCGACTGCCTTCGGCTCAGGTCATGACCCCAGCATCCAAGGATCGAACCCCACATCGGTCATCAGGCTCTCTGCTCCGCGGGAAGCCTGCTTCTCCCTCTCCCACTCCCCTTGCTTGTGTTCCCTCTCTCGCTGTGTCTCTCGCTGTCAAATAAATAAAATCTTAAAAAAAGAAAAGATTATATTTATTCTATCACATAGAATAATTGAATTGGAGTAACTCAAGTTCTTTTTCTTTGACTTGTGCGATCACTATTCAAATCCACTTTTCATTTTTTTATTGTTTTTTAAGATTTTATTTATTTATTTGACAGAGGGACATAGCGAGAGAGGGAACACAAGCAGGGTGAGTGGGAGAGGGAGAAGCAGGCTTCCCGGCGAGCAGGGAGCCCGATGTGGGGCTTGTTCCCAGGACCCTAGGATCATGCCCTGAGATGAAGGCAGACGCTAAACGGCTGAGCCACCCAGGTGCCCCAAAATGCACTTTTTAAAGGCAGGAATATGTAGTTCCACAGGGTTAAAAATGTGAATTTCAGCAGAATGAGCTCCTGGTGCCCAACCAGTACAATGTTTTAAATTCTCTACAGACAATGCACCCCTTTATTGTCTGCACCTGGGGTGAGCTGCTTCCACCACCCTACCATATGTTTTAACACAGCCTGGGCACAATGTTACATAGTTGCTCATGTCTATCTAGTAGTGGCCTGGGGACCATGCTCCTCTCATTACTCTGGCTGCACCCAGGCCTTAGTCTTACCTTTCCTCTGGGAAAGGTAGATTGGATCAGGAAATTGCGCTTTGACAATTCTGCAAGATACATGATTTTTTGGCCTTTCAGAAAAGGCCTCTATTTGGGGCACCTGGGTGGCTCAGTCGGTGAAGTCTCTGCCTTCAGCTCAGGTCATGATCCCAGGTCCTGGGAGCCTGCTTCTCCCTCTCCTTCTGCCCCTCCCCCCTGTTCCTGCTCTCTCTTTCTCTCTCTCTCTCTCTCTCTCTCAAATAAATAAATAAAATCTTTTTTTTAAGAGAAAGGACCTCTCTTTACTAAAGCTATTTTTTACTTCCCTCTTTTTTTCAGATGGGCCAGGTAAAATAGAAAAAAATTTTTTTTCGTTTTATTAAGATATAATTGGCATATAGCACTGTATAGGTTTAAGGTATATGGCACAATAACTTGACACACAGATATTGTGAAATCATTACCACAATAAGTTTTAGCTAATATCCATTACCTCATATAGTTACAAAAATTTTTTTTTCCCTTGTGATGAGAACTTTTAGGATCTACTCTCTCAGCAAGTTTCAAATATACCATATAGCATGTTAACGATAGTCATCATGGTGTACATTACATCCCTAGTTCTTACTTACCTTATAACTGGAAGTTTGTACATTTTGACCACCTTCATCCAATTCCCTTACCCCCTACTTGTGACCCTCTGGTAACCACAAATCCGATCTCTTTTTCTATGAGTTTTGTTTTGGGTTTTTTGTGTTTTTTTTTTTTTTAGATTCCACATATAAGTGAAATCATACAGTAGTTGTCATTCTCTGATTTATTTCACTTAGCAAATGCCTCAAGTTTCATCCTTGTTATCAAAAATGGCAGGATTTCCCTCTTTCCTTCCTAAATGGCTGACTAGTATTAGTATTTTATGACTGAATAGTATTCCACTGTATAAAGAAGTTTGCTTCTTTTAAGACATCACTGAAAGCTTCGGGAAAGCCACCATACCCACAACCCCACCTGTTATCTTTTTCTAAACTTCTCCTCTTCATACGCATATTGCCTGAGTCCCATAAGACAATGGGGAATAATTTAACCAGTGCTTCTTTAATTTAACCAAATGTTACCTTCTGAAAGGGTTGCCACCTTCCCCTGGAGAAAGAGGGAAAACTAGCAAATTCAGTTCAGTCATTCCACATTTTAAGAGTTGCTATTTTAAATTCTCTGAGATTATTTATGAACTGGAAGAGACACCAAATGGAAAAGAGGTTAACTCAGAGGAGTTTGGGTCACATCTGAGACATGGAATAGACTATGATGTGGACAAAGACAGATATAAAGGCAGAATAGCTGGCTCTTCAGAATGGCTCTCTCAGGAAGTCTAATGATTTAGCCCCTCTTCAAGCCAATACTCTTTGGATATTTGTTCAATATTTCTTTCCTGGGACAGAAATATTTTTAAAATTCCATTTGAGATTAATGTCTAGTTTGGTGAGAGTATGACCAAATTACATTTTCACCAGTTATATAAAAATTCTCCTGTGAAGATCTGTATTAATTTACACCATTTAGCCAATGTATTCCATTGATTTTTTTTTTTTTACTGCTTACTTATTAATTGGTGCCCTGGACATCTACTCAGCTGGCATACTCCTTAATCCAGATTTTGATCGGGATAAAAGAATAAGTAATTAGAAGCTCAGGGTGGTAGAGTATCATAAAGCCTGGTAGACTATGAGCTATTGCCTTATTTTCTGTTTCTGTTGTTTTTCATTGCTTTTTGTCATTGTTTAATTATGTTTTTTAACTAAGAAACTCCTTTTTTGGCTATAACCTTTAAGTATCAAAATAGCCAGTTACATGACCACTGTTAAGTCTACTGGAAAATTCTGCAACCTAATGTTAGTTTTTAAAAAAATTCCTTCAGGGGCACCTGGGTGGCTCAGTCGGTTAAGCGGCTGCCTGCGGCTCAGGTCATGATCCCAGGGTCCTGGGATCGAGCCCCACGTCCGGCTCCCTGCTCGGCGGAGAGCCTGCTTCTCCCTCTCCCTCTGTCTGCCACTCTGCCTGCTTGTGCTGTCTCTCTCTCTGTCGAATAAATAAATAAAATCTTTAAAAATAAATAAATAAATAAATAAATAAATTCCTTCAGGGAAAGGGATTTAGATGTAGGCAGTAGTAATGTAGTGTTTGGTACACCCAGAATTAATTTGATATGCTTTATCAGCCAGTTCCCATATCTAATATAGCATTCATTTGCTATACTAGATGTATACAGAGAAAAGGGAAAAACCTGTATACTTTTATGGAATTACTAGATGCTGGCTCTGTAGTGGGTTGAATAATGACCCCCAAAATTCATGTTCACCTGGAACCTCAGAATGTGATCTTATTTGGAAATAGTGTCTTTGCAGATGTAATTATAGGGATCATACTAGGCTCAAATGGGCCCCTAAATCCAATTAAAATGACCTTACAAGAGACAGAGACATGGGAAAGTAGGTCATGTTAAGATAGAAGCAGAGATTGGAGTTATGAGCCACAAGCCAAAAGACGCATGGAGCCAATGGGAGCCACCAGAACCTCGAAGAGATGAGGAAAGATCCTCCCCTAGAGCCTTCAGAGGGACATTAGCCCTACCAACACCTTAATTTCTGACTTCTGGTCTCCAGAACTATGAGAGAATACATTTCTGTTGTTTGAAGACACCACGTTTGTGATAATTTATTATGGCATGTGTAGGAAACTAACACAGCCTTCTAACCTGATGCTAATTCCTGAGAACTCCCAAACTCACTGTAGTCCACCAGGCTACCAGGGGTGTATAGAGGACAGGAAATATGACGGTTTGGGCCCAAGTCCACCCCATAGTGAGCCCAACAGTTCCATGGACCCATTATGTGGTTATTACCCAAGTTCCTGAGTGTATAATAGGAATAGGTGTGCTAGACAACTGACACAATCAGTACATTGCCTTCAGGGCCCATGGAGTGATGGCCGTTACAGCAGGAACAGCTAAGTAAAGCCTCCTGGAGCTTCCTGTCCTAATGAGAATAGTAAACGAAAACCAATATTGCATCCTCAGGGGAATTGTCAACTCTAGTGACACCATCACAGACTCAAAAGATCCCAAGGCAGTGATTCCTTTCACACTGTCATTTAACACACCTTTTTGGACTGTGAGGAAGGTAGGTAAACTTTGGAGAATGATTCTAGATTATCATTAATCAGGTCAGGCACTTTTTGAAGTAGTTTTTCCAATTTGGTATATATATTGGAGCAAATCGTCTCAGACCCTGACTCTTAATCTACAGCTATTGATCCAGTGAATGCTTTTTTCTCTATATCAATTTACAAGACCCACCAGCAGCCATTTGCTTTCAACTGGCAAGGGTTTGCCTTAGGGCTGCATCAACTTTCTTGCTTTCTGCCATAATCTAGGCTAAAGATATCTTAGGTCATCTTAACATTCCACATAAATTATGATGCTCCATTAATTGATGGCATGCTAATTGGACCTGAGGAGCAGAAAGTAGCAAGCACCACGGATACCTTACTTATACACATGCATGCCACAGAGTAGGAGATAAACCTTAAGGAAATGCAGGGGCTTTTTTGGTCTTAGAAGCAATATCACCAATTTTGACATGCTACTACAACCCATCTACTGAATAATCCCAAAGCTGCCAATTTTGAATAGTGCCCAAAGCAAGAGAAGGTTCTACAGCAATTTTTGGCTATATGACCCAACAGATCCAGCCATATTCAAAGTATCAGTGGCAAAGAGGGATGCTAATTTCTGGCAAGTTCTAATAGGAGAATCACAATGCATACCCCTGGTGTTTGGGGACAAAGCTATGCTCTCTCCTTCAGATAATAATTCTTTTTTTTCTTAAAGAAACAGGGCGACAGGGCACTGACAGAAACATCTGGGACATCAAGTGACAATACAAATTGAGCTGCTCATCATGAACCAGGTAATATCTGGTCCAGCAACTTACAAGTTGAGAGTATGCTCACCAACAATTGATCATCAAGTAAAAATAATATATAAGACATAGGACTCAAGAAGATTCTAAAGACACAAGTAATTTGCATAAGCAATGCCTTAGACTCCCACAGCACCTATTCCTATGCCCCCTCCCCCTCAATATATACCTATGATGTCAGCAAGAGTTCATTATGATCAGCTGACTGAGGAGGAAAAACTCAGATCAGGTTATAAGTGGTTCCACATGCTATTAACCAGCGGCGGGCTGCAGCATAATAACCCCAATCAGAAGCATGTTAAGACGGTAGTGAAGGGAAATCCTTCCAATGGGCAAAACGAAAGAAGTACATTTTATCATCCACTCTGTCAGGACTAAAAATAGGCACTGATTAATGGACAGTGGATGGATGGTCAGGGAACTGGAAAGGACAGGAAGGGAAGATTGGTGACAGAAGAACTGGAAATGGTATAAAGATGGATGTCTTGAAGTGGGCACACAGTAAAGATATCTGTTTTGCTTGTATAGGCTTACTGCACAGAAGGTTATCAAAAACTCAAGACGAGTCTTTGGGGTCTGCCGTGGAAACAAGATGACGAAGGGGACGTCATCGTTTGGAAAGTGTCACAATAAGACGCACACGTTGTGCCGCCGCTGTGGCTCGAAGGCCTACCACCTTCAGAAGTCCACCTGTGGCAAATGAGGCTATCCTGCCAAGCGCAAGAGAAAGTATAACTGGAGTGCCAAGGCTAACAGACGAAACACCACTGGGACTGGTCGAATGAGGCACCTAAAAATTGTATACCGCAGATTCAGGCATGGATTCCATGAAGGAACAACACCTAAGCCCAAGAGGGCAGCTGTTGCAGCATCCAGTTCATCTTAAGGATGTCAACGATTAGTCACATAATAAACGTCTGGTTTAAAAAAAAAAAAAACTCAAGATGATAAGTTGACCTATTCTGTGGATCTCAGCCAGACACTCCAGTGCTTAATGAATTCATATCCAAAGTAGTCATGGCGGGCGCCTGGGTGGCTCAGTTGGTTAAGCGACTGCCTTCGGACTCCAGGTCATGATCCTGGAGTCCCAGGATCGAGTCCCACATTGGGCTCCCTGCTCAGCAGGGAGTCTGCTTCTCCATCTGACCCTCTTCCCTCTCATGCCCTCTATCTCTCATTCTCTCTCTCTCAAATAATAAATAAATAAAATCTTAAAAAAATAAAGCTTCAAAGTAGTCATGGCAACAGGGATAGAAGCAACTCATGGGATCGACAATATAGACTTCCTCCCACTGAGGTTGGTATGGCTACTGCCACTGTTGAGAGCCTAACCTGCCAACAGTAAAAACCTACACAGAGTTCCTGGGCAGGGGGCAGGGGGACACACCAGCTACCTGGACCCGCCAGCCACCTGGACCTTCCAGCCACCTGGCCATCTGGTAGCAGATTAATTACATTAGACCTTTTCTATTATGGAGGAAGCAGGAAAAGAATAGTTAAAGTCAGTGAAATCAAGAGTAAAATGTAAATTCCTGCATCTTGCATCCCCTGCCAAAAAGAAGGAAGTATGACTTTTGGTTCTGCCCCTTGGAGTTCTGGAGGCTAGTTTCCAAAGAGAAAAGTTGTGATACTCAGACCCAAGTCATTATAAGCTTTCTCCCAACTACCATGAAGGATTATAGAAAGCATACCTCTCTCCAGTTCTATGGGTTATTATTCAGATTTAAATTTCATAAATGGAATGAAGATAACTGCCCACAAAAGTGTTTCAGGGGCGCCTGGGTGGCTCAGTCAGTTAAGCGTCCAACTCTTGATTTTGGCTCAGGTCATGACTCAGGGTTGTGAGATCGAGCCCTGCATCAGGTGCTTAAGATTCTCTCTCTCCCTCTCCCTCTCCCTCTGCCTCTCCCCCATCCCTCTCTAAAAAAAAAAAGAAAGGAAGAAAAGTGTTTCAGTGCACCCATTTTGAGAATGTCTTAGATGATATTCTTGGTAAGATCAAGATTAGATCATCTTGAGTTTGACACTTATGATAAAAAGTTCTTAAAATGTGCTTCTTGGGTGCCTGGGTGGCTCAGTTGGTTGGGCGACTGCCTTCGGCTCAGGTCATGATCCTGGAGTTCCGGAATCGAGTCCTGCATCGGGCTCCCTGCTCGGCAGGGAGTCTGCTTCTCCCTCTGATCCCCCCCCCCATGTGCTCTCTCTCTCTCATTCTCTCTCTCAAATAAAATAAATAAAATCTTAAAAATAAATAAATAAAATGTGCTTTTTTTTAAGTAATTTCTACACCCAACATGGGACTTGAACTCAACCCCGAGATAAAGAGTTGCGTGCTCTTCTGACTGAGGCAACCAGGCACCCCTCAAAATGTGCTTCTTGCTTTAATAAAATCTGGCATTTGTGATAACAA
Source organism: Eumetopias jubatus (assembly GCF_037043125.1). NCBI lineage: Eukaryota > Metazoa > Chordata > Mammalia > Carnivora > Otariidae > Eumetopias > Eumetopias jubatus. The sequence goes on from NW_028274818.1 coordinate 41,347,146, forward strand.
GATGATTTTGTTAGATTGCCCTCTACTGCTTCCTTCCACATGTAGATGAGAACTTACAAGAACATGTTCTGGTTGCTCCTGTTACTATAAAGAACCCTGTGTCTGGCCTCACCTACAAAGACGGGGTATAAAAAGGTATGGAAGTTGCTAGGTTGCCCTGGAGAGGATTCTATCAAAGCAATCCATAAATGTGTCCAGGCAAACAAAAGAGACGTAATGAATGGCTGAGACCATGGCCATCCCGGGAAAGCTAAATGGTAATAAGAATAGCTAACATTTGGGTGCCTGAGTGGCTCAGTTGGTTAAGTGACTGCCTTCGGCTCAGGTCATGATCCTGGAGTCCCAGGATCGAGTCCTGCATCGGACTCCCTGCTCAGTGGGGAGTCTGCTTCTCCCTTGGACCCTCCCCCCCATGCTCTCTCTCTATCTCATTCTCTCTCTCAAATAAATAAATAAAATCTTAAAAAAAAAAGAATAGCTAACATTTATTGAATTCTTACTATGTGCAAGGCACTTTTCCAAGCACTTTCCATGCTTTGAACTTCATAGTAACCATCTCAGAAAGTTCATTATTATTTTACAGATGAGAAATGTGAGGGTTGAGCAAGTTACCAAGAATTAGTAAGTGGCAGACTTGGAATCACAATGCTGTTTTGTCTCTTTAAGAGGTGAACTGAAGGAGCAAAACACAATAATATAAGGGCAGCCAAGCTAGATGTAAAAGAGATCAAAAGAATGGAATGGGGTAGAGAGATGAAGCAGGTGACTCAGGAAATGGAGTTCACAAGCACTAGACATGTAAGAACTATGGGAATCTTACCAGGTCAGGAGCAGTTCCTGGGAAACACTGTGCCAGGCAGGAGCTAAGGTAGAATCTAAAGTCATAGGTCATAGAACCTGTTTTAGACAAGTCCAGAGTGCACATGGAGCAGTGTGACATTACCGTATTGCTCATGTGAGAAGATATTCCTCCTAAGATGTCTTAATAACAAAAGACACTCTAGAAGTTACATTTAGAGATACCTGGCATTTTGAGCTACATCTTAGAATCCCTAAAAAATAAAGAAATGTTTCTTCTCTGGTCCAACAATTACTGAACTGTTTTCTGTTATAATTCTACATGGTCGATATACATCAGAAATGACTTTGTATAACCTATGCCTTTGCTGGCTAAGTTAACGCAAAGAACATTCCTGTTGCTAAGTGTTCAGTAGCATTTACTTACTTTACAAGAAGTTGTCAGGGGTGCCTGGGTGGCGTAGTCAGTTAGGTGTCCAACTCTTGGTTTTGGCTCAGGTGATCTCAGGGTCGTGAGATCGAGTCCCGAGTCAGGCTCCATGCTAGGTGTGGAGTCTGCTTAATTTTCTCCCTTCTTCTCCTCTGTCCCACCCCGCCCTGCACGCTCTCTCTCTCTCTCTCTCTCTCTCAAATAAATAAATAAATCTTTAGATAAAAAAAGTTGTAAATTTGCCCTTCAACGAGTTAGGTTAGTATACAGCCTTACACGGAAGTCAAGCTCTTTTTTAAAAAGTGTATAAATTAAAGTTTTTGGTAAATTAAATTGTGTCTTAAATATCTGCTTAATCCAACTGATTGATTCTTTAGGAATATCAAAGAACACTATGTTTAAATTTTTTAAAAGATTTTATTTATTTATTCATAAGAGACAGAGAGGGAGAGGCAGAGGGAGAAGCAGACTCCCCACTGAACAGGGAGCCCAAAGCGGGACTCGATCCCAGGACCCTGGGATCATGACCTGAGCCGAAGGCAGACGCCTAACCATCTGAGCCACCCAGGCACACACTATGCTTAAATTTTTTTAAGGCTTCATATTACAAGTCATCTTAGGGTAGGGAAACATCTGTATTAGCCTTTCTATTTTCAGTTCCACCATTGGGTTTGAGTCACCACGTTCCAGCCCCAATGAATTAGAGATATGGGAGAAAGGCACAGAAAGGTTATCAGGAAGCTGGGTTATCTCATCTGCCTGCTCTGCACTCCCCTGGCACCTCTTCAGTGGTTGCTCTTGCCTGAGCATTCTCCTCTTTTCCATCTGCCTTTTTTACCGCTCCTCCCCTCCATGCTATTGGAATGGAAGCATATTGCTCATGTGAGAAGATATTCCTCCTAAGATGTCTTAATAACAAAAGATACTCTAGAAGTTACATTTAGAGATACTTGGCATTTTGAGCTACAGCCAACCTACTTGGCTGAAGGTTATTTGGAAAGGCCAAATCTAAACCACAGTAGTGACCAGGTGCTTAGTGGCAGCCAAGCTACGTGTATGGCAAGAAGTGGGGCCAAGCAGGGGAATCTCCATGAGCACAGAGGGTGAGCTGCGCACAGGGTACCAGGCATTAGCCGTCAGGACAATCCAGCTGGGCTAACAGGTGGCATTGCGGAGGTGGGTGGAGTACACAGCAGGGATTTGGGGAACATGAGATCCATGGATATCCAGACGTGCAGACGCTCTCAGCATTGGGTCGCCTGGCAGCCTGGAGCAGGCGCTTTGCCTGGGGCCATATGAAATAGTTGGGTACTCAGCCAGGACTGGGGTTTGCCTGGGAGGACTTTCCCTGTCATTGTCTATCCTGATCTGTGAGAAAATGTAAGTGCCCATAACAGCTCCGTGGGAGGGTAATACCACATCAAGTTGGTTCAGCAAGTCAAAGATCAGCAACTGAGTAGGAACTGAATAATTAAAATGATTTTTTAAGTTAGGGTTCTTTTTTTCCCTTTGGCCCTCTTAGCCTGTCCAGGTGTCCGCAGGGAGACCAGCCATCCACATTAGCCACTGTGGCAAGGCTGTCCGAGCAGTTCAGTGGGTGTGGAGGTTGGCTAGCAAGGATTCATCAGAATCCTTTATTTTCAGGAGGCAGCTATAAGGAGGCTGATGCATGCACCTGGAAAGCAATCCAGACACTTTGGGCAATATTTGGGGAGAGGTAGAGGAAGTGGAGAAAAGACAAAGCTGGTTGCTATTCCAGGTGAGAAAAAATGACTGTATGTGGTTGGCCCAGGCCCGTAAGGTCTTGTCTGCGACAAGGAGTGGTATGTCTGTGCTGTGAATGCTATCACCCAGACAGAACGTTGCTCTCGCCATTAGACGACGGGTAGGGATTAGGTTATTTGAGGGGCTCAGGTGTAATCTCCTGAGGGGTCCCATGAGACCAAAGATGAAAGAAGGTGTATCTCTTATGCATTTTTCCCCTCTGTTTTTAGAGAGAGAGAAGTGGGGGAGGGGTAGAGGGAGAAGGAGAGAGAGAATCCTACGCAGGCTCCACATTCATCACAGGGCTCCACACAGGGCTCGATCCCACGACCCTGAGATCCCACCATCTGAGCCAAAATTGAGTCGGACGTTTAACCAACGTTTAACCACCCAGGCACCCCTACGTCTTCCAGCTTTAAGAATGCTTTAATTCAGGGATCTATAAAGCCTTAAGTCAAGCAGGCGGACAGGTGGAGGGAGGGGCAAGTCTGACAAACCCGAGAGGCGAGTTTGGTGATCAAAGCCAGGAGGCAAACCTGAGGCCAACGGCCGGGCCCTGAGCATGAGGCTGCGGCACTCTGGGACTCCGTGCTATTCAGTAAGGGATGGGGTGCCCATGTAGGGAGGCAGGCTGACGAGTATCTGAATCAGGGCCATGGCCCGGGGCTGGTCCTGTGGAGCTGCCTGAAGAGTGATGTCAGCTCAGGCCACTATAGTTAGAGAGACGCAGACAGAGGAACAGAACAGAACAAACAGCAGTCCGTCAGTGCTGTTTTCATCTGGTTAAAGACTAATTTCCTAGTTCCAAAGGTGAAACTGAGAACATGTGCTTTTTCTTCTGACAAGCGGTTTTTAAAGGCAGATAAAGACACCAACTAAAGGTAAATACAAAAGTGGCTTACTGCTACCTCTCAGCCTCCAGATCTGGTGGGCAAGTATGACGAGACCCCCAGCGCAGGGGAGAGTGCGGTTTGCGGCTCTTGCCCCTCCTGGCAAGGTGCGGAGCATGCTGGCGGCAGAGGGGATTTGCCATCCCAGCCTCCTGCAGGCCCCCAGACAGCCTGGGTCCACCTCCCCCAGTCAGAGGAGGGCCACAGGGAGACAGCAAGGTACACAGCTTTCCCAGGAGCAGCACGGAGAGAGTTCATGCTGTATTACCCCAGGCCACCAGAAAGAAAACCAGAGACCATCTCTTTTATGGAACTAACCAGGTACAATCCTCATGTTACTGAGTATGGCCAGACATTCTCAGCCTGGGTCACCATGCATGGGATGACCACATAATTTATCATTCCAATTGGACACCTTTAAGAGTGAAAGGGGGCCTATTACTTCTGCTGGACATCTCCAGCTCATCGAGGCCTATACCTACTCAACATATACACGGTGACCCGGTCCTTTCAATTTTACTATTAAAAGCTAGTCATGCTCTTGAAGTCAAAGTGGGATTAGAGTCTAAAGTGGGAATGCCAGGGGCGCCTGGGTGGCTCAGTCCATTAAGAGACTGTCTTTAACTTAGGTCATGATCCTGGAGTCCTGGGATCGAGCCCCGAGTCGGGCTCCCTGCTCAGCAGGGAGTCTGCTTCTCCCTCTGACCCTCTTCCCTCTCATGCTCTCTATCTCTCATTCTCTCTCTCTCAAATAAATAAATAAAATCTTTAAAAAAAAAATTTCCCTGGACCAGGAATAGTCTGGGACTCAGTCGAGTTCCCTGAGGCGAACTGGGCCAGCTGGGGGACAAGAAGCTGAGGGGATCAGCACATTTGCCCTGCTTTCTGCTCACTTTTGCTTAATCTAGGCTCACATACGTTAGAATCACTTCGGGAGCTTTAAAAACCCAGTAATGTCTGGGCCCAACTTCCGATCACTTCTCCATCTCTAGGGGTAGGGCCCGGCTTCCATGGACTTCAAAAGCTCCCCAGGTGATTTTATTTATTTTATTTTTTAAGATTTTATGTATTTATTTGAGAGAGAGAGAGAATGAGAGATAGAGAGCACGAGAGGGAAGAGGGTCAGAGGGAGAAGCAGACTCCCCGCTGAGCAGGAAGCCCGATGTGGGACTCGATCCCGGGACTCCAGGATCATGACCTGAGCCGAAGGCAGTCGCCCAACCAACTGAGCCACCCAGGCGCCCTCCCCAGGTGATTTTAATGTTCTAATGAGAACCATTGTCCTATGTCCTCACTCTGAAGCCCATGGCCTCCTGTTACGGTTATTTGATTTCCCTCCTTTGAATACTGTCTTGGTAGTATTGGCTAATTTGGAGGCCAGAAGACATGACTAGAACCCATGTTCCATGTCAGAATGGTGGCACAGGTGGGATTGACCAGAAGGGTTTCTTGTCCTTGTGGTACCTTGTCTTGGGCTGAGTCCTGGCGCTGTCCAGGCCTCCCACCCACTTCTGCCTCTCTTCAGCTTTGGCCTCCCCTGTCTCATTCTTCTCTGCTCACAACACATCGATTCCCAGTTTGCAGCTGGTCTCCCCTTCTCCGGCCCATCCAATGGCTGGCCTCTTTGCCTTGCCAAGGACCCCCTCTGGAAAACAGTCCCTGCAGGCCATGATGACTGATTGCTGTTCAGGGCTCCACCCCTCCCTGGTTTCTGCCTCCTGGTTGGGGGAGCAACCCTCAGGCTTACAGGATAGAGAAAATCTGGACTGTGCATTCCAGAACAGGGATTGGTGGACCCCACAAGGGTGGTGTGTCAAAGTGCCAATTTCCTTCTGACAGGCTGGCCAGGTAAGCGGTGGTTTGCTTTCCAAATGATAGCAGAGGGGCACCTGGGTGGCTCAGTCAGTTAAGTGTCTGCCTTCAGCTCAGGTCATGATCCCAGTGTCCTGGGATCGAGCCCTGCATCGGGCTCCCTGCTCAGCGAGGAGCCTGCTTCTCCCTCTCCCTGCCGCTCTGCCTACTTGTGTGCACTCTCTCTCTCTGCCAAATAAATAAATAAATAAATAAATAAATAAATAAATAAATAAAATCTTAAAAAATAATGATAGCAGGAAAAGCCTGGCAATGCATTCTGCCTAGGCATCCTTGAAAATTGACTCTCCTGCTTTCTTTGAAATTTGACCCAATGAAGTCAAATGAGCTTGGGGCAGTGACCAGCCCAAAGCCCTGAGCAGGATACAGCAGGAGCTTTGGATTATTTATTGAGTACCTACTGTGTGCCAAATACTCTGCTATACGCTGAGTGTATACTGGTAAATAAAACAGTTATGGTCCCTGGAGCCTATGACTCTTACCATCTAGTTACAAATACTTGAAAATCTGAAGAGCATGGGGGAAAACTAGTAGGGAAATAGTGGAGCAGAAAGACAGAGATGCACACACACAGTGCTTTTTCAATGCAGCCCCTCACGCAGGGGACAACCACGCCGCCCTGACCTCCTTGGAGGTTCAAGGCCACACACTCAAATTCCTTAATCAAACAATAGGCTAGGGTGAAGGGAGCTATATCTTAGACCCAACTATTTACACAGCCACTACAAATTTGTGGAAAAAGAATCCCCACCATTCACAGCTGTCTGCTCAACAGATGCTCAAGAGCCTTTCAGTCAAGAGGAGGAGGAGGGAGGGGGTTTGAATGTCTGCAGCTCCTGGAACTTGACATGCTCCTGTCTTTGTCTGTGCCCAGAAGGTCCTGCTCCTCTCCCCAGCTCCCTTCTGAGGAACAGCAATGATTTTAGAGGCATAATAAGGAGGGTTTGCATTGAATTATTAAACAATAGGCATCGAAAACGTGTTTTCTTTGACCTCCTTACCCCTGGCTTCTACCAGGCAGTGTTCTTTGGTACCGAGGCGCAGATATTTGTAACATGGAAGCAGACTGTTTTCTTTTTGACAATATTTTCCACACTTATTTAGAACACTTGCACTTTAAAACCCCTTTTGATAAACTTTAAAACATCACATGCTCTTCTTTCATTTTCTGAAATTCAACAAAAATCTCGAGAGGAACAAAAGCACTGGAACAAAGCACTGCTTTGTTTCCAAACCAAGCCCCCTCCAGATTCGGGTGGGCAGCACGTGGGAGTCTGAACTCCCTCCTCCTCCCTCCAGTTCCGAAGACTCATTGTTCTAAATGGTAATATAACATTTTCCGTCTTCATTTGAGGGTAACGTCCCATTACCCTGTTCAGCTGTACATTTTCTCTGTGACATAAAATAGGAGATGTCGCCGATAAAATAATGAGACAGGCTTTCAACAAGTCAGTAGGAATGTATACACCCCAATGAGCATTGTGCTTTTGAAATAGCCACCTTGGAGGTCAACATGTTTTTAGAGCTAATGCCATTGCTCCGAAGATCTGTGCTGTGCTCATTTGGGTATGGCACAGGGCAAAAAGCAGGAGCTTTGGAGGCAGGTGACTTGGCAGCAAATCAAGTTCTGCCACTTTTGAACTCTGACCTTGATCAAGTTGCTTAACCTCTCTTAGAGTCTCAGTTTCCTCATTGGTATGATGAGAAAAAGGGCGCAAAAAATGTACGTAGCCCAATAAGTAGTTATTAACATCATGATTATCACTAATGACATGTTCTTTTGAATTGTATTAAAACACCCTTCCCAGTGATTTTCTGGAAAATTCCAAGTCTTTAAAGTCAATTTAGAAATACAAAAACGAGTAATAAATGGCTGGAAATTCTAGTTTTGGTGGGAAAAACATATTTGCTATTATAGTCAGGAGCCTAAAATTTTATGTTGTTCTTTAAGTGGCTTTGAAGTCAACTCCAAAAGATGTTTCCAAAATGTTTGGCAAGACCACACACTCTCCTCAGAATTGTGCGCGGTCTCCCTGGGTGGCCATTTTGAAGCGGATACAAGTCATTTGAACGTCCGAGTAAGTTGCACGGTGTTAAAGAAATTCTCTTTGCTTTATAGTCACACCACATAGCTAGACCCTGTAAAAAAGCCTTAATTATTGCAGATCTGCCTTGTCATTTCCTCTATGTCCTGACATATATCTTCCTTTTTTTAAACTGTGATGTGTAGTAACCAGAGTCCGCCCACCCCCCCCCCCCCCGCTTTTAAATGTTCTCCCTTTAATTTCTGAAGCTTTGTGACTGAAAAGGAAAATTAGACCCAAGCTCCTGCTATCAAAGCTACTGTCACTCCACAGTTTCAGGAGGCTTTCAGGTTTCCATTTTCCTTGTCTCACCCCAGATGCCTGGCATACGGGATAGCAGAAAAAACAAAATCTGTTGCATTTTTGGAATGTTATTAATGCATAAGCAGCCCAGGGATTGAGACAACTAAAATAGTCTCTCTCTCTCTCTCTCTCTCTCTCACACATGCACGCATGCACTTTTTTTTCTTTCTTTCTTTCTTTTTTTTTTTAAATCCAGAGAGCAAAGAGCAAAATTATGCCTGAAGAACTTTGGAAGAATCATCCAAATGCATTATAATCCACTAATTTCCCTCTTATTGCCACCCACCACCACCCAATCTCTATTTCCTGATAGGAAAGCCTCTTTAGGTGTTAGACAATGATATTACACAATAGAACTATAAATCCGATGTTTGTGTGGAATGGAAATGGCCCTGCTGAACACCACCCTTCCTCCCATTAACAACATCAGAAAGCGAGTTAGTGAGGGGCAAAATCATCTATTAGTGTCTCTGAGTGGATTTTAAAATTGTTTTCCCCAGGGCCTTCTGGGGTTTTTTTAAATACGAAGGTGTTCATCCAACTGAAAAAAAAATGTTATGTCTGTAAGCAATTTAAGATTCAGCATGTCTGGCAATTCACATTTTCTTTTAAAGGATGAGAAAATGCAGCACTAAATGTGAATATGTATGCTGTGTAGGGGAACTTCTGAACCCTTCGCTGTCATCTTGAAGCTTTTAGGATGGAAGCTCTTGAGAGTGTCAGATTGTAAAAATCATTCTCTCATTTCTGGAACTTGAAGACATCTCTTTGAGCATAACAAATGCAAGATCACAAATAAGGTGCTTTGACCCCAGTGGGAGATGTATGTTTGACATATACAATTCCACTTCTCTTGCCTCTTTTCATTAGATGGTCCTATCTACCCATCCCCTTCTCTAGGGCTGATGGGATTCGTCCCCCGGAGTCAGTGTGGTTGACAACAAAAGGGTTGTATAGATGTAGCCGGCATGGTCAGGAGATTGGTTACAGGGGAACTGAGCAAATAAGTCAGCATACTGAGGATAATGGGAGCCAGGTCTCTCACTCTTGGACAGCTCTGTATCTGAGTTACAAATATAGAAAGGAAGAAGGCTAGAGTAAACTCTGTGGTGCTGGATTGGAATTGAAGGTATCTGTGTGAACTCCTGGTTTTTAATGTAAATAGACAATTAGATTTATGTGTATTTATGTGTGTGTATGTGTAGATATATACTTCCATCGGCATACATATATATAGACATATATCCTGACCTATTAGTCTATTCTATTTTATTCTATCCTATTCTATTTTTTTTTTTGTCTGTTTGTGTAATTTCCTATCTCTCTCTGCACAGTGTCTGGAAGGAAAACATCCAAGTAGTGGGGCGCCTGGGTGGCTTAGTTGGTTAAGCATCTGCCTTCAGCTCAGGTCATGGTCCTGGGGTCCTGGGATCGAGCCCTGCATCAGGCTCCCTTCTCGGCAGGGAATCTGCTTCTCCCTCTCCCTCTCCCTCTGCCACTCCCCCTGCTTGTGTTCTCTCTCTCTCTGTCAACCAAATAAATAAACTCTTAAAAAAAAAAAAAACATTCAAATAGCAATGAGCATACCTGGCACCCACGTCTTAGCTTCTAAATATCATTAGAAGATATCAGATCTGTTAAAAGGAACCAGTGTGGGGCATCTAGGTGGCTCAGTCGTTAAGCGTCTGCCTTCAGCTCAGGTCATGATCCCAGGGTCCTGGGATGGAGCCCTGCATCAGGCTCCCTGCTCAGCGCAGGGAGCCTGCTTCTCCCTCTCCCACTCCCCCTGCTTGTGTTCCCTCTCTCTGTGAGTCTCTGTCAAATAAATAAATAAAATCTTAAGGAAAAAAAAAAAAGGAACCAGTGTATCTTCGAGAAATGACAGATTCCAGGGCATGGTAAGCTGAAAAATAGTCCACCGAGTACTATCCATGCACATCCTAATCCCTGAAACCTGTAAATGTTATCTTATTTGGAAAAAGGATCTTGCAGATGTGATTGAGTTTCTCTTCAAAATGAGATTATCCCTGTATTATCCGGATGGGCCCTAAATGCCAATACAAGCGTACTTATGAGAGAGAGGCAGAAAGAGATTACAGGCAGAAGAGGAGGAAACGATGTCACCAAAGGGGCAGAGACTAGAGTGATGTGGCCAAGAGTCAAGGGATGCTGGCAGCCACTGGAAGTTATGGAGGAGACAAGGGATGGATTCTTTCCTAGAGCCTCCGAGGGAGCATGGCCCTGCTGATATTTAGATTTTAGCCCAGTGATACTGATTTCAGACTTTCAGCTTCCAAACTTGTGAGAGAATAAATTTCTGTTCTTTTAAGCCCCAATTTGTTATAGATAATTTGTTACAGCTGTCATAGGAACTAATATGGGCACTAGGACAGTGAATGTATGAGAGGAACCCAGAACATCTTGTGCCGGAAAGCAAGGTAATGCTCAGGAATGGTGAGGACCCAGTTTGAAGGGTCTCCCGTTGGCCAACTTGAGGACAATTATGAATCAAAATAAATAAAAATTGAGAATAAAAATAAATATCAAGCCAACTATATTAATCTATTATAAATAAAATAGGAGTTCGTGAGTCTAAAATTGTGTAAATAAATAAGTGAAAGAAAACTCTACCTCACAGTGCAATGCCAACTAATAAATATAGAAAGAATGATGGAATTAGGAAATCGTTTGGCAACCCTCATAATAAAAATGGATTTAGGCAAGAAGCATCAGTGGATACTAAAACAAGTGGATGAACAAAACTAAAATAAAACTAGTGAATGAAAATTTGATGAGAAAGAGAACATTTATATCATCTCATAGGATCTTCCAATAAAATATTTATTAATCCCTTATTAATAAATACAAAATGTAGGGCGCCTGGGTGGCTCAGTCAGTGAGTGTCTGCCTTCGGTTCAGGTCATGATCCCAGGGTCGTGGAATCGAGCCCCATGTCAGGCTCTCTGCTCAGCAGGGAGCTTGCTTCTCCCTCTGCCTCTCCCCCTGTTTGTGCTCTCTCACTCTCTCTCTCTGTCAAATAAATAAATAAAATCTTTAGAAAAATAAAAAATAGGGGCGCCTGGGTGGCTCAGTCGTTAAGCGTCTCCCTTCGGCTCAGGTCATGATCTCGGGGTCCTGGGATCGAGCCCCGCATAGGGCTACCTGCTCAGCAGGGAGCCTGCTTCTCCCTCTCCCACTCCCCCTGCTTGTGTTCCCTCTCTCTGTGAGTCTCTGTCAAATAAATAAATAAAATCTTTTTAAAAAAAAAGAAAAAAATAAGTACAAAATACTCATTTTTTGAGAAAACTTTCTAAAATGAAGTATAGCTAACATGCACTGTTATATTAGTTTCAGGTGTACAATATAGTGATTCAACAATTCTATACACTACTCAGTTCTCATCATGGTAAGTATATTCTTAATCCCCTTTACCTCTTTCACCCATCCCCCCACCACCTCCCCTCTGGCAACCACCAGTTTGTTCTCTGTATTTAAGAGTCTGTTTTAGTACAAAATACTTATTAATGAACTTAACTATTAGAGAAATTTGGCGAAAACGGGCTTAACAAAGTGACCAAATTTAACCGTGCCAGTAATGGGGTAAAAAGACATCATGTATTCCTAATACACTGAAAAGAACAAAGCATTACTCTGTGGTAGCCCTGCCAAGAGTGCATGACCTAAAGTTAATCAGGAGAAAATATCAGACAAAATCAAACTGAGGAATATTCTACAAAATGACTGGCTGTACTCTCTGCAAATGTCAACAACATGTAGGACAAGGAAAGGCTGAGGAATTCGTCCAAACTAAAGAAGACCAAAGAGATCTGACAAAAAAATGCAACGCATAATCCTTGATTGGATTCGAGACCCCTAAAGGATATCATCGGGACAGATGGTAAAATTCGAAAGTTGTTTGTGGATTAGATGGTAACATTGTATCAGTGTGCACTGTAGTTGTCCTTGTTTTTAGGAAAGGCATAACAAAGTATTAAGGGATAATGAGGCATTAGGTCTGCAACTTTCTCTCAAATTGTTCAGAAAAAAACAGTCCGTAAACAGGCAGAGAGAATGGAAGACACGTGTGGGAAATGTTAGCAATTGAGGAATTTGGGTGAAGGGCCTATGGGAATTCTTTGCGGTATTCTTACAACATTTTTGTAAGTTTGAAATGATTTCTAGAGAAAAGAAAGGTCATTATTCTTTCATGGTACCTTATCACTCGATTCAGAGTCCTTACGGAATGCTTACCGCATTTTTCAGGGAAGTGAAAGGCCACTGGCCGGAAAGCCGAAGACCTGGTTCTGCCACTGTCTGGGTCCCCTTGCGCAGGTAACAACCCCTCTGCCCCTCCGTGTCCTCCGCGTTCTCGTTCTCTGCCTTTCTCTGCCTAAGGCATTGCTCTCACCACGGGGTTGGCGTCAGCTTTAAAGGGGATCACCGAGGACACAGTCAGAAATCATCGCTGTGGAATGGGGAGCAGCTGCTAATGGACACTGCACCCCATTTCTTTCTGTGGCAGAGAAACATCCTCAAATTAAATGGTGGCGATGGCCGACTAACCCTGTGAAAGCAGTACAAAAACACCCAACTGTACACTTTAAATGGCTGAATTATGTGGCATGTAAATTGTATCTCAATAAAGCTGTTACAGTCGCTGCTGCTGCTTTCCTCGTGCCACCTGGTTGGAGCAGGACACCTGTGACAGAAGGGTGCTGCGTGAGTAGAGAAGACGCAAGCGCATCCCGGAGGCGGGGGGTGGGGGGGGAGAAGAAACGGTGAAGGGGTGAAGGTCGTTTTAGAAGGAATGGAGGAAAGGGTGTGAGGGGCACCTCAAGCTCCTGCCTCCCAGGCCCTGGGGTTGTCCTCAGCTCCTCTCACTCCACACACAGTCCCCGGGTGACTGGATCCATATCTGTATCTTCAACTCACTCCCAGGGTGGGTGACTCCTTGTGCGATTTAGGATTAGATTTTGCGGCAACTGAAAGAAAAGTAAAATAAGGCTAGTTTATACACTTGAACGAAAGAGAAGTTCTGGAGTTTTTTCCTTCTCACATAAAAGTCTGAGTAAATAGCCCAGAGCTGTTATGAGGCTCCATGATGTCAGGGACCCAGGCTCTGGGGCTCCATTTGCACAGGCTGTGCACCGTGCAACTCCAGAGAGTGTTATTCACACGTACAGCATGAATGATCTCTTGTGGAGTAGCACAAGGGGATGGCCCCGGCCCAGGATCCCTCTCTCTTGTTGTTCTCCTTTAAGTGGTCTCAACCTTTTTGTCCGGGGTGGCGACATTTTTTTTCTAGGCAGGAAAATGGAGGAAGGGACAGGGGCAAAAGGAGGACACAGGGTATATATGGGCTGAATCTGAGGTAAGGTTTTCAAGAACTTCTCACATGACATTTCACTTACATTTCATCGTCAAGATCTTAGTCCTATGACCATACGCAGTTGCAAAAGAAGTTGGGAAATGTAGCTTTTATTCTAGGTGTCCACCTACTCAGCTAAAAAGAGGGGGGAGGGAATTCTAGTACCAAAGAATAAGAGGCAATAAATATTGGAGAATAACTAGTAGTCTTGGTCATTCTTTCCAATTCGTATTTATAATCCAGATCCATATATTCAACTGTCTCCTGGACATCTCTACTGAGATGAATCACAGACAGTAAGACTGAATGTATCCTACACAAAAGGCATCATGTTTACCCACTCAACTCCCGTCTATAACCTGCATCTTCTCCTGTGTTCTCCATCCCAATGGAAGGCACTGTCACCTACCTACCTGGTTGGGAATCATCTTAGAGTGTTTCATTTCCTTTACTGCCTGCCCTCTATCCCACCCTGCAAGCTCTACCTCCTAAATGGCTCTTGTATCCACCTCCTCCCCCTCCTCATTCCCTTACTTCAGACTCTCATTTTTCTCTAGTCCGGATTACTATAGGGATCTCAAATGGAACCCACTGCCTCCAGGCTGTGTCTCTACAATTCTTTCCCCACGTTATACCCAGTGTGCTCTTTCTAAACATAAACCTAGTTTTGATTCACCTCTCCATAAAATTTTGCAGTGGTTGACCGTATTTTTGGTGGCAAAGTTCACTCTCTTTAAGCATGACGCCCACGGCTCTTCATGATCTGGACTTGGCCTGCCTCTCTCACCCCATCTGCTGCCTGCCCCGACCCCACCCCCTTTGCTCCAGTTGTACTGAACTATCTGTAGCTCCCTAAACTTTCAGGAGTTTCATGCCACTCAGATTTTGCACATGCTACCCACTCTGTGTGGAATGACCTTCTCATTTTTGTCTGTGTAACTCCTACTTCTTCAAAACTCAGCTCCAGCACTGCCGCCCCAGGAGGTGTTCCTACTTTCCCCAATCTGATTTAGACATTCTTCGTCTTGCTTCCACCGTGCATCATCTGTCATGATCTCAATACTTGTTTATTTGTTTATCTTGCCCACAAGACTAAAATCTCTTCAAGGGATGAGATCTTGTCTTTTTTGCCTTCACGTCCCTAGTGCCTGGCACATAAATAGTTGTTGAGTGAATAAATATGCCAGGCTCAATCTTACACATGTTTATATATAGTATTCTATTCCCATAAACCAACATGAGCTATATCCGTTTTACAAATAGGGAAACTGAGGGACGCCTGGGTGGCTCAGTCGGTTAAGCATCTGCCTTCGGCTCAGGTCAGGATCCCAGGGTCCTGGGATCGAGTCCTGCATCAGGCTCCCCGCTCAGTGGGGAGCCTGCTTCTCCCTCTCCCACTCCCCCTGCTTGTGTTCCCTCTCTCGCTGTGTCTCTCTCTGTCAAATAAATAAATAAAATCTTTTTTAAAAAATAGGGAAACTGAGGCACAGGAGAATTGTATGACTTGTCAAAGGCCACAGTATTAGTTAGAAGGGCAGATGGAAATAAAATCCACCCTTGTGCCTCCCTGTTTGCTCCTATTTAGACAAATAGCATTTGTGGCTGTTATGAATTGATATATGCACCCACTTTGGTGTTGGTTAGTTAACCTCTATCCCGAGTCCACCATCAGAAACATGTACTCCTTCTCTTTCCTCACATTCCCTAGTCCCTAAGCACAGTTCTAGGGTACTTACAAAACATAGTATAGGTACTTTGTTTCTTTTTTTTTTTTTTAAAGATTTTATTTATTTATTCATGAGAGACAGGGAGAGAGAGAGAGAGAAGCAGAGGGAGAAGCAGGCTCCCAAGGAGCAGGGAGCCCGATGCGGGACTCGATCCCAGGACCCCGGGATCATGACCTGAGCCGAAGGCAGACGCTTAACCATCTGAGCCACCCAGGCACCCTAGGTACTTTGTTTCTTTTGTCTTCTCCTGGGGAAATGCCTTTATAAAGCTTTGATCTCTAGCAATGGAGTCTGTGTTTCTTTACTCATCCCCTCCTTCGATGAATATTTATTAAACGCCAACTCTGTGTTGATGCTAGCCTCATTCACACGAACATACAGAAACAAAGATGTTTCAACTATTATCAGAATCTTTTCATCTCTTTGTTGGGAGTCTCCGAGATTCAGCCTTATCTAAGGATACAGTTACAAATGAAGAACAAGCAGCAGAGCTGTACTCTATGTTCAAGGTTACATGTCATTATTGTTCCTCCTTAACCAAGGCTTGTACAATCCTTGTATTGGAAACAGGTTTCTGGCACAATAAACAATGTGCTCCCTTATCTCAGAAGCATTAAGGCGGTTCAGCGAGTTGTTTACCACACAGGTATTCCTTATTCAGCAGTTTCAGACAATAATGATACCTTAAAATTCCCTAATGCTTTACCCTTCCGAAAGGTAATAAGAAATCGAAACTGTGTGCTGCTTAAATGAATTCATTTGTGTGGAGAACAAAGCCATTTTTACATACTCCTGCAATGTCCATTTGACTAGAAGCCAGAAAATTTCACACAAGCAGCAAAAATCCATCTCCTGAAATTGATTCAGGTTTTGTCTGATGGGGGGTGGGGTTAAAGAAAGAGACAGGCACGTGCTTCTAATTGCAGTTGGAAGCAGTCCCAATCACAAGAGCAGTTCTTTAAAGTAGTTCCTTTAGATTCACCTTAAAATATCTTAATGGAGCAGTAAGTTTTCCTAGGAACAAAGAAAATCGAAAGGAAAGCTGGGAGTTTTTATTTATTAACTTAACAAATATTGAGCACCCGCCACATGAGGACCTGCAGAAACATGAAAATTCCTCACACAGGAGTTCTGCCTTCAAGAGAGTACAGTACAGTAGGCGAGTTAACAGGCACGCACGCACACATGCACACACGCACGCGCACGTGCACTCATGCGTGCACGCACACGCACGCACGCGCAAACTGTATTGGCCTCACTATTCAAACTCTTTTTTGGAAATTTTGCTATCCAAATTCAAAAACTGAATTTTATTTTATTTTTTATTTATTTTTTAAAGATGTTATTTATTTATTTGACAGAGACTCAGGAGAGAGGGAACGCAAGCAGGGGGGGTGGGAGAGGGAGAAGCAGGCTTCCCGCTGAGCAGGGAGCCGGATGCTGGGCTCGATCCCAGTACTCTGGGGTCATGACCTGAGCCGAAGGTAGACACTTAACGACTGATCCACCCAGGCGTCCCTCAGATATGTTTTTAAATAAACTCATCCCCATCCAAACTTTTACTCCTCACTTACCCAAACTGAAGAGCCTCAGGTAATTGGTATCTGAACCCAGCATCCAAACTGCCAGTCTCCAGACTCAGGAGCCTGATGGAGGTGGCTGGCAGAAGACTTAGTACTGTGTAAACAAGAAAAGGACTCTAAGAATGGCCCTGAGTGCCATGAAGCTTGGAGGAGTGTGAGATACCTTCCAACGGGGGCATGATTTTATGGAGAACCTATTTTAACCAAGCCTTGTGGAATGGGTAGGACTGTTTCTTTCCAACCTCCGTGCCATCTAGCAATGCTGTGTTTGTCTTTATATGGCCCCCAATGCCCCTAGCAGTTCTTCCAAACCTTTTACCACTCTTCTCAAGTCCTCTACCTCTACTCCTCCACTCATTCACTCTCAGCAAAGGACCTCACTTCTTACTTCATGCAACAGTAAGAAAGACGGAGACAGAAAAAGAGAAAGAATGAGTAAGCTCTCTGGTCTCTTCTTATATGGGCACTAACTTCATCATAAGGACCCTACCATCATGAGCTCATCTACACTTAATTACCTCTCAAGGGCCCCACCTCTAAATACTATCTCATTGGAGTTTAGGGCTCGCAGGGGGGCATTCAAACGTTCAAACACTGACAAGAGTCTAGCTTTGAATTTCCTGCCATTGTTTGCCTCTGCTTAGCCTTTTTCTCAAGCGGGCTCAAAAGAGGCGCTGACAGCTATGAGTGACTTTATTTTCCTGACCACATTTCCCTCTCCCCAATAAAAACCACCCACCCTTTCTACATTTCATCCACATTTCATTCCCAGCTGTCTCAAAGGAAGGAATCCCCTAGCAAAATGACTTCTTCATTTGTCTTGTGAATTCCATCCCGTCCCAAATATGTGAGTCCATGATAACCATCTTCCATGGTGTTTTTCTGTCTGCCCTGCATTCCTTCCTTCTTTAACTCCCCTTCTCTTTCCATGTGCTTTAGGCTGTCAATAATGGGACTCTGGCTTTCCCTAGCACAAGGTGGGCCCATGACCCAAATAAGGCCATTTGGAGTCTGTTTCAAGGATGGATAGAGGCGCTGGAGGCTATTTAGTTGCATTCTTTTCTCTGGGATTGCCAGTTATAAGACCAGCGTAAGCCTGGCCATGTTACATAGAGTGAGCCTGCCCAAGAACAAGGCTGAGGAGAGGCAAAAGGCACCAAGAAATACAGAGCTTGAGTACTGTTATGGACTGAATGTTTGTGTCCCCAACCCCCAAATTCATGTGATAAAGCCCTAACCCCTATGTGATGATAGTAATTGGAGGTGTAACCTTAGGGAGGTAATTAAGTTTAGACGAGCTCATGAAGGGAAGGTTTTCATGCTGGAATTAATGCCTTCTATGAAGAGACCAGAGAGCCTGCTCTCTGTCCCTGACATGTAAGGTTATAGCAAGAAGGGACCATCTGCAAGCCAGGAAGAGAGTTCTCACCAGAACATGACCAGGCTGGTATCCTGATCTCAGATTTCTCAGCCTCCAGAACAGTGAGAAATAAGTGTCTGTTGTTTAAGCCACCCAGATTATGGTATTTTGTTACAGCAGCCTGAGCTAAGATAAGTACTGGCAACATTGTTTTTAAATTTTTGGAATTTTCAGTTATGAGAGCCAAATCTTTTCTTTTTGCTTAAGGTTGCTTGAATTGGGTTGCTGTTGTTTGCCCTTAAGAATTCTGATTAGTCTTCTTACTCCAACCATCAGCTCACTCCCCCCTCTAGTAACTTTGGTCTCTCCCCTCAAAACGAACTCTTTCCCTCAATCTATACACATGCTCCAGATTCCACTTGTCTAGAAAAACTCTTTTTTGATTCTATAGCCAATTCCTCCTGTCCCTGCTTCTCTTCATAACCACAGGTCAGTGTTGGTAGGTGACAAAGTTTTCATTAGTCTGTGGCAAAACAAACAAAAACAGTAGTAATAAGAATAATTCAGTGAGGTTTTGTGTTCAGTTAGGTTTATGGAGGTACAATTTAAAAGGTTTATTTATTTATTTGAGAGAGAGAGTGAGAGAGAATGCAGAATGCAAGCAGGGGAAGGGGCAGAGGCAGAGGGAGAAGCAGACTCTCCGCTGAGCAGGGAGCCTGATGTGGGGCTCAATCCCAGGACTCTGGGATCATGACCTGAGCTGAAACCAAGAGTCACCACTTAACCTAAAACTGAGCCACCCAGGCGCCCCTTGAGGTTAAATTTAATACAGCAAAATTTACCCTTTTCACATACACAGTTCTATGAATATTGAGTAATATAAACAGTTGTGAAGCTACCATGATAGTCAAAATAGAGTATTTATCAACCCCAAAACTTTCCCCTAGGACCTGACAAAGACTGATCTAACTTCTATCCCTATAATTTTCTTTTCCAGAATGTTATATAAATGGAATCATACATACTTAGCCTTTTGTGTCTGCCTTCTTTCACTTGGTATAATTATTTTGAGATTCATTCATGTTATTGTGTGTTTCATTAGTTCATCCTTTTAATAGCTAAGTAGTATTCCATTTTATGGTGGTACCATAATTTGTTTACCCACTTCTCAGTTGATGGACACAGAGATTGTTTTCCATTTTTGATAATTATGAATAAGCTGCTGTAAACATTTGTATATAGGTCTTTGTGAGAACATGTGTTTTTATGTCTCTTGGGCAAGTATCTAGGAGGAAGATTGCTGGGTCATATGATAAATGTATGTTTAACTTTATGAAAAACTGCCACACTGTTTTCCAAAATGGCTGCACCATTTTGCATTCTTACCAGCAAGGTATGAGAGTTCAAGTTACTCAACACTCTTTGTCAGTACCTGGTATTATTAGGGTTTGTTTTTTTGGTTTGTTTGTTTGCTTGTTCTTGCCATTCTAATGGGTGTATAGTGATATTTCATTATGGTTTTACTTTATATTTCCCTGATAATGATGTTGAGTATCTTCATGGGCTTATTTGCCATCTATCTCTCTTTCTTTAATTAGGAGAGCTTTTATCCATATTAAAAATTGAGTTGTTTGTGCTCTTATTGCGTTGGGAGAGTTTCTGGAAACAAGTCCCTTTAGATATGTTAGATATGTTTTTGGCAAATATTTTCTCCTAATCTGTGCCTGTCTTTTAGTGGCATTTAAAAAGCAGAGTTTCAAATTTTGATGAAGTCTAGTCCACCGATTTTTTCTCTTATGGTTCATGCTTTTCGTGTCCTAAGAAATCTTTGTCTAACTAGGGGTTTTGTTTCTTAATTTAACTAAACTTGCTTAATTCAAAGCATTTTTAATTCTGAGTCTATGCTTCTTTCTTTGTGGGAATTAAATGATCTTTTAAAAAATAATAAAATGCTAAGAAGAATAGAAGAGTGTGTGTGTGTGTGTGTGTGTGAGAGAGAGAGAGAAAGAGAGAGAGAGAGAGAGAGAGAGTATGCACGTGTGCTTGCCCAGAAAAATAGAGTTGATTGATGATTCTATGTTAGTGTCATCGGTCAGGTTCCCCGGGAAACAGTCAAAAATTTGCATGTGAAGACTGTCTCCTTGACCAAACTCTGGTCAGTCTCCTAAGGTTTCTTCTCCACTAGGCTTTGACCTTGGGCTTCAGTGTCTGTCCTTGTCAAGACTGCATCCCCCAGTTTTAGCAAAAATCCTAAGCCAATTTACAGAGGATCCCCCACCCTGGATATCTGATCACCCTCCATACCCAAGGAAATCCTCACCCCCTTGCATCCCCCAAGAGATACTGATCACCCTGGGCTGCCACCAGGAAGGATCTTGTTAAGACGTTTTCATCAGAATCCTCCCCCACTCCTGATGTTTCCTCTTAGTAATTTTCCATCCACTGACCCCCAACCCTGCTCCTTGGCTATAAATCCCCACTACTTGTCCTTGGTGAATTTGTAATGGAGCCCAGCTCTATACTGAGACCTCTTTTCTTCTATTGCAATAGTTCCTGAATGAAATATTTTTGCTGCTTTGCCTACTGTCCAGCTCTGGTTCTTCTTTGACAGATGCGGGAATTTTATTGGGGCGTGCTACCAGGAACAATCCCACTAAGAGAGGGCGTGAAACAGGATTGGCAGGGAGAGATGTTGAATTATGATGTCCCGCTGACCCCCGCAGCGGCGGGGGGGGGGGGGGTGTGTGTGTTCCGGAGCAGCCATGGCGTTTACAGAATTGCCCTGAATAGAAAGAAGGGTCTGGACCTTGTGTTCCTCAACCCTTCCTCCCTATCCGATGAGATAAAGTGTGAAACTAATATAAAACATGGTATAGGAGTGAGAAAGAGTAAGTGTCAGAACTGTAGTAAGTCTTGGTGAGCCTGAGGCAACCCCTCTATAAGGAGAAATAAAACAAAACTAATTAGTCACTTGTGAAACCCTTTCCCTGGTTCGGTGACCTCTGCAACCCAGCAGCCACGTATCCCGGCAACGGTCCCTGGGCTTTATCCAGGGTTTGCATCATCCCCTCCCCCACCCCCTTGGGGGTAAAGGCATCTTTGTTACCTGTTCTATTGTTTCTGGCCTTCGTGAAAAAAGGAGCAACTGTTTTTTTCTGAGTCCAAATCGTTGCCCTTTGCAGCTAGCAGATCTGCAGAGGCGAGAGAACTCCGTGCCCAGTAGTGAATCCTAGGAGGCGTGGACAGGGCTTTATAGGAGAAGCGTAATAAAGGATTCATCTTGAGAGTGTATGAGCAATGATGTTTTGCTGGTTGTACTCTGCATGCTTGGACATCACCCATGCATCATGTTGCCCTCCTGCGATTGCCATCAATCTAAGCCGAAAAGGCAGAGAGAAGCTCAAAGTCGCCCGCCATCCAGCGCTACACAAACAAACCTGAGGATCCAGTGGAGGGAAGGGCTTCTTCCTTCCCCAGGGTGGTCCTCCTGGCCCCTTTTAGTCCTCTCAGCAAAAAGTGCTCCTGGGAGTTGGAACTGTCAGGAGAGATGACGTCTATCTGCTATCATATTTTTAATCTGAATTTCCTCTTGAAATGAGAGGAGACTAGCCTGGGATCATTCGACTAGCTTGTGGCAAAGCCAGAATTAGAGTCAGATGTCCTGTCTCTCAAGTCAAACGAGCCAGAAACCCTGAGCTATCCTTAATTCTCCTGTCTTCCCCACCTCCTACATCCACGTAGTCATTAAGTTATTTTGACTTAAAAAGAGCTCTCAGGCTTGTCCCTTCTCCCCAGTTTTCAGTACTTCTTCTTTTGCTTAGGTCCCATCTACTCTCCTGGGCAGTTACAGTAGCTTTGTAACTGATCTCTCTGCCTTGCTTTCTTCCATTAACAGCGCATTCTGCACATGGCAGCTGGAGTTATGGTTTACAGGCATAAATTTGGCAACTCATTCCCCTGCAGAAACCTTTCCACTGCTCCCATTCCTTTTCATGATCACGGTACAAACTCCTTAGCCATACATACAAATGTCATCCTTGGCATTGACAACATCATGACAAACTGGACTGCAAGGCAAATTAACAGTGGCTTTAGCCATAGGATATTCCTAAAATAGGCAGTCTTACAATTGGTTTGGTGACTCTGTGATGTTGTTGGAGACCCCAAAACCTTCTGTCCTTTCCCTTCTATCCTCACTGGGTGGCTTTCTTCCTCAGGGTCACAGGATGGCTATCACAGCTCTAGGTATCACACCCTCATATGACAACATCTACATCGCAAAGGAAGGGATGGAGGAGAAAGGAAACTCCAGGTACGCAATCCTTTTTTTTTTTTAATCAAAGATGAAGCCCTTTCCTCAATGTCGTCCCTCCACCAGACTTCTTCTATTTTTCTAGCCAGACCAAGCGCCATGCCCAGCCCTAGACGAAGCATTTTCTTTTTTTTTTTTTTTTTAAGATTTTATTTATTTATTTGAGAGAGAGAGAGAGAGAGAATGAGAGACAGAGAGAGCACGAGAGGGAAGAGGGTCCGAGGGAGAAGCAGACACCCCGCCGAGCAGGGAGCCCGATGCGGGACTCGATCCCCGGACTCCAGGATCATGACCTGAGCCGAAGGCAGTCGCTTAACCGACTGTGCCACCCAGGCGCCCTAGACGAAGCATTTTCAACAAAGGTAAAGCGGATTGTCTAGATTGGCTTAGGCCAATTGTGATTTATGTCCTGAGCCTGGACACTTTACCACCTGAACAAAATCAACGTTCTGTTCGTAAGAAGGAGAAATGGCTCGTGAGATGGCAACCTACAGTGAGTGTGTACCCCAATCTACAAGGCCCTTATGAGCTAGCCTCTACCTACCCTTGTACATTTTCTGACCCTCTCCTTTATAGCAACCTTTTACTCCAGCCATATGGAACCACTCACTCTTTCCAGAATGGTCCTCTTCCCACTGCCTGAAATAACCCTTTTCCCTGGATAATCTTATGAATACTCATTCTTCTTGGAAAACTCAACTAAAATGTACTGGCTTTGTAAAAATCTTTCCTGATCCTCCAAAGCAGGGTCACCCTTGACCTTTCCTGGTCCAGATGGTGCCTGGTACATTGTAGTTGCTCAATAAATATTTGTTGAGAATCTGCATCTTTCAAGTGTGCTGTTATTTTGAGCTGTTAGGTTATTACCACTGCATATATTTCAATTAATATCGTTACTTTCATCATAGAGCCATGTGATGGTTAATTTTATGTATCAGCTTGGTCAGGACAGATATTTGGTTAAACATTATTTCTGGATGAGATTAGCCTTTGCAAGAGTAGGCTGAGTAAAGTGGCTTGCCCTCTCCAATGTAGGTGGGCTTTATCCGATCTGTTGAGCACTTGACTAGAACAAAACTGCAGAGGAAAGAATTCACCCTCGGCCTGACTAGTTGACCTGAGGCACTGGCTTTCTCCTGCTCTTGGACCGAGACTTATATCATCAAACCCCCCCCCCCCCCGGGTTCAAAGGCCTTCGGGTTTAGACTGGAACTACACGCCAGTTTTCCTGAGTCTCCAGTTTACAGACAGCAGACGGTAGGGCTTCTCAGCCTCCAGAATCATGGGAGCCAATTCCTTATTTTTTTTATCGATCGATCGCTCTAGCTATCTATCATCTATCTATCTATCTATCTATCTATCTATCTATCTATCTATCTATCTATCATCTATTCTGTGTCTCTGCAGAACCCCAGCTAATAGAAGACAGTTAAATTCGGTAGTATAGGAAAATGTTTCTAAATGGTGGGATTAAGTTGCTGATAGGGAATGTGATTTTGAGGGAGCTAAAATATCCTAACTTGATGCTTAGTCTCCTATTATTCATAACATGAGACTACTATTACTCATCATATTCTATTTAATGGTGTCTACGATAAAGAATTCTCTTTCACTCTTGTGTATCTTGCGTAGCTCCTTTTGCATCAGAGAAATTATCTTATGCATGTCATGCAGAGATAGGGACACTTAGAAATGCTCATTTGTATTGGGGTTAATACTAGCTGGGGGGGGGTGTGCGTGTGCAGAAAAATTACTGAAATGCACCAGTAAGATAAAGGGTGACGGGATGAGTGAAAATGAAGTAGAAAGTGATAAAATGTTAGAGTGCAATTTAGCCGGAAGTGTGGGAAGCAAATTCACAATAATGTCAGGTGGCACAGGTACTGAGCTTTAAGTACCATGAATGTACAAGAACCTTATTCCCTTTGTAATTGTCTCTCCATTCTTTTAAGCAGTCTGTTTCCTTAAGTCACCAGGCTCAGGAAGTGACGTTCCACCTTCCCGGGAGTGCTGTGCTCTGAGCCGCAGGAGGGTGGCTTAGGGCCGGTCCAGCAAGGCAGGTGCAGCAAATCTCTGGTGTTCTGCTGCCGACAGGTATCGGCTGGCGAATAAAGAGAAGCCGGCAATGTCCATGCAGTCACAGAACGAGACTTTGAGGAGGAAACGACTCATATCAACAGAATGAGACTAAGGAGGAAAACAAGGGCTCTGAGTTAAAGACCAGAAGCAAAAGAAGGGAAAAGAAGGAAGATGGAAAGAAGGATAAAAAGAAGGGAAGGAAGGAAGAAAGGCGGGGAGGGAGGGAGTTGAAGCCCTGAAGTTTACAAAGGACATCTGAAGTTGGTTGGACTGTTGCTTCCAGGAATCTCTGCCTGATTTCTTTGAACTATGACTCAGGTCCTTACCCAGGGGCATGTCTGTCCTTGTTCTGACAGAACTTTAAACTATT
This sequence comes from Eumetopias jubatus, assembly GCF_037043125.1. NCBI lineage: Eukaryota > Metazoa > Chordata > Mammalia > Carnivora > Otariidae > Eumetopias > Eumetopias jubatus. The sequence goes on from NW_028274818.1 coordinate 41,372,086, forward strand.
TACCCCGGACTCAGCCCAGGTGGCCTTCTCCGTTCTCCGTATCTAGTTATCTCCTTTGCCGGCAAGAATCATGGACGCCCCGCCTCGTGCCCCCCTGACAAGGGGCAGAGTTCTGATTCTCCTGTCACACTGGGGTTGTTCCTCAGCCGCTGCCTCAACCGGGCTGCTTCCCCTGTCTTTTAGCCGCCACCTTGTCCTTGGTTCCCTTAGAACATCTGCAGCTGAGGGCTAGGATCGGGGGAAGAGGAGGAGAGGGTTACATGCAGTGCTTGCTGTTTAATAAGGGTGTGTCTGGCCCTTTCAGCCAAATAGCCTTCTTTAGAATCAGAAAAAGTACATGCCTGCTAAACTAGATTGGACCTTCCTGGGGGCGGTTACCAAGGAGAGCCAGAGCACCTGCCCTGGAGGAAGATGTTTGGATGCTTAGTCCCTCAGGCTCCTCTGCGCACAGCTCTGTTCCTCTTGCTCCTCCCGGGCACCCTGTGGCCTCCACCATCTCTACGGGCTCCTAAAATCTGCCCCGGGCAACAGAACTAATGAGCTCATTCACACAGTCGCAATGGCTAAATAAGAAACTTCTCCCTAAAGGTCTTAAAACAAAGGGACTAATGACTCTTTTTGACATCTCGAGCTCTCAGTACCAAGGAAAGAGAGATGTTTTAGAGGATAGGAAAGACTTCTTGATATCTCTACCATACTTCATGGGAGTTAGCCTCTCATTAAGACTGGCTCTTTACTATGCCCGGCAGAATGTGCTTGATATTCAAAGTAAGTATGAAGTCTCCTCTTTTCTTTTTTAAAGATTTTATTTATTTATTTGACACAGAGAGAGAGAGAGCACAAGCAGGGGGAGAGAGACAGAGGGAGAGGGTGAAACAGGCTCCCCGCTGAGCAGGGAGCCCAAGGCGGGTCTTGATCCCAGGACCCTGGGATCATGACCTGAGCCGAAGGCAGACGTTTAACTGACTGAGCCACCCAGGCGCCCTTAAGTCTCCTCTTTTCTGAACCAAACTTCATATGAAGCATAATCAACCTAACCTTTACCGAGCACTTGCCATGACCAGGTATTTTGCTAAGCACTTTACAATACGCATTTCCCCTTCTATCTGAAAGTTCACTTTACACCACTTCACTTTTGCAAAAGACCCACATCAGTACCTCTTTTTTGATAACAGGAAGAAATTTGGGGCGCCTGGGGGGCTCAGTCAGTTAAGCGTCTGCCTTCTGCTCAGGTCCCGGTCCCAGGGTGCTGGGATGGAGCCCCGCGTCATCGCGCTCCTTGCTCCGCGGGAAGCCTGTTTCTCCCTCCTTTCGTCCCTCTCCCTGCTTGTGTGCTCTCTCTCTCAAATAAGTAAATAAAGTCTTTTTAAAAAAGAAAGAAATTCAAAGAGAATTTTCGCTCTTACAAAATGGAATTGTTTCTTTGCTTTAGGTCATTTCAGCTTACAAAAATTTTCATAGGAATGCTCTACTTTCAGATAGTGGGAGAAGCCTATACATTATTTTATTTTCAAATTTAGGCAGTATCATGTAAGATCCTCTTGATTTACCTGAACCAATCAGGTTTAAGTGCAAAGGGCATTTACAGGCTCATGAGACAGGTACAGGGCTGACTTCAGACAGGACTGGAATCTAACAATGTTATCTGAACCTTGTCTCCCTCCATCTCCTGGATTGGCTCCACCCTCCTTTGCTTGTTGTCTTTGTTCTCAGGTTGTACATGGGGGCAGGTAACTGGAGCTGCTCCAGCCAGACGGTCTTCCAGTGTCTATTCTCAGTGGGAAATCGAGAGCTTCCTCCTGAATGCTCAGGTGCACTCTAACTAGAAGGGGTCACATGCTCATCCCTGAACTGGTCTCATGGCCAGGGGGCCTCACAAGAGTCTCTCCTGGATCACGTTCTGCATTCCTGGAGTGTGATGGTGGAGACCCCAACCAGGCCAGAGGGATACAGAGTAGGAGAGCAGGATCCCCAAATGGATACTGGGGAAATAAATACTCAGTAGGCACCAAGAAACTTTCAAAACCCTTGTGAGTGTTAGTATTCCAGTTTAATAGATGAGGAAACTGAGGATTAGGGGGTTTAAGTAACTTGTCCAAGGTCACTGCTGAGTACCTGGCAGAGCAGAGGCTTGAATCCTGTTGTATTTACTAAGCCGTACTTGCTGTTCCATTTATTCAGGGGACATGTTTGCTCTTTAAATAAATAAAAACAAGACTGTATCAACTCGAGTAAAAGAATTAATGTCAAATTTTCCATAATGAAAATCATCCCTAACTTGCCCTGCAAATGTATCCTAGAGGACAGCCTAGAAGTCCCCTAAGGAGGCATAACTCTCTTTCCAATATGCCATTGGCCAAGTTCTGCTGCCGAGGGAAAGGCAGGGAGTATGGCAATTTATTAAATAGACTTGCTTCTGACACCATCATCAGAACAATTTGAACCAAGAACTCTGCTGGCTTTAAGAAAATCACCACGTTAAGTGAATTCTTGAAATAATTTTTACTTTGCTAGACACTTCAGATGGGCCCATCTACCTCCTGAAAGGATTTTGAAATAGTCATCCAGGAGGTATAGTCATTATTGATTTTGTTCTGAACTCTTAACCACAAGTGGCTACAACGTCAGTTATTAATGGCCTTATCATATTGACACAGGGCCATGAACTAACCAAGATAGAGGAAACCATGTGTACACTCCAAGACGGAACACTCGATTTAGAGTTAGCAGAGTCCTGGATCCAGCACCGATTAACTAACCTCAGACAAATCACCTAAACTTGCTGGTGCTCACTTTCTTCATCCGTAAAATCTTTAAAATGATAACACTTCCTTTATAGGTTTTTATGAAATCTGGATGACATAATGTATTTTAAAATTCTGAAATATCTGCAAACCTGTAAGCATTTCATAAATGTGATGTATTATAATCCTTCCGGTCCAAGGATCTGAAAACTCTGTGGCTCCCTATTCATATTAACAGCCAAAGAGGCAGACGAGTCCCAATCAAGTTAGAAATAACTTTAACAGCTGATTCTGGACTAAGTAATGGGCTGCTTAATAACAGAAGTTATTGGCTTGCTGCAAAACAAAACAAAACAAAAGAAAGCAAAACCAAAAACACAAATGTGTTTCAGTAGATTGAAATGCAAAAGGACTGTGAGAGAAGCCTGGCACCAAGTTCTGAGGCAAAATTGGCCCAAACCTCGGCACGATCCAACTTTCTCAGCATATGTTACTTCTAGAGATTTTACTGCCCTCCAAAATTTCCATGCGATGCTCAGCACCCCATGCTTGTCACTCCACATATCATCAAATCCCCTGGGCAGGGAACAGGGCTCAGGAGAAAGACCCACAGGTCAGAAATCTAAAGAGGGGCGCCTGGGTGGCTCAGATGGTTGGGCGTCTGCCTTCGGCTCAGGTCGTGATCCCAGGGTCCTGGGATCGAGCCCCGCATCGGGCTCCCTGCTCAGCGGGGAACCTGCTTCTCCCTCTCCCTCTACTGTTCCCCCTGCTTGTGCTCTCTCGCTCTCTCTGTCAAATAAATAAATAAAATCTTTAAAAAAAAAAAAGAAATCTAAAGAGTAATTTCACCAAGACCAAATTAGAACAGAGCCACAAGCTACAAGGACAGAGCCTTTCAGATGTCAAGGTCTAGTGTAAGTAAAAGTGGTCACTGTTTGGGCAAGTTGGTGGCCAGACCTGCAGTGGGGCAGAGGATAAACTCCATCAGCACTAGGAAGTGATCTTCTTCCCAAAGCCTTCCCTGGTATTCCCTGCCTCACTTCAGCAAGGCATCAAGAACTTAACTCCTGTGTTCATCTTTAGGAAGATGATTTTTTAAAGATTTTATTTATTTATTTGACAGAGAGAGACACAGCAAAAGAGGGAACACAAGCAGAGGGAGCGGGAGAGGGAGAAGCAGGCTTCCCACTGAACAGGGAGCCTGATTCGGGGCTTAGATCCCAGGACCCTGGGATCGTGACCTGAGCCGAAGGCAGACGCTTAACGACTGAGCCACCCAGGTGCCCCTAGGAAGATGATTGAAGACTCTGCTTCTTAGCCTTTCCTGACTTTGCTCACTAAACATTGACTGAGCACCACTCATTGTTTGTATGCTGGAAGTTTTGTTCATAGGATTGGAAACAGAGTGCCTACTGGTTACCTGGTCACAAGCACTGGACATACCAACTGGACAGCCCAATCTCTGGCTGAAAGAAATGTTCAACTGAGGCTTTTTTAGGTTGCAGGTGTGGTACCTGAGCTGAAGGGTGGATCAGAGCCAGTCCTTCAGACCAGAGTGAGGGTGAGGGATATTCTAGGTCAAAAGAACAACATGAGCTGAGAAGAGACACAGGACACCATGATGCATTTAGAATCTTTATGTCCAGGGGGCGCCTGACTGGCTCAGTTGGTAGAGCATGTGACTCTCGATCTCAGGGTTGTGAGTTCAAGCCCCATGTTGGGTGTGGAACCTACTTAAAAGAAATTTTAATTAATTAAAAATAAATAAATAAATAGAACCTTTATGTCTATATGGCTGGACTACAGGCTGTGTGTGGCTGAGAGGAGGCGGGAGAGGAGGCTAGAGAGATAGGCAGGGGCCAGATCACGAAAAGCCTTATAATACTGTGAGGACAATGCAAAGACTTTGAAGGGTTTTCAGCACAGAAGTGAAATGATTAGATGTGCATTTATTTTTTTATTTTTATTTTTTAAAGATTTTATTTATTTATTTGAGAGAGAGAGAATGAGAGATAGAGAGCACGAGAGGGAAGAGGGTCAGAGGGAGAAGCAGACTCCCTGCCGAGCAGGGAGCCTGATGCAGGACTCGATCCTGGGACTCCAGGATCATGACCTGAGCCGAAGGCAGTCGCTTAACCAACTGAGCCACCCAGGCGCCCCTAGATGTGCATTTAAATAAACAGCAAGTCATATGTGTTCCAAGTAAAATTTGGAAAATCAGAAAAGCACCAAAAACCTATAAAAGATTTATTGAATATACTGGACACACTATAGCTCTAGGAAGAAACAACTTTTTATTCTTTCTCCTGCTGCTCTAGAAAACTCATTCTAGAATGAAATCCTTAGTTTTTCTGATCCCGTTTCATCACAAGAACGCTCTCAATGGAGTACTGTAAAGATCATGCCAAGTCCAGCGCTACACCTGCAGTCTCGTGTCCACATGGAAACCTCTCTCATCCCTCTAGACGGGCCCCCTTCAGTCTTGGAAGCTGAAGTGCAGGAGGAATGCATGCAAGGAAGATTTCTCTTCCTTTTCTACCCACCAAGCTGCTCTTTCCTGAGGCCCTTGAGGAAGGATTAGGTACAAACTGTGCCCACTTATGTGACGGACACCGTTGTCACCCAGCATGGCATTTGTACCTTGGAGATCCTCCTACCAGGGACTGCTGGCTATAGAGCCCTTAGGCCAGATCTCTTCACTTCAAGTGGTTCTCTTGGGTGGCATCCCTCACACCATTCACCTGTGGCCCACGAATGAGTCCCCTCCACTCCATGGCCCACCCATCAGTGGAAGTGCAACATCCTGCCAATGAGCCTTGTTTCTTCATTCTGCTGCAAGGCAGACCCCTCCAACCAGATTTTCACCTTTAGGCTTCTTGGGGTGAAAGTCAGTCACCAGTGCCTGTGTCCCTCAAATTCCAGAAGACACAGGTCAGGATCTCCAAATAATTCTTATGAAGCCCTCTTGCTTCGTTTAAGGCGAAAGCAAATCTCCCACGGCAGAGTGGCGATGGATAGATTGCAGAACACAGCAGTCAGACCAGTCTCTACAAAGAAACCCTTGCTCTGGCCTCTTAAACCTCCTAAAGAATGTCTTTCACCTCTCTTCCATAGCTTGAAGGTGGGCAGTGGGCTGATCCTGGCAGGGCCATTTCACAATATCTTTGCATGCCCTGCATAGCGAAGGGGCTCAGCACTTCCTTTTAGAATGTGCCAACGTAGGACCTACCCTAGTATTCTTAACCTTTGCAGGCTTGAGATAATAGCAGAAGTAACTTTCTGCACAAAATAAAAATCACCTGTAATCCCATGAGCTTTTTCCTCCTTTGAAAGTGTAGAGAAGTCTCCTTCCCTCTTCTTGTCTTTAACAGTTTGGTGTGCATCTTTTTTTTTTTTTTTTAAGATTTTATTTATTTTAGAGAGAGAACGTGCATGTGCAAGCAAGCACGGGGAAGGGAAGTAGAGGAGGGAGAGAGGGAGAGAGAGAATCTGAAGCAGACTCGGCACTCAGCGCAGAGCCCGTTGCAGGGCTCAATCTCATGGCCCTGAGATCATGACCTTAGCCGAAATCAAGGGTCAGACACTTAACCCTCTGAGCCACCCAGGTGGTCCTGGTGTGTATCTTTGTAAATTATCTTTTATATTTATGCAAATCTAGAAGATAGATGGATAGATAGATAGGTAGATAGATAGGTGATTTGAAAACATAGCTACAGAATGTTTGACATTGCTCTCATTTAGAGGTGGAATTTATGTTCCCTTCCCTTGAGTTGAGAGGCGGCTGTGACTGCTTGGACCAATGGAATACAGTGGAAATGCAGCTATGTGACTTCTGATGCTAGGTCACGAAGGGCCATGAGGCCTCCACCTCGGTCCCTGAAGACACTAGCCCTTGAAACACTGAGCCACCATGAAAGGAATCTGATTCCCCCGAGGCTGTGCTATGGAGGCCACACACGGGTTCTCTGGTGTGGAGGCCCAGCTGGCTCCATCTTTAAGCGTTGCAGCCCAGGTGCCAGACATGCAAAGAAAGATGGAACTGGAGGGTGTTATGCTGAGTGAAATAAGTCGATCAGAGAAAGACATGTATCATATGACCTCACTGATATGAGGAATTCTTTTTTTTTTTTTAAGATTTTATTTATTTATTTGACAGAGACAGAGATAGCGAGAGCAGGAACACAAGCAGGGGGAGTGGGAGAGGGAGAGCAGGCTTCCCGCCGAGGAGGGAGCCCGATGTGGGACTCGATCCCAGGACCCTGGGATCACGACCTGAGCAGAAGGCAGACGATTAACGACTGAGCCACCCAGGCGCCCGATATGAGGAATTCTTAATCTCAGGAAACAAACTGAGGGTTGCTGGAGGGGTGGGGGGTGGGAGGGGTGGGGTGGCTGGGTGACAGACGTTGGGGAGGGTATGGGCTATGGTGAGCGCTGTGAATTGTGCAAGACTGTTGAATCACAGATCTGTACTTCTGAAACAATACATTATATGTTAAAAAAAAAAAAGAGCAGAAAGGGAAAAATGAAGGGGCGGAAATCGGAGGGGGAGATGAACCACGAGAGACTATGGACTCTGAGAAACAAACTGAGGATTCTAGAGGGGAGGGGGGTGGGGGGATGGGTTAACTTGGTGATGGGTATCAAAGAGGGTGTGTAATGAATTGAGCACTGGGTGTTAATACGCAAACAACGAATCATGGAACACTACATCAAAAACTAATGACGTAGGGGCGCCTGGGTGGCTCAGTTGGTTGGGCGACTGCCTTCGGCTCAGGTCATGATCCCAGGGTCCTGGGATCGAGCCCCGCATAGGGCTCCCTGCTCAGCGGGAAGCCTGCTTCTCCCTCTGACACTCCCCCTGCTTGTGTTCCCTCTCACGCTGCCTCTCTCTCTCTCTCTCTGTCAAATAAATGAATAAAATCTTAAAAAAAAAAACTAATGTAATGTATGGTGACTAACATAACATAATAAAAAAAGAGAGAGAAAAAAAGAAAGAAGCATCTTAGGAGTAGGTCTTCCAACTCCAGCTGTTCCAGTCTTAGCCACACAAGTCATCGCTGCTCTAGATCTCACTGGGCAGAGAAAAACCAATGCTGCTACGGTCTGCCTGAATTCCTGACCCACAGAATCCACGAGCATAATAAAATGGTGGTTGTTCTAGAACATCACGTTTTGGGATGGCTGGTTACCTAGTGATAGGTAACAGGAACAGACAGAGATAGTCCTGTTACCTGGTATATTCATGTTCTCATGGTAAGGTTGGAGTAGAGAGGGGCAAGATTAGGGGCAGGGAGGCAAGGCTTTTGCAGCAGTCCACATGAGAAATAAGGGCTGAATTAAGGCAGTGGCAAGAGGAAGGAGAGGCAGAGCCCAACTGAGACATAGTCAGGCTCAACACTTCTGCCCCACTGGCCAGTGTCAAGAGCATAAAGCATAGGAGACAGGAGAAGAAGGTGTAGGGCAGGGACCCTCGTACAGACTATGAATGCACGTCTCCTTTGGCAGATCTCAGCTTTTTCCTGTGTGTGCAGAGTCGGCTTTCTTACCCCGGGCTGTGATTACATGGTTTAGTTCCACAAACGGGAGGCCCTGACTGTTAGGCTGTAGATTACATTAATCAATGCATTTTGTTTTATCTTAATGCTTACTTGAAAGCCTCTTCTACTTAGAAAGAAAATATATGCAAAGTAATGTACAAATCAGCAGAGCCTTGCCATCTTTTTAAGCTGAGCTCTTGGACCCCATCAGTGAACAAAGAGGCCCTTGGCTGAGCTGGGTCAGTCTACAGCAATCAGTCTCTGTGGGATCACCCTCCCTGAAACCGGACAGGGAGGTGGCTGGGAAGGACGCTGTGTCCAGAACAACAGAAAGATAAAGAAAAATTGTTCACAGGCATCTCGCTAACATGTTTCAAGATATACCAGGCCCAGACTGTCGAACAATATGTGCAGTAAGGTATAGTTTACATTCTAAAAATGATATGCATTTGTGAATATGTAGAAACAAAAGACCAGAAGCATACAAGCCAAAAATGGTAAAGTTGTTATATTTGGGGCATGGAATGACTTGTTTTTTAAAAAGGATTTTTATTTTATTTATTTTGAGAGAGAAGGGGGAGGTAGAGGGAGAGGGACAGAGAGAATCTTTTTTTTTAAAGATTTTATTTATTTATTTGAGAGAGATAATGAGATAGAGAGAGAGAGCATGAGAGGGGGGAGGGTCAGAGGGAGAAGCAGACTCCCCACTGAGCGGGGAGCCCAACGTGGGACTCGATCCCGGGACTCCAGGATCATGACCTGAGCCGAAGGCAGTTGCTTGACCAACTGAGCCACCCAGTTGCCCTGGGACAGAGAGACTCTTAAGCAGATTTCCTGCTGAGCGCAGAAGTGCGACACAAGGCTCCAACCCACGACCCTGAGACCTTGACCAGAGCCAACGTCAAGAGTTGGACTCCTAACTGACTGAGCCACCCAGGTGCTCAGGAATTAGTTGTTTTTATTGGTTTATTTGTTGGGTCCTTTCTGCTTTTTTATGTGTTCCAAGTTTCCTGCATCCATATTACTTCTGAAAATTAAAATAAAAAATGTTATGTTAGAAATCATTGGTTCTGGGCGCCTGGGTGGCTCAGCTGGTTAAGTGACTGCCTTCGGCTCAGGTCATGATCCTGGAGTCCCTGGATCGAGTCCCGCATCGGGCTCCCTGCTTGGCAGAGAGTCTGCTTCTCCCTCTGACCCTTCCCCCTCTCATGTGCTCTCTCTCTCTCTCTCTCTCATTCTCTCTGTCTCAAATAAATAAATAAAATCTTAAAAAAAAAAAGAAATCATTGGTTCTTCACAATTTCATCCACCCTGCCCATACTTCTCAGTACTAGTATTTCGGGCAGGTTCCACCTTAGATCAACCTACTATTCTTCATCTTACTAGATGAGGAGATCACGAATACAATAGGGAACCATTATCTGCACAACCTTTAGGGACCTTCTTATTCTCCCTTCCAGAATTCTTTTCTTAACTTTCTCTAACACTCGCCCCATTCTCCAAGTGCTCAGGACAGCATCTGAGTCCCCCCTAATCCTTTCTACAGTGCCAGGTCTGTGGTCTTTATTAACTGATGTCTGTGCTCCCAAACCACTTCTCTCTCTCTCTAGCACCTGCTATATTCCCCCATTCCCCACCCTCCACCAAGTACCTATTTCCCAGGTAGATCTCAGGGAGATGTTAGTAACAGTCAATACATATTAAACTAATTCACATTTCCATAGCTAATGGCTTCATAGTCACTGGGTTTTATTTTATTTATTTTTTTTATTAAGATTTTTTATTTATTTATTTGAGAGAGAGAGAATGAGAGATAGAGAGCACGAGAGGGAAGAGGGTCAAGGGAGAAGCAGACTCCCAGCTGAGCAGGGAGCCCGATGCGGGACTCGATCCCGGGACTCCAGGATCATGACCTGAGCCGAAGGCAGTCGCTTAACCAACTGAGCCACCCAGGCGCCCCAGTCACTGGGTTTTAAAAGAGGTTGTCCAGTTAGTGTTACTGCATCTCTAATTGGTGATACTAAAGTTTCAGTTAAATGCAGATTTTCACGCTTCCACTAAACCCGCACGCAAGCAGGTCACAACCTCTTTTAGCCAAGCAGGAAAGTTTCCTGTAGCCAGGCGCCATCGCCATTACCATCAGAGAGCAGGAACTAATTCAGTCATGTTGATAGATGCCGAGATGGTGCCCAGACTCATCTACAGTTGGAACTACAGGGCTAGAGTGCAAGAAACTAATTTCCTCCTGGCCTGAAGTGCTCCAGGTCACCCATGGTTACAGGGAAAATGACACGAGTCATGCGTCTCCTGAGCCAGCTCATCCGGAGCGTTGTGCACAGTGAAGCCCCTCAGTATCAGTCGGTATATGCAGAGTGCATGCTGTCTCACCCCCATTAGTTCCAAGGTTTGAACTCTGATATCCCGGGAAAAAAGGTTAGGGAAACTGCAAAATGTGGCAGTTACAAAAAGCACTTCAAACCGATACCCGCTGGAGAAAGAAATGCAGACAAGCTTCTGAACTCTAGCCAGTGGGCTGATTCAAAACAAAGCTCTCCCTGCTCAAGAGAATTCCTTCCCTGGGCAGCTTTTTAGTGGTTTGAAGGGTTTTCTGTGGCTTCTTTCTGTGGAGGAGAGGTGGGGATCTTGTTTTGTTTTGTTTTTGTGTTAAGGTTTCATTTATTAAACAAATATTTGTTACTACTTACTATGTGCCAAGTATTGGGCCCCGCACTGATGATTCCATTATGAATATGGTTCATTCCGCGCTCTGAAAGAGGAGACAGTCTAGTTAGGGAGTGGCAGTGGGGATTGGTGCAAATGATGAAACAAACGGAAATAAAATAAATGAAGCCCTCTAGGTGGGTATCAGAGAACAGAGACGAGGAAATGCTTAGTCCTTCTACCAGGAGAGAGGCCCCGGTGGGAATGGAGTTTGGAGGGTGGGAGAGAGGCTGAGAGCCAGGGAGGAGCCTGGAGGAAAGTCTAGGATAATTGGTCAACCAGGGGTATAGGAGAGGTCCAAGAGAGGACAGAGAGTTGAAAGAATTAGAACTTGTTCATCTACGAAAGACAGTTGCAACCGGAGATTTTTATAGCAGTGTATTTTTCCTTTGCTTCTTTTTTTTTTTTAAGATTTTATTTATTTATTTGACAGAGAGAGACACAGCAAGAGAGAGTGGGAGAGGGAGAAGCAGGCTTCCTGCTGATCAGGACCCTGGGATCATGACCTGAGCCGAAGGCAGCCGCTTAACCAACTGAGCCACCCAGGCGCCCCTTTTCCTTTGTTTCTTGTTTAGCTCTAAAATTAAAACTAAGTGGAAACATTCTGTAACCCTTGCAAATTGAAAGGGTACAATCTGATCTGTTCATTTCACACAGTTAAGCTCCTTCAATTCTTCCTTTCTCTGCTGTGAGCCTTTTGGATTCACACTCGTCCTAGAAGATAGATCAGAGAACTAAAAATAGAAAGAAAAAAAAAAGAAAAAGTGAAAGTCCATCCTTTTTAAGTAGTTGGTTTATATTTTATAATCCCAAAGACATTCAGAGGAAGCAACTAATGTTTCTGTTTAACTGATTCAGTTAAAATGATTGAGAAAAAGTTGGAAACGAAAAGCTACATTTCGACTTTATTTCCTCAATTACCTGATAATTGGGAGATAACTACAGAATATGCCACATCCACTCCGAAGTATATTTACACGAAAAATGCCAGAGGTCTGGCTCCCTATTCTTTCTCTCTAAACAAAGGGTTTCCAGATGCTCTAGATACACCTAAAATATATGCTCTTATATGGCAAACTGACTAAATACGTTTTCCTTTTAAACTAATTTTTTAAATTATAAGCAATATATGCTTATGGGTTAAAAGTACAGAAAGGAAGAATACTCTCGCCAGAAGTAATCCCAGTCAATAGCTTTGGGAATATATGTATGACAATGACAGGATTATATTGTAGATAATGGTATCTCCAGAATTTCTACTTTAGAGAGGCTTAGGACGGGGCCATCTGGTTGGATGCAAAGGCTGGGAGAGAAGCTGCATTTGCAGAGTCAGCGGTTAGCATTTGGGTTGACGTTGATTTGCCATGGTTTGTGGGGTGGAAGCTGGAGGAGGTGATGGGAGAACCTAAAGCCTCCTCTGAGCCACCATGGCAAGCTGCACATGTACATATTCCCACAACTGCTTTTTTATTTAAAAATATGTCTTGGGGGTGCCCAGGTGGCTCAGTACGTTTCGCGTCCAACTCTTGATTTCAGCTCAGGTCACGATCTCAGGGTGGTGAGCTTGAGCCCCGTGTTGGCCTCTGTGCTGGGTGTGGAGCCTGCGTGAGATTCTCTCTCTCTCCCTCTGCCCCTCCCCCTGCTCACATGCTCTCTCTCTCTAAAAAATAAATAAATGAAAATATGCCTTGAACGTTTCACCATGTCATCAACGCAAACAGATCTACCACCTTCTTGTATAATAGTTAATATGACTGCATTGTATCTAACTAGACTATTGATAAACATTTAAACTTTTTAAACCTTTTAATAAGCATTCTCTTGTGCTTATGTGTATATATGTGTGTGTATATTTGTATATATGTATATAAAAATCTTCTGCTCATAGCACGAGAACTTCTATAGAATAGATTCCTAGAAAGGAACTTCCTAGGGTGAAAGATATGTACACTTAAAATTTTGACAGAAAATCATCATCATCTAATATATAGTTAATATACAGTTCAATAAATAGTTGTTACATGGCCCTAATACCATTGTGATGGCAGAATACTTATATGATTAATAGAGTGACCATATAATCTAGTGTCCAAGACAGAACACTTTTGAGAGAGGAGGTGGATGCTGTTAATTATTATACTAGGACCACAGGAATTAACCAGGACAATCATGGGGAAACTAAGATATTTGGTCACCCTAATAATTATTAACATAAACATTATTAATGAGAATCGTATTGCTGACAATTTAAGAAACCTCTAAAAATAACTTAAGAAACTTCAATTATCCTTTACTCCTTCCCAAACTTATATTCTCACTCACACAGCATTACACTGAGCCAGCATACAAATCTTCCAGCAACCTACTTGTTGGATCTTGTCTTCATGACAGCAAACTAAAAGTTTAGGGAAAAGAGGAAACATTTACTTCTAAATATGTGGCACTATTAAACTTTTCATTTGAAAAAGGAAGATGTCCAAACGGAATCATTGTTGGATATCGAAATATCTCGTGGAGGGGTGCCTGGGTGGCTCAGTCGTTTAGCGTCTGCCTTCGGCTCAGGTCATGATCCCAGGGTCCTGGGATCGAGCCCCACATTGGGCTCCCTGCTCCGCGGGAAGCCTGCTTTTCCCTCTCCCACTCCCCCTGCTTGTGTTCCCTCTCTTGCTGTGTCTCTCTCTGTCAAATAAATAAATAAAATCTTTAAAAAAAAAAGAAATATCTCGTGGAATAAAAATAATATGGAAAGAAGAAAACAATGTTTTGAAAAATAGTAGACAACACATTTGCTTCCCGTAAATCTAGCGTCAGCATTGCCTGATAAGCTCAGAAAATACAGAAAAGCAGCGAAAAGAACATAGTTATATTCGGTTTTCTAAGGCCATGACGTGGGTCTCAGCAGGCTAAATTTCAGGTAATCTCTGAACTAATGTTGATTTTTACGGCTCACCCTAAGAATATACATTCTCTTTGACGTCCCGTAAAAAGCCAGTGGGTCTCGGCCTACTTTTTCGGTTCTTTATGGACAGTCCATGCCCTGGGGTACTAGACACGTGGCCTTCTGAGAGTGGAATCTATTGCATGTATCACTTCCCCTTTCCAAGACAGCTGGAAGAAAAACTTATCTTGCTCCCAGGCAGGATCAATCTATGGTGAAAATCTGTGTGAGTTCAAGAGAGGACTTGTTCCAGATGGAGGAGGAGAGCCCATCACATGCCTTGTATCTGTGTTCCTGTCCCTCCAGCCCTGCCCTTGGTTCTTCATTAAGGATTACATTGCTTTTTCTGCCTGTTATCCAGGCTCAGGAAGAAAGCCCTTGATGGGTTAATGAATCGCCCAGCATACTGAATCATCTGTCTTGTGTTTCTCACTAAATGAGAGGCTTTAACAGATCAGCGCTGAGGTGTTGAGAAGAATGCTTCTAGCTAATGGCAAGCTGTTGAAAATGCCTCAGAGCCTTACAACCCGCCACCTGAAGCCAACCTGACCAGAGGGTATTTTCCAAAACCTTTCTTGTTTCCCCTTTTGTCCATTGGTTGCTAATTCAAAAAGTGGATGTAATGGCCCCCCCTTTTTTTTAAAGCTGAGGTATTACAATAACATAATGCTTATTAAGAGCAACTATGAACCTACTTTGATATTTTTTTCAGTATACAGCACTATTCCCACCTTCTCACATGGACTTTGTTTGGATTAAGGCCTGCATTGGCAAAACATTTGAAATTCATTTTGTTTCTGTGAAACTGTTTGCCTTTGTCAAAAGCTATCTGAAAGCTGAGATCAATCTATAGATACTGACAAAGATAGCTGAGATGTTTGTCAAAAACAAACAAAAATTGCCAAACAGTATGTACAGCAGATCTCATTTATGTAAAAATATGTATAAATATAATATGTGTTAGTATATGGATAGAGGAAATTTAAAAGACCAAAATGTGCACCACATTATTAATAGCTGTTACGTCTAGGGGTGGAATTGCCAGGGCTTTTTACTTCCGAAGACATCTGGATGATTTGCTTTTTATACAATAAGCATCTGTTACTTTTCCAACCCGCAAGAGGAAGGAGATTCAAAAATAAAGTTACTAAGAAGGATTGAACTGATTTCTTAGTCTTACAATCAAATGGGCTGAGCTAACCAAAAGCAAACATAAGGAGCTTCATGGGGAATGAACGAATGGTCTATGATGTAGAAGGCGGCACTATTATATATTAATAAATATTACAGGTACACTTCTGAGGGCAGAGGGAAAAGACAAGTGCCAGAGAGAGAATTTTCTACAGGTATTACTCATTAAAAATAAACTTGTTTTAAAAATAAAGTCATTTTTTAATCTGCTTGGAGAACTTTTTCAAACTCAGAATTATTTTAGAAAAGTACCATTTTGTTTATATAATCTCAACTCTCAGGTTAGGAAAATGTTCCGCTAGATTATGTCAGATGTTAGGTAGAAGTGCCTGAGGGCAAATTATTGATACGTCGTTCAATTATATCAGCTCTAACCTACTATTTTGAGTCACCCAGGGTGGTGTAGGGGAAATTACATAGGTTTTAGAGATTCAACCTGGATTCAACTCTCCCCTCTCCCACTATACTTGCAATTTGATCTTGAGTAAGTTACTTAACCTCACAGAGCCTCAGCTTTCTAAATTAAGTACATTTTGTAACAACACTGCATAGGGTGGTTATAGCTTTAAAAAATTACCTGTAAAATGCATTTTATAACCTGTAAAATCCTCTAGCATACAGTAGGTAGTGAATATTGAGTGAATGAATGACAGAATATTATTCTAGAGTTTGTGAACTGTCCATACTGAAATGAAAGAAAGAGGGGGAGAGGGAGAGAGGGGAAAGGGAGGGGGAGAGAGAGAGAGAGAGAGAGAGACTCATTTTAGTTTCTTCAGCTGTGGAATTTTTGAACAATGAAAGTGACCGTTATGATTTAGAAAAAGAAAAAAGTAGCAATTGTTGAACGAAGGCCCTAGATTTAGAATAATGCTGCCAAATTCTGAAATTGCCATGCACACATTACATACAGCACCTGTCATCCTTCGATGCTATCTCAAATATCACTGCCTTTGGGAGGCTTTCTTAATTCCCAGGCAAAGGTAGGAACTCCCTCCCAGTGAAGGCCAGGCATGAAAAGATTAGCTGTGCCAATGAGATGCCCTTTCAGGGGAATTAAAACCAATAGAATCAAAAGAACTTGCCAGTTGGAGAGAGGAGCCCCCTCACAAGTGTGAGTTCCCTTCGTGATAGTTTCCAAAGTGACAGCTCCATCACCTGAATCTATTCTCGGGCCCACAGTTGGGAAAGACGTAAAGTCAAGCGTATGTTCAAGGATGTTTTAACTTAGTTATCCTCCACAGGTAGTTTGAGAGTATGGGAGCACCTCAGAAAGAAGTCTAAAATCCTTGTTCTTTTAGGGCACCTGGGTGGCTCAGTTGGTTAAGCGATTGCTTTCAGCTCAGGTCATGATCCTGGAGTCCCGGAATCGAGTCCCGCATCGGGCTTCCCGCTCAGTGGGGAGTCTGCTTCTCCCTCTGACCCTCTTCCCTCTCGTGCTCTCTATCTCTCATTCTCTCTCTCAAATAAATAAATAAAATCTTTAAAAAAATAAAATCCTTGCTCTTTTATTTATTTTTTTCCCCAAAGATTTTATTTATTTATTTGACGGAGAGAGACACAGCGAAGGCAGGAACACAAGCAGGGGGAGAGGGAGAGGAAGAAGCAGGCTTCCCGCCGAGCAGGGAGCCCGATGTGGGACTCGATCCCAGGACCCTGGGATCAGGACCCGAGCCGAAGGCAGACGCTTAACGACTGAGCCACCACCCAGGCGCCCAATCCTTGTTCTTTTAGAAAGAACTTGATCTGACAGCTTGTGGTTAGCCGGCCCGCCATTACTCGTTCTTCCCTAATCCTTCAGCCCTCGCCTTGGCCACATGATGCTCCCGCCGGGCGATGTAGACACAAGTAACAGTTCAGGGAATTCAGAGCCAAACACTTCAGAGGTGACTCTGATTGCTGGGACAGAGAAAGGAGCCAGAGTTCTAAATTTGACGTTAACAGCCAAACTGTTGACTTAAAATCCACTTGAGCAGGGGAAGATGCCTGACGATTGTGAGTGTGGTTAGAAGAGCCTCGAACAAAGCTGGTAGATATCCTTGCTGGGCAGTAGGCAGTGGAGGAAGGGGTGAGGAGCTCGTGAAGAAGTATTCAGGGAAGAGACCAATGCCAAGATCATCGGTCGTCTTTTTTTTTAATGATTTTATTTATTTGACACAGAGAGAGACAGCGAGAGAGGGAACACAAGCAGGGGGAGTGGGAGAGGGAGAAGCAGGCTCTCCGATGAGCAGGGAGCCCGATGCGGGGCTCGATCCCAGGACCCTGGGATCATGACCAGAGCCGAAGGCAGATGCTTGATGACTGAACCACCCAGGCGCCCCATCGGTCATCTTTTCCGAAGAGGTTTTGGTGGGAAGGTGCAAACAGAATTCAGGCTACAGTGAATTTTAAAATGAAGCTGGACGAGGGAAGTAGAGCAGGGATTACTGACAATCTTTCTAAGGAGAATGGCACAGAAGGAAAAGTGTCCAGACAGGCTTGGCATCCTTCATTGCTCCCTTCCCACCCATGGGCAGGGCTACAGACATCCTGTCAATTGAGGCTAGACTCTAGGTATCCACACTCTGAGAAATCTTCCTGCTCTGGTTCCCAGCCAGTTTCCTGAAACTTTTGGCTCTACCTTCCTATCCCCAGCTATAGATCCTTTAACTCCCATCCATTTCCCCCCTCTCTGCCCAGTATGTTTTGGATTGATATGGTGTTTGACCGTCTCTTTTGCTCTCACTCTGTGTCACCTGCAGCGCTGCCTTCATTCCCCTTTGTGCTCCCCATCTTAGGGCTCTACTTCAGCAGCTTCTCAACTGGGCACCCAGACCCCAATTCCTGGCCTCCCTGAGCCCAGTTTGAACAGAACGGGTTCAGAAGGAGAGAGATAGGCACACAGGATGGAGGACAATAAAGTCAAGGAAGTGTCGGTTGGCTTCCCTCTCAGAGGGACTGGTTAGAGGGAAGGAATCAGTAGAAAAGGTAAAGTTTCCTGAGTGAGTGGGGAAGAGTTAAGGGCACAGGCGGAGGCCTTGACCAGAGGAGGGGACACCTCAGCCTCTGAGATAAGACAGAAGGAGTTAACAATGAAGATGGGCACAGTGGAATTTGTAGGAGGCGAGGATTCTGCTGGGAGTGAGGGCTGTGGAAGTCAGGCAAGAGATCTGAGCTTCTGAGGGTTTGGATGGTCAGTCAGGGGAAAGGAAGAGTGAACTAAGCAAGAAATAGCATTTTGAGTAACCCTGTCAGACCAGTAGAAGCTGGAGACCCAGGACTTGTACGTCATTTTCTCCAGAATTGCTTTAGCCCATGAAGACCATCTCTTGTGAGCCAGGCTGACCATAAATCCTGGTGATGAAGGCCAGCAGACCCGTCTTGGTTTAGCCCGAGGGTCAGATGCATTGTGCCTAGGACATTGGAGGAATCAGAACAGAAGAAACTTAATGTCCCTTCAACTCATCTCTTAGCTCTATGAAAGGAAGTGAATGCCCTGTGGGCCACATAACATTGATTTGCCAGGAGAGTAGGAGAGCATATGGAGAAATTACCGTTTTCCATGATCAAAGCCAATGTCTCACTTGCTGCACCCTGGCGCTACCCTGATTGAGCCCTGATGTCGACCCAGCCTGATTGCCAGGTTTTCTGCTACCACTGGAAATTCTCATGACCCTCGCTGCCCATTTTCCAGTAGAGGCTGAGCTTGTGGCTTTCCCGGTCTCTTTGCCACACAGGACAGGGGAGTATCCTGGGTAGAAACTACGAAAGATTCTGAGGCAGGTCAAGCTTTGTGTATGAAGTTTGATCTAGACGGAGGGTGCCACTTGGGCCATTCACGAACTCCAACAGTGTTGCAATCTTGCCGACTACTTTGCAGCAGGGCTCTGGATCCTGGCCCATGACCTGCCTGGGATGTCATTTCCAACAGCCTGACTGGACCCTCCATGATGAACTGTCTGGGAATGTTCAGGGGTTAAAAACACAGCTGCTGTTGTTCTCTGGAATGAACCACTCCGCACAAGGGTGCTGTGCCCAGGGAACCCAACCTCCACCATCAGGAAATGCTGTGTTCCCTCAGATGGTGAGGAAGACAGCCAGGATTTAAGGGATTTTCCCTCCTTTCCTTGCCAGTCTATCTACCTTCCTGAGGACGTTCTGGCACCCCTGCAGTTTTGGGGAGCCAAAGCTCCCTTGTAGCTCAGGCCCTTATAATCACAGTCCTAGGATTCCAAATGCAAAGGATAAAAAAGTAAGTGCCAAGTACCCACACATTCCAAAACAAAGTGCTGGACCACCTTTGCAGAAACTGCTGGTCTAGCCGTCACCCATCCCTACCCTATAAAGGAGTGAAGGCGAAGAAGCTGGTGGGGGATTGACTCCGAGAGAGTGGGTGGTGTGCTGTGCATCCCACCTCAAACACAAGGAATGGGGAGTAGGGGTTTTCTTCTTACCTCAGGCCAAATGCATAAGCTTCAGGGAAAACTTAGCGAGTTTGACATGTCCTCAGGGTTAGCTCACTAATTTGTGGGACACAGGGCAAAATGCAAATGTGGGGCCCCTTGTTCAAAAAGGGGGAAATGGAATTAAAAGTACTAATTTTTTTTTAAGTGGGGCTGTACTATGCTCTAAGAAACAATTTCTCTTGAAGGCTGTAAGGTCTGCTTGGGCAAAACTCAAAGCCTGGGTCCTGTAGGAATTAAGAGATGAAAAACCATATGCTTTTCATGAATCGCTTACTGTGTGCTGTGTCATTTTGTTTCATCCTTCATGATAAACCCCGGGTTTAGAGGCTCCAAAGTCTGGTTCTTTCTATTGTACTTTAATGTCTCCCATGGAAGATAGGAAAGGGTAGACTGCAGGCGTTTTCTGAGCATCTACTCTTGGTTGCACGGGGCCTGGTGGAGTTGGTCCAACTCTTTGAGGATGAGCTTCTGCTTCTGGACGACTTTCCTCCAGGCCCTCCACATATGCACATAATCTCCACTATTCATGGCAGCCGTCTGGCCACACGCAGCATTGCTGGAATGCTGGTGGAGAAAGGAACAAAAATGTGTCCCATCCTCTTATATGTTCATTTGTTCATTTGTGACAGTAACTTACCCTTTCTTCCTTTGTACCCCTGAGTTCCCGGCACAATTGCACCTCCTCTTCTTCCTTTTAGGCTTCTCTTTGTCTAGGGCCAGAAAACTTAATGAAAAGACAACTGAGAGGTTATGTACATGATGAAAGGAAAATAAATTATTTCAGGGTAGCAGGCTTTCTGAAATGAGATTTCAATGTATTAAACAAACAAACCAACCAAAAATGACCTGTCTGGCCAATTATATTATTTGTCCAAGAATTATTTTATTACTCGATTCAGCCATAGGTCCCTGTAACTAACTGCTATCAAATAAAACAAAAAGGGTCATAATTAAGCAGAAGCCGGGCAATGAGGTTGATGATCTTTTCCCCTAAGGCTGGGATCTTGGATTACATGTAAATTCATGACTGTATTTGATGCCTTGTCGGAAACATGGTCTGAAAGCCTGGAGCTGCAAGTAACCTTGGCAACGAAGCAAGAAGGGAGAACGGCCTAGTGTGGGATCCAAAGATTCCAGAGTTGAAAGTCTCATGGTGGCCATTTAGTCCAGTCCCTTTGTCCGAGGTATGAGAAGACCGAGGTTCAGAGATGCTAGATGAACTTTCTAAAGACACCCACATAATTAAGGCGGGGTTGAGCCAGGAACCTCTGTCTTCCTGACTATAAGTTCAGGGCTTTCTCTATACACACTGTTATTTTGTCCCTGGTTTATTTCTGGAGGTTTTTTTTTGTTTACTTGCCTATTTACGTTTAAGTGTTTTTGGGGGCGCCTGGATGGCTCAGTCGGTTGGGTGTCCGACTCTTGGCTTCCACTCAGGTCATGATCTCAGGGTTGTGGAATCAAGTCCCATGGTGGACTCCATGCTCAGTGTGGAGTCTGCTTGCCCTTCTCCCCCTCCTTTCCCCCTCCCCCTCTCGCTCTCTCTCTCTCTCTCAAACAAATAAATAAAATCTTTTTTTAAAAAAAAGTTTATACCAGCAGAAACGAGAATGCCTATTTCTCCACACTTTTGCCAATTCTGGAAATTCTTAAGCTTTTTGAGTTTTCAGTTTTAATTTTGTGTATTTCATAGATAAGAATGGCATATTGTTGCTCTAATAGGCATTACCCTAATTACAACTGAGGCTAAGTATCCTTTAATATGTTTATTGGCTACTTACATTTCCCCTACTGTGAAATGCCTGTTTATATCTGAGGCACACTATTCTATTGATTTGTAGACTCTCTTTGCATATGGTTACTATCCTTTTGTTATATATTTTGAAAACATTTTCTCTTAGTTTGGTTCTTGCGTTTTAATTTCATTAGTGATGTCTTTTGTCATAATGGAGTTCTTAATTTTTATAAAACCTAATATATCAATACTATCCTCTGGAAACTCTCCATAGACAATTGAAAGATCAACCTGGAAATGACACGGATTACTTGTACTCACAACTCGTTGGGCAACTGGTCACATGGCCCCACCTAACCACAGAGGGACCAGAAGTATAAGCCCACACCCAGAAGTATAAGCCCACACCCAGAAAGCTTGAATAACTGCCACAATGGTCTAAATCAGAAAGAGACCAAGAGAAGCAAGGGAAGAACAATAGAGCGGTAAAGGAAGGGTTACTATGTCTCCAGGTATTAGCCAGGAAAACTGTAATCAAGTGATAGAAAATTAATTCCAGTCGAGTTAGGAAGCTGAGGCTTCATATGAAGTATGCCTGTCATATGATTCCAAGATGGGCACATTTTCTCAAGAAGCTGGGAAGATAGAGATCTTAGCTCTTAGCATTCAAAGAATGAGCATAGGACTATTGTGTTTGCTTATTAGCCATCGACTTTAATCCTGATGTGAAGGGCTTGTATAGATCATCCAAATATTAAGTCACCAAGCCAGAGGGTATTTTTGAACGCATCTGGGGAGTGGCAGAGCTGTCTGTTCTTGAATAAATGCCTGCCCAACCCCCATCCTCTGTAAGCTCTTTCAGTATGTGTGTGTGCACTTCTGTGAGAGAAAAATCAATACCTTCTTGGACAGATGGAAATTGAGCTATGTCAAGGCATACATGCATTGTCTGATAGCATCTTTCTGCCAGGAATCTAATATATTGATCAAATTTCCCTGGCAGAGCATCCATATAATATACAATGGAAACGAGAGGCTAATGGTAGGAACGTCGGCGGTACATTTTTTGGAAATGTCTCCTTTCACCAAAAAAAAATCAAAGCTTGAGATCTTCATGCAGGGCACTGCCTCTCCTGATGAGTGCCCTAATCTTGCAATTTCTGGCAGCGGTCCCAAACAATGGGCTCTCCTATCTGCTCCTGTGGTTCACCTGCTCCTTACTGAGGGTGAAAAATGATTTTCACAGTTGGAACACTCCCGTCAAACACAGGGTTCTGCTTCCTCCTCTCCTTTGCCTCTACCCTTTCCTCCCCAATCTTTGAGCCAAAGCAACATTCCCTTTTTTTCTCCAGTAACAGCGGCAAATGTGTGGGTGGCCATTTGGCTGAGGCTCTATATAGCTGCAGAAGGTGTACCTTTGCATTGTGCACATGCTGTTTTGATTGTTGTTAATAATGTCTGTTATTACTGTTGCTGTTCTTGTTAAAAGGTCAGGGTGATGAGGGGAAGGGGATGGACGGGCTCTCTGCCTGACTCTTCCAGACATGCTCATTCCTAGCTCAGGATGATGACACACAAGCACAGGGGTTATTGGCTGACCCTCTGTTCATCGTTGATGAGCCTGCCTTCAGCTGTGAAAGAGGAAGGGACATACAGAAGCAGAGAGGAGGATGTGCCTGTATTTTTAAATAAACTGCCTTGTGATACAGAAGGCCTATGAAACATTACAGATATTGAACCCTAGATACATGGAAAATTACTCACATGGTTTTATATTTTTTTCCCCTAATGACTCTAGTAATCCAAAGGGAAATTATTCCGGTTAAATGACTCATCTAAAGCACGTTTTTCAACAGTATCTTGGGCAAGGAAGAATCTATTCAGAGATAACAGTTTATTATTTAACATTTCGACAGGTCCACAGAAGTACAAGTCAGTTGAGTCCAAATAAAGAAATGTGCTATTTTTAACAACTTCTACATGTTCTTGGCAGAACCTAAGCTACACTTTGTTAGAGGAAAGAATGGGTTTATGATCTTTTTCCTTCAGGTTTTCAATTAAAATGTGATAAAAACAATATTAAAAAAAAAACAAAGAAATTGCCTTAAAAATTTTGATGAAGATACGATGAAAGGATTATCAAGGACAAAAGAAAGAAAGAAGAATGCAGAAACAAACTGCCCTGGAACTAGAAATAGATGGTCCTGAAATAGAGAAATTGTACTATTTTTATTATTTCATTCCTATTAGCGGATAGATTGTTAGAGGAGATTTTGTACATTGTAATATGCTTATATAAAAGGTATGTCAGGTGCCTGGGTGGCTCAGTTGGTTGAGCGACTGCCTTCGGCTCAGGTCGTGATCCGGGAGTCCCGGGATCGAGTCCCGCATCGGGCTCCCTGCTCAGCGGGAAGTCTGCTTCTCCCTCTGACCTTCTTCCCTCTCGTGCTCTCTATCTCTATCTCATTCTCTCTCTCTCAAATAACTAAATAAAACCTTTAAAAAAAAGGTATCTCATCCTTTATAGATGAAAAATACCATCTTATTGGAACTCTATCATTCAAATGTGCAACAAATCTAATACGGATTTCTGTATTTTCACAATGTTTTCAAACATTTCATATATGTTACTTTATTTAAGAAGCATGCGTTGTAGGGACACCCAGGGTCCTGGGATCAGGCCCAGCATCAGGCTTCCTGCTCAGCTGGGAGTCTGCTTCTCCCTCTGCCTCTGCCCCTCACAGCCTCCTGCCCCGTTCGTGCTCTCTCTCAAATAAATAAATAAAATCTTTAAAAAAAGATCTTAAAAAGAAAGTATGCATTGTTGTCAGATACGGAGGGCATGCATTATTGTCCCGGTTTTATCGATGAGGCAATGACGACCAAGATCATACAGCAAAATAATTATAAAGTTGAAACACATTTCTTCAACATCAAATCTGTTACAACACACTGCCTCCTTAGACCAAAAACTTGCCACATTTTTGGACATGCACACCTTCCTTTTCTTTCTTTTTCCTGGGACTGAGTTTGAGCCCATAGAAGTCCTTGAACAGTTTTGTTTAATGTGTAACATTTTAATCTTTCTTCTGAGGGAGTGACAAACTAGGATTTTGTTCTCTTTACAGTGAAAATTGAAATTATGTTGCACTCTGAAGGCCCAAAGAGGGAGAACTGGCCTAATTTATCACCTTCCCTTGGAGTGACTTATACTGACGTGGTTAATTGCAGTAACAATGGAGAAATTAACATAGGTATGTCATGATATTTGGATATAGACATTCATAAATCCAAACTAAGAGTTTGAGCAATCATAGCATGATGTAACCATCTGATTTCCATCTCTTATGTTTCTATGCAGGTTAGCTCTTTACTGTCATGTGTTTAGTGTTTAAGTCTGGTTTTACCAACATGTTAATAAACTGAACATAGGACTTCTCATTTCTTTTGTAACCCTACAGGTAAAATCTTTCATCTTTGAAACCCTTTTGAAGCCTTCTTCACTTAAAAATATTTCATGCTCCGAGGGGACCTCAGTGGCTCAGTCAGTCGAGTGAACGGCTTTTGATTTTGGCTCAGGTCATGATCTTGGCATCGTGGGATCGAGCCCCCACGTCTGGCTCCGTGGTCAGCATGGATTCTGCTTGTCCCTCTCCCTCTGCAACTGCCCCCACTCTCTCCCCCCTCCTCTCTCTCTCTCTCTCAAATAAATAAATAAATAAATAAAATCTTAAAAAAATACATTTCAGCTCCATTTTTGCTGAATACTACATATTTATTTCCTACTTCCCATGCTGAATTTATGATATTCTGCAAATAATCGTGCTAATTCATTCCTTCATTAATTCCTTCATTTGTACATCTATATAGCTAATACAGCTAATATGTATTGTACTCCCATATTTACCACAGTATGTTATAATTATCTGTTTCTCCTAGAGTTGAACTGTCTGAGGGCAAAGACTCTGTGTTTTTAATCTTTTCATTTTGGGAGGTACCTGGTACATAGTAGGTGTACAATAGGTATTCGGATGAATGGCGTCTATTAAAATGCCACCTACTTGGCAGATAATGACTAAACGCTATCTGGAGGTAAAGACAACGCTGATTTTTTTTGTTTTATTTTAATCATTTTTCTTACAAATGAAAGGCTTGAAACATTTGAAAGAATAAGACTCTTTTTTTTAAAGATTTTATTTATTTATTTGAGACAGAGAGAATGAGAGAGAGAGAGAGAGAGAGAGCACATAAGAGGGGGTAGCGTCAGAGAGAGGGAGAAGCAGACTCCCTGCCGAGCAGGGAGCCCGATGCGGGACTTGATCCTGGGACTCCAGGATCATGACCTGAGCCGAAGGCAGTCACTTAACCAACTGAGCCACCCAGGCGCCCAAGACTGTCTTTTGAGTGGAGTTTAAAATAGCATTACTACGCAATTGAGATAAAACAAACAACCTATTTTGGGTGTGGCTGGACACTGAATGCCCCTGAAACTATTAAGTATTTTATCAATATTCAAAATTTTTTCAGTACAACATATGCATGTTATAATCGCAAGAAACCTTAGGTGGGGATCAAAAGACACTATATTTTAAATCCTGGTAGAACAAATAGGAAATAATAAAAATAAATATTTATTTCTTTGTTCATTTGAAATTCTGCCTCTGGTTAAACGAAGCAGCATTTTCAGATTCATTGGAACTGTAATAACAGGCCACCAAATGCTTTTTGCTTGTTCAATTTTTCATTTGCAAAGGTAATCCATGCCCTAAAACCTAGAAACCTTTGAAATATGCATCAGGCAGGAGGAGGCTGGTGTGGAGATTGCCCTGAGGTCAGGGCTTTCAGTTCCTTGGTTGCTGAGTCTGAGGTTTTTGCTGAAGGCCATGAAATATCCCTTCATTAACTGGTTCTTGGTGGCAAATATAATTAAGAGCAAGACATACACCAGAATGTTGTAAAAGGATAGATATCTCCTGTGGTGTGAAAATAGAGACAAGGCTGCTGATTCTGTGAGTGTCCTAAGAGTCCTGTACAATCACTACCCTGTAGTTGGTGGGGACTGGATTGAACAAAATGGTTTGGAATAAAGCAGCTTTGTAATGCTGGTGGTTTCTGACAGATAGTGCAATCTTTTGGGATGCTGGCACGCGCAGAGCACGCAGGTTTGACCCCACATGTTGGCAGTTCCTCTGGTTTACCCAAGCCCTTCCCTGAGGACTCTCCTGTCAGGCCAGTGAGGTACATGTTTGTACAGGTGGTGGATCAGCTGTTTTCCCGGGAAGTTATCCCCTTCTCCTTCCTTTTCCCGTCAAGGGTCACTCAAGGGTGACAAGAAGTTTACTGCTCCTTGAAGGCTAAGCCTGCTGTGGCTGCCAAAACACAGCCTGCCAGAGACGGTGATTTGAACCTGACTTGCTGACTGCTGTCTCTAGACTCACTGGCACCACTTGGTTTGGGGAAGGAAAAAATATACCTGGTAACAGTCAAGTCCAGAATTGTAATGAAGTTAGGGTGACCAGATGTACCCTTTTAAAGGGATTAACCCAGTGTTCCAGGAAGCCTTTCGAGGATAATAAATTATTTACTTTGTCCAAAGGAGCTAGGAATAGGAAATCTTCAATTGTGCTCATAGAGATTGGAATTTTAGTCAGACCCTTTCCCAGCAGGGAGGAGGCAGCTATTTGTGTTACACAGAACACATCCACAGTAGATCTTTGCTTTCACCTGGGTCGTTAGTGCATGCTGCTGATGGTGTGTGCCAAGGTCTCCTGAGCACACCAATTACACTTTGCTGAAGTCAGCTATAAGAAAGTTGGATGATGTGGTTAAAAGAACCCAAAACTATTTTGGGCTGGGAAGGAAGGATTTTGAAAGGCTATTCTCTGCCTCTGCAAGATTATATACTGCCAATAACCCCTTTCATCATGCATTTTTCTCCCCTGCTTTACTCAACAGACTTAAGCCATTTGCCAAAACCTCTCTTTGACACTCGTCAAACCAGACACTTTGCAATTTCCTGGACACAATACCAAATACTTGTCAAGTACATGCTATGTGACAGGTACCATGTTATGTCTTCTATCTACACAGAAGCCCTTCAAGGTGGGTAGCCATTGTCTATTCTTTTATCCAATCAAGAAATATCTAATGAGCATCTACTGTATGGCAGGCATATGCTAAGCAATAAAAATATGGCTGTGATTGAAGCAGTCTTCATAGCACTAAGAGTCTAGCAAAAGAGATAGATGTCAAGTAATGGAAAGTGAGGCAAGGCGAGGAAGACCTGGGGACACAGAGCAAGGAGGGCTGCTGCTGAGGGGGGGATGCTTATCCTGAGGCACGAATTAAGACGGTGAGGGTGAATGCTGCAGCTGAGGAAAGAGTCTGACGGGGTGAGAACAAGGTCAGAGAATGGCGAGTAGAACAGTGTGCGGACGGCACAGCGGGTATTTCTGGTTCAAATCCTGGCTTACCACTGACTACTTGAGACTCTGGGCGAGTCACCTTCTGTACCTCTATTTCTTATCTCTGGACGGAGGTAGTAACAATACTAGGCTGGTGGGTTTGTTGTCCTGACAAATGAGTTACTATGTGCTCAGAACATAGTAAGCGTTATAAAAGTGTTAGCTATTTTAATAAGGAAGTGGAGGTACTCTGAGTTACTCTCTAGCCTAGAGCAGAGGATGTAAGAAATACAGAGAAAGAAAGGAGGTGAGATTAGAAAAACCGATAGAGCTCGGATGAAGAGGGGATGGGAGGGCAGGCGTAGGTCCTGGGAGCACGTGAAGGACTTTCTTGATCTGTAGAACGGTAGGAAGTTGTTCAAGGGGTCTAAGCGGTACAGTGACACGATCAGCTGGTCTGAGCCAAGCCGGTGGCCGTGGAGATAAACCAAAGTGACTGGATTGGCAAGGGATCTAAGAGGTAGAATGTTTTTTTTTTTTAGGAGGTAGAATTAATAACACTTGGTTATGGATTTAAAGTGTGAATCAGAAAGAGGGAAGAATGAACAATGACTACCTGGACTAGAAAGAAACCAGGTTATCCCTTATGTTTAAGATAGAGAGGGCGCCTGGGTGGCTCAGATGGTTAAGCGTCTGCCTTTGGCTCAGGTCATGATCCCAGGTCCTGGGATCGAACCCCACATCAGGCTCCCTGCTCCGCGGGAAGCCTGCTTCTCCCTCTGCTTCTCTCTCTCTCTCTCCCTCTGTCTCTCATGAATAAATAAATAAAATCTTTAAAAAAAATAAAAAAAAAAATAGAGAGAAGTCCAGGGTAGCTGTGGACATACACGGGCTGGTAGGTTTGGTGGAGAGAGTTGAGGAGAAATGGAGGGTGGTAGAGGTTCAAGGAAGCATGGTTTGAAATACAGTTTGCAGAGAATGGGAGAGAGCATTCGCTAGGGAAGCCGAGGCTGGGTAGGGGACTCAGGTGAGCTTGGTGAGATTGGTGATATTTGATTTGCAGTGGCACCTGACTGCCTTGGTGGGAGGTTTCCTCAGCGGCTCTCGGCAGCTCTGGGATGCAGAGATGTGAGCAGCTGAGAGCTCTGGGATCAAGATAGTCGGACGACGGTAATAATGATCTGATCCAACATTTATGAAGGTTTGCCAGGTGCCCAGGGCTGTGGTAAGAGCTTTTCATACATTATCTCATTCGATTCGATGCAGGCAGGTCTTAAAGTGCAGGAAAGATAGCAGCGCGTGAGCTGGTTAAATTCAAGTCTGCACATAAAAGCTTAGCTGTTTGGCATGTTAGTCATATGATTTTGTTACATAGAAATTGTGTTTCTCTGGCCTCACAAACTTATGGGAAAAATTAAGGTCCAAACAACAGCAATGAAACAATGTCTCCTTGGATCTGTCTTATTTACTCCAAAAAAACTCCCTTCCCCAAATTCTATTTAGTTTTCTAGGGCTGCTGTAACAAAATTCCACAAACTGAGTGGCTTCAGACAACAGAAATTTATTGTCTCACATTCCTAGAGGCTAGAAGTCCAAAATCAAGGTGTTGGGAGGGCCAGGGTGCTCTGAAACCTGTAGGAGAGAATCCTTCCTTGCCTCTTCCTGGTTCCTGGCAGTGGCGGGCCGCCAGCCCTTGGCATTCCTTAGCCTGCTGTCTCTACTTCTGTCTTCACTTGGCCTTCTCCTGGTGTGTCTCTGTCTTCACGTAGAATTTTCCTTTTCTCCTACGGACACCGGGTGTTGGATTTGAGCCCACCCTAAGGACCATATCTTAATTTGATTGCATCTGCAATGATCCATTTCCTATATGGTCATATTCTGAGGTACGGGGGTTAGTAATCCAACATATTTTTCTGGGGGACACAATTCAACCGGTAACAAATTCCTTCCAGTAGTTCTGGCAGTACCTCGGAGCTCCATGAACTAGTACTCTTTTGTTTCCACACACTTTCCTCCTCTCCTGTTTGTTTGATAACCATGGTGCTTCTCACAGTGCACCAAGGTCAACATATTGCTGCAAATGTTTCCAGACCTTCCAAGAAGCACCAGAGGGACAATGGTCACTGAAGGTGCCAGCTCTCCATGATGCCACTGCAGCCTGGTGTCCCCTTCTCTGCGTCCATCAAGTCCTCACATGGCCCACATGTGACCTGACCCTGTGTGTATACACCGTCACACACATGGTTCGTAGACTACCCTACCGTATGCTTTGTTTTTGTCCAGTCTTCTGTAGGTCCTGCTCCCTAAGCTCAACTGGGCCGAGACAATCAGTGACAGGTGCTGTCTGGGACTTATTCATCCCTGTCACTGACAGTGATCTTGAACCAGAATCCTTGAACCAAACTTAGGAGCCTTGCCTCTCTTTTCCTCTGCTCTGATGGCTGTCATGATGTTCCTTGGAACAAACAAAATCTCTCTTAGACCCAAACATGCTTAGAAATATCAACAGGAATCCTAGGGTGAATGCAGCTTAGCTCTCAAGCCATGATTACAGCTTCCTATGATAGATGTTTAAATTAATTTCATACAAAAATTTATCTGCAGTATGACGCTTATCATCAAGAACAGTTAGGTTGGGGGGCACCTGGGTGGCTCAGTCAGTTGAGCGTCTGGCTCTTGGTTTCAGCTCAGTTGGTGACCTCAGGGTTGTGAGATCCAGCCCTGTGTCAGGCTCCGGACTCAGCACAGAGTCTGCTTGAGATTCTCTCTCCTTCTCCTTCTGCTCCTCATGCTTGTGCTCTGTCTCTGTCTCAAATAAATAAATAAATAAACAAACAAACAAATAAATAAATAAATCTTTAAAAAAAATATATCACCTTTTGCCAGTTAGAAAGGGCTTTCTCCATGCACTTCCCATTTCGTTTCTATTCTCCTCCTCTTTCTGAGCCTACTGAATCCAGTGAGGTTTTTAAGTCTACAGCCCCTTCTAACCAGTCATAGCCCCTTACCGCAGATAACACAGTCATACCCAGGAACATTTAGCTAGAGTGTACCTTGATTTCTTTTTCTTGTAAGAGGCTGTATCATTAAAGTAATTACAAATGTTTGTACCTAATCCTCACTAGGATAGTTTTCACTTTCCTCACGGTAGGAAAAGGGTTGACTGTAATCATACCTGAGTATCTTTGATGTGTCTGGCTCCAGGCATGATACCTTTCTTCCAGTCAAAATAGCAATCTAAAGTTAGTTAGTCAATCAACAAGTATTTGTTGAGAACTTCTTATGTCCCCTGCATTAACGGAAAGCAAACACAAGGAAATTACCTTTTTGGTCATTATTATTTAATCCTCTTTAAATTATCCATTCAGGAAGTAGTACTGAGTGCCTACTATGTGTCAGGTACTGTGCCAGGCACTAGGGGATACAGCAGAAGCAAAGCAGACATAATCTCTATCTTCTTAGAATACACCACCAGTTGGGGGACCTGGACCTTAACAATCTCACAAACAAATGCATATTCACAAATTTTAGGAAGATCTGTGAAAGAAATGCACAGGGTGCTATATATAAGAAGGAGAGCCTATGTTAGATGGGGCATGGATGGTCAATGATATTTAAGCTGAGTTTCAAAGGATGGGTGAGAACGGAGAAGTAGAATAGCTTGTGCAGAAGAATAGTGGGTGGAAAGGCTCTGAGGTAGGTCTCTCAAAGAAACTGCAAAAAAGACCAGTGAAGCTGGAGCACGGGGAATTAGGAGGAAGGTGAGACCGGATGAAGGAGAGGAAGGGCAAGGACAGATGCTGCATGGCCCTGGTAAGGATTCTGGATTCTACCATATGTGCCAAGGGAGGCACTGAACGATTTCAAGCAAGAGAAAGGCTTGATAGGACTTAGGTTTTAAAAGATTGGTCTGGCTGTTGTGTGGACAGTGGAGTGGGGCCAGAAAGGGGAAACCAGCTGGGAAGCTATTTTTACAGTTCAGGTGAGAGAATATGGCGACTGGTGCTTTGGAGAGAGGAGGAAGTGAACAGATTCAAGAGATAATTTGGAGAGAGAGTCAACAAGTTTCCTTCTAGGGCAATATGGAAAGAAAGTATCAACTGATAGAGACAACTGATTTATTTAGGTTCTAATCCAGATAATCTGGACACCTGTTTAGCAGACACCTGGAGTCACTGCTGAGTTTGTCCCAGTGCATTTTAGGGGATATACCATTGAGCAAGAACCAAACCTCCAATTCAAGTGCAGAGAGAAAAATTGACTTTCGTTTTAGAGCATGCTTTGCCTGGGGCTGTGTGGTCCATCTCAGGATTTCAGGAAGTGAACAAATGAACTTTTTTTTTTTTCTTTTTTAAGGCTGTCATCAGAAACCAGCTTTCAGAGTTATACAGAGAGCAGGAACAGGAAATGATGAATGTTTTTCTTAATTAAGCAGACAGTCTCCTGCCTACCAAAGTCTCCTCCCCCATTCTTTGCTTTTTCTGTGACATTCAGCAGCAAGAGCCCGTGGGAATTATCTTTGAAATACACCTGCCCGGTACACCCAATCTGCATTCCTCACACCCTCCCAGTCACACAGGCATACTCCATTTTCGACTGACACACCCTTCTCCCTATCTCCCCAGATCTAACTGGTTCCTCTCAGAGCCCTGTTTCCCCCTCCTTCCACCCAGATGCTGGCTCTCAGAAGACAGCTGGAAAGACATGAGGTGGCATGTACTGTAACCTGGTGGGACAGACATGCTGGGCTTCCCTAACTGGTTTTTCTTATATCAATCTGTCACACAAAAAGAGGAACTCCTTCCCTCAGAGTCAAGACAAAACATCTCTTTGTTATAATGGCCCAGTCAGAGGTTTCTGGTAGCTTGTGGAGGTGTCTTATGAAGAGGGGGATCTTGCCTTAGAGACCTGAAGCCTGACGTCAGGACCACTAAGGATGTACAAGAGAGGGATACATTTCCGCTCCAACCTCTCCCTTTCTCTAACCTCTCAAGTGTTAACTTAAAAGGCAAAAGTGGGGCGCCTGGGTGACTCAGTCGGTTGAGTGTCTGCCTTTGGCTTGGGTCGTGATCCCAGAGTCCTGGGATGGAGCCCTGCGTCAGGCTCCTTGCTCAGTCAGTAGTCTGCTTGTCCCTCTCCCTCTCCCTCTGCCCTGCTCATGCTCTCTCTCTTTCTCTCAGTATCCCTCTCTTAAAAAAAAAGGTGGGGGGAGAAAAAAGTAATATGCCAAGTGTTGATAGTAAGTTTCTCTTGGGTGATGAGATGGGGGTGGGTATCCATTTTTCCACTTCCTTACAGTTTTCTGTGCTTTCTAACTTCCCTACAATTAATGTGTATTAATTTGATCATTAAGAAAACAATTAAAATTAAAATCGAACCTCCCTAAGGCTGGGAATTTTTTGATTGGATGTACTTGCAACTGAACAGAGTATCAAAAGTCTCTTACATAACCCCGTAGGACTTTAGTCACATTTGATAGCAGGACCCTCATTCCCTGAATGCTTCAGACTTCTCAATTTTCTGGATAGTCTGTATTACCCCTTGCTTACGAGTCTCTCACTCTGGCTTAAGTATCCAGCCATCACAAGTGTTCGGGAAAAAGCTTAGATTCTAACAACATGTTTTAATAACAAGAATGGATCCGCATGGATCTAAAAACTGTCATGCTTTTTACTCCTGGGGATGCAAAAAAGCATATATTAAAGAACCTATTTATATTACTATGTGGAATCTACTCTGTTAAGTGCTGTTCAGAGTGAATAGGATGGGGATGGTTCCTGTCCCTAAGGAGCTAGCTGCAATTTGGGAAAGGTTATTTCTCCAACTTTAAAGATGTAAGTTTGGCAGAAAACAGTGATTCTCCTTCTCTGATCAAGACATCTGTGAGACTTGAAAAAGACAAAGCCATGTCAAAGTGAGCTAGATAATGGCCTACAGCAATTTTTATAGCCTGAATAATAAGCAAAAACTCTTTTGAGTAATGAAAACAGAGCCTCTGTTTAGCCATAACCATTTTGATTCAGTAACAAAATAAACATATTTATACTTTTTCATTCTTTGCAGAGCTCTTTGTTTTGCATTTTGGTCAGGGCTTAAGTACAGATAACAGAAAACCACTATAGCAATTTTAAGCAGGAAGGACTGAAAACAGGGAACGAGGTGCTTATAAAACATCGGAAGGGCTGGAGGAGTGGGCTGCTGTCTGAGACAGCATGAGGAACGCCTGGCTGCATGGGGATGTTCATCCCTCCAACACCACTTTCATTTCCTGTAACCCCAGGGTCTAACTTATAAAGCCCACCACCTCCAGTTCAGTAAAATGAAATACTAGGGAAAAAGGAAAGGGTAAGCAAAGGAAATCTGTTTCTATTTGCATAACAAAGCAAGGAAGAAAATAGGGTAGCTAGTACAGACCTTATTTCTGCATTTGGTCCCAAAGGCCCATAGTTGGCATTTATAAATTTCCTCCACTCCCATTTCCTGGTTTGGTTTGGTTTTTACCTTCAGCCAGCACATCAGCTAATCATGCTACTTGAACTGATGGGGTAATTTGAATTTTCATTTGGACCTTTGGGGATCCTGCCTGTATTGGGCTGGGTCATCTTCAGTTAACTTTTTACTACTGGACAGAGGAGCGCAAGGGAGTGCCCTGGAGGTTCCCCTTGGTTTTAGGTCCACTCCTACCCATCCATTTCATTTGTAGTGGAAATTCTGTTTCGCCCTGAAAATTAGAACTGATCATTCCAATAATACAAGAATCCCCTTTTACTTGTTGATTTAACATCACAAAGAGCCCAGATTGCCCAATGGCTTCTCAACTTCCCCTTTAATGGAACCATTGTTGAGTCTTCAGATGGAAGCGATCTTTCTATGAATTTTAAGCCTTCTAACCCAGCAGAGAGCCCAGCATTACAAGAAGCCTATACAAAAACTTTGTGATAGCATTCTTTTTTTTTTTTTTTAAAGATTTTATTTATTTATTGGACAGAGAGAGACAGCGAGAGCAGGAACACGAGCAGGGGGAGTGGGAGAGGGAGAAGCAGGCTTCCTGCTGAGCAGGGAGCCTGATGTGGGACTCGATCCCAGGACCCTGGGATCATGACCTGAGCCGAAGGCAGACGCTTAACGACTGAGCCACCCAGGCGCCCTTGTGATAGCATTCTTATATATATAATGAGAGGTGATACTACCATTCCACTCTTTGGTTTCTAGACCCATGTCATCTGACAGGGAGAAGAAGCATCATTGGTTAGAGCATTATCTCATTCTATAGCACAGCCCTCCAACTACTCAGAGTGGTGTCTCTTAGCTGATACCATAACTGAGTCTTCAGTAGATTGTAATACCGTCCTGTAAGGGCATATACTTATAGATGATGGGATACATGGTGAGACCAGTGAAATCCATAGATATCTTCCCTTTCTTTCAGTTCTTTGGTAGGAACAATATTAAATGGGGCACTGTAATGGTAAATAAAGATGTTCACAGATGGTATTGCTGGCAAAAAAGAGCTGGCAAAACAGGCAAATTCATATCTAGAATAATTACCCATTCCAGTGAGGATAAGTTACTTCCACTCTCCCTAGCTCCCATGATGGAAAGAGATCAATGTAAATGACCTGCCACCAGGTATCTGCCTATTCTACCCCCACCCCAAATAGGGTATTATATTAGGGACTCAACATTGGTCTCTGCTGGCAGGTTAAAAAATCAGCAGTTGGCAGATCAGCCTTGGTGTGGGGAAGGCAATATTTTTGAGCCCTTGTAGATCTCCTATTTCTGCTACTACCACCATTTGATCCATGAGCCCAATGACCAAGCCCCAGGGTGGATGGGAAGAGAGGTTGACTGACATTCATAAAAATCATTATGTATGTCTGGTTATCAAGTACATCTTGACAACAACTGTAGGCACATTCTTGATCTCTGTGATGCGTTCAGATTTCTTGGCTATAAGAAAAAGCTGACTCTTGTTAACTTAAACAGAAATAGATTTTATTGTATGTCTTTGGGTTGCTTACAGTATAATGTGAAGGCTGGTGAATAAATCTAAGAAAAAGGCAGAAGAAAAGCTTACAGCAAAGAACAGAGCAGAGGTTATACCAGAGAAAACTCAGGTTACACACTGCCTTTGACAGTCCAGCTTTGGACATTCTCTGCCATTTTCACTGCGGGATTGTGCTTCAGCCTCTGAGAATATGCTTTTCCTATTGCCACATCTTTGAGGACTTCCACGTGAAACAAAATTCCAGGCAGGAGCGTCTTACTGGTCAATTCTGGACCCTCATGCTTCCTGCCAAGGAGCTGGCATAGGGATTATCTGTCTACTTTAGGCCTACTAGGAGCTGGGGTCTCACCTCCCATTAAGAC
Source organism: Eumetopias jubatus (assembly GCF_037043125.1). NCBI lineage: Eukaryota > Metazoa > Chordata > Mammalia > Carnivora > Otariidae > Eumetopias > Eumetopias jubatus. The sequence continues at coordinate 41,408,171 of NW_028274818.1, forward strand.
CTAAGTGATGGGGGGGGATCTTGCCATCTAGAAAGATAGCCCCCAAACCCGGCAAACATCTACCATACCCCCAAGCTTCAGTTTTCTCACCTGTACAGTAGAAATATCCTTCTTTTTTTTTTTTAAGTTTCCATTTATTTATTTGACACACAGAGAGAAAGGGAATGGGAGAGAGAGAGAGAGAGAGAGAGAGATTGAGCAAGCGGAGGGAGGAGCAGCAGAGGGAGAGGGAGAAGCAGGCTCACCACTGAGCAGGGAGCCCGATGCGGGGCTTGATCTTAGGACCCTGGGATCATGACCTGAGCCGAAGGCAGACGCTTAACCAACTGAACCACCCAGGTGCCCCAGAAATATATTTTTCTATTGTTATCCTTTGCTATGATATTTTAACCTAATATACTTTTTTATTCTTTTCCATTGCTATGAGGATTAAATTAAATAATGCATGTGAAATATAATAAATCTTTGTTGTTATTCTTTTGTTTCCATTAGTATCTCAATGTCTTTATCTCCTTGTCCTGAAGCAATTTCTGCATTTCCTAACCTTGGATCAATCCACCAATCCTTTCCTTCAACTCCTGCTCCTAGCCTGCTGAGTACTGCTGGAAAAATGGATAAAACTTTCCCAGTTGATTGTATCACAAGTAAATAGTTTCCAAACTCAAGAAGCCCTCAGTGCTCGTTGCATACCTCTTGCAATACCTCTTGCATACCAACTCTGCTCCCATTTTCCCAAGCAAATGGGTGAACTTGTCTCCTTTAGAGAAGGAAGGGGGATTCCTCAAATTCCTTCCCTTCCATCTACAAACTTAAGTGTGCCTGTCCCAATCATGACTACCACCCCCAACCCCAAGTCTCAAATGATATCAAGTCTCTCCTCCCTTTAAGGGCTAATTTTTGGTCTGCATTCTTCCTTCTCTGGGCCCTTGCTTGAGCTTGTGTTCCCTGGATTTGCTGGATCACCTCACCTGCTGGTTTCTTCCTGAAGGCTTGCAGTATCAAATGCTGCAGAGATAGCTTTTCACACTCAGTGGACATTACTGGTTCCGGGATTATCTAAACAGAACACTTATTGTTTTTGTAGATCTGATAAATGTACTTGTAATAATTGAAAGCAACACTGAAAAATACAAGGAATAAAAATCCCTTGAAATCTCTAGCCCGGAGGTAACCATTCTGAATGTCCTTCTTGATCCTGTCTCACTATTCAAACATAGGTATTTTATGTCTAGTTTTACACAGAGAAAATTTATGTCCCCTTCCTTCCCTGTATAATCAATTTTTCTTTCTATACTGAATCATTTCCATCAGAATATATACATACTGTTATTTCTCCGATTTCCGTCAGAATATATACATACTGTTATTTTTCCGATCTTAAAAAAAAAACCCCTCTATTATCACATTCCAATTTAACCATTACCTCATTACTCCATTCCCCCTTACAGAAATATTTCCTGAAGAAAATGATCATTTCTCACCATATTGGCTTCCTGTCATCCCTATCTCTTCCTTTTGGTCTTCTTTGTGGATTCTTCCTCATCTTGCAAACCTTGAAGCCCTGGAGTACCCCTGGGATCTGTCTTCATGCTTCTTCTCTTTTCTATCTACACTCACCTCCTGGGCAATCGCATGGATTCTCATGGCTTAAATATCATCTTTATTCTGTTGACTCACAAATTTATATCTCCATCCAACGCCTCTCTGATGACCTCCAAACTCTAAATTGCCTATTGGACATTTCCACCTGCATGTCTGACAGGCATCTTCAATGTCACACACTCAAATTGAACTCTTGAGTTTCGCTCTGCACCTCAAACTTGCTCCTCTGTAACATTCCCCAATCCTATTCTTCTGATTACTCAGGCAAAAAACATCGGAGTCATCGTTGACGCCTCTCTTCTGCTCACATCCCACATCTAATCCCCCAGTAAAACCTATTGACTCTATCTTCAAATAGAAGCCAATTTCCAATTTTTCTGATCCAAACCACCATCATTTCTCCCTTGGATTATTCCAATACTGTCTTTACTAGTGTTCCCATGTTGTGGGTTGGCTTGTGTTCCCCCCCTAAAAAAAGATATGTTAAAATTCTAGCCCCCATTACATGTGAATGTGATTTTATTTGGAAATCGGGTCTTCGCAGATGTGATCAAGTTATGATGAGGTCATACTCGATTAGGGTGAGCCCTAATCCAATAAGACTGTTGTCCTTATAAGAAAAGAAAACAGACACAGGGGAGGGAGAACAGCCCCGCAAAGTTTCAGAGACATACAGGATGAACATCATTTAATGATGGAGGCAGAGATGTAGCTGTAAGCCAAGGAATGCCAAGAATTGCCAGCCACAAAAGAAGTCAAGAGAAAGGCATGGAACAGATCCCCTGCTGAAGACTTTGAGAGAACATAAACCTGCTGAAACCTTGATTTTGGACTTCTAGCCTCCAAAACTGTGGGAGAATACATTTCTGTTCTGCAAGCCACCCAGTTTGTGGTTATTTGTTATAACAGTGCTAGGAAATTAATTCACCTTGCTTTTTCTTTTTCTCCTTTGAATACTACTTTCCATACGGCAAATATAAATAAATAAATAAATAAATAAATAAATAAATCTAAAAAATGTTAAATAAATAAATAAATAAATATGATTTATCTGATTGGTGATGTCACTCAAAACTTCCTCAAAAAGTTAAATACAGAATTACCTTATGACCTAACAATTCCACTGCTAGATACATGCCCCAGAGAATTTAAGGCTAGAACTCAATCAGATACTTGCACACCTATGTTTATAGCAGCATTATTCACAATAGTCAAAAGGTGGAAACAACCCAAATGTCCATCAACAGATGAATGGATAAACAAAATGTAGTATATTTTGTTTACCACTAGTGAAGGGCATAAATGATTATTTTTCACCACTAACAAATGGTATATTTATCTCTAACAAATGGTAACAATGGAATATTATTCAGACTTAAAAGGAAATGCTGACACATACTACAACATGGATAAACTTGAGAAGATTATGCTAAGTGAAATAAGCCAAACATAGAAGGAAAAATATTATATGATTCCACATATATAAGGTACCTAGAATAGACAAATTCATAAAGACAAGAAGTAGAATAGAGGTTATCAGGGACTGGGGGAAGGGAGGAATGGAAAGTTATTTTTTAATGTGTATAGAATTTCTTTTGGGATTATGAAAAAATTCTGGAAATACATAGTGATAATAGTACAACATTGTGAATGTACTTAATGCCACTGAATTGTACCCTTAAAATACGGTTAATATAAAAAATTTTATGTTCCATATATTTTACTACAATTGTTAGAGATGCATAGAAAAAAAGGTGGTTATTACTGCATGTGAAGGAAAAAGAAAATTCCAAAAAACTGAAGAACATAAAATCTCCAAAGTTTCATTTCACTCAGCGTCCAAGTCTTTACCTTGGCCTACAAGGCCCTAAGCAATTGATTTGACTCCCAACTACCTGTCTGATCTGCTCTTGCTCCCTAAAACATTCCTTCACCATACTGGCATCCTTGCTGTTTCTCCAATACACTCAGCATATTCTAGTCTCAGGGCCTTTGCACTTGCTGATTCCTCTGCATTGAAACTTACTCCCTGACCTGACTTCCATCTTCAACCCATATCTACATAGTTTTCTCCTTCCCTTCCTTCAGATCGCTGATTAAAAATTATCTTATTAGTAAGGCCCTTCCTGACTATGCTATGCAAAATCATACAGCGATCTTTCTGCCTCTTACTCTGTTTTATTTTTCTCCGTACATTCGTCCTTAACCAACCTATTGCATCCTGGTTGATGTGTTTGTTGTCTGTATCTTCCCATTTGACAGCAAACTCCATTAGGTCAAGGACTTTGTTTTATTCACTGTTCTATCTAGAACAGTGTCTAGAACAATGCCTGGTAAGTAGTAACTGCTCAATAAATATTTGTTGAATGGATGAATGAATGAATGCTTATTTTTAATTTTTTTAAAAGATTTTATTTATTTATTTGACAGAGAGACCACGAGCAGGGAGAGGGGCAAAGGGAGAGAGACAAGCAGGCTCCCTGCTGAGCAGGGAGTTGGCCATAGGTCTCGATCCCAGGACCCTGAGATCATGACCTGAGCCAAAGTCAGATGTTTAACCGACGGAGCCACCCAGGCGCCCCTGAATCTATACTTTAAATGCTCTTTTGTAACTTGTAAAATACCTTCCTTGCTGCTTAAAAAAATACTTCAGGTGTATTTAATCAAAATCGTGTCCAAATAAAGGTATTCCTAGAAATTACTGAATTGAGAGCTCCTGGGTGGCTCAGTCACTGGGCTTCTGCCTTTGGCCCGGTCATGGTCCTGGGGTCCTGGAATCAAGCCCCACATTGGGCTCCCTGCTCAGCGGGAAGCCTGCTTCTCCCTCTCCCACTCCCCCTGCTTGTGTTCCCTCTCTCACTGTGTCTCTCTCTGTCAAATAAATATGGAAAATCTAAAAAAAAAAAAAAATTACTGAGTTGAATCCTTTGAAACTTCATTTGTAAATTCTTTTTTTTTTTTTAAAGATTTTATTTATTTGAGAGAGAGAATGAGAGAGAGAGAGAACACATGAGAGTGGGGAGGGTCAGAGGGAGAAGCCGACTCCCTGCTGAGCAGGGAGCCTGATGCGGGACTTGATCCTGGGACTCCAGGATCATAACCTGAGCCATAGGCAGTCGCTTAACCACCTGAGCCACCCAGGTGCCCTGTAAATTCTTTATATTACTTTTTTGTTTATTTGTTTTTTGGGGTTTTGTTTTTTGTTTCCTAAGAGGGGTATTTAGTGCGTTGGTGCTGTTGTTCTAAATATTTTTGGGTTTCAAATATTTTGGGTAGTGGAAACCTTTGGGAAATTGTGTGGACCCTTTCCCCAGAAACATATACAAATAACACACAAAGTTTTGCATGTGATTTTATGGGGGTCATGAACCATCTGAAGTCCGTCTATTGAACCCCTAGTTGGTCTCTAAGTCTATCGTATTTTAAAACTGGAGGGGACCCCATATAATTCAGAGTCTGGGTTGTATGGAGAACATGGCTTTTATTCCTGTGACACTCTGGCTCATTCAGCTTCAGTGGGAGGTGTAGTTCAAGATGTGATCCCTCTTCAGGTCCTTACCCTTCAGCTTGATCACCAGTCTCATTTGCTCTAGCAACAGTTTGACTTTATGTTTATCACACATAATTCTAAGTTTTAGAACAGTTACTTTGTGGTAAGTATACCTGTTCCCAAACTTAGAATTAGATGTGATAAATATAAAGTGTCCAGACTCAGCACTTATGAATTTCAAGATAAATTGCTGAGTATACTATTAAGTTCTCACTCTTGGTGATTCTACAACACAGAATAAATGCGACTAAAGATGTATGAAAACCAAATGCCATTCACTGCTCAGATTTCAGCAGCCCTTCCTGTCATCAAAGCCATTTTCTCTGAGGTTACCAGTGACTCTTTAATTGCTAAGCCCAACGGCCTAGAAGTCATTCTACTCAACTTCTCTGTAACATCTGACATTGTGGATCCCTGCTTCCCTTATGAAACTTTCATCTTTTTATGGCTTCTTTTACACTGGTGTTTCTTAATTGTGTTGCTGCCCCCTCTGGCGGGACCCCAGCCTCCTTCCTTGTCTCATCTTTTTTTTTTTTAAGATTTTATTTGTTTGAGAGTGAGAGAAAAAGAGAGCATGAGCAGTGGGGAGGGGCAGAGGGAGAGGGAGAAGCAGATACCCGCTGAGCAGGGAGCCTGACACGGGGCTGGATCCCAGGACCCCCGGGATCATGACCTGAGCAGAAGTCAGACGCTTAGCTGACTGAGCCACCCGGCGCCCTTGAGCAAGATTCTTAAGTACTCTGTCTTAGTTTACTCCTCTGTAAAATGAGAATAATGACAGTAGCTACATCCTGGGGTCCTTGTACGGATTAAATATGCTTGTATTTATAAAGCACTTAGCGCAGCATCCGGTACAGGACGAGGGCTATACAGCTATACAAAATAAATTGGTCTCTGATTTGTCTTCCTTCTAGTCCATCCTTCATACCGCATACTGACATTTTCAAGGGGCTGCTAATTATTGAGTGGTCAACTAGTCATTGTGCTAAGTGCTTTATAAGCAGAATCTCTTTAATTCTCATAAAAACCTGCTAGGGAGGTGCTATTATCCTCTTTTGAGGGATGAGGAAACTGAGGCATTAAAAGTTAATGTACTTTGGGGTGCCTGAGTGGCTCAGTCGGTTAAGTTTGGTTTTGACTCAGGTCATGATCTCAGGGTTGTGAGATGGAGCCCCACTCTGGGCTCGACGTTCAGTGCAGAGTGTGCTTGGGATTCCTTCCCCCTTCCTCTCCCTTCCCCTCTCTTCCTTCCCCTGCTCATGCTCTCTCTTTCTCTCTCTCAAAATAAATAAAAAAATAAAATCTTAAAAAAGAGCTAATGTACTTTGCCCCAGGCCACACAGTAAAAATGCCAGAGTTGGGACTTTGATTCAGGTCTGTCTATTCCCTGAGCCAGTGCTCAAAACAAGCAATCTTTACTATACTGTTTTCCCAAACCTGAGCTAGTCACTTTCTGCTTAACCGTCTTCAAAGACCCCATACTGCCCATGCTGTCATGATGTATTTCTTCACAGTCCTGTTCCAGCTTAACTTCATTTCCTGTAACTTCCCTCCATGCAGACGGCCCTTTCCTTCCTCTCCCCCACCCCCCCAACTTCTTTCTTCTTACCTCCCTTCTTTCTTTTCTTTGTTCTTCCAACATCTACCGAATCCTTGAATGCCAGGCACCATGCTGAATTGGAGAAAACAAGAGAAACAAACACTTTGTCTTCAAGGAGCTCATCGTCCGACACACAGTGAGGGGACTGCACCAGGACCATGTGAGAAAGGAGGGAAGGGACTAGGAAGTTTCTCTGATGAGGGGACATCTAGCTGCCTTAAAGGACATTCCAGTCAGACTACTTCTTGCCATTCTTTAACAATCCCGACTTCTCCTTGCTTTTTGCCTTTGAGATCTTGGAGGTGTCTTTCTTTCTGTCAGATTGGGGTTTAAGACTGTATTTCAAAGTCATTTTCTCTGGAATGCCATCCTTTCCTTCCCAATCAGTTGTTTCCTGGTACATACCGCAAATTCAGCATGTATCCCACCGTAGTCTAGCTATTGGTCTATTTGCCTGTCTGACTAGACTGTGATGTCCTCGGGAAAAAAAAAGAAAAAAAAGACAGAGTCTTACTTATTTTTGAACTGTCCTTCATTCCCAAACTGGCATGATCAGCATATCATAATACTCAGTATAATTTTGTTTTTGTTTTTGTTTTTCTTTTGACAGAGACAGATAGAGATATAACAAGAGAGGGAACACGAGCAGGGGGAGTAAGAGAGGGAGAAGCAGGCCTCCCGCTGAGCGGGAAGCGATACCGGGGCTCCATCCCAGGACCCTGGGATCATGACCTGAGCCAAAGGCAGACGCCCAATGACTGAGCCACCCAGGCGCCCCTATAATTTTGCTAAATGAAGAGTTACTTGCCTATTTACAAAAGAAAGAGCAAGGCAAGGGGCCCTTCTGATTCAGAGTAAAGCTATTCAGACTATTATTTATAGTATCTAGCACAGTGCTCTGCAGAAAGTGGGTGTTCAATAAATACTAAGTATTTGATGGTTCTGTTAGTGAAATATCTGAAGTAATGTTAGGAATAAGGAAACATTAAATCTACTTCTTCAGGTAAATTAAGACTTTCATGTCTAACTGAGTGTCAAGGCTCTAGATCAGGCATGAGAAAAATTAAGAATTGTTGGCTATAGAGCAAGGTATGGCTGTTGGGAGCAGGATGCATGGTCAGCAGGGCTTGCTGCCAAGAATGTAGCATTCTAGTCCATAACTGGCTAAAGGCCCATCAATCTCTTTTGCACCCGCTCCTGGTTCCATCATCCTGGGTGCACCATCCAGCCATTTCCCTCTCTGTGGTTTACTGGGAGCATAGCCTTCTCTTTCGCCTATTTCTCCAAGGAACATTCACCTCCACTGGAGGGGGTTTTGTTACGGTGGGGAGAGGAGTATGGTGTTGAGGCGAGAGGCGTCCTCACTCCTATTCTTGTTCTTGTTCTTTTTCTTACTGCGATCACCCTTTCACCAGTGGTTAAAACTTTTGTGCAGGAAAGACTCATAGCCTATGCCTATTTTCCATCATGCCTCAACCCTCTCAAGAGGAAATGATTGCAGAACCCCTACTAGCATGAATTAAGAGGAAGGGAAAGGGGAAAAATACATGCAGAGAAAAAAAAAGTATCAGCAAAGACTGATACTTCAGAATACTGTTCTGGTCACAGGGGTTCCCTGGTCTCTTTGGGTCTCATCAAAATTGTGAGAATTAAAGGACAAAGAACATGTAAGGAGTTTGGAATAGTGTTTGGAATGTACACAGTGAGTGCTTAATAAATGTTAGCTTTTATTATCCAGGGCTCCTTCACTCAGGGAAGGACCTGGGTTTCTGTCTCAAATCAGGTCCTCTAGGACAATCACTTTCACACTCAAAAGTAGCTCTAAACTGTGTGAGCTATTCCCCATGCTTCTCTAGGACAGTTCAGCCTGGACACCAGATGCACTTCTGGACTCCCTAGGGTTAGTGTTGTCACGGTACCCTAGGGGATACCTCTTTCCTCCCAATATTGGTTTCCCTCTCAACTTCATCCCCAAACCCTAGGAAGCTCAGTCACAGGTCTAGTTGGTACCTTTCCCCCAGTCATGCCCCCTCCTAGTACTGGTTTGGGTGCAGGTGGTGTTATTGACCTTTTGGTAGCCCTGGGACTAGACAATTACAACGAAATTCAGAAACAGCATGCAGTTTTTGGAACTGACATCTTTAATTAAATCCAACAAGCATTTACTGAGCACCTAAAGCATGTACTATACAGTTCCTTTGAATACGTTTGATCCTTAACTATTTAGCCTGTTTTACTCAATTTGGATTAATGTTGATCCATCCTTAAGTTTTATGAAGAACAAATATTAAAATGAAAAACTGCACAATTCTTTGCAAATATAAACGTCTTGTGTGAATTATTCTTGCTACAGTATTGATATTAATTGCAATAACAACACTGCCGCTTCCCAGGCAGGCGGTAGAGAGGAGCTGTAAGGCCAACGGGAGTTAGACGGAAGAAGTCAGGGGAGGTGCCTCCAGCATGTTCGGCCCAGAAGGGGCGGAGCCTCGAGGAATGTACCCAAACCCAGCCCCTTACCCCGCCCCTTTCGTCGGTGCGGCGTAGGCGGTTACCATGGGGATGACGTCTGGAGGGCGGGGCGGGGCGGGGCTATGGAGAGGAGGAGGAAGATGGCGGGAGGGCGGCTCTGAGGAGACCTCGGCGGCGGCGGAGGAGGAGAGAAGCGCAGCGCCGTGCCGCGCCGGGGCCCATGTGGGGAGGAGTCGAAGTCGCTGTTGCCGCCGCCGCCGCCGCCGCCTGTAACTGCTGGACCCGAGTGGGAGTGAGGGGGAAACGGCAGGATGAAGTTCGCCGAGCACCTCTCCGCGCACATCACTCCCGAGTGGAGGAAGCAATACATCCAGTATGAGGTACCGGCGGCCGCCGGGGTGTGGGAGGACTCGGAGGGGCCACCTTCTCGCCAGTCCCGACCTCCACTGCCGCCTTCCGCTCCCGCTGCCTCCCCGCCGCCTGGGAAGACTTTGACCTGGTGCGGCGGGAAGCCACTGCGGCATCCCCGCCCCGGCTGGCCCCCTCTGGGCCCCGCTGACCTTCCCCTCCCCCGCAGCCCCGCTGCCGCCGGGGTAACGGATATGCAGGCGGCGGGCCGGGAGGGAGGGCACAGCTCGGCCGGGGCTGGGGAATAGTGGTGGGAGGGCGAGCCGCAGGTTGGGGAGTCGGGGTAGGAGGGCAGCCCGGGGTCGCGGCGGTTTCGCGCTAATCCCCTCCTCCCCACTCACTCTGACCTCGCGTCCCCACCCTGGGCGAGCGCCCCCTCGCCAAGGTTAGGTTTTGTTTCTCTCTGCTCACCTCTCACCGAGGAATCCTTCTCTTCCGAGATAAGCCCCTTTAGTGATTTTCTTCATTCCACAGAACCCTTCCGCTTTTCCCCACTTGCCCACTGTTGACAAAGGCTTTGTAACAGGGTTGAAACTTGATTTAAATGTATATCACATATGCAGTGGTTTCTGTATGCAAACGTTTTGTAATCATCTATTCTGTTTTGGTAAGACGGTGACTGGTCTTCTTACTGATTGCATGAAGTATACAAAGTAATCCCATCTCAGGTTTTGACTCTCCTCTTGTTTTGGAATGGAGTGCAGGGGGAAAAGGAAGAAGGGAAGAGAAGAAAATAATTAAAATTTTCAGGTTTTCTCTCCTAAGATTTTTGTTAGCTAAGGAGAAAACTACTGTATTGTAAACAATGTACTTTTAAAACATACCTGTGTATTACAGATATCTTGGCCCTCTTCCCCCCCCCCCCCCCCCCCCAGTTTCTGTGATAACAGCTCCTGGAGAGTATTCAATAGGTACTGATAAGGAACCTTACATTAATATAGGGAAAAGTAAAGATAATGAACCCATTTATATATTCATTCAGAAGGCAAGATACCCGAAGAGCTTTAAGCACTGCAATAGGTTATTCTCAGTAGCTGGCAATTCAGCTCCTGGATAAAGAAAGACTTAGCTGTAACCTCCAGGAATTCACATCTATGTATGTGCAGGAACAAAGAGTATAAAATCAATATGAACACAAATATGTTAGCTACATTTTATGAATTAAAATATTTTAGTTCTCTATTTAATTTCTATTTAAGTTCAGTGATAGGATGTTTAGGCAATAAGCACAAAGTTTATTTTTCATATAGCAGATGTAATAATTTCAGAAGACAGGGAAAGGGGTGTAGGTAAACAGAACCTTGAAGATTGTAAAATAAATTCACCTTGTAAAATACAGTATTTGATTATTGCCAGAAATGAAACGCCCAGAATTATTAATGCTTTCTTGTCACTTAATTTTCTTATAGTGTTTTTGGCTACATTTTGTAAGAATGAAAGAAGGCACTAGCTTTTCAGTCTGGACTTTTTTGATTTATTGTTTCCAATAACATTTGGTCAGTTTTAAAACCTTGGCTAGCGTCCAGATGATGGTTTTTATTGAAAGGAGGGTATTGGTCTTTCATCTTGTAGTAGTAATTTTCAGCACCACTGCCAGTTCTTCATAGAGGCATAGGACACAGCATGCTGAAGCAACATCTTATACTTGTTATATGGTATGGAATGCTTGATTTGGGCAAAAGTAATAGTGGCTGGTTGTATGCTGTGATTCATTTTAGGTATTATAGCACTTAACTGTCTCATAGAACTGTGTTAATTTGGAATATCTGGGGCTGGAAGGGAAGCATAAGATTTAGTTTGAAAATTCAATTACCTCTTGATTTGTAATGTCAGCTTTGTGGCTAGAGTAACCACAGTAATTCTGGGACTTCTCATTCACATACTCCGTTTAGACACTAACACTAATTGGTTAGGTTGGTTACAGAGGGAGAGTAACTGCATTATCTTTCCTGGGGCAATTATAATTTATTATTAAAAAATTCATTTATTGTGGATAATTGAAATTTTATTCTGCAGAGTCCCTACGACATGACTCCTGTCCCAGATAAACTCACTGTTTGGTAGATAAAATTAAAAAAGGGGACTTTTCGGGGTGCCTGGGTGGCTCAGTCCTTAAGCGTCTGCCTTTGGCTCAGGTCATGATCCCAGGGTCCTGGGATCAAGCCCCGCATCGGGCTCCCTGCTCTGCGGGAAGCCTGCTTTTCCCTCTCCCACTCCCCCTGCTTGTGTTCCGTCTTTTGCTGTGTCTCTCTCTGTCAAATAAATAAATAAATCTTTAAAAAAAAGGGGGGGTACTTTTCTTTGTGAATTGGAGCCATGAAAGACATTTATTTGTCTTATTATTTATTTGTTGTATATTGTTTCTCAAAGAGCTGATGCTATTCCTTTAAAAATACTTAAAGAGGCATAGATAGGAGTTTTCAGAGTCCAGGCATTTTGGCAACTTAAAAACTTTGGGGAAAAATGACATCCTAAAAGAGATTTGCTGTTGCTAGAGAAAAGAACCTTCTTATAATGCAGTAACATGTAGTTTCTCATGTATGAAGATCACGTCCTGAAACACTGTTAGTAGAACAGACGCCTGAGTTTGTTTTTCAAGCAGTGGTGGTGAAATTTTGGGGTGTTACCCCTGATGTGTAGCCTAGGGTGCTTTCTAGTGCTGTGAACCACTATGAACTGTTCAGCTTCTTTGGTTTTTATGTCATTTCACTACATTAAATTTTATTTGAAAAAAGCAGAGCATTAGAAAATTTTGTTTCACGTCTATAATTATTTGTATAATTGTGTATACATGGTCACACAATAAATGCTAGTTCTTGTATATAATAGCCATGAGACCCTGGGGACAATCTTTTTGCCTTTTCAGGGCTCTTTCCTTTTCTATAAGATAAGACTATGGGCCAGAGCTTTTCAAGTTCCATCGTGGTTCGTAGGTTTTTGGTTTAATTTTTTTTTTTTCAAAGATTTTATTTATTTATTTGACAGAGGGAGACACAGCGAAAGAGGGAACACAAGCAGGGGGAGTGGCAGAGGGAGAAGCAGGCTTCCCGCTGAGCAGGGAGCCCGATGCAGGGCTTGATCCCAGGACCCTGGAATCATGACCTGAGCCGAAGGCAGATGCCTAACAACTGAGCCACCCAAGCACCCCTTTTGGTTTAATTTTTAATGGTTTTTGGTTTTTGGAATGTTAAAAATTATTAATTAGTGACATCAATACCCTACTAGAGTTTCTAATTAAAAAATAAATTGTGGAGTTCATAAACTCAATCTTCATAGGCAGAATAATAAAGCACAAAAGAGAGCAACGATAAGAAACCATATAAAGAAAATTTATTTGATGCATTTGTGAATAGTTTTTACAGAGAATAAAGACAAATGAGCAGAGGCCATCCCTGTTTCCAGTAATCTATTTGAGTATAAATCTTGGCATAGAAAATAGAACATCAATAAATCTTTATGAGAACACTTTAAAAAAAATTTAGAATCAGTAATTGCAATTTTAGAGCTCTGTAATTGATTAATCAAAATTAACAGACCAGTTTCAACCACATAGACTAGTATGACTGTGTTAATATTTTACAGAATATTAGCAAAACAAGCAAATATATTTGGTGCCTTAGGCTGGTGACTTGTGTTTTCATCCCTAGGGTCCTGTGCTGCTTTGGTTTCTCAGGAATTAGGAATGTTTTTTTTCAGTGTATACTGTAGTTTTGTAAGATACTAAAATAATGAGGTATCTCAATTTCAGGACTTTCAAGGGAGTTTAAACACTATCTACCTTCTTGTTTTTTTCAGACAGGGAAACAAAGGTTCAGAGAGGTTAAATTATTTGTCCGGGATCATTTATAGATAGCTCGTCTCTTGAGCATAGAAGTATAAGCATTGGGAGTCATGCCACCCTAGCTGTGTGACCCTGATGAAATTACTTCCTCTTTCTGGGTTTTAGGTTTTTCATTTGTCAAGTGAGAGAATTGGACTTGATGGTTTCTAAACTCACAGGGCTGTATTTTCCAAGGACCCATCTAGCTTTAAATTTCTGTCTGTTTTTATGGTTTAATTATGTTTGATATATGAAGAAGACAGAACTTAAATTTAGGACTATTATTATAACTTAAAATTTTTTAATTTCAATTTAATTTAATTAACATATACTGTAGTATTAATTTCAGAAATAGAATTCAGTGATTCATCAGTTGCATACAACACCCAGTGCTCATTCCTTCAGGTGCCCTCCTTAATGCCCATCACCCAGTTATCTCATCACCTACCCACCTCCCCTCCAGCAACCCTCAGTTTGTTCCCTATAGTTAAGAGTCTCTTGTGGTTTGCCTCCCTCTCTGTTTTCTAGGACTATTATTAATAGCATTTTTTTACATTAAGATTCTTTCAGAAAAATTTTGAAGAGATTTTAATCTGTGAATGGAAAGCTGACCCAATGAAACTTTTATTTAACTTAAATACATAAAAAGTGATAATCCTGGATTAATTTTTTGTTGTAAGATTTGGAAAAGGAGAGATTCTGTATAAACTGTATATCCCTTTTTTTCAAGTGTAAGGAAACATTGCCGTGACATTATTGTGATTTTCGTTTTTAGAACTATCCCATGAGAACACTTGTGTTGCAGGCTTCAGTTTCCCAAAGGTATTATGTTGATTCATTAGGGTTAACTTATCTTGCTAGAACTTGTTTGAAATTTCCAGTTTGGCCACCCGATGGGGCACAAACTACTTTTTCTTTCAGGCACTTCTGCAAATGAAAGTACAGTATAGCATATTTAAGATAACACTTGTAAATAAGATGCCTGGCATTTACCAGTGTTTCTTAAATGAGTAAATGAATGTTGTATAAAAGAGGAACCCATTACTATTCTTTATTATATTTGTATAATGAAGTATGGTTAGGGTGAGTATCTGGAAAGATTATACTTGTCCATCTATCCCTGAAGGTTGGTTTTAGATCAACTTTTGGGTGAAGGCCCAGATCAGAAGAACATAAGAATCTTATGTGACCCATGGTGACCATGGAAAATTAGTCTTGGCTTCAAATCCAGTCCTAATCTGGAAAGCATTTGAGAGACTGATTGAGTTGTGCTGGCTAGGGGTTTTAAGTATATTTGTATCATAGTCCCCAAAGGAGAGTACCCCAAACTCCCATGGAATAAAAGAAGATAATATTAGAACTGTTAGTTATATTCATTTTTATGCATAAGACAAGGAAGAAATAAAATTTTACTGATATTAATAAATGGATCAATTTGATGACCTTGTTAGGAGGTATTGTGAGAAAAAGAGAAGGATTGCTAATAGTTTTCTTACTTGTTTGTTCACTTTCAGCAGATATCACTTCATCTAGTTTATAGGTATGTAGAATTTATAGATATTATCTAGTTTTGACTGAAGTTACTCTTAAAATGAATGTGACTTAGACTTAAAAAAGACTCCTGTAAAGAAACCTCAACAATAATACACTAAAGCAAACATATGTGAACACACAAAAAATGATAGAGCTGACAATTCTAGTTCTAGTTTTTGGTCAGCCAAATTACAGATAAAAACAATGACACTTTATATTTATTTATTTATTTAAAGATTTTACTTATTTATTTGAGAGAGAGAGAGCACAAGCAGGGGGAGCAGCAGAGGGAGAGGGAGAAGCAGGCTTCCCACTGAGCAGGGAGCCCAACGTGGGGATCGAGCCCCGGACTCTGAGATCGTGACCCGAGCGGAAGGTAGACACCTAACCGACTGAGCCACCCAGGTGCCCCAACAATGACTCTTTAATGGATTGGATAAGAAGTTTGCCAAAAAAAATTCAAAATAATTAAGATAATTCTTTGAAATAAGATTTTATATCCACTGTCATCCACAATGAACTTCACCCTAAGCATATATTAAGCATTAAGAGTATCCTGCCTTTGTTAGGTCTATTTTTCAGTTTATAACCATTATAATTAAGTTTCACAATCAACTAGTTCCTGAAGTTTGAACTAGACCTTTGAAATACTGTATCACAAAATGTTAAACTCAGGTTTTAAAAATAATGAAGCTTTTCAGTTATGTTGTTTTCTGAAAGTATTGTTATTGATGGTCATTTCTTAGATTAAAAGTATTTTTGTATATTTATAAGTGAAAGATAAAAATTGTTTATTTTGTCATTGTCTCAACTTTTAGAAACTATTTAAATATTCTGTTTTAGGGGTGCTTAGGTGGCTTGGTTGGTTAAGCATCTGGCTCTTGATTTTGGCTCAGGTCATGATCTCAGGGCCCTGGGATTGAGCCCCATGATGGGCTTTGCACTGAGCGTGGAGTCTGCTTAGATTCTCTCTCTCCCTCTGCCTCTGCTTATGCACTCCCTCTCTCAAAATAAATAAAATCCTTAAAAAATAAAAAATTCTGTTTTATAATGTACACAGTTGTAGAGGATATCATTTATCAATAAATATACATATACTAGAAGTACATAGTAAGCTTTTGTTTTTGTATTTGATAGGGATATGATATAAAAAAAAGGTTTGGAAGACTTTGCTCAAGTTGTGCAGCTTAATCCAAGCTGGTTTGTGGTGTTGTCTGGTATTGAACTGGCCTTTGGGATTGAGAGAGTGTTAGAATTCACTAGGGTTGTCATTTGCTTTTTCACATATTCCTGTTACCTAATAAATGCTGAAAGAAGCCAAGTTGACAAAGCTCACGAATAAATGCCTTAAGTTATTTATTCATTCCAACAAATATTTATAGGGATTCTATTATTTGCTGTAGGCTGATCGATTTGTGTGGAAATTCTAGCTCTTTCATTATCTTAAAAATAGAAAAAAAATAGTATTTTTTTTTTAAGATTTTATTTATTTATTTGAGAGAGCGAGAAAGAGCACATGAGAGTGGGGAGGGTCAGAGGGAGAAGCAGACTCCCCGCTGAGCAGGGAGCCAGATGCGGGACTCGATCCTGGGACTCCAGGTTCATGACCTGAGCCGAAGGCAGTTGCTCAACCAACTGAGCCACCCAGGTGCCCAAAAAATAGTATTTTTTTTAAAGATTTTATTTATTTATTTGAGAGAGAGAGAAAGAAAGAGAGCACATGAGAGGGGGGAGGGTCAGAGGGAGAAGCAGACTCCCTGCTGAGCAGGGAGCCCGATGTGGGACTCGATCCAGGGACTCCAGGATCATGACCTGAGCCGAAGGCAGTCGCTTAACCAACTGAGCCACCCAGGCGCTCTGTTTTTTTGTTTTGTTTTTGGTTTTATATTTCAGTCAATGCGGTGTTTTCAGAATTAAAAATTGTGTGGAAAGGGAAGATTGCAGATTAAGGACTTGAAACACTGTTATAAATTTGGATCCCTTTGTAAATGATGTGGAAGACTTTCTCCTTAGCTTTTTAAACTTTTTATGTTATACACCTTTGGATCTAATTTGTTTTTATTTTTTAAAAATAGTTTATTTTTAGGGGGGAGGGGCAGAGGGAAAGAATCTCAAGCTGACTCCCTGCTGAGCATGGAGTTCAACACTGGGCTGGACTCTCGATCTCACAACCCTGAGATCATGACCTGAGTTGAAATCAAGAGTTGTACACTTAGCCGACTGAGCCACCCAGGTGCTCCTAAATCTAATTTGTTTTTAGTAACAGATTTAGTTACCTCTTTCTTCCCATCACCATACAGGTGTGGTTTATCTATAGGGACTAATCAGAAAATTCTTAAAAAGTTGTTTGTTTATTAGAGGTCAGAGGAAAGTATAATTAACCTGATGTAAGCATAACTTAACCTGTATATTCTCTGTAACAAGAGGACAATGTGTTTTTTTTTTTTATTTTGTTAGTCACCATACAGTACATCATTAGTTTTTGAAGAAGTGTTCCATGATTCATTGTTTGTGTATAATACCCAGTGCTCCATGCAATACGGACCCTCCTTAATACCCATCGCCGGGCCAACCCATCCCCCCACCCCCCTCCCCTTTAAAACCCTCAGTTTGTTTCTTGGAGTTTGTAGTCTCTCGAGGACAACATGTTGATTAAGTAGACATAGTCTTCTCTTATTTGTTAGGGATGACCTGCAGTATTTAGAAAGACCATAGATTAGGAATGAGGAGCTATAAGTCCTTAGACCTAGTTCTGTTACTGACTATTCATAAAGAATTAGTGAACAAGTGATTTTTTTGAAGATTGAAGGGCTGAAATGTAACTATTCAGGAAAGTGGGAAGTTTTTAGATTATTGTGTGACTTATTTAGGGTAAATTGGTAAAGTTGTAATTCAGAGTAATCCATGTGCTTTTGAGGCTTTTTCTGTACCTTAGAGCAGTGGTTCTTAAACTTTTTGCTTTGGGACCACTTGAAACTCTTGACAATTATTGAGGATTCCAGTGTCTACTGATATATGCTGTATTAGAAATTAAAACTGAGAAATGCTTAAAACACAGGAATATATAAGCATACCTACTAGACGCTGTTTACTTGTCAAAGAACAAGAGTGAAAAAGCAACTGAAGTTTTGTATTATTATTAAAAAAGAGAGTTTGGATCTTTTGGGCTCCCTGAAAGGCTTTCTATTTTTTTAAGTTTATTTAAGTAATCTCTACACCTAATGTGGGGCTCGATCTTACGACTCCAAGATCAAGAATTGCATCTTCTTCTGGCTGAGCCAGCCAGGCGCCCCTCCCTGAAAGGGTTTCTGAGAGTTGTTGCCATGGAGCATAGTACTCCTTTCAGAAAGTTCAGAGATGGCCTGAGAAAAAGTTCTCTAGTTTTAGGAAGCACAAAGAGGGATAAGGGAATCTCTTGGGTGAGAATTCTCTGGTATCTCCCCTACTACAAAAGATGTTCATTCGGGAAGAGTGAAGTTGGCTTCCTTGGGATTCCCAATTCCATTCTCTTTTCGAATTGAATTAGTAGATATGTGGTCAGCTTGTCATTAAGGAGAATGGAATAAACACTTATTGAGCAGTTAGGAAGCCAGTGTCAGCTGTTTTCCATGGGTTAATTTCCTTTAATCTTCACAAGATAGATGATTTATTATTTTCATTTTATTTTTTTTAAGATTTTATTATTTGAGAAAGAGAGAATGAGAGACAGAGAGCAAGAGAGGGAAGAGGGTCAGAGGGAGAAGCAGACTCCCTGCTGAGCAGGGAGCCCGATGTGGGACTGGATCCCGGGACTCCGGGATCATGACCTGAGCCAAAGGCAGTCGCTTAACCAACTGAGCCACCCAGGCGCCCTGTTATTTTCATTTTAGAGAGATTAATCAATTTGTTCATGGCTACACACCTAGCAAGTAGTAGAGCCAGAATTTGAAATAGAATCTGTCATGATTTGGAGCTCTTGCTTTTTTTTTTTTTTTTAAAGATTTTATTTATTTGACAGAGAGAGACACAGCGAGAGAGGGAACACAAAGCCAGGGGAGTGGGAGAGGGAGAAGCAGGCTTCCCGCGGAGCAGGGAGCCCGATGCGGGGCTTAAGCCCAGGACCCTGGGATCATGACCTGAGCCGAAGGCAGATGCTTAACGACTGAGCCACCCAGGCGCCCCTGGAACTCTTGCTTTTATACAGAATTGTAAATAACAACAGTGGTGGTACCAGGGGCCGTAACAACAACTGTGATTTTCTGAGTGCTTACAGTGTTAGGCACTGTGGTAAGTACTTTAAAAACATTTTCACTTTAGAGCAGGCCATTTAGATAGGTTGATAGCTAGCTCTGTTTATAGATTGGGGAAACTGAGTGTTAGGGCCATTGAGTAATTGGTATGTTGATACTGCTAATTGTGGCTTCTCTTAATTCCTACATCATATTGCTTTATGAAAAACCAATAAATTCATTCATTTATACATACATACAGTTACATGTGGTCTGATCTGTTCTTGAGCGCCTACTGAAGTATTGGCAGTTTTTAGTCCCAGGTCTCAGTCTGCATGGTTTGGAGGTAGTGGAGTGTGGTCTGGAGGTCAGAGTTAATTTATATTTTCCCCAAGATTATCTGTCTAACTATTATTAGATAGGCAGTTGAGTTGGTAAATAGAGGGCCTTATGAAGATGAGGCCATAAGAAAGAGATAAGATACTAGTGATAAGAGTAAAAAGAGGAAGATAAAAATGGGCATAGCTGTTGCTATGCCAAATTGTGGCATTTGGCTTCTAGATGATAGATCATGGAATGTTAATTAGACCTGTAAGGAATCTCACAGATTATTTAGCCCAATTCCTTTTTTACTTTAATGGGAAATGAGGTTTAGAGGGGTTAAGTAATTCAAGGTTACATGATGTAGTTAGTGGCTGAGTTAACACAATTAATCCTGTTTCATTTTATTGCTTATTATTTTGCCTTATATGCTAGTAGGTTCATATGCATACAGAGGGCAAACTCTGAAACCAGACTGCCTAGTTCATATTCCACCTCCACAATTTACTAGCTGAGAGACCTCAGGCAAGTCACTTGACCTCTCTTAACCACCTGAGCCATGGAGGCACCCTGTATTTTTTTTAAATTGGGGTGAAATTCACCTGTGTATTCTTAAGTATGACCAAATAGCTTGAGTGAGTTGTTTGTTTTTAGTTATTTTCAATTTTCTAATGAAAATTTAATTTCTAATACTAGAATTGGTTTTAGAGTTGAGAAAGACCTTTCAACCCCTATGTTTTATAGATGAATAAATTGAGGGTAGAGAAGCCAAGATTATGTGGTCAGAGTCTTAAAACTAGCTGATAGGAGAGGCTGGAATAAGAATATTGGCTTCCTGCTCACTGCTGTACCTTGCTGAAGCTTGTCACTGCTGTATAAATGTGTGTTGTTGTTGTTGCTTTTAAATTTTAAGAATGAATTTTCTTTGTAAGAGTCAATATGAATTTTTTTTTTAAGATTTTATTTATTCATCTGAGAGAGAGAGAATGAGAGAGAGAGAGCACAAGAGGGAAGAGGGTCAGAGGGAGAAGCAAACTCCCCGCTGAGCAGGGAGCCCGATGTGGGACTCGATCCTGGGACTCCAGGATCATGACCTGAGCCGAAGGCAGTCGCTCAACCAACTGAGCCACCCAGGCACCCCAAGAGTCAATATGAATTTAAATGTTCTAATGATTATTCAGATACTCTGCATTAATACACTTACCTGAATCTAATCCGTTAGATCACATTATCAACCTAAAATAAATCTTGTCTGTGTCAGTTAAAAGACTGAGTACATGAAGAGACTAACACCTTTGAAATACTGTTGTTTACTCTACTACAGAAAATTGGCCATTGCCGTGTCTAGGTAGAAACATATCTTAGTTGAGAAGACAGGACTGAGGAATTATGGTAAAGCTTGAAGGGTTAGATAGGAATGAGCAAGGTTCAGGAAAGTTGAAAAATCATTTGGCCATTCCTCTGTAATATATGTGTTTGAATGTTAACTCAGGTTACATCTGTTGCCTGTACATTAGGAGTAACTCTCCCTCCCCCTAAGACTTCTTTTGACATGTTACCAAGCCAAATCAGGACGTAGAGAAGATCAGAGTATATATTAAATCAATTTACGAAGTATTCCTGAATGACTGCTTCCGTTTTTTTTAATGATAAAGGGATAACGATAATACTACCAGCTAATGTTTATTGAGTGTTTCTGATGTGCCAGGCATTTTACATTTAATCCTTATCCTCTAAGGCAGGTTTTGTTATCCTTGTTTTAAGAAGACACTGAATCTTAGATTGAGTAAGTTGCCCAAGGTCATATAGCTAGTGAGTGCTAAAAGCTGGAATTCAAACACAGGTGTGTCTTGTTTCAGAGCCTGGATTTTTAACATGGTATTATGCTGTCAGGATCATGCAAGAGGCTAGAGATGTAAAGATAAGTGCCTGTCTTCGAGGAGCTCATAACTTGGGTGGTTTCCTCATCATAGTATACTATGATTGTGTTACAGAGGAATGCCAATTGATTTTGCTCTGGAGATCAAAAGTATTTATCTTGGAAATTTACACAGAGGTGGCATTTGAACTGGGTACCAGAGATTGAGTACGGTTTGATCACATGGTGAAGAGGAGAAAGGGCACTTGCGGCAATCTAGGCAGATAGAGTAATATTGAACAAAGGCATAAATAGGTGAAAATATCTAAACATATTAATGAACTCTGGTTTAGTAGATAGGCTGGAGAACTGATGAGGTAAGGTTGGAAGTCAGGACTAGGAGAGATCAAGCGGTGAAGGGATGAGTACTTTGCTCAATTTAAACACTTCCTGGGTGTGAACCATCAAGGATTTTAAAGAAGAAGTTATTAGGGAGGGATCAGTACAAAGTGAGATGTATAATTTAGATCTTGGAGGATGCATTGGAGAGAATAAGACCAAAGACAGGAAAACCAGACAGTATGGCCAAAAATATTGAGGGCTTGAATCAATAGCTTATTTAATAAATTTTAGTGTGTATTTTCCCCATATTTTAACATTGAAATCAGAATACATCTTATAGTTAATGCTGTGTCATAGACTAATTGGCAGGCATTTTTCATTTCTAGAATCACAAAAAATAATGGTGTATGTTACTGTTAGTGACATCTTAGATTTGATTAAATTTGATAGAAATAATATATAAAATTTACTTGATGCTTACTGTGTGTATGTCAGGTAGAGTGTATATGCCAGCATCTGGCAGTGTCTGCCATATTTAGCAACTTTTTTTTTTTTTTTTTCTAAATAACACAAAGTGAAGGCCATGGGATCTGCCTGGGGTGTCATTAAGGGTTGAGAAAGATTCATAAGAGCCTGGTTGAAGAGTGAATGGGGAAAATAAGAAAAGTTCATGTTTGCCCCCCAGAGTGTGGCTAGAGCTCTAGAAATGAATAACTTTGGTATCGATTTAGAGTTTGCTTATATTGTTTTGTCAGTGATTGCAGATTTAGTCTTTTTATGTAATAAACTCAAATGCAGTTGGTGATAATGAAATTGAGATACAGTCTTTACTTTGTTTTTCAAATGTTTTCATAATAGCAGGTAACAAAGGTATTGATAATCAGGTAAGGCACCACTTCTTATCACAGAGTTCATCATATTACGATAAACCTTTCTTTTTGAGTCAAAATGCTTATTGAAATATGAGTATTAAAATATAACTATCAAATTATACTGCCATTAGGTATTTGCTATAGAGGGCTACAAAATGTTTTCTCTAGAATTTGTTTGCTTCGTATCATGGACTTTGAAAAGTTCAGTTCTTGATAGATGGAAAAATTAGAAATTACGTTGATTTAGAGACCACTGAGTTTGAAATTATAATAACCCTGTGAGCCTGGGCAGGTCATTTAGCCTTTCTGTGTTAAAATTTTCTCATCCTTAAATTGGGTATAATAATGTCTACTTTAGAGGGTCATGTGAAATGAAATGAATTAATAATTGAAAGCACTTAGGACACTACATATGTACAGTAAGTAATAATACTATGTGTAGTAAGTGTTCTGTATGTATTAGCCATTATTACATATCTGTCTCTAGTGGTTTGAAACCAACAGTTGAGCAGGGTGCTAGTTGATTTATTTATTCTTGAGACAACTTGGGGAAGGGAGTCAGTGAAACTCTAACTAGGAAGAAAACAACTTAGATACTATTCATTCAATTATTGGACAAATGGAAGTTGAAAGAATCTTACCTTTTTTTTTTAAAAGATTTTATTTATTTATTTGACAGAGAGACACAGTGAGAGAGGGAACACAAGCAGGGGGAGTGGGAGAGGGAGAAGCAGGCCTCCCGTGGAGCAGGGAGCCCGATGTGGGGCTCCATCCCAGGACCCTGGGATCATGACCTGAGCTGAAGGCAGACACTTAAGGACTGAGCCACCCAGGTGCCCCAAGAATTTTACCTTTTTAAAAAAGTCTGGTATTTCACAGAACATAAAGTTTATGTTACTATGTGTTGACAGTTATTGATGAAATAAAAATATTAATTTATACATTTTTTGAAAGTTTCTTTGATTTTTGAGATAGATGAAAACCTGGGAAGAAAGTTGGTAACTTTTTCCTTTTTTCTTCCACACTTTTGTTGTCAAGTCTTATTAGAATTGATTGATAAACATACAATATTAGAGAAAAAAATGTTTTAGGAAAAGAAATTATCAAATACAATATTTTAAAATTCTCCCTTGACCTTTCTTTCATTTTAAAGACAGTATTATGTAACATGGTGGGTTTTATGTAGGGAACAGTTAATAAACCATTGTTTATTTACAACTTTAATTAGAATGATTTAAAAATTTTAAGTGATCAATAATTATTAATAACAATGTACTGTGCTATTTTGGGAATCTGCCCTGTTAAAACAGAATATCCTATTAAAGTTAACATCTTCCTTCCAAATGATGTAATATGCAAACATACACAATATTGTAGTAGTTGGATCATTTTATTATTAATATTTGAAATTAAATAAAAATATCGGTAAAAGATAAAGTAATGCTATTAAACTTTTTTTTTTTAAAGATTTTATTTATTTGAGAGAGAGAATGAGAGAGAGAGAGAGAGCACATGAGAGGAGGGGGGATCAGAGGGAGAAACAGACTCCCTGCTGAGCAGGGAGCCCGATGCAGGACTTGATCCTGGAACTCCAGGATCATGACCTGAGCCGAAGGCAGTCGCTTAACCAACTGAGCCACCCAGGTGCCCTTAAACCTTTTTTTTTTTTTAAAGAAAGGGAGGGAGGAGGGGCAGAGGGAGAGGATGAGAATCCCAAGCAGACTGCACAGCTCAATGTGAGGCTTGATCTCACAACCCTGAGATCATGACCCGAGCTGAAATCAAAGAGTTGGACACTTAACCGACTGAGTCACCCGGGCATCCCCTATTAAACATTTTTGAATGCATCACTCTCTAGTGCCTAGCACAGTGATTTGTTACGTAGGTGCTTCAGTGTTTATGCATTTTATAGGTAGTGAAGGAGGGAAGAATTCACTATAAAGGTTTAAACCTAGGGAAACTGGTAGAGAATAGCTACTTTTGGGGATGGTAAACTTGTGAAATTAGGTCTTAAATATGTTGATTTTGTGTGTGAAATGTTTATATGTAGAGAAGGAGCTAGAATTTGAAAAATTGTATCAACAGATTATCATAATTGAGATAGTAATTAAAGAGTTCACTAAGGGAAAGTGTGTAAGGCAGAAAAGTAGAGATGCAAATAGAGGAAGTCTTGGAAAATATATTGTCACAAGAGTCAAGAGTTGTAAAGATAAATGGATTACTAGCAGTGACATGCTGTGTAGACAGGTCAGTGAGAATGAGAATAAAGGATAGGCCTTGGATATTATGACGAAAGGAGCTTCTTGGTGGATTCGGAACATAAATTGTCTTTTGCAAACTGACTTCCAGGTTTTAATAAGTTAAAGTCAATGATACAACATGTGTGTAATTTTCATTTGAGAAATGTGGCTACTAACAGAGTGAGGAAAATAAGATAGAACCTTTAGGAGCAAGTAGGATAAAGCTTTAAAAGGTTCTTTGAGGATATATGAGATCTGTTCATATATGAAGGCAGTAGAGAAAGTAGCTTTAATTTTGTCTGAATTTTTGGCTTTTTTTTTTTTTTAAAGATTTTATTTATTTGATAGAGAGTGACACAGTGAGAGAGGGAGCACAAGCAGGGGGAGAGGCAGAGGGAGAGGGAGAAGCAGGCCTCCCGCAGAGCAGGGAGCCCGATGTGGGGCTCGATCCCAGGACCCTGGGATCATGACCTGAGCCGAAGGCAGACGCTTAACGACTGAGCCACCCAGGCGCCCCTGAATTTTTGGCTTTAATTGCATTTCCCTCATTTACTGGCTGTGAGATGTTCACAAAGTTATTTCTCTGAACCTCAGTTTTCCTGTGTGTAAAATGGGGATACTATTTATTTTTCAGACTTATTGTGAGAATTAGATGTAATAATATATGAAAGTGCCAGCAAGGGGTGAAAATACTCTTCAGTAAAGTATGGCTGTTAATTTCTGTCATTATTAAAAATAAGCCACTGGAGTAACTTTTATTCATTTATTTAACAGACATTTTATTTTAGGGTGTTAGTGCTTAATCCAATAAGACTCTCTTTCAATGTCATGAAATTTCTTGGAAAGCAAATGATGGTAGCTGGACTTTTAGAATCTGTTCCTTGAGAACCTACCTTCTGACAAACGACTGAGCCACCCAGACGCCCCTACAGTAATTCATTTTGTCAGAAGGTAGTTTCCACGACATTGTACTGTGCTATAAAAATTAACGTGAGATTGCTCTCTGCCCTCAGAATTTACAGCTGCTATCACAATAAATGTAAGAATGAGCCATATAGATTTAATTAGTTAGAAGAGAGTATTTGTTATCAGCTTTATTTTATCATCAGAATAGTATCCTTAGACAAGGAAGATGCTGATTTATTCTGTCAGACCTGCTCCAGCTTAGAAGTGTGGCTGCATGACTTCCCAAGGGCATTCAGTTTAAGTTAAATTACAATGTTGGTGGCTTTGACATGGGAATGCAATTTTGTTTATTATTGCTAAATATATCACTTCAAATTGTCATAATTTTCCTTTCCATAATTTTGTATACTTATAGGAATAAGAATCTTAGCTACTTTGATCAAGAGGAGCAGTAGATGTTGGTTATTATCTAATAACATGTACATTTTGTAACATGATGTTTTTCAGATCTACCTTATGTATTAATTATCTATTGCTATATAACAAGTTACCACCAAACTTAGTAGCTTAAAACAATAATAAACATTTATCTCATGCTGTTTCTGTGTGTCAAGATTTGGAAGCAGCTTGACTGGGTGTTCTGGCTCAGGGTATTGTGTGCGGTTGCAGTTAAGATGTCAGCTGGGCTGCAGTCATCTCAAGACTTGACTGGGACTGGACGATCCAATTCTAGGATAGCTCACTCAGATGGTATGCAAATTTGTGTGTTTTTTTGGATTTTTTTTTTGGTTCTCTCTTGGATCACCTAATCTGGGAGAAGCCAATCAAAAAAATCAGAAGCAGCCCTATAGAGAGTTCTGAGTGGTAAAGAACTGAGGGCCTCCTGGAAAAAAAAAACAACACTGATTTTCATTTTGTTCTCTCTTGGATTATTTTTATTTTTCTTCTGATTTTTTTATGATTGGCTTCTCCCAAATTAGGTGATCCAAGAGAGAACAAAATGAAAATCAGTGTCTTTTATGACGTAGCCTTGGAAGCAGTACTCTGTCATTTATGCAATAATCTATTGGTTATACAGGTCAGCTCTATTTTATTTGGGAGGGGTTGCACAAGAGCATTATTACCAGGAAGAAGGTATCTTTGGGAGTCCTCTCAGAGGCTGCTTGTTACACCTGATATAAAAATCTAATGGTTAAGAAAAGTTTTGGAAATAAAAGGAAGAATATCAGAAAATTGAGTTGTCAAAAATAGAGGTAAATCTTAGAAAATAAGGTTTCATTTGAAATTGTGGGCTGTGTGTCTTTTTCTCAAGCATGGATTACAGAATTTGCAATACTTGGGCAAGATACCTTAGTAACCCGAGTGTCATTTATAGGTTCTAAAGTAGAGAGTCAGAGTGTAGGCATTCCAATGTTAGCTATTTTTCTTTATAATTCAGTTGTAGCATTCGATTAGATAGGGAGATACATAGACAGCATTCTAATTAGATAGACAGAATAGACGTCTATATTCACCATCCAGCTCAAGAAACAGAAGAATTGTTAGTATAATGAACTCTTGATTATTGTTTTACTTAACTCAGATGTTTTCAGTTTTCTTTTTAAATTATTTTTCCAGCTTTATTGAGATGTAGTTGACATATAACACTATATGAATGCAAGGTGTACAACATATTGATTTAATACATTGATTTATTGTAAAATGATTACTACCATAGCATCAGCTAACACCTCTGTCCCATCACGTAATTACCATTTCTTTTTTGTGGTGAGAACATTTAAGATCTGCTCTCTTCACAACTTCCAAGTATATAATATAGCATTATTAGGTATAATCACCATGCTGTACATTAGCTCCTCAAAACTTGTTAATCTTAAAACTGGCAGTTTGTACCCTTTAATGAATATCTCCCCCCAACCCTCACCCCAACACACAGACATGGTGACCACCCCTCTATTCTCTGTTTCTCTGAGCTTGCTTTTTTAGATTCCACATATAAGTGGTATCATACAATATTTTTCTCTGACTTATTTCACTTAGATTAATGCCCTCAACATTTATCCAAATTGTTGCAAATGGTAGGATTTCCTTTGTCCTCATAGCCGAATAATATTCCATTGTATATGTATATACCACATTTTCTTTATCCCTTCATCTGTTAACACTTAGGTTGTTTCCATGTCTTAGATATTGTTAATAAATGCTGCACTGAACCAACTGCTGCACTGAACATGAGGGTGCGGGTACCTCTTCTCTAAGCAGGTTTTGATAGTTTTTAAAGCTCTTCTTTCTTTTTTCAGTGTTAAATTAGTTTTAGGTATATAACATAGTGATTCCACAACTCTACACATTATGCTATGCTCACCACATGTGCATCTATGATCTGTTACCATACAGCACTATTAGGATACCATTAATTAGTATCTCTTCCTTCCTGAAATGCTCTTTTAATTTTTGTGGCCTGTGTATATATATCTGATTTTTTTCCTCATTGTCTTCTCTGCTGCTTTGTATTCCAAAAGTTTATGTCTTGGACCCACTTCTTACTTTCTGAGAAATTGCGTTTACCTAGAGCTTAGGCAGTTTCACATCATCTCTATATAGATGATTTCCAACTCTTAAACACTAGCTCTGACCTATCTTTTAAATGGTAGATCTCTATTTTCATGTCTCCACTAACTATCTCAGATATCCTGTAGATACCCAAAATGGTTTGTCATCCAAACGCCTTTTTTTTTTTGCTCAAGTTTTTTCTTTTGTGTTTTTTTTTTCAGGTCAGTTAATAGTATCCGGGATCATCCTTCTTTTTACCTGGGCTCAAAATCTTGGAGATCGGGCGCCTGGGTGGCTCAGATGGTTAAGCGTCTGCCTTCGGCTCAGGTCATGGTCCCGGGGTCCTGGGATCGAGTCCCGCATCGGGCTCCCTGCTCCTTGGGAGCCTGCTTCTCCCTCTGCTTCTCTCTCTCTCTCTCTCTCTCTCCCCACCTCTGTCGCTCATGAATAAATAAATAAAATCATTAAAAAAAAAAAAAAGACTGCAACATCCTTTAAAAAAAAAAAAAATCTTGGAGATCTTTAGTTCCTTTAGTTCATGTTTAGTTGTTTGTCTAATCTTTCTTTTTTGCTTCTTGGTTTTTGCTTCTTGGTATCCCCCTCTTTCCCATATTTCACCTACTTTTTTTTTTTCATTGCTGCTGCCTTAGACTTTCAGTATGCTTTATTTTTTTTAAAGTATTTAACATATTGTATTCTAATTTATGTATTTATGTTACTTTTCCTTGTTTGAGTCGTCATCATTTCATTAGAGCCTGGCATAGTGTACAGAGTAGACATCCAATGATGTTCATTGAATGAATAAAGCTTGGTAACTTCCTTAATGATGGTATTAATAATCTAGAAATATCTGTGGTGTGCCTCTTTTACACAAGTACAAGCAAGGTGGCTAAAACCCTGACTTTACATTCATATGGGGAACAAGTGACACAGATAACTAAAACATAAGGTAGAAATATTAAGTGCTATAAATGATTTCAGATAGAGTACTACAGGATTTCAGAGGAGGGAGTGATGATTTCTAGCTGGAGAAATCAGGACAAAGCATAAAAGAGGTTAAATTTGATCTAGACCTTGAAGAATGGTTAAGATTTGGAAATTAGATTTTAAAGATGTGGGTAGGGTGGGGGATTCTAGTAGAGGCGATAGTTGTAAATAAAGGCAAAGATAAGAAGAAATATTGAGGTCCCTAAAATGAATAATTATAATAATAAATAATTCATTTTGGCTTGAAGGTCAGGTGAAAGTGAAGGTGATTTTCTTCAGTTTGGAAGATAAGCCTAAAAGACAGTTTGGACCATTCTGGGTACCTTAGAGACCAGCAGAGGATTATGAGCTTTATTTTGTGGCCATTGGGAAATCCTTGTAAGTTTTTAAGCAGGAGAATCAGACTGCTTTGGGAAGATTGATATGGCAGCAGTCTGTAAGATATTTTAGAGAGTTGAAAACCTATAGGTTGGTAAACCAGTGAAGAGTTTACTGAAATAGTATTTGTAGGTAAAAGGATAGGAGGGAATGAATGTAAATGAGGTTGTGATAGTGGCATTGACTGAACCAGATCACTAAACTCATGGGTAGAAAGGAGAATGTAAGAATGTTAACTCTGCTAGGACAGGGATTTTTATTTTCCTCGTGATGTATTCTAGGTGTCTAGAGCAGTGCCTGGCACATAGCAGATACCCAGTGAATATTTGCTGAAGGAGTGATAACTGATATTGTGAATCTGTGTAATTTGGGTTCTGGCAATAGCGTTAAAAGAAATACAGGGAGAGCAGGCTTTGGGAAGAAATGAATTTTGGGCATTCTGAGTTTGTGTTAGCAGACATGTGGCTGAGGATATAGTTTTGGGAGATATCCACATAGAAGTAGTAAAAGCCATGTCAGTGAATGTCAGAATATATTAGCACAATAATTTATAAATGTGAATATAACATGACATGTTCCGAATTAGTTCTTCCTATTATATATGTTTTATTTTATTTTTTTTATTTTATTTTTTTTAAGATTTTATTTATTTGAGAGAGAGAATGAGAGAGAGCACGAGAGGGAAGAGGGTCAGAGGGAGAAGCAGACTCCCTGCTGAGCAGGGAGCCCGATGTGGGACTCGATCCCGGGACTCCGGGATCATGACCTGAGCCAAAGGCAGTCGCTTAACCAACTGAGCCACCCAGGCGCCCCTATTATATATGTTTTATACATTTAATAATTTCAATTATAATTTATGTTGTAACTTGTGCTTATTGAATTGCCTTTTGCTGATATGCTGATGATGATTTGTATTGTTGACTCATCAATTGACTCATGCATAATCCTAATATACCATAGGTTTTGGATTAAGTATGTACAAGAGTACATTAACTTTGAACTTTAATATATTAGATTATAAGAATTTGTGTAAGAGTTTTTATTGACTTTACAGATTATTTCTGTCATCAAAAACAGAGCTAGGTTAGTTTATTTTTATATGGGGAAAGAAATGAGCATTAATTAGATGGTGATTCTCTGTATAGGACACATGCGATTGCTAGCTGCCCTCTTCTGAGGTTTATAATTTGATTTACAGAACTGCCCTTAACACTTCAGTATCATGAAAACATGACTGATTTCTAGATGATGAGACAAAACCCAGGTCACATGTAATTGACTTGTACCTTATTCACAGACTACCCAGTATTTCTGGTGAAAAAATTAAAAAGAGAATGCACAAAGAGGAAGTAGAAACTGAAAAGGAAATAATTGGAGAATGTTTTTGGGATGCTGTAGTTAAGCTCATAATGTACATATTTTGAAAAATATATTGAAATTTTGTTATTGAGGAATTCTATTTAGAAAAGTTTCAGATTTGGGGCGCCTGGGTGGCTCAGTCGTTAAGCGTCTGCCTTTGGCTCAGGTCATGATCTCAGGGTCCTGGGATTGAGGCCCACATCAGGCTCCCTGCTCAGCGGGAAGCCTGCTTCTCCCTCTCTCACTCCCCCCCTGCTTGTGTTCCCTCTCTCGCTGTGTCTCTCTCTGTCAAATAAATAAATTAAATCTTAAAAAAAATAAAAAGTTTCAGATTAAAAAAAGTCTGTGATGTAAACTTTATCTAATTATTAAACACTGTTAATAGAGATTATGACTGTTTTAAAGGTTTATGACAAATATCCCTTTCCCTTCCTCTTTAAATGCCTGTTTTCATTGCTTATTAATCAATAACTAGATTCCAGTGTGCTGACTTTGAATGAATATTGAAGCTAATGAGAGCAACATGGGTTAGATATTTTACTGATGGAGGTGTTAATAGTTATCCTATGATATATATGAGGCTAATGGTGAATTGATAGGAAGTAGATTTTTTCTTTTTTTTCAAATTTTTATTTAAATTCTAGTTAACATACAGTGCAATGTTGATTTTAGGAGTGGAATCCAGTGATGCATCACTTACATACAATACCCAATGCTCATCATATCAAGTGCCCTCCTTAATACCCATCACTCATCTAGCCCATCTGCCACCCACCTCCCTCCATCACCCCTCAGTTTATTCTTTAAGTTTCTAGTGGTTTGTTTCCCTCTGTTTCTTCTTTTTTTCCCCCCTCTCCCATATGTTCATCTATTTTGTTTCTCAGATTTCACATATGAGTGAAGTCCTGTGGTATTTGTCATTCTCTGACTTTTTTCGCTTAGCCTAATACACTCTAGCTCTATCCATGTTGCTGTGAATGGCAAATTTCATTCTTTTGATGGGTGAGTAATATTCCATTGTGTGTGTGTGTGTGTGTGTGTGTGTGTGTGTGTGTGTGTGTGTATACCACATGGAAGTAGGAATTTTTCTAGCTTCTGATCTCAGTTTGTGAAAAGGCCTGTGAAATGGCCTGTGCTTTGGAAAGGAGATTAATGATGATCTACTATGTGTTGTTAAAAATTAACAACATAAGAAATTTGTAATGGTAGTATTATTGAACATCATATATGTTAGGTTTGAGCTATACCCTATTTCATAGGATAGATATATATATTGTAGAAAGTTTAATATAATTAGGAGACCTTATTATTTAAAGCATATGCAAATTGGGATGTGCATGTATTTTCTTATGAGTCTGTAGGTTTCCTATGAGAATTAAAAATATAGTATGTTCATGACTGTGATTTTTCTGAAAATATCATAGCATATTCTAGATCATCTAGATGACTGTCTTATAAACTAGTAAATGCCAGGAGATTGCAGTAACTGTTTATGCTTGTTTGGTCATGCTGGCTCCAGGTAGTATTGTACTACTTTATGAAGAGTTAATAAGGACTGAGGTCTATCTAATGCATAAATGATGTATTCATGTCCAAATAGTAGATTGCCAAATGATGCCACAACCCACTGTATGATGTAAGTTTTGTGGTAGTTCACATTGGATTAGTTAACATTCTTTGAGTATCTTTTATGTTCTAAATACTCTTCATGTATAATCATGAATTATAATTAATATAAGGATTTGTGTTTTAAGAGTTTTTAATTCTCATAATAGACCTGTGAGGTATGTGTGATCACTTCTGTTATACAGATGAGGGCATTGTTATACAGAGAAGTTAATTTTCCTAAGCTTACATAGCTGTTAAGTGTTAGAGTTGGTTTTCATACACATTGTCTGACTCCATAACTCCTACCCACTGTACTA
Organism: Eumetopias jubatus; assembly: GCF_037043125.1. Lineage (NCBI taxonomy): Eukaryota > Metazoa > Chordata > Mammalia > Carnivora > Otariidae > Eumetopias > Eumetopias jubatus. Next base: position 41,441,105 of record NW_028274818.1, read on the forward strand.
TGCTACCTTATAGTGGGGAGAGGTACTAGGAGAATTATATCACATCTGATAGTCATATAGGCATTCCAAATTCAGAAGAACTGATATAATGACAGCATTGTATTCATGTTGCCAGTTGAGATTTTGTTTCAGCAAACATCTTTTTTCCTGTCACGTTAATGTTGTTGGTTGACTAGTATTGGTTTTGTGACTGTGTTTGGATTTAATTTGGAAGATTTTGCTATTATATGAGTTGTTATAAGCACTAAAGGAGTTTTGTCTTAGTATATATATCTTTCAATAACATAAAAAAACAATTTAACACTCAGATTGCAGTAGAGATGTGGATAGAAAAGATTGCTTTGAATCCTTTGAAAATCCAAGAAGTCTATTGTGGGGTATGTGGGTGGCTTTGTCAGGTAAGTGTCTGATTCTTGATATCAGCTCAGGTCATGATCTCAGGGACATGAGATTGAGCCCTGCATCGGGCTCTGTACTCTAAGGGGAGCCTGCTTAGGATTCCCCCCCCCGACCCATGCTCTCTCTCAAATAAGTAAATCTTTAAAAAAAAATCTAATCTATTGTAATGTACATGAATATATATTAATTTTATTACACAAATTCAGAGGTTTTTTTGTTTTTGTTTTTTTTTTTTTAAGGCAGGGAGAGGGAGAGGGAGAGAGAATCCTAAGCAGGCTCCATGCCCAGTGCAGACCCCAACACCAGGCTGGATCTCAAAACCCTGAGATCATGACCTGAGCCAAAATCAGTGTCAGATGCTTAATGGACTGAGGCCACCCAGGTGCCCCCAAATTCAGAGTTTTATATAAAGTAATGTATATCCTTAAAGGAAAACAGCGTAAATTGCGGAAACTCTTTGAATGTGTTGTTTTGTGTATTTTGATGTACTGTTCCTAACCCAGGCAAGTGCTTTCAGATTATAGACAACAATATATAGGTACTAATGTAGACATTACTCTGTAGGCTTTTTCCCCCTTCTTAGTTCCTAATTGGGGGCTATTCTCGTATCACAAGAATAGAATGATATCCTGTTTATGGAGTTCTTGAGACACTTACTACAATAAAAAACTTAGGGAACCTGGGTGGCTCAGTTGGTTAAGCAACTGCCTTCGGCTCAGGTCATGATCTTGGAGTCCTAGGATCGAGTCCCACATTGGGCTCCCTGCTCAGCAGGGGGTCTGCTTCTCCCTCTGACCCTCTTCCCTCTCGTGCTCTCTTGTCTCTCATTCTCTCTCTCTCTCAAATAAATAAAACCTTAAAAAACAAAAACAAAAAAAACTTAGAGGTTTCTTTTATTCAGAGGAAAACTGAAGTAGTAAGAAGCAGAAATAATTGTCCCTGATTTTACTGAGAACTGTCTTGATTGAAATGAAATTATGATTCAATTTTACAATCAAATGAAGGCTATCATCATTTTTCTCTTTATAAAATTTTAATCATCTTTTAAAACTTAATTTGGTAAGCTTCGCTTTTGCAAATTTAATTTATTTTCATTATATGTCACCAAGGTACTGCTTAGTATGCTTTTTCAGTGTGCTTTGTTCATTTTTAAAGTAATTTTCTCCAAAGAAGAAAGGCTTTTGAATTCAAGAACTGTTTATTGAGTTTCTACTATGTAGAAGCCGCTCTGCTCGTCATTAATGGTTTATTTGGTTCTTGATGGCATTTAATTTTGGCACACATGCCTATTATACTCCAGAAGTAGAAAAATTTATTCAGATATTTAAGTCTCCGATATTACCTGTTTCCATAATAGATTTATTTCTGTAAATATTCTCTGGCTGGGTTTATGTGTTCCTTCTTATATTTTTCTATCTAGAGATATACTTTGTTCTAAGCAATCTGTTCATTTACTCTCTTAAAATACCTAATGGATGACTGTAACATAACCACCACTCTGTACTTGTGTAGGACTTTAATATGAAATTCCAATCCAAACTGACGTAAAGACTTTCTGATGTTCGATAAAATCTTCTGGACTGACTTCCTTTTTTAGACTAGAAGTTAGTGGTCCTTGAGACATCTGAAATTGTAAAGAAAATAGTGAATGTATATACTTTGTTCTTAAAAGAAGTTCCATACCTTTGTCATATTCACTTAGGACTTTTGTACATAAATAAGTTCAGGAATTAATGGTCAGTAAACATAAGGCTGAGCTTCAAAGGTAATCTTAGAAAAGTTGTGACCCAATAATGAAGGTTTTGTAAAAATGATTTCTGTTCACGTGTTTTCTTACACCACTTCTGACCAGTTCTTTTTTCTGACACCAATAACCATTTCCCTGACACCAACTGGGTGTCTAATAATTCAGTTTAATTCTGACACTAACTATCCAGAGTTAGCATAGACCCCATGGGTAAGGGCTTAGTCCCACAAGACTGCCCTCACTTGAGATGCCAGCTATAAATGGGGTACCCAGGATACCCATACTTCTCCCTGGGTGACTACAAATCTTTGGCCATTGGTGATTGACTCAATCCCCAGCCATTTTCTCTTCCTCAGAGATCTGGGGGTGGGACTGAAAGTTTTAACCCTCTAATCACAATCAGGTGGTTGGTTTTTCTGGGGACCAACCTCCATCCTGAAGCTGTTTTGCCCCCCGGCCCATGAGCGGTCTCATTGGTATATAAAAGAGAGTAGATTCTAAAGGTTTTCAGGAATTTGTGTCAGGAACCTGAAACAAAGAGCAAATATTTTTTATTATACTACAATTGCATTATTGTAGTGTCTCAAATTTTATATAAATAGTGAATTTTTTTTTTAAGATTTTTATTTTTTTATTTGACAGAGAGAGACAAAGTGAGAGAAGGAACACAAGCAGGGGGAGTGGGAGAGGGAGAAGCAGGCTTCCCGCTGAGCAGGGAGCCCGATGTGGTGCTCGATCCCAGGACCCTGGGATCATGACCTGAGCCCAAGGCAGACCCTTAACGACTGAGCCACCCAGGTGCCCCTATATAAATAGTGAATCTTACTGAATGTTATGGATTTAAGCATGTGCGCTGTTAAAATTTTTAAATATATATAATTTTCGTACGAAGATTTTTAAAAAAACAACACGGGTTAAAATGAACAAAAATGCATTAATTTTAATTTTCCTTGTTTCATTGGGAATCTTTTTTACATATGTTGTCAGACTTGGTTAGTTATAGAACTAACAGGTTGTTCACTGGTCTAAAGCAAATGGTAAATTCACTTGGGAAGAATATAACTTACTAGACTTGAATATAGAACGGCTTACCCTGGAGGTTTATTTCCTCTTTTTTGGGTTTAAACTTGAGTGATTCTAATGTGGTTCTGGGTGTGGGGGTAGTGTATTGATTTTGTCCCTCACGGCACATTTGGCAGTGTCTGGAGACATTTTGGTTGTCACGGTTTTGGTGGAGGTGTTTCTGCTGGTATCTAGATGAGGGTAGTGGGTCTCTTGATGCCAGGGATGGTACTAAAAATCGTATTATGCACAAAACAGCCCCCCTAGCTGCCCCCAAATAAAGAATTATCTGACTCCAAATGTTAGTTGTTGAGGGAGGCCGGAGGCCACTTTGGGAATCACCAATTGTTAGATGGTATTTGAAGCTTTGAAGCTATGGGACTGGATATAGCCACCTGTTTATGACCAGCTCTTCAGCACTGGAACCTTATCCATTCGATTGATTCTACCTATTGATAGGTATGTTGAAATGCTTTTCTCATTACTGCCCCCAAACCACTTATTGGGAGACCAAACTGCAGCCATCCAAATTACCTAAATATTATTGGTAGTTAATTCACTGGTTTGGAAAAAAACCAGTAAATCTGTAAATATGTTTATAGTCCTGAACTCTTTTTTTATTTTTTGTTATAGCACAACTTATATATTTCAAATGGACAAAAAATTAATATCGTTTACAGTATCTTAAGATAAATTGCCTTTGAATGGGAGCTTCCTTTCCAGTACTTTGAGGTCTACAAGACGTATCTAGAAAATGTACTACTGTGGAAAATGGCTGCTTAAATCGAATGGGGGGGAGGGGGGAGGGCCTGTGGTTTCTTTTTTTGATTAATTGCTGTAACACTGTCCTTCAGGCGGCTGAGGAAGTTTCATGTTTTCTTTAGACATCATTAGGCGCTGGAGCTCTTGCAGGACAACTTTGATGCTATATGAATTCTGCCATTTTGCTAGCACTGATATGGCTCTTGGGTCCACCACTCCGTTAGAACTATTAACTCCATTCATATTAATTTTCGTTACAAATCTTACAAAGGGGGGTGCTTCTGGGTATTTAGGTCCACATTCTATTTTAAGGCTGTATATTCGGTTTTCATAAATTGTTCTTGGAGGCCCAATTATCATCCCTGTCCATCTTGTAAGTGTCACATCTTTGTCATCTTCTAGACCCCAGCTAACTGTGCCATCTCCTACTCCTTTCTGGCCTTCTTCCAGTTCTTCCAACAGTCGAAAATTGCGAGGGACTTTTACTCCCAAGCCCGTGGTGGCTGCCATCTTGCGTCCTATAGTCCTGAACTCTTTTTTTTTTTTTTTTAAAGATTTTATTTATTTATTCATGAGAGACAGAGGGGGGGGAGAGAGAGAGAGAAGCAGAGGGAGAAGCAGGCTCCCAAGGAGCAGGGAGCCCGATGCGGGACTCGATCCCAGGACCTCGGGATCACGACCTGAGCCGAAGGCAGATGCTTAACCATCTGAGCCACCCAGGCGCCCAGTCCTGAACTCTTAATAGAGGACTTTCTAGGCCTTCATTGAAGAGTATTTGTATCCAAGATAAAAAGAATTCTGGAGATTGTCTACACAGCATTGTGAATGTACTTGACACCACTGAATTGTTAACGTGAAAATGGTTAAGACGGTGCATTTTGTTACTTTTATGTTACTACAATTAAAAAAAATTTGTATCCAGTGTTTCATATTTTCTTAAGCAGTGTTCCATGTATTTCTCTAGGACCACTGTTCTCAGTTTCTGTCACTATTTTCTTTTAGTCAGAGTTATGATCTCAGGAGATTTTTCATTTTTTCCAAATGCCCTTTAATTTTTAAAGTGTACATATTAGCCATTTTCTTAAAGATTGGACAATAGTGGATTGATACGAAAGTATAGTATTTGGGTTTCAGCTTATTAAAGTTAATTGAAGTATTTTACTAAATTCTCAATTTAGGGAATCATGTCATCTGGATATTGAAAAAGAAGTAATTGCTTAGGGTCAAATGCTTTTAGTGTAAAGATTACTCATGATTTCATGCATTTTTTGTTTGTTTGTTTTTTTAATAGGCTTTCAAGGACATGCTGTATTCAGCTCAGGATCAGGCACCTTCTGTGGAAGGTAAGATGCATTAATCCCTAATTTAGTCACATAAAATCCCTTTTTAAGGGAAAATATTTTAAACTGCATAGTATAAAACTAATATATCCTGCCCTATTATATAGCTCTTTTATGCTTTTTAAAATATATATTATGATTACTTTATATTTCAGTCAGACTTTTTGTTCGTTAAGCTCCCATTTACCCTACAATGGATCCCTTACTATGCCCTTGTGTGAATCACAGATACTGGTTTAGAGTCAAAGTTCTTATCTGTATCATCTCCCCTCCCCCCAGTATATTTTTATATCCGTCTTTCCTTCCTTCCTTCCTTCCTTCCTTCCTTCCTTCCTTCCTTCCTTCCTTCCTTCCTTCCTTCCTTTAGTGAATCCTTAGTCCATAATTAGTCTGGACAATTTAGTTTTCCTTTCTATTTATGTCATGGCTTTAGATTGGGATTAGTTAAAAAAAAAAAAACAGTGAAGCATATTTACTGTGTGTATGTGTGTGGGTGATATAAGCATGTATATATATGCATGTGCACAGTTTGGCAGTCATAAAATCACTGATCTAAGGACAGTAGTCGTCTCTCCAATTATCTTTATTGATCTTTTCTGTTATCTCAGCTTCTACTCACCAGCTCATTCTTTATGGGTTTAACCTTTGGTAGGTTTGGAGAGTTGTAATTTAAAGTTGTAAGAGTTCTTGTGTCATTAAATTTTGGAGCTAATTCAACAGTTATTTATTGAGGGAGTGTTTCCTCCGAGGCTGAGTAATCTTTTAAAATTTCACATCCCATTTTTTTCAGGAGAGATGAATATGAAAAAGTATATACCAAGAATAATCTAGATAGTGTGTACAGATTGATATATTTATGAGATACCAGACTGGAATTCTATTAAGTCATTCTAGTGACAGGCTTTTGGAGGCTTATTTTTATGACATGTAACAGATGCTGAAGTGGGTTTATAAACGTATGTCTATAATTAAAAATCTCATTTCTTTGCTGAATCACTGAATTCTACTCCTGAAACAAAGAAAAAAATCTCATTTCTTTAATGACACAGAAATGTGCATCTTTCATCTCTAACCATTCTGCATTCAAAATGTGCTTCCTTTAACATCTTGAAATCTTTACCAGGGTATTGGCACTTAGGTATTAGTTTTATAATATGTAACTGAATTTTGGATAATAATATGTTTAATTTTCTAATATTTAACTGAAAGCACTTAAGATTTATCAAAATGTTTGTTCTTTGTTCTTATTTTATGTGTCTTAAAGAGTACCTCTCAAAATTTTTTAAAAATAACTTTCTTAAAATTTCATTTTAAGAAAAATGAAATTACACGGAGGTTTAACTGGTTCCCTCATCCTGTGTAACTTGGTTCTTTTAATTTTATTCTCAAGGTTGGGTTATCTCTAGTTTTTCTTTTAAGTTTTACCATCCAGTTTGTAACAAACACTCGGACATGTTCTGGTGATCCTCATTCATCCCTTCATGCCGGTTCATGTTGCTAGTAATTTTCATACACTTTTAGCTGTTATTAGAGGAAAAACTGAATTCTATGATAATATGCTAAAATGCTTATAGTTAGGAACTTTTTTTTATCACATTGCTCAGAGACATTAACTTCTTTGGACCCTGTTGTAAAGGGAGTATTGTGGGCTGATTGTGCAGATGTATATGCTACTTTCATAAGGGAAATATTCCGCACTTCTTTGTTCTTTCTAATCTCAGATTAAAGCTGTGTAACTTTATCTTCTTAAAATGAATTCTTCTCTTTTGAGGTACTTAAGAATTGAAGATATTGAAAGTGGTTTAAAGAAACACTATTCTGTGTAGTATTGAGGTTAGAAAATGTTATTTTAAAAAAATTTTTTAAAAGATTTTATTTATTTCTTTGACAGAGAGAGACACAGTGAGAGAGGGGAACACAAGCAGGGGGAGTGGGAGAGGGAGAAGCAGGCTTCCCACGGAGCAGGGAGCCTGATGTGGGGCTCGATCCCAGGACCCTGGGATCATGACCTGAGCCGAAGGCAGATGCTTAACGACTGAGCCACCCAGACGCCCCTAGTTATTAAAGCGACTATAATTTTGTCTCATTTGATTGTGATACTATATTAATTTACTGTCTTTCTATGGTGTTAAGTTTGATTGATAATTATTTCTGTCATTTATTCTTACTATTTTGTTTGTATTGCTAGGCTTTTATTTAGCTGTGTAGCATAAGCAGATCTATCAACCAAGTCTAAGATAAGGCTTTCAACTTTTAACATTTTTTTTTTTAAAAGATTTTTTTTATTTATTTATTGATGAGAGACAGAGAGAGAGAGAGGCAGAGGGAGAAGCAGGCTCCCAAGGAGCAGGGAGCCCGATGCGGGACTCGATCCCAGGACTCTGGAATCGTGACCTGAGCCGAAGGCAGACGCCCAATCATCTGAGCCACCCAGGCGCCCCAACTTTTAACATTTTTTAAAGGCAGAAATGTTTGCTAGGCCTCGATTATTTTTTTGAATGTTGTCTTTATCTCTTTTCTTCACTCTCTTTTTTTCCTACACCTTAAGTTTGAGTAGAGTTAAAACTTTTGGTGCCAGTGAACAAGTTTTTTTTTAATCTTATAACTGAAGTATATTCCTAAGTTGGTAGTTCTCAAATCTGCTGTATGTTTAATTCAGTTTACCTGTGTTTGTTTTGTTTTTTTGATACAAATATTGATACTTGGTTCCCATCTCATATCAATTAAAATAGGATCTGGGAGTGAAGCCCAGGCATTGGCAGTTCTATACTCTCCCAAGTGATTCTAATAAATAGCCAAAGTCCAAAACCCCTGCCATAAATCTTAAATAATTTTGGATCAATATGATTAATGCTAACTTCTTTTAGACAGTAATTAGCCAGTAGGCTTATAGGCTTAAGTTCATTGATAGTTTGATTATTCTATTAGAATACAGAAATATTTGTTTGTTTATAGCATCCAGAGGACATTTATATTTTTAAAAATATTTATTGTATTGAATTGAATCTAAGTAAATAGCTGTATTGAATAATTACATATGTGGAATGGTTATAGCTTAACATCATTATTAGAGTTAAAAAACATTTTTGCTGGGGTGCCTGGGTGGCTCAGTCAGTTAAGCATCTGCTTTTGGCTCAGGTCATGACCTTAGAGTCCTGGGATCGATCCCCACATCAGGCTCCCTGCTCAAGGGGGAGTGCTTCTCCTGCTGCCCCTTCCCCCTCTCATTCTGTCAAATAAATCTTTTGAAAAACGAAAACATTTTTGCTGACTTGTTAATTTAGATGCATTGTAGTAAAATAAGCAGTTTCCTCATATTTCATACTACTTTTGTTTAAGATGGAATGGATTTATAATTATAGTGAAAGAAAGGTGACTTGAAATGGATTCTGTAAGAGTGAAGTGATTTATTTGATAAAAGGCATAGTATTTGAAAGTGTTTGTTGATAAGAAGTTGACCACAGACACAATTTTTTTATTCTTATGTTAATCACCATACATTACATCATTAGTTTTCGATGTAGTGTTCCATGATTCACTGTTTGTGCATAATACCCAGTGCTCCACACAGAACGTGCCCTCTTTGATACCCATCACCAGGCTAACCCATCCCCCCACCCCCCTCCCCTCTAGAACCCTCAGTTTGTTTTTCAGAGTCCATCATCTCTCATGGTTCCTCTCCCCCTCCGATTTCCCCCCTTCATTCTTCCCCTCCTGCTATCTTCTTTTTTTTCTTTTCTTAACATATATTGCCATACACAATTTTTTATACTAGTGAGTTATTTTCTTACAACTTTGTAGGACATTTCAAGATAGTGCCTTTACTCTTTGTTAATAAAGTAGGCTTTTTCCTCATTTAAAAAACAACCAAATAATTTCAATGCATTAAGAAATTAAGACATATTCACTGAAAGCTGCTTTTTTTAGTCAAATGAATAAACATTCAGATTTATGGTATTTTGCTTCATTCATCGTTTGATAGTAAATTTCATGGATCATTCATATATTGATTCATGAAAAATAAAAGATCTCTTTTTATTTAAAATAGGTGTCTTACAATTGTAATTAGGAAGTGCTCATATTCCAAAATAATATACATAGGAAAGCTTAAGGACTTATTCTCAGGCATTCCTTATCGATTTATATTTAATCTCTTTTGATATAAAAATATAATTATAACAATAATATATTGCCTACTCTTCTGTATAATCTGTTTCTTTTGGTAACTATTTACATTTGGAAATATTCTATGACTTAGAAGATGACTTAAATTCCATGTTAAAGTTTATACAATTTATTGATTTTTAAATAATGACATAAATAATTAAACATTTTAATATTTAAATTGGTTTTTTTTTCCTGCAGAAAAACTTATAGAGCAGCATACCATGACAGTAGAATGAGAATATTAAAGTGACTAGAATTGTGGATTTTTTTTTTAATGTAGAGATCATGTACACACTTAGAATCCTTGGAGTCAGTCTTTAGTGGAATAGTGTTTTAAGGAATTTTTGGAAAACGGTGCTAAAAACGCTTAGACTCAGTTGGGTTTTATAATTCCTGCTGCCAGTGAGGTAATGGGTATTTGGGACAGATTAAATGAAGCTGCCAGCTAATGGTTCCCCAGCAGCAAATCAGTGATACCTTAATAGGATTGTTTTGAGACAAAACAATTTAATATAGATGTGAAAACAGACCTCTTAATTGCAATACCCATTTGACATAGTCAAATTTTCAGTGATAGAGAACTAGTAAATATAAATTGATTGTTTTTTTTTTTTTTTTAACTTTCATGCTTTTTTTTTTCTTTCCCCATTTGGCATCTTAGCCACTTTATGAAATTAATCTACTTGGGTAAATAGTCACACCTTTTTTTGGAGGGGAATTTCCCCCTTTCCCAGGGTACTTTTGATTAACATAGTTTATATACATATAAATTTATGCACTACTCATATTATTTATATACTATATTAATCTATTTTTTTCTCTGAATTAATTTCAAGTAAAGCTTCAGGCTTTGACATTCTCTTTTTAAAATGTACTATCTTTTGTTTAGAAGCATTACTGTTTTCTGCTCTTGTGATGGCAAAATATGAGAATCTGACAGTCAACCTAGGTCACAGAATTAAGAGATCATTGACATTTCTAACTGAAAGGGACTTTGGAAGATCATTCTGCCTCATCCTCATTTTAGATTTGTGTGATCTGAGACCACACTAATGTTGTGTGACTCAAGGATGTTTAGGATTACTAATGCTGTATGTGCCAACAAAAGGAGAATTCCAGAGAATAATATTGAAATATAAAAAAGACTATTTTATATTAACTGCATTTTTATCCAAATGATATATTTGAATACAATTTTTGATTGGATATTTTTTGAGTCTCTGTATTTTTAAAAGATTTATGAAGTATTATTTTGAATAATACTCAACTATATGACTTTTTTGGGGAAAAGCTAATTTTATGTTTCAAGAACTCTGTCTCTACTCATTTTTGTTGTTGTTGTTATTCCGCATGGTTCCCAGAAGTATTGGGGGAGGTTTATAGAATTAAGATATATTAGGTATTAGTAGTTATAGAGGTTAGAATAAGGGGGAAATTAAGATAGAATAGTGATATAAAGCTCCAGTAAATTTAGTATATAGATTAGATATTGTAAAGATCCTGGAACAGAAAAAGAGCATCAGGTAAAAAATTAAGGAAATCTGAGTATATTATAGACTTGAGTTTATAATAATGTTTCAGTTTTGGTTCATTGATTGTGACAAATTTACCATACTTAATAAGATGTTAATGATAGGGGAAACTTGGGGGGGGTATATGGGAACTCTCTGGACTATCTTTGTAACTTTTCTGTGAATCTAAAACTATTCTAAAAGAAAACATTTATTTTAAAAAATAGATGCCATAAGGTTTTATACAATTGCTAGAAGCTAATTATAAATTCAATTCTGAGTTTTTTGGGGTTCAGGGGATAGATGAGAGCATGATTCATTTCAGAATTACACATAAGGTAAATTTATATCCATTTCTCAGAAAAAGTTCAGTTGTTATTGACCATGAGATTTGAGAGAAATTCTTCCTTTGGACCTTCATGAAGAGTATTTGTTTGGTGTGGTGAATAGTATCCCCAAGAGCAATTTTACAAAAAGCATGACAGTGGAGTTTCATGACTCCTTCTTACAGACCAAGGGTATAATGTAAAAATTTATTACTCTGACCTACAAGGCCCTAAATAATTTGGTCCTGTGGTCATGACCTTACCTTCTACCATTTTCCCCCTTGTTTACTAGGCTCTAGTCACATTGCCTTTCTTTCTGTACCTAAATTGGGCCAAACTTGCTCTTAGAATAAGGTTTTTTAGCTCTTGACCTGAGTAGAATCATTTGATCATTGGGGCTGTGTCCTTCAGAGGGCCTTCTGAATATCCAATCTTACATAACCACTCAGTCACTTTAAATTACATCACCCCATTTTATTTCTTTGCATAGTATTTGTCACTTTCTGGTATCTTAAGTATTTATTTTTCTCATTGATTTATTAGTATTCTTGAGACCAATATAAGTCCCTTGAGACCAGAGATTTTTGTCTTTTTTTCTGTTTTATATCTCATATCTAAAATACCTTACATATTTATTGAGCACATCAATGAGTAGGAATAAAAATGAATCCTTTCCCTCAATCTTCCTTGAATCCAAAGTACTATTTGTAGGAAAAAGGGAGTAGACTGACCTAGCTTGCTTCTTGTTTTTATTTTTGTTTCTTAATTTTTAACTTGATCTTGAGATGCAGAATTTTACTTGCTGGTTAGATGGTTAAAGCATATTATTTGTTGTTGTTGTTTTATAATGCTAATACTATAATTTCATAAGGTATAGTCTGAGGTGAGACATGTAGCATTTCTTTAAAATCAGTAGAGAAACAGATGATATGAGATCTTCATTTAAAGATATTGTGTTTTTGTGGCATTGTGTTGTCTTGATGCCAAGTACAGAGTTTCATTTGACTGCTGAGAAATCATATTTTATATGCTGTTGAGTGTCAATTTTTGTAAGACAACCTACTTATTTTTGTGGGTTTTTTTTGTGTTTGATATGCTTCCTTTCAAAGATACATGAAATAGGCATAAATTTGAAAAATCATATATGAATTATTAGAATTTTTAAAATATGTGTATTCAGTAGAATATATTTTTTAGATTATTTGAATTAAAATGGAAAGACCTACTGATGCTTTGTTTTCCTTTCACATTCTGCCTCTCATTATCTTATAAAGTATTCTTTTTTTTTTAAAGATTTTATTTATTTATTTGAGAGAGAGAATGAGAGATAGAGAGCACGAGAGGGAAGAGGGTCAGAGGGAGAAGCAGGCTCCCCACTGAGCAGGGAGCCTGATGCGCGGGGCTTGATCCCAGGACCCTGAGATCATGACCTGAGCTGAAGGCAGTTGCTTAACCAACTTAGCCACCCAGGCGCCCTGAAGTATTCTTTTTTTAAAAGATTTTATTTATTGCAGAGAGAGAGAGAGAGAGTATACAGAGAGTCCCCACTAAGCAGGGAGCCCAATGTGGGGCTCAATGCCAGTACCCTGAGATCATGACCTGAGCTGAAGGCAGACGCTTAACTGACTGAGCCACCCAGGCGCCCTAAAGTATTCTTTTAATGGAGAGTATATATAGCTAATGTTAGCCTAATACAGCTCTCTAATTCAGTTGGCTTAATACAACTATCTGATTTTCTGAAGTGAAATGAATAGATACAGTTAAGGACATAAGTCGGTGACCACAACTATACTAGTCTCTGCTATTCTGCCATGTCTTTAGTTTTCCCACCCCCACTCCAATCATGTGAACAGGTTTTGTTGGATCATTTTTGCTTAGGTTCCCTTTGCTTATTCATCTTGGTTAGCAGATGTGTAACAATCTCCCTAAGCTCCTTAGAATTCAGCTCTTAGTGGCTTTGAAGATGAAAGTATGCTTGTAAATTATTCATTCCGATTATATGCTTGAATGGACAGAGTCCACTTCCGGCATCTTCTACCTCACCTTTGTCCCCGGCTTTTTATTTTTTTAACTTGCTTTTTAGTTCTAGAGGATGGAAGACTGAATTGCATTTCTAAAATTCATGAAGTAGTTTTTGCATGTATATGATTACTGTCAAATCTGTGCATTCATAATGTATTACTTTTCTCACATTTATAATCTTGTATCTCCCCTCCCCCCAGTTTTCCATTTTGTTATCGGTATCATTATCTCCTTAAAAATTATTTATGACTCTTCTGAACTGGAAATAAAACCATTTTATATTTACAATAGGGAGAGCTATAATTTGCTACATTTTCAGGTGATCAGTGGCAGGACAGTGTTTTTTCTTTTCCACTTGTCTGTTAGTGTTGTTTAGTTCATTTATTATTGATTTTCAAAAATCTTTCTGCTCGTAGTGGGTTAATATTACATGAGAAGACTATATACCAGGGACTAGTAGAGAGTTTAACCAAAAAAATGAAATACTAGATTCATTTGTAGTCATTGCAACCTTGTTTTGAGAGCCATTGAGAAATACAGATGGCTAAGAGTGAAAGTTGAGACAAGAGCCAAGCCAACAAGATAATTATCATCTCTATAAGAATGATACACTTTTTAATCTTCTCATTAACTTCTTTAAGAAAGGATAAAAAGATCTGATATTCAAGCCATATAATGAAGTTTTCGTTCTTTTTCCCTTCCTTCCTTCCTTCCTTCCTTCCTTCCTCCCTCCTTCCTTCTTTCTTCCTTCCATCCATCCATCCATCCATCCATCCTTTTTCTTTCTTCTTTCTGATTTAAAAAAAAATTGAAGTTTAGTTGACACATACTACATTAGTTTTGGGTGTATACTGAAGTTATTTCTTTTTTTTTTTTTAAAGATTTTATTTATTTATTTGACGCACAGAGAGAGCGAGAGAGAGGGAGAGAGCACGAGCAGGGGGAGCGGCAGGCAGAGGGAGAAGCAGGCTTCCTGCATGAGCAGGGAGCCTGATGTGGGGCTCGATCCCAGGACCCTGGGATCATGGCCTGAGCTGAAGGCAGCGGTTTAACCAACTGAGCCACCCAGGCGCCCCCTGAAGTTATTTCTGAAGGGTATTATTTCATGTTTATAGTGGAATAGAATTGCATATTCATTCATATTGTAGAAATGACTGCTTCTAAATAGTATTATTACCTGCAAAAATAATCTGTGTATTCTTTAAAGGTGCCACTAACCTCAGGCTAGTTCACTAATAGGAAAGATGTGCTTCTGAATAGTAAATAGTATTGCTCTTCAAGTTGATGAAATTCCTTCTTTTTCACTAAAAGAGAATTAAATGTAATTGGATGCTGACTGCCAAAACAAAAGATAATGATATAAGTAGGTAGGAAAATTATGTGACAAAAATGATTATCAACTTTGAGTAGCATACAGGTAGGAAGTTAGAAGAAAGGAAGAAATGCTTGGGACACAGGCTTATAATCCTTTCTTTACATACCACAGAGTAAAGTGTTTTCAGTGTTTCAATTTTTCCTTCCCTTGTAAAAATCATTAACATATAAAGTTACTGTGTCAATTATCACACCGTGCTTTTTTTTTTTTTTTTTGGTAAGTTTGAGGGATGGAAGGTCATGAACTAGAGGGGATAATTATAAAACATTAAATCATGAAACAAAAAAACTTTGGGAATTATTGGTTATATACTCTACATGGTAGAGGAAAAGCTAACATACCGGATGAATGAACCTGATGATTTCAGATAGAGTTTCCCAAATTAGCTATTAGACATCTGGAATAATTGTTAAAGCTTCAAGATGGCAGAGTTTAAAGTAAGGTAAGTTCTTCTTTATGCTCTTTGTTTTCTTTGGGTAGGGCCACTTTAGCTGTTTAATGAAAGAATGCCACTGAGAAAGGTAGAAAGAAACATAAAAAGTTATGATCAGTGAGTAGTTTCCAGCAGTAGATGTACATCATTGAGTAAAAGAAACAAAAATTCCTGCCTTCAAAATGGAAAAGATGTTCAAAAAATTATTTAGATTCACAATAACTTCTAATTATTGAGCCAGTATGAGGAAGGAATAGGTAGTCAATATTTGAAAGAGTAGATAATTCCTTATATTAGTTTTCTGTGGCTGTTTTAACAATTTACCACAAACTTAGTGGTGTAAAATGAGAGAAATTTACTCTCACAGTTGTGGAGGTCAGAGTCTGAAATCAAGCTACACTTGTGGAATGTTGGAGGGAGAATTTTCCTTTTCCAGCCTCTAGTGGTTGCTAGCTTGCTTGGTTTGTGACCACTTTACTCTAATCTCTGCCTCTTCACTTTGCCTTTTACTTTGTTTATTCTCCTCCATGTATCTAAGGTCATTTGTCATTGGATTTAAGTCCACCTAATCAGGATGATTTCTTCTCAGGATCATTAATTACATTTTAAAGACCCTTTTCCCAAATAAGATAACATCATAGGTTCCAGGGATTTGACATGGATATCTTTTGGCTGGGGTGGTGATGGTGGTGCATTTTTGTCCTACCATATCCCTAAATCTAAATTGAAAAACAGCAACAACAACAACAAAACATTGTAATGTTCTTAGTTCAAATTGTGAGCCACCTCTATAGGTCCAAATGAGGCATTTGCTTTTACATTCTAATCTAACCACTTTGAAAGGAACCGTCAAATGATGTTAAAGAAAAATTCAGGTATGACATCCAGAAAGGAAAAAACTGGCCGATAGAAAGATTTGAGTGTATAAAATAAAGGACTGTTTGGGGCATCTGGGTGGCTCAGTTGGTTAATGGTCTGACTCTTGATTTCGGCTCAGGTCATGATTGTAGGGTTATGGAAAGAAACTCTGTATTGTCCTCTGCACTGTTCATGTAATCTGCTTGAGATTCTCTCCCTTTCCCTCTCCCTCTTCTCTCTGTCTGTCTCCTCCCTTGCATGTGCTCGCATGCTCTTTCTCAAATAAATAAAATCTCTAAAAAAATTAAGAAATAACGGACAGTTTATTGGCCTGTAACCCAGAATTACCTGCAAAGTATTCCAAATCATCCCTCCTAAGAATTTCTTTTATATTTCTAGTATCTACTGTACTTCCTGGGGGAAACAAAACAAGCAAACCTCTTCATAGCATACAAGTGTCCCCTCTTCCCTCCAAAATTTCTATTATGAGAATTTTCAGTATATGTGCTGCCGAAGTGAGCACTATTATGAGAATTTTCAAAGACCTACAAATATAGAGAATGTATCCAGGATCCCATTTACCCATCACCCAGCTTCAGTCATTATCAATACAATGCCTAATCTTTTATTCAACCCCCCCAATTAGTTTGAAGCAAATTCCAGAAATTATATCATTTTATCTGTAAATATTTTTAAACGATAATCTCTGGCCCCATTACCAAAATACAGTTGTTATAAATAAAAATATTAATAGTAATTTCTTAATATTATTAAATATCTGACAGGATTCACATTTCCCTGTTTTATAGTCTTTTTAAAAAAGATTTATTTGTTTGAATTGGGACCCAAATAAGATCCCTCATTTGATAAATTGCAGATTGATTAATAAGTCCCTTAATTCTCCATTGATTTATAACAGCACCATCCAGTACAGTAGTCACATGTAACTATTTACATTTAAATTAATTAAAATTAAAGTGGAATATTCTGATCCTTAATCATCAAGTGCTCAGCAGCCACATGAGCCACCTTATTGGACAGCACAGAATATTTCTCTTACTGAAAAAAGTTATTTTGGTCAGAGTTGATCTATAGGTTTCCCCTCCAACTATTTTATTTATTTAGCATTTTCTTTTTTTTTCTTTTTTTATTTTTTTTTTAAAGATTTTATTTATTTATTTGAGAGAGAGAGAGAGTGAGAGATAGAGAGCACGAGAGGGAAGAGGGTCAGAGGGAGAAGCAGACTCCCTGCTGAGCAGGGAGCCCGATGCGGGACTCGATCCCGGGACTCCAGGATCATGACCTGAGCCGAAGGCAGTCGCTTAACCAACTGAGCCACCCAGGCGCCCCTATTTAGCATTTTCTGTTTTCCTTTTAAAATTATTATTATTGTTATTTGGTGGAACAAACTGGCTACTTTGGTTTTCTTTGTCTCCCAGAGTCTGGATTTTACTGATTACATTCATGTGGTATACCTTAATACGGTTTCTATTCTTGGTATCTCCTGTAAATTTGTAGTTAAATGTAGAGGCTTGGTCTAAATCAGATTAAATGTTATGCATATATATTTTTTTCCTAAGAACATTTTATAGGTGCTGGTGTATACTTCTATTAAGAGAGGGATATGTAATATCAGATTGTTTCTGTCTTTGTAATGTTACTAGCTATTGATGATCAGTGCCTATCCCCAGATCCACAACTTCATTGAGTTCACAAAATGGTGATATTCCAGCATTCCTGTGTTTATTAGCCAGAATTTTATAAGAGAAACTTCCCTTCGTAAACTGGTTATTTTTAGCTACGGATATAGAAAAAGTAGAGTAATTGCCTAAGTCTTATCCTTTATTTTCTAGTTTTCAAAATAGTATTGGTTCTCTAACATTTTTCTGGAGATGAGCTGTGAAAATTTTTTAAGTGTATTAATGAATTAATATATTTAAACATACTTGGTATATTTGGTCCAGTATAGTTTTATCCTTATTATTGATCAAATTTTCAACTTTGGCTCAGTTGGGGCCTCTGCAGGTAGTTTCCTCACTTGTTTTGATATGACTCTCATAACCTTTGATAGCTTCTTTTCTATCTGATATGATAGAATTTTTCCACACTCATCTTAACGTATTTCCAGGGTGGGATCTGGGATTAGCTGTTTTGCAAAGGAGGCTTAGTTCTTTTGGTGATAACCACTGAGTCTTAATTTCTTTAGAAGCCATATACTGGGCACTTCTTTCATAGTGTCAGTGGTACTGAGTTATTCATTGTTTTAGGTTTTCTTTTTTAGTGGAAAGAAATATATATACACATGTATACTCACATGCCTGCACACATGCACACACTTAAAAATGTATGTTTAGATATATAATAATATAATAAATATATATTTAAAAGATAAAATACCTGTTCTTTAAAGCTTAGATTCTTAGTATACTTTGGACTTGAAAGTATCTACCCTAGCTGAACAAGTGAAATGTGATGAATTTTGGGCGCCTGGGTGGGCTCAGTTGGTTAAGCGACTGCCTTCGGCTCAGGTCATGATCCTGGAGCCCTGGGATCGAGTCCCACATCGGCCTCCCTGCTCAGCGGGGAGTCTGCTTCTCCCTCTGACCCTTCCCTCTCTCATGCTCTCTCTCTCTCTCTCATTCTCTCTCTCAAATAAATAAATAAAATCTTAAAAAAAAGAAATGTGATGAATTTTAAGATTGAATAATACTCTTAGGCATAACCATATGTACAGCTTTTTGGGATTAGAGTGTTGGGGGTAGGGAATCTACCTGTACTGATTAAATTTTCATTTTGTTCATTGAAGGTTGAGAGGTGAAACATAGTTTATCACCTGTAAGACGAAGTGCCAATTTGTGGTTCTTGATGAGAAATTGATCAGTTAGGCGCTTGTTACAAGAGGTGCAATCAGTGAAGTTAGAAAGGGAAATTGAATTTATATTGGTGTGTTATATGCAATTAATTTTGAATATACACCTGAGGCACATGAATCTTATTGGAGTTTGAAATATCTATACTTTAAATCAGGCATTGCAAATCTAGTGTGATTAAATATATTTAAGAGTTTGTATTGTTCGACAGTTGCTGTGCCATTCCAAAATATGTTTTTATTAGGCTGTTCACAAAGGAATCTTGTGGTTGCTATAATGAGAAGATGAAATAGCTAAATTTGTGTATTTCTTTTAGAAAGAATGGAGGAGAATAAGGTTATTTATATTTTAAGATTTATTATTTTTATACTCTTATTTTTTCTGAATGGGATGTCTTGTCATCTTGAGAGAAGGATGGATTGTTGTTATCTTTTTAAAAGACTGCAACAACGGGGCACCTGAGTGGCTCAGTCAGTTGGGCGTCTGCCTTCAGCTCAGGTCATGATCCCAGGGTCCTGGGATCGAGCCCCGCATTAGGCTCCCTGCTTGGTGGGGAGTCTGCTTCTCTCTCTCCCTCTGTGCCTCACCCTGCTTGTGCTTTCTCACTCTCTCCTCTGTCAAATAAATAAAATCTTAAAAAAAAGAGACTACAACAGTCTTTCTACTTAAGGAAAAACATGATATAGTTCACTAATGACACAGTAATTAAATTAGGGTATTTACAGCAGAGAGGAATTTGTAACAGTATAAGAATAACACAGTGTATTGGGTAGATATTCTCAGGATCAGTTTATCCAAAATAGCCATAAAAGAATTTTCATAAATAAAGTAGTAAGAAAATGATAAATGAAAGAGGTGAGATTTGAATTGGGTCTTAAAGCATAGTTACAGCTGTAGGAGAAGACCTTCTAGGCAGAGAGAAGCAACAGGACAAAACCAAAGAGGTGCAAGACATTCAGGGGAGATTAGAGCTCTTTAAATGAAGTAAAGGGTTATTACGGGGGAATAGTGAGCTGTAAGAATGAGGCCAAATTTCCAAGGGGCTTAATTTTTTTTTAAAGTTGGACTTTATTTGGTAGACAAGTATACTGCACATTTGGACTATTAGTCTAACGCAGGTCAGAATTAAGAGATCATCGTGAGTTCTTTGTTCCACTTCAGCAGTATCTAAAAATAGTCTTGGTGCTGTTTTGAATGGATTTCACAGTTAGAAGTCCAGAGGAATGGAGGCTTTATTTAGTTACGGTACCATCCAATCTCCAGTTCCACAATTTTTATGTATAGTTGTGTCCTTTTTCATGTTGGGGTCCCGCAACTGTCTGCCATTACCAATTAAGTCCACATGCTTGCTTCCTCAAGAGTATTGGGAAAAGCAGATTTATAATTTTTAGTTAGCTCATGACTCAAAATATGCACAGAAGCAATCTTTTTTATGTGTATGAAATTAACATAACAAAATGAACGATTTTATTTTTTTAAGATTTTATTTATTTGAGAGAGAGAGAGAGAAAACACAAGCAGGGGGAAAGGGAGAGGGAGAAGCAGACTCCTCACTGAGCAGGGAGCCTGATGCGGGGCTTGATCCGAGAACTCTGGGTCATGACCTGAGCTGAAGTCAGATGCTTAACTGACTGAGCCACCCATGTACCCCAAAATTAATGACTTAAAGTGTACTGAGGTTCAGTGGCATTTTTAGTGCATTCAGTTTTGTGCAACCATTATCTTTATCAAGACACCGAGCATTCTTTTTTTTTCTTCCAAAGTTTATTTGTGTTTTTTTGTTGTTGTTGTTGTTTGTTTCTTTTAGTAATCTCTGCACCCAGTGTGGGGCTTGAACTCACAACCCTGAGATTGAGAGTCTCATGCTCTTCCAACTGAGCTAGCCAGGTGCCCCAGGACACAGAGCATTCTTTTTTTTTTTTTTAAAGATTTTATTTATCTATTTGACGCAGAGAGAGAACACAAGCAGGGGGAGTGGCAGAGGGAGAGGGAGAAGCAGACTCCTCACTGAGCAGGGAGCCTGATGCGGGGCTTGATCCGAGAACTCTGGGTCATGACCTGAGCCCAAGGCAGCTGCTTAACCGACTGAGCCACCCAGGCATCCCAACATAGAGCATTCTTAAATGGAATGTACTTAAACAGAAAAGAAGGCTTATTATAAAGTAATTTTTGGCATGATTTTGCTTGCTAATTTCTCAGTCTGTGTCACTTGTAGAGTTTTTTTTTTTTTTTTTTGAAGCTTACTTGCATTCATATTTAAGCTTGTAATTTTGGGGAATCAAAAAAACAACTGTCAGAATGGAATTTTTTTTTTTTAAAGATTTTATTTATTTGACAGAGGGAGACACAGCGAGAGAGGGAACACAAGCAGGGGGAGTGGGAGAGGGAGAAGCAGGCTCTCTGCCGAGCAGGGAGCCTGATGGGGGGCTTGATCCCAGAACTCTGGGATCATGACCTGAACTGAAGGCAGATGCTTAACAACTGAGCCACCCAGGTGCCCTGGAATTTTTTTGTTTTGATAATAGTTGAAAAAATAAGCAACAAGGTGAAAACCTGAATTGATTTTTTTTTGTTCACTTTTGAATAGAATGAAGTAGTTTATTTAATAGAAAAATTGTTTTTCAAATTAGAACTGTCCATGGTGGATTTGGATTCTAACTTTTTTTAGCATGTCTACTTACACAGCACTATCTGAAGAAGGCTGTGGAATATAAGAGGACTTCATTCTCCTCTATTTTTATTATAGGTTGTGTGTTATGGACCTAGAAGAGTGAAGGTTATGTTTCCTGATCTTAGTTTTCTTTTTCTTGTTTTTACCCCGTCTCTCCAAAAAATCTACACGATGTTTATTTGTAGTAACCCAGTAGAAGCAAAGTGTTGATTGTTCTAAACATAAATTCTGGTCATTTGTGCAAAATATTTTAGAAGGATTTTAGCTTTTATTTCTTAGTAAGAGATCTTTCGGGGTTCTGATTTTGCTTGTGGATATCTTCAATCTATATACTAATTTTTTCTCATAATCTCTTTGTTCTCTATGGAGGTGTTGATGTTGATGCTGAAGTAGTAACATGAAGATGGCAGTGGTATTTCCAATTGGCATTTCTTATTTAGGTCCTTAAGAACCCCTAGTAAGAAATTCGAAAAAGACAATTAGGTCAAATTAATTAGAAAAGCTAAGTAGACTATTTAAGGTCACTATATTCAATCAGTACGATACTGTTTTTAGATTAGTAAGTAAAAATGCAGTGCAATTAAACATATATTACAAATATAAATTTTGTGAATTATCAGATGGATTTAATCACTACCCAGTAATTTTTGCCTGCTGTTCTTATACACTTTCACATCATCTGTGATTTACAAGACTGGTTATAAAGAAGTACGCTTAATTTCTTGCTGTTGTTTCATTTAATAAACATTTTGTCATTATTTACCATAGTAGCATATGCATTTGAGGTAATGAAAACGTTTGGAAATGGTGATAGTGATTGTATAATATTGTGAGTGTATTGAATATCACTAAGTTGTACATTTAAAAATGCTTAAAATGGTAAATTTTATGTTATATAATTTTACTACAATAAAAAAAGAAGAAAAATCTTATCAGTAAATGAATATTTCTGGAATGATTTCTTTGTAGTTATGGAATTTTTTAGTCAAGATTTTATTACAGGGTGATTTTTTTTCTTTAAAAAATTTATATAAAAAAAAGGGGGCGCCTGGATGGCTCAGTCATTAAATGTTTGCCTTCGGCTCAGGTCGTGATCCCAAGGTCCTGGGATCGAGCCCCACATCGGGCTCCCTGCTCCACAGGGAAGCCTGCTTCTCCCTCTCCCACTCCCCCTGCTTGTGTTCCCTCTCTTGCTGTGTCTCTGTCAAATAAATCTTTTTAAAAAATGTATAAAAAAATAAAAGATTTTATTACAGGGTGATTTTTATTTTTATTTATTTTTTAAGATTTTATTTATTTATTTGACACACAGAGAGAGAGAGCGAGAGAGAGAGAGAGGGAGAGAGCACAAGCAGGGGGAGCGGCAGGCAGAGGGAGAAACAGGCTTCCTGCATGAGCAGGGAGCCCGATGTGGGGCTCCATCCCAGTACCCTGGGATCATGACCTGAGCTGAAGGCAGCGGTTTAACCAACTGAGCCACCCAGGCGCCCCTACAGGGTGATTTTTAATCCTAGCATAACTGGCTTCTACTTTTAGCCCTTAAGTATTCAGAAGAACAGGAAAGTGGAATTTGGGTATGAATTTTCTTAAATGTTTTTGTAAATTTATTATTTATCATGCAGTTAAAAAATGTAAACTGTTTCATAAAGATAACATTTAATTTTTGGTGTCATAAAATTAAGCATTTTGTTTTTATAAAAAAAACTTTTCCCCAAAATGAAATGAGGTCTACTTCACATTTTTTAAAAGATCATCCTTGAATACCTGTAATCTAACAAGCATGTAAGTGACAAGAAAAGCCATTTTCTTTTTCCTGTTTAATATATATTTTTAACAGCTTTATTGAGGTATGACTGATATTTAAGAAATTGTACATACTTAAAATATGGAATTTGATGTTATGGCATTTGTATACTGATGAAAGCATCAGTATAATTAAGATAGGGACCATAGCCATCACTTCCAAAACTTTCCTCACACTTTTTCATAATTCCTCTTTCCCACCCCATCTAATTTTACCCCTCCTCAGTTAACCACTGACCTTTTTTTCACTGTTGGCATTTCCTAATGTTTTATGTAAATGTGTTTATACAGCGTCTACTCTTATTTTTTGGGCTTCTTTCAATCAGCTGAATTTTTTTGAGATCCAGAGTGGTCACTCCATTTTACATTCCCACTTACAATTCCAGTTTTTCCATATTCTTTCTGGTACTTGGTATTGTCAGTCTATTTAATGTTAGCCAAATGGTATCTCATTGTGGTTTTAATTTGCATTTCTCTAATGACTGATGATAATGGAGAATTTTCTTTGTGCTTGTTTACCATTTATGTATATCTTCTTTGGTGAAATGTCTTTTTAAATCTTGAGCCCATTTAAAAAATTAGATTCTTATTTTTCTTATTCCTGAGTTTTGAGAGGTTTTTTTATATTCTGGATACCAGACTTTTATTAGATGTAGACTTTACAAAGATTTTCTCCCAACCTGTAGCTTTAAAAGTGTCTTCTCAAGAGTGAAAGTTTTAAAATTTCAATATAGTTTTCATTTATCAATTTGTTCTTTTACGATCATGCTTTTGGTCAAATCTAACAATTAAATAATTAATTAATTAATGGTGCTATGGAATGAATATTTGTATTCGCCCCAAAATCATATGTTGAATGCTCATGAATGGGATCAGCACCCTTATAAGAAAAGACATCAGAGGGGCGCCTGGGTGGCTCAGTTGGTTAAGTGACTGCCTTCGGATCGGGTCATGATCCTGGAGTCCTGGGATCGAGTCCCACATAGGGCTCCCTGCTCAGGGGGGAGTCTACTTCTCCCTCTGACACTCCTACTTCTCATGCTGTCTCTCTGTCTCATTCTCTCTCTCAAATAAATAAATAAAACTTTAAAAAAAAAAAGAAAAGAAAAGTCATCAGAGTTCTTGCTTCCTCTCTTTGTACTCTGCTGTGTGAACTATGTGAAGAAACATAAGAGGGCAGCCTTGCAAGCCAGAAAGAGGGTCTCATCAGAACCTGAACACACTGGTACACTGATTTTGGACTTCCCAGCCCCCAGAATTATGACAGATACGTTTCTGTTGTTTAAGCCACCTAGACTGTGGTAATTTGTTGTAGCTATCTGAACTAAGACACAGGGTCACAGAGATTTTTTCTGTGTTTTCATCTAAAGTATTATAGATTTAGGTTTTGCATTCAGGTCTGCCGTCCATTTTGAGTTAATTTTTTGTGTGTGATGTGATGTATGGAACAAAATTCACTTTTTAAGTCCAGGTATTGTTTCAACACCATTTGTTGAAAAGACTGTCCTTTCTTCACTGCGTTATCTTTGCATATTTGTAAAAAGTCAGTTGTCTATATATGTGTGGGTTTATTTCTTGATTACTGTAGCTTTAGTAAGTTTGAAATCAGGTAGTGTTAGTTCTCTAGCTTTGTTCTTCTTTTGCTTGTTTTTTGGCTATTGTACGTCTTTTGCATTTCCATATGAATTTTAGAATAAGAGCCTACTGAGATTTTGATTGGGATTTTGTTGAATCTTCAGATTAATTTGGGGACAGTTGACATCTCTATGATATCAACCCTCTTTAATTTTCTAACCTATAAATAAGATCTCTTCACTTAGGTATTCTTTAATTTCTTTTAACAGTCTTTTGTAGTTTTTAGCGTACAAGTTTTTCACATCTTTAGTCAGATTTATTCCTAAGTATTTAACATTTTTTGATGCTATTATAATGCTATTTGTCTTTCCATTTCAATTTCCAATTATTCGCTGTTAGTATATAGAAGTAGAGTTGATTTTTGTATATTGATCTTGTGCTCTGCAACTTTGGTAAACTCACTTGTTAGTTCTGGTAGCTTTTTTGTAGATTTTCTATACATACTATCATGTCATCACCTTTTGTTTAGTTTTTAAAGATTTATTTATTCATGAGAGAGAGAGAGAGAGAGAGAGAGCAAAGGGGACAAAGGTCAGAGGGAAAGGGAGAGAAAGCCCCAAGCAGACTCTGCACTGAGCGTGGAGCCCAATGCAAGGTTTTATCTCATGACCCTGAGACCACCACTCAAGCCGAAGCCAAGAGTTCGGGTGCTCAACTGAGTGCGCCACCCAGGCACCCCCCTCATGTTATCTTCTAAATAATATAGCTTTACCTTTGTTTTTCCAATCTGGATGTCTTTTATTTTTCTTGCCTGATTACACTGGAGAGAATCTCTAATAGAATGTTGGATAGAATTGGTAAGAGTGGAAATCCCTTCTGTTCTTAATTTCCTAAGAGATTTTATCAGGGGTAAGTAGTGTTGGACTTTGTTGAGTGCTTTCTTCACATCTATTGAGATGATAACATAGTTTTTCTTTTTCTAGTTTGTTAATATGGTGAATTACATTGATTGATTTATAAATGTTAAATCAACTGTATTTCTGGGATAAATACCATTTCTTAGTTTGGGCTACCTACCAATATACTATAAACTGAATGGCTCATAAGCAATAGATACTTATTTCTCACAGTTCTGGAATTGGCATATTTGGTGTCTGTTGAAGGCTCAGCTTCTTCACTGATAGCCATCTTCTCACTATAACTTTACATGGTGGGAGGAATGAGGGAATCTCTGTAGGGTCTCTTTTGTGAGAGCACTAATCTCATTCATGAGGGCTCAACTCTCAGAACCTAAGCAACCTCCCAAAGGCCTGGTCTTTTAATACCATCACACTGGGCATAAAGATTCATATCAATTTTTGGAGGATATGCATACTCAGTATGTAGCACTCTATTTTGTCATTGCATACCTTTTTAAAATATTGCTGAATTAGATTTGCTAAAATTTCATTAAAATTTTTACATCTGTATTTGTCTACAAGTGTCTTTTCTGGTAATATCTTTGTCTTGTTTTGGCAGCATGGTAGTGTTGGCCTCATAGAATGAGATGGGAGAAATTCTTTCCTCTTCAGTTTTCTGGAAGAGTTTGCATTGAATTGGTATTGTTCTTCCTTAAGTCTTTGATAGAATTCATCAATGAAGGCATCTAGGCCTAAAGCTTTTTATGTGGAAAGGTTTCAATTAGGAGTATTTAGATTATCCATTTCTTCTTGAGTAAGCTTTGGTAGCTGATGTCTTTCAAGTAATTAATACACTTAATCTAAATTGTTGAATTTATTAAAGTTGCTCATAATATTCTTGTATTATTCTTTTATTAGCTGTAGTTATGTTACCTCATTCATTACTGATACTCATAATTCTGTCTTCATTTTGTTTCCTGATCAGTCTTGCCTAGAGGTTTATTAATTTTATTGTTCTTAAGGAACGAGCTTTGATTTCTTTGATTTTTCTTTCCTTTTACTTTCTCTTTTCTATTTCATTGATTTTTTTTCTTTGACCTTTATTATTTCCTCTTTTTCTGCTTACTTTGAGTTTAATTCGTCTTTTTCTAGCTTTTGGGGTATAAGCTTTATTTTCAATGTTATCCTTTTCTGTTGATCATCGTTTTTTTTTTGACAGAAAGAGAGGGAGAGAGCACAAAGCAGGGGGAGTGGCAGAGGAAGAGGGAGAAGCCCTGATGCAGGGCTCAATCCCAGGACCCTGGGATCATGACCTGAGCTGAAGGCAGACATTTAATCGACTGAGCCTCCCAGGCACACTGGTCATCCATGTTAATCAGCATTTTAATCAGTGTCTGTTGAGAATGCTGATAGTAGTATGCTATCAGAATCAACTACTTCAAAAGTTGGAGAGAATATTCTGGGGTATCAATTCAAATCAAAAGGCTAAGATTGTGACCTAAACATATCAAGATGCAGGCTAATTTAAAAAAAATCTCAAATCTTATACTCAGTACTAAAAAATCAGTTTGGAAAGTATGGGATAAGGGAGAGCAACTTTAGTGCAGTATTGGTTAAGCGTTGTTAGGATCCACAGTGCCTGGGTACCAAGTACGGTTATTTGAATGTAAGTAATGTGGCCTCAGAAAATCCAATTTGATTAAAGTTGTTATTAATGTAAGTATAGTGTTTAGAAAAAGGAACATAATAATTCCACTCTTCTTTACTGAATAGACTATTTCTAGAGTCTCCTACTGTATTCTGAGCACCACACTAAAGGTTTTAAACACACTATAACTCTTAGCCAGAGTAAAGAGATTTGTAGTGGATAAACCATGCCATAGTAAATCTTGGAATTATAGGATGTTAGAATGTTTATGGATCTTAGAGATTGCCTTATTTTTCAATTTAGGAAACAAAAGCCAGGGGCTGTTGGTTTACGTAGTGTTACCCAAATAATCAGTGGCAAGTGTTGAAGATTGGATTTTCAGTTTCTGAAGATCATTTCAGCATTCTTTCCACTGAACCATCTTGTCATCAAACTGGTTCAAAAGAGGTCTGTGAGAGGACTTGAAATCATCTGTATGAGAAAAAAATCAGTAACCAACAAGAAAATGTTACAGTGAGAATGTTTTCATCTTAACAAAAGATTGAGCTATCCATGTGGTTCCCAGTTCCTGGAGATAGTCAGTAAAACACTGGATAACCTCTTAGGTGGAATGTTGTAGATGGATTCATGTATCAGATAAACTTTGGGCTATATCAGCTCTAGAATTCTTTCTGAGTCTGTTTCTTCTTTTGGTGGCTGCCACAGTGTCCATTATGAGCGTTCATGCTGCTCAAATTTCCCCAATACTAAGTATTACTGCCACCAGCTTGCAATTCCCAGGGGTGACTTTTAAAAGGCACTGTTTTCAATTTCAAGGCAGAAGTATCTCTTCTTGTCCACATTAGGGCCATTTTCTTCTCTGTTTTTTTTCTTCTGGATGTCAGGCGGGATCTTTGGGAAGATTCAGTACTTCCAGTTTTATAAGAAGAAACAGGTTTTTCCTCTACTTTGTTTAGAAGATGACTTCTTTCTTCTAGAGCATTTCTTCTTCTACCCCAGTCCTGTTCCCCAAGTTGGAGCCAGAATTTCATTGTTCTTTATACATAATTGTGTGCTAAAATGAGTACTTTCTAATGGTGACATGTCTAGTGGCATGTATGAGAAATACAAACTTAGACTCATAGTTGTATGTAATAATAGATTTCAGAGATTATTTGGTCCATGTTTCATAAAGGGTGTTCTCTGGTATGAGATTTATGAGCAGGTGTTCTTTTTTTTTTAATTTTTTATTGTTATGTTAATCACCATATATTACATAATTTGTTTTGGTGTAGTGTTCCATGATTCATTGTTTGTTCATAACACCCAGTGCTCCATGCAGAATGTGCCCTCTTTAATACCCATCACCAGGCTAACCCATCCCCCTACCCTCCTCCCCTCTAGAAACCTCAGTTTGTTTTTCAGAGTCCATCATCTCTCCTCTGACTTACTCCCCTTCATTCTTCCTCTCCTGCTATCTTCTTCTTTTTCTTTTTTTTTTTCTCAAAATATGTTGCGTTATTTGTTTCAGAAGTACAGATCTGTGATTCAACAGTCTTACACAATTCACAGCGCTCACCGTAGCACATATCTTCCCCAATGTCTATCACCCAGCCACTCCATCCCTCCCACCCCCGACCACTCCAGCAACCCTCAGTTTGTTCCTGAGATTAAGAATTCCTCATATCAGTGAGGTCATATGATACATGTCTTTCTCTGATTGACTTATTTCACTCAGCATAACACCCTCCAGTTCCATCCACGTCGTTGCAAATGGCAAGATCTCATTCCTTTTGATGGGTGCATAATATTCCATTGTGTATATAGACCACATCTTCTTTATCCATTCATCTGTCGATGGACATCTTGGCTCTTTCCACAGTTTGGCTATTGTGGACATTGCTGCTATAAACATTGGGGTGCACGTACCCCTTCAGGTCCCTACATTTGTATCTTTGGGGTAAATACCCAGTAGTGCAATTGCTGGATCGAATGGTAGCTCTAATTTCAACTGTTTGAGGAACCTCCATACTGTTTTCCAGAGGGGTTGCACCAGCTTGCATTCCCACCAACAGTGTAGGAGGGTTCCCCTTTCTCCACATCCCCGCCAACATCTGTCGTTCCCTGACTTGTTAATTTTAGCCATTCTGACGGGTGTGAGGTGGTATCTCATTGAGGTTTTGATTTGGATTTCCCTGATGCCGAGCGATGTTGAGCACTTTTTCATGTGCCTGTTGGCCATTTGGATGTCTTCTTTGGAAAAATGTGTCTGTTCATGTCTTCTGCCCATTTCTTGATTGGATTATTTGTTCTTTGGGTGTTGAGTTTGATAAGTTCTTTATAGATTTTGGATACTAGCCCTTTATCTGATATGTCATTTGCAAATATTTTCTCCCATTCTGTCGGTTGTCTTTTGGTTTTGTGGACTGTTTCTTTTGCTGTGCAAAAGCTTTTTATCTTGATGAAATCCCAATAGTTCATTTTTGCCCTGGCTTCCCGTGCCTTTGGTAATGTTTCTAGGAAGAAGTTGCTGCGGCTGAGGTCGAAGAGGTTGCTACCTGTGTTCTCCTTTAGGATTTGGATGGACTCCTGTCTCACATTTAGGTCTTTCAACCATTTGGAGTCTATTTTTGTGTGTGGTGTAAGGAAATGGTCCAGTTTCATTCTTCTGCATGTGGCTGCCCAATTTTCCCCACACCATTTGTTGAAGAGACTGTCTTTTTTCCACTGGACATTCTTTCCTGCTTTGTCAAAGATAAGTTGACCATAGAGTTGAGGGTCCATTTCTGGGCTCTCGATTCTGTTCCATTGATCTATGTGTCTGTTTTTGTGCCAGTACCATACTGTCTTGATGATGACAGCTTTGTAATAGAGCTGGAGGTCCGGAATTGTGATGCCAGCTTTGCTTTTCTTTTTCAATATTCCTCTGGCTATTCGGGGTCTCTTCTGGTTCCACACAAATTTTAGGATTATTTGTTCCATTTCTTTGAAAAAAGTGGGTGGTATTTTGATGGGGATTGCATTGAATGTGTAGATTGCTCTAGGTAGCATTGACATCTTCATAGTGTTGGTTCTTCCAATCCATGAGCATGGAACGTTTTTCCATTTCTTTGTGTCTTCTTCAATTTCTTTCCTGAGTATTTTATAGTTTTCTGAGTACAGATCCTTTGCCTCTTTGGTTAAATTTATTCCTAGGTATCTTATGGTTTTGGGTGCAATTGTGAATGGGATCGACTCCTTGATTTGTCTCTCTTCTGTCTTGTTGTTGGTGTATAGGAATGCCACTGATTTCTGTGCATTGATTTTATAGCCTGTTACTTGACTGAATTCCTGTATGAGTTCTAGCAGTTTTGGGGTGGAGTCTTTTGGGTTTTCCACATAAAGTATCATATCATCTGCGAAGAGTGAGAGTTTGACTTCCTCTTTGCCGATTTGGATGCCTTTGATTTCTTTTTGTTGTCTGATTGCTGTGGCTAGGACTTCTAATACTATGTTGAATAGCAGTGGTGAGAGTGGACATCCCTGCCGTGTTCCTGACCTAAGCCTTTCCCCATTGAGAATGATATTCGCTGTAGGTTTTTCGTAGATGGCTTTTATGATATTGAGGTATGTACCCTCTATCCCTATACTCTGAAGAGTTTTGATCAAGAAAGGATGCTGTACTTTGTCAAATGCTTTTTCTGCATCTATTGAGAGGATCATATAATTCTTGTTCTTTCTTTTGTTAATGTATTGTATCACGTTGATTGATTTGCGGATGTTGAACCAGCCTTGCAGCCCAGGGATAAATCCCACTTGGTCGTGGTGAATAATCCTTTTAATGTACTGTTGGATCCTATTGGCTAGTATTTTGGTGAGAATTTTTGCATCCATGTTCATCAAGGATATTGGTCTGTAATTCTCCTTTTTGATGGGATCTTTGTCTGGTTTTGGGATCAAGGTAATGGTGGCTTCATAAAATGAATTTGGAAGTTTTCCTTCCATTTCTATTTTTTGGAACAGTTTCAGGAGAATAGGTATTAATTCTTCTTTAAATGTCTGATAGAATTCCCCTGGGAAGCCATCTGGCCCTGGGCTTTTGTTTCTTGGGAGATTTTTGATGACTGCTTCAATTTCCTTAGTGGTTATAGGTCTGTTCAGGTTTTCTATTTCTTCCTGGTTCAGTTTTGGTAGTTGATACATCTCTAGGAATGCACCCATTTCTTCCAGGTTATCTAATTTGCTGGCATAGAGTTGCTCATAATATGTTCTTATAATTGTTTGTATTTCTTTGGTGTTGGTTGTGATCTCTCCTCTTTCATTCATGATTTTGTTGATTTGGGTCATTTCTCTTTTCTTTTGGATCAGTCTGGCCAGGGGTTTATCAATCTTGTTAATTCTTTCAAAGAACCAGCTCCTAGTTTCGTTGATCTGTTCTACTGTTCTTTTGGTTTCTAGTTCATTGATTTCTGCTCTGATCTTTATTATTTCTCTTCTCCTATGAGCAGGTGTTCTATGGCCAAATGAGTTTGGGGAAAATTTAGTAAAACAAAAATAGGATTTTCTATTATTGTTTATTAGTCTTATTATTATTTTAAGTTCTGGGGCATTTCAGGGCCTTTCCTACTTACTATTTATTAAACATTGTGAATCTCAAAGAAAAGGAGATTCAGTATTTAATGTTTCCTAAATTTATTTGACTACGGAACCCTTTTTTCTTTTTAGGGACTAAAGTTCTGTGAAGCACTTTGGGAAAGGCTGACCTTGTCCATTCCCCTTACTTTAGAAGATGAGGTAACTGAGACCTAGAGAGGAAATTCCCCAGGGGTCACTAGTTAGTGACTGAGTAGAAATCACAGTTCTGATCAGTTTTGGGCCTCTTGCAACTAAAAAGATAATATAACTTATACTTATATTTATATGTTTTTCATTTACTCTTTTTCCTTACCTCTTACCTACTCTTTTTCTCTTCCCAACTTTTTTGCTCTTTTGGCAATCCTCTGTCATTTCTT
This sequence comes from Eumetopias jubatus, assembly GCF_037043125.1. Classification (NCBI taxonomy): domain Eukaryota; kingdom Metazoa; phylum Chordata; class Mammalia; order Carnivora; family Otariidae; genus Eumetopias; species Eumetopias jubatus. Next base: position 41,473,543 of record NW_028274818.1, read on the forward strand.
CACATGGTTAAGGTATTTGAATTTGTGGTTTTATATGGCTTCTCAAATTATTTTTTCCTCTTAGAATTAAGCTTTCATTTTTGTTGGTTGAAATCTAAAAATGTTGTGTTTTTCAAAAGCAGACTCCATTGTGCAATTTTAAAAAAATGTCCTGAGAATTGTAGAAATCTTCAAATGGGTGAGAATAATTTTTATTTTCTTTAACTTCTAACAATAGAAACTGTGACTCTAAGGTTGCTTTCATTCTGACATCTAATGTAGGCTAACTATGGAAGTTTTGGTTGGTTGCTAAAGTAAGTAGGCATATGAAGAATTTGGGAACATGGATTGTTTTGGGGAGTTAAATGTTGGAGTGGAGAGTTGACCTTATTTACATGAATGTAGCCCTGTTTAAAGTTAGTGACCTTGGGAGGCTGTTTTTCTCCTTGCCATTTGCAATGAGAAAGATGAAATAAAATGTACTTTCCTTTGCTAAGATACTAATATGGATGTATGTAGAAATATTTTCAGTATGAATTATTGAAACAATTTTTATTTCTGGGTATTTTAAATTTCACTTGTTTAGTTTTAACTTTATAGTGAAATATAAGTATATCTCCTTAAGAGACAGTTCCAACTTTGTAAGTGTGTAACGCTGAATAGATTCAAATGCCTATTGTAGTTACTTTTTAATGTAATTAAGTCTTTGACAAATAAAAGTTGGGGTGTATTGGATGTTGCTCTGCAATAGTTGTTTCTTGGGAACTTTGTCCTGCAGGCATTGTATGACTTGGTTTGTGTCAGAATTTAAGTAACAGTAAACATGAGTTAGGTAATTCACTGAGGAGTATCAAACTCATAGGATATTTTTTGAATAGTGAGCCAATGTTTGGAAGAAAATGAGTTAAAATTAATTTAAATTCTGAGGAGTATTGCTAGTGCTGTAAATGGGCTAACGATTAAAGAGTAAAACACTTGGGGTGCCAGGGTGGCTCAGTTGATTGAGCATCCGACTCTTGGCTTTGTTTTTCGCTCTGGTTGTGATCTCAGGGTTATGGGATCAGCCCCAAGTAGGGCTCTGTGCTCAGGGTGGAGTCTGCTTGTCCATCTCCCCCTGATCCTCCTCTCCAATTTGTTCATGCTCTCTCTTTAAAATAAATAAATAAAAAATAAGTAAATAAGTAAAATCTTAAAAAAAAGAGTAAAACACTTTGTTCCATTGGTCTGAATAAAAGTTCTTTATTGATAGTGTTAATTAAGTGAATTTTCAACTTTTTGCAGAACTTAACTTAGTTTGTTACTTTACAAATGAATGTCAGTTGTGCTTTTGTACTTTTCTTAACTTTTTTGGACATTTTTATTATTTTTGTGGGGTATTTAATAATTTTTAAGAGTGTATAAGAGGTCATTTTTATTATTTTTTTGTTTTTGTTTTTAAATTTTTATTTAAATTCCAGTTAACATACAGTGTAATATTTGTTTCAGGTGTACAATATTGTGATGTACAGTATAGTGATTCTTCTGCCTTGTTAATATGTTTCTGTTTATGTAAAAGTAATTGTACTGGGCGCCTGGGTGGCTCAGTTGGTTGAGCGACTGCCTTCGGCTCAGGTCATGATCCTGGAGTCCCGGGATCGAGTCCCGTATCGGGCTCCCTGCTCAGCGGGGAGTCTGCTTCTCCCTCTGACCCTCTTCCCTCTCGTGCTCTCTATCTCTCATTCTCTCTCAAATAAATAAATGAAATCTTTAAAAAAAAAAAAGAACATGGGAAACATGAGAACTTTTAAAAAAAAAAAGTAATTGTACTATACTTTAGCTTAGTTATCTCAGCCCTTGCTTCTGTTCTATCATGTAGACTGTGAATGTAGTTAACATCTCAGGGATTATGGTAGGAATCCAGGTTGTTTACCTGCATAAATGTTTCTTAGTGGTTGCAAGATTTGGGTAAATAGTCTGTGTAGCACAAATTTTCTGTTACAAGCAATTTCTTTTTTTTTTTTTTTAAGGATTTTATTTATTTATTTGACAGAGAGAGACACAGCGAGAGAGGGAACACAAGCAGAGGGAGTGGGAGAGGGAGAAGCAGGCTTGCCTGCGGAGCAGGGAGCCCGATGCGGGGCTCAATCCCAGGACTCTGGGATCATGACCTGAGCCGAAGGCAGACGCTTAACGACTGAGCCACCCAGGCGCCCCAGCAATTTCTTAATATATGTTTTTTTCAAATTAAACCTCATTTTGTTTTATAGCATTGATTTTGTGACAGTTCTTAGTTTCTAAGACTTTTAAACTGTACCTTCTCACCTTTACATCTCTGCTGTTGGTTGCTATCATTTGTTTTTTAAATAGCCATTCCCATTCTTCTACTTTTCTTTGGTAATTGAATTTCAGTTTTTGTTTTTGTTTTTTGTTTTTTGTTTTTTCTTTTTTTAGGTTTTGAGTTGCTTTGTTCAGAAGTTGAACCCGTCCCGTCCTCAGGGGATGAATTTATTATTCCCTGGTCTAAGCCAGACGTACTTAAAACTTGGACCTTAGTGGGTCTTTGAGACATTTTCAGGGAGTGTGATGTATAAACTAGTTTTACCATATTTGCTAAGATGTTACTAGTTTTTTAAAAAAAAACTTCATCTGTCTTGGAGTTTTTCCAGAGTCCTGTATGATGTGAGATACCCAACAGACAGGAGAAACCAGATATTAGAGAGGTTTACAAAATTATAAAGCAGGGGAGCCTGGGTGGCTCAGATGGTTGGGTGTCTGCCTTAGGCTCGGGTCATGGTCCCGGGGTCCTGGGATCGAGCCCCGCATCGGGCTCCCTGCTCGGCAGGGAAGGAGCCTGCTTCTCCCTCTCCCACTCCCCCTGCTTGTGTTTCCTCTCTTGCTGGGTATCTCTCTGTCAAATGACTAAATAAAATTTAAAAAAAAAACACAAAAAACAATATTATAAAGCAGTGCCATTTGTTTAATTTTTTTCATTTTAGAAAACAGTTATTTTTAATTAATATGTTGTAATTTCAAGAGAATTGATAAATACATATCATAAACATTTCTCAAACTTTATTTCTATTATGGTAAATAGTGATAGATATTATTCATAGAAACTAAGCTTTTTGTGGGGTATTTAATAATTTTAGGAGTGTATAAGAGGTCATGAGATAAAAGGTTTTTAAAATTACTGGTCTAAACCACTGTTTTGTTTAGCAATGAGCATGTGACTGTTTCGTCAAAACCTGAGGTGAGGATTTATGTGGTATGGATGTCTTTGTAGATGTCCTTGCTTTTATAAGAATTGACACAAGAGAAGAAAAAAATCCTTTCCTGCCTAGACATTTGTTGTGTGGTGATATTATGCCTGCAGCGGCTGCAGCCATCTTCTGGCTATGAGGGGAACAGCGGGCATACCGAGGGTGCCTGCTAGCAAATAGGTGGAAAGAGTTTGAATCTTTGATGATGATATTGATCCAAAACTAATGAACCCTGGAATTGCCTTATTTCCAGACTTCTTGTTATGTGAGATAATAAGTTTCTCTCTTGTTTAAGCCATTTTTATTTAGGTCTTATGTTATTTGCAGCTAAAAACATTTTATCTGAAACAGCTTCATTTTGACCTAACAAATTCATGAATATTTCTATTTATAGTGATTGTTTTTACCTGAGACATATTTCTTTGTCAGAAACTTATTTTCAGAGACAGGACTAGGGATCTAGGGATGCTAGTCTCTGGAAAAATCAATTACTTTTGTCTTTTTGATTTTTTTTGTTCTGTGTTTTTAGAATGCCCTTAGTCTTGAAATGTAACCAGCAAAGTCCTACTACCAGCTAAATGTCATGTCCTTTTCTGATTTTTAATGTCTTCTCACAAAACTTTTATGCATAATTTTCTCCAGTACTGATCATATCCAGTATAATAATTTTTTAAAAATTTTTAAGTAATCTCTACACCCAGCGTGGCGCTCGAACTCACAACTCTGAGATCAGGAGTCTCACACTCCAGCAACTGAGCCAGCGAGGTGCCCCTATTATTATTTTTTAACCCAAGGCCCCATTATGAGAGTTTTTTTTTTTTTCCAGATTCTATATATAAGTGAAATCATATGGTATTTCAGGTGAAATCACATGGTATTTATCTTTCTTAGTCTGACTTATTTCACTTAGCATATACCTGGTAGGTCCATCCATGTTGTTACAAATGGCAAGATCTCCTCCTTTTTTATGGCCAAGTAATATTCGTGTGTGTGTGTGTGTGTGTGTGTGTGTACGTACGTACACATGGCTTTTTTTTTTTTTTTTAAATATACCACATTTTCTTTATCATTCATCTACTGATGGACACTTGGGTTGCTTCCATATCTTGGCTATTTTAAATAATGCTTCAGTATACATAGAGGTGCATGTATCTTTTTGCATTAATGTTTTCATTTCTTTGGATAAATCATACAGTCTTCAGCAGTTGAGTTCAACAGTTGGCCAGTCAACAGTTTGTTATTGAATTTAATGAGCTAGGTGCTGAACCCAGTGCCTTCCTATTTCTGATCATAATAGTTATGGGGCAGAGGACTGAGAGGGGAAGAAGGAATTTTGATTTTTGCTGAAAATGTCTTGCTAAAATACATAAAGTGGTTATTTTTGTTTTGTTTTGTTTTAGCTGAATTGACACCATGGACAACTCCATAGACAGAGCTAACCTTGCTGAAATTAATAGATCTAGTTCTGGCCTCTAATAGTGACCATCTAGTATGTATAGTCCTCTAACACCTGAATGTTTGAAGTCATCATGTGAGACTGGAATATCGGTTTTTTTGTTTTGTTTGTTTCAGCAACTAGGAAGAGCTGTGTAATGTGTACAACTCTATGATACTGACAACTCAGAATGCTATCTACCAGAGTAATCACAAATTTGTTTAATTACCATGCTATTGCTCACCAAAAGATGCTTTAAGATTATGGCAATAGGCAGTAATATATAATGCATCTTGCAGGGCTGAGGGCTAGAAAGAATATGTGGATAGTGACCTTTTAAAAACTTTGAATGTCTGAAATATCTTTTGTTCATTCCTCTCAGTTTGGTTGGTTTGATTAGACATCAAATTCTTTTTTGGAACTCATTCTCACCTCAGAATTTTGCTGCTAAAAAGTCAGTTGTCATTCTGTTTCCTCTTCCAGTTAATATGAATTTTCTCCTGGTTTGTCAGACTCTCTCTGTCCCTTTATCATTGTTATCAAAAACTTTTCTATCTCTGGTATGAAAATTAATGATAATGTATCTCAATGAATCTTTTTTCCCCCTATTTTTTTATTGGTACACAATGTTATATTAGTTTCAGGTATACAAAATAGTGATTAAAGAACTATGATCACCCCAAGTGTAGCTACCATGTGTCACCATAAAAATGCTGTTGCAATACCAAAAAAAAAAAAAAGTTTGAATAAAATTGCAGAGTACTGTTGGGCAGCTGACTTGGTTGCATCTCACTGAACCCATTAGATTAATCCTTTAATAACATGACAAAACCTGGAGAACTGCAAATCATTACCTGAATTTTTGAATTAGATTATTTCAGAGAAAATTCCTGAGCAATATACTTACATGTATGCCCTTAAACATGGAGAGGAAGATGTGAGTGGTTAGCCAGTGGTAGACTGACATTCTAGTGGAAGATGTTAGGGAGATATGGACAGATGTGAGTACATATAATTCATAAACATAATCAACATTATGGAAAAGAGTAAAATAGAAGTATGGAGAAAAAATTTGTAGACTGATAGATGAGAGAGTAGGAGGAGGGAGGCACCAAGTGAAATAAGCTGTATAATAATTTTGTCTAAAAAATAGGGATAAAGAGAATGGGCCAGTTTTGGGAAATGCCAAATAATAAGTTTGGCTTTGTGTAACATGTATATAAGTGATTAGGTTGAACTTTCGGTAGTTCTTTATTTGTTGATTAAAGTTTAAAATAGTTTAGGATGCATGGCTGGCACTGTTGGAGCATGTAATTCTTGATCTCAGGGTCATGAGTTCAAGCTCTTCATTGGGTATACAGCTTACTTGAAAAAGAAAATTAAAATAGTTTAAAGTTTAAAAATCTCATTTTTATTAATGTTTTTCTCCCCAAATAGATTGTTAGCTTATTGAGTCTGGTGGCAGTTCAACTTAAACCTCATTATGTCTCCTTTGCTTTGCTTTAGGGATTTAATAAATATCAACTGATTAATTTTGTTGATGAGCAAAGCCCCTGATGGGTTTGGAAGACGTTTCATTCAGAGGCTAATAATTACTCTTGGTCTCCCAAAGTTTTTGTTAAGAGCAGAATCAGACTCAGTTTAGTCTCAGAAACTCAGAATATCTTTAAAAAGAGATGTAAGAGAATAAGGAGCAAAAGAAGAAATTTGTAAGGAGACTTCCTGTCGTTAGTTCACGAGCATGCTCCACAAATAAGAAAAGGATGCAGTTTGCAAAGAACAGTACAATTCTAATTTATTGTTAGAGTTACTACTATTGCTATTACTCCCATTTTTAGATCTGTTGTATACCTCCTGAATATCACACTGAAGCAGTAATTTTTTTCAATAAAGTCTTAGAAGTGAGTATGGAGACCCTGGTGGATTGGGTAGCTGTAGGTGTTTGTTGATAGATACTCTGTCACATTGAGAAAGTTGCCTTTTCTATTCCTGTTTTACTCAGATTTTATCAGCAATGATTGTTGGTGTTTGTCAAGTGCTTTTTCTGCATATATTGAGATAATTGTATATTTTTTTCTTCTTTATTTTGTTAATGTTGTAAATTAGGTTGATTCATTTTTGAATGTTAAACCCACCCTGTATTCCTGGGATAAATCCTACTTGGTCATGACATTATTATTATTACTATCATTATTTTATATATTCCTGAATTAGATTTGCTAAAATTTAGGGAAGGGTTTTTGTGTCTTTGTTCATGAGACATATTGGTAATAGTTTTCCTTTTTTGTAATATCTTTGGTTTTGGAATGTAATGTTGGTCTCATAGAGTGAGTTGAAACTTGTTTTTCCCTCTTTTATGTTGTAGAAGAATTTGTAGGATTATTTTTTTTCTTAAATGTTTGATAAAATTTACCAGCAAAATTATCTAGCTCTGTGGTTTTCTTTATGAGAAGATTTTACTTTTTTCTATTAGAAGTTCAATTTCTTGAGTAGGTACTGTAGATATACTTCTTGAGTGAGCTTTGGTAGCTTTCTTCTTTCATGGAATTTGAACTTACCTCTAAATTGTCAGATTTTTGTTACAGGTATTCGTGATATTCCCTTATTATCTTTTTGATGTTTCCAGGATCTGTAATATAACTTCTCTTTCATTTTGGTATTGGAAATTTATATATTATCTTTTTTCTGATCGGTATAAATAAAGGTTAATCAATTTTATTGATCTCTTCGAAGCACCACATTTTGGTTTCATTATTTTTACTTATTGTTTGCCTTGGTTTGTATTTTATTGATTTCTGCTTTTCAAAAAATTATTTCCTTCTTTTCCCCTCTTTGAGTTAACTTCTTTTTTTTCTTAGTTTCTTAAAATGTAAACTTTTGTCTCTGTTAAAAATGTTGCTTTATTTGGCTCCCAGCTGCAGTCCTTTGCACAGGTAAAGTCCAGGTTCTTGGCTTCATGCCAGAGCATCAAAAAAGCCAGTGTACAAGCCTCGACAGCTATAGAAGGTCAACTTACCTCTCTAAGGTTCTTTCCTCTGTGGAACTGGGTCTTTTACCTCAAGGTTTTGCTCTTTCAGCACCTATTTGCTACTTTAAAACAGATTACTTATGTATATTATTCAATATTCTAGTTGTGTAACGTGTGTGCTAGTTGGCTTCCAACTAGCCCTTCTTTCCCGGAAGTGGACCTTACTTAAGTGTATTATTTTTGAGTGTTCAGTAATTTGCTCATCTTCTAGGAGTTCATATTGGTCCACAAAAGCAAGTTATGCTAAATTAACCTAATTTTCTTTTGAAGTTGGTTTTCCTAATTGAGTAGGAGAATGACATAGGCAAAAATTTCAGGAACACAATTTGTTAACTTGTCATGCCATGTTTGTGGATGGGATGAAAAAATGTGAGATGGATGATGATACAGTTAGTGGGATTTGTGGCTGATTAGACAGCTTCTAACAGTATAGACAGATTTGTGCCACCTGAAAAGGAAAGTTTTAGTTTAATATTTTTAGTAATTAATGAAAACAAGGCATGGTTTAAAATTGTTGTTTCATCAAGCAATTAAAAATTTGTTTCCTTTGACAGAAGACACATAAAAGATCTTGATGAGTTGAAACAATGGTTTTTACCTGGGTGTGTCCCTCAGAACCACCTAGAAATTGTTAAAAATATGCAAATGATTGGATTCCAGTCTATACACACACTGCATCAGAATCTTCAAGGTAGAATGTTCTGGGAAACATATTTTCAAAATAGGATTCTAAAGATTGTGATGGAAACTTCCAGTTAAGAATGAGGAGTTATAATTAATGGTGTGCTGGAGCACCTCTTCCCAGCCCTTTGTTTAGTGTTGGTAGCTTGAAGTTGACCATGATGGGAGTATTTACATTACAGATATTAGTAAAAGCTACAAGATCAGCCTGCTACCTTGCAGGACATTTATCAGCACACTGCTATTAAATATAATAGGATGGGATAAATGCAAACTTTAAATAAAAAACCTGTAGGGTGGGAGAATGGTGGCATGATTACAATTAATTTAAAAAATATTTAGGGATTTACCTGTTTCTTTGGTATGAGCCAGTAGTAAGATACAGCTCTCAAAAAAAGTTAATGTTCTATATTAAGTTGTATAGAACAAGAAAGGTCTTATTTATTTTATTTTATTTTTTTAAATATTTAATTTATTTATTTGACAGAGAGAAACAGCGAGAGAGGGAACACAAGCGGGGGAGTGGGAGAGGGAGAAGCAGGCTTCCCGCTGATCAGGGAGCCCAATGAGGGCCTCTGTGCCAGGACTCTGGGATCATGACCTGAGCCAAAGGCAGATGCTTAACAACTGAGCCACCCAGGGGTTCCCCCCCGCCCCTCCGCCTTTTTAAAGATTTTAAGAAAGGTCTTAATACTACTGTGTGAAGCACTAATCAGATCACCTTTTTCTGGAGTAATGTAAATGGTTATAGGTACTATGTTTTTAAAAGCATATTGAATCTTTTTTTTTTTTTTTACGATTTTATTTACTTGACAGAGTGAGACACAGCGAGAGAAGGAACACAAGCAAGGGGGTGGGAGAGGGAGAAGCAGGCTTCCCGCAGAGCAGGGAGCCTGACGCGGGGCTCAGTCCCAGCACCCTGGGATCATGACCTGAGCCCAAGGCAGATGCTTAACCACTGAGCCACCCAGGCGCCCCTCTGGTTTTCTTTTTTTAACAAGTTAAACTGATAGAGATATTGTGAGTTTTAGAATTGGTTGTCAGGTGGCTACTACACAGGGATATTGGAGGGATTTGTTTTTTAATTTTAAGATTTATTTATTTATTTGAGAGAGAGCGACAGCGCATGCGGGAGAGAGAGAAAATCCCAAGCAGACCCCCTGCTGAGTGCAGAGCCAGATGCACCCTGAGATCATGCATGATGACCTGAGCAAATTCAAGAGACTGACACTTAACGGACTGAGCCACCCAGGTACCCCTGTAGGGAATTTTTGCCTTTGGTAGGAAGCTGGACTAGATCAGTGATTTTTAACCATGGTTGTACATTAGAATCATCTGGGAACATTCAAAACAAAAAAGCACCTCAGTGTACAGACTGCATCTAAACTGACTGAATCACAAGTTTGGAACTTGGGCATCTGTATATTTTAAAGCCCTTCAGCTTATTATATTGTGTAGCCGATTGTGAGAATCACTGGATACGATAAACTATAATGTATTTTCCAGCTTAATTTTACAAACAAAATCCTGATGATTGGATGGTAACACTTTGTATTCCTAGAACAGATTTTGAATAATCTGCATTTGTAAAATACTTAGAAAACCTGGGATATATAGGTACCAAGGAAATGCATAAACATTGATTTATTGAATCTAAGAACAGAGGTTCTAATTCTGGAAACCTGGGTTAAACATTTATATGATAATTTCATAATGATTAGCAGTAAAATAATTGAAATCCAGTATGTTTAAAATCAAAATGCATTTAAAAATTATGAAACAAAAAAGTTACGAATATATTCAGAATTTTATTTCTTATGGTTGAAATGTGACAATGATATTGGCAAAGTGTTAATAATTGTTGAAGGTGGACAGTGGGTACATTATTTTCTCTATTCTCTCTACTTACTGCTTTATTAATTTTGAAATTTCAGTAAATAGCTAAAAAACAAAAAACCAGCTAATGCTAGTCTTTTAACGCATTGAAAAACGTGTTGCTGGTGTGTCCTGAAAACATAATGAATTAGAATGTAAAATTTTCCTCTTTTAAAATTGGTTCTTTATTTTATGTGGCTATAGTCTTTCTAGGAAAAACAAATGATTGGTAATTACATTGGGTGCTTAGAGAAGATCCCCTTGGAAGCTCAGAGAGCTCTACCAAATTCTTTCAATGAGGATATTAGTATCTGAAGTAAGAGAGTGTAGATTATATTTGCTAATGATATGCAGAGTGAGACAGTTTCCCCTATGGCCAGAAAAACTCCTGGTGTTCAGAGCTAAGCACGATTAATAATGGTTGTGCTAATTCCTGGTTCTTTTTCATGCACTGTTTAACTGTAGGGATCATGCCTTTAAGTAATGAATTGATGGAAATGTAGGAAATGTTGGGGTTTGGAGCCGACAGTCAAGAAAGAATTCTTGAGACATCTTCTGTGCAAAAAGGTGGTTTTTTAAAGCATGGGGACATGACCTGTGGGCAGAAAGAGCTGCACTGGGGTCATGAGGAGTGGCTGATTATATACTTTCAAGTTGGGAGGGCGTTAGGGATAGCATAAGTCTTTAAGGAATTTTGGCAACAAGGTTTCCAGGACCTTGAGGGGCTAGCTCTTGTTTGGAAAAGATCATTGATTATTGTCTAGTAAAACCCTAGTAGCCAGACCCTTCAGATGTATCAGTGGGCCATGTGCTAGGGGGATGATTGCTAACATGTATCTTGGGGGGGGTAGAGATAAAGTAAGTTTGCAAAGAAATTTTTATATGTTAAAGTAGACTCACAGGATCCTGGGCGGGGTTGGGATAGTGTTAAGCTAAGATTGCCTTCTGCCCTTAGCCAAGTATTAACACTGAGGCAGCTGAGCTCCCAGAGGAAGGTTACTCTCCCTGTTTTAAAGACTTGTCAATGGACCGTAAGTAGTAAGGAAATTTAATTTTTTTCTTTTGCCTTTGTTTCCCACATCGGTACATCCTTTTTACACTGGGTAGAGGTGGTGTGAGAGGAAGCTTCTTTTTTTTCCTTCCCTTCCTCCTGAGTTCCTTTCTTTCTTCTTTCCTGCTTTCCTTTCTCCTTCTCTCATGTGTGCCACACGGCCTCTCTGACTTAATCTTTCCTCTTTCACTTGTGTCTTCCCTTTCCGGATAGCTCTGTCTGTCCTTGCCTGTCTTTTTCTCCTGACAGTTTCTTCTTGTGTCTCTTACAATTTCCCCTTTTATCTCTCCCTGTATTTCTAATGGTGTCACTCTTGTCTTATCCTTTCTCCTGTGTCTCCCTGCATTTGTTCATCTGTTTCTTTTTGTCTCTGTTTCCCCCCTTTACTATGTCCCTGTTCCTGACGGCCAGTCAGCCTGTTTCACCCCCTCTCTGCCTTTTGGTTTTTTTCTCTCTGTCTGTCTGCTTGTCTCCCTCTTCATTTTGTCTGTCGCTCTTTGTCTTTCTGTCTCTCTTGGTATGTCTCTTTCTCCCTGACCATCTGTCTCTGTCTCTTCCTGTCTTTGTCTTTTTCTTGTTCTCTGGGCCATGTTCTGTTAAGGCTCTTTTTGTTGCTCACTCTTGCTTTCCCATACCTTCTGTCTGTTCTCTACTCCCCTTTCTCTCCCTTGCTCATTATCTGTTATGTGTTCAGTCTCGTTACTAATGTTTTACTCATTGTTTCACAGAAACAGTCATTGCTGATATCTGAAGTACCCACACTATCTGTGTACAGAGATGCTCTGGGGTGCCGTAAGAATACCAACAGAATTTACATTTATATCTTTGAGAGAAATGTAATTGCTCAAACTACTAGTTCTAGGTAGTTCACAATTTTGTTACATTTCTTTTGATGTAATGTATTTGTGAAGATGGATTTTCATTAGTTTTAAGATAACATGTAAGTACTACATGACAGTCACTGAAATCAGGCATTGACCATGGTGGTGTCCAATGTGATTACAGTGTTTGAGAAGTTACATGGTGCCCAACAGGACCTAAATACTTAAGTTATTTAGATCTAACTATTTAGTAAATGGAAGTATTAGGTATTTCTTTTAGCCTAGAGTCACCATGAAAAAACTACTGGGACAAATTGTGGTGTGATTCAGGTAGATTCTGAAACTGAGTTCCCAAAGTGGATATAAACTGAGGTATATTATGTGACCCATAGTTATGTTAGAGGAGAGAAGTCTGCATTGTGTGAACAGAGGTCTTGATCCTTGGATTCTTGACAAGATTTTCATGGGGATCTGTGCTTGAATAGACAGAAAAAATAAAGTAGCAAGCACAAAGCAGTTTATTAAAGCAAAAGTACACTCTCGAGGAGAGTTCCTCAAGGTAGAACTGGCCCATAGGTTGTTTTTTAATTAGATATTATTGGGTCTCTCTAGGTTGGGAGGAGCTGTGATGTACAGTGAGGTGGTGTCTAATGGAGGCTGCTTACAGTCATTTGGGAAACTCCTTCTACAGGTTGGGAGGGGGAATTTTTTACCCTACAAGGTTGGTACCAGAACTGTCTTGACAGGCTTTCTGGGGGTGGGATGGGGTGGGGTGGAGTGCTGTGCATGTAAGGCAAATGCATTATAATGAGTCTATGGGTTACCCTGGGGCAGAGGTGGGAGAGGAGAGTGGCTTGTTCTTTACCTGTGATTCTTGATCTGTCAGGCCCAAGGTCATGGAAGCTACAAGGTCAGGAGTTGAGCTCCTGCGCTTATAATGTAGCTTTTTAAAAAATCCTCATCCTTGCCTCCAGCTCAAGTGTCTGTCAATCCTGCTCAAGGACTTGGGACTCTACCTCAGGGTGTTTCTTCCCTGATCATGTGTAGCTTCTACCTGACAGTTATAATGGTGAACTGGTAAAAGCATACCTTCCTTGTGCAGGGGACACTTCAAGTTAGAGGTGCATATAATTTCTGAATATAGTTCCAGAGTAGGATGAACTCACTTCTCCTGTATGTCTTTCCTTTGCTACTCACACCAAACACTTCATTTCTCACTCTTCTGCCCACCAGATATATAAGTTTTCTTCCCCCACCAGGCCATTCTCTTTGACACCATCAGTGTCCCATAATTCCATTTAATTCTGACACTCTTTATCTGGAGTTAGTGTTAAATCCCACAAGTTAGGGGCTCAGGTCCCCACTTCAGAGGCCAGTCACAAGTCCCAGGTTGTCACCTGTACTTCTGATTGACTGGCTATAAATCAGCGTTCTCAAGACCAGTTTCTTGGGTTCAGTAATTGCTAGAATGGCCCATGGAACTCAGGGAAATGCTTAACTAATATTTAATGGTTTATTATAAAAGAGTATGATAAAGGATACAGATGACCATCCAGATGGAAGATAAGCACAGGACAAAGTATGTGGGAAGGGCTGTAGAGCTTCCATGGCCTCTCTGGGCACATTATTCTCTCAGCAACCCAGAAGGTCGCCTGAACCTTGTACCTTGGGATTTTTATGGAAGCTTCATCACACAGGTGTAATCGATCATTAACTCAATTTCTGGCCCCTCTCCTCTTCCTGGATGATAGGGGATGGGGCTGAAAGTTAGGAGTTTCTAATCATGGCTTGGTCTTTTTGGTGACCAGTCCCCATCTAAGAAGCCCACTAAACATTTCCTTATTAGAACAAAAGATGCTCCTATCACCCAGGAAACTCCATGGGATTTAGGAGCTTTTTGTCAGGAACAGGGTCAAAGACTGAAACAATAGAACAAAAGATCCTCCTAGTGCTCTTATTACTTAGGAGATTACAAGGGTTTTAGGAACTCAGAGCTTTGTGCCAGGAACTGGGGACACTGAAACATGTTTTTTGTTATTTCACAGTTCCCTAAATGTATCATCTTAAAATTTTCCTATTGACTTAGGGTAGAACTTTAATAAATCTATGACTCTAATCACTCTTGGTTCTTAGTGTACATGTTTTTGGGGTTGTGTGTGTGTGATTTATTACATTCTATCCCCACAGATTTACAGCCACTTTTCCCCAGTAAATGTCCTGATATACAAACCATCAGGTGTCTCCTTGGATCGTCTCTAATCAGACCCAAATTTAGGGATGCCCAGTGTCTATGTGAATGTGGAATAAGTATGTCATAACATCTTCTATCTTGATTATATCGTTAGGCTCTCTTTCTTCAGGTGATTCTGCCAGTTTATGTACTTTCCCTTTATGGCTATCAGCCTGAGAATATCTGTGTTGTATTTATAGCTGCTTTTTTGGTTTTATACCTGAAATATTTCTATGAGGATAAAAGATTTCTAGTGGAATTCTACTCTGTCATTTTTTTTTTTTTTAGTTTTTGCAAATTCACATCAATAATCATTTATTTGGCTTTAAGATTATGCTTTAGTGATCGTAATTAATTATATATTTTCCAGTTATATAATTTATGATTTTATAATTGTGGATGTTTAATATTTGCATTTTTCTAGAAACTGATAAATGTTAAATTTTTTAACACTGCAGATTACAAAATGCATTCTTGAATTATTAACTCAAATATAAATTATTGCTTTTATCACTTCAATAGAACTTTAGAACTTTTAATTTCATCTTTCGTTTTCCAATTTTATATATGGTTGTTGCATATTAGTACTATGTATATTACATATATTTTAAATTCTGCAAATCATTACAGGTTTGTTTGTTTACAATTAAAGGTCATTTACTCCATATTTGCCCTTTCTGGTATTCTTCATCCTTTTCTGCATTTCCATTTTTCCATTTGAGATCATTTTCCTTTTTCTAAAGGACTGCCTTTAGTATTTATTTTACTGCATATCTACTGGCAGAAAATTCTGCCAGGCTTTGTTTGTCAAAAATTTTCATTTCACCATCCTTTTTCAAGGATGTTTTCACTGGGATTATAATCCCAGGTTGACAGTTTTTCTTGCAGCACATTAAGGATTCCATTCCATTGCTTTCTGGCTTCAGTATTTTCTGATGGAAAGGCAGCTGCCTGTCTTACTGTTACTTTTTGAAGGTAATATGCCTCTTTTTCTTTGGATGCTTTTAAGTTTTTTTCCCCTCTTTTTGATTTCCAACAGTTTTACTGCAATGAGCCTAGATGTGGTTTTCTATGTGTTTATTCAGCTTGGAGTTTGCTGAATTTATTGAATCTGTGGATTTTTTTTTTTTTTTAAGTTTGGGAAGCTTCCTCAACCATTATCTGTTCAAATATTGTTTCACCCCATTCTTTCCATCTTCTCCTTCAGAGACTCTAACTACATGTACTCTAGCCCTTGTGCATCCCTCACATACCTCTATCACTCTTCTGTATTTTCCATTTTCTCTTCTTAACATGCTCTGATGTTATCAATTGAACTGTCTTCCAGTATGCCTATTTTAGATTCTGTCATGTGTACTCTGCTGTTAAATCCATCCACTGAATTCTTTTTTTTTTCAAAAATTTTTAAAAGATTTTATTTATTTATTTGACAGAGAGAGAGAGAGACAGCGAGAGAGGCAACACAAGTAGGGGGAGTAGGAGAGGGAGATGCAGGCTTCCCGCTGAGCATGGACCCTGATGTGGGGCTCAATCCCAGGATGCTGGGATCATGACCTGAGCTGAAGGCAGCTGCTTAACCAACTGAGCCACCCAGGTGCCCCTACTGAATTCTTTTTTTTTGAATTTTAATTTTTTATTTTATTATTATTTTTTGGTAAAGATTTTATTTATTTGACAGAGAGAGACACAGCGAGAGAGGGAACACAAGCAGGGGGAGTGGGAGAGGGAGAAGCAGGCTTCCTGCCAAGCAGGGAGCCCTATGTGGGACTCGATCCCAGGACGCTGAGATCATGACCTGAGCTGAAGGCAGATGCTTAATGACTGAGCCACCCAGGCTCCCAACCCCTACTGAATTCTTAATTTCATATATTTTTCAGTTGTATAGTATCCATTTCATTTGTTTCTATATATTTTGTTTTTCTGATGAATTTATCTTTTCATCTGTTATGTCCCATTTCTCCCAATATTTTCTTGAAATATTATCATAGATATTTTAAAGTCCTTGACTTTTTTTTAAATTGTTATTTTTTTTAGAGAGAAAGAGAGCATGAACGGGTTGGGGAGGGGTAGACAGAGAGGGAGAAAGAGAATCTTAAGTGGGTTCCATACCCAGTGTGAAACCTGATACAAGGTTTGATTTCAGGACCCTGAGATCATGATCTGAGCCTAAATCAAGAGTTGGACGCTTAACCAACTTAGCCACCCAGGCACCCCTAAAGTCCTTGACTTTTAAATCCAATATCTGAATGATCTGTGAGTCTCCCGTATTGTCTGGCTTTTTTCCTCTTGGTTATCATGTTTTCTTTTTTTTTTTTTTTAAAGATTCTATTTATTTTATTTTTGAGAGAAAGAGAATAAGAGACAGAGAGCATGAGAGGGAGGAGAGTCAGAGGGAGAAGCAGACTCCCCGCTGAGCAGGGAGCCCAATGTGGGACTCGATCCCGGGACTCCAGGATCGTGACCTGAGCCGAAGGCAGTTGCTTAACCAACTGAGCCACCCAGGCACATGTTTTCTTGCCTATTTTCATTATATGTAGAATACCGTATTTAAAAGAAGCTTAGAGTTTTCAGATGAATAACATCCTTGACTAGAGATGATTCCCTTTTCTATGTTAGGCTGATAGGTCAGTGGCTGAGTACTTCAGTCCACTCAGAGATTGAGCTGGGTTTGGGCTTCAGTATAGTTTTAGTAGTTTCATTAAAATTCTGGCTGCCCTTGTTCCTAAGTCCCATCTTTTAGGTGCTTTGGTTGAGAGCCTGGCAGATCTCTGTCTCCTCAGTCCTGAAATGCTGCAGGAATTCAGCTCTGCTTTTAGTGGTCCTTAGCCCACTCACTCTCTAGCCTCCTGCCCCATGTACCTTCAAGACCTGGTAAATGTCTTGAGGAGCAAGCCTACTGATTAGTTGTGTACTTGACTTGAGGCAGGGCCTCTGGAAACAAAGAAGCAACTGGTGATGATTAGTTCTACTCTGAATAGTTCTCCTCTATCTCTTAAGTCTTTATGGCTCCCCTAACAATCTGATGCTTCTACAAATAAGATTTTAAAATTTATCCAGCCTTTTCTAGTTGTTGTAGTGTGTTTGCTTTGCCTACTTCATTCTTCTTGAAAGTAGAAGTCTGTAAGCATTTTTTCTTTAATTAAAAGGATGCACTTATAAGAAGAGCCTTTTGGGGGCACCTGGGTGGCTCAGATGGTTAAGCATCTGCCTTCAGCTCAGGTCATGATCCCAGGGTCCTGGGATCGAGTCTCGCATCAGGCTCCCTGCTCAGAAGGGGGCCTGCTTCTTCCTCTCCCTCTGCTGCTCCCCCTTGTTGTGCTCTTTCACTCTGTCAAAGAAAGAGAGAGAGAGAGAGAGAAAGAAAGAAAGAAGAGCCTTTTAATAAAATACCAGCTTATTTCCTATATATAATATGATTTAGCCAAACTATTTCTCCTTATAAGGAATAATTTTTGACCTTTACTCTGATAATATCTGTCACTTTTATTCCTCCAGATGCAGAATACATTTTGAAGGAAATTTCCTTTGTTTACTGATAGCGAAGGTAACCTAGGTAGAAAAAGCAGTAGAAGTAATGGAAGACATTTTCCAAAGGAGCTGTTGGACAGGTACGATGCGAGAAGACAAGAGGGAGTTGAAGATGGTGGTCACTGTAAAGTAAATATTTTTGAAGATTTTTGAAGTCAAAATACTCTAGAGGATCAAAAGTTCCCAGTAAGGCATAGTTTTTGTCCTTCAGATGTTTATGTTCTAATTGGGAGATTTTAGATTAGAGCCATGTATATTTTAAATGCCATTTGAGAAAAGGACATGCAACAAAGAAGTTTATTATTAGAGAAGATGGAAGGGAGAAACAGTATATATAACTGGTCTGACTGCAAGGTTAGAAAATTTTATTTTTCTCATACTAGTACTTCTAAAATAGTTAAACCATTTTATTAATCTTTAATTCTTTCAGCAATATTTATTGAGTACGTGTACAATGCAAGGAGATAAAGTTGTAAACAGGACAGATAATGGTCTCTGTGATTATGGAGTTAATAGTCAAATGACAGAAGTATCATGCAGGTACTCGACTTTGTTTTTAATAAGTAATCTGAAGAAGTACAGGGTTCTTTGTGAGTTTATTTATTTATTTATGTGGGAAATTTGATGAGTTGGGGGTGGATAGTTTGAGAGGGTTTCCTTGAGGAAGTGATCTTTGAATTAGGGTTGTAGAAGAATTAACTGGGAAAGGGGTATAATTTTTTTTTTTTAAGATTTTTATTTATTTATTTGACAAAGAGAGACACAATGAGAGAGGGAACACAAGCAGGGGGAGTGGGAGAGGGAGAAGCAGGCTTCCCGCTGAGCAGGGAGCCCAACGCGGGGCTCTATCCCAGGACCGCGGGATCATGACTCAAGCCGAAGGCAGACGCTCAATGACTGAGCTACCCAGGTGCCCCGAAAGGGGTATAATTGAGGAGATTTTTATACATTGTAGGACTGGGCTTAGAGATATACACCAAATGCTCATATGTGAGCATACCTTGGAACGCAGTCTAATTATCGTCCACAAAAGTCTCTGCTATGAAATATAATAAAAGAATCAATTGATGTTACTTTTACATACTACAAAAATGTGTACATTTCTTATGTAGAGTATATTACACAGTTATTGCAATAGGCAGTCTTGTGAGACATATAAATTATTTTTTTAGGTGTTCAAGAAATTCCTTAATAGTTGGAAAAACAATACAAAAAATTGGCTTTAGCAATTTACTCATTTATCAAATACATAATGCATATCACAAATTTGATATCATCTGTTACAAAAATTAAAATTTACTAGACTCTATGAAAAATGGCCTTAATATTTACAACCATCAGTTGATTAGCCATGAAAATAAGCATAGATTCCATTGGCGTTTTAAAAATTTATTTTGGTTTTAGCTCTACCTTGTAGAAACTTTCCTTAATATGTTTAGATAGTTAAATTTACTTATATTTTTTGTTTTCTTTGGAATAGCAAATGAGGCAGTTAATGAACTTTCCCCATGATTTTCTACAGAAATAATGAAATATTTGGAAATCAAGATTAATCTGTTCAGTCAGCATTCTAGTGCAAATTCTGTTTACTTTTATTTATTTATTTATTTATTTCTCTGTTTACTTTTATATTAACTTTGTTTCTGCTGCTTTTGTAAATCACCTCTAGCCTATTGGAGGTTAGGGGTTCCTTTTTTTTTTTTAAATGAGGTTGGCTACATATAAACTTAATAATAGCATCGATGCTGTATGTGATTTTTAAGACTGCTTAAGGAATTGGTATTTTATGTGTAGTCAACTAATACGCCAAAAAAAGACAAGAGAAATATATTATACAAATAAACATAAAATTAACTATGTACAGTAGTGACCTTATATATCATTAATAGATAATAGTGTTTAATATCATTAGCAAGTATTTGTTGTATGCCAGACATTTGCTAATATAGAATTAATTCTGCATTCAAGGACCTGATTATTTCTTTGGGAAGATAAGGCTGTGTAATTGGGTGCTCACTTGGGAAGTCCATGTTTTTGTAGTTTTCTGCACTGGAAGTCATATCAGCATAGGTAGACAGATTGTATTAGATCAGATTGGAAATAGCAGTTCATTTTCTTGAACTCTAATTGTATAAATTCCTTTTTATTCTGCTATATTCTTTCTTTGTGCAGAAAAATTTCAAATATTCCTCCTGGTATGTGACTATAACTGTAATTCTGATTCATCCCCCTCTGAGAATTCAAGAATGCATCTTCTAACTGCCATATTTACCTTTACCAAACATTGTGTTAAATTAGGTCTGATCATTCCGTAAGAGATACTTATGGATGTATTTTGCTTCTTTCAACTATATCTCAATAATATATTAATAATATTATAATAATGACTGATGAATTTGATCAGATGCCTTTTCAGTATCTATCAGTATGATCATATGACTCTTCTCTTTTAATTTGTTAGTATAATGGATTTTTTGATAAATTTATTATTTTATCTCTTCCCTTTACATTTTTGAAATAAACCAGGTCTGTTCATAGTATGTTAATTTTGAACATTGCTGGACTATATTTTATGTGGGTTTTTTAAAACTTACTGTGTATGTAAGTAGTATATGAGTTACTGAAGCTCTCAGTTTCCTTCACCTATAAAATACAAGTAATAGTAGTTACTATTTCTAGTCTTGTATGAAAATTAATTGAGGTAATATGTAAAAGTACTCAGAAGGGTGTCAGGCCCATAATAAGCTCTAGATAAGTTTTATTTATCATAATCATCTTTTTTTTTCCCCAAGTGAGGGGTGAATAAGATGGTGAATCCATCTGATCTTGAATGGTACTTTATAGTTGTCATTTCATTTATTTCTATAGTAATTTGACTATTCAAATTTCCTACTGATTATTGAGTCATTTTGGTGATTCATATTTTGCTGGAAAATTATTCATAATTTTTTAAAAGATTTATTCATTTATTTTAGCATGCAGGGGGGAGGGGCAAACGGAGAGGGAGAGAGAATCTCAAGCAGACTCCATGCTGAGCTTGGAGCCCAACATTGGGGCTCAATCTCCTGACCCTGAGATCAGGACTGAGCCGAAACCAAGAGTTGGATGCTTAACCAACTGCACCACCCAGGTGCCCAATTTATTACCTATCTATCTTGGGGGGAAAGATAGAGAGTGTGTGAGCGGGCAGGGGGCGCTGGGGGGACAGAGGGAGAGAGAGAATCCTAATCTGACTTGGGGCTTGATTTTATTACCCTGAGATTATGACCTGAGCCAAAATCAAGAGTTGGATGCTTAACTGACTGAGCCACCCAGGTGCCCCAAATGATTCATAATTTTAAAGTTCGCAAATATTGCCCTACTATTGCTTGGGGTATACTTTTTTTTTTAAATAGAGCACGTGTGAGCGGGTAGGTTGGGGAGGGGCAGAGGGAGAGGAAGAGAGAGAATCTTAAGCAGGCTCCATGCCCAGTGTGGAGCCCAATGCGGGGCTTGATCTCATCATTCTGAGATCATGACCTGAACAGAAATCAAGAGTGGGAGCGTAACTGACTGAACCACCCAGGCGCCTCTGGGGTATCCATTTTAATGTCTTTTAAACTCTCCTTTATCTGTGGTTATGTATCCTTTCTTTTTTAGCTTACCTGTTTTGCTCTTTCTTTTCCTAATCATGCTTTTGGATTTATATAACACCCTAACACCCCTTTTTTTTGTTTTTTTATTGGATTAATTTTAGCTTTTATTTCTATTGTCTGGGCTTGATAGTTTGGCCTGAATTAATTTCTTTTCCTTTTTAATTGCTTTCCAGATAACTTTGAAATTTCCTCTTTGAAATTATAAGAATCTGTTTTTATGTATTTGTTGAGTTATATTTAACAATTGCATTTTTATTACCTTTAAGTCTTTTTTGTCCGTTTCTTTTGTTTATCTTTTGGTCCATTAACTCCTGACCTAGAGAGTAGGAATTTTGTAGTGTAGGTCCATGTAGGGGATGTTTTTCTTTCTTTTTTTTAAGATTTTATTTATTTATTTGACAGAGAGAGACACAGCGAGAGAGGGAACACAAGCAGGAGGAGTGGGAGAGGGAGAAGCAGGCTTCCCGCTGAGCAGGGAGCCTGATGGGGGCTCGATCCCAGGACCCTGGGATCATGACCTGAGCCGAAGGCAGACGGTTAACTACTGAGCTACCCAGGCGCCCCTAGGGGATGTTTTTCTTATTAATAGTGAGTCCTTTTGGTCTGCACATCTAGGTCTTTATATAATTTTTAAAAATAATACATATGATTATTTGTTTAAACTTATTAAATCGCCTCTGCTTTAGACGCATATTGTTTGTATTTTAGGTTTCCTAGATATAGTCTCCAAATCCCTTATCATTTTCCTCATTTTCTGTGTCATATTTTTTGCTCTGTGCTTAGAGGTATTCTGTTTCTTCGAGGCTATAAATTTGGGTTTGAGTGGTGAATATCTACTGAATCATTAATCAAGAAATTAGGTGATTTAGAAATTGAAAAAATTTCTTGTTCCATATTCAAATTTACTTTAGTTGTCTGATTATTATTCATTGTTTCCTCTCTCTCCTTCAGTATTTTTTTTCACTGGGTCTTCTGATTATTTTGTGTTCTTTTGTTCTGTATTCTGATTATTCTACTTGATATTTGCTCTGTTGGAATCCCTTGTCTTTGTTGGGCCTTTTGAGTTTAGGTCTGGTGGTTGGATGGTATGAATTAGTGGAAATCTTGTGGATGGTTGAAAGCCAAGAGTTCCTACCCCCATGGATCTGAAGTGATAAAGATAGGCAAGTTGTTGTCAATTTCCTTATGGTGTAAGTAGGGGATGTAGTTTTTCTTCCTCTTCCTAAGCTCCAGTGCTCTTCTACAGTTGCGTGTCCAGTAAGTATCACTTCAAGAAAAACAACGGACAGTATTTGTTACCAATAAGAAATTTGAGATTTTAAATGAAAATTAGAATTTTTAAAAACCTTCATCTGCCACTGTAAGCTTGACAGCTTCCTATACTTAACACTTCTTTTGACACCAGCAGTAGTAGTAACTAATGCCATTTTATAATAAAATGTATCAACTTTTGGAACATCTGTATGACCCAGAGAACTAATATTTTCCAAATGACCAGTACATGATTTTACAGAGTAATGAATGGATCTTGATCCATTCAAAGTATAGGAGAGACAAAGGGGTTTTAATGTTAACAGTGTGAAAAAAGATACTTATGCATTGCAACTAACCTTTCAGAAGCTACCTCTTGTTGAGTTTTGGTGTAGTGTCAGAAAAGAATATCCACAATTTATCTGTAAAGGATATTAAGATACATTCCTTTTTCCAGCTACGTATTAGTGTGAGGCTTTATTTTCTTCAATCACAACATACTGAAACAGACTGCATGCAGAAGCAGGTAGGAACATCCAGTGGTCTCCTGTTAGGTCAGGCATTGAAGAGATGTGAAAAAATGAAGAACAGTACTAATTTTCTCACTACATTTCTTTTGTTTTGGAAAGTATAATTATTTCTCTTAAAACATGTTATTTATGTCAACACATTAATGGGTCTATTATTTTTCCTTGTTTTAATTAAGATATAATTGACATGTAACTTTGTATTTGTTTTAGGTATACAGTATAATGATTTGATATTTGTTTATTTTGTGGAATGATTACCACATTAACTTTAGTTAAAACTATCACCATTTTAAGTG
Organism: Eumetopias jubatus; assembly: GCF_037043125.1. Taxonomy (NCBI): domain Eukaryota; kingdom Metazoa; phylum Chordata; class Mammalia; order Carnivora; family Otariidae; genus Eumetopias; species Eumetopias jubatus. Next base: position 41,497,122 of record NW_028274818.1, read on the forward strand.
AGTTAGTAACTAAATAATATAAATATCTGTGTTAACTTTTAGTATGGTTTATATCCATAGATACCATCCATATAAACAGCACTTTGGGGCAGACCAAATTGTTTAATAATCACTGTCTTGGGTGATGTAATGTGGTATCTTAATTGAATTTTCTAACTCTACCATATTATGCTTCCAAAATCTAATCTTGTTACTTTCCTGCTCAAAACTTTTTTATTGTGTATCAGATAACACTTAATACTTGTTTACTTGGCTTGCAGATGAGTTTATCTCAGGTTAACTTCCAAGCATACTTCTCAGTATTCTCTAAAGTTAAACTCGATTAGTTGCTGTTTCTTGAAAACTCAACATTTTTTTAGTGAGTTGATTTTTGTTTATGCTGCATCTTCCTAGAAGGAATGCAACTGTCTTCCGATATCTACCAATAGGAATTTTGTCCAAGTTTATAGATTCATTTAATGTCAGCTTTCCCTAAAACCTTCTATAATGCTCTTAGAAGTAATATTTTCCTAATACTCCTAGGTGTTTCTTTTTCCCTTACGGCACTGACCAAATTCTAATTTGTATTGTAGTTATCTGTGTATATGTTTTATTTAAGATTTTTTTTAAAGATTTTTTTAATTTATTCATTTGAGACAGAGAGATAGAGCATGAGCAGGGGGAGGTGTAGGAGGCAGAGGGAGAAGCAAGTTGTCCGCTGAGCAGGGAGCCAGACGTGGGACTCGATCCCAGGATCCTGGGATCACGACCTGAGCCGAAGGCAGACGACACTTAACTGACTGAACCACCCAGGCGCCCCTGTTTTATTTAAGATAATAAAGGAAGAATAGGTTTGTACCTCTTCTTCCCAATATATTCTGCTTGTATACAGTATGTGCCCAACAAAGACTTATTTTATGAAGACTATTACTGTATATGAATTATACTAGTATAAAAGGGTCTTTCTCAAGTCTGATAATTTCAAGGCTTGTGTTGTTTATTCTTTTTTTCTTGTTTTTAACCTCTTAAATCGTGAGTTTAACATTATCTATCCAGGTAAGTGGTTTTTCCTGTCACATAGTCTAACATGTTTTAGAGCAGTGTTTCCTAAAATGTAATACCTATCCAACAGATAGGATTATTTTAAGTAGTACACTTAATAAACATTTTCTCTTTTAATCTTTCTGTTATTTTGATGTGCAGTAGAAAAAAATAATACTAGCACATCATGATTTGACCAAGAGCTGTATATATATTTTTTTACAAATGTTCCAGAAATTATTAATAGTTTCAATTTGGTTTATCCTCTTTTGACATAATGAGGCTAAAATTATGGCACAGAAATAAGCATTTTATGATTATCATATTTCCTTAGCTAAGCACATCAGGCACTTTAAAAGGCTAAATGCGTTGATGAAATAACACAAACAAGAAGGAAATATTACCCTTTGTTTTCAAATGCTTGTTGATCATTAGTATCCCTTTTTATAGAACAGAGAAACTGAAGGGATATTATGTGTAAGAAGGAAAAAAATGGTGTATTTCTCATAGAGATTTACTCTTTTTCATATCAAGTATTTTGCTAAGACTCATTGCAGCTTTTACTAAGACTCGAATAGGACAGATTTTTTTTTTCCAGCTCAGTGACTATAACACTTTCCTCATGGTGCATAGTGTATTAGGTGACATATCAGGAATTGTTTCTTAGGTTTCTTTAATTCTTTTTTTTTTTTTTAAGATTTTTTAAAATTTATTTGACAGAGAGAGACACAGCAAGAGAAGGAACACAAGCAGGGGGAGTGGGAGAGGGAGAAGTCGACTCTGCCGAGCAGGGAGCCCGATGCGGGGCTTGATCCCAGGATCCCAGGATCATGACCTGAGCCGAAGGCAGTGGCTTAACAACTGAGTCACCCAGCGCCCCCTTTAATTCTTTTCTAATGTAATTTAGTCATCACTTTTTCCCCTTTGAGTTACACGTAGTGTTCGTATATGGACTAAGGGGAACAGCTTAACCCTCTATCAAAAATGAATGTATTAACAGAAGAAGGCTGCTTCTTAGGTTATAGTTAATGGTAAGACTTAAAAAGTTTCCTGAGTACATTCTGGATTTTCTCACCAATACTAATGTAATGATTTTCATTAAAATTTTTAACTGTTTTAAGTAACTATTATGTAATAGATTGTGGGGGAAAAGGTTTGGGGAGGTGATGGCCATTTTTAGACATGCTGTACATATTTAATAGAGTTTTATAGTTTCCTCTAGTAGTGGGGATGATCTGTTAGTTTTTAATTTCTTTACCTTTAGAAAGGCATGTTTTTGTTAGGAACATTTTATCTTGGTAATATCAGTTACAAAGCCAGGAAAACTGAGGGCTGTCACAAAAAAAAAAAAAAAGAGTCAAAACTAGGGGAAACATTTTTTTTTTCCTTTTCAATTAAAGACTAGATGCGCTTACTGAGTAAAAAGTAACCCTAGGGGGTCAAAATAATTTGGTCTTTACGTGAGATCCTCTGTTAGGAAATCTTACTGGTGTCCTTGCTGATACTTATAAATCTTAAATTGTATTTTAATTTTTTAACTCCATGTGGTTCGTACACTTAAAATTATTTTCCCTTTGAGAGAAGTTTTTTTTCTTTAACCAAGAAATTAAATGATTTTGATGGTTTGAATCAGAATACACAGTTGGAATTGTTCCTACATCATTTTTTGATTGTCTGTTGCAAATGGTATGTGTGTGTCTTTGTGTATGTATGAGAGAGAGAGAGAGCATATGCGTGCAACATAATTTTCAAGATAGTGGTACTTGGATGACTATTAAAATGTTCTTACTATTTAATTTTGGATCAGGACAGAATGATGGAACCTGATGACACAGGTATTGTGGCTTACAAATTAACACTTGTTCCTACTAAATGGAATCAACCTTTTCTGGTCACAGTATTAGTTGTTTTTCTCACTTTTTATTTGAAAAATTTATTTTGCATAGGTCTTAGAAATAAAGAGCCCTTACGAGGGGGTTCAGATATAGTGTAGTTCTGCCTCCTTCCAATATGAGTAAAATATTTTAAGCACTCTAATAATAAATACTGTGTAAGAAATCATTTTCAAATACATTTTTTTTAAAGATTTTATTTATTTATTTGGCAGAGAGAGACACAGTGAGAGAGGGAACACAAGCAGGGGGAGTGGGAGAGGGAGAAGCAGGCTTCCCGCTGAGCGGGGAGCCCGATGTGGGACTCGATCCCAGGACCCTGGGATCATGACCTGAGCCGAAGGCAGACGCTTAACGACTGAGCCACCCAGGCGCCCTTCAAATACATTTTAAGTGTCAGACTGTATCATCTACTTCGTTGTACTGTATAGTGTGTTATAATAGTAAATATAGTAATGTTGATTGAGTGAAAAAGGCCATTAATACTCTTAAGACTGTACTTAGGACAAATGTATAGTTAAGTTAAATCTCTGGGAAATTGCAAAAAAAAGGATTTCTTTAATTTCCTGAACATTATTGGCCATATTGTTATCAGTAATGCCAGTTTTGTAACAGATCAATCCAAGTTTCTGTGGCTTAACTTAGTAAAGGTTTAACTCTCATTCACCCAGAGTCCAATGTGGTTATGCCTGATCAGGACATTCTCCTAGATACGTACCTTCCAGAAAGTGATTTAAGGATTCAGCCTTCTTCTGTCGTGTAGTTCTGTCATTTTCAACCTGTGACCTTTAAGGTCACCACAGAAACTGAAAGAGGGTGGGATATTGTGTGGGAGATTTTAATTGCCCTGGCCTAGAAGTGGAATATATCACTCCCGTCTGCATTCTGCTGGCCAAAACTCTGTTATGTGGCCCCACCTAATTGCAGAGGAACTGGAAAGTATTGTTTATTTGTGTGCCAAGCAGAAGAGGAGTTACAATTATATTGCTAAGCACTAACATTCTTTTCCACACTGATATTTAGTAAACTTGTTTATTTGTCAAAGTTGTGGTATTCAGTAAGCATTTATTACATGCTGAGTTATATGGGATAGTTTTCTTTAAGCGAAGGAATAAAAAAAATCAATCTTACAGATTTTTGAACATTAAAATACACAGTGAATGACTGATAAAAGCAGTTTATGAAGGTACAAAACAGTATAGTTCAAGTGTAATGTATGTTAGCAGATAAAAAACTGTTGGAGTGGGGGCGCCTGGGTGGCTCAGTCGGTTGAGCGTCTGCCTTCGGCTCAGGTCATGATCCTGGGGTCCCGGGATCGAGCCCCGCATCGGGCTCCCTGCTCGATGGGCAGCCTGCCTCTCCATCGCTCGTGCTCTCTCTCTCACATGCTCGCTTTCTCGCTCTCAAATAAATAAATAAAATATTTAAAAAAAAAACTATTGGAATGAATTGAATGCAATCAGGGAAAAGTGAGGTAATACCTGGTTCAAACTGATTTTAAGTGTGATATTAATTGAAAGAGAACATAGAGCTTTTCACTTGAGAAGAATGAAATCTAATGGAAAGTTGGCAGATAGATTTGCAAGAAAAGGGATCATATAAGAGAATCTGAAAGATAAGATTGGAGAGGTATTTTAGGGTTCTGTCTGGTGGATTAAAATGTTTGAATTTGATATTTAATAAATATTGATGTGTTTAAGCATCTTTCTAACATTTTATTTCTTAGAGATCAGTAGAGCCAAAGTGGTTTATGAAAAGATAAGTGGTTCTGACAGAAGAAAAGAGAGCAGAGAGTGCTAGGAGATAGGAGAGGAGCTGTCTTTTTTTTTTTTTTAATATGCTAATGCTTATTAAATTATCTTTCAAGAAATATTAAAAGGAAAACTTAGTTATCTAAACCAAACCTAAGCACAGTGTCTTAGAGAATAAATTTCATTAATGAGGAATGGGAAATATAATTATATAATGACATAGGATAGAATTTTTGAAGACTTTCAAGTTCCATTGTGTTAAAACAGGTGACATGACAACCTCTTTTTTTTTTTTTTTTTTTTAGTAGAGGTACAACATAAAATACTGGAGGAAATAGATTATGGTAATTATCATCCAGTAAGAGAAATTTGAAAACTGTTAGCATAAAGTAACATTTATAAATTGATGGGTTAAAGCAGTCTGAGGTATGATTTTGTGTGTAGGACGTGAAAATGAATATTATAATTTAACATTATTAGAACAGTGATTTTCACAGTGTGTTCTTTGGACCAATAGCATCAATATCACCTAGGTACTTGTTAGATATGTAAATTTTGGGGGACATCTGGGTGGCTCAGTCATTTGAGCGTCAGACTCTTGGTTTCTGCTCAGGTCATGATCTCAGGATCTAAGACTAGAGCCCTATGGGGCTCTGTCCTCAGCAGGGAGTCTGCTGGAAATTCTTTCCCTCTGCCTCTCCCCCTGCTCATGCCTGTGTGCTCTTTCTCTCTCTCAAAATAAATAAATCTTAGATGTGTAAATTTTTGGACCTCACCTCAGACCTACTTAAATCAAGGGATAGGCCTGGTCAGCTATCTTTTAACAAACTCCTCAAAGGATTCTAAAGTTTAAAAACCACAGACTTAGAATGTTATTGTCCCTTTTTGTACCAGCCAGTAAATTTCAGGAGTTATGTCCTTAATAGAGTGCGTCAATCAGTCATACTATCCATATCAGAACGTTTAAAAGGTAGAATTTATCAGAGAGTAAAATCAGAGCATGTGGTGGTTAGATGTCATTAGAATTTACAAGGAGATTTCTCCATTCTGTGCTGACGCTAGAGAAAATCCAGGTTATAAGATTTCAGTGTTTAGATAAATTTATCTTCCCATTTTTCCTTTTTGGTACCATTTGTTGACATTTATCCAACAAGTCTTAGAGTGTTGAGTTTGTCAGACTGACGGTAGACTTAGGTAGTTGTTAGTAATTGGTTTGCAGTGCCACTTGGGATAGTATCAAAATAAGTCTTTGAGAGAGGTAAGGAAAGGCCTATCTTTGGTTTGAGCAGGAATTGGAAGTGTCATTTTGCCACTGGGTCATAGTTTGAAAGTCATTGTCCCAATGTAAGTAAAATATGTCTTTCTAAGACACAGTATTAGAGTTTAGATTTTTATTATATACAATGAGCATTTATTTATTTATTTATTTATTTTTAAAGATTTTATTTATTTGACAGAGAGACAGCGAGAGAGGGAGCACAAGCAGGCGGAGTGGGAGAGGGAGAAGCGATGCGGGGCTCGATCCCAGGACCCTGGGATCATGACCTGAGCTGAAGGCAGACGCTTAACGACTGAGCCACCCAGGCGCCCCTACAATGAGCATTTAAAGAGAAATGTGTAAAGGAGAGAGTTAGACCTTAAATTAAAATGTTATTTTAAATTAGTTTATACATTCAGTTATACATTTTAATTTTATTTAGAACTCTCATTTTAAGAAAAGACTAAATGAAACTGAAGAAATTAGTTGACAAATTGGCCTACGGTATAAGTGATCTGATGTATAATGTAACCTAGTTAACAAAAATGTAATATTACTTTCTTTTTTAACTGATAAGTTAATTTATGGTTATTAACCTGTGATTTGACTATTCTTTTGAAAAATCCTGCCTAAGAAAGTTAAATGCTTGACTATCAGAACAGTGGTCCCAAAATAGAGTTCACACTGTTTTTCAGCCTGACACAGTTGTCTCTCTTGCTTTGCTTTCCTCCTGAAATGATGTTTCCATTTTGGGGATGCAAAGAGCTATGATTATTTATAGAGTAGTGTGTTTTGGACAGGTGTTGTGTTTACACAGGTCAGTGGAATTATCAAATGTCCCCCAAGACCTCTAATGTGAATATATTTCATTTTGTCATCACTCTTCATATTAAAAGAAAAAATAATCATGTTGGGTAGATGGAGAACATTCTCTTTAATTTTATATTTTAATGCAGCATGTGTCCTCTAATATTAGGAGTTTTTCCACAGTTTTGGAATGATAAGAGTTCCTGGTAAACCATATATAGCTTTGTCACTGAAAAATTTTAGACTTTTTTTTTGTTGTTCTTCTTAAAGACCATACAAATTATAAACATCTCTCCCCTTTTTTAGTTTTTGCTTTATATTTGACAGGAGATTTTAGGGAGTCAGATCCTGTAAGTATCTAAAGCATTCATAAATTATTGAAGCTTTTTCTATTATATAATTCCAAAATGATAATAAAGTCGTAAAGTAACTGTCAGTAATACTATGTAACAAAAACTTTACAACTTAAAAAAACTGAAGATTAGCATATACACATATTTTTCAGCTCTAAAACCATTGCTTTATTAACTAAGTAACCTGAGAGTCAATACTCCAGTTATTATACTGGGGCCATTTTGCTACAAAGGCACCAAATTCTTTCAGTCAACCTATATGTGGTAGTTGTCTTCTCTGTCTTATATACTAGGAGTCGTAGTTAGCTTGCCTTGAGACATTTGGCTATTTCATGATCTTACATCACATAAGGAACTGCTTTTACTTCCTTGCAGTAGGCAGGAACTACTTTCATTTTATTCCTTTTTAAGACCTCCTGCTTCTTGAGAACTGACTCCTATCTGCTTAGAGACTGGATGATATAATATAGTCCCATTCAGAAAGATGTTGATAGTAAAATGGTCTCCTTTCTTCCTCTTACCTGTCTGCAGCTCCTTCTGGAATCTTCTCTTTGTTCTATATCCATTAAGCCCTGGTCATCCAAAGCCATCTTCAGTTTTCTATATTCTTTATTTCCTGAATTAGCAACTCTTTTTAGGATCATCCTGATACTTTATCTACTAGCAGTAGTAGTTAGCTTGCCTTGAGACATTTGGCTATTTCATGATCTTACATCACATGGTTAAAAACCTTTTTCTATCTGGATATTGTGTGTGACCATTTGTATTCATTAGTCTTTTCTGTTCTAAGAGTTCCTATTTTATCCTTCCTTCTACAAACAAAGATAGAAAGAAGAGTGTGTTCTCTCCTGAATACATATAGTTTAATAAAAAACCAGAATCATGTGCCAATCCTAGAGGTGAGAGGTGGTCAAAAAAATATAAGTAAATCATGGTCCTTACAAGGAAGAAGATTCTTAATTATCTAATTCAATGAGATAAATGTTACAAGGAAAAAGAGAACCAAGAGCTGTGAGAGTGAGAAGGTGACATTTGGCCTTGAGAAAGTTTGGGAAGAGATCAGTGAACATCAAAGAGAGTTGACATTTTAGCAGGGTCTTGAAGCAGGGCTAACTTATCCATTAGGCACTGTAAGCACAGTACCAAGGGCCCACAGTTCTCTTACAAGCCTGAAAAAAACCTTCAATTTCAATTTATTTTAAAATCAGAAGAAAAGTGAATATAAGAATAATGAATATGTAATAATGAACCCAACCTGAACCTGGATTATATTTATCTTTATAATAATGCAGTTGTAAAATGTAATTTTCAATATTTTTAATTTTTTAATTTTATTTTTTTAAATCTTTTTTTTTAAGAGTTTATTTAATTGACAGAGAGAGAGAGACAGTGAGAGAAGTAACACAGGCAGGGGGAGTGGGAGAGGGAGAAGCAGGCTTCCCACCGAGCAGGGAGCCTGGTGCGGGGCTCGATCCCAGGACCCTGGGATCATGACCTGAGCCGAAGGCAGTTGCTTAACCAACTGAGCCACCCAGGCACCCCATTTTTCAGTGTTTTTTAAATAGAGGTAGCAGTTTACCAAGGCGAAAGTGCCTGGGACTTGAAAAAGTTATAATGCAGTATGCCTTGAAGGGTAAGTAAGGGTTTGTGGGTGCTAGGAACTGGGATTGGCAAAATCCTGAGTAAGAAGTTTATAATTAAATCACAGATTCACTTTAAGAAACTTAAAAAAATATGGTTTCTCTTACACATGCTGCTGCTAGTTAAAGTGCCATGTTAACTAGAGAAACACTACTTAGCTAAAATAAACACCACTTGATATGCTAAACCCCAAATAAAGATGCCATTAATTAGTGAATGAAATAATCATGATGTTGAGAGGCAGTATCTACTTTAATATTTCCTCAGTTGTCATCAATGTAGTATCTGCTTTTCAGGAAAAGATTATAAGATGTATATTTCATTGATAACAGAAATGTTGTTAAAACGTGGTGGTGTGGGAAATACATCTTTGATTCTTAGAAGCACTGTAGTTTTTTGGTTCTACAAACCCATTGCCATGCAACTCACATCTTAGTATAGACTAAACCTCCATGGTGAAATAAGGATTGACTGTTTCAGACCTTGATTTTATTCAGCATTATAAACTATAACCTGTGTAGTTATTATTTCTATTTTATAGATGAGAGAAACGGTCAAAGAAAGATTTGGGGTATCTTTTCCCTCGTCTGACATTTAATAAGAAAGAGGTGAGGCTAGGATTTTAAGTTGCGTAATCTTGATTCCAGAGGTTTTCTTCCTAATCAGTACACTTCCAAGTTGCTAAATTTAGTTTTGGATTAGTTGAATTTAAGGTGTCTTGGGACAGCTAATAGGTGTTCAGCATGGTGTACAAGTCTAGATTTCAGTAAGTGGTGATTTGGGCCAGAGATAAAAATTTTGATGTCTTCCTTAATAGGGCCAGAGATAAAAATTTTGATGTCTTCCTTAATAGACTTTAGCTGGAAGAACCAACCCTGAAGATTAGTATCTTGGAAACCATGATGAAAGATAGGGTGTCAAGAAGTATGAACGGTCAGTATTTTGGAAATGCAGTAGAGGGATCTCAGAAGATATGGATTGAAAAGGGTCTATTTGTCTTAGCAGCAATAAGGATGTCATTGGTGATTTGCAAAAAGAAACATTTAATCAGCACTGCCTCTGTATTAGAAGGGAAGTTGAAGGGGCGCCTTGGGTGGCTCAGTCATTAAGCGTCTGCCTTCATCTCAGGTCATGATCCCAGGATCCTGGGATTGAGCCCCGCATCCGGCTCCCTGCTCAGCAGGCAGCCTGCTTCTCCCTCTCCCACTCCCCCTGCTTTTTTCTCTCTCGCTGTGTCTCTCTCTGTCACATAAATAAATAAAATCTTAAAAAAAAAAAAGGAAGTTGAAGCCCAAAAAGATTAACCTTAGAATGTGACCTTTATTGGAAATTTGTAACTTTTATTTATTTATTTGGTCTTTGCAGATGTAATTAGTTAAGGATCTTGAGATCCTTGTCTGAAATGAGCCAGTGAGGAATGACAGAGGTGCAATTTAGTTCTCTTTACTACTCATAAGGGAGATTTGATCTTTAATATGTTTTTAATGTGACTTCATTGAATAATGCCCATTGAATTGCAAAATCCCACTTGAATTCAGAAATACATATTGTCAGACAGAATGTTCTGTATTTGGTAGTCCAAGTCTGTTTGAAAACTGATCAAATAGTGTCTTTTTAAATGATTTTAAACAGATTTGGGTATTACATTATGGCTCTCTCTAAACATTTAACTTGTTTAGACTTAAGAAAAATTGATTTCCAATTAACACCAGATTTCATGAGAAAGAAAATATTAGCTAAATAATTAATTCTATGAGATGATATGTATTCAAAACAAAAACAGGCAACATCTGTTAATTCAGTTGGGAGGAGAAGATTGAGCTTTGTCCTTTAAATTTTTAAATATTGTTCAAAATTTTTATTTCAAACATCTTTAGGTACATTAGTCCTAATACTATGTCTCACCAGAACTTGAAGCCTTTGATTTGTATAGTCATTAAATATTTTTATTGATTGATCAAAGGGTGAGGGCAGATCAGCTGACATTCTCTTAACTTGAACTCCCTCTTAATGATTTCCTTCATCTACAATATAATGATGATTAGTTACATTAATTTATATTGTCTTCACTCTTAATAACTGAGGCACTAGTTTTAAAAATTGACTTATAAATAAGATAGTAAGGAATAAATTATGTTCAGAATAGTTTTAGTATATGTTCCATTGTATTCTAATTATGTGAAATTTTGTAATTCACACTATAGTAAGGTGTTTCAGAGGATTTTGAAGGTCTTCTAGTTTCAGCCCCCATCCATTGCATGAGTCCCTTCTACATTATTACTGAGATGGTCACACAGTCTTCTTTTCACACCTCCAGGGATAGAGAGATCATTACCTCTGAAGGTATACAGTAGCCAGTCAGTCTTGTGTGACTACCATATACTAGTCATGGCAATGAACAAAATAGACACTTGCCCTTTCCTCATGGAGTCTGTAACCCAGCAGTGATTTTAAATAAGTAATTAAATGTATGTAAGCATTGTGAAAAAGAAATACACAGTGCTATAAAATAATATGACAAGGGAATTTAACATAATCTGGGAGGGTCAGAGAATGTTGTGTTAAGGTATTAATGTTTTGGCTGACATTTGGAGGATAAATGAGCTAGGAAAAAGATGGGGAAGTTTTTCAAGTTGAGGAAAGAGCATGTACCAGAATCTAGAGTTGAGCATGGCTCATTCAAGGGACCTGAAACAATTACAGTAAGAGGGCATTCTTCTCATCTCTTTAGGAAACCTAGCATGTCTCATATATTGATGACTAAAGGAATCTTTTAAGGATTTGCAGGTTTGGAAGATCAGCAGTAGCAGTGGTGAAGTAGTTCTCTTAAGTGACTTTATAAGAATTGGACATCAAGAAAATAGGAACAGGATGTGAAGAACATAAGAACACCTCTCACAAATAACCGGGGTGGGAGTGGGGGGAGTGGAGACCAAAGGGAGATATGAGATACTTTCCAAGTAAGGACAATAGGTTGTAAACATTGGAGTTAGCACTAATACACCTAGAGGCTGGTAAGACTGGAGAAAATTCAGGTTATATATTACCTGAAATGGCATTTTTTTAAAACAAAGGATTTGGCAAAAATTATTTTCTTCCTTTTTGTTTCATGTCTCTCCTTTGCTGGGAAATGGCCTCTTGCAATAATGATAATATAAATTGATATGGTTATTTGATTGCTTGACATTTGATTTTTTTTTTTAATTTATTATCAGAAAGAGAGAGAGAGTGCATACAAGCAGGGGGAGTGGCGGGCAGAGGGAGAAGCAGGCTCTTCCCACTGAGCAAGGAGCCTGGTACAGGACTCGATCCCAGAACCTTGGGATCATGACCTGAGCCAAAGGCAGACGCTTAACCGACTGAGCCACCCAGGTGTCCCTGCTTGACATTTTAAATTTTATTTTTTAAGATAATATACAGTTAGTTTTACTTTTGAGGGGTGTGCAGTTCTGTGAATTTTAACATATGTACAATATGTGTAGTCACCACCACAATCAGGGTAGAGAATAGTTCTATCACCCCCAAATCCTTTAGCTATCCCTGTGCAGTCACACTCTCCTCCTACATATAGCCCCCATTTCCCATCACTATAGTTTTGTCCTTTTGAGAGTGTCTGATAAGTAGAATAATATGTATATAACTTTTGGATACTTGCTTCTTTCCTACTGTGTAAGTATGAAACTTGTTACCTGTATCAATAATCCATTCCTTTTATTACAGGTTTTTGTGTGAATGTAAGTTTTTTATTTCTCTAGATACTCAGGAGTGGGATTGCTGGGTCATTTGGTAAGTCTGTGTTTAACTTTATAAGAAACTGCCAAAGTGTTCTCCAGAGTGGCTGTTTCATTTTGCATTTCCATTGGCAACATGTGAGTTCCAGTTGTTCTGTATCCTTGCCAACGCTTGATACAGTATTTTTTATTTTAACCATTCTAATATGTGTGTAAATGGTATCTCATTGTAGTTCTGTTTTTTAGAGTCTTTCTTATAATTTACATAACATAAAATTACTCAAAGTATACAATTTAGATGTTTTTAGTATATTCAGAGTAGTGCAAGCATCACCACAATCTTAAGTTTAGAACATTTTCATCACTGTGGTTTTGTTTTGCATTTCTCTAGTGGCTAATGGTGTTGAGTGTCTTTTCACTTGCCATTTCTGTTTGCTAGTTGTTTGTCCATTTTTTATTTGTGTTGTCCATATTCTTCCTATTGAGTGTTAAAAGTATTCTGGATACAGGTCCTTTGTTAATTATGTGTACTGCAAATATTTTCTCCCAGTCTGTAGCTTGCCTTTTCATTCTTTTATTTATTTTATTTTATTTTTTAAGATTTTACTTATTTATTTGTGAGAGAGAGAGAGAGAGTGAGCAAGAGAGAATGAGCAGGGGTGTAGGGGCAGAGGGAGAGAGAGAAAAGTAGATTCCCTTCTGAGCAGGGAGCCCAGTGTGGTGTTCGATCCCAGGACGACTCTGGGTTAGGGTTAATGACCTGAGCCGAAGGCAGATGCTTAACTGACTGAGCCACCCAGATGTCCCGTCTTTTCATTCTTTTAACAATGTCCTTTGCACAACAAAGTTTTGAATTTTGATTAAGTCCTGTTTTTCAGTTTTATTGTTTTGGTATCATCCCTAAGATCTCTTTGCCTAACCTCTGGTCACAAAGATTTTCTCCTCTATTCTCTTCTAAAAGTTTTACAGTTTTACATTTAGTTCTGTTATCTCATTTGAGTTAATTTTTATAGAAGGTGTGAAGTTTAGGCCAGTTCATTTTCTTACATATGGGTTGTTCACTTGTTCTAATATGATTTGGGGGGAAGACTCTTCTTTCTCTTTTGAATTGCCTTTGCCCTTTGTCAAGGGTTAATTTGCCAAATTTTGGGGGGTCTATTTCTGGACTCCATTCTTTTTCACTGTTCTCTCTTTCTGTCCATCCTTTTGCCAGTATCATAGTGTGCAACCAGAAACTGATTTCTCTGACTTTCTTGTTCTTCAGAAATTTAATGGTTTTTCTGGTTCTTTCACCTTTCAATATGAATTTTAGACTGAGTTTATCTGTATGTACAAAAAAAATCCTCCTGGCATAATGATTGGAAGTATGTTAAATATGTGGATCAATTTAGGGAGAGTTGACTTCTTTACTGTTTAGTCTTCAGTCCATAACCTGTGGTAAGTCTCTCCATTAGGTCTTCTTTTATATCATTAATGGTTTATAGTTTTCAAGGTAGAGATCCTATACATATTTTTTTTAAAGATTTTATTTATTTATTCGACAGAGACAGAGACAGCAAGAACAGGAATACAAGCAGGGGGAGTGGGAGAGGGAGAAGCAGGCTCCCCGCTGAGCAGGGAGCCTGATGCGGGGCTCGATCCCAGGACTCCGGAATCATGACCTGAGCTGAAGGCAGCCGCTTAACGACTGAGCCACCCAGGCGCCCCGATCCTATACATATTTTTATAAATTTATACCTGATTGTTTCCTTTTGTTAAAGGTATTGTAAATGGTGTTGGTTTTCTCTTTTTTTTTTTAAGATTTATTTATTTCTTTTAGAGAGAGTGAGAGAGAGCATGACAGGGAGAAGGCGAGGGAGAAAATCTCAGGCAGATGCCCTGCTGAGTGTGGAGCGACATGGGGCTCAATCTCATGACCCTGAGATCATGATCCCAGTTGAAATCAAGAGTCTGAAACTCAACGTACTGAGCCACTGGTATTGGTTTTTAAATTTAATTTGCCAGTTGTTCATTGCTGGTGTATAAAAATATGATTGATTTTTTTTTTTTTTTTAGTGTGTTGACCTTGTATCCTGTGACTGAAAACTCACTCATGAGTTTTAGGGGTTCTTAGTAAATTCCTTGGGATTGTCTACGTATATTATCTGAGAATAGGGGCAGTTTTATGTCTTCCTTTCCAATCTGTATGCCTTTTCTTTCTTTTTCTTAAATTATTGCACTGACCAACACTTCCAGTATGATGTTGTATAGGTATGGTGAGAGTGGCCATCCTTTTTCCTTATTCTCATCCTAGTCTTCACCATTAACTATATTGTTAGCTGATATTTTACCCCCAGAGATGCCTTTTTATCAGATTGTGGAAATTTCCTTCTATTTCTAGTTTGCTAAATGGTTTTACTGTTGAAGGACATGGAATTTTATTAGATGCCTTTTCTGCATCAGATGATATGATCGTTTGGTTTATATATATATTTTTTACTGTTAATAGGGTGGACTACTTTGCTTGATTTTCGAAGATTGCGTTATTTTTACATTCCTGAGACCTACCCCACTTAGTTGTGCTGTATTATTGTTTCTGTATATTGCTGGATTAAATTATCTAATAGTTTGTTGAGGATTTTAAAAATTTCTATCCAAGAAGGATGTTAGTCTAGTTATCTCTGCCTGTGCCGTCTGTCTGGTTTTGGTATCAGGTTAACATCATTATCCTAAAATGAGTTTGGAAGTGTTCTGTTTTTTTGGAAGAGATCTCATAGTTTGGTATTCTTCATTAAATATTCTGTAGAATCCACCATTGAAACCATTTGGGTATAGAGATTTTGTTTTTGGAAGAGAATTGTTTTTGTGATTATCCAATTTCTTTAGCAGTTATAAGACTCCTTAGGTTATCTATTTCATTTGGTGTGAATTTTGGCATTTTGTGGTTTTCCAGGAATTGGTCCATTTCATCTAAGGTGTTGAATTTATGTGCATAGAATTGTTTGTACTATTTCTCTATTATCTTTTTAATGTCTGGGGGATGTAGTTATATCCCCTATTTCATATTAAATGCTGGTCATTTGTATCTTCTTTTTTCTCTGTTAGTTTTGCTTGACTTTTAAAAAAATCAGTTTATTTATTTATAAAGAGCTAGCTTTTAATTTCACTGATTATTGAGTTTTTTTTCAATTTGAGCGATTTCTGTTGTTTTTTCCATTATTTTGATTGCCTTGAATTTATTTTGTTCATTTTTTTAGTTTCTTAATGTGAAACTTTACATTATTGATTTAAGACCTTTCTTCTTTTCCCGTATAAACATTTTATACCATAAATTTCCCTCTAGATACTCCTTTGCTGTATCTCTCAAATTTGGTATGTTGTATTTTCATTTTCATTCAGTTCAAAATATTTTTATTTCCATTGATTCCTTTTACACCTGTGGGTTATCTAGAAGTGAGCTTGATTTCTATGTGTTTGGAGATTTTGTTGCTATCTTTTTATTATTAATTTCTAATTCTTTTATGCTTTAGAGGAACATACTTTATATAATTTCAATTCTTCTAAATTTGCTAAAGCTTATTTTATGACATAGGATAGGGTCTATCCTGGTGAATGTTCTGTGTACATTTTGAAAAGAATTAAATGATGTTGGGTGGAGTGTTCTTGAAATGCCAGATCCAGTTGGTTGATGCTGTTGTTCAGTTTCTGTATGTTCTTGTTAATTTTCTGCCTGCTCATTTTACTGATTACTGAAGGAGATATGTTGAAGCCTCCAACTATAACTGTGGATTTGTCTGTTTCTCCTTTTGGTTTTGTAAATTTTGGCTTCATGTATTTTGAAACTCTTATTATTAGATACGTACACATTTAGGAATTTATGAATTCTTGACGAATTGGCTTGTTTCATACTGTGATGAATTTCATACCTGGTAATTTTCTTGGGTCTGAAGTCTACTTTGATATTAATATAGTGACTTGATCTTCCTTTTAATCAGGAAGTATGGTACTTGCATGGTATGTATTTTTCTATCCTTTTACTTTAAAACTATTTAAATCATCATGTGTAAGGTGTTTCTTGTAGACACAGAATATAGTTGGATAATTTTTTAAAACTTATTGTGACAGTCTTATCTTTTAATTGGTGTTTTAGATAGGTCATTTATATTTAATGTGATCATTGTTGTTTGGAATTAGATCTCTTTATTATTTGATTTTTTATTTTTCTCCATGTTTTTCATCCCTTTTTCTCTTTCCCCCCCTTTTTTTTGAGGAGGCAAATTATTTGAATATATTTAGAATTGTTTTATTATATTTTTGACCATTTCTATTGTTTTGGTTTTTAAAAATCATTGCTGTAGGGATTACAATATATATACTTTACCTTTCACAATTTAAAATCAGTATTTTACAATTTTATTTGGAGTGTAGAAACCTTAACACCAAATAGGTCTCTTTTCCCTTTCCCCTTTATGCTGTAGTTGTCTTATGTATTACATCAGCATACAATGAAAACCTGTTAGAAAAGGTCATAATTTTTTTTGACTGTCAAACATTTTGAAGAACTCAGTGGAAGAATAGTTCATTACATGTACCTAAATATTTATCACTTCTGTTGCTTTTTCTTAATTGCTGAGGTTCTCTAAAATCTTTTTTTAAGATTTTATTTATTTATTTGAGTGAGAGAATGAGAGAGAGAGAGAGAGAGAGCACATGAGAGAGGGGAGGGTCAGAGGGAGAAGCAGACTCCCCGCCAAGCGGGGAACCCGATGCGGGACTCGATCCCAGCACTCCAGGATCATGACCTGAGCTGAAGGCAGTCGCTTAACCAACTGAGCCACCCAGGCGCTCAGGTTCTTGGTTTCTATTGACATTATTTCTCTTCTATCTGAAAAAATTTCCTTTAGCTTTTTTTTTTTTTTTAAGAGTAGTCTCCTGGGAACAAATTCCCTTGGATTTTCTTCCATTGAGATTACCTTTGTTTCACCTTCATTCCTGAAGGATATATTCACTGGATATGTATTCTGGGTTGATCTTTTTTTGGTGTTCTTGAAAAATATGAATTCACTGGGGCACCTGGGTGCTCAGTTGGTTAGGTGTCTGCCTTTGGCTTGGGTCATGATCCCAGGGTCCTGGGATCAAGCTCTGTATCTGGCTCCCTGCTCAGTGGGGAACCTGCCTCTCCCTCTGCCCCCCTTCCCCCCGCTTGTGCTCTCTCTCTCTCTCTGAAATAAATAAATAAAATCTTAAAAAAAAAGAAAACTATGAATTGGCCTCCTTGATTTCTGATAAGAAATCCAGTTATTCAAATTGTTGTTCTTTAATAACTAATGAGTTGTTTTTCTCTGGTTATTTTAAAGAGTTTAGTTTTAGTTTTTGCAGTTTGATTGTGATCTGTATGGGCATGTATTTCTTCAGATCTCATTTGAGGTTAAAAGAAAATAGTTTTCTCTGCTCAAAACACTTCTGACACTAACTGTGTGGGTTTCCCACACCAAGCAATTCTCTAATTCTGTGTGGATACCAACTGCTTTTCTACAATTTAATGCACTTCTAATTCTTTTTTTTTAAAGATTTTATTTATTTATTTGAGAGAGAGAGAGAGAGAGAGCACATGAGAGGGGGGAGGGTCAGAGGGAGAAGCAGACTCCCTGCTGAGCAGGGAGCCCGACGTGGGACTCGATCCCGGGACTCCAGGATCATGACCTGAGCCGAAGGCAGTCGCTCAACCAACTGAGCCACCCAGGCGCCCTGCACTTCTAATTCTACCTAGAGTTAGTACAAAACCCATACACTAAGTTCTTAATCTTACAAGACTGCCTTCAAATGCAGATGCCAATAGCAAGTAGTGGGTCCCCAGGGTCCCCATACTTCTGTCTGACTTGGCTACAAATTAGGGTTCCCAAAACCCCCTCCTCAGGTTCAGTAATTTGGTATAACTGCTCACAAAACTCAGGAAAATACTGTATTTATTACCATTTAATTACAAAGGGTACTATAAAGGATACAGATGAACAAGGAAGAGCCAGATGAAGAGGTACAAAGAGCAAGGTCTGGAAGCATCCCAAGCACAGGAGCTTCTGTTACCATGGAGTTGGAGTGCACTACCCTCCTGGCATATGGATGCATTCACCGACCTGAAGCTCTTGGAACCCCTTCATTTGGGATTTTTTTTGGAGGTTGCATTATCATGGTTGATTAAACCCTTGGCCACCCCCCAGCCTCTCCCCTCCATGGAGGTCAAAGGTAGGAAGCTCTTTCATCCGTCCTCCCATTTTACTTTTCTCTATGGTTGAGATTGGATAATTTCTATTGATCTGTCTTCAGGTGTACTGACTCTTTCCTCTGACATCTCTCTTGTTGGACCCCTTCAGTGAAGTTTTATTTCTTTTGCTGCTTTTTTACTTCTAAACTTTTGATTTGATTTTTCTTTTTATCTTGTGTGTGTTTGTTTGCTGGAGCTTTCTGTCTTTCCCTTCCTCTCAAGAATATTTGCCTTTATTCAGTGAAGCATTTTTATAATAGTTTTTGTAACGTAATTCCAACATCTGTGTTATCCTGAAGTTGGTGTCTGTTGTCTTTCTCATGCATGTTGAGATTTTCCTGGGTATTTGTATGCCAGGGAATTTTGGATTGTGTCTTGGGCATTTTGAATATTATGATATGAGATCTAAGGTCTTGCTTATATCCTGTATAGAATGTTTTTCTTTTTTGTTTTTATTTTGTGTGTGTTTTTTTGTTTTGATTTGTTTTTGTTTTTGAATGTTTTTCTATACAGAAGACTGATTTGTTCAAGTTGACACAAGTATGAACTTCACCTTCTGTGGTTTGTGATTTTTATGTTTGTGCCTTTTTCAAAGCCTTTGTTGTGCTCCTCAAATATGTCCTGTGTGTATTGTCAACCAGTGGCAGCCTGGTATCTGTACACTTCTCAATGTTTATGATATGAGGTTTAGGTTCAGATTTTCACATATGCAGCTTGCAGGTGATCCCAGGAATTCATAAATAACTTTATGGGCTTGCTTTCCCAAGGTCTTTTCTCTGTGTGTTGTCCTTGGTACTTTCTAGTTTTTTGGAGTTCCTCTTTTTGGTTCTCTGGTCAGATAACTAAGGCTTTATTTATCCCATGTTGCTGAGCAAGTCTTGTGACTTTGCCAGTGTCTGAGGTGAAACAGTGGAAGGGCAGAGAGAGAAACGAGTCCTTCCTTCTTTCAGTGTTTTAGGTTCTGCAGGTCCCTATTGTTACCATTGTTTCTGCCACCACTACCAAGGAATTTCTCGGGTGATAGGGTGCAAAAAATGGATAAAAGAAAAGCAACATAAGAAGAGTGTCTTTTCTTTGAAATCAGGACAACAAAAACAGGTATACACTCAAATATTTGCAAAGAAAAACATCCTTATATGACTTTTAATTTTCAAGTTTGGTATAAATTATATCTTTGATAACCTGATATGATATAGCAGAGATTTAGAGTCTGTCATACCCCAGCTTGAATCACAGTGTTACCATTTACCAACTATGTGATCCTAAACAAATCACTGCTAAGTTTTAGTTCCCTTGTTTATGAAACATTTATATAATATCCACTCAATGGTGTACTGGAGCTGGCTTGTACCCCCCCATAAGAGCTGATTGTAAAATTTTAGATATCTTATGAGCTGTTAAACACAGCCATTATTAAAAATTAAATTACACAAACTTTATAATTAAATTATGTTAAAAACAAAGGCAGTAGGGGCATCTGGGTGGCTCATTCGTTTAAGTGCCCAGCTGTTGGTTTCGGCTCAGGTCATGATCTCAGGTTCATAAGATGGAGCCCCACAGGCTTAGTGTGGAGTCTGCATGAGATTCTTTCCCCCTCTTTCCTCCCCCCTGCTCCTCCCCCTGCTCATGTGCTTTCTCTCACTAAAATGAATAAATAAAATTAAAAAAAAAGCAAAGTATAAATGCTGAAAACTCATCACTTCCTAGCTATTTTGCTACCTTGTACATTATATATGTCTCTTATAGCTGTGTGGTGAAATACCATATAACGATGTGCTATTGCATATCTCTTCTCAGATCTGTGTTCATTGTGTTTTCATTGGTAGCTTGAAATGTGTCATGATGGTATTCATACCACAGAAACTGGTAAATAGCACAAACCAGAGCTTGATTTATTGTTTTGTTGGGTGTCTAGATTTAAGAAAGTGATGGAGAAAATATCAATGATGGAGAAAATATCAATAAAGCAGATTAAACTTAAAAGTTTGTGTGTCTGGGGGCACCTGGGAGGCACAGTCAGTTAAGCCTCTGACTCTTGGTTTCAGCTCAGGTTTTGATTTTGGGATCATGAGATCGAGCCCCACCTCAGATTCTCTGCTTAGGGTGGAGTCTGCTTGGGATTCTCTCTCCCTCTCCCCCGTTCCTCCTTACATGCACACATGTGTGCGTGTGCACATTCTCTCTCTCTCTCTCTCTCTAAAATAAAATCTTTTTGGGCGCCTGGGTGGCGCAGTTGGTTAAGCGACTGCCTTCAGCTCAGGTCATGATCCTGGAGTCCCGGGATCGAGTCCCACATCGGACTCCCTGCTCAGCGGGGAGTCTGCTTCTCGCTCTGACCCTGCTCTCTCTCTCTCTCTCAAGTAAATAAATAAAATCTTTAAAAAAAAAAAATAAAATAAAATCTTTTTTTAAAAAAAGTTTGTTATATACATTGCCTGTTATTGTTAGTAACACAAAAGTTGAGGAAATATTCTAAACTACAGGCTTACCTCATTTTATTGCACTTTATTGAGCTTCACAGATACTGCGTTTTTTACAAACTGAAGATTTGTGGCAACCCTGCATTAAGCACGTTTATTGGCACTATTTTTTCCAACAGCATTTGCTCACTTCATATCTTTGTGTCACATTTTGATAATTCTTGTGATATTTCAAATATTTTCATTATTATTTGAATTGCTTCAATTTCATGATAAAACTTTAACGGATGAGGTGTTACTTCCTATGGATGAGCAAAGACAGTGGTTTCTTGAGACAGAATCTACTCCTGGTGAAGATGCTGTGAAGATTGTTGAAATGACAACAAAAGATTTAGAATATTACATAAACATAGTTGATAAAACAGTGACAGAATTTGGGAGGACTGACTCCAGTTTTGAAAGATGTTCTCCTGCAGGTAAAATGCTGTCAAGTAGCATCACATGCTACAGAGAAATCATTTGTGAAAGGAAGAATCAGTCAGTATGGCAGACTTCATTGTTGTCTTATTTTAAGAATTGCCAGAGCTGTTGGGCATTGGTAGTTGGGCGGCCAGTCAGGGTGGGTTGGGGCAGTCTGCTGCTGCTTCCTGGCTGCAACAGTGGCTGACAAGATCCCCAGGAAGGCCAACCACTCAGTGCTCGTTGGGAACACCCACGGCCTCACCATGTCCTTGTCCCTCACAGTGGCCACCATCACCTCCAAACCTGGGGGTAGCAGTGGCTCCAAGAAATTAGTGATCAAGAATTTCTGAGACAGGCCTAAACTGGCTGATAACTACATTCAGGACACCTGGCAGAAGCTTCTTGAGGCAGTGAAAGCCCTACAAGTAGTATCTCCATCAGAACCTGGAAAAAGTACCAAGCTGTTGACAATCTGTTCTCACAAAGTTTCCTCAACACGCTACAAACAGCTGTGCCAGCTCTGTGAGGATCATGTCCAAGCACAGATCCTTCAGTTTAGAGAAGACTCACCAGATAGTGTTTTATTTTTAAAGAAAATTAACACATGCTGGCAAGATCATTGCAGACAAATGATCATGATCAGAAGTATTTTCCTGTTTTTGCTTTGCACTTATGGACTTCAGAATTCCATGCTTCCTTCTATCTGGGATATGGGATTGGAACTTTTTAAGAAACCATATCATTAGTGATAAAAATGGTTCAGAGTAAAAATATTGATGGAATTCTGCTATTAACTGAACGAAGCAGCGAAGTTTATTGAAGTTTTTTGAAAAGTCTCCTGAGTATGCTCTCTGACCTTCAGGTATATAAAGATTCATTTGAATTGAAATTTTTGGAAGAAACTAATTGTTTATATGCTGCAGAAGGCCAGAATATCTTAACCATGTAAGTAGGCGTTTAGAGGAAGAGGGAGACTGAGTAATCACGTATTTAGACCACAGCACACAGAAATCACTGATTGCTTATGTAGAGAAACAATTATTAGGAGAACATTGAACAGCAATTCTGTAGAAAGGGCTTGACCACGTCCTTGATGAGAAAAGAGTGCCGACCTCGCTCAGATATACCAACTGTTCATCCACGTGAAGCGTGGCCAACAGATTCTGGTGCAGCGCTGGAGCAACCCCATCAAAACTTTTGGGACAACAATTGTTATCAGTCCTGAAAAAGACAAAGCTATGATACAGGGCCTGCTAGATTTTAAGGATCGTGTGGACCATGTGTTAGAAGTGTGCTCTAAGAGGAACAAGAAGTTCATCAACTTGATGAAGGAAGCCTTTGAAACATTTATCGACAAGAGGCCAGATAAGCCCGCAGAATTGATGGTAAAGCATGTTGATTCAAAATCAAGAGCAAGTAATAAAGAAGTAATAGATGAAGACCTGGAGAGGATTCTCGACAAGTTTATGATAATATTCAGGTTCATTCACAGTATAGATTTCTTTTGAAGCCTTTTATAAAAAAGATTTGGCAAAATGACTCCTCATTGGAAAAAGTGCCTCAGTAGATGCTGAAAAATCTATGTTGTCAAAACTAAAGCATGAATGTGGTGCTGCTTTCACCAGCAAGCTGGAAGGCATGTTCAAGGACGTGAAGCTCTCCAAGGACATCATAGTTCATTTCAAGCAGTATATGCAGAATCAAAGTGACCCAGGCTCTGTAGATCTAACAGTGAATAGACTTATGGGATACTGGCAGACATACACACCTATGGAAGTGCATTTAACTCTAGAAATGGTTAAACTTCAGGAGGTGTTTAAGACATTTTATCTCAGCACAGTGGTAGAAAACTTCGGTGGCAAACTATATTGGGGAATGCTGTTTGAAAAGCAAGTTTAAGGAAGGAAAGGAGTTCCAGGTTTCCATCTTCCAGATACTGGTGTTTCTCATGTTCAGTGAAAGGCGTACTTTCAGTTTTGAAGAAATAAAAATGGCCACGAGAATAGAGGACAGTGAACTGCAAAGAATATTACAGTCCCTGGCCTGTGGCAAAGCACAAATCCTGGTTAAAAGTCCCAAAAGGAGGAAGATGGGGACACATTCATGTTCAACGGGGAATTCAGATACAAGTTGTTTCGAATAGCAGCTAGATCCAGATGAAGGAAACCATTGAAGAACAAGCCAGTAACACTGATAGTGTTTCAGGAAAGACAGTATCAGATTGACCCTGCTATTGTCAGAAAAATGAAGACGAGAAAGACTCTTCATCATAATCTTCTAGTTTCTGAATTGTATAATCTGCGAAATTTCCAGTTAAGTCTAGAGATTTAAAAAAGAATTGAATTTCTTGTAGACAGACTATATGGAGAGAGATAATCACCACTACATGGCCTGATGATATATTGGCCAGCTGCTTTCTCTCAGCGAGACAGTAGAATGTATCTTCAGAGCAGCGAACCATTTGTGTGCTATTTCCATGACTTCTGAGATTGAGCCAGCCCAAAGACTTTTGGATTAGAAAGAAAAGAGATGGTTTCTTGGATCATCTTTCACAAAGCGTAAGGGTTTGCAAATGGCATATGTGTCTTTCCTTCCAGTTCTCCCTCTTAACTCTTTTTGCTGTTTTGTTTTTGCTGCTTTGTGCAGAATGACTTTGAGATTGGAAAAGAAGACATTCGTTAAAAGAGGTTCCTTTGTAAGATGTAGTTCTTGTGACAGAAAGCCAAAAGTTTGGTTTGGTGTCTGTGTGTACTCATGAATGCATAGTTAAAAAGACCCTCCGTGCTGTGTTCATGGGCTGCAGAGATGACTGGTATACTCCTGAAGGCAGGCTCTCTTAGTTGATGGACACTTAGTTTAGAACAAGAGCCCTTTGTTGGCGGGCATTAGGAAGAAACAATGTCAAAAGCTGGCTAATCAATTATGCAACATAAATATTGGCATCTGTTTGTTTCCTTTATGTTCCATACATTTTAAACTCTGATGACTTTTTTAGAGCAAGGTTTCTCAGTGAGACCTCTCATGTATGCCAGGACGGCACCAGGTCAGGTGTGCTTGCTGTGGTGAACCCACGAGCATCTTTGTTCTACTTCTGCTGAGTTGTTTGTGGACTTTTTGTTTAGGAGTTTGGGGGATAGTGTGTTTGTGTTTACTCTTCTAAGATTGAGTCTAGCAGCCCCCCCCTTTTTTTTTTGCATTGGAGTAACTGTTGTTTGATTTTTTTTCATTGCAGTATTTGTATGATTCCTCTAGTAAAGTTTGGTTTGTTTTTACAGTTATGCTGTTGTTCTTTGTGCTATAACCACTGTAAAAAGTTTTATAGGAGAATTAAAGTCTTGATATTGTGAAGCAGAAGTTATTTTGTTAAAAGATTAAAAGGATTTTGTTGGCACCTGGTTTCACGTTTTGTGTATATATAGGTGCCATAACTGTAACAAAAATACTTTTCTAGTAACATTTAAGAGTACTTTATATGTTACATAATAGTGTGCTTCATTTTGATTAAAAGCCACCAAAGGAATTTTGATCATGGTGTAAATGTTTAAAGCAATATTTTATGGAATATACCAAGTTTATATAATTTGATTTTGTGCTGTTATTAAAAAGTTTCTCCCTTTTAGAAACATGTGTGTTTAAAATATGGCATTTTATAGTTTTGCATGTGAAAATCCTCAGCATTTAGTATTGTCATTATTTCTGTATTTGTAAATTTTCATTTGTGAGTTCTATAATATATGGTCTGTAAAAGACCAAATTTTTACTTCTTAAATTTTATGTTCATTGTCTCTAGAGATTGTTAATATTGTAATTTAATGTAAACTTACTCTGAATAAAATTAGTTTAATTGGCCTTAGAAAAAAATAAAAGAATTGCCTGAGCCACCCCAACCTTCAGCAACTACCATCCTGATCAGTCAGCAGCCATCAGCACTTAGGTAAGACCTTCCACCAGCAAAAAGATACCACTTGCTGAAAGCTAATTTTTTAGCATGTAAAGTATTTTAATTAAAGTATGTACATTTTTTAAGGCATAATGCTGTTGCACATTTAAGAGACTACAGTATAGTGTAAACATAATTTTTATATGCACCGGGAAACCAAAACATTCATTTGACTTGCTTTTTTGCAATATAAATTTTATTGCAGTGGTCTGGAACTGAACCCTCAGTATCTCTAAGGTGTGCATGTGTTATCTAATTCAACAGAGAGGTTGCTTATATCATTGATGAACAAGTGAGGTTATGACATATATCGTTGTTTCACTTTCCTTTTATTCTTTAACATAGATGAAAATATCAAATAACATTAAGATTGGAATTACATTTGTTTATCTATTGCAACCCTAAGTTGGCTTTTCAGGAGTTTGGCAAAATCAGTAGAGCATTCTGTGAGAATTAGTTGGCTCTAAGAAACACACACACACACACACACACACACACACACACACACACACACACACACACACACACACACACACACACACACACACACACACACACACACACACACACACACACACACACACACACACACACACACACACACACACACACACACACACACACACACACACACACACACCCCCCCCCCCCGAGGGCTGATTGTTAAACATTTATCAGCACACCACTGTGTCTAGCACAGAATAGGCATTCATTAAATGCTACTTTCTCCTCTCCTTTACTCCCCTTTGGCCCTTTCAAACAGAATGAAAATATCTTCCATACTTTGTGTAATCAGGATTGGTGAAAATAAAAATAGCACTGGCTTTAACTTCAAGGCTGTTATATTCTTCAGTATTACCACTTTCACCGTATTAAAACATATCTTAGTTAAAAGGACAAATGAAGATTTGAGGGAGTATGGTTTTCTTTTGAATTCTATTGTTGGGAGCTTTAGGTAAAAATAAATAAAAATACCAATACTCAATTATATTTCAAAGAGGGACATTAATAATATTTATTGAATATTGAAAACAACTGTGAATCATAGCACTTGTCAACATTTTCTTGAAAATGTTTTCGCAAGAGTAATTTAAATTTTTGCTTTTATTTTGAAACTTTTTGTTCTTTTTCTCCCTTCTGTCCCCCTTCCAGTTCAATAAGGAAATGATTTTATTTAAAAAAAAAAACAAACATTTTAACACTGGTTATAGTCACAGACTGATTTTCTTTCACTCCAAAGATAAATTATGGATTCTTTGACAACCTTATATTTTCTGTCATTATGATGATTTTTTTCTTCCCATTTTTAGTCTGGAATAAAACATTTCTTAACGCTCCTGTTTGACAGGTTTGTTTTTTTTTCTTACATATTAACAGTATATTTTAGGGATCATATAGTTAGTCTTCTCACTTCCCCTACCTTCATCTATTTTAAATGAAAGCAGCTGTATTTCTGTAGTGCATAGCTGATTGCTTTCCAGCTCCCAAAGGAGACAAACTAATTGCTAAATATAGAGAAGATGAAACATTGAGATACCTTTCTCTGTGGATTTAATAGTTACTAATCAGGGAGAAGTAAGCCTTTACACGTTTAACCCTGTTACTTCCAGAAGAATAACATAGAGTAATAGTGTATCCTCCTCACGTATGTTTGCAAATATATACAGGAAGAATTGAATTATGTTGGCATCTTTGTAGAAAACTAAGTGAACATACATATGTGGGTCTCTTTCTGAGCACTCTGTTGTATTCCACAGGGTTTTATCCTTCTGCCAGTATAGCACTTGTCTTCATTACTATAGCTTCATAGTAAGTCTTGAACTCGGACAGTATAAATTTCCAGCTTTTTTCTTCATTTTCAAAATTGTTTGGCTATTCTAGGTTTATTGCATTTCTAAATATTAAAACCTTGTCAAGTTTTGTTAAAAAAAACAACAAACACCTGCTGGGATTTTGACTGGGATTGCATTG
Organism: Eumetopias jubatus; assembly: GCF_037043125.1. NCBI lineage: Eukaryota > Metazoa > Chordata > Mammalia > Carnivora > Otariidae > Eumetopias > Eumetopias jubatus. Next base: position 41,524,609 of record NW_028274818.1, read on the forward strand.
AATCTGTATATCAGGAGTATCTGGGTGGCTCAGTCCGTTGAGCGTCTGCCTTCCGCTCAGGTCATGATCCCAGGGTCCTGGAATCAAGGCCTGCATCAGGCTCCCTGCTCAGCAGGGAGTCTGCTTCTGCCCATCCCCCCACCCCCGCCCGTGTGTCAAATAAATACAGTCTTTAAAAAAAATCTGTAGATCATTTTGGTGAGAATTGACATATTAACAATGTTGAACATTGTAATCCATGAACATGATTATTTCTCCACTTAAGTCTTGTTTACTTTGTCTTTGCAACGTTTTTAGTTTTCCAAGTTAGTTTTAGTTCTCCACACCTTTTTCTCCACACTTTTATGCACACATCTTGCACATGTTTTGCCCAGTCTATCCCTAAATATTTTATATTTGATGATATGATAGATGATAATAATTTTTTCATTTTAACGGTTTTATTCAGAGTGAGGAAAATATAGATAATATTTTTAAATCTTATTTTCTAATCATTTGTTGCTAGAATGTAGAAACATTTGAATTTCCTGGTTAAGTTCATTTACTAGTTCTAGTAGTGTGCTTATAGATTTCTGAGGACATGGTACATACACTTTATGCTATCTGTGAATAAAAACAGTATTAATTTTTTTCATTTCTGATCCATGTGCCTATATTTTTTATAATTGCTACCCTGCAAGCTACAGGGCATTCCTTATTCATTTATGTATTTTTTTGTCTAATCATTAGTAACTTCCTTAATTTGAGATCATAATGACCAAATTTTCTTGCTATTAGTAAATAGAGGAACTCTTTGGTATAGCTTTTCTAATAAGGCCAGTCATTCAAAACATGCCTTTCATACCAGTACCTAGGAAATAATACTTGGAATGAATGTATTAGAAATGTAAATTTCTAATTTTTTACAGAAAACTGAAGCTATTTCTTTGAAGCTTCTTTTAAGCTACATCTTTTATCTGCTACTGTTTAAAAATTTAAGACAGATATTTTACATTAGTAGATTTATTTTGTGAGCCAAATAAGATTTACTTATAAAACAGCCAAACCCGCTGATAGCATTTTAAAATTTTGTGTGTTCTTCCATAATATAGTTGTCACAATGCATTACTGTTTTATACATTTCCTGGAAAATTAAATGTAGGTCACTTTCAGAGGTAGAATAATTTAAGTGAACCAATAGTTCAATTTGTAGTGGCAGACCCTCTTTCCTGTAAAAATAGAAAGAGCAGATGGCAATAATCATTGAAATAAATCTCATCAGCATGTCTATAATTTTAAATGTATAAGGGTTGCTGAGCTCATCTTTCCTATAGACTGGTGAAATTTGTTTCCATCAAGGAGGAAGGAGAAAGGAAGAGTTAATGTCTAAGGGGAATAAATGTGTCGCCCCTAAGTCTGGGGATATGAGCTTGGACCTTATAAATATAGAAAGCAATGTAATGATAGCATCATCTGTGACACTTAGTAATGGAAAAAGAGGAAGGAGATATGTATGAGTATGAGAGAAAAGATTGAAGCTTCATATGAAAGTTGAATGTTTATTGTATTAATAATTAACATTTACTTGCAGACTTGAATGCTAACCTTGGCTGACAGAAGATGCAGAGGGATGGAAAAGGAGTTTTGGTTATAAATAAGAACAGAAGAAACATGACAAAATAAAGAATAGTAGTTAGCTTAGATGACTAAATTTTTAAAAGGATTATTTATTCTCTCTCTTTTAAATTATATGGCTAAATTTGTTGGTTCTTTTGGTATAGTTTCGTCATAGAAGTTAAAATGATTTGGATATGAAAGTTTACCAGAAAACATTAGACAATATTGGTATGTCCCTATTCTTTGTTTTCTGAGAGCTTTAGCCATAGAAACTTTTTTTTTTTTTTTTTAAGATTTTATTTATGTATTTGACAGAGAGAGACGCAGCGAGAGAGGGAACACAAGCAGGGGGAATGGGAGAGGGAGAAGCAGGCTTCCTGCTGAGCAGGGATCCCGATGTGGGGCTCGATCCCAGGACCCTGGGATCATGACCTGAGCCAAAGGCAGATGCTTAACGACTGAGCCACCCAGGCGCCCCAGCCATAGAAACTTTTTACCAAAAGTCTCATATACTTGATTTTTGGCATATGAAACTTGCCTGATTTTCAACTTCTGTATGTAACTACTCCTATCATAATTCTTTGGAGATTTTTAGGAATTTCCTCATTGCTCTACCATACACCTTGGTTAAACAACTTGATTGTTGTGAAGAGGTTTGATTGACTATAATTTTAATTGAGGATTAACAGATCCTAGAGTCTAGGCTCTTTCATAGACTGTACCTCTGAAATGTCTTGATTGTACAGTAAAATTGAGCATTCTGTTATATTTTTTAAAAATACAGCAATTTCCAAATCATAGATCTCCTGGCTTGTCACTAATTCTCATCACAAACAGTATCAGTGTACTTTTAAAGAATACTCAAAAAAATGAAGGTAAGGTTACTGATAATGATTTTAGATAGACACAGTGAATGGTAGAACTAAAAAATAATTCTCCAATTTGATATTAAAACGTTAAGACTTAGAAGTTGATACAAGTACCATGTAGTAAAGAAGTATCAGGTATCTAAAAGTTCCTTTTAATAATTTAAAAACAAAAGCCCAAGATAGTTATGTAGAAGGAACATTGTGTTAACGGTGGAATCTGAATTTAAATCCTAACTCTGCCACTTAGTTGACTTTTGGCAAATCACTTTGAGCCTAACTTTGCTCGGTAAAAATGGTAATTGGTATTTTGACATTTCAAGATTCATGTGTGCAGGCCCTAGCACAGGACCCTAGCATAATGTAGATACTCAACAAATCATAGTTGCATCTCTTTTGGAAACAAAGTAGAACAATTAGAAAGTACTTGTTAAGGTAATCATCTTTAAAGAGGCAGTGCTAAAAATATTAGAACTGTCACTTCAGTTGCATTGCTAATACATAATCTAAGAGGAAGACTAATTTTCCTCTTTTTGGTAGTAATATCATCTTGTGTTGTTATCAATTTGACGTATGTCTATTTTTTAAAAAAGATTTTATTTGGGGCGCCTGGGTGGCTCAGTTGGTTAAGCGACTGCCTTCGGCTCAGGTCATGATCCTGGAGTCCCTGGATCGAGTCCCGCATCGGGCTCCCTGCTCAGCGGGGAGTCTGCTTCTCCCTCTGACCCTCTTCCTTCTTATGCTCTCTATCTCTCATTCTCTCTCTCTTTAAAAAAAAAAAAGATTTTATTTATTTATTAGAGAGAGAGAGCACGAGCCAGGGTGAGGGGCAGAGGGAGAAGCAGACTTCCTGCTGAGCAGGGAGCCTGATGTGGGGGCTTGATCCCAGGACTCCGGGATCATGACCTGAGCCAAAGGCAGACATGTAAAAGACTGAACCACCACCCAGGTGCCCTTGGTGTATATCTGTATAATCAACATACTGTATTTTGGCTGAGAGAAGGAAATGTCTTCACTTCCAGTGTAGTCCTAGCACAGTGCTAAACATACATTCCTATATATGGTTAACAAACGGGTGAGTATGTATTTTAAGTTGCACTTTTGTTTCTTCAACTGTTGTTCTTAAGTTCTTCTACAGTACTGTTTCCTACCCCTAAAACCTATCTGTCGTCAAACATGTCAAGCTTTTGTTAGAGCCTTTGTATTTTCTATTCCCTTTGTCCTCGCATTTTTGCCATCCTAGCTCCTTCTTGTCATTCAGGTCTCAATTCAAATGCCACCTTTTGTCAGAGACCCATTCTCAAGTCACTCTCCCGGCACTTGTTACAGTATTGTATTACCTGGTTTCATTTTCTTCATAGCCATTAAAGCAATCTGAGAGTATCTTAATTTATTTAATTACTTGTTTATCATTCTTATAGAATATGAGTTCCATAAGAGGAGGGGCCTGGGCCCTAGTGTGTCTTATACTATATAAATGGCCCCTTGTGGAAAAGTTAACATCATTTATTTTGACTAATAGTGTCTTTGCCTGTGTCCAATCTGTTTTATTCCTGCTAATTGAAATTCCTGCTATATGAAAGCTCATTTCTGTTCTCTCTAGTTTTATATAACATGTTTGAAATTTTCCATGGTATAATGTTTTATAAAGGAAAATATAATAATATAAATGATTATATTACAGAAAAGTACTTAATGATATGGAACCCAAGTTTGCCCTGTATTACTCATTTTTATATTTTAAAATAACTTTGTAACAGTGGGCTCTTCTCCCTCAAAATTTTTCATGTCTTCTTTTTTGTTTTCTTTTCCTCTCCCCTCCCTTCCCCCCTCTCTGTTACTCCCTTACCCCCAATAATTTACTCCAAAAGCCCAAATGCACAATATTGGAACCTGAATGGAATGAGGAGGGCACCTGCATGGGTGGGAGTGGGTCAGTGCAGCCGTGGAATATTGGTTACACACAGAGGATTGATCAAATAAGTAAATATGTTGAAGGTAATAAGAGCTAGGTTTCCTTTAGGGAAGGAAATCACAGATATGGAGAAGGATAAAACTAGAATGAACCCTATGGTGTTGGGCTGGCATTGGAGATATTACGATGAGCTCATGGTTTTCAACATACATAGGTAGACAGTGGTATGTGGTATGTATACATATGTGCATTAACTCTGTGTCCTAAGAGGGACTGGGAACCAACACCACAATAACAGTAAATACACTGAGCATTCAGATGTTAGTTTCTGAATATAATTAGTCCTACTCTAACGCATGTTTTGAAAACATGAGTTTGCTCCAATGCAGTTACTGTATTAGGGAACAGACAGAACACAACATGAATTTTGTGTTTATTTATACATGGTTTCACCCTTAAGAAATACTAAGTGAACTCAGGATATTGTACTCAGGTGAACCACGCTCTGTAGAAAGACACAAAATGCACACATAGGCACACCTCCAACATTTACCAGTTACCTAATTTTACCACTTGTGTTATGTGCCATACCCATCCACATCTGGTATAAACTTTCCCTGATTTTATATAGCTAGCCCTCTTCATATTATAGTAATTCACAAACTTCAACCCTTCACACAACCACTTCCACAAGTATAAAGGTCCTAAAAGTTTAGGAAAGAACTAAAGATTCAGGAAAGATTGAAGAATCTAAGAAGACATGACCGCTAAATGTAACAGGTAATTCTGGACTAAATCCTTTGAGTATAAAGCATACTATTGTAATTTTTGGAGAAACTTGAATGAGTTCTGAAGATTAAATGGTAGTATGTATCAGTATTAATTTTCTGGTTTTGTTGGTTACATTGTAATTATGGAGGAAATGGCATTGTTTGTCAAAATATACTCTAAATTATTTGAGGGTGATATCAATTTGCAACTTACTTTTAGATGTTTTAGGAAAATAAAAGATTGATATCTACTTACATGGTTTTTCTCTGATGTGTCCTTTTTCCACATTGACAGTCAGTTCTCTGACTCCAAGTGGGTGTCCAGTAATTCAGTTAAATTCTCATACTATGTACCTAGATTAGCCATCAGATCCCACAAGTTTAAGGGGCAGTCCCACAGGACCAACCCCTCTTTAGGTGCTAGCTGCAAGTGGAGTCCCCAGGTACCCATACTTCTGCCTGACCAATTGATGGGGTTTTGGGATATAAGTGAGGGTCAATGGGGTGGAGTCCGGAGCTGACGACTAAGAAAGAATTCTTGAGACATCTTTTTTTTTAATTTTTATTGTTATGTTAATCACCATACATTACATCATTAGTTTTTGATGTAGTGTTCCATGATTCATTGTTTGTGCATAACACCCAGTGCTCCACGCAGAACGTGCCCTCTTCAATACCCATCACCAGGCTAACCCATCCCCCCACCCCCTCCCCTCTAGAACCCTCAGTTTGTTTCTCAGAGTCCATCGTCTCTCATGGTTCGTCTTGAGACGTCTTTGGTGCAGAGTGGTGGTTTATTAAAGCACAGGGACAGGACCCATGAGCAGAAAGAGCTGCCGCCCCAGGGTTGTGAGGGGTGGCAGATTATATACTGTGGGGTTGGGGAAGGTACGGAAAAGGGAGGTTGCAAAAGGATGTTAAAAAAGACTCCTAGGATACTGGAGGCCTTGCCATTGTCAAGTTAAGGTTGTTTACCCCTCTAGTAAGGCATTAGCATTAAGATGGATGGGAACTTCCTGGAAGAATGTCACACCTGTCCCACCCAGGAGTGGGGGGGTTGGGAGGAGGTTGCAGGGTGTGGGCTTATGCTTTGTCTTCAGCCAGCCTTCTTATCCCTCATCACAACTGCAGTTCTGGGGGTTCCCATGACCCACTCCCTCTCCAGGTTCAATAATTCAGTAGAATGACTTGCAGAACTCAGAAAAGTGCTCTACTTAATATACTGGTTTATTATGAAGGATATAGCCCTCGAACAGCCAAATAGAAGAAATGCATAGAGCAAGATATTGAAGGGTGGGGTGGTTGTTGCAGAGCTTCCATGCCCTTTCCAGGCACACACATTAATATATTCACCAACCCAGAAACTGTCTAAACCCAGTTGCTTAGGGGGTTTTTATGGAGGCTTCATTAAATAGGTTTAATTGATTAAAATACTGGCCATTGGTGATTGAACTCAGACTCTAGCTCCTTTCTCCTCACTGAAGGTTGGGAGTGGGGCTGAAAGTTCTAACCCTCTGATCACTGACTTTGGTCTTTCTGGTGACCAACCCTCATCTTGAAGTTATCTAGGGGGGAGCCTACCTTTCATCACCTCATTAGCATAAACTCAGGTAAGGCCTAAGGGGACTTGTTTTGAATAACAAAAAACATTTGGATCATGCAAGAAATTCCAGCAGTTTTTATGAGCTCCTGCTAGGAATCAGGGAAGACCACATGTATATTTTTAATTATACCACACTACTAGCACCTTATCTGTAACTTGAAATTGTTTGGAAAGAAAAAGTTTTTATTCATTTATTTATCACTGAGCAGGAAGCCCGACTTAGGGCTGGATCCCAGGACCCGGAGATCATGACCTAAGCCAAGGGCAGCCGCTTAACTGACTGAGCCACTCAGATGCCCCGAGAAAGTTTTTTTTTTAATAAAAGTATTCTATCCCCCAAAATTTAAAAATGAAATTAGCAAATCCTAGGCAAAAGAGGGAATTCCTAAGTTCTTGTTCACAAATGAGCTTACTATTAAGATGTAAACATCTGGATAAATAACATGAATTTAAATAAAGGATTTGAATGTGATATACAAAAGAGTTGTGCTAAGGAAGTAAATGAGGAACTGCTGAATTATTATCTATAATTATATAACCTGTATTGCTAAGTTTTTAAGAGATTGAGTACCCCATCAGTAAAAAGATTTCTTGTGTACAGGTACCTTTACTAAACCATTTATTTATTCCTACTAATATGAATACTATGTTCATTATAAAGTATACAAAAGCAAGAATTTTAAGGTAAAGATGAGAGGTGAAATTAGCAATATATTTTCTTTATTTTTATTTATTTTTTTAGAGGCAGGGGGCTGGCAGAGGAAGAGGGAGAAAGAATCCTAAGCAGGCTCCATGCCCAGCATGGAGCCTGACTTGGGGGCTCAATCTCACAACCCTGAGATCATGACCTGAGCTGAAATCAAGAGTCAGACACTTAATTGACTGAGCCACCCAGGTGCCCCTTCAGTATATTTTAAAATAATTTTATGTTTATTAACACTATTGTGAAATGACAAAAATAATACAATTTAATAACAAGTTTGTTGTCCTTTGTTCAAGGGAAAATCCATGGATTAGAGGAGTACAGTGCCTCACAAGCAGTGGAACACTTTTAAGGGATTTTGGATAAGAGCTGACTTTATAGACCCTTAGAAGGGGCAACTCAGAAACAGGGTGTGATTGGCTAGAGGTTGGGGATTTCCTGATAAAGCTACCAGGTCCTCTTTCCTAGGGCAAGGTAAAGCTAGCTAAAACTGAGTTGGAGGAGGATGATGGGTGTATGTTAGATTTCATTGATAGGTGTTTCCCATAAGTGGGGCCTACTTAGGTTTAGATTGATGATATGGGCAGGGCTGCTGGTGGAGTGGCCTCCCTTTTGTGGGTCCCAGCATATTAAATAACTTCATCAGTACAAAACCATTTTTTAAAAATCAGAGCAATGTAATGGAATATGCTTAATATTTCAATTGGGATTTAATTCACAGACCATACAGTTTGTCTATTTAAAGTGTATAGTTCAGTGCTTTTTAGTATCTTTATAGAGTTATATACCCAGCACCACAGTCAAATTTTGGAACATTTTCATTACCAACCTTCCTTCCCCCGCACCCCAGATTTCTGTACCCATTGGCAGTTACTCTTTTCTCCTCATTATCTCCCCCAGTTGTAGACAACTACTAATCTGCTTTTTGTCTCTATGGATTTACCTATTCTGGACATTTAATACTATAAATGCAGTCATATAATACGTGGTCTTTTGTGACTAGCTTCTTTCACTTAACAAAATGTTTTCATAGTTCATTCATGTTGTAACATGTATCAGTTTTCATTCCTTTTAATTGCCAAATAATATTCTATTATTGAATATCCATATTTTATTTAGCTGTGTATTAGCTGATGGACATTTGGGTCACTTCTACCTTTTGGTTGTTACAAATAATGCTGATATGAACATTTACATACAAGTTTTTATGTGCCTTTATGTTTACTGTTCTCTTGGGTATATAGCTAGATGTGAAATTCTGGGTCACATGGTAACTCTGTGTTTAACCATCTGTACTAATTTACATTCCTATCAGCCATGCATGAGGCTTCCACTTTCTCTGTCCTTGCCACTTGTTATTTTTAGATTATAGCCATCCTAGGAGTATGAAATAGTATGCCATTGCGGTTTTAATTTGCATTTCCCTTCTCCCGAATATCTTTTCATGTACTTATTAGCCATTTATATCTTTTTTAAAAAAGATTTATTTATTTTTAGAGAGACAGAGTGTGAACCAGCGGTGGGGGAGAGATAGAGGGTGAGGGAGAGAAAGAGTCTCAAGCAGACTCCCCGCTGAGTGGGAATCCTGATGAAGCCTGATGCTGGGCTCGATCCCAGCACCCTGAGATCATGACTTGAGCCGAAATCAAGAGTCAGGTTGCTTAACTGACTGAGCCACCCAGGCACCCCACCATTTATATCTTTTGGGCGGTAATGTCTATGAGGTCCTTTGCCAATTTTTGAATTTGGTTGTCTTTTTATTATTGAGATTTACAGATCCCTTGTCAGTTATAGAATCTGTAAATATTTTCTCCTGTTTTGTGGTTATCTTTTCTTTTTTTTCTTTCTTTTTTTTGATGTTGTCACAAAGTTTTAATTTTAATAAAGTCTAATTTATCATTTTTTTTCTTTTATTTGTGTTTTTGGTGTCATATTTAAGAGGACTCTGCCTAATCCATGGTCACAAAGACTTTTCTGTGTTTTTCTAAGAGCAGTGTAATGTTATCTATGACATTTAGTAGTGGAATGCAACACTGGCAAAAGAAGAAGGTCCTTAATCCATTTTGAGTTAAATTTTGTATATGATATAATACAGGACTCCCACACCATTCTTTCATGTGTGGATAATCAGTTGTCCCTTCACCATTTGTTTAAAAGACTGTTCTTTTCCTCATTGAACTGTGTTGGCACCTTTGTTGAAAATCAATTAAACATTAATGTGAGGGTTTATTTCTATACTGTCAGTTGTATTCCATTGCATCTATATGTGTATTGTTATTCAGTGTTCTGTATCTTTAATACAGTAGCTTTGTAGTAAGTTTTGAAATCAGGAGTGTGAGTTCTCCAACTTTACTCTTCTTTTTCAGGATTGTTTTGGATATTCTATGTTCCTAGTATTTCTTTAAGAATTTTAGGATCAGCTTGTCTGGGGCGCCTGGGTGGCTCAGTTGGTTAAGTGACTGCCTTTGGTTCAGGTCATGATCCCGGAGTCCCAGGATTGAGTCCCATATTAGGCTCCCTGCTCAGCAGGGAGTCGGCTTCTCCCTCTGGCCCTCTCTCCTCTCATGCTCTCTCTCTCTCTCTCTCTCTCTCTCTCTCTCTCAAAAAAAAAAAAAAATCAGCTTGTCTATTTTGGTAAGGAAACTGGCTGGGATTTTGATGAGGATTATTTTGAATCTGCAGATCAATTTGGGAAGTATTTCCATACAGTATTAAGTCTTCTGATCCATGAACACAGGATGTCTTCCCATTTATTTAGTCTTTAATTTCTTTCAAGCAATGTTTCATAGTTTTTAGAGTAAAAGTTTTACACTTCTTTTGTTAAATTTATTCATAAATATTTTATTCTTTTGGGTGCTTTTCTTAGGGGAATTGATTTACTTCATTTGGAATATACCTAGTTTTTAATACAGATATTGAAAAGTTCTTTTCATGGGCACCTGGGTGGCTCAGTTGGTTAAGCGACTGCCTTCGGCTCAGGTCATGATCCCAGGGTCCTGGGATCGAGTCCCACATCGGGCTCCCTGCTCCGCAGGAAGCCTGCTTCTCCCTCTCCCACTCCCCCTGCTTGTGTTCCCTCTCTCGCTGTGTCTCTCTCTGTCAAATAAATAAAATCTTTAAAAAAAAATAAAGTTCTTTTCATAAGGTGAGCTTGTTTTGATATTTTGTTTTTCTGGCCACCATATTTGAAAAAGATATCTCAGAAAGAAGAGTAGATCCAGATGGAAGTAGTTGTAAGTCTATAAAATTGTTCACAAATTTTTTAGTGTGCAGACAGGAGAGTGTGTGTGTGTGTTTTTCAGGAACAATGATTAAAAAATCTGATTTCCAAATATCCTTTTCCAAAAAGCTGTCTCCGGGCGCCTGGGTGGCTCAGTCGTTAAGCGTCTGCCTTCAGCTCAGGTCATGATCCCAGGGTCCTGGGATGGAGCCCTGCATCGGACTCCCTGCTCAGCGGGGAGCCTGCTTCTCCCTCTCCCTCTGCCCCTGCTTGTGTCCCCTCTCTCGCTGTGTCTCTCTCTGTCAAATAAATAAAATCTTTAAAAAAAAAAAAGCTGTCTCCATTAGTGCAAACCACTTTTGAAAAGCACATGCTTTCTTACTGATTGTTGAAATGTTACCTTTACTTTAGAAGGACAGATTGAATGTTTTTTTGTTTTTAAATTTTAATATTTGCTATACTATTGACAGTCACTTGTTACAGAAAAAGTCAGCAAATACGGAACTTCTTTCTGATTTTTTAAGCTCAATAGCTTTTTATTTATTTATTTTTTTAAAGTTTTGTTTATTTATTTGATGGAGAGAGAGAGAGCGAGAGCAGGAACACAAGCAGAGGGAGTAGGAGAGGGAGAAGCAGGCTTCCCGCAGAGCAGGGAGCCCGATGCGGGGCTTGATCCCAGGACCTTGGAATCATGACCTAAGCTGAAGGCAGACGCTTAATGACTGAGCCACCCAGCCACCTCTAAGTTCAATAGCTTTTTAAAAGTACTTTAACATGAGATGACCAACACACTTTTGTGTTCAACAGATGATTTTTTCAAAAGATTTATTTATTTATTTGAGAGACAGAGCGAGCCTGCGCCCATGTGCATGCATGAGCAGGGAAAGGGGCAGAGGGAGAGAGAGAATCTTAAGCAGATTCCCTGCTGAGCGCAGAGCCCCATGTAGGGCTCTATCTCATGACCCTGAGATCATGACCTGAGCTGAAATGAAGAATTGGACACTTAACCAACTGAGCTACCCAGGTGCCTGTACAAATGATTTTTATTGTTAGCCTGTCTTATTACAAACTACTATAAGGATTTCATTACATTTTTTTCCCACTACATTTGGATATTGCTTTATTAAAATAATGACCTCAATGAGTTAATGTAGCACTTGGATACTTCTTACTTCAATATCTTTATTGCAATAACTTCCTTATGAATGATACAATGGAATATTTTTACAAATTCTGTTCTTCCTCTTTTGCTCACCTTAATCCTGTAATTTTTAAAATTTTAATTCTAAAGAAGTTGATTTATCTATTTATAAAGGTTTTTTTCATGAAACATTGCTTTTATTAAAGAGGTTATTTGCTAATAAGAATATATCTTCTCCAATACATTTTTCCTTAGTGTATCACCAAAAAATTATTCTTGTATTTCACCATTAAAATAAAATACGGCAATTTCATAAGCTGAGACATAATAGAAAATCTGCTATTTTAATTCAAGAACATAGGCAACATTGTATAATTTATTCTTTTTATTTCTTCAAGCCATCAGGGAGTTTTTTATGTGTTTTTCAGTAGTGTATAATGAAAAGCAAAAGTGTTTCTGTTGCCATTATTTTTGTTCATTGTTTTAGCATTTTTCTTTCCATGGCAGGAGGAATCCATTTCCTCAGTGGTATGTGGCTCTTTGTAACTGTGAAGAAGTTGCAGAAGCAGCTTCTAAACATTATTTATTATGCTTTCTAAAATTTTATCAAATACTTTGACTATCTTATGACTTTAAGTCATTGCTGACAAATTTATCAAGTTTTATCTTCATGTTTAGGTACTTAGTTGTTAAATGCCTCTATATCTTGATAGCTTCATACTGTTTTTAAGGAAGATTTTATTTATTTGAGAGAGAGCATGTGAGCGGGGGGAGGAGGGGTGTGGGTAGAGGGAGAGGGAGAGAAACAAGTGGATTCTACCCTGAGCCCAGAGCCTGACTTGGGGTTCAGTCCCACAACCCTGAGATCATGACCCGAGCCAAAATCAAGAGTGGGATGCTCAACCAACTGAGCCATCCAGGCACCCCTAGCTTCATACTTTCATTAGCTAGAAAGTACACACCACAGTAAATACTTAAGACAAAGTTTGTTGGTAATAATGGATGTAAGCCCATATTTCAGATAGCCTTATTGCTATTTTTGAATTTCATTAGTCAAATTTATCAGGTCTGGATTAGATCATTTCTAATTTTACTTAAAAGTGTGACTGATTATGATACTGGGAATGGAAGTGTTGGTTCCACTCCTTTTATGTTGTTTGCTTGTGCTTACATTATTAAGATATTCTATCCACGGCTTTGCTTTTTTTTTTTTTTTTGCAGTACTTTTTTGATATTTCAATTAGTTTTTTCAGGAGACAATTTATATAGGTTGTATAAAAATACAAAATACACAGAAGTATGTATAGTGAAAGTAAGTCTTCCATCTAGTCCTTTTCCTTAGCTACATGGTTCTCCCCAAAGCATCCCTACTATAAGTTTCTTACAATTTCTATTTTGTTTAACACAATATTTTACATCTTATTTTTTTCTGTTTAATATATTTTGGAGATTATTCTGAAGTATATGAACAATTCCTTTGTTAAAAATGTTGCATAGTATTGCATTGTAAAACTTTCCTGTTTAGTGTTACTCTTATGGGCATTTAGGTTCTTTTCAGTCTTTTGATATTACAAACAATGCTGTAATGACTATTTTACATATGTTGTTTTATATTTGTTTAAGTATGTCTGTAGGATAATTGCTAGAAATGAAGATTTCTAAATTGCCATCCATACAAGTTGTGTTTTTCAAGATTGATTTATTTAAGAGAGAATGCCTGAGGCGGGGAGGGGCAGAGGCAGAGGGAGAGGGAGAGATAGGCAGACTCCCCACTGAGTGTGGAGCTCCACACAGGGTTTGATTCTAGGAGCCTGAGATTACGACCTGAGCTGTAACCAAGAATCCGATGCTCACTGACTGAGCCACCCAGGTGTCCCCATAGAAGTTGTTTTTTATGATCTTATCAGGGATGTATAGGTGCTGCTTTCCTTCACACCTTCATTAACACATTGTATTATCAGATTTTATTTTTGCTCAATAGATATATATAAAAAAATGGGTCACTGTGTTTTAATTTGCTTTCTCTTATTGTAGGTGAAACTGAACTTTAATAGCTGTGCACATTTTTTTTACTCTGAATTGCCTTTTTATAACTAGTACCCAATTTTTTTCTCTTGGGTTGTTGCTTTTTAAGTTATCAGAGACGCTCTTCATCTATTAAAGGAGTTAGGCCTTTGTTACAAGATTTGCATATACTTTTTGCCCAATTTGTGGTTGAGGTTTTGACTTGTGATGATTCTTTTGTCATTCAGAAAATGATTTTATTTTTAAGCAGTCGCATTTATAAAACTTTTCTCTTATGATTTGAGACCATTAAAACTTCTTTTTTATTTCCTTCTAGCGCTTTTGTAGTTTCAGTTTTACTCTTTGGTCTATTTAGAATTTCTTTTGGTGTAAGGTGTGAGAGAGAGAGGTCCAACTAACTTTTTCTTTCCCATATGGTAACTCACCTTTTTTGATTGAAATGCTAGCAGGAATGTTTTTAATTTGCTTTGCGTTTTGTGAGAGTGATTTGACATTTTATAATATGGCCCACAAACCCACTTACTAACCTCAGTATGGACTTGAATGAATGAGCCAAGGTTTTGTGTGTTTTTTGTTTTTGTTTCGTCTCATTCTCTGTGTTGTAGAATTCCCATTTTTCTCTTAGGATACCTCACATATTGAAGGTAAACATGACCATGAAACAGACTATGGGCCAAGTAAGGATACTAAGTTTTTATCTTTATTTTACATATTAGTAAAGCTTACTTTTTGTTTGAATAAGATGTACAAATGGCTAATCTAATATGCTCTTGCTCACGCCATGTGATTCCGTTTCAGTCATCCCACTGTGGAGACCACTGATCTCCACTATGACTCTTAGAAGTTCCAAAGAGGGGTATATAGCATAAATGTGCTTTTTAAAAAAATAAATACCTTTTGAGTGACTCTTTCTTTATATTAAGAGCTATAATGGCAATCAGGTGGCATTAACATGACACTGGTCACGTTCCTATTCTAGATTTTTAGCATATGCATCTCTAAAGTGAGTTTCATATCTGGGGATATCTTAGGTATTTTGAACTCTAAAATTATATCAGTGTTATCAGAATGCTTTGTAGAGAAAGCTTTCAAGGATGACTGTCTTTTAACTAGTGAAAGGATGTGCAGAAAGATTATATGCATCTAACTGGATGCCACGACATGCTCAGGATAATTGGTAAGTATATTCACTGCATTGGTGTAGTCCTTTG
This sequence comes from Eumetopias jubatus, assembly GCF_037043125.1. NCBI lineage: Eukaryota > Metazoa > Chordata > Mammalia > Carnivora > Otariidae > Eumetopias > Eumetopias jubatus. The sequence continues at coordinate 41,539,659 of NW_028274818.1, forward strand.
TCTTTCTACTGCTATATTGCTTCTGTCTAGGAATAGTGGAAAGAATTAGACCTTTTACAAGCACTTATTTGGTAAGTGGCAGAGCTAGGATTTGAACTTAGGCAGTCTGTGGCCTTCAGAACTTTTTTTTTTTTTTTGCAGCTATAGTATAGTCCATCAAATTCTAAATGATCTTTACATTTGCATCAGCTCCAGCTAGTCTAATCTCCTTACATACACTGTGCTGATTACAGTATTCAGTTCCAGGACCTTATGTAAACTGTTTCCCTTATTTGTTTATATCTCTTCTATTCTCTCTGACTTCTAAATTTTTCCTAACCTTCAAAAATCCAGATCAAGTTCCATCTGATACTACTTTCATATATATGCCCCCTTTTCTGAAATTTTTAATGTATTAGTAGTAGTGTGGGTTTTACCATTTCATCATTCTTGTATTCTTTATGGCATTAACTTAATAGTCGTCAAGGAGATAATAAACCCTTGAAATCTAAAAGAAAGTAGAAAAAAATGGAAAAAAAAACAAAAACAAGAAACCAGAAGACTCCTGAGATACAGAGAGTTTAACTCATTGTGGTTCTATAGCGTTACCATTAATAGAATTGAGAGTAGAACTTAAAATTTTCTGTCTACTGGTCCATAGTCCTTTTCATCATGCCATTCTGCTTCCCAGTATTTAGTAGGTTACAATTTAATACTTGTTATCTTAATATCTAGGAAGATTGCATTTGTTGGTACTATAGACATATCCTAATGCATGAGATCAGTAAGGCAAAAGTGACTTTCCAAAGAACATAATATAGGTACATAACAGATGTTTTCTGTACAACTTGGTGATAATGGAAAGGTCAATGAAATTAAAATTCAGAGGAATGAGCATAGCTTTGAGAAATCGTATTACTTTTCTGATGTACACATCATAGTATGGTATCATTAAGGAGGGGAACGATGAATCTGGAGCATCAGCAACATGCAGTAAGCATTTGTTGAGTATGTTTAATTGTCAAATATAATTCTAAGTAAGAGATAAACTTCAGTGTTTCTGGCTCAGGTTTGAGATGTAAACTTGAAAGGGATATAATTTCAGAAAAGTTTTAAAGAAACTGTCATTATACTTCTAAGTGAATTAGTGTGAAGTATTTCTAGCAGTTTTTTTATAAACCTTTTCGTGAAATTGTAATTTGAAAATAAATTGTGGTAAATAAGGCTTATGGTGGCTTAAAACTAAAAAAGGGAAGAAGTGATTTCAAGGAGAAAAATCATCAGTAAGTAGGTTTTCATTTTGTATCCTACATTAACATGTTTATGTCTTTGCTCTTTATTTCTTATGTTGGGTTGAAAAAAATGAAGCAATGTGGAATGAACTACAAATTTATTGTTCATAACTCCCTTTAACAGAAATTTTTTTCATAACTGCGTTTAATATAGGTTTTATGTGTTATCAAATAAATTTTTCCCCAAAAATGATGATCAAAGAGTTATGATGGTATATATAGTTTCTGATGCTGAAGCTACAAATGCTCAAAAGGGAGAAAAAGCGCAAATTTTGAAGAATTTCTCTTGTTCCCTTTCTCTCTCCTTCCATTCCTCATTTGACCAAATTCTTGTTAGAACCTCCAAATCAGGTGCTCCTGGATGACTCAGTCAGTTAAGTGTCCAACTCTTGATTTCAACCCAGGTCATGATCCCAGTTTGTAAGATCCAGCCCTCCATCAGGCTGTGGACTCAGAGGGGAGTCTGCTTGAGATTCTTTCTCTCCCTCTCCCTTTACCCCTCCCCCACTCGTGTTCTCTCTCTCTCTCTCTCTCTCTCTCTCTCAAATAAATACGTAAATCTTAAAAAAAAAAAAACAAACCCAACAAATGAGTTTTTGGATTTAAGAGGAAGAAGGAAATCTTACTGAGTTCCAAACACATAATTTATCTTTGTTATTTTTCAAAAAGAAAGAAGTTTTTGTATCTTTGTAATAAGCTTTGAAATAGAGCATTAAAAAAATTGAATTGCTGACAGTTTTAAAGCAGTATAAGTAGAAGAGCTTTAATAATAAGAAAAAGCTCCCACCCACTCCCTCCACTCCTATTCAAATTCAATAGGAAATTGAATTTAGATATCATAGGGATGACTGGTTAGAAAATAATTGAAATCTTGTTCATTAAATGGTAATGGGAATTAATTGTAGTTTTCAAGACACAATGGACTGTTAAAAGATGGGTCTATTTAGTCATTTTGATCGTGCAAGAATTGTAGAAATATGTAAAATGGTAATTTTCAGTACATTTCTCTTTGTTGCAGATTCCTATAGAATATTAACTAGGTAAAAGTTGCCTGTGGCTTCTCATTGTATATATTATTTTAAAAAAAAGTATTTGGTGATCTATTAATGTAATTCTTTCCAAATAGTCGTAGGAGATAGGGAATTAGAAAAACTGGTACATGTCTGGCATAGTTATATTTCTGCCCTTCTTTCAGGATATATATGCATTTGGGTTATAATAAATCTTGATTTGGGTTAATTCCTCACTCTTTAATGGTACTTGTACATTCATCAACTCATTGAGAACACTATGAAACAGGTTATTGTAGCAATTAAAAGTTTGGGCCCAAGACCTGGGCTGTAATCCTAGCTCTGCCACTTACTACCCTTGTGTCCAGGGACAGATTTCCTAACTTTAGGCTTATTTCTCCATTTTAAAACTGGGAATAAAAATACTACCTGCTCTCTGGTTGTAAATGTTAAGAGAGATAATCCACATAATTTATTATAGAACATAGTAAGTATTCAATAATTGCTAGCTATAACTTTATTCTCTTTTAAACATTTTTAAGGCTCCCGTTTAAAACTGTAAATATTCTCCTATTCTTTGACTTTCTCTTAAGAGATTTATGGGGGCGCCTGGGTGGCTCAGTTGGTTAAGTGTCTATCTTTGGCTCAGGTCATGATCCCAGGGTCCTGGGATCCAGTCCTGCATTGGGCTCCGTGCTCAGTGGGGAGTCTGCTTCTCCCCCTCCTTCCTGCTCGTGCTCTCTCTCACTATCTCTATCTCCCTCAAGTAAATAAATAAAATAGTTTTTTAAAAAGTGAGATTTATGAAGGGTGCCTGGGTGGCTCAGTGGATTAAGCATCTGCCTTTGGCTTGGGTCATGATCCCAGGGTCCTGGGATAGGCCCACCTATGGCTCCCTGCTCAGCGGGGAACCTGTTGCTCCCTCTTCCTCTGCCCACCCTCCTCGTGTTCTCTTGCTCTGCTCTCTGTCTCAAATAAGTAAATGTTTTAAAAATCTTTAAATAGATTTATGAACAAAAAATACAAGGGTAAAATTGTTCTAGCATAGTTTAAACTAGCAAAATTTTGAAAAAAATAATGTACATTCCAAATAATATGAAAACAAAATAAACTCCAGAACATTCACATGAGAGAACACTATCAAGCTATTAAAATCATGATGTTAAAACGATATATATATTGCATGGAGCACTGGGTGTTATACTCAAACAATGAATCATGGACACTACATCAAAAATTGATGTATTGAATGGTGACTAACATAACATAAAACACACACACACACACACACAAAGATATATAAAAACATAGGGAAGAGTACTCTTAACATAATGTTACATAAAAATACATAAACTACACACACAATAGATAATGATCCCAATTCTGTACAGCGCATCCACATACATATTGGTTCATGGAGAAAATATGACAAAATAGTGGCTGAGATAGTCATGAATGGTAGGAGTACTGATGAGTTTTCATAACAAAGGCTAATTACTCTTAACCACAAGAAACTTCTTAAGAAATTTTTTATTTAAACTTAGTAGAGGTTTGGTCTAAAACTAAGTTTTGCTATGGAGTTTATTTAGTTTGAGTGCTGTGTAAACACTGGATACTGTATATTATTCTGTCCTGTTCATAGCTTTCTAGGAGGATCTGCTTCATTCATAGAAGATTCATAGGTCTGCTTCTGGACTTTTTGTGCCAGAAATAAATGGTCAGAAGTGATGCTTCTATGAAACTCTCAAGTCCCATAATTCTGTTAAACCTTCTTTTGGGGAATACACCTGAATTAAGATTGAAGATAGGATTAAGATTACATTTATGCAGTTCTTTATGACTCTGAGAAGGATAGAACATGTAGTGGATTTTGTACAATGAAATTATAATCATCAGGTACTTACCTCTGCAGGATTTATGCCTAGTACCCTTTAACAAAGTTAAATAGAAAATATTAAATGTGAGTCTGAGGAGCACATAAACTTTGGTATAAGAATTAAAGGTTTCTTATTCCATTGAATATATTCCAGTCTATTTAGATATTTCAGATTCCTTCCTTTAGTAACTAGAGCCATTTCTCAGTGTCCTTCAGGCTCTAAGCTATTGTTCATAATGTTTCTCAGAATCTTGCCCAAATAAAAGGACTTTGCTTCTCTCTGTGTGAATAAAAATTGTACCACTAAAGATTTCAGGAAGTTCAGAAAAAAGCATTGCTTTTCACTGGCTAACATTCAATAAGTTCAGTCAACTGCAGTCTGCTTGTACTAATTTGTTCCAGGCATCCTGAAGCAGGAAAGACTTGCTGTTGTAGCCCCTTCTCTTCAGAAATTTTAGCATTCTGAAGCAGTAGGTCTTAATTTTCTGTAAGGGAAATAAATCACTTTAAGTATTTTAAGAAAAATACAGGTGTCTCCTAGGATTTTATATCTAGTTTCAGAAGGAATTCCTTATAGTTGATCTGTGAACTTCTGTTATGAATGCCAGTTTTAAGGGTGTCTTTGATTTTCTTTTCTTGTCAATTTTTATGTCTTGGGAACTCTTTGAATAGTGTTTGTTCTTTCCTAAAGGAGAATTCCCACCCTGTTACTTTCTAGATATATTAATTATTTATATTTTAATACTTATTTTCCTTAATTTGATGCTTTTTAAATGTTAAACATAAGGTCTGATTTTCTTATGAAAGAGTCATGAGGTACTAATGCATGTTCAGAGTTAAACACAGAGGATGTGGAGTTGCAGTCCTGTAACACAGAGCCCATTCTCCTGTTTAATAAAGGAGCACATCGTTACTTTGAAGATGACAAAGCAAAGGTAGGATTAACTACCTCTTAGTATCAAATTAAGTGAAATCTTTATTGGAATAATTATGATCTCTCCTAGTATTTATTAACAGGTATATTGGCTACATTAGGCCCCTGGGAGAAATATAGGAGCCAAGGCTTATACAAAGTTTAGTGACCTTGGCATAAGACAAAAAAGAGAGCTGAGGAGTACCTGGGTGGCTCAGATGGCTAACCGTCTGCCTTTGGCTCAGGTCATGATCTTGGGGTCCTGGGATCCAGCCCTGAGTCAGGCTCTGCACTCAGCGGAGAGTCAGCTTCTCCCTTTCCCCCTACCTCTACACCCTACTGCTCCTGCTCTCCCACTCTCTCTCTCTCTCTCTCTTAAATGAGTAAATAAAATCTTTAAAAAAAGAGAGATATTTAGATGAATTAAACTTACAGTAGCTAGATCACCTGAAGAGAACTGCACTTATACTAAGGAGTGTATGCATTTGTTTTAAGATCTAAATTGTATAATAAAGTTGCCTAAATGTAGAATTTAAGCTTATCTGTCTTGACTCCCCTAAACATGTGCTATGCTTCACCTGGTGACAGATGTCCTAAATGTAGGTAGAAATTATTCACCTCCATGGATGTGTGATGTGTTCTGTTTTAAGTGCAGAAATGATTATCAAGTGAGTTCTTCCACTGAAAGCAATCAAAGTAAAATGGTGATTTATTTTGTTTTTTTAAAGATTTTACTTATTTATTTGAGAGAAGGAGAGCGCAAAAACCAGGACGGGGTGGAGGGGAGGAGCAGAGGGAGAGGACAAGTACACCCTGCACTGAGCGCAGAGCCTGATGCAGGGCTCAATCCCAGGACCCTGAGATCATGATCTAAGCCGAAATCAAGAGTCAGAGGCTTAACCGACTGAGCCCCCAGGTGCCCCTAAAATAGGGATTTATTGAAGGACATTAAGGTAGCACATAGAAGCATAGAACTGAATTAACAGAATAATTGGGCACCTGAGTGGCTCATTCGTTAAGCGTCTGCCTTCTGCTCAGGTCATGATCCCAGTGTCCTGGGATTGAGTCCCACATTGGGCTCCCTGCTCAGTGGGGAGCCTGCTTCTCCCTCTCCCACTCCCCCTGCTTGTGTTCCCTCTCTCACTGTGTCGCTCTCTGTCAAATAAATAAATAAAATCTTAAAAAAAAAAAACAATAATCAGATCAACTGCAAAGAAAAAACCAGGTAAACTTTGGTGCTCCCTGCAGTAGGGCCTGTGCAATTACTTTTAGAATAGGTCTTTCAAATTATCTGTGATGAAGGACATCTATATGTGTTGTTTTTTTAATTCAGTATTCTTTCCTTTAATTATTTTGGTTTTGAACTTACTACTATGTTTATATGTAAATACTGTTTAATTTTCATAGTTCATTACTTAATTAGCATGTTTGCACATGTCCTTGGTGTAGCCTTTTGCTTTGCTCAGTTCTTTCTTGAATTTGTGTTTTTTCCAGGTTTTTGACCTCTTAAAATGCTTCTTTTTTCTTAGCTATGCATTTAAAGAGATGGTTTTTCAGTTTTATCCAGTATTTTTAGGTGTGCTGTACCATGAGGGTTCCTCAGCATATCTAATCCGCTTTTTTTCCAGAAATGGAAGTTTTAGTCTCTTCATCCTCAAGTCAAAATAATCTTGGTAAAAGTGCATCAGGTCATATTATTCCTCTGCTTACTATCTTTTACGAATCTTATATAGTCCCTTCATCTGCCCCCCTGCCTCTCTTTAGCTTCATTTTAGATTACTTTCACTTGGTATGGTCTGGCAGTACTAGATATTTTTCTCAAGTAAGCCATGTTCTCAACACTCACACACTTCTTCCTGCCCCATATCCCTCAGTTCTTTCTTGATATCTCAATTTGTGTCATTTCATCAGGAAGACTTGCTTGACCACTTTTACACTGACTTAGTTCCTGTTGTCATGTTCTAGCATCCTGTGCTTTCTTTTTTGTTACCTACATTGCTCTTACAATTACTTTTTAGTGATCTGTTTTCTCTCAAATAGCAGTGACTGTTAGCATTCTTTTTTTTAAATTTTTTGTTGTTATGTTAATCACCATACATTACATCATTAGTTTTTGATGTAGTGTTCCATGATTCATTGTTTGTGCATAACACCCAGTGCTCCATGCAGAACGTGCCCTCTTTAATACCCATCACCAGGCTAACCCATCCCCCCACCCCTCTCCCCTCTAGAACCCTCAGTTTGTTTCTCAGAGTCCATCGTCTCTCATGGTTTGTCTCCCCCTCCGATTTCCCCCCCTTCATTCTTCCCCTCCTGCTATCTTCTTGTTTTTTTTTGTTGTTGTTGTTAGCATTCTTGATCACTGCATTCCTAGTCAATAAACAGCACAAGTGCCTGGCACGTAGTAGGCATTTAAAAAATATTTGCTGTTGAATATGTAACATTGATATTTAAGATTTGTTATTAGACTTCCCTAAATTAAGTAGCATGGGAAATGATATTACAATTAAATCATTCTCTTGTCTCTGAATTGTTTCTTATGTTTTAATTTGTTTGCCTTTAAACCCTAGACAATTTAATCTTTTTTATTTTGAAATAATTTTAAAGTTAAAAGATGCAAGAATGGGGTGCCTCGGTGATTCACTCAATTTAGTGTCTGACTTCAGCCGAGGTCATGATCTCAGGGACCTGGGATCAAGCCCCATGTTAGGCTCCGTGCTCAGCGGGGAGTGTGGTTGTTCCTCTCCTTTTGCCCCTCCCCCACCCCATCTGCCACTCCTGTGCTCTCTCGTTCTCTCTCCCCCCCAAATAAATAAATAAAATCTTAAAAAGTTGCAAGAATAGTACAATTTATGTATATTCTTCACCCAGTTTTCCCCAATGTTGACAGCTTGCTTAACCATGACACAGTTATCAAAACCAGGAACCTAACAAGTTCATACAATACTATTCACTAAACCATAAGCCTAATTAGAATTCTACCAGATTTTCTCCTCATGTCTTTTTCTGTACAAGGATCCAATATAGGATCCCACAGTGCATTGAGTTGTTTGTCTGTTTATTCTTCATTCTGTGACAGTTCCTTACTTATGACTTTGATACTTGATGAATACTAGACTTTGATGAGTTATTTTGTATAATATCTCTAAGTTTATTTTTGTCTGATGTTTTTTCATCAGTGGATTCAGGTTATGCCCTTTTGTCAAGAATACCATAGAAATGATGTGCCCCTCACAGTGCATTATTTCAGGGGGTATATATGTTGATATGTCTTATTTTCTTGGTGAAATTTACCTTGATTACTTGCTTAAATGAGGGCGTAGATTCTGCACTGCGAACTTAACTACTTTCCCTTTTGTATTGATAAATATCTTACTACTCCTCAAACTTTTGCCCACTGATTTAAGCATCCACAGGTTTATCTTACCTGCATCAGTTCAATACTGTGGTGGTTTGCCTAATGGTGATTTTGCATTCCTCTCATTCCTTCTACTTTTATTAATTAGAATTCTTCTGTAAGGGAGAACTGTCCTTTTCCCCATATTTATTTACTTATTCAGTTATTTAGTTATATCAGTATGGACCTGTGGATAGATTTTTGATTCTGTGGATTATAATACAGTACTATCATTTATTTTATTGCTTTGAACTTTTGGAACTTCTTCAGGCTGGCTCTTGTGTCATTTTGACATGCCCCCATCCTTTTATGAGAATTTATTTTCTGGTATCACAAGATATTCCAGGTTCATCTTGTATTTTCTCTGCACCAGCCCTGGAATCAGCCTCTTTTCCTAAGAGCCCTGACTGCTTTTATCGGAGAATGGTATTTAGAAAACAATATCTAAGGGTAGATGTGCTCATTGTTAGAGTATCATTTTTCCTACATTCTGACTGTGTGTGTGTGTTAACTCTTGCATATATACATATCTATTTGTATGTTTGCTTATTTACATATATTTAACAACTGTGAATTCACACTGGTATCTCTGATTCCACTCCAGCACATGAAGTTCATTGTAGCTTTTCTTTGTTTTTAGCTCCCCAAGGCACAGTTCCCTAGTACCCTTCTTCTGTTCTGTGCCTGAATTTACCTGATACTCCTTGTCCTAAGAGATACAGACTACTTACAGTCAATAATTTAATGTGTTAAGTATGCTCAGGGTTGTTATGGTTAGTAATGTTTCTCAGAAGGGTTATTTAAGAGGGTAAGTGTCAGGGAACAACGGAGATAATGTGAATATGAATGTTGGGATTCAGGGAAGAGATAGGTTTGGCATACTTAGGGAGAAAATGTTCAGACAGACCAGCTGGCCTTAAGATTCAGAGGTAAGAAAAGTACGACTGATTCAGGAAAGTGAATATACTTCAGGATACCGATACAGGTTGAGACATAGAGTTTGTAGGTTCATACCATTGTGGTTGGAAAAGATGCTTGATATGATTTCAGTCTCTTAAATTTATTCAGATTTGTTTATTGATCTAACATATGATTTATCCTGGAGAATGTTCCATGTGTGCTTGAGAAGAATGTATATTCTGCTATTGGTAGATGGAATGTTCTGTAAATGCCTTTTAGGCTCATCTGGTCTAACTTATAGTTTAAGTCCAGTGCTTGCTTACTAATATTCTGACTGGATTTTCTGTGCATTGTTGAAACTGGTTACTGAAGTCCCCTACTGTTACTGTGTTTCTGTCTGTTTTCTCCCTTAGATGTGAGGATCAACCCCCTCTCTACTCTGCAAGAAACTGCAAATTGGGAGTTCCCTTTCGATTGTCTGGCACTTTGCTAGGGGGTTGGGGCTCATGGCAAGAGCGTGTCCCAGTATTTCCCGATCATTTTAGTAAGGATGATGTGGGCATTTTCTCACTCACCTGATATGTAAAAGTCACTAAGCTAGTTTCTGGATTTTTTTTGCAGAGGGAAATTATTCTCTAAGTAGCTGTAGATTCAGTGTACCTGTGGGAAGAGGTGAATTCGTGAGCCTTCTTTGTCACCATCTTGGACTAAACCTCCAACCCATGTTTTGTTTTAAGAGAGATGCAGCTAGAAAGTAGGCTTAAGTTGCTTAGATAGTAAATTTGTCTATATGTCTAGATGAGCCCAAACTGTGATTTTGGGATAAGAAATTAGCTAAGTTTTTTTTCAATTGGGTTAAATGTGTTCTTTTTTCCTCAAGAAAATAGGAACTTTACCACCTGTCCAAATCTTCTTTTTAAATATATAAAATCACTAAGTGGTTTTAAAAATTGCATTTTAGTAGGCAGTTTTCATTTCCTTAATTTCATTGTTTTATACTTTTCCTTTGCGCTCATCTTTTTCAGTATGATTCTGGGATGCATTTTGTTAATTTTCTGTTAATCATTGTAAGAGTCTTTTCATCGGTGGTGGCTTTTCTGCCCTAATTTGAAGAATACTGAATAGTCCCAGAATATAGAGGGGGAGGGAAGCATATAAAACCCTGGCGTTGAGGGAGTTTGAGCTAAGAACTCAAATTTTACTTTTTTTGGTTGGTATGTTGCTATGACATCAATAAAATTGGGAATATTGGGGAAATTTTTCAAAAAAGATGTAGTTTATGGATCTTAATGAATTAACAAAGAGTAAAACATACCTTAATTTTTCAATACTTTTTTTTGTTAGAAACCTGTGCTTTCTTGCATTTTATATCTGATTGGAATATTGATGTTATATTCATCATAAATGCATTCTATCTTTAGCTAGGTGCCTGGCACATTAGAGAGAAACGGGGTAGTTGCATAACTGTAGTTCTTTGAAAGCTTTATTTCTGGAATAAGTAACCAGAGTGGTTTTACTTCTTATGGTTCATTCTTATATTCCTCTTTGCCAAAAAAAAGACTGAAAACTCAGTTAAACTAATACTATTAATCTTGGGTCCTCAGGTATTTTCTATATGCTTTGTTTGTAATAACTCCAGTTTGTTTGTTTTTTTTAAGATTTTATTTATTTATTTGAAGGAGAGAGAGAGCATGAGCAGGGGGGAGGGGGAGAAGCAGGCTCCCCTGCTGAGCAGGGAGCCCAATGCAAGGCTTCATCCCAGGACTCCCAGAGCTAAAGGCAGTCCCTTAACCTACTAAGCCACCCAGGTGCCCCTAATAACTCCAGTCTTAATATATATGACCTGTTGCTTTACAGAAGTGAAAAAGAACTGTGATTGGTAATAATTCAGGTAAAGGTGGATTTAGGTAGATAAATTTAATTAAGTGACTTCAAATAATGGCATTCACTTTCCAATTACATGATGTAATTAGGCTATCAGAATTAGCAAATGTAAATCCTTCAGTAAAGAATAAATAATTCTCTTGAAAATATCTGTGTACAAATTAGTATTTTTTGTCATGTCGATTCAATAAAGAACAGTGCTAGGAAAAAGTCCTTTATTTATTGTCCTTTAAGGTAATCCATTTCCAGTTCTTCACTTTTACTAAATCCTGAAATTTATTTACCTTAGTCATTGCCAGTAGTCATGCATGCAGTTCCGTTTCAAATAGCCATTCTCTGATTTTACAAAAGAAAGCTTGGTATTTTGCCAAATCAGATTTTTGTTACAGTGCTTTACCTGCATAACCTCAAAAGAGATAGTCTGAAATACTCAAATTGTTGGTATAGACACTGAGAAAGTTAAGTTTAATTAAGAGGATAACAAATCCTTTTGAAATCAAATTGTTTTGTTTATTTTCAGTGAATTGAAGGAAGACTTAATTGTCAGCTTATATATATTAAAAGCAATTTTAACAACAGATACATATGCAGATTTTGGAAAACACATGGAAGGAATTCAGAAAATTGACATTACTACAACAGACTTTCATTCTGATCTGTTTATTTATGTGAAAAGGATTTCTTAGCGCTTAAATCTATAAGATGAAAAATAGTGATATCAGTGCTTCTTAATTGTCTTTCTACAATATTCATAATATTCTACCAAATGTGATGTCCATCATTCCAGCAATAATGTAACATTTATCAGGGGGTATATGAGCTAACTGGGAGAAAAAACTCCATTTATTTAAATTAAAAAATTAAATTTATTTTCAAATTCTCAATAGCATTTTGCTTTTTATGTGTAATATTTATCAAAGTTTATTACATATTTATGTTGTGTTGATATACTGTATTTCAGTAATTGAAATGATAACCCAATGCAGAAGAAATTTTAATATTTACAGCTTTATGGTAAGGAAAGCTTTTGTATTTAAATTTTAATTTATATACTTTAAATGGCTAGGAAGTACGACAGGAAAATCCATAAATGATGTTCAAACCTAAAAATATATTAGAATAAATTCTGTAATATAAGTAGAGTGGAAATACAAATTCAAGAAAACAAAATAGAAAACCAAAATGAAATAAAATTTCCAACTGTTAGAGAAGAGCTTGTGTATATGTTCAATAATGAATGATGGTAGTTATCATACTGCTATGGCATTTAAATTCTAATAGCCACATTTAAAACAATGTCATTTTATTTTAAAATACAAATTAATTAAAAAGCACCAGAAATTACATTTATTATTATTTTTAATTAATATATAATATATTATTTTCAGAGGTACAGGTCTGTGATTCATCAGTCTTATATAATGCCCAGTGGTTATTACATCACATGCCCTCCTTAATGTCCCTCATCCAGTTGCCTCATCCCCCCACCCTCCCTCCCCTCCAACAACCCTCAGTTTGTTTCCTATAATAAAGAGTCTCTTATGCTTTTTCTCCCTCTCTGATTCCGTCTTATTTTCCCTCTGTTGCCTGATGATCTTGTTTTGTTTCTTAAATTCCACATATGAGTGAGATCATATGATAATTATCTTTCTCTGATTGACTTACTTCGCTTAGCATAATACCCTCTAGTTCCATCCACATCATTACAAATAGCAAGATTTCATTGTTTTTGATGGCTGAGTAATACTCCATTGTTATATATATACACACACATACACACACCACATCTTCTTTATCCATCTGTCGAAGGACATCTGGGCTCTTCCATAGTTTGGCTATGGTAGACATTGCTGCTATAGACATTGGGGTGCAAGTGCCCTTTTGGATCACTACATTTGTATCTCTGGGGTAGATAGTGCAGTTGCTGGGTCGTAGCTCTATTTTCAACTTTTTGAGGAACCGCCATACTGTTTTCTAGAGTGGCTGCAGCAGCTTGCATTCTCTCTTCTTTCATTCATGACGTTACTTATTTGGGTCCTTTCCCATTTTTCTTTTTGATAGTCTGGGCTTGGGTTTATCGATCTTATTAATTCTTTCAGAGAACCAGCTCCAGGTTTGTTGATCTGTTCTAAGGTTCTTTTGGTTTCTGTTTCATTGATTTCTGCTCTAATCCTTATTAATTCTCTTCTCCTGCTGGATTTAGACTTTATTTGCTGTTCTTTCTCCAGTTCTTTTAGGTATAAGGTTAGGTTGTGTATTTGAGACCTTTCTTGTTTCTTGGGAAAGGCTTGTATTGCTATATCCTTCCCTCTAAGGACCACCTTTACTGCATCCCAAAGGTTTTGAGAAGTTGTGATTTCATTTTCATTTGTTTCCATGAATTTTCTAAAATTCTTTAATTTCCTAGTTGACCCATTCATTCTTTATAGTAGGATGCTTTTTAGCCTCCATGTATTTGAGTTCTTTCCAAATTTCCTCTTATGACTGAGTTGAAGTTTCAAAACAATGTGGTCTGAAAATATGCTAGGAATAACCCCAGTCTTTTGGTACCAGTTGAGACCTAATTTGTCACCAGTATGTGATCTATTCTGGAGAATGTTCCCTGTTCACTTGAGAAGGATGTGTATTCTATTGCTTTAGGATGGAATGTTCTGAATATATCTGTGAAGTCCATCTGGTCCAGTGTGTCATTCAAAGCCCTTATTTCCTTGTTGATCTTTGGGTTAGATGATTTGTCTGTTGCAGTGAATTGGGTGTTGAAGTCCCCTACTATAATTGTATTATTATCAATGTGTTTCTTTAATTTTGTTATTAATTGGCTTATAGATTGGCTGCTCCCATGTTAGAGGCATAAATATTTATAATTGTTAGATCTTCTTGTTGGATAGACCCTTTAATTTTGATATAGTGTCCTTCCTCATCTCTTATTACAGTCTTTGGCTTAAAATCTAATTTGTCTGATCAAAGGATTGCTACCCCAGCTTTCCTTTGATGTCCATTAGCATGATACATGGTTTTCCACCCCCTCACTTTCAATCTTCAGGTGTCTTTGGGTCTAAAATGAGTCTCTTGCAGACAGCATATCGATGAGTCTTGCTTTTTTATCCGATCTGATACCCTGTGTCTTTTGATTGGGGCATTTAGCCCATTTACATTCAGAGTAACTATTGAAAGATAGGAATTTAGTGCCATTGTCCTACTTGTAAAGTCACCGTTACTTTATATTGTCTCTGTTCCTTTCTGGTCTGTCTGTCTTTTGGGCTCTCTCTTCACTTAAAGGATCCCCTTTAATATTTCTTGCAGGGCTGGTTTAGTGATCAAAAAATCTTTTAGTTTCTGTTTGTCCTTTTTATCACTTCTATTTTGAATGACATCCTAGCTGGATAAAGTATTCTTGGCTGCACATTTTTCTCATTTAGCACCCTGAATATATCATGCCAGCCCTCTCTGGCCTGCCAGGTCTCTGTGGGTAGGTCTACTGCCAGTCTAATGTTTCTACTGTTGTAGGTTAAGGACCTCTTGTCCTGAGCTGCTTTCAGGATTTTCTCTTTGTCTCTGAGATTTGCAAGTTTCACTATTATATGGTGGGGTGTTGACCTATTTTTATTGATTTTGAGGGGGGGGTTCTCTGTGCCTTCTGGATTTTGATGCCTGTTTCCTTCCCCAAATTAGGGAAGTTCTCCACTGTAATTTGTTCCAATCTACCTTCTGCCTCTCTCTCTCTTTCTTTTTTTCTGGGGTCTCCATTATTCTAATATTTGTTTCACTTTATGGTGTATCACTTATTTCTCCAATTCTCCCCTCGTGATCCAGTAGTTGTTGATCTTTTTTTCAGCTTCTCTATTTTCCATCATTTTGTCTTCTATATCACTAATCTGTCTTTTGCCTCATTTATCCTAGCAATTAGAGTCTCCATAATTTATTGCACCTCATTAGTAGCCGTTTTTATTTAGACTTGATGATTATATTTTAGTTCTTTTATTCTTCCAGAAAGAGATTCTCTAGTGTCTTCTATGCTTTTTTTAAGCCCAGCTAGTCTTTATAATCATTATTCTGAACTCTAGTTCCGACATCTTACTTATGTCCATTCTGATTAGGTCCGTGGCAGTCTGTACTGCCTCTTGTTCTCTTTTTTGAATTGAATTTTTCTATGTTGTCATTCTCTCCAGAGAAAAATAGATGAAGGGGAGATCCAAATACTACAATGGTAGCAACGACCCCAGGGAAATAGACACTAAACAAATCGGAAGAGAACTGAAACTGGAAAAAAAAGAGAGAATATAATCACACAGGTGAACAGAATAGAGCAGTATCCTGGATTCTGTGTGTTTTTGGTCTTTTTTAAGAAAACTGGACCCCAGTATTGTAAAAGAAAAAAAAACACATATGTGCAAAAATAAAATTAAATACAATGAAAGAATAGAATGTAACTTGAAAAAGGGAAATTATAAGACAAGGAAAAACAATAGAGAAAAAAACCCCAATATCAAAAAAAAAAGGAAGGGATGTAAACAGACTAGGTGAACACAACAGAGCAGTACACTATCTTCTGAGTGTCTTTTGGTCAGTTTGTTAGAAGAAACTTCATCTCAAAATTATGAAGAAAAAGTTATATATACAAAAATAAAATTAAATACATTGAAAGCATAGAATGTAATTGTAAATATGAAAATTTAAAAAGACTTTAACCAAACCAAAAACCATCCAAACAACAAAAAAAGGAAGAAGAAAAAAAACAACAACCAAAAAATAATGATCAAACCGGTAAATAGAACAGAGCCATACACTAGATATTTTGGGTGTATTTCGGTCTTTTAGAAGAAACTGTATTCCAAAATTGTAAAGAAAGAAAAACATATATGTACAAAAATAAGTTTAAATATTAATGAAGGGAATCAATATAAGTCTAAAAATAAAATTTAAAAAAGATTTTTAAAAAGTTGATAAAATAAGAGATTGGTTGAAAAAGGAAAGAAAAAGAATTTTAAATTAAAGGTGAAAGACTAAAGAATCATGGGAAAAAAGCCATGAATTCTATGTGCTGAATTCCCCTAGTGCTGGGGTTTTCCGCTTCTCATTGATGGGTAAACTTGGTCTTGGCTGGATGTTCTTGCTGATCTTCTGGGGGTGGGGCGTGTTGCATTGATTCTCAAGTATATTTGCCCCTGGCAGAATGGTACAGCCCTTGCCAGCGGCAGGCTAAGTAATCTGCTCCAGTTTGCTATCTGTGTCTTTTGTTCCCTGAAGGCTTTCTGTGCAGCTTTAGAGGATGAGAATGAAAATGGTGTATTCCCAATCTCTGGCCCATAGCTGAAAGCTTCGTCCCCAGTCCTCAGTGAGCCCTTAGAGAAAAGCATTCAATCACTGCTGTCTCCCTCATCTCTGGCTGCACTTGGTGGTCACCCGGCCTGTGACCAGGTGTCTCAGGCACATGACCCTGTTTGGTAACTCCAAACCCTGCAGGCTCCTCTGGCCCACTCCCACACCACTCCTCCCAGGAGTGGGGGGTTCTCGCCACTTCTGCCACTTTTTGGGCCCCTGCTCCAAGAGCAGGGGCCCAACTGTGTCACGGTTCATTGTTTATTGCAACCCCTGAAGCCCACTCCTGGGCTCACTGTTTGCAGCCGGCTTCTCAACTCTGTTGCCTGGGAGCTCTTCTGCACTCAGGCACCCCATCTTCTGCACTCACCCCCCCCATCTTCCTGTGACCTGGAGGATCCTGAGACCACACTGTCCCAGCTAAGGTTCCACCCCTGCTTAGCCACCTGAGTGATGTCCCTCACTGGAGCAGACTTCTAAAAAGTTCCAATTTTGTGCTCTGCTGCTATATCATTTGCTGATAGCCAGCTTATTGAGGCTCTCTCTCCCCCTGGTTTATCTTCCCATATATTACCTCAGATTCACTTCTCCACACCTCCTACCTTGCAGAAAGAGAGTGGTCACTTTTCTATTTGTAGAGTTGTAGCTATTTTTTCATAGATCTCTGGTTGAGTTTGCAGGTGTTCAGAATGATTTGATAGCTATCTTCCTGAATTCCTGGGAGCAGATGAAATTAAGGTCTCCTAGTCTTCCACCATCTTGTAGTCCCAGAAATTACATTCAAACTATTAAAATGTGTACAAAATCTTTTCTCATAACAAATACATGTAAGACAGTTTTCCAAAAAAATATTTAGAGGTTAAAGGGCAAAAAACATTTGAAAACACTGGTATATACTTGCTTTGCTACTGAATTATGCTCATTGTAGAATTATTTATCATTATTTCATTTATTGTCATTTTTTGACTAGTAGACAGTAGGTATAAATATTCATTGGGGGATAAATAGTCTTGATTGTTATCAGAGCTAGTGCCATGAGATTGATTTCATCTCAGTTATGTGTCAGTATTTGAATTAAAAGAATTTTTTGTTGTTTTACCACAAGTATTTTATTTTATTTTTTTCAGGATTTTATTTATTTGACAGAGACAGCAAGAGAGGGAACACAAGCAGGGGGAGTGGGAGAGGGAGAAGCAGGCTTCCCGGCAAGCAGGGAGCCCAATGTGGGGTTCAATCCCAGGACCCTGGGATCATGACCTGAGCCGAAGGCAGATGCTTAACGACTGAGCCACCCAGGCGCCCCTTACCACAAGTATTTTAAAAGCACATTTAAACCTTGTATGGTGAAACCTCAAAATAGATCAGAAAATTTTGTTTAGGACCACCTTAGCCTAGTTGGATTTTGCAGAAATTAGCAGCTTTAATTAAGGAATAGGAAATTTGGAGCTGTGGGAGCCTTAGAGATTGCTCAGTGATGTGCTCTCCTTTGTCAAAGAGAAAACCAGAGCCAGAGGGTCACTTACTCAAGCTAATACAGGTAAATTGACAATAGAACCATATCCAACCTGTCACTAAAACCTATTGATTTTACCTCTAGACTGTCTCTTGAATTTCTCCACTTATCTCTAGTGTCCTCACCCTAGTTAAGGCTATCGTGACCTCTCAGTTGATATCTACTCTACTACATCTGAGTGGTCTCCCCACATCCCTTCATTTACAAAGCATATCTGATCACAATTATTCCTCTGCTTAAAATCCTTCAAAGATGTAACCTTGGTTATAGGGAAAAGGCTAGTCCTTTATCCTGGAAAGCCCTAACTGACCTGCTTGCCTGTTTGGCTTTAACCACCGTCTTTGTCTTCCTTGCTCCCTGGATTCCAATCACACACACCTCTTTAGCTTCTCAAATGTACATGCCCATTTCTACAGCATCTATATGCTGTTTTTACATATATACTTAGAGTACTTATCCTCTATCAAAATGCCTACTTATCCTTCAGATTTCATCTAAGAAAATCCCACACCTCCCTTTCCCCAAGTTCTTGCAGACTAGATAGGTCCCATTGCTATTTTTTCTCATGTTTACATTTTCTTCAAAACCCGTATTACATTTTATATATTTATGTGATGATTTGATTAAAGTCTGTTTCCTCAGGTAGAGTATAATCTCTTAGGGCGGAGTTTACATGTATTTTGCTTATCATTGTATTCCTATTGTCTGCCCCATTGCCTGGTATATAGAAGGGACTTAATACTTGTTGAATGAATGACTCCCAGTTAGTTCTATTTCTACTACACCAGTGATTTTAGAGTAACATTTTTACTTTTGAAATCTTCTTAGCCATATGCTTTATATAATTCACCCATCTGTTGATGAAATAGCATTTGAGAAAAAATAGAATTTCAAGTTATTTATTCCTAATTTGTAAATCACACTTAAAAAAAACACCTTTTTTTTCCTTAAAAACATGAAATCAGTAGTGCTAAATATTCTTCCTATATTTGATGGAACCCAGTCACATGTTAATTTTTATTCATCAGCTCTTTCATTTATGAGTAGTTTTTTGAGAAGCTAAGAAGTCATAGAATATATTGGATATGGAATATAAAAATGCAAAGAGGTGGTGGTGTTGACACTAAAATTAGTACCTCTCAAACAGTGTTCCACAGAATAATGTTCTTGGAAATTTTGCTAGATACTCTCCTCCCCTTTTTCATTTTACCCCTGCCATTCCCCCTTTACCCCAACGAAAGATTGTATTCTTAAAATACGTTTGGGAACACAATATACTGTATCTCCTTCTCATTGCATAACAACAGTGTATATTGGTGTAGTAAAGCTTCTTTTGCTTTTAAGCAGAGTTTTTCAGCCTTGGTACTGTTGACATTTTGGACTGTTAGATTTTCTTTATTGAGAGGCAGGGAGATAGAAGATGATGTTCCTGGTCTTGTAGGATGTATAGCAGCATCCTTGTCCTCTATCCATTAAATGCCAGTAACACCCTTCCTGTTATGACAACCAGAAATGTCTCCAGACATTGTCAATAACCTCTGGGAGGCAAGATCATCCCCAGTTGGGAACTACTACCTTTTTTTTTTTTTTAAGATTACGTATTTATTAGAGAGAGAGAGAGAGAACCTACAAGTTGGGGGAGGAGGGGCAGAAAGACAAGCAGACTCCCCACTGAGTGGGGAGCCTGCTGTGGAGCTCCGTCCCTGAGATCATGACATGAGCTGAAGTCAGACACTTAACCAACTGAGCCACCCAGGCGCGCTGAGAACTGCTGCCTTAAGAGAGATCAGTTGACGTGTCTATACTCCTATTTCCCAAACTTATTTGAATTCCTTAGAATTCTTCTCATTCTTCTTTTCATCTACATACCTGATGTCCTGGGAAATGCTATTTTAAATGATCATTTAGTGAAAGTAAACTAATTCTACTTTTAATTTTTCAACTTTTTAGACTCCTGCTTATAACTCAATATTTTTCATTGCAGTTAGAATAAAATTCAGACTCTAACATGGCCTTTGCCTACTACCTCCTTAATCTTACCTCCTATCACTCACTACCTGCTGTGAGTTCCATTGTAATCTGCCTTTCAGGTCCTCAGGCACCCAATTCCTTTCCTAGTATGTTATTCCCACTCTTGAGAATCATTTTGCCCTTGCTCTTTCTCATGCTTTAGGTTCAGGTTTCAGATTAAACGTCATCTCCTATGAAGTCTTTTCTGACCATCTCTTACCCTGTCAAAAGGATAGCTGTCCATCCCAGTACCTACCTTCCATCTCATACCCTGTTGCCTTCCCAACACTTTTCAGTTTATAATTCATTGTTTATTTGCGTGGGTTTTTTCTGCCTCAGTCACTGGAATGCAAACTCTGTAAGGGCCAGGAGCCACATCTGTCTTGTTTATCGTTATATATATATCCCCATCATTTAGCACAGAGCCTAGCATCTTATAAGCACAATAATTATTTGTTGAATAAATAAATGAATATGTTTTAATTTATCAGTGTGTTTCTATTATATGATTAAACTTGGAGCTAAAATATATTTTTTTGAGATATAATTCAGATAATACAAAATTTACCCTTTAAAGGTATATAATTTAATGGTTTCTCATACATTCACAGATTTCTACAACTGTCCCCCCTACCTAACTCCACAACATTTTCATCACTCCTCATTCCTCCCTCCCCCAACCCCTGCCAACTACTAATCTACTTTCTGCCTTTGTGAATTTGTCTGTTCTGAACATTACATATAAATGGAATGTGTGGTTTTTAGTGTCTGGGTTCTTTCCCTTTATGCAATGTTTTCAGCATTTATCCATGCTATAGTATGTAATGGTACTTCATTCTTTTGGCTGAATAATATTCCATTATATGGATAGGCCATATTTTGTTTATCCATTCATCAGTTGATAGACACTTGGATTGTTTTCACTTTATAGCTGTTAAGAATAATGCTGCTATAGACATTTGTGTATAAGTTTTTGTATAAACATGTTTTCATTTCTCTTGGGTATATGCCTAGAAGTGGAATTGGTAAATCATATGGTAACTCTATATTTAATTTTTTGAGGAACTGCCAACATGCTTGCACCATTTTTACATTCCCACAAGCAATGTATGAGGGTTCAAGTCTCTTCTCATTCATGTCAACAGTTATTGTTTGTCTGTCTCTCTTTTTTAATCATAGCCATCCTAGTGGTTATGAAGTGGAATTGTGGTTTTGATTTGCATTTCCCTAATGAATGGTGATGCTGAAATGTTTTTATATGCCATTGGCCATTTGTGTATATACACACATATTTGAGAAATGGTTATTCAGATCCTTTGCCCATTTCCTAATTGGGCTATTTGTCTTTTTAGTGTTGAATGCTAAGAGTTCTTTATATATTCTGGATACTAGACCTTATCTGGTATGTGGTTTGTAAATGTTTTAACCCATTCTGTGGTGGTTCTTTTACTTTCTTCATAGTGCTCTTTTAAACACACATTTTTTGTGTGTGTTATAAATTTTTTAATTTTGATAATATCCAATTTATCAAAACTTCGTCTTTCATCCCTTCTGCTTCTTGTGCCATATCTAAGAAACCATTGCCTCATCTAAGGTTATGAAGATTTATGCCTCTTTTCTTTTGAGAGTTTTATAGTTTTAGCTTTTACATTTAGGTCTTTGATCTATTTAGGTAAATTTCATATATGGTGTGAGGTTGGGTATAACTTAATTCCTTTGTGCATGAATATCCAGTTGTTGGGAGTTTCATTTTTTTAAAACTTTACATCATAATTTTTCATAAAAATTATTAACATTGTTTCAACATTTGCCATTCAAAAAAAATAATTGAAGCACATACTGTCTATCAGACATTATGTTGGGCATAGGATTTAAAAAAATTCTAAAAATCTCTGCCTTCAGTATCTTATAGATCTGGAAATTAAGAACATTGAAATTGTAATAAAAAGTTGAATGGAACATATATTTGAAGAAATTAATAATGGTTTTAAGAAATTGGTTTTTGAGAGAGTACGTGTGAAAGATGACACTTCTGCTGTAAAAATAAAAATATTCCCGGGGCAACTGGGTGGCTCAGTTGGTTGAGCGTTCAACTCTTGGTTTCTGTTCAGGTCATGATCTCAGGACGGTGAGATCAAGCTCTGCCTTGGGCTCTGCACTCAGCAGGGAGTCTTCTTGAGTTTCTCTCTCTCTCTCCCCCTTCCCTTGCTCAAGTGTGTGCATGTGTGCTGGCTCTCTCTCTCAATCAAATCTTTTTTATTTTTATTTATTTAAAAAAATAAAAATAGAAATATTCCTGGCAATTGCTGTAAAGAGCACTTGGTGGTGGTTCCTATGCAATAGGGATGTTTTACCCTGATTAGTACTCTTAGAGTCATTGCTGTTAACTTACTAACTGGGGGGGGTAGATGAGAAAGAAATTTTCTGTCATCTATAAATTTGAGGTAAAATTTTGACCATAATAGAAATGACAAAGAAATCTCTCCCTCATTCTCTCCATCATTCTCTCTCTCTCTCTCTCCCTCTCTCTCTCTCTCTCTCTCTCTCTCTCGTATAACTGACTGAATTAATATTTATTTAACTCACAGTAAAAGGTTCTCTACAGCAGTGTTCTCTGAGTCATTCTTCACCAATTCTAGATTTTTTTTTCATCCTTTTGTCTGCCTTTTTTTTTTCCCCTGTTGATGCTAATCTTATAATTGTTGATACATCTTACTAAGATTTGCAGTTATATATGCTACCTTTTTTTTGAAGTAGGCTTAGTCGTTTGAGACTAATTATTGAATTCAGGACATGTTAAATTGATTGTATTAGTGTACATAGGCTGCCATTACAGAATACAATAGTTGTGTGGTTTAATCAGTAGAACTTTTTGTTCTCACAGTTCTGGAGGACTGAAATGCAAGGTCAGGTGCAGGCTTTTCTAGTAAGGCCCCTCTTTCAGGCTTGCACAGGGCTTTCTGGCTGTTTTTCACATGACTTTCATCAGTGTCCGGTCAGGGTATCTCTGATGTCTCTTCCTCTTCTTATAAGGACACCAGACCTATTGGAATAAGGCCCTGTCCTTAAGACCACATTTAATCTTAATTACCTCCTCAAAGGCCATGTGACATTGGGGATTAGGGATTCAAAATACAAATTTTGGGAGGTGGTGGTTGCACAGTTCAGTCCCTACCACTTAAGTAACACATCATAGTAATTTTTATTTTCATTATTTTATAATAAAATATAGTGAGTTTCTATAAAACTTACATTGTTACTGGAGGGGGAGAAAACCTCATGTGATCTAGGCTCTCTCCACCTGTATTTCCTTACTTGTAAAACAAGGAAAATTGGCTAGTTGATTTCTGAACACTAAAATTCTGTTTCTCTAAGAGTTCTTGATTTCTAACATTATTTCTAACATTATTCAGCAGATAGGTTATAGTTATAGGGAGCATCTTATAATAGAAATTGATGTTCTGTAAAATCAGCATTCTGCCAACTTCTCATAACAGAGTGAAAGGCTTAATCATCCTGTGTACCTCTAAATTCTTAGTTAACTCTTTTCAACTAGCTATGCTGGTTAGGTTTTACTATGTATAATTTAAGATTTGGATGCAACATGTTCCTTTTTTTCTACCACTTAATAATACTCTTTATACAATGTAATTCATCATTCGTGAATACATTTTATTGTAATGGATTCAAGCAATACAATTTTAAGTGTAGATAGCAAAATGTGAGACTCCCTCTCATACCTACTCCTCTTTCAAATGAGATAACCACAATTAACAGTTTGGTATGCATCCTTCCAATCTTCTTTCTATGAATGTACATATGAATATTGATTTATGCACATATCTTTTCATAAATGAGGTCATGCTGTCTATATTCTGTTATTTAAATTTTTCATCAACAGTGTGTCTTGGGATTTTCATACATACCAGGATGTATGTGTATCTTTTTTAAATGGCTGCATAGTGTTATATGATGTTATTATAATTTGGTTAACTGTTTCCCTTTTGTTGAACATTACTTTGTTTCCTTTATGACTTTTAAAAACCATGTTACCTGAACATCCTTGCACACACATCCTTTTGTGCAGCAATTCCTTTAGAATATATTTCTTACGTGTGGGATTAAATGCACTGAACGGTTTGGTGGCTACTCTCTGATTGCCTTCCTAAATGGCTTTACGTATTTACATTCCCACCAACAGGGAGCGAGAGTTCATTTACCTTTACCATTGCTGAAATAATATTTTAAAATTTATTTCAATCTGATGGTTTAAAAATGATATTTCATTATTTTGAAGTCACATTAAACTGATATCTGGGATGTTGAGTATCCTTTCCTTTGTTCGTTGGCCATTTGCATTTTTCTATGAATTGCTCTAATTTACCCATTTTCTTGTGGAATATCTTTTTAATACTGATTTGTGAGACATTTTTGAAGTCTGTTTGGCATGTGAATCCTTTATTTTAAATGTTGCAGATATGTTTTCCCTGTCTGTTGCTTGTCTTTTAAGTTTGCTTATGGTATCTTGTGGAATGGAGATTTTTCATTTTGGGAGAATGTCAGTTGTTTCCTTTATGGCCTGTTTTGTGTAGTATTTAGGAAAACTTTCCCCACGTAGAGTTAATTTTTTTCTAGTGTTTTATAACATTGTTTCTTTAACTCCATTTGGAGTTTATTTAAATGAATGGCTCAGCCCTATTTTTCATATAGTCCATTCTTTTCTTATTGATTTGAAGCACCTTTATCTTACTCTTTAAATCCCTATGAACCTGTTTCCCCCAAAGTAGAGTGTTTTCTGAAACCTTTTGTAAGCCAAAATGATGTGAAGATGTAGTTACCATTAACTTATATAGAAACAATTTTTAGTGTTCCTAGAATAAAAAATATCCTTTCTTAGGCTTTTCTGATACCTTTAGGACATACTTTGCTAACAGATGCACAAAATAAATTGAGATAAAGCACAGATGCTCGAAGACATAGTTCACAGCTGTGGCGCCTTGATGGTGAGATGCTGAGTGCAGTTCCCAGGGAAGGAGCTTGGTGGTGCCACTCTCACTGGGCAGGGTGCCTGCTTCCTTTGTAATGGCTTGCTGCAAAACAAATGCTGAAAACTATTTTTTTTTTTAATAGCAGAAATCCTCTACAGATTTCTTTTTAGTTAGCAAAAACAGGTACTCATGTTATGTCTTCTGTGAAAGCAACGTGGTGTAACTTGAATTTTCAAAAATGGGGGGCACCTGTATATGCAGATCTACTTTTATATATAGTTTTTTCCACTTTTCTCTCTTTTTGCCATTACTTTTTAGTGCTGCTGTAACCTTACTCTACTGTTTTCTGATTTGTGGCTGTTAAGTTATATGTGAACCAGAAATCTACATAAGAGACTACTGGTATTTTATTTTATTTTATTTTTTTATTTTTTAAGAAGATTTTATTTATTTGAAAGAGAAAGACACAGCAAGAGAGGGAACACAAGCAGGAGGAGTGGGAGAGGGAAGAGCAGACTTCCCACAGAGTAGGGAGCCCGACAGGGGGCTCGATCCCAGGACCCTGGGATCATGACCTGAGCCGAAGGCAGACACTTAACGACTGAGCCACCCAGGCTCCCCAAGACTACTGATATTTTAGATAAAACAGTCTTTAATTGAGGAAATGAAGAATTCATATGAGATTGATTAATGAGTAGAATGTTCATGCTTTAACACATAAAATTTATTATATGTTTTAGTTTCTCAGAGGCTTATTTAGATTTTTTTTTGTTTCTATGCTCTTAGTAATATTTTATTTTTAAGATTTTGTTTATTTGAGGTAGAGAGAGAAAGAGCATTCGAGCAGCACGGGTTGGGGGGGCAGAGGGAGAGGAAGAAGCAGGCTTCCCGCTGAGCAGGGTGCCCCATGTGGGGCTCAGTCCCAGGACCCTGGGATCATGACCTGAGCCAAAGGCAGACGCATAACCAACTGAGCCACCCAGGCATCCTCTTAGTAATATTTTAAATATTTGATCTTGAATATGCAACATGTATATAAATATTAATATGTTAAAATTATTTTTAAAACAGAAGCTATATTTAAATTGCTTTGGTGAACAACTTTGTTCTATAAATAGGGAAACAAAGTCAATATGACCAAGCCTATATTTTGCTTTTGGGTTTCTTTCCTAACAATACAATAAAGAATAAGATAAAAATGAAAAAAATGGGTAATAAAGTAGAATGAGATATTACTCGTATCTTAAATTAGCTATAGCTAAATGCTATTATAAGAGCAGCATCTGTTACCATGGATCATCTCTAACTCAAGGTCACCTTAAAAGGAAGCTTTGACCTGCTTTATGCTTTGTAAAAATAATTCACAGTGTCCTTGGGCAGCTATAGTCTTTATTGTACCTAAATTATGAAGCTTACATGAGGAACTTAAAGTGGCCTCCCTTTCTTTACTGCAAAATCAATAGAATCCTGCGTTATCTATTAAGTTCTAAAGCATAAAAAATAGAGAAGTAGATACAGAAATAAAGTCAAGGTTTTGTGTAGTGATAATTTTTTTTAACATTTGTGTTATTCAAATTAAATGAATAGATTTTACATGCTTTTTAGAACTTCATTTTAAGCTTTTGTTTTTCTTTAATGTATCTCTGGTACAAAGAATTAGTATGTGTATGTGTGTATTGCTATTACTCAGGGAAATACTGTTTCTCTTATTCCTGGACAGATGAAGTGTGTAAGGGTTTTTGGGATTGCACTAAGATTTGAAGCAACTGGGGAACATAAAATGATCTATACTTTTTCTACACATTTCAAGCTTAGATTGCCCCAGAGATCCAGAAATAGGATAGTTCTAAATTGTGATTAGCATCTGGAGTCCAGGCAGATCTTACTTGGACAAGAAACATACCCTTTTAGACTTGGGGGTTCCTGAAGCTACATATATCTTTACTTATGGTATTCAGTAAATTGACAGCTATATAACAGAACTCACAAAGTGGATCCAGCCTGCAGAGGCATATATTGATTGGTCTACACTGTGTTTTTAAAATATCTAGATTTGTGGCTTGTCTTGAAAATTGGAAGATGTGACAACTTTAACCCTGTCACCACAGGACGGCAACTCATTAGATGGACATGTGCTCTGACTTGCCAGAATCCATACCACTCCTTATCCTGAAGGTGTCAGTTGCCGTTTATCACCATGCTTGTACAATCATCCATTTGCTCAACTCACTTATGTTCCTACCCAGCAGCTGTAGGCTTAGAATATGTAATTTATAACCATCAGTCTACATTTTTTTTCTGTATCTGGTGCAGCTAAGTGAAAATGAGTGGAAAGCAATTTAATATAGTAGAAATAATCAACCCATTTTTTCCAGGATCATATTATATATTAATGTCTTCATTTTCTGTTCCTTTTTTTATTCCGTGAAATATTTACTCTTGCTAAATCCTATTCATTTCTACTCCCAACACCTTGAATCTTTCTTGATCACATCTGTACATTAGTGTCTTCTGAAGTTTTAGAACACTTACTTTTTTCACCACTATAAATTTATTATAGTAAAGACTTAGTCTCATTCAGTTAAAAAATGACTGTGTTCCTATGAAGAACACATTAGTCTTTGCTTTCTTTAGTCTTTGCTTAATATGGTTCACAGTTCATTGTTGTCATTTTGAAGAATAAGGAAGTGTAGTACCTTTAAATTTTATTTCCCTAGTTTTCTTAATTGGCCTTTGGACATCATATTTAAATACTGTTTTCCTTGCTTTCAGTTACAGATGAGGACACTGTAAAGAGATATTTTGCCAAGTTTGAAGAAAAATTTTTCCAAACCTGTGAAAAGGAACTTGCCAAAATCAACACATTTTATTCAGGTGAGTAGTTTTTTGGTACAACATACAGGGGACAATTTCTGCTGCTGAGGAGAGAAAAACTCTGCCATGTCAGTGTTTAACCTTCTGATCATCATTTTTAAAATGGGGCTTGTTTTTCTTCCTATACTGTACTTAGGGATATTTTCTTTAGCTGGGGTAGGAATGCATCTAGTACCTCAATATTTAAGCCTAATACGGACATTACCTAGATTCTTTTGCAGTTGCAAGGATTTGGGAACCTCATTGTGAACCAGTACTTTAGTAGATCTTCACTAAAGTCCAGTCTGAAGCTTCAGAAGAGTCAGAAATTTGATTTTATTATTTCAGAGCTGAATTAGACAGTTCCTGCTTATTAATTACATTACTTTGCCTTTCCATTGTATGGAACATTCCTTTCCATCTCTCTAGAGATTGTTTCCAGAGTGACATCTACAAGGTGCTATTGGAGTTGAGAAGGAAATACTGGAATTTCCATTTATTTGTATCTGACCCTTTAAAATTCTGTTTTTTTAATATATTTTTATACTGCCCCACCCCTTTGATATCTCTTTTTTCATCTCACAAAGCTCAAGTTTCTTGAGTCTCTCATCTATTCCCCCATCTATCTGTTGATAAGGCCCCCCCAGAATTATTTTCCTCTCCCTCAGTTATCTTAGCCACTTTGTCCCTTGTACTTTTTAATCTCCTCACCCTCGTTGCCTTATAATGCGTCTGCCTAGTGAAACTCCCAACTGTAGACCAATTCAGCCTTTTACCTTCTTTATGCCTACCCACAGCCTGCTTAGGATAGCCAAGGGAAAAAAAACTCACAGCAGAACAAACTTGAACCAGTATAAATTCATTATTACATTCTTAATTATGTCCTCAAAGCTGCCATGGGTCCTAATCAGTGCCCTTTTCCATGCTTCAAATTGGGTTTGTTTTATTTTGTTTTGTTTATTTTTTAAGTAGGTTTCACACCCAGCGTGTGGCCCAGCACAGGGCCCAAACCTCTGAACCCACGACCCTGATATCAGGACCTGGGCTGAGATCAAGAGTCAGATGCTCAACAAACTGAGCTACCCAGGTGCCCCTCCAAAGTGTTTTTCTAAACCCAACACCATTCTCTTGAATTCTCTGACCCCACCATCTTCTCCATCATGCTCATTATACCTCCTCCTACTTTACAAATAAATATAAAGGACTTCAGGGGTGCCTAGGTGGTGCAGTTGGTTATGCAACTGACTCCTGGTTTTGGCTCAGGTCCTGATCTCAGGGTCATGGGGTCAAGCCCTGTGTCAGACTCTGAACTCAGCAGAGTCAGCTTGAGTTTCTTTCTCCCTTTCCCCCTGCACACACACACTCTCTCTAAAATAAATAAATAAGTCTTGAAAAAATTTTTTTTAAAAAACTCAAGAACTTCACTTCTGTTGGTGTATAATACATATGCAGATCTATGCCACCTCTCCCCTTAAGTACTTGTTGACCTTCTTACCCTTATTTATTTTCCTGCAATCTTTTAGAAAAGATACCCTTCTTCAGTCCGTGGCAAATCTCTACAACTACTGACTGAATTTTAGCTCCTCAAGACCTTCCTCCAGTAATTATTTCTTCTAAGAATTAATAAATAAATGCATCAGTGACTTCCCTCTTTACTGGTTTAGTCTCCTTAGCAAGTCACTCCCTTCTAGCAAAAAAGATCAAAAAGGAAGCAAATGCCTTAGTTCTATGTCCTTCTCATCTTTCACTTATGGCTGGACTTCCTAGGCAGAGAGCCGTTAATGCAGAGGCACAGAGCCATGAAAGGGAACAGTACATATGCATGTCCTTTGCACCATATTGTAAGCACCTAGAATGCAGTAATGAAATAGAAATATTATTTGAAACTGCAATGGATAGATTTTCAGCAAGGGAAAAATATACAGAGAAATTGCAGTATGCAAGAACAGAGATAATTTCCAGTTAGGAGGTAGGAGGAAAAGAGAAACCAAAAGTGTAGACAGAGAAGGAGAGGGCGGCCATGTAATGACGACTGAAGAAGAGAAAGCTAAAAGAGGAAGGCATTTGCAGGGGAAAAAGTGTTTAGACTGAGAGAGGCCTATAGCATATGACCTAAGGCTGTAATGCAAAATGTAAAAGGTCAAGTTAATTAGCATTTTTCTTTTGCTGTGATTTTTTTTTGGGGGGGAGGGGAAGGATCTCTGAGCCCAACTCTATGTGGGTAATTTAGATCAGAAAGAGTAGATAATGCTTCTTGGTATACAAAGCAAAAGAATTTTCTGTTCTTAACAATAGATACATATTTTTTATATGTTGAGTTATAGCAAAAATTATATTCAAATTGTGACCCATTACGCCTAGTCAGATATGTGTTTTATGTATGTTTGTATGCATCTATATATTCTATATATATGTGTATATGCAATATAGTTAAACAAAATTTTTTCATGGAATAATATCCTTACTATGTGTAATATATTCTGTTTTCTATATTTATTTCTATTTGACTTATAAAATGCTGATTTATGATCCACACAGTTGCTTTTATGACCCCATATTGGGTTATAACCCTAGTTTGAAAAATGGTATCTTAGATTTGATTATTTTTCAAAAATAATTTTAGGCTTTCTACTATTTAAAATTTGGAGACTATGAGTATGAATGACTTCCTTTTTCTGTGTGTATTGGCAGGGCGAGTAGGGCATGCCTCTTGATGTCACCACAGAGTAGGTCCAAATTGATAGTCTTCAGACTAACTTTTTGCCAGGTCAGGAAGTGATGGGTAATATGAAGACATGATTGACAGAAACAGAATTTGGCACTTGTCCTAGACAATATCATTTTTCTCCTTATTTAGCCACCTCTCCATGGCAGATTGTCTTATAGACTGCAGTTCTCAGACACTAGGGCACAGAAAAAGTATAAATAATACAGGGGTGAGTTCAGCTTATAAACATACCTCCACCCACTTGTATCTCACAAATTATTTAATGGTCAGCTAAAAATGGTCACTTTCAAGTGAGATATAGTCTTGACTGAAACTTCTAAATACCCCAAAGAAAATGGTATAAAAGCCAAACAAAACAAAATGAATACTACTAAAATGTAGATACTTATTTTCATATCAATTCTTTTACCTACCAATTACATTTTGGATTTTTGAACCTTAACTATTTTTTTAGAAGTTTACTGTTTAACCTTTCTAGGCCTCCATGTACTTGCTTGTAAAATGAACAAATTGATTCCCAGCCCTCTCGGGTTCTACCTGTGAGGAGTTAGAAGCTATTGTCAGAATTTCACAAAACCTGATTTAAGTCATTTTATTGTGCTTTTATGTTTTATTACATATTTTTGGTTAATAAGATAAAAGCATTTATATTAATAGATAAAATCTTTAAAAAAATTTTTTTTATATTATTTATTTTAGAGAGAGAGGGAGAGAGAGTGCATTCACCGAGAGAGGGGGAGAGGGAGAGAATCCTCAAGCAGACCCCCCCTCCCACACTGAGTGCAGAGCCCAGCACAGGGCTTGATCCCAGGACCCATGACATCACCAGCTGAGCCAAAATGAAGAGTCGGATGCTTAACTGACTGAGCCACCCAAGCTCCCCAGTAGATACAATCTTTTTATATTTGAAGACCATGGAAGGAAAGGGAAATTTTTTAAAGGAAGGCTCCTTTTTGGTGATAATATTACTAATTACTGAAGTCTCCTAGGTCTCTTCTGGTACTAAAAATGACATCAATCCTGAGAGCTATAGTGTTAGAAATCTTTTTTGTGGTGATCAGTAATGTCCTTTTCCAATGGTAATATTCATCACTCTATGTTACAATGTCTTTCTCTTTGATAGAACCAGTTTGCTTTCTCTCTCTATTCAAAATACTTTGCTTCTAAGCAGCATTTTTTCTTCTTTAAATTTTTTTATTGTTATGTTAATCACCATACATTATATCATTAGTTTGTGATGTAGTGTTCCATGATTCATTGTGCATAACACCCAGTGCTCCAGGCAGAACGTGCCCTCCTTAATACCCATCACCAGGCTAACCCATCCCCCCACCCCCCTCCCCTCTAGAACCGACACTTTGTTTTTCAGAGTCCATCATCTCTCATGGTTCGTCTCCCCTTCCGATTTCCCCCCCTTCATTCTTCCCCTCCTGCTATCTTCTTTTTTTTCTTAACATATATCACATTATTTGTTTCAGAGGTACAGATCTGTGATTTAACAGTCTTGCACAATTCACAGCACTCATCACAGCACATACCCTCCCCAATGTCTATCACCCAGCCACCCCATCCCTCACACCCCACCCCCACTCCAGCAACCCTCAGTTTGTTTCCTGAGATTAAGAATTCCTCATATCAGTGAGGTCAAATGATACATGTCTTTCTCTGATTGACTTATTTCACTCAGCATAACACTCTCCAGTTCCATCCATGTTGTTGCAAATGGCAAGATCTCATTCCTTTTGATGGCTGCATAATATTCCATTGTGTGTGGGGTGTCTGTGTGTGTGTGTGTGTGTGTGTATACACACACACACACACACACATATATATATATATCACATCTTCTTTATCCATTCATCTGTCTATGGACATCTTGGCTCTTTCCACAGTTTGGCTATTGTGGACATTGCTGCTATAAACATCGGGTTGCATGTACCCCTTCAGATCCCTACATTTGTATCTTTGGGGTAAATACCCAGTAGTGCAATTGCTGGATCGTATGGTAGCTCTATTTTCAAATTTTGAGGAACCTCATACTGTTTTCCAGAGTGGTTGCACCAGCTTGCATTCCCACCAACAGTGTAGGAGGGTTCCCCTTTCTCCGCATCCCACCAACATCTGTCATTTCCTGACTTGTTAATTTTAGCCATTCTGACTGGTGTGAGGTATCTCATTGAGGTTTTCATTTGGATTTCCCTGATGCTGAGCTATGTTGAGCACTTTTTCATGAGTCTGTTGGCCATTTGGATATCTTCTTTGGAAAAATGTCTGTTCATGTCTTCTGCGCATTTCTTGA
This sequence comes from Eumetopias jubatus, assembly GCF_037043125.1. Classification (NCBI taxonomy): domain Eukaryota; kingdom Metazoa; phylum Chordata; class Mammalia; order Carnivora; family Otariidae; genus Eumetopias; species Eumetopias jubatus. Next base: position 41,572,620 of record NW_028274818.1, read on the forward strand.
TTGGATTATTTGTTCTTTGGGTGTTGAGTTTGATAACTTCTTTATAGATTTTGGATACTAGCCCTTTATCTGATATGTCATTTGCAAATATCTTCTCCCATTCTGTCAGTTGTCTTTTGGTTTTATTGACTGTTTCTTTTGCTGGGCAAAAGCTTTTTATCTTGATGAAATCCCAATAGTTCATTTTTGCCCTTGCTTCCCTTGCCTTTGGCGATGTTTCTAGGAAGAAGTTGCTGCGGCTGAGGTCGAAGAGGTTGCTGCCTGTGTTCTCCTTTAGGATTTTGATGGACTCCTGTCTCACGTTTAGGTCTTTCAGCCATTTGGAGTCTATTTTTGTGTGTGGTGTAAGGAAACGGTCCAGTTTCATTCTGCATGTGGCTGTCCAATTTTCCCAAAACCATTTGTTGAAGAGACTGTCTTTATTCCATTGGACATTCTTTCCTGCTTTTCTGAAGATTAGTTGACCGTAGAGTTGAGGGTCTGTTTCTGGGCTGTGTATTCTGTTCCATTGATCTATGTGTCTGTTTTTGTGCCAGTACCATACTGTCTTAATGATGACAGCTTTCTAATAGAGCTGGAAGTCCAGAATTGTGATGCCGCCAGCTTTGCTTTTCTTTTTCAACATTCCTCTGGCTATTTGGGGTCTTTTCTGGTTCCATACAAATTTTAGGATTATTTGTTCCATTTCTTTGAAAAAAGTGGATGGTATTTTGATGGGGATTGCATTGCATTTGTAGATTGCTCTAGGTACCATTGACATCTTCACACAATGTTTGTTCTTCGAATCCATGAGCATGGAACGTTTTTCCATTTCTTTATGTCTTCCTCAATTTCTTTCATGAGTATTTTATAGTTTTCTGAGTACAGATCCTTTGCCTCTTTGGTTAGATTTATTCCTAGGTATCTTATGGTTTTGGGTGCAATTGTAAATGGGATCGACTCCTTGATTTGTCTCTCTTCTGTCTTGTTGTTGGTGTATAGGAATGCCACTGATTTCTGTGCATTGATTTTATATCCTGCCACTTTACTGAATTCCTTTATGAGTTCTAGCAGTTTTGGGGTGGAGTCTTATGGGTTTTCCACATAAAGTATCATATCATCTGCAATCAGTGAGTTTGACTTCTTCTTTGCCAATTTGGATGCCTTTGATTTCTTTTTGTTGTCTGATTGCTGTGGCTAAGACTTCTAATACTATGTTGAATAGCAGTGGTGATAGTGGACATCCCTGCTGTGTTCCTGACCTTAGGGGGAAAGCGCTCAGTTTTTCCCCATTGAGAATGATACTCGCTGTAGGTTTTTCATAGATGGCTTTTATGATATTGAGATATGTACCCTCTATCCCTATACTCTGAAGAGTTTTGATCCAGAAAGGATGCTGTACTTTGTGAAATACTTTTTCTGCATCTATTGAGAGGATCATGTGATTCTTGTTTTTTCTTTTGTTAATGATTGTATCACGTTGATTGATTTGCGGATGTTGAACCAACCTTGCAACCCAGGGATAAATCCCACTTGGTCGTGGTGAATAATCCTTTTAATGTACTGTTGGATCCTAATTAGTATTTTGGTGAGAATTTTTGCATCCATGTTCATCAAAGATATTGGTCTATAATTCTCCTTTTTGATGGGGTCTTTGTCTGGTTTGGGGATCAAGGTAATGGTGGCCTCATAAAATGAGTTTGGAAGTTTTCCTTCCATTTCTAGTTTTTGGAACAGTTTCAGGAGAATAGGTATTAATTCTTCATGAAATGTTTGGTAGAATTCCCCTGGGAAGCCATCTGGCCCTGGGCTTTTGTTTGTTGGGAGATTTTTGATGAGTGCTTCAGTTTCCTTAGTGGTTATAGGTCTGTTCAGGTTTTCTATTTCTTCCTGGTTCAGTTTTGGTAGTTGATATATCTCTAGGAATGCAGGTTCCAGGTTATCTAATTTGCTGGCATAGAGTTGCTCATAATATGTTCTTATAACTGTATTTCTTTGGTGTTGGTTGTGATCTCTCCTCTTTCATTCATGATTTTGTTGATTTGGGTCATTTCTCTTTTCTTTTTGATAAGTCTGGCCAGGGGTTTATAAATCTTGTCAATTCTTTCAAAGAACCAGCTTTCGTTGATCGTTCTACTGTTCTTTTGGTTTCTAGTTCATTGATTTCTGCTCTGATCTTTATTATTTCTCTTCTCCTGCTGGGTTTAGGCTTTATTTGCTGTTTTTTCTCTAGCTCCTTTAGGTGTAGGGTTCGGTTGTGTATTTGAGACCTTTCTTGTTTCTTGAGAAAGGCTTGTATTGCTGTATACTTTCCTCTCAGGACTGCCTTTGCTGCATCCCAAAGGTTTTGAACAGTTATGTTTTCATTTTCATTGGTTTCCATGAATTTTTTTAATTCTTCTTTAATTTCCTGATTGACCCATTCATTCTTTAGTAGGATGCTCTTTAGCCTCCATGTACTTGAGTTCTTTCCGACTTTCCTCTTGTGATTGAGTTCTAGTTTCAAAGCATTGTGGTCTGAAAAGGTGCAGGGAATAATCCCAGTCTTTTGGTACCGGTTGAGACCTGATTTGTGACCTAGGATGTGATCTATTCTGGAGAATTTCCATGGGCACCAGAGAAGAATGTGTATTCTGTTGCTTTGGGATGGAATGTTCTGAATATGTCTATGAAGTCTATTGGGTCCAGTGTGTCATTTAAAGTCTTTATTTCCTTGTTGATCTTTTGCTTAGATGATTTGTCCATTTCTGTCAGGGGGGTGTTAAAGTCCCCCACTATTATTGTATTGTTGTCAGTGTGTTTCTTTGCTTTTGTTATTAATTGCCTTATATAATTGGCTACTCCCATGTTAGGGGCATAGATATTTACAATTGTTAGATCTCCTTGTTGGATAGACCCTTTAAGTAGGATATAGTGTCCTTCCTCATCTCTTATTAGTCTTTGGTTTAAAATCTAATTTGGCTGATATAAGGATTGCCACTCCAGCTTTCTTTTGGTGTCCATTAGCATGGTAAATGGTTTTCCACCCCCTCACTTTCAATCTGGGGGTGTCTTTGGGTCTAAAATGAGTCTCTTGCAGACAGCATATCGATGGGTCTTGTTTTTTAATCCAATCTGATAGCCTGTGTCTTTTGATTGGGGCATTTAGCCCGTTTACATTCAGGGTAACTATTGAAAGATATGAATTTAGTGCCATTGTATTGCCTGTAAGGTGACTGTTACTGTATATTGTCTGTGTTCCTTTCTGGTCTATGCTGCTTTTAGGCTCTCTCTTTGCTTAGAGGACCCCTTTCAAGATTTCTTGTAGGGCTGGTTTCATGTTTGCAGATTCCTTTAGTTTTTGTTTGTCCTGGAAGCTTTTTATCTCTCCTTCTATTTTCAATGACAGCCTAGCTGGATATAGTATTCTTGGCTGCAAATTTTTCTCGTGTAGTGCTCTGAACATACCATGCCAGCCGTTTCTGGCCTGCCAGGTCTCTGTGGATAGGTCTGTTGCCAATCTAATGTTTCTACCATTATAGGTTACATATCTCTTCTCCCGAGCTGCTTTCAGGATTTTCTCTTTGTCGCTGAGACTCGTAAGTTTTACTATTAGATGTCGGGGTATTGACCTATTTTTATTGATTTTTGAGGGGGGTTCTCTGTGCCTCCTGGATTTTGATGCCTGTTTTCTTCCCCACATTAGGGAAGTTCTCTGTTATAATTTGCTCCAATATACCTTCTGCCCCTCTCTCTCTTTCTTCTTCTGAGATCCCAATTATTCTAGTGTTGTTTCGTCTTATGGTATCGCTTTTCTCTCAAATTCTGCCCTCGTGATCCAGTAGTTGTTTATCTCTCTTTTTCTCAGCTTCTTTATTTTCCATCATTTGGTTTTCTATATCACTGATTCTCTCTTTTGCCTCATTTATCCTAGCAGTTAGTGCCCCCTTTTTTGATTGCACCTCATTTAATAGCCTTTTTGATTTCGACTTGGTTAGATTTTAGTTCTTTTATTTCTCCAGAAAGGGTTTCTCTAATAACTTCCATCCTTTTTTCAAGCCCAGCTAGTACCTTTAAAATCATGATTCGGAACTCTAGGTCCAACATCGTACTAATGTCCATATTGAGTAGGTCCATGGCAGATGGTACTACCTCTTGTTCTTTTTGTTGAGGTGATTTTTTTCCATCTTGTCATTTTGTGCAGAGTAGAATAGATGAATGAGAGAACAAAATGCTAACAGGGTAACAATGTCCCCAGAAAATATACTCTAAACAAATCAGAAAAGACCTGAAACCAGGGGAAAAGAAAGGGAAGGAAAGAAAAAATAAAGAGAAAAAAAAAAAGATAAAGATAAAAACAAACAAAAACAGAACAAAACAAAAAAAAACAGAATATGATCAAATATGATCAGGCTGGTGGATAGATCAGTGCCACACACTAGATTCTGAGTGTATTTTGGTCTGTTAGAAGAAAGTTCTCAGCAGCATTTTTATGTGCCTACATAAAAACAAAATCTTAGAATATATCTGTTGCTTTTAATATTCCACAGTTAACACAGGCAAAGCCTTTTTTTTTTTTTTTAAGATTTTATTTATTTGACAGACAGAGACACAGTGAGAGAGGGAACACAAGCAGGGGGAGTGGGAGAAGGAGAAGCAGGCTTCCCGCCAAGCAGGGAGCCCAATATGGGGCTCAGTCCCAGGACCCTGCAACCATGACCTGAGCTGAAGGCAGACGCTTAACGACTAAGCCACCAAGGCACCCCTGGGTTGGAATGTTTTAAATAGCTAAGGGCTTTTTCCTTCATTTCTAAACAATCTCAGTTTGTTTTTTTTACCTGTCCTAATCTTTTGGCTTTGGTTATTATGACTTCACAGCAGTGTTATGAGCTTTTCCTTTCTTTACCAAGAAAGAGGGAGGGAAGAAGGAAAGAAAAGAACTTGCAGTAGTGTTATTTATAAGTATGGGAATTATGGCAATAGAAGATTTATTTCTTGGCTGTAAATTATTTTCCAGGCTTCATATATATGTAAGACCAATTGGATAATAGTTACTCAGAACTATTCCTGTTACAGTTATTCCTGTAATCCTGTTACGTGTTTTTCTTTATTCTTACCGAATTTGAGGCATTGTATATTATGCCACTGAGTGTTTGTAATAAACATAAGCATCTTTTTCACTGAAATACTAAATATCATTTTAAAAGTGATTATATGTATCTAGTACCCACATAGCTAAATAATGACGTAATGGCTGGTTTAGCTCTTTGCTTGTGTGTGTGTAAAGACATGGATTAAATATTTATTAATTAGGGTGATCATAGGTCTGTAGTATTGTTTAAAATTCCCATTGTGTTATTTTTTCCTACATCATGATTCCCTTGAGTTTATTACAACAGAATCCATTACTTAAGAGCTATTAAAGAATGGGGGTTGGGGGGTTTTTTAGGAGAGAAGTAGGGGACATGAATTAAAGCAACCACACTGGCTTGCTTTCTTGTTAACCTATCTGATGAAAATTAAAATTACAATTATTTATGTACTATCCACGTGTCCACTATCCTTTCCTCCTATCTTTTATTATTTAAAGACCATGGAAGGAGAGGGAAGTTTTTTAAAGGAAGGCTCCTTTTTGGTGATAACATTACAAATTGCTGAAGTCTCCTAGGTCTTAAGACTGATAAGATTTTTTTTCTTTATAAGACTGATAAGATGGGGAATTTCCCTGGTCATGGATTAACACAGTTGCAGGATGGCGTCTTCATAAAAAAACTATCATCTAAATTAATGTTCTTTTAAACTGTAGGTTATGACCCGATACATGGGTCAGGAAATTAAAATACCTGGGGTTATCATGAGCATTTAAAAAAATATGAATATAAAAAATATGAATAGAATGTAGTAGAATAGAAACTATCAGATTATATCTAATTGTTTATTTACCAATTGTATCTATTTCTTTTAAGTTTATGTACAATATGATACTTGGTAGTTTAGAATTTTGCAAAGTAAAACTGACATGAAGAAGCATTGACTTGACTTGGAGGAAAAGAGAGGGATTGTGGAAAATCCTCCAGAAGAAGTAAAATTTAAATTGGATCTTTCAAAATGCGGGGCATTTCCACATGCTCTTGGAGGAGCATATTGGGGATAACAGTGGTAGAGGACTTAGAGTACAGTATTCTAAGGAAACACCATGCATTGTGACATCAAAATACATGTTATATTTGGGGGTGAGGAGGATTACAAAAAGTCTGTTGAAGCTGGAGTTGTAAGAGAGTAAGGATTCAGTTATTATTATTGAAAAAAATTTGAAGAGTATTATGTTTTATTCATACATGGATATTTTAGACTTCAGTACTTGAGGTGTAATGATTTCAGGTAATAAGAATTCCAGATAAAAGCAGAACAAAAATTTCATGTTAATAAAACGAAATCAACTATCCTGAGTCATCTAGATTTGGTCAACCTTCTTACAAACTTACTTAGTATTTCAGATAACACTGAGGTCCATAAATTGAATTAGCAAGCTCGTAACATTGCAAGATATGTATATAAAAAATAAATGTATTCTAAAACACTAACTTTATCAAGAATTATTCTTCAGTTCCATAACAGTGTAATAGCTTTGTTATTCTGAAGATAGCTTATAGTTCTGAAATAACTTTTCTAAAAGTAGAAAAATGTAAATGTGGTGAAAACTAAGAAAAATCTTCTTAACCATATTGCCCTTTTTTTTTAATATTTCTGATGCCCGTTTGTTTGTTTGTTTGTTTGTTTGTTTATTTATTTGACAGAGAGACAGCGAGAGCAGGAACACAAGCAGGGGAGAGGGTCAGAGGGAGAAGCAGGCTTCCTGCCGAGCAGGGAGCCCGATGCGAGACTCAATCCCAGGATCCTGGGATCATGACCCGAGCCAAAGGCAGAAGCCTAAGGACTGAGCCACCCAGGCGCCCCAACCATATTGCTCTTTGAGGGACATATAGGTGCTTTGAAAGTTTTTAAGTGGTTATTGGAAATTTTTATCAAATATTTTATTTTCTGAGAGCTTATGGCATTAAACATATTATGAAAGTAATAATCTTTTCTCATTCAGGGCCACTTGATTTATTGGCATGAGTAGAAATTGAAATTTATTGTCAAAATAGGCTGCTTTTGTCAGCATTTATAAAATTACCTAGAAATATTCATTTTTATTTTTTGTAAGTATGTTTGTAGATTATAATTCATAGGCCAAAGTACATTCTTATGTACACATTTACCTTTTACCAGGTCCTGGGCTGCCCCCATATGTTTGAGATTTTTGGATATCTGACTCTAGAAAATTGAGGTGTCATTGAAACACAGATGTGGACACTTGGTATCAAAAGCAGTGTTTCTCATCCTTTTTAAACCTGTTGATAAGTATTAAACCATTTTGCTAAGTATAAAAATCTCACACCATAACTATGATAATACTGAATTTTTTTTTCCCAGATTACATGCTTTTACTCCCCTATTCCCAACCAGGGATTTTCCTTCATATGCTCTTCTAGATAGCCTTGCCCTTAAGGAAGAAAATAGTTCAAAAACGTAGCTGAATACCCCTGGTATATATTTCTCCTCTATTTCTTTTTTTTTAAAAGATTTTACTTATTTATTTGAGAGAGAGAGAGCACCACGAGTGGGGGTGAGGGGGAGAGGCAGAGGGAGAAGCAGACTCCCAGCCGAGCAGGGAGCCCAATGCGGGGCTCGATCCCAGGACCCTGAGATCACGACCTGAGCCGAAGGCAGACGCTTAACGACTGAGCCACCTAGGCGCCCCTCTCCTCTATTTCTATATGGGAACTTGGATTACTAGGGAGAAGTTTTTCCTACATATTCATTAAGTCAGTCAGTCAACAAACAGGGGTTGAGCCTACTGTATGCATGCTCTTACAATTACAAAGATGATGATGATAGTCCTCACAAAAATGTATATATGAATGTTAATAGCATAATTTATATAGTAAAAAAATTGGAAACAACTCAAATGTCCCTCAACTGATTAATATTTAAACAAAATGTGATACATCTACCCAACAAAGTATAATTCAGCAATAAAAGGAACAAACTACTGATACAAAATGGATGAACCTCAGACTCATGCTAAGAAGCCAGACTGATGCAAAAGACAACATATTGTATGATTCCTTTATAAAAGTGTCCAGAAAAGGCAAATATATAGAAAGAGAAAGTGGATCAGTGGTTACCTGGAGCTGGGGGTGGGAGTGAGCTTTGATAGCCAATGGCCCTGACAGAAGTGTATGGGATGTTGGAAATGTTCTAAAATTGGATGGTGCTGATAATTGCACAGTTTACAAATTTGCTAAAAATCAGCAGAATATGCTTACCATGGGTGAATGCTGTGCTATGTAAAGTATACCTGAAAAGTCTATTTAAAAATTGCTCACCATTAAAACAATGAAGATTTTTTTTTTTTTGCCCTCAAAATCATTGGCTCAGAGAGCTCACAGTTAATCAGTGAAACAAACATATAACCAAAGAATTATGTTCAGTGTGCTTTGTATGCATGTTTGTGACCTCACGAGAGTCCTATAGGCGGAGTTTCAAGTTGTGGTTCAGAGTTTTTAGGCAAGAAACACTTTACATAGAAAATGATATTTGAGATTAGCCTTGTAAAATGAGTAAGGAGTTTGCCAGATGGGGAGGTATTTTTTTCTTGACTTATTGGTGGCACGCATGAAGTAATGGTTCTTTCTTTCTTTCCATTTTTGGGACTTCTTTCACTTTTAATATCCATGTAAATAATTACAAAATATATGTATTGACAACTGGCTAAGGAAGGTAAACAAATAGCAAATTCATATTAGTCTCTTAACAATAAAAGTTGATCATTCATATGATTTTCTAGCTTTTGGGTCTTACTAATTACCTAAGGTTTTTAATCAGCAAAGTAATTTATAGTTGACCTTGGATAAATTATCACATTCTTTCATTAAATATGTGTTTGTGTTTGTGTATATTATTTTTTCAAATGGCTTTTAAGTAGTTAGGACATAAATACTTAAGTTGTTAATAAAACAGAAGTGTTAAATATATCTTTTGGTCTAGGAGCATCATGAAAAAATTACAAAATCACTAAGTACACCATGAACTAAGAAAGAACCAAAAAGTTCTATATTGTTTTTGATCAGAAGGATAATGAGATGAACAATTTTGTAATAGAAATGCTTGACTTCTATAAAAAGAACCTTGAAATTCATTTTGCCTTTTCAGTGTGAGATTTGGAAATAGGTGAATTGTTCTTTCTAATAATATGGAAGACTAGGAAGAAATTCTGAATACCTCTCACTACAAAACAGTAAAATGCTACATAAAATATGCAAAATTATTAGATACAAAATAAAATACATGCTTAATATGGCAAAAGACCTAAAAGAGAGTATCAAAACCATGCACAAAAAAGAAACTACCAAAATTGACTTTTTGAAATTACCAATTACATGGGTGCCTGGGTGGCTTAGTGGGTGGGTTAAGTGTCTGCTCATGTCATGGTCTCAGGGTCCTGGTAACAGCTGGCTCCATGCTCCCTACTCAGCAGAGGGAGTCTGCTCTCCCTCTAGCCCCTCCTCCCACTTGTGCTTGCTCTCTCTCTCTCAAATATATAAAATCTTAAAAATAAAATAACCAATAATGAACTTTTAAAATGAAAATATAATCACTGAAATTAATATCTTAACTAGTTAAACCTGCAAATTAGGTAGAGATTAAGAGAAAGTTTATACACTTGAACATAGAGCTGAAGTAGTTACCCAGAATGCAACATAGAGATAGAGAGGAAAATATAAGCTATGTAAAAGAGCAACAAGGTTAAGAGGCCATAGTTGATATCTGTGATTTGCTTTTTCCACTACCCGTTCTATATTTCCTTTGCCCTCAGCCAGAAGCCCAACTGGCTGGGGTTCTTTACTGGATGGGATAACCCAAACTTTAATTCCTGAAGGGTCTGAATCCTCAATAATTCTTTTCTTTGATTTCTGTAGTTTTGCATTAACTTTTATTACTTGTCATGGAAAAAATGGGATATGTTCCAGAGCGTCTCCTGGGTTGTGGACACAATCCTCCTTGCTCCTGTCGTGCATTAACAACTCACTTTCCCCTTGGTAATCAAGATCAATCACTAACCAGTAAACAGCTTCTTTGCCTACTAATTCAGTGGTATGTTGAGTGCAAAATGGCCAGGTGGTAGTCTTGTCTTCCAATTCATTAGAACCATTGTTGTATCCCTCTGAAAGAAGCATTTTCCTTTGAAAACTCACCAATAGGCGGAGTTCAAGTTGCAGATTGGGAAGCAAAAATTAAGTGAGTGTTCTTTGGTATGGTAGTGAGAGGAGCCACTCCCACTTTGATCCCTTGATTCCTAGACTCTGTATTTTGGCTGTATTTGTGAAAGCACCAATAAATATAATGGCCCTAATACTGCATCTTGTAAGACTGAACCCAATTTTTACAGAGTTTTGTCTCCCAGCTCACTTTGTTAAGTCTCTCTTTAGGCCAGCAGTTTCTGGGTATGTGGTGAGACCATTTTATTCCATGGAGGTTATTGCTTTACAACCTTTGCTATGAAATGAGTTTCCTGATCAGAAACAAAGCTATATAGAATACCATGAAAATGGGTAAGGCATTCCAGTTGATAGTGGTGCTAGCCAGGAGCATTATGAGCAGGGAATGTACAACCATATCAAGAATACATTTATTCCAGGGAGGACAGATCTCTGCCCCCCTGCATGATAGAAGGTATCCAATGCATTTAACCTCCCACTAGTTGACTGACCAGTATTGATGGGGAATGGTGCCATTTCTGGGGCTCAGAGACCATGCAGGTGTTTGTTGCCAGATGAGAAGCTGCATTATTAGTTGTATAGCTGCATACCAGGTGCTGTAGGCTCTGTTGATTTGCTCCAGTGATGATACCACATCTAGTATAACAGCTGCCATCAGAGTGACCACTTGGTTAAATTTACTATAATCCACAGTCATTTTTCAAGATCCATCCAACTTCTGCACAGACTAAACAGATAAATGGAAATGTGATAGATATCAATATCCCTGCATCTTTCAAGTCTCTGGTGGTGGCACTAACCTCTGGACTTCCCCTAGGGATGTGCTTTTGCTTCTTGATTATTATCTTGATAGGAAGAAGTTCTCGAAAGTTCATTAGTCGTTCCTACAATAATGGCTCTTACCCCTGGGTCACAGTCAATGTGGAGATTTCTACAAATGGCCTGGTGTTTCTACTCCAATTATACATTCTGGAACAGAGAAAGCAATCATAACGTGTCTATGGACCAGTTGGGTCCACTGTGAATTAAACCTGGGTTAATATTTCATCTGTCACCTGAACACTATAGATCTCCATTTGGCTGCTGGACCAAGTGGCATTTGGAGTCTCCAGAAATTTGCATCAGTTCAGAATTACACGGCATAATTCTAAGGTAGACACTAACATCCCTTCTTCCATAGTGTATGCTCTACCTTCTTCCAGTTATTCAGTCAAACATCTACCTAGGTGTTGCTATGAAGGGATTTTGCAGCTGTAATTAAGGTCCCAAATCAGTTGATTTTAAGAATGGGAGATTATCCCAGGTGAGCCTGACCTACTCACATGAGCCCTTAAAAGAGACTGAGCTATTCCTGAGGAGAGAAATTCAAATCATGAATATTCACAAGGTTGTACAGCCATCACCATTATATAATTCCAGAACATTTTCATCACCCCCCAAAAGACCGCATACCCATTAGCAGTCACTCCCCATTCTTCCTGCCCCGTAGACCCTGGCAACCATAATCTTTCTGTCTCTGGATTTGCCTGTTCTGGACATTGCATATAAATTGAATAATAAAACAATATGTGGCATTGTCTTCTTTCACTTATCATGATTTCTTTAAGATTCATTCATGTTATAGTATGTATCAGTACTTCATTCTTTTTTATGACCGAATAATATTCCATTATATATATATATATATATATATATATATATATGTAATATACATGCCGTATTTTGCTTATCCTTTCATCAGTTAATGGACATTTAACTTGTATTCCACTATTGTGAATACAAATTCATGTATATGTACAAGTTTTTGTGTGAACATATATACCTAGGAGTGAAATTGCTGGATCTTAATGTACCTAACTTTAAGTTAAACTTTGTTTAACTTTTTGAGAATTGACAAACTGTTTTCCAAATCATAATGTGGCTTTACCATTTTGCTTTCTCACTTTTAGTGGCTTTTTAGATTCTATATGTTCATCTGTAAAAACAAAAGGTACACTTGAGGTTTTGCAGGGAGGGAAATGTGGGATAGAAAGATAGAATGAAATGTTATACCAAAACATTTTTTTTCCTATCCAGTTCTAAATATTACATGTAACATTTTTCTCCTAGAAATTTTAGGGAAACAGACCAGAATAAAAAGTAAATCAAAAGTCAGTGAGAACTTTACCAGCTTTTTTATCTTGATGATTTGAAATTCTGTTTTTTTGTTTTTATAGAAAAGCTTGCAGAGGCTCAGCGCAGGTTTGCTACACTTCAGAATGAGCTTCAGTCATCACTGGATGCACAGAAAGAGAGCATTGGCGTTACTACACTGCGACAGCGCAGGAAGCCAGTCTTCCACTTATCCCATGAGGAACGTGTCCAACATAGGAATATTAAAGACCTTAAACTGGCCTTCAGCGAGTTCTACCTCAGTCTTATCCTGCTGCAGAACTATCAGGTACTTAGAGTCTTATCCTGGAGAATGGAACCTTCAAATAATTGAGGAGTTTGGAATTAACCTTGAACTATACTAATGGGCCAATCCAAAAAGGGAAATCTTTAGCATGTCATTATTTTTTAGGTTCTTAATGTGATTTCACATATTCTTATTGGCTAAAAACCATGTATCAAAGGTGGCAAAATAGTGTTAAAAAGACTTCTATTTTTGAAGTTCAGTTTTCTAAGGCCTTTTCTACAGTGTGCACAAGTAACCCTTGATTCATGGTTTACTTCCCATTTTTAGAGGCATCTCTGGTAGTAGTAAGTAGAAATAAGAAATTATGTATGTTTCTCCAGCCACTGCTGGCTATGTAAGAGCTTTACATTCCTCCAAGCCTATAACAAAATTTCCACAAAGGCAATTAGACAGTTAACTTTTCTGAAACTAACACTAGTAATATAAAAGATACTAACTCTACAACTTGCCCCTGAGAATCCTTCCAATTGTATTATCCACAGATTGTAATATAACTCTATTAAAAAAAATCTTTATGGAATTACTGGATCACTCTGTTGTATACCTGAGACTAATACAACACTGTATGTTAACTACATTAGAATGAAAATAAATTTTTTTTAAAAAGTGGAAAAATATCTTGTGAAAGAAATTAGATCACAGCAAACACATACAGAGACTGAATGAATAGGCTATTGTGATATATCACTCAACATTTTTAAAACCCAATCTGAAAAGCTGAATTACTATGTACACTGAATTATGGAAATAGAAGGCATTTATTAATTTCTAATTCTTTACAGGTTAGTTTACATATTTAAATCTATAATGAATTTATTGAAAAATATATTTGTTCAGTAATAAACATTTAAATAGGCAAAAGCATCAAATCTTTAAAGAGATCTTACATACTGTTCTTTTTCCATTTTATTATTGTGATTAGTACTTCTAATCAGTGGTTATATAAAACATTATATAAAAACTAAAGGTTATATAACGAAAGTATTCTAGGGGTAAATATTGGGAGTTTTAAAATAAAAAGTCAGGGCGCCTGGGTGGTGGCTCAGTCCTTAAACAGCTGCCTTCGGCTCAGGTCATGATCCCAAAGTCAAGGGATTGAGCCCCGCGTCAGGCTCCCTGCTCAGCGAGAAGCCTGCTTCTCCCTCTCCCACTCCCCCTGCTTGTGTTCCCTCTCTTGCTGTGTCTCTCTCTGTCAAATAAATAAATAAAATCTTAAAAAAATAAAAACAAGTCATTATAATCTCATATCTCTAGTAATCTACGTTGTTAATGCATGTACTTATTTCCCTTTTTTTCCCTTTTATAATTCTACCTTCTTTGGTAATTTAATATTTTATCATTCAAAGAAGAAACCAGTTGGAAAATAATTTTAGAAGAATAGTAAAGTATATGATGGGAAATTCCTTTCCTTTGAAATTTATCTGTAGCTTTATAATTTATATTTAAAAAGAAACAAATGTAATTCTTTCTTATAATGCTATGAAATATTAACTTTTCATGTTTCATTGATTATGCTTGTGTGTTGCAGAGAAACACCCGTGTTAAATTTTATTTTACTAGCTTTCCCAGAAGCTTTTGTTTGGCGTCAGTATAAAATGCTCCTTGGGAAAACAAAAATAATTGTTAATTATAAAAGTTCTGTTCTATTCTCTATTCTTTAAGGCTGGCTATTCTGTAAGAATATATATTGAGAGTGAGGAGAAAGGAAAATTAATTGAAAGCAGTATCTAAATCACAGTGTATGCACCCCTAGGAGAGTTTAAGATGATTTGCTAAAGTATGAGTCAAAAATTATAAACTAGCAAGCAAGCAAAGTCTAATTTGGAGTAAGTGCTCAATTTTTTTACTGATAAGGATATGTGCTCAGCAAATTTGGAAGATCTCTGGTTTAAAGAACCATGCAAATCTACAGTTTCCTGCTTTTTTGCATATACCGAAGAACAACAATTGGAGAATGTAGAAAAGTGTAATATTTTGATATTGTAGAAATGGAGGAGGAGTGCAAGCTCCTGTCCATTATCAGCAAAACCCTGTATGTATGATCAATGTTACTCTTTTTGCACTCCCATCCCCAAACTGAGAATGGATGGAAGCAAAATGAAGTTAAAAGAAATAGACGATCTTCCATTTTCATACATGCTTGCGTAGTAGGGGGAAAATACATAGCAATAACAGTCCTTCAAAAAACAAAAAAGTAATAAATGTATTCAGTGTATTATAAATCCAAAATATTTTCTGATAGTATTCTTTTGATCATGAAGCAAAATAATATAAATTAGTCTTTTTGAGAATAATTGTACATAAGAAAATGGAAATAAAAATGTTTTGAGTCTAAGACTTCCATTAATTTACTTGAAATAGAAATCATAGGGTGCATAGTTTAGGGTTTCTTTTATTATTGATGGCACACTACCTTGAAATAAATAGATGGAATAAAAAGAGTCTTTTTTTTTTTTTAAGATTTATTTATGAGAGAGAGAGTAAACGTGGTAGGGAAGGACAAAAGGAGAGGGAGAGAGAATCTGAAGCAGATGCCTCACTGAGCATGGAGCCTGATGGTGGGGCTCAGTCTCACTACCCTGAGATCACGACCTGAGCTGAAACTGAGACTCAGTTGCTTAACCAGCTGTATCACCCAGGCACCTCAAGAAAGAAGAGTCTTATCCTTTTAGAAGTAAATGCTTGTATGAAAGCATTGCCATTTCCCTCAGTACTCAGTCATCAGTCAGCTCATCAATGCATAGTGCTTATTATTTTTCTTCTTTTATGGTGGTGGAAATTACAGTAGTTTTTCTCATTTCTTTCTGTAGAATCTGAATTTTACAGGGTTTCGAAAAATCCTCAAAAAGCATGACAAAATCCTGGAAACTTCTCGTGGAGCAGATTGGCGCGTGGCTCATGTTGAAGTGGCCCCATTTTATACATGCAAGAAAATCAACCAGCTCATCTCTGAAACTGAGGTATAGTAATCTCACTTATGTACCACATGTTTTCAATTGCATTAATGTCTTGTTTTTAATGAAATAATTCTTCATTCCTCTTTTCTTTTTGTAATTAGTTGCTAGCTTTGAATACAATATTCTTTACTCATGATTTTTGTCTTTTGCTTTGTCAGTGTACGTTCACCAAGAGGTTATCAGAGTACCATGTATATAAATGGTTCAGAATTATTTATGTATTACTCAAGATTAGAATAACCTGTGTCAAAATTTAATGTGTCTTTCTAGGCTGTAGTGACTAATGAACTTGAAGATGGTGACCGACAAAAAGCTATGAAGCGTTTACGTGTCCCCCCTTTGGGAGCTGCTCAGGTTAGTATTTGCTTCCAGTTGTTTGGTTGGTTGGTTTTGACTATTGAATAATCAACACAATCTGTTTAGTTGATAAGACATACTAGTTTCATTACTTTAAAAAATATGTCAGGGGCATCTGGGTGGTTTAGTTAGTTAAGCATCCAGCTCATGATTTCGGCTTAGGTCCTAATCTCAGGGTCATGAGATTGAGCCTCGTATCAGGCTCTGCACTGGGTGTGGAGCCTGCTTAAGATTCTCTCTCTCCCTCTCCCTCTGCCCGCCAACCCTGCTCTCTCTCCTTAAAAAAAAAAAAAAAAGGTCAGCCAAATTTTAAAAGTAGCTATTACTACTGTTATTTTGTTTTTAAAAAATCCAGCGCCTCAGGGCGCCTGGGTGGCTCAGTCGTTAAGCGTCTGCCTTCACCTCAGGTCATGATCCCAGGGTCCTGGGATCAATACCCGCATAGGGCTCCCTGCTCGGCAGGAATCCTGCTTCTCCCTCTCCCACTCTTCCTGCTTCTGTTCCCTCTCTCGCTGTTTCTCTATCTGTGTCAAATAAATAAAATCTAAAAAAGTAAAAAATCCAGCACCAGATCTCACTTCATGATGAATTGTAATGTCTTCCCACCTTTCTCTTCTTATGCTATATTCCTTCTCTTATTTATTCTTATCGACATGCTAACTTCTTGGTCTCCCCAAATTATTAAGGTGAAATATTTATTTCATGTTACAGTCACCAGTGATTATGATTAGGTATTTAATGATACAGGGTGGGAAGATTCAGGTGTGCTGGGCTACCACAGAACTTTATCCAAAATGCCATAGTTACATCAAAAAAATTTATTAAATGACATCTACACAGTAATTATACCAAAAATATTTAGGTGACATATTCTGTTTCATAAAATGTCTCAACTTAAAAGGATTCATTTTTTTTTTTTAACTTAAAAGGATTTAAATGATAGAATATAAGTTCTCTGACCACAGCGGAATGGAAATCAATAACAAAAAGAGCTTCCTCATCCTAATAAAAGGCATTTATGAAAAAACCTATAACTAATATCATACTTAATGGTGAAACTCTGAATACCTTCTCCCTAACTAGGATTCATTCTAGGCACTTTTATTCAACATTGTACTAGAGATTCTAGCCAGTGCAGTAGGATAGGAAAAAGAAATAAAAGGCATTTAGATTAGAAACAAAGAACTAAAAGTGGTGGAGTATTTTTGCTGATGACATGGTAACCTATGTAGAAAAATCCAGTGAATCATTAGAATAACTACTAGAACTAATAAGTAAGTTTAGCATGGTTACAGAATATAGGACCATAAATAAAATAAATTGTATCTCTATGTACCATTCAGAACAATTTGAAATAAAAAAAATTTGGGTGCCTGAGTGGTTCAGTCGACTGAGCATCTGCCTTTGGCTCAGGTCATGATCCTAGGGTCCCGGGATTGAGTCCCACATGGGGCTCCATGCTCAGCGGGGAGTTTGCTTCTCACTCTGCCCTTCACCTTGCTTGTGCTCTCTCTTGCTCACTCTCTCTCAAATAAATAAATAAAATCTTAAAAAAAATTTTTTTTAATTTACTTTTTTTTTTTTAAGATTATATTTATTTACTTGACAGAGAGAGAGTGCAAAAGCAGGGGGAGCAGCAGAGGAAGGGAGAGAAGCAGGCTCCCTGCTGACCAGAGATCCCAATGCGGAACTTGATCCCAGGACCCTGGGATCATGACCTGAGTCGAAGGCAGACGCTTAACCAACTGAGCCACCCAGGCACCCTGAAATAAAAACTTTTAAATGCTATTTATAATTAAAATATGTAGGGATAAATCTGACAAAAGATGTGTGAGACTTTTACGTTGAAAATTATAAAGCATTGCTAAGAGAAATTAAAAGAAACAAATGCATGAGAGATATATCATGTTCGTGGGTTAGAAAACCCAATATTTCTAAATTATCGTTTCTTCCTAAATTGATCCATAGATAAAACACAATCCAGCTCAAAATCTCAACAGGCCTTTATATTTATTATATATGTATATAACTGGTTAGCAAATTAAAACATTTATATGGAGTTAAAAATGAACAAGAATAACCAACAAAATTTGGGAACAACTTAGTTGAAAGATTGACACTACCTTGTATCAAATTATTAAAACTACAGTAATCAAGACAGTGTGGTATTAATGTCAAGATAAGTAAATAGATGAATGAAACAGAATAAAAAGTCCAAAAATAGACCAATAAATAATTGGTCAACTAATTTTTTTTATGTTATGTTAATCACCATACATTTCATCATTAGTTTTTGACGTAGTATTCCATGATTCATTATTTGTGTATAACACCCAGTGCTCCATGCAGAATGTGCCCTCTTTAATACCCTTCACCAGGCTAACCCATCCTCCCACCCTCCTCCCCTTGGTCAACTAATTTTCAATAAAGATGTAAAGACAGTTCAGTGGGAAAAGGATAGTTTTTTCAACAAATGGTGATGGAGCGATTCGCTTCCACATGCAAAAAAAAAAAAAAGAACTTCCACACATCTTTCACACTATATATAAAAATTAATTTTAGGTATATATAAATTTAAATGAAAACCTAAAAGTACACATTTTTGAAGAAAATATAGGAAAAAGTCTTGATGACTTGTTTATGCAACGATTTCTAAGAAATAAAACCAGAAGCTCCTCATCAAAATTTAAAACTTCTGCTCTGTAGAAGACAATATTAAGAGAATGAAAAGCAACAGACTAGGAAGAAAATATAATAGATAAAAAACTTGTATCCAAAATATATAAAGAACTCTAGTATTCAAAAATAAGAAAACAAACAACCCAACTTAAAAGTGGGCAAGAGATCTGAACAATCAGATGTATGCATAGCAAGTAAACATGTGAGTAGATGTTCAGTATTATTAGTCATAGGGAAATGCAAATTAAAACCATAGTGAGGTAACATATACCTATTAGAATAACTAAAAACATGGACACTAAATGTTTGAGGAACAAAGCTCAGATATCTCGGATGCTGCTAGTGGAAAGTAAAATGATACAGCCATATTGGAAAACAATTTGGCAGTTTCTTAAAAAATTAAACCTTTACCTACCATATGATCTGGCCTATACTCTTAGGTATTAACCCAAGACAAATGGAATCATATTTTCATATAAAGATGTGTACACAAGGGGCACCTGGCTGGCTCAGTTGGTAGAACATTCAGTTCTTGATCTCAGGGTCATGAGTTTGAGCCTCATGTTGGGCATAGAGCCTTCTTTAAAATAAATAAATTAATAAATAAAATCCTTTAAGAAAATGGTTCATGAAATGTTCTGAAGCAGCTTTAGTCATAATAGCCTAAACCTGGAAACAAATCATATCTCTCAATAGGTGAATGGATAAACAGTAATGGTATATCCATATAATGGCATACTACTCAGCAATAAAAAGGAATAAACATTGATATATGGAACAATATGGGTGCATCTTAAAATAATTATACTGAGGGAAAGAAACCAGACCAAAAAAGAGTATATACTATATGATGCTGTTTACCTAAAACTCTGGAAAATGCAAACTACTGTATAATGACAGCAGATCCATGGTTTTCTCTGGGGTGGTATAGGGTGTGGTGTGCAGAAAAGTGTTATAGAAGGGCATGAGAAATCTCTTGGGAAGGGCAATAGATATGTTCATTGTCTTGATTATGGTAATAATTTCCTAAGTGTTTACATATAGCAAAACATCAAATTGTATACTTTAAATATGTGCAGTTTAGTATATGTGAGTTATATTTTAGTAAAGCTATTAAAAATAAAATCTTGAAAAACTAAGGTATTTATAAATGCAAAAAGAAGTGGTAAAGCTAAGAAAACACGGAAATGGTTATCCTTGGTGAGGAGGGAAGGTTTATGGATCTGGAAGGGATAGGGACTTGAAAGGTAATAGAAATGTTGTTTCTCATGATGGGTGAACACTTTATTATTCAGTTCCTAACAGTCCAAATACATTATATATATTCTTTTATATATGATAAATTACACAATTTTTTAAACTAGAAAAAATTTTTTTGAAAATATAGATGACTGTCTTCCCTCTGGATGCTTTCAATCTTTAACAATTCAGCTACCTGTTACTGATTAATATATAAGTCAGAGAGAGTCTCAATGCTTTTTTTCATTTAAAGGTTTTCAGCAGAGGGAGTTTCAATGCTTTTTTTCATTTAAAGGTTTTTAGAAAACATTTAAACTATCTTAAATGTAACATTTAAGATATTATACCTTTAACAACAACAGAAGTTCTTTATAATATTCATAGCAAATATTTAATTCCACAATATTTTCTCTCTCCTGTTTCTCATACGTTTATGTTTAAAATATCAGGGTACTTCCTTTTATATTAGAAAACAGTTGATTTCCTTTTATCATTTTCTAAATACAAAACTACCATAAAATAGAGAAAAATATTTTTTGAACCTACACACTCTGGAGATTCTAATATTCCAGTCTCTGGAGAATTTCTTTATATCTTAAAAATTCACTTTAGGGACGCCTGGGTGGCTCACTCAGTTAAGCATCTGCCTTTGGCTCAGGTCATGATCCCAGAGTCCTGGGATCAAGCCCCGTATCGGGCTCCCTGCTCAGCGGGAAACCTGCTCTCCCTCTCCCTCTGCCTGCTGCTCCCCCTGCTTGTGCTCGCTCTCTCTCAAATAAATAAATAAAATCTTTTAAAAAAATTCACTTTTTAGTTACCCCAGTGTTAATAGTGGAAGTGATATAGAAAACAAGTGTTCTTAATTTTGCCATTGTCTCCATGGTTCATAGTACCAAATATGTGAATTCTGAGTAATCGTGACCTACAAAATTTAAAGATACATACTTTGTAAAAATGAAATTGCACTTATATTTCTCCCATAAGAAAAACTCAGTGTATATATAATTCAGTGTTCAAGATTAAATTCTTGTTTATTTAGTAATCAGATTTTTGTAAAGGAATTTGAATAACTGGCAAATCCATTTTATGTTACAGGAGAATGATGTTTCTCTGGTTCTGATATATAAAAAATTCAGTTCATAAAATATTTTTGTTTTCATGGTAGAGCTTTGGGTCTCATACTACTAATTTATTACAGCATATACTAAATGTGCAGTGTTTTGCCCTATGCCCAGCATGCTGTTTTTCTGTCTACAGCCTGCACCAGCATGGACTACTTTTAGAGTTGGCCTATTTTGTGGAATATTCATTGTACTGAATATTACCCTTGTGCTTGCCGGTAAGTTGTTTAAATTTTGAATTAAATTATCCTTAGTAATATGCCTTTGTTCTATTCTGTCCCTCTACCAAAACTAGTACCAAACTAACAGAGCTGCTACTGAAAGAGAAATTTGTCAGGGCTAAGTTTTTTGTTGTTAGAAATGATTCAGAGGGATGGGGTGGTGTTTGGTCATTTGTTTGGTTTGGTTTTCCTTTTGGGTATAGTTATCCTAATATTGGTATAATTTATGATCATATTTTAATCTAATTCTGTTTCTTTAAATGAATGCAGCCTATTTATATAGACTACATGGGAATATTGCAATAAAAAACCCAGCCCTAGATTGTTAAGCTAGCTGTTAGGGAAGGAACACTGACTTGTCTTCAAAAAGCCTGTGTTTCAGTCTCAGCTCCACTGTTTGTTAGTTGTTTTGGCTTTAAGGATATCATTTAACTTCTCTGAAATAATTTCCTTATTTATTAGGTGACTTACTACCTTAAATTTACAGGGTCATTTTAGAATTCATTCATTCAACAGGTAAATTTTATATATTTCATGATATGCTTGATACTTATGAGTATTAAGATAGATAAGAGAATCCCTTTCCTTATGAAGTTTATTATGTAAGGGAGATTAAAACATATATTAAAACAGTAATAATACAAGACAGAAAATGTTAAATGTTCTAAGCAGGTCAAAGGAACAAAGTGATTACATTAAATGAAAGCATCAGGGAAGACTGATGGGATGAAAGGCATTTTAAGAGGAGACAGATAAGCAGAGATTTTGTTGGTATGGGAAGAGGATGGGGCATAGGAAGGGGGATTGGGTTATGAAGGAGAGAAATGATAAATTCACCTAGTGTGAAGGAGAGGATTAGATGATAAGAGTGGAAGATACTTGAGACCACTTCATGGAGATCAACTAAGAAGTATAAGTAAAACTGGGGTGCCTGGGTGGCTAAGTCGGTTAAGGATCTGACTCTTGATTTTGCCTCAGGTCATGATCTCAGGGTCTTGGGATTGAGCCCCACATCACATGTCAGGCTCCGTGGTCAGCAGGGAGTCTGCTGGAAATTCTTTCTCCATCTCTCTCTCCCGCTGCCCCTCCCCCCAGTCACATGCGCACATGTGCACACACTCTCTCAAATATTTTTTAAAAAAAGTATAAAACATGTTTATAGTTGTAAAGTACTACATCAGTATAAATTATATGGTGTATGTGATGGGAGTTGTTCTTTCTAAGAAAAACCTCAGTCATTTTTGTGTGAATTTTTTTCTTTTATTTTCAAGATGAGTCTGTTTGTAATTATCATTATCATCATCAAATAATAAGAAAAAATAAACTTCATTCTTTTTATGTGAGTGCATTGAAAAGAAGTTTTTTAAATTCAGGGACAAATTAGGGTTTTGTTTTCTTTTGTAAATACAGACTTTTGTGAGACAGTCTAATTTTTTTTTTAATGTATGTGGTTTATGCATTTAGTGTGGTGCATTATGATCTCTCACCTCAGAACTCTTCTTTGTTTGATCTTTGTGTGGGGGGGTAGGGGGAGGGAGGGTAAATGTAAAGCCAGCTGTCTATCCTTATTTATCTCCCAGCGGGTACTAAAAGGTAACTGTGTTGAAAGATGAGAAACACAGCAGTAATAATGCATGTATAAGCACGATTCTTTTTTCATTCACATCAAAAAATAATGTGCGTTATTGGTGTAGTTTCTCAAGGGGATATGACCTGATATTTAATAATTTGTCTGAAATTCACATATTTCAGATATTTAGTTTGATGAAGATGAAAAGTTACCTAATTAGATTTTTTAAAACTTGTTCTCTTATAGATTTCTAAGAACCTTTACTTAATTTGGTACAATAACAATATACCATATTTCATTTTTTGGTTTGATAAAGATATGAGTTTGGCTATTTAAAGTACATATAAGTGTGTGAAATAGCAGGCACTCATAACCTAATAGGAAGAGTAGTAATTGTTTCAATCTCTTTGGAGGGTAATTTGGCAGTATATGTAAATTTTTAAATGCACTCACTGTGGTTAAGCAATTTTATTTCTAGAAATTTATCTTACAGACATACTTGTATATGGGTGCAAGGACATGTATGAGATGAGTGTATTCACTGCCATTTTGTTTATAGTAACAAAATCCTAGAAACCACTCAGATGTCCATCAGTTGTTTAAAAAACTAGATAATGTTACCTCTGTACAATGAAATGCTGTGAAGATATTAAAGTGAATGAGTGACAAATGGGTATAGCACTTTGGAGAACTGTTTGACAGTATCTACCAAAACTGAATATATACTATACTGGGTTGTTTGTACGCCTCAGTTAATATGTATTGTGCTGCTGTGAACATGCATACTCATGGATTTCTTTGGGTACCTGGTTTCACTTCTTTTGGATATATACCTAAGAGTGGAGTCATTCAGTTATGTGGTAATTCTATGTTTAAGCTTCTGAGGCACCACCAAATTGTTTTCCATAGAGGCTGCACCATTTTTCATTTTCACCAGGAATTTATGAGGGTTCCATTTTCTTTACACCCTTACCAACTTCATGGTTTTCCTTTTTATTTATTTTTTTAGTTATAGCCATTCTAGTGGGTTTGAAGTGGTATCTTGTTAATGTTTTGATTTGCATTTCCCTAATGACTAATGGTATTGAGCATTTTTTCATATGGGCTTATTAGCTATTTGTATATTTTCTTTGGAAAAATGCCTGTCCAAGTCCTTTGCTCATTTTTTAATTGACTTGCCTTCTTATTGTTGAGTTATAAGAATTCTTTATATATTCTGGGTACTAGACCCTTACCAAGATACATGATTTGTTAATATTTTCTCCAATTGCATAAATTGTTTTTCGTTTTCTAAATTGTATCCTTTGATGCACAAAAGTTTTTAATTTTGATAAAGCCTGATTGATCAGTATTTTTCTTTCTTTGAACTAATTTTTGTACATGATGAGAGAGGGGTTCAACTTCATTCTTTTGCATGTGGATATGTAGATGTCCCAGCACCATTTGTTGAAGAAAATATTCTTTTCCATTGAATGGTCTTGGCACTCTTGTTGAAAACCAATCGGCCACAGATATATACATTTCTTTTTTTAAGATTTTATTTATTTATTTAATGGAGAGAGACACAGCGAGAGAGGGAACATAAGCACGGGGAGTGGGAGAGTGAGAAGCAGGCTTCTCGCAGAGCAGGGAGCCTGATGTGCGGCTCAGTCCCAGGACCCTGGGATCATGACCTGAGCTGAAGGCAGACACTTAACGACTGAGCCACCCAGGTGCCCCAGATATATAGATTTATTGCTGAACTCCCAATTCCATTCCATTTGTCTGTATGCCTGTTTTTATGCCAGTACCACACTGTTTTATAGTAAATTTTGAAACTACAAAAAGTGAGTCCTCTAACTTTGTTCTTTTTCAACAATGCTTTTGGCTATCTCGGGCCTCTACCAATTCCATTATCAATTTGAGGATTGACTTTTCCATTTCTGAAAAAAAAGGCCATTGGAATTTTGATAGGGATTATAATAAATCTGCAGAACACTTTGAGCATTATCATCTTAATGATATCAAGTCTTGCAAATCCATGAACATGGGATTTCTTTCAGCCGTGTTTTGTAGTTTTTAATGTACACATCTAATACCTTCTTAAGTAAATTAATTCCTAGGTGTTTTATTCTTTTGGGTGCTATTGTAGTTGGAATTGTTTTCTTAATTTCATTTCAGAGTATTCATTGCTGGTATATACAAAGACAACTAAGTTTCATGTGTTGATTTTGTACTCTGCAACTTGGCTGAATTTATTAGCTCCAGTGTTTTTATTGTACATTCTTTGGGACCTAGGCTTATTATTTTTGTTAACTGACTGTTATATTTATGGATTTTGCTTAGGAATCATGATGTAAAACCATATATAGCTTTTTATTCATAATCTAATTAATCTTGCTATCATGCTTGATCCTTTATGGTCTCTTCTTCATTTAACAGTGGAATACCCTTTAAAATTATTAATTGGTCATGTTACTTATATGTAAAACCTTTCATTGGCTTCATACATTGTAAAACTGTAAGTCTTGACAAAATACTATAAAGTCCTACCTGATCTTCTCTTGGCTAACTTTTTACTGCTTTGCCTCTCATTTATTTCAATTATACTGCCTTTTGCCTTCTTCCTGTTCCTGGAACACTAGGCTCAACGTATCTCAGGGCCTTTTGTACTTCTGTATTTGGAGCCCTATTTTTCCATATATTCACATGATTCATTCTCTCTTTCCTTAAGATCTCTGCAAATGTCGGGGCACCTAAGTGGTGCAGTTGGTAAGTATCCAACTCTTGGTTTTGGCTCAGATCCTGATCTCAGGGTCATGGAATCAAGCCCTGTGTTGGGCTCCACTCTCAGCACAGAGTCTGCTTAAGACTGTTTCTCCCTCTATCTCTCCCCCCACCTCTCTAAAATAAATAATCAAATCTTTAAAAAAAAAAAAGGATCTCTGCAAATGTCATTTCCCTTTTTTTTTTTTTAAGATTTTATTTATTTATTTGACAGAGAGAGAGACAGCAAAAAAGGGAACACAAGCAGGGGGAGTGGGAGAGGGAGAAGAAGGCTTCCTGCTGAGCAGGGAACCTGATAAGGGGCTTGATCCCAGGACCCTGGGATCATGACTCGAGCTGAAGGCAGACACTTAACGACTGAGCCACCCAGGCACCCCTGCAAATGTCATCTCCTAAGAGATCTTCTTAACCACTCTATCTAATATAGCACCTAATAACATCATTCTTCATTTCCTTTCCCTATTTTTTTCCTTTAAAACCCTTATCACTATCTGACGTTATACAGAATAGAAGTTTCCAGAAGACAGATATTTTTTCTTTTGTTTATTACTGACTTTCCAGCTCTTGGAATGCTGTTAGGTACAACAGGCATCTAATAAATATTTGTGAAATTAATGAAAAAAATGAGGCTTCCTCAAGCAAAAGGAAAAAGAAACTGATATGTACTGAATACACATCATTGTTTTAGGCATATAATATATGTTGATCACATTTAATCTTCATTTTAAGAATAATTTCATCTTTATATTTGTGCAATTTCAATTCAATTAATTAACATATAGTGTATTTTTACTTTCAGAGGTAGAGTTCAGTGATTCATCAGTCTTATATAGCACCCAGTGCTCATTACATCATGTGCCTTCCTTAATGCCCATCACCCAGTTACCCCATCCCCCAACCCTCCCTCCCCTCCAGCAACCCCCAGTTTGTTTCCTATAATAGTCTTATATGCTTTGTCTTCCTCTCTGATTCCATCTTATTTTGTTTTCCCTCCCTTGCCTGATGATCCTGTTTTGTTTTTTAAATTTGACATACGAGTGAGATCATATGATAATTATCTTTCTCAGGTTTACTTCCCTTAGCATAATACCCTCTAGTTCCATCCACATCGTTGTAAATAGTAAGATTTCATTGTTTTTGATGACTGAGTAGTATTTCATTTTGTGTGTGTATACACACATATACAACACATCTTCTTTATCCGTCAGAGGACATTTGGGCTCTTTCCATAGTTTGGCTATAGTGGACATTGCTGCTATAGACATTGGGGTGCAAGTGCCCTTTCGGATCACTACATTTGTATCTTTGGGGTAGATACCTAGTAGTGCAGTTGCTGGGTCGTAGCTCTATTTTCAACTTTTTGAGGAACCGCCATACTGTTTTCTAGAGTGGCTGCAGCAGCTTGCATTCTCTCTTCTTTCATTCATGACTTTACTTATTTGGGTCCTTTCCCATTTTTCTTTTTGATAGTCTGGGCTTGGGTTTATCAATCTTATTAATTCTTTCAGAGAACCAGCTCCAGGTTTGTTGATCTGTTCTAAGGTTCTTTTGGTTTCTGTTTCATTGATTTCTGCTCTAATCCTTATTAATTCTCTTCTCCTGCTGGATTTAGACTTTATTTGCTGTTCTTTCTCCAGTTCTTTTAGGTATAAGGTTAGGTTGTGTATTTGAGACCTTTCTTGTTTCTTGGGAAAGGCTTGTATTGCTATATCCTTCCCTCTAAGGACCACCTTTACTGCATCCCAAAGGTTTTGAGAAGTTGTGATTTCATTTTCATTTGTTTCCATGAATTTTCTAAAATTCTTTAATTTCCTAGTTGACCCATTCATTCTTTATAGTAGGATGCTTTTTAGCCTCCATGTATTTGAGTTCTTTCCAAATTTCCTCTTATGACTGAGTTGAAGTTTCAAAACAATGTGGTCTGAAAATATGCTAGGAATAACCCCAGTCTTTTGGTACCAGTTGAGACCTAATTTGTCACCAGTATGTGATCTGTTCTGGAGAATGTTCCCTGTTCACTTGAGAAGGATGTGTATTCTATTGCTTTAGGATGGAATGTTCTGAATATATCTGTGAAGTCCATCTGGTCCAGTGTGTCATTCAAAGCCCTTATTTCCTTGTTGATCTTTGGGTTAGATGATTTGTCTGTTGCAGTGAATTGGGTGTTGAAGTCCCCTACTATAATTGTATTATTATCAATGTGTTTCTTTAATTTTGTTATTAATTGGCTTATAGATTGGCTGCTCCCATGTTAGAGGCATAAATATTTATAATTGTTAGATCTTCTTGTTGGATAGACCCTTTAATTTTGATATAGTGTCCTTCCTCATCTCTTATTACAGTCTTTGGCTTAAAATCTAATTTGTCTGATCAAAGGATTGCTACCCCAGCTTTCCTTTGATGTCCATTAGCATGATACATGGTTTTCCACCCCCTCACTTTCAATCTTCAGGTGTCTTTGGGTCTAAAATGAGTCTCTTGCAGACAGCATATCGATGAGTCTTGCTTTTTTATCCGATCTGATACCCTGTGTCTTTTGATTGGGGCATTTAGCCCATTTACATTCAGAGTAACTATTGAAAGATAGGAATTTAGTGCCATTGTCCTACTTGTAAAGTCACCGTTACTTTATATTGTCTCTGTTCCTTTCTGGTCTGTCTGTCTTTTGGGCTCTCTCTTCACTTAAAGGATCCCCTTTAATATTTCTTGCAGGGCTGGTTTAGTGATCAAAAAATCTTTTAGTTTCTGTTTGTCCTTTTTATCACTTCTATTTTGAATGACATCCTAGCTGGATAAAGTATTCTTGGCTGCACATTTTTCTCATTTAGCACCCTGAATATATCATGCCAGCCCTCTCTGGCCTGCCAGGTCTCTGTGGGTAGGTCTACTGCCAGTCTAATGTTTCTACTGTTGTAGGTTAAGGACCTCTTGTCCTGAGCTGCTTTCAGGATTTTCTCTTTGTCTCTGAGATTTGCAAGTTTCACTATTATATGGTGGGGTGTTGACCTATTTTTATTGATTTTGAGGGGGGGGTTCTCTGTGCCTTCTGGATTTTGATGCCTGTTTCCTTCCCCAAATTAGGGAAGTTCTCCACTGTAATTTGTTCCAATCTACCTTCTGCCTCTCTCTCTCTCTCTTTCCTCTTCTTCTGGGATCCCAGTTGTTCTAATATTTTTTTCACGTTATGGTATCACTTATGTCTCCAATTCTCCCCTTGTGATCCAGTAGTTGTTTATCTCTCTTTTTTTCAGCTTCTCTATTTTCCATCATTTTGTCTTCTATATGACTAATTCTGTCTTCTGCCTCATTTAACCTAGCAGTTAGAGCCTCGTTTTGATTGCATCTCATTAGTAGCCTTTTTTATTTAGACTTGATTAGATTTTAGTTCTTTTATTTCTCCAGAAAAGGATACTCTAGTGTGTTCTATGCTTTTTGAAGCCCAGCTAGTATCTTTATAATCATTATTCTGATCTGTATTTCTGACATCTTACTTATACCTATAGTGATTAGGTCCCTGGCAGTCAGCACTGCCTCTTGTTCTCTTTTTTCAGGTGAGCTTTTCCTTCTTGTCATTCTTGCAGAAAGTGGTTGGTTTTCTATTTGTAGATTTGCAGCAGTTCTTTTCTTAGATCTCTGGTTGAGTTCGCAGTGGTCAGAATGATTTGACAGCTATCTCGTTGAGTTTCTGGGACCAAACAAATCTAAGGTCTCCTACTCTGGAATCTTGGAGTCTTCAGTCATATTTAGTCTTCTTAACAAACTTAGGAGAATTGATATTATCACCATTGACCAGAAGGAAATGGAGATGTGGAAAAATAAATTTATTTTCCCTAGAGTAGCTAGAATTTGAAATCTGGTCTCTAGTATTTGACTCTAAAGGAAAGGCTTTTTCTACCCTGTTATTTTTAAATTATCAAATGTGCTATGTACTATAGAGAATATAAAGTTAATAAATATTTAAATTAAGTATAAGACAGTATATAGTTAAATTTCAAGTGAGTCTAATAAATAATTTTATAGTTATTTAGAAAACTGAGAAATCTTTAGCCAAATTGAAATATTTGGCACATAGTAGGCTCAAAATGAAACACTCATTCAATAAATTTATGAACAGGTAAGGATTGGCTTTAAATATTAAGTAGAATTTGAACTGGTGGAAAGAAAGTGCAAGGCCATTTTAGGTATAGGGGACAACATAAGCAAATGTGAGAAGCCGACTTGTGAAAAGACTAATAAAATTCATCAGGAGATAAGAATTAATGTTTAGGAGCATTGTGAGTTAAGTTTGGGAAAAGTGAATTGGAGATCAGATTGTGATGAAGAACTGAATTACAAGGCTGAGGTGTTTGAATGTTATAGTTATTAGAGAACCAGAGAGTAATAGTGGTACTGATCATTTGTATGAGCATATGGACAGTAGAATGTAATGGGTAAGACTGTGGGCTTTGGGTCAAAACTATCTGAGTTAAAATCCTGGTACTGCCCTCTACCAGCTTTGTAATCCTGAGCAAATTACTCAGCCTCTCTATGCTCTAATTTCCCCACTAATCAAAGGGAAATAATATTTTTTAACTCATAGAACCATTGTGAGGATTAAATGAGTTATTATATGTAAAAATAGAGAACAATCCTTAGCACATAGTAAGCATTCTGTAAATATTAACTGTTATCATTTATATGACATTACAGTGTTCATTTGCTTTTATTGTTGTCCTCATGTGTACTATGTCTTAATTTTCACGGCAACTCTGTGAGGTAGATATTACTATAACCAGTTTAATAACAGAGAGAGCAAAGCTAAGGAAGTTATATCATGCTAGAAATCCTTAGCTGACAAAACTGATCTTTTGGTTCTAAACAATTTCACTGTGATTCTCTGTCATCTAAGAAACTAATGGAACAGTGGAATAACTTGCCAAAGTCTAGTTTTGGGAAAATTATTCTGGTGAATTTTGTAGAGTGAAATGAAGAAGGGAAAGAACCTGGATGCAAGTTTGTCATGCTCTTGAGATGAGCTAGGCTTAGGTTTTATTTATAAAAACTTTTTATGTCAAGGAGTGTGTCATTGAGAATTAAAAAAAGACAATTATAGGACACATTATGAATTTTCTAACTAACCAATTAATTGATTTTTTTCAGCTGTATTTAAACTTGAAACAGATAGAAGTATATGGCCCTTGATAAGAATATATCGGGGTGGCTTTCTTCTGATTGAATTCCTTTTTCTACTGGGCATCAACACATATGGTTGGAGACAGGCTGGAGTGAATCATGTGCTCATCTTCGAACTCAATCCAAGAAGCAATTTGTCTCATCAGCATCTTTTTGAGGTAATCGAAGCAAGACATAAAGTCCCATGAATTTATTTCACATTAGCTATATAGCTGGTTTCGTGGATACTGAAATCCATCTTCTACTTGAAGAAGGTTATTGACATTATATCTAAACATGTATAACCTACCTTTGTTTTATTAAAGATATTTCTGAGTAATGGAAAAATAAAAATAACAGTTTTCTCTTTGTCTTTCCATCCTTTATCAGATTGCTGGATTCCTTGGGATATTGTGGTGCCTGAGCCTTCTGGCATGCTTCTTTGCTCCAATTAGTGTCATCCCTACATATGTGTATCCACTTGTCCTTTATGGATTTATGGTTTTCTTTCTTATCAATCCCACCAAAACTTTTTATTATAAGTCACGGTTTTGGCTGCTTAAACTGCTGGTAAGTCAGAAATTTGTCTACCATTTTCAGAGTGGTGTATTGGTCATTTGTTTCCTCCAGGAAGAAACCAAGTGTGCTGTATTGCACAACTCCAGAAGGTGTGGTTCACTTTGTAGTCTGTGTAAGTGGTGCTCTAGAGCCAGGGGGGTAGAATATAGTGTGATTGGTATACCTTATATTGTACAGTGCAGTGGCCCTGGGAAAAACAATCATGCATTTTTTTCCTCTTAAAAAAGTATAAAGTGTCCAGATATTGAAATGATTTTGCAAGTTAATAATAATTAATTCATGATCAATTTAAGTATTTTTAAATACAAATTATTTAACCAGCTGTGATAACACATAGAACTCTTTGAATTTCTTTTTATTTTAGAAGTGGTGAAACTATTATTTTCCTCTAAATTGATAGTAGTAGTGAAACATTTTTATTTTACAAAAGATTAGTTCTCTAAAAGCATTTAAGAATATCTTACCGGATTGACAGCTTTAATTTGAGAAACTTTGATTCTTATTGATAATAAATTCCATTTCTTCTTCCACTTTACCTAGTTCTTTAATCATCTCCAAATCATACAGTCTCAGCAATAGGATATAGAATTTCTTGAAAAATAGCTACTGTATTTTTTGTGATAGTTTAAAGATAGCTTGGGGAAGGGACTTCTGCTTACTCCTGAGTTAAACCAGCTCTATTTTCAAAATTAATCGGGAATGCTCTCCCGTAATTATTTCTTAGGTGGTGAATGACAACTAACAATAAAGTGAAAATTAATGATTAAATTGACTGGACTCTACACATACTTTTAGAATTCTTGTAATTATTGTCTTATTTTTTTTTCTACCTCAGAAGGTATACTACTGCCTTGACAATTGTAATTTTAAATCCTCTTTCCTTTTATATGACCCTAAGGTTAGCGGAATTTTTTTTTTTGTTCTTAGCAATACATTCCCTATATCTAGCATTACTTAAATTTTTTAAATCCGAAGATATAAATTATGGCTTTCCTATTAAAAAACATTGTAAGCACACAAGTAAAAAGCCACTTATGATCTAGAACAGGTTAAGTATGTATAGCAATCAGGAAAAGAAAATGGCCCAGATCGCCTTGATTTTTTTTTTCCCCCAAAGTTGGTTATTATTTATTTGTATTTATTTCTTCCAGTAGGATCTTTATCACAAATTGAGGAATATCCCCCTTTCTCCAATTTCATTAAGTATTAATAAATAAAAGAGCAAATCACTCCCATTAAGTATAGCACCCCTAGGGCTAACTTTGGGTCTACATTCGGAACTTAGATCTACAGGAGTATTTTGAAAAGTTTGCAATCACCTTTCAAACATTTTGTTATCATTTAGAAAACATGCTTCTTAAAGGATTTTTTTATGATGAAAATTTGAACCAGTTTTTTTGAAATTTATACTAAAAATAAATCATATCCAGTTAGTACAACAATATTAGATTACCTTTTTATTTTGAGAGTATTTGTCATTTTATTGCTAGATTTTGTGGAATTGTAAAACTTATTTGCATAAAAATGTAGTATTCTTATGGTTACAAGGAAATAACTTTAAGATTATAAATATCTATTATCTCTCAACTATTGTGAAATCTCTATATTATTTTGAGATGAGGTTCGAAAGACTCAGAAAACTCAGATGTTAATATGGTTTGCATCATTGCAATAACAGAATAATATCATTGTGTACATTGTGTGTAAAGTGAGCATTTCCCCAGTGCATCTTTCTCTGCTTAAATAGTAAGCTATGATTCATGCATGACCAGTTAGTCTTATTAGCAGAATGATTCCCCATTGAGTAGACATTTATCGATATATCTGCTGTGTGCTAATAAATAGGACTTATTGATGGAATAGGTTGGCAATGATGATATAATAAGGAATAAGAGAATAGTAAAATGCACCATCAGAAGCCATGAAATGCACAAGGAAGCACTGTGGTTTGTTATATTTGTAATAATAATTGTACACAGGAAAAATGTTATTTATAGAGCATCTTAATATTAATTGACCTGTTCACTTATTTTAATTCAAATCTTACTGAGAAAACTTAACCTGAGACTTATTTCTAGTGAATTAGCAAAAACATTTCCACCGTAGTTATGTTTCTCTTTTTTAAAAGCCTCATCTTAAAGTAAAAGTACATTTCCTTCTTTTTCTTTTCCTTTAATTTTTAGTGGAAAAGAATATATATCACTTAGCTATAGTGGTGGTAGGCACTGGATGCCATTTATATCCATATTCAAATTTGAATCTATGGAATTTATATGCTATACATCTCCCCCAAAAAGCTAAACAATATTTTTATTAGAAATTTATTTATGTTGATACTTACATGTCAAATTAGTACAGTTTATTTGCATTAATTAGGTCATAAATCTCTGCATATCTGTATTTGCCCTGATTAGAAATCCAATTGGGAAACATAAGCAATGGCTCAGATTTTCTAAACAAAAATACGAATTTATTCTTCTAAAAGGCTACTTAAAGTATTTTTTTAAAGATCTATTGATTTATTTTAGAGAGAGAGAGAAAGAGTTGGAGGGGAAGGGGCAGAGGGGGAGAGTCCTAAGCAGAAACTATGCTGAGCACAGAGCGCCCAACATGGGGCTCCATCCCAGGACCCCAAGATCATGACCTGACCCGAAACCAAGAGTTGGACACTTAACCAACTGAGCCACCCAGGTGCCTCAAAGCTACTTAAAGTTTTTAAATTAAAGTCCTTTCCTATATAATTTAGAAATTGATTTTTCAAATAATTTGTTTTATAGTAAAATGTTTATGCATGTCTCTACTGTGAGAATAGAGATGTATTCTCATTTAATAATGCACTGTTTTGGACATTTTTATGTGCTAATTTATTTCACCCTTTTAATAACCCTGAGGTTGGAGCTGCTATCAATCCACATTTTATAAATGAGGAAACCTAATTTCAGAGGAGTTTAATGCATAGCCAGTAAGTAATGGAGATGGAATATCAGCCCAGGCAGTCTGGTTTCATAATCCTTACTCTTAACCAGTGCAGTTAAACAGTGAGAGCTGGTAGTGACCGTACCTAAGGTGTTTAACTTTGATCTAGTGGTTCAAATTAATTGATTATTCACAAGCCTCTAAAAGTAAAAATTATCACAGACCTGTACCCCTGAAACAAATAATACATATGTTAATAAATTAAAAATAGATAAATAAAAATGAAAGTAGAAATTAAACTTCATCTCCTTAACTGTTTATCTGCATTAACTTAGAAAATGTTGTTAGCATATATCCTTTGTAATAACTTATTAGTGGCCTTTTTGTGTATGTGGGTAAAATACCAGATATTTTTAATTGTCTCTGGCTTTCTTAACACTGTCATTCAGTGAATCATTATCATTTTAATCAAAATCACAATGTAGAAGTTGGAAGACCTTAGCCAGAATAAGAAAGGAAGAAGGAGAATTCTCACTCAGGGGAATTCAGATAAATTTAAGAAGAATTTGACTATGTGTAAATGCCAGGGAGTTCAGGATGGTCTATTAATTTCCTACCCACCTCACCCTTAACCTGTCTCTAACTGAGCAACTTGCTCTTCCTTCTTTGTATTTCTAGGATATTTTGTGTATTTATCTGTAATAGCACTTATTACACAGTGCTGTCATTATATCTTTAGGTATATATTTGCCAACCAGACTGTGGGAATTTTTTTTCTTTAAATTTTATTGTTATGTTAATCACCATACATTACATCATTAGTTTTTTTTTTTTTAAGATTTTTATTTATTCATTTGCGGGAGAGACAGAGAGA
The DNA here is from genome assembly GCF_037043125.1 of Eumetopias jubatus. Taxonomy (NCBI): domain Eukaryota; kingdom Metazoa; phylum Chordata; class Mammalia; order Carnivora; family Otariidae; genus Eumetopias; species Eumetopias jubatus. The sequence continues at coordinate 41,607,791 of NW_028274818.1, forward strand.
GAAGAAGCAGGGGGAAAGGCAGAGGGAGAGGGAGAAGCAGACTCCCTGCTTAACAAGGAGCCCGATGCGGGACTCGATTCCAGGACCCTGGGATCACGACCCGAGCCGAAGGCAGACGCTTAACCATCTGAGCCACCCAGGCACCCTACATCATTAGTTTTTGATGTAGTGTTCTATGAGTCATTGTTTGTGCAGACTTTGAGAGTAGAAACTATGTTTTATTTATCTCTGTACTTCTACAATGACTGACATATAGTAATAATTTTTGTTAAATGCTGAATGACTATAATTATATTGATTCCTTCCTTAGTTGTATTATACCAACATTTACTGTTTCCTCCTTTTTTCCTTTTTTCATCTTTTCTCTTCTGTAAATTTTCCCTTCCAGGTTCTATTTTCATGCCAGTCCTTTCCTTTTGTAGTCTCATTTCCCTATCTCTTTTCTTACTTAGTGCATTCTCCTCCTCTTACGCTCTTATGGAGGTTTTTTTGTATTAGCTGGCTTTTGAGGCTGGATTTGGCAGATCATGAGCGTGATGGTAGTCTGTCTCATGTCAGTGAGAAATTTGCCCTAGGCTATCATTTTCACAGAAGACCTTGACTAGAGATTGAGTTAGATTTCCTCATCCTTTTGATGTTATATCTTAAATTATCCTCTTGTTCTTTCTTTGAATCTTTGAAGTCCACTCTGCACCTCAGTTTCTTAAAATACTATATAAACTGGGGCGCCTGGGTGGCTCAGTTGGTTAAGCGACTGCCTTCGGCTCAGGTCATGATCCTGGAGTCCCGGGATCAAGTCCCACATCGGGCTCCCTGCTCAGCGGGGAATCTGCTTCTCACTCTGACCCTCCCCCCTCTCATGCTCTCTCTCTCTTTCTCTCTCTCAAATAAATAAATAAAATCTTTAAAAAAAATACTATATAAACTGGTAACCTCTTCATGCATAAATGATTTACATCCCAACCACTAAGCCCCCAGCCCTCCCCCCTCCCCTCCCCCCAAAACTTTGTGGTTGCAAACGATATAGCTTATCTCTCTGGCTTATTGCACAACTTATTGAAAGAGCAAGAGAATGATTTAAGGAATAGGAGAATAGTAAAATGCACCATCAGAAGCAGTGAAATGCACAAAGAAGCCATGGACTCAAAATATATCAGCTCCAGAAAATATTGCAAAGCCTGTACTATGCCCTGCAGATATCTGGTCTAATTTCCAAAACCCCAACCCAATACCTTTCATAGATAGTTGATGTCCAGGATGGATTCATAATATAGCCATTATCTCCATCAAATAACAAAGAGAAATGTTTACAGAACAAATAGAATCAGCCAAGTCTGAGGGGAAAGAGCCATTAGTCTCCCATGCTGAATATGTCTACTAAATGAACATAGCTGGATGGCCAGAGAGCTGTTCATTTAGACTTGTTTTCTCAAAACTGCTGCTTTGTGGGAATTCCTTGTTTTAGGAGTTCATTTTTACCTGTTTAAGATAGAAAGGGTCTGACAGGGTGAGGATAAAAGCTGCCTTCATTCCATCTTCACTTTCCTTAGGGCCTCTCAAGGCGTTCTGCACATTTGGAGCCTGTTTCTGATGATTACATTAGTATCTAAGTCTTCCTCTCTCTGCAGTGCCAGATTTCCCTTTGCAGTGCTGAACAGTCTTCCACAGAATAGGTCAGGATGAGTTTGTTCTAGGTCTTCTGTAAAAGGGGGAGATGAAATGTATCACGCTCATAGAATTGTTATAGTTAATGGATTATGAAAAATACATTATGAGAAAAATATATAGCATGGATTAGTACTCAGTACATTTAATCTGAATTCATTTAACATTGTTTTTATAACAGTGGGGATATGGGTTGATGATTTTTGTGGCATAATTTCAAGATAAATACCATTATTACCATGGCATTAGTGAAATGAAAGTGACTTTGGTTAGAGAATAGGCAGGCATGCTTCAGGTGATGTACCATTCTTCCCTTCCTCTCCCTATAGGCAAAGAAGAGCTTTGTATTCAGTTCACTAAGCTCTCATCCCAGCTAAGATGGGAGGATATTCCAGAAATTATCATAGCACTTGGGTCCCTAGCAGAATTTACCCTAGAGCCTAACACTAGACATCCTGTCTGTGCTTCTGTCTCCTGCCACCCTGTGCTTTCAGCTTCAACTCTTCCTACCCTCTCTGCTTTCTGTTCTCTAACTATATAGCTATGCCTGCCTTTTCTACCGCACTTTAATTTCCTTTCTTGGTTTTCTATTCAGCTCATTCCCTTCACTACTAATGCTCAACCTAGCCACTGTTGACAGGTCCCTCCTGGTGTTTGTGATTGGCTCACTGGTTTCCATTTTATCAACTAAAGTAATCATACTGCATGGTCAGACATGAGTTAGAGAATTTTAATATGAATTTTCTTGTCTCTGTGTTTTTTGATTTTTTTTCTTTCTCCCAGTTTCGAGTATTTACAGCCCCCTTCCATAAGGTAGGCTTTGCTGATTTCTGGCTGGCCGATCAGCTGAACAGCCTGTCAGTGATATTGATGGACCTGGAATATATGATCTGCTTCTACAGTTTTGAGCTCAAATGGGATGAAAGTGGGGGCCTGTTGCCAAATAATTCAGAAGGTAGGGTATGAATGTGCGTCCATACCTCTAAACTGCCAATGTAAACCAAGAAATATTGGGAATGAGAAATTTAAGATCATGGTGAAAACTCATCCAATAATATTATAAACTTAATTAAATGTACTTGGCACTCTTTTAGCAGTCTCTTTATCTGATATAATTTGGCTCTTAAATTATATGTTATGATTTTAGCCATCCATTTGCCAAGAGATTTGCAACTTATGCTTAAGAGAATTCTAAAACTAAAAAAAAGAAAAGAATTCTAGTACACTGGTAGTTATATCACAAATGCTTTAGTGCCAACAGTTTCCATCACAGTATTGCTTTATAATGAGCAAAAATACTGATTATTTAGAGTTAGATCACATGATTTGAGAAAGTCATTTTAGATTGTTTTTTAATTCTTATTGGGGATCTTGTTTTTTCTTCTGGCTCTTTTTCCCACTCTTAGTGTATGCCAGGAGTACAAGTTATTAAGGAATTTTGCCTTAATGACAAAGACCAAATTTAGGCAGATTATGTAACAACTGACTAATAAAGTTAATCGAGCCAGCGGCAACACATTTTCATTGATTGCCAGCAGACCACAACTCTATTGTAGCTTGATCGCACTATAATGCATTCTTAGAATTTGAAGAAAAATTAATTTACCAACTCCATTCTTCTCATTTAAAAATATAAACTCTGCTCTTCATTAAAAAAGGGTGGAGTAGAGCATGTATAACCCATTGCCATATATTAAGGCAGTTTGGAGTTCATGAAGTTGACTAGAGTCATCAGTGATATTTGTATGTTTTCCATATGTATTAAATTACAGAACTTTTTTTTCCTTTGATTAGTGTACTCATCTTCTAATTTTCCTATAGTTTTATCACATTCCAAAGAAAGTGATTCAGAACAGGTAGTCCGAAATATGAGAGGGCAGATTTTCCCTGTAGGTTCACCCTGTGTATTTACCTTCTTTCCTTGGCTTAGCTATCACTAAAAAGTTTGAGAATATAATTGTTACAAAGAAGAAAGTGATTCTGAAACATACGCTTCTTGCTTTTATGGACTTTTGATAGTGGTTATAATATATAACGAAATGATGTGAACAGGCTATTTTTTTTAAATTACAATTTTTTCTTCTTTGAAATCTTCACAGAACCAGAAATTTGCCACAAATATTCATATGGTGTACGGGCCATTGTTCAGTGCATTCCTGCTTGGCTTCGCTTCATCCAGTGCCTGCGCCGATACCGAGACACAAAAAGGGCCTTTCCTCATTTAGTTAATGCTGGGAAATACTCCACAACTTTCTTCACGGTGACGTTTGCAGCCCTTTACAGCACTCACAAAGGTATTCTGTGATTGACTGTGAAGACATTTTCAAAACCCCAAGATTTTTCACTATTTAAATCTGTTTCTTACTCTGGTTACTTTTCCATTTGTCATGCTCTTTTTTTCCATTGGAGTTCCAGTCCCCTTAGTTATACTAGTTCGTTCTTGAACACAATTTTAGTCTCATTCCAGTATTTACTAACAAGTACCACTAAAAAGAGTCAAAGTCATCCAGAATTAGAAGGATTTGTGATAATGTGTGAAATCCTGAATTATGTTTAATATGCTCAATCTTAGACACCTTGGGCTTTCATTTGTTTTTTTAGACTTCTTGTTCATTAATGAGGTTGGGAAATGCTAGGTGAAAAAGATTCCCTCTGGCAATCATGTATATTTTTAATCGCTTTCCTTCACCAAGTAGTAAGGATTGTTTCCAGCCCATTTAACTGCAAATTGAGTTCTCTGATCTCTCTAGTTTCTTATCTCCATAGCAACCAGTTATTACTTGAGACTGCTCTTCTGTTGGGAGGAGAAAAAAGCTTTTAGGTTCTGAGTCACATGCAGTCAGTCCTTTTGAATTTTTAACCTTTTTCCAAGAACTGTCAATCAAAGATCTTGCTTTCTTTTACTTTAAAATGCATTCTATCTTTGTCTATTTAAATCAATATCAGCCCACAGCTTAGAGGCTGCACCCTCATCTGTGGGTGGTAAAGAAATGTTACTTATTGAAATTATTATAATTATTTTTTAATCCTTAAGTAAATTTTTTTTCAGTGACTTTCTTTAATTGAAACACTGTATTTTAGGAGCCTTAGCTAGTAGCTCCTAGCTACTTATCTAAAGTATGTCTGATGGTCTTGAAAGACTGGGACAGTGGTTTTTTGTGAGGCTTGCAATTTGGTCCAGTAGAACACTTTGTAACATACTTCCACTTTTTGCCTTAGATTCTGCAGTTAACAATAATATTGATAATGCAGCCAATAATTTCATCACTATGTAGGCACTCTTATTAAATGATATAATTTAACTAAGTGCTTCAGTGAAAGAAACACATCCTGAAAGCTCCCATAACTTTAACTTTTGCTAAGGAATGCTATTCTTTAGTCTGGGCATGCATCATGATTCACAAGGCTGTTACTAGAGAATTTGTAAGTCAGGCAACTGATTTGATAATGGTACCTTCTGCCTTAAGAACCCTTTAGTTTTCTCCCATGGTGGGTAACATGTGTTTTTGGTTGAATATTTTAGGATATAACTTATCTTTAACTATACTGATACCATTCAGGATGAAGCTGAAAATCTGAATTCCTCAAATCTGCACTGGTTTCACATTTAATATCCTAAAGCTGGAAGCATGGTTTAGATAGTATTGTGATTAGACTTTTTTTGCTCATGTATTCCTTCAAAGAATTTTTAAAACTATTATTATTTTATCATTTTTATTTTATTAAACTATTTAAACTGTATTCTCTGACATTTCTAAGTTTACATCTGAAATTTTTCATCTTAAGCTTAAATAATTTTTAAAAATGTAGTTTACAGTGTATTTTAAATATTCACATTTTATTTTTTTAAAGATGTATTTATTTGACAGGGTCAGGGAGGACAAAGGGAGAGTGAGTCTCAAGCAGACTCTTCACTGAGCACAGAGCTGGACAAAGTTCTGTCTCACGACCCTGAGATCATGACCTGAACCAAAACTGAGTCTAACACTTAACTAACTGAGCCACCCAGGCACCCCTTAAATGTTCACATTTTATTTTATTTGTTTATTTTTAAAGATTTTTAAAATTTACTTGACAGAGAGAGCACAAGCAGGGTGAGTGGCAGGCAGAGGGAGAGGGAGAAGCAGGCTCTCCGCTGAGCAGGGAGCCGGATGTGGGGCTCCATCGCAGGACCCTGGGATCATGACGTGAGCGGAAGGCAGATGCTTAACCGACTGAGCCACCCAGGTGCCCAAATATTCACATTTTAAAACAAAACTGCTAATTATTTCTACTAAGTGTGTCCAGGTAATCTAAATATAAAAGCATGTGATACTCACCATGATTTGTTTTTTTAAAAATGAAGCAGCTGGGGGCACCTGGATGGCTCAGTCAGTTGAGCGTCTGACTCTTGATTTCAGCTCAGGTTCTGACCTCAGGGTTGTAGGATTGAGCCCCAGCATCATGCTCTGCACTCAGCATGGACTCTGCTTGTCCGTCCTCTGCTCTTCTTCTTGCCCACCCCTCCGCCCCCCTGCTCTCTGTTTCTCAAATAAATGAATAAATAAAATCTTTTTAAAAAGTGAAGCAAATCTGCAACAGTCAAATTTTACAGCTCTTTTCCATTGAACTTTAATGTTATATATTTTATGTTTTAATAACTTTTGTCTGATACATATATGTGTAAATTGAAATTAAGTTATTAATTATCTATTAGTAGAAGATGCTAAGAGATTTTTCTTTCTGTGTTGTAATTATCATTACCCTGATTATTATTTTTGGCTGGTCAAGGTAACATTACAAATATACAAATGTATTATAAATTTTAATAATTATCACATAAACATTTCTTATTGTGATAAATTTATATTACTCTATTCCATCTTTCAGTTTTTATATAAGTAAACTCTGAGAAACCTTATTAAATAGCTATATACGTGAGAATGCAGGTTTTATTGTTGCAGTGTCAATTTTTAGACAAATCCTCACTTGTACACTAAAAACAATTTGCATTTTAGTCCGTCACCAGTAATTATTTTTATTGTTCTATCAAGTTTTCTTATCGAAAGCAAAGAGTTGAAAATAAACTGAAGGGGTGCCTGGTGGCTCAATTGTTAAGCGTTTGCCGAAGCTCACGTCATGATCCCAGGGTACTGGGATCGAGCCCCATATCGGGCTCCCTGCTGCACGGGAGGCCTGCTTCTCCCTCTCCCTCTGCCCCTGCTTTTGTTCCCTCTCTCGCCGTGTCTCTCTCTCTCTGTTAAATAAATAAATAAAATCTTTAAAAAAAATTAAAAAATAAACTGAATAAAGAATTAAACATAAACTAAATGAAAAACGATTTGTTAGTCACTAGAATCATTCACCTTCTTTGTTTACAGTGAGTATACCACAAAGCTTGAGTAGAGTAGGACTATAGGATGTTTAATTTCAGATGTTCCTTGTTTAGTTCAGCATGCTCGAGAAACAAATTAGGAAAATCAAGATATTGTTAATTTCAGTACACATTTGCCAGTGCAGTATTTTTTGTTAAAATGCTTTATCTTATGATATTAAGTGTTTTTCTTTTAAATCTTGGAACTACAGATTACACTCATCCAGTTTATAGAGAATATCTGCCATATCCCCTAACTGGAAAACTAGGCAGCCAAATTAGAAAAAGTTTTGACTTAAATTAACATACTTATATATATACACCCTTGGTAACATCTCAATTCTGAGGTAGGTAGGTAGATGAGTGGGTAGGCAGGTGCATAGACAGGCAGAATAAGTACGCATTCAGTAAGTTACTGTGAATATTCTATGTCTCAGCTGTGCTAGGCACTAAAAGCAACAGACAACGTATCATTCTTGCTCTTAAAAATTTATGATCTAGTAAGGGAATAGGTAAAAAGGCAGTAATCAGTTGCACAACAATTGCAATTGTGTATATGCTTAAAGCTTCTGAACTGTTTGCTTAGAAGCGGTTAAGATGATAAATTTTATGCTATGTGTTTTTGACCACAATAAAAAAAAAAGACATTAAAATAGTGGGTAGAGAAATAAGCAGGGTACCGTAATAGCCTACAGATAGCACAAGTCCCTAACCCAGCCCCCAGTCGAGACTTCCCAGAGGTGAGCTATCTTACTGCCTGTGTTAAGGAGAATTCCAGTTACTCCATTATGTGTTTTGCCCTAGGCTGTGAGTGGTGCAAGTGTTTCTGTTTCTCACTTCTGTTGATCTTCAGCCTGGGGCTTCCAACCCCCACCCCCCTAGACAGAACTGCCCCTTTAAAGTGGAGATTATAGTATATATTCTGTTTACTTCGCAAATTTCTTGTTAAGGATTGAATAAGGTATAAAGTACATGGAATCACCTTATAAACTCTAACTTGCTACACAAATGGAATTTATCATTAAATAGAATTTTCTTTGGTGTCTAGAGCTGGTATATGTGTGACTTCCTTTATGGAAAATCTTTTTTTAAGAGAAGCCCTTATGATCCCTTGGGTGGGGGCGTTGTACTGGACAAGTATCAGTTAGGAATGTGTTTGGCTTTTTGTTCATGTAACACAGATGTTTACTCACTAAATTTGATTCATGTCCCACAGTCAAATTTTTTTTTTAAAGATTTTATTTATTTATTTGACAGAGAAAGACACAGCGAGAGAGGGAACACAAGCAGCAAGAGTGGGAGAGGGAGAAGTAGGCTTCCCGAGGAGCAGGGAGCCCGATGCGGGGCTCGATCCCAGGACCATGGGATCATGACCTGAGCCGAAGGCAGATGCTTAACGACTGAGCCACCCAGGCTCCCCCACAGTCAAATTTTTAAAAAGCAAGCATTTTTTAGAGGGACCATTGGTTATATATCTTAATCATATCTGTAAAATTAAAAAAAAACACTTTGTATTGTTGACATAGTAAATATATCACAAATTGTTTTTTTCTTTCCAAAAAGCCTATAACGGGAAAAAATTAAAAAGACAACTCGGGGACAGTTGAGTGATGGTCAAAAGTAGAATTTGATTTCTGTTGTTTTGTTAGACAGTGTTCCAAGAGAAAAGGTACCAGAAAATGTACACTTTAAAAAATAATCCTTGAGGGCACCTGGTTGGTCATTCATTGTCTGCCTTCAGCTCAGGTCATGATCTCAGGGTCCTGGGATCGAGCCCCACATCGGGCTCCCTGCTCAGAAGGAAGCCTCCTTCTCCCTCTCCCACTCCCCCTGTTTGTGTTCCCGCCCTCGCTGTGTCTCTCTCTGTCAAATAAATAAATCTTAAAAAGAAAAAAAGTTTATAAAAAAAAAACTGCCTTCACTACCTTAAAAAAAAATAATCTTTGAGCCGAAAAAATAGGGTTTGTATGGTTAATGGGGTAGATATTTTTCTATTGGATTTGTAAGTGTTATGATAAAGGATAAATTTTATGAGAAGGGGAAAGTGTAGAAGATGGTGAGGTAACCTTGTTCAGATTCAGGAATCTGAGTCTTTTCAGAGAACTAGCCTATAAGAGTTACCATAGTAACTGCATTATTGGGGGCATTTTCGAGGTTGTTTCAAAGGTTATGTCTATGCTGCATGATTTGTAAAAATGGAAGCACAAGGGTTACCTCTGTACCTAGAATCATTTTTTTAATGGCAAGGGAGGGGTTTAGACCCATTTTAGGGAGACTAATTATAGTATTTCAGCTAGCCCTTGCTTGTTATAGTAAGAAGGAGGCACATTTTAAATATTTCAGTATATTTTACTTTCCATCATTAATTTTAGACACAAAAGAATTTAGCAGCCAATCTCCATATTTTAAGAATTCACATTTCATTACAAGCCTAAGTTTGAAGCCAACTCCTACAAGTTTTTTGTTGGAATTAGGATTGGAGGAGACAGGAAAGTGTTTTGAATGTTTTTTGTGTGTCCTTGAGGTTTCTTGGCTTTGGCAAGAAAAAGCCTGTGGGAGGTACAATAATAAAAAAAGCCATTGTGTTATTTCTGACCCGTTGATGGAGAAAGAGAGCACTTCGTTAGATTTTCTGTTTTTCACGTATAGTTTCCAGCATTCTAAAATATTCATAAATTCTCAGCGGGTTTTGCTCTTTGCTGTTCTCTAAATCTATAGAAAAAAGCTTATTTTAAAAATACTTAATGTTTTGCTTTAAACTTTTATTAGCATTTGCTAACAAGCATCTGCTATTAGACTTTTAAAAATACTTAGAAAATAAGAGATATTCTCTGCTCACTTAAAATCTGAGTTCATTTATGTTTGTTTGCTTTGTTGTTTTCCAGTGCCCTGAGCCCTTCTAGATCCCTTCTTGTTTAACATTCTGGAAGGGGTGTTGTGCCCCCTAATGAGGATTCCTCAGCAGTAGTGCAGTGCCTTCAGTGCAAATAGTCATTCCATTGTTTTGAGTGAGCACACATAGTCCTGAAGAGCTTCCTCTCTGGGGTATGGCCAGTATGTAACTCTGTTTCTACCCTGAATAATAGGCTGCTGTGCCAGAATTTCCAAATTTTAGCCTTGTTATATTATAATAGAAACACTAATAATTTTTAATTCTCTAGGGAAACTTTTGTTTCATTAACCTTTTTTAAAACACACAAAAATTTTAAAAACAACTCATGTGGATAAATGCTTTCACTTTTGGCATACTATTAAAAGTAGCTCAAATCTTTAACCCTTTTGTAATTGGTATATTCTGCTGTAATTTCTCTAGCCTAACGCAGACAAGAAATAGGTTTTAAAAAAATTCATTGTCAATATTGGTTTATCTGCTGATGCTAAAATCAAATGTGAGATATTGTTTGCTTCTGATTATTTGACTTTTACAAATATTTCTCAAGCTTTTATCTACTTGGTATTATACTAATTTTAAATGGTTTAATAAATATAAACCAACAATCCCATTTATATTTCATCTTAAATTGCTTTAAAATATTAATTATAGTTTTGAATAAATTAAATTTCCTTTGTATCTTCTTGGTCATCTTAAAAAAAAAAACCAAAACGCATATCCTTATACCCAGATACCATTTTTGTTGTCTTTTCTGTAGTCACCTTTGTTTTTCTTAATTGCTCATACAACTGATCCATGTAGTGTGTTAGCATTTCTATATAAATTATATTGCTTTGAAGCACTCATGTACAAAGTTTAAAGTTTAAAAATAATCTGTTTATTGCTTAGAAACTGGGAAAGAGGCCCTGTGATGTTTAAAATAAGAAGTTGAACATTATGAATTCAACTTATGGAACAATTTTATCTAGTTGGAAAGGAATTTAAAGACAGTTGCTTGCAAACAGAATTTTTAACTTTCATATCAATTTATTATGTGTAATTTTACATGAGAACATTTGTGGAAAGTATAAACATCAATGAAAATTGTGTCTAGGTATTCTCAGCAGAAAAAGAAAAAATGAGCAGGCAGATGTATTATTGGATATGAATTCTAGCTTTTTTCTTGATTAGTAGATTATATATGAATCTATTTCCTTCAGAGTTTTATAGTATAATACAATAAGTTTACTAACTAGCTATTGCTACATAATAAGTCACCCCAAAACTCAGTAACTTAAAACAGCAGTAATTTATTCTCAATTATGTGTCTGTGGGTCAGCTGGGAATTGGAGGAACTAGGCTGGATTCAGGTGGACAGCACTGTCTTAGGTCATTGTTCTGCTGGGCTTTTGGCTTTTCCATGCAGGTTTGGTTTGAGTCTTCTGTTTTATGTGTTTCATTTTGGGGCCCCAACCAAAGAGGGAGTAGTACCCCCAAGGAAAACTTTTCACATGGTACTAGCAGAAACAATTCCTATTGCATATACACAATGTAAGCCTCTGCTTGCTTCATATCTGCTAACCTCCTCTTAAACAGAAAGTCATATGTCCAGGCCCGAAGGAAGTCTGCTCATTCTGAAGCCAAAGCAAATTATTAAACACAATATCAATGGAGTAAGAATCATGAGAGAAGGGTATTGGTGGTGGGGAGGTGGTGAATATTTTTAAACTGTAATCTACCACAACACAAATCAATTTTAACTGATATTTTATTTTATTTTTTAGATTTTATTTATTTATTTGACAGAGAGAGACACAGCGAGAGAGGGAACACAGGCAGGGGGAGTGGGAGAGGGAGAAGCAGGCTTCCTTCTGAGCAGGGAGTCTGATGCGGGGCTTGATCCCAGGACCCTGGGATCATGACCCGAGCCAAAGGCAGGTGCTTAATAACTGAGCCACCCAGGCGCCCCTTAACTGATATTTTAATTGGAAAAGGATATAAACAAATAATTTTATAGAGTAATTAAACATGGCTAATAAACATATGGAAAATGTTCTACTTCACTGATACCAAAATAAATGCAAAGTAAAATATTTAATCAAAGAAGTGATGATGCTTATTGTTATCAAGGATGTAGAGATGAATACTCATTCTGTTCCTAGAGTATAAATTGGTAAGTAATTTGGTAATTCTACCAAGAGTGTTAAAATCATTCATACCTTTTGACCTAATAACACCCTTTCCATAACTTTTTCCTAAGAAAGTAATAAGAGAGGTAGCTAGAAATGAACTTACATTTACAGTATTATGTAGTAAAAACTGAAATGATCTAATAAATGTCCATGGGAAAATAACATGGTACATGGAATATTATATAGTGGCTTGTCAAAAGTAATGCAAAGCACCTGCAAATAGTAGATGAAGAATAATCATATTATCAAAAGCTAGTATTGAATATTTCTATGGGTCAAACACTCTTTTAAGCATTTAACATGTATTGACTCATTTAATCTTCACAACAGCCCTATGAGAATTAGAATCAGAGCTGGACAGTAATTAAAGTGGCAAAAGCACATTTTATTCAGGAACTACTGAAGTAGAGGAAAAGAGATCTCAGGGGAGAACTAGGCTCAATTCTGAGTACAGGAACAAACAAATAAGGATTTATAGCCAAGGAGAAGGGTAGGGGTCAGTGGATGAAAAAGTACTAAAAGGCAACATCAGGGGTGAGGGAGGATTCTGGTTAAACTGACTTGACAGGATTCTTACTAAAGGAAGACCAAAATGATTAGATGAAGAGTGAAGGATAAAGAATTTGGTATCTAGAGTGACTTAGTAAGATTCTTGCTGCAACTGGGTGACGTAGACTTGACAAGGATAGACACCAAGTTTGAGGCCTAGAGAGCACTGGAGTTAGGTTAAGGAGAGAGTCTTTGTCAGAGGTGAGCACTTGATCATCATTTTACTGGTGAGGAAATTGAAAACAGAGAGGTTAAGTTACTTGCCAAAGTCATACGTGATGAATCTGAATATAAACAATGTAGCTCCAAAACCAAGTAGCTATTAGGTGGCAAAGCTAGGATTCATACCCAGGTCTTGTGGTTATTTTTTATTCTACCATACTACCTTCTACGTTTATAGAATGCTCTGAGCTCTTCCCAAAGGTTAAATGTTAAAACTCGTGGTAAACAAAGACAGAAAGATCAGATAGAGCAGTGTGCTATTCCTACATGTGCCAAATAAATTTATGTTTGAGAACGCACAAGGGTACTTTGAGGGAGAATAATTCAAACAGTTTTTTTAAGAGGGTAGGCTCATTTTTGATCCTTTGGTCCGAATGACCACACTCATGGAAAACCAAAGACATTGCCAGGAACTGGCTATTTCTCATTAACAGTCACGGGCTTTTATTAGTAGGAGCAATGTGGAGTCAACCCAAATATATAAATAATTTCTCTCTGCTAGAAAATTGAGTCATTCTTGAATTAGAGGGAAGCAAGCACTAACATATTAGTGTTGTTTTGAGTGAGGCAAAATGGTTTGACATGAATAATTTACTTAGAGTTGTATTCTTTGTTAGGGTCTTAAAATTTACTTCTTAAGCAATATCTGAGGTAATTAGATATTTGTTAAAGCTGACTATTTTCTTAATATATATGGTTAATAAACAAGGAATGTTGCCAGCATGATTCTTAGAATGTAGTGAACAAAATATGAAAATAAAGACTAGTGAGTTAATACTTCATTTCATTGGTACTTTGAATGAGGTATTAAGATAGGGTTTTCTTGGAAATTTTTAAAGGAATTTTTCTTACATTAAAAACAGTATTTTCTTCACATATTAAAAAAAATAGTGTTGCTACTTAATAGCAGGGAAAATAAAGCATCTACCTACTACTTAAATATCACATGGATGTGTTGCATTTCTTTGTTCCCTGTCATGTGAGATTCTCAGGGCTGCCTGTAAATATTTTTTTGGTTGCTTCTGAATAATAACCTTGGGCGTAATTTCTTTTAAAGGCAGAATTGTACTGCTTGCAACTATTTTATCCCTACTCTCCTTAAAGAAAATGATCATTCACCAAAGTGGAATACTAAAGCCTACCCAATTTCATAGCTGGTGTAGAAAAGACTGAATTCCTGAGGAAAAATGAACTGAAAGTCTAGGATCTATTGTATTATCTTCCTCTTCCTTCTCAGTTACGAATACACGAACAGGCCATGACTTACCTTGGTTTAACTTAATGATGTGAAAAGCGATCCTCATTCAGTAGAAACCGTACTTCACGTTCTGAGTTTTGATCTTTTCCCAGGCTAGCAATCTGCGGTAAGATACTCTGATGATGCTGGGCAGTAGCAGCAGTTACAGCTCCCAACTGGTCACACAATCACAAGGGTAAATTCACCAACACACTTAGAATCGTTCTGGTTGTCACTTTCAGTGTACTGTTCAGTTACATGAGATATCCAGGACTGTATTATAAAATGGGCTTTGTGTTAGATGATTTCACCCAACTGTAGGCTAATGTAAGTGTTCTGAGCACAGTAGACTAGGTGTATTGAATTCATTTTCGACTCAGGATGTTTTCAGCTTACCATGGGTTTATTGGGTTGTAACCCCATCATACATCGAGGAAGATCTGTATGACTAAGTATATTTCCTTCCTCAAGAATGAAAAAAAATGATCTCAACTGATATTTGAAATCAGTTTTTTAAAATCTTTGATTAAACTTTCTGTTGCAGAAAGTGGAGAAAGTTAAACCACCTTGAGAGATACATCCAGCTCTGTTCAATTTAATCAAGTCCTCTGCCAGTAAGGATTTCAAAAGTACCTTCTTAGTGAAAGGCATTTTGTCTGAGAGAACATGGGCTTTGGAGCTAGATACACTAAGACTAGGTTAACTTAGCCACTTACTAATTATGTCACCCTGAGAAAGTAACTCAACTAGAGGTTAGTAAAATTGAGATAATAATTCCTACCTCATAAACTTATTATGACAATTAAATTGTGTGAGTATACTATAACTGATGGTAGTTGGTTATTGGTATCCTTTCCATGATCTGTAATAAAAATGTGAAAAACCTCTCCTGCAAAATATTAGGAAAGGGGTTTTAACTACAGACATGGAAGAATTCAAAATAATTATGAGTAGGTATCTTGATAAAATGGGCAGTTTATTTTTATGCAATTGTAAATTAGCAAAATAAATGCAGGAAAACATATAAAATCTAAATTATAAATTAAGGACAGTTTTCCTTATTCTTTTGGTTCTTGTTGAAGTGTCAGGGCAAAATGTTTTCACAAGTGAAACCTTTCAAACCTTCAAGGAACAGATGGTTTGTGCCATTTAAAACTGTTTCAAAACTTAAAAGAAAGTATCTTTTTTCTCTTTTAAAAACCAGCATAGGGGCACATGGGTGGTTCAGTCATTAAGTGTCTGCCTTCGGCTCAGGTCATGATCCTAGGGTCCTGGGATCAAGCCCTGCATTGGGCTCCCTGCTCAGCGGGGAGCCTGCTTCTCCCTCTCCCTGTCTGCTGTTCCCCTTACTTGTGCTCTCTCTCTCTCTCTCTCTCTCTCTCTCTCTGTCAAATAAATAAATAAATAAATAAAATATTTTTAAAAATAGCCTAATTCATAGAAAGATATTCCTCAGTAAAACTATAACCCAGTTTTACATATGGACATACCAGAAAAATTCCTAAGAAAACATTAGGAGCTAGAACCCACCAGAATGTTAAAAGTATAATATACTATGACTAAGATATTTTAGGGATATTTTACCATATCCCTGTACTGGAGGAGAAAAGCCATGTGATCATCTCACTAAATGCCAGAGACATTGACTAATTAAAATATATATATATATATATATATATATGTAAGGTCACATCTTAAATACAGCAAGTACTATATTTTTATATACACACACACACACCTATCGTGACTAAAGGTGAACTATTAGAGACATTCTCATTAAAATCTGGACTAACATAGGGTATCTGCCATCATCACTATTATTTAAGATTCTTCAGACCATTACTCTTATGTAAGAAAATGAAAAGAAAGTAAGAATATTAAAAATTTTAAAAGCATGAATAAAAGTATATCAGCATTTATAAATAATACAATTGTCCAGTGCTCTCACTTTATTTGCCTTTTTATGAAATTTTTATGGTGAATGTGCAATTTTCTATGAACAGGAAAACAGTTATTTTCATTTAAAAAGTTAAAAGGGTGTTGACTTCGACTATGTTTCTAAAGCTCTTTTTTAGCCTCTTATATTCAGTTATTCTAATAGAGCTATTTGCCAGTATGTAGTTTCTTGGCACTCATGATTTCATTTAGAATCTGATATCAACCTTGTAAGAAAGTAAACTGATTGATTGATTGATTGATTGATTGATTTTTAAGTCAGGAAGGTTAAATTGCCTGCCCCAGGTCACATGGCAGTAAGTAGCAAAACAAGAATTCTCAGTCTCTGAATCCATTCCTTTTTACACTCTAAAAAGTTATATTTCCAACAAGGTGCAAGATGTGATGCTATGATTCTCAAGCTTTGGTATGTATATGAATCACCGTGGATTATTACTTAAAAACACTTAATTCTTGGGCCCACCTTCAGTCTGACTCAGTAGGAATAGGGTGATGACCCAGAAGTTTGCCTTTTTAACATGTGCCTCATGATGCTTCTACTGACCACACTTAAGTAAATTGTAGAATGTAAAGAATAGAGATTTCAAATGGATGTGGTGTTGAGCAAATATGGAAACTACTGATTTTGAGTACTGCTTCCTCCTACTGTACTATTTGTAAGATCTTGGACAGCCAAGCAATGAATGGTAGGGAAGCATAGAACATATTGAATGAGAACATGGGCTTTAAATTATAGCACCTTGAACATGTTACCTGATAATAACAGTCCCCACTTCATAAGAAGGTTCTAAGGAAATAGGTGTAAAGTGCCTTAGGGAGAAATGAGAATGCAGGGCAGAGACAGACTAAAAGTGTTACTCTAATGGTAGTCTGAACAACAACAAAACACTCAAGAAAGAAGTACCAAGGGTTCTATACTGACAAAAAGATTTTATGTTTTCCCCATCAGCTTTTATTCTGCTTCAAGTCATGAGAGACTATTTAAACTTTTTGTCTTTAATTAAATCTCAAAGTGTATTGATGACTCCAATTGATGAGATGGTTCCTAAATTAAATATTTGAATAGATGTTTCAGAAGTACTGGTAAAGTTTTAAATAAGACAGATTTTACTCCTAACATCTAATTTGAAAGAAAAGGTATCAAATGAAGGTTTCTATAAAAAGGCATTACAGTCTTGGACTGTTTCACTCTGAGACTAAGAATTGTTTCAGATGGCATTTTTAGATCTGATATGTTAAACTAGTATAGAATGTTGGCAAGTTGTGTGAAAAATGTTGGAAAAGATTTTGGCATTCCCTCTCTATGCATTGCCTCCTATTATATATATCCTCACTTCTTTTTAGATCTGTTAATTAGTCATAATGTGGAATATATATTGTTATTATTTTTTACATTTCTAGATTACATTTTTGTGATCCATATTTATTTTTTTGTTCAGCTCTAATTATTGTATCCATCTCTTATGACTGCTGAAATCTTATCCAATCTTATTTCCATTTTTAATTGACTATAATTTGAGCTTGTGTTTATGACTTAATATTTTTTTTCAGTTCAATTAAGAAAAAAGTTCCTACCCATATGAATGTACTACCTTAAGCTTTCTTACAACTTCAGAAAATAAGCACCTGAGGCATTGTCAAAAGTTTATAGGCTCCTTCTATTTCTTTGTAAAGTGATTATGGTAGATAGCATTCCATTTAGCTAAATGAAACTGTGTCTCTTTGCAGGAGAAAAGGCAGAAACACATAACCAAAAATTTTTTTTAATTTAATTTAATTAATATTTACTGTATTATTAGTTTCAGAGGTAGAATTTAGTGATTCATCAGTTGCATACAATACCCAGTGCTCATTACTCCAAGAGCCCTCCTTAATGCCCATCACCCAGTTACCCCATCCCCCCCACCTCCCCTGTAGCAATCCTCAGTTTGTTTCCTGTAGTTAAGAGTCTCTTATAAGGGTTTGCCTCCCTTTCTGTTTTCATCTTTTATATTTCCTTCCCTTCCCCTATGTTCATCTGTTTTGTTTCTTAAATTCCACATCTGAGTAAAATAATACGGTATTTGTCTTTCTCTGACTGACTTATTTTGCTTAGCATAATACCCTCTAGTTCTATCCATGTCATTGCAAATGGCAAGATTTTGTTCTTTTTGATGGCTGAGTAATACTCCATGAAACACATACTTTTATCCACTCCAAATTATTGTTATCTGGTGGTATTACTAAAGGAGTTGGGAAAGGCAGCAAGCAATCTTTAATAATCACTGAAGAGATGATTTTATTATTGATGAGCCAGTAAATAAGAATTTTACAGGGGCACCTGGGTGGCTCAGTTGGGTAAGCGTCTGCCTTCAGCTCAGGTCATGATTTCAGGGTCCTGGGACCGAGCCCTGCATTGGGCTCCCTGCTCAGTGGGGACCCTGTTTCTCCCTCTCCTCTGCTGCTCCCCCTACTTGTGCTTGCTCTCTCTCTCTCTCTCAAATAAATAAATAAAATCCTTTTTTAAAAAGAACTTTACAAATAGTAAATTAAATATAAATACAATTTAGTAATTGAATTGCCTTCTTGATTACTTCTGTCACATCTGTTTTATTCAACAAACATTTATAAAACACCTAGAGAGTGTTATTCTGTGTTTGATGCTAGGAATGTGTAGATGAACACAACATATCTTGCCTTTAAGACATTCTCTTGGAGCTCCCAGTTTAATAAGGGAGAACAACAAAATAGAACATAAAA
The DNA here is from genome assembly GCF_037043125.1 of Eumetopias jubatus. Lineage (NCBI taxonomy): Eukaryota > Metazoa > Chordata > Mammalia > Carnivora > Otariidae > Eumetopias > Eumetopias jubatus. The sequence continues at coordinate 41,626,576 of NW_028274818.1, forward strand.
ATGTAGTAATACTGTATTATCAGTACTGAGTAACATGCTGAGGTGGTTCAGAAAAGGAATTGGTTAACTCGGGGTTTTGAGGAACAGCCAAGTTTTATTCTTTTTAATTAAACTTTTTATTTTGAGATAATTGTAGATTCGCATGTAGTTGTTAGAAATAATGGAGATCCTATATACCCTTCAAAGGTTCTCTAATGGTAACATATTACAAAAGTATAGTACAATATCACAGCCAGGATATTGCCGTTGGTACAGTCTATATAGAAGGTTTCCATCACCATAAGGATCCCTCATGTTACCTTTTTATATCATACTGTCTTCCTGCCCACACTTTCTCCCTAGCCCCTGCCAATCATTAATATGTTCTCCATTTAATATTCTTATTTCAAGAATGTTATGTAAATGCGATCATATAATTCTGTAACCTTTTGAGATCTGCTTTTTTCATTTAGCATTAATTCTCTGGAGATTGATCCAGGTTGTTGCATGAATCAAATTTGTCCCTTTTTATTGCCAAGTAGTATTCCATGGTATGGATGGAGTACTTTAGTTTAACCATTCACCCACTGAGTGACATCTGTGTTGTTTCCAAGTTCAGAATGTTACGAAGATAGCTGCTATAAAGATTCATATACAGGTTTTTGATGAACATAAATTGTCATATCTCTGCGATAAATCCCCAAGAGTGCAATTGCTGGTTAGTGTGGTAGCTGCATGTTTAGTTTTTTTTTATAAAAACTGCCGAACTATTTTCACAGTGGTTGTACCATTTTATATTCTTATCAGCAATGTATGAGTGGTTAGGTTTCTCCGTATCTTGCCAGCCTTTGATGATGTCACTTTTTAAAATTTTAGCCATTCTGATAGGTATGTAGTGATAGCTAACTGTGGTTTTAATTCTGTTGAACATCTTTTCATATGCTTATTTGCCTTCTGTATATCCTCTTCAGTAAGATGTCTTTCATGTCTTTTGCCCATTTGGATTGTTTGGTTCTTTATTGAATTATTAGAGTTTTTTAAATATATTTTAGATACTAGCACTTTGTTGAATAATATTCACAAGTATTTTCTCCCAGTCTTCAACTTGTCTTTTTTTTTATTTTTAGTGATTAATGGACTTGAGTTTTTAGTATAGTTTTAGATTTGCAGAATAATTGAGCAGATAATACCTGGAGTTCCCTATACCTGCCCCACCCCATCCCACCTCACTCTCATAGTTTCCCCTATTATTAACATCTTGCATTAGTGTGGTATATTTGTTACAATTAATGAACCAATATTGATAAGTTATTATTGACAGTAGTCTGTAGCTTATATTAAGATTCATTTTTTTGTGTGTTTTAGAGTTCTGCGAGTTTTGACAAATGCATAAAACCACATATCCACCATAACATATGGGATAGTTTCAGTATCCTAAACATTTCCTGTGCTTCACCTATTCATCCCTCTCTTTCCTCTTTCCTCCGCCTGAGCAACCACTGATCTTTTTACTATCTCTGTAGATGTGCCTTTTCCAAAATGTCATGTGAGTTGGAACCATACAGTGTGTACCTTTTTTAATTTAAATTCAATTAGTACATCATGAGTTTCAGATGTAGAGTTCAGTAATTCATCAGTTGCATATAACACTCAGTGCTCATCACACCACATGCCCTCCTTAATGCCTATCAGCCAGTTACCCCATCCCCCCATCTACGTCCCTTCCAGCAGCCCTCAGTTCATTTCCTATAGTTAAGAGTCTCTCATGGTTTGCCTCCCTCTCTGATTTTTTTCCATTCTGTTTTCCCTCCCTTCCCCTCTGATCCCCTGCACTGTTTATCTGTGTTTAGCCTTTTCAGACTGATTCCTCTCACTTAGCAATAGGCCTTTTAAGGTTCTTTAGATGTTTTTTCATGTTTTGATAGCTCATTTCTTTTTATTGCTAAATAATGTTCCATTGTATGAATGTACCACTTTTGTTCATCCATTTACCTCCTGAAGGGATTCTTAGTTGCTTCCAGTTTTCCATAATTATGAATAAATCTGCTATAAACCTGTGCTGGTTTTTGTGTGGTCATAACTTTTCAACTTAATGTAGGTGTACAGTTATGGTAAGACTATGTTTAGCTTTGTAAGAAACTGCCAAACTGTCTCCCACACTGGCTGTACCATATCGCATTCTTACCAGCAGTGAATGAGAATTCTTGTGGCTCCACATCCTTCTCAATATTTGGTAGTCAATTTTGGGGGGTTTTAGCCACTCTAGGTGCATAGTGGTATCTCATTGCTATTCTACTTTGTAATTTTCTAGTGACAGTATGATTGTTGAGCATCTTTTCAGATACTTATTTGCCATCTGTGTATCTTCTTTGGTAAGGCGTCTGTTCAGACCTCTCAACCATTTTTTAATTGGGTTATTGTTGAATTTCAAGAGTTCTTTGTATATTTTGAGTACAAGTCATTGGATAATATTTGCAGATATTTTCTGCCAGTCTGCAGCTTGTCTTTTCATCCTCTTAACACAGTCTTAAACAAATCTAAAGTTTTTAATTTTTATGGAAGTTAAGTTTATCAGTTTTTCTTTTTATGTATCATGCCTTCGGTTTTAAGTCCAAGAACTCTTTGCCCAGCCTTAGATCCTGTAGGTTTTCTGTGTTTTTTTTTTTTCCCTAAGAATTTTATGTCTTATATTCAAATTCATGATCCATTTTGAGTAAATTTTTATATAAGGTGTGTGACAGATTGAGGTTCATATTTTTGCCTATGGATGTTTAACTGCACCAGCACCTTTTGCCCAGAAGGCTATCTTTACTGTATTAAATTACTTGTGTGCCTTTGTCAAAAATTACTTGGGCATATTTCTGTGGGTCTATTCATGAGCTTTCTGTTCTGTTCTATAGATCTATGTATTTATCCCTCACCATACAGTCTTTTTTTTTTTAACTTGATTGCTTTTTTATTGGATAAATTTGATGTATGACATTGTGTAAGTTTAAGGTATACACCGTGTTACTTTGATACATTTATATATTGTAATATGATTGCTGATGTAGTATTTATCACATTACATAATTATAGCATGATATTATTGTCTATTGTCACTTCCTTGCTTAAATTTATCAGTATTTTATTGTTTTGATGCTATCATGAATGGGTTGGTTTTCCTTATTTCTTTTTCAGATTCTTTATCATTAGTGTAAAAGAATGCAATTGATTTCTGTATATTGATTTTGTATACTGCTTCTTTACTGAAATTGTTGATGAATTCCAACAGTTTTTTGACTGATTCTTTGGGATTTTCTATATATCATCAGCAAATAATGACTTCTTCCTTTCTGATTTGGATGCCTTTTATTTCTTTGTCTTGCCTAATTGCTCTCGCTAAGACTTGGAGTACTATATTGAATAGGAGTGGTCTGAGTGGGCATCTTTGCCTTGTTCCTGATCTTAGGGGAAACACAGTTTTTCTCCATTGATAGCTGTAGGTTTATTGTATATGGCCCTTATTATGTTGAAGTATGTTACCTTCCATACCCAGTCTGTTAAGAGTTTTTGTCAAGAGGGACGCCTGGGTGGCTCAGTCACTTAAACGTCTGCCTTCAGCTCAGGTCATAATCCCAGGGATCGAGTCCCACATCAGGCTTCTTGCTAAGCAGGGAGTCTGCTTCTCCCTCTTCCAATTCTCCCCCTGCTTGTGCGTTTCCCCCTTCCCCCCAACAAATAAATAAATAAAATATTTTTAAAAAGTTTTGTCATGAAAGGATGTTGTATTTTGCTTTTTCTGCATCTGTTGAGATGATCATGTGATTTTTATCTTTCATTTATTGATGTGTGTATTACATTAATGATCTGTGTATATTGAACCATCCTTTCATCCCAGGAATAAATCCCACTTAGTCATGGTGTATAATCCTTTTAATGTGTTTGTGAATTCAGTTTGCTAATATTTTGTTGAGAATTTTTATATCTATTTTTCATCAAGGACATTGGTCTATAGTTTTCTTGTGGTGTCCTTATCTGTTTTTGGTAGCACTGGCTTCATAGAATGAGTGTGGAAGTGTTTCCTCCTCCTGGATATGTTGGAAGTTTGAGAAGCATTGGTGTTCATTCTTTGAATGTTTGGTAGAATTCTCCAGTGAAGCTATCTTGTCCTGGAGTTGTCTGTGTTGGGGGTTTTTTGATTACTCATTCAATCTGTTTACCTGTTATTGGTCTATTCAGATTTTCTATTTCTTCCTGATTCAGTCTTAGCAAGTTATATGTTTCTAGACATGTATCCATTTCTTCTGGGTTATGTAATTTGTTGGCATAAAAATTGTTCATAGATTCATAAGATTCCGTGTTTTTATAGTACCAGTTGTAATGTCTCCTCTTTCATTTCTAATTTACTTATCTAAGTCCTCTCTTTTTTCTTAGTAAAGCTAAAGGTTTGTCAATTTTGTTTTGTTTATTTTTTGAAGAACCAGGTTTTAGTTTTATTGATCCTTTCTATTGTTTTTCTGGTCTTTATTTCATTTATTTCTCTTAGTATTCCCTTCCTTTGAACTAACTTTGGGCTTAATTTGCTCTTCTTTTTCTAGTTTCTTGAGGTGTTAATTTCAGATTGTTTATTTGAGTTCTTTTTAATTTCTTAATATATGCATTTATTGTTATAAATTTTCCTCCCCAAACTACTTTTTGCTTTATCCTACAATATTTGATAGGTTGTTTTCATTTTCATTTAAGATAAGTTTTTATTTCCCTTTTGATTTGTTTCTTGACCCAGTGGTTGTTTAAAGTGTGTTCTTCCCACTAACTTCTTGTTGATTTATAGTTTCATACCATTGGGGTCACAGAAGAAAATTGACATGATATCAGTCTTCTTAAATTTGCTGTGATTTGGAAAAAAAATTTTTTTGCTGTGATTTGTTTTGTTGCCTATCCTGATTTGTCCTGGAGTCTATGTGTACTTACGAAGAATGTGTATTTTGCTGTTGGTTGCATGTTCTGTATATGTCTGTTAAGTTCTTTTGTTCTGAAGTGTGGTTTAAACCAATCTATTTATTGCTAATAGCAGGGTATTGAAGTCCCCTACAGTTATTGTACTGTTGTCAGTTTCTTCCTTAATATGTAAAGATTTCCTCTGCCATTTTTTTCTGTGCCTTCTGGTTGTTTTGTTTCCATGGTGATTTGCTCAGTCCACTCCTTGTTTCCTGTTTCTGCCCTAAAGTTTTACTTTGCGGTTTGCATATAACGTCTCATAGATAAATTAGTCCTCTCTGCTGATAGCAATTTATCTTCATTTACCTTTAAAGGTTTCTTCCTTTTACTCTTCCCCTTTGATATTTTTAATATCACAAGTTAATTCTTTTTATGCTGTGATTTTGTTACCAAGTTTTAGTAGTTATTGTTGTTTTTAATGTTCTTTTAATTTTTATGCTATAGTTAAGAGCTTAATATACTGTTCTAAAAAAGAGTTACAGTATTATAATTTTGACTGTCACCTTAATTTTGTGTACTTTCCTTTCAGCTTCAAGAGTTCCTTCCCACATTTCTTGTAAGGCAGGTCTAGTGGTGGTGAACAACCTCAGCTTTTGTTTATGAGTGAGCCTTTATTTCTCCTTCATATCTGAAGGATAACTTTGCCACATAGAGTAGTGTTCCTGGCTGGCAATTTTTATCTTTCAATATTTTGAATATGTCATTACATGATCTCCTGGCCCATAGTTTCTGCTGGGAAATCTGCTGATAACCAAGTGGAGATAACTTTGTAATTACTGTCTTTTTCTCCCTGGCTATCTTTAAAATTCTTCATCATTGACTTTTGACAGTTTTAATGTAATAGTCTTGGACAAGGTCTTTTTGTGTTGAGATGATAAGTGTTGTATTAGCTTCAAGGACTTGTATATCCAGTTCCTTCTCTGGGTTTGGGAGGTTCTCAACTATTATTTTTTGGTTTTTATTTTAATTTTTTAATCTTTTTAAGATTTTATTTTATTGATTGGTTGCTGGAATATAGAAATAAAATTGGTTTTGGATATTGACCTATCCAGTAACCTGGATAAATTCATGTATCAATTCTGATAGATAATGTATAGATTTTACATTTTGTATATATACAGTCATATTGCCAGGAAAGACCATTTTATGTCTTCTCATATCTTCAGATATTTTATTTTTCTTATTTATTGCACCAGGTATGACTTCCAGTAAAATGTTGCTTAAAAAATAGAATTATTAGGCATCCTTGTTTCATTTACAATCTCAAGGGGAAAATCTTTAATAGTTCACCAATACGTATAAAGTTTACTAGAGATTTTTTGGTACCCTCATCAGAATAATGATATTCCCTTCTATTTTTCCCTTCGAAAAGAGACTTTTTTTTTTTAAGATTTTATTTATTTATTTGACAGAGAGAGAGATAGGGAGAGCAGGAACACAAGCAGGGGGAGTGGGGGAGGGAGAAGCAGGTTTCCCACCGAGCAGGGAGCCCGATGTGGGACTTGATCCCAGGACCCTGGAATCATGACCTGAGCCAATGGCAGACGCCCAACAACTGAGCCACCCAGGCACCCCTGAAAAGAGATTTTTAATCACAAACTGTCATTGAGTTTTATCAACTACTTTTTTTGCATCTATTGATATTGAGATTTTTCTCCTTTATTTAAATGAGGAATATTATGTTGGTTTTTGATTATTAACAGCTATTATTTTTTTAATGTATTCTCTGCTCCTTTCTCCCTCTTTTCTCCTTCTGGTATACCCATTATTCTTATGGTAGCTTTTCTGGTGGATTCAGATAGTTGTCATACAGTTTCTTCACTTTTAAAAAATTTTTGTTTTCTTTCCTCTTCCACCTGAGTTATTTCTATATTTCTGTTGTCAAGCTTGCTAAGTCTCTTTTTCCATATGATCTGTTCTGTTTCCAGTGTTTAAGAGTACTTTATTTTTTTTTTTAAGGTGTTTTTTATTTATTTATTTGACAGAGAGAGAGCACAGACAGAGGGAGAGGAAGAAGCAGGCTCCCTGCTTAGCAGGGAGCCTGATGCAGGGGCTCCGTCCCAGGACCCTGGGATCATGACCTGAGCCAGAGGCAGACGCTTAACCGACCGAGCCACCCACGCGCCCCTCTTTCTGAGTTTTCTTATAGCTCATTGAATTTTTTCATTACAGCTATTTTAAGTTATCAGTTAGATTGCACTTTAACGTATCTTTGGGTTCAGCTGCTGCAAAATTGACGTATTCTGTGATACCATTTTACCATGATTTTTCATGGTGTTTGATGAAAAGTGCTTCTGCTGCCACATTTGAAGTAGGAAACACCTTTCTTATTTCTTATTTAAGGAAGGTTTTGTTTACTTTATTTACTTTGATTTTAACAGTTCAACGGGTTGGTAATTAGGACCCTAACAGAAATTTTTGGTTTCTCTTAATGGAGCTGACTTGCAGCTAACGTTCGCATCATGCACATTAAAAACAAAAAACAAGCATAGGGGGAGATGTATATATAGCAGTTGAGTCTTAGGGTGTGCCCATGACCTAGTAAGAGTATCCTCAAGTGGGGGGGTGGGTGGAGTGCTGTCACAGTGTTTTGTGGGTAGTCCTCTTGCCTTCTGGGGCAGGCAGAAGAAACTTTCCTTCAGTTCTCTTCATCTGCCTACTTTTCTTTCTTTCTATTCCCTCCCTCTCCACACACAGCCACTGCTGTCTTTTATCAGAGAGAGCAGCTGGTTCCTCTAGCTGCAAAATGAGCGGCCAGGTAGACCCCTCCTCATTGCCTTTACCTTCCACCTCCTCTGCCAAAAAGGTGCTAGCTCACTGCAGGAACAACCAGTGCCTTCTCTGCTGCTGTCTGCTCCACTGCCATTTCCCTTATTCCACTGCCTTCTCCATGGTGTAATAAGCCCAATTTCAGATACACTGATGGATGGATCTCTCAGGTGTGCTGTTATCCTGTGCAGAGGTGCCTTTTTTCGGTTATGGATGTCCACTTAGTTTTAAGTCAAAGGGGAGAGAAAAAGGCAATCACTGCCATGATGCTGATGTACCTCCACACAGTTTTGATTCCTGTAGCTGTATGATAGTCTTGAAATTGGGTAGACTGATTTCTCCTACTTATTTTTCTTTTTCAAAATTGTTTTAGCTGTTTTAGTTCTTTTGTCTTTCTCTATAAATTTTAGAATAGCACAGTCTATATCTGCAAAAAGTCTTGCTACAGTGTTATAAGAATTATGTTAAACCTATATATCAGTTTATGGAGAAATGATACCTTTACTCTGTTCAGTCTTCTAGTCTTTGAATATCTCTCTACATTTATTTAAATCTTCTTTCATTTCTTTCATCAGTATTTTATATTTTTCAGTATACAAGTCTTTGATATATGTATTTTTTGAGTGATTGTAAAGGATGAGATTCTCCTGTTAAATTTTGGTGTCTGTGTATTCATTGCTAGTGCATAGAAGTATAGTTGATTTTTGTATATTTATCTTATATCCAGTGACCATGTTGAACTCATTCATTCTAAAAGGGCTTTTTTTGTATGTTTCTTGTGATTATCTACATAGACAATCATGTCATCTACAAATAGGGACAGTTTTATCTCTTTCTAATCTCTATGCCTTTTACTTCCTTTTTTCACCTTAATGCTCTGGCTTCAGCTTCTAGTACTATGTTGAGTAAGAATGGCGAGATCAGATATTCTTGCCTTGTTTCCAGTCTTAGGAGGAAAGCATTCAGTTTTTCACCATAATAAACAAAAGTTCCTCAGCTAATGCTATAGTGTTTTTGTTGAAGCTTTATTAAGTTGAGGAAGTTTCCTCTCTATTTCTATTTCCCTAGATCTTTTGATATGACCCTGTGATTTTTCTTCTAAGCTGTAGCCCATTAATATGGTGAATTACATTATTGACTTTTGAATACTGAATCAGCCTTGTGTCTGTGGAATAAACCCCCCTGGTGTTCATTCCTTTTCTATATTGCAGAATTCTATTTGCTAGTATATTGTTAAGGATTTTTATGTCTGTATTTATGAGGGATATTTGCTTGTACTGTTTTTGGGGGGCGACTGTTTTTTGTTTTGGTATAGGTATAAAGCTAATTTCCTAAAATGAATTGGGAAGTTTTCTCTCTTCTGATTTGTGGAAGATTTTTTTCTTTGAAAGGTTGGTAGGATTTTCCATCTGGGCCTAGAGACTTATTTTGGGGTAGTTGTTAAATTACAAATTCAATTTTCTTAATAGTTATAGAGTATTCAAATTATCATTTTATATTGGGTGAGTTGTAATAGTCTGTGTTTCTTTTTTAGGAATTTATTCCATTTCATCTAAGTTGTCAAAATTTATGAGTGTAGAGTTATCATATTCCCTTATTATCCTGATGTCTTCAGAGTTGGTGGTGATAGTCCCTGTTTCATTCCTAATATTGGTAATTTGTGTCTTCTTTCTTTTCTTGTCAGTTGTACTAAAGTTTTGTCAATGCTGTTAATCTTTTCAAAGAACCAGCTCCTTGTTTCATTGATTTTTCTTTATTTTTCTTTTCAATTTCATTGATTTCTGTTCTTTATTATTCCTTCTGTTTGCTTTGGATTTTTTCTTTTTCTAGGTTCTTGAGGTGTAGGAGCTTAGATTAATGATTTGAGATTTTTTTGTCTTTTCTAATGTATGCATTTGCATGTATAATATACAGATAAGGGTACGCATTTCCCTCTCAGCAGTGCTTTAGCTGTGTCTCACAAATTTCGATATGTTGTATTTTCATTTCTGTTTAGTTCAGTGTATTTTTAAATTTTCCTCGAGACTTCCTCTTTGATCCATGAATTGTTTAGTAGTGTGTCATTTAGTTTCCCTGTGTTTAGAGGTTTTTCTGTTACTGATTTTTATAGCCTATCTATGTATATGTTCAGTGGACACTTGAAAAGAATGTGTATTGTTGGGTAGAGTGTTTATTAGATCCTGTTGGTCGATGATGTTGAATTCTCTATCCTTACTTATTTTCTATCTCTTTGCTCTTCTTTTTGTTGTATCAGTTGTTGAGGAGAGTTAACATCTCCAACTATAATTTTGGATTTATCTATTTTTTCTTTCAGTTCTATCTATTTCTGCTACTCTCGTTGTTTGATGTAGATACAATTAGAATTGTTACATCTTCTTGGTAGATTGACTGTTATCATTATATAATACCCCTCTGTGTCTCCAGGAATCTTCTTTGCTCTGAAATCTATTTGATAATAATATAGCCACCCTGCTTTCCTTTGATTGTTTATATTATATATATATATATATATATATATATATTTTCCACCTTTTTACTTTCAACATACCTATATCATTATATTTGAGGTGAGTTTCTTGTAGACAGAATATAATTGGGTCATAGTTTTTAATCCACTCAGCCAGTCTCTTTTAATTGGTATATTTACACCATTGACATTCAGTATAATTACTGATATTTTAGAACTTAAAATATGGCATTTTCTTTTTTGGTTTTCTGCTGTCTCTGCTTTTTATTTCTCTGTTTTTACTTGAACAGTTTTAGAGTTATATTTTGATTCATCTGTAGGATTTTTTTAGTGTATCTCTTTTTATAGTTTTTTTAATGGTTCTAAGTATTACATTATATGTACATAAGTTATTGCAGTGTCCTAGTGTTGTCATTTAACCAGTTTGAGGCACTTATGGAAACTTTACCCCTCTTTGTATCTCTTTACCCTCCCCCATTTATAATGTAAGGGTCTTAAATATTTCTTCTACATACATTTAGAACCATATCTGTCAGTATTATAATTTTTGCTTTAGCTGTCAAGCATAATTTGGAAAACTCGAGAAAAGGAAAGCCTATTTTATTCATCTATATTTTTGCTTATTGATTGGGTTCTTTCTTCCTTCTTGAAGTTCTAAGGTTTTTTTCCTGTATTGTTTTCTTTGTTTAGAGAATCCAGCAACTCTTTTAGAGTAGATCTTCTAACAAATACTTGGTTTCCATTTATCAGAGAATGTCTTGATTTCCCCTTCATTTCTTGAGGGATATTTTCATTGAGTATAAGATTCTAGGTATATAGTTCATTTTTTTAGCTCTTAATAAATTTTGTGTTTTTTTCTTTTAGCCTCTAAAAGATTTCTGATGAGAAATCTGCTATTACTCATACTGTTTTAACCCTGATAGTTAACCTGTCATGTTTTTCTTGACTACTTTGAAGATGGTTATCTTTGTCTTTAGTTTTCAGAAGTTTAATTATCATGTGTTTGGCATGGTTTCTTTACGTTTATTCTAATTGAGCTTTGCTCAACTTCCTAAATCTGTAGGTTTATGTCTATTACCAAATTTGGGGAGTTTTCCACTATTGTTTCTTCAGGTCCTTTTTCCACCTCACCCTTCTTCTCTCCTTCTGGGCTCTGATGACACAAATGTTAGATCATTTAGGCCTTTTATTTCTTTGCTGAGGTTTTCTATTTTTTTGTTTGAAGCATTTTATAATTGCTCATTAAAGCATTTTTATCATGGCTGATTTAAAATCTTTGTCAAATAATTCCACTATCTCTGTCATCTCAGTTTTGGCATCTTTTTTCATTCAGTTTGAGATCTTCCTCTTTCCTAATATGACTAGTAATTTTCAATTGAAATCTGGACATTTTGGGTATTATGTTATGAAACTTCGGAGACACACACACACACACACACACACACACACACACACACACACCCACCCTTAATTATCCTTTGGATTCAGAACAATTCCTGCTTTTACATGGTAGCACTAGCTGCCAACTAGCAGCCTTGGCAGCATCATTTTCTTAGTCACAGATACCAGTGCATTTGTGTGATTATTTAAGTATTTTATTATATTCTGTCTATTCTTATCAAAGTAAGTGGGAATTATGGTAGTACATATCATTATTATGAAGAAATTTTAATATAATTAAAACAAAAATGGAAATCATTAGGCATACAGAAAGCAGCAATTTTTAAGCATCAGTGCCATCACTCATTCAGTTTGAAGACATTACCTGTGTTCTGTTGTAAACAGTAAAACAAAGAATGTTTGTAAGATATTAGGAATATTATCATTAAAGATTATGTCTACATGAAAAAATGTTCAACATCAGTAGCCATCAGGGAAATACAAATCAAAACCACAATGAGATACCACCTTAGAATGGCAAAAATTGACAAGGCAGGAAACAGCAAGTGTTGGCGAGGATGTGGAGAAAGGAGAACCCTCTTACACTGTTGGTGGGAATGCAAGCTGGTGTGGCCACTCTGGAAAACAGTATGGAGGTTCCTCAAGATGTTAAAAATAGAGCTACTCTACAATCCAGCAATTGCACTATTAGATATTTACCCCAAAGATACAGACGTAGTGAAAAGAAGGGGCACATGCACCCCAATGTTCATAGCAGCATTCTCCACCATAGCCAAACTGTGGAAGGAGCCGAGATGTCCTTCAACAGATGAATGGATAAAGAAGATGTGGTTCATATATTCAATGGAATATTACTCAGCCATCAGAAAGGATGAATACCCACCATTTGCATTGACATCGTGGAGCAGGAGAACATTATGCTAAGTGAAATAAGTCAAACAGAGAAAGACAATTATCATATGGTTTCACTCATATGTGGAACATAAGGAATAGCAGAGAGGACCACAGGGGAAGGGAGGGAAATCAGAGAGGGAGACAAACTATGAGAGACTCTGGACTCCGGGAACCAAACTGAGGGTTACAGAAGAGAGGGTGGTGGAGGAATGAGGTAACAAGGTGATGGGTATTAAAGAGAGTACGTGTGGTGATGAGCACTGCGTGTTATAGGCAACTAATGAATCGTTGAACACTACATCAAAAACTAATGATGGGGGCGGCTGGGTGGCTCATTCGTTAAGCGTTTGCCTTCGCCTCAGGTCATGATCCCAGGGTCGTGGGATCAAGCCCCGCATCAGGCTCTCTGCTCAACGGGCGGCCTGCTTCTCCCTCTCACACTCCCCCTGCTTGTGTTCCCTCTCGCACTCTCTCTGTCAAATAAATAAAATCTTTAAAACAAAAACAACAACAACAACAAAAAACTAATGATGTATTATATGCTGGCTAATTGAACATAATAAAAAAAACTCATAGCAAAAAAAAAATAAAGATTGTGTCGGGGTGTCTGGGTGGCTCAGTTAGTTGAGTGTCCAACTCTTGGTTTTGGCTCAGGTCGTGATCTCAGGGTCATGAAATTGAGCCCCGCACGGGGCTCCCTGCTCAGCAGGGAGTCTGCTTGAGATTCTCTTCCTTTCCCTTTCCCTCTACCCCACTCCTTGCTCACTCACACTCTCTCATCTCAGATAAATAAATCTTAAAAAAAAAAAAGATTGCGTTTAAAGGACAAGGAAGACATAAGGAGTTTTATTTTCTTTATTGTTTTAGCTCTTGGGAAACAAATTCCTTATAAACATGTATGTTATTTGACTTTTTCACGTTCAGCATTTCTTTTCTTTTCTTTTTTAGCGGGGGAGGGGCAGAGGGAAAAGGAGAGAGAGGATCCTAAGCGGGCTCCACACTTAATCCCAAAACCCCGAGATCATGACCTGAGCTGAAATTGAGTCAGATGCTTAATGGACTGAGCCACCTAGGTGCCCCATATTCAGCTTTTTACAAGTTGTTTTCAGGGACTCATTGTATATGAAGTATGCCCAGAAATCATGTTACCTTCCCCAAATCTGTTGGAAGGTAAGGTGTTGTGCAGAAAATAAAAGAATGAGTAAAACACAGCCATTGCCCTCAGTTTAATTTGGCAGATATTGATTGTTCTTATCACATGGAGTATAGTGCGTAGGCCCTGGAAAAATGCTGACATGATACCTTTCCTAAAAGACGTGCGTGCACACACACACGATTCACTCTAGTGTAAAGTTAAATTCCTTTTTAAATGCCAGATAGGGTACAGTCTTCCAGGAAAGAGAAAAGAGATGTGTACATAATAATAAAAATACAAGCACAAACAAAATGTTTTATGAAAAGAATAGCATAGGAAGGGGGAGATTCCCTTTTCTATACTTATAAGTGTTTTGCCTTTGCTTTTATTATTATCTCAGAAATGTTAACTTTGAAAAAAAAAGGTTTATGATAACTCTTACTGCTTTTCTCAAGCCTTCAATTCAGTTTTACCCTTTTTACTTTTATAGACCACCATGTCTCCTACTAACTTGAGAAAATTGAGCCTATCAGGAGTCATTTCCCTTCACCCACCTTCTCCTTACATACTTATTTAATCCAAATCCATTCTCACTACATATTTTTCCCAGTGTTAGGTAACTGTTTTCCCTCCTAAGGGCTCTGACCTCATTTCTGTCTCTTTCAGGATCTTGCTCTAGCAGTCATTCTTTTTCTTTCCTAGGTCTTCAATCTCTTCATTATTACTAACTCCTTTCCTTCAGCCTGTGTATATACTCAAGAGTCTCTAACCCTAAAAAGACTTCCCTGGAGTAGTCTCTTTTCTTCTCTCATGCTTTTTTTTTTTTTTTTTAAAGATTTTACTTCGTTATTTGACAGAGAGAGACAAGTGAGAGAGAGGGAGAAGCAGGCTTCCCACTGAGCAGGGAGCCCAAAGTGGGCTCATGGGATCCCAGGACCCTGGGATCATGACCTGAGCCAAAGACACTCTTAACGACTGAGCCACCCAGGCTCCCCTTCTTTTCTCATTCTTACATCTCAAAACAGTAGTCTGCCTGTCCTCACTGTCTCTATTCCTATAGCCACAATAACTTTGTATAATAATGTAAGCCTTGTATATATTTTAAAACCTTGAAATGTATACAAACATTAGAATTTATATTTTGAAAGAGATAAGGAGAAACTAACATTTGAGAGAGCTCTCATTTGTTTGGATCTTTGGTGTAAAGAAACACAGGATAGGGGCGCCTGGGTGGCTCAGTTGGTTGGGCAACTGCCTTCGGCTCAGGTCATGATCCTGGAGTCCTGGGATCGAGCCCCGCATCAGACTCCTTGCTCGGCGGGCAGTCTGCTTCTCCCTTTGACCCTCCCCCCTCTAGTGTTCTCTCTCTCTCATTCTCTCTTTCTCAAATGAATAGACAAAAATCTTAAAAAAAAAAAAAGAAACACAGGATAAATTCAACAAAATTTAGTCAAATGCAGTGTAAATGGAAGACTTCTATTTCTGATTGTCTCCTTACCCTTTTCATAGAAGGCACTTGTATTATTTTGGTGGTTCCAAAATGGGCTCAACCCCTGTCTTAACATATATGTGCCTCCCAAATCCGTATCTTAAGCTTCGTATTTCTATTTCTGTTTGTTTCCTGAGCATTTTCCATCTCAGTGTCTCATAGGTACCTTAAAGTCATCATATTCAAAATTAAACTCTTTTTTTTTTCCCCTTAGCCTTTTTCAGGCCCATGTTGTTTTCTATCTTACTGGTTCATGGCCCTGTGCTGTGCAGTCACCCAGGTTAAACTATGAGTTGTCCTTGACTCTGCCCTTTATCTTACCTCACAATTCACCAATTCCTGCCAGTATTAGTTTCTGTTTTTCTTTTTTTGCCTGACCTCCCTGTACCTTCTACTTCCACTCAATTTTAGTCCTCATCATTTCTCACTAGGCTACTACAACAGCCTCCTGATTAGTACACCACCTACAGTCTTTACTCCTCCATCTCATCCCCCTTCCTAGCACTGTACTATTTAATATGGTAGTTACTAGGAGCTACTAGATACATATAACTGTTGAGCACTTGAAATGTTCCTAGGCAAAACTGAGATGTTCTGTAAAATACAAAATGGATTTTGAAGACATGAAAAAAAGAATATAAAAGCTCCCAATAATTTTATATTATTAAAATAACATATTAGATTTATTAGATTAAATAAAATATATTATTAAATTAACTTTAGGGGCTTCTGGGTGGCTCAGTTGGTTAAGCATCTAACTCGATTTCAGCTCAGATCATGATCTTGGGGTCATGAGATTGAGCCCCACATTGGGCTGCATGCTGGGCATGGAGCCTGCTTAGGATTCTCTCTCTCTCCCTCTTCCTCTGCCCCTCCCACCACCCCTCGTGTGTGTGCTCTCTCTCTCTCTTAAAAAAATTTTAATTTTACCTGTTTCTCTTTACCTTTTTTTTTTAAGATTTTATTTATTCATTTGAGAGAGAGAGAACACGAGCAGAGGGGAGGGGCAGAGGGAGAGGGAGAAGCAGACTCTCTGCTGAGCAGGAAGCCCAATTTGGGATTTGATCCCAGGACCCTGGGATCATGACCTAAGGCAAAGGCAGACACTTAACCAACTGAGCCATCCAGGCGCCCCTCTCTTTACCTTTAAAAATATGGTTACTAGAAACTGTAATTAATATCACATATGGAACTCTTCCTCCAGTTTTTCATCACTCAGGTATCAACTCCTTCTCATCACTCAGGTATCAACTTACAGACCTTCTCTGTCTGAACACTATCTAAAGGAATTCTGTCAGTCTCAGCCCTATTACCATGTTCTTTTTTCTTCATGTCACTTTTCACGGTGCGAAATTATCTTGTTTATTTGTATATCTGATCATTGTCTACCCCCACTAAGTAGTAAACTTCACAGGGGCAGGAAAGTTGCTCATTAGTGAATAAGATTTATTAGTATGTGCTTAGTACCTAGAACATCTGACATATGGTAGGTGCTAATTCATTGGATGTATGGATGGATGGTTTCTACACTGTATGACATGGCTCAAGACTCAGCTTAAATAGTGCCTCCTTTAGGAGGCCTTTCCTGGCTATTAAACCTCCTGAAAGCCTGGTTTATTGAGTCCTCTGTTATGCACAGTTCTACAGTTGTACTTATACACTGTCTTTTTGTTTACTTCCTATCTCTTCTTTTATCCTTTAGCCCTTAGTAGTTCTTCAGTATATCCATCCCCATTCTCTAAAATATGCCTGGTTACCCAATAGGCATTCACCATGTTTGTTGAATATAGAAATAAAATTTTTCTTTTTAATTAATCTTAAGTATTATAACTATATGTTAATGAACACAGCTTATAGTAGACAGTAAACATCTGTTGCATGAATAAATGAATTCCTGTGTAGTATTTTTTTATTATAGAAACAATATAGCAGGGCTGCCTGGGTGGCTCAGTTGGTTAAGCATGTGCCTTTGGCTCAGGTCATGATCCCAGGGTCCTGGGAAAATATCACTACCCTAATAGCAATTATTTTCCTTAGCCCACTTTTTCCTTTTATTTTTAATAATACAAGTAAAACATGGATGTGTATATGTCACTATAAAAATAAATTTCAAATAATACAGAAATACCTAAAGTTAAAAGTGAGCCCCTTTAATAATCTTACTTCCTTCATCAGGAATAGATACCTCTGTCTTTTTCTATAAACATAAATTTTATATACAGTATGAAGTCATATATGTATAGTATTTAAATTCTGTTTTTCACATACCTTAGAAATGTCTTTAGTGTTACTTCATAGTTTTATGGAATTGTCTTTTCATTTTAGAATTGAGATGGATGTAGAGCAACAGTTGTCTAATGGGACGCCTGGGTGGCTCAGTTGGTTAAGCGACTGCCTTTGGCCCGGGTCATGATCCCAGGGTCCTGGGATCGAGTCCCACACTGGGCTTCTTGCCAGGCAGGGAGCCTGCTTCTCCCTCTCTCTCCCTCTGCTTGTGCTCTCTCTGTCAAATAAATAAAATCTTTAAAAAAAAAAAAGTTGTCTAGCACAAAAAAGTTCCTTGTCTTCATTTATCCTTAGGCCTAATGATTTCCATTTTTGTCTCAATCATTTTAAGATTATGAATTTTCTGTAATCACAAAGTTAGAAAGAGGCAGAGTCTAGATTCAGACCCAGATCTTCTTACTTCAAATCCAGTCATCTTTCCACTTATTGACTGTCTCTCTGAACTTAAGCTTTCTTAACTATAAAATGGGAATAATAATGTCTTTCTTGCCTGCTCTTAGGATAAATATGATAATCACCTGAGGAGGCTACATGTGACCTCACATTTTAACTAAAACATACTAATGATCAGGGAAGTATCTATATCCATTTTTAGAGAACCATATTATTCTTGTAATTCAGTGTTTTGATGTTTTTCAGGTTATGGGAATAGAACTAAGATTTGCTAGATGCCACACTAATTCATAGCTTATTACCTGCATGGGTTTGGGTTTTGAAAATGGTGTGCAGTCTCTTTTTTTTTGTTTTTTAATTTAATTTTAGATTAGAAACTAGCAAACTGTTATCAGAATAGAAAGGTTTTGGTTGAAAAGAAAACCATTCACTTTCTCTTTACACAATGCCACTTCTTTCATTTTTAAAATATCTTCCTGAAACATGGTTCAAGGATGATTTTCATATATAATTTTTCTGGTTTCTCTCTTAGCACTTTTCCTGGTATATTATTTTGCTTTATCCCTCCTATGATAACCCTGGGTACAAAACTCTAAGAAGCTTATTTTTATTTGTTTTACATTCAGTAGATAACATTACCATAAATATTTTCAGTATGAATTATGCTTCTAATATGACAGGTGTGTAATAGAAGCTTAGGTTAGAATAGCAATGACTTGATTTTCTATGATTCTGAACATCACTAAAGTGGGCTACCAGAAGTAGCCAAGAGAGAATTAGATGTAATTGCTTGCCTAAAGTGATAATATCTTTCCAGTACATCCCCTGAATACCAATAAAGGCAGATGATTTCAGGGAGAAGCACTCCTCATTTGGGAGATGGGAAAGATCAAGTAAGGGTAATAATTAAAAAGAGACCAAAATGTAACACATGTAGACTAGGTGTACACTAATAATTTTTTGAAAAAGTAAGATAAAGCATTACTTATTCCAAAATATTCTGTTGAAATACTTGCTTTTTGAAGTC
This sequence comes from Eumetopias jubatus, assembly GCF_037043125.1. Taxonomy (NCBI): domain Eukaryota; kingdom Metazoa; phylum Chordata; class Mammalia; order Carnivora; family Otariidae; genus Eumetopias; species Eumetopias jubatus. The sequence continues at coordinate 41,645,396 of NW_028274818.1, forward strand.
AGTAAGGGCTTGTATGTGTTTCATAGAAATTTTATGGAAATCATATGAGCTTAGAAAGGAGGGAGATACTTGACCCACTGTACCATTTTAAGAATTATCCTCTAAGAATAGGACTTGTATTAAAATCTAGAACACATTAAAGAAAACTAGCATATTGATTTTTGTTTCCTTATTAATTCCTTTCTTTTAAACTTCCCCCCACAATCTCCTTTTATATAATAATTTGAACTTGATAATTTATTTAGTAATTAGAAAAGAAATTGGGCTTCCAGTAATAACACTTGATGTTACCTGTACTTACTTGAGAAATACTCATTTTTTTAACTTCTTGCTCAATGTATCTATTACTTCTCATTTCATTACTTTTACTTAGCAAACAAAATGATGGTTTGTTTTTGTAAAAACTAAATGAGATAATATATATGAAGTGCCTGGCTCATAGTAAGCATTCAGTTTTTTAAAAAAGTGTTGCAAATATAATTTACGATTAAGTTGCTGTCTTTGTCTCTTTGTGTTGATCTTGTTTTGAAAAATATGAGAACAGTGTGAATTTTATTAAGGTGCTATACTTGCTTTGCAATTTTCTTTGCAAACCTTAGTAGGTTACAAGATTTTTAAATGCAATCATGATGCTAATTATTGAATAATACTACTCAGTTAGACTGTGTCTATCTATAGAATGAAGTAAATGGAACACATCCAACTAAACTAGATAAGTATTTTGTTAGGACTTTTAAACTGATAATTTATGTGGTACGGTGTTATAGTATAAACAGTCAACCCAATTTACTTTTGGTGAAGAAGAGTTTTTATGAAAATAGTTTAAACCTGAAAATGTGTTTATTTTATTTTATTTATTGGGCGCCTGGGTGGCTCAGTTGGTTAAGCGACTGCCTTTGGCTCAGGTCATGATCCCGGAGTCCTGGGATCGAGTCCCACATCGGGCTCCCAGCTCAGCAGGGAGCCTGCTTCTCCCTCTGACCCCTCCCTCTGACCCTCAGGGGGAGGGGCAGAGAGAGAAGCAGGCTCCCTGCTGAGCAAGGAGCCGGATATGGGACTCAACCCCAGAACCCTGGGATCATGACCTGAGCCGAAGGCAGACACTTACCCTACTGAGCCACCCAGGCATCCCTGAAAATGTGTTTATATCTAAGCTTAACTGTTCACTAGTATCACTTGTGGACCATTGAAAAAATTAATGGTTTTTATTTCCAACCGCTGACTTTCCAGAAGAAGCTGAACAGTGATGTGCTGTTACATGTTTAACAAACCAGCTTTTAGGTAGGAGTAGGGACAGGAGGTACTGATTTGCAGTGTTTGTTGATTTCCGTGGTGTAAGTACTTCCACCATAGCCAGTTTAAGCTACTAAGATAATATTGAATGTTGGGAAAAGCTATAGTAGCACAGCAGTATATAATGTTTCCATCATACAGATACAATAAACATACATAACTTAAAAAAAAGGGTAATAGCAAAATGTAGTGAAATAATGAATTTTGAGTTTTTATTACCTTTGTTTTTAATATAACTAATTGTAAGTTTGTATAATTTAATTTTTAATAATTGTGTTTAACAGTTTTGAAAATGTAACAGTTCTTTTGAGCTGGTATGAACTGATTAATACTGGAACTATAACATACCCATATTTTTTAAATTGGCTAAGTAATTCTGATGCAAGCAACCTGGCAACTTAATTGTTTTTCTAAAATAGATAAGATCCTAAGTACCAAGAGGTCATTCCATAGTCAGACCCAAAATGTCTTTTCCAGGCTCATTTTAAATCATACTCATTCTCTTTACATCCTCCATGTTTCACCCACACTAGATTTAGATTATTTGCAGCTCCTCAAACACACCTTGTACTTTCCCACCCTCCTGGCTTTTCATTATCTTCCTTCAGCTTTGAATATCCTTGCATCATCTGCCTGACTTTTGCAACACTGTTTGTTTATTCTTCTACAAATAACTCAAATGCTACTTCCTCTTATTTCCTACTGTTGGAAACATTCCCATTCCCCTTGATGTTCTCATAGTGCTTTGTTTATACTTCATTTTGAGCTCAGATTTATCATTAATAACAAATGACTATTTCTACTTACTATATTATAAATTTCTAAAGGGTGCCTTTGAATTATACTGTACTTAATACTTTTAATGCCTAAAAATGATTAATAAACACTTGTTTTAATAGGAAGGACTTTATTTTAATAGGAAGGATTGTGGATAAGGCATGATACATCCTTTATTTTCTGTGCCTTTGGGAAACTAACCAAAATTTAAACTTTTTTGAATTAGATGTTTTGTAACTTTTTTCCTGATAACTCCTGATTTCCTGATAATTCCTGATTCCTGATTTTTCCTGATAATTCAGGACCATATTAATACCTATATCCTGGGAACACAAATAATATCATGATGACTCAAACTTACCAAAGAAGAATTTCATTAGAGAATATATGAAGCACTTAAGAGTGAAAAATACTAAATTATATAACAGCATATGCAAATTATTTTTATTATTCTGATTGAGTGTACTTTGTTGTGTTCCCAGCATTTTCATCTATAAACAACCTCTAAAAGCAAAAATATCATGCTTTGCTTTGTGATCTGAGAGAAATTTGCTTTCGTATATATCCTTAAGGATAATCAATCTGTTGCTTTCTGGCTTTTTATCTGGAATTAAAAGTATCTGATTGCCTTCACAATAAGTATAGACAAGATCTAAGTATATGAAGGAAATGTTCTAAGGTTAAAACAATCCAAGAATTTCTTGAAGCAAATGTAGCACATTTCTTATTAGTGGTGTGTCTCAATTTTTTTTTTTTTCATTTTTGACCCTAATCTGCCACCTGATGGTAAAAAATAAAATGACATCTTTTGTAATATTCAAAACCTCCATTGCAATTATTTGGATTTTTATGTATTCAGCATAGAGCCTCTAAAACTCAAATGCACATTTGTACAAATTTTATGTATTTGGTAAATGTTTGATGATTACTTTGTACTTCAGGAGAATCAGTTACTCTTTAACTTCTATTAGACAGCGTTCCTACTAGGGAGATTTGTTTAAAATCTTCTTTTATGGTGCTGTATAAAGAATCTTTTTTAAATTAGTTTTATTTAATGAGGAATTTTACTTAAATCTCACAGTTGTCTCTTTTACCTTTCCCTTTCTTTCTTCAGAACGAGGTCACTCAGACACCATGGTATTCTTTTATCTTTGGATAGTGTTTTGTATCATCAGTTCCTGTTATACCCTCATCTGGGATCTGAAGATGGACTGGGGTCTCTTTGATAAGAATGCTGGAGAAAACACCTTTCTCCGGGAAGAGATTGTATACCCCCAAAAAGTATGTACAAAGAATGCTTGTATTTGTTTTAAAAACAACAGCAGCAGCTCCAGTGTATCACCAGCTAAATCCTATTATGATGCATACCTAATCCCAACCTAATATATTGAGAAAAAACAACTAATTACCAAAAAATACTAATTCATTTTGTCAGCAAAAATGCCAGTTTTTTACTATATGCTGGGCACTATAGAAAATAAAAAAGTTCTCATTCTCAAAGAGGCCATAAACTATATTAAACAGGTAAGTAAACAAATTGCAGTACAATGTGATAAAGTCTAGAATAGAGGAATAAGTAACTTACTATAATATATGACCTAATTTTGAAAATGCAGTTTACTCTGTCTCACATGCCCTCTTCTCCCCCCTTTTTGTCTGCCTTGCAAACTCCTGTTTCTCCTTTTTTTATTTTAATTTTTTATTTATTTTTAATTGAAGTATAGTTGACACACAAGTGTTACATTAGTTTCGGGTGTACAACATAGTGATTCGACACTCTATGTTAGGCTACGCTCACAAGTGTAGCTACCATCTGTCACCGTACAGCACTGTTTCAGTACTGTTGACTATATATTCCATGTGCTGTACTTTTCATCCTAGAGACTTATTTCATAACTGGAAGCCTATATCCTCCCACTCCCCTTCCCCCATTTTGCCCATTCCTTTACCCCCCACCCCTCTGGCAACCATCAGTTTGTCCTGTGTATTTATGGGTCTTTCTCTACTTTTTGTTTATTAATTTGTTTTTTGGATTCCACATATAAGTGAAATCATATTTTAGATTCCACATATAAATGTCTTTCTCTTCTGACTTCACTTAGCATTGTGCCTTCTAGGTCCATCCATGTTGTTGCAAATGACAACATCTCATCCTTTTTTATAGCTGAGTTATAGTCCAGAGTGTGTGTGTGTGTGTGTGTGTGTGTGTGTGTGTGTGTGTGTGTACACGCATCTTCTTTATCCATTCATCTGTCAATGGACACTTGGATGGCTTCCATATCTTGGCTGTTGTAAATAATGCTACAGTAAAACAAAGGAGGGCAGATATATTTTCAAATTACTGTTTTTGTTTTCTTTGCGTAAATACACAGGTGGAATTACTGGATCATATGTAGTTCTATTTCTTTTTCTTCATACTGTTTTCCACAGTTGACTATACCAGTTACATTCCCAACAACAGTGCATGAGGGTTCCTTTTTCTCCACATCCTCTCCGGTTCCTCCTTTTAAAAAGTCATTTCAAGGGTTACTTTCTCTAAAAAGTCTTTATTTTTCTAAACATATTTAACCGTTTGTCCTAATCCCATTTTACCCTCTACAAACTTGTCTTGTAGCAGTTAGCACACTGTATTATAATTATCTGCTTAGGTATCCATATCCCTCACTGCCCGGCATAGTTCCTAGCATATGGTAGACTTAATATTTGTGGAATGCCTCAATAAATACTTGACTGAGTAAGCAGTGCTGTGAAAGCACAAAGGAAAGGAAGTGCCTGACTCTCCTTTGGTGCATCAGATAGAAGGCTTCTCTTTTCATTTATTTCAACCAATATTTGTTAAAGTAAAGTACCAATTTAGTCTGAAAACACATGGATAATTCCTTAGGAATTATTTGTATATGAATAAAAGGATAAGAGAGCCTAAATTAAAAAAAGACCCAGAGTATCATTACTCAGATAATGAAAGAAATTAAACAATGAACTAAGAATCCTGGTAAGTGAATTCTGATCTCAGGTGTCTCACTAACTAGCTACACAACTTTAGGCAACTGTACTATAGTGTATTCTTTTCTACTGGATTATCTCTTGATCCTTTCCCAGTTCTAAAATTCTGTGATGAGGAAGGATGTATAGATTGGGTCACTCATACTTCATACTATGTCAGAATGTCACCAGTACCTCAAAACTGAACTTTGAAAAGTGTGCGAATATGTAACATTCAGTTGGTGAATAGGGAAAGCTGTTTTATTAAAGTGTGAGCACTAAAGATAGACGGTAGGAGAGTGGATACAAAGAATGATATGTAGGGCAACTTCAGATAAGTAAATGAAGACAGAAAGGAGGATATTAATTTACACTGATCTTTTTCTTTACGTAGGTTATAGCAATAATCCCAATGTGCAAATTTAGAATATATGACCAAGGCACTAGACATATCTTTATAAATCTCATTTGAAAAGAAAATCAGAGAGCACCTCAGTTGTTAGAGCATGCCACTCTTGATCTCAGGGTTGTAGGTTCAAGCCTCACATTAGGTGTAGAAATTACTTTAAAAAATGTTTTTTTAAAAGAGAAAGAAAATCAGTAATGTTAAGTACAAATCAGAGAGCAGACATGAGCTCAGGTAAATGATGGTCCTTTTGTGCTTACTAAAAGGTAAGCTTTATTGCCTCCATATATTGTTCTTGCCTTACTGAGAAATATAATACATTTACTTCTCAAGCTGATTGCTCAGATGAATTATTCATATTTTTATGTAAATGTTAATCCATGCCTCCTTTTAAATAGTTCTAACTTACTGGCTTCTGTGTAATGAAATTAGTGAATAGAGATTTTCATTGAGTTTCATTATTGCATTTTCATAACCCTAAGAAATACAGTATATGGTTTCCTACATTATAATTTGCAAATTTATAAGAAAAATGTTCTGTTAGATCGCCACATCCCTTTTCATCTTAAAAAGACAAATATTGGAATAAAATTCATTCTACTTGAAAAAGAAAGAAAAGCTATCTTGAAATCAGTTCTTAGGGATTAACAGGTCATATTGCTGAGCACCACACCCGGATCCAGGAAGTATTTTTGTTATCTCCATTTTAAAACTTAATTTTTCTCTGTCTTTTGACCTCATGTTAAGTGTATTCCTCCCAAGACTTTAACATTTTTGGTAACATCAAGCTCCCACATAGTCAACTGTGGATCATTTTAAAACTGACTCTTAAAGTAACATGAAATTGCAGTTCTTCCCTGAGGCCTAATAATGAGTTCACTGGATGTGGATTTATCCAAAAACTGCATTATCGCTGTATTGGATGGATGGGGGAAGGAACGGGGAGGTATGTAAATATGTTAAAATCTTCATAAAATTGGGGCGTCTGGGTGGCTCAGTCATTAAGCGTCTGCCTTTGGCTCAGGTCATGATCGTAGGGTCCTGGGATCGAGCCCCGCATCGGGCTCCCCACTTGGCGGGAAGCCTGCTTCTCCCTTTCCCACTCCCCTTGCTTGTGTTCCCTCTCTCACTGTGTCTCTCTCTGTCAAATAAATAAATAAAATCTTAAAAAAAAAAACTTAATAAAATTTATTCTGATCAGCAGTGGATAACATCTCCAGTTGATTAATCAAGATATTGCAATATACACACATTATTTAGAAATATGAAGGATAAATACTAGGAGAGATAGCTACAAATTCTGAAATTGTTGGTCTCTAGAGAATGAGAAGAGAAGGTGGCAAGGAGATTGCTCTTTTTTTGTTAATAACCTTCTAACATGACTAGTATTCCTTTGTTAAATTTTGTAAAAAAAAAAAAAAATATATATATATATATATATAAATGTGATGCTGTAAATACATGGCTATTCTAGTTCCCATAAGATGTCACAACCTTTAAATACATGTATTTAAAGAGCTGATTATCCAGAGATTAATAACAAATCCATGGATTACAGTTCTAGTCCATTGGCAGTTTGTGTACTTAAAACTTTTGTGTAGCTAAAATTGGACTCCAAAATAGTGGGTACTAGTATCTGAAAGAATTTGAATGCTGTCTTTCCCATGTAAAAATACAACATTCCTTAAATTCAACCCATGTTTGTGATACCCAAGCTTCATTTTATTTAATGACCTCAAAAAACAAGGTAAAATTCCTTCAAATGCAGAGTAAGGCAATTTGAGAATAAAAGTGCAAATAACACAGTTCATTAATCTGCTAATCTTTTTGCTCTTGAGTCTTTATTAGCATATGATGTACACATTAATATATAATCTCAATCAGATTAAGGATCTCATCTGGTTTATATTTCTGGGGTTTAGAAGAGAGCCTGGCATACATTATGAGAATAAAATATATTTGTTAAGTGATTAATGAAATTCAATAAAACTTCATTTTGATATTGCACTATTTGAGAAAAAAAATAATTTGTTGAGATCTTTCTAAAATAGAAAATAAAAATAAAACCATTTTTCCTCTTTAACCTGTGCTTGTTGGGACATATGTGAGTCTCGTTGCTGTGATAGGTGTGCTTATTTGTGAGAAACATAATGGTACGTGTACTCAATTTGCTTATTATTCCTTAGGCCTATTACTACTGTGCCATCATAGAGGATGTGATTCTGCGCTTTGCTTGGACTGTCCAAATCTCAATTACCTCCATGACATTGTCGCCTCATTCTGGGGACATCGTTGCTACTGTCTTTGCTCCCCTTGAGGTTTTCCGGTAAGCAGACTACCAAAAAGTCTATCGAAGTTTTTTTCCCTTAGAAGACACCCAATACTTACAAATTAGAATTTATTAAAACTTATACTTGAAAGGCTTAAATTTTCCAACTTTTCTCAAACTTCTCATTGGCCTCAGATTTGGAAAATCCTCCTTGAAGGTCTAAGAGGTTAATTCTTACAAAGTTAAAAATACTATTAATGATGGCTTATAAGCTTTTTCTAGAATTGGGCTCCATTGGAAGGGTCATGAATGGAAATTGGGAGGTAAAAAGTCTTAGAATAGAAATTAAAATAATCTTTTGAGAATCATTATTTGCAATTTGATATTCTGGGTTATTCAGGCAGCTTTTTCACTGGAAACAAAGGAAGTGCCAGAGGAATTGTCTTTTAAATCTTCCTAAAGACATCAGTGATCTAACAAGATAGCCTAAAATCTGAATAAAAGCAGGTACCCCAAGGTAAGCGAAGCATTAAAGCTAATTTTGCTCTAAAGAAATTTGCTAAACCTAGAGACTTGAGATTCAGTTGTGATAACAAGTTCAAATTTGTTTCACCTAATAACATAGCTTGAAAATATGTAAAACAAAAGCTGATGTTGCTATAAAGTAGATAAATTTACAATTTTAGAGGAAGATTATAACATACTTTTCTCAGTAATAAACAAACAGTCCCATTAATCAAATTGACCTAATTGACATATACAGAGCACTGCATTCAACAACTAAATACACATTCTTTTATTTGCATGTAGAACATTTACCAAAATTAACCACATGCTGGACCATAAAGTAAGTTTCAACAAATTTCATAGGATTAAAATCACAAAAAGATAACTGAGAATCCCCAAATGTTTAGAAATCAAGCAATACATGTCTAAATAACCCATGGGTCAAAGTTGAAATTGTAATGGAAATTTTAAAATATTTTGAGCATAATGAAACTGATAATGTGACAAAAGAAAATGCAAGTTAAAGCCGTGCCAAGAGGGCAATATGTAGCTTTAAATGTATACATTGGAAAAATAAACAGCTTCAAGAAAATTTTAAAACAGCAAATCAAACCCAAATGAAAGTAGGAAGAAGGAAATATAAAGAACAGAAATTAATGGAATAGAAAATATGAAGGAGAGAAAATTAAGCCAAAGTTAGTTCTTTAAAAAGATGAATAAAATTGGTAAAATGTGTAAGTATGACTGATGGAGCAAAAAAGGAAAAAATGCACAAATTACAAATAAAAATCCTCAAGATATTTTTTTAAAAGTGTAAGATGAGGGGTGTCTGGGTGGCTCAGTCAGTTAAGAGTCTGACTCTTGATTTCAGCTCTGGTCATGATCTTAGGGTTGTGAGATCGAGCCCTGTGTCTGGCTCCATACTGGTCATGGAGCTTGTTTAAGATTCTCTCTGTCTCCCTCACTCTCTTTCCCCCTCCCCTTCTCTTAAAAAAAAAAAAAGTAAGATATTATGAGCAACTTTATGCCAATAAAGTAAAACATTTAGATGGAATGGACAAATTCCTTGAAAAGCACTGTTTATTAAAATCAATAAAGAGGTGGCCATTAAGGAGGGCACGTGATGTAATGAGCACTGGGTATTATATAAGACTGGTGAATCACTGAACTCTACCTCTGAATCTGATAATATACTATATGTTAATTAATTGAATTTAAATTAAAAAAATATATAAAATCTGATAGGTTTAGATCTATTAAAGAAGTCATATTCATATTTAAATCCTTCTCACAAGGGGGGTGCCTGGGTGGCTCAGTAAGTTAAGCATCCAACTTGACTTTGGCTCAGGGTCATATTCTCAGGATCATGTGATGGGGCCTGCATCAGCTCTGTGCTCAGCAGGGAGTCTGCTTGAGATTTACTCCCTCTCCCTCTGCCCCCCCCCGCCCCCGTCATGTGCATGCACGCACGTTCTTTCTCTCTCTCTCAAATAAATCTTTAAAAAAAAAATCCTTCTCACAAGGAAAACTGTAGGTCCAGGGAATTCCTCCAAATATATGAGGAGGAAATATCACTTGTACATAAAACTCTTCCAGAGGAAAGAGGCAAAAAAAGGAACACTTCCCAGTTTATTTTGTGCAACCAGCATGGCTTTGATATCTAAACCTACGAGGACATTCCAGGAAAGACCAACCAGTCTGTCTCACGTAGAGTAATGCAAAACTCCTGAAGAAAATATTGGCTAATGAATCCAACAACATATAAAAAGCATAATACATCATAACCAAGTTAGTTTCGTTCTAGGAATGTGAGATTTAATATTCAAAATCATTTAACATTTAAAAATTAATCTGTATTAACGCACCACATTAATAGAATAAAGGGGGAACATCCTTCATGTGTGTAGAAAATACCATTGAGAAAAAGTCAGTACATGTTCATGAATAATTCAAAGATTATCTACAAAAAACATAAATAAGATCATATTTAATGGTAAAACACTGTAAACTCTCCTTGAGATCAGGAATGAGATTATTATGCATCTTGTCACTTCGTTTTAACATCATACTGCAAGTATAGGTAGTGTAGTGGAGGGTGGGGAGGAGACAGTGTAAGAATGAGAAAGGAGGAGCCCCTGGCTGGCATAGTCTGCTAAGCGTCCAACTCTTGGTTTGAGTTCAGGTTGTGATCTCAGAGTTGTGAGATCAAGCCCTGCGCTGGACTCCACTCACAATCTGCCTGAGATTCTTTCTCCCTCTTCTTCTGCCCCTCCCCCCAGCTTCCTCGCATGCACACTCTCTCTCAAATAAATAAATCTTTTTTTAAAAAAAAGAATTAGGGAAAAGTAAAAGTAATTATTCATCCATGACATGATTGCATATGCAGAAAATTCAAAAGAATGTACAAATAAGCTATTAGAATAAATGTAGCTGTGTCCTTGAATACAAGGTCAATATAAATAAAATTTTAATATTCTAAAAAACAATCCCAAAAAACTAGAAAATGAAATTTTAAAAAACACACCATTTTGAATAGCATCAGAATATATCATATACCTAGGAATAGATTTAATGAATGATTATGTGTACAAAAATTGACAAGCCAGTTCTATAATTCATATGGAAACAGGACGAAGAATAGCCAAGACTAGGGGTGCCTGGGTGGCACAGTCAGTTGAGCATCCAACTCTTGGTTTTGGCTCAGGTCTGATCTTAGGGTTGTGAGATCGAGCCCCGCCTTGGGCTTTGTGCTCAGTGTGGAGTCTGCTTGGGTTTTTCTCTCCCTCTGCCCCCCCCCCCCCCGCTCGCTTGCTCTCTCTCTAAAAATAAATGAATAAAATCTTACAAAAAAAAAAAAAAAAAGGAATAGCCAAGACTGTGCTGGAAAGAAAAAAGCTAAAGGACTTATACTCTCAAATATCAAGACTTACTATAGAGCTACAGTAATTAAGACAGTGTCTGACATTAGTGAAAGAATAGACAAATAGTCCCCTGGAACAGAATAAGGAGTCCAGAAACAGACCCACACATACATTGACACTACGTGATTTATGACAAAGCGTTAAATAACAGTGTAGAAAAAGAGATTCTTTAATAAATGATATTGAGTCAACTGGATATCCAAAAGGGGGGGAAATGAATCTTGATTCTTATTGTATACTGTATACAGTATACAAAATCAATTCCAGGTGGATTGCGGAACTAAATATGAAAGGTAAAATCAGTAACCTCTCTAGAACACAGGAGGGCGCCATAAAGGCAGCTTTATATTATTATATTATATTTTTTATTTCTGAGTGGTAATTACACAGTGTGATCACTTTATAATAATCAAGTTGCCCACTTAATGATTTGCACAATTTTGCATATCTATGTAATACTTGAATTTAAATACTTATTTTAAAGAAAGCAGCCTAAAAGAAAAGATTATCATCAAAGAAGTGAGTTAAGGGGCGCCTGGGTGGCTCAGATGGTTAAGCGTCTGCCTTCGGCTCAGGTCATGATCCCAGGGTCCTGGGATCGAGTCCCGCATCGGGCTCCCTGCTCCTTGGGAGCCTGCTTCTCCCTCTGCTTCTGTCTCTCTCTCTCTCTCCCTCTGTCTCTCATGAATAAATAAATAAAATCTTTAAAAAAAAAAAAAGTGAGTTAGGTTGACTGCTGACTTCTCAACAGTAACAATGAAAATCAGAAGTTATTAAAATGATATTTTCAGTGTGGCTGAAAGAAAATAATTGTCTACCTAGAACTCTTTCTCCATGGAAAACACCTTTCACAAATGAAAATGAAATAAAGATATTTTCAAACATGTTTATAGCATTCCTCTGAGTCAGGATGGGCACATCTATCACAAAGTCTGATAAAATAAGATAAAACCTGGAAACATTAAGATAAACCTGAAAGATAAAGGTTGAATCTGGAAACAGTATACTTGTTGCTATTAGTACTCTTTCCCAATCATGTGTCAACCCTCTTCTTCTTCACTTTCCCAAATGTCTAGGTCTAGGACCTGAGACTCCATTACTACAAGACCTACGCCCCTCCCACCTCTTTCTCTTCCATATATGATGCTGTTTTATGAATTTAAAAAAATTTTTTTCTAGTAAAGAAAAACTCACTTTTTAAATTGATTATTTCATTTCTCCTTTAAAAATTATTTGCTTAATAGTAGAATCGGATGTTCTATCACCCATGAAAAACAAAAGCAAAAAGCCTCCTTTGAATCTACTTTCCTCCTCCAACTCTTGCCCATTTCTGTCTCCTTTACAGCAGAATTCTTCAAAAGAGGTCTGTACTTGGTATCTCCACTGTCTCACTCCTCCCCATTCTCCCTTTAATTCAACTCAAATCTTTTTTCCCAATACTCAAACTCAATTGCTTTTGTTAATAATCTACAATAACAACAGTAATAATAGTAATAGCAGCAAACACTCATGTATTGCCCACTGTATGCCTGGCACTGTTCTAAACACTTTATGTATATTAACTTATGAATCCTCATAACAGTCCTGTGAGGTAGATACTGTTACTGTCCCATTTTGCTAATGACACTGAAGCATAGGTTAACTAATCCAAGGTCGTTATACCTAGTAAATGGTGGAGTCATGATTTGAATCTAGACAGTCTTTCAGAATCTGTATTCTTGTATCCTCCTGCCTCTCTGTTTTGCTAAATCCAGCAGTCAGTTCTCTGTACCTACTTTACCTCTCAGCAAAGCCCTTTTTTCACTTCATTTCTCAGAAGCTGTACCCTTACATCTTCCTAGCTGTTCCTTCTCAACTCCTTTACTGGTTCTTCCTCTTCCCAAATTGTAAATGTTGGAGTGTTCCCAGGGTTTAATCCTCTGCCCACTTCTTGCCTCCACTTATATTCTTCCTAATCCCATGGCTTGTGCAGTTCTCCAGTCCTGGACTCTCCCTTGAACTGCAGACACATACCCATCTAGCCAAGGGAATTTCCCCCTTTGCCTAGGCCATTCTGGTTCCCTCCCCACCTACCACCACACATCTTTTCCTGTTTTAATATTCTAACCCTTCATTCCTTGTTTTTATTTCATGAGTGGAAACTTGATATATGGAGAGGGTTACAGGTTACAATAGTAAGTTCAGATTTTATAAATAATTTGCCTACTTACCCCATTTTGCTAAGGCGATTTGTGTGGAACTTCTTCCGCCTGGAGAATGAGCATCTGAATAACTGTGGTGAATTCCGTGCCGTGCGGGACATCTCTGTGGCCCCTCTGAATGCGGATGACCAGACTCTCCTAGAACAGATGATGGACCAGGATGACGGAGTACGAAACCGCCAGAAGAACCGGCCATGGAAGTACAGCCAGAGCATATCCCTGCGCCGGCCTCGCCTCGCTTCTCAGTATGTATGGCTTCCGCTTCTCAGAGACGAGTTTCCTTCAGGTTTTGGCCTTGGCTAACATTTAAACTAAGACGGTATGAGGTTGAACCACATGAAATTGCAGGCATTCAGCCATTTTTCACCTACAAAAAACAGCAATAGCAGCAATTTCATATAATCCAACCTATAGAATGTCTGAACACATAGAATAAAATGTCATTTATACATTAATTAATGTATTAAAGCTACAAATTTGACATTAAAAGTACACTGGGGAAAATTTGTTGGAGAATAATTTACTTGACACTTCAGTATGTTTTGTATACAAATAATTTTCAGGTTATAAACTTTAGGAATCCTGGCTCTGCCACTTGGCCTCTATGTAACCTTGACCAAATTGCCTAATTTCTCTATATTGCCCTTCATCTGAAAATTGGAATTAATATGATCCCTGCTTATAGAGTGGATATGACATGGGATTTAGACCAGTTTCCTCACAGAAAGAGTTCTTATATATAAATAGCTTATATAAATATTTTTTTTTACTGAAATAGCCACAACAGTATTTTTATAAGTCATTAACTTTGTATGATTCTAAAAGGAACAATAAATGTAGAATGTATTGTGGCTGCATTTGGAACTTAGAGACAGATTTCACAGTGGACTGGAATGACGGGGAAGACTGAAGTTGAGCATGGGCAGTTGTCCAAAGGATAGAAGAGTGCTTGACTAGCACAGAGGCGCAGCAAAGACGTAAGGGGTAGGAGGAAAGCCATGTGACTAGAACTATAGTAAAAAAAAATTTAGCTGAATAGATGAAGTATGATTGTAAAAGGCTGGAAAATACAAGCTTGATCATACATACAGGCAGGAAGGATTCAAAGAATGTTTTTCTATTTTTTTTTTTTTCGGAGAATGTTTTTCATGGAAGAATGACATGAAAGTAGTATTTTCATAAGTTTTAATGGCACTGTGCAAGATACTTTCGGAAATGGAACACTAAAGGCCAGAAGACCAACTGGAAGGCCACCACAGTATTCTGAAATATCAGACATCAAAGACTTGGGTTAGGATGCTTTACAACAGGACTAAAAATAATGTAAGGAGATGGTAAAGGAAGTAAAAAATAGGAGGTGGTAATAGTAACCCATAGATATAGGAGAGCAGAGGAGAAATTGCCCAAGATTCAAATAAATTTGGAAGTTCTCTGAAGAGGACAAAGTAGAGAAGAGAAAAGCCGGGAGCTAAGCCTGAGGAAACACAGGCAAGAGAAAAAAGAATAAACAAAAGGAGCAGGAAAGGAATGGCCAAGGAGGTCAATAGCAAGAACATCAAAACAAAGCAATGAGACCATTGTAGTAAGGAAGCAGAGTTTGAAGAAGCAGGAGGAGAGGGGTGTGAGGGATGGTGGGGTCAGCGAGGTAAGTGCCACAAAGGACTGGAGGACTGGAGGTAGTTCTCATTGAGCTACTGAATGTGAATGTCTTATCCTTGTTAGTCACCAGCAGAGGGCAATCTAAACATACACTATTTCAGCTTCAGAACCAGGGAAGCTCTTTGGAACTAGATTATTATATTCAGTTTCAGGTGTTAAGTGGAAAAACACTGAGATACTAGATTGCAAGCAGAGGAAGGTGTTTAGAACAATGGAACAGGTTATGTGCAATGGAGAGAGCAGGAAATCTAAAATAAGAAGTTCTGAATTTGAGTACTGACTTTGTGACTCCCTCAGCCTTTAGCACATCCTTTACCTTTTTGAATGTCGGTTTCTACCTCTGTCAAGGGGGAATAATGATACCTACTTCACAAAGTACCACTTGCACTTCATTGGGCTTATGAATTGCAGATTATTTTAACATTATCAAATCCCATTTTTCATCTAGTACAGGAATCTCTTCTACTGCCTCCTGATTAGGTCATCTTATGCTAACTGACAGTTGTTAGTGATAATGAAGTTTATAACTAGATGGGGCACCTAGTTTTATTGTTGGATGGTTATCGTGGTGGATAGCTTATGTTAGGCTGAAATAGGCTTCACTGTAACTTTAACCAGTTGATCCTAGCTGGGCTCTCATAACTTAGACTCCTTCCTCTTCTACATCATACCCTGTCAACTTTTTGAAGACCACTGTCATGCCTCTCCTTAGGTCTTATCTTCTGCTGGTTTACTCACCTAGTTCCATGGGTACCTCAAATGGCAGTATTTCTATCAATGCTCATCATAATTCCTTTACGGATGCTTTTTACATCTATTTTCTCACTTGATATTGACAGTGTCTCCATGAAGTAGGAGTACTATTATGTGAAATGGGTATATTATTATTCCTGCTTTATAGAGATGAAGATTAACACTCAAAAAGGTACATCATACAAAGTCAGTACTCACAACTCATATCTTCTTTTTTTACTCAAGTAAATTAGCATGCAGTGTTTTATTAGTTTCAGGTATACAATATGATTCAACATTTCTCTGTATTACTCAGCATTCACCACAATAAGTGTACTCTTATTTCCCCCCATCCTCCCACCCACGTCCCCTCTGGAAATCAGCAGTTTGTTCTCTGTATGTAAGAGTCTGGTTTTTTTGTTTGTCTCTCTTTTTTTTTTCCTTTGTTTGTTCACTTGTTTTGTTTCTTAAATTCCACATGTGAGTGAAATCATATGGTATTTGTCTTTCTCTGACTTCCTTCACTTAGCATTATACTCTCTAAGTCCATCCACGTTGTTGCAAATGGCAAGATTTCATTATGTTTTATGGCTGATCAAACTCAGATCTTCTTCTAGATTGCTTCTTTCTCTGCTACACATGACCGGCCATTTTTCTTGTTACCTTCCTCTGGTTGCAGTCTAGTTTCTTAATGTTTTTCTAGTCATACCCATAATTGAGTATGAAACTCCAGGAATCGTCCATCGGGTGCAGTATATAATGACCATTTACGATGTACTTTTAATGGTGATAAGATGGGAAATGTACCTAATACCGTGAATATGTTTGTATTTTAATAATGGTCTAAATGCTTTTTTTCCCCCTTATTCCACTAGATCCAAGGCTCGTGACACTAAGGTATTGATAGAAGACACAGATGATGAAGCTAACACTTGAATCCTCTGAAGTCTAGATTAACGTCTTTGGTTTTCCTACTCTACAATTCTTTCCTCGACCAACGCAACCTCTAGTACCTTTCCAGCCGAAAACAGGAGAAGACACATAACACATTTTCCGAGCTCTTCCAGATCGGATCCTATGGACTCCAAACAAGCTCACTGTGTTTCTTTTCTTTTCTTCTGGTTTAATTTTCATTTTCTATTTTTAAAACAAATATTTACTTCATTTTGCCAACCAGAGGACATTTTAAGGAACAAAAACATAGTATCTTATGGATTGTTTACAATCACAAGGACACAGATACCTATCAGGATGAAGAACAGACATTGCAAGGACCCTCTGATGGGACGGTACCGAGATACCTCGGATTCCGCTGGGCCCGGTTTTGACTGGTTGAAACCGGACATTGATTTTTAAATTTTTTGTCAGTTTATGTGGAGATTTTTTCCTTTCCTTCATACCCAGCGCAAAAGCACTGGCCGCACTTGCAGGGAAAGTGCAACTTAGAGCAGTACCTTCATTCACGAAGCTACTTTTTAATTTGATGTAACTTTTCTTATTTTGGGGAGGGTTGCTGGGTGGGTGGGAAATATGATGTATTTGTTGCATATAGTTTTCTCATTATTTATGAAACTTAACCATAAAAGAATGCTATAACTCCTGTGCAGTGAAGGTGGTAACGGGGAAGGAAGATGGGAAGCTAATGTCGGACAGCATTTGAGGGTTAGTCCACAGTACCTCTTTCATGAGACAACTTGCACCAGTCTGACTTTTTCTTTTCTTTCTTTTCTTTTTTTTTTAATTTTAAGCCAAAGTTTTATCACTGATTTTTTAAGTTGCTGCTGCTTTACAATCCTGAGCATGTCTTTCATAACAAAGCATCTATATATTTCCACATAACCGGCTGAAATTTCTTAAGGGCCAGATACTTTTTTTTTTCTTTTTTAAGGAACAAATGTAGAATATATTTGCCCATACTCCCAACCATAACAACTGAAGTTATGCCTTATTGAGCTTCAGCATTTAGGATAATTGAAGTATAACTTTTACTGACTCTGAAGGAGAAGATAAAGCTATTTCAGAAACTCCCTATACCCTATTGGATAGTTTTCCTTTTGAAGTCACTTGCTTTAGCCAGAATTTGATCAAATTAAAAGTCTATCTCGGGGAAACCATATTTGTGAGAGCAAAGAACAAACTATCCTTCTTTTGTCACATTACATGAATAAAACAGACCTTGGCAGCCATTTCTCCCAGCAGTTTTAAAGGATGAACATTGGATTTCATGCCCTCCTATGAGAGAAAACCTGCTTTTAAGATTTTTTGGGGGTCTAAACTTGGTCGTAAACGAAAGGTATTATTTCTTAGACATTTCAGACTTTCATGGTCTATGCACAATGCCTATTTTTACTTGTCTAATTTTTTTCCTACATTCCTGAGTCATCCAAATAAGCCCCAAAACCTTAAAGGATTTTGCTTCCTTGAATATAGTTGGCATTAAATTGAGCATTTCATTATCTAGCAAAATTAATATAGTACCAGGAAAAAGTGAAGTATGTTTTAATCCTTCCATCCCCCCAGATCCAGATGAAGATTCTAACATCAACATCAGTGGATTCATGAAAGTAAATTACTTCTGTCATTTTCAGCTTAATCTTAGGCAAAGAGACAAATGAGTGGAAGGGCAGCTATTATTACCACCACTTACTTAGTCTTGAAAATATATGGTTACTGCCCCTTATACTACTCTTTTGGTCAGCAGCTCTTCTGCCTTGTATTGCAAGTCTTCATACCTGTAAAGTTACTATTACTACCAAAATTCTATCAATTAACTGACAAGTAGTTCATTTTTAAAGGAGTTTATTCCATTTTTATTCTGACAAGCTTCCAAAATTTTTTTCCCTTTCCAAATTGAGATTTTTTTTTCTGAAAAATCATATAAATTTTTGGCTTTTGTTGTTTTTTTATGTTTTGCCAAGCATGTTCCTTGGCCCAAAACTGAAGAGGAAAAGTTTAACTACTTTTTTTTAGTTTAAATAAATAATTTATAATAATCAGTGGTAAGAATTTAGTGACCCTTAATAGATTAAAGGTTGCATTATTTATACTTGGGATTTTTTTCTATTTTGTTTTTGTACTTTAAAACTATGGGGGAAATATCACTGGTCTGTCAAGAAATAACAGTAATTATTATTGAGTTGAATAAGTCCAGTGGACCAGTCATTTCTTGTACAAATAAAACTGGTGGTACTAATGTGTATCCAGAGCAATTTGAATTGTCAACTTCATTTTCTTTTAGTAGCACTATATAATGACACACATAAAATCTTATAGTTGACTTCTGGTATTTGAACTCCCCACTGTTTTTCTTTCAGTGTATCCTATGGCCAGTTTGATCTTTCTTCAACTGTTACGATGGTAGGCCCTAATCAGTATTATTTTTTCATAGATAATACAATGTTAGAATTTGTTCCTTTTCTGATGTGTTTGTCCTGTTGGCATAGTCTATTCAAGAATGATAAGACTTTGTAACTTTCAGCTTACCATGACAGATGCTCAGATAAGTATTTAAATACACAGCTTTATGTGCCTGGTAAAGCTGTAAAGAGAAAAGAGGATTTTTCCTCATCA
This sequence comes from Eumetopias jubatus, assembly GCF_037043125.1. Classification (NCBI taxonomy): domain Eukaryota; kingdom Metazoa; phylum Chordata; class Mammalia; order Carnivora; family Otariidae; genus Eumetopias; species Eumetopias jubatus. Next base: position 41,664,713 of record NW_028274818.1, read on the forward strand.
AGAGGAAGCAGTTTGGGAGACAGAGTAAACATTTAAATTTTCTTCCTTGAAAAAAAGGCAACGTGCATTTTTCTCATCTAAGTTTTAAATGCCCTAGCAGTTGCCAATGCTATGTCCTACCTAATATTTTATTGGAGATATCTGTACACTGAAACTCTCAGAATTCTTAAGAAATTAATATTAGAGTCATTTTAAAGAAGCAGCAATCTAACCAAAGGTAAAACTTTATCTGATTTTAGGTTGAGAAATTCTAGTTTTATTTTATTTGAGAATCAGTTTATATCATCACTTTAAATACCCACCAAAGGAATAAAAAGGAAGTTTTAAAGAATAAAGTCATTGGTGTGTAGAGAAATCAGAAGACAAAGAAAAATGGCTTATTTTCTACTCACAAATATGCACCTATACTTACAGCTGCCTATGCCATTAAAATGGAATCCTTGATGAATTCATACCATATAGAGAGACAATAGAATGATCAAATTTAAGTCATTAATTAGGTTATAACAGTAATTTTTAAGATTGGAAAGAAGTTGAAAACCCATATACAACTTTCTTTTCCAGTGTCTCTCATTTTTCTCCTTAAGAAAGCTGCTTAACTTCAGAGTCAGAAGCAATGATGTGAGAGAATGCCAGTCAGTAACAGTAACCTATATGGACCCTTAAAGAAGGAAAATGGGGCCTGGCCCCCAGGATCTGCAACTCCCCAAAATTTTCAACATGAGAGTTTTAAGATTTTAATAGATTTTACTAGAAGTTGTTGATATATGGTATCCTTCCACCATGTTTTGACCAAAGTACATTCATGATAACTACAGAAAGCAGTTCATCCTGTAAGAGGTGAACTAAGGCAAATAAGAATAAAAAACAAGTAACCTATTACTGAGTTGTACAGGCATCAGATGAACAGACATTTAGGTAAAGAAAACTAAAATGTGGAGATGGAGAAGAGCAGGAAGGTGTTGGATTGTGGCAGCAAGATGCGGGGCAGCTACAAAGTATGTGAAGTCAGTGGCATTGGTCATGCCTCGCTGTCTCTCCTTTAGTGGTGATGTTGTTGGTAGAGACCTGCCTTTATTTTCCCATCATTTTTTTTCTCCCATTATTTTGCATTATTCAGGAAATAATGCCCAAATGCAATTTCCTAAGCAATGACTAGGAAAACTTCTTAACCTAAGGAAACTAATTTAGAAAATAACCCTATCCATGGCATTATTTTATTCAAAAACTTAAAACTCTTTGAAGTGATTGCACTGTTTGGTAAACAAATGTCAGAATACAGTTCTCCTTAATTTGCATGAAATTTGCCTGTCTCAGAAAATAAGTACTTCTTGTTATATAACATATTTAAATTTTTTAAATTAAGATTGCTTCTCAAATTTAAAAAAAATCATGTTGAATCTGACTTTTTCAGCTACAAAATTGCCACACTTTTCTTAAATCTAATAAATAAGCCAGGATCCTTACATAATAAGATCTAGTCACTAGGTTAAGACAATACAAGTTACGGTAGAACTTAAGAAAAAGGTGAAGAAGAATAAATCAGATTTATCAGCCTTGTTCATTTTATGATGCATAAATTTTATTTTTATTTCTGATGATTAGGAGAGTTAAAATGAGATTTTATGAACACTTAAAAACATTTCTACATTTCAAATATCAGTCTTGATAGTAAATCTTAAAAGCTAACTTTCTGCATTACATCTTTAATCTGTACAGTGTCAGAGCACATGTGGGATAGAATTGATTATATTAGAGTGTAAGAAATTTGTAATGGTCAGTGCTACAGACCAGTGATTTAACCAGCATTAAACCACATTCTGCTCACCACACATGAAAAAGTAAAATCATCTCATTAGATTGGAAAGAGCTTAATTTAAATAATATGAGAAGTTTGGGAATGGAGATGAGCTTCCTGATTGGTACACTTAATAATGGCCTTTCTTGTATGAAATTGACAAAACTCTGATACTGAGTTACCCCTTAAAAACAACCTTCCAGAATGTATTTGCTTACTTATGGTGGAAGAGGAAGTGAGAGGGACAAGATGAGAGTTTCCCCTGAAGTGAAAAGAATCATTATACTAATTTTCATCTAAAATATGTTTCCTTGTAGCAGACCTTTGGTTTATTTTATTAGTATATCAAAGCCACCTTCAGTTTTTTTATGGTGCCATCAACCTAAGGAGGACAATCAAATAACCAATTGTTTGCCTTGGATTCGGTGTGTCTGCTAATTACAGTCTCATCTTGTATACCTTCAAAACCAGTTACTTGACTCTACTTCCACCATATTACCTTAGTTCTTCTATGCCACCAAAATCAGAGGGAAGACTTACTACCAGAAAAGTGTGGACTTAGAAGAATATGAGCAAAGGATTCCATCTCCCTACCCAAACTTCCTGATGTTCCTACCCAGACTTCCCTGATTGTCCTGTAACAACACCAGCATGGTGGGAATAGGGAGAAAGATTGTGGGGAATCCTGAAAGAATCCTGTAATTGATGATGACATTGTTATTCTTTTGAAGTGTAAAGTAAAATTGTGAGCCACTCACATTTGCAAAAAGAGCATAATTGAAGCTTCATCACATTAAGATTAATTTCTTGCTATATTCTGGATTAGCACAGAAGCTTGTATCAATGAAGACTGTTTAGGAGGGGAATCGGGTGTAAAATGTATCTGTCTTTCAGACCCTCTCCCTCTACTCATGTTTCCTTCACCCCCTACCACATTGTGTTGGTCAAATGCTACTATTCTATGAAACCCTGAGCTATAGTTGTCAAAAGTAACTATGGAATGTGATTAGTCCTCTGTGGGTGCTTCTTTCCCTCTCTCCTCCCTTGCTTCCTTTCTTACTGTCTCCGCTCTGGCAGACGGAAAAGGTGGCATCAAGGGCTGGACGCCTGCTGGACTCGTGTTGTGTCTGTGACTATGCTACTAGCTGTCTCCTCTTTCCTTCTTACGTGGGTACAAGTCTTACGACGTGTGGAGTTCCCTTCTTGATAAGTAGGCTAAATGCACAATGTGGTACTGTTTTATAGTTTCTAGATGGTTGTATAAAGCAAAAAGTTAATGTGGTTATGTGTTTTTAAAAGAAAATAAGTGATTGATTACAAACTGTCCTTTTTTCATTATTACAAGCTCTGTTTTCCAACAGTTTGCTGACTCCTTTGTCATTGGCGAACGGCTTGTGTGATTGCGTGTTTTTCTCTGGGTTTCTTGGATTCCTGAACATGATTCTTCTTCAGACTAATGTATATAGGCATTTAGGGCAAATGTATTTCAAGGATGAAACATTTTCTAACTCACTAAAGTAAAAAATAATCTTAAATGGCCTTTTGTCTTTAGGTAGTATTAGGCATCTAATGGATTGATACAACAACTCATTTCTTTCTACTCACAGAATCGTAAGTATCAGGTGAAATAGTATGTTTAGTTGTGTTTTGGAGAGCTGGACTCCTGTTATCACTACATACCCATGTAGAGAGGGAACAGTAGCGATAGGACGATGAGATTGGATGGCTTTTCTAAGTGTCACTGACGCCTACAGAAGGATAATGAAGAGCTGAGGGCAAGTATCAGGCAACTGAAAGCCAGATGTGGAAACAGAGGGCCTCTTTAGTTGCATACAGTATTCTCATTTCCTACAGTAGGAGACAACAGGAAAGAAGAGAAAAATGAAGACCAACCAGGACTTTAAATAGAGTAGCAGAATTTCAAAGACAACCAAGGCAGGTCTGTTATGCAAGGTCAGGGTCCTCATTGGGAAAATCGTACACATCAGATGCAACATCTAGTTGGATCCCCTACCCCCCAAAAGATTTTAACTCCACAAGCCCCTGGGCAAAGTCTGAGTCTATAGACCTATTTCCCCATAATCCTCACTAGCACTCCCCATCCCTACTCCAAGATGGGAAATATTAAAGAGGCTTCTCTTGTGCAAGACAACACATGCACCACTCAGGGTCCTCATAACTCAGCTGGGGACATGCTGGGCCAGCTAAGGGAAGATAGGGACTATACACTAAAAGAACCATAAGATAGTACACAGGTACTGATGGGAATTGGAGGAGATCCTAAGGATGCTTGAAGAAAGGAGCCAGAATATTATAAGATGGAATAGAGAAGAATTTTGGACTTGGAAGTGCTCCGCCAAGATACAGAATTTAATTCTCTAGCAAAGATTCCAGGAGTTGGTGCAAACTTGCTACTAGCATGGCTCCTAGAAACATGGAAAAAGTGATGGCCAATGTTGAGTGGAGTTAAAATTCCAGAATTGCCTTGGCAGACAGTGAAAGATGGAGCTAAAAGTTTCAGGGAAGCGGGCATGATGGATATACTATGGCTGGAAGGCCAAGAGGACACACCATGGACAAAGGTCCTGAGGCATACACTGTTCAGAGGTGCACTAGCATCACTAAAAATTCAAAGATGACTCTTCTATAAAGACATCACTACAGAACAATGTTGGCTGATAGCAACAGGGATGCTAGGACTCTGAAACAACAGAGCCAGGTGGCAACATAAAACCACCCAAAGCCAGGAAGTCACAATTACTGTCCTGACTGCAAGGTCAGAGTGGCAGCCGAGAGGGTCAAACCACACAGTTATGAGAATAATTCCAACAACAGAGTCCCTAGAGACAAAATAGATGGGCATTTACCCAGCTTGTACTACTGAGCTTATACTAGCAGAAGTCAATGATGGACAATTTCAGAACTGAGGCCGTTGCCCCCTTAAAAAGTCACAATCCCTTGCCCATTTTCTCAACCTGGGCGAGCCAGTTTTCAGACCCAGAACTGCTGACAGAAGAGATGGCTGGGTCCACAGGAGGGAAAACACTGCAATATCATGGCAAGTATACACAATAATGGTTACGTAACTACACATTAGGGAAAAGCAAATACCCAGACATTTGAGGAGGTTGAACATAGGGCATGAGTTGTCATTGATGACCCAAGACCTGAATCATCATGGCCCCCGTGTTAGAGTGGGTCCTATGGGGGCCAGATAGTAAATGTAGTCCTGACCAATGTCCAGTTTACAGAGATCCTCAGCTCCCATGGACCCACTCAGTGGTCAGTTACTCACTCAGTCTGCTAATATATAACTGGAATGACCTGTTTGGCAGTTGGCCCAACCCCGCTTTGCATCCTTGGTCTGCAAAATAAGAACTATCATACTGGAAAAGGCCAAGAGCAAGTCTCTCAAATTAACCTCCCCCCCTCGCACTCCCCAGGCATAAATAAATGTAAAGTCATATTGTGGGGAGAAGATAATAGAGGTGTATTGCCACATTCTATTCATCTCCTCCTCTCAGTTCTTACTAGTTTGACCAGTCTGGTCCCTGAAGAAACCACATGGAGTAGGAAGGGTCACTAAACTATCACAATCTCAAGTATAATAACCCCAGTTGCAAGCAGAGTGCTAGGTGTGGTATCTTCATTAGACCAGATCAATACCACCTCAAGTGTATAGTATACAGCTATTGATAGGGTGAAGGCATTCTTTTTTCTTTCAGTCAAAAAAGATCAGAAACAATTCACATTTCCATGGAAATAATAGACATTAACAGTTTTGCTCCAAGGCCATATTGACTTCAATATTTGTACCAGTTGGACATCCACAGAATAACACCTTCATTTCATCAATGATACTATATTGACAGGGTCAGATGAGCAAGAGGTGGCTAGCTTGCTGGAGACCTTTATAAGACACGTGTGTTCCAGAGGATTGGCACTAACCCCTGCAATAATTCAGGAGCCTGCCACAACTGTAACATTTTCAGAAGGCCAGGAATCAGGTCCAGTAACCAGGACATCTGCAAAACAAAAGACAAATTATTGTATCTTGTACCTCACTATGAAGAAGGAAACATGCCTGGTAAGCCTCTTCAAGTTCTTGAGTCAGCATATTATTCAATACCTAGAGAAACTATTCTGATTCATGCACCTTGTGACATAGAAGACAGCCAACTTTGAGTCCCAGAGCAGAAAAGACCTCTGCAGCCAGCCCAGGCTACCATGCAGACAATCCAGATCCATATGCTCTGACAGACCTCATGGGATTAGAGGTATGGTGTGAGGAAAGACACCATGTGGAGTTTGTGGCAAGCTCCAGTGAGAGAAAATCACAATGCAAGCCCCCAGGGCTCTGCAGCAAGGCCATGCCATCTGCACTGAAGAATTGTATGCCTTTGGAAAACAACTCCTAACCTGCTAGTAGGCCCTGGTATAGAGAGAGTCCAAGTAACTTTGTGGCTAAAACTGCCCATCAAATGCAGGGTCCTCTAAGACCCAATGAGAGACTAGCTCGGCAACAGTCCATCATAAAGCAGAAGTGGTACCTCCAGGATTGAGTACCAACAGGATGAGAGGGTACAAGCAGGCTGCATGAGCGGGTAATCCAGACCCCCTCTCATCTACCATGATTGCCCAGGAGGTCCTCTTCCTGGGCACATCTCTGGCAGGATGAGGCATCCTGTAAGACCAACTGAAAGAGGAGGAAAACCCCCGGGTTGTTTCACGGATGGGTCAACTCTGTATGTGAGTGCAAGCTGAAATTGGATAGAGTTACACTACAACCTCACATAGGGAGGGGGATCGTGGGGTAGGGGGCGGGGCGCTTAAAAGACAGTAATAAGAGAAAATCCTCCCAATATTCAGAACTGTGAATAGTGCACTGGGTCACCCGCTTAGTGTAGAAAAAAGAAGTGTCCCAAGGTTAGAATATATAGTGGCAAATGGCCTGGCTAGCTGATGAGGAAAAACAGGAAAATTAGAGATAATGGGTCTGGGATGGAGGTATGTGGATGGACTTAAAGAAGTGGACTTGAAGGAGAAAAATCTTTGTATCCTATGTTCAAATCCCCAGAGAGCATCCACCATTGATGAAGAACTAAATCAGGTAGACAGATGACTCAGCCCACTGGCCTCAGCCAGCCTCTATCACCGGCCACTCCAGTGTTGGCACAATGGAAACATGAACAAAATGTGGGAGCAGAGATGAACGTTATTCATGGGCCAACAGCATAGACTCTCACTTACCAAAGATAATTTGGCTACTGCTGCCATTAAAGTTATCCTGCCTACAGCAGCAACCAACGGAGTCCCCAACAGAGCACCATATTGATTGGTCTTCCTCAAGAGACAAACCAGCCACTTCGTAGCAGTTTGACTACATTGGGCCCTTTCTATCCTGGAAAGTTCAGAAATCTATTCTTTGTTCTCAGAAGAATAGATACATATTCAGGTCATGGGTTGGCCTTGCCTTTCCTGACCACAGAGTCTCAACCAGCACCACCATATGAAGGTTTGCAGAATGTTCCATCCACTGACATGGGAAGATTATGTTTGGCACCCAGGTGTAGAAAAAATGTATTTCAGTGGACGCTATGCATCATTTATAACATACCTTTCCAGATTATCAGATTCTGGTCATGTTCCTCATCTTCAAGTTATTTTTCAATATTTTGGTAAATTGTAGGTAATTATATGTAAATTCTGTCTTGTGGTGATTTTAATTGACTTATTTCCCACTGCAGAAAAAAATTTAATCTCTACTTGCAATTCATCCCAATATCCCTTAATGCCAAATATGCTTGTGCTCTTTTGACTTTCTTAAATTTTGTATATGTACACATATCTCATCCATCTTTGTGTCTGAGAGTCCTAATTTTTTTTTTCTGAAAAGAAAATTACCTTTTAACACAGGTGACTTGGGCACCTTTGGTGGCTCTCTTACCTAACAGTGACGGTAAATGGAGAGCTATAGAAACTTCAGCTTACAAAGGGGCTCAGGTCCCCTAGAGATGAGATCTGGGTCATATCAGACTAGCCTGTGAAGCCAGGAGAAGTGGTAACCGATGAGGAGAGGCATCTAGAACAAATGAGTGTCAACTGTGACCGAGAATCCAACTGCACCATTCTGGGCTATTATGAAAGTGTGGCTCAGTCGGTTAGGCGTCTGCCTTCAGCTCAGGTCATAATCCCAGGGGCCTGGGAGGGAAGCAGGGAGCCCGCTTCTCCCTCTCCCTTTGCCTCTGTCACTCCCCCTGTTTGTGCTCTCTCACTCTCTGTCAAATAAATAAATAAAATCTTAAAAAAGAAATAAATAAAATTGTACTCTTTTCTTACCTACAATCAGTTCTGTACATTGTAGGACACAAGGCCCTTTGGAATCTGACCCATCTGCTAGTCCACCCTCATCTCTATCTGTCTTCAAAATGGAAACTGCAGGAAGGCATGTCTCTCCGCCTCTGTGCATGAGGCTGATTCTCCAGAGAATTCTCCCCTCTTGCTCTTCACCTGCTCAGGCAGTGCCAGGGAGTACTACTTCACTCCTACATTTATCCCACCAGTACCCCCCCACTAGAGGGCTCCTTACCTTTTTTTTTTACTTTTTACATTGAAGCAGTCAACACACAATGTTACATTAGTTTCAAGTGTGTAACATAGTGATTCCACAACTCTACCCAGTATGCTATGCTCTCCCCAAGTGTAGCTGCCCTTTGTCACCACACAGCACTATTACATTATCATTGGCTAAATGCCTTATTTGTACCTTGCATCCCTATGACTTCTTTATGCCATAACTGGAAGCCCGTACCTCCCACTCTCGTTCACCCATTTTGCCCACCCGCCCACCCCCTCTTCTCTGGCAATCATCAGTTTGTTCTCTGTATTTATGGGTCTGTCTCTGCTTTTTTTGTTTGTTCTCTTGTTTCTTAGATTCCACACAGAAGTAAAGTCATGGTATTTTTCTTTCTCTGACTTACTGCACTTAGTATAATACCTTCTAGATCCATCTGTGTTGTTGCAAATGGCAAGATCTCATCCTTTTTTAAATTGCTCAGTAGTAGAGCACTCCTTATCTTTACTAAATCTGGTCACTTGTCAGTCTACCCACCACTTCACATTCCCCATACTAGACTGTTCTCTAGGGCTAGAATACTATCTATTTTTCTATCTTGGGTATCCAACCATAATGCCTAGTTTACATTAGGAAATATTAGTTGAATAAATAAGTTGCATAAATTCATCAAAAGATATTTTTTGTGTATGAATGTTAATAGCAGCTTTATTCATAACTGCCAAATACTGAAAACAAGAAAATATCCATCAGTAGATAAATGGATGAACAAATTGGGTATATAGTCTTAGTCTGATAAGGCTACCATAACAAAATAGTATGCAGTGTGTAACTTAAACCACAGAAATTTATTTTTTCTTATTCTGGAGGCTGGAAGATCAAGGCATCAGCAGATTTGGTTACTCCAGAGGCCTCTCTCCTTGCTTGCTGATGACTACCTTCCCACTGTGTCCTCACATGGCCCTTTCTCTGTGGATGTGTCAAAAGATAACTTTTAAAGGAGGGCATAATCATACCTCTCAGATAGCTATAAAATGAACACATGTCAGAGATTTTATTTAAGTCATTAATTAAGGAGAGAACCAGTAACATGTCTGTTCCTGAATAGGTTGTCTATTCAAAAGAGAATCCAAAACACAAATATATAGACATCTGGAGTGCTGAGAGAAATTTACAAATAAATGCAAATTCAGCAATATTTTGCTGGTCAGTATCCATGGGGCTAACTACCACTAAATACAACTGGAATTCTATGGACAAAAATAATTTGCATTACTGTCAACTTTTCTACAACTTAGAGGATTCTAAAATAGCTTAGATAATCTGGAAGGATGCAATAGACAGTACCCCCAATAATCTTTTTAAGTCCATGTCAATGTCTTTCACGTTTTCCCCTACAGTTTAATTAACAGCTAATTCCTCCACTCCAAATTATGCATTTATTTATCAAGTCATTTGACATAATTTTTTAAAAACCACACAACAAAATGCTTTGTTCTCAAATAGCCTAGAGAAAAATCCTTTTCAGCTTTAGTCATCTAGTTAAAAGCCAGCAGTCTGATTTAGGCCCTGGGCAGATGGAATCCCCCTGTCAGGTGTCCTCTTGTTTCCTCTAAATTTTCAGATATGGCCCAATTCTTAGCAAGAGATATTACTAACAACATCAATATTAACAAAGGAAAGACTTTGTTGTCTTAGATGCTCTGAAGAGTTAGAAAAAGCTAACCACCTTTTGGGTGATGTGTAGGGCTCTACCAACCCTGATTTTCACCACTGCTTTCCTGGGGGAGAGAGAAGTCTTGTGGGCCCAGCTCCCAAGGCTGGTACCAAAATGGAGCTGGATGTTGGGGGAGAAATGTTGGGCAATTGAGCCCAAGGGGGAGAAAGGAGAACAGGAAACTAGTGAGGCGATTCTGAGTGAACAGCATCTTGGAGGGAAGAGTAAAGAGCCTTGAACCGCGCAGACTACCTCTCTAGATGTGGCAGCTTGTGAAAAAGTGATGCGGGGCTCAAGGGGGCAGAACTTTGCACATATAAAATCAGAACTTCCAAGTGTTTGAAAGCCCTCAGATATTGGCACTGCCAAAAGGCTTTCTTTTTTTTTTTAAAGATTTTATTTATTTATTAGACAGCGAGCGAGAGAGAAACAGCACGAGAGGGGAGAGGGTCAGAGGGAGAAGCAGACTCCCCGCCGAGCAGGGAGCCCGACATGGGGACTCAATCCCAGGACCCTGGGATCACGACCTGAGCCGAAGGCAGTCGCTTAACCGACTGAGCCACCCAGGCGCCCGCCAAAAGGCTTTCTAAGAAGTTGCACAGAATCCACGTTGGCCGGATCCCTGAGCCTGCTTGAATGGGCTCTGCTCCCCTCAGCTCAGTAAAGGTGGTGCTCCACGCCCTATCTCGGCCCGGGGAGATCCTTTCCCAGTGTGCTCTGAAAGGCCAAGCCATACGCCACAACCACGTCACACCTTCAACACACGCTCCCATACACAACCCCGGGTCTCCCTTGGGGACACCCTTACTTCCCTTGGGGCCCCTCCACCCCTTTGCTCTCCACCACAGCACTTTTAAACTGCTCCGGGGCCCAAGCTCTTGAGTCAGGAGCTCTTTACCTTTTCATTACCTGCTGATCTTTTTATTACTTTCACAGACACTAAGTTTGTAAAAAAAAAAAAAAAATTGTCTCACAAACCAACCCTATCTATTGCATAATAATCCTTGTCCCCATGACAACCAATGTTGCCATACTGAGTTGATACAATACCAGTCAAAAGCAAAGACACTTCTCATGGTAAATGTATAATTTCCACTAGACTTCTTTAAATATTGGAAATAGCTTATGCTTTTCTCCCCATTTGGTGTATGGGGACCCCAGGTTGGGAACTTCTGAGGGCTAACATTGAGTGGGGGCCAGTGAAGACTCCCTAGTCCCTTTTCACAGATGGGCAAACCAAGGCTGTTAGTTTTAAGGTGAATTGACGTCATCAAATTGACAAAGAATCAGAGTAAAAAAATGAGATTTTTTTTTTAAAGTCTCCCCTTTTTGGTCTCTAATTCGTAGCAGTAGTCTTTCTTAAAAAAATAATAAAATAGAGCTGGGAGGGACTGCTACTTGCCCCTTTTCTACGTGCAGTGTGGACCTTTCTGTGGGATCTTGGAATTTGCTGTAGAGCCGCTCCTGGTCTGCTCCCGGCCCCGGGGTGGAGAGGTCTCGCCTATCCTGGCAACAAGAAAGTTGAGAGGTTATCTGGTCAGGTTGTCCCAAGGGGGTGTCCCAGGATGTTGACTGCTATTTTGAGGAAAAGGGCTTCTATGGTGAATTACTTGTGAGAAAGTCAGGGTTAAACAAAGGTAAACTGGTTTAGTTTAGTTTTGTTTCGTTTTCACTGCGGTACTTCCCTGAGCCTTTGAAATGCCTTTGGGCCTAATGACCTGCTGGGAGGATGAGATAGCATATATTATCACCCAAACTTATGGGACCCGAATTCTCTTTTTCATAGGAGACCTATTAATACCTCATGGAACCCTGGGGTTCTGGGGAACATTAGTTTGGGACCTGTGAGTCCGATCCACCATTTTCAGATGAAGAAACTGAATTCCATGGAGTGACCAGGCCAGAGCTGATTCCAGGTTGCTAGTGTCTAATCCCAGACTTTCCAAATTTGGGTCTTTCCCTCCATACCTCACCCACCATGTACCTTAATTCAACCCTGGAAAAATCTTAGCAGGGGACCACAGACCATGGAGGGAATTCTGCTCTGAGAGAAGCTGCTTCCGAGCTTCATGTGTGTCTCAGCAAAATCTCCCAGGCTGGTGGGGGAGGGGGGACCCGGGAGGCAGGAACCCCACAGGACCACAGGGTGAGGAATGGCACAGCCGCGGTGCTAGAAAGGGCTTCGTTCTGGGGCGCCTGGGTGGCTCAGTCCTTAAGCATCTGCCTTCGGCTCAGGTCATGATCCCAGGGTCCTGGGATCGAGCCCCACATCGGGCTCCCTGCTCAGCAGGGAAGCCTGCTCCTCTCCTACTCCCCCTGCTTGTGTTCCCTCTCTCACTATATCTCTCTGTCAAATAAATAAATAAAATCTTAAAAAAAAAAAGAAAGAAAGAAAGAAAGAAAGAAAGAAAGGGCTTCATTCTGGAGACCCCAGATCATCCTCGGTCTAAGGCACCTGTCCACAGTGAGAGGCCGCAAAGGCACCTTGCACTCAGGAAGAGCCGGGCAGACGCGCCCCTGCAAGCCGGCATCCTGGGCCAGAGAGACCTGGGCCAGTGACTCCCAGGGGTCTCCGCGGAAGGTGTGTCCAGGAGGAAGAGAGCACCCACTGCGCTCCAGAGCTGGAGAAGCGGCATCTGCAGCCAGGAGTGAGGACTTGGCGGGACTCCAGGCTGACGGGCCCGCTAGCCTGGGGAGTGTTCTAGGGGCTGCAGGCAGCAAGATAAACAGGCACCGCGCCCCCTTTTCAGAGCAGCCTCAGACACTCACTCCAGAGACCAGATGCCAAAAAGAGCAATGAAGAGCTGGGCCTTTCCTGGGCAATGGTCCCGCTGCAGCCGGGATGTAGGGCCTTTCCCCTCTGCCCAAAGCAGCTTCCGAGCTTCTGGGGAGACCCCTCCCATCCAACACTGAGCCACTCTGCTTGGCCAGGTTAGACCTCCCCTGGCAAAACCAGGTCGTCCCCCCCTCCCTGCCTGCCCCTCGGAGTGTGGGAGGGGCATGCTGAGTCGCTGTCCTCCTGCCTTAGGTGACCACGCCCGACTCAAGCCTTGTTCCCCTTCGAGCATTGGGGATGGGGCTCTGAGCCGAGAGGGAAGCATTCTTGGGGGGCGCCTATCTGAGAATAGCAGTCTGGTGGGGCCGTGCGTGGAACTCTCCCTGGTAGGCAGACACAGCCAGGTGTGTGGTTTCCAAGCCTGGAGTGGGGCTGGGTCGCTCACCAGCCTTCTTAACTGTGGGCAAATTCCTAGGCCTCCTTGGGTCTTGGCATCTTCCTCTGTAAAATCTGACTTGGGAGGCTTGTCGGGGGCTGACTTACAGGCTACGCAGTGCTGCTCCGGGGGACTTGCTGGCATCCGCCTTCCACAAGAGGAGGATGGAGGCGGGTGACGGTGTTGAACTCACACCCCTGTGGACGTGGGAGGGGCGATGTGGGGAGCGGTGCCCCCAATCCAGGACCCCAGCACATCGGCCCCGAGTGAAAACCTCCTCAGAGTCTCTTCAACAAGTACATGCATTTCCACCACCCTCATTACCCTCGTCTCATTCGATCAAGCTTATTCCCAGACCTGAGCTGGACCCTCTACCAAATTAGTCCCCAGACAATCTGTGATGTCTTGGGACCACCACTTACCAGCTGGCGAACCTTGGGCAAAGTAGTTAGTCTCTTTGAGACTTGGTGTACTCCTCTATAAAATGGGAAGGAGGGTTGCCTTGTGAATTAGACTAACGGACAAATGCAAAGTGGGCTGATTCCAAAGCTCAGGCCTTAACCTCTGCTTAGAGTTAAAGGACTCACAGAGGTGACAAAGAAATGAACCCACCCAAAAGGCGCTGCAATGAATGGTGTTAGGACACAGGGAAGGGGTATTACTCTGACTTCGGGTTGATCACGAGGGCCTCCCAGGTGGAGAAGGAAGGACCTTCCAGGTAGGGAGTACACAGATGTGTTCATGGAACGTGAACCCCAGGGTGATGTGAGTGGAGTGTGGGGTGTGCACAGGAATTGGGAGGATATGAGACGAAGCTGGAGAAGGTGGGTTGAGGAGCTTTCAGTGCTGTGAGCCAGTTGGGGACCACATTTTGCCACTCACGAGGACTATGCTCACAAGGTTTTAGAAAGATCACCAAGTGGCTGTAGGGAGAGACAGGATTGGAGCAGGGAGACCGGGCTGGAGGCGCGTTCAGTTCTGCGGTGGAGATCCCGCTACTCCAGACTGGGATCGAGGCAGGGGAGATGGGAGAGGAGATGCCTCCAGGAGAAAGGAAAGGGGCAGCATTCTTGTCTTGGAAGGTGAAGGAGAGAAAATTTCTCAGGTCGCTGGCTTGGGTGATTGATGATGCCATTCTCCGGGAGAAGATTCAGAGAAGAGGGAGATGATCCATTTGGATCCTACCATGTCAAATGTAAAGTATCCGGACAGGTGGGGGTGTCCTCCACCCAGTTATGTAGCACATGGTAGGAACTTGATACATATCTGCTGGGCACCTCATGCGGGTGTAGAGTGGGGGTCTTCAGCACGCAAAGGGGGACAGCTTGGATGTCTTGGATTTAGATTACGTCCCTCTGGAAGCCCACGCAATGTAAGAGTGGGGTAAAGAGCTCCAGGGGACAGACCAGGGCAGGAAGAAGAGTAAAGAAGGAGCAATCGGAAGTGAGTGAGGGTAACCAGGAAAGAGAGAGGTCATGGAAGCTGAAGGAAGAGACCGCTCCAAAAGGGGCGGAGTCACAGTCTCCTGAATTCTGCAACCCTGGGCCCTGGCGCTTGGGGGCAGGGCACAATCACTATGCAGTTGCAAAGATTATGGCTTTTTACCTAAAGGGAAGACTCATTCGGAGCTAGAATGAGCAACGTTGCTTCCTTTGAACAATTTTTCTTGAATAAACCTCCACAGAATTAACATAGTTTTTAACCACATGACTGCACGTGCAAGGCTCTCAGAGTTGTCGGAGACTTCATGGAGATTCAGGGACTCAGGAGAGAAGAGTGGCTAAAGTGTGTGGTCTTTGGAGGCAGACAGTGGTTCAACTTGGTCTCCTCCACTTACTCATTCTGGGTCTGAATCCTGACTCTGCCACCTACTATCCTGCAGGTTACTTGACCTTTCTACACCTCATTGCTCCACCTAGAAATATGAGTTCTTACTGATGAGCATTGTTGAGAAGATTCTGTAAAATGAAGCATATGAATGAAGCACTTAGCATAGTTTTCGCATATTGGCATTCAAGAAATGTTAGCTACGGGGCGCCTCTGTGGCTCAGTCGGTTAAGCGTCTGCCTTCTGCTCAGGTCATGATCTCAGGGTCCTGGGATCGAGTCCACATTGAGTCCCACAGCGGGCTCCTTGCTCAGCAGGGAGCCTGCTTCTTCCTCTCTCCCTGCCTCTTAGCCCCCTCCCCACCTGTGCTCTGTGCTCTCCCTCTCTCTCAAAATATAATCTTAAAAAAAAATGTTAGCTACAACAACAACAATAGAAGACTATTGTTAATCTAGTCAACAAATATTAATTGAGTGCCTACCATGTGCCAGGCAATATTCTAGGGCAGGTCTGTCCAGTAGAAACACAACGCAAGCCGTAAACACAAGCCCTGTATGTAATTCCAAAATACATCTAATAGCCATACTCTAAAAATGCATAAATTATATAGAAGTATTTACATATAGCATTAGATATAATATACTTCATTTAACCTAATACATCCAAAATACTATCATTGCAACATGCAATCTATATGAAAAGTTATTAGTAAGATTTTTACATTCTTTTCTTATGTGACCACTTTGAAACCCCCTGGGTGGCCACCAAATTGCACAGTGTTTTCTAGGGGCTAAAGATACAATGGTAAGTAGGGACGGAGACAGCCCTCATAAAGCTTACGTTTTCGAAAGGAGGGATGGACAATAAGAAAGAAAGAGAGTTATCGAATAAAATAATTATTCACTATAGTATCTAACCTTTACCCCGATCTGACTCAGAGGGCTGAGGTCTATTTCACTGACTGCTTATCTCTGCTCCACTATGGGGTACTGTTTACCCGGTCCTATCTCCCTGATGCCCAGGAGGCTTTAATCCTGTTCCCTGCAAGGGACAATACCACAAATCAGGGAGGATGCTTACTGAGCTGGTAAACTTAAAACGATCGCAAGTAAAAATAAAAATAACCATGTTATTGGCGTGGATTTCATTAAATGAGGTCCATTTTGAAGAACCACTTCCTTTATTTGAGGGCTGCAGAAAGAAGACGGTGCTAAGTTGTCCTCGAAAGTTAAATGGCAGAGAGAATATTGATACTCTTGAAAAGTTATTTCTCTAAATTCTTTTTATGATTTATTATAATGACTTCTTTTCTGCTTATGAAAATGGAACATTGTAAAAAGCCTGAAAATATCAAAAAGTATCAAGAAAAAATTTACCCAGACCCCAAAATGCAGAGATGAATATTTTGATGTATTTTCTGTCTTATTTTGTATACAGATATGTAAGTATAAATGTAGCTATTTACTGATTTCACATGCATGTTTTATATACTTAAAATCAAACTGTAATATTCTGTTTCATATTCTGCTTTTTTGCCTAACAATGTTGCATGAGCATATTCCTATTTCACATTTCAAAATAGAATTTACTTCTAAGGGCTACATAATGCTCTACCTTATAGAGATAGCATAACTTCCATTCTAGTTGGACATTTGGGTTGTTCCAATATTTTACTACTATAAATAATGCTGAATGAGCTTCCTTTTACTCAAATCTTTGTTGTCATTTTTTATTTCCTTAGCATAGATGCTAAGAACGACTTTGCTTTGTCCAGAGCTATAGCATACGATGAATCAATTGCCTTAAAAAATGCTACATCTCCCACAAGCAATGTATGCGAAAGCTCATCTAATTGTATTCTCCCCAAAGTCTGGTATTAACATTGAAACATTTTTTGCTATTTTAAAGGGTTAAAATGGTAACTTTAGGATTGTTTTAATTTTCATTTCTCTGTTTTCTAATGATTTTGAACTTACCCTCTTATGGTTATTAGCTGTTTCTTTCTCTTCTACTGTAAACTGTTTTGTGCTTTGCTCATGTTTCCTCTGTTCTTTAATGTAGTGGTATCATATTGTGACTTAAATTTTACTTGTCTAATGACTAACAGTTTTGAGCACCTATTCACATGTTTGTAGATCATTTGGATATCCTTCTTGGGAAATGCCTATTCAAGTCTTTTGTCCATTTTTAAATTTAGTGTCTGTCTTTTCTTGATTTTAAGAAGTTCAGGTATATATTGGCAGTATATAGATATTGCAAACATCTTCTCCAAGGCTTTTCACTATCTTAAAGATGTTTTCTGATAAACAGAGATTCTTAATTCTAATGAAGTCCAATTTATCACTTCTGTCTTTTAAAGTTAGTATTTTTGTGCCTCTTTAGGAAAGATTTTCCTAGCCCAACGTCATAAAGATATTCTCCTGTTTTCTCCTAGAAGCTTGATTGCTTTGACTTTCATATTTTGTTCTATAATCAATCTCACATTAGTTTTTGTGAATGGTATGAGGTAGGGGTCAAGGAGTCAAGATTTATTTCCTTTCCAATATGGATATACAATTGACCCAGCACTCATTATTGAAATGATTATCCTCTCTTGCTCTGCACTGCATGGAGCTTTGGTTATAAGTCAAGAGACTGTACATGTGTGACTCTGTTTCTGGACACTCTAGTCTATTCTATTCGTCTATACTTTACCAATGCTACATTGTCTGAATTAGAGTCATTTTATTGTAAGTTTTGATATTCACTAGCGTAAGTACTCCAGCACTGTTCTTTTTGAAAATTGTCTTAACTATATCCTTTATATGTCCATATAAACTTTAGAACCAGCTTGTCAATTGCAACCAGAAAGAAAACCTGTTGTAGTATAGATCAGAATGCATTGAATACTGTTATGGGTTGAGCTAGTCCCCCAAAACTCATATATTGAAGTCCTAACCCTCAATACCTCAGAATGTGACCTTGTTTGGAAATGGGATTGTAAGATGAAATCATACTAGAGTAGGGTGAGTCCCTAATCCAATATGACTGATGTCCTCGTAAGAGGAGGAAATTTAAATTTGGACACAGTCATGCACACAGTGAGAACACCACGTGAAGACTGAAGTTGTATTGCCACAAGCCAACTACCAGAAGCTGGCAGAGAGGCCTGAAACACATCCTTCTCTAGAGCCTTCAGATGGAGCATGGCCCCGCTGAGACCTTGATTTTGGACTTCTGGCCTCCAGAACTGTGAGATAACACATTTTTGTTGTGTAAGCCACCCAGTTTGTGGTACTTCATTACCACAGCCCTTTCGAACTAAAACAAATACATAGATCAATTCTGGAGGAATTGACATCTTAACGATAAGTTTTCTGATATGTCAACATGGTATATTCCTCCACTTATTCACATGTCTTCAATTTCTCTCAGTAATGTTTTGTAAGTTTTCTTTCTTTTTTAAAGATTTATTTATTTATTTATTTATTTTAGAGAAGAGAGAGTGTGTGAGCAAGGGGAGGGGCAGAGGGAGAGGGAGACCAGCAGACTCCCCACTGAGTGGGGAACCTGACATGGGCCTCGATCTCACATCCCCGAGATCATGACCTGAGCTGAAATCAAGAGTCAGACACTTAACCAACTGTTTTGTAGTTTTCTTTTTTTTTTTTTAAGATTTTATTTGTTTATATGACAGAGAGAGAGATAGCGACAGCAGGAACACAAGCAGGGGGAGTGGGAGAGAGAGAAGCAGGCTTCCCGCGGAACAGGGAGCCTGATGCGGGGCTCGATCCCAGGATCCTGGGATCATGGCCTGAGCCGAAGGCAGACACTTAACGACTGAGCCACCCAGGAGCCCCTGTTTTCTAGTTTTCAATGCAAAAGTCTTGCTAATGATCTTTGTCAGATTTCATTCCTAGGCACTTGATGTTTTTTGATGCTTTTATTCATGGTACTTTTTATAAATCTCACTTTCGACTTGTTTGTTGCTAAGTATATAGAAATGCAATAGATTTTTATATATTGATTTTGTAACCAGAAGCCCTGCTAAATTTACTTCTTAATTTAAGAGCTTGTAGTTTCTTTTGGATTTTTCTATACTCATGTAATCAGCAAATAATTTTAATTGTTTCATTATTTATGCTTTTTTTTTTTCTTTTTCTAGCTGTATTGCACTAGATAGGGCTTCCATTACAACACTGAATAGAAGTGGTGGTACTGGATAGCCTTTCCTTGTTCCCAAACTCAGGAAAAGTGTTCCATATGTCACTACTATCATATTAGTTATATATATATATTTTTTGTAAATTCCCTTTATGAGATGAAGAAAATGTAGGATCTGTTTTTATATTATGTGCATTACTATATACCCACTATATGTGTATACTGTATTCATTATGTTACCTTGCTCTGATGATTTACTTTGGCATCAGTTCCTCTCTATTTTAATTATTATAAACTTATAATACAATTTTGTATTTTGTAGAATAAGCCTCCTCTCCTTTTCTTTTTTTTTCTTTCCTTTCTTTCACAAAATTTTTTTAAAAAACATTATTGCCTATATATGGAATCTTCACTGAAATCACATTTAAATCTTTAAATTCAATGAAAATTTTCATCTTCATAATATACAATAAGTGTTGCGAGCACTAAGTATTTCTCCATTCACCCAGGTCTTTGTTCACATATAAAGTGGGGGTTTTTTCATATAGTTTCCATATTTTTAAAAATTATGAAATATGTTTATTGTACATTATATATACTATATATTACACACATTCTATGTATGGTGGTATGTGTTTACATATAATGTACATTGTAAAGACTAATAAAGTAAACATCCGTATATGTGCCACCCGATTCAATAAAGCATTGCCTCTGCCTCTGGGAACCTTCTCCCAGTTGTCACCTGCCATTCTCTTCCCACACTGAGGAGACCACAATATAATTATCTGTGCTAATAATTCTCTTGCTTTCCATTAGTTTGCCCCCATACGCATGGTATGTGTCTCTAAAGAATGTATTGTTTAGTTTCATCTGTTTCTTTTTTCTTGCTCTGTTTGCTCAGCAGCCTGTAAGAATCAGCCACGTTGTTGTGTGTAGTTATCATTTGTTCATCTTTCGTTGATCTCTAGTGTTCCATTTTACAAATATACCAAAATTATCCTTTCTACTATTGATAAACATTTGGATTGTTTCCAGTTATTTTGTATTGTGAACAATGTTGCCATTAATTTTCTTATAAATGTCTTTGGTATAAAGGTTATTTCTAAATGGGCTATTACTTTTCTGGATTATACTAATATATTTCTTCATAGTCTTTCATATGTCTTAAGCAAATGACTGATGTATTTTTGAGCACATCTCTGTCTTTTCTCAAGATGAAAAACTGTCACAAACATGACTTCAGGTCTTAGTCATGTTCCAGTATCTTTCTCCCTGAATCTGCTTTCATTTTGTAGATGAGAAAAGTGATTCGACCAAGATGATAGTGATTGCCGACAGGCATGTTAAAGCCAGGGGCCCTCTCCTCATATTGATGCCGCAACCCACAGAGAAGGCCGGTAGATTAGGAGGGAGAGTATTAAAATATTTTCCTAATTGCAGTCATTTCCCTGTGATTAGGATTATGAAATGAAAAGCTGTGGTCTGAGTTTGGACATGGGAACAGACGCCTAGCAGAGGGAAGGCGGATGTGGGGCATCAAAGGCTGTGAAGTCTGAAGTCCTTATCTCCAGGGAAGGTCCCTGTCCCATCCTGGGGGACGCCCTGCCCAGCAGCCTGGGGAAGTGGTTCAGGCTAACCCTGGCCAGGTAAGAACCATGCTTCTGTTCTCCTTGGGACTAGGGCAATTCAGGCAGGTGGGGCATAGGAGAGCATGTATGTGTTCTTGTGTGTGTATGTGTGCGCGCGCGTGCACGAGTGCTGGAGTGTGCAGGGACGCGTAACAAGGTGGTTGCTCTCTGGAGGTGCCCAGTTGTTGTGTTGCCTCAGTGTATGTACTTCTGGGATCCTCTCCCACCCTGTTTGTGCTTCTCTCTCATTATCTCCTCCTCTCTCCTCCCCCATCCATTTCTTCTTCTGATAGCTATGTTATCTCCTGATTTCCAGGCTCACTCAGAATTGAAGCCTAATGCCCCTACCCGTGTCTGTGATCAGTAGCACTGGGGGAAGCGGGAAGAAGAGCGGGGGCAAGCAGGGCATCAGGTGAAAATGAGAGGCAGTTAAGAAACCTAGGTGCTGGTGCTGGTCCTGGCCCTGCCAGGGACCGACTTTCTCACAGAACCTGAGGCAGGACTGGCCATGTCGAGCAAATGAACCAAATCCTTTGGAAATGACCTTGATCCTTTTAGCAAGCAGTGCTGTCAGGCAGCCTTACTTGGTAGGGATTTTTTTCTCTCTCTCTTTTAGCTGCCTGGCATTTAGTCAATACCTTTTATGTGGCAGGCACGTGGTGGGGGCCAGGGACACAGATCCAGATCAGGAATGCTCAATGATGTGGCAGCGTGATAAACGGTCTGGCAGCAGCGGGGCCCCCCGGGGCTCTAACCTAGGTTAGGAGGCCCGTGGAAGGTACTGGGAAGACTGCCCTGAGGACGGGCCATTTGAGCTGTGCGGAAGGTCTAGTAGGAGACAGCCAAATTGGCATGTATGTGGAGGGAAGCTGGGTGTTTCAGGCTGAAGGAGAGCCTGGGCAAGGTCGGTCAGGAGAGCTGGAAGCAGGTCCGTTGGCCAGCGTGCGGGATGGGCTGTGGGGCCGTGAGCTGAAGCCGGAGGCCCCCAGGCCTTACGAAGGGGTTTGAGTCTGAACACAGGACGTGTGCTTCTCCAGGCTGACTGGGCCTGAAAAGCCCATGGGAAGCCCATTAGGAGGCAGACTCCCGGGCCTCACTCAGCCTACAGAGTCAGGATCTCCAAGAGCAGACCTTGGAATCAGCCTCTCACCAGTGTCCCAGGCACATCCAAACAGGCCCAGGTCACACCAGCTCTTGGCAAGTGGCGGAAGAGTTCTATAGGGAGGGAGACAGGTCCCAGTGCTCTCTTGGGGTTCTGCTGGAAGGAAAAGGGAAGAGCCTGAGGGAAGACCCTGGAGCTGTGAACAGCATCCCCAAGAGCCGCTGACAGGACCAGTTGGCTCTGTGTGCTCCTCAGACCATGCGCCCCACGTCCGAGACAGGGGTGACCAGCTCCTCAGGCAGTACAGTGAAGCGCCGGCAGAGGTGTCCCTCCCACTCCAGTCCCACTCCACCCACCTCTAATGGTGTGACCTTGAAGGACCATCTCTCACCCATCCCTTTATCCTAAGTGAAACCCGATTTCCAGATCCAACATGGCTCCTGTTCAAAGCTCCGTGTTCAGAGCCTGTTGAGGGAAGGCGGGGAGGAGGAGTGAGCTGTGGTGTTTTCATCCAGGCCAAGTGGAGGGAGGCTGGGTCTCCCTCGTTGTTCAAATGGAGGAAGAAGTCTATGTGATTGCTACATCCCATGTATTTGTGTTCCTCCTAGATTTCTCTCCAAAACACGGTATTGAAGGATTCTGATACACATGACATACATAAGGTGGTTCTCCAGTCCAGAAAGGTGCCATGCTCAAGGTAGCCCACCTTCCAGGGACTCCCACTTCACAGGACAGCGTCCAAGCTCCTCACCCGGACACGAGATGCTCTGCAGCAGGCCACACCACCCCTGCCTTGCAACTTCAGCCCGGCTCTTGCTTTTCCAGTGTAACTTTTACTCATAGTAACAATGGAACCAGGCAGTTTCACACCTGGATGCCTGTGTTTATGCTAATCTCTCTGACAGAAATGTTTCTCCCACCCCTCCCCCTCTGTCTGGCTAACTCCTGCTCTTTCTCCACGAGCCGGTGCTCCGCCATACCCCTCCCACCCAACACACACGTCAGTCACACACCTCAGCTGTTCCTGTGAGCCGACCTCTACCACCACCCTGTGCTAGCCTGACTGGGGAGCACATATATAGAAAGTTTCTGTTTCCCTCCCCTGCCCAACTTGACCAGAAATTCCTCAAGGACAGGGTCTGTGGTGTTACATTTTGTCTTTCCAGTGTCTGGTGCATAGTAGAAACTCAATGGATATTTGCTGAACCAAACAGAATCCAGATGAATGAGAAATGCCTTCCAATGTGTGAATGTTGTGATAAATTAATAGCTTCTGAGGATATGCTTGTTGGTATTTGTAGATGGCTTTTCAAACCTCTGTAGAGATGTGACACCCATCCCCCTATATTAAGTGTAAAGTAACAAATTTAATGAGTAAACTGAAGGTGATTATTTGCATCTCAAAAGGTGGGGGGCAGGTTTCCTTTAAACATTAAGCTTTTGCTGGAACTTTCAGAAACTTGCCTTACAGATCATTAACTTCTGGGGGTGGGGAACAGGAGTCATGAAGTTACCTGCAAGAGTCTGGGTTCTGAGATGCCTCTGGAAGGAGAAAGCAAGGCAGAAGATCTTGGAGCCCCGCAGGACTGGATTCGGATTCTGAGTAGACTAGCTGTGTGGCCTCAGGCAAGTCCCTCAGCTCTCTATACCCCGATTTCCTTATCCCTAAAGTGGAGAAACACTACACTCACTTGGTGGGATGGTTGTAAAGATCTAAAGAATCCTATATGGAGTCTCTTAGCTCGTAAAAGTTTCCCAATAATGGTAAGAGTAATGTTGTTGGGTTTGACCTTGCGTGTGGACGAGAGGAAGGGGTCTTACCAGGTTTCCAGAACTTTACCTTGGATTGCCGGAGTAAGGAAGGCAGAAAGTATCCAGACTGGAAGGGCCAGACCGCTGCTGCAGCATATTTTTTCTCTCACAGCACTTGACAATGTTTTGATTTTTTAGACTAACTCTTTCTATGCCAAACATGCACATGCAGAGTGCTGCCGCCCTCCCCCCGTGCGGTGCGGTTGAGGTGAGGGTCTTGAACTCTAGAAAGCATACCACTTACGAGCTCCATAATCTTGGGAAGATCACCTAACTCAGTTTCCTAATCTGTAGAAAGGAGACAATAAACAGTACCCATCTTTTAGCGCTACCATATGAGATAAGGCATGTAAAGTGCTTAGCCCAATGCCAGGTGCACAGTACCTCCATAAATCCCTGTATATGGTACGTTATTGTCTTATGAAGGGATCCGTACTAAGAAATGGCAGTAAGTGCCCTGTTGGAGGAACAGCTTGCTCTGGGACTATGGAAGGAGGTAGGGATTCACTTGCCAGAGCACTGACCCCAGACTTTGGAGACCACCTGACAGGAGAGCTGTATGACCTTGGGCCTATTCTGTAACACACAGGGTTTGCCCTAGATAATCTCTCAGGTTCCTAAATTAGCCCAAGGCCAATCTAACACAGCTCCCCAAACAGCTGCTCTCAGGCCTGGGGGGCTTGAGCCTTGCCCAGATGCCCCCACTTACAGGGTAAGTCCTCCTCACTCAAGAGCCAGGCCTCCCCCGGAAACCATCCCTGGCCTCCACCCCTGCGCAGGCACTTGGCAAGCACACTGTGTGGTCCTGTTGCTGTGCCTGTCATCTAGGTGGTGACAGTAGCACGCAAGTACAAATAGGAGAGCAACCCATACTTGAGTGAGAAGCTTGTCCGGCTGAAGGAACAATGAATGAGCACTTTTCTCTTTGCAGAGATTTCTGGAATCTCCTGGGTCCTCACTCTCTTATTGTTTCCTATCCTTTGTTGACAACTGTTTGGAAACAGGTGAGATTCCTTTACCTCCCTCTGGGTGGACAGAGAAAGCAAGCTCTGTTGGTTTGGGCCACAGGCTGCAGGGAAAAACCTTTGCTGCCGCTTCCTCCCAGGTGTGGAAAAAGTGACAAGGTCTCTTGAGGAGGCCCCAGGGCTCTGAGAACCGGTCCCTATCCCAGGGGCTGGCAATGCAGGTACCAGGCTCTCCTGCGGGCAGGGCAGGATGAGGGAACCCGCCTCCACTCCGGGTACCCTCGCGCCGCAGGAAAGCAGAAACGAATGACCTTGACCTCTGAGGCTAGGGCACCTCGGAGAGAGCGCCCCGAGTTCTCTGGAAAAGTTGTCTAAACAAAGGGCATTGCTTAGCTTCCACCCGGAGGGCCGAGCCTCCCCCCGAGCCGCGGGTGTAGAGTTACACGCATTCCCGCGGAGCCGGGGAGGAACGCGGTGTCTTCCTAGCCTTGGCTCGCGTGGAGCCGGGTCCCACGCCGCGCGCGCCCCGAAGCCTCGCCTGGGCCCGCGCGAAGGGGTCGGTCCCGCGGCGTCCTCCGAGGGCCCCGAGCCCCCTCGGTCCCCGCGCCCGGGCCCCGGCCCCGCTCGTCCTCCCTTCCCCGGGACGTGGGAACCCGCGGCCGCCCTCGCCGGGAGCAGGAGGCGAGCGGAGGGCGGCGGGGGCCGGGGTGGGGGCACGGGCCCGTTCCTCCAGCCCCTTCCGCTGCCCCGCCTTTCTGCCCTCCTTGCTCCTTCTCTCGGCTCCCGGCCTGGGGCGCGCCAGGCTTGGCCTCTCCCCGGGGCTGGCAGAGCCGGGAACCAGCAGCCCATGCCGCTGCCTCCCCGCTCGGGCCGCGCCCGCCTCCCCCCGCGGACCCGCAGGCAGGCGGCGGCCCGCACCCCACCGCGCGGCCGGAACGGAGGGCGGAGGGGCGGAGGGCCGGAGGAGGGCCGCGCCGCTCCGCGGGATGGAGGGGGTGCCGGAGGCGGCGGCGGCGGCCCGGCCTGCGGGCGGCGGCCCCCAGTGAGTACGCGGGAGCGAGGCGCCGGGCCGGCGGGGTTGGCGGGGGAGCGGAGGGGATGGGGTGGGAGGGGGATGCCGGCCGCGCGCGGCCTCGGAGCGGACCGCGGCGCGAGGAGGCCGCCCTGCGCGTCCTTCCGGCTTCAGCCTGCGGGAGTCAGAGCCGACCCCGGGCTCGGCCCGGCCCGGCCCGGCCGGCTCCACGGAAGGCTGCCGGTGCCCCGGGGAGCCCCGTGCAAGGCTCGCGTGCTCGAAGGGCTCCAGACCCGGGTGCCCCGGGAATGCGGGTTCCAGAGCCTACCCGTCAGAAAGTTCTTTTCGTCTGGCTGGCCTTGCCCCGAATCCCCTGCTTTCTGAGCTGAACTTTTCTAGAAGAGAGAATTCGGTGGCTGGGCTGCAAAAAGAAAGTTGGTAAATTCCAGATCAGCTGGTGGAGGAGATGATCTCGCCCTCCTGAAGATACTCCTTATACTTCACAGGCTTAAGGCTGATGTGACATTTGCACTATTTATGTATTTTGCTTTATGAACTATGTACATTCCCGAAACATGTATAAATCGAATTGTAAACGACGATGGAGGGACTTGCCATTTCAGAGAATCCTGTGGTGAACTTTAGTTCATATATGAAGTGAAAAATTAACTCCTAATTTGTAATTTATGTAAATATGAATTTTTATACATGCAGTTTACTTCAAGTGAGACATATCTAAATGTATGGTGTTTAAGGAGCTTTTTCTCAGAGAGTGGGGTAAATATTAGTGCACTGAACCACTTGGGGAATAAAATCCTATGCTCACTTTCATTCTCTGTTAAGACATTGACATCAGCTCCGCCACCAAGGAGCTGTGTGATTCGGGCAAGTCACTTAACCTCTCCAGACTGGATATTCTCACCTACAGAATAAGGGGAGTGGGGGGTTAGTGATCCCCTGATCACTGAGTTCTTTGAGCCACCGGCCTTGGAAGGAGATTTGCATTCCAAATCCAGCCTTCTTTCAGCCCCCGTGTGACCGGATCTCTGTGCCTCAGTTTCTCCATCTGTGAAAATGAGGAAGATAATCCCCTTCTGGCAGAGTGTGTGAGGATCACTAGAGAGAGTGTGTTTGAAAGCTCTTGCAGGCCCGCCTGCCACAGAGTAGATGTGGATAAGAGCCGGAGACTCGTCATGGCCACCCTTTGCACACAGCCCCATGCTGCTGACCTGTGGCTTGTACACAGGGAGGCACCTTCAACCAGGGGGTCAGATCCTGTGTGGTATCTTCCCGAAGTCCCTCATCCCCTTTGGCTCCCCTTAAAAAAGGAGGAGTTTGTTAGCTCTTAGCAGATGTTGACATCCTCCCCTGAGACCTCCTGTCAGCAAAGATGGAGGCCAGGGGCTGGGAAATCTGGCCCCTGTTGTCACTCTGGTCCACATTAGGCAGTTGTTTGAAGCTTCATTGTGCCCCATCTGTAAAATGGGGATAGAAAAACTAGAAC
Source organism: Eumetopias jubatus (assembly GCF_037043125.1). Taxonomy (NCBI): domain Eukaryota; kingdom Metazoa; phylum Chordata; class Mammalia; order Carnivora; family Otariidae; genus Eumetopias; species Eumetopias jubatus. Next base: position 41,692,010 of record NW_028274818.1, read on the forward strand.
ACTGCTCAGACTTGGAAGAAAAAACTCAATAACTTATTTGTGCCACACAGTGATTTATACTTTTCAAAGTTCTGTCCCCAGGTTGTTCTCATCTGCACAAGCCTCAATTCCAAGGCACTTTGGGGACCCAGGAGGTAGTTGGAGCTACTAGCCACATGCTGGGTCTCAGGAGCTCTGTCTGTTTTCTCCTCCAGAGGGACCCAAATAGGGAGCAGAACAACCAGCTCCATGGAGATGACCTTGACTGTGGAGAGAAGTGGCCCTGAGCCACAGCTGGATAGTGGACACCTCCCAAGACCCTGGTCCTGCTCTCTGGAAGACAGAACATCCAGCCTGATGGCCCCCCAACACCCCAGGGCATGGGGGATACAACTCCCAGGTCCCTCTGTGCTGGAGTCCAAAGTGAGGGCCTTGAAGGAAAAAGTGACGGCAGGCAAACAGGGGGTGAGCCCCGGCCTCACTTCTCACGAGTGGCCATCCAAGAAACCCAAATGCAGGCGAGTCAAGGTGGGCGGAGCTGGGCCTCTGTCAGAGGGGTCTTCCTTGGCGGATGCTCAGGGGGTGCTCCCTGCTCAGAATCTGCCTGATGGGCAGCTGGACAGCGATATCAGCAAGGAGGAACTTGCCCGGAACGGGGGTCCCAGACCTCCTAGGCCGCCTTCTCCTGGGCTGGAGTGCCGGAACGGGAGGAGCCCGCGGCCTCCAGAATCAGTACAGGCCTTGCCCGACAATGAGAGGAGTCTGCTGCCAGGGCCTGGCTGTTTGGAAGAAAACCCTGTTCACAGAGTCACTCCAGGCCGGCCTGGGGGCCCTGGTCCTTGTAACAAAATCGCCCACATGCCCAACCTGAGGAAGGGAAGGTCATACACCCTTCAAGATGATCTAGTTACAGGGGGAGACCTGGACAGCTTGTCTCTTACCTGCGAGGAGGACTTTGTTCCCAGGCCAGCCTTGCTCGAGGGGCTCTGGCGAGCTGCAGAGCTGGGGGCTCTGGGCCCTGGGGGCAGTGCCTTATCCTTGTCTGACCGGGTGGAGAGGAACCGCCTTCTGCTGCAGGAGATGCTAAATGTTGGCGGCCAAGGCCCCCCCAGGGTGGGAATCCCAGCCTGGACTCCATCCTGGGACAGAGGTCTACCAGGTGAGGCTCTCTCTGTAGGTCTGGGTGGTGGGGGCCAAAGGAGGGAGTCCAGGGGGAGACGAGGGGCAAGAGGGTACCCGTGGTGGCGTGTGTCAGGAAAGGGAGAAGGGCACAGCTGCCGGCCACCTAATTCCTCAAGATGTCCTCTTACTCTGGGCTTTGACATAGATTCTTTACCACCTCACAGCTAGCCTGTCTGCTGAAGACCCCCATGGCCCCCCAGACCAACTGGAGGCTACCCTCAGAGCTTGGGATGGTTTCTCCCCTGTGGCTTACAGCCCTCTCTGGGGTGGCTCTTGGCACCTTCCTCCGGTGACCTGCCCCCAGCCCCCAGTGGAGCTCAGTGCCTCCTGGCGGAAGCCCCACCGCAGGGGGCAGGGTTCTGTCAGGCGACAGCTCCGCTGGGATGTGTAAGTGTTCGGGCCTGAGAGAGCCTTCTTTCCGTGCTTCCCCCCACTCCGAAAGTCCATTCCTCACCCCACACCTGAGAGGACCCACGCGGTCCCCTTGGCCCGTGGCAGTGCCCCCCTGTCACCATGACAGGCTATGCCTCCACTTCTTCAGCTGAGACACAGAGCGGGGTTGAGTGTGTCTAGGGAATAAGTCGCTCCTGGAGACAGCTTTCTTCCGGGTGTTCACTAAGTCACAGCTGAGAGCCCGGTGTCTGTCTGACTCTGCCCTGAGCTCCGCTTCTGTTCTATGTCCTAGAGCGACCAGCAGGGGACGTGGACTGGGACTCAGGCATCTCCTTGCAAGACTTGGACCAGAACAGGTGAGAACCCACAGTGCACACGTCCTCTCCTGCCCTCCTCACTGGGGTCCCCTCGTTTGCCCGGCACCAGGAGAGTGGGAGACCTCGAGAAAGCAAGAGGCAGGCAGGACCCCCTCCCTGCCCCGCGCCTCCACCCCCCCCCGCCCCCGCTGCCGCACCAGCAGACCAGTGGACAGCGGGCCACTGTGGATCCTCATATCTGAGGCCCCATGGAAGGTGTCAGCACCCCCCAGTGCCCACAGGTGCCTGGCCACTGGGAGAAAACCACTGGGCACAGGACACAGGGCCAAGAGCACTGCCAGCCACCTGCTCTGCATCCCTGGGCATCCTTTCCCCGGCCCTGGGCTCAGTCTCTTGATCTCCAAGGTGGCCCAAATAGTGCCTGTCTGGTTTCCTTCACAGGACTGTGGTGAGGGTAATAGGAAAGAATGTGTGAAAATCCTTAGGGAAAGTCCACAGATTTCCCCCACAGTTCCTTCCCCACCCAGGGGGTCTGCTGGCTCCTGCAAAGGGGTTCACCTCCTCTGACCTCACCTGTGACATCGCACAGACACAGACCAGTGTCTCTGGGCAGTTGGCGCAACGGCGTGCTCGGGGCCGTGGGGCCACTCTCCAGAGTGGGCAGTGTCCTGGCAGGATGTGCACTCCGTGGGGCTGAGGGCCACCCCTGGTGCCTGCTCAGAGGTTGGCCCCCGCCTTCAACGAGCTCCTGGCCCCAGGTACACCGGGCTCCGTGTCTCCAGCTGTGCAGTGACGTCACTTGCTGAGGGTCTCCTGGCTCCTGTGGGGGGCAGAGGTCAGAGTTGTTGCTTCTTCATTCCCAGGCCATTCCCTGCAGAAATTCCACTTCAGTTGACCTGCCTTCCAGAAAACGTGGATGGGGCCCCCCTGGTCCTGCTTTCACAAATCGAGGGCTGCCCCGATTCAGGCGATCCAGCTTCTGCTTGGCTACTGGCCTTTGCCGTGGCCTTGGCCAAGGGCTGGTGGAGTGGGGGCTTTCTGGCTCCTTCATCCCTCATTACTTATGACTTGGAATCATAGTTGGCTCCCCTCTGCCAGGTCCCCACATAGCCCGGCCACCGTATGGAGGAGTGTGACTGCAGGAAGGACTGGTCCTCAGTGACATGCTCTCGGCCTCCCTGCCCTCTCCTTGCCTGGGGAGCCCGTGGAGGAGGCAGCTGGGGCAGACGTACCGCGTGTCCTGTGAGATGGTACCTCCTCTTCTGTAGCTGCTCCTGCCCCCCACCTCTCACCCCCCCACCCCTGCCCCGGCAGGAGAGAGGCCCCGCCCCAGCCTGTTGCCCCTGGGGGCTTTGTCCAGAGCTCACTGTTGAAAGGAGAAACCAAAGTTCCTGACTGGCTTACCGGATTATAAGGAATAAAAATACCCAGTTTAGAGGAGGAGAACCTCAACTGTGGTGGAGGAAGGGACTCCCCCCACCCGCAAGTCCTGTGAGGAGATGGTGTTTGTGTAGAATCCTCCGGATGGGGATTTCTGGACTATTGTTTAAACTGCCAGGCCACCTGCAGCATTTTAGGGTTCAGGTGGGGTATATGTGTGCAGGTGCAGGATGTGTAGGTGTGTGCATATATGTGTGATGGGCGTGTGTGTGTGTGTGTGTGTGTGTGTGTGTGTGGAGGAAGAAGTTGTCTTAGTGAGCTTTAGGACTGTGGCCAGCATATATCTGGGCATAGAGTTGGCATGGGGAAAACTGTGTCCTCCAGAGTGCCCCATTGACCTGCAATCTACAGTCAGGCCCCTCCCGAACCGACATACAGGCCGAAGGGCCAGGGAACATACCCTAGTTCAAGGCTGAGTGAAACATTGGCCATGTCTTGAGGCCCCCTTGGGCAGAGCGCCTCATTTGGTTCTATTCTTGAGTCTCCTGGGCAGAAATTAAAGTACCCTGAGACACTGCAGGCTCCGTCTGTCCCCTAAGGGGGATGGATTATTGATGCCATTTCCTTATAGCTGAACTTCCCAAGAGACCTCTGAAATAAGGCCTACTTCTCTCAGTTCTGTAATCCAGGGGTGCCAATCGGACCAGCATCCTGGGGATTTAGTGTGTACGGAGGGGCCTAGGGCCCTGGGCAGTGGCGTGTTCTGACGCGGTGGCCGTGCATCTTGGTGGCCGTCCTTCGGGGGGTCAGGACATGCTCTGGCAGTGAGTCCTGTGATCTCTGAGGATGTGACACAGAGAAGGTCCTGCCTCACACTCAGGTCCAGCATCAGTGCCTTTCAGGATTGCCATCAAATATCCATTTGACCACATTAATCCAGCCTGTACTTAATTATAATTGTCTGCAGTTGTTACTGCTTTGCATGGTGAGACAAGAAGCTCATGAAATGATGGTCACTGCAGAGCCTGAGACAGTCGTCACTGTGTGACGGGGGTGGGGTGGGGGGGAGGTGTGGGCCAGCCTGTTGGGGGGTAGTCAGCGGAAGAGTCGACCTTGCAGGTGGGACACCTGAGATGCTACAGGAACACCAGAGGTGCCCTGGGACCCTAGATGCTAAGGGCCAAATGCAGAGGAGACCTCCATCCCCTGACCCCAGGGTGGTCCCCTCTACTGAGGGGCAAGGGAAGGTTGAGTCCTAGAGAGCTGGAACATGCCGGTGGCCAGTCCCTCCCTCCAGAAGACCATGCCAGCCCTGCCCTTTTCCAGCCCCTGTTGTGTGCCAGGGCCTGTGTGAAGTCTCTGCCCACATTCTCACTTTATCCTAATAACTACCTATAGGGCTTGTTCTGTTTCCCTGACAAAGAGACCCCTCTGAAGAGAGGTTAAGTGACCTGCCCAGGGTCATACAGCTAGTAAGTGTGGGAGCCAGGATTTGCAGGCACCGGGGTCTGTGCCCTAACCCTTATGCCACACTGCCACGGCTGTCCTCTCCATGCCCCCCCAGGCCGCTCCTCGAGTTAGGGATCTGGGGGTCTTCTGCCTCCCCCAGTGCCGGCGAGGTGTTCTCGGGGATGGGCAAAGAAGGGGAGGTGACAGTCTCCAAGGGCTAATCTTGTTTCTCTCCCAAGCCACCGTTGAGATGATTTGGGGCATAAGGCTCTGGTTTGGGGAGAGGAGGGGGTGGGAGGTAAGCACTTCAGAGAGTGCAGACGGGGGCCGGTGCTGTCAGCCACCTGTTCACAGGCGGACTGGGAACTGGTCCCATCAGAGGCAGGAGCGGGAAGGAGAGTGCAGCGGGCACTCTGCTCAGGGCTGGCTCTGCCCTCTTCCATCCTTAGCAGCCCGTGGGCATCCCACCCCAACTCCATGAAATGGCCAGGACCAGCTCGGCCTCTTCCCTCTCTTGAGGCTCTGAGAGAGCAGATCAGGATTACAGGTCGCCCTAGGACCCTCAGTTACCCCAGCTTGTGCAAAACATATGTGAAGCCAGAGGTGCAGCAGCAGGCAAGGCAGTCCTCACCCCACGCCCTGCACCGAATGGGAGTCGGGAGCTGAAAGCACCCAGCTCTGGGCGGCTGCACGTGCCAGCGTGCCCACTTGAGGCCGGCTCTGGCTCGAATCAGGACCTTCCGTGTGGGATCAGTGCTCCAGATCCTCAAGTGTGTCTGCAGGGCTTTAATGATTGCTCCGCTGTGCGCAAAATGGAGAGAAGAGGGTCTCTGGGGTTGTGTTTTATTTGTGCTCTGCTGATGAAGGAAACTCAGAGGATTCCCTAGGTTGTTGACCGACACTCGCCTCCCCCCCCACCGCCGCGCTGCATCCCTGTGGCAGAATCGTGCCCATTTTGGAAGCCGAGGCTCGAGGGAAGCTCAGTCCCGTACACACACCTCTTTATGAGAAGAGAAGGCAGAGTGCCAGCCCACAGACGCTCACACCCTGGTGGGTCGCAGTTTTCCGGCCCCAGCTGGGATTGCTACAGGTCAAAACTCCCTGCCCCAAAGCAGTTCATAGACTGTAAAGGGAGGCAGGCAGGGAGCCCCCAAGAGTTTCCGAGGCCTGGCCTGTGGCTCAAGGGGTCAGGCCCACAGCTGCGAGAAAATCTCCGGCTTGTTAAAAATTAACATATTAACTCACATTTCTGGAGAGCATCCTGTGAACCGACCACTGTGTCTGATTTCAGAGGGAATTGCCCGTTTGTGTGCTCACTGCCATCTTTGCACAGCTTTAGCGAAAGATGTTGTTGCTGGGTCTCCTCCTCGCGCTCCTTGGGGACAAAAACTATGCCGGTCTTCTCTCCGGGGCCCCGTAGCTGCAGGGAACAGGCCCTCAGGAAACGTTTGGCAGCGGCTCACAGGCAGGAGTGTAGGTGGGCTCGAAAGAAGCGGGATGGACGCAGGAGAGGACACCCCCGGGTGGGTAGGACCTGCGGGAATGCTTTCGAGAAGGCTGAAGCGGCATGTGTGGATACTACAGGATACAAGATGGGAAGGCTGGCTCTCCATTTGTGGAGAGCTTTGGAATTGAGATCTTAAGTAGGGCAGTAACAAGTGGAGACACATTCACCATCTTCAAGTAAACCACTCGCCTGTGTTCTGATACCGTGCTCCCGGTTATCTAGGCTTCTAAGTCCTGGGTGGAGAAGGAAGGACGCTAACGTTGGAAGCCTTGATGCACAGCTCGTGCCACCTGGAGCTTTCACGCCATGCCATTTCCACACTCACATACACGCCACACGTGGAAACCCCCTGGTGGCCCTAGCCTCTGCGAATATAGAGGCTGAAGAAAGCTACTTTCTCCTCCACCACCTGTGGGGGGTCGGGCTGACGTTCAAGCAGAGGAAGCCCTCCTCCTGGCCTCTGGAGTTGAGCCGGCCACTCTCCCTCCTACTTGGGGGTGTCTCGGGCACCTGCCTCTGCACACTGAGGCCAGGCAGTGCTGCCCAGAGGGGCCACCCCCAAGGAGTTTGTTAGCCTTCAAGAAGGCAAGAACAGGGCCAGCTGCTGTACTGTCCCCAAGCAAGAGGCTGGCGTCTTGACGCTGCTCGCCTGCACCAGGTCCTTTTCAAGGTGTTAAATGAGACAGGCGCCCCCTGCAGCAACCATTCTTGAGGACGCCTGCTCTTCCTTCTCTGTTGAGAAGTTACCTGTTTATTCTCTGGGCAGCAGTTTCGTCAGCCACCAGACAGTCTCCTCTGAGGGGCTCCCCATTTGTCGGATATTGCCTTCTCTGTGAAGCCCTGTCAAGAGCTGTCTAGAGCAAAACCCCCGAGCCTTCTGGAGCTTCAAAATGGTTTCCCTTCCAAACGTACCTTACCCTTGCAGACGACGGCAAGATGATCTCTTCAGCAGGGATTTCAGTTCGCGGTTAGGGATTCCATCCTTTGTTCATAAGGGGGAGAGTTACCTAAAAAAAATAGCCCCCTTAATAACAGCAGTCGTAACAGTGAATGCTAACACTGATCGAATCTCACCCAGTACCCGGCTCTGCGATCAGCTCCTTTAAAAGGAGCTCAATCTCACTTATCGACTGAGCCCTTAGTTAGCAGATGAGGAAACTGAGGCTTAGCCCCAAAGTAACCTACCAGGGTGACCCACTTGTAAGGGGCAGCCCCGAATTAGGACCTGGTTAGGCTGCCCCAGAACCACGCTTGGAACCCTCACTCTGGCCCCAGCCTGTCCGTGTCCTGTGATGATGCCCCGAGGATAGCCTCCCACCCTCAGGCCACACGCAGTCAGGACTCAGTTTCAGGCCTGCTTTCTCTTCCCCTCCCTCGGGGAAACTGCACACAGTGTAACAGCAAGAGAGCGCGACCCTCGCTCATCTAGAAAGATGGAACAAGTGCGGGGCAAGAAGGTTTATATATGTTCTGTATGCCATACATTCCCCTCTACCCACTGCATCCTGGAATCTGGGAAATGTCAGATCTCTATATATTCCAAATTATTTCCCTGATTCGTGTTCCTGGGATGGAAGGGTGAGACCCAGACTTGCTGGAGCTTATTATTTTAATCCAGGATTATGATGGCTGCAGAAAGATGCCACTCTGTCCTGCTGACCTCCCTCCTTGGCTAGGAGACCAGTGGAGGCTCTCCTGACTCGAGATCTCGGCCTGTCTGGCCACGAGGGGAGCTGAGGTCGGAGCTAAGCCTGTCTCTCCACCAGGAAACTGGCTTAGAGGGACAGGCCAGATGGGGGCACATGCTACCTTTGTCCTTGAAATGAGCTTGGGACACTGGTGGTTGGAGGGGCAGAGGGAAGGGCTAGAATACCCCTCTGGTGCTCCGGTTGTCCCCAGCAATTAGTTCCTTAAAAAAAAATTATTTATTTGAGAGAGAGAGAATGAGCAGGGGGGAGGGGCAGAGGGAGAGAGAGAGAAACAGGCTCCCCGCTGAGCGGGGAGCCCAATGCAGGGCTTGATCCCAGGACCCTGAGACTATGACGTGAGCTGAAGGCAGATGCTTCACCACCTGAGCCACCCAGGCGCCCCCAACAATTAGTTCCTTGTAGGTATTGCTGCTCCTTGGTGACTAGACCTCTGTGATGTGAACTCCCCAGGGAGAGTTCAAAATCCCCCACCCAACCCTGTGGTCTACCAGACTACCTGGCCAAAACCTGGACTCACAGGGTAGCAGTGGGAGTCTACGGGCCTGTCCAACTCCCACTGTTCGCAGATGGGAGATTAAGGCCCAGGGAGGAACAGCGTTCAGCCATGTTATCTCCGCGCCCTACCCGCTGAGCTAATGAGGCCCAGACATGCAGGTTTTCTAGAGAGTAGCAACGGTGTCTGTTCTGAGATGGAATTGCCTCAGCCTCGCCATGCGCTGATGGCCCCGGCCCTTCCAAGAAATTCCCACAAATGTGGGAGCTGAGACGGTGGGGTACAGTCCGTGATGGGAAGGGGTTGGCTCTAGGGCTGCATGCCCCTGGGCAGAGGCCAGGGCCAGACGAGACAGGAAAGCCTCGCTCGGATGGAAGAGTCTGAACCTGTCAGGCTGGCAGGGCTGGCACCCTACCGGCAGACCAGCATGTTGCAGTGATGGTTCTGGGGTGGGCAGTCAGGCTGGGAGAGGCTCAACATCCCCCAGCACTGCAGCCGCTTGCCCCCGCCTCCCGGGAGAAAGAGCCCTTTCCCCTGCATGGGGCTGGTCAGGTCCAGGACTGCGTGCCCTGCTGACCTTGACGGCCATCTGTGAAGGTAGCTGCCACGCCCCTCCCGGCTCAGCTTGCTAGTGCACGGACGCCTTCAGGAGCCTAAAAAGCCTTACTTTTGTAATCAGTGGAGAAAGCAGCTTTGTCTGCCAGGAACCAAAGCAGGGCAGCTGATGAAAACAGAAAGAAATGGAAAAAAAAAAAAAAAAAAGAATTAATAGCTCCAAGGAGAGGGAGCAGAAAGGAAGCAGCAAAGCTGGAAAATGGCTTAAAAACCTGGGGGCAAGGCCAGGCTTGGCAGCATCTGGCCAGCTGCCTGGGGGCCCTCCTGCCTGCCCACCAGGTCTTGTGACAAATGCCCTCCGACAGCCGGGGAACCACATTGTCCCCGGAAGGCTCCGAGTGTGGGGGCCGGCGGCTGCAGGGCGTCTCTTGGGCTGGTAACCTCATTATCTGTGCTGTGGGAGCAGGAGCCCCAGGGGGCACAGCTGTTCTCAGCAGAGGGTCGGAGAAGCTGCCTGCTTGGGAAGCTATGCAAAGCGAGGCCTCTCCTGCCAAAGGAGGCTTCACAGGGCCACAGGCCTGGAGAGTCACTTTCACGTCACTCCAGTAAACCCTCCTGGTTCCAAAACTGTGCCTGGGCCTTGCCAGGGTTCATATGCACAGATGGTGCCTTTATTCTAGCAGTTCTTTTTTTTTTTTTCCCTTGAGCTCCAAAGCAAGGTTAGGTGCAAAGCATGAGCAACAAAGAAAGAAAGACGAAAGCAAGCAAGAAAGGAAGAGAATAGGAAAGAAAAGAGAAAAAGAAAGAACCACAGACTGCCTGAGCTTGTCCAAGGATGTCCCAAGGAGGCCCCAGAATTATGCCATTTCCCACTCACATCTGTCATCTGTCATCCAGGAAACTGGTACCTTCCCCCAGTCAGGCCCCTTTCTTGGGGTCACCCATGCGGCAGGCGAGACAAGGGATTTGGGGGGCTACCGTCTGAGATCTAAGCCTGGCTGAGCCTCTCCCTGCCTGGGTTCTCTTTTGGTGGATCCTCCCTGGTGAGGACAGCCCAGCGTATATGACAGTGAGGACAGGGGCAGCCGGGGGGGGGGGGGATGCTGAAGTCACGTCAAAGAATGTGACTCCAGCCACGCACACTCTCAGCCTGTCCTGGGATCCAGGGACAGAAGGAAGGAGGAGACAGAGGGTGTGGGAAGGAGACGGGAGGCAGTGGGGCTGGCGATCGTCTGCTTTGCTCTCCACTGATGTTCGACCTTGAGCAGTGCGCCAAATGTTCCCGTCTGCTGCGGAATACCCTCATCTGTCAGGCGGACAGCACACCTGCCCTGGGTCAGCCTGGCTGGGGAGAGGGAGCTCGGTGGAGAGAAATGGCTTGTCAGTGGGGGCTTGGGGGCTGCCGTTATTCTGTACCCTGGCGCAGGCTGTATGCCACCGTCTGCCAGACAGCTTTGAAAAAGGGCCTCGGCTCTGGACTGCGGTTCTGGACCTCCCCGGGAGGCCACACATCTGGTAGGTGGGGAGGGCTGGTAGAGGACCCTTATTTTTACGAAAATCGAGCCATTGGCTGACTTGGTGTGGGTCCAGCTTAATTTCTCTGAGCCCTGAGCCGATGCCTGACGGGTTTGGATTGGGCCTGAGGCAGGCAAGAAAGCACCAGGATTTATAGAAATGTCATTCCCCCCAAGGAGCAGAATGTGACGGGCTGAGGCCTGACTCCTCGTGTCTGCGGTGGGGGCTTGCATGGGTACGTGTGGGTGCAAAGAGAGGCAGAAGGAGAGAGGGAGGTGATGTGTGTAAAGACCATCTGGCTGGGCACAGGCCCAGTCCAACAACGCCAGGCCCTTCCCCCGTCCTCCCAGATAACTCCCATTGCCTGCCCAGGGAAGGAACAATAGAATAATCTGGAGATTCCCCTGCCCTTCTTAGATCCTCCTGGGATCTCTGCCTCCAGTCCCTGAGCGGATGTCCGAGGTGGGCCATCTCCCTTCCCACGCAGGGCCATTGCCCAGACTCCAGGCCCCAGAGCCCCAGCCCCGGGCTGGAGCCCTCTGTGTAGGAGCTGGACAAGGAAGGCTGCACATGCAGAGCCTTTTCTGGCACAGCCAAGTTCAGTGCTGTTAAAGCCCTTCTAATCCATGTTATTTTCTTCTAATCCCTCCCCCCCGCCCCCCGCCCTGCCGCCTGCTCCGGCCTGTGGGCCACCCTGCAGGACCTTTGGTCCCAAGCCGGAGTCTGTGCTGAGCCCCAGGCATGAGGAAGCCAAGCATCTGCTGCAGCGTGCCCGCATGAAGGCCAGGACCAGGCCCCTCCGTGCCAGCCATGAGATCATGCCTGCCGTTGCTCAGGGCAGCCGGTGAGTGGGGCCCTGGCCAGGCTGGCCTAGGAGGGCTGTGGCAGGGAGAAGAGGTAGGATCTAGCCAAACTGCCGCTGCTCGCTCCTCCCTCTGTCTATGTGTGTGGTTCCCATGCCAGACACTTGATTTAACTCATTTAGTCGCTCAACACACCTTGACCGAGTGTCAAGTGTCAAACATTGAGTCGTCAAAGATGAACGACACATAATCCGAGCTCCCTGGAGGGACAGATGTCACGGTCTCCAGGGAGAAAGACAGGCACGCAGATCAATACAATTCTGTGGACTGTGGTGTAGGAGAGGTGAGACAGGCATGCAGGGCAGGAAACCCAAACCTCCACCTGGAGAGGATAGCAGAGGCTCGAGAGGCCGTGGCTGCTACGTCGGGGCTTGAAGGGGGTGTAGATCTTCACTGGGCACATGCTGGAGGCTGGGGTGAGCATCCCAGGGCAGAAACCCTGAGCAGAAACACTGTGCTCGTTGGGGAGGGAGGGAGTGGCTCGAAGGCCAGAGAGCTCAGTGGAGGCCCGTCAGGGAGGCCTCCAGGCCTACTGAAAAATTGGGATGTCTCCAGGAATAGGTAGGAGGCACTGAAGGATTTTAAGTGGGTACATAGCATGATCACACATCCATCTCAGTAGAGCTGTTCTGGCCACCGGGTAGTGTTGGATCTGGGGGCCTGGGGAAGTCAGGGGGCTGAACTGTGGTCCTGGTGAGATGTGACAGGGACGAGGCTGTGGAGACAAGGGATTGCCAAGAGCCAGAAGCAGGCAGGTTTACTGAGGCAGCACAGAAGTTAGACTGGTTAAGACTCCGGAACCAGACCACTGGGTTTGAATTTGGGCTCTGCCACTTACTGGCTATATGCCTTTAGGGAAGCCTCTTTGCCTCAGTTTCACACACCAGAGCCGGTGCACCTGGGTGGGCCTGACTCGGAGCTGCCAGCCCATGCCACATTGGGCCCGCCCCAAAGCAGGGTATCTGTGCTGTTGAGAAAGCCTCTGCTTTGGTCACATGATGGGTACGCTGGCTCTGCTGGTTTCCATTACCATGTGATACTAGAGGGAGTGAGGATTCTCAGTGGAACTGGACCTTATGCTCTTTGATGGGGAACGCTGAGCCCGCTCACTGAGGGCCGAGAACTGTCATGGCACCACTGAGGTGACTCCAGCATGCGCAAAGGGCTGAGGCCTGCCTCTGGGTTCAGGGTCATTGTGACCCCTTAGGAGAGGGGCACAGGAAATCCTAAATCCTGGCAAGCAGTGTCGAACAGGCTACCCTTTTATTTCTACATCTGTGCCTTGTCTCCCTCTGCTTGGAGGGCACTAGTTAGGAATGGGCATGGCTTCTTTGGAGCATCCGAACTATTATTCTCTGCATGTATATGGCCCCCAGAGCCTTAGAGTTACACAGAGCCCTCCGTTCCACTTTCTATAATCCTTAGGCTGGGTTTCATAGCCGCAAAATAGTGAAGAGGACAATTTGCGAAAGAGACGTGACTGCGTAAAGGTCCTCCCGGACACCTCCTGTGCCCCAGATTCCACGAGCAGCTCATAACAACCCCGGTCACTGACCTTAAAGTACGTTCCCTTTTGTCAGGCTGTCCCCTGGCCATCGAAATGCTATAGAAATGCAAGGTGACCCACTTTAGCAGCTGCTGTGTCCAGAAAGAATTACTTCGACTTGGCAGCACTGGTGAATCCTCAGAGGGTGTAGCTGAAAAATCAACACCAGATGGCTTGCTGCAGATGCTTCTAAAGGTTATGCTTGTCAGAGCACCCTGGAGAGCCATGCTGAGTTCACAGGGAGATGCCGCACGGGCCCCAGGCCTGAGTCGGATGCAGGAGCAGCCCCGCACCCTCCCCTGCCCTCAGCCCAGAGGCATCCCTCCTTCCAAAGAGCAGCTCGGTAGAAGATGGATGGAAGAGTGGGGGCAGGCAGAGCAGTCTCCAGAAGGCCTTCTCTAGCCTCAGTCTGGCTGGAGGTGGCTGGGGCAGGCCAGGACAGACAGACTTTTCTAGGAGGGAAAGAGGTAGCCGTAGCTGCATTTTCTGGCAGCAAACCAATGTAGAAATCCAGCAGCTCCTGGAAACATAGGCTCTTGCCATTTGGGGGACAGGCACACCGAGGTTGGTGTTCCTAATACCGGGAGGGCAGAACATGTCAGCAAGATGCAGAGCCCGGGAGGGGGGCACCACGAGTGCTCTTGTCCTGTGTCAGGTAGTGGCTGCAATAAGACTACGGAGTGTGTGTGGGTTGCACTGATTGTGTGGTTATGACAGCACTGTTATAGGAAGTGGGCCTCCAGAAAGGGCTTCTGCCCGTTGGGGTGCCTCTTGTTCCTGGGGGAGGGGAGGTGATGCGGTTTCTCTGGCCAGAGCCTTCCCTTCCTGGGCAAGAATGGTCTGGAGAGCTGACCCAGGAACCCCGCATGGACAGCGACCCCTCAGATCCTGAGCTGCAGAAGAGACATAGGTGCAGGTGGGGTCCTCAGGGGCCAGAGCTTGGGGCTCCAGGGGCTCCACAGGCACCAACCGAAAACTGTCACCAGCTCAGGGATCACAGGGACCTCCCTGGCCATGTTGAGACAAGCAGGGAGACCCTGAACCATTCTCACCAGGGGGCGATCCTAGCGAAGAGCTTCACGTCTCTGCCGCGAACCCCTCTCTGAATGCAGACCCACATTATGACTTCGAGGGGTCCAAGGCACTCTGGCCTTCTCTGCCGTCCTCCATAAAAAAAAGCTAAAAGTTATAGTTTACCACCGTGCTGGTTTAAAGGTATTATATATTAGAATGTTTTCTTAGACTTAAAAGTTTGTTTCCTTCTTACCTGAAGAGAAATTAAAACATTTTCATGGGTCCCTGGAAGTATCATGGCCCATAGATGCTGTGGCTGTTGGGCCTAATGGGGAAACTGGCCCTGTGTGAATGTGAGCTCCAGAAAACAGGATGACTGACGACCCTGCAGTATTCCTCAAAGCAGCCATTTTAAGCACAGGCTCTGCTCAGGTTTCAAAGCAGGCAGATCCACTTGCTTAGCAGTAGTTCTGTAAAAAAAAAAAAAAAAAAAAAAAAAAAAAATTCCTCCCGGAGCAGTGCTTATTAAGAGAAAATACTGGAGTCAGGATTAGCAGCAGGTGTGCAGGCCCCCATAGCCCGTCGCATCCTAGGGCAGGTAATTATTTAGCCAACACCTAGCCTCAGCCTCCAGGGAGGCCCCCCCGTGCTTGCCCTGTGGCACTTTAAGCTGCATGATTTAGGAAGTGTTCACCCTTCCTTAGTATGGCATGGCAGGACCTTGGCGGTCGCTTGATTCCACCTGCTCAGCATTCAGTTAGGTGACCAGCAGGCCTGTGCGATCAGAGGCCTGGGGTCCAAGGTTTGAGCTGGTGGTCTGTCTGATGTGGCATGAGTGAGGGAGTGCCTTAAGCTATCAGCCATAGCTGGTTCCCATGGAGCTCTGCAGAGAATCATTCTTGAAGAATTTCTCTCTGACCTCTCAGACCACGCCCTGATTCCAAAGACTAGCTTTATACATCATATTCCACACCCTCAGCAATCCAGACCATTCCGATCCATCAGGACCGTGAGGCTAGTCAGTGGCTTTGCTGTCAAAGCACAGAGGCAGGGGATGGTTAGGGATGGCCAGTGACACCCCCAGGGCACAGGTCATGTTCACCTGAGCCAGATAGGCAATGCCTTTTATTTATACAGAAAGTACAGCTGGGAAGGACAGCCTGCCCAGTCCAGTAAATGCTATGTCTCTGTATAGGCCGCTCTCCCCACTGGCTGGCATGCTTTAATAGTAATTGTGAAGCATGTATGGTTTCTTCCCACTGTTATCTGAACTCCTTTCCTTTTAACTGTATACCATATATGCCCTTCGGCTGGGTAGCTGTAAACTTGGTGAAGGAGGAACTCGCATGAGGGCAGCCTTTTTGAAAGCATTGGCATCCTTCTTCCGGAATCACTGAAGCATCCAGTTAGAGAAAGGATTAGTAAACCCACTAATCACCAACATGCATTTCATTATAATAAGTTGATGTGTCTAGGCACCTGAGCAAACTGTGCTATGTACAGTATGCTATCAGAGAAGTGTACTTCTCTGTTTGGGGAGATGGGGGGTGGTGGGGAGGAAGAAGGTAAGGTTAGGGAAGGCTTCGAAGACACTTTGAGGACTAAAACCAGTAACGTAACCCATGACGTATACCAATATAGATACTTGCGTATATGGGCGCACTTCTGGGCAATCGGAAAGAAGCCACAAGTCTCCAAAATCCGGGCTCCTGTCTCCAGGTAGGACTAGACCACCAGCATGGTCAGTGTCTAGTTCTATTTTTGTGGTTCCACCTGAGGGAGAAAAAACATCCACAGCTTGCCTTTGCGGCTGCTCAGGTACTGGTCAGCCTGGGAGCTGGGCTTGTGTGGCCTCTCCTTTCTAGGAATGAGGAGGGACCACGTGGTCATGACCCTGCCTTCCAGCACTAACATCCTGTGAGTCTGTAATGACAAATGAGTGGTACAGGTTCAGAGGAGGAGATATTGTCACAGTGCATTAGTCAGGTTTCTTCAAAGGAAGAACCAACAGGGTGTGTGTGTGTGCGTGTGTGTGTGTGTGTGTGTGTGCGCGCGCGCGCGCACATACATATGTATGGAGAGAGAGAGAGAGATTTATTTTAAGGACTTGACTCATGTGATCATGGCATGGTAAGCCCAAAATCTGCAGGGTAGGCTGGCAGGCTTCAGACTCAGGAAAGAGGAGCAACTCAAATCTAAAGGCAGTCTATTGGCAGAATTCCTTCTTGCTCAGGGAAGATCTGTATTTGTGCTGTTAAGGCCTTCATGGATTGAATGAAGTCAACCACATCGTGGAGGGTAATCAGGCTTATTCAAAGTCCACCCATCTAAATGTTAACCTTACCCAAAAAATGTCTTCACAAAAACATCCAGAAGAATGTTTCACCAAGTAGCTGGGCACCGTGGTACCAGTCGAGCTGACACACAAAATCAGCCATCACACATGGGATGTCTATACAACGGTAACATTTTAACAGATAGGATTCAAATGCAGGCAGGTTAAGAAAAAAGATTCCAGGAAATGGGGCAAGAGTGCTGCCTGAGGTGGATGAGGTAGGAAGCCTGGGGGCCCTATAAAGTGGGTGGTGGGGGTGCAGAGCTGGGGAGGAAAACAGTGAGGAAGGTGGAGGGCCTGTGTTTTTACCACAAAGACTGTGAGCTGGGTCCTGTGCCCCCTTGGGGTACAGTGTGACAAGGCTGTGCTCCAGGAGGACCAGCAGACAGGAGGCAGGGAGGCTGGGTAAGAAGCAGGAGTCCAGTGTGAGTGATAGAGAAGCGATAAATGAGAAGAATGGTGTGAATGCCAAACACTGAGCAGTAGATTGATGGGGATGCTGCTGCAGGGAAAAGGAAGGGAACATACAGTCCTTCCTTAGGTAGCCTGTGATGGGAAATGCCTGGAAACTCAGGTTCCTGGCTCCAGGGGGCCCTCGTGTGAGATTTATGTAGGTGTTTTCTTGAGCTGAGCAGGACTTGACCACCAGCAGTGTCTCCCAGAGCGAAGGCCAGTGACAGGACGACTCTTCCTAGCACAGTCCCTGTCCTCACAGCTTTTCAGAGTGCGAGTGAGGGGCTGAGGAGGGCAGGTGGGGGGGTGCTGGCACAGACAAGATGCAGAGTCCAAAGAGAAACGTGGGTGGCATTCTGTCTAAATTTTGTCTGAGCAAGAGGATTAGGAACCCTGAGTGGACACTTTTGGGAGCAAGAATGCTTAGAAACCCTGACTTTGGGTCCCGCGCAGTCTCTGTAGAGACTTATAATTCATTCTTCCCATTAAACCTGCATAGCAAATACATCATTGGAACAATTCATCCCTACCAGATGCCCATGAATGCCAGGCTCACTTCCTCTTAAGTGCGTGCACACATACATACAACACACACACACGCACACACCCCACTATGAGGATTTTGCTCTTATCCATCGGTACATCCTCTGTTCAATATAATGTTTCATCTTGAATCAGGCAACAGAAGGAAAGCCAAAATAGGAAGCTCCTACTGATTTTGTCTAGAGCTGGGTCTCAGGATCAAGATGGTCTTGGAAGCTACTCGGGTTTGCTGCCTGACTCCCCAGGAAGCTGCTATCGGGTAACTTTGAAGTTGTCATCACGGAGCTGTACTCCATGGTACCCTCCTCCCCATCTTCTGTCTGTGACCTGTCTCCCCCCCAACCCCCCGTCTGCCCCTCAGAGACGGCCGGAGAGGCCCAGCCCCGGACTCGAGGATGCCCTTTGCCTGCAGAGACACCCCGCAGAACGGGAACACAAGTGACTCGTCCAGCGGGGAGTCCAGCAGCGGGCAGTGGCCGAAGCGGGGCGCCTCCCCATCCCGCGTGCGCTTCGAGGACGAGTCGGCCCGTGACGCCGAGTCCCGCTACCTGGAGCGGCTGCAGCAGCGTCAGCGCCAGGCGCGGAGCTGCGCGCTGCCCACGGCGGCACAGGGCCCGCTGCGCTCCAAGCCCGACCTGGCCCACTACATCAACGCAGGCTTCGCGCGCACCGACGCCGGCCAAGGGCAACTCTACTGCCTGGTGGGCCGGCTGGAGCGGAGGGGCGGACCGGCGCCGCCGCCCGCGCGGGGCAGCGCCAGGAAGTGCCAAGCCTGCGGCAGCTGCATCCACGACCAGCGCCCCGCCCCAGGGAAGGCCGGCCCGGACCCCAGGGCCCTCCCGGAGCGCGAAGCTGCCTGCGGGGTGCCGGCGGAGCCCCTCAGCTCTCGGGGCCCGAGCCCCGCCTTCCAGCTCCTCCCTGCGGAGCAGGGGTGCCACACGGAATGGATCCGGGAAACGCACATCGGAGACTCGGCGCGCCCGGAGGAGGCGGATTCCGCACTGGACAGCACGGACACCTCGGACAGCTGCAGGACCGACAGTGAGGAAGCTGGGACCTCGCAGCCCAGCAGGGCTCGGGGCCCGGCCCGAGGCAACAGCCCCCGTCCACGGGGCTCCAGGCCTCGAGGAGGCCCCAGATGGTTCCGGAAGGCCGAATCGGAGCTGCCCCGGAGCCCTCAGGCCCCGCACTACCTGCTGGGGGTTGATCACGTGGAGGGTGCAGCCGAGGTGAAAGAAGGCAGGGGACACCTGCCTGAGGGGACTCTGTTTCCCAGAGAAGATGCTTTCCCTAAGCCTCCAGTCCTGGAATGTAAAAGGGCTTCCCTGGGCTCCCAGTGGCAGCCTGGCCCGGGGCTGGGAAATCACTGGGTCCACCCGGTGGATTCCCAGGCTCTGAGCAGGACAGCCTATCCCCTGGCCTCTTCCATGAAGCTGGGGTCCTCAGTGCCAGGCAGACAAGCCCAGGATGGAGGAAGCCATGAGTCTCTGGAGACTGTCTCTGCTTCCTCCCTGCAACAGAGTCACCCAGAGCCCTCTGCCCTGCACCAGGCCCAGCAGGTGACCTCTTCCCTCTCCCCTGAAGGCTGGGTGCCAACCCCTCCGTCTTCAAGGAAAACCACCTCACCTGTGTCTCACAGGAAGGCAGCCCTGGCTGGACCCCGCAGGCTGGGTAGGCAGGAAGAGCCTGTGGACCCCCCTCCGCCTTCTTCAAGAAGTGTAGTTCCCAGGACCTGTGAGCTGTCCCCTGCCCAGACCCAGCCCTACGGCCCTGCAGGCAGGCATCCCCTGCTGGCCTTGTCCACCAACAACTGCAACAATAGCCTGCCTCCGGGGCTGCAGGAGCCCTGGGGAGGGGCCAGCCTCGAGGCGAAGGTGGGGGATGGCCCCTGCAGCCCGGAGCTGCCCCTGGAGAACCGCGGCCATGGTAAGCAGAGACCCCAGGCCAGGCGCTCTGAGTCCTTCCTTACCTCCAATCTGAATCGATGACATAGCTGTGCGCACTCCCAGCAGCCTCTTGGCCCCTTCAGAGCAGCAGCAGGTGTTCTGGAAGCTATGGGGTCTGTGGGTTAGCTGACTCAACGTCAGCCTGGATGCAGATTAGCCACCTCCTGCGAGGGGAGGCAGGGGGTGACGCCCTCTGACTGCGGGGGACCCTGAGCTTAGTACAGAAGCACCACACTCTGGCTGCTGGAGGCCTAGACTTTAAGGGAGTTTCACTACCAACGAGCAGGAAGGTTGCCACAGCTGTAGATTTACTATTTGCTTAGAGCAGTCAGTGCCTATAATCACATGGTTGAGGCCCTTTCCTTCAACATCTTCATTTCATTCATTCCCTCATTCATTCCTTCAACACTGATTGAATACCTGTTACATGCCAGGCATGATACCAGGCACTGTGGGGAATGCATAAGTGAATGAATTCAGCGGGAGTCCTGCCCTGGAGACCTTCTGTGGCCAGGCAGACATGCTATCTGGAGAACATGGTGACCAGCAGGCAAGCCCTCCCAGACCCCCAGCCCTCCTGGGCAGGCTCCTAGGTTTCAGCAGGAAGGGTTGCAAAAGGGTGTAGGGCATCACCTCTGCCCTTGGAAGAGATCCTTATATTGTGGGCCGATCCTGGGCATCAGCCGTCATAGGCTCTGATTCCTGGTGCTGTGATCTGGGGTGAGCAACTCAGCCATTCACTCTTAGGCAGAGATAACAGGCCTGCCCCCCAAGAGCCATGCCTTAGTGTGTCCACAACTGTGACAGTCCTGGGGTTGGGGTGGCTTGGGAGGGATCCAGGGCTTGGAAACACAGTAGGGGAGGGCAGAGAGCTGGTAGACCAGGCTGACCTTCCTGAAGATGTGGATGCCAAGCACCCTCCCCCGGGGTGTTGACCACTCCCTCTGCTCCACACGGGGACACAGACATTTTCCCCTCTCCCTCCCTTGCCGACAGGAGCCTTAAGAAAGCAGGCACTACCCTGAGCTGCCTGCTGCCTGCCCCGTTCTAAGGTACGGTTTCTCCGTGGGGTTGGCTCTAGGCCGGCTGCTGCTGGCTGCCCCTAGCCACTTCCTGAGGAGCTTCTATTCTTTCTGGGCAGCCTGGCCTTCACCTCCTCAGACTCCTCCTCTCATTAGCCAGGAGGTCCTGGCCACACCATGTCAGCCCTCTGTGCTCCAGGTTCCTCCTCTGTAACCTGGGGAAATAGGAGAGCCTATCTCCTAGGAACCCAGGACGTCATCTCTGTAGAGGGTTTAATTCCTTGCTGAGCACCACATACGTGCTCCCGAAATGGTGCCTGTCATTAAAGCTTAGACATCACAACCAATGAGATTGTGGTTTGCATCCCAGGAACGCAAAAGTTCCCCTTTCCCAACTATGTCTCTTGTTATAGGAGGCACATGACTTATGACCAGCAGCCCCTTCATTGAACAGACATTTATTAATCACCGACTGTGTACCAGTTGCGGTTCTGGGGGTGGTGGGTTATAGCAGTAAACAAGACCCCTCATTCCCGTCCTGCTGTGTGGGGTCTCATCACTGCCTCCACTGCTCTCCTGGGGCTCCCGCCTCTCTCCAGCTTCCTCTGGTTCTCCTGCCTCCATTGTTGGGCATGTCCCCTCCCCTGATCATGACCTGCAGGGATGGCTCAGTGACACGGGAGGGCTGTGGCTGTTGCAGGAGGAGTCCAGGGCTTTCTTGGCCCAGCAGCTGTTGGCGCAGTCAGCTCCATGAGCATCACCCTCTCCCTGGCCTTAGAGGAGTCGGAGTCCAGCCAGGACCCAGAGGGAGGCCTGCAGAGGCCAGAGTTGAGTTCCGGAGGGCAGGTGTCATCCCGGTGAGTGATGGGGGCAAGAGCCCTGACTGCCAGAGGTGGGGGGCTGGGGGGCTGGGTGGAGAAAGAGACCTCCTCCCTGGCATGATTAGCCTCACTACTCCCAAACCCTTAGAGGGTTCCTAGACTTATTCCGGGCATGGCACCTTAATACTCCTTTCCCAGCCACTTTTAGTGTGATGCGCATGCTCACTCATTCCCCAAACCTCAGGCTTCAGGTACTGTGCTGGGCACAGCTGGCCAGACAGTCCCGACCCTCGGGGTGCTCCCAGGATGGGGCTGCCTGAGAGCCCTTGTTTCTGACTCGGGACTTGGAAACAAGCAGATGCTGAAGAAACAAGCCTGGCGTTCACCTTTCCATTCATTCTCTCCTTCCGCGCCGAGGGTCTGAGTCCTCGCCGAGTCCCCAAAGCCTTGGTGAGCCAGGGCTGTGGCCACGACATTCTTTCCTGCACCACACCCCACTCCTGGTGACACCGAGAGCCAAATCTCCATCTCCGGCCCTGTGTGCCCCCCAGAACCCCAGACCCATACACCTTGTTTCCCCTGACTTCTCCACTAGGGTGGCTGAGAGGCCCCTGACCCAATGGCTTCCCCAGGTCCTCTTCCCGGCACCATCCACCATCCACACGGTGCTCACGCCCACTCTCTTCCTTCCAGCCTCTCTGACCCACTGGCATGTCCCCTCCAGCTGCTGCACCCCCCTCTCTCGCCTTTCTCCTGGTCTGAGCTGCATGACATCTTTCTGACAACCCCAACAGCCCCAGCGGCTCTCTGCCTTCACTCTCGCTCCTACACTTCCTTCTTGGCACAGCAACTGAAGGTACATTCTAGAAACTGCCATTAAATAATGTCATGTCTCCTGCTGAAAACCCCCAATGGTTTTCTTCTCCCACTTGGGATAGAATCCGAGCCCCTTACCTTGGCTTCTGTGCTCCGTGAAATCTGGCCCACCTGCCTGGCCTCTCTGCCTGCCTTGCTGGCTCTGTCCCAGGGCTGGTGGCCGGGCCCCGTCGCGCTCTGGAACGCACGGAGCCTCTTCCTGCCCTGGAGCTGTGGTCCCACCGCTGCCTCTGCCCGGGGTTCTCACCTCCGGCCTCGCAGGACAGGTCCTCCTTACCATTCAGCTCCCAGCCTGGGCGCCATCTTCTCGGAGGGAGCTGGCTTCCCTCTCTCTCTGCTTGACATTTCTCAATACTTGCTGTTGGTTTTTCTCCTTCGTTTACTAGTCTGAGAGTAAGGACCTTGTCTGTCTTGTATACCACGGACCCCTGTTGTTTCTAGAAGGCACAGAGGCCCGGAAGAAATCCTGAATGAATGAATGGAACAAATGGGTGGGTGAGCCCACAGTTGGGTGTGAGGCCCAGGGTCTTGTCTGAGCGCGTCTCCCGAAAAGCTGCCCAAGCAGAGCATCCTGCAGATGTCCTCTCAGCCTTTCTGTACCCAGCCTTCACGTCCTCCACAAGCAATGGGTGCTGGCTCTCCTAGGGCCCCCAGGGCCCTGAGGAGCAGTCCACCCAGGCCCCTGCCCCCCAGCTGTCTCCTGCCTGCTTCATGTACCCCCCTTGCATTTCAGGGCATTCCCGGGGGTTGGCGCAGGACCTGGCCTGCCCTCTGCTGCCCCTTCTGACAGGAGCAAGAAAAGCAGCAGCCTGGCCTCCACCCTGGGGCTGAAAAAGCTCTTGCTGGCCCTGGGCCACAGCACCAGGCCCAAGCTGGGCAAGGCCCGCAGCTACAGTGTGGAGCAGCTGCAATCCCCTGCGCCTGGCCCGGCATCACACACCAGCACCCCCAGAGTGAAGAAAGCCCCGTCGGTACAGTCCCTGCAACTGGTGAGTGTGAAGGGCCCCTGCCACGGGGTGAGTGGTACCGGTGCCACCGGAATGGAAGGTGACAGGAGATGGGAGGCGCTGAGGATGCCACCTGAGGAGCCCAGGTGGAGAAAGGGAAGCTACTGGTCTCCCTGCAGTCGATCCACAAGACCGGGCTCCCCACAGGGGTAGGCAGCACCCCACAGTTCTTTTCTTCCACCCAGCTACCCCAGCATGGGCTCTTCCTAAGCTCCTCCTCCTCCTTCTGTCTCTCCCTCAACTCTGCCACCTGTGCCAAGTCCTAGAGGCTACTGCCTGATCATTCTGGAACCTTCTCCATGGCCACAGTGACAGTCTAGCACAGGTCACTTCACACCCAGACTAACGCGGCAGCCTCCTGACTAGCGTCCCTGCCGTGCCTTTCTCCGCCTGGCTTCCACAGAGGTCCTCCTGTTACGCAGGTCTGGTTATCTACCCCCTTGCTGAACATCCGCCATTGGCCCCTTATCACCCGCAGCGTAAAGTTCAGATCACCTGACGTGGCCAGACGCTTCTGTGATTCTGCCTTCATCTCTCATCACTCTCCTTCTAACACCCTATCCATTATCCTTGACCTTGCTATTCTGTCATCAGGCCACACACTGTCTGACTTTGAACTTTCACCTGCAATGTTTCTTGCACCTTCTCTCCCTGCTAACATCTGCTCGTCTGTCAACTTTTCAGGAATTGCCTCCTCCATGAAGCCGCTTCCGGTCCTTTCTTGGGCTGAGCTGGGGGGCCTCTGCTCTGTGTTCCCATCCTGTTCTGTGCTTCCCTCCTTTGGGGAACTTGCCACATAGTATTTTAATGGATTTTTGTCTGCCTGCCCTCACTGGAGTGTGAATTCCTTGAGGGACACCCCTTGATCTTTATATTCCCAGTACAGGTTCCCCTGCTGTCTAGATTAGAGAGTTTCTACGACAACTTCCATCAGCCAAAATGGCATAAACTGAAGAAGCAGTCACCGTTAGTTAATATGGGAAATTTTTTGAACACTCCCAGACCCCCTATTTTGGGCTCTTCTCTTGGGCTTTTCTGATCCCCCAGGACACCTCTTGCTAACGGATGCACACATAAATCGAGATGGAGCACGGACGCTCACAGATGCGCTTCAAAGCTGTAGTGGCTTGATGTGAAAATGCTGAGCGTCATCCTGGGGAAGGAGCTTGGTGGGGCCACACTCACTGCTCGGGGTCCGCTGCTCCGTGACGGCAAAACTAACGCTGAATGCTGGTTTTGCTTTTCACCTTTTTTCCTAAAAGTGAAAATCCTCCAAATTTCTTCCGGTTAGTGAAAACAGGTCTTTCATAAAGGCAAACTTTTGAAAAGTGGGGGATACCCGTACTGAGTGCAATGGCTAGTATATAGTACATATTTAAGACACAGCGAATGAACAAATGAGTGAGGGAGGGAGCGAATGAATGCAGGGCAGCTAGCGGGCCGTCTCCCTCCCCGTGTGCCAGCTCCTTAACCAACAGCAAACCAACGGTGCGCTCTCAACTAGGTTTCTGAAAACCCTGCTCTGTCCCAGGTGTGTCCAGGGCTCCAGTTTGTTCTTCTGTTCCCTGCCCCCCGGGCAGAACAAAGCAGGTGATGTGGTTGGGGCCAACGGAGGCTTCCATTGGTCAGGCTGAAGTAGGGAAGAGAGGGCCGGCCGAGTGAAAATGCCAGTGGTTGTCCTGTACCAGGAGCAGTACCTTGTATGCAGTCAGTGCTCAATACCTATTTGCTGGATGCAGGAATGGAAGGCAAGGAAACAGAAGTCAAGTGATCATAAGCTGGGGAGAAAAGCCTAGGGTGATGCTGTGCTCCGGGAAGTCACCTTTCCCCGGAAGTGAGGTTTGGGCCCTGTGTGTCGGAGCCAGGGTGTCCGGGTGGATCACCATCAGAACTCCGAGCTCCGTAAGCCTCCCAAGGGCAAGGACGCCGCTGGTAGCGTAGCACAGAGACTATCGGTGACGCAAGCCGAGTGGGCAAAGAGAGAGAGCAAGCTGGCCAACAAAGGGTGGGACCAGGTGCGGGGAGGACCGAGCAGCAGAGAGAACGGCTCAAGGACTGACGAAAGACGATGCAATGAGAATCCGTCTCCCCCAGAATGTGACACCTCTGACAGGTGTCAGAGCGGGGGGCTCCCTCCTTTAGACCGGCTCCCTTGCCTTAGACGCTCCCGCTGCCGTGTGGGGGCAGGGGCCGCCCCGGTTTCCTTTTCATTTTGCCTTCTGCGTGGGCCCTGTTCCCGCACCCAACCACACTGGGGCTCCCGCGTCCCTGGGCGGCTGTGGCTTTTTGACATTTGACCCCGCATCTGGAACGCTCTCCTCTCTCTGTTCTCCCTGGGGAATGCCCCCTGGTCTTTCAGGTCTGAGGTAAGCATGACTTCTCCCAGGAAGCCTTCCTGAACTCGGACAGGAGCTTAAGACCCCCTCTAAACCTCTTGATAATGTACCTTATTTCTTCTTTTTCTTTCTTTTTTTTTTTTTTAGATTTTATTTATTTATTTGAGAGAGAGAGAGAGAGAGAGCACAAGCAGGGGTGAGAGGGGCAGAGAGAGAGGGAGAAGCAGGCCCCCTGCTGAGCAGGGAACCCAATGTGGGACTCGATCCCAGGACCCTGGGATCATGACCTGAGCCGAAGGCAGATGCTTACCTGACTGAGCCCCCCAGGCGCCTGGATAATGTAACTTTCTTCTTGAGAGCATGGATTCCAAATGTGGTAAATAATGTGTGCCATGTTTGTTTAAAAGCCTGTCTCTATCTCCACCGCCCCCACCCTCACAATAGCCCCCTCACTGGGTCAGTTTCTAGAACACAGATCTATTCTTGTCTCTCTTCTGATTAACGTCACTCTAGTGGCTCCTTAGCAGGCCATATAAGGTCCTTCCAGGTCTGTCCCCTGGCTCCAGCCCATCTCCTGTCTGCAGCCTAACCACCCAAACCCTGTTCCAAAATATATGCTTTCTGTCCATCTCTCCACGTCCTTGCACCTGCTGTTTTTCTACCCTGGAGCACCTTTACTGGTCTTCACCTGGAAAGTTCATGCTTCAAGCCTCGCTCAGGTGTCATTTTCTCCAGTGTCCCCGGACCTCCTAAACCGGAGTCTGTCTCTGCTTCCCTGCACGTCCATCTCTTAGCCCGGCACTTACAGCAAGTATTTAGGGCTGTTAACTCATCTGTGCTCAACCCCAGCCCCAGTGGTGGGTGAACTCCTTAAGGGATTTTTGTCTTGTCTACCTTTTTATGCACAATGTTTTAAGGTGCATACTGAGATAATTCTTTTAAATTCCAGTATAGTTAACATACAGAGTTATATTAGTTTCAGGTGTACAACATAGTAATTCAACAATTCTGTACATTACTCAGTGCTCATCAAGATAAGCGTGCTCTTAATCCCCTTCACCTACTTCATCCATTCCCCCACCCCCTTCCCTCTGGAAACCATCAGTTTATTCTCTATAATGTAGAGTCTTTTTATTGGTTTGTCTTTGTCCATTTGTTTGGTTTCTTAAATTCCACACGTGAGTGAAATGATATGGTATTTGTCTTTCTCTGACTGATTTGACTTAGCATTATACTCTCTAGATCCATCGATGTTGTTGCAAATAACAAGATTTCATTCTTTTTTATAGCTGAGTAATATTCTGTTGTGTATATGTCACATCTTCTTTATCCATTAGTCTGTCGATGGACACGGGGACTGCTTCCATAATTTGGCTATTGTAAATAATGCTACAGTGAACATAGGGGTGTGTGTTTCTTTTTGAATTAGTGTTTTCATTTCCTCTGGGTAAATACCTAGTAGAATTGCTGGGTAATTCTATTTTTCCTCTTCTATTTTTTGGATTAGTTTGAGAAGAATAGGCATTAATTCTTCTTTAAGTGTCTGGTAGGATTCACCTGTAAAGCTGTCTGGTCCTGGACTTTTATTGGGAATCTTTTGATTACTGATTCAATTTAATTGATAATAATCAGTCTGTCAAGTTTTCTATTTCTTCCTGATTCCGTTTTGGAAGGTTATATGTTTTAGGAATTTATCTATTTCTTCTAGTTTGTCCAGTTTGTTGGCATATAATTTTTCATACTATTCTCTTATAATTCTTTGTATTTCTGTGGGGTCAGTTATTTCTCCTCGTTCATTTCTGATTTTATTTGAATCCCTCCCTTTTTTTCTTGGTGAGTCTGGCTTAAAGGTTAATTGGTTTTATTGATCTTCTCAAAGAACCAGCTCCTGGTTTCATTGATCTGTTTTATTGGTTTTTTAGTTTCTATTTATTTCTGCTCTAATATTAATTATTTCCTTCCTTCTACTGGTTTTGGATTTTGTTTGTTCTTTTTTCTAGCTCCTGTAGATGCAGGGTTAGGTCATTTATTTGAAATTTTTATGGCTTCTTGAGGTAGGCCTGTCTTGCTATAAATTTCTCCCTTAGAACAGCTTTTGCTGCATCCCAAAGATTTTGGACCATTGTGTTTTCATTTTCATTTGTCTCCATGTATTTTTCAATTTCCTCTTTTATTTTTTTTTAATTAAAAAAATTTTTTTAAGATTTTATCTATTTATTTGTCAGAGAGAGAGAAAGAGCACAAGCAGGGGGAGTGGCAGGCAGAGGGAGAAACAGGCTCCTTTCTGAGGAGGGAGCCTGATGCGGGACTCAATCCCAGGACTCTGGGATCATGACCTGAGCCGAAGGCAGATGCTTAACCAACTGAGCTACCCAGGTGTCCCTGATTTCTTTCCTTCGGCTCAGGTCATGATCCTGGAGTCCCGGGATCGAGTCCCACATCGGGCTCCCTGCTCAGCGGGGAGTCTGCTTCTCCCTCTGACCCTCTTCCCTCTTGTGCTCTCTCTCTCACTCTCTCAAATAAAAAATAAAATCTTTAAAAAAAAAGATTATTTGTTTATTTTAGAGAGAGAGAGGGGGGAGATGGGCAGAGGGAGAGGGAGAGAGAGAATCTCAAGTAGACGTATCACTGATCACAGAGACCATGTGGGCCTCAATCCCAGGACCCTGAGATCATGACGTGAGCTGAAATCAAGAATCTGTTGCTTAACTGACTGAGCCACCCAGATGCCCCTCCTCTTTGATTTCTTGGTTGACCCATTCATTGTTTAGTAGCACATTATTTAACCTCATGTATTTGTGCTCTTTCCAGATTTTTTCTTGTGATTGATTTCTAGTTTCACAGCACTGTGGTCAGAAAAGATACATGGTATGACTTCAGTCGTTTTTACTTTGTTGAGACTTGGTTTGTGACCTAATATGTGATCTCTTCTGGATAATGTTCCATGTGCACTTGAAAAGAATGTATATTCTGCTGTTTTAGGGTGGGATGTTCTGAATATATCTGTTAGATCCATCTGGTCCAGTGTGTCATTCAAAGCCACTGTTTCTTTGTCGATTTTCTGTTTGGATGACCTGTCCATTGATGTTAGTGGGGTGTTAAAGTCCCCTCCTATTATTGTATTCCTAGTGATTACTTCCTTTATGTTTGTTATTAACTGCTTTAAGAATGTGGGTGCTCCCATGTCGGGTGCATAAATATTTACAATTGCTATATCTTCTTATTGGATTGTCCCCTTAATGATTATATATAGTGTCCTTCTTTATCTCTTGTTACAGTCTTTCTTTTAAAGTATATTCTGTCCAGGGGCGCCTGGGTGGTTCGGTCGGTTAAGCATCTGCCTTCGGCTCAGATCACGATCCCAGGGTCCTGGGATCAAGCCCCGTATTGGGCTCCTTGCTCAGCGGAGAACCGGCTTCTCCCTCTCCTTCTGCTTGCCGCTCCCCCTGCTTGTGCTCTCTATCTCTCTCTCTGTGTCAAATAAATAAAATCTTAAAAAAAAAAAAGTATATTTTGTCCAATATAAGTATTGCTCCCCCGGCTTTTTTTCACTTCTTTTTGCATGATAAATGTTTCTCCATACCCTCACTTTCAACCTGCATGTGTCCTTAGGTCTGAAATGAGTCTCTTGTTGGCAGCAGGTTTTGCTTTTTTCTCCATTCCACCAACCTGTGTCTTTTGTTTGGAGCATTTAGTCCATTTACACTCAAAGTAATTATTGATACACATGTACTTCTTGCCATTTCGTTACTTGTTTTATGGTTGTTTTTGTAGTTCTTTTCCGTTCCTTTCTTCTCTTGCTCTTTTCTCTCGTGGTTTGCTGGCTTTCTTTAATGATATACTTGGATTCCTTTCTCTTTGTTTTTTGCATATCTATTACTGGCTCTTGATTTGTGGTTACTGTTAGGTTTATAAATAACATCTTCTGCATATAGCAGTCTATATTAAGTTGATGGTCACTTCAGTTTGAATCCATTCTTTACTCCTCTCCTCCCCACTCCAATTTTAAGTATATGGTGTCCTACTTTACATCTTTTTACTTTGTGAATCCCTTGGCTCATTTCTATAGATATACTTAATTTTACTGCCTCTGTGCTTCCTGCTTTTCTTACTCCTACTTAAGGCCTTTCCTTTCCACTCAAAAAGTTCCCTTCAACATTTTTTGTAAGGCTGGCTTAGTGGTTCATGAATTCCTCTAACATTTGTCTGGGAAACTCCTTATCTCATCTTCTATTCTGAATGATAGCCTTGCTGGATAGAGTACTCTTGGCTGCAGGTTTTTCCTTTCAGCACTTTGAATGTATTATGCCCTCTCTTCTGGCCTGCAAAGTTTCTGCTGAAAAATCAGCTGATAGCCTTATGGGGTTTCCCTTGTATGTAACTGTTTTCTCTTGCTGCTTTTAAAAATTCTCTTTATCACTACTTTTTACCTTTTTAGTTACTATGTATCTTAGTGTGGACTTCTTTGGGTTGATTTTGTTGTGGGTTCTCTGTGCCTCCTGGCTCTGGATCTCTGTTTCTTTCCCCAGATTCGGAAAGTTTTCTGCCTCCTTTCCTCTCTCTTCCCCATCAGGGATCCCCATAATGAGAATGATATTATGGTTGATGGTGTCACTGAGTTCCCTAAGTCTATTTTCATTTTTTATTATAATTTTTTCTCTCTGCTGTTCAGCTTGATTGCTGTCCATTACTCTATCCTCCAGGTCACAGACCCATTCTTCTGATTCCTCTAGTCTACTATTTATTCCATCTAGTGTATTTTTAATTTCAGTTATTGAATTCTTTATCTCTGAGTAGTTCTTTTTTATGTTTTCTATCTCTTTGGTAAGGGTCTCACTGAGGTCTTCCACTCTTTTCTCAAGTCCAGTGAATATCTTTATGACCATTGCTTTATTTATTACTATTATTATTATTATTATTATTATTGTTATTATTATTGGAGAGGGAGAGAGAAAGGGGACAGGAGAGACAGAGGGAGAAGGAGAGAGAGAATTATAAGCAGGCTCCATGCCCAGTGTGAAGCCTGTTGCTGGGCTCGATTTCACAACCTGGAGATCATGACCTGAGCTGAAATCAAGAGTCAGACACTTAACCATCTGAGCCACCCAGGCATCCCTGACCATTACTTTAAATTCTCCATCAGGCATATTACTTATCTCCATTTCATTTAGCTCTCTTGCTGTGATTTTGTCCCGTTCTTTCATTTGAGACTTATTTCTCTGTCTCCTCATTTTGACGAACTTTGTGTCTGTTTCTTTATGTTAGGAAAGTCAGCTATGTCTCCTGCTCTTGAAAGTAGTGGCCTTATGAATAAGAGGTCCTGTAGTGCCCTGCAGTGCTGTGTCCCCTGTTCATCAGAACCTGGTGCTTCAGGGGTGACTCCTATGTGTGTTGCGTGTGCCCTGTTGTGGCTGAGCTGCTTTTGCCTTCAGTCCAGTCGTCTGCAATGGCTCTCTTTGCCTGTTGTGGGCAGTGTTTGGTCCCTGTGGTGTTAGTGGGCTGCTGTTGGGCTGCCTTAGACTTGAGTTGAGTCAGACCAGGCATTTGCCAGAGATGCAGTAGTATTGAACTATAGGGCGCTTTCTTGGTGTTGCCCCGTGAGAAGCTTTTGTTGGTGGAACTGCTGGGGCCACAGTCTCAGTCTGGTATGTATGGTTATCTTCCCCTCTCCCCAGGGCAGGAGTCACTGTCATGGCTGCTTTGCACACTGCCAGACTTATGGCACCACTTTGAATGGGCTCTGGCCAAGGGCATATTGGAGGGGTCTGTGCACAGGAGAACGAGGGGGTGTGCCGCGCTGTTAGCAAGTTAGGTGGAGAGTGTTGGTACTGTGCTGGTTCCCCCAGCTGTCCATGTGCCTAGGCTGGGGGGCAGGGGAGGGAAATGGTGCCTGCCAGCATCTTTGTTCCTAGACAAGTCTCCCAAAGATCCCTGCCCTTCCAGAGCAGACTCTGAGATTAGTAAACAAATCTCCCTCCCATATACCCCAGGTGTTTTCCAAACTGCTGCTTCTCTCTGCTGCATTTCAGTGGGGCTCTTTGCTGTGCTGTCTCTTTAGGGGCAGGGACTCAGTTTCCTATCATCTTCCCAGGTCTCCCAGAGCCAAGCCCACTGATTTTTAAAGTTCCAGTGTTAAGCCCCACTGATTTTAAGAACTCCTGAAATTAGGCCTCTCTGATTTTCAAAGCCGAATGTTATGAGGATTCAGCTTCCCTCTGCAGGTTCCTCATGCCTGGTATGCCTGGTGTGAGGGTCTGGTCCTCTCCTCTCCTCCTCTCTCTGCATCCAGTGTCCCTCCCTCCCTCTGATGGTCTTGCAGGTTCATTTAGCTCCCGAGCGAATCTCCACCCCTCCTACCCTCTTCGATACATTCAGCTGTGAAGAGTCTGTTCTGCCAGTCTTTGGATTGTTTTATGGCTTATTTACACTGATATACATGTTATCTAATTGTATCCATGGGACGAAGTGAGCTTGGGATTGTTGTACTCAGCCATCTTTCCTGGAGGTCCTCAGATAAAAATTTTTAATATAAACAATCATAAAAGGGATACTAAAGAATCATGAAGTTTTAATATTTTAACTCTAAAATCGTATTTGTTACTCTGTAATTAATTTGCTTTCACTTTTTTCTTAATGAGAACATTAGATTTTCTTAATCAATGAAATTATTAGTATTCTAGTGCTAAGTTATTTTAGCCAAAAATGAACCTTCAGATCACCTCTATAGGACTGTCTACTTGAGTAAATTATGGTGATTCCTGATGGGCACTTTGCAATAGTGACAAAAGCTTGTATCATTACTTTCTTAAAAAGCCCTCAGGCTTGGGGCACCTGGGTGGCTCAGTCGGTTGAGTGTCTGCCTTCAGCCTTGGTCATGGTCCCAGGGTCCTGGGATGGAGCTCCACATTGGGCTCTCTGCTCTGCGGGGAGCCTGCTTCTCCCACTGTCTGCCCCTCTGCCTACTTGTGCTCTCTCTCTGTCAAATAAATAAATAAAATCTTAAAAAGAAAAAAAAAAGCCCTCAGGCTCCTGGTTAGGGTCAGGTCTCCACCCCCTGCGCTGTGGCTTTTCTCACCTGCAATATTGAATCCTTACCACCAGGTGTCACCATCTCACAAACATCGGAAAGCTGCCTCCTTTCAGAACCTCCACTCTCTGCTGAGTGGCAAGGGGGACCGGTCCAGCCTCTACATGGTAGGGGAGCCGGGGGACCACAGTGCACTTGGACGGTAAGAGTTGGCAAGTGGTGTGGGGGTTAAACTCAACATGGGTGGTGGAGCTGTAAGCCTAACTCCGTCCTGCCTCGGGTGCCACAGGAGTCTTGGAGCCCACATCTCAGTGCCTTGCCCCATGCACCTGAGCTCTGAGAAGGTGTGGTGTTGGTGGAATGGGTAGAGTTGGAAGGTTTGATTCTTCCATCCTTCTGCTGTCTGATGACATCCTAAAATCAGGATGTTCAGAGAGCTTCCTTAGCCCAGCTGAAGATCTGATTAGAGATCCAGAGATAGGGCCCCCAAAGAGGCACTTGACCTGTGACCCTGTCTAGAGAACTCCCACCCCCTGACGAGACCCTCTAGGCTAGCTGCTCTTACCTAGGGCTCCATGGAGGCACCTCAAGTGGCCTGTTCACTCCTGGAAATGTTATCTAATATCATAGCTTTGGTTGGATTCTCAGAGAGGTCTCTGCACCCACAAAGATTTAAAATTGTGTTTCTAGGTTAGGGGGTGGGTAGCAGGGGGCTTCTGGTCCTGCACCAGGCTTTGTGGAGCCTCAGACCACTGTGACAACCCTCCAGTCTTGTTCCCAGCATGTTGTTTTTGCTGGTTGGAGCCAGTCAAGAGGCATCTGTCATCTTTAAGGCAGGGAGTGATTGGGCCCCGGTGCCCAGCCCTCTTTGCACTTACTCTGTCTCCGGCCCCCTGGCAGACCAACAAAGGCCTCACCCCGACGTGCCCTCAGTGTGGAGGACGTGAGCTCCCCCAGCCAGGCGCGCACGGTGGGCCGCGTGGTGGAGGTGTTCCCAGATGGCACAACCCAGCTGCAGTTACAACGCTCCCCGGAGGGCTCTTTCGGCTTTTGCGTGGCCTCCGGGAATGGGCGCCAGGACTCAGGTATGCCCCCTCCCCTTTTCTGGGTTCCATATCCCTGGGGCCTTAGCAAACCGCTTTTGGCTGTGGGCACTTCCAGTCTGTGGCTGAGACGCGGAGCTCCAGACTCAGACAGCCTCGTGAAAGGACTGGAATTCTCCCTCAGGGGCTCTTTGGGAAGCGTCAGGTGTGGGGCTGCTGGAGTGGGTAGGGATGGCGAGCCTGACCCCCCTGCCCCTCTGTTGTCTGCTGACCTTTTCGCTGGAGCGCCCAGGGGAGGTTTGTGCTTGCTGGTTCTCGGGAGCCCTTTGATGCGGCTGGTGCGTATAATGGTTCCCTTCCTCAGCT
The DNA here is from genome assembly GCF_037043125.1 of Eumetopias jubatus. Taxonomy (NCBI): domain Eukaryota; kingdom Metazoa; phylum Chordata; class Mammalia; order Carnivora; family Otariidae; genus Eumetopias; species Eumetopias jubatus. Next base: position 41,725,687 of record NW_028274818.1, read on the forward strand.
GCTGTCTGGCCATGTGCAGTGAGCCCGCCTGGCTATGCGTCCGGCTCCCTCTCGCAGCGCTGGCTCCAGGGGGTGATGTTCTGGGGATCCTGCCCTGGCTGCCCTCTGCCGAGCAGGGTTCAGTCCTGGGCTGTGATCGCCTAGGTCAAAGTTATGTAACCTGGAAAAAAAAAAAAATCTGCCTGCTGCCAGGTTTGCAGCCTGCAGCAAGTTCTTACCTCTGTTCCGTAGTTCATTGTTTCAACAAGTTTGCCCTTAGCACCTACTAGGTGTTTTAGATACCGGCTCTATGGCAGGAAATGGAACAGAAAAAGACCCTGTCCTCAGGAGCCCACAGTCCAGGGAGGGAGATAGGCTGTACCTACAAAGAGGTATACATTTTTATATATTATCCAAATAAGGTGCCAGATAGCAGAGGGTATGAAGACACGAATCCAAGCAAAGCAGGGTGAGGGCCCGAGAGTGGGAGGACGGGAGTGCAGGTGGGGCAGCTCTTCTGGGCGGAGGTGTCTGGAGAAAGAGCAGTCCAGGCCCAGGCGGAGGGTGGGAATGAGCTTGGCTGTCACAAGACCTGCAGGGTGGATCTGCACAGAGCAGCAGCGGGGAGAGAGGGCGCTGAGCTCAGGAGGGCGGTGGCTTCCCCACCCCCTGAGCTGGGAGGCGGCAGCGGCCAACGGGCTCTGATTTGCACTTGGAACGGGTGTCGCTGCCCAGCTGGCTGCCCGACCGTGAACAGATGCTAGCAGGTCGAAGGTGGACCAGGGAGACTCTTTGTAAAGCTATTTCCGTGGAAAGACTTGCTGGTGGTGGCTTGGGCTGGGGAGCCAGTGGGGATGTGAGAAGTGCTTGCAGTCAGCTTGACTTGAAGGCCGTTTGAAGCAGTTTGCGGATGGTTTGACCTGAGCGTGAGAGGAACAGGCCGAGTTTCTCCCCACTCTGGACCTCCGGGGGGGATGGGTCTGTCCTCACAGGGAGGTGGTGTTTGTGTTTGAACTTATACTGATCATCATAAAGGACTAGCGGGCTGTTAGCTACTCCACCTTTTCCTTTAGCCTCCCCATTCCTCAGGTGAGGGGCGGCAGGCCTGCCAGAGAGGCACAGAGTTAGGTGACATGGCATGGTTTGTACTCCAGAGCCTCTGCCAGCTGCGTGACCTGAGCAGGTCACTTACCCTCTCTGAGCCTCAGTTCTCTCATCTCTAAACTGAAGATACTCAAACCTGCCTGGAAGAGTCATAAGGAGCGTCCCGTGAGGTACATGGGAAAGTGCCTGGCACTTTTCTTCCCTTCCCTCTTCACAAAGAGAATTTGTATTTGGGGAACAGAACTCCAACAGGGGCCACCATGATCTGTACCATCTGTCCACATGAGGTCACACACAACCGGGCATTGTGCTCTGCCCTTCATCTTCCCCTAAAGTCCCGCTAGGCCGCTTTGCAGACAGTCACGGAGTTGATGTCTGATGGGCAGAGGTCTCTAATGACCAAGAGCTCCTTGGGCTCTGCCCTGACCTGCCCCCGCATGGCAGCCCTCACCTGGGTTGGCACGAGCTCTGCCCTGTCCTGCCCAGGGGGTGCCCTGCTCCTGCTGCCACCGTTGGCCATTGGCTATCCTGCAGAGATCCCCAGGCACACGGAACGTGACTGGTGCTGGTGCCTCCTGGCCACAGAGCCTCCTCCGACAGCCACAGGTCACTCCTGCTGGGCCTCAGAGGGGCCGTGAGCTGGGGCTGGTCTGCATTCCTCGCTAAAACGTCCAGGTGCTGGGGCTAACTTGCTGGCTGTCACGTAGGATGCTATGCAAGCATATGAGAAGAGCAAGCTTCGCCTCCGGCTTCTGAGCACCACATAGAGATGATCCATGCTGAACAGAGGCCATTTCCAGCAGACAGTAAATACCAACAACAGCGGTCTGTCTGTCATATTTTTGTCACGACGTTCCGTTGTGAAACCTACCCCAGTGTCTCCCCCAGAATGACTGGCACGACATCAGTGTCTGGTCCGGCTCTGGCTCCATGCTTTTGGGGTTTCTCATGGCTCCCCACATGCATGTCCTGCTTACAACAGCCATTTCTGTAGGCACCACCCCTCCCCTCCTTTCCTGCCCTCTCTCCATGCCAGCAACATGCAGACGGGGCAGGCAAGTGCTTAGAACACCTGGAGAGAAGGAGTTGGAGATAGGGCAGGGGCTGCGAGAAAGGCGTTGCTCAAGCAGCTGAGATGGCCAGCATACCTCATGAGGAGGGAGGCAGCCTGGCGGCAAAGGCTCGGCTTGGCCAAGAAGCCCCCCACACCGAGAGAGAGTTCCACGGTCAGACCCGGGAGAGGAAGTGTGTCAGGAGGTTGGTTTTGCTAGACTCAGAGCTCCAACCTTCAGGTGCCTTGAAGGAGATTTCAGTGCTTTCAAACCCCCATTTCAGAGGGTTGCTCTGGAAGGTTTGCCACAAGCTGGGCTGAACAAAGCTCCTGTGGGCTGGGGGCAGCAGAGGCAGGATGTCCCACTATAGTCCAAGTGTGTTAAATGCCTTCAGGCTCGAGACCATGATACCAGAGGAGAGGCCCTCTCAGGCCCTTTCTAAGGAAGCTGATTCTAGGACGCAGAAGTAGAGAGGAAGGAGTTTGCAGCCTGGGCTGGGGAGCCGTGAGGGCATTTAAGGTGGCGCTGAGTGGGCCCCCCTGAATTCTGCAGGTGGTGTCAGCTGCACACCGTCCACACCCTGGCCTTGTGCTCTCAGATCACCTGTGTTCGCTCAGCTGGGGTTGGGGGGCGTGGGGTGGTGCCCAGCTTTCCCTGTAAGACCCTTTATTCTCTTAACTGAAGGGGAGTCTGGAAGGTTTTCAGAAGAAGTTGAGGTGAGAGGGGTCCCTCAGCAGGACTTGCCTGTGCTGTGCGGTCAGGAGAGTCCCGGGGAACTCAGGCTAGCCAGCCCCCAGGCCCCACAGAGCCTGCTCCACTGATGTGGGTTCCCCAAGTCGGACCCAGGGAAAGGGGAAGAAGCAGGCTCTGCCCAGGCTCATGCTGCACCTGAGAGACCCAGGAGACCGTCACACTGGCCAGGCAGGGCCTTCCCAGGGGCAGTGTGGGGGACAAGATGTGTGTGAATAAGGGACAAGTGAGCCACCATGGCTTTAAATAGGGGGTGGGATTTTTGTTTCCTGGGCTTTTGCCCAGATGCCTCCAAATCCCAGTGAGGAACCACCTCTGATGAAGATTGAGGCCAGGGCTGGTCCTAACAGTAATATGGAGCAAACCAGGTTTGGATTTGACCTCAGCCATGTTCAATGATACCTTCCCACCACTCCAGCTTCTTGAAGGCAGCAACTGGATCATATTTGTGAATCCCACCCAGTGGCAGGCATGAAGTAGGCTTTTTTTCTTAATTTTTAAACATCGGTTTCCTTCCTATTCTACAATCAAAGCTCATCTCAGAAAAAGATAAGATCACCTCATTCACACAGGGGTATACACGAATAATAATAAAAAACAAGCATTATTTGCTTAAAGCATTATTTTATTAAAGCATTATTTGCACAGCTTTTTATTTTTTTATTTTTAAAGATTTTATTTATTTATTTGACAGAGAGATAGAGAGAGAGCACAAGTAGGCAGAGAGGAAGGCAGAGGGAGAGGGAGAAGCAGACTCTCCACCGAGCTGGGAGCCCGATGCGGGGCTTGATCCCAGGACGCTGAGATCATGACCCGAGCCGAAGGCAGCTGCTTAACCGACTGAGCCACCCGGGCGCCCCGCTTTTTAAAAAGAGACAGAGAAATGAAATGATACCATGGGGGTGGGCACACTGTATCTATATAGAAAGCCCGTTGTGGTTCTGAGGTAGGATAATGAGGGTGTGTGTGGGTGGGTGTGCACGCGCATGCATGGAGCAGTGCCCTATATGAGCACCTGCTCCCCGACCCCTGCCCGAAACACCACCTGGTCAACATTCCACAGAGCTGCATCTCTGGATTTCATGTGTTCACTTGTTCTGTTTTCCTTTGCAGGGTTCTACGTGCAGGAGATGGCTGACGCGAGCATGGCCAAGCTCTACTCGGGGCTGCTGGGGGTAGGGGATGAGATCCTCGAAGTGAATGGGGCCAAGGTTGCCGGGCTGGGCTTGGCTCACATTCAGGAGCTCCTGGCCCACGCGGAGAGCTTGTCAGTCCGTGTGCTGAGGCAGAGGCCTGTCCCTCGGTGACCCAGGGCTGTTTTGCCCTCACTGTCACCCTTTGGAAGCCCTGACCTGCCCCAGGAGGGACAGCTGGAAAGGTACTGCATGAAGCTGCTTCGTGGATGAAAACAGATCACGGTGGTGTGTGACCGCTTAGGCTGTGGCAGGGGCTTCTGGGATTGACCACCATAGGGTGAGAGCAGGATGGTGTGTTTTGTTTAGGGATGTTAATTGACGCTGAACTGGGGAAAGCAAACATGGATCTCTTTCCATGCCGGAAGTGGTGTCAACATCTTTCTGTTCCTTTGTCGGAGGGAGGAGGAGAGAGATTCAGGGGTACTTGGGTGAGCCCCTGATTGTCTCCTCACCCCCAAGTCTCATCCCACTCTCGATCAAGGGCTCCCCCAGCCTCCACACTCCAGAACCAAAGAAAATGCTTGGCCATTTTGGCCTTGAGCCTGCCTTTAAAGTCTCATGTCTTCCATGTCCCATTTGACACCTTTGCTCTTTTTCCGGAAATGGGCAAAGTGCCCTAGTGTAACAGTCTTATAGCCATCGGCCATATATTCCCAACCCAAAATTGGAATATGTGGTCCTGGTGTGAGAACATCTGGGAGATGTTATCTGGCAGCCAGATAATTTTTGTGATATATAAAGTTGGAGGGGAAAAAAAATGAACCTGAGACCAATGTCAGGGAAGTGCAGCTGTGGCTGGTGGGTCTGGCCGGCTCCACCCCCGGCCCCCTGCCCTCTGCCTCTGCCCAGGGCGAGGCTGGCGCTGGTGGGGAGGGCCTGCCTTCCTTCTCCGGTGGAGTGTGGGCACAGGCTGCAGCCGGTGCCAGGCTGTCTCCAGCCGCAAGCTCTCTGCCCAGGCTCCTTGATGGCTGCTGGGGGTGGGCCGGCAGGGAGTGCAATGACAGGGTATAGGCAGGGGAATGGGCTCTCCACCCAGGTGCTTCCCAGCTCTAGGCCCAAAGGGTTGGGACTCTCTGGAGTGGATGGCCGTGTGTCAGTCTTAAATTATTAAAAAGCAAAGCTGAAGCTTCTCTCGCTCTGAGTCGCTAAATTCTGGGCTGGATGCTCACTTGACCTTGAATGGCCAAGAGCAGGGGCCTGGGGTGGGGGAAGAGGGAGGGAGGATACGGGCACAGCAGTGCTGTGTTGGGCCTGCCAGAGGGGAAGGCCTGGGCAGTCCCCTGGGGTTGGGGTGACAGCCAGGGTAGATGCAGAAGCCTCCAGAGACAGTCCTTCAGCTGGGAGAGGAGCCTTGGGCAGGGTGCATTTCTGAACAGAAGACAGAATGGAGCTAGGGGCTTTGGGGAGGTGCTACTGGGGGGTGGGGAGCGCAGAGGGCAGCTTCAGGGCTGTTGTAGAACTTGGGAAAACATACAGCCTTCGCTAAAACGAGTGTCCTAGCAGCTTTCCAGGGGCAAGATCACTGAAAGGCACATGTGGCCTGAGGGAAAGATGATGGGGGAGGAGGCAGGCAATCCTGTGGAGTGTGTAGTGTTTCAGGCCTTACCTGCAGGAGCCAGTTAAAACCCCTCTTTACTGGCCCCTGGAGGCTAGAGATTGAGGGGTGCTCCCGGAGCCCCTCTGCACTGTGGGACTGGGAGACTGAGCCACCTGGGGTGGGGGGGGGAATGTGGGAGGAATGGGGAGGTGCCAGCAGGGGAGCAGGGAGGCCAGTGGAGCAAGTGTTTGGGCCTGCAGGGTGTGAAGAGGGTGCTGGGACATCTCAGAGAGCATCCTGGCCCCCCAAACTTGGGAATGGCCCCATGTCAGAAAGTATAGTCATGGGGGAACACTGGCAGCTCCTGTACCCCAATTCCTGGTCTTGAGGTCATGAAGTTTCATGTTGAATGAAAGCTTCTAGGGACAAAGGCACCTCTCTTCTCTGTATGGTGATCATGGACAACGTGCCCTTCTCGCTTCAACTGGGAAGAAAGGGAAGAAAGGGAAGAAGGAAGCTCCGGCTGGGACTAGGCCGGGGAAGGTCTCTAAGGAATCCTGAGCATCTGCTTCTGTTACCTGCCAGGGGGGCAGGGCCAGGCTCTCGACACATCCTGTTAAGTCCTTAAAAAATGGATCTGCCAGGTAAGCTCTGTGTAGCATCTTCCTTTACACAGATGGAGATCCTTTACACAATGAGGGGTGTCTCTGACACAGGGCCCACTCCTCCTGCTGCGACCCCTCCCACAGCTCCCGAAAAAGGCTTGACAGAGGGTAGTGGACACTCTGGACTGTGTGGAAAGTAGACCTGCGCTTCTTGAGTAAAGTGGCCCCGACTTGTGTGGGTGGGAGGGGACGTAGATTCCTCCAGACACCTGTCTGATGGTCCCCATCTGCTCTGCCTGGGGAGCTGCTCACCAGGTCAGCCCTGTGTCCCCCACACAGCCATCAGAATGTTCCCACTTAGAACGTTGTGTATTAACTGGGAGCCAGGCCCTGTGACAGGCAGGAGCTCAGGCAGGTGAGAAAGACGGGCTGCAGGGGCCACAGTCTAGGGGAGACGCAGACATTAGGCCTGGGGCTCGCAGCCACGCAGGAGAGCGGGCCGGAGATGCTGCCTGCGCCAGATCCGCCCTTGGTGGGGGGGGAAAGCTTACCGACAAGGGGCACCCACGCAGGGCTTTGTAACATGAGTAGGGGCTGACAGGTAAGACAGGGAAAGGACACAGAAAATAAGCAGCACGTGCTTAGGTTAGACACCCATAGGTGTCTAATACACCTATGGGTGTCTAACCTATGGGCCCACCCCAGCCCTGGCCCATTATTGGTATTGTGTGTCCGGGGCTCTCTCCACCAAAGGCCGCAGACGTTGGGACTACACAGAACAGAAAGGGGCTCCGACTTGGGCCTCAGACATGACAATATCCTTAGGGTGACAGGTGGGGGTGGGGAGCAAGGTAAGACGCAGGCCTGGGAGGGAAGGGAGGGGAGGGCGGGCGTGCGCCGGCCGCGCTCCCACCGTCGCCCGTTACAACTTCTCCTCAGGGCGCCTCTTCCCGGTGGCGGAGGGGCCGGCGGGAGGCGAGAGCACATGTCCGCGCAGGGCGCGCCCGGCGCCGGCGGCCCTGGGGGGCGGGGTGGGGGGGGAACCGAACTCGGGCGCGCGCGAGCGACCGGGACCGCCAAGGTTCTCTGCCCGGACGCGCGGGTCGCCGGCAAGTCCCGCAGGTCCCGGCGGTTCGCAGGCGGCTGGCTGGCTCTCTGCCCGTGCGCCCTCCCTGCCACCCCACCGCCCGGGAGTGCCCTCCGCGCCGGCCTCCCGGCCTCTGTGGCGCGCCTCCCGCCCTCCCGCCGCCGTCCCTGCGCGGTCCTTCCTGGCCTCGGCGGAGATCCGGGCGGGAGACGCGGCTCCGGGCGCACTGCCCCGCCTGGCGCGGGCTCGGTTAGAGCCGCGGGACGGCTGCCGCCGGAAGTTTGCCAGAGGCTGGCGGTGTGTGTGTTGGGGGGGGGGGCGGTTTACACGCCCCCAGTCCCTAACACACACACACACACACACACACACACACACACAGACACAGACACCTTACCCGGCGCCGAGGGCCGGGAAGAGGCTGGCCCCCACTTTGCCTTCGAGGGACGCACGGCTGGGGGCGGGGAGCGGACAGCCTGGAGGACTGCGTGGTGACCGCGGCGGGCTGGAGCCGGTGAGCGGGATGGGACGGGAAGTGAGGTGACTCAGGACCCGCAGGCGAGGGTGGGGGGGTGGGGTGGCGCAGGAATGAGGACCCGGTGCGCGCAGTGTCCGGAGTCTCAGGCAGGATGGAGAAACCGCAGGCACGGCTCGATTTTTGGAAATCAAGTTTAATTCAAGGGCGTGCAGTCGCTGTGCCTGCTCCGTCTGCTCTTCAAATACTCCAGAGCTCTGTTGGGGACATCAGGGATTCAATTCTGAATCCTTCCAGCAACTCTGCGAGGGAGGGAATACTTATCTCGGGGTTACAAACTAGGGGGCCCGAGATTCGGGTTGAATTACTTACCCAAGATTACACTGCAAACTAGTGGAGGTTGGATTTGAACCGGGCCCTGTGAGACTCCCAGCCTTCATGCGTCCTCCCTCCTGGGACCCTGTGGGGCTCACCTCATCCCGAGGCCCTCGAGCACCCCTCCTGGCCCTCACAGATGGCGGGGCGCAGCGCTGGCCCGGGACACCCAGCTGGGCCTACCCGATGCTGACCTTCACCAGGGTGGGTGTGAGGGGTTCGCTTCTGTTTTTCTTGGGGTGGGGGAATGGCATTGGCCCTCCCACTTCCCTGCGGGGTGGGGTGGTGGGGGACAAATCACTTTCCAGTACAGTGTTTCTGAAATGCAGGTGTAACCCACTCATGGGTCACAAAATTGGTCGAGACCAACATTTAAAAGAATATCAGTGCTTCGCACAAGCAAGTGTAGGTTTTGTTTGAGAACCGCCTCTTCCAGGGCTGGGGGTGTCCTGAGTTGTAATTTAAAGGGTCGTTAAGACCCTGCTCCAGGGGCACCTGGGTGGCTCAGTCGGTTAAGCGTCTGCCTTCAGCTGAGGTCATGATCCCAGGGTCCTGGGATCGAGCCCCGCATCGGGCTCCCTGCTCCAAAGGAAAGCCTGCTTCTCCCTCTCCCTCTCCCCCTACCTGTGTTCCCTCTTTTGCTGTGTCTCTCTCTGTCAAATAAAATCTTAAAAAAAAAAAAAAGACACTGCTCCAGAGGGCACAAAAAACACACCCTTGGGGCTAAGGCCCAGGGAGGCTGCCTCCGGCCTCCGATACCCCACACTCCATGCGCGGACTTCTTCAGGTGGCGCCTTGCCTCAGGAGGCTGCGGAAACCTTCCTGGACTGAGTGTGCCTGGCCTGTGGGCGCGGGGGAGGGGGGGCGGGGAAGAGGCATCCTCCATCCTTGTCCCAGGGGCAGGGTATAATGATGTGACTGGACTTCCTGCTCCCCCAAACTAGCCTCGGCGCAGTGGGATTTCCCCCGAGGGTATGTATCGCCAGGAGCTTGGGCTGCTGGTTCCCTGACCTGGCCACGCCGCAGATCCACGCCCGCACCCCTTTCGTGCTGCTTATTCCTGTGCCCTTGCTGGAACATCCTTCCCCTTGTACGCCATGGATTCCTTGGTGGCGGCCTGCAGAAATGTCAGAGGTGCCTGTCCTGGGAAGCATTCCAGGACACCTGCATGCTGACTTTGGCCCCCTTTCCTTAGCTCCCATATAATTGGGTACAAGTGCTCTTTACTGTGGCTCTTTTCAAATAGCATTTCTTGCTTATCCTCCACCAAACTCACCTGGCAACAACTGGACTTCCCTTGTCCATCTGCGCAACCCACTTCCCGCCCCAAATCCCCAGGGTGGTCCCGGAGCTATTCAAAAGGTCCTGCTGTCGCCGGATCCCCTTCCTTCCCGCCCTCTCTCCCTCCCCGCCATCCTCTCTGAAGTTTCCCTCCTTCCCACAGAGCCAGAGCACCTGCTTAGAAATGGCAACAGCCTTCCTTGGCACGAAGCTCTGCGCAGCTTTCTCAGGCCGTGGGCTTGGCCAGGTCGGGGTCCTGGGCCCCGAGGAAGGGGCTGCTGGCATTGGCTCTGAATCTCTGCCCATGCAGCCCGGCTTTAACAGCTGCCCTGCCAGGCCTGGAGGACATCCGGGGCTCTCCTGTGGCTGCCCGGCTGCCCCGCTGGGCCTGCCTTTGTCTTGTCCTTCTGCAATCTGGGCTCAGGCCCCGACTCGCAGTGTGGGGCTGTCCTTAGGGGTCTGGCCAGATGCCAGGTACTGGGGAGAGGCCTGTCCTGCCCTTGGGATGCCCGTGTCCCCAGGGTGGAGACAGTTACAGCTGTGAAAAGACGAACCAGTGTGCCAAGGCCTACAATGGAAGCCCCAGGCAGGAGGCCCACTCCCACCTGGTGAGCAGAAAGCCTTCCCAGAAGAGCCAGCCGTGGGCTCACCAGCCTCCATCCCTGAGGAGCAAGGAATGCTGGCCGCTGTGGGGGCCGTTCAGATGCCACAACATTGCTTCTCACCCTGAGCTCCTCAGACTGAGTCTCCAGGCTTTTCTGAGTTCATATAATGAGTTGGGCTCACTTACTTTTTGCACATTTCCAGCCAAATAAAAGCTCCAAAACATTTTATCAGCAAGGCTAACCTGCTTGAAGGTCCTTGACGAGTAGACTTCTTGAAGCTTTACAGTGGGCATATAGGGTTAGAGACGTGGTCAAGTCCAAGGCACCTGGTGTCCAGGTTTTATCTTCAGCACTTGCAGTTCAGCGCTTGAACCCACCGCGGACTCATACTACCGCTCTTTCCATTCCTTGTCCTCACCTCAGCTTTCACGGCTTCTTGGGTTAGAAAGACGGCTTCCCGAAATGCTTGCCAGCCCTCAAATCTGAATGGCGCCTTTTTTGTCTGAAGGGAGGCTGGCTTCACGAGGGTCCAGTCAGACCTGGGTTCTCATCCTGCCTCCACCACTTCCTCATGGAACCCCGGGGCGAATTCTTAATCGCTCCATGCTTGTTTTCAGGGATAAAGTGGGCCTCGACAGGATCTCCCTCGTGGGGTTGTGGGAATTAAATGGCGACAGAAATTTCACTCATCATGTCCCGGATGCCTTGGTCAAAGACCTGCCAGCCCATCAGATTCTCATCAAATGCTGGCTGAAAGTTTCAGCTGCTAATTAGATATAAAATTTGAGACATTTTTTCCTATGAGTTGATGACCCCTTCCCAGAGGCTGGCCAATCCTAGTGTGAACTTTTGTGAAAGCAGACAGGATGCATCTGATGGTGTGGTGAGGAACGGGAATACCATTACAGAGGTCAGGTTGGATTTGGATTTCTCACATCCAAGCTTCTGGAACAGATCACCGGCGGAGAGGGATATTGGTGGGGATGTTTGTGCTCAGGCTCTGCCTGCATCTGCACCAAATGGAGACTCCACTAATGTTCCAGTTATCAGTGTCACCTGGGTAGAAGGTGTTTCCAGACAAGTGAGACCCCAGAGGTGCCAAGGATCAAGCTTTATAGACCTGAACTGTGTCCTCTTGGATGGGCAACATTATGGCAATATGGCCTTCCCTTCCTACAAGTTTCATTTTTGCCTCAGGTCTTGTATTTTCAGTGAGTTTTATGTAAGATTTGTAGCCAGTGGGGACCTTTTGAAAGACAGTAAATCACTCTTTTGCTGCAAAGTGGAGCCACCAGTGGAGTCAAGTGCTGGTCAGTCCAGAACCCTCAGCCTTGTAGATGCCTGCCTTTTCCGCCTGTCCACACGACACAGTCCACGCTTCCTCAGGCTGGGGTGGGGGGCTGATTCGCTTTTATCAGGGAGCACATTATACATAACCATTTCTTCCTCCTAAATCCCCTCCTCCTCAAATATTAACTAGAACTCTCAAAATAAGCACTCATTCCTCTAGCAAGGCTGGTTATAGGTTGGTCTGCGTTAACCCTCCTCGCTGTTACATTTGGGGGGGAAGTCAAACTGGGGACTCACGAAGCACTGATGTCCCAATTTCTGTGCTAGGCGCCGGGGGCACAGTAAGTAGCTCTGCCTCTCATCAGCTGTGTGACCTTGAGAAATTGTGTCCCAGGTTCCTCATCTGCGCATTTGAGATAGTATTAGATGAGGAAACTTCACTATTTCATACAGCCATTTTCAGTATCATCTGCACTAGTACGGACGAAGTACCTAGACCACCGCCAGGCACATAGAAGGTGTTCAGTTAACAGGAGTGAGGAGGATGATGACAAATGGAATGATGAAGGTCTGTGTCCTTAAGGAGCTTATGTAGCCTCGTCACCTTGTCCCACACAGAACTGAAGGCAGGTTCTTTCAACTGCCAACTGGGATGGCCAATATTCTTGTTGGCCAACACTTCGGTGAGGGGGAAGTAAGACTCAGGTCGGGTTTCTCTGCTCCCCACACACTCCCTGTCCCAACTGAAGCTGTGCTGTATGGTATTTTGAATACATAGTGTGGTTATTTTGGGGTTTAATAATTCATGTGACTTGCCCAAAGAAAGCCCAATTTATAATTCAGACCTTCTAACGGCCACACACTTTCCTCCCCCCAAAGGTGTACGCGTATGTCCGTGTTTATTAGTAGGGGCAGAAGGAGGGCGCTGTGTGTGGGTATGAAAGGAAATAAAAAAGACAAAAACCAACAGAACTTAAACACAACAAAACAACAGCCCAAGACAAGGTCATGGTCTCTCCATTTCTCTTTTAATACTGAACAGTATTCTTTGTACAGCTGTAACATGATTTCAAGAGCAGAAGTAAGAAACATTACTAATAGACTTCAGGGTGTAAAAATACCACTTTGAAAGACGGCTAGTTGAGATTTTTTCTTACACAAGTATTTTTAAAAAGTTTTCAAGTTTATTGTGTCATCAGTTTGTTTAATGTCAGGATTACACACAAAGCTGTGGAAGAGCTTTTATTATGCAGGGAGTAGCCTAAATTCCACGATGCAGTAGCAGTGATTCTGAAACTAGACTGGGCGTCAGAACCCCCTTGGAGGGCTTGTGAACACCCCAGAGTTTGTGATTCAGCAGAGCCGAGGGGAGCCACGAGAACCTGCATTTCTAGCAAGCTCCGGGGCGATGCTGCCGAGGCTGGTCCCACACTGCACTTGGGAGACCCGGCCTGCAGAAAAACAACGCATCTACCTGTGGCGAGGGGCGTAAACTGGCACCAGGACCACTGGGCTCTTCTCATGAGGACTCGGGGGAGGGGGGGGACCATCTGGAAATCACCCAGGCATTTGCAATTCTAATCTTTGATCTCACTTCTTTAGTTTGTACCTTCCAGTTATTTAAAAATGAAACGCTGTAGGTTATTTATCCCTCGAAGAAAAATACAATGGTTTCATCTTGCTCAGTACTGCCAGGTATTATACATTTGATTTTTCCATTACACTAATTTCTGATTACAAATGAGCCAGTGAAAGCATATTTTTCCACTTACAAAAAAACGAATCCACAATCATTTACAGCTTGCTGTCTTTGGCCCTTTCCTGGTTTCCAGGCCGCCCTCACCCAGGGCGTTCTCCCAGCCTGGGTCGAGCTAGGACGGAACCACATCCAGCTTACAAGCAAGTTCCAGTAACCCATCCTAGTGGGGGACACCTGGCTGGCCTCTCCCTGCCCTGCACAGATACTTTCTTTTCCTGAGGACTAGGACATCTGCCTCTCCCAGGGCGCACTTTACCCACAGGGTTGCAATTCCCGTTCAGGAGCAGGGTCTCAGCTAAAGCCCACTTTCTGCAGAGCAGACAGAACAACGGTGAACGTGGTCTCAGCCCAGGGCTGGCAGAAAGCCCGGCTCGTGCGGAGCGCCCGGCTGACACGCGGCTACACCACAAGGCCCGAGCTTTGCTCAGCGAACAGTGAGGCCGGGGGGTCTTATTTCAATCACCCCCTGGATAATTGAGTGGCTTCTGGGTTTAAGAACTCATAACCTTTAAAAAAAAAAAAAAAAAAGGATAAAATACACTTTCTCACAGTGGACCTGTGCCAAGCAGCCGGGCAGGTGACCGGGACAAATCACCCTCTCAGCACAGTTCCCGTCTACACAGCCTTGGGGAAGGGCATTTCTAGACAAAAGTCACATGGGAAAGAAAACAGCACCAACACACTAGCTCATGTCGCAGGGAAACCAAGTTCTTTTTCTTCCTTCCCCGCCTCGCCACACACTTGTTATCTGCAGAAACCAGATCATGAAGAAGTGCCGCCTAGAGGTAGATGGCAGCAACACAGCAAGACCCCCCCGGGAGCTTTCAGAGCTTCAGTGTTCATCCAAAAGCAAAAAACACCAAATGGCTGGGGTGAGGGGTGCGCACGACAGGTCACTACCAGCCTACCTTGTTACGTCGCTGAGGTCGCTTGTCCCTGGGACCAAGTCCAGCATGCAGCGCCGCAAATGCCCCCCGTGTCTGTTGGAGAAGCTGAGCTGGGGGCTCCAAGGCCTTCTGAGGGCACCGTTGGGGCTGCTGACCCCAGGAGCCAGCGAGCCTGGGGTTTTGGCCCCGCCGTGAGTGACCAGGCACTGGGCCTCAAGAGCCAGAGCCTCGGAGCTTCTCTGCACTGCTCTTCTCGTCTGATGGCTGTTCTACTCGGAATTCTCTTGATTTTCTGGACCCGACAGCCGACGGCAGCTTCGCAGTGAGCGTCACAGCAAGGGGCCCACGGTGAGGCCGGCGTCCGCGCTTCCATAACGGCCAGGCGCAGGCCTTGCAAGAGTAAAACCTCCTCACTGGAAGCGCAAGCATGTCCGTGAGGGTCGGAAGCTGGGTTAAGGACAGCTAGACAGGTCAGCCCGGTGCAGCTGCCGCAGCTGCCCCCCACTCAGAAGCAGAGGCCCCGGGAGAAGCCCGCCGCTGTGCCCCCGCCGGCCACCCAGGGCCATTCACTAGGCACCATCTTCCTGCATGGACTGGACGGGACAGCGCCACAGGACGGAGGGGCTAGAAGTTTGCGAGCCCTCTGGTTTCCCCTCTCTGCTCTTGATGGAGAAAGAACGTGCTTTTCAAAAGCGTTCTTCTGAAAAAATAAGAAAGACATGGCAGCTAGAGGAAGACAAAGGGAGGTAGTGCATGCCGTGTTTTACAACTTGCGCTTCTCGGGCCGGCCCGCTGCTGTTCTGCTTCCAAGTTCATCCTGCAGCACGAGGCGAAGCCAAGCAGTCTGAGCCCACTGAGCTGAAAAGCAGCTCTTCTATGTAATTCAGTTCCTAGATCTTCAAATGCTGTGAATTCTCTAGAAAGGTAACGGTCTCACTTTATAGCCAGGGAAATTACCAAAAGAAAGATCTTGGCTCTGCCACCTTCACTTACAGAAGGTAAAACACTTCACAGAGACAGATTTCTGTTGGAGTTAGACTAGATTTCTCTTCACAGCCCTGATTCTCACGAGGTGAGAAGGAGTGGGAGTTGCCAAGTGGTTGGCTACCAGACCCATCAGTCTGTTTAACTCTGGCTAAAAGCAGAGAATAATGGGCAAGCCACCAAGTTTCTCCCCCTTCGGCTCTGGCGTGAAGATCCTCGTGTAACACACACGCTGCGACTTCCAATTGCCACCCAGCAGCGGGCACCCACAGAGCGCTGGGAGCACGCAGTCCGCACAAAGGCAAGATGAAAAATTAGGACTAAAAACTAAAGGTATTTCAGTTTTCCAGCTGGATCCCCACTCTGGCAAACTCTCTCAATGGTTCATTCCCCCCAATCTACCCCCCAAATCAGCTGATTAGAAACACGTTCTTCCAATAAACCGATAAACGTAAGCTGAGCTCTCCTTGTATCCATCATATTCTGCCAGTTCCTTAGAAATGATATGTGTCGAGGTGCAGAGGCTGCAGGAAAAAGCCCACACACTGCAGGATGTGCCTCTAAGCAGTGCAGAGGGTCACCAGGGTCTACTTCTCTCCCCATTCTACGGGCAGGGGGGCCACGTAGGTGCCCCCAAAAGCCCGGCAGTGTTAGGATCGCTGATGAGGAAATACTTATCCTCAAAAATCAGCCTAAGCCCCTGGCTTATTCCCTCGGACTGCCCTGGTTTGCATTCTGAGCGGAGACGTCTATAGTGATGCCCACTTCGGGCACAACAGGGTCAGGCCATGACCATGCTGGCGGGGCTGAAGCTCTGCTGGGGGCAGAGCTGGCGCGGACAGTTACGGTAAGAGGCTGCCATGTTAAAGAGCATTCCTTCGAGGCGCGGAGACAGGGGCGGTGCTTGTATCTTAAACTTTCTCCTCCTAAATAATTCCCTAGTCAGCGTCAGCGGGAGTCTGGTCTACAATAGCCACTGTTTAGCAAACACTTGAAATTAAGTGAGGTCATCATGCCGATTCTAAATCTATCCAGACATTTAGTAATTAAGTCTCCGGGTCACAACACTTGGCCCCCCCACCCCACCTCAGGGAAGCATCGTACTCATTAATGACCAGGCATGTTCCCAACAAGCCCCACGGACACACATGACAGTTAGTTGTGTGGGGCACAGTAAACCTGATCATAGCAGGAGAAGAGCATGGCTTTTAAATGGCATGATCATATAGGTCATTAGGCTGCCAGCTGCCTCTGGTAATGCGGATTGTGGATTACAGTACTGAGACAAGGTCCCCATTTATGGCGAACAAAGACCTATACGTTTTAATGCAAATCTAAGGACCATCCCTGTTCTAAGTTTAGAGAAGACTATTTGAATGAGTCTCAAAACTTGTAAAACAAATAATCTAGTACCCAACGTCTGAAGCCCTTTGTAGTTATTTTTTTTGCTAACTTGAAAAAAATAACTTATTTATATATCAAATAGAGTTGAGTGTAAACGTGGATGTCAACCACCCTTTTAGTTTTATAAATCTGCTTTTAGCTTTCATTAAGAGGCAGATTTCCTTACCTACCATGATCCTAGCCATGAGAAAATACCCTTCTTTAAAAAATTGTTACAAATATTTATTAAAAAGTGCAATTCATAAGTCAGCTGGGCAAGTACATTATTGCAAATCACAAAAAAAGGGGGGGGAGGAAGCCCAAAGCAAATAAACAAAAAAACCCCAAGAAATACAGACAAAACATGAAAAAAAGGAAAAAAAAATAGAGTGTGCTGAGGAATGGGCCCCAACAGATGAGGAAACAGGAAGTCAAAGCTAGAGCTCTATCCAGACATTGCTGTGCTTTCCAAGTGCAGAAGGTGGAGGGGGAGTGGCCCCTGCCGCAGGGCTCCGGGTCAGCTGCTGCTTCAACATTGGTGACGGCATCGGGGAGGTTATAAAAATATCCTATAGACGCTGGGATGCTGGAGGTGTTTAAAAAATCGGAAGCTTGAAGTTTAGCATCTCAGCAGTTTCAGCTACTAAAACTCAATTAAAGCATCCGTTCTTTAAATTTGGATTGGCTCAGTTATTTGGATGATTAAAAAAAAACTGAGTCGTCATCTTAGGGGGAAAAAAACCCCACCCAAGTTCACCTACCCATTCTTGCCATTACTCACAGGGTAAGAAAAGTCCGGTCCAGAACTAGTCTTTTTGGTCATTAGGGTTTCTGAGTGTTGCTACACTGCCAATGTACTAACCACCCCCCCCCAATGCAGAGTGCCACAGGAATGACCTAACCGGCCATGAGGCTGGCCCCGGATCCAGACCACCCAAGTGTGCGGCTAAGCTGCACCACACAGGTAAGGGGCATCCTCAAAATACAAGGTGCACCAGGATAGCAACATGAATTTGGCAAGGCTCTGATCTCCCGCAACCTCACCCACCCTTCCCTCAGCTGTGCAAACCCTGGGTCCTGCTACCCTCTCCTCCCTTCGGTTCAAGCCCCAGCTGTTAGCACCCCCAAAGCCTAGTGCTTTCCGTTATTTTTCATTAGTTATTTCTACCACAGAATAATGAGCCTGGAAAAGCAATTTTATCCCAGCACTTATCCCTGAAAAATGGATCACTGCATCTTCTGTCACAAACTGCTTCTGGGCCTTGCGTCCCCATTAGCAACCAGCTCTTGGGGGGGCCAAGGGCTGCTGCCGCAATGGGAAATGAGACCTGCCCGGGAGCCCGCACTCCTGACGGCGCTCTCGGGGATGGGACAGCGGTGTGCTGTCTGAGCTGGCGGGGGTGGGGAAGAGCTGCCAAAGATGGATGGAATGAGCAATAGCAAGCGCTAGTGGAGTCTGCAAACTTTTCCGGATTCCTCAGAGGTTGTCCCGGGGGCCCGAGGCCCCAGAGGCAAGCAGTGCCGAGCCGTCCTCAGGACAGGACAGGTGGCCCCGGGAGCACAGTCATCGCTTCCTCTTCCCAGCGGCCCTGCCAGCACCGGGTCAGAGCAGCTATCTCAGTGGTGGGGTCACAAGGAGGAAAGTCAGTGCAGGCTGTTTTCCAGAGAGGAGTGTGAAGAGACGGCAACGTTGGGGTGCTGCTTCCCGCCTCCCCCGGGGTTCGTGAGCAGGAGGAGCCGCGCCGGGCCGCCGTCACAGCACTAAGAAGAAGACCAGCACGACCACCAGGACCACAAAGAGGATGGCGATGGCACACCACTGGCGCCGATCTGGAAGGCAGGACACAAGGGTCAGCGCTCACGACTCCACGCTCCCCAAGGTACAGTCACATGCAACACCCTGAAGCAGAGAGGGGACAGAATGTGCACACGACGGGCGCACAGAGGCTCTGGAGCCTGCCTGGGGGGTCGGGTATCCTGGCCTGCTCCGTGTGTGCGTCCACAGTGCTGCCAGTCTCCTGAAAATGGGCCTCTAATAGTACTGCTTTGTGTCTCAAGCGTTTCATTAAAATCTGTGGCACTCAGCTTGCTGCTGGTGAGTACCACGTCCCTGGAAAGGTGTTGGCATCGGCGTTATGGATCAAAGCTCGTTTGCTTTCATCTCCTACCGAAGTCAAATCATTTCATTCAACAACAATCAGTGAGCACTAAGGGAGGATGGAGAGAGGATAAAAGCGCCTGCTGGTCACTTCAAGAAGCGAGGAGCTGAAAAAGCAAGCTCTGAGGATCGAGAGCATGATCAGCACTACCCCACTTAACCAGTAACTTACACAGCTTACCTGTAAAGGAAAGTGGAATGTCTTCTCTGAAACTTCTGCACCCTACCGATACTTGAGGACAAGCACTGGAAGCGAAGTGGTTAGAGTCCATCCAAACGGCCGAAAGCAAGGGGACTTGAGGGGCAGGAGGGCCCACACAGGCCCCAGGGGAGACCTGGCTGCACCCACAACCCTGACCGTGGGCTCGTCACGCTGCACAGAGGCTGCCTGGCAGGGCTTTGTGAGCGTGAACACGAATACCCTCGCACACTCTGGGCTGGGCCAGGCCAGGCATGGGGCCCAGGATGCCTCCTTAACTTGTGTAGGTGTAGAAAGAACACGCGGTCCTTCCATAGACGGGTCCTGCATTTTCCACAAAGGGTCAGACTGACAGAACAGGATTTCACTGGCCTATAAAAATGTAGTTCGACGGCCAGAAATGATCACTCCATTTAAACAGAAATATAAAGGTATACTGATTCATCAAAAGTTTATTGGAAAGCCTGCAGATTGTGGCATATACAATTGTGGCATACCACAGCGAATGAGACTCACATTACATAAAGGTCTGAATCTAGGAAAAGAGATTGCCAAACTTTCTACAAAGCAATGCTAAGTCCACAAACCAAGGACTTAAATTATTTAAATGTCATGGAAAGCACAATCTTAGAACCAGCCAACAGACAGCCACCAACGGACAGTAAGCAAAGCAAGTACCTTCTTAGTGGTGATCACCTTGTTCTACTTCCGATGTGCTAGAAATTCACTTAGTAAGTGTGATTAGGGCAAAGACCCCAAGTCTGTCGGTTCCTTATCTGAACAGGGACTAGTCCAATGGGCATGGGAGGCAGAATCGGCCTATGAGATAATAATCTGTTTATCACTTCACTGGCCAAGAAAACTTGAGTATCTAGGATTTTTCATCTATTTAAAAATGTTTACGATAATTTAAAAACACTCTCACTAAAATGATTGATCAATATTCTTCCAGGACAAAACAGTCAAGGTAATTGCTTCCTAACCACCCCCACCCCCCAACTTCATACAGATCCCTGCCCCTCCCCCCATCCTGCCATTCTCAAACCCAGATTCCCAATATTGAACTGGTTTTCTACTTTTTTTGGCTTTCCACCAGCCTCTACCCAATCCCCTCCTACCTCCAATCACTCCCTCTTCCCCAACTGCATTAAACAGGGGATTTTCATCGAGAAGTTGGGTCACACAAGCCAGCACAACCCAGGACCGCTCTTTTAAAGCCATCTTCCTCTGCAGTGCTAAGCTGCTGCTTCGAAGCAGGAACCAGGTAAGCTCTGGGAGCTGTTACCCCAGCTGACTTCTCCCCAGAAGGGGTGAGTACCAACCACAAAGGCTTCTGTGCTCTCAAGTGAAAAGCCTAACCAGCTTGGCAAGGTCAAGACCTGTTTCAAAAAGATAGGAACAAAGAGAACTCCAATGGCAAGTTTTTTCCTCCTTCCAGTATATTTTTCTTCCCTAAAGAGAAAAGAACGACAACAGAATTTTGGAAAGTGAGGGGAAGAAAACCTCTGTTATCTACTCAAAAGAATATACTTCCCTTGGGTCACTCGAAAAGGCGGGTGTGGCACCCTGGCTGATCTCCATGGAGCAGCCAGCCGCGGGGAGGGCAGGTGTCCTGTGCCTGCTCACTGACTGCCTCATTGAACTTCAGTGTGTCTTAATATACTTTAGGTAGAGACTGAAAGGTAGTGAACTTGCCCAAAAGTTATGGAGGTGAACAGAGACAAATACAAACTGCCTTGTTGTCAAACTGAAGCCAGCACCCCCGTGCGGGAGCCCTGAGTGAGCTTTCTTTTGGGAGCGAGCAAAGATTAAAATGAAAACCCCAGGCAAGCTGTCCAAACTGAAGGGTCTTTCAGGCTGAATGCTCTGTTTCCTGGCTCTTTTTCTTAGACAAACATAACTGAAGTCCCCACTTTGCTCCCCAAACTTTTCTTTCAGGATAAAGTAGAATAAAGCATAAGCAAGGCTCAGTGTTATTTATACACACTGAACGGCTTATCACAATGCAAGTACTTTCCTCAATTATTCATACCCGGAATGCTGAGAAACAAAGACACAGTGCATCTTTGTTCTTTGCTCTTCCCCAAACAAAACTGGTGCTGAAGTAGCTACTTGACTTTGTGACTAATACATACACTAGTGAGAGGCCTGGTGTTTCAACTTGTTATATAATACTTCATTAAATTTTTTTTTTTTTTAAAGTAGAGGGGTGAAGGTGGGAGAGGAGAGAACACAGAGGAATAAGGAAGGCGGCTTTGCAAACCTTTCTCTGAAGTGTGTGAAAGATGAACTAAGCTGGTGCCTGCTTTCGGCAATGACTTGTTAGGAGCATAAAGGTATTTGTCCCTGGAGAGAAAGAAGGAAGTCTGGCTATGAGCTTCCCTCTGTTTTGGATCTAACAGGTCCTTTTCCCCGTAGGGCCATATTCTGCCTGTCTTACTATTTTTTTAAAACATAAACAGTAAGAACTAATATATGGGAGACACTGTTAAACACTTGTACATTAATTACTATTATTTCACATTTAATCTTCACAATGATCTTCAGAGGAAGGCATCAACCTATTTTTTTACAGATAAGAAGCTGAGCCCCAGACAACTGTTCTATAACTTGATTGTGAGTTGAAGTGCTGGAAAGTAAATATACATTTGTATTTAAGTCTCAGCTCAAAAGTCCGAATTATTAGACCCCGTAACACAGACCTGATGGGAGGAAACCCAAAGAATGACGTGTCAAGAAAGAGGGGAAGTTCCAGTGTGGGAGCTGGGTGCTCTGGTTCAAGGACATCTACATCACCTCAAGGAGCAGCTCAGGTCCTCCCTTCACCAAGCCATCCCCACCAACTAAAGAAAAAAGGAGATACTGGATTTTCCTTGATTTAAAAAAATACTATTTCTGGGACGCCTGGGTGGCTCAGTTGGTTTAGCATCTGCCTTTGGCTCAGGTCATGATCTCAGGGTCCTGGGATCGAGCCCCACGTCAGGCTTCCTGCTCAGTGGGGAGCCTGCTTCTCCCTCTGCTTCTCCCCCCGCTCATGCTTTCTCGCTCACTCTCTCAAATAAATAAAATCTTTAAAAAAGAATAAAATATTATTTCTAATGTACCAGGGGAGGTGGGCTGTTGCAATAAAAACAAATAGTCATTGGAACATATCTTCCTGTACAGTGACTGATTTGAAAACTGTTACTTCTTCATCCCCATCCTGATGCAAACCTGCTGGAGTATTTCACTATGGATTTAAATGAACACCATTTAAATTAGACCTGTAAGGCCATCTTATTCTGAAATGGTAGGAGTTTCTCAATAAAACAAAGTCAGTCCAGGAGAAACAGTAACTGGCTTCTTAATTACTGTTTTATAATAAGTTCCCTATTTTGGCAAGGAAACAGAAAAAATAAAATTAAGTAAGAAAGGATTTTCTAATTGCAAAGAGAGTTGATCCACCAGGAGATAAGCCACCCAACACCACCAGCCTTGTGCGGTGGGGGAACACAAAGACCACTTCTCAAGTGAAGGCCACAAACGACAGACAAGGCCTGTGCATACTAGTCTTCCTTCTCCGACCGGAAAGCAGGAAAGATCTGAAGGGGCACGCCTATGAGAATTCTATAGACCGTGTTTCTAGAATTAAGTAGGAATTCTTAAGCTTTAAATACCATACATACCACTGGTCATGTGAGATACTTTTGCAAGTTTCTTCATCACATTGTCTAGCCGAGACTGAGTGCTCTCCAACTCATGAGAAAAATCATCCAACATACTAGAAAGAGAAGCAGACACAGAAGGGTAGCTGGTCAGCACAAAGACTTGGCAATACGTTGGCCATGGAATTAAAACAGGATCTACACCTCCATTTTAGCAAACCTAAAACCGGTAATTTTGCGATTCAAGTTCGCAATCTATTATCCAAAATCCTTAGCACAAGATATGTTTTTGATTTCAGAATTTTGGGGAATTTTAAAAAAGTACTAAGTTACATGTGCTATATATTAGCCAACACCCTCAAGCAGGGTCCAGGGCAGACCTCATAATCAAACATGGTAGTATTTCTGCAGAGAAAACTATGAGGAATCACTGCTGCAGTCAATTCAGGTCAGGTTTTTTGTAGTAGGAACTTGCTGAAAACTTTTTTTTTAAAGATTATTTTAGCACTTTCTAGACTTTAGAATTGTAGACCAGGCAGCGTGGACCTGACTATATAGTAACACAAACTCAGGGGCAGTGCAGCACACGTGGAGGAGGCTAAGCAAAGCCCGACAACCAGGCTCTGCCACTTGCTTCCCTTGTTACCTTGACAAGGCACCCCACTTTGGCACTGTTTCCACATCTGTAAAATGGGGTAGCTTCCCTGCCAGGGTCTTGTGAGCACCAGGTCATAACACAAAGCGCTTTAGGGCCAACAGGAGTTAAACACGCTTAATTGCATGATCATCTCCTTTAACGCGCTCTGTGCTTTGTCACAGAGCTGGGAGGCCGTGGGACTGACACTCCTGACCGTGTGCACTCCTGGTCTACACGTGTACCACACAGAAGTCAGTGTTTGCCCGCTAAGAGAAGCGGCTCCAGTAAGCGAATAGTATTTGCTGTCCACAGTGCAGCTGGGAAAGAAAACACCAAAATGCTCTTATTCCAGCAGTGTTTATTTCATAAATGACTAAACATTCCAGACTTTTCAACTTGGGATTAACATATGATTATCCCAAAGAGTGGTACCTAACATACAGCATCAATGGAAGCTAGAAATGACTGGGCTTGGTCTGTGTCCCTGTGAGGCACGTGACTGCCTGCAGGACTCGGGGCAACCAACTCCTCATTAAGTCGATTATTAAATAAACTCCATGTTGACAACTAAATAAACAGATCTTTGTCCCTTACCTGAAATTCCAAATAACACACTATTAGCTCATCTAAGATCCTGGTAGCATCTTGGCCTGCAGCTGTAGACCTATCCAGGCAGGGCCAAATACTGAAAAACAAGAGCCACCTTTGTATGCTGGGCATGACTTTTCCTACTGAGGACAAAAAGGCCAGTCACTCAACCTCCAGCCCAAGGACACCCACTAAACTAGGTTTCTAGCCCAGATCTAGCTGATTCGGCACTGTCCAAAAGAAACAGACTGCGAGTCCAATATGCTACTTAATATTTGCTAGTAGCCACATTTAAAGCAAGAAGATGAAATTAATTTTAATAATCTGTTTTATTTGGCCTAATATATTCCAAATATTATCATTCCAACATGTAACTAATATTAAAAAAAAAATCACTCACAAGCTACTTTACATTTTTTTTTTCATAGGAAGTCTTCAAAATCTGGTGTGCATTTATACTGAGGGCGCATCTCCGTTCAGACTGGCCACAGCTGCCAGTGGCCACCGATGCTGGAAAACACAGGCCGAAGTCCAAGACCCAGGGGCTTTCCTTTTAATTTACTTATTATTTTTACCAAAGTGAGACACAGTTTAAAGAGCTAAATAGCACGTTCAGGCTCTTTATAAAAAACCACGGCTGTTTCCTGCCCCCTTGGACAAGTGCTGCCACCCCCTCCCACTAGTCCCTGGGTGCTTTTTCGGTGTGTTCAAGGAGCATGCTCACACCAGAATCCTGTCGTACTGACTCCACTCTAAAAAGGCTAGGGCTTAGCTCTGCTCCCACCTCCCTCCCCATCCCGGCATCCAACCCACTACTCATCCCCCTTCCTTCCAGTATGACTGTGTCACAACGTGATGAGCACGCCCTTCAGGGCTCACACTATCACGAGTGATTGCTCTCCTGGGCTGGTGGCTCGCGGTGGGAACTGGGTTTGCTCCGTGGCGCCCCCCTGAGGCTGGCAGAGGATTCAGCTTTCTCTGGTCTGTTGAGTCAGTAGCCATTCATTTTCCTACTTTCCAGGACCTATAATGTTATGGTTACTGTTTGTTATTTCATGTTCTATGTCCCCATAGGTCTTATGCCAGTTTTATAAAAAGATCCCTCTGCTGGTGCCCTAGTGGGCTCTAGGGAAGGAGCGACATAAAGGGTATGTTCGGTGTGTTCAGGTTACCATCTTTAACTGAAGTCTGCCAGGCTTCTCTATCATCTACTGAACCCCAGGGAATCAGGCAATTAGTCCTTTTCCAACCGCAAATTGAAATTTTAGGGGAAAAATGCATTTTAGACAGAAATTCAACACGCATGCCTAGATTTTCCTGCTCTTCCAGCTTCCCCCTGGTCTCCTTGCCTTCAATCTGACTCCATTATTGCTTGTCATCTAAACCACAGCTAGATGGGTCTGCCCCAAATGTAAACCTGTCCATGGTATTACTCCCAACACAACCTTCGTGGTTTCCCACGACCCTCAGGAGAGAAAGTCCTAGCCCCTTAATGGGGCGTCAAAGGCCTCCCCACTCTGTTCTTGGCCTCCGTCTTGCCTTCTGCAACACCCCCTACCCCCATGCTCTACACAAACGAGACCTTTCTGTCCCATGCACACTCTCACACTCTCTCTAAAACCCCAGTCGACCCTCCCCTCACCCTCACCCCTCCGCTGGGTCACCTTCCCCTCATCCTTCAGGTTCCAGTTCCACACATCTTCTCAGGGACCTGGGCTAAGTCAGGTCTGCAGCTTGAGTGGAGTGAGGGCTCTCAAGGCACCACACTCTTCCCCCTTACGTCTCTGCACTTCTTAGTGACTTGCATGTAGAACGTCTGTTCTAGGCAGTAACTGGTAAACTCTCTGATGGCAGAGATGCAGTCTGTTCGCTCCTCTATGGGTACCCAGGACCTCCCAGCAGAACAGATACCCAGTTTGAATTTCTGAAGAATGAATGTATAAGGCTGAACTCAAGACTGAGATAGGAGAGGTTCTGAAATATCCTAGTGGATAGTCTTATTTTTTCAGAAAGAAATTTGTGAAATGAAAGCATTTAAGAATGATGCTTTTGGTGTCCTACTTCTGAGCACAAAAGGAGACTACTGAAGGAAAAAATAAATAAACCCAGTTATGTTTTCGTTTGCTTTGTTTTTACTTTGTATTTTTGAGAGGGAAGATTTTTGATTAATTGAACTCAAATTTATAAACTTTCTTCATTAAGTTAAAGTTTAAGATGCAGAGCAAGAAGTTCTGTTCGATGGAGCAGGAGAGTCAGGGGATGACAGAGGGAAGTCAGCTCCTGTCCTATCCTCTCCGGGACCCAGATCTCCAAGGAGGTTACACAGCCATATCTGTCTCATGTCCCATTCGTCACAACACTCTTGAGAATCGGCTCAGAGGAATCTCTATCTGTTTTTGGAGGGCGCAAAAATAATCATGATAATAACTCTGCCCAAACCCCGTTGAAAATTTTATCTGATCAATGTGCTTCTTTGGGGGAGCAGAATAAAGATGCAGCTACACAAGTAAAACGGCTTTTGGGTTTACTAGCCATGTAACTGTCAGGCTTTTCAGGGGTCTCATAAGATGGCTTTGCCCCTCAATTTCACTGTAGCAAGAGGGGCGTGTCAGTACTCACACCGCCTGTTCCTCTAGCTCCCCTCCGATGCGCTGGGACATGTTCTTCAGCACCCCGATGCTGCCAGAGACCAGCTCCAACTGCTCATCCTGCTGTTCCACGATCAACTGGTGCCAGAGAAATGGGAAATAAGCAATTAAACTCCATCTTACCTGGTTCCAAGCCCAGTACTCTAGCAGCTGCTAGCTTCTTTGCCAACTTGGGACCATTCTCATTCAGAAGCAAAGCCCAGAAATCGAAGGACCAGACCATTGCCTCTGAGAACACGCTGCTCAAAAGGCTGGGTTGACAAGCTACTGATACTTCCTGCCGATCCAACTTGTGAACAGTCAGCAGGCCTGGAAACCACCAAGAGCGATTTACTCTGGTTGGCTCAAGTCCGACGAGGGAATAAGCCAGGGTCAAAAGGACCTGTGTGGTGACCACTGAGACATGGGATGTTGGGGAAGAGGAAGCCCACTGCCAGGGTCAAGGTCTCAATCCACAACAGACTGCCTCAGCCTGACTCCAAGAGAGAGGCCGACAAATATGTGAATGTGGGAAAATTGCATACAGAGTCCTTTCCTTCCTCTTCAAGGACAAACTAGAGGAGGCCCTGTGGCTATAAGCTGCTTCAAGGACAACTACTGAGTGATAAATAATTAGTTTTAATTGTGGTGTAGCCTCCTCATTTTTTATTAAGAAAAAAAGGTTTGCTTGATTAATAACAATTTAAGTAGACAACTGGTTAAACAGACACGCTATGAAAAAGAACAAACCTACGTGTATACATAAAACATAATATTTAAGAACCAATAGTTTCAATGGATAGATAATCCTCAAATCCCCAGATACATCATTAACTTCCTTTTTAAAATACAACACATATCAAAAGCCACGATGTAATCATAATCAACCTCACTTTCCTTCTACCCTAGAACCTCCACCAAAGCAATCATTTTTACATATAATGGAACCAGCAATAATTTGCAATGAAGAAACAAGGACTCAGTTTTTCTGAAAGTGCCTTTGTTGAAATGAACAAAAAACTGAGCATACAAGTGGAGGCGGGGGAAGAGGTTGCTGGGTTTTTTTTTTTTTTTTTTTTTGTAAATCAATGGCCTTGTCTGTCAGTTTTGGATGTGTGGTCTGCTTTTCCTAAGAGATCTAATCAAGCTTGGTTCTCCCGAAAAGGTCGTGCTCTGAAGGAGGTTTTAAAAACCCTTCATCTACACAATGGTTGCACACACAGACAGGCAGCCGCGGGGCCAGCTCTGGTCCCCCAGGGGCTGTCACTGGTCACAGCACCCCCTGGCGGCAGGGGAACGTAGGGAGGTGCCCCACCTCCCACCCTCGGCCGCTTCTTGGGTACCTGCTGCTGAGCCTGCTGCTCCTCGATGAAATGGGAGTTGGCCAGCTGGAGCTCGCGGTCCAGGCGCCCGGATGTGTCCATCTTTCCTGCGCTCCAGTTCTGGCCACCACTGTCCCCTAGGAGTGCCTGTGAGAGGGAGGCGGGGGGAACCAGCCGTTACCATCTGAACAAATGCTCCAGCACAGGGACAGAAAGAGTCCACAGACTGCTCACAGTGCATTTCCCGCCAGCTCAGCCTTTTGCGTAGTGGTGTAGGTTGGTGCCTGTGTGGCATGATTTCAGGAATGCCAGGAAGGGCGCCCACTGCCTCCAAGCTCTCGCAACGGGACTCAGAAATGGGCTCTGTCCCATTAAAATACAGATAAAGGTCAACTTTAAATCAACAAACGCCCATCTGTACACTGCTTTACAATCTAGAAGCACTTGGTCTTCAGGCCAGCTGTTCCTAGCACCCTCGGAAGTTCATCAGAGACTCATAGACTCCAATCTGATTCCACAGACCTAGAGTCCCTTTTTATTCACGTATGAGCCAGGAAAGTTTCTGGGTTTCTTCGGAAGGAGGCAGGGAGAGCTCCCTGGAATGACAACAAGCCAAGTCACAGCCCCTCATGTACAGAAGGCACGAGACTCACCAAAGTCTGTTCAATTGAACCCATGAGTAAATCCCAGTGCCCTTCAGTTGAACTAAAAGGCTACCGGCGTCCCAAATAGGAACCGGGAGTTGCTTCAGAGGCAGGTATGGTCACAAGTGAGCACCTGACCCTCATAACCCAGGCAAGTGCTGGTCCCGAAGTCAGAGCTCTTCCCCAGGGTCAGGTTTCCCAATATGAATTCAAGGAAGTTTGCAGCCAGAACAGGATAAGTCTGGAAAAAGGATAAGTCTCCCTTCCGTGAAGAGGCCAGCCAGGAATGTGAGAGCTCATTCTCGGTAGCAGGCTCTGACCAGGAGCCCCACGAGCCCATCTGACTAGTTGGTCAGAGTTACCGCTCACACCAGTCCTGCACAAAGAACCAGAAGATGCTGCTAAGATTCTTCTTCCTTGTGGAGGTGCCAGATCTTACTAGGTACTTTTTATCTCCGGAACTGTTAAAAGCCTCACGGGTTACGTGGTTTTCTGTCTGCAAAGCCCTTCAATAGCCCCTTGATACTGACATGGACCTCCTGGCCTGACGTTCGAAGGTGACTTCAGTCAAATGGCCACACTTCAGGGACGGGGCTCAGAGAAGCTCAGGACGCAGAGCCTAAGTTCTTGAGGGAGTTAGGAGAGCTGCCAGCAGCCCAGGGCCTCAGTCCAGCCAAGAAGCTGGATGGGGACTGTCTCCGGCATAAAGCAAACCCAAGGCCTTCTGTAGATGGCTCTGCCCAACCTGATCCTAGGGCTGTCAAGTTTAGAAGATCCTGCTCATTCCGAGGCAGAGACTCTAAGAATCTCTGTGGAGGACACTGAGGCCTAGTGACAATGTTTTCAAGGTCAGAAAGAGTCTATACAGAGTGCATCATTAGGTTACCGACAGAGAACTGGGGGCTCCACCAGCCTCGTGCACTCCTGGGATCATAGTCGGGGCTGTTTTTTTTTTTAGTCTCTTCATGGTCTGCACTTAGGTGGACATATGTCACGCCGTTAAGAGTTGTCTATGCTTTATTGTGAAGCAGATTAGATGTCATTAGTCTGACTTCTAGGAATCTATCTTCACGGGAACGAAGATGGAGAGGGCCCAGAGCACTGGAAGACCAGCCTGGGCGCAGGTGCTGGAGCGGGGAGGTCCTGGCTGAGCAGGCTGGAGCACAGCACCTGGTCCTGGCATGAAGCAGTGAGGCAGACTGGGCCTGCTCGAGTATGAGAGAAAACTGGTCCTGCCATTCCCTGAGAATTTGTGACTCTAGGACATTTCACTCCACGCCAAAAACAAAGTCCCAAGCCATACTCGGAGAAGCAATGTGTAAGTATACGTTTTATTTATGGTAGTTCAACTTTTACTCTCTAGAGAATAAAGCAATTCAAGTTTGGCAGAACAGAGGCCCAGTGTTCCCCATCTCCCTGCCACAACTGCTTCGGGTTCCGTTCCTCAACTTCTGTAAGTTCAAGTGTAGACAAAAAGGGAACTCTCCAACTGTGAGCCTTTGGCCATGCCCTAGAGCTCCTTTCAAGAGTTAGTGCCAGATGGGCTGGGTTAGCGCCTGGCAGTTCCCCACTGCACTATTAAGAGGAAGGGAGGGAGACAGGAAGAAAAAGCCACAACAGTGACTTGAAGAATGAAATGCAGGGAAAGGCAACAGGAAAATTAGGCAGGTGATATCTGGAGAGCCCCTCCCTTTCTTTGAACTCTTAACTTGTTTTCAAATGTCATGGGTCAACAAATAACCACAGGTCTAAAGTAAGAATGTAACCGATTCCTAGTTAATAATGATGAACTGTTTCTTACCAGTCTACTAAACGGACTATCAGTAACTTGATGGAGTCTGAATAGAACTGAAGTTAAATCTAAATTTTAGGCGACTGTTGTGTATTTCTTAAAAGGATTTTATCAGTCAGAAGGGAATTTCTATCAAATGTGTCTAATTTTAAAAAGTGTCTAATTTTAAAAAGATACTTAAGTCTGGGTAGCTCACTCCATTGAGCACCTGACTCTTGGTTTCGGCTCAGGTCATGATCTCAGGTTGTGAGATGGAGCCCTGCTCAGCAGGGAGTCTGCTTGAGATTCTCTCCCTCTACCCCTCCCCCTACTTGCACATACATGTGCTCGCTCGCTCTCTCTCCAGTAAATAAATCAATCTTTGGGGAAAAAAAAAGATACGGGGCGCCTGGGTGGCTCAGTTGGTTAAGTCGCTGCCTTCGGCTCAGGTCATGATCTCAGGGTCCTGGGATTGAGCCCCATGTCAGGCTCCCTACTCAGCCGGGAATCTGCTTCTCCCTTTCCCTCTGCCCTTCCCCCCTGCTCATGCTCTCTCTCTTAAATAAATAACATCTTTTAAAAAAAATTAGAAAATTAAAAAAAAGATACTTAAATTCAAGGACTGGTCTCCTGTAGGTTTTATTTTTGATATGTCATTATCTGTACTGGGGTTTTTGAAATCAGGTTTCATAATTTATCTGTAATAACTAATAAAAACTGGACCTCATATCAAAACAATACTTAAAACAATGAAAGATTTAATTTAACACATTTAAGTTTCCTCTAATGTCTTTACATAAAATTTCACTCGTTAGATGTCTAGTAAGTTCTATGGGCAATAGAATAGCAGCTAGATACTTAAAAACAGCTCATGATATAATTGCTCTTCACTTTCAAGGAGCTTGGTTGGGGTCCAGCAGAGAAAGCAGAGAAAAAGACAGGAGACAAAGCAACCACAGCACTTCCCAGAGCACGTGGGCAGCACAGGCAGAGTGAATGGCTGTGTGTAAGGCCTACGGGGATAAGCAGAGGGAGCTACAGGGGCCCAGAAGAGAGAAGCAGAGGGTGTGAGGGAGGGAGGGACAGAGGACCGTGGCACTGGGGCAAGCTAACCTTTCACAACACCTGCCAGCCTCATGCCAGGCTCAGCACGTACAAGTCTTCTGTGTGAACACACGATACACCCACGTCAGCAGTTTTTAATTCCAAATATCTAACCATGCTATTTTCTTTGATTGATACTGTGTGTTCAGATGTTTACTCACCTGTCTGTTTTTTCGTTCCGCTAATGCCTGCACAGATGAAGCTGACATCTGATCCTTCATGTCCTAATGAGATGAGCAGAAGACCAGAAAATGAATGAAAACAAAATCACGGCTAACATTTTACAGGCTAACAAAATACACACAGATTATTATGAATTTTTTTAAACAAAAAGACAGCATTCTTTAGCTTGTAAGTCTCAAAAACAAAGGAAATAAAATAGACTCACATTCCCTTAAAAGAGAGTAACCTGGACACTGAATTCAAACAGGAAGAAAGAGGAAGGGAACTCGTATTTCCTGGGTACCTACCAGAGACCGCAACACCGTGTACACTTGTGTACACTTACACAAGGTATCATGGAATTTTCACAACGACCCTGTGAAGCCGCTATTATTTCCATTTTGCAGGTAAGAAGACTGAGATCTAAAAAGGCTAAGATACTTTCTTAAAGTCACACAGTCAGTAAATGGCAATCCTGGGGCACAAACACAGAAGTCTGTGCTCAAGGGCTAGCATCTTCAAACAGAATGCATGTGAAAAACCACACACTTTAGGATCAAGTCTGTTTACCATTAAACACCAGAACACTTTCTAGTATTCTTATTTTATTTCTGAGTTGGATTCATGTGTAGAATAGACTCCCCTCCCTCCTTCCCTTCCTTCCTTCCTCCCATAATCTCTACACCCAAGGTGGAACTCAAACTCACAACCCCAAGATCAAAAGTCACATGCTCTACTGACTGAGCTAGCCAGGCGCCCCCCAGTATAGACTATTTCTAACACAAGAGTGAATTTCTAGCACAGTATCAAAAAGAATTTTGTATGGAAAGAAAAATGAATGGACCCATTACTTAACCCAAAGCAAAACACTATTAAATATGAACCCTTTCCCTTATATTTAACCACAACCCAATATACTTTAAAATGATTTGAACTGAATACATGATTACTGTAATACAAATTTTCTTTGGAAAAAAAAAAAGGCTGCCACAATACGTTATAATTTTCTGTTGGCAAGTAGGCTATTTTATAGATGCAAACGTTGAGGTATTAGGCTCTTAGAAACTTCTTCCAAGAGCCGTGACAGGTGAACAGCAGATCGGACAGTGCCACAGTTTTTGTCATTCCTACTGTGGTGTGTCTTAATAATAACCACCTTGCTCCAACTTTCCAAGTGCCCATTTTACGTTTGGCAAATGCTCCCTAAAGCCTAATACATGCCCACATAGAGCAGTGAGCAATACAGGCAAGGCCCCTGCCTGAGTGGAAAGGGTACTATGGTGAGGAAGGGGCAAACAGTAATCCCACAGACAGGTCAATGAGCTGATGACTGCGTTGGGAAGGAAGGGAATAAAGGGCTGGGATTGAGTGGGTGAAGGACACCACTTTAGAAGGATGGGGGTAACACTGGAATCGAGATCGGAAGGGCAAGAATGAGCCAACCACAGAAAGAGTTAGAGGCTGAGAATTCCAGTCAAAGGGAACAGCAAGTACAAAAGCCTGGAGGCAAGAAAAAGCTCTGCGCCTTCAGCTATGGAGAAGGCAGGCCAAGGGAGGGTGGAGGAGCCAACTGCGTGTTCAGGGGTGGGGGGGAAAGAAGAGAAGGCTGGCCGAACACATGGGGCTTAGATTTTATCCTGAGGCAGGGGTTGGCAAACTCCTTATCTGTTTGATAAGGAGTAGATATTAAGGATTCAGTCCCTGTCATATACTCTTTGTTGTGTGTGTGTTTTCTAATTATCCTTTAAAAAAATGTAAAACTGTTCTTATATAGCTTGCAGTCCCCTGTGCAAAGGCAATGGGAAGGCCTTAAGGTATTTTAAGCAGGGCCATGGAGTATTCTGGTTCATGTTTTAGAAGCTCACTTTAGTTTTTCTGTAGAAAAAAATGTTAAGCAGAGCAAAAGTAAAGGGATCATTTTACTATAACCTGTCACAAAGTACCAGTGCTGCCCCAGATAAGAAATGGCGCATCTAGAAGGAGCAAGCTCCCTGCTGTTGGGGGCCGCCTTCAACAAGAGGCTATGTGAGCCCTTGGAAATGACACTGGATAGGCAGCGCATCTGAGGGGTGCTCCGCCTAGGGTCCAGCTGACCCAGAAATTCTAGGATTCTCTACCTATTTCATCCATTCGCAAACCTCAAAGACAAAAAAAAAAAAAAAGGCCACCCATAAAAAATGAGAAAAATATACTTAGTAAAAGAAAGTATTTGCCACAAAATACAAAGGGAATTCAGTGATATAAGTCATATTTCTTAGATGTGTGAGATTTGCTTGAGTCAGTCACCTGAGGTGTAATGCAGGTCCCTTGGGCACCTGGTGGCTCAGGTGGTTAAGTGTGTGACTCTTGGTTTCAGCTTGGGTCATGATTCCAGGGTTGTGAGACTGAGCCCCCGAGGGCACCATGCTCAGGGTGGAAGCCGCTCGAGATTCTCTCGTTCCCTCTCCCTCTGCCCCGCCCCCGCCTGCATCTGCACTCTCTCAAAATAAATAAAATCTTAAAAAAAAAAAAAAAATGCAGGTCCCTAGACCCCACCCAGACCTACTCAGGCAGACTCTAAGGTACAGCTAACAAGTCCCTGGGTGAGTTTTATGAATACTGAAGTCTGAGCTGCTCTTTTTTAGATTCTAGAAGCCTTAAAGTGAGCCTGTCACCTAATAAATATCTCCTGGACTGTGGGCTCCCAATTACCACTGAGAGTTAAAGATGACATTTGGATATTCAATCAAACAATAATAATAGTGCAATCCTATATATATTATTAACTATGCAGAGCAAATATCTGAAATGTTCATTGGTATGGATAATATATGCTTTAAAAATGCATTTAATACATTTTATAATAGTTTTTCAAAACAATAAACATTACTTGCATAATGAAAATATCAACACACGGGTATGGCAAAAGTAACTGAAGTTCAATTAAACTTTGAACTTCAGCTATAGAATGTGTTTTTGCTGTTAGAAGTCAGGACAATGAGCAGGGAATTAAAGACTGTAAAGGGACACAAGGAAGCTTCTAGAGGGTGCCGGGAATGCTCTGGAATGCTTCTGGGTGCTGTTTCCATGGTTGTGATCAGTTTATAAACTCTTCATGCTGTATACTTGGGATACATGTACTTTTCTCTATTGTTATACTTCAATAAAAATGTAAAAAAAAAACACAAAACCCTACTGTTCTGGAACAATGGCTGGAAGGTAAACTGGACTCTAAATAAACCTGACATTTTGTATCAAGAGCTGTGATATTTGTATCAAATATTCACAGCCTTGACCTAGCAATTCCACTAAAAGGATTTATTTTAAGAAAACAATATAAAAGTGGTGCTCGGCTGGCTGAGTTGGTAGAGCATGCAACTCTTGATCTCAGGGTTGTGAGTTAGAGCCCCACGCTGGGTGTGGAGGTTACTTAAAAATAAAATCTTAAAAAAAAAAAAGTAAAATATATACCCCCCCCAAAAAAGCAAAGATGTACACTGCAGTGTTATTTATAATATGAAAGAAAAACAGAAATAAGCAGCATGTCCAAACCAGAGAACAGTAACTTAGAGTAAATCCAGAATAATATGTCATTTCTTTTAAATATGTCTATTTCGGGGTCATATAAGGGCTAGAGATAATATGTAAAATTGTTAATAGTGATTTCTAGGGAGTGGAATTACAGAATGGGCGGGAGGCATTTTCACCTTTCTCATACAGCAAAATTATTTGCATTTTAAAAAGAGCAAGTATGGATTACCTTTAATTTAAAAAAAATAAAAAATGCTTATGATTGCTTAACAGTATGATCACAACTATGTAAAAATACAACTGTCATGCATTAACAAAATGACTGAGAAAATATAACAAAGTTTGGTGTTTATTATTTTTTTAATTTTTTATTGTTATGTTAATCACCATACATTACATCATTAGTTTTTGATGTAGTGTTCCATGATTCATTGTTCGTGCATAACACCCAGTGCTCCACGCAGAATGTGCCCTCTTTAATACCCTTCACCAGGCTAACCCATCCCCCCACCCCCCTCCCCTCTAGAACCCTCAGTTTGTTTTTCAGAGTCCATTGTCTCTCATGGTTCGTCTCCCCCTCCGACTTACTCCCCTTCATTCTTCCCCTCCTGCTATCTTCTTCTTTTTCTTTTTTCTTAACATATGTTGCATTATTTGGGTGTTTATTATTTTGAGCTTAGGTTTCTTTTCCTAGCTTTTCCTCTTATTAACATTTTTCTAATTTTCTTTAATAAACATGCATTACTTTAATGAAATAGATATTTTAAAAGTTCCAGTTTTTAAAGTTTCTGCTTAATAAAATATATGTGTGGGGGGGAGAGGCGGTGCCCTGATGGCCATGACTTCCCCAACAGCTGTGTGCTGTGCATCCTGTGTGTGGTGTGCGTCCTGTGTGTGGCCATGGCAGCAGGTAAAGCACGAGGCTTTCACTTCCAGGATGGCATTTTTTCTACGGACGTTAAAAGCTGTAAGATACCATGCAACAGACTACCTTATTAGGATCTGGAATTTTAAGCTAAGTCACTACACAGTTTTAAGCATTCTGCATTAACCGGTTACATCAGGCCAAAAACATAATCAATCATCTTTCCAACACATGAAGTTTAGAACCAGCAGTCAAGAAGCAGTACCAATACGATTTGGTTCGTCTGCCAAAAGAGCAATAAATGTCCTGGTTATTTACGCTCCTGTTCCCATTTCATGGTGTCCTCCAAACTGAGTGAATGGGACACTATACATACCCCAGTACTTCCCACTAAGAGGTCTCACACCCTTTATACCTCATCCTTTTCGGTTAACCATGTCTGCCTTGACTTAGAATGAAATGTGAATAATTCTTGGGTTGGAACAAGTTGGGTTCCCCCCACCCCACCACAGGGATGTATAGTTCTCATTCCTTTAAAAGTTAAAGTTAGAAAATGTCTGTGAGGACCATTTAACTGATAAAGAAAACACAGAGTGAAAGAAGCTAATTGACCTGCCATGATGAAAATTTACTAAGGGGGCACCTGGGTGGCTCAGTCGTTAAGCGGCTGCCTTCGGCTTAGGTCATGATCCCAGGATCCTGGGATTGAGCCCCGCATCAGGCTCCCTGCTCTGCGGGAAGCCTGCTTCTCCCTCTCCTACTCCCTCTGCTTGTGTTCCTGCTCTCGCTGTGTCTCTCTCTGTCAAATAAATTAATAAAATCTTTAAAAAAAAAAAAGAAAATTTTTATTTTATTTTATTAAGGTCACAGATGAGCCTAGAACTCAGGTCTCCTAAGAGCTCACCCCCTGTATTCCTCTGCCACACACTACAAAACCTTTTGCTACGAAATTAAAATGAGGTCACTCCTGGAACATATTTCCACAACAGAAAAATTCCACATGCAAAATTGCTGTTGTGTAGATAACTCCATAAATGTAAAAATGATTACTTCAAAATTATCAAAGGCTATTTACACACACAAAAGAATATTTTGCTTTCTTCCAGCAAAACTTACTAAACTGTACAACCTTAAAAGACACTTGGGAAAACAAGACTCTTAAAACAAGGAAGGCTTCTAAAAGCAAAACCAATGGACAATAATTGAAAAGAAAAACAAGAGAAAGATGTAATTCTTCAGAGACAGCAACCACAGACACACAAATGCACAATGTATCACTGACTCTCCTGCCTATGAAGGAGAAAGGACCCCTGGTATCAGCTGTGGATCCAAATGTATTCTGTTTAGAGCAACTAAATGAAAACCTATTGATAATGGTTAACAGAGGAGTTTACATGAGCTTGTGAAAGACAAATCCCAAATCGGAGTGTGGTCTTAGGTCTCATTTCCCAAACTGGCTAACTCTCTGATCCTACTCTATCTCCTCCAACTAGAACCCAGAGATCTCTGTATACAAATGCTGCCTAACTAAATGCAATAATAGTCAATCACCACACGGTGCTTTAAAAAAAAAAAATCAAGTTGGTATCATTACTACCTCCTTCTCTTCTTACAGAACTTCAATTAGAATTTATCAAAATGAGATCAGCAAAAGCTCAGTTACGTACTGTTAACCTACAACTAGCAAACGATAACAGCTTCCCAAAAAGGGGTCATAATTAAAACAAGAATGATTAAAAACTCTACAATACTCAGTTGGATTATACAATTGAGTATGCTTTAGACTTCAATTCTAGAAGGACTGCAACACTATATATGAAATATGGACTTGATTTAGAATACTTCTTTTAGGTGCGCCTGGGTGGCTCAGTCAGTTTAGCATCTGCGTTGGACTCAGGTCATGATCCCACAGTCCCAAGATCGAGCCCTGCATCGGGCTCCCCCACTCAGTGGGGAGTCTGCTTCTCCTTCTGACCTTCCTCTTGTGCTCTCTCTCAAATAAATAAAATCTTAAAAAAAAAAAAAAAACTTCTTTCAAAGAATGTACTTTAAAAACCTCTTCAAGTATTAGAAAATGATCTTTGGTTTCTACTTGCAATTATACCAACTAACTTAACTTTCAATATACTTACCTCTGAATTTCAATTTGCAAAATTTACAAGTACTATCTTGCAAAAAGAAGAAACACAATGATTGAGTTCAGGAATTTATGCTTCACTGCCAGGCGCTATTTAAATACCAGTCTCTACAGCAGTGTCTTTCAGAAAATCTATTACAAAAAATAAAAAAGCAAACTATATTTATAAAATAAATAATTGGGGACTTACCTTCTCGGAATAAGGGGCTTTCTTGTCAGAATAACATTCTGAACTGGCTAGAAATTAGGAGTGTCTAATACAAATGCTCAGTGTATATAGATGGTGTACCTAGGTCCCAAAATGTTACTGGCCCATTAAAGTATGGGCTTATTTAACAATAATTTATACACACACACACACAGAAAGGCAACTAATGAATAAAAGACGACACAAGAATTAAAGTTCAGTGATAACCTACCATTTGAAATAATTTCAAAAGGAAATCACATGACATAAAGTCTTTGGCAAACACATACCAAGGTTCCTGCCTGAGATGACTCCTAAAAAGCCATATGTTAGCGCTGGTATGATCCCAAGTTTCTTTATTCAAGGAAGCTGCTTTCTAGTACATATGTTAAAGACAGCTGGTTCTCTTACATCTAGTTATGCTAATCAAATGGCTTAGCTATATAGTTTCAAAATACAAACATATCTCAAGGAGACAAGATTTGTCTTAAATGATATTTTCTCCTAGTTTTTTTTTTTAACAATAAGTTATTAGTTATATCATTTGAGACTAGAGATTTGTTCACTTGGATTGGTGTTTTGCACTCTGATGGATGCTGCTCTGGACAGCTCCCGAAAGGCTGTCAAGCAGTTGTATATGGAAATGTCAGTAACATGGGTTGCAAAAGTTCCAGAAGCAATTCAGATGGTAGAAGAGGCCGCTATCCAAACCCGGTAAGAGTCACTCTTCACAATGCAAAGTGATTACCAATCAATCAAGAAACCAAATGTTTTCTACAATACTAATTCTTCCTTTTGTCCAAAAATACAGTATACTGAGAAATAAAGAGGCAAAAAGATAACTGGTGTGGAGAAACAAAAGCTATGGACAAGGAACCTCCCCAAAGCCGGTCATCTACTCTCATTTTTGCTCTAAGAAGTAAGCTAGACAATATTACAAACAGATTTCTTTATTTGAATCAGAGAAATTAGGAAAAAAACTCGCATTTAATTCATACTAAAAAGTGGTTTCAGAGTTGACCTATTAGTTTACAATTAAGAAAAAGAGTTCTGAGAAGTGTGGCTATTTCTTGCAAAAATAACACAATAAGACCATATTCCTTACCCTGACAACTTGCCGAGTACTTGTGATGAAGGTTTTTCTTATACTCAATTCAGTTGCATCGAGGTTGAATTTTCTAGGGTTTGCTTCAACTATGCGTGGGTCAAAAAGTCAAGGGAAAGCAATTTCATCGTTAAAAACCTAACAAACATCATCACGTTAAACCACAAAATCTCTCACAGGTAAGCAATAACATCTGGCTTGATGTTTCTTAAAACACTGTCAACTTGACACACATCATTCTCAAACCTTCTCTTCCTACAGCTATGAGGATCTCTGTGCCTCCGAGTGGAGAGGACCCACCAGGTTAAGAAACACAGCCCCTGCTGACTGGGTTCACTACAAATCCATGGCAGGCTGACCACAGCTGAGCTGGGCTCTTCCAGATGCCTGCCAGCACTCTTTGTTGACTCGTTTCTGACTTCAGATCATCTTTCCCATGACAGCTTTGCAAGCCTTTTTCATCTGCTATTCCAAACAATTCCATTTATGCCAAGAAGCTAATCCTGCTTATTAATCTAGAGGTTGAGGCTTCTTCGAAGTTTCCCCTAATCTCCTTATTCCCAGCCTGGTCCTGCTGCCCCATGTCAGACACTCGCATGGCTCTCTGGTCTTTTCTCTTACAGTCTGCAAATACATAGTGTTATTTGATTAATGTCTGTTCCCCTGTCCCGAGCCCCTCACTACTCCCCACCATAAATTCCATGAGGGCTGGTATCCTGTTTTGCTTTATCAATCCAATCTCAGTAACTAACAAAATATCCAGCACATTACTCAAAAATGTCACTCAAAGATTAATGACTATTAACAATTTTACATATTATCTCTAGCCCTTATATGACCCCGAAATAGACATATTTAAAAGAAATGACATATTATTCTGGATTTACTCTAAGTTACTGTTCTCTGGTTTGGACATGCTGCTTATTTCTGTTTTTCTTTCATATTATAAATAACACTGCAGTGTACATCTTTGCTTTTTTTGGGGGGGTATATATTTTACTTTTTTTTTAAGATTTTATTTTTAAGTAATGTCACTCAATGATTATTTGCCGAATGAATGATGAATACAAAGGCATACCTCATTTTATTGTGCTTTGTTTTACTGCACTTAGCAGACACTGTGTTTTACAAATTGAAGGCTTCTCACAACCCTGTGTCGAGCAAGTCTATGGGCACCATTTTTCCAATAGCATCTGCTCACTTCATGTCTCTGTCACATTTTGGTAAGTCTTAAAATATTTCAAGCTTTTTCATTATTATATTTGTTATGGTGATCCATGATTGTGACTCAACTGGAAGCTGAGATGATGACTAGACTTTTTTAGCAATAAAGTATTTTTTTAAAGATTTTATTTTTAAGTAATCTCTACCCCCAACGTGGGGTTTGAACTTACAACCCTGAGATCAAGAGTTAACATGCTCTACTGACTCAGCCAGCCAGGTGTCCCAGCAATAAAGTATTTTTAAATTAAGGTATATACATTGTTTTTAGACAAAATACTACTGCACACTTGGCACCTGGGTGGCTCAGATGGTTAAGCGTCTGCCTTCAGCTCAGGTCATGATCCCAGGGTCCTGGGATCAAGTCCCGCATCGGGCTCCCTGCTCCTTGGGAGCCTGCTTTTCCCTCTGCCTCTCTCTCTGTCTCTCATGAATAAATAAAATCTTTAAAAAAAAAATACTACTGCACACTTAACAGACTACCGTATAGTGTAGACATAACTTTTATATGCACCAGGAAACCCTAAAAATTCACTTGAGTCGCTTTACTGAGACCACGATACTCCCCTTACTGTGCTGGTCTGGAACCGAACCACAGTATCTCCAAGGTGTGCGTGTATCTGTTAACACCTGTCTTCTTTCTCTCACAATTTCTGTCTCCCCAATCTTCTTCTCTTTCCTCTATCTCAAGCTATCTCCCTGTACCTGTGTTTTTGATCCCATCTTCTCACACATTTTGTTCCACTAATTTTTAACAATATACTTTTTAAAATAATTTAAAAGGTACCCAGCGTCATATGATGAATAGAAATATTATAAACAGATTATGACCTCCACTTATTAACCTGCATATGAACCTGAAAAGCTGGTTTCCTAGATCACTCTTACAGAGAGAACAAGAGAGAACTGAGAACATGCAACTGGCATATCTTCAAAATTTTTGATTAACTGGAATTTTTCCAGCTGAAAAAAGGCCATCATTCTCTGGTTCGCCAGTCAGGTCAGTGGACCTCCCATCAACAGCATGACTTAACAGACAGATCTGCTTTGACTAAATGCAGTTTCATGGTACAAAATGCTCTCTGATGGACACTGGCGTTGTAACACATCACTTCTTGAACAGGAAAAAGACAGTCTACAAAAGGATTTTCTTTTGATTTCTAATTAACCATGTAGGACACTGGTCTGTATACACCTCTATGGAATAGTGACTAACACTCACAGAAGCTCACTGCGTGTCAGGCCCCACACTTACCTGCTCAACTTTCAACAACCCTATGAGATAGTAACTACTGTTATCTTAACTTTCTACAGAAGAGGAAACTGAAGCAGAGAGCAAGGTGCCCAAAGTCACAAAGTTAGTAACTGGTGTAGCCAGGACTTGAACACACGGTCTGCCTTCAGGGTCTGAGCTTATAACCACTGCACCACACTGTCTCCACGTTGCCGGGTTTATCATGCACTGTAGAAGAAGGTGGCCCCTACCCCTTAGCTTACTGGGCAATTATTTCAAGTGTGTCATGGTACAAATAAAAGCAGTATCAATCATTATAAAAGGAAATATCTTCATGATGTACTTGAGAAATCAGGATAAAAACATGTTCACTTTTCTGTTGACCCCAAAGGCATAGGCACCATAGAAAAGGATATTGATGGTCTCGTCAAGGTCCTCGAGATCCCACTCTATGCTCCGGAGGTTGTTTCTCAGCTCGTTGGTGGTCCAGTCGATTTCTTCCCTCGTTGCTGTGGAAGGATCCTGGAGGAGCTCTGTCCATCTCTGAAATAATCCCTGGGCAGTGTTGACTGCTTTCTGTACCTCTCTGTAATCAAGGTGAGGGGAAAGGACTGAAATCGCAGACAACATGTTCCAGGAACAAGTTAACTACTGCCTAAGTTAACACTTGTGATCACATACCATCTTCAGCAAACTACCATTCCCGAAAGTGTTTTTAGATCTTTATAGAAGGCTCTTTGCAAACAAATATCAAAGTTTATTTATTTTTTTTTAAAGATTTTATTTATTTATTTGAGAGAGAGAGAATGAGAGATGGAGAGCACGAGAGGGAAGAGGGTCAGAGGGAGAGGCAGACTCCCCGCCAAGCAGGGAGCCCGATGCGGGACTCGATCCCGAGACTCCAGGATCATGACCTGAGCCGAAGGCAGTCGCTCAACCGACTGAGCCACCCAGGCACCCCAATATCAAAGTTTAAACCTTTAAAAATAACAGTATTATGTTCTCAGCTGATTTTGGAATAAAATAGTCACTATTTAAATAGCTGTATCAGGTTTATCTGAGGAACAAAATTTAATCTTTCTCTGAACAGCCTATACTTAAAAGTCATATAAG
This sequence comes from Eumetopias jubatus, assembly GCF_037043125.1. NCBI lineage: Eukaryota > Metazoa > Chordata > Mammalia > Carnivora > Otariidae > Eumetopias > Eumetopias jubatus. The sequence goes on from NW_028274818.1 coordinate 41,768,261, forward strand.
CAGCAATCCTACAAATTAAAGTGCCATTAACATTCACACATGCTGCCATTTGGTGTGATAGTAATTTATACTCACATGTACAAGTCCTAACACAGCTTTCCTTTTCTTGGGGTGGGGGAGAGGGGTGGTGAGGGTAAAAAGGGTTGAGGAAGGGTTACTCATGCAGCTAAGTCTTTCAGAAGAGAGGTATTTTAATCTGAGAGTTTAAAAAATTTTTTTGAATTCCAGTATAGTTAACAGAGTGTTATGTGAGTTTCAGGTGTACAATATAGTGGTTCAACAATTTCATACATTACTCAGTGCTCATCATGATAAGTGCACTCTTAATTCCCTTCACCTATTTCCCCCACCTCCCCACCCCTCTCCCCCTCCGGTAACCATCAGTTTGTTCTCTATAGTAAAGAGTCTGTTTCTTGGTTTGTCTTTTTCTTTTTTTTTTTTTTTTTAACTTTGCTCATTTGTTTTGTTTCTTAAATTCCATATATGAGTGAAATCATATATTTGTCTTTCTCCAGCTGACTTATTTCATTTAGCATTATACCCTCTAGCTCCTTCCATGTTGTTCCCAAAGGCAAGATTTCATTTCTTTTTATGGCTACATAATATTCCATTGTATATATATATATACAGCACTTCTCCTTTATCCATTTATCTATCAATGGACACTCGGGCTGCTCTCATATTTGGCTTTCATTCACTGGCTGCTTACAATTTTCATATTGTAAATAATGCTGCAATAAACATAGGGGTGCATGTATCTCTTTAAATTAATGTATTTGTATTTTTTGGGTAAATACCCAGTAGTGTGATTCCTGGATCGTAGGGCAGTTCTGTTTTTAACTTTTTGAGGAACCACTATACTGTTTTCCACAGTGGCTGCACCAATTTGCACTCCCACCAACAATGCACAGAGGGTTCTTATTTCTCTGCATTCTCGCTAACACCTGTTGTTTCTTGCATTTTTGGTTTTAGCTATTCTGACAGGTGTGAGGTGATATCTCATTGTAATTTTGATTTGAGTGTAGTTCAAAGATTTGATTGCAGTTTTGATCTGGATAATTATGAGTGATGCTGAACAGCTCTTCATGTGTCTGCTGGCCATCCATTCATATGTCTTCTTCGGAGAAATGCCTGCTCATGTCTTCTGCCCATTTTTTAATTGGATTATTTGTTTTTTGGGTGTTGAGCTGTATCAGTTCCTTATATATTTTGGATACTAACCCTTTATCAGAGCTGTCATTTGCAAATACTTCTCCCATTGAGTAGCTTGTCTTTAATCTGAGACATTTTTAAATCCAAAATCTCATTAGAAGATTTCCTAATATTATTAGTTTTAAATATAAATATGTATAATATATACATATAGCAAATGAATATGTTTCTTGTTTAGAGAGTGAAACTAGGCCATTAAGTGCTATGATTTAGAATGCTTTCAAATTAGATATGGTCACAAAGTTTTAAAAATTTTCCCCACTTCCACTCTCATGGATTGTAAGAACAAATATTGTTAAAATGTCTATACTACCCAAAGCAATCTACACATTTAATGGTATCTATCAAAATACAAACAGCATTTTTCAGAGCTAGAACAATCCTAAAATGTATGGAACCACAAAAGACCCCATATAGCCAAAGCAATTTTGAAAATGATAAGCAAAGCTGGAGGCTTCACAATTCTGGACTTCAAGCTCTATTACAAAGCTGTACTCATCAAAACAGTATGGTACTGGCACAAAAACAGACACATAGATCAATGAAACAGAATAGAAAACCCAAAATGGACCCACACCCATATAGCCAATTAATCTTCGACAAAGCAGGAAAGAATATCCAATGGAAAAAAGTCTCTTCAACAAATGGTGTTGGGAAAACTGGACAGCCACATGCAGAAGAATGAAACCAGACCACTTTCTTACACTATACAAAAAAATAAATCCAAAATGGATGAAAGACCTAAATTTGAGACAGGAAACCATCAAAATCCTAGAGGAGAACACAGGCAGCAACCTCTTTGACACTGGCCAGAGCAACTTTTTACTAGATGTCTCCTGAGGCAACAGAAGCAAAAGCAAAAATAAACTATTGGGACTTTATGAAAATAAAAAGCTTCTGCACAGCAAAGGAAACAATCAACAGAACTAAAAGGCAGCCACCTCCATGGGAGGAGGTATTTGCAAGTGATATATCTGATATAGGGTTAGTATCCAAAACCTATAAAGAACTTATCAGGCGCACCTGGGTGGCTCAGTCAGTTAAGTGTCTGCCTTCAGCTCAGGTCATGATCTCAGTCCTGTGATTGAGCCCCACATCGGCCTCCCTGCTCAGCAGGGAGTCTACTTCTTCCTCTGCCTCTGCCCCCAATTCATGTATGTGTTCTCGTGCGCTCTCTCTCAAGTAAATAAATAAAATCTTAAAAAAAAAAAAAACAACTTATCCAACTCAACACCCCCAAAAACAAATAATCCAGTTAAGAAATGGGCAGAAGACACGAATAAACATTTTTCCAGAGAAGACATACAGATGGCTAACAGACACATGAAAAGATGCTTAACATCACTCATCATCAGGAAAATACATCAAAACTACAATGAGATATCACCTCACACCAGTCAGAATGGCTAAAATTAACACCACGGGAAACAACAAATGTTGGCAAGGATGCAGAGAAAGGGGAACCCTCTTACACTGTTGGTGGGAATGCAAGCAGGTGCAGCCACTCTGGAAATAGTATGGAGGTTCCTCAAAAAAAGTTAAAAATAGAACTACCCTATGACCCAGCAATTGCACTACTAGGTACTTACCCAAAGGATACAAAAATATCAATTCAAAGGGTTACATGCACCCGATGTTTTCAGCAGCATTATCAACAATAGCCAAATTATGGAAAGAGCCCAAGTGTCCATCAACTGATGAATGGATAAAGATGTGGTATGTGTGTGTACATATGTATGTACAACACACACACACACACACACACACACACACACACACACACAGGAATATTACACAGCCATAAAAAAGAATGAAGTCTTGCCATTTGACATGGGTGGAGCTAGAGAATGCTAAGCAAAGTCAGTCAGAGAAAGACAAATACCGTATGATTTCACTCATGTGGAATTTAAGAAACAAAGGAACTTTGGCACGGGGTGTGGGGGAAGAGAGGAAAACCAAGAAACAGACTGTCAACTGTTCAGAACAAATTGATGGTTACCAGAGGGGAGATGTGGGAGAAGGCGATTTGGGTTGAATAGGTGATGGGGATGACGGAGAGCACTTGTTGTGATGAGCAGTGGGTGTGATATGGAAGTGCTGACTCACTAAATTCTACACCTGAAACTCCTATTACATTGTATGTTAAACAACTGAAATTTAAATTAAAACTTGGAAAAATAAATAAATAAATAAAAGTGATAACACATTAAAAAAAAGACCAACCACTTCTGAGGTAGCATTCTGTACTGGTGTAGTGAGAATGACACTATAACTTTTCAGAAGTGCAAATAAAGATAGACACAGAAGAGAAAAAACGAAAAACAAAAAAAATTGGTTGCCTAACAATGGGCCAATATCCACAATTTAAATGTTATAATTGAGTATTACTGCATATAAAAGCCAGTAAGGAATCATTTTATAATTATACGGTCTCTAGTATACAAAGATTATAATCATGCACCTAAACGAAGAGATCTGTTTTGATCCTTCAATGACTTCTTAACCAATTCTTCCGGGTATTCACTCAGGGTGTTTGCTGCCTATAACTTTAAGACGGAAACTGCACGCATTCTATTCCCTCTGACAGGTTTTTTTTTTTTTAAGATCTTATTTATTTTTTTGACAGAGAGAGAGAGCAAGAGAGAGAGAAGCAGGCTTCCTGCTGAGTAGGGAGCCTCATGTGGGGCTCGATCCCAGGACCCTGGGATCATGACCTGAGCCAAAGGCAGACCCTTAACAACTGAGCCACCGAGGCACCCCTCCCTCTGACAGTTTAAATACCAGAAGATAAAGCACTAGCAAAATGAAGAAAGGTGACTTACAATACTATTTCTGTTAGAAAATACCCATGAGAGCTAAAAAGTGTCAAAACAGAGAATATAGCTATGGGGCCAGGCTGAATATATCACTGACCTATATGGCCAACAGGACATCTCCCCAGGTCTGTTTAATACCCAGTTTATGGGTTAGCAGAGTCCTCTCATTGTTCCTCGCATACCAGCCGTATACTTTCAGTGTTAATGAGAAACTCTATTTAACATAAAAAGGGGAGGAGCTAAATACATGGTTTTACTTTCTCGTAAGGTTTCTGGCTGATTTGGTGGAGAAAGAGGTACACATCTTCCCATAATACCAGGTACTTGGTTTACTTCTAAGTGTTGAATATCACCCATGATAACAGAAGACAGGATTAAAGAGGTTATCTACAATATCTCATTTTAAAGAAGATAAAAATTAGGGGTGCCTGGGTGGCTCAGTCGGTTAGGCCTCTGCCTTTGGCTCGGGTCATGACCCCGGGGTCCTGGGATCGAGTCCTGCATCGGGCTCCTTGTTCAGTGGGGGCCTGCTTCTTCCTCTGCCTGCCGTTTCCCCTGCTTGTGCATGCTCTCTCTTGCTGACAAATAAATAAATAAAATATTTTTTAAAAATAAAAATAAAGAATATAAAAACTAGCAATTCTGTAAAGTACATATAAATTCCCTTTTGAAAATGAGAAGCCTTAAACCAAGGAAGACTCAGGGCATACCACATTCTCCATCCCCAGAACACAACCATATGCTCAAATTAAATTCTCTTAAGTAGCAATCCATACACTTTTTTGATCTCAGAGCTTCTATGCACTCTTCAGAATTACTGAAGACCCCAAAGAACTTAGATTGATGTGGGCTATTTATCTATTCCCATTTACCATATCAGAATTTCAAACAGATGTTTAAAAAGTATTTAGCAAGTAATCAAATATAGTGAACTTGCTACATGTTAACATTTTTGCAAAATAAAACTTCTAAAACAAAAAAAATTACCATTTCACATGCTTGCAGATCTCTTTAATATCTGGTTTAACAGAAGACAGCTGGATTCTCATATCTCCTTCTACATTCAGTCTGTTGACATGTTTTGTTGAAATATACAAGGAAAATCCAGCCTCATACAGATAGATGGAAAAGGGAGTATTTTAATAGCCTGTTTAGATAATTGTGCATATTCTTTTTTTTTTTTAAGATTTTAGTTATTTATTTGACAGAGAGAGACACAGCGAGAAAGGGAGCACAAGCAGAGGGCAGTGGGAGAGGGAGAAGCAGGCTTCCCGCGGAGCAGGGAGCCTGATGCGGAGCTCGATCCCAGGACCCTGGGATCATGACCTGAGCCGAAGGCAGAGGCTTAACGACTGAGTCACCCAGGCGCCCCTAGATAATTGTGCATATTCTTTTTTGACCCTATACCAAAACTCAACAAAGTGGCAGTTTCTTAAAGGTTAGTTGCAATGTGGAACCTGAAACTGTATCAAAGGCTTTTTGAACTCTTCTATACATTACAGTCCATTGCCATACCTTGTATTTTACATGGATCTTTTACCTACCCATGTTTGATTTTATTACATATACTGGTCATCTGGAAAGTATTAGTTTACTGAGTACCACAGGTCTTGCAAATGCTGACTCTTTTCACTACCCAATATTCCAAATCATATAATATCACCACCAGTCTCATCAGAGACTTAACTATTGGGAACCAGTAAGATGATAGGAATTTAAAAAATTCTACTTAAAAAAAAAGGCTCTAATTTTATCATCAGCAGAAAAACTATCAACTGTTTTCTAGTAAGTGACAGGTTCACTTTCTTCATTTTTGAGAAAATATCTCAAGTACTTTTTAGATAATTTTGAAATTTGAGAACATGGGCAAGTCTCAATAGTCAGTTTGCCAGGCATTCTTTCAAGTAAAAATGAGAGTCTGTGGAGGATAAAAAAATAAGCTATTTCAGCTAGTAACTCAATCACAAATTGCTTTTCCTGGAGACAGCCATCTTATTTCACAATATAGCCAAAGTGCTTTGGCATACTCTCAGTTTGTCACGTAGAATAGTAAAATGTGTACTAAGGCTGGGAGAAAACATGTATGAATTACATAACTGATCAATGTCTTTTATTTAGAATATAATTTTTGAAAAAACTCTCAAAACTTAGCAAGAAAACAAACCCAATTAAGAAATGGGGGTGGGGGTGGGTAAAGGAAACAGGCAAAAGATGTGAATATCACTTCACCAAAGATGACATACAGATGATAGCTAAGCACACAAGATGTCCAATACCATTAGTTATTAGAAAAAATGCAAATCAAATCCACAATGAGATACCACTACAAACTGAGAATGGCTTAATACAAATGACTGACAATGCCGAAGGGCTGACCAGGTGGTAGAGTAACTGCAACTCCCATGCACTTCTAATGGGAATGCAAAATGGTACAACCACTTTGGAAAATAATGTGCCTCTTTCTTAAACATGTTTACCATATGACCCAACAATCTCACTTCTAGGTGACATGAAAACTTATGTTCACATAACCACCTGCAAATTCTTATAGCAGCTTTAGTCATAACTGCCAAACATTGAAAACCACAACCCCTCAAGCAACAGTGATTAACCTGACAAGACCTCCGGCCAGCCCAGACCAGTTTGAGTGTAAGCCCCAACTCAAGCCTGCGCAGATGGGACCATGGAGTGACTTCTAGAACGACCAACAACTACCTTTGCCTCATTATATTATTAAATTCTCTGCCCGAGGAGAATAAGCCTCATTTACATAACATAAAATGTACGCATAGGCATATTTCCTGAAGGCACATTGTGACCTTCCACCCACCTCTACATATGACAAGGCTCTCCTTTTTAAATATTCACACTAACCCTAAATAAAAGGAACCCACCCACACTTGCTCAGGAGTCACAGCTTTGGAAGTTATTCCCCGTGATCTCCTTATTTGCTGCAAATAGTTTCCTTTGTGCTACAACTCACCTGGCGTAGTATTTTTTTATTTAATTTTATTTAAATTCAATTAATTAACATATAGTGTATTATTAGTTTCAGAGATAGAGGTCAGTGATTCATCAGTTGTATATAACACCCAGCGCTCATCACATCACCTGGTGTAGTTTTTACCTGTGACTCACCAAGGAGCAAAGTCACGTTAGTTCAGCTACAAAGGGACACAGAGAAACAAACCTTTAGGGGGGATGGATCTGTCCTATATCTTATTTGTGGAGGTGGTGGTTACACACAACTGTATCCATTTGTCAAATTTTGAAGAACTGTACACTAAAAATTAGGATCAATTTTACTGTAGGTAAACTATAACCCTAAAAATAAAGTGTCTTTGAGGATCAAGATTTGATACAATTTTTACTGTTTCAATGAAGAACATTTTTAAGGGAGTATGACTTTTTTTTCCTCTTCACCGTGAGAGAGGAACAGTGACTACTGGTACAGTTTTTGGTGCCACTGCCTTGACCTAGGCTAAGGCACCGGCACTTTTACCTGCCATAGCTTTTTGCATCATTGTGTAAATGTCAGCACCATGGAAAAACAAACAACATCTGAGCTATTATGAACAGCATTTTAGGTTAAGGGACTCTTCTGTGAAAGGGACAAGAACCCCTTGATATCCAAGGACCACACTTTCATAACCACAACTTCTGAGAGTTGATAGTCAGACTTGAGGGGGAGGGGCACGTGGATGGATTCAATTCTAGTAGCACAGAGTGAAATCAAGGAGGCCTTAAGCATGTTCTGAAGAAGACATCAAAGCGATGGCAGGAATCAGAAAAATGCCGCAAAGCAATCCCAGGATAACATTCAACACCCCACAGACCCGGCCAGTAACCTGGCTTATTCCACTCTCAATCTCTTATTTTTTAAGAGGTTTTCAGTTAGTGGCACAGACATAAGAAAGGCAAAGTAATCATTATTTTGCAGTTCTGAGATAAACATTTCAAGGAATTACGAAAGTGGAACTATCAGCAATGGTTCAAATCTCGAAAAGCCAGAACCTGCAGTGTGTCACGGAATCCTATTTTAACAGCAGCTTGTGGGGTCCCTCAAAGTTTAAAACACTTCCCAACTTCATTTCAGCTTAGTGCTAGCCTGAAAAAGAAGGCATGAAAGCAGAGTAGAAAACATCATGTGTCACAAACAAATCCCTTTTTAAGCCAAATATTAATGGTAACCAGAATTTTCAAGAGAACTTGGGATTTCTGGTCAGTTTCAAGAGCCACAAGCCACACCTAGTAAGTGTGAGACTCTAGTCAGACAACTCATTCAATTAGGAACCATTTGTAAATATCTGGAACTGAATATTTTACAATCATGAGGCATTCCAAGTAAATCAGTTAACAGGACAGAGGAGAACAACAACAAAAAGACAGGGGAATATATAATAGTGTCATCTGTTTGAGATTTGTGAGGGTTTTAACAAGAGAAGGAAAAGAGCCCACGGAGTTTTCTTCACACCACTCTCTCAGGAAGGGCAAGGGAGTTGCTTCTGTAACAAGTGGCTAGTTACGCACTTCCCACACACACACATATCCAGCACTGCCGGCTCGCACAGCCCATGTGAGCGCAGCACCCGGACCAGACAGCAGCAGCTGCTAACTCCTTAGGCAACAGAGATCCACGTTTGTGTATAGTCTCCAGAAAGGTTAAAATCACAAAACACTGATTTCCTTTTCCTGTGAAGTCTGGTTTACTTATTTGAGGTTTTTCTTTCAACTATGTGAAGGGAATGACTGAAGTCTGACGCCCAGAACTTACCACGAGGGGCCAGGTATACCTTGAATTTTTGGAGCTCTTCAGCTTAGCAAACTTCTTGGTTAACCATCTGCTCACCAACAGCTCTGGGAATCCTGTCTGGCACCATTTCACCACAAACTTCCTAATTACTTTCCTAGGAAGTACAAGTTTAGCTCCAAAGAAGGTCCCCACAACAGTCAAACAGATTTTCTGCTGCCACATCTGTTAACAGATGTTTCCAAAGTCAGTTCTGTCTTACACAGCTCATGGGCAACAAGAGTCAGTGTTGGAAAATGCTAGGGATGAAGATCTTCCACCTTGCTGTCTACCAAATGGTCTATCAAAATCAGGGACCTGTCATATCCTCATGGGTTAAACTGCACGAACACCAGAATGAAGGTCCCTCACTGCAATCCGCCTCAATGCCCAAGGAACTACTGGTAAGCAACTGTCAAAAATGAGAACACAGTCCACATCTTTGAAGAATGTATCTTTTGGGAAAAATGAAGTCAACAAAGCTTTCAAAACCAGATTACTCCATTCATTATAAATAAAAAGTTGACACTGTCAGAACTAACCTAGTTTGTTTCTGAAGCCAGCCAAACACTAACCCTCTGTCATTGCTAGCTGAGCCTCTACCGTCCAACAGTCTAGTCTGTTCCACCATGGGGAAGGGCCCACCATCCCAACAACCAACCTCCAGGGCTAAAGGCAACCCATCTAGATGTCCATAAAAATCTCCACGTATTCTTATCTAGATCTTGCCAAGTTTCTCAGTAAAGCCAGAGGAAGGATTATCTCAGCCATTAGGGAGCTTTGGTTTTGCAGAATCTGCCATTCAGCTATGCCAACAAGTTGCAGAATAAATGTAGCTGCAACTCCGTCAGCCTTCTGATTTCTCATTTCTTCTTTGATCATGCTGACAGACTCTGAATTGGCATCTGTCCCAGTTACTGTGGTTGTGTAACAACCACCCCAAAACATAGTGGAGAAAAACAAGCATTTATTATGCCCATGGACTGTGCGGGTCAGGAGATCGTGCCGGACACAGAAGAGATGGCTGGTCCCTGCTCCACAGTGTCTGGGGCTGCAAAAACATAGGCTCCTCAGTAGTGTCTCTGTGTCTGTGTCTCTCCACATGATCTCCCTAGCAGAGCAGCTTGGGTGGAGCTGGACTTCTTCCTTGTTCGTTCCGGACACGCCAGCCTCGAGTCCCCAGTCAGGAAGATGCAGGTGCAAGCTGTATCGGCAGTCTTTTAGGACTCAAACTTCGGGAGTCAAGCAGTGTCATTTCCGCATTCTGTCAGGTGAGACAATTATAAAGGTCTGCCCAGGTCCCAGGGAAAGGAACGAGGAGGCCAGCTTGCTAGAAGAACGCCAGCTTCACAATTTAAGAAAAGCAAACGGGGCAGGATATACACTGGGGTGGCCAGTATATATGGAAAAAGACAATCGGCCCAAGACCAGTATCTGGCGCAGGCAGCGCTCATCCTGCATGACCCTTTACAGAGAGGTTCCTGTTTCGTCAATATACTGAGAGGCTAGGAAAGGCAGATGGTTTCCATTCTCGTAATGAAACCTGAAAAACCCAGGCTGTGTGAGCCTCTGCAACCATATCCCCCTCCCGCCCCCTTATCCTACCAACCTTGTTCCACCACCAATCCCTCGTGCTTGGTAAGGGAGGAACTCTTGTTACTGCTCGACTTCCATACTCACATCTTCTGTATTTAAGGGGAAAACCATACACACTCCTTTCACTTGACCTCACCGTCATTTCCAAATTCAACTGTACTGTGATACCTTTGGCAATTACTCTTGTGGGGGAAGGATTGACTCTACTTAGTTACCTACAGTTACATACAATTTTGACCTCAACTTGCTGCTGCTTCCACAACCCCCCTGGGATAGTACTACTGCTACCAACGACACCGCAGGTCAGAGTCATGATGGGCTTGAACTCATCTTCACTTTCAATATACCTGCCACGACAGCCTTCATAGCTGTTTTCTTGAAACTCTCACTTCCTTTGTTTTTGTGTCATTGTGCTCTTCTGGTTTCTACCAGTTTTCTCATTCCTTTTCCTCCGCTTGGTCCTAGTGTTTCTCAACACTCTGTAGAGCTTCTAGGTGCTCATCAATACCCACAGGTTCAAAAGATCCCTTTCAGCTGATGACTCCCCAACTGCATTACCAACCCTAGTCACTCACCCAGGATTAATTCCTCTATCTTTAGCTGCCTACAGGACCACTCCATTTGCCTAAAACCAAACTGATCTTATCCTGCCTACAAATAAAGAAAGAAATTTTTTTAAAAAGCAAGTATTCAAACAAAAAGAGCAGAAAAGAAGTCTGCTTCCTTCTCTAACTTCCCCTTTTCAGTCAATAGTGCCTCTAGCTTCCAAGATTTCAAACTTGTCTAGACACTCTTCCTCTTAAACTTCTCACCTTGCACAACTTCTACTTAAGCTCAATCACTGGATTTTAGATCTGGAAGAAACTTTCAAGATATCTAGTCCACACTCGTTGAACAAACAGGAGAACTGGGGCTCAGGCATCTTGGCTGTTTGCTTCAAATGCTTCTGACCCTGACTATGAGGTGCCTTCCAGCACCAAGACCTATTCAATCCCATCTTTGCTAAGCCTTCAGACAAATCTATTTTCTTTGTGGAATCAGAAGACCCGGGTTTGAACCCTTAACAGCTGTTTGCCCAAAGGCGAGTAAACAGTACCTGCTAGTTAAAACTGCCTCCTGATTAAGAATTTACAATAGGAAACAGATTAAATTTAAACTCCTCAGCTGGGTATTCTGTATCTTCCTCCCCAAAACTGACCGACTTTAATATCCAACCTGATTTCTTCACTAAAACAAAATCTGCGTCAGTTGGCAGGTCTCCTTCCCATCCTCCCCTTTCTCATTCCTGGCTCTAGACTTCTGCTAGCTGCTTCCCCAGCCAAGAGTCCCTACATCTCTGCAAATGAAAAGCAGACATTTCCTTTAAGGGTCAGAATGAGACCCTATTACTTGCTTCACTAAAATGCCTTTGACCAACATTCCCCCTGGGGTCTTTCCTTTTTTCATTCTCTGTAACATCTCAACTCTACTCTGAAATCTTACACACAATGCACATTGTCTTTCGCCTACACTCCACGTATCTACATAGTGTTGTCCAACTAGACTACTATTTCAGCCAAATATAGTATTAGGCATTCAATAAATTTATAACAAATGTTTGCAAAGTCTTTATGGTGAAACATCTGATTCTGATTTCAAAAAAGTAGAATGTGAGATTTGACTTACATTCATTTTATTAGACTAAAATTACCTTGCAAGCAAATGATTTCTTTTTCAGTGATTATACCAATAAGCAGTTCTCTCAATAATGTGACTACAATGCACAATGCCCGCCTTCAAGGAACTCATAATCTAGAGTTAAGAAGGCTGCACATATAAATGCTGGTTAAAGAATACAACATAACATATACCATATTGCTCATCTGCTTACTTAGGCCATTATTTCAACATTGATCCACAGCCAAGAACCTGGAAATTACCCTTACTCAGGCACACAAAGCCTCCAAAACAACAAAATATTAAAGAGCCACAACATTCATGCCTTTTACCTACAGGAGAGGCTCACTTGGTACCAACAGACTCTCATACTCCAATGCTCAATTTTGTGGTTTTCTTGGTCAGTTCAATCAGAAGTTGCAAATCCTAAAAGGTTGCCAACAAGACAGGGAAAAATACAGAACCCAAAACTCAAAATGGATGCACTCATCAAACAAGCACTGCATGAGTCCCTACGAAATATAAAGATGAAAACAACAGGATTCAAATACGGCATTTTTTTTTTCACCTCGCAAATTAGTAAAGATTTCTTAAAATGAGAATCCCAGGACTGTTAAGAGATCAGGGGAAATGGGTGGGGCTGGGGGACAGAGTGAAGTCAGAGGTGTGTTCCGAAGGGCAATCTGCTAACATGCGTCAGAAGCTTTGGACACGTGCTTACTCTCTGATTTTGCAATTTTGCCACAGGAATATACGCTATGGAAATAAAGAGAAGCAGCAATAAAGACCTGTCAGGCATTCATTCTCCTCGCCACTACTTTATTTGTTACTAGTGAAAATTTAGAAATATTCTGTCATCCTAGGTAATCATTTATATTACGTTTATATGGCAAAATTCAACGCAGTCATTAAAAGCCCTCCCCACTGAAGACATTTTAAGGATATAAAAAAAAAAAATGGCCCTCCCGTCCTCTTTCTGTGTCGCCATAATGATACACACGAACGTCCTGGCAGATGCTCTCAAGAGCATGAACAATGCTGAAGAGAGGCAAACGCCAGGTTCTTACTAGGCCGTGCTCCAAAGTCATCGTCCGGTTTCTAACTGTGATGATGAAGCATGGTTACACTGGTGAATTTGAAGTCACTGATGATCACGGAGCGGGGAAAATTGCTGTGAACCTCATGGGCAGGTTAAACAAGTGTGGAGCGATCAGCCCCAGATCTGATGTACAACTCAAAAGATCTAGAAAAATGGCAGAAGAATCTGCTCCCGTCCCACTAGTTTGGTTTCGTTGTACTGACAATCTCTGGCATCAGTCAACTTCTCACAACCCATGAAGAAGCAAGACAAAAACACACAGGAGGGAAAATTTTTCTGGGATCCTTTTTCTAGGGATGCAATACATCTGTGTAAATAAAAATGCCTCAATGGAAAAAAAATACAGATGAAAAGATTATAACATGGTATGATCCCAATTTCTGAAACAGTTAATAATAATACACACATATATAAATCCTGGCCTTTCCACTTATAAGCTTATAACCCTGAAGTTTTTGGTTTTTTTTACTAAGTTTCATTTTCTTAATTTGTAAAATGATAATAATAGTACCAGTACTTACTTCATAAGGACTAAAAAGATAATTACTGTTAGGTTCTTAGCACAGTGCCTGACATATAGTAAGAGATCAAAACCTGATGAAAAGTATTGCCTAAAACTAGTAATAGAAATAAAGATCAAAAAGACATCAAAATTTTAACAAATTATTTCTGGATGGTGGCACTTCAATAAATTTTTATTCTCCTTTTTATATTTTTGTTTCCTAGATTTTCTAAAATAAGCATATATTAGTTTAACATGAGTTTAACTGTTACTCAAAAACCAGTAAGACATGGTCTTTCCTCTCAGAGACAGCAGCTTATTTGGCCAGAAACATAGAAACAGACATTTCAAAGAGAATGTTTATTGGGCATTTAATATGTGCCCCCAACCGCTAGGCAATTTACATGCATTAACTCATTTAATCCTTATAACCAATAAAGCAGGTATTGTTAAGCCAATTTTGTACATTGCTAAGCCATTTTGTACAAACAGTTTCAAAGAGATGAATTAACTCGCCAAAAGTTACTCCAAGTAACTGAAAGGTAAGATCCCAACGTTGGGTCAGCCTGATTACCAAAAAACAGGTCACCAAACTTCACTGCCTCCTGAAGTCAGATAAAAAGAAAATTTTCACCCAGAATCCACTTTTCCTTTCTCTTTAACCACCTTTATTCTTACAGAACTTATTACCACCTGACATACCACATTATTTGTCTTGTTTCCTGTCCCTAGAATGTAAGCTCCATAAGGATGGGATTTTGTTTGTTCACGGCTGTACTCTCAGCTCCCAGCACACAAAAACAGACGCTCAATAAGGATGTTAGAATAAAAGACTCTGAATAGAGAAGTGACCTGATCGTGTCTCTGTGGACACATCTGGTAGCAGTGCGAAGCTTGCTGAAGAAGTTGCTTACAGGAGTCCAGGCGGGAGAGAACAAGGACACGCACTAGGGTAGATGAACCATCACTAGAGAGGGAGAGAAGACTCCAGAAATATCCAAGGGATGGCACTGCTAGGACACGATGATCAAGTGGGCGCGGGACTGGAGGACGGTCTGGTCAGGCATTTGTAGGGAGGGGAGAGAGTGGGGCCAGAGTGACCAGGATGTGCTCAGATACACAGGGAGTACGACACAATGGGAATAATCCAGCTCACCCATGAGAGCACACGGAGAGGATCTGCCAAAGAGGCTACGCGTTAAGGGCAGGCCAGAGGTGATTCAGGAGGGCCTGGAGTTTCAGGGACCGAGTTCTGCTGCTGTAAATACCACTGTGAATGTCTAGGCCAGGTAGGGGTCACGTGCGCTGGGAGAGCTCAGCTGCCCCACTGTGGTGGTTTTCTCCTCTGTGTCCTGGGATTCTGCTCTGAACAGGCCACTGATAGTGTCAAACCCTCACAAAACTAGCCTCAAACATCCAGGCATTAAGAACTGCACATTTCAATTAACACAGCTTTCTAACTGGTCCCCTTTTAAATCTTTCCTCACACTGATGTATCTAACAGTACTACCAAATCAATATTCCTAAAAACCCTAATTTCCCAGATTTAAAAATCTCCCAATGGCTTCAAAATGAGACTCTCCTTGACCCTAATTCTACCTGTACTGTGAAGTTTTAATAGCGTGAGTAGAATCAGGAAGTTCAAATCTGAATCCTGGATCTATCACTTACTAGCTGTGTGACCCCAAGCAAATAACAACCCCTCTGGGCTTCCTCAGTTCCTCATCTCTAAAATGGGGCTAGTACCCACATCACAAAGCTGTTCCTATCAAGTGAAAATTTTTATAAAGTGCTTACTTAGCACAAAATGCTTGGATAGGAGTTGCATCCTTTAAATGTTAGCTATTATTATTACTTCCCCTAAATAAACTTCCTACACCACCTGGGAGCATCTCTCCTTGATCATTTCTAATACACAATGCCCAACTCACGGCATCTGCTGGCAAAGTTCCCACCCATGAATCACTACTCCTTAACCACCTGCACCACCACCACGAGTATTTAGTTAACATTTATGCTGTATATTCAAGGTGCTGGGCTGGAAATACAGGAAAAATACATAGTCCCAACCCACAGAGCTCATAATCTAATAATGAAAGACAGCCAGAGGAAGAGGTGCAATAACATGTTACAAGTGCCAAGGGAAGCTCTTCCTGGAGGCAACACAGATGCTTACACTGAATCTTCAAAGCTTAGTGGGTGAACCAGGCAGAGTGGGTGCACATGGAGTAACAGCACCCAGGACTGTGGTCACACACACTAGTCGGACCTTGCTGGAGCTCCGCGCTGAGGGTAGGCAGAGTGGGCGGAAGGTAAAGGGCCACGGGATCATGGGGGTCATGAAGTGTTTGGACTTTATTCCTGAGGCAACAGGCAGCCACTAAATGATGTTAAGCACGGAAGCCCTGCTTGGGTTCTAGAAGAGCTGCACCTCTGCTGCCCAACGTGGGCTCCACATGTGACTACAGAACACCTGCAATGCGCTGGGATGACAAAAGAACTAATTTTTCTATTTCAATTAAATTTAAAAACCGATATGCAATTCCGTTCCTGGGAAATTTTTAAGTATGTCGGGGTATGTGAATCGACTTTCTCAACTGTAAATTTAATGAACTCTAAATACAGATCAAATATTCCCGATGAAAATTCAGTGTCCAAACTAAGATGTGCTATACGTGTAAAATACACTCCAAATCTGAAAACTTAATACAAAAAAAGTAAACTATTCCATTATAATCTTCATATTAATCACCTGCTGAAACATTTGAATATATTAAAGATGATATTATAATTAATTTCACCAGTTTCTTTTTACCCCCCTTTTTTTTTTGCTGAAACATTTGAATATATTAAAGATGATATTATAATTAATTTCACCAGTTTCTTTTTACCCCCCTTTTTTTTTTTAAAGTGAGCTCCTCGGGGCGCCTGGGTGGCTCAGTCGCTGGGCGTCTGCCTTTGGCTCAGGTCATGATCCCAGGGGCCTGGGATCCAGGCCCGCATCGGGCTTCCTGCTTAGTGGGGAGCCCGCTTCTCCCGCTCCCACTCCCCCTGCTTGTGTTCCCTCTCTCGCTCTCGCTCTCTCTGTCAAATAAATAAAATATTTTTAAAAAATTAAAAAAAATAAATAAAGTGAGCTCCTCGCCCAGTGTGGGGCTTGAACTCACGCCACAGAGATCAAGAGTTGCATGCTCCACCGACTAAGCCAGCCAGGTGCCTCTCTTTTTACTTTTTAACATGGCTACCAGCAAACGTAAAATGGCATATATGGCTCACATTATATTTTAGATAGCACTGACCCAACAGAACCAAAGGAAGATGACTAGAAGCAGGCAGACCAATTAAGAGACTCTTTAGTAAGAGTCCAGATGAGACACAGGCCTGAATTATCCCAATTCTACCCATGTTCATAACCTAATTCAAGACCTACTACTACTTCTAAAAGCTTGTCCAATCACAACCATTTCTAATGAGTTGCTTTTCTCAGAACTACTGGGGCACTTAATCTTTTGTAACATTTGCTTTAGTGCTTAATTTATCACCTGTCATTTCTACTTAATTTTGGGGTGAGCTGTTTCTCAGAACCATCAGCTCCTAGGCTAAGGGCCACAACTTAGGCATCTAATTTTCCACATCGTTTGATGCATTTTCAATACTTTTAATAAATAGAGGTACACGGCTCCCCGGATATTCTGTCACAGTCTGGATACACCCTTGTGGCTAACTTTACCTTCTACAGCAGAAGGTATTGCCAATCTCTTCCTTCAGACACCTTAGGACATGAGCTAAAATGATATAAAAGTCAACGAAGAATCCAGTGTTCCAATGTTCCAATACAGCAGTGATATCTAATTAGTGAGCAAGCACTGGTAGACTATATTGGATCTATCAGGAAAAAAAGACCAAGATGGCAGAGCAATTTAGCATTTTCGCAGGGATTCCATTAAAAATCAAGCAAACAAAAAATTTCTGATTATCCCTGGTTTCCACCGCCAGAGATAACCTTTGCAACCTAAGCATTAAGAACTTTCATTCAAGGGAAAGACACACAGCTTTAACATTTAAAAATTAACCTCTAAACTAATCCTTCTAACAAATAACACATTTTCCCGGTAGAGAGCCACATATTACTAGTCAATCTGCAACTCAGCATTTTCACATCTACCTTTAAGTAGGATGAAGGAAAAAACCTTTTAAGAAAATGTTAAAAAGTATATAAATATATTTTACCGTATCATGGATAACAAAGTACTTCACCTAAAGTACCAAGTAAATTTCCTAAGAAGAATCCTTAAAAAACACAAACACTCAAGCAACTGGTCAGCAGAAATAGGAAGCTAGCAGCAACCAGTTGCAAGCAAAGGGACACTTTGTGGTTATTAGTACTGATCTGGGAACTTTGTAGTTCTCGGATTTTTTTTTTTTGGTCTGTCATTTAAAACAAGCTGACAAGTTACAACAACCTGAGAATCGACCTTTTTTTGCATTTGTTTAATGGCTACAAAGATAATATAACAAAGTGCAAATAAAGTTTCTATCTCCAAACAATCGTGCAATCAAAGATGGAGTCAGGACAGCTCAGAGGGAAAAATAAATTAAGGCAGTTCTGTTCTGAAAGGCTGGATAAGAAATGGGGGAAACCTGTCAAAGAGCCTGGATGAAATCAGGGAGTTAAAAAGAAAGCACTCACTTCCTTCAGCCCTGTGGGAAAATCCCAGTTGCTAATAGAAAGCTGAGGAAAGTTTAGTTTGGCTGATATCATTTTGTTTTCCTTCCAACATCATCGCCGAGTTCGAACGACTGCTTTCCTCCCCTCACATTACTCAGTAAAAACGCCCCCACTGAATTGAGTTGTCTTCCGGAGCCCTGCTCCCCCGCAGCCCAGCCTGCAAACGTGCTCAGACGCCTCTGGGCGTGTTGTGGTCTCACCACTCTGCGGGCCGGCGCTCCAAACTCAATGGACAATGGGAGCTCACCCCCATCAACGCCAACTACAAAGCTCAGGAGGGCCATTTCCCTTTTCCTGCCCAGATGCTGTTTTCCCTCCTTCGAAGTAAGGCCCCGTGCTCCACTAGAGCCCCAGCATGGACTGGGACCCGTGTTTCCCTCCTCACCTGCAGAGCTGCTGATCCCCTCGAACCCCAAATAAGTTGTATCTCCGCGCACGTCCCAAAAGGGATCCCCTTCCCCAGGGGCTTGGTTGGGGGCACGGTTTTCACAGTCCAGGTAGGACGCGGAGGGGATGTGTCTGGACGCTTGGTCATGGCCCTGCAAGCTAAGCCGTCCGCACTGTCCCCTCCCTAGCCTCCACTTGTCTCCCCTCCCCCTCTAGCGAGAAGAGCGGGGAGGTGCGGGCTGGTAGCACCGCCACGTCCTCCTCCAGTGGAGCCCACGGGGACACTCACCCTTTCACCACAAAGAAGGGGTCCTCCATGGACATGGCGTCCCGGCCCCCGGCTGCCTCACGCCTGCTCCGCGCACAGGGCGCCCTCCGAGCCCCCCTCTGCCCACCTCACCGGTTTGCCGCAGCCGCCGGCGCCTCGGCCTGGGGTACCCAGAGCAGCTGGCGCGCGCTGGCCGGGGCGCACCGGACGGCCGCCGGTCCAGCACTCGATCGCCCCGCAGACCGAACCCCGGACTCTGACGCCGGCCCCCGCGCCTGCCTCCTCCCCCGGCTCCTCCCGGCGCGTCTGGCCGGCTTGACCCCGCCCCCGGGACCCGCGGCCTCGGCCAACCACAGACGCCGCCCGTTGCACCACTTCCGCACCCGCGCTCACGTGACCAGGGCCGGCCCCGCCCCCCGTCGGCGGGGCTTGGGCGCCGCGTCACGCAAGCCTGGAGGCGGGGCTCGGAGGCGGGTGGGCGAGGGCCGGAGTTCCTCCCACCCTTGCCCACTCTGCTTGTTTCCTCCTGGGGGGCAATTAGGTTTTCAAGATATGCACTAGTACCTGATTTGTACAATCCTTTTACCTTTCCTGTACTTTTAACACTTGATTTTGATAACATGATTTATAAATCCATCTTGTCCTTGCAATAAAGCGCGCTCATGTACATCATCTGACTATGATAATGTTGCACAACTCCTTTATGTAGGTCCTACTATGTGTTCCGCAATGCCCTAAAGGCTGCGTGTGCGTTATCTCAATTTTCCTGGGGGAAGGTATTATTTCCAATTTGTAAATGATAAAAGTTCAGGGACGCCTGGGTGGCTCAGTCGGTTAAGCGTCTGCCTTCGGCTCAGGTCATGATCCCCGGGGTCCTGGGATAGAGTCCCCCGTTGGACTCCGTGCTCCGCGGGGAGCCTGCTTCTCCCTCTGTCTCTGCCTCTCTCTCTCTCTGTTTCTCACGAATAAATAAATAAAATCTTTAAAAAAAATAAATGATAAAAGTTCAGAGGTTTCAAGATTGCCTGTGGTCACACACCCTGGACAGTTTCTCTGTGCTCTCCACTAGACTGGATGTATTTTCTATTGCTGTGCATCCTGCAAGTGAGCAGTATGGTAATTTTTTTCATACCGCATACAGTGCTTCCCTGGAGAGAACTCCTTTAAGAGACTAATAAGGGGCCAGGTATGGCAATTTCTTACCAGCTGTAGTTCAAGAGCCCTTCCAGATAGCATTTTGGTCATGACAATTAGCCAGCTCTCATGCTATGTATGCTATAGGCTTTGTGAACTTTAATTGCTAATTATCACTGAGCACTTACTGTGTGTCAGGCACTGTGCTGTTATCTCAGTTGCTCTCACAATGAGGTAATTACCACTATTATCCCCATTTTACAAATGAGAAATCTGAGAAATCTGAGATTCATGAAGGTTAAGTGACTTGCTCAAGGTCACCAGTCCTTGTGCGGATGGAAGAGTCCTCAGGGCCAGACAAACCCTGTTTGAACCTGGAGTCTATTATTTGGTTTCTCATCTATAAAACATGAATAATAATATTTAGCTTGTGGATTATCGTGAAGGTTAAATAATAATGCATGTAAACCCCAAGGCCCCCAAAGAGTGGGGCAGCATTTGCAAAGGTGCAACCAAACCAATGTGAGTCTGCTCCTAAGTGAGTCAGAAACTGAACCATGTTGAGTTGTCATACAAAGAAAACTTTTATTTGCAGCAAAAAAGGAGATCATGGGGAATGGCTTCCAAAGCCCTGATTCTGCAAGAGAGGGTGAATGGGTTCCTTTTGTTTAGTGTTAGGATGAATATTTAGATAGGGAAGCCTTGTTCCTTTGTAGAGGTGTGCATAAGGTTGCCCAAGTGCTTTAAGGAAACATGCTTATACGTGTGTTGTATGTTATGTAAATGAGTCTAAGTCTCCTCCTTGGGCAGATATTTTAGTATTATGATGAAGTAAAGGTAGTTGTAGGTCATTCCAGAGCTCCATCTGTGCAGTCATGAGTGGGGGTTGAGCTCAAAAGGTCTAGGTGGTCTGGGCTGGTGGGAGGTCTTATCAGGGCCTTCACCATCACCTGAGGGGTGGTTTTGGGTTTCATGTGCTGAGTTAAGAGGTAAGCCAGAAAGAAGAGCTTAAGGGAAAATGTAAGACAAAGATGAGTGAGTACAAGCAGGTAGGCAGGTAGGCAGGTAGGCAGTAAATTAGGCTGGGGAGAAGAGGCTGGGATGCCTGGGTGGCTCAGTCAGTTAAGCATCTGCCTTCGGCTCAGGTCATGATCCCAGGGTCCTGGGATTGAGTCCCTCATCCGGCTCCTTGCTCACCCAGAGCCTGCTTCTCCCTCGGGCTGCCGCTCCTCCTACTTGTGCTCTCTCTCTCTCTCTGACAAATAAATAAAATCTTTAAAAAAGAAAAGAAAGTCTCCATGTTTCTCTGAGACCCAGGACGAATAGCAAGGTCAGATGTGGGGAAAAGATGTTTTGGGGAGAGAACCATTTAATTTGGCCATGGACATATTGAGATGAGAAGGCAAAAAAGGATCATTGTTCATTCATTCAACAAACACATGTAATTGAGGGGCAGATGAGAATACTGATTAACAGCCGTACTTGGAGCCAGATTGCTCAAGTTCCAAATTCCAATTCTGCTGCTTCCTGACTATGGTGTCTTGGGCAAGCTGTTAAATCTCTCACTGTCCTCATCTGTGAAATGGACTGATTGATAACACCTTCCTCATCGAGTATTACAAGGATTAAATGAATTGATGTGTAAAAGGAGCTTAGAACAGTGCCCAGCACCTGTTGCACTCTTACTGTGTGCTAGGCACTGAGGACACAGAGATGAATAGGCTTGGCCCTTGCCTTCAAGGGACCCTCAGATTGGCGGGACAGACAGGCCCCATGGAAAGGAAAGCTATTATTAAAATGAGGGAGAAACAAAGGAAGCTACTTCTTTTTTTCTTCTTTTCTTTTTTTTTTTTTAAGTTTAACAGGACCCAGGTCCTGGCATAAACAATCACTCAGGAAGAATACTCAGCAAAAAGCCATCTCCTCCCAACCCTCTGCCAAAAAAAAAAAAAAAGAATAAAAAATTCTCATGGAATAAAAAATCAAAGCAGTAGTTGCCTTGGGGTGGGAGTATTGACTGGGAAAGGAAACTTTCTGAGGTGATGGAAATGTTCTCTATCCTGATAGGAGTGTGGCTTATACAGTTATATGGCTTTGTTAGAACTTATCAAACTGTAACACTTAGATTCTGTTCATTTTGCTGGAAGAGGCTACCACTCCACCTCTGAGTTTTCTGTACAGTCCTGAGAGGACATCCAGGAGAACCTCCAGTCCCTGAGTTAGTCTGCAAAGTTAGGAGATGAGTGACGGGGGGAGCCTGCTGGGGGCCAGGCACAGGTCACTAGGCCACGGATTGGATGAGAATGAGGATCAGAAAGTGTGGAATCACATCCTACCATTAAGGATTCCAGGGTAGGCTGGAGCCATCCCTTTCGCTTAAAAGCTGTGGGGGCTCCATGACATCCCTACAAGGGAATCTCTTCTACTCCAAAATGAGAATGAAAATACCCAACCTGCTCCCTTACAGGTTGTTTTAAGGATCAACTGGGATGTTGGATGCGAAAGCATTTTGGAAAGTAGGGGGTAGGGCGCCTGGGTGGCTCAGTTGGTTAAGCGACTTCCTTCAGCTCAGATCATGATCCCAGAGTCCCAGGATCGAGGCCCACATCGGGCTCCCTGCTCAGCAGGGAGTCTGCTTCTCCCTCTGACCCTCCCCCCCATGCTCTCTCTCTCTCAAATAAATAAATAAATCTAAAAAAAAAAAGAAAGTACGGGGGTAAGTACCCTAAATCCTTTTTTTTAAAGATTTTATTTATTTATTTGAGAGAGAGAGAGAATGAGAGAGAAAGCACATGAGATGGGGGGAGGGTCAGAGGGAGAAGCAGACTCCCTGCTGAGCAGGGAGCCCGATGCGGGACTCGATCCAGGCACTCCGGGATCATGACCTGAGCCGAAGGCAGTTGCCCAACCAACTGAGCCACTCAGGCGCCCCCTAAATCCTTTTTTAAAAGTAATTAAAAATGTCTTCCTTGTGGTAAAATACAAGTAACAAAATTTACCATCTTAACCATTTTTAAGTATGCAGTTCAGTAGTGGTTAGTACACTCACAGTGTTGCTCAACCAATGTCCAGAACTCTTTTCATCTTTGCAAAAACGGAACTCTGTACCAATTAAACAACTCTCTATTCTCCACTTCCCCCACCCACTGACAACCAGCATCCTACTTTCTGCATCTGTGGATCTGACTACTGTAGGAACCGCATAACTGAAAGCATACAGTATTTGTCTTTTTGTGATTGCCTTATTTCACTTAGCATAATGTCCCCAAGGTTCATTCATGTTGTAGCATGTGTCAGAATTTCCTTCCTTTTTAAGGCTGGATAATATTCAGTTGTGTGTACATACCACATTTTGTTTACCTATTCATCTATCCATGGTCACTTGGGTTCCTTCTACCTTTTGGCTACTGTGGAATCATGGGGCATGAATATAGGTGCACAAATACTGCTTCAAGACCCTGCTTTCAATTCTTTTGGGTATATATCCAACGTGGAATTGCTGGATCATATGTTAATTCTATTTTTAATTTTTTGAGAAACCACCAGACCGTTTCCACAGTGGCTGGACCATTTTACAATCCCACTAACAGTGCACAAGGGTTTCAATTTCTCCACATCCTTTCCAACACTTGTTATTTTGTTTGTTTGTTTATTTTTAATAGTACCCATCCTAAAAGGTGTGAAGCAATATCTTGTTGTGGTTTTGATTTACGTTTCCCTAATGATTAGTGATGTTGAGCATCTTTTTGTGTGCCTATTGACCTTTTGTGTATCTTCTTTGGCAAAATGTCTATTCAAATTCTTTTTCTTTTTTAAGATTTTATTTTTAAGTAATCTCTACACCCAATGTGAGGCTTGAACTCACAACCCCAAGATCAAGAGTCCCATGCTCTACCAACTGAGCCGGTCAGGCTCCCTTCAAATTCTTTGCTCATTTTTTGAGTTGTTTTTTGTTGTTGAGTTCACCCTAAATCCTTTTTGAAACAGCACAGAGTAAGGGAGAAAAGTGTTACATACATGTTAGGTATTATATTCTTCATCATTTCCCCAAATTTTTAAAAACCCTGATACACATATGTATGTTCTAGAATACTCCAAGAAACAGTCACTTAAGTTGGTTTCCATTGATCGAACTATGGCTGTCTAGGTTTCCCAGCCCCAGCCACAGGAAATATCCACACAGTTGTTATGTTTTCTTTCCTCTCCTTGGATGTTACCAACATCTCCCACTTTTACTCTCTACATACTCGTTTAAAATAAATAAGGAGGAATTCTAGTCAATTTATATAGCCCAACACAAAGAAGTGATTAAGAATTTTTTTTAAGCGGCTTCGAGTTCCATCCGGCGTCTCCACCTTCCGCCCAGCGCAGGCTGTGGGCGGGAGGGTAGCTGGGTTCTACCGTCGCGCGGCCCTTGCGGCGCCCGAGCCCGCAATGTCGGGCCCCAACGGGGACCTGGGCGTGCCGGTGGAGACGGGCGCGGAAGGCGAGGACGACGGCTTCGCGGAAGCAGAATATGCTGCCATCAACTCCATGTTGGACCAGATCAACTCCTGTCTAGACAACCTAGAGGAGAAGAACGACTACCTCCATGCCCGCCTCCAGGAGCTGCTTGAGTCCAACCGGCAGACACGCCTTGAGTTCCAGCAGCAGCTTGGGGAGGCCCCTAGTGATGCCAGTCCCTAGGTTCTGGGAGCCCCCAACCAGCCCAAACCCTGCCTCCCTGGGCTAGGCTCTGGCCTGGGCACTCACCACCTGGCTTAGATACCTTCTCAAGGGCTGGCCTACAGGTCCCCTGGTGGGTCTGCCTGCCTCAGTCACCCTTCCGGTACTCCCCTTGGCATGCCTGGGCCAGCCCCCACCACCCAACATCCCCTCCTGGGGTCAGGTGTGGGCCCACGACCCACCCACTTAGCCTGCTTGCCCAGTTCCGGGGCACTCCCCACTCTGCCCAGGCCTTGAGCGTCCATATTAAACGGGTCTCCAACAAAAAAAAAAAAAAAAAAGAATTTTTTTTAAGTAGGCTCCATACCCACCGTGGAGCCCAAAGCAGGGCTTGAGCTCACAACGCTGAGATCAAGACCTGAGCTGAGATAAAGAGTCGGACGCTTAACTGACTGAACCGCCCAGGTGCCCCAGTGATTAAGAATTTGTGGAATATACATTTATGATTATCAGAAGTATTTAAAGGTGTGTAATGACAGGTATGGAAAATAGCAAGACATAAAATTGTATATATGATATACATTTTTATATACACTGTTCATTTTTATGTATACATTTATGCACATATACACTCTTCATTTTATATACACATTTATACATATATACAAACATTTGTATACATAGAAAATTTTTATATGTACAAAAAAGGAAATGTATTTAAGATTTGGTAATTTTTACTTGGATGATCAGAAATACAAAAAGTAAAAAAAAATTGAAAATTAAAAAAAAGAGAAGTGAGAAAGCCAAGTGACCACATATTCAAAAACTACATCAAAAGTTAGCAGTCTTAAATCCTTTCTAGAATAAGGCAAGTTAGGCATGTATGAATGAATGGATATTGGTAAGTATTAAAAGTTAAAATATGTTATTGGAATTCAGTGACCTCCTTGACAAAACAGTGAATTTGAACCATTGTGGGAGGGCAGGTTGACCGTTACCATTTTCTACGAATTTGTCAGGGCACAGGGAATCTCTCCTGGTAAACGAGAGATTGCTCGTTTGATTGCTAACATTTACTTACTATGATTGTTCATTTACTTACTATGTACCAGACATTGTGCTAAGTGATCTCCATGCATAATCTTCAGAAGAGGCTCCAGAATTTCTACAGAGGGCAGGTCTTAGAACTTGTTTGTACATCAGGGCTAGGAGGCTTGAACTCGGGTTACAAGATAGACCCACTGTCTTTTCTTCCACTACTGGTTTATTTGGGACAGCTCCAGAGTGCCGATGGTGATTGTGTGTGTGATAATAGTGCTCTAAAGTCCCAACAAGTGGCCGGTCACCTCTTGGGTCCACCACTGGGGATCTCATTGAATCCTTACAACAACTCTGTAAGGAGGATAGTGTTATTACCCTCCTTTTCCACATGAGAAATCTGAGGCTTTGAGAGGTTGATAATTTGCCCAAGGTCTCATAGGTAGGAAAAGGCAGAGCCCCATTTGAATACAAGTTTGTCTGACTCCTAAACCCGTGTTCTTTGCTACAGTATTCTACTGCGCATTTGCACAAGGGCTAGCCTTCTCCAAAAATTAGCAAGTGGATTTTACCTAAGCACAGAAAATGGCTCAGATTGGACTTCACACCCACACCCATGCACTCACCCACAGGCACACCTGCTGGAGCACATGCACACCTATTGAATTTTTAAAAGTAGCCAAGAGGAAACTGTTTACTGACTGTGATAAATTAAATTGTATGGAAAATAGCATTATTTAACAAACAAGACCCTCCTGCTAACTTGATAATTTGTCTTTTGGTTTTTGAGGATGACCCGTCCCATTGGGTCAGATTCTTCAGATGGACTTTATGATACATAGGTATTAAAAGCCAAGACACATGCGTGCACTCACACACACACACACACACACACACACACAGGGAGCCAAAACACAATTAAAGGGATCCATAGTAAACCAGATGAGCACGGGACACTGAAAAGTGCAGCCTGAGATTTAAGGATAGGCAATTGCTCAGAGGGAGGGCTTGTTCTTCCCAAGGAGAATTCACAGGACTCTTCCCTACCCCAGTGATTCCCAGCTTAGTGGGTGGGGCAGGTTTCACTTGTCCTTTAGGATCTTGATTATCATCAAATCTATTTATTTAAGAATTTAAGGACTAGTGAAACGATCCCACTTTTTAAAATGTACTGTTAAATGAAGAAGAGAGGGAAGAACAAAGGAGAGAAGGAAGAAGGAAAGGAAGAAAGAAATACAAAGATCTGAGAAGAGAAAGTGCTAGGAGGGGCTGAGAGGTTACCAAATATCAATTTCATTACCTGGCTTCTTTTTTCTTTGGAGAAATGAAAGACAAATAGTTTCCTATTGCTGCTGTAAAAATGACCATAACCTTAGTGACCTAAAACAACACAAATGTATTATTTTACAGTTCTGGAGGTCAGAAGTTTGAAAGTCGGTCTCAGGAGCTAAAATCAAAGTGTTGGGAGGGTTGCATTTCTTCTTGGGGTCTTAGGGGAGAATCTGTTCCTTCTCTTTCCAGTTCTAGAGGCTGTCTGCTTTCCTTGGCTTAGGTCCCCTTTCAACAATGGCATCCCTTTGACCTTGCTTCCATTGTCACATCTTCTCTGATTCTGACCCCTTTGCCTTCCTTTTATAAGGACCCTTGTGGTTACATTGGGCCCACCAGATAATCCAGGATAATCTCCTATCTCAAGATTCTTAACTTAATCCTATCTGCTGAATCCCATGTAAGGTAACATTTTCACAGGTTCTGGAGATTCGGATGTGGATATCTTTAGGGTGATGGAGACATTATTCAGCCTACCACAGAAGGAAACCAAATGTTTACAGTTTTGCTGCCTACCAGGTGCATCATAAACAAAGCCTCATCTGATACCTCAACAACCTTGTGCAATATATGCCAGGATTTACTTTTAAAAGCTGAAGAGACTGAGCCTTGGTGCAATCTGGGATTCTGCCCAAGGCCAAGCAGCTGGGATGAAGACCCAGATCCCTGAACCCCAGCGCAAGCCAGCCTGCCTCATGGCCCTGCCTCCATTCATCTCTCCCACTCACGTCTACTTCCTCTTTCCCATCTGGGCCGGTCCCCCAGCTCCCTGGACAAGCTCAAGCTGCTGTTTCCCAACGTGGCATGCTCTCCTGATGACAATGGTGTAGTCACAGCTTGATCCTGGGGATTTCTAATCAAGCAAGCCAAGTGGCTGCCCCTCCAGATCTTCTTTTAGGACTTTTTCTTGCCCTCCTTTATTCAACAAGCATTTTGAGCTTATTGTGATGGGTGCTAGCGCAGCAAGGAAGGTAGACCTAAGCTAAAAATAACCGGACAGTCAGTGATACATACTGTATCAGACAAAAGGGGGTCCAGATTATAGGAAGCCAGAGGAGGGAGTTCCAAGTCCTGGGAGCTTTGTGTGAATCTTTTACATTGACGCTGGGTGAAATCTAAGTTCCAGTGAAGAACCAAAGGGTCCTTTTCTTTTGAGCTTCTTAAGGGACCAGGTATCGTTAGTCTTTCTGTGCCTTGCACATAGCCATGCTCCATAAATAATTAAAAGTTGGGATTGGGGTCAAGACAGGCACACTAAAAGGAGGAAGCAGTGTGTGAGACCAATAAAGGGTTAAAAGTCACCTTGGAAGGCAGTCAGCACTGCCATTTTGTCTCTCTATTCTACCTAGCAACTGGTGACACCAAGTATCTCTCCCTGTTTTTGTAGGAGAGGGCCCTGGGTACTGCTAGGTTGTTGAGTCACTGAAAAGCAGGAGCTGATGGAGCTGTTGTAGACTTTTGATGTCATCTATACCTTCTGAGGGGTAGAAGCCATTCTGGAAGTACCGTCTTGGTAATTTCCTCACTTTCCTTCTGAGCATTGCTACCCTTCTTTTCTGCTCATCTCCTTTCTTTCCTTTTGTTTCTCTACTAGCTTAGTGAATTGCAGGGGTTGGGGATGTGGTCAGAGTTTCAGGGGCACTGAATAGAGGAGGAGATCCACTGCTCAGGTTTATTTCTGTTTTTTTTTTTTTTTCTCCTCAGCATAAGCCCTACCTGTCACAAAAGATCCCAGAAAGATAAAACCATGGTTCTGGACTTGTTTACTGTGTATAAAGATATATCAACTGAGTAGGAGGAATTTTTTATTTTTTACGGGATCCATGTCATTGGAAAAGCAGATGCCTTCTGTTGTCCGAAATACATGAGAAGGCCCACCGGCTGGAAGCACCAGGCTTCTCTGTCTTAAGCAACTGCTCACCCAGCAAGGGCTGGTACTCCTGAGTGGTTTGGCAGGCAATGTCTAGAACTCACTCAGTCTGGGCCACCACCATAGGTGGTGACTCATGTACTTGACAGTCAAGGGCTCTTGCAAATCATCTGTGTATTAATACCTCAAGTGTTGGTTGATGAGCTATTATATGCAAAGCACTTTTGGAGATATGACAGTGAATAAGACAGACATAGTTCCTGTTTCTACAAAAATTTAATCCAGAAAAGTCCCACCATTCAAGTAAGAAATGGGAAAGACTAGGGGTGAAGATAAGAGACAAATGATGGAAAGATGAAGGGAGGAAGGAGGAAACAGATGATATTTCTAGAAGCTCAAAGCTTGTATATCATCTACATTTGATTGTCAAAGAATTCTCCAGTAATATGACCGTAATATCTACCCTACACATAACCTTTCATGCGATAGTCTCACTAACCCTTTGTGGTAGGCTGAGAAAATATCCCCATTTCAAGATGGGAAAAACGCAGGCCTTGAGTAGGGAGGCTGACTCAGCTCACGTAATGAACAGAGTCCAAAGTAGACCCAGGTCCTAGAGCCCAAAGTCCCAGGCTTTACCACAATGTCCCAGCACCTTCGGATGTGGATATTTGGCACGTTGATCATTGGTAGAATTTGAAATAAAACCAGTCAGCTATAAAGGACAGGAAAGGTCGCTTTGTGCTGGTTATTCTCCTTTTGACTCCTCACACTCCAATCTTTCTCTGTCCTGTCTTGTGCCCTGGGAAGCTGACTGCCACAGACTGCATCACCTAGTTGCTCTTGCAGGCTGATATCTGGTTGATTCCCCCCATGGGAGGCACTGAGAGGAGAGAGATCAGAGAACAGAGAGGAAAGAGAGGTTGGAGTATTTTCTTCTTCCTCCTTGCCCTCATTCTGCAATGCTTCTGGTGGTAGATGTGTCCCTCTGCTATATAGTTTTCCCTGAATAGTCCCTTCTTCATGGTTCTAGGTCCCGCTGAGCCTCAGTAACACTATTTGCTACTCTTATCTCTGCAAATCTAGGGGCAGTCACAGGCTTTCCATAATTACTAACTTCTGCATGCCCCATCATCCCTCATTTATTCCCTTAACCTTGCCCATACATTGCAAAGAGTCCCTTCCTTCCTAGGTGAGTCTCTTCATGTGACTCACCTAGAGTGAAGGCTATTTCCTACCAGAACCCTGACTGAGCATTCTTGAGCACTGAGGGATGCTGACAAAGAAGGGAGGCAGGGTTATGAAAAAGACTTGGTCTGCTTGTTATTTGTGTCTAATGAGGGCCCTGAGTAGGGGCTTCTAGATGGGGAAATACAGAGAGGAGATACCAGAGTGGGGTCAGGAAATGTCAAGATAACTCCAATGTCACTTCCAGTGTATTGCTTTCATTGACTCCACAGCCTGCGATAGACTGCTCTTCCTCTGTAGTCCTATGGTGCCTGTCCACAGTTCTACGGTTTCTGTTTGCAAAACTCTTCCTTAAAGGCAGGGAGAGATCTCCTCACTTTCCTCTTCTTTATTTCCCAGGCACTACCTAGGGACCAATAGGTACTGAATAAATGCTTCCTGAGTGAATTTTTGTTCAAAGGTAGTGTCCCTAAGAAACTGAAGTTATCCAACTATGATGAGCCATATAGAATCTGGGCAGCAATAATGACTACAAAATTGCACCCGGGGCTTACTGTAGTTGTAGAATTTGTCTGAAAAAAAAATATATATATATATATGTTTCACACTTTACAAACTCATCTTGTTCTTCACTTCAGCCTCTGTGAACTTGTGACCTGGTGTGAGGGGGACATATATGAGATCTCTCTTGCACAGCCATGTGTGGTTTGTGTGTTTAATCTTGAAATAACCAAGGTCAGTCTCTTGGTATTACAATTCTATGGTTGTATCAATCTGCTTCACAAATGGTTGAATCCTTCACAGACAAGGACTGATGGCGGATAAGCCCCCTAAGTTGCCAACCAGGCTAGTGTTAAAAGGCAGACTTGGAGATTATCTGCTTAGAAATGGCCTAGAGTTCAAAGAGTTAATGTGAGAAAATGTGGGCCTTTGCTATAGACTTTATTCGACTTCAGTCTGTTTCCATGGAGCTGTTGCCAAGGTACGTGCAACCGAAATTTCTCTAAGACAATATTCCACTCCCCTAAGGCCCTCTTCTTCTTGGTTGACATTGAATCTATCTAAATCTGAGAAATTCAACTCATTTGTAGCTTTTTCTTCTGACTAGTTGGAATTTCTGCCTATTCTTTCTTAAAGCCCATTGACTTCAATCCTCTTAACCCAGGGGGTTACCAAGAACAGGACAGAGGAGTCCTAAGGTAAAGATGAGGCATGTGGTTCTTTATATACTAGTTTTGTGAAACCCAAATTGAGACAGATGACAAAGGACATTCTTTCTGATGTCCGAATTTATGTTTATTCTGGAAAACCTTTCAAGAGTATGCATATCAAATCACATTTTCTTACAACTTCAATGAATCATGTAAAAAGAATAAAATTCCTAAATTAGAATTCTCCTGGGAAATATGAGACATATGGTTATCATTGTATATAGAGAATACTAAGAAAAAAACCTACCAGAGCTCATTCATTAATTCTCTAAAGTTCTACATGGCCCTACTGTGTTCTCCTTCCTGTTCCTCAAACTCATGGAATGTGCACCCTCCCGGAAGACTTGTGCTTGCTGTCCTCTCTGGAAGGTTCCTCTTCCATGGCTCACTTTCCACCCCGTATCCAAATTTCTTCTCAAATGACACCTGCTCAGAGAGGCCTTTCCTGGTCCCTCTGTCTAAAAGATCAGCTCTCTTCACACTGTTTCCTTTCTCTGCTTTACTTTTCTTCACACACTTTGTCACCACTTAATCTTGTTTAAGATATATTTAACTATTGCCTGTCGTCCTCATAGAAATTAGCTCAGAGAAAGGGACTTTGATGTATGTGTTCGTTGCTGTGTCCCCAGCAGCTAGGACTGTGTCTACTGGAAATTCAGAAAAGAATAAAATTTATAGGGGCACCTGGGTGGCTCAGTTAAGCGTCTGCCTCCAGCTCAGGTCAGGATCCCAGGGTCGTGGGATGGAGTCCCACATCGGGCTCCTTGCTTAGCGGAAAATCTGCTTCTCCCTCTCCCTCTGCCTGCCGCTTCCCCTGCTTGTGCTCACTCTCTCTCTCTCTCTCTCTCTCTCAAATAAATAAATAAAATCTTTAAAAAAAAAGAATAAAATTTGTGTGAAATAAGACCTCGGTAACCTCCAAAAAAGGTAGCCTCAAAAGAGTAGCTAAAAAATTCAAATTGTTGCATTCAGCACACACAGCAGTATAAGTTCCTGTAGTTAGATGAGTGGTTAGGAGAGAGACTAGCAGTTCTTGTTGGGGATAGAAGCATCCACATGACTGCATGGTTTGAGAAGCGTCCAAAGATCCTTATAACTAAAAATATCACCATCCCCTTCCCTCCTCATTCTCACAATGCCTGAAATTCCAAAGAGTAGTTCCCAGAAATCATAATCATTTTGATTGTATTAAGGCATTGGGCCATTTGGGAGAACCAATGTATAATAATCAGAATTGTGATGACCTGGTTATCCAATCAGCATGCGCAGCCACTTGGAAGATCTGGAGCCTGGGCCCCCAGGGACTGGGAAATCAGGGACAATGAGTCATTGTGACACAAGGGGGCGGGAGAGAGCAGGAACAACCGGGCGAGGAGAAGACTGGAACAGAATCTGGGTTGGGGAAGTGCCCCTACATTAGGGCCAGTTGGGTCACATAAGGTGGAGAGACTTCACATTCGAGAGATCAAGAGTGTGATTCCTGGCTCCTCCACTTATGGATTCTAGGGATGATGTTAGGCAATTTTCTTAACCTCTCTGCACCTACTTTTGTCTGCGAGATGGGAATTATAAGACCTACCTCGGGCGCCTGGGTGGCTCAGCTGGTTAAGCAACTGCCTTCGGCTCAGGTCATGATCCTGGAGTCTTGGGATCGAGTCCCACATCGGGCTCCCGGCTCAGCGGGGAGGCTGCTTCTCCCTCTGACCTTCTCCCCTCTCATGCTGTTTCTCTCTCTCTCTCTCAAATAAATAAATAAAATCTTAAAAAAAAAAAAAAGACCTACCTCAAAGGGGTATTTATTTATGCATTGTATTTATGTTATATGCTTTCGTTCTCCAATAATACTATCACTTCCTGGACGACAGAACTGGTATCTGATTTATTTTACTGTTCCTGACATTGTCTCACAACTCCTTGTACATCACAGATACCCAATAAATATAAATTGCCCCATGGATGAATATCTGTAAACCCTTGGTCAATTATTTTATGATCCAGTGATTTTTCACAGCCTTTTGTAAAAATGGCCCAACCAGGTCATCTACAGGTTAAAGGGGACATAATTTAGAATGTGCAGTAACCACTGCCTCTGGTCTAAGGGCTATTTGGTTGTGTTGTTCAGGCTTTTCAGCAATGTTTGTGAGAGGCTGCTGGGACAGGGCAGCAAATGTCCTTTGTGAGGACTCCCTAACAACTCCCTAAGTGAGTTGATGCTGATAATCTGTTCATGAAAAGGGAGAGAAAAATCTAATTTCATAATTACTGGAGTAAGAAGAGAGTATCAAAAGCTTAAACTGAATTGTATGAAATAAAAAATGGTCAGAGATAGGTTTCTTCAAATGATTCAACCTGCATAATCATACTAGAAATCTGATCATCGGAGCTACATATTGATAGGATAGAAAGCATCCCAAGGACTAATGTACCAAGAGAGAAAGGGTACCGTGGACCTTCCCCTCTCTTCTCTGTTCTAAGTTACTGACTTCACATCTGTCAGCCAACTTCCCATCACGGCTGGGGTAGCATTTTGGAAACCCAACTCGGGAGCAAGCGTGACTTGTGCTTGTGGACACAGCAGATGGGTAAGTGGGCCCATGGCAAACCAAGGGGACGGGACCATGATGCCCCTGGAGCAGAGCCACGCTGCAGCTGGGCGAGGGGAGACGAGCAGATGACCGGCAGATGGAGGCCAGCCTTCAGGGGCAGAGCAGCCTTTGAAGTCAGGGCTGGCTGGTGCAGACAAACTGCTCTGAAATCAGGAACTGGATTGAGATCGAGGTTGGCAAAAAGGACATTACACTGTACTTGGACAGTATTGTCAACAGACCATGTTTCTATTTCCCTCTTATAAACTCCAGACAATGCAGATTTTTATGAGGTTATATTTTGGTAAGAAAGTGACATTAGGGACGCCTGGGTGGCTCAGTCCATTAAGCGCCTGCCTTTGGCTCAGGTCACGATCCCAGGGTCCTGGGATCGAGTCCCGCATCGGGCTCCCTGCTCCGTGGGGAGCCTGCTTCTCCCTCTGCCTGCCGTTTCCCTTGCTTGTGCTTGCTGGTGCTCACGCTCTCTCTCTCTCTCTCTGACAAATAAATAAATAAACTCTTTTTAGAAAAATAAAAAAAAAGAAAGTGAAATTATAGGAATTGTAAATAATATGTGTGGAGATGATGTGGGACAAAGACAAAATCCTCCCATTGAGCAGTAATGCCCCAAGTTGTTAATACTTTGGGGGTTTGATTTTTTTTTTTTTTTTGCTTGTTGACATGTCCTAGGCATGTAGACCCCAGATGTCATAAGAAGAACCCCACCCAGATTCCAAGGGAAATTCTATACCAATCCAGCTTCGCTCAGAAGCACAGTCTCTTTTTAAATCCCTTCCTCCTTCTCCTCTCCCATTCTTTGCCTGGAATTTTATTTCTGTGAGGTTTTATTCCTATGAATAAGTGTGGAAGCAATTCTTACCTATTTCTTTCCCCCTCATTCCCTCAGCTCCAGTCACGGGTCTTCTTGCTGCTCCTGAACCATGCCAGGTTCGTCCTTTCCTCCAGGTCTTTGTACAGTCCCCCTGCCTGGACTGGTGTCCCCAGATATCTGGCTGGCTCCCTCATTCCCAGCAGGCACTTGCTCTAAAGTCACCTTCTTGGGGAGGCCTTTCTTAAGCATTGCTGTTTTAAACTTCATTGCTTCATCCTTTTTGCAACTTTATTTTTCTCCATTGTACTTTCCAAAAGACATGATGTATATTTCATGTATTTCGTGTTGTCTGTCTTCTTCCCTTCCATCTACTAGGGTATAGGCTCCACAAGGGCAGACATTTCTATCTTTTTTGTTTGCTGTGTGCTCAGGGCCTAGAACTGTGCCTAGCACGGAGGAAGCACTCGTATGTTTGTTGAATACACAGATGGATACTAAGAAGGTGTGAGAACTAATGTTCATGACTTGTTCTTCCTTCTGCCTCCCTCTCTGAACAGTTGGGTATCTGCAGAGTCGCCACAAAACCTTTCCAGCTGTGGAGGAATGGAAGAGTTTCAAAATTGGTTGCAGATTCAAGCATATACACCTTTTGCAGATTCCAGACTAGGTGTAAATGAGATTTCAGCTCTGCTCCCCATTCGCCAACCTGCACTTTCTGAAAAGTATTTTGAAAAGTACACATTCCAGGTTAAATAGATTCATATTCATTTCAGCATCTTTCAAAGCAGAGAAATCAAAAGCTTTGCCAACAACTTAATTCACAAATATTTACGAAGCTCCTACCATGTGCCAAGCTCCCTGCGGCAGGCCTTGGCAGGAACCACAAAGGAAAGACACAAAGTCCCAGTCTTCAAGTGCCTTAGGATTGAGACTGGAGTAGGAGGTAAACAAAGATAAAGAGAATAGAAGGCAGAATATGATAACTACTGATTTGGGGGTAGTATTTGTACCGCTGCTTCAATCTCTGGCTCTTAGTTATAGAAGAACCAACACTTCCATGATGACAGACTCTTATGCCCAACCTGACAGCCTTCCACTGGGTTGCTTCCTCATCCCAACCCTTATCCCCTCAACCCCCTAGGAAGGAAAAAGGGGAAGAAAAAGCTGAAAGCAATGAAAGGGGGCCTTGAAGCCTTACGTTCTGCCAGGCCTGGGGAAGACCAGACTCCTCCATCTTGTTCAGCACTGCAGCTGATACGCAGGACCCCATTCCATGTGGAGGGGCCCACAGGGCTGGGTGCCTACTCTGAACCCAGCCAAGCTGCCCCCATCCCAGCTAGAGGAGCAGGGAGAAAGGAGAGGACAGTTCTGCTTTTATAGAACCTGGCACAATCAGGCGGAAGGGGCCCTGGCTGTACCTGGTTCAGTCTCAGAGACTCCTGTCTTCCTCCGAGGTTAAGGTAATGGGTAGCCTGGCCTTGCGGTGGCCCGTTCTCAAAGACAGTCTCCATGTAATGAATGCTTTCAGAAACAGTTTTAGAAAAAAGGAAAGACTAGACAGACTCGCATGTACCAAAACCAACCCAACCATTTTGTGAATGATTTTTTTTAATTTGATATTTTTTCTTAAATATATATTTGTAAATAAAGGGGAAGGAGTCAACATCATTAAGTAGTAGTCAGCCTGGGGGATGGGAGCCTGACACAGTCCAAGGTTCCCTGCTGTGGCAAGGGCCACATAGGAAAAAAAGATCTGAGTGCTAGGGGAGTTCCCAAAGGGACAAGAGCATTTGGCTGGGCGATCTGGAAACACTGTGGAGAGGTGGTGTCTAGTATGGTCCTTAGGCAAGAGAAGTCCCTGGACATGGACGTGACCCCACACGGTAGATGGCTCCACTCACCCACAGCCTTCCCTATGGAGCAAGGAAAAGCACAGTGCTTTTAAAACACTTTTTCTTAGGAGGCCTGTGTCCTTAAGTGGGTTCTCTGACTGATCTGAGCTGTGTGTGTGTGTGTGTGTGTGTGTGTGTGTGTGTGTGTGTGTGTACCTACACAGGGTCGGGTAGGAGCCCTCATTTACCCACGTAGAACCTTCATTCACAAAACAAGGGCATGGGTTATCAGGGTTATCAAGCCCTCTGACAGCACCCTAGGGGTGGTCCTGGGCACATTGCCACCCCAAGTCCAGAGCAGGGCTCTCTACTTCACTTACAAATTGAGATTACCTGTAAAATTTTATCCTGAGGTTTCCAAACCAGGACAAAAAGGCTCCAGGTCTTGGGCTGAAGCTCTTAGGTCCTTTCCAGGCTCCAGGTCCTGGGGTTCTGTGATTATGTAAAATGAAGCAGCAGCTACGTCCCTGGAGGAATGCAGCCAAACACAGAACACTGATGTGGGTTGCAATTGTCCGTGACTCTAAATATCTTCCCTCTTTGCCTCCCTTCCAGGGACTAGCTCACTGACATATTTTCGCCTGGGCATTTCAGATCCCAGCCATGGGATCACTGAATCTCTTTCTCATCCCATCATTACATATTAGTGTCTCTTTGCAGGAGGAGCCGTGGGCTCCATGGATGGTGGAGAACCCCTTGCCTGGTCACTGGGAGAGGTACACTCAGCTGCCGAGGGGCTGGAGCTGGAGCATCTGTAGTCATCGCGATCACTCAGGTGGTGAAGGCAACAGAAGTGAATGCTTGCCCTCACCAGCCCCCATTCCTGCAGAGAGGTCCTTGGGCTGACAGTGAACATGAGCAGTTGCTGAGTTACACTATTTTGGCAAAGCCTGGACAATCTGGTCGATCGTGTTCAGTGTCTGCCAGCTGCCCGAAGCATCTTCCAAATCCTCTCTTCCTCGGGAGCCCTTTGTCCTTTGCCCCCCATATCCTGATGCCATCCCCATTCAGGCTTCTAACCTGTATCTTCTCCTTTCTCATTCTAAATTTGGCCATTCTGTGTCTCATTTCCTGGTGGCCGGGCTTAGTGAGACACTTGATTATGCACAATGGCTTACTACATTAACTTTCCCAGGATATTTCTGGCTCTTGCATATCTTCCTCTCCTTTATTGCATCATAAAATTTATAATTGATCGTTCCTATTATCGGATAATTCCCCAAGGCAAAAATTATCATGTTCCTATGGCGTGCAAATGTCTGTTGCTAGGTGGGTTATGTCACAGGAACCTCCTGGAGGCATGCCTGTGGGATGATGTATTCGGGGGCAGAGGATGCTTCCAGCCATACCCCCAGTCATCCACCGGATGCCCACCTTTATGTCTCTGTCTAATCCCCTTCCTGAACCACATGTGTAAGCCAGGGTTTCACACTTCCCAGAGGATGACTGGCTAGGAGTTGCTGGAGGACAGAAGCACCACATTTGTCCAGCATGCCTATGATGGACA
Source organism: Eumetopias jubatus (assembly GCF_037043125.1). Taxonomy (NCBI): domain Eukaryota; kingdom Metazoa; phylum Chordata; class Mammalia; order Carnivora; family Otariidae; genus Eumetopias; species Eumetopias jubatus. The sequence continues at coordinate 41,806,566 of NW_028274818.1, forward strand.
AGATTTCATTATCTTAAATAAAGATATCATTTTCTGGATGGCTACAGATAATATGGCTCACATCACCAAGTGGGCATGGGAGGCCAACTGGCATGAGTTATAATATCAAAAGAACTAGCTGGAAGGAGAACATATTACCTCATTAAAGAGGTTCCCGGAGTATGGGGAAGATACTTACAAGGACAGGTAAAGAGAAGGGAGAACACCAGGTCCCCAGAGCCCTTGGTTTTATATAGAACTTCCTCTAATCTAGGTTATAGTCACCCTATTCTGAAACCCATCTTGTGAGTTGCACTGTGGTGATCTGTAACTCCCTGTGAAAACTTCCCTTAGTTATTTTTTATCAGCATCTGGACAGGATTCAGCAATTCCACCTGTCTTGATGGTGGAGTACCTTCAGGGACACCTCTTTTTTGGGGTATCCATTGAGACCAATCCTTCCATCTCCTGTCAATGAGAAGCTGGGAAGTACTTTGGGAGGTGGAGCAATCCTCATTTACCAGGGGCTCACACAAGACCAGTATGAGTGAAAATCTGGTCTTACGAAGAAGACAAATGGAGAGTCTTTGCTTTACTAAAGGATTTATGTTAAGATTTCTTTCAGTAAAAAGCTCATCAAAGATGAGACTCAATCAGTCCACTTTTATTTAATGCAGACTTTTCACTTATAATCTTATTATTTAAAAAAAATTCTTATTATTTAAAATGCATTTATGTCTATAACATGCTATGGGTAACTCCTGGACACAATGCGCCTTTTCCCACTGGAGTTATCTTTAATGGTGGGACTTTCCAGAGCTGTGGTGGGCCTTGGGAAGACATCTGGGTCACAGTTACGAATGTAGACTCTCTGTCTAAGGGTATCGGCTTTGGAGGCAGATGACTAGAGTTGGAACTTCAACCCTCCCACTCATTGGCTGACTTAGCCATCTGAATTGCAATGGTTGCGGGTAACAGAAACCTACTCAGACTGGCTTAGACACAAAGAGGGAAGCTATTTGGAAGGCAGGAATCAGGACCGTGTGAGGACCCAAGGAATTTAAACCAAGATTCAAATGAGGAGGGGATGTGGCCGCCAGCATAAAGCTCAGAGATACTTTCAGCCCTTCACCATTCCAGAAGAATGGGCTTCCCTCTCCCCGCTCTGGTTACAAAACCTTTCCCCCCCCCCCACAGGAGAACTGTGGTTGGTCTGAACTGCATCACAGGCCACCCCTCCGACTCATTGCTGTGACCATCCGGAAGAGTGTCTAAGATCGGCTGTGGGTAACAGAGTCCTGGTAAGAAGTAAGTGACGTACTCAATGTGATTTAGCCGAGGAGAATTCAATCACAGGATTATGCACAGAGGGACCATCAGGATTGAGGAAACCCAAAGTCAGGTACCCAGAGGTGTGCAGCAGAGGGAAGCTGTTACATCCCCAAATCTGAAGGGGCAGGTGAAGGCAGGGGCCCTTGAAGAAGCGCCTTCTAGCAAGTCCTGCACCTCTGGAGAAATACAGCCACTGGCAGACTGCAGTGAGATGCTTGGAGAACAGGTCCCTGAGAACCCCAACCTTTCTCTCCTCCGGCTCTCTGAGGTTTGCTGAGGATGTTCCTCCTAGCAAGCGGCCAGACCCGGCCAGGCCAGGGAGCCCTGGAGGGGCAGTCTGAGGAGCACAACCTTCCAGGGCACAATACAGAGGAGAAGCTGGGTCTGGGGGCTAGCAATGAGAGAGTAACCAGTGCACGACGGGCTGTGCTTGAGTTCCAGGATTAAGATTGGTACTTCTCAACAGAAGCACACCTTGGAGTCAGGAGAACTGATTTTCCAATGTATGTTATGTGTTTGTCAGGAGCAGGGGTTCCTCTTATCAGAAAAAAGTGGAGCTCATAGATGCGAAGGCGGCAAAGCAGTAATCTTGAGTAAAAGAAACAGTTGTGATAATGCCTACATCCCAGACATTGGTGTGAAAAATGTGCATGAAAGCACTTAGTACAGATAGTTCTCTGCTTACACGTTATATCTCATTATTGTTGCCAGGCTGAAGAAGTTCTGACAGCTTGGGATCTGGCTGAAATCTGTGGCCAGTTTGGGGTTGTACTAGACCCTCAGTCACTGAGACATTGTAGGCCAAAGCTAGGTATGAAGTGGCGCCCTAGGAGTCTCCACTCCCAGATCTTGATGAGTGGCATGGCCTTGGACTGCAAACAAAGAGAACCCTTCGTTGCCTGGCCTCCTGCTCTCAGGGAAGGGAGGGAAACTGGAGAGACAGTAGGAAAACTGGAACAGAATTGCTATCAGTTGGGATTTGAGGGTTAATACTAATGCTGTTGGTTCTCTCTGGGGCGAGGAGCTCTTTGGAAGGAAAGGGGAGAACCTGGACTCCCGGGTTGTACGGGAAGAGTATGGAAAGAATGGCTTCAGTGTATCTGCTCCCCCTCCCATTAGGACCATGAGTGTCATAATAGGCTCTCAACTCTTTGGTCAAAATCCATTCTTAGAAAAGTATCTGGGAACGATTTCTTCCGAGCACTGTCAAAAAGCAGTATCTCTCCTTGTGGCATTCATATTTTATTTTTCATGTTGGGAAGCCTTTTTTTCCTGCGAAATTTCATGCCTCAGGAAAAATAGAAGGAAGGTGTTGTTGAGGTAAAGCTCTTCCCTGTATCTGACGGCCAGATAGCAAGGTGGCGGGGGGGGGGTGGTGTGTGTGTGAAAAGGTGGGGCCTCCAGACGAGCAGGAGGCAGCCCTTCTAAGATGCCGTCAGGCTCTGTATGGCTCACATCTGGATGGGACCCAATTCAGAGGGAATATTAAGAACAGCACCATCTGGAAAATTAGTAGAAGAGTCCAGAGGAAGCAAGGCCCCCAAATAGACAGTTTATTGTTGTCACTACTGGAGCCCCTTCGCGATATGAATTTTTGGAATTCCTTCGAGGGCATAACCACAACATGATCTATTGATTACATATGTTTGTTTCTGATGACAGTCCCTGTTTTAGTCCATTTGGCTGTATAACCAAACACCATAGGCTGGGGAAACTTACAAACAATAGAAATGTATTTCTCACAGATCTGGAGACTGCAAGTCTGAGATGAGGGTGTCAGTGTGGTCGGATGGGGGCCCTGTTCTCAGTTGCAGACTGTGGGCTTCTGATGGCATCCTCACGTGATAGAATTGGGCCAGGGATCTCTCAGAGCCTCTTCTATAAAGCACTAAGCCCATTCATGAGGGTATCACTGGCATGACTTTTTTTTTTTAAGATTTTATTTTTATTTATTTGATACAGAGAGAGAGAGCACAAGTAGGCAGAGTGGCCGCAGAGGGAGAGGGAGAAAGCGCCAGCCCAAGGACACCAGGCAGCTCAGAGCCAAAGCAGAGCCGCATTGGCTGTGATATCTCTTTGCGCTAGCACGGTATTGAGAGTAAGGAAGCCTGAGTTCTAATCTCCAGGCTTTTGCTGAATTACTCATCACAGTCACACACGTTGTAACTCAGTTTTCCTTTTCTGTGACTCATAAGAGTATTTCAAAGGTTAACAGTAAATGATCCTGACACACTTTCCAAACACTCAAAACTATGTGGCTTTTCCCCCGCTTGGAGGACCGAACATGGCTCAACTCCACGTTCGTCCTTCCCCAGCATGCTGCCCTGGTAGGAGGTACACAATAAATACGTTTGTTGTTGACAGACCTGGGCTCTGGGTCATTCTTGGTTTTAGATGTTTCCTGCAATAAAGAAAATAAATTGGGAGACCCAGTTGCCAAGTTCTAGTATTGTATGCTCTGTACCTACGATACTTGCACTGAACGTTATTTCTTCTTCCTAGAGCCCCCACCAGTCAGAGTAAATCACAACTTTTCCAAGGATTACAACTCCTTTCTGCAGAGTTCATGGCATGGGGCGGGGGGGCGGGGGGGGCAGAAATTTGCATGATCTGGTTGAAAAATGGGGAAGAAATTTTCCAAGGAATAGTTTATGGAGACATTCTTCCCAATGGGGATGGAATCAATCGGACATGGGTACCAGTTGAGCTGGATCCTCAGATCGGCGACCTCTACTCCTACCCAAGCAGACCGTAGCCTCTGCGTGGTTCTTCAAGTCCCCCAAGATAAGGATAGGTTGTGGCTGTCTGGGGAGCGAGAGGGAGGGAAAGGGCAGAGCAGGAAACACTGTGTGCTTTTTTCAATCAGTGGTTCTCTCGCTCTTTGGCCTTAGAGCTCCTTTATTCTTAATTATTGAGGACGCCAAAGAGCTTTTGTTTCTGTGGGTTATATCTATTGCTATTTACTGTATTATAAATTAAACATTAAAAAGATGTTTAAGTACAAGAAAACACAAGCTCATATCTATTGACCGTCAGAGAGATGATGTCATCGTGTGTCATGTAGCCTCCAGAAAACTCCACTGGGCACATGTGAGAGATGGAGATGAAACGAAACAGGGAAATCATGATTTAGACCTCATGGACGCCCTGAAAGGGTCTTGAGGCCCCTGGGGCATTCAGATCACACTTTGAGAACTGCCTCCTCTGTTTTCATTTATCATCCTACCCGGAGCTGTGAAGTGAGAAGTGTCAGTAAGATAAGTAGGGCTGGGCTTCCTGCGGATCACAGGGACACGTCCCTAAAAGTTGGCAGAGAAGGGGAGGAGGGCTTGTGGAGTTCTCCTCACTTGCTGGCTTTTAGAACCAGAAACGGTCAGCAGAAGGTCTATTGTGGGAGGGGCTGGAGTTGGTGTCCTAGCGGGAGGGCGAGGGGGGGCGAGGGGGGGTGAGGGGGGGCGGGCAGAAGGCCCCATGGCTGTGAGGCAGGTGGAGGCAGGACTCTAGGGGCCACAGATTGTCTCTCCTGCAGCTCCACACAGTCTCATTTTCTGCACCAGCCACTCCAAGCTCCATTTACAAATGGGTTGGGCCTCGCTTTGCGATCACAGGAGGACCAGGAACACCGCTCCCACGATAGAGGAAAGCACACCATGGTTAGAGCTTGCAAGGAAAGGGGCGCCTGACCATGACAAAGCCCAGCGCCCGTCCAGGTGAACCACCCTCATAGAAGTTGAGTCAGAGAAGGTATGGCGATCTTGATTGGTCTTTTTCCAAACTCTATCTTTATTATTAGTTAATATCGACTTTTGAGGGAATTTTGTCCTTGGTTTCAAGACTTTAGTAAGTTTTCCCATTTTGACACTTTTTCCTCCCAATCATGTGAAAATCCTTTTCTTTCTAAAATCATCGTTCAACACATGAAATAGTGTTGAAGAGTGAATCACATGAAGAGTAGATACCTTTGGAAAATGGGATTCAGGGGAAGGAAAAGGGGAAGGAAAAATGGGAGATATATGGGCTCTTGATACTTTGGGGAAAAATTAATTCATTCAATAACTATGTATTTAATACCTACTATTGTCCTGGGCACTGCACTGGATTCTAGAATATAGCAGTGCAAAGGACAGACATGATTCCTGCTGTCAGAGAGTTTACAGGCTAGTCTTATAACATCATTCCCCTGCCTCTGGCTTCTTTAGGTGCACAAACTGATCACAGCATAATATTGATGAGACCTGGATTATGGGTTTGAACCCACTGTGGGCTAGGAGTTTGGCTTTGCTTCATAACCACAGACTTCAATCTCAATTCAGGTGATACTGTGCAATGCATGTTATTAGAACAAAGTAAAACCAGCCCCTTTACTAGAAAATCAACTCAGGAGTTAGTGAGTCATTGATGTTTTCTTTATAAAGTAGAGCACTAATCCCAACCCAATAAGAAATAGCTGCTGAAGAAAAAAGAAATTAGCAACGACATACCCCTTTCAAGACTGATACACACTGTGAGTTCCTTCTTATCTCGTGGAGTTTGTGAATTTGAGTTAAAATTTGTCAAGTACTAAGAGAATCTTGACAAAGCGGGCTAAAAATGTCAATGCTGGCTTCTCAGATTTTGCTGAACATTGCATAATTTGTTTTTGAGCTATAAGGAAAATTGCATATATCTGACTAAAAACTTTTCCTTTCAAAGCAAAATGGAGTCATCAACCTTTTTACACCAGATCAATGATTGAAGATAGCTCTTTCCTGGTGGTTTTTCCTCTAGGAAGCATGGTCCCCTTGTCCCATATAGACTCAAGTCCAGTGCTCAACATTCTTGGCCACATCCATGATAACCTATGGATATCATAGGTTTGAGCCTTTATGGCAGAAAGATAGGGAATCATGAAATTTTCGTGAGATCAGAGAATCTCAGAGCTGAAGGGAACCTTCTGATCCAGGACAGGAAATGTCCTCTACACTACCTCCGACTCGAGCATCCAGCCTCCACTGGAATACCACCAGTTCGGGGCGGCTCACTATACTATAACATGCTCTTTCTCTTCTTTCACGAGAATGTTTATTATGTAAGAGCTTTGAACATCACAGGTGCCTTTGCTGTGACCCTACGGACAGGGTGAGATCAGCCCATGAGATTAGCCAGTGAGTTTCTACAATGGCCTGTGAATGGCTGGATCATTTTACACATTTCCTGGCCTGAGAGAAAGTGAAAGTGCCCTGTTCTTATGGCAAACCTGACGGGTAGCTTGGAATCTTGGAAGTATGCCTGGTCAGATCTGTGGAAGTGATCTCATTCTTTCTGATGTTTGTGGGAAAGTAGGAACACTAATTATCAGACGTTTTACCACCTTTGGTGGTACCGCAGTGACCTGGACTCAACTGCAATCTTGAATGCAAAAATGAGAGTATGTCTCAGTCTCAGAGGGGGGTTCAATTCTTTCTCTACCGGCTTCTCATAGATGGGCCTGACTCACCTTTATACATATGCTCATTCTCCACATATATATGCACTGGGAATAAAGAAAAGCCTCACTAGGAGAATGAACTTCCCCTCGATCCTCCTTTACTCCCCTAAAATCCTCACCATCATTTACCTCTTGTCCTGCTGACTTGTCCTCGGATGGACAGCAGTTACATTCATCTGTCCCATTCCTCTGACTCTGTCTGGCCACACACCTCAGCCCGGACACTTACTTCGGTGGTCCCAACTTTGACAACTGGCTTTGAACATGTACCTTGGGCTTGACCTTTCCCCTCCCTTGACCATGACATTTGCCCTCTGGCTTTAATATCACAACCACAGGTAAAGACATTCTCAGTGTGCCAGGCCTTAAAGAACCCACCTGCCAAGCCTACTTCTTGCTTCACTGTCCCCACCTGCTTCCATGGATGAAGATCCTACTGTACGTCTCTCGCTTCTGGTGCCAACTGAGTCACAGAAAAGCACAATTGTCCCTGCTTATCTTGTTTTCAGGGTTGCTATGGGCAATTTCTATGCCATCTTTTAAACAGTGTTGCACTGTGAAGAGGGCAGCTTTATGTGGGGAATGGTTTCTCACCATTAAAATAGTTAGGACTGGGGCGCCTGGGTGGCTCAGTCGTCAAGCATCTGCCTTCGGCTCAGGTCATGATCCCGGGGTCCTGGGATCAAGCCCCGCATCGGGCTCCCTGCTCCGCGGGCAGCCTGCTTCTCCCTCTCCCACTCCCCCTGCTTGTGTTCCCTCTCTCGCTGTGTCTCTCTCTGTCAAATAAATAAATATAATCTTAAAAAAAAATAAAATAGTTAGGACTGGATATATTTCTGGATGGACACTGAGAGTCAAACAGGTGGTACGTCTATGTAAATGTCTTGTCTCTCCAACTGTGTGGTAGTCTCCTCAGAGGTGTGAATGAGCAAGGCCTCTTTGTGCTTCCAGGGCTTCACCCTACACTTCACACAAAGCGAAAATGTCCAAGGGGATGAAGAGGAAGAGGCAGGGGCAAGGTCAAGGATGTGGTGAGAAGACCTTCTGTAATGCACTTGCTGCATTTCTGCTTCTCCTGGAGGGATTTTATAATTTAAGAACTACATACATATAGCATAAAGGGGTGCTTTTAAACAATACCCAACATGTTGTAACCTTCATTTTACCAGTGGTTCAAAATTTCATTATTTCTTAATAATTATAGACCTGTCCTGGCTTTATTAACTCATGTTTGCTGATGACAGATGCTCAGTCACTGGAATCTGTGAAATATTTGATAACATAAATATCAAATACAACAAACTGTGCTGTCACCAGAATCAGGTTTGGACTTTGGGCTGTCTTTACCTAATATGTGGGTTAAGAACACTGGACGAGAAATCTGTTCAGCTCTGCCCCTCCCTCCTCTTCCACTTTTTTCCTCCTCCTCCCCCTCCCTCCCTCTCCCTCCCCACTTCTTCCTCTTCCACTCCGCTCCACTTATAATCTGTTTTCCTTTTAAGCGCATACAGACCAAGATGTAGCTTGTCTCCATGGCAGTGTAACGGGAAGGAAAGCAGTTTGGAAAGCAGTGTGAAGGTCAGGCGAGGTTTTCCTGGAGGCCGGACTGCTCTGCCCCAGGGGTCCTGAGCTGTCCCGTCAGACGGATGGCCTCCCTCCTCTCTCTGCCTCTCTCTTCTTGCTCCCACTATTTTTTAGTTCTTCTGAGCCTTCCCTTATTTCTGAGGAGCTGCTTGGTTTTTCCTCTTCAAATTTTTGGCCCGAGACTGTTTCTGCAGTTGTGGCCATGAGGAATAGTCATCCACTAGAGAGGCCAGTGATCACTTTCTGGCAGTGTCCCTCAGCAGGGTCACCCCTGATTTGATCACGTCTGGGGTCTTTGTCTTCACATGTGCAGGTCAGGTGGCCCCACGCGCTGATCAGATGAGTGCATAAACTCCAAGGCCAGTGGATTAACTTACGGCGAGAAACACGAATGCCAAGTGGGTCAGATGTGTGTCTCAGCTGGTCAGCAAATTTTCTGGCAGCAGAGTCTATCAGGGTCAGAAGAGTGCTTGGTGGCCCCAGAATCGGTGCAAAGGGACACATTCTTGCTCTTTAGCTCCTCCTTTCGCACACAATTTCGCAGTTTTCACAGTTTGCAGAGTTTTCTCCAGCAAGGAGAGGGCGCTTGCCTGAAGACTCAGGCAGTGGGCGGTGGCTCTAGAAGGGAGCCCAGGTCTCCCAGCCCAGGCGTTTTCCACTTGACTGAGGAAGAGTCCCTCACCACCCTTTCCGAATGCCTTCACTACCTCTCTTTTTGGACATTTGCCATCTTTGAGCCTTTTATCTCTCTGGGACATCTCTGCAACTCCCTTTCCCACTGGGCTGCCTTTCTCTGATGTCCCTCTGGCTTCTGGTTGCCCCAAACCCTGCAGGTTGTGTAACAAATCCCAACTCTAGTGGCTTCAAACAGCAACAATCATTTTATTATCTTTTATAGTCTCTGTGAGTCAGGAGTTTAGGTAGGGCTGGGCTGGGCCTTTCTGGCTTGGGGTTGCAGTCAAATACTGGCTGGAATTTGCTCCAGGTAGACTCGGGACTCTCCATGTGGCCTCTCTGTGTAGATTAGATTGGGCTTCCTCACAGCATGGTGGCCACAGGGCAGCGAGACTGCTTCATGGCAGCTAGCCTCCCTCAGCTAGTATCCCAAGAGACCAAGGCAGAGGGGCATAGTATTTCTATGACCTAGCCTTGGAAGTCACATAGTGTGACTTTTGCCATTCTTAAGTCAAGAAAGTCGCAAAATTTCTGCTCAGTATCAAGAGGAGGGGACATAGACCCCAACATTCAATGGGAAGATTGTCAAAGTCACGTAGGAAGAACATATGGATAGGAGATATTGTGGTCAGCTTTGGCAAGATAAACCTGTCCCAATTGCCATGGCCCACCATCCTCTCCCCATTCTACCCTGTATTGGTTTCTTAGGGTTGCCATGACATTGTAAGGCAAACTGGGTGGCTTCTAAAACAACAGAAATTTGTTCAAAATCAAAGTGTTGACGAGGCCATGCTCCCTCTGTAGGCACCAGGGAAAGAATTGTTCCAGGCTTCTCTCTTAGCTTCTACTAATTCCTTGGCTTGTGACTGTACAACGTCAGTCTTCACATGGTGTTCTGTGTGTGTGTGTGTGTGTGTATCTGAATTTCCCTTTGTTATACCAGTCATACTGGATTAGGAATCCACTCTCCTCCAGTATGGCCTCATCTTCACAATTTACATTTGCAACAACTCTATTTTCCAAGTAAGGTCATATTCTTAGGTACTGGGGGTTAGGACTTGGACATGAATTTTGGAGACACAATTCAACCTGTAACACACTCCTATCAAACCTCTGCAGGATCCCATCAATCCATCAAAGCTCCCTCCGCTCCAGCAGATCAGCCAGCATTTAAGAAATCAAAGTTATTAAATGAATTCATCTTGTAGTGAGATTGAGGAGTAGTGTACCTTTCCTTAACTAGCCATGAAAAGAGTTAAGTCAAATGAATCTGGTGGAAGTTTGGATGGTTCTGGGGAAATTCGGGGAACGGCAATGCTTTCTTTAAATCATTCCACTTACTTTTCTTCAATTTATAATGTCCTTGCAGAACAAGGAAAGGTGTTCTTGGCCTCTTGATGGTGAAAGGAGTTGTTCATTGGCCTACTCGCTCAACAGCTTCTCCTCTTGAGCCAGAGGCTTCTGATGTCTGCCATCTTTGATTCTCAGTAAGAAGGTCATATTCTACCAGAGGTGGGGGGATGCTTACGTCTTTCAGTAAGTTAAATATGAGTACAGACCCCAGGACTCTGGACTCCCCTGGACATAAGATTTCTGGAGATACTCAGAACATGGGGACCCCCTGCTGAGGAGGAACCTCCTCCCCCCACACACACCACCAAACTGTGGCTCCAGGGGAACTCACCAGCTTTCACTGTGGCCTCCTTCTCCAACAAGCTTCCTGTTTGCTTCCCCACAGTTGGCTTGGCTGAGTTAAAAAAAAAGACCCAGCATACACAGCCACTTACAGGAGTGACTTACCGCATAGCAAGATAAATACCATTTACGTCATCAAACGTATCTTTGTTGTAGATCTTGTTTGATAAACTCGGTAAACTCAGCAAACCCTGCCCATGTGTTCTATTTCCAGCTCATGAAGCAACTGAGGACATGAGCAGGACTACAGCTAACCCATACGGGACATTTGTGAAAATTAGAAAATTGTTCTTTTTCTCTGGTAGACACTGACCCAGTTGGGGTCATGGCTTAGCCCAGCAGGACATTTCTACCCTGTTTGCCCTCTTGGTGGGGTATTTATTCTCATGCAGGGCTCAACCTTACATGGCAGCTCTGGTCATACCATTAGAAAACAGAAGGAAATTAGCTGTAGACTAAGATGAATGAATTGATTCAGAAGGGAAGAGTGATGGTAGAAAAAATAGGTCAATTCATTCAAAACAGTAGAACTAGAAGCCTTGTTTGCATCTCCGAAGAGCTAAAATTATCTAAAAGGTTTTACATAATCCTATCATGGAGTTTATTTATGGTGATCTATTTTTAAAATTTTATGTCATATCACACAGTCTGTTTGCACAATGCCTTGTATGTATTAGCAACTCAGTAAATACTTCTAGAATGAACCAGTACAGTATTTTAATTAGCTAGTCCTCACGTACTGGCGCAAAAGAACAGTGTCATCTTACAACTGAAGTCATAGAGGGGAAATATCCCACCCAAGATGGTGTGACATTCCAGGGACCCAGAATGAACACTCCAAAGGCTTGCCCGAGTTCTTCAAAGGTTTTAGCAGCATTAACATTCTTTATTTAATACTTCATCTTGTTATTGCCTTGTCTGACATGAGCGATCCCAAACATTCTAACTACACTCCTCCTCCCCCACACACGTATCAGGAACAAAAACAGAATACAGATGTTCTCACACAAGGCATGGTTTTTCTTGAAGGCTCTGACAAGAGGTGCCAAGAAATGAATTCCCAGCCATCGTGAGGGCCCAAATATCTGAAACCTAATGTATATCTTTTATTTTTGAGGCCAGTAGAACTGTTACATAATCTGAATTTTCCTTTCTATTGTTATGTGGGTATTTAGTTAATGAAAGTTCTCGCAATACAAATTTCATCAATTCGTATCAACGACCTGGAAATGTGTGAAACTGCTCCTTCTGAGCAGAAGGATCACATATAATTTTCCCTTTCCCCTTTCCTCCCTTCAGAGTTAGCTGAACCCAACAGGAACTGCTGTATTTGTCCTTGGCGGGGGTGGGGTGTGAGAGAATGTTTGAGACCAGAAGGTTCTGAGTCGGTTGGAGCTGGACGGTCGGAGCTGAATGGTGGCCGAGTCGTAGCTGGAGAGCTGGGTTGGCCCAGAGCCCTGGCAAGGCCAGACTGGGTCTGAGGCAAGTACCGTGGTGGCAGCCAGACCTCTGAAGGAGCAAAACAGGGGCCAGAGAGTGGGAACAACCGAGGAGAAAAACAGCTTCTGAGAAAATAGCTTCTCGAATGGAAAATACATTCAGGGAACAGGAGGCTGCAAACGAAATGGGAAGCCACCTGAACGAAATGGGAAGCCACCCGAATGGAAAGGAAGTGAAACGAAGAGAAAAATGAGACATTCACCCCCAAGCTAAGGCAGTCTTTGCTTTTTTTCCCTTTTGAGGTATCAGTAGGGATTCCGAGGTGAATCTGTTATCTGAACTCAGTAAAAGCTCTATTTTTTTTCTCTTCTGAGCAACATGATGGTGGGGTGAATAGGGAATTCTGGGAACACACTGAGAAGATACAAACTGAAAGCTGACGATCCTGGGGAAATTCGAAAGGTTGAAGTAATAAAAAGTAAAACCTTTGGAGTCCCATCAGCTGCTAAAAACACAACCCCTTGATGCACTGTTGCATCAGTACAGTACAGACCTAAAGGTGTGTACTCTGTGTATTACTCACAAAACGGCGACAAATACGTGGTCTGTGCATTACACACAACAGGAAGTTGCCAAACCAGATGTAACCCCCAGAGGCTGAGTACTAGGGCTATCCTCCACCTTACTTTTAGAAGACTGAATTAGTCATCGATCCCTGAGGATCAAGGAGGGCTGAAGACAAGGCAAGCTACTCTAACCCAATGTACGTCCTTGCAACTGGAACTGAGATCAAATTTCAAAGATCTGTAAGCTTGCCCAGCTTCACAGACTTGAAATCACTCCACAGGATGACTTGTTTATAGCCCCCATGATGAAATTTTCAAGGATTGTCCCCTGCCAAAAGGAATTAGCAGTTTATCTGTGTGACACTGCATACGCTATATTTTCAATTAAAGCCACCAATTTTGTTAACTCCAATTTCTTACTAATAATCTGCCACGGATACTGACATTCAAATTAAATCCTTATGGCCTTCATAAGTTAATCAGCTATTCATAGAATGTATGTTCTATGAGGCCTCAGACTCCAGTGCCTGGCACATGGTGGGCACTCAATATGTATGCATACTGATTAAATGAATTTCCATAATGCCTACTCGGAGCCAGACTATAGAAGGCAATGGAGCCCAGTGACATTCTGGAAAAGTAGCAAGTGCAGAAATGGCTCAGACATACCCTTATAAGCAAATCAAGCTCACATCAAAGAAAATGATTTTGGAGAAGGTAATCCAGAACATAATTTCTATAACATCGACCCCAGGTTTTATGTTAATAGAAGAAATACAACCCTGACAGTGACCTTTTGTGTCATGCTGAAAAACATAAGTTAGATAAAACTTCAGAGTGAACTAGGAGGGCCTGCATATCAATATTCCGTTAACAAAGGGGAGGAGGGAGAGAGGGAATGGCTGGAAGTGCGGAGAGCTGTCTCCCTCCCTGAAGCAGCTGGGCTGGGCTTCCAGGGCCAACAGGCAGTTGTGAGGGTGACATCTAGGAACTCAGAGATGTCTGGTGACACAGAGTACGTTCTAATTCGCTAGTTTCCTTTTGCCTTCCCCATTTCCCAACTGGCCAATCCTCAGAATTAACTCCTTCTCTAAACTCCTAAACGCTTTTTGGCTCTGCCCCTCCACTGACACTTGCTACTGTGTGTTTCCACACAGCCTGTCACTCCAGCTAGACCCTCTGGCTAGATTCTGGCTCAACCCTGGAAGAACACAGTTTGCTCGTTTGGAGGGAAAAAAAAAAAAAGAACACAGTTTGAATTCCATCTCCTTCACTTAAAATCAGGGTGATTTTAAATTGTTTAACTTCTCTGAGCCTCACTTTTATAAAAAACGGGGCTCGTCGAGGCACCTGGGTAGCTCTGTCAGTTGAGCAGCCGACTCTTGGTTTCGGCTCAGGTCATGATCTCAGGGTCATGGGATCAAGCCCTGAGTTGGCTCAACACTCAGCATGGAGTCTGCCTGAGATTCTCTCTCTCCCTCTGCCCCTCCCCCTGTTTATGCTCTCTTCTAAAATAAAATAAATAAAATCTTAAAAAACCAAAAAAAACAGGGCTTGTAAATGCCTGTCTCCCAGTGTTGCCGTGGGAACTGAATGAGCGGCCTGTGTGTGTGTATGAATGTGCAGAGCAGAGGGCATGGCGTGTGCTGCATCACCCTTCACCCAGGGACACCCCCTCCCACCCCACACAATCAGAGCGACCATTTACTGAGTGCTAACTGTGAACCGGCCGCTTTATGTGTATGATCTCTGTGTTGTAGCAGCTTTGGCAGCAGGTGTTCTGTCCGTTTTGCTGACGTTCAGATGAGTTATGTTTCTTTACAAGGTCACAGTTACTAAGTGGCAAAGGCATGATCAAAACCAAAGCCTTCTCCACATAGAGCTTGTGCTTCTTCCCATACCCCTCCCTAGCTGCATACACTAGGCACTCAAGTGATGTGTGATAAAAATTGTAAGGTATCATCTACTCCAAACCATGTTCTATAATGAACCCTGGGAACAAACCAAAAACAACTTTACAATGAATCAGAAAATTAATAAAGTCCCTTATCAATTTGTGAAAATGTGAATCTTTTTGTTTAGCTTTTGATAATGTAACTTAAATGCTGAGTGAGGCCCACAGGGCCAAATGAAGCACATAGGGGGTTCTTAAACATTTCATGGAAATGTCAGTGAAGACCATGGATAACAGTTATTACTTGTCAATGCATGGTGGATGGGAACAGCTGAGGCACAAAGGGAAAAGTAAAAGCTCCTTACCTTGCAAACAAACTCACCCAAGGTAGATTCAGTGTTGCATAGAATTTTAGATTCGGAGAGTTATATAGTGAAATTCATTTTACAGATGAGAATGTTGAGGCTTAGAGGGAGTAAAATGATGTGCCAAAAGAAACTCTGAAACCAGTTATAAACTTCATGTGTTTACATACATATGTTCAACATCATTAGTCTTTAGGGAAATGCAAATTAAAACCACAGTGAGATATCACCACACACCTACAAGAGCAGCTAAAATAAAAATTGGTGACAATACCAAATGCTGGAAAGGATGTGGAGAAACTGGATCACTCACCCATTGTTGGTGGGAACATAGAATGGTACAGGTACTCTGGACAATAGTTCGGCTATTTCTTTAAAAACTAAAAATATACTTACCCAGCAACTGGACTCCTGGCAATTTACCCCAGAAGAATAACTTATGTCCACATAAAAATCTGTACACAATTGTTCATAGCAGCTTTACTTATAATAGCCTGAAATTGGAGACAACCAAAGCATCCCCTGTGAATGAATTGATAAACAATGGTACATCCATGCTATGGAATACTAGTCAGCAATAAAAGGAATGAACTATATGTGCAACAATTTAGATGAATCTCAAAGGCATTATGCTGAGTGAAAAAAGCCAGTTTCAGAAGGTCACATACTATATAATTCAAACTACATAATTTCTAGAACATTCTCAAAAATGACAAAACTATAGAGATGGACAACAGGTTGGTGGTTACCAGGGTTATGGATGGTTGCAGGGAGAGGGAAAGGTGTGACAATAAAGGGGTAGCATGACAGAGATCTCTGTTGTGATGGCAGTCCTATATCTTGATTGTGGTGGTGGTTCCACAGATTTACCCACGTGGATAAAATGACATAGAGCAATACACATATATTGTTTTGGTTTCAGCTTCTTGGTTTTGGTAGTGCATCCTAACGATGTAAGATATAACTATGGAGAAAACTTGGTGAGGGTTCATGGGATCTCTGTACTATCTTTGCACTTTCCTGTGAATTTATAATTATTTCATACTACAATATTTTTTTAAATTGAAGGACAGTGCAGCAACTCAGTTCAGTTATGATACTTGTAATTATCTGGCTTACATGAAACTAGTTCCATGTAGAGTTTAGCCAAATAGTGGAACTGACAGTGTCAGCTTGTTAAAGTGATCTGTGCCTATTACTATAACTACCCAAATACTCTTATTTAGAAAAATCCCATTTAGTTTGCAATGGGTAGACTGTAAATTAAGATAGTTAAGGCGACCCACTAACAGTGGAATAATCAGAAAAATCTGTATTTTTAGAATTAGGTAATCTCATAGTAATTCGTTTGAGGAGTACTGGGGGCATTTCCACTGCTTTAGAACCCCATAGAAGAAAAAGTGCAAGGTATTTCGTGCGTGGATCTTGCTCCTGTCTTTCATAATTCGAAAGATACCCCCACCTAAGGTTAGCATCACCTACCTATGTGACCGAAAATCTCATCACTGGGTGGTGAGGAGCTCAAGATGATTTGAACTTAAAGTCTCTTTGCCCCAGCAGGAGAACCACCCCTTAAGACTAACTACCCTTCAACCATTCTGATTGTTGGGTTCTCGAGCTGGTTTCCTTGCAGTAACTGTTTTCTAGAGGGTCAGAGCTGTGCCTGAATCTACAGGTAAATCACCCATTTTTCTGGGGCTCTTATAGTGACCTAAGGGGAATGACTAATGCTTCCCATTATGACAGTACTGGCCAACATAATGAATGAACTGCAGCTATTTCTTTCTTTTTTTTTTTTTTAAGATTTTATTTATTTATTTGACAGAGAGAGACACAGCGAGAGAGGGAACACAAGCAGGCGGAGTGGAAGAGGGAGAAGCAGGTTTCCTGCTGAGCAGGGAGCCGGATGCGGGGGCTCGATCCCAGGACCCTGGGATCATGACCTGAGCCAAAGGCTTAACGACTGAGCCACCCAGGCTCCCTCCAGCTGTTTATTTCTTAGGGGCAGTTCCTCATGGAATTTATCCACGTATTTGGTTGGGAAAGATGGCCACAATCTCAACTCGCTTGGTGTGTATTTGTAAATCTAACCCTGGTCAGTTTTGTCCACAAGAGCTCTTCCAGGCTCTCTTCACTCAGGCTCCCTGCTTGATCTCACCCCATTTGCCTCCAAATTCACAGAGAAAGCTGAGGTTCTCAGAAGCTCCTTAGCTCCTAGCCCAAGCCATCTCCCCCTCACCTCCTTCCCTTCAGCCTCAGTGGAGTATTCTACTTTGTTCTGGGCTGGTCCCCCTCCAAGGCTCTAGATCCTCTCCTTTACTGACCTCCCAAGGCTTTCTCCACCAATTATCCCTCTCCCTGCTGCAGCTTTAGCTTCACAGACTGGTGCAGATGCACAGAGAAAAGAGCAGTGATTTCACAACCCACTAGACAAGGGTTTGAATACCACCTCCTCCATTTACTAGCTGTGCGAGCCTAAGCACTTTTTTTTTAAGATTTTATTTATTTATTTGAGAGAGAGAGTGTGTGTGAGAGAGAGAGAGCACTCCAACAAGCAGGGGAAGTGGCAGAGGGAGAGGGAGAAGCGGACTCCCCGCTGAGCAGAGAGCCTGTCAGTTTCCGGCTTGATCCTAGGACCTGGGAATCTTGAGCTGAGCCGAAGGCAAATGCTTAACTGAATGAGCCACCCCAGTGCCCACTTTTTTTTTTTAATTGTGGTAAAATATACATAACATAAAGTTCACCATCTTAATCATTTTTAAATGTACAGTTCAGTCGTGTTAAGTAATTCAGATTGTTGTACAACCGATCTCCAGCGCTCTTTTCATCTTATAAAACTGAAGCTCTGTACCCACTAAACAACACCCTACTCACCCCTCCCCAGCCTCTGCTAATCACCTTCTGTTTTCTGTCTCTATGATTTGACACTTTAGGTACTTCATAGAAGGAGAATCATACGGTATTTGTCTTTGTAACAGGCTTACTTCACTTAGTCAAATGTCCTCAAGGTTTATCCATGTTGTAGCATGTCTTAAGCAAGTTTTAAGGCATTCTTTTTTTAAAAAAATGTATTTATTTATTTGAGAGAGAGAGAGCACGAGCAGGGAGAGGGGCAGAGGGAGAGGGAGAAGCAGAATCCCTGCTGAGTGCAGAGTGATCCCAGGGCCCCCTGAGATCACGACCTGAGCCCAAGTTGGACGCTCAACCGACTGAGCCATCCAGGTGCCCTTTAAGCAAGTTTTAAAAAACCAATCCCAAACTCCAGTTGCCTCGCACACAAAGTGCCACACCTTCCCCAGGGGTGTTGGGAGGGTTACATACTATGGGAACTCAACACTGGTTGGGTCCTTTTCCTCTTACTGTCTGTGATCTTTCCCTGGATTCAGAAACCCTCCCAAGTTCCTGGATGTCTCTCTCTACTTAAAACCTTCCCTTATCTTCACAATCAGAGTTCTGATGAGCAAGCTATCTGCAAGCTAGCTCCTCACTCCCTTGTCACTCTTCCTGCTCTGCAGAAGGACTTGTATATGTCACTACCCCTCCAGGCATGCTGTTGCTGTGAAAGTCACTGGAAATTCCCAACTGTCCAATCTACTTCTCCAGTCTAATTTCACTTGTCCCTTCTGAAATATCTGACATGAATTGAACATCACCCAATGTACTTTCATTGTTGAGAGCTCCTCCCTCGGCCTCTGTGATGGCACTCAGTAGCATTCTGAACTGGTCAAAAAGGTACTTAGGAATAACATGAGCAGAGGCTTTATTTGAATGTATTGTTTTATTATTATTATTATTATTATTATGTGAACTCTATGCCCAACAGGGGTTTTGAACTCATGACCCCGAGATCAAGAGTTGCATGCTCTACCAACTGAGCCAGGCTAATGTATTCTTTTTATTCATTCAACAACTATTTTGTGAGCACCCTATGTGCCACTTACTATCCTAGGTTCTAGAGATACCTCAGTGAACCACACAGACAAATGTGGTGCCCTGGCATGCTTCAGGGACAGATACTAGTTCATTAAGGATTGGATGGTGGCTGGAGCTCCCCCTACCCACTCCCAGTTTTCTGTACATTATTCACTTCTGCACTAGAAGAAAAGGTAGCTCAAGCCTCTTTCTTTGACACCGTGAACCTTGCCCCCAGTTCACACCTTGCCTCCATGACCTGCATCACAGGAGGGTTGCCCGTGCCCTCTTTGATCCCAACCTTGTCCTTGCACAGAGTCCTATTGTAGGACTGATCCCAGTAACACTCTATTATTGATGATGATGACTCTGATGATTATTTCTATTATAGATGACTTTCTATTCTCACCAGCCTGTCTCCCCTATAAGGAGGTGAGCTGCATGAAGGTACCGCTGGATGGGGCCATATTCATCCTGCTGTTCCCAGGGCCTGATATAATGCCTAGCACATGTAGACAATCAGTGAATGTTCACTGGATGAAGTTGAGTAATTTTATTTTTTTAAATGTTAATTAACAAGAATATTGCAATGGCCCTCCTGTCCTCTTATATTTTGTTGCTTTAGAACCTGGACTGCAGGGATTTTAATAAACCCAGAAACATCCCAAATCCTTTTTCCTTTAAATAGGCCCCCACTGCCACTAATTTGGCAAATAAGGTTGGGCTGCTCGAAGTCTTTTTCATTCTTCTTTTTAAAGAGCATTGGAACTGGAAGGGACCTTAGATGAGCCTCATCATTTCATAGATTGGGATCCCGAGGACCATGAAATGCCATGGCTGACACAGGGTCACCCAACTGGCTAGCAGCCGGGAGAGAGGCGGTCTCCTTTGGGAGAGCGGTCATGGGTGTGTGGAGATGGGGGGCATCGAATCCTTCACGGGGCCCAGAGACCACTTCCAGCCCAGCTGCTCACCTCACGCTGTGTGCTCGCTTTTCTGAGCAGAGAAGAAAGAAACAGGCTCAGTATTTCAGGCACATATTTACAACCTTATCTTTTCTTACTCTAAAATATTCCTGAATAGGAGCCTTTGAGCCAAGAGTCTTAGTTTGCAATTCTAGTCAATACAACTTGATTTTGTAAGACAACCTCCAGAAATGCCTAGGATATTAAGTGATACAGGAATGCAGAGAATAGTCAGTAGAATTAATGTGCTAATGAGGTAGTAACACAGATTCGCTCAGGATTAACACATTCAGGAGCCAACCAATTAACTACCCTTTCTACTACCTCGCAGGCATATTCTGTGTCCAGAATTTGGTAAAGCTCCTGGCCTCTGTAAATCTCAGCTCTCCTGTGTTTTTTTTGTGGGGGGGGGGCGGCTAGAGAGCTTGGGGAGTGGGGGAGGAGTTGGATAAATGAATGGCCTAAAGCTAGCTGATGGCCAAATCCCAGAGTGAGCCCTCTTGTATGCTAAATATTGGTTATGTACCTGCATCATCACGTATTTGCTTAGCATTATCCCAGCCCTTCCAGCACCCCAGTTTGGGCCAGAGCAGAAGCTGTGCTCTCTGGGCTTCAAGTATCCTATTTTGCCTACCTTGTCAGCGTTGACCCTGCTCCCTCTATCATGCAGAGTCCTTCCCAAAGTAAAAAGAATGTAAGCGTCTCTGGATCCAAATGTTTAACATTTGAGTCAGCCACAAACACCTTTGAAGGAGGGTCCTTTGGAAATATCACACCACATACATACTCCCAGTCCTCTTTCTTTACTTTAGAAGCCCTTCGATAGTCTCCAAAATATCCCCCTCTCATCATGAGGTTGTTTCTTAGGATATTTCACAGAGCTGAGGTTGGGAAGCTATGCCTCAAACGCTTTATATTTGAATCACTCTCTACTGCTCCTCCATTCTCTTTCCTGGAAACCTCTTCCTCCAGGGAGAAGAGCTATTTTTCTCCTCTCTTAATCATTAATTCAACAAACGTGTGCTGAGTATAACCCTGTGCATGCCGTGTACCGTGTTAGGTGCTGAAGAGGATATTTGCGGAGCTAGTCTCCAGAACAAAGTCAATCCCATTGCATCTCTATCTTGTGTATCTGTCAGAAGAAAGTTTGCCAATCATATGTTGCCTTTTCTGGAATATCGAGAGAAAAGGAGAAAATGTATGAGTATTCCAGGTGTCTTGCTCTACTATCTATTCTCCTCTCCATCCATCCGTCCACTAACCCCAACACTCCGAGAGAGTCCTTCCGACAGAGGAGTGCCTCCTCTAGACCAAGCGCTGTGCTAAACACTGAGGATCCACGCAGGAGACTTGCTCACTGCCCCAGGGAAGGAAGCGCCAGTTCAGAGGGACATAGTCCTATGATCAGACCATGAGCTAGAATGTCACTATTAGAGTGGAAGCATATCTAGAATGCAAAAGGAACCAAGCCCAAGGTTTCTAGCAGCTGAGGTTGACTGGGAGTTAATTCGTGAACAGGATTCTGGTTTTGATAGTGGCTTTAATTCCCGTTGGGTGTATTTTCAAGGAAATTTTAAAACAGCAAAATTTAGAATCCAATTTGATAGGTATAATCTTTTAATTCTTTGAGGGCATATCTGGTCCTTCTCTTTCTCTGCCTTCTTCCTTGATCTTCCAGCTCCCGACCTTCTGGAAGGTGTGTTGCTGGTCTGTTCCCTTTGTTTAGTGCATCGTGTGCTTTCCCTTCCCATCCACATCCCCATTCATGACAGGAGACATTTCAGGACCCCAGAGAGCCTGGGCTGGCAGAGCGAATTGACATGTGGGAGTGTGAGAGGCAGTCTTTCAGAGAAAAGGAAGGGGATGAGGTAAAAATGGCAGGCTGAGAGAGCAGAAAAAGGGGAAAAAGAAATAAGAATGTAAGAGGACAAGACAGAGAGGGAAGAAGGAAGAAAATGGGGGGAAAAAGGCAACACAACCCTGATCAGATCTCCCCAGACGTGGCATTGAGCAATTTCTGCAACAGAGAGTCAGGTTTAGAGAAGGGCTGGCTGGAACAGTCCTTCCAAATGTGGGGGGCGAGGTGGAGCAGAATTGCAGGAATACCAGAAGACTTGACTCATTCACTGAACTGCATCTTAAAGGGCAATTTTGCTTTAATTATTGAACTGGGGGAAATTATGAAATTATGAACTGGGGGGGCGGTTAGAAAAACTCAGTATCCATCATGTGTTGCTTTTGAAAATTATTATTTTGGAGCACAAGCTGTTTCCTGTCTTAAAAGCCTATTATCTATCTCCCTTCCAGGTGGAGCCTGGGCTGCCTGCTAATTTAATCCCCTGGGTTTCCCCCTCTGCCTTCAAGATCTCACAGAGATGCAGGCTTTAAAAAGAGGGCACCTTTGTGTCTTCCTCCCCTTAAGGCCCTCCATCTACCCTGGCAGCTAAGAAGATGTTATTTTGGGAAACAGCAGCTGAGTGGGGAGGATTGTTAATTGTTTGTCAAACCCTTCTAGTCTAGTTAGATCTCACCAAAAAAAAAAAAAAAAGGAAAGAGAGAAAGAGAGAGAGAGAGAGAGAGAATGTCATACCTTTCCCTTCATTCTATTTTCCTCTCACATCTGTGAGAAGAGAGGGGGCCTTTTCCTCTCAAGCACAGGCACACAAACTCATATTTAAAAAAATAAACCGAATTCTTCTACCCAATTGGAAACACATAAACATAATATTGACCCCAGAACCAATTAAAATAGTTTAAAAATCATTTATAAGCCTCAAAACAAACAAACCAACCCCAAACCCAAACAAACAAAAAATTCCTATCTTAACCGAAAAGACTTCAGGGGCTCTGCCATCCCTTCGGGACGGGACCTGCCCTGCCCGGAGCATTTATTCAAACCACTGCGGCCAAATTGAGTGAACCGATCCCCCTCTCCCCCGTAACACCCACTGACATGCTGGAAAACAATCCTACCCAGGCACACTAATCGGAACATCCACTGTCACACGCACTCATTCCATCACGGCGTGGACAAATTCAAAATCAAACAGAAAAAGACCCACTATTGGGACTAAAAGTCCCAAGGAGAAAAGGGTCCTTGGGACTCTGACCTCAGGACCCCCCACGTGATTCTAAACTTCCTAAGCATTACGTCAGCCTGCGAGGAAAATGGGATGAAAAGACTGGGAACCGAATGCTTACGCTTCTTAAAAGGGCAATGCCACAAAACATTTTATAACTAGTTTTTCTCCTCTGACCAGTTCTCATAATGGAAGGATCGTAGTCCCACTTGACTTTGAGAGGACACCTTTTCCCAACCCCCACAATGATCCTCTGATATTTTCAAAGAATGGCAAAAGGAATGAGCTTTTTTAAGAGAGGAGTTGGACTCAGAACTTTGTAAGTGATCAAGATGCAGGGAAGGATATGAGCGTGCTGCCTATTTCAAAATCATTTTTCCTCAAAAGAGCTCAGACTGCTTTATAAACATAAATCTGCTAATCCACACACCAGCTCCTGGTTAGACAGCAGATCTGAAACTTCCTTTTACACTGCAGGATGTGTCTGTGTAAATACTCACTCAGAATTTGCTTAGTCAAAATGAACATGAGATGGGTTAGTGATTTGGGGTTTTCAAAATGAATGCGCATTCATGTTAGCATTTAGATCAGCTGTGTTGATCTAAAATGGACTTGACTGATGAATTAGAATTCGCGCTATTAGTTTCAGCGATTAGAACGGGAGTGGGGAGAAGAGGCGAGATTTCCATACTGGCTGAAGATATATAGGTTGCCCTTAAAGGAGGTGCTGATACGCAGCGGGGTTTTCAGTACATCATTAATCCATAATAAATGTTTAATCAGAACAGAGTAGGCCAGCAATTACTTTCTCAGTAATAAAATCACACATTGGTAAATAGCATGGCAGAAAAAGCAAACTATCAAAAATCAATTTATTTCATGTGAAAAAATAGCTTTTATAGGGGAAAGGTGGAGCTTAGGGTCATGAATAATAATGAGCTAGGATAAGATAAAATGTATTTGATGTGATATTTTGGTTAATATGCCACTAAGGTAATGTATGTGGAGTACTCTTTTTTTACCCTCTTGTTGTCTGTGTTTAAAGAGTTTACCATCAGATTTGCAGAGCCCATTAAAAACTTGTTTATCAACTAGTTATTGATCCCTCAATATGTACATAGCAATAGTCAAGCTTCTAGGTGTAGAGGAGGCAGGATGCAAAGAAAGTATAATGCAGCATTTTCCCAGCACTTGAATGTTACTGGGAAATGAGAAATATATCCACACAAAGTTAAATAGATACTATGGAAGTAAATAAAACACAGAAATACAAAGGTTATAGATAACAAGTGGTATTGTGGTTTTCAGTAACAAATGACGAGTATGTGTGCCCAAGTGAGAACACTAAATACCAGTGGGCATGGACGGCTTCCTGGAAGAAGTGATGGTGCAGAATTTGGGCAGGAAGGGAGAGGGCATTCTGTTAAGGAAGTAGAAGATAGACATACACTTTTGATTAGACCTGTCTAGCTGGGAAAGAGATGGGTCCTTTATGTTGTTCAGGGTACTAGAAAGGTTGAAAAGGTTTGCCCAGGGCGCCTGGGTGGCTCAGTTGGTTAAGCGACTGCCTGCAGCTCAGGTCATGATCCTGGAGTCCCGGGATCGAGTCCCACATGGGGCTCCCTGCTCAGCAGGGGGTCTGCTTCTCCCTCTGACCCTCTTCCCTCTCGTGCTCTCTATCTCTCATTCTCTCTCTCTCAAATAAATAAATAAAATCTTTTAAAAAAAAAAGAAAAGAAAAGGTTTGCCTGGATTCATAGAATCTCGGAATTCTAGACCTGAAGTGATCCTAAAACAATCATATCTAGTCCCCTAGTTCTCAAACGTGAATGCACATTGTAATCACCTATGGAGTTTAAAAAAATTCCAATACCTGGGTCTCACTCCAGAGTTTCTGATTTAAGTCATCTGCAGTGAGGTCTGGGCAGCTCCTGTATTTAAAGGCTCCCCAGGTGATTCTACTGTGCAGCCAGAGTTTGAGGGCCACTGATTTAGTCCAACTCCCCAATTTTGTAAGATAAAGAGCATGCACAGCTGGTGAGAAGCCAGGCTCTATTCACCACTCCAGGCTGTTTGTCTTTGACAGTGTATTGTGTAGTACTCCAGAGACCAGGCCAGAGGGTTGGATTTTTGCCATAAAGGTCATGGGGAGCCACTGAAGGTTTTTGTGCAGGGAAAATGGCACGTTGGAAACAAATGGTCCTGCAGCTTCCAGGTGGACATCAGAATTCGAAAAGGATAAATGCACTCTAACAGCGCACAAGAATGGTGCTGTCCAAGTGAGTTTTTGAAATTTGTTTGCATGTTTGTATTTTGAATTTTAAAATAATATTGTGATAATTTCTGTGTTCTCACAATCAGATACGTAGAATTGTGCTGCTCCACCTGTGTGGCCACTTCTCAGTTCTAGAAAGAACTGTCATCTGGCTGATTGGCTCTGGTTTTTTTTGCCTTTTTCTTAGATTTTCTAAGAAGCTAAGTGTTTTAACAACCATCTAAGTGTTTTATGGTTTACTTCCTTTTTACTTTGTCTTCCCTCACAATATGCTCATGCATGTTTATATGTCCATACCACCTTTTATTACCATTAGGGCACTGTTGTCCAATAGAAATATAATTTGAGGGGTGCCTGGGTGACTCAGTCGGTTGGGCCTCTGCCTTCTTGGGTCATGATCTGGCTCCCTGCTCGGCGAGGAGCCTGCTTCTCCTGCCTCTCCCTCTGCTGCTCCCCCTTCTTATGCTCTCTCCCTCTCTCTCTGTCAAATAAATAAATAAATAAAATCTTTTAAAAATGAAGAAATATAATTTGAGCCACACATGTAAAAAGAAACAGGTTACATTAATTTTAATAATATATTTTATTTAAGTCAGTATATCCAAAGTTTTATCATTTCAGCATGTAACCATTCTAAAAATATGAATGAGACATTTTATGTTCTCTTTTTGATACTAAGCCTTTGAACTCTGCTCTGTACTTTATAATTGCGGCATTGATTCAGATGCTAAATTTTCAATCTTCAAAAATCATACAAAATAAAGTTGGGTTTCAAAAAAAGGATTTTACCCTGTTTCAGTTTTCAGATTTGAAGTAAATAAAATTCAAAATTCAGTTCCGCAATCAACCTAGCCCCGTTGGCCCTGCGGCTACTATATTGAACAGTGCAGGCCTAGGGTTTTATATGGTAGTGGCTTCTCATTCTGTGGCTTGAGAGGGTGGTAGGCTCATTTTAATGAGTTTGAGTACTCTATTTATGGAGGAATCTGTTCTCTAAGAGTACTAAAGGAGGCAAGGTATGACAAGGATGATTGTAAAAATAACCTAAGTTTCTCTGAACCAAAATATAAAATTTAGGACAAGAAGGAGGGCTAATTTAGGAAAGGAAATGGGGAGGAGGAAAAAAAAGGCAGGTTTTGGTGCCCACTCCTGGTCAAATGTTATTTGAAAATAAAGAAATTCTATAGTAGTCAAGCAGCCAAAAGGAAAAAAAAAAGATATAAAATATGACAGAAGACTGAGAGAGAAAAAGTTGAATTAAAAAGTGGCTTTGGGGGCGCCTGGGTGGCTCAGTCGTTAAGCGTCTGCCTTCGGCTCAGGTCATGATCTCAGGGTCCTGGGATCGAGTCCCACATCGGGCTCCCTGCTCAGCGGGAAGCCTGCTTCTCCCTCTCCCATTCCCCCTGCTTGTGTTCCTGCTCTCGCTGTCTCTCTCTGTCAAATAAATAAATAAAATCTTTAAAAAAAAAAAAAAGTGGCTTTGGGGGGCGCCTGGGTTGCTCAGTCGGTTAGGCATCCGACTCTTGATTTCGGCTAAGGTCAGGATTCTCAGGGTTGTAAGATTGAGCCCCCTCTCCCCCGTTGGGCTCCACACTCAGCTTAAGATTCTCTCTCTCTCCCCACCCCCCACCTGCATGGGAGCTATCGCTCTGAAATAAATAAATTAATTAAATAGCTTTGTCTGTCCTCAGAAGAGCAAGAGGAGTATTGCCTACATAAAGTGCTAATAATATATTTTTGTAGCGCTCTTCCCCTAAAGAACTCAGGATGTCATACGAATGTTTATTCACTTACATAAGCAAATTTGACCCCCCAACAATTTCCAAGTGGCCTAACATGGCAAGGTAGGCTTGGTGCAGAGAACTTACTTCACCCACTCCTCTCGTTACTTCTCACAGCTCGAGCTATGGAGTGTATCATCCATGGTGCGTTTGCATTGTTCTTATACAGACTAGACTTAATTTAAGGCAATAGAAGCTCTGTGATCATCTGATCATAATCCTTAGGCTTCAAGTTGTCATGCAAGAAATAAAGAACAACAAGAAATAAAGTCAACAGCAGTGGGCACGCAGGCCCTGCTCTCAGGTGCCACGCAGCACCTGAGTGGGAACAGGTGTGGCCAACTGTCAGCATGCTAACCTGCTCGTGCGTGTCCAGGGGAGGAGATGGGGTGGAGGGATGGACCAGACTCTGTGGACATGCTCTGGCCATTTCGTCCAGAGCAGTTGCTTCCTGGGTCCTTCTCATACTGCTAGGGTTTCTCGTTCTCTACCACTTCTTTTTTTTTTTAACTGAAAAGGTCTCAACGATTGATAATGGCAAATTCGAACTCAGTTACCTGCTTTCTAAAGCTTAGGAAAAGTTGTTCTGGATCTCTCTTTTGGTAGGGGGAGGTAAAGTTTGCTGAGCATAAGAGATGAGTTCTCAAGGTTCCATTCTGTTGTCTCAGGATTAGAAGTCCTGATAATAGGAGTGATCAGTGGACATTTCCTGAGCAGCTATTCTGTGGTATTGTAGAAAAACCATGTACAATTCAATAAGCACTAATTGTGTGCCTGGGACTCATATGGGCACTGGTATAATAAGAACAATATCAGGAAATAGACTTAGTAAGTGCTTATATGGTGCTGGGAGCTGTACTCAGCCCCTTAGGTATTGTTATTTCTTTTCTTTTTTTTTTTTTAAAGATTTTATCTATCTATCTATCTATCTATCTATCTATCTATCTATCTATCTATCAGAGAGAGATATACACACAATGAAAGAGGGAACACAAGCAGGGGGAGCGGAAGAGGGAGAAGCAGGCTTCCCGCTGAGCAGGGAGCCCGAAGTGGGGCTTGATCCCAGGACCCTAGGATCACGACCTGAGCCGAAGGCAGATGCTTAACCGACCGAGCCACCCAGGTTCCCAGTATTGTTATTTCCATTTTACACAATAGGCGACCGAGGCACAGAAAGGTTGAATAACTTGGGCATGACTTTCTCATTTCACTTAGATGTGAAATAACTTTCCACAGGTCACACAGCTAGTAAGAGGTGAAACAAGGTAACCTGGTCCCAGAACTCTGCACTCAAGCTTTAGAGCTCCATAGGTTTGGAGTTCAATCCCACCCTCTCCACCCATAGCTGCATGACTTGGGGGAAATTACTTGACCTTTCAGAGTCCTAGTTTCCTGATCTACTTTCAGAACTTTTTAAGGATGATAAATAATGGCTGGAAAGTGACTAGCACAGTGCTGGATAGACAATATCATTATTCGAAATTCACTAAGCCGAGTTCATAATTGCCCAGTATACACTGGTATGGCCACTCCAGTTGTTAAAATATTGTAATGGTTCCATGCCAGTTGGCAGAACGTCTGCCCCAGCCCCCTGAGTGCACCCTTTCCTGGCCACTCAGCTGCTCCTGCAGGAATCCACCATAAACCCTTGTACCATAAGGGCCTCCAGGATTCTGTTCTGGTGGTTACTGCCTGTGCCATACATTTGTTAAATATTCTTGCTATCTTCTGGCTACAAATATGAGATGGGCTCCTGCCTTTGATGACAGCACAATTTGAGAGGGGACCTGAACATGACAGGTGCAAGTGAGGAGAGCAGTGCTGAGGGACCATGAATGCAGGGGCAGATGGTGAAACTCCCAGCTCATGTGGGTCAGCTTCACCTAATGCTTGCTCTATCAGTGACCTGTTTGAGTGGGTGGGAACACCCCAAATCATCACTACAGTTCCTTGTGTTCCTTTATTTTTTTTTTTTGTAATTCTTCCTACCTCCACTTAGTTCAGGCTTTCAGGACCCTTTGCCTAAACTCTCACAAGAGCTTTATAATTAAGTGATCCTCTTTGTAGTTCAGTTGTAAATTAAGTGTACTGACTGTTCTAGAATCTGTTCTGTGGTTCTCTTACTCAACAACCTTAGGTAGCTCCCTGTGACCCCATCTCCTCATTGAGGCATGCATGACCCACTGTCATTAGCTCCAGCCCCTGTTTCTAGCCTCTGGCACACCTGCCAAATGATATGCTCCCTATACCAAACTTTGTTGCTCCAGCTGCTCAGAACTTGTGGATCCTACCTCAGCGTTTTTCAACAAGCTCTTCAAGCATAGCTTCTTTCTCCTGTCTGTTTCTTCCCTCCTCAGCCTCTTCTCCCACCCCTGGGTCTTGCGTGGGGTGATATTTTCTAACTAACATACATTGATAGCTTCTTATATGCCAGGCTGTTCTAAGAGCTTCACATGTGTTACCTTGTTTTATCCTCACAAAACTCTAAGAGGTGGGGACTATTATTAGCTCTATTTTAAGATGGAAAAGATGAAGGCACGGAGAGGTAAAATAACTTTCCAAAGGTCACACAGCAAGTAAAAAGTGGAGCTGGGATTCCAACTCAGGAAGTTTCCCTTCAAAGCCTGCATTCTTAATCAGTGTTTTATGGTGACTAATAACTATCAAAGAAAGAGAAACTAGAAGAAAAATTTTCATGTTATTACTCAAAATATGTGGCTTGCTTCTGAATTATTCATGTTACTATTTTATCTCCTTTATGCAAACTGAAAACTCCTAGAGGGGAGGAACTCTGGGTCTCATGTCCTGGTGTCTCAATTACCATTAATAAGTTGTGGCATAAGTAATGTTACAGAGCCATCACATCTGCTGGAGTTCTTTTAACTGTGAATTACTCATTATCAAGCCCACTTTTCACTATTTTTCCTAACCAAATATCCCACTTGGCCAAACTCTGGTGCAGGATCAGGCTAACTATTCCATGTGGATTCCAAGAAAGTTATGCTTAGTTTTATGATTCAGATGTGGCTGAGAGTTGTCATTTTTCTAAAAAATTTTAATTCCAGTGTAGTTAACATACAGTGTTATATTAGTTTCAGGTGTACAATGTAGGGATTCAACACTTCCATACATCACTCAGTGCTCATCACAACAAATGCCCTCCTTTTTTTTTTTAAGATTTTATTTATTTGAGAGAGTGGGAGAGAGAGAATGAGAGAGAGAGAGAGGGAGAGCAGAAGGGGGAGGGGCAAAGGGAGAGAGAGAAGCGGACTACCCGCTGAGCAGGGAGCCTAATGATATGGGCAATCCCAGGACCTTGAGAACATGACCCTGGGATCATGACCTGAGCCAAAGGCAGAACCTTAACTGAGCCACCTAGGAGTCACAAGTGCCCTCCTTAATCCCCATCACCTATATCACCCCTTCCCCCCACCACCAACCATCAGTTCGTTCTCTAGTTAAGCGTCTTGTTTCTTGGTTTGTCTCTCTTTTTCCTTTGCTTGTTTCGTTTCTTAAATTCCACATATGAGTGAAATCATATGGTATTTGTCTTTCTCTGACTGACTTCACTTAGCATTACACTCTCTAGCTCCATCCATGTCATTGCAAATGTCAAGATTTCATTCTTTTTTGTGACTGAATAATATTCCATTGTGTGTGTGTACCACATCTTTATCCATTTATCTATGGATGGTGAGAGTTGTCCTTTCTCTTTTGCATAACAGAATAGATGTGTATGTGATTTCTCCCTTTTAGAGTTGGAGAAACTAAGGTATCCTGAAATTCTTCACCCAGAATCATCAGGCAGGTCTGTGGTGGAGCTTAGGTGGACTAACTCAGACTGACTCTCCAGGAACCCAGTCCAGGACTCTGGACAACCCTGTGGTGATTCCACCCTAATGCCATGTACTAAGGATCACTAGATAGACTAAGTTGTTGACTGACCAGAAAAGTCTGGAACAGTCTTCCCCTATATTTTTACCTTGACACAAAATAAAATTATGACATCATGATGGGAACACAGGACTTCTCTATTTGTATTTTTAGAACTTCTTCCAAGGGTGAACTTATCAGTCCTTGTGTTGAAGAAAAATGACCGGGGAGAACTTGTACCACCTTTCATTGTAACCTAAGGGACACTTGTGTTTATTCTAGAATCTAGAGAACAAAGTGATAGATGATGGCTTTAGTAGAGAACCAATAATTTCGTACCTAGTCACAATTCCTTAATAAGCAGCCAAAAACCTTAGGAACTTTTAGAACCCCCTTTTTCTTTCTTGGGGATTAGAACTGACAGATGTTATGCTTGTGTGTGACTCTAGGAAGGCAAGGCACTCATCCAAAATCAGTATCTGCTAAATACCTTGTGGTAATACTATTTATTATCCAGGGGTATACTCAGATGAAAGTTCGAGTGGTTTAGTTCCCTCTGGTTCTGGCAAGCCTGCGCACAAGCCAGAATCCTTAACTACAAACCACTCTGGCTACGCCTCCGCCCCGTCACCCGCCGGCGGAGCACAAGCCCGGACCCGTCCGGCCAGCGCGTCCTCGCCCCCTTTAAGAGCCTGCTCCGCGGGACTAACGTTCGAATAGCCCAGGCGCCCCTCCTCGGCCTCCGATTGGCCGCGCGCGGCGCACGAGGGCGCGCCGGCCTGCCCCGGAACGGTTGGCGGCCCGTCGCGATTGGCGGTCGAGGGGCGTATATAAGGCGCCGGGCGTCCGGGTTGCCCTCAGTCAGCGACCGGACCTGGGATTGAGCTGTTTTCTGTGGTGCCCAGGACGCGGGGGTCGGGGAGCGCGTCACCGGAGTCGTTTCTTTTAGCCTTCAGGTATCGAGGATCCAGCTCCGGACCGGACTTGTCGACGTCTCTCCTTCCCTCTCAGCTTCCGAACGTGAGCCGGGGGTTCACCCCTCACCTCGGCGCCAGCCCCGCGAGGGGGAGGCAGGATGGAGTTCAAGCTGGAGGCTCACCGCATCGTCAGCATCTCCCTGGGCAAGATCTACAACTCGCGGGTCCAGCGCGGCGGCATCAAACTGCACAAGAACCTGCTGGTCTCCCTGGTGCTGCGCAGCGCCCGCCAGGTCTACCTGAGTGACCCGTGCCCGGGCCTCTACCTGGCCGGTCCCGCGGGGAGCCCGGCGGTGCCGCCGCCGCAGCCCGGGGAGCCGGCGGCCGGGCCTCCCGCGGGCTGGGGGGAGCCGCCCCCGCCGGCCGCCGGTGCTGCCTGGCCCGAGATCGAGCCGCAGCCGGAGCGCCCCGCTGACCCGGCCGCGCCGCGGGCGGGCGACGCGGAGCCCGGGGCCCCGATGACGGGCGCAGGGGAAACTGTTCGGGGCGGAGAGGTGGAGGCGGCGGAAGCTGCCTGGCGCCGCGTGGAGGGACCGTGCGAGGCGGCGGAGGGAGGAGCCGGGGGCCCCGCCGGAGGCTCAGACGGCTTCCCCGAGGGGCTCCGTGAGGCGCGCCGCCACTGCGGCTGCCCCCCAGGAGCGGCGGACCGGCCGGGGCCGCTGGGCGCGTGCCCCCGAGTTGACTGCTGCTGCGCGCCGCGGCCCGCCGAGGACGAGCCCCCAGCACCGCCCGCCGTCGGCCCCCGGAAGCGCGGCGCGGCGGGCGTGGGTGGCGGCCCGGCGCCCGGCTCCAGCCCGCTGAAGAAGCCCCGCCGGAACTCAGAGGAGCAGTCGGGCGGGGCGGCGGAGGAGGAGGAGGAGGAGATGGAGACCGGTAACGTGGCTAACCTCATTAGCATCTTCGGTTCCAGCTTCTCGGGACTCTTGCGGAAAAGCCCCGGGGGCGGCCGGGAGGAAGGCGAGGGAGAGGAGAGCGGTCCGGAAGCCGCGGAGCCCGGGCAGATCTGCTGCGATAAGCCGGTGCTGAGAGACATTAACCCTTGGAGCACAGCCATCGTGGCCTTCTGAGCCCCCGGGTCCCCGTCGGAAGGAGGTTGAGCCGCGGGGGGACCCCGACGTGAGGCCGCGAGGGCGGCCCAGGGACCGTAGGCGCTGGGCGCGTGGCGGAGCCTGCGGGTGCTGCCGGGCCGCACGGACTGCCCTTGGGCTCGGCGGCCCTGCCGCGCCGAGCCTCCCTGCGGTCTCCTCTGGAGACTTGGCGGGGGGTGGGGGGGTGAGGCTTGTCGGAAGAGGAC
Source organism: Eumetopias jubatus (assembly GCF_037043125.1). Lineage (NCBI taxonomy): Eukaryota > Metazoa > Chordata > Mammalia > Carnivora > Otariidae > Eumetopias > Eumetopias jubatus. The sequence goes on from NW_028274818.1 coordinate 41,839,720, forward strand.
GATCGTTCGCTTTTGTGTAGTGTTGTTATGTCTGTACGTATGTTCGTCTTGTTGAATTAAGACTATTTTGTCGTGGAATGCATCGCCCCTTTCCCAGGGCTTGGGAGCTTGGGGGCAGACAGGGACTTTCCTCTGCCGGCAGCACCGAGAAGGAAGCGGCTGAGAGGGCCGGGGAGTTCCCCTTTCGTACTCGGGGGAGGAAGGGACTTTACACACACCCCTCACATGAAAGCTAGCATCGCACCAGTGCCAGGGGTGGCATTTCCTCACAGGATTTCCTAAGACTAGAGGGATTTAGTCTGGGGTAGAGGCTCGTATTATTTCTCTCTCCCCCCACCCTTCTATCTCACTGAAAAAGTTTATACCCTGTGATTACTCTGGGAAAAGGGAATATGAGCGGCCCTTGTCTTCCCCCACAGGGGGGAAAAAAAAGCTTGCTGAACTTCACAGAAGAGTTCAAGCTTGGAAATACGGAGTTTATAGAGAATAGATATATTTTTAAAAGCTCTAGATCAGAACTACTACACAGTGCTTTTAAAAAGTGTTTAATGAAACAAAGTTTACAGACAGAAGCCCTAAGTGGAAAGACCTTATGGTTTTGTAGATACGGTGACCCCAGTCTTTGTTGTATAAAGGTTGGGGGAGCTGACAAGGTTTTTGTACAGTATTTTCTCCTTCGTTGTATTGATTTTTGTATAAAAATGTAACTTTACGTGTCTAACACGTATTAAATATTTTGAAGCAACTTAATTGCCTCCTTGTCTGTAATCACCTGTCTGGGTCGGAAGAGAAGTGGGAGGAGGGAAACTATGGTCCTGGCTGGAAAAGTGTGGTTCTTAATATCAGCCATGCACAGACTGGGGACATTGTTTGCTGACTTCACTGAGTATGGAGAGACACGTTTAAGGTTTCTGCCCTAGATCAGAGGATAGCTCTTAGATACTAATATCAGTGGCCATCCAGTTTCTTGAAACCTGTCACCACAACTGCCTTTTTTTTTTTTTTAAGATTTTATTTATTTATTTGAGAGAGAGAATGAGCGAGAGAGAGCACGAGAGGGAAGAGGGTCAGAGGGAGAAGCAGACGCCCCGCTGAGCAGGGAGCCCGATGCGGGACTCAATCCTGGGACTCCAGGATCATGACCTGAGCCGAAGGCAGTCGCTTAACCAACTGAGCCACCCAGGCGCCCCACAACTGCCTTTTTAAAAGTCAGCTTAGCCCAATTTGATCTTCTACAGGCCAATCTGATGGTGTCTGATATTAGTAACTTTAGTGCCAACTTTTGAAGCCCTTCCCATAAGCAAAATGTTTTCGCAAAAACTTCTTTCAGTATTCTGTTAAACTATATCAACATGGGTCATCTTTCAGCTCTGTTATTGAAAAAAGCTGACACATTGAGGGAAGCTGATGAGACTGGCCCAGTTGGTCAGATCCACCCTGCAGTCCAGTGGATGTCAGGATGGAATTTTCAATGCTTTTTTCTTTCCTTTTATTGTTTTATCTGTAGAAAGTAAATGCATCAGTGAAAGGAAATTGCTTGTGTCAAATTAGATAAGGAAGGAGGACTAGGCAAATTCAACTTAGCAAAACTTCCTGGTTTGCTGCGGTGTTTGGGTCATGGTGAACACTTAGGTGATGACAACCAAATCACCGGTTGATTTTACTATAATCACTGCATTTAAGAGAGCTTTTTGTCTAAGGCAAATATTCAGTGTTTGAAAGGTATTCACTAATCTATTTCAAAAGCAAATCAATTAGAAGGAGATCTTAAAATATTGTTGCTAGTGCTTTAAACACTGGTATTGGTCTATACCAGCTTATAAATAGGGTGTTTAAGAGATGGGACAAATTGAGGTTAGACAAAGTTTTAAGGGTTATGACCTTTGTACAAAAGGAGCAAATGAATGGTGCTTTGGTGTTCCTAAAGTCTTGATTATGTGAACTGTCATAGCTGAGTAGGCCAGTGCTTTGATTTTTTGCAAATCTATTAGTGATTCATTAAGCATAAGGAACTTTCTGCTTTATGCTCTATCACCTTAATAATATATTCATAGAATTAAACCTTGTCTAATCAGGGTCTTATTAAAATTGACGTGTTTTTCTTTCAGAGATTAGCTACTTGAGTTCTGTTCTAGCCACAAGAGATCCTTTGAGTGCTGACTGCTTAAACTGAAGAGGGGGTCCAGGACCTGAATTTTGCAAACATTTCCTGTTGCTAGAAAGTAATTATGCTTGAACAGCTATCTGAGTGCATTTTTATATTTGAAAGGAGGTAACATTTGGTGTGTTTAAGAGAATTGATATATTTTGGATAAGACTAAAGTTCCTGTTGATTGTTGTTTTCACATTAAGATGACCCATGGGACCATGTTTCTGTTTAATTTAGAGAATGTAAATGGACATTTTTGATAGGGAGACATAGCTTTGTAGGAAATCTGAAAACATCATTGTTTCTGTTGCAGGATTGTTGCAGAAGCAATGTAGTGTAATGGTTAGAGCATGGGCTCTGGAGCCAGACTTCCTGGGTTTTTATCTTGGCTCTGCTACTTAACTAGCTGAGGAACTTTTGACCGATTCCTTCCTTTTTCTCTGCCTCGGTTTTCCCAAATGTGAAATTGAAAACTATCTACCTCATAGGGTTGTGAAAATTAATGAGTTAATGCCCCTAAAGTTCCTTAGAAAAGTGAGCATAGTGAGCACTCAGTTATCATTGTTAATTTAGAAGTGAATTTTGTGTATAAATCAGATATATTACTGTCAAAGAATTGTGTATATTTTGTAAGAAAGGCGAGTAAGGGAGAATCTATTTTAAACTTAGCCTATCTGTGAATGCTGGGTTCTTTTATTCTCTGAACACTTGGCAGTTACAAAGCTTAGTTGCATCAGCATGGTTTTGCTGTTCTGTATGTCTCACACCAACTCTGACTTTCCTGATTGTATCAAACAACTCTATTTTCAGGGAGGAGTAAGGAGTGAAAACACTCAAGGAGCAATGATCTTGTTGAGGTACAAATGCTTTCTGTGGATGAGTAAAGAAAAAAATAGCCCACAGAGTTATTTTTAGCCTGAACTGCTTGGGCATAGAATGTTTCTTAAGCCATGTTAATTGATAGGTCCTGGAAAAGAGCCTTCCTAGTGCCAGGATGGGGTTATCACACACAACTAAATCAGATTCACCGTGACTAGAAATGAAGCTACAGTTTTGAGTACCTAACCACTTCTTGACCACTCTGAGAGGGACCTCTTCTCTTGATCAAATTAACCTTAGCTGTGGTCTAGGGAAAAAAAAAATTTTTTTTTTAAAGATTTATTTATTTATTTATTAGAGAGCAAGCGAGAGAGAAACAGCATGAGGGGGGAGAGGGTCAGAGGGAGAAGCAGGCTCCCCGCCGAGCTGGGAGCCCGATGTGGGACTCGATCCCAGGACTCTGGGATCACGACCTGAGCCGAAGGCAGTCGCTTAACCAACTGAGCCACCCAGGCACCCGAAAAAAAAAATTTTTGACTGCCACGTAAAAATTCGTTTAAAGTGCTTTAAAAATATGTGTATTTATTTATTTATTTATTTATTTATTTGAGAGAGAGCATAAGCGGGGGAAGGGGCAGAGGGAGAGGGGGAAGCCGACTACTGGCCAAGCAGGGAGGCCGATATGGGGCTGGATCCCAGGACTCTGGGATCATGACCTGAGCCCCAAAGGCAGACACCCAACTGACTGAGCCACCCAAGCATCTATGTAAAGTGCTTTTTGATGACTACTCCAAGAAGATCACATTGATAGTGAATAAGGTGATTAGTTTTGGTTTAATGCTTCTTAAACATGTCACTTTAAACGTATCTTCCCTCTCAGAAATCATTGATTGTATTTGGGGAAAGGAACTAATGATGTAAAGCTTGAACTGCCCCTCCTCGGCAACTGGATTTTCTCTAAGGCACCTAGTAGAGTAATAATAACCTTTCTATCCCTATCATTCATCACTGATTGGATTTGGGGCTGAGAAGTGGAAAGGAATGGGCTATTTAGTAACATTGGTAGAATTCTCAGACTAAAGATTAAGTATTAATGACAAAACTGCTCCGTTTTATCACTGGATTGGTCTGAGTCTCTTCCCTCAACTTGCTAGGCATGACAACTCAGCTTAGAGCCTGTGAGATGGGGTTGAAAGGCTAATACCCATTGTGACATGGAGTTTGATGGACATTTATTTCCTTATACTTTTTTTAAAAGTAGAGTTAGTTCAGTTCACTGAATAACCAAAGAACTTCTGATCTCCTGCCCTAAATATTCCTGTCCTGTTTGTGAATTTTTTATTCTTGTAGGCTCGCTTTTATCCCAGCAGTTACTGAAAGAAGACGAGAATGAAAAGAAACAGTGATCCAACCCTCCCGTGACTATGAAAGAAGCCATTACTATTAGGTGCAGAACTCCGGTGGGAGTGAGGTCTGCTTCCCAAGATTCCTGGCACTCTTTCCAGTAATGAGCAGTTTGTTTCTCAGCCTTTGAACCATTATTCACATTTAAAATTCTACCCAGTGGAAAGCCTTGGGAGGAAAAATATAGAAGTAGAATCGATGTTAGGTATCATTGTGATCTTAACTCCTGTCCTTGGAGTTTTTTAGTAACAATTCTTGAGGATATAGAGAAGAGAATATGTGAGAGCAGAAAGTATAAAAGGATACCCACATCTAGTAGAATGCCTCCTTCCCGATCCAAACACAGTTTTTCCCAATGCCTGCCACCACCCCCTCCCCCGGCAGGAACGAGGGTTTTAAAAATAAAACTCTTCTCTAGCTCTCAGAGGAATATAGCCCAAAGCGTCTTTGCTGGACCATATCCTAGGGTTTATCTCAGACATTTGGAATCTTACAAGCAGGGAGGGAGAAGCCTCCTGGGACTGCATTCCTAAAAGGGCCTCTCCCTCCTCCCTACTCTCCTGATCAGCATCTTCCACCACTGGATACTGACTGCTTATGGGCAGGTGAGTTCTGGCTATCAGCTTTTGAAAACTGCAGGAAGAAGGGCTGATCCCTGTCACTACCACTGAGCATCTTCAGCAGGTGTTTCTCTTAAGGGTCTAACATAAAGTAGGCCCACGATATTTCTTGATAAATCTACTTATTTTATAAAACAAAGTTTTCTGGGACCTGGTCACAAGAAGCCGCCATGCCTGTGTGATAAGCCGCATCCCTAACTTACAGAACGAAGGTCAGACCCAGCTTTCCCCTTTCTACCCATTTAGCACCAAGTCAGCCCTGGTCGCCCTCTGCTTTCTCCCTATGAATTTGAGCCTCTCTCTGCCAGGCTGCCCTAGCCCCTCATTCTACTAGATGCCAAGGCAAGGCTCCATTCGGTTTTTCTAGAACTCGGTTGTGCCAAACGCCATGTGTCCCCACCTGCTCGTTTTTCGTTCCATTCATTCTCTCAAGTCTTGGGGCAGGGCAGGCTGCTGGAAACTTGCTTTCTCTGAGGTAAAAGAAAACCATTCTGTTCCCTCTGCTCGAAGCACTGAAGTTGTCTCTGAAGGGCAGGATTTCCTTTGGCTATTCTCCGTACTTGATCCCTTTTCTGGATCCCATTTGAGTTTTTCTCTGGGTTGATCCACCTCTGCATGGCTCTTTCTTTCTCACCAGTCACAGCATCACCCTGCCCTTGGTGGCATAGCTACTTCCTTCGGTGCTGTAGTTGTCTTTCCTATCTGTCTGGGTCCTAGTCCTCCCTCCACCCTCTCCGGAGGACACTCACATTCATTGTTTACCTGGGAAAGAGTCTGAGTGCCCAGGGAAGAGCTGTGATGGGGAAAGATGGAATGGAGTTGGATTTCTTGACCTTGAGACGTGCAGAATCTCTGGAGATCAAGCACAGCTGTGGTAGCTGGTCGCCCAATCCCGGTGCCTCGCCAGACCCCCAATTCCATCATAATAGCAGGGGGTGGGCTTGGGAGTATCCATCTAGAAACAGGAGCAGCTGCTGAAAAACAGCCTGGCTTGTGGCCAGCTGGAGGGAAGGAGAGGCAAAGCCAGGGGAGCCCAAACTTGGGCTACACAGCATTTCCACTCCCCCTTTCCTGGAACTGCATGTGCCGCTTTTTAGAACAGATAATGAATCACAGAGCTGCTCTGATGAAGAAATCCAAAAGTGCCTCTTTGCCTTGTCTCCCCCATCCAGGCTTTGATTAATAGAAACTTTTTACAGTGGGTTACCAGAAATGAGAGTAGGGGAATAGTTATAATCCCGCTGGAATCCTGCAACAGAGGTGACTGGTAGGAAGTGAGTTAGACTGACCCTGTGAAGAGATCCTGTGGGGTGGGGGGCAGTCATTGGGAGGAATTGCCACTGAGTCAAGTTCTGCTCTCCTGCGTCGAGCTAGGCTACTACTCTTTGGCATGCAAGGCAAAAGAGAGCCGGGATGATAGCTAGAGAGGTCAGTTGAAAGGGCCTGTGCATGTCTTAAGACAGAACCAACCAGAAACAACCAAATTGAGGTGAACGGGGCTTGAATATATAAACTGCTTAAGTATGCATCTCTTTATCAGAAGGAATAAACACTTTCTTTTCCTTCTCCTGTCAATGAATCCAGGGCAGGAGCACCCCACCCACTTTTTTCTCCCCAGCTTTTCTCAAGCTGCACCCATTTTCTTTAGACAATTTCCAAGTTCTATTTTTGGTTTGGAAAAGGGTGAAAGTGCCTTGGCATCTGCATTTATCAGCTTGCTCTCTCTCTGTGTGACCTACTTTAGAGACTGGAGTTGCTTTTATTTTTATGGCTATGGGAGAAATCCCTGAAAGCAAAAATTCAGTTTTAGAAGCTGAACTTAAGGGACATGGGACACTATGTTGAGGTGGTTATTACTCTATGATTTCTGTGGTTTTCTCCCCGCCCCCGCCAACCCTACCCCACCCCACTTCCTCTTCACATGTCTTTTTAAGAGGTGCTTCTAAACAGTACCGGCTAAGTTGTAAAGGTGCCGTGTGGGGGCGATTCTGGCATGTGGGCTGGCCCAGCTGTGTGCTTCCCAACCTTTGAGTCACCTCAGCATCAGGCATCTGGCCTCCTAACATGAAGCTTGCAGCTCCTTAAGGCTCCTGAACTTGCCTGTGAGAGAAGGAGACAGAGGGGAGAGTCTCCTATTTATTAGTCAGGAAAGAGTAAATGAGGTCCAGAAAGTGAGTAGGTCATCTCGAGCAGTCAGGTGAGAACCCAAGCAGAGGCAGTGTTAGAATTCACCCTGGAGGGCGCCTGGGTGGCTCAGTCGTTAAGCGTCTGCCTTCGGCTCAGGTCATGATCCCGGGGTCCTGGGATGGAGTCCCACATCGGGCTCCCTGCTCAACAGGAAGCCTGCTTCTCTCTCTCCCACTCCCACTGCTTGTATTCCCTCTCTTGCTGTGTCTCTCTCTCTCTGTTAAATAAAATCTTAAAAAAAAAAAAAGAAAAGAAGAATTCACCCCGGACCAGTCCTTGGGACCCCTCTGAGGAATATGTGGACCAGAATCTGAAATGTGACTCACTATTTGGAGAATCATTCATTTTTCTTGGTTTCTATTTATAGTCCAAAAAAAGAAAAAAGAAAAGAAAGGATCCACTTGCCTCATGATTGTGATGTGAAGATAAATTAGTGTTTGGAAAGCAAAGCTAGAAGATATAAACAACTCAGCCCTGGGTCCTATCAATTAAGTATTCATAGGAACACCCAGAAGGAATTCAGCAATGGGGAACACTAAGATGCAAACAATAGCATCCTGGTTCTCAAGTCGGATTACATTCCAGATGAGCTACAAAAACAATGCAGAAAACCCCCAGGAAACCTGACAGTAGTTAAGTGTGATGTAGCCCCTTGCTTCTCAAAGTACTGCCTATGGACCAGCAACGTGGGTATCATCTGGGAGTTTACCAGAAATGCAGAATCTCAGGCTCTACCCCAGACCTACTGAATCTGCATTTTAACAAGGCCCCCAGGTGATTTGTCTGCACATTAACGTCTAAAACGCAGATATTTCCACTAATCTCAGGGTCAAGTGGAAACTTCTCAGCCTGAGGTCACTCAAGGCCTAGCTTCCCCAAATATATTCCATCCCTCCTGATGCCTCCTGCCAGAGGGTATTGCCTGCAGGCTTGTGGGGGTGGGGGGGGTGGGGCTTTTCATATGCTGCTTCCTAGGGGGCCATGGCCAAGTTTAGAGATGATCCTTAGAGCTGAGAGCATAAAGAAACTCTCCAAGCTAGAGAGAAGGGCTAGAGAGAAGCAATAAAAGGGAAGCCTGGAGGTGGGGGCTGGAGTAGGAAGAGGGCACTGCTAGGAGGAAGTTTTCGGAGAGGTGGGCTTAGAGCTAGGCTACTACCTAGGGAGATGCTCAACAGAACAGTCAAGGAAAACGAGAACAAAGAAAAGGTCATTGAACCAAAGATGGTTACTGGTGAATTTTGAGAACGGTTCTGGTAGGATACGGGAGGAAAAAATCCAATTATAAAGTTGTGGAGGGAAAGATGTGGAGGCTCTGGCTTCCCCCCAAGAACTTTGGCATGCAAGGCAAAAGAGAGCCGGGATGATAGCTAGAGAGGTCAATTGAAAGGGCCTGTGCATGTCTTAAGACAGAACCAACCAGAAACAACCAAATTGAGGTGAATGGGGCTTGAATATATAAACTGCTTAAGTATGCATCTCTTTATCAGAAGGAATAAACACTTTCTTTTCCTTCTCCTGTCAAATAAAAGGAGACTGAAGACACTAATAAATCACTCCAGGGACCTTGTTAGTGTCAGCAGCCTGCATTCTCTTCCTCATTCTCAGCCCTCGAAGACTCTTGCAGCTTTAAACTCCAGCATACCAGCTGGCAAAGTAACAAACTGCAAGAGGGTTCTGGAGGATAAAGGATCACTCTCCCAAACCCTAGTGCTGCCAGGTACAAATCTAAAGATCTATATTTCTGATGCTTCATCCTCTTTACATATCAGGAGTTCAAAACATCTGAAGGCAGGCATGTGTTAGGAGGAAAGCAGAAGTTGGGGTTCTTGACAGCAGAAACACACACACACACACACACACACACACACACACACACACACACCTGGTAGTCTGTTCTCATTTGGAAAGCCAGTTATGAATGAGCATGGTTTCCTGGGTAAGAAATGTTCTCTTCCTTCCCTCCCAAGCAAGTCTGACCTCATCTGTCATTTTCAGTGTTATGGAGGATTAGCCTGAGGCTGAGAACAGGTTGAGACATGCCCCACAAAGAGGCTCCGGATACTGGGAGACCCAGGAGGAAAGCCGAGCAGTTTTAGGTCTCTTAAGGCAACGCTGAGAATCGGGAGTGGGAGAGGAGAGGGGTGGACGGATGGGGAAGGCAAGAGAGACAGATGTCTGTGGTGATTTCAAAAGAAACACCAGACTAAAATAAACTCCGAGTCAGAAAACAGGAAGAATGTGAGAAGATGAAAAGGTAATGGACTGAGAACTGCAGTGTGTTTGAGAAAACACAGCCCCATGCCCCAGCAAGGTCTTCTGGAAGGGGTCGGGGGATGCAGAGGGGCTGCAGAAGAAGTAATAGCTCTACTTGGTACTGGGATCATTTGATGCGGAAGCTCTAAAAGTCACAAAGCAACATCGCTGTTGGGCCTCCATCCCAATTTCCTGAAAGGGTGACAGGAGGCCCTGGCTTGTGAGTCTTTGCCTGCCTAGATATTCAACCCAGAGCTCAAAATTCCTTCAGTCTGTTTGCTTTCTGTCCTCATTAGCTGAAGCTATTTCTAAAACCAAACAGATCGGGCGCCTGGGTGGGTCAGTTGGTTAAGTGACTGCCTTCGGCTCAGGTCATGATCCTGGAGTCCCGGGATCGAGTCCCACATCGGGCTCCCTGCTCAGCAGGGAGTCTGCTTCTCCCTCTGACTCTCTTCCCTCTCGTGCTCTCTGTCTCTCACTCTCTCTGTCTCAAATAAATAAATAAAATCTTTTAAAAAAAATAAAATAGGGCGCCTGGGTGGCTCAGTTGGTTGGGCGACTGCCTTCGGCTCAGGTCATGATCCTGGAGTCCCGGGATCGAGTCCCGCATCGGGCTCCCTGCTCGGCGGGGAGTCTGCTTCTCCCTCTGACCCTCCCCCCATCTCATGTGCTTTCTCTCTCATTCTCTCTGTCTCTCAAATAAATAAATAAAATCTTTAAAAAATAATAAAATAAAATAAAATAAAAATAAAACCAAACAGATCATCTCCTCTCACAGATTCCCTGGTGGCCCTTTCCCCACTGCTACCCTCACCCAGGACCTTCTCCTGACTTCTGTGTGCTGCTTCGACTCAAGTTCCCTCTCAGACTCCAGGGCTGCGGACCTTAGCTTCACCTCCCTCCTTTGCCAACACATCCCAACACTTGCTAAAGCTTATAGCATTACCTCCAAAGCCAAGCTCATTTCCATTCCTGCTTCTCACTGCCACCTTCTTCCTTCTTTACTTCAAGCCCTTTATGACTTCAGTCTCTTCTCCCCTTTTCCCCCAACACTTCCCCCCCTACAACTTGGTAACTAATAGATTACGCATCTGACAATGTAGTTTTGGTGTTGTTATCAGTCACTAACTCAGAAGCCTCTAATGACTTTCCATATTCTCTGCCTGCCTCCCATTCAGTTTTTCATTCAACCATCATTTATTGTCTACTCAGCACCAGGCACTGGGTACAAAGTTAAGAAAGTTGATGTCTAGTGGGGAGAGAGGTAGAAAACTCATTGCAGTTCAGGCTTGATACTACAGCGCTGCAAGAATGTTGATGAGGAGTACTTAACCCAGACAGAGAAGGTCAGGGAAGGAGTCCTGGGAAGAGGAAATTATTTCTGTGCTGAGTTCCAAAAGGCTAGTTGGAGTTAGCCAAATGGGAAGAGGAAAAACATTCCAGGCAGACCGAGCTGCATGTGCAAAGGCCCTGAGGCCAGAGAGCTGGTAGTATCTGGATATCACAAATGCTTTATTCTGGCTGGAGCATGGAGTCCCAAGGATTAGGAAAGGTCAGATTAAAAAAGGCTAGGCATGCCATGGGAGGGGTTTGGTTTTATCTGGAAAGATAGGGGGAGCAGAGGGAGACTTTTGAGCAGATTTACACGTAGAGTCATCATTGGCTATAGTGCAGAGATGGGACTGGGAGTGGAAGAAGAGGAAAGACTGGAGGCAGGCTGAGGGGGCCAGTTAGGGGGCTGTTCAGTGACCCACGCGGGGAATCACTGGGGCTAACGGCTGCCGTGGCAATTCTGAGGCACCTAGTGTACACTGTTATGTACATGTTTGTTAATTTCCCAAAATTCCTTACCTCTCCCTTCCTCACTGGATTGTAAATTCTTGAAAGATAAGTGCTGGGCCTTACTGGATCCTAATCTTTTTTTGTTTAAAGATTTTATTTATTTATTTGAGAGAGAGAGAGAGTGAGGGAGAGCACAAGGGGGGAGGGGCAGAGGGAGAGGGAGAAGCAGGCTCCCCGTTAGCAGGAAGCCCAACGCAGGACTCAATCCCAGGACCCTGGGCAGATGCTTCACCGACTGAGCCACCGGGGCGCCCCACCGGATCTTAATTTTGTCCATGTAGAGGCCTTTCTGTGTCAGGATCTGCACTGGTATCAGTTGAACCAGGGAAAGTTAAGAATAAGTGGGGTGAGGGGAAACTAGCCTAGAGGCAATAGGCAGGAGAGAGCTCACAGCCAAAAGACAGAAAGGAATGTGAGGTTTCTCTTGCTCCAACCCCACACCTTCTGCAGCTCAGCTGGGTTCCCACTCCAGTTTCTGAGAAGCAAATTCTGAATCACCTCTTTCTTCCTAGATTCTCTTTCCCCAAAGGATTCAAAGGCTCTAGGGGTGTTGGAGAAGGGAGGGTAGAAGCACCATCTCATACTTGCCCCTTCTCACAACGTGGACAAAGAGCAGTGATGTTGACAATGGCCTAGCTGGGAAGAATGTAGCCAGAACAGAGCCTTCTGCCTCTCAGCCCTGGAACCTTGCTTCCAGCGAGCGTGGAATTTCACTTGGAAGGTAGGCTGAGGGTGATGAAATTAGTCTTGAGAAGCTGGCTGGGAGGGGGCCTTGAGGGAAGGCAGTGTCCTCTCAGGCAGTGAGTAGAGTCAAATCATTTAAGCCACTTCTCCAGTTACAGGCTGTCCTGTAGGGTAATTGCTTGTTTACTCCTTCCCAGTTCTTAGAGGCTGTTGGACTCCCACTGCTCTGGGAGTTGTGGGCTTACCGACTCCCCCTTTACCCTCACCTTCTCCACTGCACTGAACCCACTGGGAAAGAACAAAGACCAGAGTTCAAGTTCTAATGAGGTCTCCGGTGAGGTAGAGGCGATCGTCATCATTTGGTCCCAGGCAGAGAGAGGTATTGAAATCCCAGAACTAGCCCTTAAATTGGCTGTTGGCCTGGTGCTCAGAATGAGTGCCCCAGGGAGGTGGGCAGGCCTGGTTACGGGCTTTCAGGGACAGGGACTTGAAGTGCAAGTAGTCCTATTGGGCTCATTTCTTCTCCCACCAACAGTCTCTCCCCCAGGGAGGGCATTTGAGTGCTGTGATTTAATAATTCCCTGAAAGAGTGGATTAAAGACATGATAAACACAAATATGCAACTAGTACTCCTAAAGAAACCAGTAGAAGATAAGTGACCCTAGTATCTGGCTGTATATGTCATAAGAATTTCCCAAAAGGGGACCGGGAGATGATAGTCCCTTCAATAACTACAGGTCTTTTTTTTTTTTTTTTTAAGATTTTATTTATTTTTTGACAGAGAGACAGCGAGAGAGGGAACACAAGCAGGGGGAGTGGGAGAGGGAGAAGCAGGCTTCCTGCTGAGCAGGGAGTCCCATGTGGGGCTCGATCCCAGGACCCAGAGATCATGACCTGAGCCGAAGGCAGACGCCTAACCAGCTGAGCCACCCAGGCGCCCCAATAACTAGGGGTCCTTATCTGCATTTCCATTGTGAGGAACGATCATGAACTGGTTTAAGTAAGACTCTGAGCCTCTGGAGACCTGTGATTCTGTGAAATCCATTGACACCTTGCTAGGAAAAGCCACCAGGTATGCATTTCATATCTTCTCCTAATTAAAGTGCATTATCACTTATTTACAAATGGTTAGGGCTACAATAAACTAACTCTTAGGAGACTGAAGGTCAAATAAACACACAAAGATAACTTACTACAGGATGTCAATAGGAACCCAATTGACGGGTTAATCATTGCTTCTCTTTAGGGTTATTAGGTCCTTAAGGACTCATCCACATTGGTCTCTGTTCCAGTTCGGTTCTCCCCTTTGGCCGGGGCCCAGGGGAGGCAATTAGAGTCCTTAGGTAGAAGGACGAACAGTATCTCCAGTGGCATCTGGGGCATCTCTGCTCCTTCCTTCCCTCCACCCTACCTTGCTCTCAGCAATACTTGGGGGACCACCCCAACAGCTGGTGTTTTACCAAGATTCCTCTGCCTGGACCACTTTCCCCATATATCTGCCAGGGCAAAGAATCTTTGCAGTAATTACTGGTTCACATGTTTCTTTTCCCGACCGGACTGTGCCCTCCCCACCTCAAAATCGAGTTCATCTTTCTATTCCCATAAGCTAGATCAGAACCTAGCATGCGGTAAGTACTTCGCCAGAGCCGACTGGATGCTGGCTGGGGAGGCTCAAGTCTGGGTTCGGTCCTTCACATTCTGTATGACTTTCAGCAAGTCGTTTCATCGTTCGGAGTTTTAGCTTCTCCGTTTTAAAATAAATCCTGCCAATTCCAACTCACACGGTTACGAATTAAAAACGAGACAAGTGTGGAAGCGCTGAACAAAACGCCAGGTGGTGGAGGTGGTAGGAGGGGCGCTGGGCTCCAAGCGAACACATATTTGTCTTAGTCTGCTCAGGCTGCCATAACAAAATACCACAGACCGGGTGGGGGGGGGCACTTAAACAAAAGAAATTTATTTTCTCACAGTTTTGGAGGATGGAAGTCTGAGATCAGGGTGCCAGCATGGTTGGGTTCTAGTGAGGGCTCCCTTCCTGGCTTGCAGATGGCTGCTTTGTCATTGTGTCCTCACGTGGCAGTGGTGGGGATAGATCCCTCTTTTCCTTTTCTTCCAGGACCACAGCCCTGATGAACTCACTTCACCTTGAATTACCTCTCCTAAAGAGCCTCTCTCCAGGTATAGTCACATTGGGAGTTAGGGCTTCAACGTCTGCATGGGGGAAATGCCATAGGGGACACAATTCAGTCGGCAGTAATGTGAGAGGAGACTCAACAGCACACAGATCCCTTCAGTCCTGCCTCCATGTCCCCCAGCTTGCAGATCTGGCACCCTCCTGAGTCCGGTCACCCTGTTGTCTTGCTCTCTGGATAATAGATGGTCTCTTTAGTCCAGTATCAACATTTATTCTTTTATAATTCCCTGTCTCTTATTGGGACTGCTCTTCTGGGCTTGAGTTTTGGTTCCTACCCTTGGAGCATATAGTATTTGAAGCTGTCTTTTAGGCTAAGAAGTAAAAAGGAAGTCCTCTGGGGTTTGCCAAATTAAGTCAAGAATCCAGAAGTGGTCCTGAAAAAAACACCTGAGTTTCTCTCTGAATTTCCTCCTATTCAGAGGAGACTGGACGGAGGTAGTCTATATCTCACTAGGATATTTGGAGAAATAACCAGCAAAATCTTGGGAAAGCACTTTGCAGCTACAGGATGTGAAGCGGTTTGTAGATGTCCCAGTAACTGAAGCATGTGTGTGGCATATCCTATGGCTTCTGAAGAATACCTCCTAAATTATCTGATCCCATCTTCACAACAACCATTTCACAGATGAGGAGACTTAGGCCTAATTAGGTCCTCCATTTGTTCACTCCCAAACTCTTTCCACCATACAAGGGAACCCCCATCCCCACTTCAAAGAAAGCACAGGGCCCTAAGGAGGAACACAGTGTACCTCTTTAGCTCCTCTGCTAGGACCAGAGATAGTCCAGACTCTTACTCGTTTCATATGAATCTTTCTTTCTTGTTCTGGAATTTTAAGGAGTTTGAAGTAGAATATATGGAATGAGGTGACATTCTTAGAGGAAGAGACTTTACAAATGGAAAATTATTATTTTATTCATGTTCGTTTGATTTAAGACTAAATTTCAGGGGACCCTGACTACTTTCTTAGTGTGTTTCCTTGAGATGCCCTGCCCACTTAGAACAACGGAATGAAGGAAACATTATCTGGTTTTAACCATATCCATTCACTAAACGTTAATTTAGTTCAGAACCTTCTACGTGCCAGAGGCTCTACCCTGCAGGAGCTCACATTCTAAGTAAGCCAGGGATAGACTACCCCTTAAGAGGGACAGTATAAATGGAACTCTTCTGGTCTGCCCCTTTCCTCCCGCAGCTCTCTGGGCGCTCGGAATGTCTCAGTTCGGCCCCAATCACCCTGGAAGCTGGAGACACTCTTTTCGGGGATCTGCAACGCTCCCTTCTCACCACACCAACAAACAAAATGCGCCAGGGTCCTGCACAGTCGAAATCCTCGGGGGGGGGGGCGGTCATCCCAACATGGAGCAATGTGCAGTTTTTGTGTTGTTTTTTCCCCACGAGATGCGGTGCACTTGGGGAGGGGGCTGCCTGGAAAGCACGACCCCAGCTCCCGACGGCGATTCCCGCTCCGGTCCTTCCCTCCAGGCCAGTGTCTCTTCGGCCCGCACATCCCTGTTTCTCCGACCCCGGCCCTCGGGCCAGAGAGGGCTTTATTTTCCGGCTCCCTCTTTCATCTGGCCGAGCGTGCCGACTCAGCCAAGGTCTCCTTCCATCCTAGGAAGACGGGCGGGGAGATCTGGGGAGGTTTTCGAGGGGCCGGGAGGTCAGGCGAGGCCGGGGGAGGCTCCGGGGAGACTGTGCAACCGGCCAGGGCTCTCCCGCAACCTCCGCCGCTGCGGCGGAGCTTCCTCCCCTGCTCCAGCCTTTCCGGACCGGGCCGGCCGAGCGGAGGGGAGGCTTCCTGCGTCGGCTCCCGCGGCGCCGAGCGAGTGCCGGCCGGGGCAGCGGCCGAGCGCCGGGCGCCGCGGGCGGCGAGGGCGGAGGTGGGGCCGGGCCGCGCTCAGGGTCCCCTCCCGCGCGCCGCGGCCGCCGTTGCCAGGGTTACCGGGGGGTTGCTCAGGTGGAGGGGAGGCCGCCGCGGCGGGGGCCGGCAGAGCTCGCCGCGGGCGGGCGAGCGGGCGGGGGCGGAGTCGCTGCCTCGTCGCCATGGGAACGGCGCAGCTATTTCCAACCCCGGGCGGTGCCAGTGGCGCCGTGCCAGGGTGCGAGGGTATTGCAGGACAACGGCAATCTGCTGCGGCCGGGGACCTAACAATGCGCTCCTTCTGTAGCGCGGGGCCCGCCGGCAAGAGGCCGGGCTAATCGGAGGGGCCCGGGCCGCCCCCGCGCGTCGCGCCTCCTCCCCGGCGCTCCTCGGCGGGGAGCCCGGCTGCCTGGGGCGCTGTCGGCTGCACGTGCTGCCCCCGCCGCCGCCCTCGCCAGACAAAGCGGCCTCCCCCCCCCCTCACTCGATGGACCCTTTGATTTCTTCCCCCTCTCGCCTTCATCTCTCACTCGTTCCACCCCGCTCAACGGCCTCCTGGAGAGCCGCCTCTTTTGTGCTAGCCACCTTCAATTTGGCCCTCGCTCCAAAGCTTTGTCCTAAAAAACCGACTCCGTTTGACCTTGCCCCTCTCCCACTCTGTCATCAACTTTGGTAGCTTAATACGTTTGTTAAAAGGGCGACTGCCCCCGTCTCCTCATATTTTTCAGCTTCGCGTTACCTTTTCTTTTGTCCGCTCCCCTTCCTATCAGAACCGACTTTCTGGCCTCAGCCTTTTCAAGATTTCCAGAAACCTTCTTGCCTCTTTCCCAGTTTCCTTTTCACCTTTTTTCTCGCAGCAGAAGAGAGATTGCAAATGACTACCTCGGTTGAGCCCCCTTTGTATTTCGCTGACATCGCCTTTTTCTGCGACCCCGAAATCACATTGTTTGGGTCCCATGGGTGGGGCTGTAGTTGGGAGTGGGGGAGTTCTGTTGCTACCGCCATTAGCAGTCGCTTTGCTTGTAAAACCAAGTGAGGGAAACTTCTGGGAACTGGCCAGAGACCCCTGAAATGCAACTTGGCTGAACGTCTCTCAGTCCATCCGCGCTTGGCCACTCTTTAGTTCGTGCACCATCTGCCTCTTCCCACCTCTGGACTCCCTTCACCCCTGCCCCTGCCCCCCTCAACATCACATTGTTCATCCTTTTGGCACCAGCCCTAGAGAGGAAAGGGCAGGTCCTCCTCCCCAGGAAGGAAGGTTGGGGCAGAGCAGCTCCTGCAGGAAGGGAAGGAAAAAGGAGGGAAGGAAGGAAGTGGCCAACAGAAGAAGTGGGATCCGGTGGGAGGGCTCTGCATTGTTTTAACTTCTTTCCTTTTTAGCAAGGCAAAGCCAAGCCCAAGGCCATCCCAGAGCCAAGGTTATGCTGCCATCTCTGAGAACCCCGCTGGGACTGCCTGGGGGGGACAGTCTGAGGTTTTTGGTGGACCTATTTAAGAGAGGTGGGCAGAGTTCAACGTGTGCTGCAGATTGTAAGCACTTACATTTTTAATGTATCCATTTCCTTTTGGGTTTTTTTTCTGTCCAACAAAGTCAGCTTTTATTTTATTAATGTATTTCCATAAAAAGCTCCAGGGTAGAACTATGCCTCAGGTAAGGAAAATGTAACACTTCCCAAAGATCTTCTAAGTGTGAATCTGCTCGTATAGTCTATAATAGTTCATATTTACATAGGGCTTTGTAGTTTGTAAAGATCTGCCCCTTAACACTACCTCATCTCAACCATTATTACCCCTGCTTGGTCCTTTTCACCCCCTTACTTTAAAACTCAGCCCCTCGGGGAAAAACTGCTCATCAGTATTGCTCTCTATTTCCTCCACCCTTTTCCTGGGCTTGGCCCAAACTGTAGGTCTCAGGAACACAGGCAGGAAGTGCTTCGGTCCATGTGAGGCCTGTGGGTCTTACGCAGTTATAAGCTGCTTGGTGATAGACTAAAAAGAGGTTTGTCGTGTGATTGTTATTCACATAGTGTATCTTTGTATCTCCATTCACTTAATATCCAAATGCCTAGAAGACCACCAGCCAGGTTTCTGGCTGTAGAGGCCTTGTCTTGTTCTTTGAAAGCCTCAGAATGAAAAAAAAAAACAAAAAACAAAAAAAACACTGATTTGTGCTTTGGAAGAGCTTGTCTGAAACATAGTCCAAAGTTAAACTGCTGTTGTCTTCCCACCTTCTGGATCGGTTAACAGTGTCCTGAACACTGCGCAGGGGGCAGAGGGAATGGGTGTTCCTTTTTCTCAGCCCAGGGAAGCTCATCCTTGCTGTCTCTGTGAGGCGTCCTTCTGGCGGGAAAGGGTTCTCAACACCACTCTGATGGCCCGAGATGGGGGGTGAGGGTCAGGAAGGGGGCCCAAGAACCAGGATCCTTTTGTGTTTCTTTGGATTTGAAGTTGCTGTCTCATTGGTGGAAGAAGGTTTGAAGGGCTGAAGAACCTGGCTCTGCGGACTTGGGACAAGTGTGGGCAGAGCTGTGGGGCTTGGCTTCTTTTCCTTCCCTCTTAGTCACCCGGTTCTCTAGAGGGAATTTGCTACCACCATCCATTAGCAAGCCAATTTGCCCTGGGTGCTTACTTGGGGCACTGAGTTAGTGCCTCAGGGAACTGACCCTCTCCCAGAGAACAAGCTCTACAGTCTTGTGGTCATTGTGTGGAGGGGGATGGGGGTGCAGCGGTGGGGAGGGGAGATTTCTGGCAACTAGTAGAAAGGATCTTCTAACCAGAGACCTCAACTGTGACCGGGGCCGGGCTTCCTTAGGCATTCGTGGTCGTGGAGATGGTCAGGGAGTCCAGGCTAGAGGTCCATCAGTCAGAAATTGTGCAGTACCTGCTCCTGTGCTGGGGTGGGGGGTGAACTGATGACCTCACAGTCCCTTCTAACCCCGAGAGCTTGCAATTTTGGGATATACTCACGATCCAGGCAGTGTTCAATAAATGACTCAAGCTTTATAGGGATTCTATTCATCCGTTATTTTATCAAGCATGTACTTCGATAAATACACTGGTGCTCTGCTAGATGCTGTGGGAGATTCAGAGATGTGAATCGTGGGGTTTAAGATCTTTGTGGAGACCACCAGCACGCAAAGCAAACCGAGGCAGGAAGAGTTCCAGGCCAGAGTGAGAGGTCCTGTCCCCCATTACGTCTCAGGTCAGCATCCTCTTACAACATTGCCCGGTGGTTTGTTTCTTCTTGAGACGCTGGATTGAAAGATTTCTGGGGCTTTGGTCTGTAGGAGAGGGGCAGAAAAGAGAAACCTTATTAATCCAGAGAGAAGTGCTGAGGGAGCAGGGCAGTGTCTGTAAGGGTGAAAGCAGAGAGTGAGGATGGAGCCCACCTGTCAGGATACGCTAGGCTGGGGACAGGAATGAGAACCGGGAGGAAGATGAGGTGGAAATGAATGGGCCCCTGTAGGAGGAGGTAATGAGGTGAATCAGAAAAATCTGTCACTGAGATCCAAGAAGAGCCTGAGAGGTTTAATCTCTCTTGGTCTTTTTTAAAAGATGAGGTGTGTCAGTTAGAGGTCCCAGCCTTGTAGAGACAGATCTGTTTGGTTGGCTCCGACCAGGAGTCTGGGGATGGAACAGGTGGGGGCTTGCCAGGGCTGTTGTGGATGATGCTATCCCAGCACCAGGGCAGCCTGGAATCAGCTCACGGGCCCATCCTTCTTTCCCATCTTTGGCAGGGGGAGTCTGCTAAGTCCCAAGAACTTCTTCCCTGGCCTGGGCTCAGCGGCAACCCCCACCCCACGCTGGCCCCCAGCAGAGTCTCTGTATCTGTAGGACTCTCAGAACCCCGAAGCCAGGGAGAGTGGCAGGGTGGGGTGGAGGTCGCACTGCAGGATGGTGGATGGAGGAAGGGAGGGGTCACAAGGATTCTAATTTGCTTCTCTGTTCAGGGGAGCAACTGGGAGTCCGTTCAATTAGAGTTCTTGGCATCCTTGGGGATGGAAACCTCTGCTTTGTTGGTTTAGGTTTGTGTGTCCTGGAATAGCCTCCCCCTTCCACAACTGTGGACACTCAAGAGAATCTTGTGCCCAGAATGTCGCTCAGGGGGGCCGTGTCTTTTTTTTTTTTTTTTAAGATTTTATTTATTTGACAGAGGGAGAACGAGAGAGAGAACACAAGCAGGGGGAGTGGCAGAGGGAGAAGCAGGCCTCCTGCAGAGCAGGGAGCTCAATGCGGGGCTCGATCCCAGGACCCTGAGATGATGACCTGAGCTGAAGGCAGATGCTTAACGACTGAGCCACCCAGGCGCCCCAGGGAGGCCGTGTCTTGTAGGTCCGGAAGGACCTGACTGTGTGACTTGAGGGGCGTTGCAGGGAGGGGAGGGGAAGGACACCCTCTCCGCCAGAAGCACGACTCCTTCGAGCCTGCAGCTTCCATTGGGACAAACGCTGTCTGTGTGGGGATGAGGTAGCTGTGGGTCACCATCTGCTGTAAGGAGTAGACTGGCAGGCACGGGAAAGGGCCACCCAGTGCAGACCAGGGCCCTGAAGGAAGGGGATCAGGGACCAGGGAATTTTGCCGTTGGTAGGGACAAGTCAGGGGAGAAGAATCCAAACACCAGGGCTAGATTTGGAGCCTTTTTTTACTGTCTTCACGTCATCCCTGGGAGCTGAAGGAGGCTGAGGCTGAGGCCTGGGACATCTCAGAACCTCTCTGGGATGGGAGGGTGCTGAAACGGGATTTCATTTTCTCTGTTCTGAATTTGAGGACAGAAAGGCTGCCGCTGGGAGTTTTGCTCATGTCTGCATTCAGATCATCGCAGGGTTCTCTGCTTTGAAGAATGAACGGAAGCCAGAGGCTCAGTTTGACAAGGGCTCTGCAGGGGGATTGCGGGATGCAATTGTGGGCTGCAGGAAGCTCTTCTCCTGCTCGGATGATGGATGTGATGAGCCTCTGCGAGGGATGCGGCCAGATGCTGGTTGCTTTTCTGGTTTTAGCTCTCAGTGGTGGCGTTCAGCTGGAAAGCCCTGGTAAGTATTTCATGCAAACCAAAGGAGGGCCAGAGGCACCTCACCTAAACTCAGGGTCCTCAATGTCACACACCCCTGGAATTCCACCTGCCAGAGGCGAGGCTGGGGCTGGGGCGGGGCTGAGTTGGAAGCGGAAAAAGCTGGGTAGAGGGTGGCCTCTGCAGCTTCAGAGGACCTGACCTCGAGGCTGGGGCACTGGACAGAGTGGTCAGGCGTGAGGCCGCTGTGCTTCATCCAGGGTCAAGAGCTGAGCTGTTGCCATGTAAGCCAGGCAGCTCACATCCAGCCATTCTGAGACTCCAAGGCCATTCCACCTGTCTCTGTGTTGACGGTTTGGTTTTGTCTTTGGTATTGACTGAGACTTTCAAGAGCTAATCAGGCTTAGGGGACAAATAGAGGCTTGCTTTCCCTTTCAGAATTAAATCCAAATGCTTCAGTGTTAGGTACTCAAGTCTTTGTGGTACATTTCCTGCCTCATCTGTTGACACCACCCTGTGTAGATAGCACCCTCTAGTCACAATGATGGATTCATAGTTCTCCTGAGCGTGGCGCACTCTCATTCCTGTCTTCACCCTCTCCCTGGAGCACCTTTCCCTTCCCCCACTCCCGAGATGCCTTCGAAAGAGCCTGTGTCTCATCTTTTCCAGAGCACCTTTCCCGATGCCCTCCCCTCCCCAGTCTGGAGTAAAATGCCCCCTCCGTGTTCTGCAGGAGAGTATGCGTACCCAAATCACAGCAGTTACCGGATTCGTATTCGGTTGCGGTACTTTGCTCCTGGGTCTCCCTGACAAAAAGAGCTTGCCTTCCGGGCTTTCCCGGTGCTCAGCACAGTACCTGATACACAATCGGCCCTGGTTTATTTGTTTAGTGGCTAACTGTATTTCCTCCCACCCACCCCCGCTTCAGAATTTAAGCCCCATAAGAGCAAGGATCTTGCCTTTCTTGTTCACTGCTAACCCCCAGTGTCTAGCACATAGTGGGCCTGTAAAAATATCTGTTGAATGAATGGTTGGAAGTCACGCGCTGTGGTCCACATGTTGGCCCTTTCCCCGAGTGCCCCAGGGATGGTGTATAAGTTACTTATTATACCTGGGACGGTGGTGTGGGGCCGTGGAGGGACGCGTGTCCAGAGCACCGCCCGTAGGCACCACGTCAGGTCTTTGCTGCCTGGACTCTGCTTCCAGTGTCTGCTGCCCTGGCCACCTCTGGGCTGGTGTGGGCAAGTCAGCAATACAGAGGGACTGACATGGGCAACTGCGGCCAGCGCCTAAATGCTTTCTCCCTTTCTTCGTCGTGAATGATCTTGTGATGTTTCTTTCTTTTTTTTTTTTTTAAGATTTTATTTATTTATTCGAGATAGAGAGAGCAGGAGCCAGGGAGCAGAGGGAGAGGGAGGAGGAGGCTCCCCGCTGAGCTGGGAGCCGGACAGTGACAACGCAGGGCTGGATCCCAGGACCCGGGATCAGGACCTGAGCCGAAGGCAGCCGCTTAACCATCTGAGCCCCCCAGGCGCCCCTGATCCTGCGATGTTTCAGAGTATCCTCAGATGGCCCCACAGGATGGGTCAAACAGCTGGCCCTTATGGACAGCTTCATTGTTCCCCACTGTGTAGGCTCCCTCTCCTTCCCTGTTTCTGCCTTCCAGGGTCACATACCCAGGTGCACTACTCACATATAAGCCTCTGTCTCAGGCTCTGCCATTTTCTTTTTTTAAAAAAGAATTTTTTTTAGGTAAACTCCACCCCCAATGTGGGGCTTGAACTCATGACCCTGAGATCAAGAGTCGCACGCTCTAGCAACTAAGCCAGCCAGGCACTCCTCAGGCTCTGCTTTTTAGGGAACCCAGGTAAAGACGACCAGGTTCCACTCCTGGCTCCTGCTACTAACTAGCTCTGTCTTTGGGTCAAACCATTTGACCTGTCTGCTTCTGTTGCCTCAGCTGGGAAATGGGTATCATAAAGCCACACCAGGTTTGTGACATTTGATAATGTGATATATGTGAGAGTGTCTGCTTCAGTCCCTCATATATTAGGGACTCACTAATAGTTTCTTTCTCTTCCTACCGCCTGTCTTTGTAAAAAGGCAGGTCTAGGAAGCCTGCTGGGCCTCCTAGTTGGTGAGGCCTTGTGAAGAACTGTTGCGGAGTGTGACCCTCACTCCGGTGGGAAGGCCACACCAGAGGACCAAAGGGTGCACCAGATGACTCAGGCATTTGGCAACCGGTTCATTCTCCTTTGGAGCATTATGTAAACATTGGTCAAGGCAGTCTTGCAACACGCCTGACAGGTGGGAGGCGGGAAGAGGCGAGGGTGTGGAGGCGGGGAGAAGGCCAAACACATTGCTCACAGGGCCTGGGCGGTGGGGGGGGGCATGTCTGAGATGCTCGTCTGGCACGAGTATGAGGCCACATGTGCGGGGCCTCCCTGTGGGGGGCAGGGTGGGGTGGGGTCAGGTTCTCTTTCTGCCCCCCACTTGTTTTCCTGTCCACCCCACATCTTCTCCCACGTGGCATCCTTTTGCTGCCAAGAAGAATCCCAGAGTTTTTATGTTCCTGGCCCCATCCCCCCCATGCCCCCCCTCCAAAACAGCTTTAAGTCCCAAAGCAAAGAAAACGGATTTCTGGCTTATTGTTGGTGATGGGAGAGAGATCTGGGGGGATGTCATCTGCCTGGCTCCCCCTTAAATTAGATACTATATGCCTCCTCAACCTACAGATAAGGCAGGTTCTGGGCACAGTAAGCCCATTGGTGACTGGGAAGCTCTTTGGGAAATGACTCAGGAGGGCTAGGTCAGTCTTCTTGGCATCTAGTGATTACTTCTTTGAGCTGTAAGGCCCCTGCTTTCCACTGTCCCTGGCAGTCTTATGCTCTGAGCACCCACGTTCACCCATTTGCAGAGGGACTGTTTTTCCTCTCTTCTCCCGGCCTCCTGGCCCCCAGAGAACAGGGGAGACAGGAAGTTGGGGCCAGGATCAAAGTCTGAAGCCCACCACAGATGTGGCCCCTTCTCCCAGAGTGCCCCTGCCCGCCTCCACCTCCCAAGGGGGTAGATTCCTGCCCTCGTAGAAACATGGCAGACGTCTGGCCCTGGCTGGGCCCGCTGAAGGAGGCCAGGAGGGGAGGGGGCAGTTCCTAGTGGACAGCAGCAGGGGCTGGGCTGTGCTGCCTCTGCCTTCTCCCTGTCACTACCAGGCACCTCCCTCTTCAGTGGTCCGTCTGGGTCCTGTTCCCATCTGGCCAGCAAGTCAGCAGTCACCACTCTCTGAGCGACTCCCTGTGTCCTGCCCTGAGGTCTCTGTGCTGCCAAGACAGGTACACCTAGAGACCCGTGGCTTTGCCCCCTTCCCCCCTCCCCCATACTGCCTGTGAGGCAGCAGCGGGCCAAAGCTCAGGGAACTTTCTCTGGAGGGCAGCAGCTGAGCGTGGAGGGGAGAGCGGCAGCAAAAGCAGTGAGAGAATCATCCACTGAGTTGCCAGAGCCTTTCTTCTCGGCCTCCCATCCCACATTGCTACATGCATCTGGGGATGAGCATCTAAATAGCCACACATGCGTACGCCACTTGCTCATGCTCAACTTCAGTCCCCGGGGCTGGTCTTTGGTCAGACTCCTTCCCAGCCCCAACCCTCCTTCCCACGCTCTTGGACCCTCCCCACACCCCAGCCCTGGGCAGGTGACCACCGATTGCCTGAGCCGTGTCCTTTATCACAGTGGTTCTCAAAGTGTGACTTCTGGACCAGCAGCAGCAGCGGTACTTGGGAACTTGAAATGCAGATTCCCAGGCTCAGCCCAGACCTGCCGAATCAGAAACGCTCAGGAGCGGGCTCAGCAATCTGTGCTTATCTGCCCCATCCTGAGATGCGTTCTTTTTTTTTTTTTTAAGATTTTATTTATTTATTTGACGGTGAGAGATACAGCAAGAGAGGGAACAGAAGCAGCGGGAGTGGGAGAGGGAGAAGCAGGCTCCCCGCTGAGCAGGGAGCCCGATGCGGGGCTCGATCCCAGCACCCCGGGACCATGACCTAAGCCAAAGGCAGACGCTTAACAACTGAGCCACCCAGGTGCCCCCTGAGATGGCTTCTGAAGTTTGAGCACCCCTGCTTTATCACCATACCTGCAAGAGTCTGAGCAGAGAAACGCTTGTCCTGAGCAAGGAGGCTGAGGCAGGGGCAGGTAACTGCCCCAACAAGCTGGGCTTCCTGGCGAGCATCCCCCCAAGCTGGCAGAAGGTGCTGGAGGCCACCGCCCACTGACAGCAGCCTCGGAGGTATCCAGGAGTGCTGAGCGGGCACTTCTCACCACCGTTTCTCCACCGGGCCCGGGAATCACAGTGGACGTGCTCTTCTCCCGAGGGCTTGGCTCAAAGAAGGGTGGGGAGGGGGAGAGGGGAAAAGGGCTTCTCCTCCAGGACGAAGTTCAGGGAACCAGTGACTTGCAGGAGGGAGCACGTTAGCTCAGAATTAGAATGCAGTGGTGGTTCTAGCTGTGTGGTCAGTCTTCCCTGGAAGGGGCCCCTGTGACAGTTTCATCTGGTTACTTTGATTAGTCGGGTGACAGTGCCTTATTTACGGACACATGGAGTACAGTGGAATGAGCACTGGATGAAGAGTCAGGACACAGGCACTCTTCTGCCCACTTTGACACATCTCTGTTGTGACTCAGGGCAACTCTTTCTGGCCTCAGTTTTGGGAAACTCTATACAAACTACACTCTCATCCATACAATGAGAGTAACATTATCAACTTCATTTACCTGAAAATAATGCTTTGAGGACAGAATAAAACCCTTGTAAAATTTTGTGATAAGTTCAAAATGTTTGGTATCTAACCCTACAATGCTAGGTTTTTGTTTTTTAAAAATCTATGTTTCTGGGTGCTGGGGTGGCTCAGTTGGTGAAGCATCTGCCTTCGGCTCAGGTCATGATCCCGGGGTCCTGGGATCGAGTCCGCATCGGGCTCCCTGCTCGGCGGGGAGCCTGTGTCTCCCTCTCCCTCTGCCCCTCCCCCTCAAAAAAATAAGTAATATCTTTAAACTAGCTTTCTGAGATCTGAACCCCAAGTGCAAACAGAACTGAGGGGCAGGTGGGTGTGCTGGAAAGAACAATGGAGTAGAAGTCTGGAAGTCTGGACTCCAGCTTCAGTATGACCACTCACCAGCAGTGTGTCCCTGGGTCAGCCACGTTCCCTCCCTGGGTGTCAGTTTCCTCATCTGTAAAATGGGAACATTAGGTTAGATTATATCTAATGTCATGCCAAAATTTAACAGTCTAAGATTCCAGGACTTTGATTTGTTGGTCCTCATTGTCTTCATTCCCAGGCAGGCTCCACGATGTTCTGGCCTTTGCCTCGTGGAGGGAAAGAGGCCAAAGGAAAGGGGTGGGGCACATTAGGCTACGATCGCTAGAGCCAGGACTGAGGACCAAGGGGGTAGAGGATGCAGACAGAAGGAAGAGTTGGAAGGCTTTCTGGAAGGGTGACAGGTCATTCTCAGAAAATTTGCTGAAAATCAGGGTGTTTTTTTCAACCACGAAGCTTAGGTTGACAGCTCATAAACAAAACAAGGGAGTGCCCAAGAGAGAAGCAAGTGGGCTGGCTTTATAGACTTCTGTCCTCCTTCCTCACTGGCCTCACGACATGGATGGAATTCGCTTTTACTCTTTCCCACCCCAACTGTCAAAGCTGGAGGAGACATGGAGACAAGAAGGGGCAGCGGATGGGGGCTGGAGGGCCGGCTTAACATTCTCAACTCCACGTCTCTTCCTCATCCTTAGCTGGCCTTGAGTGGGCCACTCAGAAAGGAAGGCAGAGAGCAGACCCCTGGCTTCAGGAAAGAAAAAGAGCCCAGCATTCCCTTAACAAGACCAGCCCTCCTGTATCCCAAACATCATCCCTGGTTCTCTTGGCTCTGGGTGCTCGCTGCCCCCACGCAGGTCAAGGGTGTGTGCCCAGAACCTCACTCACATCCTTCCTCCGGCTTCTTTGGGGGCCACTCACAGCTTTGGGGAGCAGCTTAAGTGGCAGAACCGGTGTCAGAACGCCCTGGGGCACTCTGAGGCTGTGGCTTCTACTCCTGGGAACAGCCTGAGGCTATTTCTACTCCCTTAGTCAGCACAGGGCGGGAAGGGTGAGGGCCTGGGAAAGGCCAGTGGTGCAAGCTTCTGTAGCAATTGCTCCTTGGTAAACACAGTAATAATAGCAGGTCTGGGATTATGGTTGTTACCCCTGATAATTATCAGCTGCAGCGCATTCCCTCCCCTAGGTGGGCCACACCAAGCTCATCACAGCACAGGGGGCCCTGGAGTAAGCTCCAGATTTCCCAGATCACCTCCTCCAGTTGCTAGGCAACTAGAAGTCTGTGCTGGAAGTGGGGTGGAGGGGGGAATCCCATTTAGGAAAATCTCCAGGTCTCCCAAACCTCTGGAATCTCAATGGATTATTCACCAAGTGAAGACTTTGGATCACTGATTGCTCACCTAGGGGGTCAGAGGCTAGTCCAAATGCAAGGATAAGCTGGGCTGAGTGAGATTGCCCAGCCAGCCTGGGGTGGGTGGGGGGGAATCACAGGGAGGGGAGGCTGTTCTGGGAGCAACCTTTTCTTTTCTTTTTTTTTTTTTTTAAAGATTTTATTTATTTGAGAGAGAGAGAGAATGAGAGGTAGCAGGAGAGGGAAGAGGGTCAGAGGGAGAAGCAGACTCCCTACCGAGGAGGGAGCCTGATGTGGGACTCGATCCCGGGACTCCAGGATCATGACCTGAGCTGAAGGCAGTCGCTTAACCAACTGAGCCACCCAGGCGCTCTGGGAGCAACCCTTTTCCTGAAACACCAGAACTGCGGTTATGGGGCTGAGTTTAGCATGTGTTATGGCCCTAGCTAGTTGGAGTGAGAAGCAGCCCATGGTTGTCTGCCTTGTACTGGCCAGAGAGGGTGCAGGGGTGACCCGGCGCAGAGAAGATGTAGGGGAGGAAGGTGGGTTTGTGTTCATTGGCTTGTTTTCAGTGGCCAGCCCCCATGGGAGTATCAGGGAGCAGGCCCTAGTGTCTTGGGCTCTACTCCAGTACTCCATAGACCAGTGTTTGAGACCACGGGGGAGGAGAGGGAGGAGAAAGTTCTTGGAGCTGCCTCAACTTCCTGCTCCAGGTGATGTAATTTGGGGGCAGGTGAACTGCAGGACCTAATGCATTGTCTCAGGCATGACTTGGGAATCTACTCCAGGGCCCCTCAGGAGGGGCAGAGTTGGGAAAGCGGAGGAGGAAATGGCAGGGACTGTTGGTTCTGGACCCTGTTGACCTTGACCAGGCATGAATGACATCTCTCTGTTGAGTTTTGAGGAGTGTGTCTAACAGCTTACCTCAGGCAGAAGACCCTGGCTCCAAACCAGAAACAGGAATTAAAATTGAAGAAACCTTCCTTGACCATGTACCCAGATGTGCATGGTGTTTAGGTGGCAGGAGGAGACGGGGAGCCGAGGGACCTGGGTTCCTACCTTCAGGGAGCTCACAGTCTAGCCAGGGAGGCGTCACAGGCTCTCCTGCAGCTGGAGGTCATTTCTCGTCCTGGGAATGTGCCTCTCACAGCAGCCGGAGGTTGAGGCTTTGTCCTAAGGTGGAGGTCATAAAAACCTGTTTATCTTCCCAGAGCAAGACTTGCCTCAGGGCCTGCATGTCAGAAACCAGCACTCAGTTTGCCTGAGTCAGGCGGGAGAGCACCTCCTCGTCTCTGGAATCCCGCTGAGGCAGGGAGGCTGGGGAGGAGGCCAGGTACAAGCCTGGCGTGGGAGCTGAGGAGGTGGACACGAAGAGCTCCCTCCTCAGTGGCTGGTCTCCTGGCAACCTTGACCACGGTCCTCTCCCCTCCCCGCTAGCCGAAAGTGCCCCGAAGAGACCATGACGAAAAGAACAGGCTGTCCAGACACTCGCGGTGATGGTATTCCAACAAAGCAACCATTGATGGTCATGATCACCTTCAGGTTCAATAAATACGGAATTCCCGCCACGTGCCAGCTACAGGGCTGGGGGCTCTCGCACGGCCGTCCTGTGTAGTGTATCGTCTCTCCATAACTCTATGATGTAGGTGTCAGCCTCACTGGACAGAGGAGGAAGCAGAACCTTGAAAGCCAGGGAGTCCATGGGGACAACTCACCGGACTCAGCGCTGAGCTCTGGGCTGCTTGCAAGCACCACCAGACTCTTGGCGTCCTTCAGCTGTTTCAAAGTCAGTTTATCCAAAACCAAGTTCACTAGGATTGACTCCTTCCGGGTTCCCAGTCCAGGCCATTCGTCTAGCTGCCCCAAATGTGGAAGTTCTCTTTGATGCCTCCCTTTTTGCTCACCCCTACTTTCTCCATCTGCCGGTCCTACCAGCCACACATCGCTTGGATCCATTTCCTCTTTTCTGATCCTGGATCACGGTCTTAATGCAGTCTCTAATAATTTATCTGCCTGGTCATCACAGTGGCCTTGCCTGGAGGCTTCTCCAGCCACTCCCACCCAAACTTCTGCTGGAGGGCGCCTCTCTCTAACCTCCCGGATAAACGTAAGCTCGTTATTTGGAATAAAAGGCTCTTTTGGGTATTACTGATTATTGGTTGTAGCTCTCTGCCTCACTCTGCTCGCTTGCTGCTGGCCCCCAGCACAGGGCCTGTGTGTGGGTCCCTGGGGTGTCCCATGCTTCCTGCCCACCTCTCTCATTCAAGCCCGTCTTCCTTTCTGCCTCGCCCTTCGCCTCAGCCGCCTCCCTCCACTTCCCTGGCTCCCGTTTATGTCTTCCAACCAAACCCAGGCTTCCCTTCTTTTTTCTTAGCATTTCCAGACCCCAGGTGGAGGTTGTTGGCCTTGTGTCACCTGTCCCCAGAAAGGAGCCTGTGTCTCCGCTGAGCAGAAGTGCTTGACAACTCCAGTGATCATTGACAAAAGAACAGCCTTAGACAATGGTTTTTTGAGTGGGGGAGACCCTGCAACATACCAATTACAAAAATAACTTTTATAAAGCTGTATGGAGATATCGTAGTATAGTTCATTATTCGAGGGGAGAGAGTCAGCATTTGTTGAAGCCGACGGTGGACCGTGCTGAGGCTTTGCGTATGTCATGTCATGTCATTAGCAATGCTGAGACTGGGGCACAGAGATTCTAGAAGCCACGATCATAGTCACTCAGCAGTTGCCTGCCACACTTGGGGTTCACATCCAGGCAAATTCTCTGCTATTTCCCTGGCCTCCTGTGTCCCCTCCTTTTTGGAGGCAGGTTTTCCAGTGTGGGGATTCTCTTTTGGTCATTTTGGGGCCTATCAGGACTTTACGAGGGAGGGGACAGGGGATGGGGGCCAGGGATGAGAGGATCAGTGATGCCCAGGGTACCACATCTCCACCTCCTGATCTTCCTTGCGTATTTGCATCACATCTCACCGTGTGTCTCCTGAAGAACAAGCCTGACGGTCGGATTGTCACAAGGTGGCCCGAAGGCTGACATCACTGTGATTCAGTATGCCAGCATCGGGCACAGAGGGTCCATAATCAGTATGGTGAGACGCAGAAACAGCTGGGCCTGCGGAGGCCTCCTGGGAGCACTGACGGAGGCCCTGCCCCCCCCACCTGTGTCTCTGGGCTCCAGCAGAGTGCTTGGCGCTGGTGGGGCTCAGCACAGGATTGCTGCACGAACGAAGCAATGATCGAGTGAGTTCGGGGATACCGTGTTTGTCAGGAAGGAGGGGAAGGGGGCGCTTTGCTCTTTCTTGGGGGTCTGTCCCTCTGGTCAGGGGCATTTCTGCCATAAGCCACCCACGTGCTCCCTCCACTCTGCCCTTCTCCCCTTCTCCCTTCCTCACCTCTTTTCCATCTCATCACCCCACTTGGGTGACTGGCGCAGGCTTCTGGGGCTCCCGTAGGATGACTCGTTCAACGTTTATTCAGCATTTCTTGGGCTCCTTCCCTGTGCTCAGCAAGCACGAGGCTCTACACACAGGAGGAAAAAGGATGATACATCCTGTGGCGAGCCAGGCTGGTCAACAGGCAGTTACAGTGGAATCTGATTGGAGGTCAGAGCCATCAGGGACATCAAATAGACTTGGATAGATGAGTTTAGGGGAGGGCTTCTTGGAGGAGGTGATGTCTGGACTAAGCCCTGACCATTTGCACGATTCTGAGAGCCTCCTTACGTTTTGTGCCCCTTTGCTTCACTTTGGTCCCAGGTCTGGCCCTGAGGATGCACAGGAGTTGGTAGGAAAGGAGGAGATAGTGACGGTGAGTGGCCAGGAAGTGCCTTCCAGGTGAGGGATGTCTGGAGCATGGGGCAGAGCACTGAGGTCAGAGCCCCATGGGGTCTTCATTCCCCCCTCTCTGGAGGGGGCTGGGGGCAAGCTGCTGGTGCCTGTACCTCATCAGGCACGTCTGAGAGCCAGACACTGTTACCAGTGCTCTTGCTGCGGAGAGAAGGTAGCTCCAGGTGGCACGGAATGGAGGGTCGAGGGCTCTGACATCTGTCATGGCACTTCTCGGCTTTCACACCAGGACAATAAAATAGCCAACACTTAACCTGGTGCTTTTATGTGTACTTTATGCACGTGTCCTATGAGGCAAGTGCTGTTAATACTGGCCCATTATCACAGATGGGGAAACTGAGGCACAGAGCCGTTGAATAACTTGTTCAAGGTCATACAGGCAGAGCCTGGACTCAAACTCAGGGAGTCGGTGCCAGAGCCCTTGTGTCTGCCCCCTGCACTTAGGCTCGTGACCCCCGTGAACAGCTGGAGAGAGGAGATAGCTCTTGGGTGATTTATAAACATGCCTACAGGTACAAAATTTCTGAAATACTCCTATTTCATCTTAAAAATTCACATACATCTTACATCTGTTATGAAATAAGTCCCTATATGTTTAATCAAAACAATGCGTCCCACCAAGGAACCGAGTAAAATTGGTGCCCCAGAGACAGGTGCCCCCTCTGTCCCGAAGCCCTGAGGATCCCCAGAGACGGGGTGGGTGGCAGGAAAGGGACAGCCCAGCTCAGGTTTCAGAGCAGGAAGAGCTCGGGCTGGTGGCAGGAACTGGACGAGGAGGGACTCGAGCCCTTGACCGTAGCGCTGCCTTGCTTTCCCCCTTCTGCCCCTCACCCTGACCGCCTGGAGACCCTCTTGAGTCAGGGTGCGTGTCGTGACTTCCCCACATGACCTTCACTGCGAAGGTCATCTGGAAACTGGCGACTCCTGCTTTGTGGTTGCTGGGCTGCCTTGTTTGTCACGGCTCTCCTCCTCCTCCCCCTCCTTCTTCCCACTCCTCCTCCCCTTCTCCTCCTCCTCCCCTCTCTTCCCCTCTTCATCCTTCTCTTCTTGCCCCTTCTGCTAATCCGCCCCTTCCTCCCCATCTCCTCCTTCCCCTCCTCCCCCTCCTCCCCTCTCTTTCTCCCTTCCCCTCCTCCCCCCTCTTTCCCCCTTCCCCTCCTCCCTCCTCTTTCCCCCTTCCCCTCCTCCCCTTCCTCCCCTCTCTTTCCCCCTCCCCCTCCTCCCCCTCCTCCCCTTTCTCCCTCCCCCTCCTCCCCTTTCTCTCTCCCTTCCCCTCCTCCCCTCTCTCTCTCCCTTCCCCTCCTCCCCTCTCTTTCTCCCTTCCCCTCCTCCCCCTCCTCCCCTTTCTCCCTCCCTTCCCCTCCTCCCCCTCCTCCCCTCTCTCTCTCCCTTCCCCTCCTCCCCCTCCTCCCCTCTCTCTCTCCCTTCCCCTCCTCCCCCTCCTCCTTTCCCGCTTCCCCTCTTCTTCCTCCTCCTCCTCCTCATCATCCTCCCCTTCTCATCCTTGTCCTCCCCCTCCTCCTCCTCCTCCCCCTTCCCATTCCTCCTCCTACTTCTCCTTCCTCCTCTTCCCTACTTCTCCTCTCTGCCTCCTCCCCTCCTTCCTCCTTTTTCTCCCTCCCCCTCCCTCTCCCCCTCCCTCTCCCCCTCCCTGTCCTTCTTTTGTTTTCTTCTGGAGGAGGCCTCTTGGAGGGTCATGTGAGCCCACACATCTGAGATCAAGCTCTGGAAGCCTCTTCCATTTTAGCCCACATTTAGTTCTCTCCTTTCTCCAAGTTCCTCTATTTTCTAGAAGTTTCATGTTTGCTCATGTTGAGCTACTGCAGAAACCCCCTTGAGTGGCCTTAGAAAATCATAGCAACCACCGCAAACCCAGCATTTCTATTCTTTCTTTACCTCCTAGTTTCCAAATAAGTCGTCCTTCCTTGGCCAGACAATTGGCGGCCTTTACGTGATGTCTTTATGTCCTTAAGTTTCAGACTTGATGTGCTTTCTCACGTGGCTGCCTGGAGCCCCGCGGGGCCATTTCTCTGTTGCAGGGGAAACCGCCCCAGCTGCCCTGCCTCTCAGCCCAACATCTCCGAGGTCTCCTTAGCATTCATTTATTTGCTTAACAGATGATCATGGTCAGGTGCCGTTCCAGGCATGAGGAATGCAGTTGGGTGTACGACCAGATGATCTTGTAAAGCTTACATTGTCGGAAGGGATTGCAGTGGAGACAGACAGACAATGGCCCTCCCCTGAGAACAATAACAATAATAACCCCCCCAAAACAACCGCCCCCCACAAAACCCCAAGAAGTAGATAAGTAACATACTTTCAGGTAGTTATAAGAACTACAATGCAAATAAAATAGGATGGTACACAGAGTGAAAAAGGGAGACAAGGAACAGGTGCACAGACCTTGGGTGAGGAGAATCTCGAGTGGACAGGAGGCCAGCAAGGCTGGAACGTGGTGGCTGAGGGGAAGGGAGGTGCCAGGTGTGGGGAGAGAGGGAGGCATGGGCCAGATCACCTTGCTTGACAGCTTCTGTGCCCTTGTAAGGAGGTAGGTTTTATTCTACATGCAGTAGGGGAGAAACGTGATCGCTTCTTGAGAAGGACCACTCTGGCTGTTGTGGAAAACAGATTTTAGGCACCAAGGGTGGGACCAAGGAAACCCACTGGGAGGCTAATGTAGTGACCCAGATGAGCAGCGATGGCAGATTCCACTGAGGGCAGTAAAGAGGGAGAGAGAGAAATACACTCAAGAAAGATCATGGAGAGGTCACCAATGGTGGAGTGGAACATGCTCTAATCTGGGACTCAGAAGTCCCGGGGTTGAATCCTCAGCCCACTGCCCACCAGCTGCGGGAGATTGTGTGAATGGCCTCATTCCTCTTCTATAAAATGAGGATGATGGCACCGCCTGCACATTTCTCAGGTGGGGGAGAGGAAGAAGGTGAATTTGCTCAGCTCAGTGCCTCTGTGACAGAGCCTCCCCCCCGAGTTCTTATGATGTTGAATGTTGGGTGAGGACACTCTAGAGAGGTCACAGTGTTCCAAGGATTTCCTGGAACGCACCTCTTCTCTATTACAAGGGTGAAAAGGCAAGACTCTCATCTAAGGTTTCAGGTAAGTCAAAGCTCACTCATTGTTGACAGTAAAGGGCGCATTTGGAAGTCATTGCTTTTCAAAGTGGGGAAGTGGGTTTTGGGCAGGGTTAGGAGATACCCAGGGCTGGTGGGAGACAGTAGTAGCCTGAGGGGCTGATTGATGGTGGCTGGACAAGGCAGAAGGGCTTGGACTTGGGGGCAAGCCTGTCACTGTCCAGAGGGGCAGCTGGTAAAGGTGGCTCTGGACACATGTCCTTTGATGGATGAAGGCAGGCAGGCTAAGGAACAGTTTGATGGACAGACAAGTTTCCAGAAAGTCTCAGCAAGGCTGGGTTTTGACCTTTCATGGGTGGAGTAGGTCAGTTTCGAGCCCTTTCTATGGAAGTTCTGAAAGCAGAGGTCCCACCCCTGGAAATCACCTATCCCAAGCTGGCTTGTTGTCAAGTCTGGCCTGCAGTGCTGTGGGAGCCAGCTGACCCGGGGGCAGGGTGCATGGACTTTTATTAAGGCATGAATCAAAGGTCAGCATAACATGAGCAATATTCATGGGCTACGCCCCTTTCTCTTTAGCTTTCTGAAGTCTGGACTCTGGAACCTCAGTTTTCTAAAGGAAAATGGAAGGGAGCTGGTAACCGTTCAGGTATGGCACGCCTGGCACCTCGCCAAGCACCGAACACTACTCACAACACGGTGAAGTAAACGTTATTATCTCCATTTTTTTATACTAGGGAACTGGGGCTCTGAGAGAGAAAAGCATCTTTTTCCAAAGTCTTGTGACTGGTAATGGGCACCTAAGTCCACCTACTCCAAGCCCTAGCTCCTACGCAAGTGCCTCCTGGACAGGCTAGGTATACATCAGAACCTTCCAGAGGAGGGGTCTTAGGATCTTGATTTTTCATTTTTTTTTTTTTTTTAAGATTTCATTTATTTATTTGACAGAGAGATAGCAAGAGCAGGAACACAAGCAGGGGGAGTGGGAGAGGGAGAAGCAGGCTTCCTACCGAGCAGGGAGCCCGATGTGGGGCTCGATCCCAGGACCCTGGGATCACAACCTGAGCCGAAGGCAGACTTAATGACTGAGCCACTCAGGCGCCCTGGGATCTTGATTTTTTTTAAAAAGTCCCTCAGGCTCCTGCGATGGCCAGAAGCAAGAAGCTTCTGCCTTGCACCGTGTGGCTCTCCTAAATGCCTTCATGGGACATTAGAAGTGAAAGGAGAGAGTAGGCGCCCAGCCTACTTCGGAACATGACCACAGCAGGACTTAAAGAATCTTACCTAGAAAGAAGCTTTAATCTGTGTTAAGTGGCTTTCTGGCTGTGATGCAGGTCACTGAACTTCTCTGAGCCTCAGTTCCCTGGCCTGTAAAATGGGGATCCAAATACCCTGCAGGACCATTAAAGGGTTAGGGACAAGAGAGTAAGTGACTTAGCATACTGTCCCGCTCAGCTGGCCCTGAATGCATGGTCGCCATTAACAGGATTCATTGCATCATCAAACCTTTTTTGGACGGGGGAGTTGGGGGACAGTCAGCTTCTCTGTGGCCCACTTAGCCATTGCTGAGGCCCCTCCTTGGCACAGCCTATCCCGTAGAAAGAGCAGACTGCCAGGCACTGTTCCTCTGCAGAAAGCTAGTGTCCCCACAGGCCACTGGGCCCTGGTGCTTGAAGCTCTGGCACGCGGTGACACTCTCTGCTTTTCAGCCGGCGAGCATGCCCCCCTCCCTGGACTGGCCCAGGGGCATGCTGGGCAGGGGGGCGGCTGGCAGGGAGAGCTGAGGAGGCTGGCCCTGCGCCCTGCTCCTCTGCCATCTGGGTGGCTGGGCCCGGCAGCAGCTTGGACTAGCTCGAAGGCCCAGCAGGGGCCTCTGTGGGGCGGCAGCCTCCCTGAGCCCCTCAGCTAGCACCAGGCCATCTGGTGCCTCTGTCCCCTTTTGTGTGCCAGGGGGGAGGAGGGGCGAAGGGGGAGGGGACAGATTTCTCTGGCCAGCTCTTTTCTGAACTGAGAAGGAGAAGCTGGAGGTAGAGGGCATGGAGCCTGGGGATGAGGTGGAGGGCACTCTGGGCTCAGGACTCGGGAAGAAGGGACGGGAGGGATGGGGGGACCCCCGAGGCGTGAAAGGGGGCAGGCTCACGAGGGAAGGAGGAAAGCTCAGGAGGAACAGGTGCCATGTGCAAACTACAAGGGGAAGAGGCGAAAGAGAGAGAGAGAGAGGGCACGAGCGAGCTGTGTGAAGAGGAAACTGGGGGGGCTGCGGAAAAGGGAATAAAAGTAGACAGAGAAGGATGAAGCCCAGGAGTAGGAAAAGGTGTACAAAATCTCTCCAGGTTGGATGCGTGAAGTCGCTGCCGTGTCTCTGCTCTAGGAAAGAGGAAGTGAGAGCGTGTGGGCTGGGGGCCGGCCCTGGCCAGGGCTGTAGGTGAGGGGGAGTGGCTGACAGAGCAGCCTGGCTTTCTGGGCAGAGCAGCTGGCGGGGGGCGGGGGGGGGGGCAGCCCAGCCCTGCCCAGCAGCTGCCAAGGTTGGGTCAAAGTCAGAACTGCCACCAGGCAGAGACTACTGGAAAGGAATGTGATGCTTGGTCTCTAGGGGTGGGGGGAAAACTGGTGTTGACAAATATGCTCTTTGATGTGGTTCACTTGGGGAGTAAAAGTGTGCATTTCTGAGGCAGTTAGGGGGTGGACTTTAAAGGATTTCACATTCGGGAACTTATAGTGGCTTTGAGGGAGCAGGCGCCTATCAGGTGGTGGAATATCCCTTCTCTTCCATGCAGGCCACCGGGCGTGCATAAAGCAGACACAGAAATAACAGTGGTGAGCGTGCTGCTTTGGGCTTCTCTGCTTCTGCATTCGGGGAGCAGGAAGGACACAGAAGGTGGTCTGTTTTCTCTGCTGGGGACAGTACAAACTGGCCTCGGGTTGGAAGCCTCCTTCGCCCCCCGGCACTTCTCCCGTCAGACTCCATTCGTGGACCTCTCTCCGAATTAAGCTCGCTTCCCCTCCTGGGGTTCGTCTAGGGTTATCCCTTCCTGGCCCCTGGCCCGGAGATGTGTGTTCACCCTCTAGCTCTCCCAGAAATCTGCCCTGTCATCTGCATAAGGCCTTACCAGTGTCAGTCTTCTGGTCCCATCTAGAAAGAAGGACTAAGTCACCGTTACCTTCTTGAAGCAGGAAATCCACACAGAACTAATTCATGACTGAGGCATGGAGAACACATACCGCGAAGATGGTTGATTTTAGTGCAAATTGGTCCATTTAGCACCAACCAACATGCGATTTCCCCCCATTTTTTTTAAAGATTTTATTTATTTATTTGACAGAGATAGAGAGAAGCAGGGGGAGCGGCAGGCAGAGGGAGAGGAGAAGCAGGCTTCCTGCTGAGCAGGGAGCCAGATGTGGGGCTCGATCCCAGGACCCTGGGACCTGAGACGCTTAACTGACTGAGCCACCCAGCCTCCCCCTCCCCCCCGCCCCGTTAAAGTCACCTGAAGATCATAGGTTGGTTGGAGGCTTTGGGAAGCCCTTTGCAGCTCTGGTGGCAGGGGGTACCCCAAAGTGGAAAAATATGCCATGGCCCTGCCCTGCTGGGCTCTGAAGACCCGAGTGGGTGATGGGGCAGCACTCACTGCCAAAGAGGCCCCTGTGTTTTGAAGAAGGTCAGGCTGGAGCTCAGAAGCGGCCCCTGCAAGGAGCCACCAGATGTAGCTGATGGGCAGCTAGAAGCAAGCAGGGCCTGACTGGAAAGGTCCGTTCCTGTGTGCCTGCAGGCGGGCTCACAGCTGGCTCAGCTGAGCCGCCTGCACAAGGGACAGAGGGGACTTTGTATATCAGTGGTGATTTCTTGAGCACTTATGAAGTGCCGCCCAGTTAGTCCTCACAGCAAGCAGGAAGGTGAG
Source organism: Eumetopias jubatus (assembly GCF_037043125.1). Lineage (NCBI taxonomy): Eukaryota > Metazoa > Chordata > Mammalia > Carnivora > Otariidae > Eumetopias > Eumetopias jubatus. The sequence continues at coordinate 41,878,016 of NW_028274818.1, forward strand.
GAAATCGTGGCCCAGAGAGGCTAAGGGACTCTCCTACCACCCTTTGGCTAGTAAAGGGCAACGCTGCTGCTCAAACCTTGGTCAGGCCCCATGGGAATGCTCTGGAAGGCGGCATCAGGAATGGCTTCATGGAGGGCCTTTGAAATGGCCTTGACAAATGAGCAGGACGTTGACATCTGGAAGGGTGCTTCCTCTCCTGAATGGAGGAAATAGCAGGCACAGCCGCCCAGGCCCATGCGGGGATCTGGGCAGACTGCTGAACACCGACAGGCATTTGGAAGGAGATACAGCCTGAGAGGCAGGGTGGCGCCATTTTGTGGCATCTTAAAGCCACTGTGGAGGTTTGCTTTCTTCCCTAGGTGGTGGGGTCTGATGAAAGTTTGGATGAGGGGAGTCACGTGGTCAGGGCTGTCATGGCGGGGCCGGAGCAGTAGGGCGGGCGGGCAAGGATGGGGAGGTGTGCGAGTGGCCAGGACGGATGACACACACTCCGTGGAGCTGGCTGGGAGTTCATAGAAATATATATAGAAAGTTGATAGACGGTGTGGTTGTTTATAGAAATGGGGAAGTCACGGAGAGGAGGTGCTTTCGGGTGTGGGGGAGGGACAAAGGAGATTAGAATTTGAACCTGGTGAGGTTGGTTGTTAGCTGGACTTCCAGGTGGCCATAGGTAACAGGACGGCTCGCTGATAACCAACCCTAAAACCTCATCTTGAATGTTCAGCTGCTTCATTCTCCCCCAAGATGCTGAGTTACCAATTGGGATTCTTGGACTTACTTCCCAGTGGCATCAGAACCTTGGATACCCTGGGAGCTGAGGGGCCCAGTTACCAGCTGGTGCTAAGGGACAAAGACAACTATACAGTCCCGGCCCCAGATCTGGGGTCCTCAGACCTTCAGGGAAGTTACAGATGAAGAATTTCCCTAGAGGGCTCTTTCTGCAAGACCTCCTCTGGTTCTCTCAGGGGAGACCCTGTTCACCCTTCCACAGGGGCACGGAAACCAGCAGCGGGGCCAGGGTGGCATTTTGGCTCAAGGGTCACGACAATGGCCCTGCCTGACCAGGAGGAAAGAGACAGCTTCCTTCTCCTGGCTTTACTTCTGCACGAGAGGGGAAAGAGACAGTAACCCAGGCTGTTGACTACTCCTGGTCCCCCATCTTGCCAATTCTTGACTTGCTCTTGAACAGCTGAAAAACCTGAACCTGGATCTTGGCTTTGGGTGAATCCCCTTTCTTAGTGAGGAGGTAGAGCTCTAGGAAGAGGCAACTTATAAATAAGATCCACTCCTTCCCTTTTTTCTTTTCTTTCTTTCTTTTTAATATATATTTTTAAAAGATTTTATTTATTTATTCCACAGAAAGAGACACAGTGAGAGAGGGAACACAAAGCCGGGGGAGTGGGAGAGGGAGAAGCAGGCTTCCCGCGGAGCAGGGAGCCCAAAGTGGGGCTCGATCCCCGGACCCTGGGATCATAACCTGAGCCGAAGGCAGATGCTTAACGACTGAGCCACCCAGGCGCTCCTCCCTTTTTTCATCCAATAAGTATGCATCTAGTGTCTACTGTGGGTCAGATAAAGCATAGATAAGCTGAAGTCTTGCCCCCGAGGGGCTGAGAGTTGGGGGCACAGACGTATTACACGGGCAAGGACAGCACAGAGCCGGGGGGAGTCGGATGTCCTCACAGAAGAGGCAGGCTTCAGCTGAGTCGGGGGTATGTAGGGAACTCTCCAGTGAAGGGGGAGCAGAAACCGTTCGCAGAAATGAAAACAGCAGGAGCACCCCCAGAAATTCTTATTTCATGGGTCTGGAGAGTGGCTCAGGCACTGACTGGTATTTTAAAAGCTCCCTAGATGATTCTGACTTGCAGTCAGGGCCCCACTGGCCCACCCCTGGTTTGTGTGCAGAGTTCTGCTAATTGCATGCGGGTCTTTTTTTTTTTTTTTAAGATTTTATTTATTTATTTGAGAGAGAGAGAATGAGAGAGAGCAAGCACACGAGAGGGGAGAGGGTCAGAGGGAGAAGCAGACTCCCTGCCTAGCAGGGAGCCCGATGCAGGACTCAATCCAGGGACTCCAGGATCATGACCTGAGCTGAAGGCAGTCGCTTAACCAACTGAGCCACCCAGGCGCCCTGCATGTGGGTCTTATCCAAGGAAGCACGGGGTCACAGCTGCTGAGCATGGTGGGAAGACGGAGAAGAGCAGGTCTATATGGATTCAGGCAGCTCTCCCTGCAGGGTCTGAGCCAGGGGCTTCTCTGCATCTCCCTTCTTGTCCCTTCCCGTTGCCACCCCCTTGCTCTGGCTCCTGCTCTCGGCAGACTTCCGCAGAGGTCTTCCAACCAGTCCCCCGCCCCTAGGATCCAGCCCCAGCGGGGGCATCCCTGTGACCTGGGGCATACGGCGCTCCTGTTGTTTGTGGCCTGGCCAGGGTGCTCCCCCCTGCAGGGGCTCCGTGCACCCCGGGCCCTCTGGCTTCACACCTTCTGTGCTCACTTCACAACTTCTCCCAGCAAGGGAAACCCTGCCTTTGTGGTTCCCTTCCCACCTCCCGTTCCCTTCCTGGAATGTCCTTCATCTTCTATGAAGGTGTCCCTCCCAGGAGGCCCCCCACCCGCTCTTGTGGAGTTAAGGGCCCTGCCTGTGCTCTCAGCTTGCCCGGTGTTCCTGGCCTGAGCCGCGTGTGCAAACCCGCGGGAATGACGAACCTCTTCTCCCTCAGATGGACGCGTCTGCAGCCGCCACCAGCTTTGCTTTTGTAAAGGGAGGAAAATTACTCTTTTTTCCCTCTGCACAACTTAGGTGCCTTGACTGGGGCCCCTGCAAACTAGATTGACAAGGGACAGATTAACAAAAGAAGATGCAGGAGGTTACTACACGTTGCACTGGTTACTACACGTTGCACTTACGCACGGGAGCACTCAGTGATGAGTAACTCAAAGGGGTGCACGGAGCTTGGACTCCTAGAACATCTTCACAGAAGAACACTACACTTGGAGAAAAGTGACAAGACCAAGGAGAAGAGTTGTCCGCTTCCAAGGCTGGCGAGCTGTGGGAAAGCATATATCTGGGGGAGATAATGGAAGATAAGGGCTGGTTGGTAACGTTTGTGTAGCTTCCTCTGGTGCCTTCTCTGGCCTGAGAAGGGTCTGGAGTTGTGTCTGGTGAGTAACTTCCGATCTTCTTGGTAGACGGGGGAGCAGGGACCTCTTTCCAAATTTATGCCCTGATTTTGGGCGAAGAGCAGGAGGGCAGAGAGTTGTTCTTGCATCTTCTCGGTTGCCTTCAGCTCCAAGTCCTTACACCAAAGCGGCCTCTTCTGGGGTGGCGTATTCTGCTCCCCTTCACTCGCCAGGCCTGACAACCGCCGGCCCACAGCAAGTGCACAGGAAAGGCAAGGATGACCGTGCTGCGAGGAGCAGAGTCAAGGCGAAGTTGATGGCAATGGCCTGACTGCAGAGGGACGTGCAGTCTGGGCTGCACTCCTGGTTTTATTTATTTTTTTTTAAAGATTTTTTATTTATTTATTCATGAAAGACAGAGAGAGAGAGAGAGAGAGAGAGGCAGGCAGAGGGAGAAGCAGGCAGAGGGAGAAGCAGGCTCCCAAGGAGCAGGGAGCCCGACGCGGGACTCGATCCCAGGATCCTAGGATCACGACCCGAGCCGAAGGCAGACGCTTAACCATCTGAGCCACCCAGGCGCCCTGCACTCCTGGTTTTAAATGAGGAAATTGTGCTTCCCCAGAAGATGAAAGACTTGTCAGAGGTCACTCTACAAGTGTCAGAGTTGTCATTTAAGGCAGTGCTGCCTCGAGCGTGTTTGTGGCTTTGTGTTGACAGTGCTGGCCCTCGGTGGGGGAAGAATCCAGGGAAGCTGCTGTGTTACCCCTCCCTTTCCTCTGCCTTCCACAGCCACTGCCCCGTATACCCCCCGCTCTTCTCTCCCAGTTGCCTGATTTTATCGTAGGTGATTTCTTTTGGGCTTTCACCATCGACCCCTCTGAGGGCCGACTCACAATTTCAGAGACTCTCAGGGAGGCCCATGCCTCATTTGCCACCCCTGCCCGGAACACAGCTTCTCCAGAGCTTTGGTCTCCGGGCCTGGGAGCCTGGGAGCGAGCGTGCCTTGCAGGAGGGGGCAGCGAGGGCCAGGGGGTGGCAGGATGGCCAGTGCTGTGTCCCTGGACCTCTGCATTTGTGTGTCAGCAGTCCGGCCCGAGGCCGAGAGGGAGGGAGACAAGCCCGGGTGTATCTGGTGGGGCAGGCCGGCCAGGAGCCCACTTGCCTGAAGATCGCAGAGATCCTTGGGAGTCGCTACTGGATGCTGAAGCGTGCTACACTGGAACTGGGCCTTCGTCGGGGGAGGGCAGGAGAGCTGTGCTCTGGGGGAGGAGGGCGGGTATTGAGGATGATGATGTGATGATGTGGGTAGTAGTGGTGGGTATCATTGAGTGAATGGCTCCTATTTGCTGGGCACCGTACTCTGGGCCTTTGTAGGCATTAGATCATTTTATCCTTAGTACAACACCTTGAGGTGAGACTTATCCCTACTTTCATATTTTACATTTTGCAGTTTATAGATAAGGAAATGAGGCTCATATGTCTGGTCATCAGTGGAGCATCACATGGCTGAGCTCCTGAGCACTGTCCTTTCTGGAGACTTCAAGAGTCCTCCTGGAGACACCCGGAGATACTGGATGGGGTGTCTCAGCGGGGCCTGGAGCAGGTGTGGCTCAGAACTAGCCAACGATGGGTTCCTATTGTTCTTGTGTCTCAGACGGGCAGGTCTGGGAAAAATCATGGGTTACGTTCATAGGTCTTTAAAAACAGAAAAGTTTTCATGCTTGACTCTAAAATAATATACTTTCTTTTTTTTTAAGATTTTATTTATTTGACAGAGAGAGATACAGCGAGAGAGGGAACACAAGCAGGGGCAGAGGGAGAAGGAGAAGCAGACTCCCCTGCTGAGCAGGGAGCCTGATGCGGGGCTCGATCCCAGCACCCTGGGATCATGACCTGAGCCGAAGGCCAACGCTTAACGACTGAGCCACCCAGGGGCCCTAAAAAAAAGTGCTTCCTGCTATGACTGCTCTGGGCCCCTCTACTATGAACTGGCACAAACCCTAACAGCTTAAACCCTTCTGGGCAACACTACAGAAGAAAATAAATCCTGGAGTGTCATTATTGGCCACAAGCTGAACATGAGTAAGCAGCAGAGATACTGATTTGTAAGAAAAAGAGGATTTGTGGCAAGTGAAGTGTGACAAGGGAATTAGCCCCCCTCCCTCAGTGGGGCAAGGCAGAGGAACTTCCCTACACGTGGTGCTCTGAGGGGTTATTTCTAGGTCACTTGTTGAGAACTTGCAACTCCTTCCTTCACAGAATCATTGTTGCTAATGCAGGCAAAGTGCTGAAGCTAGCCTAGAAATGTGCACCTATTGCTCCGATCCTCAGAGCTACAATGAAACAATAGGAGAGAGCAATTTAGCTGCCCTGTGCATCATTCCCTGTTTCCCTTCCCAGGAAATGCTTCCTGGGATACTTGAGGAGGGGAGGGATGATGTCATGCAAGAGACACAGCTTCTTTCAATTTTCAGATTGTTAGTATTTGGCATACCTCTGCCTCTTCCTACCCCCTCCCCTACCTTTTTCTAGAAGGCTTTCAGCTCTTCCCCAAATCATCTGCATGTGTGTGCACACGTGCATATGAGTGTGCATGCGTGTGTACACACACACACACACACACGGAAGGACAGGACACCTCTCCCAGTACCCCCTCCTCACCTGTCGGTCTCTGTGACTCCCAGTGTGACATGCTCCTTCATGTACTTTCCTAAAGTCTGACAAGGACAGTATGACAAGTCATTCCTAGCTCTGAAATATATCTCCCTCTAAATCGTACCTCCGTCCTTCTGCTGCCTTCCATCTTCCTTACCAACACCTTGGTCATCATTTCTGGTGAAGATAAGGGCAATAGCCAGAATGGTTCTTTCCTTCCCACTCCTTCCCCTGCTCCAATCCTCAGTTCTATTTTCCACACAGTGGCCAGAGCGACTCTTGACCATTTCACCTTGCGGGTAGAGTAAAATCCACTCTTACCCTGACCCTGCTGGGCCTGGGTGGTCTCCCCGCCTCCCGGTTCCCCCCTGGCATTGGGCTTTTGCTCTTGCCTACCCCTCCGTCTGGACCACCTTTCCTCCCCGCTGCCTTTCCTCACCTGGCAGATGTCAATTTAAATATTAGCTTCCTCCTCCAAGAAGTCTTTTTGGATCTCCCTTTCTAAAAGAACTTCCGTGCTCTCTTACAAGATCCTATTTATTTCCTTCAAAGAACACTGCAATCACAGCCTGCAGTGCTCTTGTCTGTTTACTACACCCTTGTGCATTGTGTGTCTTCTCCTCTGGAATGGGATTTTTTTTTTTTTTTAAGTAGGCCCCACATGCAGCGCGGAGCCCAACGTGGGGCTTGAACTCATGACCCTGAGATCAAGACCTAGGCTGAGATCAAGAGTCGGATGTTTAACCGACTGAGCCACCCAGGCGCCTCCAGGATGGAATTTTGAAAGCCTGGCTTTGTCCGGCCTGTTGGTCATTGTAGCTGCAGCGCCCAGAACAGTGCCTGACAGTGAAGGCATTCATCAATGTTTGCAGAATGAATGGATGGATCTAAAATACATCAGAGAGAGCAAATGAAAAAATGTTTCTGTGCTAGGGAAATTTTATGGAGTGTGAAGAGACTTTGGAAGGTGGGTGCTGCATAAGCCCCCAGAATCCTGCTGATTGAGGACTGGCTCGGAGTTGAGGTCAAGGCACAGTTATATGAGGCCTTAGTGGTTGGAGGGCATCTGATGGGTTGGGTGAGAAAGAGGCTTAGAAACACAGATCCTGGAGTTAGTGCCTGACAGGAGTGGTGTAGGAGCTGATGTTTCCAGGAGGGTGATGGGGGCAGGGGCTCACCATTTGTTTAGACGTTATTGCATGTATGCTTATAATACACGAGGCTGTGGCGGTTAAATGTGAACCACAAGCCCCACTTTCCAGTCCATATTCAGCGGATTGAAAGTAGTATGGCTGGGGTGAAAACAATCACGGTTTAATTGGTTTTAAATATGCTAATGTCTGTGGTGAAAGCACAGTGATGTGAGCAGATGGGAGCACACCTTTGGAGGGGGTGAGCTTTCTGTCACAAGGTGGGATGACTAATGAGTGAAACAGACTCTTAGAAGATAACTAAGGGTTGTAGTTATGAAGAGTCAAATAGAGATCTAGGAGAAACAGAATTCAGGACGCAGGAAGGATTTGGTGGTAAGGACAGAGGAATGTAATGGGAGTGGGACGCAAAAGAGGTTAAGTTCTTTTGGATGTTTGTCTTGGGCTGTGAGAAAGAAACAAAATATTATTATTGATATGATAATAATGGATTTTCATTCTCAGGAATCAAAATGTTCCTACTCAATGTATCAATGGATTTGTGGTTTCAGAGGAGCACCATGATATCCCAGAACAAAGAAGTCTTGCTTTGGGGCGCCTGGGTGGCTCAGCGGCTTAAGCGACTGCCTTCGGCTCAGGTCACGATCCCAGAATCCTGGGATCGAGTCCTGCATCGGGGGTCCCAGCTCAGCGGGGAGCCTACTTCTCCCTCTGACCCTCTCCCCTCTCATGCTGTTTCTCTCTCTCTCTCTCTCTCTCTCTCTCTCTCAAGTAAATAAATAAATAAAAGCTTAAAAAAAGGTCTTGCTCAGCTTCACATTTTAAACTAGATTTTAAAAAATCCATAGCAAGCTAATAATCAATAATCTTGAGAGCCTGGTTCTTGAGAGGGAGGAGGCTTTCTACTTTTCAAGAAGGTTCCTTTTCTGTATGTAGAGCAAAGCTTGGGGATCTGAGCAGAGAGCGATGTGTTATGCCATCATGCTGAGAAAGAATAAAGGGTTGGACACAAAGGAAGTACCTGCCCTGTAGAAACTCATCTGGGAGAAGCCTGGAGCAAGACTCAGAAGGGATGAGAAGGGTGGCGAGCTGCCGTGTGCCTCTACCCCCCAGCTAGGTAGGAATGGGGGCAAGGTGGCAGAAACAGCCCAGATGGGGTGACATGCAGTAGGAAGTAGATTTGGATCACTGGGAAGAAGATGCCTTGTATGGGGTGCCCACGGCACAGTGGGAATGCTGGCAAACTGTGTTTTAGCCGGGGGGGGGGCTGACATCGTGGTCCCTGCTTCGTCTCCAGAGCTTCCCAGTGATGCCTGGGGGTGCATAAGGTGGCAGAGAATTAAGAGCCAGCATGCCCGTTGAGGGGTGACTGGGTCAGGGGGGCCCCTTGGCAGAGTCTTGGAGTAGAGACCTAGCGCTGGTACCAGAGGGAAGGTGTGGCTGAGCCCCGGTGGGTCATGGTGCCAGGGCACACGGACAAGGGGGCCCACAAGGCAGGCGGGATGGCCAGACTGCCCAGGAGTACTTAGTAGGCACTGCCTACTCGAAGAGAACAGGTCATGAATGTCTCAGGCCCCGCCAGACGGGGGGCGGGAGAGCATGTGGCTTAGGGTCAGCACATGGGAAAGGCACTTAAGAGGTTTCATTCCTGACAAGATCAGAATGAGTGCCCAGCATATTAAGACCCGTGAAATAAAATGAAGGGGCCGTAGTCTGGCCCCATGCTTCTCTGGGCCGATGAGCTCACATTTGGAGCCCTCTAGTCATGATGGGGTCTCACTATGAGACTGGACTGACAAACCAGACTCCATTCAGAGAGTGGTGAGAAACTGCCACATGAGAGTGAGGAAGGAATCTAGAATGTGAATGTGTTGTCTTGAGGAGGACAACTCAGGAGCGACACACTGCTTAGGTTCTCTATGACCCTGAGGGCTGACTCCAGATGGGGACACTACAGGCAGAGAGAGAGATTTCAGCTCCAAACGCAAAAGGACTGTTTAAGAATTCTGAGCCGGTATGGGCTGACTCAGGACACAAGGCACTTCCTGGAGTTGGTGTCTCCAAACGGAAGCCAGGACATTATGTAGGAAACCCAGACATCTGCCTGGACAACCTTTAAAATGTCTTCCAACCTTAAGATTTTGTGAATTGCTGAATGAAACTCTCATTTTACAATTTATGACTCAGAGGCGGCTCTTACTTTGAGTCAGAGCATCTGAGTAGTAAGGACCCAGCTTCTCGGAGTCAGATCGCCCTGGCTTCTGGGACTGGCTTTGTCACTCACTAGCTGCACGACCCTGGAGAATTTCCTCCCCTTTCTGAATCTCCGTTTTCTCATCTATGAAATGGCAATACTTACCTGGCAGGGTTTTGTTGGCATTAAGTGAAAGAATATGATAAAAGACCAAAACAGCAGTTGTGTGTGTGTGTGTGTGTGTGTGTGTGTGTGTGTGTGTGTGTGTGTGTGTGTGTGTGTGTGTGTGTGTGTGGCAGTGAGAGAGAGAAGGGGGCCAAGAGGGAGCGGGAGGTGAGTACAGGACCTTCGCAGCGCTATAAAAATCTCATTACTGCCTACCGGTTAATTTTTGTCTTAAGACTCACAGAGCATCAGGGTTAATGAAAAGATGAAACAGACTCTGATATGATGCAGACAGATTCTGGTTTGAATCCCCTTAACAGGGAAGGGAAGGGATGGGTCTGACTTGGGGAGGAAGGGAGGCCCCAAAACTATGCTCGGGAAGGGGCAAGAGAAAGTCGTCCCCTGAGGACTACAAATAGATGGCTCTGGTCCTCCCCCCTGGCCATGGGATGAGTGTGGTTGTGCAGGTGCCCACCCTCTCGTGGAAAGGAGTGGGCCTGGATAAGCCCCTTGCTTCCCCGTGACTGTCTGAGGGATGGCACCGTATCTGGAGCAACCCTCAGAGGTGAGGTGGGCAAGGTTTTCTTTCAGCCTTCCCCACCCTGGCTCCAACACTTATTGCACCAGCCCCAACTCCCCCTTACCTTCTCCCTCCTAATTCCTCCTTCAGAACTTAGTTCCTTAGAAACAGCTCAGTTTGTTCACAGGGAGGTATAAGGGACTGACAAAGCTGAAAGAGCGACCTCTCCCAGGGACACTGACACTCCAAGCCAGGAGCGACTCTCCACAGGGGGCCTCTCTCCTCAGCAGACCCTGTGGGTGGGGGTGAGCCCAGGGCATGTACTCTGGGCCAGGTTCCTGACCGCCTTGAGCACTGGTGGATGGTGGTGAAAAACCAGGCCCAAAGCCTTGCCTGGGGATGGGGGAGTGGCCCGGCCCATTGGAGGAAGTGAGTGGGTCCTGCCTGGGGCCTTAGGCTGACTCAGTGATTCCTGGAAGGTGTGATGTCACGGTGACGTAGCAGTTCCCCACCCCAGCCAAAGTCAGTGGGCGAGTGAGCAACGAGTGTCTCTCATTGGCACAGAGCCTTGAGGCCTCTAGTTACCAAGTCCCCGGGATCTTGCAGGCCACTTAATGCTGCCTGCATTAACCAATCTCTTCGCCAAATTCCCACAGGTCAGATCATCTGTCCCTACAGTGATCCCATGCTCTGGGCAGTCTTGGTTGATTTTAATAATTTTGTCTCTTTGTTTGCCATGTAAATAAATTCACAGGGGCACCTGGGTGGCTCAGTCGGTTGGGCATCCAACTCCTGGTTTTGGCTCAGGTTGTGATCTGGGGGGGAAGGAAGTCCTGGGATTGAGCCCCATATCCAGCTCCAAGATCAGTAGGGAGTCTGCTTGAGATTCTTTCTCCCTCTCCCTCTGCCCCTCCCCCTGCTCAGGCTTTCTCTCTCTCTCTCTCAAATAAATAAATAAATCTAAAAAATAAATAAATACATTCACAAATCATAAAAAATCATCCCAGGTCTGACCATGTGTCCTGAGGTTTGGGGAACATGGCGCCTCTGGCTGTGCTTGATTGGAAACGGAGCACAGGATGATGTGTATCCCTGTGTCTTTCTCCAGTTTCACATCTGCGTGTCTTCAACAGTATTAATAGCTCCTAATTGTCGGGAGCTGTGTCCCTTTATTTCTTCTGTCCTCTCCAGGACTCCCAAATGGGGCTGAGGATGTAAGCAGCTGAAAGCCTTGTGGGGGAGCTAGGGTTGTCCCCTAGCTCCATGTTGTCCTGTCAGGCACTCTCTCCCAACATGTCATGGAGGAAGGGGCATCTGCAGCAAGGGCCGGATGGCTGGGTAAGAAGCAGCCTTTTGCTCCAGGAGGATGGGTGCTATATTCAAGGATAACAGTAGTCAGTCCCAGTGTGGGTTTGGGGAAAACCCGGCTGGACTTCTTGGGACTAGGAGTGCTTGAAAAAACCCACTCCCTGCTCCCCTGTTCCCCAAAGACCGGACTCCCTGGGAGGCTGAGTGTCAGACCCACGTGGCCTAACTCCAGGTCTTTTGTCACCTGGAGTCTGAATTCAAGCCCCTCCTCCGAGGTCCTTCCCAGCCCCGCTCCAGCGGTTTCCAGGGGCGCCCGGGCTGGCCTCACACTGCCCGATGCTGCCCCCTGCAGGCGGTTCTGGGGGCACAGCGCTCAGTCCCGGGGGCTTGCAGGCTCTGAGCCCCTGCCTCCCAAAGGGTGGCTTTTCATCACCTAAAGTTGTCAGAGCAGCTAATAGCCCATGAACATAGAGAGAATGAGTCTTCTCCAAGTGAACTGGGTGTTGAAAGACACTGTGATAAATGGTGGAAGTAGTGAGGGTGACTGATGAAGACGCATGTCTGAAATGAGATAGTGGGGATGGGGGTGAGGTGGCACAAGAAGGAACCAGTGTTTACTGCGACCTTGTCATTTACAGCAAGGCTCACAACAATCGGAGAGGCAGGTGTTCTGAGCCCCTGCTTAATGAATGATGGAATCGAGTCTTAGGTTAACTAACATGACCCAGGTTATACAACCAGTAAATGGTGGGGCCCGGACCCGAACTCAGTGACCCCAGAGCTCTGTGACATCTGGTGTCCCATTACCTTATGCTAAGAGAGCAGAATCCTGCCCAGGAGGAAAATCCCTTTTTCTTTGGTATGAATGGGGTTCTTTGGGATGAATATGAGATTTTAACAGCATTCTCTTCACTAAGAGTTTTAGCTATAGCCTCCATGATGTGATTTTAGGGATGCTGGGAAGATCTCCATACTTGAAAACATGTCCCCAACTTGTCCATCAAGGAGCTCAGAATTTCACTGTTGGAGAGTCGTTCCCTTGATTAGCATTGGCTATGTGGTACTCTCTCGTTAACTGAACATGAGTCCGGGGGCGGGGTGGGAGGAGTCCCATGTTGAACCCTTACATCATCCCTCAGTGGGGATTAGCTTCTCACATTGCTTTGTCCCTGTGATAGAGAATTAAGGGTGTGGGGAAAGTGGAGGACAAGGCTCCCCAACTACATACTTCATCTTCTCCCCCGAGCCTGGTTTTTTCTTTGGTGTCACATGGGCCCAGAAATCTTCAAGGTGTCCATCCCTCCTCCATCTAATTGGTCGGGAAGTCATACCTGGCCTACCTCTTAAGTGGTGCTTGCCTCTTTCCTGTGCACACTCCCAGTCTCTGGTCAGCTTGTCCCTCGCTTGTTCCTGGCTCTGGGCCTTTAATCAACCCCTGGGGCAACAACAGTGGAAGAGAACTTTGTAGAATGTAAATTGGATAATGCTGTATTTCCTCTTAAGATCCTCCTCATTGCTCAAGGAGTGCAAACTCCTTAGTATTTTTTATGTGCCCCTCAGGACCTCCTGGCTACCCCTCTCTCTAACCCCAATTCTGCTTTGTCTCTGTCCATTCCTCCATCACCCGCCCCCCCCCGTCCCATTTCTGCCGCCTTCTCTGACATTTTCCCTTTGTTCCCTCAAATGTTCATTCACATCTTCGTGCCTCTGCTGGTGCTTTGTTTTTGGTCAGGAAAGCCTCATCCCCTTCGGGTGGTCAGCTGACCACTCCTTGGTGAAGCCATCCCTGATTCCCACCCCCGGGCCCCAGGAGGAGGGGTTTTGATGTCTCTGTCTCCCCCACTAAGCTGGATACAAAAATGAAGGAGTGAATGAGTAAACGAAGTCAGCTGATGAGCGGGCTATCCATTTCAAAGGACGTGCTGCCGTTGTGGACATGAATACGAACTCCACGGTTGCTGCGTGTGTGAGGACGGCTGCGAGGCACCAGATGTACGTGTGTGTGCCTTGGTGGGCTACACTGGCTCTGTTATGATAAGTAATTTGATGGGCCTTGAACTTCCTCACACAAGCAGAATAGTTTCAGAACATTGCCATGGAGACGGATGAGGCCTCAAGCAGCAGGGTACCACTTAGGCAGTGACAGATTTTACAGAAAATGGGCTTAGTTACACCTTTCTTGTCAAAAAAAAAAGAAGAATCCCCCAGCTAATGGGAAGAGTACTTCCAGGCAGAATGAAACCTTGCACCCCCCGTGAACAAAAAGCCCCTGAAGTTCGGAAAACGGGGACATTAGCAGGGCAGGAAGAAGGTAAATGCTTAGCTGGAGCCCGAAATACAAAAAGAGAATTAGGATGCCGAAGCCCTGGCACGATGTTGGAGCTCCAGACGTCGTCAGAAAATAAACGGAGGAAGAAGATGTTTCCAATATATAATTACGTTCAGGAAAACGAGGAGGGAATCCTGTCGTGTGGAGGGGTGAGATACCACACAGAATAGTCAGGCCTGGGGGAAACGTGTCCTGGGGTCTTTGGCAAGGTATCCATCATCTATGACATAACTAGAACTACCATCTTCCAATTCTCCTTCATCTGCAGAGAATGGCCTTCCCTGCCTGGTAGAAATGTGTTCTTTCTGGGACCAGCTCAAATGGCGCGACTCCGTGGGTGAAGCCTTCCCCGGGTCTCCAGGCGGGGCTGATCATTTTCTCCATGTGGCTCCTCTCGTCTCTTCATTGCATCGTTGGTGGCATTTATTCTCACGTCTGCATCAGCTAGACTGTGGCTCACATGAGGGCAGTGCCCTTGTCTGGCCACCTTGAACCCGCTGACACCCGGGTGGTGTCTGGCATGGAGCGTGTGAGGAGACGAACTGTCTTCACCGATCCCTACATGGAAGTCCTAACCCAGGACCTCAGAGTGGGACCGTAATTGCAGATAGGACTTCAGAGAGGTGATTAAGGTAAAATGAGTCATTAGGATGGGCCCTAATCCAAGCCACCTCCTCCTGTATAAGAGGAGGAGACCTGGGCACAGGGGGCATCAGGGGCCTGGCTGTGGAGGGAAGACCACGTGAGGACACAGTGAGAAGGAGGGCCGAGAAGAAAGGCCTCGGAAGTGACCAGCCCGCCTGACGCCTTGCTCTGGGACTTCTGGCTTCCAGGACTGTGAGAACATGCATTTCTGTGGTTTAAACTGCCCAGTCTATGGTATTTGGTGATGGCAGCCCTGGCAACCTGATACAGAGAACTTCCTCAAAAAATTTTTTTTTTTTGTCAAATGAAGACAAAAACACTGATTATGAGAAGAGGCAAAAGTAGCAGCTTTTGGTTGAAGATATTAGGGATAGAAATGGAAGGCCGTGCTGATTGCTTTAACTGGAAGCTAAAAAGGAAGAAAAAGGAAATGCCATTTCACCTAACTACAAGGGCTTTATCAAGTATTGATTAATAAGAAAGCATGGGCGGGCGCCTGGGTGGCTCAGTCGATAAGCATCTGCCTTCGGCTCAGGTCATGATCCCAGGGTCCTGGGATCGAGCCCCACATCGGGCTCCCTGCTCAGCGGGAAGCCTGCTTCTCCCTCTCCCACTCCCCCTGCTTGTGTTCCCTCTCTCGCTGTGTCTCTCTCTGTCAAATAAATAAATAAAATCTTAAAAAAAAAAAATAAGAAAGCATGGGCATGCCTGGGTGGCTCAATTGGTTGAAAGGCTGGCTCTTGGTTTCGGCTCAGGTCGTGATCTCTGGGTCCTGGGATCAAGCCCTTTATGGGACTCCGCACTCAGTGGGGAGTCCGCCTGAGGATTCCATCTCTCCCTCTGCCCCTCCCCCCACCCGCAGGAGCTCTTGTGCTCTCTCTTTCTAAAACAAATAAATAGGGGCACCTGGGTGGCTCAGTCGGTTAAGTATCTGCCTTCAGCTCAGGTCATGATCCCAGGGTCCTGGGACCGAGCCCCACATCGGGCTCCCTGTTCAGTGGGAGTCTGCTTCTCCCTCTCCTTCCCACTAATTCTCTCTCGCTATCTCTGTCTCTGTCTCTCTCAAATAAATAAAATCTTAAAAAAACAAGAAAACAAATAAAACAAATAAATAAATCTTTAAAAAAAATAAAGTATGGATAGATGCACATTGCATGTATGAACTGGTAATGATGGATATTCCTTTAATAAATCCTCCAATTATTTATGTTTAAATACATTGTTGCTGTCTCTCTCTTTACAAATGCCATATAACCTTGTAGGTGGGGTGGAAAATATAAAATCACAGTGATAGGTCAAAGAAATGTCCAAAGGGCAACTCACAGTTGGGTACAGTCCTCAAGACAGGGACACTTCTTAGGATTTTGTAGACAAAGTTAAAAAAATTTTACCCTCTAAAGTTGGAGTCCATAAAAATCAACCTCAAATGAATATGATTAACAAACAAACTTGGAGTGGAACCATCTTGAAAGATGACTTGTAATTGGCTCCTGGATACAACTAGGGTGCTTTCCAAATCTCCATGAAGGAGACTGAAGACCCTTCCCAAACCTATCTAAGCAGTTATTCATTCATTCAATACCAGTCATGTTGGTGTCTGCCAGTTTTCTCCCCTGCAAAGTTATCATTTCTCTTTTTGGAATTACGTGTTAGTCTGATAAGTGCTGGGGAATATAACAGGGGAGAAAACACAGTCCTTGTGCTCAGAAAGTTTATAATCTGGTTGGAGAGACAGACCAGTAACCAGGCCATTTCTAAGTCTCTTGAGAGGAGTGAGCACCCAGCTCTGACTCCGTGGAGGGTATATGGAAAGGTTTCCCAGAAGAGGTGACATCTAAGCTGAGACCTGAAGGACTGGTGGGAGTTAACTAAGAGAAGGGGTGTGGTAGAAAGTCAGAGAGGAGAGAATGTTATAGGATGAGGGGCCATGTGTTCCAAGATCTGGAAAAATGAGAACACTTAGGGAGTGGCAAGTAGCTCAATGTGGCTGGAATACCAAATTTGAGGAGGAATGGGGGACATGCGACTGAAGAGTTACGTGGAGGCAAAATCATCAGAGGTCTTGGAAGCCATATTTAGGCATCTGGACTTCATCCTAGAGAAAAGGAGACATCCCTCCCGTGTTTTAGGCAGATACGGGATGCGATCATAGTCCCATTTTAGAAAACCCCTCTGGCTGTGTAGGGTGAGTTAGCCAACTTGAGGTGAAGGGCACAGTCCCCATAAGTCTGCCCTTACTTCAGACACCAGCCCCAAGTTTGGGGGTCCCCAGGATTACCTACTCATCATAGCATCTGGCTGCAAATTCAGGGGTTCCCATGACTACCCTCACAGTTGATAATTTGATATTTAGGCAAGTTTTATACTTAGGAGTAGACTTTTTTTTAAAAATTTTTTTATTGTTATGTTAACCAACATATATTACATCATTTGTTTTTGATGTAGTGTTCCATGATTCATTGTTTGTTCATAACACCCAGTGCTCCATGCAGAATGTGCCCTCTTTAATACCCATCACCAGGCTAACCCATCCCCCTACCCCCCTCCCCTCTAGAACCCTCAGTTTGTTTTTCAGAGTCCATCATCTCTCCTGGTTCATCTCCCCCTCTGACTTACTCCCCTTCATTCTTCCTCTCCTGCTATCTTCTTCTTTTTCTTTTTTCTTAAAATCTGTTGCGTTATTTGTTTCAGAAGTACAGATCTGTGATTCAACAGTCTTGCACAATCACAGTGCTCACCATAGCACATACCCTCCCCAATGTCTATCACCCAGCCACCCCATCCCTCCCACCCCCAACCACTCCAGTAACACTCAGTTTGTTCCTGAGATTAAGAATTCCTCATATCAGTGAGGTCATATGATACATGTCTTTCTCTGATTGACTTATTTCACTAAGCATAACACCCTCCAGTTCCATCCACGTCGTTGCAAATGGCAAGATCTCATTCCTTTTGATGGCTGCATAATATTCCATTGTGTATATAGACCACATCTTCTTTATCCATTCATCTGTCGATGGACATCTTGGCTCTTTCCACAGTTTGGCTATTGTGGACAGGAGTAGACTTTTATTATAATAAAAAGATACAAATTGGAATTAGTCAAAGATACAAGTAATTGGAAGCAGGAGGGTGGACCCTGAGAGGGTTCTAAACGTGACGCTTCTGTGTCCTCAGGATGCACCGCTTCCCAGCATCTCTAGATGAATACGCACAAGTATTGCCAACCCGGGAAGTTCATCCAAGCTTTAGTGGCCTGAGTTTTTATTGAGGCTTCATTACCTAGGCATGATTGATTGAATAATTGCCCACATGGTTGAACTTAATCTCCAGGCTCCTTCTCCTCCCTGGAGGTCAGGCTGTCACATGGCCTAAAGCCCCAACCACAAATCACATGGTTGGTCTGTCAGATAGGGCTGGCCCCACCCTGACTCATCTTGTTAGCAGAAAGGAAGGGCCAACCTTGAATAACAAAGACACTCCTCTTGCTGTGAAAATTGCAAGTTTAGGGATTACCTCCCAGGAGCCCAAAGGGCAGATCTCTCTTTAGGTGAGGCCTTCTTACTACGCACTGTGGTGGTGCAGTTCGACTGGATGAAAGTAAGTCTGAAAACAGGAAAATCAATTAAGTGGTCGCTGCAAAAATCTAAGGAAGAGAACATGATAGCCAAGACCAAGGAAGAGGAGAGAGGATGGGAAGTAGAGGGGTTTTGATACATGAAGAATAGAATGTCAGTACTTGGTGGTTGACTGGATATAAGGAGGTTGAGGGATGGGGAGGAGACAGGGACTATGGGCAGGTGTCTGGCCTGGGCAAAGAGCTGGTTTAGGGCTGCTGTTTGCCAGTATCTCTGGCTTCTTGTTTTCCTGATCAATCAGCCTAGCGCAATGCTTGGCACATAGTAAACATTCAGCAAATATCTGTTGAATAAAAAAAATGAATGAATGGACCCATCTTCCAGCAAAAGAGGACGTGCCTGGATTCAGACTGCTGCAAGAGTGCAAGCCACGCTCAACAAATATTCACTGACCCCTTCTGAAATAGGGCCACAAGGTAGCTCATGCATCCTCAGCAACTAGACATTTTTACCTTCCATGTGGGACGTGTCCCAGGATTGCTTAGGGGTGTGTGTGTGTGTGTGTGTGTGTGTGTGTGTGTGTACGGGTATGTGTGTAATAAGGGGAGGTTCTATGCGAGTTGTGAATTTTATTGTTGAGTTGAAAGCCAGACACACATCCTACTGTATTGGAGAGACTTGAAGAGGGCTATGTGTTTGCCTGGAATAGAACAGGGCTGAGTGTTGAGAGGAACTTTCTTTCCTCTCTCTTCATGTTTCCATATGGAGGGAGTTGGATTAGGGTAACACTCTTGGCTTCTCTCTGCCTTCCTCTTTTCTCCTTTGTCATTTAACTGCTTAGTGAGCTTGGGAAAAGGGGCTGAGGGTACCTGGCTCAGTCCCTCCCTGACTCTCTCTTAGAGGCTGGCTGCCTCTGGAGAGTGTAGATTGTCATTGGCTTCAGCTGAGCGCTCAGCTTAGTGGGGCAGGGCCCTCAGCGGGGAGCCTGCAGGGATGCAGCTCTGCCTGCACCTGGGAAGGCAAGTGTGCCTCATTCTGGAAGCAGGGTTGGGAAGTCCTCTCTTACTGTGTACCTAAGTCACACTTCCTGGGTCAGCTTTAGTGTTACTCAGTTCGTGGAAGAGAGATGGTCTTTCTTTCTAGTTCTCCCCAACACAGGGCTCTCAGCAGAAGGGCAGAAGTCTGAGGCCAACTTGCCATGGCCTATACCCCGTACTCTGCCCTGATCCCCTGGGTTCTGGTGTTACGGCTCCCTTACAGCCTGAGTTCCTGTCTTCGCTTGGGCCGCCATAACAAAATACTGGGCAGCTTAACCACAGAGATGTGTTTTCTCACAGCTCTGGAGGCTGGAAGCTTAAGATGAGTGTGCCATTGGGGTTGCTTTCTGGTGAGGCCTCCCTTCCTGGCTCGCAGACAACATCTTCTCGCTGGGTCCTCTTCGCATGACCTCTTTTCTGTGCACGTGTAAACAGACAGAAAGGTTTCCAGTCGCTCTTCCTCTTCTTATTGGACCCCAGTCCTATGGAATCAGGGCCCCACTCTGATTCAATGACTTCATTGAACCTTAATTACCTCCTGAAAGGCTCTATCTCCAAATACAGTCATATTGGGGGTTAGGATTTCAACATAGGGATTTTGGTGGGGGTGTGAGGGGGAATGCAACAGTCCATAACACTATCCCTTCAAAGAGCTTTCGCATTGTCTTTCATGATTAGGATATAGTTATACAGTCTGCGTTGTGATAAAGTTAAGAATTCTGGATTATAATTTCAGACTGGTTTTAAGAACCATGAACCTGGCGTTCAATAATTGCCTGTTGATGCCTTCAGAAATATGACACTTGGGTTTTGTGTAATATCGCCATTGGTGGACTTTGGGCATGACACCAAAGGACATGGATGATAGATCAGTCCTTTAGACGATAGTATCAGCTGCACCCAGGTGCATCTGGGGAATTTTCCAGCGCTAACCAGCAGGTGCTCTTTGTTACGTCATAAAAATCTTTCAAGTCCTGATGATTTAAAGCTGGGGGCAAAGGTCACCTTTGAACATTATTCCTATCTTTTTCTGATGTCATTCCTGAAAAGTTCATGCTGCTCATTATCGGTTGTTATGGTGATAAATTGGGTGAGTTTCTGAACTGGGAGAAAATACTACTAAGTGGAAGGAGGGGCTTAAATATTTAAAGCTATAAAATGGAGGCAAAATTATTATTTTGATCCAGGCTTTAGAAGTCATCCCATCTTCTCCCACGATATTGGCTGGCAATGCAATGTTGATATATCTCCAAAGAATTTGCTAGCCACTCTGGGCAGCATCCTCTCTACTGGGAGGCCACAGCCTTGGAATGAGAGCACCACTGCTGGTCACAGACAGCCCATGTCTATCCTGGGAGCCAGATTTATGGGAGGTCTTAGAGGTGCCAGGTGATGGAAGCAAGCCCATGGACCGCAGAGCAGGTAGAACTTTGAATTCTACTTCTGGCTTCTCTGAGCCACTGTTTTCTGTTCTGTAAAATGGGAACGACAACACCACACAATACTGTTGTCAGGACCAAACAAGATGGTGTACGTAGGTGTGTGCCATGCCTTGCTGACGTGAACATGTGGGACTCCTTCTCTCAAACCAACCCGATCCCATCAGGAACTACCAGGCGTGGTGCCATCGATGATGTTCATTTTCTCTACGAGACCTGCTCTGACCTCCAGAACCCAGTGGAGAGTCTCTTCCAGACTTGCCACCTTATCACCTGCCAAGGATCATATCCTGTTTGCTGGGTGTGCCTTTTGGCACAAAGCACTTGCTCAAAAAATAGGGATCGGCTGATACCTCACCTACTTTTGTCTCCTCAAAATTGTCCTAGGGTTATGAGATAGCTGAACTCAGCCTCCATGAGGTCGTCACTACAAAGTAACAACATGTTTATTCTTTTATCTGTTTATCTAGCAGCCCTGCCATGACTCACACATCCCAATGAGGACTCCTGCCTTATAAGGAAGCACTTTGAAGGCTATTATTCCAAGGAGCCTGTCACCTCTCAAAGCATTTTTAGAACTCCTGCTTTGAATCAGTGCCAGTGTCAGGATGGTGAATCCTCACACCTCCTGGGAACAATTATTTTTGGAAACAATGGAAGTCATGGTGGCCAAGTTTGGTAAGTCTGGTCCTCCAGGGGGTGGGTGGGTGTGGAGAAGGAGGCATGGTGGACTGATAATCAGTTAATATTTAAATGGGCATTTCCAATGGGTCAAGCACTTTGCATCCACTGTCTTATGTGATTCTTAAAAACATTTCTGTGAGGCAGGTGCTATTATCACCCCCACTTTACAGACAAGGAATCTGAGGCACAGAGTGCAAAACACATTTTCTACAGGAATATCGTTGCTTTTTCTCCCCCTGTTACTAAGCTAGTGTTAGGGGGCCCGGAAGCAGGCAGGACAGACATCCTTGAGTGACCTTTCTCACCCCAGCAGAAATGAGGAACAGGGACGCCTTATCTAAAGACAACAAAGCCAAGAACAGTGACATTTGAACTGGTGGGGGCAGGGAAGGTACGAGAATGCAGGAACCCTGGGGGAGCAGGAAAAGGAAAGTCCCCGCCAGCACCTGGAGGACTCCTCTGGGAGAGATCGGAGAAGAGGGGAGAGGGCTGGTCCAGGATTGGGGACCCAGGAGCAGAGGGGAAGATGGTCACCAGAATTCCTAGCGGAAGGAATTCCTTTTGTGCCTCTCTTTTTTACTTTTTTAAAACTCGTATTCATGTTTGCTGACTCTGAGAGGAGCTCAAGTTCGTTGTGGAGAACTTGGAACATATAGAGGAGTATGAAGAAGATAAAAATGATCTGTAGGTGACCCCTCCTCCCCAGGATCTCAGGCCTTGCTAAGATGCATGCTGAGCCCATCAGCACGACTGAGGTTATTTATAAGCTCCCTTCTTCTCATCCACCCACTCCCCTCTCTGCTTGGGCTAGGGAGGCCTTGAGCCAGGACATTCCCTTGCAGCCCACACAGGCTGCTATATAAAGCCCTGCTCTTCTAGGGGCTGGATCAGGACGTCCCTTATCGCTCTGCAGCAGGGTTCTGATAACGCGCCCAGTTGGCAGGTGCTCTGAGCCGGGCCAGTGGACTCTGGTAGCTGCCACCGGGGCCTCCAGCCCCCATGTGGTCGTCTGTTCTGGTTGCCGCTGAGACCTGGCCAAGGACACCAACTGAAGCCTTCAGCATGGGAAGTCGTTTGCTCATTTTGTTAGAGGGCAGTTGCCAGACAGCTGAGTTGAATTCGACGGGCTTGGCACGAGTGATGGGTGTGTCCGGCACATGCAAGCGCCATGGTCAGTAGCCCCCTCCTGCAGCAGCTGTGCCTAACCCCACTCTCTCAGCCCCCGCCCTGATTTCCCTCTCCTTTCTCTTCATTAGTGCTTGGCTCAGAATTTTCTTCATCCATATGGCTTCTGCAGGCAAAGGCCTTCCATGGCTGGTGGCCTGCTGTGTCTCAGTCCCAGAATTCCGGGCTGGACTTCTCCCTAATCGACAGTGGACTATAGCAGATGTACTCTCTCCGCCTGGAAAGTAAGTTTTGCCAAAGGAGGTAGAACCATCTTATTGCTACAAGCTGGGGCAGAGGGGAGACAGGAAGCCCTCCTGAAAAAATGCATAGGCTTTTGTTAGAAGGCGGGGGAGGGACTGTAAAGTATTCCCCAAACTGAGAAGGCAGTTTGAGACTGAAAAATGAAGGAGGCCACACAATACAGTTTACACACAGTTTTGTTTGGGGTAACTTACTGATGGGGGGCGGGGATCAGGCAGGTGGTGATCCACTTGCAGAGTTATTCTCCACAAAGTCTGGACCTCAATCTACAAATTTTATAGAACAAGGGACTCTGCAGAAGGGCACTGTGGTGAGACCAAAGGGTTCGCATGCACCTAATAGACGTCTAACATTTAATCAGATCTTGCGGCACCACCTGTGTATCAGGAAGGGGAGACACTGTGTGATCTTTAACAAACTTACAGAGGGCCAAAGCAAGCTGCCCTCCATCTCAGCCTTGGAAGGCATTTCTAAGTTATGTATAGTAATCTCCTAGGGACCCTGGAACACATAGCCTGCCCGGGGGGGTTGGGGGGTGAGTGGGGGGTGGAGTTGGGGAGGGATCAGTGAGTAGATGTGAACAAGATAAAGAGTTAAAGTTGGCTTTAACTACAGCTTTCCTATAGCTTTAAATCAGACACAACCAGCATGAAATCCTAGCTCCTTTGCTTAAAAGGAGGTGTGATGTTAAGCAACATTATATATATATATATATATATATATATATATACCCTTTGAGGCTTATTTCTCATCTTTAAGATGTAGAGTATGATATCTCTAAGAACTCATGCAAAAATTAAATAAGATGACATGTATAAGACACTGGAAACATTTTAGTTGGCATTATGGTAGCGATTATAATTTTTGTTAATAATATTTTGATTTATGATCATTTGGATAAGAGAGAAGTGGTGACTTTTTTTCCCCCTTTTGGATTCAACAGGGGAACTCTTTTTTTTTTTTTTTTTTAAAGATTGTATTTATTTATTTGACAGAGAGAGACAGTGAGAGCAGGAACACAAGCAGGGGGAGTGGGAGAGGGAGAAGCAGGCTTCCCACTGAGCGGGGAGCCCGATGTGGGACTCGATCCCAGGACCCTGGGATCATGACCTGAGCCGAAGGCAGATGCTTAATGACTGAGCCACCCAGGCGCCCTCAACAGGGGAGCTCTTGACCTTGGTTATTAAGAGACTCATTTAGGCAAAAAGGTATGTGTTTCCATTGATATTTAAGTGAATTTTTCAAGTTCTGAGAGAACCCTTTCAAAGCAACATCTGGGCCCCAAGGAGGTCCTGGTTCACATTTGTCTTGACCTATGAGAATCAGATCAACCTTATACAAAAGGGCAAGTCAGTGTACTCATGGCTTAGTCAAAATTTAGTAGCAAAACATCCCTGCCATAAGCTACAAGGGACTTCAAGATGGAATGATTATATATGAAATGAAAATAGTAAAAACATTACTTATCTGAACTTAGGAGATACAACTAGAACAGCGTCCAGAGAAGAATGCATAGTGAGATTTTATGTGTCAACTTGCATAGACCACAGTGTGCCCAGATATTTGGTCAAACATTATTCTAAGTGTTTCTGTAGGGTGTTTCTGGGTGAGGTTAACACATGAATTGGCAGACTGAGCAAAGCAGATTGTTCTTCCCGATATGGGTGGGCCCCATCCAATCTGTTGAAGGCTTGAATAGAATAAAAAGACTAAGCAAGAATTCTTTCTCTCTGCCTGCCTATCTTTGAGTGGGGACATCATCCTTTCCTGCCTTTGAACTTGGACTTGGATTGGAACTTACATCACCGTCCCTCCTGGGGCTCCAGCTTGCTGTCTGACGATCTTGGGGGACTTTTTAGCCTCCATAATTGCATGTGCCAATTCCTTAGAATAAATTTCTTTATATATCCTAGAGATTCTGTGTCTCTAGAGAACCCTGACTAATACATAGTCTTATAATGAATTAATAAAAAATTAAACAGGAATGAAAAATGAAATAAGCATCCAACTGAAGTAGTTAGAAAAAAGGCAATAAACCTAAGGAAAGCAGAAGGAAGAAATTAATAAATGTTAAAGCAGAAATCAATAAATTATACAACAAAAAAGTTTTATAATTAATAAATTATAACAAGTAACTCACAAATAAACTTAAAGCTAATTCTTTTAAAAAACACGATTTATAGGGGTGCCTGGGTGGCTCAGTCGGTTAAGCATCTGCCTTCGGCTCAGGTCATGATCCGAGGGTCCTGGGATCGAGTCCCACATCTGGCTCTCTGCTCAATGGGGAGCCTGCTTCTCCCTCTGCCTGCTAGTCCCCCTGCTTGTGCTCTCTCTCTCTCTCTGTCAAATAAATAAATAAATAAAACAAAAAAACCCACGATTTATAAATTGTTGGCTAACCTTGTCAAGAGAAAAGAAGGAAAATGGCACAAAAAAGAAGGGCTAAGGGGAAAATAACCACAGGTGGATGGAATTAAAAGAAACCTTAGAGACTATTTTTCTCAACTCCATGTAAATACATTTAAAAAACTTGTGTTGTAAAAAAATGAACATTACTCAAAGAGATATCTAGCTTTTGTCCTTGGCTCCTGGGACATAATCTCTAGGACCTTGGAATGTCCTGCCTGATAAGAATGTCCTACTTTACCTGGGGGCCTCAGGCCCCACCAAACAGTTTAACAATGTGATTTAGGATGGGAGCTTTGGGCTGCATGCTCTTCACTCTAGCTCTGCTCTGCTCTAAAGGTCAGCCACATGGACAGTCAGTAATGTCTGTGTGGTTGAGCTCCAGTAGAAACCCTGGACACTCAGGTGAGTTTCCCCAGCTGTCAGTCCTCTGTATGTTTGCATGTTGTTGCTAGGGAGAGTAGTGCTGGCCATGGGTCCACCAGAAGAGCTGGAAACTCAGTGCTTGGAAGTTTCCTGGACTCTGCCTGGTGCATCTCTTCCCTTGGCTGGCGTTAATCCACATCCTTTCACCGTAACGAACTGTAACCGTGAGCACAACAGCTTCCAGTGAGTTCTGTGAGTCTTTCTATAAATTGTTAAACCTAAGCATGGTCTTGGGAACCCCCTAAGTTTGAAAAACCTGACATATTGGATACTTTCCTGAAAAAGTATAATTCTGCCAAACTGAATCAACAACCAATGTTAGTTTCTCCTTAGTTAACCTATAAGTGAATAGAAATCCCAAAAAAACCGATAGTTCACATGGAAAAAGAAGGTGAAAAGTGAATGGAAAGCTAGCCCTATAAGTTCTAATGCATATCGTAAAACTATAATAATTAAAATAGTGTAGGACATCTTGCAGTTGGAACAAAATAGGAACTCCAGAAATAGACCAAAACCTATTGGGAATTTAACTTATGAAAATGATGGCATTTCAAATCATTGGGAAAAAAAGATGAATTATTCAGTAAATAGTGTTGAGACAACTGAGTAGCCATCTGGAAAAAAATTAAGTTGGCTTCATACCTAACTTCTTATATCAGGATACATACCCGGAGAGATCAGTGATTTAAATTTTTTAAAATGCTAGAAGATACTGTGGGAGATTAAGAAGTAATCTAATGACTATTTTGGAATGCGGGAGAACTTTCAAAGTATGCCATAAGACACAAAAGTCATAAAGAAAACAGACGATAACTTCTATTGCATTAAAGATTCTGTATGGAGGGACACCTGGATGGCTCAGTTGGTTAAGCATCCAACTCTTGATTTTGGCTCAGGGTCGTGAGATTGGGCTCTGCACTGGGCATGGATCCTGCTTCAGATTCTCACTCTTGGAGTGCCTGGGTGGCTCAGTTGGTCAAGCCTCTTCCTTTCTGCCCGGATCATGATCCCGGAGTTCCTGCTCAGTGGGGAGTCTGCTTCTGCTCCTCCCCCTGCTCCTTCTCTATCTCACTCACTCTCTCTCAAATACATAAAAAAAATCTTAAAAATAAAAAGTTCTCCCTCTCCCTCTGCCCCCCCCCGCCAAATTACGTATGGAAAACCAGCAAGAGCAAATTCTACAGAGTAATGCCAAACCAGGAAAAATATGGTGACATTCCTAATACATAAAGACCTTTTACTAATCAATAAGAAGAATGACTGGGTAATAAGAAAATAGCAAAAGATATGAACAGAAAGTTCACAGAAAAGGAAACATAAATGATTTATAAATGTATAAAAAGATGCTTCACATTACTCATATTAAGAGATACAAAATAAAACTATAGAGAAATAGCATTTACTGTTTTTCACTTACCAAATCAACAAAGATAAAACATTTGTTTGTGCACTCTGCTGGTACAAGCATGGGGAACAGAAAGTCTTATATGTTGCTTATGGCATATTGAATCTGTGCAAGCTTTATGGATTGCAAAAAGTGACAAACGCACATACCCGTTGACTAACATTCTACTTGTAGGAATTTATCCTAATCACTTTCGAACAAAAGAAAGTATGTACAAAGTTATTCACTGCAGCATTGTTTGTAAGAGTAAAATATGGGAACCCGCCAAAATGTCCATCAAAAAAAGGATCGTCCAAATAAATTATGGTGCACTGAGCCAATGAAATATTATGCAACCCTAAAGTAGACCAAGGAAACTCTTTATGTACTAATGGGGGGATGAGCTACAGATCCACTTGAAAGTGAAAAAAATAAGGTGCAGAATAGTATGTGCAAAACAGTGTGCTATCATTTCTGTAAAACAGGAAAGAAAACAATATCCATTACAGCGAGAGCTAAGACGTTGTTTAACCTCACCCTCGTCCTATGCGGCAGGTACTATGATTACATCCTGCTGTGCAGATGGGGGTAACTGGGGCACAGAGAGGCTGCCCGACGTCATGGACCAGTTAGTACCGGGCAGTGCTGGGTCTCAAACGCAGGGAGTCTGGCTCCAGAGTTTGCATTCTTCCCACATGCCATGTTCTTTTGTATGGATACATGGGCATATTTGCTTATAATATCCATAAACTATCTCTGGTGGCTAAGGGAGAGGTGTGGGAGGGTGTATTTCACTGTATTCCCTTTCTGTACATGTGGCTATTGGACCATGTCAAGTATTACCTACTAATACGTTTAAAGCAAACGTTTCTGACTGGGAGCAGAGCTCAGGGGAAGGGATATATTGCCCAAGACCCAGGTTCCCCGAGGCAGATGTAAAGTCCTGTCCTGGGCACCAAGGACTGAGTGTCTCTGCCTGCCAAGCTGGGGAAACCACATGGCCTCAGGCCGGCTCTGATCTGCTCATGGGGCCCTCAGAACGGTGGTAGGTAGAGGTGAGGGCTGAACCAGCCCGCCGCCTCATGCGGAGTTCAGGTCCAAGACCACAGAGCTGGGCATCAGGTGGGCATCAGGCTGGGCCCTCTGCTTGTGATCTGAGGCGAGACATGTCTTCCCACGGGCCTCCTCCTACAGATGTTCGCTTGCTTTCTCTTCCCCCTCCCGACCCCAGGGCTATCAGCTCAGTCTGGCTGGGCTTGCTTGACAGCCTCAGGGCAGTGGGATGGGGCAAGGTCTATTTTTGCTGATGCAGATAATGTGTTTCTGCACAGGAAAGTATTCTTGGGGCTAGAGGTGGTGCTGCGCAGAGGAGGACCTTCAGGCTTTCAAGTGCTTGGACTTGGCCCAGCTCTGGGTGAGTGGCCCGCATAGCCGTGCTGGACATCACCACCAGGGGCTGGAGCCGCTCACCCAGAGAAGATCCCCTCTCTCTGCCTGTCCCCTTTTGTTCGCCTGGGCACAGCCTGAGGCCGTGAGATGGGAGAGTGTCAAGGGGCAAGAGACCACCCCTCCCCGTGGCTGGCCTCCCCCTCAGGCTGTGATGAAGGAGCCGGAATACCCTCAACAAGCCGGCAGCAGTGGCAACAGGCACACGACCATGAGGACCGAAAACTCCCCCGCCACTGTGATTGCAACAACCACACGGTACGATCACACAACGAACAACAGCAATGAGTTGCTGGAGCAACCACACCATCTGTACAATCATGCAACGCCCACACACCACAGCGACCTGCAGCAATCACTGCGTCCGTGGCCAGTGAGCCAATATGTACCATGCTCTGATTTAAGAGCGGGAAGGGAGGTGTGCGAAGCCTCCTGCCACAGATCCGTGAAGGCCCAGGAGGCTGGAGAGCCCCTCGGGCCTCTGGGCGGGAATGGGTTGGCAGGAAGTTGGATCAGGTGAGTTGGGTTTATGGCCTTGCCCTCTTCTCTAAGGGGAGGTGTGGTCCCTTGAAGACTTCCGAGCCACTTTGGCTCTAAGCCCTAGAGGAGAGGGCATCTTTCTCACTACCCTTTCTGAGGCTTGTTTTCCTTCCCTGGGGACATCCTGTGATGCTCAGCGCTGAGCTCTGAGCATAAATGGTACTCTCTGGTTAGAGGGGATGGGACCAAGCAGCAGGCTTTCCTGTCATTCCAGTGTCCTATTTGCTCTGGTGCATCACAAGAAGGAGTGGGCTTCAGGCCTTCTGAAAACCACTCTCCAAAAGGGGGATGGGGTCAGCAAGTTGTTGACCAGACCCCCTGAGTACTATCAGCACAAGCCCATAGAAAGTCTCTGTTCTATGCAGCCCAGCACAGTGAAAGGCAAGCTCTGAGACCCCCAGGGACTAACTGTGTATGTGAGGAGACAGGTCTGTGCACAGAGAAACTATCCAAACTCTCAAGGCAGCTGATGCCCCGAGCCGGTGGCCCGAGAAAGCCACAGGAGAGCCTGGGGAGGGGCACGCTGATGCTTGGGGCTCTCAGGAAGGCTTCCTGGAGAAGGTGGAGCTTGATCCAGCTCTAAAGGAAGGATTCCACTCACTCAATAGAGAGAGAGAGAGGGTGTTCCAGGAAGGGGAACAACATGAGTGAAAACCCAGAGGCCTTCCAAGGTCTGGTGGAGTCACTGAGTCGTGGGGGTTAGGAAGGCAGGAAGGAAGACATAGGATGGCGGAGGGGGTCGGAGGCTGGAGGAGAGCATCTTGGAATGCAGGGTCCTGTGGGCAGTGGACACCACTGAAGGTTTTTCGGAGAGATGGGCCACAACGTATGTAGGGCAAGGTCGCAGGATGATTTTTTGGTTACCCTGTGTGGGACTGAGCAGTAGGATTCTGAGGGTGTTGTGGGGGGGGTGGGGGGGGGAACAGGCCAAGTGAGAGGCTGGGACTTGGACTCAGTGTCCCCAGTGGGAGCCAAAGGTAGGGAGGGGGTGGGCAGGAATAGACGGGCTCTGACGACAGCTTGGATTCGGGGAGGGTGAATCAAGGATGGTGGCTCCAAGCGATGGTGTTTGGACTACTGGCTAGAGGGGTCCGTAGTTTCTAGGGAGAGATGCTGAGCTTGTGCAACACAGGAAGTAGGGCTGCGACCATGGGGGAGGCACAGGAGGCGGCTGGCTATGTGGCATGGAGCCCAGGAGAATGGGATGGTGTGGGGTGCACTGGGGTGGTGACAGTTGCAGGAGCAGAAGGGACCAGGGGTGAAAAAGGGCCAGAGGGAGAAAAGCAGAGGGGCAGGTAGGGAACCGGGATGCAGCTGCAGATGCAGGAGAGGTGGGAGTCTGAGGCCGAGGGGGAGGTGAGGGGGAGCCATGGCCAGAAGCATCAGTCTGGAGAGTGGGGCTCCAGCTGTGTGGAGGTCCCCTTTCTCCCTGGTGTCTTCCCCTCTGCCTTCCTTCTGCTTCAGGACAATCGTCAGCTCCCTAAGCGTCACAGTTGTCTACCTGTCTGTGCACCCCACTTCGCTGGGAGCCCCAAGAAGGCTGTACCTCTGTGTCCAGTGAAGGAAAGAACTTACCTGGCAGGTGGGACTGGCCCCGAAATCTCAGTGATGTGTGTGGTCCTGGGGATATCTGAGCGGCAGACTCTTGTCAGGAAGCAGGCTGTCCCTCTTGGCTAGAATGTTCTTTCTCTCCTGAGCTGCTCAGACAGCAGCTTCCCTTTCGTGGGTACCTGCTAGGTACTGGGCATGGTGGGGCGAGTCCAGTGACAAACTGGGCACAATCACCTTATGGTTCTTCCAGTTTCTGCTTCCAACTAGGGGCCCAAGATGGAATCAAGGGGGAAGAGAAAAGGCAGGCGAGGCAGGTAGTCCATGGGGCAGAAGAGCCCTGAGGACCTAGAGGGCCGCGCAGGGGGAAGCGGGAGTGGCTGGTGGGTGGGGGGAAGATGGAATTTTCAGAAGAGAGGACGAAGTGGGTTTGGGTCAGTTTGAAGTTTGCAGTCAGTCCTGAGAGGAAGGGAGGGACTGGCAGGCTCCTGTGTGTGGGGTGGAGAGACCGAGCCCAGCAACCATCCATGATGGGGAGGGACAGGGAGAGGTCAGGCGAAAGGAAGTCCCGAAGCTTTGGCTGAGAAGATGGGGTTTGTGTAGTCAGTGACCGGGGAGTCACGAACATGGCAGGGAGGATGCTTTGGTCAACACGTGGCGAAGTCGGAGGAATCCCTTCTGTGAGACGGGCAGGTGGTCCACAGAAGGCCTGCTGAAAGCTCAGATGTTCACCTGGGTAGTGGCCAAGGAGATTAGGCCCCAGGACCCTGAGCCGGCAGGGGATGGCAAGGATGAGGGTGTAGGTGGGCAGCAGGGAGCTAGAGCAAGGGCCAGATGCCTGGGGGTGCTGGGCGGGAGCCGAGCGAGGAGGTGGCAGTGGGACGATGTGAAGAGCCGGCTCAAGATGGAGAGAACCCTGGGACAGAGATGGGGGTGGGGAGAGGGAGAGGGAGGGTGAGGGAGGCTGGGGGGGTGGAGAGAGGCGGAGGGGGGAAGCGCTTTCTAGACCCAAGGGGATGAGGTTTCACAGAACCAATGTTGTCTAGGTCATTTCCTACTGAGGCCATGCACAGGAGGAACGGGACTGTCTCCTCATATCACCCCTATGCTGGCCTTTAATTCTGTCCAGGTCGAGGGAAGAGAAAGCTCCCCTCCTCCACTCTGGGAGAGTTGTTAGTTTTGCTGACAAGTACTCTATGCTTCCTCTTTCCTTCAAGGAAAGGGGAACCAGTTCTCGAAGCTGTCAGAACAGTGGCCTCTGAGGTTTGCCAAAATGCTTGTCCGGGCATTTGAGAGGGGCTGACAGGTCCCTGTTGCCACATTCAGCGAGAATGTTTTCCTTTGTCTTATCCAGTTCTATGCCATTGGTTCTCAGCTGTGGTTGGACAACAGTATTCCCCCTGGAGCTGGGAAAAAATCTTATTGCCCTGGTAGCTCCCGAGATCAATGGGATACAAATCTTGGGGGAAGACATTGGTATGTTTGAAAGCTCCTTAGCAGATTTCTGGGTGCAGCCAGGCTTGGGGACCTCAGTCCAAGGGTGTGGTTCCTGTAAACGCCTCTTTGTTTATAGCTGGAAAACCTGGAATTAATGTTACACTGTCTGTTAACTAACTAGAATTTAAATTAAAAAATTGAAACAAACAAATAAAACAAAACTAAGAAAGAAAACAAAGTGACTGCCTTCATGGAACTTACATTCTAATGGAAGTGACAGACAATTGCTAAAATTATATGTCAAGTAGTAACAAGTGCTATGAAGAAATGTTGAGAATCCTCAAAGATACAAAGGAGTGACTAACAGCTATATATAAAACATAACTTATGAAACAACAAATAGGCAAAATTTTAAAAAGCAACTTATAAAAAAGAACCAATTGAAATGAAAAATATAGACATTGAAGTAAGTAAACTCAATAGTACTGGATGAACACTATGAAGTCATATTGGAAGAGAGATTAATTAATTAGAAGGCAGTACTGATGAAATCACCCATAATGCAGCACAAAGAGAGGATATGTATTTTTAAAAGTATAAAAAAGCAAATATATATATAGATATATATGTATGTAATATTAATTTCAGGAGTAGGATTTAGTGATTCATCACTTGTGTATAACACCCAGTGCTCATCACATCACGTGCCCCTCTTTAATGCTCATTTGACCCATCCCCCCACCCACCTCCTCTCCAGCAACCCTCAGTTTGTTCTCTATAGGTAAAGTCTGTTTTATGGTTTGCCTCGCTCTACCCCCCCCACCCATGTTCATCTGTTTCATTTCTTAAGTACCACATATGAGTGAAATCATATGGTATTTGTCTTTCTCTGACTGACTTATTTTGCTTAGCATGATACTTTTTTACGGCTGAGGAATATTCCAGTGTGTGTGTGTGTGTGTGTGTGTGTGTATGTATCACATTTTTTTTTAAAGATTTATTTATTTAAGAGAGAATAAGAGGGCGTGGGGAGAAGGGAGAGGGACAGAGGTAGAGAATCTCAAGCAGACTCCCTGCTGAGCATGAGGCTTGATCCCACAACCCTCAGATCATGACCTGAGCTGAAATCAAGAGTTCAACACCCAACCAACTGAGCCACCCCTATACCACATCTTCTTTATCTATTCATCGGTTGATGGACATTGGGGCTCTTCCATAATTTGGCTATTATTGATAATGCTGCTATAAACATGGGGATGCATGTTTCCCCTAAATCTGTATTTTTGTATCCTCTGGGTAAACACCTAGTAGTACAATTGCTGGGTCATAGGGTAGTCCTATTTTTAACTTTTTGAGGAAACTCCATACTGTTTACCAGAGTGGCTGCACCAGCTTGCATTCCCACCAGCAGTGTAGGAGGGTTCCCCTTTCTCCGCATCCTCACCAACATCTGTTGTTTTTTGTGTTGTTAATTTTAGCCATTCTGACAGGTGTGAGGTGATATCTCACTATAGTTTTGATTTGTATTTCTCTGATGAGTGATGTTGAGCATCTTTTCATGTGTCTGTTAGCCATCTGGATGTCTTTTTAGAAAAGTGTCTATTCATGTCTTCTGCCCATTTCTTAACTGAATTGTTTGTTTTTTGGGTGTTGAGTTTGATAAGTTCTTTATAGATTTTTGGATATTAATCTTTTATCAGATATGTCACTTGCAAATATCTTTTCCCATTTCAAAGGTTGCCTTTTGCTTTTTATTTTTATTTAAAAAAAGATTTTATTTATTTATTTATTTATTTATTTATTTATTTATTTACTTACTTACTTATTTTAGAGTCGGGGGAGCAAAGGGGGAGGGGGAAAGGGGGAAAGAATCTCAAGCTGACTCTGCATTGAGCACAGGGCCTGACTCAGGGCCCAATCCCATGACCCCAAGATCATGACCTGAGCCAAAATCAAGCCACCCAGGAACCCCTCAAAAGTTGCCTTTTAGTTTTGTTGATTGTTTCCTTTGCTGGGTAGAAGGTTTTTATCTTGATGAAGTCCCAGTAGTTCATATTTGCTTTTGTTCCCCTTGCTTCTGGAGACATATCTAGTAAGAAGTTGCTATGGCCAATGTCAAAGAGCTTGCTGCCCATGTTCTCCTCTAGGATTTTGATGATTTCCTGTCTCACATTTAGGTCTTTAATTCATTTTTAATTTATTTTTGTGTATGGTGTAAGAAAGTGGTCCAGGTTCATTCTTCTGCATGTTACTGCCCAGTTTTCCCAACACCATTTGTTGAGACTGTCTTTTTTCCATTGGGTAGTCTTTCCTGTTTTGTTGAAGACTAATTGACCGTATAGTGGTGGGTCCATTTCTGGGTTTTCTATTCTGTTCCATTGATCTATGTGTCTGTTTTTGTGCCAGTACCATACTGTCTTGATGACTACAGCTTTATAATATAGCTTAAAGTCTGGAATTGTGATGCCTCCAGCTTTGCTTTTCTTTTTCAAGATTGCTTTGGCTATGTGGGGTCTTTGTGGTTCCATATGAATTTTAGGATTCTTTGTCGTAGCTCTGTGAAAAATGTGGTTGATATTTTCATAGCGACATTTTAACAATATTTGTTCTTCCAATCCATGAGCATGGAATGTTTTTCCATTTCTTCAATTTATTTCATAAGTGTTCTATAGTTTTCAGAGTATAGATCTTTAACCTCTTTGGTTGTGTTTATTCCTAGGTATCTTATGGTTTTGGGTGCAATTGTAAACGGGATCAATTCCTTGATTGCTCTTTCTGCTGCTTCATTATTGGTGTATAGAAATGCAACAGTTTTCTCTATGTTGATTTTGCATCCTGTGACTTTACTGAATTCATGTATAAATTTTAGCAATCTTTTGGTGGAGTCTTTCAGGTTTTCTACATAGAGTATGATGTCATCTGCAAATAGTGAAAGTTTGACTTTTTCCTTGCCAATTTGTATGCCTTTTATTTCTTTGTCTGATTGCTGCAACTAGGACTTCCAGTACTATGTTAAATAACAATGGTGAGAGTGGACATTCCGGTCTTGTTCTTGACCACAGAGGAAAAGCTCTCAGTTTTTCCCCAATGAGGATGTTATTAGCTGTGGGTCTTTCGTATATGGCCTTTATGATGTTGAGCCATGTTCCCTCTATCCCTGCTTTGTTGGGTTTTATCAAGAATGGATGCTGTACTTTGTCAAATGCTTTTTCTGCATCTATTGAGAAGATTATATGGTTCTTATTCTTTCTTTTATTAATGTGGTGTATTCTGTTGATTGATTTGTGAATATTGAATCACCCTTGCAGCCCAGGAATAAATCCTACTTGATCGTGGTGTATGAGTCTTTTAATGTACTATTGGATTTAATTTGCTAGTATTTTATTGAGAATTTTTGCATCCATGTTCATCAGGGATATTGGCTTGTAATTCTCCTTTTTGTGGGGTATCAAGGTAATGCTGACCTCATAGAATGAGTTTAGGTAGTTATCCTTCCATTTCTATGTTTTGGAATAGTTTGAGAAGAATAGGTATTAACTCTTCTTTAAATGTTTGGTAGAATTTCCCTGGGAAGCCATCTGGCTCTGGACTTTTGTTTGTTGGGAGATTTTTGATTACTGATTCAATTTCTTTGCTGTTTATTGGTTTGCTCACATTTTCTATTTCTTCCTGTTTCAGTTTTGGTA
Organism: Eumetopias jubatus; assembly: GCF_037043125.1. Lineage (NCBI taxonomy): Eukaryota > Metazoa > Chordata > Mammalia > Carnivora > Otariidae > Eumetopias > Eumetopias jubatus. The sequence goes on from NW_028274818.1 coordinate 41,913,142, forward strand.
GTTTATATGTTTCTAGCAATTTATCAATTACTTCCAATTATCCAATTTGTTGGTATACAGTTTTTCATAATATTATCTTTTTTTAAAAAGATTTTATTTATTTATTTGACACAGAGAGAGAAAGAGAGAGACAGAGAGAGAGGGAATACAAGCAGGGGGAGTGGGAGTGGAAGAGGGAGAAGAAGGCTTCCCGCCGAGCAGGGAGCCTGATGCGGGGCTCGATCCCAGGACCCTGGGATCATGACCTGAGCTGAAGGCAGACGCCTAACCAACTGAGCCACCCAGGCGCCCCTTTCATAATATTATCTTATAATTGTTTGTATTTCTGTGGTGTTGGTTGTGATCTCTCCTCTCTCATTCATGATTTCATTTATTTGGGTCCCTTCTTTTTTCTTTTTGATAAGTCTGGTTAGGGGTTTATCAATTTTATTAATTCTTTCAAAGAACCAGCTCTTAGTTTCTTTGATCTGTTCTACTGTTTTGTTGTTGTTGTTGTTGTTTGTTTTTTTCTATATCATTGATTTCTGCTGTAATTTTTATTATTTCCCTTCTTCTGCTGGCTTTAGGCTTCATTTGCTGTTCTTTTTCTAGCTCCTTTAGGTGTAAGGTTAGGTTGTGTATTTGAGACTTTTCTTGCTTCTTGAGGTAGGTCTGTATTGGTATATACTTCCCTCTTAATGACTGCTTTTGCTGCATCCCAAAGGTTTTGGATCAGACTGTTTTCATTTTTATTTGTTTCCATGATTTTTTTCTTTCTTCTTTAATTTCCTGGTTAACCCATTCATTCTTTAGTAGGATATTCTTTAACTTCCATGTATTTGTGGTCTTTCCAAATTTTTTGTTGTGGTTGACTTCAAGTTTCAGAGTGTAATAGTCAGAAAATATGTATGGTATGATCTCAATCTTTTTGTACTTGTTGAGGCCTGATTTGTGACCCAGTATTTGATCTATTCTGTTGAATGTTCCATGCGCACTCAAAAAGAACGTGTATTCTGCTGCTCTAGGATGAAATGCTCTGAATATATATTAAGTCCCTCTAGTCCAGTGTGTCATTCAAAGCCCTTGTTTCCTTGTTGATTTTCTGCTTAGATGATCTGTCCATTGCTGTAAGTGGGGTGTGAAAGTGCCCTATTATTATTATATTATTATCAATGAATTTCTTTATATTTGGGTGTTCCCAAGTTGGGGGCATAATATTTGTCATTGTTAGATCTTGTTGGATGGGCCCCTTTATTATGATATAGTGCTCTTCTTCATCTCTTGTTGCAGTCTTTGGTTTAAAATCTAGTTTGTCTGATATAAGGATGGCTACTCTGGCTTTCTTTTGATGGCCATTAGCATGATAAATGGCTCTCCATCCCCTCACTTTCAATCTGCATGTGATTTAGGTCTAAAATGAGTCTCTTGGGGTGCCTGGGTGGCTCAGTTGGTCCACTCAAGTCATGATCCCAGGGTCCTGGGATCAAGCCCCACATTGGGCTCCCTGCTCAGTGAGGAGCCTGCTTTTCCCTCTCCCTCTGCCTGCCACTTCCCTGCTTGTGCTCTCTGTCAAATAAATAAATAAAATCTTAAAAAAAAATGAGTCTCTTGTAGGCAGTATATAGATGGGTTTTGCTTTTTATCCATTCTCATACCCTATGTCTTTTTATTGGAGCATTTAGTCCATTTATATTCTGAGTGATTATTGATAGATATAAATTTAGTTCCATTGTATTACCTGTTAAGTTGCTGTTTCTGGAGATTTTCTCTATTCCTTTCTAGTCTTTGTTGCCTTTGGTCTTTCTTTCCCACTCAAAGAGTCCCCTTTGCTATTTCTTGCAGGGCTGGTTTAGTGCTCACAAACTCCTTTAGTTTTTGTTTGTCTGGGAAACCCTGTCCCTCTCTTTCTATTCTGAATGATAGCCTTGCTGAATGAAATATTCTTGACTGCATATTTTCTCATTCAGTATGTTGAAAATATCATGCCATTTTCTTCTGGCCTGCCGAGTTTCCTTGGAAAGCTCTGCTGCTAATCTTATCTGTCTTCCCTTGTAGGTTAGGGATTTCTTTCTTTCTTTTTTTTTTTTAAATTATTTATTTATTTATTTAGAGAGAGCATGAGAGGTGGCAGGGCAAAGGGAGGGCGAGAGAGAATGATTCTGATGGGAGTTCTCTGTGCCTTATGGATTTGGATGTCTGTTTCCTTCCATATATTAGGAAAGTTTTCAGCTATACTTTTCTCAAATAAATCTGCCTCTTCCCCCCTTCTCTTCTTGTTTTCTTTATTATTATATCCTCAGCACTCAAAAGAGTACCTGGGAAATTGTAGTTGCTTAGAATATTTGCTGAATAAGTAATGAAATCTTATTTTAAAAATCAATATTTTATTGTCCTACTATTTCACTTCATCTGAGTTGAATTCACTTCCTGCCATTACAATTTTTTACTTGCAAGTTTTGGCTGCCTTTCTTAGTCTTTCACTTGGGGGAGTCATTATTAGTAATTTTGATCTCTCTCATGCTCATGCCCCCAAACTTGTGGTTTTACCGTTGCTTCCTCTTAGCTTCCATAGCCCCCAGTTTAGAACCAGATTTTCTTTTCTTTTCTTTTTCTTTTTTCTTTTTTATTTATTTGACAGAGAGAGACACAGCGAGAGAGGGAACACAAGCAGGGGGAGTGGGAGAGTGAGAAGCAGGCTTCCTGCTGAGCAGGGAGTCCGATGCAGGGGCTGGATCCCAGGACCCTGGGATCATGAGCTGAGCTGAAGGCAGATGCTTAACGACTGAGCCACCCAGGCACCCCAGAAACAGATTTTCTATTGTCCGCTCAGGTATCTATGCTGCCATAATTTGGGAATGCTGCTGATCTTGTCATTGGGCCAGGGAACCAGTGCCTCTTCATGGAGGGCTAAGAAGTTTGGTGTAAGCCTCAGCTCTGGAAGCAGTTATGTATTTTAAGCCCCTTGTTCTTGGGTGTGGAGCCCCACACAGTCCCTGGTTCGGGGACACCTTCTCATGTAGAAAAGCTCCTCATCACCTCTGCCTGCTTCTTGCCCTGGAGACTCACAATCCCACAGCATCATCCAGCTTAAAATGTTGTGTCTCTGTCGTTCTGATCTTCAGAGATGTTCATCTTTTTTAAGCAAGGCTTTGAGTTTAAATTTTTTTAATTTTTGTATTTTATATGTTATTGTTAAGTGTTTGGAGCACAGGGGGCCTCAAAGTATGAACTTATAGTACCATTGTGCCTGCAAGTCTTATAATTACTGCTCTCCTTGACCAGGCCTGCAGGCTTTTACTCTTCAAAGTAAGGATGCTGCGGTTGGGGGGTGCATTAAAGCTCATCTTGCTCCACCTCATTTCACAGAGGAAGCAACGAAGGCCCAGTGACTTGCTTTTGGCCACTCACTTTGTTAGTAGCAGAGCCAAGACGGTAAACCTGATTCTCCACCCTGGGTCTTTGAACATCCTCCTCTGAATATGATTTCTCTCATACAGAATAGCTTTCCTGCATTGCTGTTTTGTCTGAGCTTTTTTTTTTTTAAAGATTTTATTTATTTATTTGAGAGAGAAAGAGCACAAGCAAGCACAAGCAGGGGGAGGGGCAGAGGGACAGGGAGAAGCAGACTCCCCGCTGAGCAAGGGAGCCCGATGTGGGGCTTGATCCCAGGACTCCGGGATCATGACCTGAGCCGAAGGCAGTTGCTTAACCAACTGAGCCACCCAGGAGCTTTGCTTAGAGTTTAAGGGCCCTTTACAGTCCTCCACGGTCTCTCCCTTTTCCCAAGGCATGACATTTAAGAGGGAGGGAAAGAGGATCAGCTCTAATAGTTAACTGAGTACCTGCCTTGTAATGGCTCTGCCTGTCGGGTCTACTCAGTTAACGGTTGGGGGAAAGCTCACATTTTTATATACGCTGCTGCCCTCTAGTGGCTATAATGGGCATCACATGTATAGTCTGGAACAGCAAATAAAATTGCCCCAGGACCAGTCTGTCTTGAACACATTAATATTCTCATAGTCATAACTTCCCTGCTCTGCGTGGAAACACAAATCTAAGTCATATTTATTTGATTTTTCAATGCCAAATATATATATATACATATATATATATATATATATATACATATATATATATATAAAATCAGAAGTTGTAATCGACCTCCACAGCACATAACATTCTTCAACTGATGCTGACCATCTAGGCAGCACGGTCCAAGAGAAATATAATGTGAGCCACACAGCAATTTAATATTTTCTAGTAGCCTCTGGGTGCCTGGGTAGCTCAGCCAGTTAAGCCTCTGACTCTTGATTTCGGCTCAGGTCATGATCTTGGGGTCCTGAGATCCAGCCCTGCCTCGGCTCACTGGGGAGTCGGCTTCTCTCCCTCTCCCTCTGCCTCCCCCTGCTTGTGTACTCTCTCTCTAAAATAAATAAATAAATCTTTAAAATTTTCTACTAGTCCCATCTTTAATAAAGTAAAAAACATGTTAAATTCATTTTAATGATATATCAGTATAGCCAAAATATTATCATTTCAATAAGTAATCAATATAAAAATTACTAAAACATATTATACATTTTTTTTGTACTATGTTTTTGAAATGTGGTGTGAATTTTACGATTACATCACATCTCAGTTCAGACCAGCCACATTGCAGGTGCTCAACAGCCACATGTGACTATCAGGCACTGAACTGGACAGCGAAGGTCTAGGGAGTGGTTTCTAAACTCTGTCTGTCCCTGTTGTTGCAATGATGTTTGTGGGTTCCCAAGGAACATTTTCACCAATCTGCCGTAAAACGAGAAAAATATGAACCATAACCTTGTTTTTTTAATATATAAAGTGAATGCAAGATTGTTGCCTATCTTGTCTGAAGGAACGCTTGGAGGTCATTCTACTGACTTTGTCAGTGTTCATATATTCATTCTTCTATGAAATGATGGTCATAGCAGATGACAGATTATTGATCAAGTGTTCTTAATTTGCAAATAAAACATTTGCAATCCTCTCCGGGGCCCCACACTTTTTGTGCACATTTTACTAATGGTGTGTGATGCATGAAATCCCGGGAGCCAGCCTGCGAGGTGGCTTTTTCCTCTGGCTTGGACAATGGATGGTCACAAATGGACACACGTCTGTGTGGGGAGGCTACTGGGTAGTGCTTGGCATGGCATCTCTACACCTTTCTGTCTGCCTCACAAAAGCATAAGGAAATACAAGTGAGTGAGCATGATATGAACACAGGAGTAACCTTGAATTTACTCTGAAAACCACAACCCAAAGAGTAAATCATTAGCAAAAGCCAGTTCTCAGCAATAATTAGTAACAAATGACTCTCAACCGAGCCTAGAGACTTTGTTGCCACATACCTGGAAGATAGCATTGCAATGTGGCTGGTTTTTAATGCAGAGCCAGGGAAGCTGATGAAGTCCGAAAGAGAAGGCACTGTTCTAATGGGCAAGGTCTTTAATGTCCTCCCAAGCTCTTTATCAGGCAGTATCTAAAGCGGGCTGGGTAGGTTTGTCTCACTGTGTATGGCTAGGGAACGGAGGAAACTAGGGCCTTCTCCTCTGTATGCAATGGGGTGTCTACTTATAGTAGCTCCAGACTGGGGTCTGCTCTCTTTAGCCCCTCTTCTCGGATTGATGTTCCCCCTTTGGCTCACCTGTCTGCCCTGCATATCCTGACGGGTCACAGCCCTATCCCAGTCTTTGAGGCTGATCTTCAAGGTGTCCTTAAAATATGCCTTCTGACCACCCTGCTTATAAATGCAAGCCTTTAGCTCTCTAACTTAGCAGTCACTAGGGTGCTCATTAGCAGTTCTGTTTCTTTTTCATATATAACCTTTATGCTCAGGTTGTAAAATGGGAAAAAATGTGAGCAAATTGAAATTTTATAAATCAAGTAATTTTGATTGCTCTGGGAGCTCACTATTTAAGAAATCCTATGGCAATGTCTGTTGTAAATTGAGCCATCAGCCTTTTATCTGTTCTAAAAATTCAAGTTTTAATATATCATCTTGCCTGAGGGGGGTGATTGCGCTTGTATTATTAAAAAGATGCACAGAAAAGATCGAGCCTTTGGTGCTCCCCATCTGTATTTAAATAGTGGTATGTAATCACAATTACCCAGCTCACAAGCAAGCAATTACACTCAGTATTAATGAAAGGACCCTAGTCAAAACTGTGCCCAAGGGAAGCTTCTGCCTACAAGTCAGGGTTAATGGCCCAGCCATTGTTTTAATGGATTTTCAATGAGGTGTGAAGATGACAGGCCAATAAGGGTGAAGCTTTATGACGCGGCTAAACAAGCACAATTAGCGACTTGCCATTAGTATCCTGACCTTTCTGTTTCTATTTCTTTGCAACCGGAGTGTTTATTTATTAATTTTTGTTTAACACAATTCATAGAGCCTTGGTTAACTCAGAGGGAAGGTGACCCATCTTGGCTGCTTTTGTGGGAAGGGCATTAATAAAGCCGCCTCCCTAAGCAAGTTTCAGCGGCGAGCCCGTGGTCACGGACTCTGCTGAACCACCCGGTTCTGCTCGCCGCCTCTCTTCCAGGCTCTCTGGCCCTCGAGACGCCCAGCGCCTTGCCCAGACAAGACAGTCTTGTCTTCTGGAGTCCAATCCCCCACCCCCACCTGGGAGGTGTGGACCTAGTGGTTACAAACTCAGCCTCAATGAGATCACCTGGGTTTGTCTCCCCGCCTCCAATTTACGTAATTTACATAAGATCAGTGCTCAGCGCCCGTGAGCCCCCCCCCCCCCCCCCGCCCCTGAGGTCTGATTTCTCTCATTTTGAATCCACATTTCTGATTCTGGGCTAGAATTCTGAGCTAGAGCCTGGGCTAGGCCTACCTTGACTTTAACCTAGCACTTCTGGGGACTCAAATTTTGCTCCTGACCTGTTTTTCTGGCTGAGTTCCCTCTCTCACAAAGGCCACATAAACTCTTTTTTTCCTTGTTTTGAAAATTTGTCTGTTAAACTGGGGCTCGGCAAACTATGGCCTATGAGCCATGTCTGGCCTACTGCCTGTTTTTGTAAGTTTTTTTTTTTTAAGATTTTATTTATTTGACAGAGAGAGAGTGAGAGCACACAAGCAGGGAGAGGGGCAGAGGGAGACCAAGAAGCTGACTCCCCGCTGAGCAGAGAGCCCAGGACTCTGAGATCACGACCTGAGCCGAAGGCGAACGCTTAATCGACTGAGCCACCCCGACGCCCTTTTTGTAAGTAAAGTTTTATTGGAACACAACCATGCTCATTTATTTATATATTGTTTATGGCTGCTTTCTTGCTACAATAGCAGTTGAGTAGTTGTGACAGAGGAATTACAACCCTCTAGTCTAAAACATTCACTATCAGGCCCTTGACTGAGAAAGTTTACTGTTCCTTGTTTGCTCAGCTTGAATTAAGTCCTCTAAAAAAGATATGTTGAAATCCCCAGTACCTCAGAATGGGGTCATATTTGGAAATAGGGTCTTCCCAGAGGTAACCAACTTAAAATGAAGTCATTAGGGTGAGCCTTATTTCAATATGACAGTTGTCTTTATAAAAAGGGAAGTTTGGACACAGTATTTTCTTATTTCCTACATTCTTGATGCTCAGACATCTGGACCTTCAGTGACTGGGGTGAGAATGCCCTCCCAGGATTAGCCAATTCCTAGAGATAGCAAAAGACTTGCACAGAGCCATGCCTTTTGTATGCAAACTAACCCTTCCAGAGCCCATACTCCAAACTGCCTCCTCCATCTGGCTCTTACACCCAGGGGCTAAGTACTAGACAACTAGGGACCATCCCGACAGCCCAGAGCTTGCTGAGATTATCCTAACATATCTAATCCTAAACCTACTCAGCTTGCTTACCTTGCCTTCCTCATTCCTTCCCATGAAAGCCACAGTGAGGACTCTGGGCCACGTTTTCTCCTCACTCTTTCTGCCTCCTGACTAACCCCGTGTGGCCTTGCATGGTATGCATGCCCCTTCCCCCTGGGAACTAGAAGTAACAAACATTTTCAATGGCAATCATCCCCCGATCTGTTGATCTCACCATACTTGAATAAAAACCAACATCCCAGGTGCATTTTAGAACATAGAGACAGACACATATGGAGGGAAAATAACATGAAGACATAGGGAAGTGCCGTGTGGACACGGAAGATTGGGGTTTTGTATCTATAAGCCAAAGAACACCCGAGGCCACCAGACGCTGCCAGAAGGGCATGGAACCGTTCCTTCCCTAGCACCTTCAGGAGGAGCAGGACTCTGTCAACACCTTGATTTTAGTCTTCCAGACTCCGGAATGTGAGACAATAAATCCCCATTGTTTTAAGTCGCTCAGTTTGTGGTACTTTGTTAGGGTAGCCTAGGCAACTTATATACCACCTAACACATTATTTTGTTTTGTTTTCTTTATTCCTCATTGTTCTTTTACATAAAACACCTGTGTGGTCTCTTATATCGTCATTTGAAGATGACCCTAACACACATTACCGCATCTATGTATCGCCAGGTAGTCGGGCGAGCGGGCAGCTCGTCTAACCCAGGACCGAGGCTCAGCGACTTTAGGGGACTTCACGAGCTCACCCTGCAGGCAGCAGGTGGGCGGCGCACTGGTGTTTACTGAGGGCTCCTTATGTGCTGTCCTCACAGGATTTCAGGACCCACCCCCACAGTTAACCTGAGGACTAGGAGCTGAGCAATTCAGGTAATCATCAGATAGCTATGAACGTAAAAAGGACACCTCCTGACCTCACTTTCCCTTGTCTTTAGGGGGGCTTCTCCTTTTTTTTAAGGTTTTTAATTTATTTATTAGAGAGAAAGAGCCCTACTGAGCAGGGAGCCTGATGCGGGGCTCAATCCCAGGACCTGGAGATCATGCCTTAAGCCGAAGGTAGATGCTCAACCGACTGAGCCACCCAGGCGCCCCGTTTCCATGGCTTCTGAAGGCAGAACTGCATGAGGAGGCCGGACCACCTACAACTCGGTACTGCCGTGGTCAGAACCAGCCGGCACCGCCTGGACCAGTCAGGGAAGTTCTTCCTTCAAAGGACAGTGCTGAACTTAGCAGTGTGTGGTAAAACAAGCTAAGAGAGCTCTAAAGGCCACTTCTGCTGGCCCTGTGGGGTGTGGTGAGGGTCCGAGGAGGGGAGAACGGGAGAGGTCTGGGGCTATTCCCGTGTGTAACACTGTGGTGAAAGCTGGAGCTGCTTCTGGTCAAGGCTTGGTCTGGATGTTGTGGATTCCCTGACCTCTGACGCCAGGAGCCCATCCATCTCCTGGGGTTCTTTCTTTCTTTCTTTCTTTTTTTTTAAATTACATTAAAAAGTATTTTTCTAGTGAGATATCACAATTTCATTATCCAGTGCTGCACATTGGGCTTTGACTCATATTGTTTCCTCTGAGTTAATCTGCAAAGGGTGGCAGTTCCCTGGGGAAACTTCGCAAAACATGGAACGTGTCACAAATTTGTGTGTCATCCTTGAGCAGGGGCCATGCTAATCTTCTCTGTATTGTTCCAGTTTCAGGATATGTGCTGCCGAAGTGAGCACTAATTTCATTTTATTTCATCATGATAAGTCTTCTCTTTAATCCCCATCCCCTAATTTCCCCCATCTCCCCCCACCCACCTCCCCTCCGGTAACCATCAGTTTGTTCTCTATAGTTAAGAGTCTGTTTCTTGGTTTGTCTCTCTTTCTTTTTTTCCCTTTGCTTGTTTATTTTGTTTCTTAAATTCCACATGAGTGAAATCATATGGTATTTGTCTTTCTCTGACTTATCTTGCTCAGCATTATACCCTCTACCTCCATCCATGTTGCAAATGGCAAGATTCATCCTTTTTTATGGCTGAATAATATTCCTGTGTGTGTGTGTGTGTGTGTGTGTGTGTATGTATCATGTCTTTATCCGTTCATCTATGGTTGGACCCTTGGGCTGCTTTCATAGTTTGCCTATTGTAAATAATGCTGCAATAAACACAGGGGTGCATGTATCCTTTTGAATTAGTGTTTTTGCATTTTTCAGGTAAAAACCCAGTAATGCAATTCCTGGATCATAGGGTAGCTCTATTTTTAATTTTGGGGGGAACCTCCATACTGTTTTCCATAGTGACTATATCAGTTTGCATCCCCACCAACAGTGCATGAAGATTCTTTTTTCTCCCAATCCTCCCCAACACTTGTTGTTTCTTGTGTTTTTGATTTTAGCCATTCTGACAGGTGTGAGGTGATATCACATTGTAGTTTTGATTTGGATTTTCCTGATGATTAGTGATGCTGAGCATCTTTTCATGTGTCTGTTGGCCATCTTTATGTCTTGTTTGGAGAAATGACTATTCATGTCTTCTGCCCATTTTTAAATTGGATTGTTTGTTTTTTGGGTGTTGAGTTTTATCAGTTTTTTTGTATGCTTTGGATACTAACCCTTTACCAGATATGTCATTTGTAAATGTCTTCTCCCATTCAGTAGGTTGCCTTTTAGTTTTGTTGATTGTTTCCTTTGCTGTGCGGAAGATTTTTATCCTGATGTAGTCCCAATGGTTTGTTTTTGCTTTTATTTCCCTTGACTCAGGAGACATCTAGAAAAATGTTGCTATAGCTGATGTCAGAGAGATTACTGCCTTTGCTCTCTTCAATGCTCTTTGTGGTTTCAGGTCTCACATTTAGGTATTTAATTCATTTTCAGTTTATTTTTGTGTAGGACGTAAGAAAGTGGTCCAGTTTCATTCCTTTGCATGTAGCTGTCCAGTTTTCCCAACACCATTTGTTGAAGAGACTGTCTTTTTCCCATTGTATATTCATTCCTTGTTTGTCAAAGATTAGTTGACCATATAATTGTGGGTTTATTTCTGGATTTTCTATTCTATTGATCTATGTATCTATATTTATGCCAGTACCATACTGTTTTCATTACTATTCCTTTGTAATATAACTTGAAGTCTGGAATTGTGATACCTTCAGTTTTGTTTTTCTTTTTCAAGATTGCTTTGGCTATTTGAGGTCTTTTGTGGTTCCATACAAATTTTAGGATTGTTCCAGTTCTGTGAAAAATGCTGTTGGTATTGCATTAATGTGTAGATTGCTCTGTGTAGTATAGACATTTTAACAATATTTGTTCTTCCAGTCCATGAGCATGGAATATCTTTCCACTTCTTTGTGTCATCTTCAATGTCTTTCATCAGTGTTTTATAGTTTTCAGAGTACATGTCTTCTACCTCTTTGGTTAATTTATTCCTAGACACTTTATTGGTTTTGGTGCAATGATAAGTGGGATTGTTTTCTTAATTTCACTTTCTGCTGCTTCATTATTAGTGTATAGGAATGCAACAGATTTCTGTACATTGATTTTGTATCCTGTGACTTTACTGAATTCATTTATTCTAGTAATTTTTTGGTGGAGTCTTTAGGGTTTTATATGTGTAGTATCATGTCATCTGCAAATAATGAGAATTTTACTTTCTGACCAGTTTGGATGCCTTTTGTTTTTATTTTTTAAAAGATTGTATTTATTTGCCAGAGAAAGAGAGAGAGGGCACTCACACAAGCAGGGGGAGTGGCAGAGGGAGAAGCAGGCTCCCCGCTGAGCAAGGAGCCTGATGTGGGACTCAATCCTGGGATCATGACCTGAGCTGGGATCATGACCTGAGCTGAAGGCAGATCTAAACCAACTACCAGGCAACCCTGGATGCCTTTTATTTTTTTATGTTGTCTGATTGCTGTGGCTAGGACTTCCAGTCCTATGTTGAATAAAAATGGTGAGAGTGGACGTCCTTGTCTTGTTCCTGACCTTAGGGGAAAAGTTCTGTTTTTCCCCACTGAGTATGATGTTGGCTGTGGGTTTTTCATATTTGGCCTTTATTACATTGAGGCATGTTCCCTCTAGACCTACTTTGCAGAGGGTTTTTTTTTTTTTTATCATGAATGGATGTCATACTTTGTCAAATGCTTTTTCTGCATCTATTGATATGCTTGTATGTTTTTTTAATAAAATCATTTCTCTTATTGATGTGACATATCATGTTGATTGTTTCGTGAATATTAAAACACCCTTTCATCCCAGGAATAAATCCCACTTGATTGTGGTGCATGATTTTTAAAAATATATCGTTGGATTCGGTTTGCTAATACTTTTGTTGAGGATTTTTGCATCTATATTCATTTGAGATATTGGGCCTGTAGTTCTCTCTCTCTCTCTCTCTCTCTTTTTTTTGTGGTGTCTTTATCTGTTTTTGGTATCAGGGTGGTACTCGCCTCAGAATGAATTTGGAAGTTTTCCTTTTGTATTTTTTGGAGTAGTTTCAGAAGAATGGGTATTAACTCTTCTTTAAATGTTTGATGGAATTTGCCTGTGAAGCCATCTGGTCCTGGACTTTTGCTTGTTGGGAGTTTTTTGATTACTGATTCAATTTCATTGTTGGTGATTAGTCTGTTCAAATTTTCTATTTCTTCCTGCTTTAGTTGCAATACATGATGTGTTTCTAGGAATTGATCCATTTCTTCTAAGTTGTTCAGTATGTTGGTGTATAGGTTTTCATAATATTCTGTTACAATTATTTGTATTTCTGTGGTGGTGCTTGTTATCTTTCCTCTTTCATTAGTAATTTTATTTATTTGGGTTCTCTCTCTCTCTCTTTTTTTTAATGAGTCATACTAGAGGTTCATCAATTTTGTTGATCTTTTCAAAGAACCAGCTCCTGGTTTCATTCATCTGTTCTATTGTTGTTGTTTTTTTAAATTTCTCTATCATTTACTTCTGCTCTAATCTTTATTATTTATGTCCTTCTCCTGGTTTTGGATTTTGTTTGTTGTTCTTTTTCTAGCTCTTTTTTTTTTTAAGATTTTATTTATTTATTTGACAGAGAGAGAGACAGCAAGAGCAGGAACACAAGCAGGGGGAGTGGGAGCGGGAGAAGCAGGCTTCCCGCCGAGCAGGGAGCCCGATGCGGGACTTGATCCCAGGACCCTGGGATCATGACCTGAGCCGAAGGCAGACGCTTAACGACTGAGCCACCCAGGCGCCCTTTTTTCCAGCTCCTTTAGGTGTAAGGTGAGGTGGTTGATTTGAGATTTTTCTTGCTGCTTGAGGTAGGCTTGTATTGCCCCCTCTGCATTTTATACTGCCCCTCTGCTTTCATTCCTTTCACCCGTGTGTTCACCTGCCATTGCCACTCACTTTCCAAGCTTGGCCTGGGATGCGAACAGCCTTCCTGACAGTCCTGGGAAGACCCAGCCCTGTGCACAGAGTTCTGTGAGCACATATCACACTGCCTTGTAATGACCTGTTTACTGGTTTACCTCCCTTATTAGACAGTGAGCCCAAGGGAAGAGATCCTGTTTTACATTTACATTAATATCCTGTTTTACATTTAAATGTCTCTTTCCTTACACAGCAGTACCTTACCAGGTACTCCAATCCTTGATGAATAAATGATTCAACCAATTAAACAAACTAGAATTCCTCTTAAGTTCACTAGTCTTTGCTAATGGCATCCCTCTGTCTAAACCAATTATGACTCTCCAATAGCCATAAAATTGCCCCTGGTGTGAAAAGTTAGGAGATTCTTGCACCCATGATCTGTTTCTTCCTTGTCCAGTTGTTACAAAGATTCTTCCACATCAAGGATATTTGTAAAGTTATGCCAAGATTTTGGGGACCACAGATAGGGGTAGCCATTCTACTAGGGATGTCATCTCCAATGTAGAGATGAGAACATTGAGTGTCAGTAGCCTCACAGTCCATCAGGGATGATGATGGCATTGGGGCCGGCCCTTTCTGGCTCTGTAGTTCTTGTCATCACACAGGGCTGAGGTGGGGTGGGGTCCATGCCCTCAGCCTCTTTTGCCAGTAAACGTTGTTCAGAATATGACTCAGCATGTGATTCCTCTGTGTGGACATGGGTGTATGTGCATGAGGGAGAGAAATAGCAGAGGCTCAGTGAACCTCCCTCCTCAATGCTGAGGTGGGGGAGGGTAGAGAATAAGAGGAAGAAGTCAGAGTGTGTCCTGGGTGAGAGAAGAAGCAGGAGGTGAAAGACTAGAAGGAAAAGTACAACAGAGCCCCAGGGACACCCACCTCTGCCCCTGCATCCCCCTCTTGCCTCCACACACCCCCTAAAACAAGCTGAAGAAGGTGCTGCCATCCTGGCTGTGGGGATGGTGGCTCCAAGACTGGCCAGTCTGGGTCTGCCTCCGCAGGAAGCAGCAGGTGTAAGCCCGGGGCTTGCAGGTGTAAGCCCGGGGCTTGCAGCTGCTCCGGGGCTGTGAGAAAGCCCGGGGTGAGGGGATGCCATCTGGTCAGGAGTCCCTGAAGCTGGGGTTGGGGAGAGGCTGTTGGAGCCCCACCTCAGGCAGCCTCCGCTGCAGATAGGGCAGCCGATGGATGTCATGACAGGGGCTGAGGAGCCGGCCTGCCCTTCCTGCCTGTGGTAGGCTGAATAATGGCCCCCGAATATATCCACATCTTAATCCCCGGAACCTGGGAATGTTACCACACACGGCAAAGGGGACTTGGCAGATGTGATTTAGTTAAGAATCTTGAGATGGGGAGATTGGCCTGGATTATCCGGGTGGGCCCCTACCCTCACAAACGTCCCCTAAGTAGCTACCAGGCTCTCCAAGCACATGGTGGGGCAGAAGCAGTTTCCTTCATCTGATGAAAATTTACTGAACACCTAATCCATGCCAGAGGCTGCTATGGGGGCCTGGGCTATAGCAGTGCAAACACAACACAGAGTGCTGCCCTCATGGGGTTCATAGTCTAGTGGAGGAAGAACGGTTGAAGGCACGTACATGTATCAGAGCTTGGTAAGTGCCGGGGAAGAAAATTAGCAAGGCGAGGGCAAAGGAAGTGCTGGGTGGAGTGCTAGGGTGGTCAGGGAAGGCCTGATAACATGCAGTTTGAGCCACAATGATCTCTGAAGGAAGTAGAACATTCCAGGCAGGAGGAATGGCAGGACAAAGGCTTGGGGGCAAGACACTTGCCGGACACTTTCCAGGACCGCGAGGAGCCCAGTGTGGCTGGCATGGAGTGGGTGGTAGGGCAGTGATAGGAGGTAAGTGTGTGTGGAGGCAGAGGGTAGATAGCCTGGCGCCTCATGGACTTTAGGCCACCTGCCAAGGGAGCCCTTGGGGGGTTTTGAGCAGAGGAATGGACTGGTCTGAGTGTTAAAAGGATCCCTCTAGGATACCTGAGCTACCTCCTTTATCTGTTCTGCAGCTGTACCCACTGGTGTCGGCCCTCAGCTAAATCAGGAGAAAGACGAAGAAATCAGTCTTTGTGGCTCCATCCTTGGCCCTCCTACCCCACTTCTCGTTAGTGGAACCATCCATCTATACATGGTGTATGCATGGTCCTCTCCCCTCTTCTTCTGCATGGTTGTCCCCTGCCCCCTCCCCCCATATCTTATCAGTCATTTACACTTTAGTGAAATCAAGGATATGTATCCCACTACCTTCTCCGTGGTTACAAGTTGAATTGTGGCAACCAAAAGATGTGTTGAAGGCTTAATTTCCAGTACCTTGGAATGTGACCTTATTTGAAAATAAAGTCATTGCAGATGTAATTTAGTTCAGATAAGTTCACCCTGGAGTAGGGAGGGCTCTTAATGCAACATGACTAGTGTCCTTTTTTTTTTTTTTTTTTATTAGAGAGAGAGAGACTATGAGCAGGCGGAGCAGCAGGCAGAGGGAGAAGGAGAAGCAGACTCCCTGCTGAGCAGGGAGCCTGACAAGGGGCTTGATCCCAGAACTCCGGGATCATGACCCAAGCCAAAGGCAGACGCTTAAGTGACTGAGCCACCCAGGCGCCCCACATGACTGGCATCCTTAGAAAAAGATGATGTGGAGATGCTGGGGAAGATAGTAGGGCGACGCAGCTGTGGCCAAGGAACGCCAAGGAGTGCTGGAAACTCCCCATAGCTAGGAAGAGTCAAGGGAAGATCCTCCCCTAGAGCCGTCAGAGGGAGCAGGGCCCTGTGGACACCTTGATTGCAGACCTCTGGCTCTGGAACCGTGAGAGGATAAGTTTCTGTTGCTTAAGCCCCCCCAGGTTGTGGCGCTTTGTTATGGTGGCCTGAGGAAGCTAATGCCAGGGTTGATATCTTTTTTAGAGTCTTTCTTCTAATGGTGAAATGGGAGATTTTATCTATCTAAAGAAATGTCTGGCATGTGATTATCCTACTAATCAGGTTTTACCTGAAGATAATGATGCTCTGCTGTGGGGGGCGTCCTGGGGCTGCATGACAATTCAGAAGGGCCCATTTCTCTCTGCCGCCTGCATATGCTTACCCCTGGGGAGTGGGGCAGCTGGGGGTTGTGGGGAGAGCTGGGTTGGACCCCTGCCCCAATGCTGGGTGGGGTTTGGGAAGAGGAAGATGCGGGGGTCTCAGTCCTGAGCTGAGGGCAGATAAGGGGAGACCTAAAGCTCGAGGACATTAGATGCCTTTTATTAATTAACTGAGCCTGTGCCGGTCTGTTCACAGCCCAGGGACATGGAATGATCAAAGCAGAGTCCCCTTCAAACAGACACTTGAATGTGAATGTTCATTGCAGCATTACTTAAAATAGCAAAAGGTACAAACAACCCAAAGATCCACCAGCTGACCAGTGGCCGAACAAAATGTGGCCTAGCCATACGATAGAGTATGATTCCGTCATAAGAGGAATGACATACGGCTATCTGCTATGACATGCACGACCCCTGGAAACATGATGCTAAGTGACAGAAGTCAGACACAAAAAGTCACACACTCTATGATTCCATTTATTTACTTATTTTTATAATTTTCCTAAAGAACAATAAGTTTTATGCCCACTCACCATCACAAGACGTTGATCTGCTAAATAGAGAGAAACTGTTATGTGATTCAAATCTAAAAATGACTTGTGTCTGGCCAGGCCAGTGAAATGCACCAGCAGATTATTTTTTCCATAGTGATAACCTATAAGAGTTAACTCAGAAATGTGTCAGGAATTGTTTTAAAAAAAATATATATATATATATATAGTCAAGATATTGTCTAATTGTCGTAGTGACTTTAAAATATAGAACATATGTCAAGCATTTATTAGGAATCTTCTCATAAAATACCAATTTTTTAGAATGTATTTTGAATCCCTGAAACTATGGATTTCTAGTTTTTGGCCATGGCAATTTATGTGTATAATAGTGATTTTTTTTTTTAAAAGACTTCACAATTAAATTACATTATTTACTTGACATGCCACATTTAAAAAATCTCATTTAACGATAAGGAGAGAATAAGGAGTGAGGGAGATCATTCTATCACAAGCCCAAAAGCCATAAAACAAACAAAAAAAAGTTCAAATACATTAAAAAAAAAATCCTGACCAGTAAAAAAGACACAAAAAAGGAAAAGGTATTTTTTTGTGTGTGCGATGTATATACATATACACCTATATGCATAGTTATTTCCCTTTTAAGGGTTAATAACCCACCCTGGATTTAAAGAAAATTTTGTTTATCTGTCAGCTCTAGGCACAAGATCCATGAATCTGAAATCTAGCAAAATGTATGCCACAGTTACCTTTTCTGTTTTTTTTTTTTAAGATTTCATTATTTTAAAAAATTTTTAACATATAGTGTAATATTGGTTTCTGGAGTAGAATTTGGTGATTCATCACTTGCATACAACACCCGGTGCTCGTCACAACAGGTGACCTCCTTAATACCCATCTCCCATCTAGCTCCTCCCCCACCAACCTCCCTCCATCACCCCTCAAGAGTCTCTTATGGTTTGCTTCCCTCTCTCTCTTTTTTTCTTTTCCCATTTGTTCATCTGTTGTGTTTCCTAAGTTCCCCATATGAATGAAATCATAGTATATGTCTTTCTCTGACTTATTTCGCTTAACGTAATACACTCTGGCTCTGTCCATGTCATTGCAAATGGCAAGATTTCATTCTTTTTGATGGCTGAGCAATATTCCATTATATATATACACCACATCTTCTTAACCAACTGAGCCACTCAGGCGCCCATATACACCACATCTTCTTTATCCATTCATCTGTTGATGGACACCTGGGTGTCCAGCCAGTGATGGACGCTTGTACACACACACACACACACACACATCTTTTTTATCTATTCATCAGTGGATGGGCATTTGGGCTCTTTCCATAATTTGACTATTGTTGATAATGCTGCTCTAAACTTTGGAGTCCATGCACCCCTTTGAATCTGTATTTTTGTATCCTTTGGGTAAATATCTAGTAGTGCAATTGCTGGGTCGTATGGTAGCTCTATTTTCAACATTATGAGGAACCTCCATACTGTTTTCCGGAGTGCCTGCACCAGCTTGCATTCCCACCAACAGTGTAAGAGGGCTCCCCTTTCTCCGCATCCTCACCAACATCTGTTGTTTCCTGGGTTAATTTTAGCCATTCTGACAGGTGTGAGGTGATAGCTCATTGTACTTTTGATATGTATTTCCCTGATGATGAGTGATGCTGAGCATTTTTTCATGTGTCTGTTGGCCATCTGTAAGTTTTGTTTGGAAAAGTGTCTATTCATGTCTTCTGCCCATTTTTTAACTGGATTATTTGTTTTTTTGGGTGTTGAATGTGATTAAGTTCTGTATAGATTTTGGATACTAACCCTTTATCAGATGTCATTTGCAGGTATCTTCTCCTATTTCATAGGTTGCCTTTTTTTTTTTTAAAGATTTATTTATTTATTTGACAGAGAGAGACACAGCGAGAGAGGGAACACAAGCAGGGGGAGTGGGAGAGGGAGAAGCAGGCTTCCCACCGAGCAGGGAGCCCGATGCGGGGCTCGATCCCAGGACCCTGGGATCATGACCTGAGCTGAAGGCAGACGCTTAACGACTGAGCCACCCAGGTGCCCCCATAGGTTGCCTTTTAGTTTTGTTGCTTGTTTCCTTTGCTGTGCAGAAGCTTTTTATCTTGGTGAACTCCCACAGTTCATTTTTGCTTTTGTTTCCTTGTGTGATTCCATTTATATGACATGTCCAGAATAGGCAGATCCATGGAGACATAAAAACAGAAAGCACATTAGTGATTGCCAGGGGCTGGAGGTGGGAGGGGCAGGCTGGTGACTCGTTAGTGGGTCTGGGGTTTCCTTTGGATGTGATGAAAATGTTCTGAAACTAGGTGGTGGTGATGGTTGCACAATCTTTTTTTTTTTTTTAAAGATTTTATTTATTTATTCATGAAAGACAGAGAGAGAGAGAGAGAGAGAGAGAGGCAGAGGGAGAAGCAGGCTCCCAAGGAGCAGGGAGCCCGACGCGGGACTCGATCCCAGGACCCTGGGATCATGACCTGAGCCGAAGGCAGACGCTTAACCATCTGAGCCACCCAGGCGCCCAATGGTTGCACAATCTTGTAAAAATACTCAATGTCACTGAATTGTACACTTTAGGTGGTAAATTTTATGTTATTTTACTACCCCTCTACATGAAACCCAGAGTTCCTGCCCCCCCTGCATTCAAGCGAGAGGAGACAGATGATTAAGAAAGAAATATGTATTTAAGGTAAGTGCTGTGAAGACAAAGCAGACAGGCTAAAGTACAGGGAGTGACAGGGGGGTGCTAATTGATTGTATGGTTGGATTTTCCGAGCCGAATGCCAGTGGGAGAGCCGAGGACACGGTGGAGAGGAGACCCTTCAGGCTGCGGAAGCAGAAAGGGCAAAGGCCCCGAGGCAGGCTCAGGCCAGGCGTGTCGGGAACTGAGCTGCAGGAAGCGGGGCACACAGGTGATGAGATCAGAGGAGAAGAGGCTGGAGGCGTGGCAGGGAGGGCCTGTGGGCCAGGGCGCCCTGGGAACCTGAAGGGCACAGGCAGGACAATGAAGGGCAGGGAGCCAGGGTAGACGCCAGGAGACGGTGGCAACAGTGGTCCTGTCTGCAGAAGGAACAGGACCAGGAGACCGGAAGGCTGGCTTTGGCCATCAAGCAATCTGATCAGAGTTCTACATGCGGCAACTCCTGTCCTGGTCACCAAGCAGCACCGTCACGATTAAGCAGATGGATAAACGCGCGAGGAGTTTGTACTTTTTGAGCGCATCGCCTAGGGATGTTTATTGTTCATTCAGGTTCATATTGAGCGACATGCTGTATTTCCCACAGCGGGTCTCCTGCTGTCCCCCTGCCTGGGGCTCCCCGACCCCCTCACCCTGCTTTCCCCTTCCCCCATGCACATATCACTGCCCCATGCAGTTATATATCACTGTCATGGGTAATTTATGTGTCAGGGTGGCTAGGCTGTAGCACCCAGTTATTCAGTCAAATACTCACCTAGTGCTGCTGTGAAGATACTTTGTAGCTGTGGGAACATCTACAGTCAGTTAACTTGAAGGAAGGAGATTACCCGTGATAGCTTGGGTGGGCCTCATCTAATCAGTTGAAAGGCCTTGACAGCAAAATTGAAATTTCCCAATGGAAGAAGAAATTCTGCCTCAAGACTGCAGCCCCAGCACTGGACTGAGTTTCCAGCCAGCCAGCCTGCCCTACAGATTTCAGACTTGGCCAGTCCCCACAATCACATGAACCATTTCCTTGAAATAAATCTCTATCCATATCCATACATACATTATTCCTACTGGTTGTGTTTGTCTGGAGAACCCTGGCAGATGTGGTGTCTCTTTGTTTATCATCCCCTTCCCTCCGGATCCAGCCAAGTGCAAGGACTTGCCTGTTTTCTCCATAACTGCGTCCCCCAGAATGATGCCTGGCCATAGTAGGTCATGGGTAGTGTCTGGTGGATAGTTCTACATACATCTTGTTTGTGTGGTTGTTGGATCAGTTTGAAAATCAATAGAGGGGGAAAAAAGAGGCACCCGAGTCTTATCTGAGCTGGGGCTTTCCTTGCGGGGCCCGGGGCTATGGGTCCTGCTGTGGAGTAGGTGTCTGTCTGCAGCTGAGGAACGGCAGTGGCAGTGAAGAAAGGTTGCAAATTTAAACTCAAGTTCAGATTCTCTTAGCAACGTGCACGCTTCCGGCCGGGGTAACCCAAGCACCGACTCCGTGCAGCCGGGGCAGTGCGTGTTGCTGGGAGCACAATGCCTCCTGCTTCCAGCACAGGTGGAGGTGCTGTTGTGGCATCAGGAGGGGTGAACAAGGTGGGCATTGCCTTTTGTTTCCGAGTAATTGTTTTGGAGCAAGGTGTGCAAGGAGCCAGGCGAGTGGGAGAGTGGGAAACAAGGCTTAAGCCCTGATTTTTGTTTGTTTGTTTGCTTCAGAACTAGTGGTTAGTGCAAAGCCTCTTGTTGCAGAATATGCCCCAAAAGGGTTTGCCACTGGGGACAGAGTCTGTAGGAGCTTACAAAACAACCGATTCTCCTACTGTTTGGCTCTCAGCCTCCACAGGCCATCTGCATCAGAGCAAGAAGTGAGGGACTGGGGGTGGGGTTGAGGAATGAAAAGGATCAAGCTGGTGTTGGATGGGGCTGGGAGGGATTTGGGTTTCCAGTTTCTGTGTGTACTTCATTACATTCGCAGACCCTCTTGACTTCAGCCTTCTATGGTGCCGCGAGGCTGGGGTATGGGAGAACAGGAGGAGGGGGGCCGAGATCACCCTTTACGTGCGCTGCCCCCAGCTGCTAACCACCCTGTGTTACCACTTGCGCTTTGCAAAAGAGGAAGCTGATGCAGAAGGGCTGAGCAGCCCGAGTAAGTGGCAAAGCTGAGAGCTGGGTCCCACTCTTCCAAACCACCTTCTTTCTCACACATCTGCTGCCCAGGTCAGATGGGACATCATCTGCCATGGGCTTGGAGGGGAAACCCATGGAGCATTGCTTTGGGTCTGTTTTCTAAGAGGATGCCCTTAAGAACAGAAATTCAAGTTCCCTCCTAGAGAAGCCTCTGCTTCAGAAGGAGGTAGTGACCTAAATTCTTTATTGAATTTATCTTTTTTTTTTTTTAAGATTTGATTTTTAAGTAATGTCTACACCCAATGTGGGGCTCGAATTTGCTTTTGTTTCCTGTGTGATTCCATTTATATGAAATGTCTGGAATAGACAGATCCATGGAGACAGAAAAACAGCACAGTAGTGATTGTGGGAAAAATGCTGTGTTCATCGCGCTGATTTTATTTTCCTCTTGGACATGTGGAAAGACTATTCCTGAGCTCCCACTACAGTAAGGCGGTGTCATGGGACTGAGTTTCTGGCCAATGGAAGGGGCTAAGGGGACAAACGTCCCTGCCCAATATGGTCCTAAAACCTGCATGTGATCCTTGATGTGCTTTCTTCCCACCTTCTGGCTGGATGCAGAGGACCCAGGTGGGACCCCAAGGCCCAGGAAGATGGTGGAGCCACTAGAAAGGAGCCTGGTTTTCTGAATGATTTCATGAAGCGGAACATTGACATTATCAGATTATGAGTGAAAAGCAAGCCTGTTGTTTGTGTTGTGTTGCGCCCTTGGCTTTGGAGGCTGTTACAGCAGTCAGGCCATGGTGATCAGTAGAGAGCTCTACGTAGGTGGTATGTGTGGTATGTGGTATGGAGGGTATGTGAGCAGATCATTTTTGTTGGGGGCACCTGGCTGGCTCAGTCAGTAGATCATGTGAGTCTTGGTCTTGGGGTTGTGAATTCGAGCCCCACATTGGGTGTAGACATTACTTAAAAATCAAATCTTAAAAAAAAAATGATCATTTTTGTTGGAGGAGGGAAGAGAGTGATATTTGGCAGAAGTGTTTCATGAGCAGGTGGGGAGGAGCCTCCTGCTGACAGAAGGGTAAGGTTTAACGAGCCCCCCTAGACTGAGAAGAGGGAGCCAATGTGTGTGTGTGTGTGTGTGTGTGTGTGTGTGTGTGTGTAAATTGGGGTAAGCACCCTCTGGTGGGGCCCTTTCTCAACTAATTAAAGATAATAATGATAATATAATAGTTAATAGTAATAGTAATAGCAACAAAAGAAACTAATAATCATAATAAAAGTCAATTTTTATTGCATACTCACTTTTCCAAGTGCTTTACCTGGATGATCTTATTTCATCTTCGTAACAGTCCAATGAGGTAGGAACTGTTAATGTTATCCCCATTTTATAGGTGAGGAAACTGAGGCCAACAGAGACACAGAACTTTCTGCAGTGCCAGCAGGAAGTAAGCGGCAGTCAGGACTGGGGGGAAGGTATGCTGGCGATCGAGCCCGCCTCTTACCCACTCTGTCTATCTCTCTGGAATGAGCCCTAACCCTTCTTAACGAGGATGAGGAATTCTGCTTTCCTACTTCGTTGTCTAAAGCAAAGGCAGAAGTAATTTGGGTGGCTTAAGGATCCCAGGTTGGTAAGGAAGCCATGCCATTTATCTTGTCTGAGATGGTGCCAGACATTGCTGGAAACATCCCCGAGGGCACAGGGGGCCCTGGGGTGAGAGGGAGGAGGACAGCTGGGAGGGGGAGAGGCCAGCCTGTGGTCATCGTAGGTTTAAAACGAGGGTCTTGGGTGGACCCGTGCTCAGGCAGAGTGAGCCGGTGGGCCTGGACAGGTGCGCCTCCAAGCCCAGTACTTCCTGGAGGCCCCGGCTCATCTGCAGAGCAGGCTCTTGGTGGGAGGAGCCCCGGCTGCCCTTTCAGTACCTGTCCTAGGACGAAGGATGGGCCTGAAGGCAGGAAGCACAGCCCGCACATCTGTGTATCTTATACAAGAGGGGTGCTCAACGTCTGCTGAATCTAGGCCACGAATGATTGTAGAAGGCCTACTGTGTGTCAGGTGATGTCCTAGATGCTGGGGATATAATAGTGAGCAGAACGACATGGCTACTGCCTCCATGGAGCTTTCCGTCTGGATTCTAGATGCTGAATGTGTCGCTGGAGGATGAGCTGGAGGTCAAAGGCACCACAGAGGTGGGATGGGGTGGGGAAAAGGCTCAGAGGGACAGGGAACCCAGAATCCTCCAAAGCCAAGCCATGCAATCTGACTGGGGAGCGTTTGTTTACCTGCAAGTGTTTTCAGACAACTAGAAACTGTGGGTAGCCGTGATCCTGTCTGTAAACACAGAGAAAGTACGTCTCAGAGGTGAACGGGGGAGGGGGAAGGAGCCCTCAGTGGGCTGGCTTCCCTCAGGGAGCCAGGACAGGGCTCTTGAGAGGGAATTTGGATAATTCTTTTTTAGGACCAGCAGAAACTATGCCCAGAACAGGCTCTTTCCATTTTTGATGTCACTTTGGGATGTACATTTGGTTTGCTCAATGCCATAGGAATTCAGATGGAGTTGAAGTCTTGCATCAAATTAGGAAAAACATAATCATTGGTTGGTCTGGAGCCTGGAGCTAGGATTTGCTGTCTGGGGCGCTGCCCGGAGGCAGCCTGCCTCACCTACTGACTCTGGTGCTTCCTTGAACGGGAACATTCCATAGTGTAAGCATTTCCTCTTTGACTGATGTCTGGCCCTTGGGGGCAGGCGACTCCATGTCCCACTTCCTTAAACGGGATGTTTGGAGAGCGAGCAGCCTCCCTGGGCTTGCGGATCTGTCCCCTGTTAATTTAAGCCAGGGCGGGAGTGCAGAATCTTCCTCACTTTCCTCATGTTCCCTGTAAGCTCTGGGACCCCCACATAATTTACGTCAGGTTTAGCACAACCCATGTAACTCACAAGGAAGTGGGCCAAGTTCCCCAGATATCCCTTTGGCGGGCATCTCTGCTGAGCTCCAGCCCTCTGTTCCTGGCTGCCTTGCGGATGTCCCTCCTTCACCCAGCCGTCATTTGTGGAGTCTTCTCTGTGCCACGGCCTGCTGGGGGCGGGAGACAGAGCCAAAGACGAGAAGCCCCCCTATCCCGTGGACGGTCTCTGTTTACCTCCCTCCTGCATTAGACCAAGCCTGGCACGAGAGCAGGGGCTGCATTCCCTCCCCGCTGTGCTCTCAGAACCTGGGCATTAGAACACAGTAGGGGGCGCCTGGGTGGCTCAGTTGGTTGAGCGACTGCTTTTGGCTCAGGTCATGATCCTGGAGTCCTGGGATCGGGTCCCGCATCGGGCTCCCTGCTCAGTGGGGAGTCTGCTTCTCCCTCTGACCCTCCCCCCTCTCATACTCTCTCTCTCTATCTCATTCTCTCTCTCAAATAAATAAATGAAGTCTTTAAAAAAAAAAAAACGCAGTAGGAGCTCAGGAAACATTGTTGCCTCCATGGTGAATAATCGAACACCTGTCCTCAAAAGGCTTCGGCGAGGGGCGGGGGGTTGCTGGGGGGAACCAGAGCGGTGAACCAGTGACTGCGGCCCACCCAGCACCGGTGGTAGGGAGCAGGTAAGCAAGAGGAGGGCATTTCCTGAAGCCCCTGATGTGGGGCCCCCGGGGGGGGGGGCGCTTCCAGGAGGAGGTGGTGCCTGAGCTGAGAGCTGAAGCAAGAGGCCCCCTGGTGAGCAAGGGGAGGGGACCGGGGGAAGGACGCTCCGGATACTGGTGGAAGCAGTGTGGGGCAGGACTGATGGCAGGTCCGGGGGGCAACGGTCAGAGGTGAGGTAGAGAGGCCCAGGGCGGGGGGCCGAGCTCATCTTTGGCAAAGCAGCTGCACCTTCCCTGACCTCCCATTTTTGGCGGAGGGCACCTCTGTTCTCCTGAGACCTTTCCAGCCGCCCTCCACAGTCTGTCTTACCACTTCCTCGGGATTCCGGTGCTCTGCGTTCTGTGCTCGCCCTCCCACCCGGGGCCTCTGTTCTGGTAACTCTGCTCGGTCCTTACGTTCTGCTTGCCTGGGTCACTGTACGGGCCACCTGACCGGTCCTCCTGCCCTTGTCTTGTTGGGCTCCCATCTACCCCACACACTTCTGCTGGGTTCTTCTTTGCAGACCTCAGTCCTGTCCACAGCCCTCCCTGCTCAGTAGCTTTCAGCAGCTCCCAGATGCCTTACAAAATTAGGTGAAAACGTCTTCACTGAACATTTCAGGATTCCAACCTGTAGGATCTACCTAACTTTCTAGAATCTTCTTCCATTGTTGACAGGCCGCCAGCACCAAACTGGACTTTTATTCTTCTTCAAACGCCATTGAGTTCCTTCTGCCTGGAATACCTGTCCCCATATCCTCAAATGTCTGTGGGGTCCTATATATCTTTCAAGGCCAATCCTAAACTCTACTCTGTGAAGCCTTTCCAACCAGGATATTCTGGCTCCTACCATGTAAGGCAGCATAGTCTAACCTTCCTGCTGAATGACTCCTCCCAGAGTGTGGAGGATTGTTATCGAAGGTATTGGCAATGGGAAGGGGCCAATACATGTGCTACGACCAGAGGACCCAGGCAGACCCCCAAACCCAGCAAACCCTACCCCCAAAGTCTCAGAGGGTGACCTAGAGGAAGAGCAGTGAAGAAGGAAGAGTCACATTTGATGGTGGCTGGCCTTGGGCCCCACACCCCACAGAGTGAACTGGGCTGAGCCTGGGGGCCTTGTTCTCTCTAGATTTCTGCTCTTCCCGTGCTCTGGCCAGCCACATGGAAGGACAAGAGAGAGCCAGCCTGGGCCACCGAGCCACTTCCACCGTGGGAATGGAGGAGAGGGCCAGGCCAGCCACGGCCCAGCCCACCTTTTAGGACCAGCAACCGCACCCATCTGCAAATCTGGGCCAATCACTGGCCTTCCATCTGACCAGTCGGATGAGCATTCTCTCTCCTTGGGACAGAATGACAGGGGAGGGGTGCAGGGAGGGAGTCCTGAGAGCATCTTCCTGTCTTACCTGGGAAGTCTCCTGATTCCCAGCCCAACACTGAAGACAGGGTGCAAGCGATGGGGACTTGTTGAATTAATGAGAAACCAGCTCCATGAGCTCATGCCTGCCCTGACAGGTGCCTGGCCTCTGGCCAGCCTGCTCTAGTCCTCTCCTAATGCAGGTCTTCCCGCTCTGCCCATGGTAGAGACACAGTGAGTAAATGTGGTTGGCTCACCGCTCCGTGTTGGGTTGTGGTTTGGGGCCAGGGGCTGCTGCTTTCTCTCCCTGACTCTGACGTCAACTCTTATCTTGCCTGATGTTCCAGGTGCTGGACTCTGATGTGGGGGCAGCTTCGTTCTGATGACACTGGGCCAATGGTCAGGAGGCCGGGGCTCTCCCTTTGAGAGCAGAACAGGACCAGCAGGTGGATTCGTTCTTATGCAGGGAATATGCCTCTGCAGGTAGACTCAGGGAGGCGTTCCCACGATCTGAATAGGTTCCGTGGCTGCCAGGGCTGCCATGGGCCAAGGTCAGGTCCGTGATTCTGTGATTCTGTGATTCTGCCTTTGAAGTGGTTCCGGGTAGGATCCTAGACAACTCTTTTGGCTTCTCCTTCATCTTCCAAATGTTTTGGGGGATCATAATATCTATTCCACTGGTTTCCTAAAGAGCGAGCTGCCTTCTACATGCTATATAGTAAAATCCTTAAGACATTCTTGATCATTTAAATTTCCCATATGGAACCTTGCAATTTTGGATCTCAACTCTGTGTTCCTTTCTTTCTCCTCCAAACACGAATCTCTCATCGGAGGAGTTTTTCATAGTCAGGACTTGAGAGTCTTACTCCTTAAGCAAGTGTATTTGTAGTTGCCTGTAGTCACATGGTTACTAAAGTCCCGTGGACCAGAAACTTCAAATAGTGGTGGTTTTGTTCTTCCAAATGTTTCCCTCAGCATTCTGTCCTTTTGAGTCTCACTCCTTTTGAGTCTCGCAGGCCGTGTGTAAGGGAAGTTGGGAGGTGTTTATTCTTATCATCCTCTTTCTCAGGTGCAGAAATGCAGAACAGGCTGAGGGAGTGAAGCCAGGGCAGCCCCGGGATTGGACTCCCCACTTCCTCCAGACACCATTGGTGGGGGTGGGGTGGGGGGGAGCACCTGCTCCCGGCCTCAGGGCTGTGAAAGCCCTCTGTCTTTGTTTCCTCATCAGCTCAGGGCACAGGGGAGGCAGGGATATGAGGGGACAGAAGCCTCAGCCCCCAGCCAGGGAGGAGACGGCAGGGGTGGGAGGGGCACGGGTACCGACAGGGAGGAAAGGCCCCGGCAGACAGCCCTGCCAAGGGATCACTGCTTTCCCGACTGAATGAATTACTCCCTGTGACCTAGAGCCTACCAGCCCTTTTGGTGATATTCTCTTCCCCAGCCCACTTTCCCTTTCTTTTGCATTCTTTCCCTTTGTCCCTGCAGAGGCCCGCACCGCCAGGGCCCTCTATGCACCTCCAGGCTCCGCAGGCCGTCTCCGCCGCCGATTCCGCAAGTCGCCACTGGGTGGCGCAGCCGGCCGCGATGTGCGGGCCCGGGTGGGCGCTCCAGCTCCAGGCGCGAGTCCTGTCTTCTGCCTGCCCGGACCCGCGGCCGGGAGTGGGGCTCCTAGGCGCGCTGGGGAGAGGAGGCGAAGGGAAGGGGGCATTTTTCGGAACCTGGGGGGGGGGGGGGCGGTATGTGGCGGCTCCCAGGCTGTGGGGCACGGCGGGACAGAACAAGGCTCAGGGTCACTTAAAGAGAGACAGGAATGGGTGGGTTGGGATATTGGGAGGTGGGGCAGGGTAGGGTGGGGATGGTTGAGGCGAGGAAGAGGAGGCTCAACCCTCTTTTTCCCCAGGGTTTCTCCTCTCTCGGAGTAGAATGGGCTGGAAAATTGCATTTGAACGGAGAAGTTAAATGTCTCTGCGCCCTGAGGGAGAGATCTGGAGGGTGTGTGTGTGTGGGGGGGGGTGTCTTCCTTCCTGTTTAACAAACACACTGCATTTACTATATGCCAGACACTTCACACTTGTTAACTCATTTAATCCACACCACAATCTCATCCTGCACAGGTGAGGCCACTAAGGCACAGCTTCCCCAGATGCTAAGGGGCAGAAGAAGGATTCTACTGCGGCAGCCGAGCACGCCCAGCAGCTTCCCTCGGGGCAGGGATGGGCTTCCATCCCCCACCTCTCTTATAGGATGTGCTGGGAGGGAGGCAGGCCTGGCAACTCTGTGTAGTTTAGCTTTGACGCCCTCCTGCTTCATTCACTCCTTCCTACAACAGTTGTTGATGGAGGGCTTTCTGCTTGCAGGGATGGGGCTTGGCACCGCGTTGTCTGCAAAACCAGCCACAGTCCTTGTTTTTGTGAAGCCATGAGGGAGAGACAGAGATTCATCAATCACATTAGTGATGTTCCCTGAGATTAGTGTTCTGGAGAATGGAACGCTGCGCTCCTTCTTCAGGTCCCCCTTCCTCCTGACCCCACTCCATCCCCTCCCATCCTGGCCCGCTTGGTATGTCTGCACCCCTGTCTGTCTGCTAAGATGTGAGCTCAGAGCTAAGGGGATAGATGGAGACTTAACTTAGTTGTACAGCCCTTTGTGACTTAGAAGGCAGATCATATCCACTGTCTAGTCTGGCCTTGTCCAGGACAGGCTGATGTGATTACGTTGGGGAGGCAGGGTCTTTAGAAAGGGATGCTTCAGTCCAAGAAAGATTCTGGGGGAGACTGGAAAAAGTCTTGGCTTTCAGACTTGGGTTTGAACCAGACAATCACCTGATTTGTAGTGTTTACGGATTTCTGTGGTCCAGCGGATGGAGCATTCAGGTTACCAATGTGATGTCACTGGATGGGGAGCTGGAAAGAAATGCACAAAATCCATTCTGGCAGGCTGGGTGGGGTGCCCCAGCACACCAGTGCAGGGTCTCTTACTTGTGTGAACCGAAGCAAGTGATTTAACCGTCATAATTTCAGCCTCCCCATCTGGAAGAGGGCTAACAACACTTCCCTCAAAATGTTCGTGGGAGGATTAAATGACTTGCTGTTGTCCCCACCTAGCTCACTGAATCCTTAGAATAGCTTTTCCTCACTCTAATTGTTTGGTTTTATGTCTGTTTTTTCAGTGAACTCCGAACTCCTTAAAAGCAGGGACCATGTCACATTCATCTTTGTATCCCCGGGGTCCAGTACGGGGCCTGGTGCAGAGCACTGAGTAAGTGCTCAATAAATGTGTCCCTTTCTAACCTTAAGGTAGAGCCCTGTGGGAGCAGATCCTATGGGGTGAGGGGGGAGGGTGTTCTATGAATAACAGCCACTTTTAGAGAGGGCCTTTCCCTGGGGTCTGCCTTTGGCTTCTTTGCTCTTTCTGTGAGTCTGGGTGAGTCATCTGCTCCTCAGCCTGGGCTTTCCCTGTGAGTGTGGGGAGGGTTGACTTGCTCACCCCTGCATGGATCTTTCTGGAGGAGCCAGCATTGTTGGGTCAGATTTCAGCTTTCCGAGTCTGTGGACCATGTGAGGGCTGGGTGTCAGAAGGATCACCCGGAAGGGTCTTCCCTGGACCACCTGGAGGCCCTTGCCCAGGTCCCTAGACTTGGAGGCTGGCAGGGGGTGGGGGTCAGATCAGAGCCTTGAGCAGCTGCTTCCAGGAGCCTCTCCTAGCTGCTCCCCAGCTCTCTCAAAGTTTCTGGAACACGGGGGGAGGGAATGCCAAGGTAATGTCGCCTCCTCAGCCCTAAAAATCATGCCGAGACATGGGAAGAGGAGCCACGCTGGTCTTCTCCCCAGGGAGAACTGAATTTCTCATCAGTCCCGCCTGCCCTGGCTCTGAGGCGGCTGGGAAGGCTCCCCGTGAACTTCCCCTGGGGTGAGATGGGCCCTCCCCGGGTCTCCTGTGTTCCCTGACACAGTCCGCAGCTCTACACCACCCACTGCCACCCAGGAGCCTTCAGCTCCTCCCCTCCCTGCTTCCCTTCCTGCTTTGTAGCTGCCTGTCTGTCTCCAAGGGTATGTCCCCGAGGTGAGGGCTGGACAGCGTGGGGAGGAGGGAAAAGGGCCCCAGGGAGACCGATCTCTGCAGGAGGCTGCCCTAGCTACGTTCCTACCTTGTACTAGCTCTCGTGCGCTCCCCACACAGCTGCTTGGTGGAGCACGCAAATACTGTTCCCCAGGGGGGCCCTGGAGTATCTTGCATCACCAAGCCCAGAAGGTGTCTTCTCCCAAGCAACCCGTTGGGAAGAGCCCTCTCTCCCTTCTTCCTTCCTCACCAGGACTCTTGGCCAGGTGTTTTTGAGGCCTCTTGCCCTCCAGAGGCCATATCTGATTGCTTGACAAATCCAGCGCAGTCTGCCATTACTGTTGATGGGATGTGTCCTGTCTTCTGCATGCCCATCACCACTGATTTTCCTCATCGGTCCACATCTGGACTCTTGCTAGGAATTCCTAACAGGACCCCATGTCCTCCTTCATACAGCCTCTCCATTTAAATATGTTCTCCAGTGTAAATCTCACATGTTCTTTCTTTCATTCCTTCCTCCCAACAAATGTACATCAAGCCCCAGCTCTGTGCCAGGCACTATTCCAGGTACTGGGGATATGGCCGTGAGCAGGACAGTCAGGCCTCGAGTGTTCTTGAACACCTCTGTCCCACGGTCTCCTGGAGGTTTGCAGGGCCCATGGAGTGAAGGTGCACATCCTTCAGGATCAGCCCCAGACTATTTTTCCAGCCCCTTGATTTTCATCTCCTGTCTGTGAGCTCTGCTGTGCCCTTGGCAGACCACTCTGCATTCTCTGAACACACCATGCAATTTCCTTGGTGTGGAACGGCCTCCTTGGCTTCTCCATCTGCTTCACGGCCCTCAGCTCCAGAGTAACGGCTCCGGCCTCCTGCACTGTGTGTCTAGCACGGTTGCTGCTCCCTAGACAGGGATGGAGGCAAATGAGATCAATGGATGGAGAAAACCAAAAGAGACCCTTTACTTGCAAAATTGAGCAGAGACCCTGAATTTAACCTCAAACCACCTGAGATTCTGGAGGGAATATTTTGTTTGTCCATGCTTTAATCTCATAGAATTCTATTCACCAGAAATTGTCTTGGCGAGTCCTGCTGTCTAAGGATTTGTGGTGGTTGTTGGAAGCTTACTTGCTACATCCCGAAAACCTCACGAAGGACTTCAAGTCTGTGTCATGAAAAGGATGAGATGAAGGTCCATGATTTAAAAACGTTTTGTGGCACCTCCTCTGACTACTAGTTTCAATGGAAAACACACGGAAAATAGTAGCAAAAACCATTATTAAAAGACAGGAACCAAAAAATAAAAAGTGAAGGGAGAAAGAAAAAAAAATACAGTTGATGATGGAACAACAAAGTTTGAGCTGCGTGGGTCCACTGATAGGTGGATTTTTTTTCCCCAGTAAATACAGTGCAGTACTATAAGTGTATTTTCTTTTCCTTATAATTTTCTTAATAACATTTTCTTTTCTTTACCTGACTTTATTGTAAGAGCACAATATATAATACATACAAGATACAAAATATGTGTTAATTGATTGTTTATGTTATGTGTGAGGCTTCTGGTCCACAGTAGGTTATTCGTAGTTCAGTTTTGGGGGAGTCCAAAGTTATACGCAGATTTCAACTACATGGGGGTCAATGCCTCAACCCTCTGTGATGTTCAAGGGTCAGCTGTGCTGGAAAAGCCTCGCTGGCTGGGAGACTTCATTAGCCAGAGTCTCAGATGGTGTTTGACTGTGGGCTGGTTACTTACCCTTTACAGTTGTTCTGAGAACCACATGACACAATTCACGGAAACCAGCTTAGAATGGCGCCCATGTGGTGAGTGTCCAGCAAACATTGGTGAGACACAAACCAAACTCTTCACAGCAGCCTGGATGAGGGGTAAACCCAGCACATAATTCACTACAGGCCAAGCATCCCCTGTCTGCCATGCTGACGTCCAAAGAGCTCTGAAAACCCAAAGCTTTTCTATTTGTTTGTAAGAAACTAATTTAGTGGCAAAACCTGACCTGAGCTGATGCTGACCTGCTTATTGTCTTTATACATCCCACTCAGTGTAAGTGTTCAGTTCACATATAAACTTCTCTGTAGAACTATGAGGATGTTTAATCATGATGTGCTAGCCTGGACCTCCAGGGGAGATTACACAGTATAAAGTGGCTGCACTTGGGTTACTGGGTGGCTCAGTCAGTTAAGCATCTGACTTCCGCTCAGGTCATGATCCCAGGGTCCTGGGATTGAGCCCCGCATCCGGCTCCCTGCTCAGCGTGGAGCCTACTTCTCCATCTGCCGCTCTCCCTGCTTGTGCTCTCTCTCTCTCTCAGATAAATAAATAAAAATCTTAAAGAAAAAATAAAGTGCCCTCTAGAAGCTCTCAAAATTCCGAAGAGTCTAAATTCTGAAAAGCATCTGGCTCCAAGCTTTCTGATATCGGATTTTAGATGTGTTTTACGAAATTCTTCAGAAGAAATAAACTCCTTGAATTCTGGGAGGAATTTATCATGGCCTTTGAATAAGGAGTCTTAAATGATATGATAATAGATAACATTCATTCACTCAACAAATATTTATAGCAGTTTAAAAATAATGCAGATCCATTTTTTTTTTCAGTCACTATGGAATTTCTCTGAACTCCTAAGACAGCAAATGGTATAAATGTGTACCTGTCTAAAGTTATGTGGGAAGCTATATCTGAAACATCTAGACCTTCCTTAAAATCTAGATCCTCACCACAACTGAAGATTATTTGGATAGAGTTGGCTCAAATGACCGGATAAAAGGGTTGCCAACAATCAATATGGAAGGTGGTGTTACTGGAATAATTGCAGAATAAGCATCACCTCCCCCCCGGGCTTCAGTTTCCTCCTACAAAATGTGGATAACAATAGCAATGTTCATGGAGCACTTGCTGGATGCTAGGCAAAGTTCTAAATATTTTACATATTATTTTGTGTAACTCATTTTATTCCCACCATAACATTTTAAGTTATAATATTCCCATTTTTGCAGGTAAGGAAACTGAGGTACAGAGAGCTTAAGTAATTAGCCCAAGGTTATCCAGCTAGTAAATGGTGGGCCTGAGGTTTGAACCTGGGCAGTCTGGTTCCCAGAGCTCAGGTTCTAAGAATAGTAGTTCCTCCCTTTTCTGCCTCCCCTTCTTCTCAAGGGCTGAAGTGCTAATTACTAATCAATCTAATCCATTCCTTTAAATAGCCTACCATTTCATTAGTTTAGTGAAATGGGAAGTTATGTGGTTTAGTTGCCTTTTCTTCTGTCCCTAATCTGCCCATTCGTCTGCTGCCCATCCATCCTTCCTTCCATCCATCCTTCCTTCCTTCCACCCACTCGAGATTAATGCAATGTCAGTAGTTACAGGGATACCACTTATCCACCGTTAGCTTCTAGCCTCTATGAACATCACTTACCTCATCAGTATAAAATGGCATCATAATATTTACCTTGCAGGCTGCTCGTATTAAATGAGCTGTTTCATGTCTAACGTCTAGCCTGGAGTTCATATCACTCGGTGTAGTTGAAAGAGACATAATTACATTGACAAAATTCTACAACTGGTGGAACTACAGATTTCACTAGTGTTCCCACCTTCACATTTATTCTAAATCGGTTATATTTTAGTTTTAAAAAATTTAATCCTGCAGCACCCTGGGAGGAGATAATCCTCCAAATGTTGAACTGACTAAGGGACCACATCCACCTTGGCCACCCATCCCCTTCCTGTGATGGAGGGAGCCGTCTGTCTGTCGGCTGGCAGGGATTCGGGCACGGTGGGCTGGCCTAGTCTCCTTCCCTTCCTGATCCCCTGTCGACAAGTCTGAGCAGCTTTTCCCTGGAAGAAGAGGGCAGAAGGCTTTGGGAGGGGGCTGGCCTTCCTTCTCCAATGAGGCAGTGGAGAGCAGCAGGGAGGAGAAGCTGGACTGGCCCTGGTGGCCGCTGGAATACGTATGTGCTTCTAGAGAGTGTTCCAACAGCAAGGTCAAGGGCAGCACTCAGAAATTTCTAGTTTCCTGTGCTTCTGATCCTGGATATGGTGGGTGAGTGGAGGCAGGCAGCCTTTTGCCAGAGACAGCTTGGCACTCAGGCTCCGCCATCTGGGTTGTGAATGCTGTGTGTGTGTGTCTGTGTGTGTCTCCGTGTGTGTCTCTTTGTATGTGTGTTCTTTCCATAGACAGACTCTCTAGTCAGATGTCAGAAGGTCTCAAAACAGGGGCAAAGGAGTCCTTGATCAACTATCTCCCCAATAATACCCCCAATCCCACCACTTTCCACAAGTAATTGTGGAACAGATTACAATTCAAAAGAGGTTGAACTTTCTTTTTTTTTTTTTTAAGATTTCATTTATTTATTTGACAGAAAGAGACACAGCGAGAGACGGAACACAGCAAGGGGAGTGGGAGAGGGAGAAGCAGGCTTCCTACGGAGCAGGGAGCCTAATGCGGGGCTCGATCCCAGGACCCTGGGATCATGACCTGAGCTGAAGGCAGACGCTTAACTGACTGAGCCACCCTGGCGCCCCGAGGCTGAACTTTCATACATTTGTTGCCTTGCCCCTGTTATCCAGGTAATAAGCTTTTAAAAGATAGTCCACATTACATAATAATAATTAATGGTCAAACAGACACAAACCAAAACATAAGACAAACCAGCCACCCACAGGTTCAAGCTATTTGCTGTAGTCACCTCCCCCGTGCCCTAGGAAGGAGGCTGACATTTCTTGATTACTCTCTGCAGTCAGGGACAGGGCGGGATGTAGTGAGCTGCAGTGTTGGTTAAGAGTCCCGGATGCCCATGATGTGGGACCACCAGCCAGCAGCAAACCAAGGTTGAACAGAAAGACTGGCTGGCTTTCATAGAAAGACACAGAAGCCACACTTATGCAAGTGTATAGGAGGGAGGGGCTTGAGGAAGGGGCATTGATGGGGAAGCCCATTGGAGACCGTTTCAAGGACTCAGAGGCATGGGTAGCCCCAGGTTCTATGTGGAGCCCATATTGGAGTATCTGAACTATTACTTCAGCTGGAGAGGAGTGACCTATTGCTTCTGGAGTCTGAGGGCAGAGGGCATACACTAGAAATAGAAAGTCATTTGCCTGCTCTTGTGAACAGCAAGGCTCTTGGAACCAGTTGACCTTGAAAGTGTAGCTGTAGGAGGAACTTGCAATCACTGAGTCACACATTCAACAAATACTTACTGAGCACTTAACCTGTGGCAGGTGCTGTCTGCGTGCTGAAGATACAGCCATGCACAGACAGAATCAATAACCCTGTTGTCACCGAGTCTGCCTCCTGGTGGGGCGGTGCGGATCATAAGTAAGTAAAATATATGGCATGTTGGCTGGAGAAAGGTGTCTGGAGAAAAAAAAAGGGAGAGAAAAGGGATGTTGGGGGGAGACTGTATAATTTTGAATGGAGTGGCAAATAAAGGCCTCACTGAGAAGGTGATACTAAAATGAAGATGAGAAGGAGACTTGTGAATACTTCGAGAAAGAGTGGGCCAGGCAGAGGACATGGCAGGTGCAAAGACCCAGTGGCAGGGGGTACTGCCAGGGCAGAAGGTACAAAGGAAGGCCAGTAGGAGATGACACAGAGAGAGGGGGGTCTCATGCATGACCTTGTGGATTATTTCAATGCCTTTGTTATTATCTAGGTGAGAGATGGAAAGCTGTTGGACCATTTCTAGCACAGAAGTGACTTAGGATCACTTTCCCCGGGTTGTTGACCAGAGACTGAAATAGTTTTGGCCTTAGCTCTGGGAGTGTGGTGAGATGGTCCCCAGGGGCTGGGGAGGACACCATCAAGGCAGATATGAGCATGGGGACAGTTCGGCCCTAGACCTCCGGTTCATTGCCCTTGCATACCTAGCTCACACCTCTCTGCAGTAATGAACTTGGAGTGGTGCCAATGGGCTGATAGTCCAAGCTGATATGACAGGCTGTTGACATTGGGTACCTGGGAAGGGACGTTGGATGAGAAGACAACGAGGTAAACTCACAAACACTCGGTAACACAGAGGGAAAGAAAACTGCAGTTCCATAATATAATCCCGTTTATGTCAAATTGCACGTGTCTATATGCAAGAAGTGCGAGGTGTGTGAAAGCTGGCCATCGAAGGCAGGTAGGGGTTATGTCTGGGTGGCTGGCGATCCTGACTTCCCCTCCCCCCGCATACCTTTCTGGAGTGTTTAAATTTAAAAAAATAATAATAAACAGGTATTATTTATATAACCATGAAAAAAAATCCAACAGAGCTCTTTTCATCATGGAAGAATAAAAGAAAACTTTTATTCTTTATTTATGGGATTATACTGAAGATTTTGTGGTTTGTTCTGTTAATATCTTTCATGGTCTCAGGCCCTCAAGTGACCAGACTCAAAAGCGGGATGCAACTGATTGAATGGGGATGGTGATGATTTCTTCTTCAGTTGGTCAAACAGCTAAATCGAACCTGAGGCTGCTCAGCTCCAGCGGGATCCATATCCGCCCCACTTCTGGTTTGGGAAAGATGCAGCTGCCCAGCCTTTCCTGTCTGGGCTGCAGGGTCAATAACAGCCCAGTGACACCACTGAAGTTCATTACTGCAGAGAGGTGTGAGCTAGGTATGCAAGGGCAATGGACCGGAGGTCTAGGGCCGAACTGTATCAGGTGCCACCGCCTAGTAATTGTGGGACTCAGAGCAACACGTGCCCCCTCCCCCCCAAGGTCAAAGTCTTTGAGAAGCAGAGGGAGGAGGAGGAGGAGGGGGGAGGGCAGGGCCTACTGGCGTTCTGACCGTCGGATCCCTGCAGAATCACCTCACATGAATAATCAAGTCCCCAACAAGCTGAGGAAACAGTTCTTGGCAAGCGGGGATCCCGTGAAAATGCAAAGACCCGAGCTGAAGTAGGCACTCCGTGTTGTTTTAATGCGTGTTTAACTGCGTGTTGTTTTCACACGTTTAATGCGTTAAGTGTGTGTGTAAACATCTTTGAAAGCCCAAAGTCTCAGGGTCTCCCCGGGGGCCACTGTGAGGACTGCACAGGTTTCCTGCATTCCTGAGCCTTTGGGGCCCCGTTCCTGGGGACTCTGCACAGAGAAAGGAGGCCAGAGCCCGAAGAAGTTGAGGGCCGCCGGGGTTCTTCGGCCAGATACCTGTGGGTGACTTACAGGTGTCCCCAGAGCAGCAGATCCACACCGCGGGTTACCAAGGCAACACCCGCTCCTCCTGGGACAAGAGAGGAAGCGAGTGCTGACAGGGTAGGATTTCATGAGCTGCCTTTCCAGAGGGATCCGGGCTAAAAATACCCTCACAATTGGCACTTGCTTGGCTCCGGGAGCCTCTGCCTGGTCTCGCTCCCCGGTGGTGTTCTGATCCCCCAGAGCAGAGTGCAGGGCTACCTGGGGCGGGGAGGGCAGGCACTTGAGAAAACCCGGGATTGCCTTCCGGGCCTGGCTGCGGAGGCCTGGGGCAGGGCTGGCGCGAGGACCAGGGTAGCTGTTTTCCTGGCAGACGCAGGTCCCTGTCTTACTGACGGCACCAGAAGTCAATAGGTCGGCCACTCCCCGGCAGCCGACCTAGAATAATAAAACCACTGGCAGCTCCGGAGGGCGCCGGAGACAGGTACAAACTGCTCTTGAACTTGCCCGCCCGCCGCGAGCCGCGGCTGAGGGCTGAACAGGCCCCTCCCAGTTCCCCGCAGCCTGGGATTCGCCTACCCCGTCCCGGCTCCTTGGGTCCCACGCGGCGGGGACACACGCCGAAGCGGAGAACTGAGCTCAAGCCCCTGCGACTCCCAGGCTTCCAGCCTGTGCTGCTGAAGGCAGCCCTTAAGACCCGGAGAGTGGACGTCTGCGCGGGGCTCCGGGGGGGTTCCGGGATTCGGACATCCGGGCACCTCCGGGGATCGAGGCCCTCCGAGGCTGGCCATTGAGTACAGCTCTACACCCTGCAGGTGGGTGAGACTTGAGGCCATGACCAAAGTCTCACACCCCCGGTGATGGGCCGCCCGGGCAGAGAGCCCACCTGGCTCACAGAGTCCACCCTAGCAGCCTCTACACTGATGCTCCTTCAACTTTATGTGGCACAGAATCACCAGTGCAGGTTCTGACTCCACAGGTCTTCGCGGGGCCTGAGACTCTATTTCCGATAGGCTCCCGGGTGGTGCCCATTTTGCTTTTTCTGTGGAGTAGCAACTATGAGGAGGGCTTCAGGGCAATGGTTCTCAAACAGGGGAGCAGATAAGAATCCCTGGGAGGCATTTTATTATCTATTTATTTAATTATTAGAGAGAGCGAGCGAGCGAGGGAGCGAGTGCTCCAGCAAGCGGGGGAGGGGCAGAGGGAGAGGGAGAGAGAGAGAGAGAATCTTAAGCGGGTTCCACGCCCAGCGAGGAGCCTGACATGCAACTTGATCTTAAGATCCTGAGATCATGACCTGAGCCGGTCGCTTGGTGGCTTAACTGACTGCGTCCCCCAGGCACCTCCCCCCCCCCCCCCCCCCCCGCCCCGGGAAGCATTTTAAAACTGCAGATCCTGGGCCCTGTCTGTGACTTCCTGAATCAGTTATCCCATGACAATATGTCAGAAATGCTAACGGGTGGTTTGATGCAGGACTTTGATTTGCAACCACTCTCCTGGAGCCTTCAGTGGATGGCGAGAGGTGGGAGAAATGCCTCCTCCAACCAGTGTGGTCCAAACATTTCTCTATTTTTAGTAAGATTTGTCCTTTGCAAACCAGGCCTACCATCCTTCATTCTTCAACAAATATTTATTAAGTCTCTTCTGTGTTTCCATAAGGGTCTCTTCTTTTTTTTCTAGCTGGACGGATAGACGGCAGATGACAGACTCTGCTTCATGCCTCCAAGGCTGCAAAACTGAATTAGAGAAATCTCCAGTGGCTTAGAGTTCACTAGGTTGGTTTCCTTACGTGGTTACAGAGCTACTAATGTGTTCTTAATGAGCTGCCATTTACTTATGCAAATAGTAGGGCACAGATGCCAGGGGGATTAGGCTTGGCAGAGAGGCGTGCCTCTGCATATTGCGCATGTTTTAACACAGGAGCTGCTGTCCTTTCGGACCTACCCTTGTTTTTTGCCTTTAATTGCTGCTGTGTGGGCAGTGTTTATGCATGCATACGTTGTATGTGTGTGTGTGTGTTAGGGGGTCTCAGCAAGCCAGCCCGGCATGAGGGTGTCTCCACCAGCCAGAGGTCCTGGTGGGAATCACAGACCTCCCCCTACCCACACCGGCCTCGAGCCTGGCCGAAGACCACTGGGGAAGACCCGGGAGGTGGGGAGGCCAGGGGCTGTTGAACTACATGGCGTAATGGGCTTACTGGATCCGAGCAGTGCTGTGAATTTCACTGCTGCCCTTCATGAAAAACTTTTAGCAAAGGTTTCCTTGCATCTTGTCAAAGGACGAAAAAAAACCCCAAACCATGAA
The DNA here is from genome assembly GCF_037043125.1 of Eumetopias jubatus. Classification (NCBI taxonomy): domain Eukaryota; kingdom Metazoa; phylum Chordata; class Mammalia; order Carnivora; family Otariidae; genus Eumetopias; species Eumetopias jubatus. The sequence continues at coordinate 41,953,212 of NW_028274818.1, forward strand.
AAAAAGCACGATTTCTCTCCTGCTCTCCCAAGAAACTTCCCCTTCCACATGAGTGAAGACACTGCTCAGAGCGCGGTGGTGTGAGATCTCTGAGCGTGTAGCTCTGGCCTGGGTACTGGCATCTTCACTGATGCAAGGGAACAGCTTGCGGGCGCTGTTGACATTTGCTACCACAGCAGACACTGTCCAAACAGAACCCAGTAGGCCTCTCTCCTCATTTCCAAGAGCTTTTGGAACATGTATCAGAGAGCAAAAATCTGTCCAAACAGGCATGGCATTCTTGGGAGAGTCGGCGCCACGCTTCTCATGTGCTTCTAGGCCTGCTCGCCCTGGTATCTTATTTATTTATTTTTGTAATTGCAACTTGGTTTATTTCCCTGGTATCTTATTGGCATTGTTTTGCTGCCACTCTTTTTCTCCAGCAATGACTGTTTTGCTCGCATGTCTTCGGTGCTCACTGCAGACTCTCCCCATCCGGCCGACCTGCTCCATAACCTGGTGGGAAACGCCCATTGCTGAAGAATCTCACAGATGCTGCCAAGGGAGGCTCTTCCTATCCCTTCCTGAGGTGCGACGCTTGTAGCTTGCCCTTCCTGTCCCCACATCCCATGCCTCTGCTGGCCCGGCCCCATCCCTTTCCCCCTCTGTGGCAGAGACTGCTGTGAGCTCGTGCAGCTCCTTCCTAGGAACCTAGGCTGGCAGGGACCGTTGGACCCCACGACAGCTGGGACGATGAAGGTGTCTTGGTCTGTGCCTACTCCCTCCAGCTCAGGAGTCACCTCTTCCATGAGAGCTGTGAGTCCTGAGTGGGGCGAGCTTTCATCTGCTGCCCCAGGGGCAGAAGGCCGGAGTGCAGCGTGGTAGATGGCACTGTACGTTTCAGCCTTGGCTGTCACTTGAGTAGACATAAATCACCTTGTTTCTTGGGTCTCCATTTCTCATCTGCAAAATGGGGAGATTGGTCTGGCCTTATCTGACCCACGCTGATTCAAAAAAGCAAAAACACAAGAACAAAACAAAAAAACCTCCATTTGGCTTAACATTCAAAAATCAGAGGTTTCATGTAAAAGTATGGATTTTTCCCTTATGCAGAAAAATCGGCATATTTGGCAACATCATTGCCTCTTGGCAGCAATTGAATGCCACTGAGTCACTGTTGCCCTTTTTTGTAGGCTGTGCTCTGCACCTGGGTCCACTCTGGGCTCACCTCTGACAACAGCCCTGTTCACTCCATTACATTATGTATTTTGTCTTCTAGGCCCATCTATTAATTTCTTGGGACTGCCATGACAAATTACCACAAACTGAGTAGCTTAGAACTACAGAAATTTATTCTTCTATAGTTCTGGAGGCCGGAAGTCTGAAATCAATGTGCTGGCAGGGCAGTGCTCCCTCGGGAGGCTCAAGGAAAATCTTCCTTGTCTCTTCCTTGCTTCTGGTGGTTGCTGGCAGTCTTAGTGCTCCTTGACTTACAGATGCATTGCTCCAATCTCTGCCTCCATTGTCACGTAGCCTTCTCCCTGTGTCTCCATGAGTGTCTTTATAAGGGCCCTCGTCATTGGATTAGGGCCCACCTTAATACAATATGAGCACGTCTGAACTTGATTACATAAGGTCACATTTGGAGGTTGCTAGTGGACATGAATTTTGGGGGACACTATCCAACCCAGTGTAGCCTTGTGGGCTGGCAACCTTTGGTCCAGCTGGCTTCATGTCCTCTGACTTGCTGTCCTCCTGACTTCTGTCCTCAGTTTTCTTCCTCTGGGTGGCATTTTCACTTTCCTTCACCTCTCTGCATGTGAAGAGGAGGCCTCACAGTCTTCTGGTCTTGCTTTGGCTACTGGAAGGGCCACCTTGGGGACAATCATTGCTTTTCTGGGTGTTTTGTTTGTGCATGTTACTGCAGGACAACAGAAGCTGCCCTAGGCTGTGGTGGGAGCAGGCTGAGAATGGGAGGCACCTTTTCTTGCCTGGTCAGAGGCAGCTCCCTGTGGCAGTGTCTCCGAATAGCCCCTTCCCTGAGTTGCCCTTTATTCTAGTACTTACTACTAAATTGCACTGAAGTGTTAATAGACCTGTTTCCTCTCTAGGCTCTGAGCTCCATGGGGTCAAAGACTGTGCTTTTACTCCAGAAATTCAGCCAGGAGGATGATAGGCCCTTAGCAGATGTTTGCTGAGCAGATGATGCTTTAGGGAGCTCACCAACTCCATAATCAGGGTGGGCCCCACCCCCGCCAACTTGCCCCCTCTTTCATGCCACCTTAGGCCCAAAGCTGCTGTGTTACTATCCTGAGTGCCCTAGTTTCTGACTCTTCCATAGTCTACCCAGCCTTGATAAGTGCATAATTGAGAAAAGATGGGGATCTGGGCTTTTCCTTGCTAGTCCTTCTCACTGCCAAGTCTGGTGTTGTGTGTGTTTTGGAGTTTCCTTCCCCCAGCCTTCAATCCTGTTCAATAGAAACATTTTACTTAATTTCAGGAGGGCATTTTCCCCAGATCTATCTCCAGAGGTGGGATGATGCCCACGGTCTGCCTAATCCTGGCAGATTTCATGTCTTTTGTCAAGATCCTTCATCCTAATGAGACTCAGTTTCCCCATCTGCTGTGTTGATGCTGCGTTAAGTTTTTTTTTTCCCCCCAAAAACATCTATTGAGTTCTCATCATGTACCAGGTGTGGAATAAAGAGGTGAATGAACGAATATGGGCCATCATCCTGGAGTATTGTTTGATTTAAACTGTGACAGGTGTTGTAGGAGCTAAACACGTGGTCCTATGACCGTGTCTGTCAGGAGGACCTGATCGGCTGGGAGAGCTAAGGAAGGGTGGCTTCCTTAGAACATGGCATTTGAGCTGTGCTTCAAAGATAACTAGGAGTCTGGTTGGTGGCAGAAGGTGGGGACAAGGAATGGCAGGAGCAGAACACATGGAGACCATGAGGTCGGAGAATGTAGCCCCAACCAGGAGCAGGGAGAAGGCCAGCATATCTACAGGTTGGAGGATGAAGGGGTGAGGTAGCACTGGTGAGGCCAGGAAGGCAGACTGGGGCCAGACCACGCCGGACCCTGTGTGACCTTGTGTGCCGTGGGAGCTACGGAAGCACTTTAAGCAGGTGAGCGACGTGTCCAAGTTTGCATTTTGAAGCGCTCACTCCTGCTGCTGTGTGGGGCATAGACTGGGAGCAGCGAGAAGGGGAATGAGGACCGCAGTCGAGAACTACTGGAGTCTTTTCAAGCAAAACCTGATGATCTTTTAGGCTGTGGTGGAAGGAGTGGGATGGGGCCAAGAAGGTGGCTCTGGATAGTACTGGGGGGGTCAGCTGGGCCTGCTGATAGACTGGATCTGGGAGTGAGGGCAAGGGAGGCATCAAGGGTGATTAAGGTTTCTGGTTTATAAAATTGAGGGGTGGCATCTGTCATGGTGAAGAACAATGGATGGGAGCCCAGCTTTGGGGGAGAACATCAGGAGTTCAGTTTGAGATCTGACTGCACCCATTCACCTGGTCCCTGCGACTGATGCATATGACATTGCTCATGAAAATCCTCAGGCTCTTTAGGGAAACCTCTGTAGTTAGATTCGGAGACGAGCCCCTGTACTCTTTCCCCACTAACTTGAGTCTACTCTGACCCTTGTAAGAAACAGTCACTAAAAACATGCTCATTAGCGGGGCTAGTTGGTCTAGCAGGGTAACAGTTGGTGCCACGTGGGCATTAAAAAATATGGTGCCCATCAGATAAAGGGCTAGTATCCAAAATCTATAAAGAACTTATCAAACTCAACACCCAAAGAACAAATAATCCAATCAAGAAATGGGCAGAAGACATGAACAGACATTTTTCCAAAGAAGACATCCAAATGGCCAAAAGGCACATGAAAAAGTGCTCAACATCGCTCGGCATCAGGGAAATCCAAATCAAAACCTCAATGAGATACCACCTCACACCCGTCAGAATGGCTAAAATTAACAAGTCAGGGAACGACAGATGTTGGCGGGGATGTGGAGAAAGGGGAACCCTCCTACACTGTTGGTGGGAATGCAAGCTGGTGCAACCCCTCTGGAAAACAGTATGGAGGTTCCTCAAACAGTTGAAATTAGAGCTACCATTCGATCCAGCAATTGCACTACTGGGTATTTACCCCAAAGATACAAATGTAGGGACCCGAAGGGGTACGTGCACCCCAATGTTTATAGCAGCAATGTCCACAATAGCCAAACGGTGGAAAGAGCCAAGATGTCCATCGACAGATGAATGGATAAAGAAGATGTGGTCTATATACACAATGGAATATTATGCAGCCATCAAAAGGAATGAGATCTTGCCATTTGCAATGACGTGGATGGAACTGGAGGGTGTTATGCTTAGTGAAATAAGTCAATCAGAGAAAGACATGTATCATATGACCTCACTGATATGAGGAATTCTTAATCTCAGGAACAAACTGAGGGTTGCGGCAGTGGTCGGGGGTGGGAGGGATGGGGTGGCTGGGTGATAGACATTGGGGAAGATATGTGCTACGGTGAGCGCTGTGAATTGTGTAAGACTGTTGAATCACAGATCTGTACTTCTGAAACAAATAACGCAACATATTTTGAGAAAAAAGAAAAAGAAAAAGAAGAAGATAGCAGGAGAGGAAGAATGAAGGGGAGTAAGTCAGAGGGGGAGATGAACCAGGAGAGATGATGGACTCTGAAAAACAAACTGAGGTTTCTAGAGGGGAGGAGGGTAGGGGGATGGGTTAGCCTGGTGATGGGTATTAAAGAGGGCACATTCTGCATGGAGCACTGGGTGTTATGAACAAACAATGAATCATGGACACTACACCAAAACAAATTATGTAATATATGGTGATTAACATAACAACAAAAAATTAAAAGGAAAAAAAAATATGGTGCCCTTGTGTCCTGAAAGTTAAATGTCCTTCCCAGGATGGGCCACTCCCTTAATGTTTATACAACCACAAGTGGGTGGGAATCCTTGGGCCTTAGTGCTGGGCTTCAGCTGCTCATATGCTCCATGAACTTGGGAGGTCATTTACCTTTTCTGAGCCTCTACTTCTTTTTTTTTTTTTTTAAGATTTTATTTATTTATTTATTTGAGAGAGAGAGCACACATGAGTGTGGGGGAGGGGCAGAGGGAGAGGGACAAGCTGACTCCCCACTGAGGAGGGAGCCAGACTCAGGGCTGGATCACAGGACCCTGAGCTCATGACCTGAGCCGAAGGCAGACACTTAACCGACTGAGCCACCCAGGCAACCCCTGAGCCTCTACTTCTGATAGTGAGGGTCCAATAAGATGGTATGGCTGAAAGGGCTTTAGAAAATTAGGTGCTATATAGAAATCTATGGTGTCTCATTGTCATTGTGGCTGCAGCCCCCCCGCCCCCCCAAGGCCCCATCTGCCACCCCTTGCAGATCAGGAGGAGGAGGAGATTTGTGTCAATGACCACAACATCACTTGGTGGGTGTGGCTATCATCACTGTGGTCCTGCAGCCAGATTTTTATTTCACGTGACACTGTTCTTACGCAAGAACTTTGCAAATTCAGTTCCTTGAGACATTGTGCCAAATCCTCCAGCAAAATTGAAATCTTCCACATCTGCTCTGTTCCTCTTAGTCACTAATTTTGGTAATTTGATTACAGAGACAGCCCTCTCTGCTGGAGCTTTTCTGCTCTGGCCAAGGAAACTGGTTCTGGGTGAGGTGTTATTGCCCCTCTTTCTGAACAAGTTGTTTTTCTTCATGTTTTGTTCTTGAGTTTGGGAAATACAGCATTGACAGGAGCTACAGTGGGCAAACTGCCTCCAGTTCTTTTTAGAGCAGAGTATGGAATAAACAAATAAAGACATTCATCTGTACAGAAGTACCTTGGACAGCTGCTTCTGGAAAGGATCAATACCTGCATGTGTTTTCCTCTGTAAAAAGGGGACAGGCGGAGTGTTTTTAAAGATGACTTTGCTCATTGGCACTGGGAACCCAGCCCACTGTTTGAGCTGTGAAACCGTGGGTAGGTCTTTGGTTTCTCTGGGCCTCTGTTTCTCCACCTGTAAAATGAAAGCATCTAAGTTGCCCTTTCTGGCTCAGAAGGTCATTCATCCATCCATCCATCCATCCATCCATCCATCCATCCATCCATCCATCCATCCATTCATCCATCTATCCATCCAGCCAGCCAGCCAGCCAGCCAGCAAATATCTGTTCTAAGTGCTAGGGAAGTAGCTGTGAATATATCAGACACAAACCCCTGGCTTTGAAATACCTAAATCCTAGCTCTGTAGTTGGATTCAGGAAATAGTGGTTGAACCCCTACTATGTGTCAGGCACTGTACTGGGCACTGGGGAAACGGTGGTAGATCATGTAGAAGCTCCCCTGCTCTGGGGGGGCTTGTGGTCTGAGAGGGAAGAAGTAAAGGAGGAAAGGGTCCTTACTGTATTATAGGGTGAAGAGCAGAAACATAGGGGTCCTAAAATGGGGGACTTGCCCCTGTCTGGGGTCAGGGAAGGTCTCCTGAGAGGAGAAGGCTGAGCTGAGAGGAAGGAGGAGGAAGAGGGGAAGGTGGGATACTTTGGGCCAGGGAAGAGCTTTGAAGATGCTCTGGGGGAGGTCTGAGATGGCCAGAGCTGGGAAAGGGAGGAGCAGCAGGGTGTGAGGAAGCTGGAAATCTAGGCAGGGGGCAATTTGCCAGAGCCTGTTATGCCTTGAAGTCTAGAAGGGGGCAGAGAGACCCAGGACCTCTGAGACCACTCAGAGAGTGATGTGTGCCCAGTGGCAGACCCTAGGCTGGGGGGTGGTACTCCCAAATTTGGGTCTTCTTCAGCCAGCCCAGTCCCCCTCTTCATTTATATTCAGATCTCACTATCTCCTGGGCCATTGGGATGGCCCTTCTGTTTGGCTTCCCCTGATAAACTGCCTACCCTAATTTCTCTCTTTTCACCATTTTTTCTCCTGAAGAGATGTTTATGGGATTTGAGGCATCCGAAGCAGTTGGCTGTATGGAGGCCTTTCTTGACTGTTCAGTCTTCTTTTTCTGGTCCTTTGCATCTTTTGCCTGCACATTTTCTTTGGAAGCCTTGCTGAGGGCTTGTCTGGGTGGGACCTAAACTTTGGTGGGAAGACCATGTGGGAGTTGCGAGGGTGGGGGGTGGCAGGCAGAACGTGAACCATCTAGTACCAATACCAAGAAGGACCCACAGGCATTTCCCCCCACTTTTGAATAAAGAGCCAATGCCAACCTCTACTACTTTGTACTTAAGCAAATTTAACAAAGATCTCATTTAAAAATAAAACACATGGTTTTCCACATGAATTGCATCCCCTGGGTTTGTGGTACCGGGTGGCAGCACTCCTGCCTTCTGAGCTTTAGCCACACTGGCCACCTTGAAGCTCCTCAAACACTCCACAGTCTCTCCCTCCCCAGGGCCTTTGCACATGCTGTGCCTTTCTCTTGGAGCATTTTTCCCTTCACCTCATACCCCTTTGCCTACTTTCCCCTACTCCTCCTTCTTAGCTCAGCTTACATATCACTTCTTCAGGGAAATCTTCATTGACCCACACGGGTGAGATTGGGTCCTCTTATATTCTACCATGGCTCCCTATTCTCTTTGTGCATAGCACTCACTTTCGCTTGTAGTTAACTATTTGTGAAGTAATTTGATGGTTCCCCGCTAGACTCTAAGCTCTCTGAGAGCCAAAGCTTGTCTATTTGAGTCACTGTTGTTTCTTCAGCACAGAGCACAATGCCCGGCACACAGTGAGTGTCCCATACGCATTCGTTGGGTGGACAAGCCAGCTTGGGCCACAATTTCCTAGGCTTTCGGATATGCTGTTGCCACAAGGGAACTTAAGAAAGCAGAAGTCACGTGATAGCTCTTTGGCCGGGGCTTTTGTGAAACCTGGGCTGACATACACCTGTCAGAACACGTGTTTCAGTTCACGTTTGACAACAGCTCTGGCCAAAAGGAAGATGAACAGAATACTTGGGGAGGAGGAGTTCAATCCTTTATGAGAAAGATCTGACATTTGGGCAGAGAGCTGGGAGTTTAATGTGGCTGAGATAATTAGTGGTCATCGAATATCCATGTGCTCCTGAACTAGGCTGGCTTCCTTGTCATTACACTGGGGACATGTGCATGGTTCTTTCTGATGGATTGAGAGTGGAAGGAATGGGAGCCATTTCTGCCTCTTTTCCCTTATGTTGAAGGCATATGTCCATAGCATAGAGTTGCAAGAGGGAGAAGAGCCTCCTAATGTGTGGCAGCCTTTTTGTGAATGAGAAGTAGTCTTTGTTCCATCAGACCTTTGGGATTAAGATTCTTCTTTTCAAAATTTCATTTTGATTTATCTGTTACCACCGCATATCCTACACTATCCCGACTGATACTCTCTTACCACACTGATGCTTCCTCATGCTTTTTCTCAAAAGCCAAATATTTATTTCCTTTTAAATTCTTACCTCTTAACCAGATGGCTTCGGACTTTCTGGAATTTGTATTAAGAATTCCAGACATCCCACCGGTGGTTTTCAGACAACGCAGCTCCTGCCAGTATGTGGTGGTATTGGTCTCTCGACACGGTTTCCTTCCCCTCCCCCGGGAACAGTGCTTCATATGAAGTAAATGTCTTCCAGTGCCTGGTGGCATTTCTGACAGCTTCTGGAAGAGGGGTTCTGCTTGGCAGATTCCTGGAGTGGCTCGCACACGCTTCAGCCTGTTCTCTCCCAGGTGAGCTGGGGCATAGAATACGTCCCTCTCAGATCCTGATCTCCTCCAGTTATTCAGCAGGCTCAGATCCTGAGTAGACAAAAAACCAAAAAAACCTGAACCGTCATTTATAGGGTGAAGGAGCCTGTTCTCTGTGGTAGCTGCTGAGGAACAGCTTTTGAGTCCTGCTGCTTCTTTCTCCTTGCTCCTCTGAGAGCTGCTGGGGGCATGGGGGTCAGGGACCTGTGGAGGCGGAAGGGGCTTCAGCGGGCATATGGGAGCTGGTGTCAACTGACAGATCCTCTCAGGGCTAAAGGTGGCCTGGGGCAGGGTCTCACTGGCTGGCCAACTGTGAGCAAACCACTCCAGTGTCCTCATCTGTAAAACAGTGTGTGAGCAGAGGTGGGGGCTATGTAGCCCTCAGTTGTCAAACCACTGACCCTCAGGGATCAGAGGGCTGGGTAATGGGGGCATAGGACAATGGCCCTCTTTGCCAGAAAGCTCTGCTTTTATTTATTTTATTTGGGTGGTAGGATAATCAGTTGATGTTTTAACTAATGTATTAATTAGTGCTTTGTTCTGGCTGTCACGAGAGATTCCAAAGAAGGAGGTTGAGTTTTATTTTCTCCCATATTCTCGAATTCTGGCCTCCTTGCCCTAGGTCTGTTAACAGAGTTTGAGATTCAGGACAAAAAAAGTCATGCACAGGGAGGACCACTGTCCCCAACCTACGTTTTGTTTGGAGGTGGGTAGTGATGGAGGAGAGGAGAGAGTGAGTCTGGGGCTCAGAGTGGTCCTTCTTGGGAGAGAGGGGCTAGCAAGGGCCAGTGAGGGGTGGAGGCCTGCGTCTTGCCTGCTGACAATATAGTAGTGCTGGGTGGTTGGCTCCTGTTTTCAGATAAAAAATCTATAGCCTTGAGAATAGCCTTGGGTGGGTGTCTGTGGTCAGGAATGTCTTGGTGAATCAATCACCTGAACAGCCCGGTCTGGGAATAGAAGAGGGTTGGGGAGGGTGGTCTTCTCTTTGCAAGGAGCAATGGTAGAAGAGGGGACAGAGGGCAGAGCCTTCTTCCCAGTGATCCAAGGGATGGGATGGAGTCCTCCAATGACTGGCTATTATCAATAATACCAGACTCCTTGGCTATTATGAGAAGTAAAGTCTTAGTGCCAGATTTAAGGAACCTTGGAAGAACATGGAATAGGAGTGTTATGGAGGGAATCCTTGCTCTGCTCATTTGGCCTTCTAGATGAGAGTTATTTTGGAGAAAAAGCAACCAAACATTTGCAACCCACTCTACTGAATGACCTCTGAGGTTCTTTCTGGAGCAGTCTATGATACTGTAGTTTTAATGATGACTCATGGGTGGTAAGTGTCTCAAACTGGGGGATATCCTCTCACCTCTGCCCCGGCTCTGCTCTGCATCAGGGGGCACACCCATGGAAATTATAGTTTCAGCCATGGCTGGGGGGAGGTCAAAAAGGGCCCTCTTACAAATTTGGAGCCCAGTTTACAGAGCACAAATGAGACTTTGGGAGCGGCAGAGCCTGATGCTTGGTTGGAGAACCTGGATCCCACCATGCCTGAACCGGCATGGATCTACCGATAACTAGAAGTGCTCAGTGAATTCATATGCTAGGCCTGCTGAGCTCCCCAGCTTTGTCACCAAAGCTATTACTCAAAAGCACAGCTCCTGCACATGAGATGAGCCACTGGCTGCACTGGGGGCTAGGCTGGGGTTCATATGAGGGATATACCCACTACATAAAGGCACACATGCGTTGGAAGGGTTCATGGGCCTGGTAGTATCAGTGACGGTTCTTTGTGTTTCACTGGCCTGCAGGCAAGATGACCTTCCCCAGGGTCTGCCCCACAAACTTGCCAGCTTCCTCTGTTCTCTGGAACTTAAATCCAAGTCAGTCACTAGTCTGCTTGTGCTCAGGGGCAGATTTCCATGGAATTTATGAGGCTGAGCCTCCAGGCCCTGGGAGTTGAAGAATGTTCTAAGTGGAGAGTGTTATTTCTATGTAAGCATTCTGGTAAATTGCTTAAAGAGATCTTGGTAGATAAGGTCTGGAAAAGGTCTCCGATAACTTATTATTTATTATTCAAAATAAATGTGCTCTTTTGTACCTGATTTTATGTTAGTTATTTTGTATTCTTTTTCTTGCAGAGGGCACAGAAATTGCTTCAGGTGTCACAGAATCCAGATCTGGCACTGCTTATGTGAATATGCACGTGTTTGGGATGTGTTTGTGACAATCAGTGACTAGACAGGAGTGTGTCCAGGATGCCTGCAAACACGGCTGTACTTTCTACTGTTGGTGCTTTGGTCTAGCCCAACCCCACCCAGGAGTGCCTTCCCAGTCCTGGGGGGGGTGGCCCTCCAAAGCTCTCCCCCCGCCCCGAGCCAGCTGCTCACAAAGCTCTTCTGTCCAGGTGTGGCCAGGCATGATTTCTCCCCACTTCCAACAGTGCTGGGCATTTCTTTAAACTCCAGTTCGTGAGTTCCCATGTAGAACTTTATGGTGTTTTTTTCTGTTGCTGGTCTTGAATTTGAAATTTGAGTGCCAGACTGTTACTTAACTTTTTATGTCATTTTGTGCTGTCTCCCCAAGTCAGAGTATAAGCTCCTTGGCTGGGGGTGGGGGGCAGCTTTCACAAAAAAGAGCTTCGTATTTCCCACAGAGCATGTCTCACACTAAACTTCTCAACACATAGCTGTCGGTTTGGTTGAATAATAATGCCTAAAATATTTCCAAAGTTAAAAATATTTACTCTCTTATTCAATTAAAAAAGACAGAACAGGTAGATATCTTCTCTGCTCTATATAATTGAAGAACTCAGCTGAGATACAGCTCATGTAGGACCCAGAATTAGACTCTTGTTCCAAGGTAAGACAATTATAAACCATTTTAGATAGATGGTTCCATCTAATTTTTAATTTCTTGCAAAAAAGTAAAAATCTGTAACAAGGCCCTTTTCAGCTGGTCCTTCTGCCTACCCGAAACCTCCTCTGCTCTGATTTCAAGTTTACTTGCATTTTCCTCACATCGCTGTAGAGATCTCTTCAAAACCTTGAACTTTACATGTGAAACTAATGATAGCCTTTTAATGATAACTTTTTAGAGCCAACGCTATATGTTGGCTATAAAAAAAACCAAACTAATAATGTCAGCCCATTGCTTGAAGTCCTCCAATGAGTTAAAAGAAACCTGGCACCTTATGTGACTTCCCACCCTGCGTGAGCTGGCCCTGCCTGCATCCTTAACTCTTCCTGTCCTCTTCTTTTGCTCTGCTTTGTCGCATGGCTCTTCTTACACATCCTAGGATGTACTAAGTGCTTCCTGCCTCAGGGCCTTTGCACATGCAGCCCCTCTGCCTGCTATTCCTCTCGATCCTTATCCTTTGGGTCTCTGTTTATCTATCACTTCCTCCAAAGGGCCTTTTTGATCACCCATCGCCAAGAGGCCCCTGCTCTGCCAGACTCTATCACAGTACTGTACTTATTCCCTGAACAGAATTTTTCACAGTCTGAAGTAATTTTAATTATTGCTTGCTCTAGCTGTTTATGTTTTGTCTTCCCCACAAGTGAGTTCTTCTTTTATTTTTTTTATTTTTTTTAATTCTTTTTTTAAATATTTTATTTATTTATTCATGAGGGACAGAGAGAGAGAGGGAGAGAAGCAGAGGGAGAAGCAGGCTCCCAAGGAGCAGGGAGCCCGATGCGGGACTTGATCCCAGGACCCTGGGATCATGACCTGAGCCGAAGGCAGACGCTTAACGACTGAGCCACCCAGGCACCCGTAAGTTCTTCTTTTAAAAAAAGTTTTTTTTTATTTATTTGTCAGAGAGGGTGAGAGAGAGAGAGAGAGAGAGAGAGCGAGCGCACAAGCAGGGGGAGTGGCAGGCAGATGGAGAAGCAGGCTCCCTGCAGGGCTTGATCCCAGGACCCTGGGATCACAACCCGAGCCAAAGGCAGACGCTTAACCAACTGAGCCACCTACGTGTCCCGACCCACAAGTGAGTTCTACGAGAGTAAGGACCTGTCCGTTTTAGTCACTGCTGCATTATCCCCAGTTCCATTCCTACTTGTCACATGGCAGGGGTTCAATATATATATTTATCACCTGGAGGACAGAAGTATTCAATTTGTTGGTCTTGGGGTAAAAAAAAAAAAAGGCTCAGGACTCCCCCCCGCCCCCCCCCCCCCCGCCAGAGTTTTGTTATGAGAGGCTTGCCTGAGTCTGAGAGGTCACCTGGTGACAGGGGGCCATCTTTGGATCAGGTCAGTTAGCTGGCCTGGGTGACAGGTCAGTGGGCTCCTCGCTCACTGCCCTGGCCCCTGTCTAGACACTCAACTGTAGGTGTCCTCCCTCCCTGGCCCTTACAGCAGGTCTGGGAAGGCCAGGAGGGAGCTAGGGAGCACCAGGTGCTGCTTGTATGGCTGGGAAAATACCATGTGGGAGGCCCCCTACTACCCGTCACAGCCCCAGCTTTTCCTGAGGCCTCCAAGTGTGAGCATTTGACAGGCGACAAGGCCAACAGAATGGATTTGGTGGTTTGTCATCTCAAGGGAGGTGGAGATCATTCAGGGAGCTGAGTCCAGATGAGATTTTTAAAGACACCGTTGTCTGAGGTGACAGGGAACAGCCCCATTTTAGGGCCCAGGGTCTCACTTGGGAGTCAGTGGATGAAAGAATGATTTAGTAGCTAGAGAAAGGGAGATCAGCTTCTGAGGCTTTTTCCAGCAGCTCAGCCATAATACCATCCAAGAGCTGACCTTTAATGTGGGCGTGTGCGGCCAACCTGCTGGGACAGACCAGAAGAATCAAGTGAAGAGATGCTGATGGCAAATTTAAACCAGCCAAGGGTGTTGCAGCCAGGGGCCCAACCTTGCAAGGAGGGCAGCCGGAGAGTTGGGAGATGGAAAACAGCCCTCGAATGTTTAAAATGGTGCAGAGGGCTTCAGTGGAGCCTGGAAACAGACAGCACACTAGGCCTGAGAGCTGAATGGGAAGCGGGACCGGCAGTGTCTGGAGAGGGGATGGAAACTGTCGCTTCCACCCCAGAGCAGGATGGGCAGAGATGCTCAGGCCGCAGAGTGGTGGGTGTCACTAACCTGCGGGTGATAATTACTTGCACTCAGCAAAGCCTGTTTCATATAAATGACCTAATTTGGGTCTCCGAGGCGCATACTATCAGCTCCACTTCCTAGATGTGGAAACAGGTACTGGAGAGGTTGAATAAGTTACCTGGGGCCCCTGGCTAGTTAATGGCAGAATTGGACTTGGAAGTTGGCTTTTCTGATGCTGGGGTCAAGCCACAGTGGTGTTTTGTGAGCTTTGCAGAACCCCAGGAAACAATGCCCACCCTCCCTTTCCGGATCTTCCTCCTCCCCCAAAATCAAATCCATCATCCTCAGTTCCAGTCAAATCAGGTACTGAGAGCCTTCAAAGTGTCCACGCCAGTACAGATCCTGCTGCCTTATTCCACTAGTCCATGAGGACCAGGTGCTTCTCACCCTGGACTCCGCCCCCAAGAGGCCTAGAGACCTTGGGATTTGGAGCAGAGCAAGATGGTGATTCTGTAGTCAAGTGTTCTCTCCCAGACTCTACCATCAGGGGGATGCAGAGCCTATATGTTCATAGAAAACAGCTAATTGTACCAAAACCTCTTTCAGGTTCATTGGCCTGACTTGGGTAGTATTTCTTTTTGTCCCAGAGAGGCTGTGGTAGATCTCTTTAATGGCTCCTAGTCATCCCTCTCTCTTTATTGATGCCCTTTGCCATGTGACTATGGATTTTATTTCCTTCTTTCTTGAATCTGGAACTAGTCATGTGACCTACTTTGGCCAATAGAATAAGGTAGAAGTGACTGTAGTTTCCAGACTGGACCTCAAGAAACCTCGCGTCTGCTTGTCCTGTTGCTCTCTCCCCGGAAAGAACATGCCTGGGCCGGCCTGCTGGTTGATAAGAGGAGGACGAGAGACATTTGGGGCAGAGCTGCCCCAGCCCAGGGGCCCTGGCCAAGCAGCCTGGAGAGCCGCCAGCAGACCTGCAGATGCCTGAGGAGCAGCCTACACCAGCCCCTCCACACAGCCGTGTGAGCTATGATTGTTTAAGTTTGTATGCCACTGGGACTTTGTGGCTGGTAAGCAGCAGCTGCTGGTGGTAGCTAACAGATACAGAGACACTTAAAGAGTTAGCAAAGTACCAGAACTCTGACAAATTAACTCAGTGTATTGTGTAGAAGAAGAAAAAAAGAAAGAAAGTTGATTGACCGAAGCCTAGTTCGGGAAGGGACCTAGGACCTTGAGTCCCACTCTTCATCTTGCAGGTAAAGAATTGGAGTCCCAGAGATGTGAAGTGACTTGTTCCAGGCCATACGTGTGTGTGTTGAGGACAGAAGTCCAGTTTCCCAATCCAGGTCTGCCTCCTTGTATAGTTCAGATGGGCACACTGGACTGGTGGCCGTCCCAGCATGGGGGCTAACGTCAAGGGTGGGATATGCTCTCCAACCATGCTCTTAAACTCTGAACCCTGAAGACTCTTGGCCTTGGGGGTCTGAGACCAAGTAAATGGCCTTAAAGCAGGAAGCCAATCCCAGAGTGGCCACTCCACCTTTCAGTAACGGTCTCCTACCTCTAACTGGTCACCAGCTGCAGCTTTCAACTCTAAGCCCCAGTGGTCACTTTTGTGCTCTATAATGCCAAATGGGTCGTGTTCCCAGGAAACTGTGACATGGCCTCAGGACTGTTCAGGATTACACTCTAGGCTCTGGCATTGCCCTGTCCTTGGAGTCTGAGAAATGCTCCTTTGAATACAGGGTGTGGTATAGAACAATTGGCTGGTGTCTTCCTATGTTGCCAGCTTCATCTCTTGTACTTCTGTTCTCCCAGAGGTGGGCCAGGGTGCCAACCCGTAACAGGCAGCTGGGTGTAAGTTTTTGTGTACGTGTGTGTGCGTTTTGTGTGTGTGTGTGAGTGAATGTGGGGAATGAGACTGGAGTGGGACAGTTCCAGGGTGTATATACTCAGAGATCTGTGAAACTCTTTTCCTGGATAGAACATGGTGGGCTTGACAATCGTGCTTTTCAGTAACCCCTCTGTTCCAGGGTCTCCCGCTGGCCCTGTCTCCTTTTCATTCCCTTCTTACTGAAAGAACGTGAATTAGATCTGTGCTGGGAGGATCAAGGTGCCAGCCCAGCTCTAGGAGAAGGAGCAGGGTGGGGGTGGGGGTGGGGGGCTCCAGGCAGCCAGATTGGAAAAGAACAAACCCTACTGAGCCCTTCTACTTGGTCCCCTCCTGTCAGCCCGCCTCTCCATCCAGGATTCAGAGGGCCTCTGGGATTCCCGGGTCTGTTGACTAGTCAGGCCAGAGAGGCTGAGCTCCGGCTGCTGAAAGGAGACCAGGGGCCGCCTCCTGGTGCCTCAAAACACTTTGTGTTGCAGTTCTCCAACTGGGTTGTACATTAAAATCGCTTGGGAGTTTTCAAGGACCCATGCCCAGACTCCACCTCAGGCAATAGGATCAGAATCTTTGGGGGTGAGAGCTTAAGCAAGATATTTCTTTAATATAATTTATTTTTTAAATCATGTTTATACAATTTTATGTTTTAATAATGGCTTTGTTTAACAACGGGCTCACAGAATTCATGAAAAATTAACCATCAGCTCTCCCAAGCTGGTATAAGCCAGCTCCAGCATGCCATTTCATATTCCAATGAGCCCCAAATTTCTATTTCCGACCAGGAACTCTTTCTCAGTCCCAGGCTTATGTAGCTAACCTCCTACTTCTCCATTTCTATGACTCACAGGCATCTCAAACTTAACATATCCAAAACCAAATTCTGTATCTTTTCCCCTAACGCTGCTTTTCTTCACAGCTCTCTATGGTCTCCATTCAGAAGTCAAACCTTGGGTCATCCTTGTCATTTTTTTCTCCCTCAGTGACACTTTTGCCCACTGCCCCCATTGAATCTACCACCAAGTGCCAATCTGTTCTATCTCCAAGTGAATCCATCCACTTCTCTCCATCTTCTGTGACAACTTTCTGGCCCAAACTGTTCACATCACTCCCTGGAACAGCAGCGTCCAACATAGTTTTTCTGATTCGATCCCAGTCTTTCATCCAGCCATGTTCCATGAAAAGCCACAGTAAGCTTTGTCAAATGTAAGGAGAACCCTCTGTTTGAATCCCCGTAGGCTCTTCCCACTGCTCTTAGGATAAAATGCATATTCAAGCATGACCTCTAAGCAGAGCCCATCGAGGTCTGCCATGGCCTTTGCCATTGGGCTCGAGCTACCCTTGTGCCACATAGCCCTCTTGTGAGTTCCTCTTACCACCAAGCTCCCTCCTTCTTCGGGGCTTTCCTGTGTACTCTTGTCTTCTGTGTGGAGCTCTTCTTTCTCTCTTTTTTTAATTGAAGCGTAGTTGACATACAATACTATATTAGTTTCAGGTGTACAACATAGTGATTTGACATTTGTATACATTGCAAAATGGTCACCATAATAAGTCTGGTTACCGTCTGTCACCATACAACGTTAATGCAATTTTATTGACTGTATTCCCTGTGCTGGACATTACATCCCCATGGCTTATTTATTTGATAATTGGAAGTTTGTACCTCTTGATCCCTTCCATCCATTTTGCACTCCCCCCAAACGCCTCCCCTCTGGTAACCTCCAATCTCTGGGTTTTGTTGTTTGTCTATTTTGTTTTGTAGATTCCACACATAAGTGAAATCACATGGTATTTGTTTTTCTCTGTCTAACTTATTTCACTTTACATTATGCCCTCAAGTTCCATCCATGTTGTTGCACATGGCAAGAGCTCATTCTTTTTTATGGCCGAGTAATATTCCATTGTGTATATATACCACATCTTCTTTATCTATTCCTCTACGGATGGACACTTAAGTTGCTTCCATGTCTTGACTATTGTAAATAATGTTGCAATAAACGTAGGGGTGCATATATCTTTTTTTTTTTTTTAAAGTAGGCTCCATGCCCAGCGTGGAGCCCAGTGCAGGGCTTGAACTCACAACCCTGAGATCAAGACCTGAGCTGGGATCAAGAGTTGGATGTATAACAGACTGAGCCACCCAAGCACCCCACATATATCTTTTTGATTAGTGTTTTCTTTTCTTTCTTTTAAAATTTTATTTATTTATTTGAGAGAGAGAGAGCACAAGCAGAGGGAGCGGCAGGCAGAGGGAGAAGCAGGCTCCCCGCTGAGCAAGAAGCCTGATTTGGGACTTGATCCCAGGACCCTGGGATCATGACCTGAGCTGAAGGCAGACACTTAACCAACCGAGGCACCCAGGCCTCCCTTGATTAGTGTTTTCATTTTCTTCAGACAGATACCCAGTGGTAGAATTGCTGGATCATATGATGGTTTTATTTTTATTTTTTTGAGGAAAGTCTATACTGTTTTCTAGAGTGTTTGTACCAGTTTGCATCCCCACCAACAATGCAGAGGGTTCCTTTTTCTTCACACCCTTACCAACACTTGTTATTTCTTGTGTTTTGGAATTTAGCCATTCTGACAGGTGTGAGGTGATATCTCATTGTGATTTTGATTTGCATTTTCCTGATGATGAGTGATCTTGAGCATGTTTTCATATGCCTGTTGGCCATCTGTATGTCTTCTTTGGAGAAATGTCAATTCCGATTCTCTGCCCATTTTTAAGTGGCTTTGCCATTGTTGTTGTTATTGAGTTGTGTGAGTTCTTTATATATTTTGGATATTAACCCCTTATTGGATATATGATTTGCAAATATCTTCTCCCCTTCAGTAGGTTGCTTTTTTGTTTTGTTGATGGTTTCCTTTGCTGTGCAGAAGCTTTTTAGTACGATGTAATCTGAGTAACACATTTTGATAAAAGTCCTCAGGTGATTCTCAAATGCAGCCAGAGTTGGATCCACTGCTTCCAGAGATGGATCTGTAAGAACCACCTGAAGGTACTTTGACCAAATGCTGTTTGGAGGCATTTGTTGGTGAGGCAGTTTTGTGGGTTAAGACGTTGCCTGCAGTAGGCTGAATCATGGCACCCAAAGATATTAGGTTCTAATCCCTAAAACTTACAAATATTATCTTATTTGGAAAAAGTGTCTTTGCAGATATGATTAAATTAAGAATCTTAAAATGGGAAGATTATCCTAGATATTTTGAGTGAGCCCTAAGTACAATCACGAATATCCTTGTAAGAGGGGACAGAGGGAGATTATGCAGACACAGAGGAGAAAGTGATGGGAAGATGGAGCAGAGAGACTTGAAGATGCTAGCCTTGATGATTGCGGTGATATGACCACAACCCAAGGGATGCTGGCAGCCACCAGAAACCAGAAGAAGCAAGGAAGAGATTCTCTCTAGAGCCTCCACAGAGAGCACAGCCCTGCCAATGCCTTGATTTTGGTCCCATGAACCCGATTTCTGACTTCTGGCCTCTAGAGTGATGAGAGAGTAACTGTGTGTTGTTTTAAGCCATGCAGTTTATGGTACTTTGTTACAGCAGCCACAGGAAACTACCTAGAGAGGCCCTTTAAGCTGCCAAGTCAGCATTACCTTATGGGTAACATCCCCTAGCCCAATACATAACTCACGTGAATCCAAGCCATCAACCAACTGGTCAACTACTATTAATGAGGGGACCAGCCCCATACTAGATAAAATGGCAGTTACAAAGCAGGATGGGCAGCAGCGTAGGGCACAGATGGGACTGGAGTTGAGTCAGCAGACAGGGCTGGCATCCCTTGTGGTTTTCTACCTACTGGTCACATGATAATCAGAGGAACTCTACAGAGACCTGGAAGAGCTTATCTAGGCAAGGAGAGGGGGCTGGGGGAAAGTGGGCAGAATCCCCAGAAAGAATAGAATAGTTTGAAGATAGGACTATGCCAAAGATTTTGTGGAAACAAGTGCAAGACAAGCTTGGCTGGAGCCAAGGCTTGAAGTGTGGAGGTTGTTCTCAAGCTTCAGTGTGCTGAATTGCTGAATTATTGAGGAACGTTGTCTAGGAATCTGTACTTAATACAAGTTCCCTGGGTTATTCTTGTAGATGATATACTGATTACATTTTTAGAAACATTGAGTTCAGGTCATAG
This sequence comes from Eumetopias jubatus, assembly GCF_037043125.1. Lineage (NCBI taxonomy): Eukaryota > Metazoa > Chordata > Mammalia > Carnivora > Otariidae > Eumetopias > Eumetopias jubatus. The sequence continues at coordinate 41,973,016 of NW_028274818.1, forward strand.
ATAGAGATAGAGATAGAAAGTAGAAAAATTGGTTAAAGTTAGGCTTATTGACTCTTGAAAATTAGCAGAACTTTAAATATTATTTAACTATGCAGCATTTCTTTTACAGCTATACCATATCTTAAATTCTTATTTCCATCAAATATGTATGTATATATATGAATTTAAAAGTTAAAGGCACTGCAAGGATTTTAATGAAAATCATCAGTCCCCATTCTACCTCTCTCTATCTCAGATTCCCAGAGGCAACCTCTTTCAACGCTTTTAGTTGTTGATTCTGATGTTTAGCTTCCATACTTCCAAATGGCATATGCGTATCACTACTTCTTGATTTTTCAGTTTGAGGCATTATCTACTGACTTTCCATCAAGACTAATGATTAGCTTTTCCATCCATTTCCCTGTCCCTTTCAACAGATTCAATTCTCTCCCTCCATCTTCTCCTAATAGCTCTCTTACAATGTTTGGTTAAGTAAAAAATCAGTGTGTTGATCTAGGCAAAATTGTTCCCAGCCAAGCCATATGGTGATTATGACTATATTTGCTTCATTATATAACTTAGATGTCTCTTGGAATAATAAATTGCTTAGTTTTAGTTTTCCAGGTACCTGTGGCAGAGACAGTTAGCTGTGCCCCAACATAGCTTTCTCCCCTTGTTCTGGAGTAAGAGAGTTTGTAGGGTATACATTGAGCCATCTAGCTAAAGCTACGGTTCCTAGCCTCCCTTGGGTATGGTCACTGTGACTAAGTTGTGCCAATAGGAAGTGAGCAGATATAGCAATAATCGGGACATGCCCTTAAAGGTAGGAATGTACCTTCCTCTTTACCTTTCCTCCATTCTGCTACAGAAATGCAAATGTGATGGCAGGAGCAAGATCAGCCAATTAAGACTCTAAGGTAGAAGTCACATGTTGAGGAATGAAGAACAATGTGATTGGAGATGAGTGCCTTACCATAAGAAAGAAATAGGCTGCCATCTTGTTTGAGTTTCTGCCCCTCTGGGTTTCTTTGGGGCCTAACTGTGTTAACAGCTGCTATAATGTCTAGGGGCAGATTTCCGTGAAGCTAGTGGAGTTCAAGCTTCAGGGTTTCTTATTTGCACATGTCTCTTTCAAAGGCCCTGGTAGGGACCCTAGACATTTTGTATTTGTGGTTTTATATTCTTTTCATTAAATAAGCCCCCTTACCCCCCAGTTATATAAGCTTCAGGCCCCTCAAAGTGGATCCTATCCCTCTCTGTATCTAAAGTAGAAACTACTAGCTCTCCACCAAAATCCATTATGCCCTTCTTTGGATCTCAGTTAGGCTACCTTTCCCAGTCTATCTTCTGGTTAAGTATGGTCCTATGAATGGCAGTAATGTGTGCTGCCTTCAGACCTGGCTCATAAAAACCTCCTCTAGTCTCCTCCATGCTCCCTCCACCCCCTATTCTGGCTGACTGGGAAGGTGACAATTAAGGTGTCCTTGGAAGGCATGTTTTGAAGATGGCAGAGCATCCATGAACCAGGGTCACTGATGAATGTGTGGCGAGAATTATCACCAACTTCAATGTCTGCCCAGGACTGTTAACACCAAAAAGAAATAAACTTGTCTCTAAACCACTGATTTTTTGGGGATATATTTGTTTCTATAGATTAGCTTACCCAAATACAGTACCTATCATTAATCAATTCCCACCCTACAGAACCCTAAATCTCATTGCAGCATAGTTAATCTTACCAGGAAATCTATCAGTTCCTTCCAATTATTTCTTTTGGAAAGTTTTCTGGAGATTGCTGAATACCTTCTCTAATCAGTTTTCCGGCTAGTTCTACCGTATAGCTATTAACATTTATCATCATTTTAGGGAATTCCCTTTGCTTCTCTCTTGTGTTGGAGCCTATTTTCTGGATCCTATGTCTTTATTTATTTCTTATTTATTCTTTCATTTTGCTGTGACATATCTTCCAGTAGTTTTCTAAGAAAGAATGCATGAGAGATAAAATTATAGAAGTTTTGAATGTCTGATTTGTATTCTTGTTTTATATCTAATGTTTACTCTTAATTTATAGTTTGGTTGAGTACAGCATTCTAAGCTGGATAATTTTTCTTTCCAAATTTTTAAGGCATTGCTCTACTGTCTTCCAAGTTGTTGCACGCAAGTTCGGTGCTATTCTTACTTCTTTTTTTAGTATGTGATCTGATTTTCCCTCTGAAAGATTTCAGAATACTGTCTTTGTCCTCAGTGTTCTTATGTTTAAACAGTATGCCTTGATTTGGGTCATTTTTCATACCTTCAGATAAGCATGCAGTGGGCTATTTTAAGTTAGAAATTTAAAACTTTCAGTTCTGGGAAATTTTGGGGTTTTTTTTTTTTGATAATTTTTTCCTGTTCTCTTTTTCTGGAAGTTCCCATTATTCAGATTTTGGCCCTTCTGGAATGATCTGATTTTTTTCTTGGGGGATTTTCTCAATATTAACTTCTAGCACTTTTGTTGAAATTTTTACTTCCTGATTGTATTTTAATTTCCAAAAGTTCTTTCTTTTCCCTAAATCATTATCGATCAGTCTTACTTCCCCCCCCCAGCATTATATTCTTGTTTCTTGAATGTAATATCTTTTATCTCCCTGAGGACACAATTACAGTTTTAAAAAAAATGTTTTCTTCTGCTTCTTTCAGTGTCTCTTTTACCTCTAAATACCTTTTAAATTTCTGTTTGTTTTGGATTTTCTCTGCCATGTTTAAGGATTTCTTCAAATGTCTTGCAATTCTTGGCTAACTTTTCATATAAAGGAGAGAGATATTAAATCTTTTTGGAACTTCTGAGAGATTTCTTGACCAGTGGGCCTCCCTATTGCCAATTTCCTGGCAGACCTCCAGATGTCAGTATCTTAGGACTTTATCATGGCTCAGTTTCCTTGTAAAAAATCATCTTATCTCTTGCCTTGTAGGCCAGTAAGACTGGCTGCTTAGGAGGGAAAAGGGCCTGTGGTGGACACGGAGCTCCACCTTCAAAGAAGGCCTTGTTGAATCAGCTTCTGGGAGTGTGGTTAGTACGTAGTCTTCAGGTGTCATTTCCTTCATGGATAGTCTCAGCTGCAGAGAGCCCCTTCCAGATTGTCCTTCCAGGAGTGGCCCATATCTAGTAATTGATCAAGGTGGAGATATAAGGGCCTGGCATTTTTTGGCCCACTGTGGGACGACTTTGTTGGACCATTTCAGCCTTAGAGCTCCCTATGGAGTTGACTGAGGCTGTCAGACTATTTTTCCCTCTGCCCCATCCCTTTCCCTTCTATAGGTGTTGATCCCAGGAGCACTCCCTAATAAACTTCCTGAACAGTAAACTCTTTCTCACACAATCTGCTTTCTGGATGACCCAACTTGCAATAGCTTCTTTTTTTTTTTTTATTTAAATTCAATTAGCCAACATATAGTACATCATTATATTCAGATATAGAGTTCAATAATTCATCAGTTGTGTATAAGACCCAGCACTTGCAATAGCTTTTTAAGGAGCATTCCATAAAAGTAGGTACTAAGAGGGGATTTGGGAGCTGGATCATTCACCTCCTATTTAAAAATAAGGATCCCATCATTGGTTATAGGTAGGCACAGAGAGTCCCTGGTGCAAGTCCAATGGTTAACTTTCACCAGTGGTGAATTGGATAGTGTACCAGTAGAAGAAAATGCACTAGCTGGTGCTATACATCAGGTGTTTGAAAAATAAGAGGGAACTAATGCTATAAACACAATTGGATTATGTATTAGTTTTATATTGCTGCTGTTACAAATTACCACAACCTTAGTGGCTTGTACAATTCAAATTTATTCTCTTGTAATTCTATAGGTCAGAAATCTGACAGAGGTCTCACTGACCTACCTATAAGTTGGCAGGATTGCATTTCTTTCTGAAGACTCTAGGGAAGAATCTGCTTCCTTGCTTTTTATAGCTCTTAGTAGCTGACTATATTCTTTGGCTCACAGCTCCTTTCTTCATCTTCAAAATCAGTAATGGTACATGGAGTGCTTCTCATTTTGCCATCTCTAGTTTTCTGCAGCTTAAAAAGGATCTCTGCTTTTAAGGACTCATATAATAAGATTGGGTCCACCTAGATAATCCAGGATAATCGCCCCATCTCAAGGTCCTTAATCTTATTCACATTTGTAGCCATTTTTGCCATTGTAAGGCCACATATTCATGAATTTTGAGGATTAGGACATAGAAATCTTTGGTATGCCATTGTTCTGCTTCCACAGATGGCTATTGCTAAGCTTTATGAAGTGTTAGAAAAAGAAAGCAAGAGACTGAGAGCAGTTAACATCCAATTCAAACCATGTGAAAGCCTCCTTGTTTCATATAAAGAGGATCTCATCCTACAGAGGAAGTGCAGAGAAAGTGGAGGCTAAGGCCCAATACTTAATTGTCAGAGTGGCCAATCTCTAAAGAAGGCTAAATTTCCAAACACGGCAGGTCCGCTATGCCAAGGTCAGGACCCTGGTTGGGAAAAGATGGGACTCTGCCACATGGATATCTGTATCAATGTCCCCCAAACTCAACTTCTCAGATTTCTTTGAACTCTCCGAGCCTGTGGAATTTGGCCACCATCCCTGTTAAAAGCTAGCACTCCCATCCTTGCTTGAAGATAATGCAAGGATATCCCTGCAGGATAGAATGTGTTCCCTTTCCCTCAGGATCTGTCCCTGCTTCTTCCTGGCCATTGGGCCTATAACTAGAGTTAAGTCACAGGACAGCCCAGTCAGGGACATGGTAGCTTGAAAGGGGGAGGAAAGGGAGACTATCTCCCAAATCAAGCCAGCATATACTGGAAGGAGCCAGAGGAATACACTAGACCAGATTCTGAGAGTGCTTAATCGTGAATACCAGAATGTAAGATTGAATATGGGAAAGCACTGATTTGGAAATGCTCATAAGACTTATAATTTAATCAGATGGTGTAAACTTGCTGCTGTAATGGCTCCTAGAAACATACAAAAAGTGATGGCCCACCTTCATGAGGTCAAAATGCCAGCATGGTTCATCATAGATGGTAGAGAAGGAATTAAAAGACTCAGGGATGCAGACATGCTGAATGGATATACCAAGTGAGGCTGGGAAGCTACACTAGATGAAGATGCACCATTTAAAGAATGCACTGACAGAGAGGCACCGACATTACTGTTGGATGTTGGTTCATCTCTATGGGCCAGAGTGGGTGGTAGGAGGGACCATTACAGAACTAGGCTCACTGATAGCAGAGGAAATAGGACTCCAACACGGCCGAGGCCAAGTGGCATTACTTATCCTTCAGAAGCTGTTTATGGATGCAATAATTGTAATGCCATTATTGTGGATACAACTATTATAGTGAGCAGCAAGTTCAGAGTGGTAGCCAAAGAGGCCTAACCCACAAAGAGTTGTGGAGATAGTTAATGGACCACTGTATCCTTAGGGGCAGAATATATGAGCAGCAAACAAGAGTACTACTCAACTTGTGTCAGCAAAAGAAACCATGGCTAGATGATCAGGACAGTTACCCCACAAAAATTAAGGTCCTTACTTGGTTTCTGGATCTGAGCTAGTTTTCAGACACAGGGCTCATTGACTGAAGGAGAGGCCATGTCCCCAAGAAGAAGGACCCTGCAACACCTCTGCACATATATAATGATTCCACTAGTCCTTCCCCCCAAAAAGATCTATAATGATTTACTCTGATAATTATACTCTGAAGAAAGGAAAATACCCAAATATTTTATGGATAGTTAGACATAGGGTTTGAGTTGACACTGATACTCAGATACCTGAAATATCACCAAGGTCCCCCAGTTAAGGTAGGCATAGGAAGACCACCTAGTAAATCAAGTCCTGGCCAAGGTCTAGCTCTCAGTGCTTCTACTGAGTCTTATGGACCCACCTGTGGTCATTTTCCCAGTCCCAAAATGTCTAAATGTCTAATTGGGATGGATATAGTTCATTGTAAAGTGGAAGTGGTACATCAGATTGAATATGACTAGAACCAGAGGGCACATGCAAGCTGCTCAGATCTCACATCATCTACCATTATTTCACAGGGGGTCCCTCTCTTAGCTCACACTTACAGCCACATGGGAGAATCCTTTATGACTAGCTGACAGAGAATGAAAAGCTCAGTCTTGGATTTTAGACGTGTGAGCTTAGTGTCTGGTCTCAAGCCAAAATAGGCAGAGTAGCTGTACGACAGCCTCCCTTAGGGATAGCCTGGAAAGACAGAGGTGAGGGAAAATCCTTCCGGTGGATGGAGCTCCAAGTGTTACCTCTGACCATCCACTCTGTGTGGAAAGAGAAATAGCTCCAGGATATATATAGACTAATAGGTAGTGGCAAATAATCTGACAACTGATCAGTGACCTAAAGGGAGAAAGACTGGAATGCTGGGAACCAGGGTGTCTGGGGTAGAGGCATATTGATGGACATGTGGGAACATGTAAAAATTATAAATATCTTTGTATCATATGCTAACACCCATCAGAGTGCATCTATGATGGGAGAGACACTAAACAAGCAAGCTGCTAAAATGACCCAGACAGTTGATGTCAGTCAGCTCCTGTCATCAGCCACTACAGTGCTGGTATGATGAGAATAAGAATGAGGTGGCCATGGTGGCAGATACTGAGGATAACCTGGGCTCCCATTTGCCAAGGCTAATCTAGCTGCTACTGCTACCAAATGTCCAACTTCTACAGCAAGAGAAACCAGTACTTGCCCTCAATTTAGCACCATTCTTCCAGGTAGCAAGTTGACTGCACTGAGTCTCTTTCACTCTGGAAGGACAAGCAATTTGTTTTGACAGAAATAGATACTCATTCCGAGCATGGATTTGCCTTTCCTGTGAATGCCACTCTCTGGGGATGTACACAAGATCTCAGAGAAAGTCACATCAGATCAAGATATCCACTTTACAGAAAGGGAGGTACAGGAGTGGATCCATCATCATGAAATATATTGGTCATACCTCATGCTGGACGACCTAGAAGCCAATAGGATGGTAGAGCTTTGGGATGGCCTACTAAAGAAACAGCTGAAGCTCTAGCTCAGCGGTGATATTTTTGAAGATGAGGTGTCGTACTCTAGGATACAACATACACCTTGAATCAAAGACCTTTATGGTGCTATATCCTAAATTGGAAGAATTCATGGGTCCAGGGACCGAGAAGGATAAAGGAGTGGCCCTGCTTATGATCACTCCCAATAACCCACATAAAAAATTTGTGCTTTCTGTGCCTACAACTCCAGGTTTTTCAAGGTTAAAGGTCCCCATCTCCAAAGTGGGAACATTTCCACCAGGGGACTCAGCACGAAACTCCATACCTTGAGCTGCCACCTGGCATTTCAGGCTCCTCAGGTCCAGGGATCAGCAGGCAAGAAATCACCATCTTGACAGGGATGATTGACTCTGGTTATTTGGGGAGGTAGAGATGCTACTACACAATGGAGACAGGGAGGAAGGTGATACCTGGGTACCTCTTTAGTATTCCCTTCCTTAACTGTGATGGTAAATGGACAAGTACAGTAACCCCAAGGGCAAGGTCAATAGAGCTCAGACCCTCAGGCCTGAGGGTCCCAGTTATGCCAATAGCTTGAACCCAGCAAAGGTGCTAACTGAAGATGAGGGAACATCTCAACATCCGCAACAGATAGTGGCAGAAGGAGACATTGCATAGAGGTCGGGGCCCTTAGAGCAGCTGCAGGAGCGGGAGCTGTAATCCATTAATTTTCCTTCTGAACTATAATTTATCTCATTAACCTTCCTCTTGTAAGTCTCCCCCAGGAAGAGAGGCCCATGAGAACTGTGGCAAATTTAGCAGCACTTTCCCCAACAAAGTACTTCCCTGAAGTCCTCCCCACATTCTGGTGATATGCATGGGGATCTCAAAATGCATTAGGACAGAGAGAGCTTTATCATTTCATTATCTTGGATATGGCTACTTCTTGGAATTTCATGTAATATGCAGAGGGCATGTGCTTCTTGTCAATGCTATCTGTGATGGTCAATTTTATGTGTCATCTTGACTGGGCTAAGGGAGGCCCAGAGAGCTGGGTGTGTCTGGAGGGTGTTTCTGGAAGAGCTTAGCACTTGAATCCATAGACTGAATAGAGAAGATTGCTCTCACCCATGTGGGTGGGCATTGTTCGATCCTTTGAGGACCTGAGTAGAACAAAAAAATGGAGGAAGGGTAAATTTGCTCTCTGCTCCAGTGGGGACATCCATCTTCTCTTGCCCTCGGACATATGTGCTTCCACTTCTTGGGTCTTTGGATTGGGGCTTACATCATTGCCTCCTCTGAGATCTTTGGGTTGGACTAGAATTGCACCATGGCTTTCTTGGGCCTCCAGCTTGCAGACAGCAGATTGTGGGATTTCTCAGCCTCCATAATGGTGTGAGACAATTCCTTATAGTAAATCTTTCATGCACTCTTTTTCTCTATCCTATTGGTTCTGCTTCTCTGGAGAACCCTGACTAATACATTATCCATCCCCCATCCCAGTCCCAGCTCCCACCACCCCTTCCACTCCCATTGCACCCAGACATACAAAGAGCTCAGCCACTTTCAAACAGTCAATCAACCAATCAACAGGTATTTCATGAATGACTTTGCTCATGGACTATGCCTAGCATCCCCAGTCCTGAAATCAGGGCCTGGAACTTTCTAGGTGCTCTATACATTATTTTTTAAATAAAAAAACTTCTGGGTATACTTAGCTGCTAAATGAGCACTGTGGCCCTGACTGTTGCTATTTTAGGAGGTTGGAGATATATGAGGCTGGAGAAGGAAAGATGTCACAAAGAAAGTAGCACTTCTTCTAGGCCTTGAAAGGTACATAATGTCTACACAATTGAGAACATTTGGAACTAAAGGGGACTCATTCATTCATTCAGCACATAAATACCGGGTATTTGCTTGGTGCTTGGGATGCGGCAGTGAACAGAAGAGAGAAAAACAATGTCTGTCCTCAGGGAGCTCCCATTCTTGTGGCGAGAGACAAACAATAAGTAAGTGAGTGAGTTTGTGGTCTGTTAGCAGGTGTAGAGAGCTTTGGGGAAGAATAAAGCAAAAAGAGAATGCTACAGAAGGTCAGCAGGGTGGAGTGGGTGCAAGGACCAGGTTCCCAGACGTGAGATAGGGAGCCATGTGGATCTTTGGTGAAGAGCATTCAGGCAGAAGGAATAGCAGGTACAAGGGCCCTGAGGTGTGTGTATGCCTGGTCTACGTGGCTGGCTCAGAGTGAACTAGGGCAGAAAGAATAGGAGGTTGGAGGTTCAAACTTTTAGTCTGAGTGAGAAGGAAAGAATGGAGGGTATATTAGTTTTCTTTTGCTGTGTAACAAATCACCACAAACTTAAGGGTTTAAAACGGCATAAATTTAGTATCTCACCCTGACACCAAGGGTCAGGATTCTGGCATGTTTTCAATGGGTCCTTAATTCAGGATCTCACCAGGCTGAATCAAGGTGTCAGTGGGAATTGCAATCTCCTCTGAGGTTTGGGATCCTCTTCCAAGTTCACTGATTGCTGGCAGAATTCAGTTCCTTGTTGTTATAGGGCTGAAATCCCCACTTTCTTGCTACCTGTTAGCCTGGAGCCATTCTTAGCTCCCAGAGGTCACTTGCTATTCCCTGCCACCTGGCCCTCTCCACAGCATGGCTGTTTTTGAGGGCATCTCTGCTGCTTTGACTTCCTCTGTTTCTGACTTCTGGACCTTTGAAAAGGACTCACCTGATTAAACCAGGCCTGCCCCCACCGGTGGGACCATTTTAGGATTTCGCCTACCTAAGAGGGCTTGAGCAGAAGAAAGGCACGGTCTGACTTATGTTTCAGCAGGATGGCACTGGTGCTGTATTGAAAATAGACTTGGGGGAACATAAATAGAAACAGGGTGACCAATTAGGAGGCCATCATGGGGCATTGGGATGGAGAGGGCTGACAGCGTGTTGAAACCATTGCATGGCTAGGGAATGCCTAGAAGCCTAGCAGGGGAGTCTAGACTTTATCTTGGTGGCAAAACTGAACTGGGGAGAAGTATAACTTTAGATTCACCCAAGCATAATTGCTCAGACGCTCCTTTGCCTCATCCTGTAAAGGGATCTGCCTGTAGTAAAAGCATGATGGTTACCGATGGGCAAGAGGTGGAGCAGAGGTGAGTTGGTGTGCCTGGGTTTGCTGAGGATACTGCAGCCAGGAGTGGCAGGTCACACACCTGACATCCCCCCAAAATCTTCAAGCTCCGACTCGGGCCAGAATCTCCATTCGCCTTCTGTCTTAGGACCTCCCATTCCTCCTTCTTTCCTCCTGTCAAGGAAAGCATGTCCTAGGATCCCACGAGATGGAAAGCAGAAAAGGCTCCCAGCCGTGGAAGGCAGAAACAGTTTGAAAAGCACAGCAGGGATGTGCCTGTGAATATCTTCTAGTCTGAGACGTGTCACCTTTCCATGAGGAGAAAGAAAGAGAATGAGGAGGCATATTTGAGGCAGGGTTGGTGAAGGCTAATGTGGAACTCGGTGTGAAAGGATCTAGCCCAGAGCCTGGCACAGAGCGGGCCCTCCATCCAGTGATGTTTACTGGGGGCTTGCTCTATGGGCCAGGTGACTAACACGTCATCCTTGCCTCAAGGAGTTCGGTTTTGTTGAACACAAGTTTTCAAATAGCTTGTGTGCGACAAACAAACACACGTGTGTGTGTGTGTGTGTGTGTGTGTGTGTGTGTGTATGCCTTCTGAAGTCAGGCTGTGTGGGTTGAGATCCTGACTCTAGCACTTAATTGCGTGATATTATGCCAATCACTTGCCCCTCTTTGAAAATGGGGTGATAATAATAGTACCTGCCTCAGAGAATTTGTAGCAAGGTTGCATGAATGACGTAAATGAACATTTGTAGTGTTTAGAAAAGCATCTGGAATATAGGTATGCTATGTAAGTGCTTGATGCATAAAAATGTGTGAATCTTAAAATCTCAAATGATGTCTCCTCATCTTGTGACATTCTTTCTCAATTCTTGGAACCGCCTTGCACTGGGTGCGAACAGAACTGAAGGGGTCCTCCTTTTTGTATGAACGAAAGAGAGAGTGTTCCCAGGCCAGCCTTCCTGGGAGAATGTGGTGGCTACCTGAGCTCAGCCCAGAGCCCGGCTGCCTGGCTGGCCAGCATGTGGCCTCCAGGCTCCACCCCAGACCAGTAAAGCCCCGTTGCTGGGGACAGGAACTGGGAATAAACTTTTAAAATGTCCTCAAGAGCTTTTACTTTTTAGTATTTATTTTTTTAAAGATTTATGTATTTATTTTAGAGAGGGAGAGCGAGAGCATGTGTGCTCAAGTGGGGGGAGGGGCAGAGGGAGAGAATCCCAAGCAGACGCCCCACTGAGCAGGGTGCCCATTCATGGGGCTCAATCTCATAACCCGTGAGATCGTGACCAGAGCTGAAACCAAGAGTCGGACGCCTTACTGACTGAGCCACCCAGGCGCCCCAAAGCGTCCTTGGGAGATTTTAATATCTGATGAGCTATGGTGCTTACTAGTAATATTGATTTGTCTTTCCTGCCTGTGTTTAATTTTCACTTTTGTCTATGGAGAGTGAGTGTGCATACGTGTGTGAGGTAATCCTTTGTCATCCACCTGCTGTGACAGGGTTTCGGTAACAATTGGTTTGGATATAGGCTTTTGTACCAAAGCTCTTTCTATTGTCAGGCTGGTGAATAAAGCTCATTATTTATTTCTGTTCTGCTGTTAAGACATAGAGATCTTTCTTGTTCTCTCATTCTCTCTCTCTTTCTCAAATGTGGGAATGATCACCCTTTCTGACCCTTTCCTATATCCCTTTCTGAGTCAGGTAGAAATATTTAAGGGCCAGCAGTGCTGATAATAACTGTTCTGGGAGGTCAGAGAGGGAAGTAGAAAGACAAGGCCTGAGCTTGGTGTGAGGAGAGTGGGAGAGCTTCTGAAAAGTGGAGAAAGGAAAGTGCCCCCCGCCCCCAGGAGCCCTCCCAGTCTCCTGGCACTGCTAAGGGGACAGTCAAGTTGAGTAATTTAGAGGGGCGCCTGGGTGGCTCAATGGTTAAGCATCTGCATTTGGCTCTGGTCATGATCCCAGGGTCCTGGGATCGAGCCCCGCATCGGGCTCCCTGCTCGGCGGGAAGCCTGCTTCTCCCTCTCCCACTCCCCCTGCTTGTGTTCCCTCTCTTGCGCTGTGTCTCTGTCAAATAAATAAATACAATCTTTAAAAAAAAAGTTGAATAATTTAGAATTGCATCTTTAGTGGGCTGTTAATCTCCATCCCCACCCTCCTCAGAATGCAAATGGATAGCTCAGAACAGAGCTGTCTGTCTTTCGGACCCTCCCCAATTGTTTTGTTTTGGCTGATGGGCGGATTCCCAGTTATATAACCCCTTCACCATTAGATGAAACCTCATTATTCTGCAGTGTGGTGTTCCTCAGGTCTGGGTTCACATTGAGCTACCTGAGAGGAGCTGGGAACGTGCTGTTTCTCATCATTTCCACCCAGCAAGAGAATTGGAGAGAAACAGCTATATCCACGTCAGTTACAGTGGGGGTCCTTGGGGGCTGTTATATAATCTTCCAGAGACAGTGGAGTGGGGTGGGCCTTGCGGTGCACCAGTGGGTGCACTTGCTCAGACAGCGTCTCGTCCTTACTACAAGTCTTGAGTAAGTAAGTTCTCTTTCAAACCCAGGGGATTTTCGAGGTATATTCGTATGCGGTCGGGTGAGGCAGGGGGACTTCTAAATTGACTTGAGATCTTCTTGCCCACGGATAAGCAAAATAAGAAAATGAACGAAAACAAAGCTAGGCTTTCCTTCCAGGCCCGGTAATTGTTGTGTTTTGGGTCCTAAAGGAGCTCTGATCCAGGCCAATCAGGTCACTAGCACAATAACCCTTGAATCCGAATATGAAAACCCTGAGTCTCAGAACAGATGCTCAGCTCCAGAGGGAAGCGGAAGCGTTGGTGAGATGTCTAGGCCTGGAGCCCTCTGAGGCGATTAGGGTGGCAGGATGGCACAGTGGGGGACAGAATGGAGGGCTTTTGGGGTAGCAGAACTGGTTTGATTCTGCTCTGCCACTTACTAGTCGTATGATCTTGAATGAGTCACTTCATCCATAGGATCCATCCAGGAAAACAGAAGCCGCTCTTAGTCTTTCATCAGAGGGTATTTAATTATACAGACAATGGAAGAGCTAAAGAGACAAACAGCACGTCAGGGCAGCGGGGCTTGGGGACCAGCACGGCAGGAAGCTGCTGCCCCCTGAGACCCAGAGGGGGGTGTCTTATCAGAGTTTGGAAGCCAGGGCTGTCTTCGGGGAGCTGGGACAATGAAAAGAGGGAAGGTCAAGGGAGAGCTAGAGTAATGGGAGAGACAAAGAATAGCTGGAAAAGCCATTCACAGCAGAGAGAGAAGAGGAGAACTCCCCGGGCTTCTTGCTTCCTCTCACCCTCCAATCTGGCACAAGTGCCCCACTGGCAGGGCCTGCTAGAGGGCAAAGGAGCATGGGAAACGAGTCTTCTGTGATACAGGACAAAGCAGGGAAAGGGCAGGGAATGGATCTAAGAGCAAATAGGTACATGGCTTGCACAGCCTCTAGTGTCTCTAAATAAATTGTATCTAATGATTAATCACTAACTCCTGCCATCCCTGGGGTCAGGCATGGAGTGAGACTGGCCAAGAAACACTCCCAGTTGTCTGGGAGGGGAAGGGAATGCAGTGTTTGCCCCGATACGTGCCTCCTGTGCATTTAGCACCTCTGCCCTCCGACTGTCCATTTAGCTCCAAGTGGCCGGGGGTGGGCTCAGCTGCCAACTGAATGTAGCTCAGACCATATTCTCTGCGGGAAGCCTTGCTCCAAAAACACTCTCTTAGTTTGGGTTCCTCCAAAACCAGCCTTGGGACGGGGTCCTGGGTGCAAGTAGTTTCTTTGAAAGGTGATCCCAGAAAATAAGAGGGAGGACATGGGAAAGGGAGAAAAGCCAATAAAGGGTGGATGAATGAGCAGATTCCTGTGGGCAACTGGGTTTGGTCCTGTGGGAGACCCTCTGAGAAATGGTGTGGAATTCACTTAAGAATCATCCTACCAGCGAACAGGGAGGCTGGAGCTTTACTCCCATCCCTCACCGGTAGAGGGTTTCCACCTAGAGAGTAACTTTTCCTTGACTTCTAGACTGTCTGGGGTGGAGCAAGCTCCCTCAATGCTGGAGAAAGCCCTTTGGCAGAGAAGCAGCTTAACGGCATGCTGGGACCTGTCTGCTGCACCTGTGGGGGAATCCAACAGGTAGGCCATGGGAAGCATGTGCCATAGTCACTGAGCCCCCCAAAAATCCCTAAAGTGTGTTATTAGGTAGTAAGAGGGGTCATTCTCACCTTTGCCTCTTGGCTCCGGGCCCTGGGTTATCTGACTTTGGGGAAGTAACACCGTACATTGGCCATTTATTTCATCCTATAGATTAGCATCCCAACCTTATAGGCTGTGGGGCCCAAGCAACATGGAAAAGAGACCGCGCTACTAAAGCTCTGGTCATAGGTGAATGCAGCCACTGCCAAAACCTTGGTAAGGTAGGGAGGAAGCGAGGGGTCAGGGGGCATAGAAAGAAATACCCCGATCTCTCTCCTCCATTTCTTCCCTCCCCAGTCTCCTACTGGTGCCTCTCATTGGCTGAGCTCAACCGGAAGCAGAAGGAAAGTTTGCCTGGATGATGCAATCCACAGGGGTCCATCTTCTGAAGAACAGCGCAGGGCGAAGAGAGCCAGAAGGATGGGGCAGAGAGGTGGCAATGAGAACACAGTCTGATTGCTTCCAGAATGCCTCTCTGCTTTCCGTCCATTCCCACCGTCATCGTCTTTGTTCCAGCCTTGTTATTCCACCCCTGGACTACTGGGGCAAGCTCCTAACCCATCTCCCTGTCTCCAGTCCACCATTCCTAATGTCTGCGACACAGAGTCCTTCCATTCCTGTTTCAGAGAACTCCAGTGTTTCCCATTCTCTACTCATTACTGAAGATGGCCAGGACAATTCCAAGATTTCACATCTTATTTCTAATAAGGAGGATAGATATTAAAAGCTAGAAATGGATAATTTCACCATAAGAGAGGTGTGGTTGAAAAGATGTGTAAATTTGACTCTTTAATGTCTTGGCATCATAGTCGAGGCTGTTCTCAGTCCAAATTTTTCCTTCCAGACTTGTTTTCTAAGACTTGTGTTCTACTGCATTCTTCCATGTGCCTTGGGTCCTAGCCCTGCTGATTGCCTGACATCCTTTGACAGCACACACCACCCACACTGAGAATTCTAGGTCTTTGCTCTTGCTGTTCCTCCCGCCCAGAAAGCCCCTCCCCAGCCGGCCTTGGCGGATGGTCTGATCAGCTGCTCACAGTTAGTTGAGTCAGAACACCAAACCTGTAAGACCTCATACTCAGAGTGTGGTACCTAGATTGGCAGCATAGCAGCACCTGGGAGCTTGTTAGGACTGTAACTCTCAGGCTCACCGTACCTAGAATCAGAACCCTGCATCTGGACCAAATCTCCAGGTGATTCCCATGTGCTTGAAAGTCTGAAAAGCAGCAGATGTTGTCTGAGCAACCGAAGTGGGGCTTGTGGCTTGAGTAAGGGAGCTTGGCTCCTTACCTTGTCTCCCTAGAATAAAGGGTTAGGGGGGCTCTGTTTTTAGTTAGTTATAAACCACTTGTGTTCTTAGCTCTGAAGTTATGAGGGGGCTAACAAAATGGCTAAGAGAATGAGCTTTTGCATGATACAGCCATGGGTTCAAATCTCCGCTCTCCCACTCACTAGCTTGGGGTTTTAATAAAGGCAGTTAACCTCTCTCGGTCCCAATTTTCCAAAGGGTAACGTGTTAATGATATCATAGCATAGATGTAAGGATCAAATTAAATCAGATGTGTTCACTGTTTAATAAATGTTAACTGCATTTGTTATTTTGCAAACCCGTGAAGCAAAGTCACTGGTCAAGAAGCCCTTTTGTGGGAAGGTCTTGGCCATTTAACTAGTGGTGGGAGGAGCAGGTCTTTGGTGATATAACAGGAGCCCAAGGGCGTAAGAGTGGCAAATCAAAGAAAACAAAGGTGTATCCAAGAGCAGTTTAGTCTACCTGGCTGAACAGATGCTCTCCCAACAGAATGATGTCTGCAGGCACTATCTGGAAGGTAGGCGGTATCCTGGTGGGCTCCCTGGAGGTCGTGTTACGAGGATTGGTGACCCCTCCCCTTAAGGTATAAAGTCAGTGATACTGTACCTGATCTGACAGGACTAAAATGGAGATAGGCCACCATCCTCCTGGATGGCTCATCTCAAATAACTGTTACCATCTAATATCTTCCTGGTACTCTACTACTTACAAATCACTCACATTTCCGTCATCTCTTTTAATTTGGAATGTGACAGGGTTTAGCATGCCGTTCAAGTCTCTCGTGACTGCCCCCTTCTGCTGATTCACACAGGAAAAACAATCCAGTCCAGAGTAAAAAACAAACCTCGAGTGTGTCTCCCCAGACCCTGACATTTTGAGTAAGAAATAGAAGGACTTGGGGGCTCATGGGGTGTTTTCATCCCTCCTTCCTGCTGAAGGTTGTGACTTGGGGAAAGAAGGGAGGTGGTGGGTTGGGAGGGGCTGGCTTTGTGGGGGGCTTTCGAAGTATGGAATTGGTGGACTTGACATACCAGAGTGAGGGGTTGCTGGCACGAGGGAGTGAAATCTCAGGAGGTGTGGGGTTTTGGCCTGGGTGTTTGCCAAAACCATCTCGAAGACTTTAAAGGGGCATTTGCGACTGTGGAGAAAAATGCCCAGAAAAAAATGCAAAGCTCAATGTGATCAATGGCACATGGAGCAACATTTCATTTTCAAATGAAAACAAGAAGCGAGGGGCTGGAAACATTGTAGACTCTAGACCCAAATGCACGGGATGTGGGCCACAAGCAAACTGAACTTGAATGTTGATGTAAGAAGGAAAATATGTACGCAGATTCATTTTCCTCATCTTGTAGGTTTACATCAAACCGAGGTCTGTCAACTATTGTTGAGAGAATTCAGCCCAGGGAGTCTGCTGTATGTCTTGTTCCGAAGAGGCAGCCCAAGACAGTGGGTCAGTCTTGGCCTCAGTAGTTCAAATCCACTCTAGTGCCCATCCTGGCCTGACCTAGCTTTCCAGAGGCACAGGGAAGTCCAAGTTCCTCCAAAGCCACAGAAAAAATTGCAGGAGTAGAGAAGGAGCTGGCCAGACAGGACACTGGAGTGAGCTGACAGTGAAGTGGGAGGGAAATTAGGAGCAAGTGGCGTCTTGAAAGCTCAAGGAGGATAGGTTTAATGAGTGATCAGTAGTGTCATGGGCTGGAGAGAGGGGAGATGTGCAGGCGACAACAGGAGGGGACCTCTGAACCTGGGTGGGGTGGAGTGATAGGAGGTGGGAGACCTGGGGGCTGGCCCCACCTACTGTGAGGTCTTGGGAAGTCCACTGACCTCTCTGTCTTGCCTTTCCTAAGTGTTATGGTTAAATGATTTATTCTTTTAATTTAATTTTAGTTTTTTTTAAAAGCCTTTATCTTTATTTTTAAATTTTCGTTTATTTTTATTTTTTAGATTTTTAATTTAAATTCAGTTGAGTTAACATATACTGTATTATTAATTTCAGGGGTAGAATTTAGTGATTCATCAGTTGCATATAATACCCAGTGCTCATTACAACATGCCCTCCTTAACACCCATCATGCAATTACCCCATCCCCCCACCCACCTCCCCTCCAGTAACCCTCAGTTTGTTTCCTGTAGTTAAGAGTCTCTTCGATGGACTGTGAAAAACAAACTGAGGGTTCTAGAGGGGAGAGGGGTGGGGGGAGGGGTTAGCCTGGTGATGGGTATTAAAGAGGGCACGTTCTGTGTAGAGCACTGGGTGTTATGCACAATGAATCATGGAACACTACATCAAAAACTAATGATGTGATGTATGGTGATTAACATAACAATAAAAAATTTAAAAAAAGAGTCTCTTATGGTTTGTCTCCCTCTCTGTTTTTATCTTATTTTATTTTTCCTTCCCTTCCCCTATATTCATCTGTTTTATTTCTTAAATTCCACACGAGTGAAATCATACAGTATTTGTCCTTCTCTGATTGACTTATTTCGTTTAGCATAAAAGTTCTATCCACGTCATTGCAAATGGCAGTATTTCATTCTTTTTGACGGCTGAGTAGTATTCCATTGTATACATATGCCTCATCTTCTTTATCCATTCATCTGTTGATGGACATCTGGGCTCTTTCCATATTTTGGGTATTGTGGACATTGCTGCTATAAACATTGGGGTGTATGTGCCCCTTTGAATTACTATTTTAGTTTTAAATGAGTCTATGATGAAAAAGTTGACTTTAAATTGGAAATTCAAGCTTTCTTTTTTTTAAGGAGATAGAAGTTTATTGAATATACAGCAAGGAAGTGGCAGGCAGGACAGCAAGGGAGGGACAGTCTGCCTCAAGGCAGTGATGGGGGGGCTGCAGTTAAAGGGGACTTTTTTGTGTTCCTAAAGTCTAGTAGAATGAGACTAGAGATTTTCTTTCTTTCTCCCCTTCCTTCCTTCCTTCCTTCCTTCCATCCTTCCTTCCTTCCTTCCTTCCTTCCTTCCTTCCTTCCTTCCTTCCTTCCTTCCTTCCTTCCTTCCTCCTTACTCCCTCCCTCCCTTGCTTCCTTTCTTACTGTTAACAAGTGGGATTCTACTAAACACATTATTCTGAGACACATTTTGGTTCACTTAATCTGTGCTCATTTATTGAATGAATGGGTAATACTTGCCTTTCGTTCTGTATTTTGTAAAAGTGAGAGGTTAGGTCAGGCCCTATGTCCTTTCGGCCCTTACACTGGTAAGAGAAGATCCCAAGAGAAGTGGATGGGAAAGAGGCAGAAATGCTCAAGCGAGCTATGTAGGAACACTGGGCTTTGGAGCAGGAAGGCTGTCAACAATCATCTGGAACAGCAGCTCTCCACAGACAGGGTTATCTTCAAGTTGGAGTTAGGCCATAAGAATTTTTTTCAAATAATAACTGATAGAAGTTGTAGAATTTTGTTGTTGTTGTTGTTTTTTAAAGGTATCCCTGGAACAACATCATTTTTCAGGTAACCCCAGGGCATCCATGGGCTGAGTTATATATCACATACATCTGAGAACATGATCTCAACCTATTTCCCCTCCCTCCATCACCTTTGTATTAGAATGCAGATTTTGTTACTCTAACAAAGACCTGAAGCTGGAGCAGGTGCAAATCTTCAGAAATCTTGAGAGCTGGTTGTTAAACATAGTCCTCATTAAAAATTAAATTATATAAACTTGAAGGGAATAAAATACATTAAAAGCAATGTAACGAATACTCAGAACCACTTCCTGGTTCTTTTACCACATTTTACTATTTTCTGTGCTCTTACAGTGACTTACATCTGTCGCATGTGCATGGCGGCACGGCTCTGTAGTGGTGTGATTCTCAGCCCCACAGCTCTGACCGTCTAGACTCCTTTGATCCTGCTACTCTGGCATCTCAACGCCTGCATTGTATCCTCGGTCCAGGGAGGCTTGCTAAGCTCGAATCCTGCCTGTATATCAGCCAGAGGAAAGAGGAGAAACAGGAAGGAGGTTCATTTCTTCTCTCTTCGATGCATGGTCTTGAATTTATACACATCCCTTCTGCTGACTTCCTACTGGCCACACCTAGCTGCAAAGAAGCCTAGAAATATGGCCTTCATCTGGGATGCCATATGCCTGGCTAAAACTTTGCCTAGAAGGCAAAAATGGACACTGGGGAACAGCTGGCCTCTCTGTTATAACATTTTGTTGGTTCTCAGCTAGCTTTAGGCCACCAAATGCTCTCTCCTACCCTCACCACACCTCCTCTGAAGGCCTATTACAGGGTTTTAGGAAATGCTCCTGCCACTGTCTGTAGCTCTTACAGACCTGGCACGTTCTGGCCGATCTCACATCCTCAGCCTCCAGACAGTGCGAGGAGACTCAGACACACGAGCCAGGACCATCTTTTCTAGAAAGAGAGCACCAACAGATGAACACTGGCACAGAGGCCACCCCTACCCCCCAGTCAGGGCTGAGCTAAGCTCAGGTGGGGAGGGGATAATGATACCATGAAAAATTAAACAGTACCTGCCTCGAGGACCTTTTAGTCCTGGTGAAACCCTTATTCCTGGGAGATCACTAAACAGTACAGGTAATAACTGATAAAGACCAGGTAGCTTCTTTCTGGGGGTGCCTGGGGGGCTCAGGTCATGATCCCCGGTTCTTGGGATCTAGCACCGCGTCAGGCTCTCTGCTCGGTTGGGACCTGCTTCTCCCATCTCCCTCTGCCTACTTGTGTTCTCTCTCTCTCTGTGTCAATAAATAAATAAAAATCTTAAAAAAAAAGTAAAAAAAAAAAGACTAGGTAGCTCCTTTCTAATTTTAAATTCTGGGCAAGGAATTAGTTCTCATGAACAACAAACTCATTGTTGGACTAAGCTCTTGTTTTTAGCCTTTACAGTTATAATCAAATAAAACTTAAAGCAAAGTTAGGTTGACATTAGTTAAAGATCTACCTAATTGTTGAGTTGCCTGATAATTAGGCAGAAACGGTAAGCAATTCACATAAATGACTGTAATTAGCATTATTTTTACATAGCCAAGCAAAGTTTCTAATTTTCCCTGTTATCCTGTGTAGTTTATTGGTTGTCACTCTTGGCTCCAGCCATAACTAATACTTATGTGGAATACCCCAGCTCTTTCTGACCTCTGACCTTTGCCTGGATGGCCTCTCCTGTGCTTCCCCACCAAGCCCCCTTCATACTGGGAAGTGGCAAGGCAGAGTGGTCAAGCGCTTGGGGCTCTGGAGTCAAAATGCCTTCACAGCTCACCTCATGACTTAAGCTGGATGGACTTAGTGAATTGTTTTATCTTTCACTTCCTCAGAATTGTCCATATACAATTCCTGAGAATGTGCCTAAGTCATGTTGGTTGTTATGAGCCCATTTATTCATTCAACAAAGAATTTTGGCATCTGCTATTTACCAGGTGCTGTTCTAGGTGCTGAGAATTAATAGTGAACCAAACAAAGTCCCATGGTTTACTTTTTAGAGGAGGGAGACAGACAAGTAACAACTATTGAAGTTTACAGGTGGTGATAAGTCTGATGAAGAAAACAAGGCATAGTAAGGTATAAGCGTGAGGGAGGATGCTATTTTAGCAGAGGAAGTGTATTAGTCAGAACATACGAGATCAAACTGCAGTAACAAACAACCCCCAATTTCAGGGCTTATCTTTTTTGTTTTTGCTACATATCCACTGTGGGACAACAGGGGATTCTACTCCACATGCTTATCACATTGGGACCTGGGCAGACTACGTCATTATGTTCTGAACTGTCCCTGGTCATTACAGTAGGTTGAAGGGGGAATGTGATCACTTACATCTGGAAGTGACATTGACTTGACTTAAGGGTTTGGCAGAGAATGCAGGCCCCTACCTTGGGCCTGGAAGGAGAGGAACCAGAAATATTGAGGTGCTGAGTAATCTCCATTTGCCCCAAATATGTTCTCTGTTCTTTGCTGCCCTGCTGTGTGCTCTTGAACCTGAACTCCATGGACTGTATCACTAGGGCTTTCTTGCCTTCTGGCTCCTGGTTGTGTTTGGCAAAAGTATGCAGCTTCATGAGACCTGAGGATGGAAAAATTCTTCCTGCTTCCTGCTCAGCCATAGTTCCAGCCACAACTCTACCAAGCACAGTCATGCCCATGGCTGTGGCTCTCAGGTGGGCTCTGGTAACACCATTTCCTTTCCTTGTCCTTCAGGACTACGAGTAAGGTGGTGTCAGCCTCTCAGCATTGCTAATTCTTAGGAGCAAAACCTCTTCTTGATTTCTTCTGTGAATAGTACCTTCAGGAAAAGAGCTCTTCGAAGATCGTACCTGAGATAACACTTGAAGTGAAGGAGAAAGTCAAGCAGGTATCTGGGGAAAGGTGGTTGAGTAGACAGAGCAGACCTGGAAGAGGAGGTGGGGGAGTGGTGCTGGGCACATTCAAGGACTAGGAACCAGGCAGTGTGGCTGGAGCCAGTGAGAGTGGTGGGACATTAGTAGGAGTTGAGAGCAGAGAGGTGGGGGCCTCTCTGATTATATCAGATTCTTCTGGGGGGATGGGAGGGATTTGGGATTTCATTCTGAGTGACACAGAAAACCACTGGAGCTTTTTGGGTAGGTGAGTGACATGATCTGGCTTACAGTTTTAAATCACTCTGATTTTAAGGACCAAATGGAGGTGAGGAGATCTGATAGCAGGCTAATGCCAGAGTCTCAGAGGGAGGTATGGTGGCTTGGCCCAAGGTGAGAACAGTAGAGGTGGTGACAAGGGGCCAAATTAGGATTACATGTTGAAGGAGACATAACAAGATGTGTTGACTGATTGGATGCTGGCACGAGAGAAGAGAACTCTTTTGAGAGGAAAGATTGAGGGGAATGCAGTTTTGGGGGAAGCGAGGGTAGAAATTGAGTGTCCAGTTCCATTCGTAGTAAGTTAAAGATACCTATTGGACCTTGCAGGGGAAAGTTAAGTTAGCAGGTAGAGGGGAGAGGTCAGAGCTAGGAATAAAAATTTGGTGGTTTCTAGTGGCAGGTGGTACTTAAAGCCAAGATATGGCTGAGCACTTCGGGAGTGAGAGCAATAGAGAAGAGGTCCAAGAATCAAGTGCTGGGTATTCTAACATTTAAAACTTCAGAAGATAAGGAGGCACCAGCAAAGGAGATTAGGAAGGAGTGGCTGAATAGGAGGGAAATTAAGTGAAGAAAGTATTTCAAGGAGGAGGGTGGATTAACTGCATCAAATGCTACTGACATACTGAGTTAGATGAAGACACTCTTTCAGGTCTTAAGTTGTCTGTCCCCTCCTCCAAGAAGTCTGTTCTAACCCCTGAGTGGATTCAATAACCTTCCGCTGTGCTCCCACACACCCACTGCTTCCTCTCTGTATAATTACCTCTTGTCATGTCCATCTCCCCCACCATCCAGAGTGCCTTGAGGGTAGGGATGGTGTCTTACTCATAAACGACTCTGAACTTGATGCCATGCACTTAGTAATGTTAATATTAGTTCACAAAACACATGAATCAGTCAAGATGCTCTACACACCTGTTCCACCCCCGCAACTGACATATATTCACCGTCCAGGGCTCCAAATTTCATTCCCAAGAGTTGAAGTTCCCTAATTTTTTCACCTTGAAGAGGTCTGAAGATTTGTGGACTCCTTTAAAGCATTCCCATTACAGTAGTTGATATCCCACCAACGTTCCTCTTTCTTTTCATGCTGAGAGGTTCTGGGACTATTTTCACTGGTTGAGCAACTTAGGTACCACACGATGGGGCTGCAGAAACATGCAGGTAGAGATTTATAGATTGTCTGCCTTGGCGGTGACTCACTGAATTCTGAGGGTGAGACAATGGGTGGGGAGGGAGAGGGGAGAGGGAAAGAGAGAGAGACAGGCAGTCAGGGCTGAAGAGGAAGAGAGAAGGAGAGAGGCAAAGTGGGAGGGAGGGAAGGATAGAGAAGGAGAGAGAGGCAGCATAGAGGTAATGGCACAGTAAGTATAAAAGAGATGGCTGTGGGGAAATGAGCTTTTTCTCCTTTGGCATCTTGGAAATGGTCTAGCCTAAGCCCTTCATTTTATAAAAGGGAAGCTGAGGCCAAGAAGTGAATGACTTACCCAAGACTTTAGAGTTGGTGGTAAGAGCTGGCCTAGACCATATTCCTTATGTCTCTCAGGTCAGTGCATTTTCTGTAACATGCTGGTGACTTTGGAGATGGGAAGAGTTGTCTCCTGTCCCAGGCAAATACCTTCCACTTATTCAGTGATACCTGGAACTGCTTTAAAAGACAACCTTCTTGTTCCACAAATGAGAGAAGCAAGGTGAACTTTGCAAATGATGGGGGAAAGAACAGGGATGGGGATGCTTCTGTGCTGAGGGATAAAGGATAGTAGTTCCTTAGGGGACAGCCAGGGAGGGGGTGAAGATACCCCAGTGTCTGGCTGGAAAGAGGGCAAGAAAGGTTAAATGGAAAGACTAGAGGTGTGGAATTCAAACTGAAATTGGGTGGGTGAGAGGGAGGGGAGCAAATCTAGCTATCCGATCCTGGGCATGAACAGGACCATCTCATGATGAAGTGACTTGAGTGAGCACACTGAAGAAGGCAGAAGAAAGGGAGAGGCCCGGTTCTCATCCAACAAGTGAGACAGTGAGGCCTGAATCTTCATTCCTTCCTACTAGGGACAAATGGTTTCCCAAGGAAGGCTCAGGTCAGTGGCGTTTGAGTACGACCAACTAGGATCTGAGCTGGGACATTCTTCTTCTGGTGACTGCTTTAATGTTCTCCTGGGCAGTGTCCATCCTGCCCTCTTAGCCACTGGGAAGTTGGGGGGGTGGTTCATGCCTTGTTCAGGTCTCCAAAGCTGGGTGATCCTGGGGTTCAGCAGTGGGCTTGGTCCTTAGGCTCATGAGCTGAGTGTTCCAGGGGGGTTTGCTTGAGTCTGGGGGCTTTGCCAGACTCTGTCTCACCTAGCTCTTTCTAACAATGCTAATTTCCAAGCCCAATCGTTTCTACAAAGAGCCTGGCAGCCTTCCCTCCCTTCTCAGTGAAGGTTTAATAGCAGAGTGCTGAAACAGGGCTCGTTGCTAAGCCTTCATTATTTTCACAACGTATACTACAGGACTCCTACTAACATACCATGAAGCATTGTCCTAATTAAAACTAAATGACTCATGTCAAATTAAATGAGCAGAGTACATCGGGTTAGCCAGGGCTCCGGCTTGCAATTGCATGTTTGTTTACTTGTTAACTGGCCAAGTTCAATCGTCTACAGCAGCCTTTTCTTCTTATCAATACAAATTACTGATGCTTCCGACTTGATCTGCTGGGGAGCCCGGGCCTGGGAGACAGGATGCCTGACAAGCAGTCCCACTGTGCCGTCTTGTAAAGCTGTTGAACCACCCTGTGCTGAGTTTCTCCTGGAGCAAAGGAAGCGTGATCTTCACCACCTACCCACTTCTTGTGGATGCTCCAAAGGCACTGTAAATTGGGGACATCGAAAGACCTCCTAAGTGTGCTCCCCCCTGGAAGAGCTTTAGTCCAAAGTTAAGGACTTTGACTAGGTCTTTGAAGGCTAGTATATGAGTCAGGATTTTACCAGAGAAGTGGAACCAGCAGAATATATGATACTGTCATATATATATAGTGTATGTATATAGTAGTGTATACATGTGTATATACTTGTGTGTGTGTCTCAAGAGATTTAGTGCAAGGGCTTGGCTTACACAATTGGAACGGCTGGCTAGGCGAATCTGAAATCCATAGGGCAGGCTGTCAGGAAGGGAAGACTGAAAACTCTCAGTAGGAGCTAAAACTGCAGTCCACAGGCAGGATTTCTTCTTCTTCAGGGAAACCTCAGTTCTATCTGAAAGGTCTTTCAACTGATTGGATCAGACCTACCGAGATTATTGAGGATATTCTCCTGAAAGTCAATTGGTTGTAGATGATGCCTTCACAGAGACACCTAGATTAGTGTTTGCTTGAATAACTAGCTACTACAGCCAAGTTAAGTTGACAGGCAAAACTGACCATTGCAGCTAGAATCTGGAAGTGGTCATCCAATTTAGCAATATTGCCTTCACTTGGCTCAGGTGGGTAGGAAATAACGCTGTTATGTCTGTGGGTTCAGTTCAGTTTTTAAAGAAAGATTCTCTTGCAAATATTTCATTCATTCACACTTCCATCAGGCATAATTTGGCGCCTTTGCACTGAGCTAGGAGCTAGAGGCACATCGTGGTTAGTCTGTGCCACAGTGGAGCTTACCATATGGTGGGTGAAATGAGTATGTACACAGAGGACAACATGGTGAATGTGACGAGAGAGATATGCATGTGGATTTCAAGAAGCCTCACCCAGGGAAATCAGAGGGGGCTTCTAGGAGGAGGTAATGCCTGAATGTGGAAGATGGGGAAAGGGGAAGAAAGAGGGACATGTGTGTAGAGAGGCCATCCCAAGCAGAGAGGACACAAAGCTAAGCAAAGGCACAAAGGTGAGGGGTCCCATGGATTTGTCAGGGACTATAAGCAGGTTTGTGTCCAGGAATGAGGGGAATGAGGTGTGGAGATTAGCGAGGCGGGGATGATGGCAAAGGCTGCATTCTGAAGAGACTCATAGAGGCGTTTGGACTTTTCTGTAGGTGGCAGGGAGAAGATTATCACCTCTGCATGTTGAAAGGGCCCTTTGCGATCTGTGGGAAAGATGGGATTAATGGAGACAAAACTAGGGAGAGGAAGGCCCATTAGAGGCTGGCAATACTGAAGGTCAGGACTAGGGCAATTATTTCAGGTTTGGAAAGAAGGCATCCAGAAATACTTGGGAGGTGAACTCCATAGAACTGGGTGGTTGGTTGGTCCTGTGGGTGTGTAAGGAGAAGCAAGAAATGGAAGATGGAGCTATTGCTTCAGAGGGAGGCAAAGATTTATAGGGGAAGCTGATGAGCTCAGTTGGGGATATAGTGAGTTTGAGGTATCTGAGGGACACACAGCTGCCAGTTGTCAGCTTGACATGTGGATGTAGGGCTCAGGGAAAAGATCTGGGCTGGGAATTTGGGATTGTAGATGTTTGGGAACCATTAAAAATAGGTGGTAGTACAAAGCATGCAGTAGATAAGATCCTCTAGAAACAGACTCATGAGACAGACATTGTTTCCAATTCACAGACAAGAAAACTGGGTTAAGGCTCCTGTTTTGTGAAAAAAGGCAAACGCCAGCGGGAAGTGCATTTGTCACGTGTTATCATTTTGCCCTTGTGAATGAATCACCTGCTAGGTTGGCACTGAGACACAGCCCTCTCTCACCTGGGAGGGGACTACGACTCCCGGAGGTCACGGCTCCTGGGGGTCATGTTTGGCTAGAACACATGCCCTCTAAATTCCAGCCAGGTCGTTCCCCCTCTGTGTGGTGCACAGGGGGACAATTTTGACTGTGTGGGTGAAGGAGAGCACCTGTGGTATTGGCAGCTGGGACCAGCAGGGTGGTGGGAGGCTCTCGGGCAGGAACTCCCAGCAAGAAGGGGAGAGGTCCCAGGGAAAGGGGCCTGGGCTGTTCCAACTGCATGACACGCAGGCCATGCCTCAGGGCTTTCTCTCTCACACCAAGGCATGTTATGGTCCAGGTGAATACATGACCCCCCTACCACCGGTGGTGTTCAGAAAATAACTTCAGCTGTCATTAGTCGGTTAGTATAACTTAGAATCAGCGTGAAAAAGAAGGAAAGAAATGGGGAGCAAGGGAGAGAGTTCACCCAGGAGGGAGACAGGGCAGCCTCTGAATGGCTCCCTGCAGCCGCGCTGGCAGCCAGGTTTACCGGGACCTGTGAGCGGCAGCCAGTGTTTTGGAAGCTAAGGAGCCCCATGTTTGTAACCTGGCCCTGAACTGACCACAGTGGTCAGGATGCCCTGCTCTGCACAGACCATTTAGAGAGATGTTAGCTACCACCCAGTGTACTTTGCACAAAGGCAAAAAGATTGTATGGGATCCTGGAACGTTAGTTGCTATAGCAACTATATCTGTCTTTATTATCACCTAAACCCATTCACTGTATAAATATAGTAACTATTTGACTTCCCCACCCCCTGGTCCACTTGGTAGGATTTAAAAAGAAATTGCAACAACCCAAAAAAAAAAATTAAAAAGACCAACAAATTGCAGTATCATGGGTGTGTGCACAGAGGAGGTTTTAGAGGTGGGGAGAGCATGAGGAGGACATTTGTGGGTGGGGTAGATTTTCACAGGTTGCAGGTTAGTGGAGATGGCTACTCCTTACAACCAAGGCAGAAAGGGCAAATTCCTAGAAGTAATGGGACCAATTTGCATGGAAAGCTGAAAAAAAAGGGGGAGGGGAATGAAGAAGGAGAGGTGCAGAAGAGGGAAATATTATAGTGGAAAGAACTCGAATTTGTAATCAGAGAGACCTGAGCTCAAATCTTGGCATCCTACTTACACCTAAGTGACATTGGGTCACTCGATCCCCTGAGCCTGTTTGCTCATCTGCAAAATGGGAGAACCATATCCCACAGCCCATTTGAGCAACTTGGTCTCCTTATATGAGGCCTGAAGACCCCAAATCTAATGTTGGGCCAGAGACTGAGATGTACTCACCAGCAGGAGGAGATTTCCTAGACACCAGCTCCGTTCTCTGCAGTGAATGGTGAAAAGGGCCAGACCCAGCGGGGGTTGGTGAGAGTGATCATCATCAGTCTGGGCAAGGGGCTAGGCCAGCCAGATGGGGCGGGCAAGCCACAACAGGGCAAAAGAGGGAGTGAGAAGGGGAAGTCTCCTGCCAATGGATGTTCCACGGGTTGTTTTTTGCTTCTGAAGACCAAGTTTCCAAATGTGGAGCTATTAACCAGGATTGGGAGGGGGTGGAGAAGGAAGACATGGACAGAAATCCAGTATCTAACAGCCATTTTTAGAAAGCCTGCTGTGAGCGAGGCACTGTGCTGGGAACCGGGGGATGTGAAAATGGACAGATACAGTCCTGCTGAGGCCAGAGGGACCTTCCTGCTGGAGGAAGGAATAGAGCAATAGAAACTTTTCTCTCACACCCATCCCAACATCCCTGGGCTTCTTGCTCCCTGAGATGAACTGATTTGTTTTCTTGGACTCTAAATAACAAAAGCAAACACTTACATAGCACTTGCTACTTGCTAGGCACTATTCTAAGTGCTTCATAAATATTACTTCATTTAATCCTCACAGTAATTTCATAAAGTGGAAACAGATATTGTCCCACTTGGCAGATGAGTAAACTGAGGCAGAGAGTGGCATGCACAGGACTAGTGTGGTCTCATAAAATACTGGCTCCAAGGGTGAGATCCAACCTGAGAGCTGCTGCTGCTTTCTTCTCCTCCTCCTCCTCCTCCTCTTCCTCCTCCTCCTCCTCCTTCTTCTTTTCTTCATCACCTTCTAATTCTCATGATAGAACATGACATAATCATTTAGCCTGAACCTGGCTACAGTAAGTGCCTAATAAATGTTGGCTATTACTGCTATGATTGTTATTCTCTAGTGGAATTGCTGTCAGGCCCATGAAGTTCAACTATTTTTTCTCTTTTTGAAAATGGCTCTCCTTGCCCCCTAAGTCTTAGCTTGAGAGAACCTCTTCCCTTTGTGACTGGAAGTCTCTAGAAACAAGTCAATCCTATTAGGAAGGGAGGGGGTGGGGACAAGACAGGAGCCAGGCAGCAGGACTAGGTCTCTGAAGCCAGAGTCATTGCCCTGGTAATATTCAGACAGGCCTGGGTTCAAATCCTACCTCAGGCACTACTAGCTGCATCCTTAGGCAAGTCACTTGAAATTCTGAACATCGCTTGTAGTGCTGTTTGGTGGTTAAATGGCACAAGTGCCATGCCTGCTACATAGGAAGTGCTTGGTAAATGTAGCCCCTGTGATGGTGAGGATAGTGATGTTGATGGCAAGTATGGTGATGATGAAGATGATGATTTGAACTCTGCCTGCTCCCATTGTCTTCTAAGAGGAGAGGAGAGTTACTCCCTTTCTCTGCCCCCTCCATCATCTTCATGAGGCTAGACAGCTTCACCTGGCTGAGAGTACAAAGCTAATAAGTGGGAATACGGATGAGAATATAAATACGTGGATAATTCAGAATATGATAACTCTGGATCCAGATGAAAACCCAACTGTGATAACTGAATATACAAATAAGAATGCAAACTCCACAGTAAGAAAACAGCTTCTACCGTCCCTCCAAAGACCTCATTCTCCAATACCATGGCTGGGAGCTATTCCTCTTTCCCTCTAACAGTCAAGCCACCAATCTCTTTCTTGAGCTGAGAGCAAGACTAGTTTGCTGACCTCTGCAGGAGAGGAAGGGAGGGATCCTGGTGGGTGTGTTTCAGGAAGCTGGCGCTGCCAGCCTGGGGAGAAAATGCTGAGATGAGCACAAGCTGGAGGGGCTCAAGACTCTCATTCTGGCTGGCTGGCCAGTGTGGTGGGTCACAAGGTGCTGATGGAAGCACTGTTTGTCATGTCAACAAGGCATAAACCAAGGACCTTTGATGTTTCAGCCCATTTCCCTGCCAGGCACTAGCTTTATTCTCCTTGTAGATATCATGGGGCCATCTCTCTAAAATTAGGAGGAATAAAGCCTCTATTTAAGCCTTTCCCACTTACCTATGGAGCTGCCCTTTCTTCCTCATGCCCCTTTGTATCTTTCTTCTCTCAATGTGCTCTGTTAAAATTGTGATTGAGTCTCCATATGTCTTTACAGCTTCTTTTAGACCGTTTTGGTTATCTGCTGCTGCATAATAAGCCACCCCAAAACTTAACGATGCTCACATATTCTGTGGATCAGGAATTCTAACAGAGCACTGTGGGGATGGCTTGTCTGTTTCAGGATGTCTGGGGGCTGCAGCTGGGAATATTTGAACAACTGGGAATAGCTTTAAAGAGCAGAACAGAGAGAGCAAGCTCTCCCGTCTCTTCTTAAAAGGGCATTAATCCCGTTCATAAGAGGTCCATTCGCATGACCTATTTACCTCCTAAGGGCCCCATATCCTAATAGCATCACATTAGGGGTTAAGATTTCAACATATGAATTTTTTGGGGGGGAATATTCACTTTATAACATGTGTGTTGCTTAGAGCTCCAACAGTAAATGTTCTAGCAAACAAGGCCAAAGTTGCATGGGTCTTTATGATTAGCCTACATAATCCTCCAGGCTGATAGAATCACAAACTCACTTATGTTCAAGGAGAGGGGATATGGACTCCACTGTTCAATGGAAAGAGTATCAGTGGATTTGTCTGATTATCCATCATTCAGTAGGTCTGTTCACTATGTAGAGAAGTGAAATCTTAAAGATTAAGCCAAAGATATAGTTAATAATATGACTAATTTGCTTCTTAAATAATAATTTTAAAATAATTTCTTTAAATTAAGGATGGCTAGTATTTTGCAACCTATATTTCTTGGACAGAGATTCCTAGAGCCATCTTACAAAACAAACAATCAAAAATTCTTATTTCCAAGTAAGTTTAGAAAATACTTCATACTATACATAGCCTCTTAGAGAGTCACTGTGCATACTGACACATCACAGTCCCTGAAAAATCCTGCAGCAAGGGAAGATTTATTTTCTTTTGGAGTTTAGATTTTTTCAAAGCCTATTTGAGCACAGAACCTTTAAAATTTTCTTTTTAGGTTCCAATACCTGTTGAAATCTCACCAAACTAATACTCCTTGAGCTCTCTTTAAGAAAGGCTGTCTAAGTAATATTCCATTCTGTGTGTGTGTGTGTGTGTGTGTATATATATATATATATATATATATATATACACACACATCTTCTTTATCCCTTTGTCTATGGATGGACACTGGGTTGCTTCCATATCTTGGCTATTATAAATAATGCTTCAATAAACATAGGGATGCAAGTATCCATTTGAATTAGTGTTTTTTAAAAAATATTTTATTTATGGGCGCCTGGGTGGCTCAGTTGGTTAAGCGACTGCCTTCGGCTCAGGTCATGATCCTGGAGTCCTGGGATCGAGTCCCGCATAGGGCTCCCTGCTCAGCAGGGAGTCTGCTTCTCCCTCTGACCCTCCCCCGTCTCATGCTCTATCTCATTCTCTCTCTCAAATAAATAAAATCTTTAAAAAATATTTAATTAATTTAATTTATTTATTTGAGAGAGAGAGAAAGTACGTGCGTGCAAGCAGTGGTGGGGAGGGTGCAGAGGGAGAGGGAGAGGGAATCTCAAGCAGACTCCGTGTTAATCAGGGAGCCTGGTGTGGGCTTGATCCCATGACCCTGAGATCATGACCTGAGCCCAAACTAGGAGTCGGACACTCAACCAACTGAGCCACTCAGGAGCCCCTTGAGTTAGTGTTTTGTTTTCTTTGGATAAATATCCAGTGGTGGAGTTACTGGATCATATGGTATTTTTTTTATTATGTTCAGTTAGCCAACATATAGTACATATGGTATTTCTATTTTTAATTTTTTGAGGAACCTCCATACTGTTTTCCACAGTGTCTACACCAGCTTGCATTCCCACCAACAGTGCATGAGGGTTCCTTATTCTCCACATCCATGCCAGCCCTTGTTATTTCTTGTGTTTTGGAGTCCAACCATTCTGACAGGTGTGAGGTAATATCTCGTTATAGTTTTGATTTGCATTTCCCTAATTATTAGATATGTTGAGAATCTTTTCATGTGTTTGTTGGCTATCTGTATGTCTTCTTTAGAGAAATGTCTGTTCATGTCTTCTGTCCATTTAAAAAATCAGATTATTTGGTTTTTGGTGTTGAATTGTATAAGTTCTTTATATATTTTGGATACTAACCTCTTACTGGTTGTTGAAATAGGTGAAGGGGATTTACACTTGTCATGAGGAGCACTGAGTAATGTATAGAATTGTTGAATCATTACATTGTACACCTGCAACTAATATAACACTGCATGTTTCTTTTTAAAAGATTTTATTTATTTACTTGAGAGAGAGAGAGCATGAGAGAGAACAAGAGCACAAGCAGTGGGGAGGGGTAGAGGGAGAAGCAGACTCCCCGCCGAGCAGGGAGCCCGATGTGAGACTCGAGCCCAGCATCCTGGGATCGTGACCTGAGCCGAAGGCAGACGCTTAACCGACTGAGCCACTCAGGCGCCCTATAACACTGTATGTTAATTATACTTGAATTAAAGGTATATTATGATCAATTAAAGATATTATAATAAAAAATGTTACATTCAAACACTTGGGTCTCATGAAATGTAACCCAAAGTTTGCATAAATTAAAAGAAAGAAAGCCTGTTTAGACTCTAAATTCCAGAGCAAGCAAGCTTCAGAACAAATCTTAAAGTATTATTCAGTAACTTTTTCAACAATTGTAGCATAATTTCCAGTGCTTGATTTGAGTATTTGTACCAGAGCAATTAAAGCAGAATCTTTGGAGGCGGGGGCCTGGGCATTGAAATTTTTGAAAAGCAACAGGGAATTCTAATGTGCAGTCAGGTTGAGAGCCATTGACTTAAACTATTATTTCAGAAAAATACTGTTTATTCTTGGGAGGTTATACACTTTGTTCAACAGTTACTTGCTGGAAAATTGGGAGAACAAAGAGGCACATTTGCAATTCTTAATGAAGGGGGTATCACAAAAGAGACCAGATGCTGAGTATCTATACTCACCCTGCTCTGCTCCATGAGTCTTGATTGCTACTCTCCACACCCCATGACCCCTGCCTTTGCCCATCCCCTCCAGATTGCATTGTCAAACCATTATTGACTCTTCTGCTAAAGTTTTGCCTCCTTCTCACCCCCACCCCCAAATAGATCCATTCTAGAATGGGTCATTTGAATTGGAGGACATGTACCCCTGGGGGTGGGGAGATTAACTCTTACAGATTTGGAAGAGAGATTTCTAAAACTTGCATGGAGCTTCAGTGGGAAGAGATTAGAAAAGAGATGGGGATAGAGGAGGAGAGAGAGGACATGTAATCTTAAATCAGTGAAAGGAACCATCCTCCCTTCCGTGAAGGACTTAAGTATTAGAGTGCTTATCCCTAGACTGTAGAAAATTCCTATCACATACAGCTTTAGGTTCTTCATTCCTATTGTATAATTTTCTCTAATCCAATAGTTGGGAAAAATCTGCTATACTCAGAGTCTTGTGGCATGATGTTTGAAGAATAAAGTTAAAGGTCAGCAAAGGGAAGTGTGGCCAGTTCCAAGTCCAGTCTCCATAGTATCCTTGGAGGTGGCTACATCTAGCAGTTCTATGTGGAGACCATCTGTGAAGTAAATGACAGTCCAAGGTGGAGCTGGAAATGGCGAGACAAGCCCCTTGAATACCCTTAGCATAAAAATTCTCCTTCCCTCATTTAATAAGAGAAAGGTGACCTTGAAAATAAAAGGTAGAAAAGGGGCAGGGAGGAGGTAGACCTACGTTTGAGCTACAAATGGATGTACCGTTATTTATTTAACTATTTCTCCTTTTTAACCATTTGGCTTGTTTCAAGGTCTTTCTATTATAATACACTGCATGAACATTGTGACACATAAATCCTAGCCTGCGTCTTAGATTATTTCCTTAGGTTAAATTTCCAGGAGTGGAATTATCAGATCAAAAAATAAGAGGCATTTTTAGGGCTCTTGATATATATTACCACCCAGCCCCCTTAGAAAATTTGTATCAATTTAAACTCTCATTAGCAATGTACAAGAATGCTCATTTCCCCATGTCTGCCAACACTGGGCATTTTAACTTAAAACACTTCTTGGTGTTCTTGTTATTTTTGTTTTGATGGTTTCCTTTCTGGATTATTCTCAAAAGGAAAAATTTCCCCCAGCTTTGAGATATAATTGACATATAACATTGTGTAAGCTTAAGGTATACGACAAGTTGATTTGATATATAGGTATTGTGAAATGATTACTTCAGTAGCATTAGCTAACACCTCCATCACCTCACATAATTACCATTTATTTCTTGTGCATCTTGTGATGAGAACATTTTAAGATCTAGTCTTTTAGCAACTTTCAAGTATATAATACAGTATTGTGAACTATAATCACCATACTGTATATTAGATCTCCAGAACTTATTCATCATATATATAACTGGAAGTTTGTATCCTTTGACCTACATTTCCTTATTTCTCCCATTCCCCAGCGATTGGCAACCACCATTCTGCTCTGTTTCTATGAGTTCATCTTTTTTAGATTCCATATTTAAGTGATATCATACAGTATCTGTCTTTCTCTGTATTGCTTATTTCACTTCGCATAATGTCGTCAGGGTTCATCCATGTTGTTACAAATGGCAGCATTTCTTTTCGTCTCACAGCTGAGTACTATTCCATTGTGTGTGTGTGTGTGTGTCTGTGTGTGTGTGTAAATTTTACCCATTCATCTGTAGATGCACATTTAGGTTGTTTCCATATTTGGGCTGTTGTGAATAATGCTTCTGTGAACACGGGGGTACAGATATCTCTTCGAGATCCTGATTTCATTTCCTTTGAATATATACCCAGAAATGGGATTACTGGATCATATGGTAGTTTTATTTTTAATATTTTGAGGAAGTTCCATGCCACTTTCCATAGTGGCTGCACCAATTTACATGCCCACCAACAGTGTACAAGACTTCCCTTTTCTCCATATCCTTGCCAATACTTGTTATCTCCTGTCTTTTTGATGACATGGTGACCTGTTAGCCATTCTAACAGGTATGAGGTGATAGCTCATTGTGGTTTTGATTTGTATTTCTCTGGTGATTAATGAGGTAGAGCATCTTTTCATGTGTCTGTTGGCCATCTCTCTGTCTTCTTTGGAAAAATGTCTATTCAGTCCCTCTGTCCGTTTTTAAAAATAGGATTGTTTATTTTTTGCTATTGACTTGTATGATTTCCTTATATATTTTGGATATTAACCCTTTGTCAGAAACATGATTTGCAAATATTTCCTCCCATTATGTAGGTTGCCTTTTCATTTGGTTAATTGTTTATTTTGCTGTGGTTAAGCTTTTTATTTTGATGAAACCCCACTTATTTTGGCTGTTGTTGCTTGTGCTTTTGGTGTCATATCCAAAAATTATTGCCAACACTAATATCAAGGAGTTTTTCCTCTGTGTTTTCTTCCAGAAGTTTTATAGTTTCAGGTCTTGCGTTTAAGTCTGTAATCCATTTTCAGCTAATTTTGTTAATTGTGTAAGATAGGGTTCTAATTTCATTCTTCTACATGTGACTATCCAATTTTCCCAGCACCATTTATTGAAGAGTCTGTCCTTCTCCATTGAGTATATTTGGGTCCATTGTCAAATATTAGTTGATTGTATATGTGAGGGTTTATTTATGGGCTGTTGATTCCAATCCATTTGTCTGTGTCTATTTGTATACCAATATCATACTGTTTATGATTACTCTAACTTTGTAGTATAGTTTGAAATCAGGAAGCATGATGCTTCCAGCTTTGTTCTTTCTCAGGTTTGCTTTGGCTATTCAAGTTCTTTGTGGTTCCATACAAATTTTAGGATTATTTTTTTCCTGTTTCTGTGAAAAATCCCATTGGAATTTTGATAGACATTGTATTGAATCTATATATGACTTTGGGTAGTATGAACATTTTAATGATATCAAATTTTCCAATTCATGAGCATGAGGTATCTTTCCATTTCCTTGTATCTTCTTTAATTTCTTTCATTAAAGTCTTATAGTTTTCAATGTATAGGTCTTTCACCTCCTTGGTTAAATTTATTCCTAAGTATTTTATTGTTTTTGAGGCTATTATGAATGGAATTGTTCTATTTTTTTCAGATATTTTGTTGATAGTGCATAGTGTATAGAAACACAACTGATTCTTAAAAAGAAACTTTTAATGGGGTAAATTAAATTATGTGTATTGCCTCTTGAGTCTATTTTCTCTTCAAAAAGTATACAAATATCCCTTTGCTTTAGAAACAGCAATCAATTTTTTTCTTTTATCAATTCTCCCCAATCAGAAGCAGATAACTTTCAGTTTGCTGATAAAGAACAAGAAACCTCTTTTCTTTAATGGATATTGCAAATAGCAGATGGTCTTTTGAGATTTTCTTCTAGCCTTTCCTTAGCAGTGGACTCCAATTTGCCTCTGCAAGAGTCTCAGAAACTTTGGAGAGCTTGTCTTCCAGCCTGAACATGCCTCCTAAAATGAATTTTATTTATTTTTTTAAATTTTATTATGTTATGTTAGTCACCATACAATACATCATTAGTTTTTGATATGGTCATCCACGATCCATTGTTTTCGTATAACACCCGGTGCTCCATGCAGTACGTGCCCTCCTTAATACCCATCACTAGGCTAACCCATCCCCCCACCCCCCTCCCCTCTAGAACCCTCAGTTTGTTTCTCAGAGTCCATAGTCTCTCATGGTTCATCTCTCCCTCTGATATCCCCCTCTTCATTTTTCCCTTCCTTCTCCTAATGTCCTCCCTGCTATTCCTTATGTTCCACAAAGAAGTGAAACCATATGATAATTGACTTTCTCTGCTTGACTTATTTCACTTAGCATAATCCCCTCCAGTTCCATCCATGTTGATGTAAAAGTTGGGTATTCATCCTTTCTGATGGCTGAGTAATAGTCCATTGTATATATGGACCACATCTTCTTTATCCATTCGTCTGTTGAAGGGCATCTCGGCTCTTTCCACAGTTTGGCTATTGCGGACATTTCTGCTATGAGCATTGGGGTGCATATGGCCCTTCTTTTCACTACATCTGTGTCTTTGGGGTAAATACCCAGAAGTGCAATTGCTGGGTCATAGGGTAGCTCTATTTTTAAATTTTTGAGGCACCTCCACACTGTTTTCCAAAGTGGCTGTACCAACTTGCATTCCTACCAACTGTGTAAGAGGGTTCCCCTTTCTCCACAACCGCTCCAACATTTGTTGTTTCTTTCCCTGTCCATTTTTGCCATTCTAACTGGTATAAGGTGGTATCTCAATGTGGTTTTGATTTGAATTTCCCTGATGGCTAATGATAATGAACATTTTTTCATGTGTCTGTTAGCCATTTGTATGTCTTCTTCAGAGAAGTGTCTTTACATATCTTCTGCCCACTTTTTGACTTGATTATTTGTTTTTTGGGTGTTGAGTTTGAGAAGTTCTTTATAGATCTTGGATACCAGCCCTTTATCTGTAGTGTCATTTGCAAATATCTTCTCCCATTCTGTGGGTTGCCTCTTTGTTCTGTTGACTGTTTCCTTTGCTGTGCAGAAGATTTTTATCTTGATGAAGTCCCAAAAGTTCATTTTTGCTTTTCTTTCACTAGCTTTTGGAGATGTATCTTGAAAGAAGTTGCTGTGGGTGATGTCAAAAAGGTTACTGCCTATGTTCTCCTCTAGGATTTTGATGGATTCCTGCCTCACATTGAAGTCTTTCATCCACTTTGAGTTTATCTTTGTGAATGGTGTTAGAGAATGGTCGAGTTTCATTCTTCTGCATGTGGCTGTCCAATTTTCCCAGCACCATTTATTGAAGAGACTGTCTTTTTTCCATTGCATGTTTTTTCCTGCTTTGTCAAAGATTATTTGACCATAGAGTTGAGGGTCCATATCTGGGTTCTCTATTCTGTTTCATTGGTCTATATGTCTGTTTTTGTGCCAGTACCATGCTGTCTTGGTGATCACAGCTTTGTAATATAGCTTGAAATCTGGCAACGTGATGCCCCCAGCTTTGTTTTTCTTTTTCAACATTTCCTTGGCGATTCGGGGTCTTTTCTGATTCCATACAAATTTTAGGATTGTTTGTTCCAGCACTTTGAAAAATGTCATTGGAATTTTGATCGGGATGGCGTTGAAGGTATAGATTGCTCTGAGTAGCACAGACATTTTAACAATGTTTATTCTTCCGATCCATGAGCATGGAATATTTTTCAATCTTTTTGTGTCTTCTTCAATTTCTTTCATGAGTGTTCTGTAGGTCCTAGAGTATAGATCCTTTACCTCTTTGGTTAGGTTTATTCCGAGGTATCTTATGGTTTTTGGTGCTATTGTAAATGGAATCATTTCTCTAATTTCTCTTTCTACAGTTGCGTTGTTAGTGTATAAGAAAGCAACTGATTTCTGTGCATTGATTTTGTATCCTGCCACATTACTGAATTGCTGTATGAGTTCTAGTAATTTGGGGGTGGAGTGTTTTGGGTTTTCCACATAAAGTATGTCATCTGCGAAAAGAAAGAGTTTGACTTCTTCTTTGCCAATTTGAATACCTTTTATTTCTTTTTGTTGTCTGATTACTGTTGCTAGGACTTCTAGTACTATGTTGAACAATAGTGTTGAGAGTGGGCATCCTTGACGTGTTCCTGATCTTAAGGGAAAGGCTCTCAGCTTTTCCCCATTGAGAATGATATTCGCTGTGGGTTTTTCATAGATGGATTTTATGAACGTGAGGAATGTTCCCTCTATCCCTATACTCTGAAGAATTTTAATCAGGAAAGGATGTTGTATTTTGTCAAATGCTTTTTCTGCATCAATTGAGAGGACCATATGATTCTTTTCCATCCTCTTATTAATGTGTTCTATCACATTGATTGATTTGTGAACGTTGAACCACCCTTGCATCCCGGGGATAAATCCCACTTGGTCGTGGTGGATGATCCTTTTAACGTATTGTTGGATCCTATTAGCTAGGATTTTGTTCAGGGTTTGGGAATCCATATTCATCAGTGATATCGGTCTGTAATTCTCCTTTTTGATGGGGTCTTTGCCTGGTTTGGGGATTAAGGTAATGCTGGCCTCATAGAATGACTTTGGAAGTTCTCTTTCTGTTTCTTTTTTGAGAAACAGTTTCAGTAGAATAGGTATTATTTCTTCTTTGAATGTTTGGTAGAATTCCCCAGGGAATCCATCAGGCCCTGGACTCTTGTTTTTTGGGAGGTTTTTGATCACTGCTTCAATCTCATTACTGGTTATTGGCCTATTCAGGTTGTCAATTTCTTCCTGTTTCAGTCTTGGCAGCTTATAGGTTTCCAGGAAGGTCTCCATTTCATCCAGATTGCTCAGTTTATTGGCATAGAGTTGTTGATAATAATTTCTAATATTTGTTTCTATTTCCTTGGTGTTAGTCATGATCTCTCCCCTTTCATTCATAACTTTATTAATTTGGGTCCTTTCTCTTTTCTTTTAGATAAGTCTGGCCAGTGGTTTATTGATCTTATTAATTCTTTCAAAGAACCAACTTCTAGTTTCGTTGATCTGATCTACTGTGTTTCTGGTTTCTAATTCATTGATCTCTGCTCTAATTTTAATTATTTCTCTTCTAATGCATGGCTTAGGCATCGTTTGTTGCTTTTGCTCTAGTTCTTTAAGGTGTAGAGTTAGTTGGTGAATTCGGGATTTTTCTATTTTTTTGAGTGAGGCTTGGATGGCTATGTATTTCCCCCTTAGGACCACCTTTGCAGTATCCCATAGGTTTTGGACCGATGTGTTTTCGTTCTCATTGATTTCCATGAATTGTTTAAGTGCTTCTTTGATTTCCTGGTTGACCCAAACATTCTTGAGCAGAGTGGTCTTTAGCTTCCAAGTGTTTGAATTTCTGCCAAATTTTTTCTTGTGATTGAGTTCTGGTTTTAAAGCATTGTGGTCTGAGAATATGCAGGGAATCATCTCAATCTTTTGGTATCGGTTGAGACCTGATTTGTGACCCAGTATGTGGTCTATTCTGGAGAAAGTTCCACGTCCGCTCGAGAAGAATGAGTATTCTGTTGTTTTACGGTGGAATGTTCTAAATATCTATGAGGTCCATCTGGTCCAGTTTATCATTCAAAGCTCTTGTTTCCTTGTTGATTTTCTGCTTAGATGATCTGTCCATTGCTGAGAGTGGAGTACTGAGGTCTCCTACAATTAACGTATTGTTATCAATATGACTCTTTATTTTGGTTAACAGTTGGCTTATGTAGATGGCTGCTCCCATGTTGGGGGCATAGATATTTACAGTTGTTAGATCTTCTTGTTGGATAGACCCTTTAAGAATGATACTGTCCTTCTGTGTCTCTAATGACAAACTTTAGTTTAAAATCTAATTTGTCTGATATAAGAATTGCTACCCCAGCTTTCTTTTGAGGTCCGCTGGCATGGAAGATGGATCCCCATCCTTTCACTTTCAGTCTGGATGTATCTTTAGGTTCAAAATGAGCCTCTTGTAGGCAGCATATGGATGGGTCCTGTCTTTTTATCCAATCTGCAACCCTGTGCCATTTTATGGGAGCATTCAGGCCATTCACATTGAGAGTGATTATTGAAAGATATGAATTAATTGTCATCATGTTGCCTGTGAAGATGTTGTTTTTATAGATTGTCCCTGTAAATTTCTGTTGTATGTCACTCTTGGGGTCTTTCTCCTTTTATAGAACCCCTCTTAATATTTCTTGCAGAGCTGGCTTAGTGGTCACATATTCTTTCAGTTTCTGCCAGTCGTGGAAGCTCTGCATCTCTCCATCCATTCTAAATGACAGCCTTGCCGGATAAAGTATTCTTGACTGCATGTTCTTCTCATTTAGTACCCTGAATATGTCTTGCCAGGCCTTTCTGGCTTGCCAGGTCTCTGTGGATAGGTCTGACGTTGTTCTGATGTTCCTCCCTCGGTACGTAAGGAATCTCTTCCCCCTAACTGCCCTTAAGATGGTTTCCTTGGTTCTAAGATTTGCATGTTTCACTATTACATGTCAGGGTGTTGGCCTGTTTTCCTTGATCTTGGGAGGGGTCCTCTCTGCCTCTAGGACGTGAATGTTTGTTTCATTCCCCAGATTAGGGAAGTTCTCAGCTACGATTTGCTCAAATACATCTTCTAGTCCTCTCTCTCTCTCCACTCCCTCCGGGATTCCAATTATTCTGACATTGGAACGCTTCATGGTGTCACTTATTTCTCTGATTCTATTTTCATGGATTCTGAGTTGTTTTTCCCTGGCCTCCACTTTTCCCTTTTTGTCTATTATATTGTCTTCCAGGTCGCTTATTCATTCTTCTGCCTCACTTACCCTAGCTGTTAGATTATCTAGATCGGATTGGATCTCATTGATAGCATTTTTAAGTTCTGCCAATTCGGTTTTCATTTCTGCCCTTAGAGACTCTATGTTGCCATTAATTGATTTCTCCATTCTAGCCATTGTCTTCACAATTGCTAACCTGAATTCCATCTCCAACATCTTGGTTATATCTGCATGCATTTGTAAATCTGCAGCATAAGTCATAATCTCTGAGTCTTTTCTATTTTGGGGGCTCCCCCTCCTAGTCATTCTGTTGATGGGTGTTTGAGGGAATGTATAGAGTCCAAATTATTGACCAGAACCCAAGCAAGATGCACCTGTTTTCTTGGGACCTTAGGGTTGCTGGCCTCTAGTTTTCCCAGCCTATCTTCTGGGGGAGGGGTCTGCCGCGCTGTTACTCAGGCAACCCTGTTTGGGCGGAGCTGCCCTGCCCCCCTGTGGCGGGGGATGGGCTCAGCGGGAATCAGTTTTTGGGGCTTTTGTTTTCTGGCAGCTTTCCCTGGCAGCTTTCCTGCGTCTCTTCTGTGAGTCAGAGCAGAAGAGACTGTTTCCAACCCTCTGCCTCAGAGCAGAGAGACCGCAGTCTGTTCTTCAGTGAGCTCTCCAGGCCACACCGTCTCCGTTTCTGTCCAGCGGCCTGGGTTGTGCGCCCCTCCGCAGCGCCCCCAGTCCTGCCTCCAGGTCGGGGCATGTCTCTGCCCTTTGTGCTTCTAAAACTGCCAGTCGCTCGCAGTTCGACTGTGAGACCCCCGCAGCTCCGGGTTTCCGCCCTGGGGGCTGCCCTAAAGTCCTTTCCCCACTACCGG
This sequence comes from Eumetopias jubatus, assembly GCF_037043125.1. NCBI lineage: Eukaryota > Metazoa > Chordata > Mammalia > Carnivora > Otariidae > Eumetopias > Eumetopias jubatus. The sequence continues at coordinate 42,015,423 of NW_028274818.1, forward strand.
TCTGTGAGTATGTGACCCGTCCTCAGCGCGCGAGGCTGTCTATTACCAGCGGTGCAGGATCCCCATGGCCAGGCACCCTCCTGCTGCCATTTATCCTCCGATATCTGCCCGCAAAATCACAGCTCCCCATTTTGTACCTCGAAACCAACCGCCTGTGATACTCTGTAGAGATCCAGATCTTCTTACATCTCAGGCTGGTTTCGTGGGTGCTCAGAGTGGTCTGGTAGATATCCAGCTCAATTCCGGGGACCAGCTGAAATAGGGTCCCCAACTCCTCCACCATCTTTCCTCTCCCCTCCTAAAATGAATTTTAAATAAGGGTTCTCCGATGGAGATTTAAGTGAAGTCATGAGTTAGTTCCTTCTTTTGTCCTTCCAACTATCTAGATAAATTATTGAATGCTTTTTTTTTAAAGATTTTATTTATTTGTGAGAGAGAGAGAATGAGAGAGAGAAAGCACATGAGAGGGAAGAGGGTCAGAGGGAGAAGCAGACTCCCCGCTGAGCAGGGAGCCCGATGTGGGACTCGATCCCGGGACCCCAGGATCATGACCTGAGCCGAAGGCAGTCGCTTAACCAACTGAGCCACCCAGGCGCCCCTATTGAATGCTTTTTTAAAAAGATTTTTTTTATCTATTTATTTGTGTGTAAGAGGGAGAGAGAGAGTGAGAGTGAGAACGCACAAACAGGGGGAGTGGCAGTCAGAAGGAGAAGCAGCTCCCCACTGAGCAAGGAGCCCGATGTGGAACTCAATCCCAGGACCCTGGGATCATGACCTGAGCCAAAGGCAGACGCTTAACCAACTGAGCCACCCAGGTGCCCCAAATTATTGAATGCTTAGAAGTGTCTTACACAGTACAATACGTTGCAAAGTGCAAGTGATATTAATTATTCATGGATTCCATAGTTACGATTTTGCATCTTGGTGAAATTTATTGTAACCCCAAATCAGTGCTCATGGCTCTTTCATGGTAGTACCAGGAAGATTTGAGTCACTCAACATGCACATTCCCAGCTGAGGTAAAGCAAGGCATCAGTCTGCCTTTTTGTCTTTTTGTTTTCTCTCTCATTTTCTGAATAAGAGTCCTTTTGTGATGTATTTGGTGCCATATTTTTGCATTTTTCTTGGTTATTTCTTTATTTAAAATAGCCCCCAAGGGTAGTGCTGAAGTGCTGTTTAACGTTCCTAAGCTGTGATGTTCAAGAAGGGAGAAAATAAGCTCAGATAAGCTTAATTAAGGCCTAAGTTGTGTTGACCATGAATTCAATAAATCAACAATACATATTAAATAAATTAATTAATTAAATTAAATACGTATTAAATAAATTAAATAAAGGATTAAATAATCCATAAATAAATACGTATTAAATTAAATATAAATTAAATAAATAAACACACATAAAACAAGGTTATGTATTGGTTGATGAAAATGTTGTGACCAGAGTCTCACAGGAATCTAACCTTGTATTTCCCCTAGGAGCGATGCCTCAGTATTCGCTAATTCAGTGTTCCCAGCAACTACATAGAACGTAACTTCCAGGAGAACTAGAGTTGACTGTATATCAGAGAGTGACAGTTGACCTTGGGAAGTGAGAGGAGCACATGTAATGAATCATGAATGACCTGAACAGTAACAGCAGTATAAATAACAAAGGATAGATGAATCAGGGTGATCTAGAAGAAGGCTTTGTGAAAGGAGTGGTCATCAATCTGGGCTCTGCAGACTGAAGAGGGTTTATGTAAGCTCAGGAAGCTAAGAGTAGGAGTGATGAATAGTCTTATTTAGGGAGGACAGGCTATAAGCCAATTTGTGTTTGAGGATTATTTTGAATGTGGGGCATATGAAAAATAAGGCTGAAAAAATCGTGTGGGAAGGAGTTCTGGAGGTCCTGAATGTAAGTCTGAGAGAGCCTGGGTTGGTTCCTGGGACCAGTTTTTTTTTTTTTTTTTTTTAAATCAGCTTCATAATTTGCATAAAATAAATTTCACACATTTTGATGAGCTTTGACAAATATGTACCCCCAAGTAAACACCACCACAATCAAGTTATAAAACATTTCTATTACCCCAAAATGTTTTCTCATATTGCCTTGCAACCAATACCCCTACCGCTCATAATACTAGGCAAAAAATACAGCACAAACTTATCTTTTATAGAATTTCTTATAAATAAAATCAAATAGTAAGTCCTTGTATGAGACTGGCTTCTTTGGCTTAGCATAATGTTTTTGAGGTGTATCCATTTTGTATGTAGTATATAGTTTTAAAGAAAAATGCTGACTAGTATTCCATTTTACGGATGTACTAAAATTTGCTTATCCATTTACCAGTTGTTAGATATTTTGGTTGTTTCCAGTTTTGAACTATTAGAAGTAAACTTTTTGTGGCCATTTGTGTACAATTCTTTTTGTGGAAATACATTGTCATTTTTCTTGGATGAATACTTAAGACTGGAACTGCTGGGTTGTATAAGTGTATACTTAACTTTTTATGAAACTGCCAAACTGTTTTCAAAGTGATTAAAACATTATATATAATCCCAGCCATGTATGAAAATTCTAGTTGCTCCATATCCTCACACTTAATGTGGTCAGTCTTCTAAATATATGCCATGCTAGTGGGTGTTGGTATCTCATTGTGATTTGAACTTAGATTTTATTTATGACTAATGATGAGAAACATATTTTCATGTATTTGAGATTTATATATCTTATTTTGTAAAGTATTCAAAGATAAAAAATTGGTTGTCTTGTTATTGGGTTTGAGACATTCTTCAAATATTCTGGATATTGATCCTTTGTCACACATATGTGCATATGTGTTGTGAATATTTCCTGTATGTCCTGCCTTTTTGTTTTTGTAATGGTGCCTTTTAAAAAGCAGAAACTTTTATTTTTGTTGAAGGCCAATTTACCAATTTTTTTTTCTTTCATGGTTCATGCTTTTTATATACTCTAAGAAGTCTTTGCCTAACCTAAGGTCACAAAAATTTTCCTCCATGTTTTCTTCTAGAAGTTTTATAGTTTTAGCTTTTACATTTAAGTCTACAATCCATATCAAGTTGCTTTTTTTGGTATGATGTGCGGGAAGGGTTGAGATTCAACTGTTCCAGCAACATTTGTTGAAACAGCTATTTTTTCCCCATCGGATTCCCTTGACACTTCGGTCAAAAGTGATAATTGACCCAGATGTGTGTGGATTTATTTCTGGATATATATATATATATACAGACACACACACCACAACTATGCATACACACATATCTCTTTAAAATTGGGTCATATACATAGCTTTATAGTAAGTCTTGAAATCAGGTAGTGTAACTTTTCCAAGTTTATTATTCTCTTTCAAAATTGTCTTGGATATTCTAAGTACTTTGAACTTCCCTAAAAATTTTAAAGTCAACTTATCAAGTTCTACAAGAAAACCTGCTGACATTTTCATTGGAATTCCAATCTGAATCTACAGATCAATTTAGGGAGAATTAACATGTTAAAGTACAAAGTCTTCCAGTCTGCAAGCATGGTATAGCTCTCCAGTTATTTAGGCTTACTTTAGTTTATCCAACAGTGTTTTGTATTTTTTGGTGTACAGGTCTTGCACATATTTTGTTTAAATTTTCCCTAAATATTTCACATTTTTTGATGCTACTGCTAATGATCTTTTCAAACAACCAGATATCTTTATCAGTTTTTTTCTATTTTATGCATTTTCTATGCTATTGGTTTCTGTTTTTATTTTTATTATTTAATTTGTCTTCTTAATTTGTGTTTAATTTGTTCTTTTTTCTAGCTTAAGGTGGGAGCTTAGATAAATTATCCTAGAACTTTCTTCTCCAAAGTAAGTGTTAAAAGTTATGAATTTTCTCGTAAGTTCTGCTTTAATTGCATGCCACATATTTTGATATCTGTGTTTTCATTGTCATTTAAGATATTTAAAAATTTTTTCCTTATGATTTTTTATTTGACACATGGATTATTTGGAATAATTTTGTTTAATTTCAATACACTTTGAGATTCACCAGATAAAATTTCTGTTGTTGATTTCTTCATTCTCTTGTGGTCAGAGAAAATTGTAAGTTCTCTGAGTACATGCTGCTGAGTGGAATATTCTATAAATGTCAGTTAATTCAAGTTGATTCAAGTGTTGTTTGAGTATTCTGTATTTTTATTGAATTTTTAGTCTACTTATTCTATCAATTACTGAAAGAGGCCTGTTGAAATCTCTAACTATAATTATATGTTTATTTTTCCTTTCACTTCAATCTATTTTGCTTTCTCTATTATAAAACTGTTGTTAGGGCCCAATCATTTAGGATTATTATGTCTTGAGGAAGTGACCCGTTTGTCATTATGAAATGTGTCTCTTTATCCTTTGTTGTATTTCTTGTTGTGGTATTAACATAGGCATTCCAGTTTTCTTTTGATTAGTGTTTTTCCATCATATACCTTTTAAACATATTTTTAGTTTTAACTTATCTTTGACTTTATATTTAATGCTGGTTTCTTCTGTTGGGGTGTGCTTTTTTATTCAGCCTGATAATTTCTTTGACTTTTAACTGGACTATTTAGATCATTTGTATTTAATGTAATTATTGATACAGCTGGATTTAAATCTAAATCTATTTTTCTTATTCGATTTGTTTAAATCTGTTCTTTATTTATATTTTCCTCTTTTTCTACGTTGTTTTTGGATTGAGTATTTTGTAGTATTCTGTTTTCTCTCCACTAGTGGCTCACTAGCTATACCTCTTGTTTATGTATATGTGTGTGTTTGGGGGAGGGTGCTTGCTCTAGATTTACAATATACATCTTTAAAATAGTCTACCTTTATTTTTTTTTTTTTTTAAGAAAGGGACTCTTTTTTTTTTTTAAAGATTTATTTAATTATTTATTCATGAGAGACAGAGGAGGAGAGAGAGAGAGGGAGAGAGAGAGAGAGAGAGAGAAGCAGAGGGAGAAGCAGGCTCCCAAGGAGCAGGGAGCCCGATGCGGGACCCGATCCCAGGACCCCGGGATCATGACCTGAGCCGAAGGCAGACGCCCAACCATCTGAGCCACCCAGGCGCCCCAAAAATAGTCTACCTTTAAATAATATTGTGCCACTTCCTATGTAATATAAGAACTTGAAAATAATATACTTCTATTTCCTTTTCCTGTCCTCTGTGTTAGTATAGGCATACATTTTACTTCCACAAGTGTTATAAACTCCACAATACATTGTTTAGTTCTTTAAACAGTTATCTTTTAAGAAGTTAAAATATGAAAAAAAGGATTTTTACATTTATTCTTATACTTATTATTTTAACTTTCTTCCTTTCTTTGGATAGCTCCAAGTTTCCATCTGGTATTATTTTCCTTCTTCCTAAATGATAACGGATTTACATTTCTTTTTTTTAAATTTTTATTTAAATTCAATTTAATTAACATACTGTATTATTAGTTTCAGAGGTAGAATTTAGTGATTCATCAGTTACATATAACACCCAGTGCTCATTACTCCAAGTGCCCTCCTTAATGCCCATCACCCAGTTACCCCACCCCCCACCCCCTCCCCTCCAGCAATTCTCAGTTTGTTTCCTATGGTTAAGAGTCTCTTATGGTTTGTCTCCCTTTCTGGTTTCATCTTATTTTATTTTTCCTTCCCTTCCCCTATGTTCATCTGTTTTCTTTCTTAAATTCCACTTATGAGTGAAATCATATGGTAATTGTCTTTCTCTGACTGACTTCTTTCACTTAACATAATACCCTCTAGTGCCATTCATGTCATTGCAAATGGCAAGATTTCATTGTTTTTGATGACTAATATTACATCATACACACACACACACACACACACACACACACACACACACATATATATATATGGACATCTGGGCTCTTTCCATAATTTGGCTATTGTGGACATTGCTGCTATAAACATTGGGGTGCATGTGCCCCTTCGGATCACTATGTTTGTATCCTTTGGATAAATACCTAGTAGGGCAATTGCTGGATTGTAGGGTGGTTCTATTTTTAACTTTTTGAGGAACCTCCATACTGTTTTTCAGAGTGGCTGCGCCAGTTTCCATTCCCATCAACAGTGTAGGAGGGTTCTCCTTCCTCAGCATCCTGGCCAATGTTTGTTGTTTCCTGAGTTGTTCATTTTAGCTATTCTGACTTGTGTGAGGTGGTATCTTAGTGTGGTTTTGATTTGTGTTTCCCCAGTGCTGAGTGATGTTGTGCATTTTTTCATGTGTCTGCCATTTGTAAGTCTTCTTTGGAGACATGTCTGTTCATGTCTTCTGCCCATTTCTTGACTGGATTTTTTGTTTTTGGTGTTGAATATGATAAGTTCTTTATAGATTTTGGATACTAGCCCTTTATCTGATAAGACATTTGCAAATATCTTCTCCCATTCTGCATGTGGTCTTTTAGTTTTTTTCTTTATGTTTTATTTACCATAAACATTAATAAGTGAATACAGCAAACATTGGAGATAGGCTTTTTAATAATATTTGGATATAAAGCTTAACACTTAAAATTATGCTTGCTCCCACCCACCCACCCCAATTCAACATGCAGATACTTATTTTCATATATGCTGATCCTAGAGTAGACAATCTCTTTGTAGTTTCGTAAGAGAGTATCCTTACCCTGTAACTTAAAACGATTTCACAAACTATATGTGATCATGGTATAGTATCATCATTCATACAGTTCCTCAAGGTGAATACATTCACACAACATTCACATTAAAATCTGTGTTTTTAAACATCATTTTAATAAGCCAAACCACAAGAACCCAAGTTCTAGTTTTAAATGTGTTTATGAAGACTGCTGCTGAGCTCAAAGCATGCAGATATTCATGACTACCTAGATGAAGCTGGATATTGAAACACCTTCAGTAGGTCCAATGATGCAATTTTTCACTCATCCCAAGTATCTCCATATTTGTTTAGTTTGACTTCTTTTTTTGGCATTCTTTCCTGCATAGGCCTGACGGAGGGGTCAGTCTTATGTGTTAAAGTTACTTCATATGACTCTCTGTTCTTATTCCTTAATTCCTCATATGTAATATTTTTTGTCTTAGGACTTTCTTCAGGGTTGGGATCAGGTCCTTGAGCAATATGATCAGTAATACCAGTGGGAGTAGATTCAGTCATAGAAGCACTGAATGGAATTGGCTCATAATGAGGAAGCATCGCTTTTTCTATATTGTCTGCTGCTGGAGATGTCACAAAAGATGAATGACCACCCAAATTTGAGTCATATTTTGACTTCTGAGAATAGTGCCCAGATGGTGAAGATCGCCATGACTGTAAAGCTGAGCGTAAAGCTTTTCCCAGAGGGGAATTCCCAAGATTTCTGAACTTCTCTTGGCAAGTTTTCACATAAGAAGGCTTTCCAGCAAAGTATCCCATGATATAAGCAAATATAAGTTTAGGGATTGAACCATATTTGGGATGACTTGAAAGGATTCCTTTACTAATTAATCCTTGAGTAATCAACATACTTGTTGCAGCCAAAGGAACAGATCTGAACCGGAAGATTTCATCATTGCACTCTGCGAAGACTCTTCTTTATTCTGTTGGAATGTAATCAGCCCCTATGTGGGGAATTGGTCTTGGAACTTCTGCATTCGGCTCTCGAAAATCAGCCCTCCCATTCATTTTTCCTCCAGACGACAGCAGCGAGCTGGCGCGATCGGGGGCAGATCGCCTCAAGGAGACCCAAGAAGGGTCAAGAAGGAAGAAAAGTGTGTGGAAACCAGCAGGTGGGGGGCATTGCAGTGGACTTGGGGGTGGGGAGCAGACAGCCACCACCTTTTAGTTTTATTGGCTGTTTCCTTTGCTGTGCAAAAGTTTTTTGTCTTGATGAAGTCCTGATAGTTCATTTTTGCTTTTGTTTGCCTTGCCTTTGGAGATGTGTCTAGCGAGAAATTACTGTGGCTGAGGTCAAAGAGGTTGCTGCCTGTGTTATCCTCTAGGATTTTGATGGATTCCTGTCTCACATTTAGTTCTTTCATCCATTTTGAGTCTATGTTTGTGTGTGGTGTAAGGAAATGGTCCAGTTTCATTCTTCTGCATGTGGCTGTCCAATTTTCCCAGCACTATTTATTGAAGAGACTGTCTTTTTTCCATTAGATATTTTTTCCTGCTTTGTCAAGATTAGTTGACCATGGAGCTGAGGGTCCATTTCTGGGTTCTTTATTCTGTTCCACTGATCTATGTGTCTGTTTTTATGCCGGTACCATACTGTCTTGATGACTACAGCTTTATAATATAGCTTGAAGTCCGGAGTTGTGATGCCTCCAGCTTTGGTTTTCTTTTTCAACATTACTTTGCCTATTTGGATTCTTCTGTGGTTCCATACAAATTTTAGAATTGTTTGTTCCAACTCTGTGAAAAATGTTGATGGTATTTTGATAGGGATTATATTGAATGTGTAGATTGCTTTGGGTAGTATAGACATTTTAACAATATTTGTTCTTCCAACCCATGAGCATGGAATGTTTTTCCATTTCTTTGTGTCATCTTCAATTTCTTTCGTAAGTGTTCTATAGTTTTCAGAGTACAGATTTTTTACTTCTATGGTTAGGTCTATTCCTAGGTATCTTATGGCTTTTGGTGTATTTGTAAATGGGATCAGTTCCTTGATTTATCTTTCTTCTGCTTCATTGTTAGTGTATGGAAATGCAACTAACTTCTGTGTGTTGATTTTCTATCCTGTGATGGATTCCTGTATCAGTTCTAGCAATTTTTAGGTGTAGTCTTTTTGGTTTTCTACCTCAAGAAAGAAGAAAAGTCTCAAATATACAACCTAACTTTACACCTGAAGGAGCTGGAAAAAGAACAGCAAATAAAGCCTTAATCCAGCAGGAGAAGTGAAGTAATAAAGATTAGAGCAGAAACCAATGACAGAAATTAAAAAAAAAAAAAAAAACCCACAGTAGAACAGATCAATGAAATCAGGAGCTGGTTCTTTGAAAGAATTAATAAGATTGATAAACCCTTAGCAGACTTGTCAAAAAGAAAAGAGAAAGGACCCAAATAAATCAAGTCATGAATGAAAGAGGAGAGATCACAACCAACACCCAGAAATACAAACAATTATAAGAGAATATTATGAGCAATTATATGCCAACAAATTAGGCAATCTGGAAGAAATGGGATACATTTCTAGAAACATATAAACTTCCCAAAACGAAACAGGAAGAAATAGAAAACCTGAACAAACCCATAACCAGCAAAGAAATTGAATCAGTAATCAAAAATCTCCCAACAAACAAGAGTCCAGGGCAGGATGGCTTCTCAGCAGAATTCTACCAAACATTTAAAGAAGAATTAATACCTATTCTGAAACTGTTTCAAAAAAGTAGAAATGGAAGGAAAACCTCTAAACTCATTCTATGAGGCCAGCTTTACCTTGAAAACCAGAAAGACCCCACTAAAAATGAGAATTGCAGGCCAATATCCCTGATGAACATGAATGTAAAAATTCTCAATAAAATACTAGCAAATTGAATCCAACAGTACATTAAAAGAAGCATACACCACAATTAAATGGTATTTATTCCTTACCTTCAAGCGTGGTTCAACATCCATAAATCAATCAGTGTGATACACCACATTAATAAAAGAAAGGACAAGAATCATATGATCCTCTCAATAGATGCAGAAAAAGTATTTGACAAAATACAACATCCTTTCTTGATAGAAACTCTCCACTGTAAAGGGATAGAGGGAACATACCCCAATATCATAACAGCCATATACAAAAGACCCACACGAATTTCATTCTCAACAAGGAAAACTGAGAGCTTTTCCCCAAGGTCGGGACCACAACAGGGATGTCCACTCTCACCACTGTTGTTCAACATAGTACTGGAAGTCCTAGCCTCAGCAATCAGACAACAAAAAGAAATAAAAGGCATCCAAATCAGCAAAGTGGATTTACATTTCTTGGATTATGGATCTTCTGGCAACAAATTACCTCAGCCTTTGTCTGAAAAAATATTTATTTTGACTTCATTATTTAATTTTTATATTTTCACTGGATTTAAAAGTCTAGGTTAACAGTTTTTCTCCCTTTTCACACTTTAAAGATGTCATTTTATTGTCCTCTGTCTTGCATTTTTTTTAAATTTATTTTATTATTTTTTAAAGATTTTATTTATTTGACAAAGAGAGACACAGTGAGAGAGGGAACACAAGCAGGGGGAGTGGGAGAGGGAGAAGCAGGCTTCCTGCTGAGCAGGGAGCCCGATGTGGGGCTGGATCCCAGGCCCCCGGGATCATGACCTGAGCCAAAGGCAGACGCTTAACAACTGAGCCACCCAGGTGCCCTGCATTGTTTTTTATTTAAGATTTTATTTATTTATTTATTTATTTATTTATTTATTTATTTATTTATTTGACAGAGCGAGAGAGCACTAGCAGGGGGAGCAGGAGAAGGAGAGAGAGAAGCAGGCTCCCTGCTCAAGGAGCCTGATGCGGGGGTCGATCCTAGGACCCTGGGATTATGATCTGAGCCGAAGGCATCTGAGCCATCCAGGTGCCCCTGTCTTGCATTGTTTTTGATAAGAAGTCTCAATAATCTTACTTTCATTCCTCTATGTGGTATGTCTCCCCCTCCCCCTGGCTTTTTAAAAAGATATTCTCCTTGTCCTGGTTTTGAGAAATTTTATAATGAGGTGCACTCGTGATGTTTTCTGTGTGTTTAGACTTCTTAAACTATATGCTTAGACTCTTTGTTCAGTGTCTTTGATCTGTAAATTTATAATTTTTATAAAATTTGGGAAAATTTCAGCCATAAAGTCTTCAAATTTGTTTTTGTTCTCTTCTCCTCCTTTCTGGGGCTCCAGATTCATGCTGAAGAGCTCAATATTGTTCTACTAATTATTAAGACACTAGTATTTTGTTTTTGTCTTTTCTCTTCCTCTTACCCTCTGTACTTAATTAGGATAGTTTCTACTGTTATGGCTTCAAGTTTATTGATCTTTTCTTCTGCTGTGTTTAATCTGCTCTTAATCCCATTCAATGAACTTTTCATTTCAAGTTTAATTTTAATCTCTAGATGATCTATGTTGCTTTTGTTTATGTTTTCCATTTCTCTCTTCACATGTTCATGTTTTCTTTTAAATACTTTTACATAGTTGTGACACTTATAATTGTTTTATGTCTTTGTTAATTCCCCATCAAATCTATCATTTCTAGATCTGTGTCTAGATCTATCATTGACTGACTTTCCTTGTGGTTTTGAGTCACATTTTATATATCTAATAATTATTTTTATTGGAAAGTGAACATTGTGAGTTTTCTTTGTTGAGTGCTTGATTTTGTTGCATTCCTTTAAAACATGATCAGTTTTATTTTGGCAGGCAGGTAAGTTACTTAAAGATCAGATTGACCCTCTCGAGGTTTGTTTTAAAGCTTTCTTCAGGGCAGGTTTGGAGGATACTTAAGGGCTCCAGTATACTAGGGCTCCTTTGCTACATTACTAAGCTATGACTCTTCTGATGAGTCCTCTGAATACTTTGTGAATTCGGTGAGATCTACCTATTCTGGTTGATAAAAATTGAAATGATTTTTCAGATCTGTTTGGGCTCTGGGAATTTCTTGGCTTACCACATTCTACTAATCTTTCCTAGCATCATGGAGTGTCACCTTATGCATGTACAGACATTTATTCAGGCAAAGAATTGAGGGGACCCCCATGCAGATTTCTGGAGCTCTTTCTTCATATAGCTCCCTTATTTTCAATATTCTGCCCTGCAAATTCTACCTGCTTTGGGCTTCTCAAACCTCAAATTTCGCAAGGCTTTTTTCAGACTCCTCCTCCTTGTGCTGCAGTTTGGAGGTTACATCGAGGTAGACAGGGCAAACATATAAATACTTCATTTATTTCCCTTTTCTAAGGGAACATAATCTTGCCTTGCTTGTAGTCCAATGTCTGAAAATATTTACTTAATTTATTTTGTCTATGTTTTCATTTGTTTAAGTCAGGAGAGCAATTTCCATAGCAGTTACTTGTTCATAGGTGTAAGCAGAAGTCTACAGCAGTATTTATCAATGTGTCTGAGTTTGTGTGATCAGATATATGTATATATTGTGTGTGCCTTCATATGGTTAATATGGGTCATACACATTGCCTTACTTGGCTGGGGCTGCCATAACAAAATACCATAGACTGGTGCTTAAACAATAAAAATGTATTTTCTCACAGATCTAGAGGCTGAAAATTCAATATCAGGGTGCCACCTTGGTTGGGTTCTGTTGAGAGTTCTTGTCTTAGCTTGAAGATGGCTGCCTTTTCACTATGTCCTCACCTGTAAGGGGTAGGGGGAAGAGTATGTGTGCTAACTCTCTTGTGCCTTTTCTCTTAAGGACACTAATCTCGTCAAGAGGGTCCTACCCTCATGATCTCATCTAAATCCAATGACCTCCTGAAGGTCCCATTTCCAAATACCATCACAATGGGGGTTAGAGTTTCAACATATGAATTTGGTGGTGGGGGGGGAGAACAATTCAGGCCTTGTCATGCATTCTTCAGAAATATCTCTCATTACTCACAGTAATTGTTTTTTAACTTATGCGATAGCCACTCTTCTAAGATGTATTTTAGAATCAAAATGACAAAACTCCCGCCTTCTACTCCATTAGTGCTACCCAGTTTGAAAATTACTTCAGGCAATAGGGAGCTCTTACATACAGATTTTTGAGTAGGGAGTTGACCTGATGAAATGGTGATTGAGGTGTTTGAGGTAGGTAGGACTAAATGTAGGAGGGTGACAGGTACAGCAGGTTATGTAATGTTCAGTATAGTAACCAGCTGATGAGTTCTCTCAGGGTTCAAGGTCAGCAAAATTTGTCACTAGTCATTTGCTTAGCTGGTTGTATCCAAGCTTATCATTATCCTCAGCAACCAAAGCCTCCAACAGCTCCAGCACTGAGGAAATCTTCAAAGACTCACGTGCTGAAGTGCATTATCCATTCATTTATTCATCCAGTATATATTTTATTTAACTGTTGTGTCTGGCATTTTTAAGCAATCTAAAAAAAGACTATTGCCCTTGCCCTCAAGGGGCTTATGGACCCTTTGGGGAAGCAAGACAAATATATTAGTTAAAATATAACATAATAATAGTTCATTATTTTGGCAATATCTTTACTGCTTTTAAAATGAATTCTCATACCTTCTATGATCAAAAAGATAACCAACATACTGTCTCACAGATTGTCCATATGCTGTAGGGAAAGAAAAATGATAGTCAGTGTGGGATGGTATTAGCCAGAGAAGACTTTTCAGAAGAGGCTTTGGGTGTTTTCTTGAAAGATACGCTGAAAACAAGAGGTGGAAGATCCTTTGGGCTACAGGAATCTCCTGGCAAATATCATAGGTGTTCAGGCTGACCCAGGCAGGGTAGAACTTGGACTTGGGGACATATGGCTGGATAAAATGGGGACCCCAGATAGTGGAAACCTTTAAGAGTAGGCTGAGGCATGTGGACTTGATAAAATAATTGAATAGAGAACTGTGGGAGGTTCTTCTCTAATAAAGTAATGGAAATTTTTGCCCTATGTTTTCTGTTCCCTTCTTTTTCCTCCACTTTCATGTGAGCTTATTTTTAAATTCCCTTTTGACACTAATAAGCTTTTAAAATAAGCTTTATGCTCGCATTTTATTTTTTAAACAAACCAAAAACAGTTCTTTACCACAAAAATCTGTAATAAAATTTTAGGACCATACCCATTGAATTGATATGTCAAATTAGTAACTGGCCATCTTTTCTCTTGCAGACATAATGCAAGACACTGAGAGGGATACAAAGCTTCAGCATTTTTCATTCATTCATTCAGTCAATCAATATCTTACAGTGCTTAGAAGCATTATCTATGTCTTCAGTGTCTTACAGTCTAGTGATGAGAAGGGACTGAAGTAAATGGCTGGTTGAATTCAGGTCACCTTTCTTCTCCTTCAGCTGTCCAAGGGGTTCACTCACTCATCCCCCAGGGCCTCTCTCCAGGACTTTTATTTATTTTATTTATTTTTTATTTTATTTTGTTTAAGTAGGCTCCATCCCCAGTGTGGAACCCAATGCAGGGCTTGAACTCACAACCCTGAGATGAAGATCTAAGCTGAGATCAAGAGTTGGATGACTAACCAACTGAGCCACACAGGTGCCCCTCTTCAGGGCTTTCTGATTGGTTTATGGACATGGGAAGGGAGGGCTCACAATGGAAATCAGGAAGAGTGCTGGGGTCTTCTGGGGCTGCTGGAGATTTTATTCTCATATCTCAGAACTCCATGTTGACATAGTCCTGTGGAGATTTCTTGGTCATGCAAGGTGTTTCTGTTTCTGGATTGTTGAAATAGTCATCTGAATCTAAAATTGAGGCTCAAGTAGAAAGAATGGAAAGAACATGAAAGATGCCATTTACATAGTTTTGGGGATAATGTCTGGCTGTGTGAGGGAAGCATATTAAATGAAAATCAATTATTTCATCAGCAAGTGGGAAGTGGTTGCAGCTAAAGGATTTTAGTCTACAGTAAATACATGCCATGCCATGTGACCACAACTTGGCGTTAAATAAAGTTTTAGATCGTATTCATAAAAGAATAATATGGAAGATATTTAAAACAAACAGTTTCTCTTTTACTTTACATTGGCCAGTTTATGTCTAGAGTGTTTTATTCATTTTTAGGTGTCAGGTTTTAAGAGAAATACAGCAAATTGATCTATTGAAACATTAAGGAATCAAATGTGAAAATGAAAGGGTTTGAAACCAAATAATATCTGGAATGGTTGAAGGAAGTCTGTATGTTGCTCTTGCAGAAGAAAGGACTAAAAGGCAATTGAGAACTTTCAAATAACCAACAGGCTGTCTCGTGAAACAGGAATTAAGCTGGATCTGTGTAGGTACAACAGATTCAATTAGGAGCAAATCAAGGGAAGTATCAGGGAAACCCAAGTAAGGCAGAACTTCTCCACAATTAAAACGGTTCCCAGATGGACTAGTTTGTCCATTGGGGTAGTAAGTGCCCCATCACTGGATAAATTTGATGTACATCTGGGGAAAATGTTGTGGAAGGCTCCAATGTTGTTTGATTCAATGATTTTGTACCATATGATGAATCCTGTCACACCTCAGTGCTCTCTGAGAGATGATAAGTAGAGCTCAAAGGAACCCAGAGGAACTTGGATGAGTGGATAAAGAATACAACTGCCAGAGGCCCCCAATTCTGAGTCATATTTGAGCTACCCTTAGAGGCAGGGTGGAGAAAGGAAAAGAAAAAATTCCAAGAGGAAAAACACCTTCTGTTGCTCTTGGCAAAGATTTGAAACAGCACCACCAGCCTTATGCAGCCCTACAGGGAGGAGGTTGGCCGTTGGTCCATTGGCCCCTCTATCTGTCTGTACTTCCCAAGGCAGGAGGCTGTTCTTGGACAGCCCCTCCTCTACATCTGGGAGGTAATTAGGCCCCGGGGTGGTGGGTGAAGTGAGTATAGGTCTGTTGTCAGTGGGAAACAGAGCTTACACCAGCTCTGAAGCTGTGTCTGGTATTCCCTGGCAGCAGGATAGTCTCAGTTGTTCTTTCTTCCTTTGGCTTGTGGGGGCTTTCTTGATCTCTAGAATGTTTGAGTCTCATCACCGGCACATGTGAGTATTCTAGAGTTTGCTGCTGATGCCTTCCCTCACTTGCTCTCAATGCATCCCTCGTTTACTGCCTTTGGTGGTTATCTTCTCACATGTACTTGTCTTCTATCTTCAATAAATTGTAAAAATCCTGAGGTGAGGATGGGCTTATACTCTTTCTAGTTAAGTTTTTAAAAATCTTCTTTCTTTTTTTTAAAGGTTTTTATTTTAATTCTGGTATAGTTAACATACAGTGTTATATTAGTTTCAGATGTACAATATAGTGATTCAACAATTCTATATATTCACTCAGTGCTCATCATGGTAAGTGCTCTCCTTAAGCCCCATCCCCTATTTTACCCATCTCCTTTCTCCTCTGGTAACCATCAGTTTGTTCTCTATAGTTAAGAGTCTGTTTCTTGGTTTCTCTCTCTCTTTTTTCCCTTTGCTCATTTATTTTGTTTCTTAAATTCCACATATGAGTAAAATCATATGGTATTTGTCTTTCTCTGATTGACTTATTTTGCTTGGCATTATATTCTCTAGCTCCTTCTATCTTGTTGCAAATGATAAGCTTTAATTCTTTTTATGACTGAGTAATAACCCATTGTATATATATGCCACATCTTCTTTATCCATTCATCTATTGATGGACACTTGGGCTGCCTCCATAATTTGGTTATTGCAAATAATGCTGCAATAAACACAGGAGTACATACATCCCTTTGAATTAGTGTTTTTGTATTTTTGGGGTAAATACCCACTATTGAAATTACTGGATCATAGGATAGTTCTATTTTTAAATTTTGAGGAACATCCATACTGTTTTCCATGGTGGCTGCACCCGTTTGCATTCCCACCAACAGCATAAGAGGGTTCCCCTTTCTCTACATCCTCACCAACACTTGTTTCTTGTTTTTGATTTTAGGGATTGGTTTATACTTTTGTGTGTTCTCCATAGCACCTATCTCAGTCCTTTTTCATAATGAATGTGCTTATTCAAGTAGCAAGGATATATGCCAATTTGTCAAAGTAGATCTTTTTGTAAAAGAGATGATGTTGGTTAGTTTTTATGTATGGAAGTTATGGACTCTTCATTATGAACATTAATCATTGAACACCGGATTTTTTTTTTAAGCCCTTTAGGTATTCAGACTGGCTTATATCATTTGAAAATTCTTGCAGCTGGGGAAGGTGTTGAACTCCTGGCTGTCTCTCCTGGCCCAGCATTTGGAGATCATCTTTGAGGTCTGTCTGAGTCTGTTACAGTGAGTTTTAGGGATTGTGCTGCTGATGACATGAGTTTACTCAAAATCAATAATCAACAGCCCACTCCCCATGATTTGGACTATTACTTTCCCTAGAAGAAAAAATAGAAAGTTTTTCAAGAAGCCTCATGTGCCTTTTAAGTCCCTCAGTGTCCAACAGGAAGAGAAGCCAGGAGGAGGGCCGCCAGAATCATTGCCAAGGGCAGTGTATGTGTGGGTTGCGGTGTGATGGTGACAATGGTGACCTCCCACACCACATCTCCTTGGCTCTTTTATTTTCCCTTTGGGGAAAGCTTTGGGGTATGGGCAGGGCACCCTTTAAAGGAGAGTCTTCTCAAGCAAAAGCAAGCCATGTCAAAGCAGGCTTGTTTTTACTGCCTGGCTGCAAGTTCATTTGCAGGGAAACCAAGGAAACCACCTTTGAAAGGCTGCATGTGGACCAAATAATAGAATCTGAAACCATGTTGTTGTACTTCAAAAATAACAAAACTTGGCAGGTAATGGGAGTACACCATGATTTAATTGCTTTGGGTATTAATTAAGAAAGATGGAACAGGCTTTCAGGGAGGGATTTTCATGACTGTAGGAGTGTTTGAACACTGTGTGTGTGTGTGTGTGTGTGTGTGTGTATCTATTCTATAAATCATCACAAAAACTGGAGAAGACGAAGAAGCATGGCAGACCGATTTTACTGCCAAAACAAAGATTGTTGTCTTAATAAGGTACCCAGAGTCCCTGAGGGTCTATCCTGGGCAGCATTCTCATACATTCAGCCTTAGTTTTTCCTTTCTTCTTTCAGCATCTTCATTCCTGTTGTCCAGTTACCTTCCCTTCTGCTGCTCAAATTCTTTGTCCTCCTTTATACTTAGCAACTGTGAAACACCAAACCACTGTCTGTGTCATGCTTTGAAACCATTACTAACAGAGCTAACCTGCCTGGCCAGGTGTTTGATTCTGTCTTCAGCCAGACCTTGTATTCACCTAATCAGAATGGTGGCTCTTCTCTGGGAAACTTGCAAACTTTACGGCATAAGCTAAGATCTCCATGAAGTGTCCTATTGCCCTCAGTTCTATGTCTATGAGGAGTGCTGAGCAGCCTTGCCCCATTTTTCTTCTGTTTTTCAGCTGAGAGGAAGTTAAAAAAAAAAAAGGCCAATGTGGTCCTTAACTAGCTGTGACCTCTAGGAAGTCATTGCTCAGCATCATGATTTCTCATCTTCAAAATGAAGGGATGGATTGGATTATCTCTAAAGGTTCATTTGGCTCTACCATCTGTGATTCTGCTCCAGCTTAGCATTCTCTGCCAGCACTCCATACCACAGGTCACCATGGGTGAGCAACAGACAAGAAATGGTTGCATTCCAAGGGAGGGAGAGCTCAGCCCAAGTGAGTAAAATGACATTTGCAAAGTCCTGAGAAGCTGAGCTCTGCAGCACTGAAGAAATAATATGTTAATTCACTAAAATTTCCCAGTACAGTGCCCTAAGCATTTTAGGGGAAAGAAGCTATATAAATCTAATATGTAAGTGATTCTCTCATTCTAATTCATATGCTTTCTACAGGTTACAATGAGGTCTCCCTGGTGTTCAAACTGGGGTGTAGGTTTTTTCACACTCTTGGGGTTTGTGCTTTTCAAGGCCCATTTTGATTGGGCTGCAACAAGAAGGAGCAAGTGAGGGCCAGAGCTGGTCTAGAGATGTGGGGTATGGGGCCATGGGTAGGACAATAGCCTGGCATTAAACACAAGCTGCAGATGGGGCCTCCTTCCTTCACTGAGGTACCGGAGTTGTCTGAGGGATGCAGTGTTCTTTAGCCTCTGTCTTAACAATCCAGAGGCCCAGGAAGCCGAAGGAACCTTCACAGAAGCCCAGGAAGGCCACGACTAAACACACGGGACTGTATGATGTGGGACATATGACTGGGGAAACAAAGAACACTAAGCATCTTAACCTGGAAAGAGGAAGCCTTGGGAATGGCATTGGAACATATTCTAATACTCAAAGGACCATCGTGTGGAAGAAGAATTAGGCTTGTTTTTGTGCTTTCATAGTATATTATTGATGGAAATTAGACAGATATTGATTCAATGTCAATAAAAATATTCTAATGCTGTGTAGAAAATTGAATAATATTTGACATCTTTATAGTGTTGTACATTTGCAAAAGTGCTTTTCCTACCTAATTTAATAGCACTGTGAGGTAGGTAGAGTTATTATTGTCACTATTATTGGGATTCCTAATTTCACAGTGCTATGGGTAGGTAGAGCTAAGGTTATAATTGTTAGTATTATCATTATTACCACCAACACCATTATTTTAAGTCAGATATGAAAATAGAGATTATATTAAATGACTTAAAAGTTGTGAACCTATTAAGTGGGTAAGTTTAACTCTATGTCCTAACCTTTTCCTTAAATTTACAAATATACATACTCTTCAAACTACAAAATAAGTGAGGAAATAAGATACCTGCTTTCAAATCTTTTATAGTGGTCGGTCAGACCACCCCATGCTCCTCTTTAAACCCTTCCCGACTTTCTCTTCTGGTATATTAACTTCTGATTGCCAACTCCAAGGTCTCTCTGTTATTCTCATGGGCCTGGAACGGTATTTTTCTAACCTTGGCTGGGGTCATTTGGGAAGGATCAGCAGGTGGGACTGGGAACCTGGGGCACTAAGTGGCTAATTCAGGGTCTAATCCGTGGGGCCCCACAGAGCAGCTGAGTGCATCCCAAGGTGCACAGCTGGTTTTTCATAGTGCTGCTATTATAGGATTATTGGAAATGGCAATTGGGCATCAAGTAGTGGGACCTCTTTTCTCAGGCTCTAAGGAAAACTTAACAGCAATAGTCCATGCCCTTGGCAATCTTTGGCCTCAGGAGAGAGGAAATGAATGGACAATGGAGGATGATACTGAACTCATTTAATAATAAGAAAAAAAATCCTTTTTTTTAGATCTCCAGGGAATAATTCCCTATTTTTGCCCCAGTTCCTAGCCAATTTCTGGAGTTTTTCGTTTTGCCAAACCCAAATATCTCTTGCTGACATTTAGTGAGTTGATAACACTTACTGAGCACTTCCTCCATGGAGAGTGGATAGGGAGAGGTAGAAGAACACATGCACATGCTCCCTGACTCAATTTCCCCCAAATCAAAGAATTATAATAGTTAACAATAGTTGGCATTATGATGGAAGTGTCAAAAGGGCACGAAAAGATCTATAAAAACTGGAACACACTAATGTGGTTCATTTGCTACACAACAATATATTTTTTAAAAAATCATGTATTTTTTTTATGTCAAGAGCATGTGGGAGGTTGGACAGGAGTAGGGTTTGAGCAACAGGCCAAGGACTGCCTTCCATCTCTTGGGTTTTTTTTTTTTTTTCCTTTTCAACTCTGTCCCTGCCGCAAGCTGGAGTATTCTAACTCACTCCTTCCTCACTTCTTACACCTTCTCACAGCTGCTGTGTTCTGAGAGCCTGTCAGTCCAAAACCTTTTCAATTTCTCTCAGCTGGCTTAGGGCCCTGCAGGCCAGCAGGTCACCTTGCAGCCCCGCTAAACAGCACAGAGGCGTGAGATGGTTTTGCAGAGAAGGTCTGTTTGGACACCTGATCCAGACGCCAACAGTGGCAGGTCAGCTGTCTGTGGTGAGCGCTGGTGATGTGAAAGGGGTGTCTGGGGCCGGACTGTAGTGAGGGAAGGCACCCTGCCAGAGATGAACCCTCAGCCACATTCTTAAGGTAGTTGAGTGTCTGGCCTAAGGGCACAGGCGGATTGAGACAGAACCTTGGAGCAGGATGGAGCCAGCCTTCAGCACGAGAAGGGAAGAGGCCAAAGGTGTTCTCGTGATGATCATAATAATTCAGATATTTAGAATCTGAGTCCCTGTTCCCATCCCCACACTTCTTTTCTCTTTCCTTCTCCCTCACATTCAGAATATGACAGCTTTTTATCACATTGCTCTTAGGTGGCAGATGGATGGAGGTGGGACAAAGAAGTCCATTGGATTTCTGATTGAGTCTTCTGAACTTGCCTAGCATAAACAATGATCTTAAAAGCTGAGGCTTTACATATTTTTTTTAAATCTAAAATGCCTGGCTTTAAATATCAAGAGCCAAAGTCTAGAGAGCTGAAATTTTAGAAGGCAGGATGACACAATTTATGTCCTACCCAAAAGGAGATAAAAATGTGACCAGCTGGGGGAACGAGGAGAACCAAAGCAAAGTAGATATTGCTAGAACTTAGGAGTTTCTATGAAGAGGGTCAGCTTCCTTATCTCCAGGGCTGAATTATGGGAGGGGGTAAGGATTGGGCAACTGAAAATGTAACTGGATTGAAAAGAGCTCCGAGGCAGTAGACACTTGTGCCTCTCTCTCCCTGGACTGTGGTCCAAAGACCAGGTACACCTGCCCCCAACTTGGCCCTGGGCTGTAGAGTAGTGATGGCTGGGGAAAGTCTAGCTAGCAGATCTGAGGACAGCCTCATGGAATTCCACACAATCCTATGCTAGAGGTTCCATGACACCCACAATGGCAGCAAAAGTGATGGAGAATAAGCTGGTTGATTCTAAAGGAGCCCGGTACTGGATTCTACAAGGAAGGTGCAGGATGTGTGTACTTCCTGGTAAGATGCTATAGCAGGATGGTGAATGGTGAGGACCAAAGAAAATGAGGTATGCCTCAGTGGAGTCAGCCAGTGCAGAGGACAGCTTGAAGATAGATGTCTTTCCCCAGAAGCCAGGGCAATGGCTGCCCTCCACCAAATTGGAAATTTAGAACATCCCCAGCAAGAAAGAAAAGAGAAGGGGGTGGGGGGGGTGGGAGCATGTACATCTCAAAGTAACCCTAATTAAATCCCAAAGAGGCTGAGTAACCTTGAATTGGAAGAATTAAGATTTCTGTGACAGAGAAAGAAATAAGAAATGCGCTAAGTTCTATTATAGACAATACAAATATTGCACTATTTTTATAGTCCATGATTGTGTATTTAACTTTCCATATAGGTTTGCCTAGAATGGAGCGAAGACACCAAAATGAAGTGGAGTAGGAGACAAATGCAGAAGCCTCTAGAGAGGAAGCTCAGGCGTATAGAAGCTAATTATGATGAGAACTTGCCTGGTTTCCAAGAGGAGGCTAGGAATGCAGGGAGGCATGCTAATGTTGCACAGAAAGGGCTACAAGGGGACCCCGGTTAGTTTCCCAACACGTTGATCTGTTCAGGAGGCTGTTCAGTTCATCTCTCATGATGCCCTCAAAGAGCTCTTCCCCGGGAATCCTTATGAACCCAAGGATGGCTATGACCTCTCCCCCACCATCCCAGCAATGAGCATGAGCAGCCTATCAGTCAGTGTTGTGAGACCGTCCCCCATAGTTGAGACCTGGACTCAGTGTGGGGGATGTGCTTCTCCAGGCACTGCCCACGACCAGATGGGGCTGGAGCTACACATCACATGTCTGCTCTTGCTGGGTCTGCGGATGAGGATAGGGCAGTGAACGGAGAGATGCACTCTGTTCTGAATCAGAGTATAATGACAGCCAGATAAGCACATCTAAAATGAAACCACGGAACCCATTCCTCCTTCTGAGCACGGAGCAGCCACCTGAGATATGTAATGGGAAAATTATTTGGAAGCTCGTTCTCTGGATCAAGACAGATTTGCATGAGGAGAATGGATTGAGGGCATCATCCCCTGGCTCTGTGTTTCTCTTCCTTCCAAGGGTCTCCCCCTATTTCCTGGGTCAGCAATACTTCTAGATTTTGTTTCTTCACTTCCCTTTTCTTTCTGTTTGCCTTTCCTCCCCTGATGCTTGATCTTCACTTGGGGTTCCCTGAGTTTCAGTTTTGCATCCCGGGAAAAAATGGGATTCTCCTCCCAGAGGAGGAACTGGGTTTTCCTTTGTAATTTACTATAACTTTGTGAAGTTCAGAGAACATCCTCAGATCCTAGACTGTTTATAAATTCCGGGTTTCACTTTCTCTCAGCAGTTTTACTTGTGGAGCAGGTTTGTTAGAAGAGTGTGAGCTGCTGATAGAGAAGAGAGAGGTGCAGAGAGATTTAACATATTGGAAGGATTGATTAATCCATGTACAGGCACCATGACGTCGGTGTTCTGAGGGAACGGTGTGAGGTATGGAGAAGTTTTGATGGGGCAAAGGCACTCTTACCCAGTCTACCCCTCTGATAGCTTATAATAGGACCCACGAGGCTCTCAGATAAACTAATTATAGTTACAATGCTAACAAGTGTAGGGCATATAACTCCCTGAACTACTTTTTTTTTTTTTTTTTCTAGAGCCGGAGAGAGCATGCATGAGCAGTGGGGAGGGGCAGAGGGAGCGGGAGAAAGAGAATCTTAAGCCGATTCCACTCCCACCACTCCCAGCACAGAGATGGAGGTAGGGCTTGATCTCACAACCCTGAGATCCTCTTTTTTTTTTTTTTTAAGATTTATTTATTTATTTTAGAGAGAAAGCGAGCACATGAGGGGAGGGGCAGAGGGAGGGAGCGAGAGAGAATCTTAAGTGGACTCCCCGCTGAGCATGGATGGGGCTCGATCCCGCGACTCCAACATCATGACCTGAGCCGAAATAGAGTCAGTCGCTCAACGGACTGTACCACCCAGGCGCCCCAGATATTGTCAAATTCTTCCCCATAGGGGTTATATTATTTTGCCTTCCCACCGGTTTTTCAACAGAAGATGACGTCAAACTTTAGATTTTTACCTATCTGATTGGTGAGAGATGGTATCTCAGTGTAGTTTTGCTTGGGTGTTATTA
Organism: Eumetopias jubatus; assembly: GCF_037043125.1. NCBI lineage: Eukaryota > Metazoa > Chordata > Mammalia > Carnivora > Otariidae > Eumetopias > Eumetopias jubatus. The sequence goes on from NW_028274818.1 coordinate 42,039,087, forward strand.
TGAGTGAGGGTGAAGATATTTTCATGTGCTTAGGAGCCATTTGCATTTTTTCCTATGAATTCTCAGTTTATATCTTTAACGCGTATTACATTTTTAAAAGCGTTGCTGGCCTCTTCTCTGTTTTTAGAAGGTCTCTCACTATACTAAGGATATTAACCCTTTTTTTAAAGATTTTATTTATTTATTTGATAGAGAAAGAGATAGTGAAAGCAGGGACGTAGGCAGGGAGAGTGGGAGAGGGAGTAGCAGGCTTCCTGTTGAGCAGGGAGCCCGATGCGGGGCTCCATCCCAGGACCCTGGGATCATGACCTGAGCCGAAGGCAGTTGCTTAACGACTGAGCCACCCCGGCGCCCCGATATTAACCCTTTTTTAATGAATAAGTTACTAATAGTTTTCCCTGTTTTTCATTTGTCTTTGTTCTTAGGTTTGTTTTTTGTTTGTTTTTTGTCATGTGACAGCTTAAAAATTTTTTTTATGTAATAAAATTGATCAATATTTTTATTGCTTTGGGGTTTTAAGTCACAGTTCAAAAGATTTTCCCTACTTTAAGAGTATAGAGGAATTCACCTATTTTTTTTTCAAATACTTGTATGATTTAATTTTAGATGTTTAAGTCTGTGAAATTTATTGAAATTTATTCTGGAATGCAGTATGAGCAATAGGTCTGATCTTATCTTTTCCTGTGTTGTTATACAGTCCCTTATACTATGTTTTCTCCACTGATGTGAGATGCTGTGATTACCATATACTAAATGCCCATGTCGTATATGAAATGTTCATATCTGGGTCATTTTCCAGATTTTATTTTCTGTTCATATAACAACACCAAATATATATATTTTTTAAATTTGTGATACATATTTATTTATTTTTTCTAATTAACATGCAGTGTTATATTACTTTCAGATGTGCAGTGTAATGATTCAACAATTCTGTACATTGTTCGATGCTCAAAATATTTTATTATAGAGGTTTATAATAGGGTTGAATTCTGACCAACCAGACTAGTCCCCTTACCCCCTTTGCTTAGTCATTGCTCTTCAATTTAAAATTTTCCAGGTGATTCTTGCTTGTTTGTTTTTCTAAATGAACCTCATAATCAACTTGTCTAACTCAAAAGAGAATTGTCTGATGACATTTTTTTAAACTGAGATTGCATTACCCTTACAAAATATCTTATAAAAAGCTGACGTCTTTGGGTTGCTGAGTCTTCCTATCTCCACACATGGTATCTCATTTCATTTGTTCAAGCCTACTTTTGTTTCTTTCTGAATGTTTTATAGTTTTCCTCATATGGATTTTGGGCATTTCTTATAGGTGTATGCATAGGCATTTTATTTTATTTTTGCTACTGTGAAAGGGGTTTTCTCTTCCATTAGCCTTCTAACTAGGTCTTTTGGTTTATGACAATTTTACTGTCTGCTACTTTACTAAGTTTTCTTATTATTTGTAATAGTTTTCTCAGGGATTCTTCTCAATTTCTGAGATCATATCATATGTAAATAGAGAGTTTTACCTCTTTTGTTCCAATTCTTATTCCTCTAGATGCTTTCTCTTGTCTAATTGCATTAGTTCCAAGACAGTGTGAAATATAGGAAGAGATAGTGTTTGTCTTGTTCCTAAATTTAGCAGAGAAGCCTTTGGTGTTTCCTTATTTGTAAGATGCTAGATTTGGGATTTTTGTCTCTTGGTTTCTTTTTATCTCTATTGGGTCAACATTGAAATTACCTAATAATTTCTTCTTTTCCCTCCCTTTCCTTCCACTGAATCTATTTTGAAGTAGCCTCCTTTATGCCAATTAATTCCCAGTGAACTGAGAATATTTTCACATATTCTTTCCAGTCTCCCTCTGTTTTTTAGTGGTTGTACTGCACGGGGATTGTCAAAACATACAACTCAAACATAGTATCTTATGTATCTTACATACTCTCCTTTATAACTATAATTTAGTCTTAGATTTACCAATTAATATATACTTAATGTTTAAAAAATTTCATTTCTAGTTGTTTGTCTCTAGTGTATAGAAGTGGAATCAATTGTTGTAAATTGACCTTGTAACCTGCAGCCTTGCTATAATTCATTTATTAGTTCTAGGAAGTGTTTTGTAGTTTCCTGAGACTTTTTTGCACACAGAATCATGTCTACTTCATTGCAGAGATTTTGTACTTTTTAATTCATTACAAGTTTATTTCCTTTACCTGCCTGAGCATATTTATACTGTTGCTTTAAAGTCTTTGAGAAGTCTAACATCTGGATCATCTTAGGGTTGGCATATGTTGATTACCTTTTTCTTTGAGAATGGGTCACATTTTCCTGGGTCTTCCTTTGTTGAATAATTTGGGATTGTACCCTGCACATTGTGAATATTATATTGCAGAAACTCTGCATTCTGTTATATTTCTCCAAGGAGTGCTGACATTTTGTTTTAGCAATTAACTGGGTTTAGACTCAGATTGCCAGCTATCATGTCTATGCTGTGTGGTGGTTCAGATCTTACCTCAGCTCTATAAGCCATAATTACAACCTACTTTCAGTTTGTTCCACATTTGCATGGCTCAAGGATTAGCCAGAGACTTGGGCTGGGTTTGTACATAGAATTTGAGATTCTCCTTTTCTTGCTCTCTCTTTGTTGAGGTTCCCCCTTACTTTCTGGCAGCCCTGGTTGTTCTGGCACCTTTGCATGGTTCCAGTGGTCAGAAAGATGGTGGACCTGCTTCCAGAATTTAAGCGAGCCCACACCAGTAGTGCTGCAACTGTGGTTTCCCTCAGGGCAAGGCCACAATAAGCAGGGAACTCATTTCATACTGGTTACTTGCTCCAGTTTTTACTCATCTCTTAGTAGGCCTGCCTTTCTTCAGTCTTCAGAGTTCCCCGAATTTTTGTTGTGGTTTATAGCTGTTACTTGGCATGGTAAGTGTTTACTCCTCCATACCAGAAGTAGCACTTCTTTTAGTACTTGAAAATGTTCCCAAAGGGAATCTAGCCTGGGGCTGGCCCAGTGGGGGTAATTTTTGGTCATAAGAGTCTCTCAACAGTGATTTCTCCATTCCATCTATGGCAAAGCCTGCCTTCTCCGCATTGAGGCTGTTCACGGTTTAACAAGTCTCTGAAGGAGTATTTCCTGACCCTTATGCTCTGAGCCTCACAGTGGCCTTTGATAGTCATGGAGCTAGATGGAATCGGGACAGTATCAGATGTCACACCTCCTGCCTCCAAGCTTGCAGGCCTGTGCGCAGCAAGCATCCCGGTTTGCAGAACAGGTGTAGAATCAACATGAACCATATCTCTTTAAATCTCCCGTGTATGAGGATGCCCCTCAGTCTGATGGTGAGAGGGCCACCTTGCCTCCATCCAGGAATATTGTGACTACAAAAGCACAGGGAAAGGGGAGCAGGGATGGGGCTCCGTTTCTTGAATCTCGAGAAATGCAGTCACTGGATTGGCACATATTTTCGGCTTTTTGTATGACATTCATGCTGTATTACGGTCTCTTTCATGTCCCGCTTTTTTTTTTCATAAAGCCTTTTCTAATTGTCACCAATCTCATTCTTTTTCAAGTTTCTTAAAGAAAGGAATATCTGTGGACTAGATTGCCTTTGTGTTGTCTTCTCATAATTTCATCTGTATAAATCCTGTCTTCTAGTCTGTAATAATTTTGAGGGCTGGGTCATATTTACTAAACAATGGATCCACCTAGCAGTGCCTAGCATAGGATATGTTGTCAATGTGGAGTTGAATTGAGCCTGAAACCAAGAACCAATTTTGACAGCTCAGAGCTCTGGGCTTGCAGGCAGAAAAAAAATGTCAGTAAATTTCACAGTAAGTTGCCTTAAAACCAGGCTGAGAACGCAGCAGGTAGGACAAGGCAATTTTACCAGTTCAGGGGACTGAGTATGCAGTGCAGGATATTAGGAGTGAAGCTTTAAAATAGATAAGTAAATAATGGACCTGTGTATCTGAAGGTTTCAACTTAAGGTGAGGAGCTTAAAGCCAAGATGAGAATTATCAAGGAAGTAAATGTGGCCATTTCGATAGCTTAGGGATTTAATGAAATTAAGTCTTGGGCCATGATCCTGACACTTTAATTGAAATTAAAATTTAACATCAATAAAGTAAGCACACAGCACTGAAAAAGAGCAGCATTTTATTCTCATCCTGTACACTGTTGATTTTTTTAATCCGAAAGGCTTGGTGAGTCCAAGGAATTTTCTGAGCAGGCTGCCTCCAGATCAGCAACTATAGTTACATTGTTGTCATTCTTGTCTCAGTAGTTTTTGGACATTCTGCACCCATCAATTTGCTTCCTGACCCAACAGGAGATACTCTTTAAATTGTTTTGCTAGGAGCACTATTGGCTTTGTTTTATTCCCTGTGCTTTTTCTCCCCATCCATCATGTGAATAAACCTCACTGATTTCTCCCTCCTCTGAAATCCCAGCACTTACTGTCCATTCTGCCCATAGACTCATCATCTTGTCTTTGATGCTCAACTGGTTCAACTCAGTCACATTACACATGAGAAAACCAAGGCCCAGAATGCCATAGTCAGTTTCCCAGCGTCCTACGGTAATTGGATGGCAAAACTGTGATGAGAATCTAAGTTTCTGCAGACTATTTCAATATGTTTCTACCTGCATGGCACTACCCACACTTATTATAAATATAATAATAACAATAACAATAATAATGTGATATGTCTGTATAAAGCATTATGCTTTATTTCTATTTTTTAAGGTTGAATAATATTCCGTTGTATGTGTATACCACATTTTCTTCATCCATTCATAACTTGGAGGATTTTAAGCAAGTGTGTAATCCAGACTGTGATTTAAAACAATCAATCTGGGGGTGCAGGGCACAGTGTGGTCTAGAATGAAGTACAGGGGAGAGAAGGATGGCAGGGACACCAGGGAGAGGCTGGTGGAGTTGTCTAGGCAAGAGGATGGTGGCTTGGCCTCAGACATGACAGAGGACTTGGATTCCAGAGACATTTAAGAGGTAGAATCAGTAGGATTTGATAAAGGTGACAAGATATTTGTCCTAGCTTTAGAACTCAAGATGTCTTTATGCTTAAATCTTATGCTTTATTTCTTGAATTGATTTAAACAATTTTTTTTGTCAAGATAATACTGATTTGGTTAGATGGTTAGCCCTTAAGATAAGCAACACTGTACCAATAGTTAGTCCCTAGAATCAAGCTCCATTTTTGGATGGGAGTACTTATTAGGATATTCCATGGCCTGGATTAAATGTACCAACACTGTCCTCCTTCCTTTTTTGTGATTCTGTGCTCACCAAGCAGCCTCTGATGACTAATTTGGTCTTGCAGATACACTGATAGCAAGAAGGAGGTATGCCAGCTACAGAATTTGTATACATTTCTCCAGGCCCCAGAAAGGACAACCTCCTGTATAAATTAATAAACTGGCATTCCAGTTTTTTATTTTTTTAAAAAGATTTTATTTATTTGACAGAGAGAGACACAGCGAGAGAGGGAACACAAGCAGCGAGAGTGGGGGAGGGAGAAGCAGGCTTCCCGCTGAGCGGGGAGCCTGATGCGGGGCTCTATCCCAGGACCCTGGGACCATGACCTGAGCTGAAGGCAACTGAGCCACCCAGGCACCCCAACATTCCAGTTTTTTAGTTTCTGGAACTTTGGTTTCTTTGACATCCCACACCCTGAAACTGAGTTTCTGAAACTGCCTGGCTGAGCTCAGATTCTCAATGGAGGTGACTCTGCTGAGCTATGACTCCCTCTTGGGGTCCATTGTGGGGTCCATTGTGGGGTCCATCTTAGGCAGGAGCCAGCCACCCTCTGCCAACTGTGAAGATCTGTTGAACCGTAGCAGCAATGAATCACAGCCTTCCAGAGAGTGACTTAATTGATGTCTTCCATTCAGAACATTTTACTGCATGCTTTGCTAAGATTCTTTCACAGGCTGGGTTTGGTACTAACAAGGCCTGGTGGCAAGGTGAGATAGAGAACAGATGAAGAGGACCTGACCAGCAGTCCTGGAGAGCTGGTAGACAAGGAGATGCCTGGTTTTTAATTCAGATTAGGGTAAATTTAAAAAAAAAATCTTGGAGCCAATGAGATTCTTATTCTGATTAGTAATTCTCCAGAAGTTTCACTCTTGACTACATTTAGGATAAGGAATCAGTGGGCTTGTACTTGCACTGGTAAGTCCTGCCATAATAACACTCTGTCCTAAGCCACCCCCCCAAATCAGAACTGTGTCTTCTCAAGGAGCAGCAGATCAGCTAAGCCAGCTTTGCTTCAGGTGATAGTAGCTGGGCTAGCTCTGCATCACGTGTCCCTCCTGTTCCTCCTGGGACCAGTGGGCCAAGCACGGAATGTTCTCTTCACAGTCATAGCACAGAGACAACCCTCAGGTGCAAGCACATTTTGAGCTCCTACCGGAAGCACAGCTGCAGGAATCTCATTGGCCAAAGCAAGTCACATGGCTGAGCCAATGTCAAGGCCGGGGAGAGTTCCCTGCCTTCTTGTGGGAGGGGCCACCAAGCTACACAGCAAATGGTGTGGACGTGGGAGGGGCGGAGGCCTGAGGACATTAAGGCAGTCTGCCCCAAACTCGGTTTGGTATTCTTGGAAACGTGACGTTATTTATGTCCCTGGGAAGGGTTTTTCTGCAGATAAGAAACCTTTTTTTTTTTAAAGATTTTATTTATTTATTTGACAGAGAGAGACACAGCGAGAGAGGGAACGCAAGGAGGGGTAGTGAGAGAGGGAGAAGCAGGCTTCCCGCCGAGCAAGGAGCCCGATGCGGGGCTCGATCCCAGGACCCTGGGATCATGACCTGAGCCAAAGGCAGACGCTTAATGACTGAGCCACCCAGGCGCCCTCAGATAAGAAACCTTTAAAACAGTTTGGTGGGTCCTCAAAAAGTTAAACATAGAGTTACCATTGGATCCGGCAATTTCACTCCTAGGTGTACATCCAAAAGAATTAAAAGCAGAGACTCAAATCAGTGTTCAGGGCAGCATCATTCACAATGGCCAAAAGGGGGAACAACCCAAATGGCCATCACCAGATGAATGGATAAACAAAATGTGGTATATATGTACATTGGAATGTTAGTCTTAAAAAGGAAGAAAATTCTGACACATGGTACAAATGAATGAACCTCGAGGACATTATGCTAAGTGAAATAAGCCAGATATAAAGGACAAATATTGTATGATTCCAGTTTTATGAAGCACTGAGAGTAGTTAAGTCCATCAAGGTGAAGATTTGATGGAAAGTTGCCCAAACCTTCCTATTATGATGATTGGCTTATTCAAATGTTTTCTGGGAAGAAAGAGCGAATAGGTGTCTCAGGAACTACCAGTTTCTAGTGGACAAGGAGCAAGATTCACTTGTCAAAATATTTGTGCTTTCTTTTTTCCTTCCCATAAAAGCTCTTTGAAAATATGTCAATGCCATTGATATCAGCATGGTGAGAAAAGCAAGGTGTTATTTGTCTTGTACATTAACAAGCGAGGAGGTCTTCCCTTGTACAAAGATTTTATGCCTTTATTGTCTTCTCTTTTCTTCCTCTCTCTCCTGCCCCTCACTTCCATGGACCTGGAAAGCCATAGATTTTTACCATCTTTGCATGTAACAACATTTTAAGAGTGCCTACCTGGAAAGACAGGGTTGGCACATGCCAAGGAAGCAGGGAAGCATCATCTGGTTAGATGTACCTGCTGTCAGATAGACTCCAGGGAAGTGTACACTCTGGGCCTGGAAAAAGAGCATTTTTAACTCACCCTCTGGTGACTCATTTGCTCTTTGCTCAAGGATCCTGGGCCTTGATAACTTGGGTACTGCTGGGTTCTCTGAATGGACATTGTGCCATGTTCCACATTCCCTGGAGACGTGAAACTAAATGTTGCCTCTTTGACCCTGGACTCTTCCTTAGGCAGATATGGCCCATGGAAGTCTGGGTGTTACCAGAGTCCCAAGGACTATAGGTCTGTGTTTCCTGCCATGTTTCGTAAGGGCGACAGAGACTAAAGAGATTGCAGAACAAAACCAGCAGCAACTAAATCAAAGTCCCCAACGTGGACAATTAACCGGGCGGCCTGTGGTCCAGGTGATGAAAAGAGGAGACATTTGGTGACACATTGTCAGAGCGTCCATGAGGCTCAAGTGGAGGCTGCTGGGAGCACCACCCGCTGTTTCCAGGATCCTATCCACCATACATACCTGATCCATGGAAATAAACCTGCTTGTGCTATTCTGGTGTCATTAGGTTAAATCCTCAGTCCTGCCCCCACCCCCCCTCCCCATTCTAAACATCCCACAGGGGCAGAGCAGAGAATAAATCAGATCAGTTGTCCTTGTAGTAGAGAGATCTGGAGAGATCTGTCAGGGATAAAGAGTTCACAGGGATGGAAAATGAAAACCTGAGAAGCCTTGAGTGGGCTACGGGGGAGGACTGAGAGCATCTGTGGGGAATAGTTCACAAACTGTGATGTTTTGAAAAATTATGGCTACTTCTGGCTTATTGATCCTTTCTAAAGTAATCTATATTACTTCATGGGGGGATTTAAGGATTAAATCCGCAGCCTTCCCTGAAAGGTAGCAAGTTGGTTCTCAGACTTCTGTGTGACTTCAGAGCTAGGGGGGTGCCTGATAAGTTATCTTAGCCATTTCCTTGTCTTCAGGCCGAACCCAGATACCAGACTCAATTCCAGCTTTCTGATAAACAAACAAAACCAAAACAAGATCCAAAAAACTTCAATTAAAAAAATTGTTTGTCTGTCTTTGTAGTAATATTCGTTGAGTATTTTCTACGTTCCAGGCACTGTTCTAAGTACTTGACAGGTAAAATCTCCCAGAATCCTTACAATTGCCCTATAAGAAAGGTGTTGTTATCCAGTTGTGTAGATGAGGAAACGGAGGCATAGAGAGCTCACACATTATTTGATTAGTGGGCAGTGAGCGGGCAGGGAACCCCAGGTGGTCTGACTTCAGAGCCTACCATCTGGACTGCCATTTGGGAGTCATTCCTCACTGTCTCATTTCAGTGCACCTGCTACTATTTGGTCTCACCTGTATGAGTTTGCTTGGGCTGCTATAACAAAGGACCACAGACTGGGTGGCTTAAACAACAGACATGTATTTTCTTACAGTTCTGGAGGCTGGAAGTCTGAGCTCAAGATGTCGGCAGGGTAGGTTTCTTCGGAGGCCTGTCTCTTTGGCTTGTTTATGGTGGTCTTCCCTTTGTGTGTGTCTGTGTCCTAGTCTCTTTTTATAAGGACACCAGATGTATTAGATTAGGGCCCACCCCAATTACCTCATGTAACCTTAGTGACCTCTTTAAAGGTCAAAATACAGCTGTCTCCAAATACAATCATATTCTTAGGTACTATGGGTTATGACTTCAAAATTTGAATTTGGGGAGGGGACACAATTCAGCCCCTAACACAGGGGGCTGGACACTGTGGGTCCCATTGAAGCCCACAATGATTAAATTGCTTCTTGCTTTTCTCTTCTGTATGGGGGAATTAGTCCCACCTCTGCTGCTTGCCTCCCGGATCTTCTATTTCTAGTTGGTTAATTATCTACATTGTTCTTTTCTTCACGAGTGTGTCCAGTTTCATGTCTTGCTTTGTAAGTAGTTAGATTCAAACTGAAAGTATACTGTGTTCATATACATTTAATTTTCCTCTTCTCTCATACTGATTCATAGATAATGCCCATTCTGGGTTGGAGGAGAAAATTTAGGGTAGAGATGGAGGAGATAAAGGAGTATAAAAGAGTATAGACATTTGGAAAAGTATTCTTTTCTCTACTTACCATTCAGGTGCCACCTTAGCACTTGAGCTGGGTCCTTTCTGCCCTATATCATATGTTGAATTATCAGGCCAAAGGGTTTCTCTCATATGTGGCAAACCGTTTAGGACCTCTAGAAACCATGAATCATAGGAACATAAGATGCTGAGGCTTAGGAAAGCTAAGAGCAGGGCGCCTGGGTGGCTCAGTCAGTTAAGCGTCTGCCTTCGGCTCAGGTTATGATCTCAGGGTCCTGGGATCGAGTTTCATGTCGGGCTCACTGCTTAGCTGGGAGTCTGCTTCTCCCTCTGCCCCTCCCTTCCCCCCCCCCCACCACCGCTCATGCTCTCTCTCTCTCAAATAAATAAAAAAATAAATCTTAAAAAAAAAAAAAAGCTAAGAGCATTGCTTGGCGCCTCCAGGCTGGCTAATAGCTGAACTGAGATAGGAATTTAGGCTTCCATTTAACACCAAATGAGTTTCCCTCTTCTTGTCCACGATTGAGCCTTATTGTATTACTCCATTGATTAAATGAAATTATGTTTTTTCTTTACTCCTTGAGGTCATCAAAATCTGAAGAAGAGTCTGGCAATTACTTCCCAATAGGTTCCTGGTTCTGTTTGTCTTGTTACTCTCATCGGAGGAAATGAGATCTTAGCATGTGAAGTGTGTTGAAGTATTTTATTTGACAATCCAATTTGGGCAGTTTCTGATAGGTAAATAGATAGGTCGATATATTGATAGATAGATGACAGATAGATAGATAGATAGATAGACAGATAGATAGGACCATGTCTGAGGCTAACACTATCCTGAGAAATTATTTTCCCCCAAATTGATATAAGATAACCATTTTAGAGGGGCCTCTTGGCAAGAGCTGTGGAAAGAGAACACCTGTGTTGGAACCCTGTCCCAATTCCTGTGGTTAATGCTGGTCTGGGTCCTTAGATTTTATTCTCTTAGAGTTTTTTTTTTTTTTAAAGATTTAATTTATTTATTTGACAGAGAGAGACACAGCGAAAGAGGGAACACAAGCAGGGGGAGTGGGAGAGGGAGAAGCAGGCTTCCCGCCGAGCAGGGAGCCCAATGTGGGGCATGATCCCAGGATCCTGGGACCATGACCAGAGCCGAAGGCAGATGCTTAACGACTGAGCCACCCAGGGGCCTCTCTCTTAGAGTTTTTTATGAATTAGTAAATATGGCTTTTCTCACGCATTCTGGAGTGGTTGTCTTTCTTGCATAGAGTAAAAGGGTGGGTGTATATGACCTTGGCTGCCCCTAGACACTACTTAGTCTGAGACTTTTCCAGGGTAACCTATATTTTGAAAGTCAGAGCTTTCAATACCCTCCTTGGGAGGTAAAGCCAGAGCCCCAAGAAGGTTTGACTCTGTTACGATGTATTTTATTTGAAACTAACTAAACGGGGATGGTGCTGAAATGCAGACACAGCAAGCCAGTGAGCAAGGGAGCATGCAGGAGTGAGCAAGCGGCACCTATTGAATGGTGAACCCCAAGAGTTCAATTACCCCAGTTCCCTCCACAGAAGGTAACCATGGAAACCTCATAAGCCAAAGCATCACCCGTCTCCAAGCAGAACACACACACACACACACACGCACACACACACACACACACACACACACACGCCCAGGGAGGGTAGTGTATACATATGACTATGTATGCATGTGCTCATGTTTTACTTATTCTTTATGTGGGGAATGTTTGTGTGATGCCTTGACAGTTTGTGTGTGTGTATCAAATGGAATTAGCATGGGCGTTTGCTGCCACATGCTTTCCGGTTCTGCTCTCGGGTGGTGAAAGAGCGTAGGTTTGTCCTAATGTTTGGGTGGTGCACTTGGAGCTGGTGAGAGGACGTGCATTTTCAATTTAGTGGAGGGTGCTGTAGTGGTATGCTTTGGGCATACAGGAAGGTTTTTAACTTATTTTTCCCGTATCAGATTTCTATTGCACAAAAGTGTACAGGAGGTGGATTTTTCACCAGCTGGGAGGTATTATTCCCCCAGGATGGGAAAACTCAGTGTGGATCCATATTGAGCTGCTCAAACAATCTAGTACGGATGCAAATTCAGGTTTGGGAAACAGTGTCTTTTTTTTTTTTTCCCCAGGGTATGTGCTGGCCTTTTCTTTATTCTCTTCTAGCTTTCTGCTCTTTCTACTTTAAACCTTCCCCTTTTTCTGAAGCTGGGGCTAGCCTGCTTATGGCAAGAGGAGTATGAGAATGTGGCACTTGGGGAGGGGGTGGTAAGGATAACTCATGGAAGTCTGCTAATGAAATGTGTCACTCAGTATGTGCATGATATCAAGAAGATTGTGTGTCACTTGGCAGATCTTTGAGGGTAAGGCAGCTCCATCTGGATTAGGGATTATTTGGGGGAAAGGCGATATGAAGGCTGGGGCTTCAGCTAGGCATGCCTGGGTTTCTGAGTTGTGAATGAGGACAGCACACTGTGCAAAGCCTAGCCCCCATGCCTGAGGCTGTCTCAACCTAATGGAGCTCTGGGCACACAAGTGTGAGAGCTTGAATGTTTGTGTGTTTATCAGCTCTGTCCCTTCTTCTTTACGTAATGTATGACCGAAAGAGACTTCACTAGGGAGCCTTGAGAAGAAACCCTTGTCTTCTGAATTCTTGCCTCTCATTCACGTTGACAGCTAAGGGTTCCCAAGTGGGGAGGTCTTGTTTGTCCATCAAGAAATGACTATCAAAAGGATATTTTTTCTCCTTTGAAAATAGCCACTTCCTGGATGACAGAAATCCACACTGGCATCTCCCAGCAGGGGTCTGAAACACTGCCCATCTCCTCCCTGACTCCTCCGCCCGTGGCCCATGTGCCTCTGGCAGCATTATCTCAGCCTCCGTCTGCTTTCCTCATGGCCCTGCTCCCAGAAGAAGGAGTCACGCTAAAAGGCTACAGGACATTTGATGTCAGGCAGTTGCCCGAAGCTCTGACACCTTGGAGGGAACTTCACTTCTATTCCTGCATGAGTTTAGTTACTTGTTGAGTTTGGCCAAATGGTGGCACACAGCACCCTCAGAGCTGGGCCGAAGGGAACCACCCACTTGGCATTGTTCCCTTTCCCCACTCCTGCTGGAGCCCATTTCAGGTCCTCCAGGAGCTGTTTCCATAAGAGAGCATCCCCACCAAAATGACTGAAAGAGCCCATTGCTATAGGCTTACCACCTCATCAAAACAGTTTGGGAAGGAGGTCTCCTTCACCCCATCCATGGTAGTGCAGGGGAGGCTGGGGCTCGAATGGGCTCCCCCTCTGGCTTCCTCACCCTGTGCCCTTTATGGGGTGTATGTTGAGTCTCTCACAGGCAGTGATTCAGAAACCTGTGGTTTGAGGTTTTTTATCCTGTCTTCCAAACACTACTTGTTAAATGCCTTCCAAGTAGCAGCAACTGGGGATACAGCAATGAAGGAGGCACTATTTGACCCTTAGTGAGCTCACCTGTATAGAGGTAGCAGTCTACCACCCAGCAGTGAGCTGGGGTACAATAGGGGCTAACCCAGCGCATGGATAAAGGGGGCAGGGAGGTTTCTTAGAGAAACTGATGTCTGATCTGCCACCCAAAGGATGGGGGAAAGTTAGCTGGGCAAAGGGGGGTGAGGGTACCCTGTCAAGCAAGAGGAAATGAAATGAAATATTTATTAAAAAAATAACTGCTTCACAGGTGAAACCTCATGGCAAGTGGTATTCATGGGAGAGAAAAATGGGGGGCGTGGAGAGGGAGAGTGAGAAAGAGGCATAGGAAACAGAGAGGCAAAGAGATAGAGAAACAGAGACAGGTAGACAGAGAGGAAAGGTGGATAGGTGGACAGATGACAGAGACAGAGGGAGGCCCAGAGCCCCATGGATTGTTAGAACTGAAAGGAACCACAGTGAATGTCCACAAGCCCCTCATTTTACAGATATGGAAACTGAGGCAAAGAAAGTCATTTGCCAGAGGCATGAAGGGATTTAGTCTGAATGCTGAGTCAGGAACCTAGATCTCAGCTTCCAGTAGGTTTGAGAGAGGAAGAGCTGGAGAGGGATAAGATGGGAGGAAAGGGAAGTCAGGGATGGAGGTAAGGGAGTTAGGGAGAAGCACAGAGAGCCGATATTCACTGGTGTCACACTGTCAGGATTGCCGGAGGGGATGCAGGGAAAGTTCAGATGAAATCTGAGCTGGATTTCTTTCTTTTCCTTCCTCCTTTACCTTCCTCTCTCCCTCTCTTTTTCCTTCCAACCACATCCTGCCTACAACTAGATGTCAGGGAACTGGTTGCCATGGCTACTAAATGGCATTCAAGCGGGCTGAATTATTAAACCAGGGTCTTGTCTTTGAAGCCAAGGCCCCAGTGTGAAGTACCGTTAGGGGGCGCAGTATGGGGCATAGGTTTGTGCCCAGGGCTGTCCTTGGTGCTCTCTTGCTGGTCTGGCTCTGAGAGAGAGAGAGGACGGTGTATCTTGAGCACTGAACCCTTTCCCCTGCTGGCTGTCACAGAGGCTTGGAGCAGGGAGGAGGTGCATCTGCTGGGGTGAGGGGTCAGAGGGATACAGGCTCTGTGTGCTGAACTGAACCCCTGCATCCCAGACTACTTCCCCCACCTACTCTGCCGAGAGCCAAAGGCGCCGGGCAACAGCCACCACTCATTCAAATGGGATAAGAACAAAAGCCAATATTTTTGTTATGTCTGAAATGACACCATATTGTTCTAATTAGTTGTTACTTGTAGCCAGAGAGGCAAGAAATAAAATGGCAGGTGTGTCCAAGGGGCCGTACTTGGGCATCTGGATTTGTGATGCCTCCTTGGATAGGTTAAGTAAATCTGTCATGGAACCATCCAGCTGGTGGGCATGGCCTTATCCGAATAGTATGAATGGGCCATCAAGGAGAATCTTGTTTGTGGGCACAATTGTTTTTTGTTTTGATGATGGAGAGGGGGGGTGAGTATGGATGCTCTTCTCTTAAGGAGATTCCAAGCCAGGAAAACCATCAGCCTTCTAGTATCCTAGCTCTTTAAACTTTTTCATTACAAAAAGAAGCCCAAACATTGTAGTGTCAGTGCTCCTGCTTATGGACTGATGGAAGAAGGGCCTCAATGGCTGGTTACTGCCCTATCTGTATGCTGGGGTGGAGTGGGGGACACGAGGAGTACATTTTGGGGTTAATGAAGTCATTCTCCTTCCCTTTAACAGGTTCAGTAGATTCTGAGGTTTATTTCCTAGAGTGGGAGAATCTCTCTTCCTCTCCACTTTGCGTTTTTTCTCCCTTGAGAGAAGGGCTGCTGTAAGACTTTTTCAAAATCTATCAGCCTCAGAACAACTGATATGTTGCCCTGATTGTTTTTTTTTCCTAATGCCCAGCATGAGAAATTTTTAATGTCAGAGCTAAATTCCTGGCTTTCTAAAAGTCTAGTTCCTAGACACCAGACTCACTTCCTTTTCAGTATTGGTGATAATTTTCAGAACTTACCTGAACCTGGGGTCAAAGTCCTGGGTCCTCACAGAGTGACCCTCCCAAACAGACCTTCAGAGGGGGAGGGAGGGAGGGAGGGTGGGAGAATTGTCAAGGAGGCGGTCCAGCCCTTGGTCTTCACTTCCTTCCCCTACCCTAAAATGAGAGGAGAGGGACAGGAATCATCTGCCTTGTGCCTACTGAGTTCCCTTCAGTGAAGTCTTCTAAGATGTGCCAGGCCCTTGAGGGGGTGGGTGTACAGGGTGCAAAGTTGACTAAATAGAATCCCTGCTCTCAGTACGGGAAGATCCATAGTTAAGTGGGAATGGCTGCCTGTCCTCATTCAACTTTGGCAACCCCCAAACCAAGCCTTCAGAGGATTTGCCCCATCCGTGCCAAGCCCAGGCCTAAGGAACAAGAGCAGTGAGGGAGAGAATCCTCCCCTTTCTTCTTCTTCTCCTCCTCCTCCTCCTCCTCCTCTCCCCCCTCCCCTGGTTCTTCCTCAATCCTACTGTCTCCTCTTCTCTCTCTGGGGCCCTTCTGTGCTCTGATTCTGAGCTTTTGGTGTAGGGTGGACATCTGCTTTTGGGAACTACCAAAGCCCCTCTGGGGACCTACTTGGACTGAAGAGATGAGCTGGTGGAGCCCAAGGTCTTTACCAGCAGTGACTCTGGGAGGCATTTCTGTGATTCTTGAGGAAAGATATGCAAAGAGCCAGAGAAATGGGGGAAGAGGGAGCCCTCTGAGAGAAAGCCTTCAAAACGACAGTTTGACTCGGTTTTTTGGGCTGTTTATTTTGTGTTCCTTAACTGCCCCCCAGGGTACAGGGTCTCCCTTAGGGTCCACACCTGGCCCCCAGCAGGACCCGCAGAGAACCTCTAGGTCCTTCCAGAGGCAGCAGAGAGACTCCCCACCGTGGCTGGGGCCCCCTGTCCTTGGGCAGCATCTGGCTCAGGGACTGGTCCCCCCCACCACTTCCCTCTCTCCCTTACTCCTTAAAGCCCCCAATTCGCTTGTTTCTCTTTAGATATAATCATGCTCTCGCATCACTGCTCCCCCTTGCCCGACGGCGAGGCCAGCGGCGGACACCCTGGAGCCCGGAGCCTGGGTGAGGCGCCCGAGCAGGACCTCGGGAGGTGTCGCTCCCGCCCACAAACCGGGACAGTGTTCTGGAGTGCAATCACCTGGGGAATTTCGAGGTCGCTGAACTTTTCCGCCGGAATCCTGACCTGAATTTCTCGCCCCCAAGCTGTTTACTACCCTGAGGCCCGCGTCACTCCCCCAGGCCCGGCCGCCCCCCGCCCCGCCGCGCCCCGCCCCGCCCCGCCCCGCCCGCAGCCCCGGGAGTGCGCGCTCCCGCCGGCGTGCAGTCTCCGCGCCTGCCCGCCCGCTCCTTGGCCGACCGGCGCGCGCTGCCCGTGCCGGGACCGCCGCCGCTTCCTCAGGAGCCGGCTCCCGGCCACCCTGGTCCTTTGTTATTACCCCGTCTGCCCTCTCTGGGGGGGGGGGGGGGCGGCATGTGTGCGAGTCGTCTTGCTGACTGTCAGAAATTTCTTTTCCACTGTGTGGGCAGGAAGCAGATTTTTTTCCTTTTAACTGTCTTCCTTCTGTTTTATTTATTTTATTTTCTGTTTCTCCCCCTTACCTCCTCCTGCCTTCCTTCCCCCTTCCTTCTTCGGGTGGCTCCTTCGTCCCCCTGCAATCTCACCATCTTTCCTCCTCTCTCTCTCCATTCCCCTCCCCCCACCCTTTTGCTCTTTTAAAATAATTCAGGGACGTCTCGGGAATCCTAGCACGCCCTCCCCATTCAGCCGAGCGCGGGACCCTGCGTGAATTCCAGGTAAGCCCGGGGTCTGGCCGCCGCCGGAACCGTGGTCTGAGCCGGCGCCCGCTGCTGCCCGCCGCGCTGCGCTGTCCTTCCCGGCGGCGGGCGCCGCGCCTCGGTCCCGGCGCTGCTACCTGTTGGGGGATGATGGACGGCGGGGATTCCTAGTTTGCCCAGACTTCCTCGGAATCCGGCTCTCCGCCAGCTTTGCCTCTCCAGGCGCTGCCCTTTCCTGGCAACTTCCGCGACGATTTTCCGGGCGTGAGAAAGCCCCGTGCCGTCCGGCATCTCGGGCTGTGAGTGGTGTGCCCTTGCCAGGCGCCCGGGCCGGCGTCTCGCTCGTGGTTGCGCGCTGGTCCAGCCCGCGGTGAGGGAGGCTCGCGCGGCCCGGGAGTGCCGCCAGGCTCGGCGCAGGTGCCGGCCGCCGGGTCTTAGCGAGCCTCGCGGGCCCCGCCGCCCGTTCGCCAGCTCCTGGTACCCGGCAGTTTTGCGCGGGGGACCCCTCGATGGAAGGGCTCGCTGAGCAGGGACTGAGCTTCCAGCGAAGTTTCTGTGACGGAAGCTGCGTGCGCCCTTGGAGGCGTCCCAGGAATGGTAGGCTGGGTGTCTGGAGGCGCGGGTCGGGCAGGTGGAGAGTGAACCCAGCCCTGGGAGGGAGTTGACAGCTGGGCCCAGAGCAGGGAGGGGAGTGCGGAGAAGAAGCCAGGCTACTTTGAGTGACTTGCTGTTTGGCAGAATTCCGGTCTCCCAGTTGTGAGAGTGGTTGTGCATCCTTTTCCTGGGATGGAACTCCCAGTTGTTGGCGCCTCTTTGCTTTGTGCCCTTGCCTGGGAGAGAATGATGGGAAACACTACGCCTTCCGAACCCCTAAGACTGAGGCATCCACCTCAACCCTGGGGACAGAGGTGGCAGTTTGTCCACTTGCCCAAGGGGGGGGGTTCCCTCACACTGGGTATGTGACTATGAGGCCGCTCAGGGTGTGCAATTCAGGCTGAGTGCGCTAGTGACCAACATCTGGGGGCTTGTAATGATTCGCTGGCTCTTCCCTTTGGAAGCCCTGGTGGTGGATTCTTACCTACTCTTGGGGGGCCCAGAGCTGCCCCATGTCACAGAGACATCATCCTTAGAAGGAAGACTGGATGGAGGGAGCCTGGACCCCTTAATCCAGAAAAGCGTTTTCCTGAAAGGTTAGGATGTTTGTGATGCTTAAATAAAAGCATGGCCTAAAAAAAAGGAAAGGAAAGAAAAAGCATGGTTTTCTCTTCACTGACATCAGAGCCAGAGAAAAGGGGCTCTCTTTACTCAGCTGGAAATTAGGGTAGACACCAGGGGAAAACTTCTTGTTGACAGTTCCAAGAGGAATTATTAATGTAAAACATAGAAGTTCCTCTTCTGCACATGTGTAAGTCTTGTATGGTTGTGCAGCCATCTCCAGAGCCTAGAAGAAGGCAGTCTTTTCTTGCTGTTTGATTCCATTCTACTGTTCTTTTTTCACATGCTAAGTCTCTGGCCAGCTAAGAGGTTTTATTGCTGTTGTTTGTTTTTTTACAACTTTGTAGTAATGGGTAATCATGTAATTTATTGTGCAAACCAGGACACTTTTGAGAGTGGACAGAGACATTAGTAATAATTACGTAGGGACAATAGAGGCTGTCCAGACAAGGATGAATGATCGCCCTAAGAGTGACTATGTGGTCAGAGGTAGGGACAGTTCACGGGGCAACATATGTTACTTTCCTATCATTTGGATCTTGCATCTTCCTTCCTGTCATGGTTCTTCCTGACTCAGATCTCAAACGGACTTTATTTCAGTTCTCTCTGAGAATCCAGCTCTGAATACAAATCTCTTTCCCTTGATGAACTCTTCTTTCCCCAGCTCCACCAGTCCCTCCAAAAATCCCATTCCCAGAATGGGGACTTCGTGCTCTGACTGCAGGGATTACAAGCAGAGGGTGATTTACATGGAGCTGTTTCTATCCCTCTGTCTGCTTCTCGGTCATATTTATGAGCATGGGGCTTCCAGGAGGCGGTCCGTCTGCCAGGAATTCAAGTGTGTTGATGGCAGTGTGATATATAGTGACCCTCGCAGTCACACAGTTGAGTTATTGGATTACTGCTGTCATACCTCCTTGGTTCTCTTGCGGCTGGGGTGAGGTGAGTGTGTCTTGGTTTAAAACTGAGAAACTCATGTTCAAGAATTGTCCTATTGCAGGGAAATACCTGGCTTTTCCTCCCTCGCTTGTGTGCAGGAGTGATGAGGATTCTTAGGGGATGTGTCTATTAGTCATACCTTCATTCCCCTGGGAGCCCCTGGGTCTGTCAGGCAGCCAAGTCCCTGAAGGGCTTCAAAAATTTAGCTTCCATTGATTGTTTATTATTTTCCAGATATGATACCAAGCAATTTCTAGACTTTATCATAATTAATCCTTATCCAACCCTCTTAAGTAAGTTCCCCCATTTAATAGATAAGGAAGCTTAAGCTCAGAAAAGTTAGTAACTTGCCCAAGTTCACCCAGATAGTAAGGGGGCAGAGCTGGGATTCAAACCCAAGGCCAGCGGACTCCCAATGGTGCTTTGTTGTGCTGAAGCTGATGCGGTCAGTGTTTGGCTCACAGAATTAATCCCACCTGTTTGGGGTCCTGGGGATGATGGATAATTCTAGAGTGGGGTGGGTTGGGCACTCCACTTGTCCATCCTGCCCAGTTCTTGACTCATGTTGCCCCTGTTCTTTCTGTCAGCATGGCCCTTTCTTGGGCTCCATGGAGTTTGTGTCTCATTACCTGCCCTGCTTCTTTGACCATCACTGTAGGGGTCTCTTTCCTGGATCCTACTCCAGTGAACTCATGATTACCTGGGGTGGTAGGATTCTTTCTTAGAAAGGCAGAGCATATGTCACTATCAGGTTTTTAGTATCCGTCTACACCTTAGTTATTGAAGTCTATCTCTCTTAGGATCAGGATCACCATTTAGTGAGTCCAGTTGTTTCAGAGACTGACCATGACCTGGACTTGGAGAGACTGTGCCTACCCAGAAGTAATCCTACAGATTAGCAAGGGAATATTTACCCAGAAATAATTCTGTAGATTAGCGAGGGAAGCTGACCATACAGAGCTGGAGGTATGTTGGCAAGGTCCCTCAGATTCTTTGTCTATCATATAGGTGAAAATAGGCCATTAAGTAGATAATGCCAGACATTGTTTCCACCTGTTCATCATTTCTCTTTACCCTGTAGCACCATAATCAGCCCGACCTAGAACAGCACCATGCCTAGAGGGAAGGAGGGCATTATCAGGTGGGGTGAGGTAGATAAAAGTGCATTGCCCTGGAAGACTTGACTTCTAGCCCTGGCTCAGCCCCGTTAAGTAGCCATGTGGCCCTGGGCCAGTCATTCACTTCCCTGGGCCTCTTTTACCTTGCCTGAAAATGGAGTTTGGGCAGATGCTTCCCAGGTGTGTCCCAGCTTGGAAGTCTAAGATCCCACAGTTCAGGGTGACCTTGTGCTCTTGTGCTCTGCAAATCCTAGGCAGAGCCCTCCTCCCTTCCCCTCTTTTGGTGAAGCTAGGGGGGCACCTGGGGCTGATGGATAGGCCTTAGATGGAGGGACCACGAAAGAGGCATCCTGGGGAGGAGCAGTGGCTGCTCTTGGCCTCCTGTGGGCAGCCTCTGCCCAGTTTGTGTCTGGAAGAATGAGTTGGTTTATCTGGCCGGGGGAGAGCCTTTGCCCCTGCCTTGTGTTACCTTGCATCCCCAATAAGTTATATTACCTTGCAGCCCCAGTAAGTGACAGGATTGAGAAAAGCAGCAAATGCAATACTCTGCTAACCAACATCTATAATATGCCCTGAATGATGAGCTAAGCACTGGAGAAAGTGTGGGGATGGGAGATAGGACAGTGGGAGAAGGTGGTCTACAAAAAGAGGTGGGGGCACAGTCTTTGTTCTCAATGCACTGACAGTGTGATGGGGAGCCTGGATCTAGGCCATTGCACGAAATATACATGTGACAAACCATAAAGCCATCTGGGACCAAAAGGCTCATTTAAAATCATTTGTTACAGTAGAGGATTGGTTATGTGCACATCAGGCACCTTCCTGGAGGAAGCAAAGGTGTGTGGTGCCTTTCTCACTATCACCTGGAAAACTTCTACTAGGGGTTTCATCTTCATCTCTGACATGAGGATTCTAAAGGGTTCTGCTGTCAGCTTACATGCATGGGTGTGGAGGAATTGCAGCGAATGAGATTCTAGTACAGAATTGGGCTTTACCAAGGAAAAGGCCTTCCCATTTATATGGTTCATATGGTATTATTTGGAAAGATTCATCATGTGGAATCACAGAACCTCTATAACTACATTGATCACACTTGAATGAAAAATTTCCCCCCTAAAACTGCTAGCCTGGGATTGGGGTGAAGAGAGAATGCCCTAGATTATCAATATGGGGTTAGTGTTGGCAGCCCCAGCTGCGTGGGCATTGGGGAAAGGCAGAGAACTGGGGAACAGCAGGAGGAGGGTGTGATGCTGTCTTGGGTTCGGGCCAGGCACCCCAGCCTGTGGCAGGGCAGCAAATCCATCCCCAGGGTTTTTTATACAATTTCTAACCGGGGTAACAGAATCTAGGGCTACACCGATGGGGACACCTTTTAATGGTGGAAGTTTCACTGTTGTTGCAAAAATGCAATTGGATGTCAAGGTAGTTCTTGGTCTCTTGTGTACTTCAGAGGTGGTGTGTGTTTATGCTTCTCTCATACATCTTTTGGGGTTCTCCCCTTTCTCATGAACCACATGTGTACGTGGCCTTTTTCTAGGAGGGGTGGGAAAATAAAGATGAAAATGACGTGGTTCATTTTCATGGTTCACTCTCAAATAATTGGTTTCTAGCTCTCAGTACAGTACTTTGAAGAAGTCTTTATTTCTTTTACCAGATTATATGTTATCTGACCGTGACATTGTGGATCTGGTCTTACTCCAGTCCTTACTGGCTGTAGACCACAGACAAACCGCTTAACCCCCTGGGCCTCAGCTGTGTTATCAATACACAGGCCCAGGACCCTATCTTCCAGAGCAGGGGCTTGGAGCCTGTGGTGGCTTGAGATTCCTTCCCATTTTAAGAGCGATGACTGTTCCATGATTTTGTCTCATCGCTTTTCAACTCCCTTCCTTGATCTTTGTCTTTCCCTCTTACTGTGTCATACAATAGAATTTTTTTTTGTTTTCTCTATTTACTGAACAAGACTTTTATTCTTTTTCCTTAATTTAAAAAGTGGTGAAGAACATTTTATATTTCTGCTTAAAAGAAAGTAATCTCTCTTGACTTACTTGGTTCTTGATTGATGTTTTCTTGAGTATAATGATCCTCAGTATAGACAGAATTCCATGCCTTCTTTAGTGAAGGGATTTGCAATGACAGGTGACTACAGACTACATATCCAACATATCCAATAACCTGCTTCTCTCTTTGTTGCATCTCAGACTCTGGGTTAATGAGCTGTTTGGCTCTGGAGTCTGAGTCCTGGGTACGTCTGCCTCTGTACCCAGGCAAGGAAAGTCAGCCTGCCAACCTCAGAACCTGGGCCCTGGCTCAGAACCGTCCCCAAGGTGTGTGGAGGAGAAGGAGCCTGGGCTGGGGAGTAAAGCCCCAGATGTGAACCTCAGCTCTGTTAGTGGGAAAATAACAGCCTCTCCCTGCTTGTCCCCTCCTTCCCTTCTCCTTTCCCACCCTCTCTCCCCACCCTCCTTCCTTCTGCAAAGGCTGTATCCTGAGTACCCATTCTGGGCCAGGCAGTGATTTGGGTGCTGGGAATACAGCCGTGCACAAGCTCCTACTTCAGTGAAATTTATATTCTATTGCAGGGAGAGAGAGAGAGAAAATAAATAGACAAGTAAATTTGTAAAAAAAAAAAATGACTGTGATAAATGTCACTCAGAAAATTAGTATAGGGTGATGTGGTGGTGACTGGGTAGCTCTTAAGACTGGGATGTCAGAGAAGGCTTCTGAGGAGGTAACAGTTAAGTGGAAGATCAGAAAGGCAAAAAAATGAAATAAGATCCGTATCACCAATTCTCTATGGCCCTTATGAGGAGCAGGTACAATTGCACAAGAAAGTGTTTTGTAGACTATAAAATAAATGCAGCACATTTTGTATCCCATTAGGCAAAATTCCTTGAGGGCAGGCATGGTAATTAATTAATATTTGTGATCTCAGTACGTAGCACGGTAGTAAATGTGGGTTGAAAAAGAATTAGGTTTATGAAATTGGGAGTTCACAGGGGATTTTTTAAGAAATAAAATAAGATGGTATCTGTGGCAGGCCTTTGTTAAAAGAATATTCCTTTCACTCTTGCCACTACTGGGCAGATTTCTATACGCATTGCCCTGGGGAGGGTGGAGAAGCTCTCAGAGAAGAGCATCACCAGGGCAGAGAGGGTTAGAGTGGGATGGGAAACACTGAGCAAGTACACTTCCCGAGGAAATCCCATTTTGCTTTTCTTGCTTTTCGGGGTCTTCTTAACCCAGCGCAGAGGCTGACTTCTCTGAAATTGGGAAGAGCTGTTATAGGCTTATTCTTGCTCTCTGTAACTGGGGGAGGACTTCCTTTTCCACACTTCTGCAGCCCTTGCCTTTCTCCAGCCCTGGAGCCTGGCTCATCGGGTGCCCAGAAGACCTCAGTCCATCCTGCTGACTGTTGCTGTGACTCTCTAGACTGGCTCCCCTCCCTACCACCCTGAGGGTTGAGTCAATGTAGCCCACCTACTGCATCCAGTGAGTCACGGCTTTTCAAACACCCAGGTATGAATCACTCAATTTGTAGCCCTTGAGATGCCTTGGGTGACAGCTGAGGGGGAAGACTGTGTTCCTGTCTCTGTCCCTCACCTTGCTGTTGCTTTATCACACTTCCTGCCCCTTCCTGCCCCTAGAACCTAGACCTCTAATCCCACAGCCCAGCTCTAGGGCCATGAGACCAGTTGTTGGAGTATGTGGGGTATTCACTCCATGGTAGGGGTCCTTCAGGGAGAACGCACTGTCCCAAAGTGTGGTTCCTGGACCAGCAGCATCATTATCATCCTGGACATCCTGAATCAGGAACTCGGGTTGGGGCAGACCTTCCAGGTGAGTCTGATGCATGTCAGAGTTTGAGAACCACTGTTAGAGGCATTGATGAAGGGATGTACAAGAAACATGGTATAGCTTACATCTGTTTGGGATATAGGAATTGTTATTCTTGTTTTATTTTTTAAAAGATTTTATTTATTTATTGGAGAGAGAGTGCAAGAGCAAGTGAGAGAGCGAGAGAGAGAGTGAGCGAGCGGGATGGGGCACAGGGGGAAGGAGCAGATTGAGAGGGACAAGCAGACCCTGTGCTGAGTGGGGAGCCTGACTCTGAGATCATGACCTGAGCCGAGATTAAGAGTTGGACACATAACTGGCTGAGCCACTTGGGAATTGTTACTCTTGTTTTATAGGAGCAAACAAAAGCCTCCAGAATCCAAGATCACAGGAGGTGGTGGAGGCCACCAGATTGGCTCCAAGGCCAGAAGTACTATGAGGTTGAGATGCTTACTTAAAATGCAAATATTTCTGTAGACTTCTGTTACTGACCATTAACACCGCAGTGGTCATTGCTTTATTGTCCATTTACAAGAGGCTTCTGAGAAGAGATCTGGAGCAAGCCAGGTGTCAGTGGTATTTTCCGGGTGTTCTCACTGCTTGGTCATTTGGCCTCTGATTAGCTCTGGCTGGGTTCCTCCTCCAGATGGGAACTGAGGGACTGCTCCTTAAATGTAGGTGCCTTCTCGTCCCAACCCTGGCCCTTTCCACTTCTTATGGTATACACTCTCTCAGAGATTTCCTCCCCTCCCTTTCTTCAGCCATCACCCATATACTGATGCCCTCCAAATTTGTTTTCCAACCCAGGATTGTCTCTTGAGTTTCAGCATTTCCCTCTGACTGACTACTGGACATTTCTACCTCATCACTTCATAGTATCTCAGACTTACCTTGTCCCAAACTGAACCCATCATCATTGACCAGATCTTGTCTTCTGCTTGTGCCCCATTTGTTATTGTTTCATTGGCTAAAGCAGGTCACAGGACCAAGCTCAGAGGCGGTGTGCAAAGCTCCTCCAAGGAGCAGACACTGAGATGGGGTTAAATGTGCAAGGACTTTATTAGGGGGTATACCTATGAAAGGTAATGGGGAGGGAGCCAGGAAAGGCTGGAAGAGCTACCAGGGCATCATACAAATCTGACCCTGAGTGATGGACAGAGGGAAAGAAGGTTGGGTGCAAGGGTCCCAGCCTGCTGTCCAATCTAAGGATGCTCAGCAGGGCTGCTGGGAAGCCCTTGGACCAAAGTCAGCCATCAGATGCATTTCATGTCTCCCAGGAGTGGGCCTGCCTTACTGTGCCTGCCCTGCTCCCTCTGTCAAATGCAGTGACGGATTTCAGAACCCAAAGCTGGGGTACTTGGTAAATTAGGTGCCCTGTAGTTAACATGTCTGCCAGGCACATTCTTAAGGCTGCTGCAGGGCCATTACTCTCCCTCCACCCCTTTCACAACCTGACTGAGGATGCCTCTATGCTGAACAACCAGCTCCCAAAGGGTTAGTGCTGATCAGCTGTCTGGGATTGCCCAGTGAAGCTGGGGCCCATTTCTTAGTCCACCCTCTGACCTGTGAGGGTCTCCTAGTCCATTTCTTTACCACCTTCCTTAGCACTTTTTGACCATACATCACAGCTCACTAGCTTCTCCAACAAACATAGAGGAAAATTTAAAAGATGGAACTCAAACAAGAATTTGCATCCTATGCAAATTGTCTGCATTGTGCCTCCAACTTCCTCTGGGTTTTACCTACCATTTCTCTCTACCATGGCCACCTCTTCCCAGCCCTCTATCTTCCCCTCTTCTCTGACTGCATCCAGTTCATTATGGCTGAAACTAAAGGCCGAAACATCTCCAAAATGTCAAAACAGGCGTTAGTCATCTTGGTGAGAGACTGACCACCCAGGGAGTGAGCAGAGCAGAGTGTTGCCTGGTCAGGCTAACTTGGAGGCAGGTGCCTGGGGAATCAGGCAAACACAGCCTGAGTGTAATACGTGGCTGTAGTAGTTCTGTCCCTACCCACTGTCATGCTCTCTTTCTTATGCGGCGGGGGCAAGGCTTGCTGGCATCCTAGAATTGTTGCTGAAACTCTGTTGCTGGAACATAAAGCTGCCCAAGTCCCTGTGGCAGGTTTTCCTAGTGGGTGGGTGAGTCCAGAGACGTGTCAGACAAGCAATAACCAAGCAGATGGGGACTGGGTTCTGTGGTTAGAGGACTTAGAGCACCAGCCCTGGGGTCAGGCGGCTGTCAGGGTCCTGACGCTCCCCATTCATTCCTAAATGGCTCTCCACAGGTGACTTATTCTCTCTGAATCTCAGCCTCCTTGAATGTGTGTAGGAGTCATACCTACCCCATGGGATTTGTGTGAAGTTTGAGTCAGTATAAGCAATCAACAGACATTAGCTAGAGATTATTGAGACTTGTTTTGGGTCAGGGGATGGTGCTGAGCTCTCAGGGGAGGGGAGAGAAGGCACAATGGTAAGGAAGTTTGGCTGGGCACTGCCATAGTGCACTTAAGTGGGCCACCCTCTTAATTTTCCATCCTACAGTGTCTCAGAGCCTTGAACTCGATAGGTATCCAGTAAACGCTGACTAAATGAGCATATAAAATATTTGAGGTAGGCAGACAGTGTGGGTTGCCTTGGATTTCATCCTGTTAGGCAAGGCTTTTTGTAGGCACATAAAGTTGTGAGGGTTTGGGGGATGCTCATTTGTAAAGGCCATGCAAACTATTAAGCCAAACACAGTTCAATTTAGAAAAAATTACAGATTGTACCCCCATTTTATTTCTTCACTCTGCCTTTTAAAGTTTTCATAGCAAAATTTTCAAAGCCCAAATATGAAGTGCCAATGAAATAATTTGCCTTGTAAACTGTAGGGCTTGAAATATATGTATAATGTCAGCAGTTATGTAGGAAATAGCTCCTGATAATTTTGCTATTTTGTTCGGCCTGTAAAGGCAGAGGGTGCTTGAGGTTTGCATTGCTGTTAGCCTGCCATTGAAGAATTGCAATTGAAAATGGAAGGATTTTAATTTTTGTTTTCACTGATCCTGAAACAATCTTCTATCTTTAGGGGTAGGAAGACCTTTGAGGGAGCTCTAGCAGATGTAATTATACTGCAGACCTCACCCCAAATCCTTAACATCAAAAAATAATTAAACCTCTAGTACAGTGATTCTTAAGCTTTGGGGTCATAGAATCCTTTGAAAATTTGATGAAGACTGTGGACTCAACCTGGTGAAATGCACATCCCAAATATTCATATAATATCAGGGGACCCCAGAAACTCATGAAGCACATGCTACTTGGAACCTCGGTGGATCACCCCAGCATCATGAATCAGCCACTAGGGGACTGGGCAGAGCTCAGACGACAGAGATGCCAGGTGGAGAGGCAGATCTGGGACTTGCCCTTGCTGGAGCTTCTGGTGTGCAGGACTCCTGCAGAGATGTTTCCTTCCTCAGCATGCAAACTTGCCCTCCCTGAGGATGTCTCCTGCACCTCACAGGGTCAGGGGCTCCCTTCTGCAACTGTGGGCCCTGATGCTATCCAGAAGGCTGGCTGTAGGTCAGCTTGGCCCACGGGAAGTGATCCATAGTGACACAGCAGAGGGAGGTCTAGAGGATGGGTGACATTTCTCAGCCCCCTCCAGCATGAAGTCTGTAAAAAGTCTGTGGAAGGGGCTTCCCCCTGGGCCTCAGCCTTTGCTCCTATTACTTCTCTTCCTAAAATGCCCTGGTCTCTCTTCTCTGACCATCTTCCAGAGTCTCACCTCCTCTGGGAAGCATTTGGTGTCTCTCCCAGGTGCCCCCCTTCCATCACTGCTGTGGACCCCAATATCATTATGGCCCTCCCATCCTCTGTGCTACATGCTCCCATACTCCTTGTGTTTTTTGGTTAACCTTTCAGCTGTAGGACTTGGCTGTGCAATGAGAGGGCAGATTCTCAAGGTCAGAGACTATACCTTCTGCCTGGCTACCTGGAGGCTCAGAGTGGGAAGTTTAAGACACCAAGTATGTTATTTAGGAGAGCAGCCAGGAGAAGCAATAGTGTTCCCATGACCGCTGCAGGGGCTGTGAAGGGTGAGTCTGCTGGAGATGACTGTGTTTTTAAAACTCCTCTTTCCTCCCCCCGGAAATGGCTCGATTTCTCTTCTCAGTGCAGTATGATTTCCCCAAAGAGTTGCTTGTACTTGTTGGGTCCAAACTCTCTTTATTTTCTCTTTTTCCTCTTCTCCTTCTTCTTTTTTTTGTTTTTTGTTTTTTTTTTAATTGAAGTATGATTAGCATACAGTGTTATATTAGTTTCAAGTGTACAATATAGTGATTCAACAATTCCATATAATACTCAGTGTTCATTACTGTAAGTGTATTCTCTTCGTTTGAAATTAGCTCTTTATTGTGGAAAATTTCAACATATACTAAGGTAGAATAGTATAATGAACCCTCAAATACCACCCAACTTCAATAATTATTGACTTCTGACCAATTTTTTTTTACCTAAATCTCCCTACTTTACCTCCCCACTGAGTTTTTTTGAAGCAAATATTTAGGTACCAGTCTCCAAAAGATAGTGGACTAGAAAAATAACCATAATAGCATTATTACACTCCTTCAAAATAATAATAATTTCTTAGTATCTCCAGGTATCTAGTTGGTATTCGAATTTCCCCCCTTGTATCTTATTATTTTTTTATTTTTTAGCAGTTTGTTTGAATCAGAATTCAAAGAATGGCCACACATTATATTTGATTGAAAAGGTTTCTTGAGTCAGAATTGTAGGTTTCTTCCCCTGCTTTGTTTTTGGCCTTAGAATTTGTTGGTTGGTGAAACTTGGTTGTCTTTTTCTGTAGATTTTCCCATCCCCTAGATATGGCTGGTTGCATCTCCATTGTGTTGTTGAATGTTTTTGTTGCCTGGATTTCCTATAAACTGGTACTTAGTTCCATCTGATTCAGATTTGATTTTCTATTGTTTTGTAAGTAGACTTCCTAGGGAGTGGTGTGTACTTCCAACAGAGGCACCTAATGTCTGGTTGTTTCTCTTATGACATTAGCAGCCACTGAGGATCATTACCTAGATTAGGGTTGGCAAACTTTCTCTATGAAGGCCAGACAGTAAATCTTTCAGTTTGTGGGCCATGCGGTCTCTATCACAGCTTCTCAAAACTGCCACCATTGTGCAGCAGTACATGAATGGGCATGTATGAGTTCCAGTAAAACTTTATACACAGAAACAAGCAGGCCAGATACAGCCCAAGGTCCATGGTTTGCTGACCCCTATCTGGATTAGGGGCTTGCAAAATGTTGATATTCTGATCCTGTCATTCTTTGTTCATTTATTAGTTGGAGTAGCTTATAAAGAGAGATTTTCTCTGCACTATTTGTCTCCCTCTGTTCTTTTTGACCCTTCTTTAATGAGGCTCCCTTTTGTCCCTACTCCACCAGAATTGTTCTAAGATCATCAGTGACCATCCTCTTGCTATAGCCAGTGGTTAATTTTCAGTTCTCATCTGGAGATACTTGACCTAATAGCAGTGTCTGACATAGCTGATTACTCTTTCTTTCTTGAAATGCTTCACTTGGCGTTCAGAATATACATCTTCTCCCAGTGTTCTTTCCGTGTTACTGGTCATTCCTTTTCAGTGGTTTTGTTAATTTTTCCTCATCAGCCAACCTTGAGTGTTGGATACCCCTAGGCTCAGTCCTCAGATCTCTACTTATTACAATCTCTTATCCAGGACACTGTCTGCAGATGGCTCTAAACATATAAACATATAGCTACATATATATGTATATTAAATATCATATTTAATAAGATATTAAATATATAGCTCTAGCCTGGCCTTCTCTCTGAACACTACATCCGGTTACCATGAAACATTTCCACGTGGATGTCTAAAGAGGCATGCCAGACCTTACTTGTTCAACTATGAATTCTTGGCCTTCTTCATAAAACCCATTCCTTCTTCAGGCTTCTCTGTCTCAGTTAATGACTCCACCCTTCTAGTAGCTTCGGCCAAAAAATATAAGCATCTAGTCTGTCGGCAAATCCACTTGGCTCAATTGTCAGATATGTCCACTTTTCACCAAGCTATCAACCTGGTTCAAGCTATTGTTACCCCTCTCCAAGACTGTTGCAACAGGCTGCTACTAACTGAGGGTGGTCAGGTGCTCATGCTTCCCTATTTGGAGTAAATTCTCAACCTGACAGCTCTAGGGACATTTTGAAAACTATGTCAGTATATCTCATCTTCTGCTCAAAACCTTCCAGTGGCTTCCCATCTCATTAAGAGTAGAAGCCTGAATCCTTAAAATGGTCTACAGAACCCGACAGGGTCTGAAAGCCACCACCACCTCTTAGCTCTTTGACCTGTTTTGTAACACTTCATATATATCTCTGTGCTCCAATCACACAAGCTCCTGATATGCTAGGCACACCCTTTGTCTCGAGCTCTGCATTTGCTGTTTCCTCTGCTTGGGATGCTCTTCTGCAGATATTAGTGTGACCTTTTCCTGTTTCCTTAAAAACTAAGCTCTTGGGCACCTGGGTGGCTCAGATGGTTGAGCATCTGCCTTCAGCTCAGGTCATGTTCCCAGAGTCCTGGGATCGAGTCCCGCATCAGGCTCCCTGCTCCTTGGGAGCCTGCTTCTCCCTCTGCCTCTCTCTCTCTCTCTCTCTGTCTCTCATGAATAAATAAATAAAAATCTTTAAAATAAAAAAATAAAAATAAAAAATTAAAAAAAAAAACTAAGCTCTTAGAATCCTCTGGGTTGCTGGACTAGCTGTGGTTCCCAGAGCTTGGGGCTTATGTAGAGGTACCTCTTTGGATTCACAGCCAACCTTGGGGTGTTTTCTTCTAGGTCTTCACTCATGAATTCTGTTTCAATGTTTTATTCCAAGGCCTGGATCCTGGAGCTTACGCTAGCCCAGAAAAAGTCTGTGGCAGTCCCCTCTTAGGGACTTTCTGCCCTTCTTTCTGTCTTCCGGGGATGATCGTGCCTTGGTTCTTCTCCATTCATCTATGTGAAAATCGTGTCTGTCATTTTGAATTTGAGTCCGCACTGGACATATGGAGGCTTCTGGTCCCTCCTGGGGGGGATTTGGATGATGTCATGAAGCAGATATGTCTGCGAGGCTGATACCCTGGAGGCTTTGCCCAGCCAAGCTGCTCATAGTCCAGTCCTTGGCCCTCACCTTATAGCATCACAGACTCTGAACCAGATGGGCCATAGAGGTAACCTAGTTTTAACCCTCTGAATCTCTTCTGCAACATGTCTGATAAGTGGCTACCCAGACAACTCACTACTTTTAAAAATAGCCCATTCTATTTTCAGATAGGTCTAATCATTAGAAAACAATTTAGACCTTCAACCTAATTGAGCCTCCTGTTTACCTTCTTGAAGGATGCTACCATAATGACTCTTTCAACACTTATTCCTTTTTTTTTTTAAATATTTTATTTATTTATTTGAGAGAGAGAGAATGAGAGATAGAGAGCACGAGAAGGAAGAGGATCAGAGGGAGAAGCAGACTCCCTGCTGAGCAGGGAGCCCGATGTGGGACTCGATTCCAGGACTCCGGAATCATGACCTGAGCCGAAGGCAGTCGCTTAACCAACTGAGCCACCCAGGCGCCCCAACACTTATTCCTAAAGCGAGGGCTTGAGTGAAGATAGAATCAATTAAGATCCCATTTACTCAGTGGTGAGGCTCTTAAAGGCAGGAACCCATCCTATTGATCTCTGTATTCCCAGTACTTGGCATTGTGCCTGAATATAATAGGTACTCAATAAATATTTGTTAAAGATAATAGTGAGGAACCACTACTTATGAAGCACTTACAGTGTGGCAGGTACTATTCTAAGCCCTTTATGTTCCTCAGACCAACCCAACATAGTAGGTAGTGCTACTATTATCATTTTATGGTTGAGGAAATTGAGGTATAGGAAGACTAAGTACCTTGACCAAGTATGTGAAGCTAAGGTGACAGAGCTGTGAACGGGAGGATTCAAACCCAGGAGAGCTGACGCTAGAATCCATGCTCTTTTTTTGTATATTATCTAAGGTTTATTTCTTTATATTTTTACTGTGGTAAAATATATTATACCATAAGATTTACTGTGTTACCCATATTGAAGTGTAAAGTTTAGTGGTATTCAGTACATTCACACTGTGGTGCAACCATGAAGTCCGCTAGAGCTTTTTCATCTTCCCAAACTGGAACCCCATGCTCATAAAACAATAACTCCCCCTTCTCCCTCCCCAGCCCTGGCAACTGCCATTCTACTTTCTGTCTCTATCGATTTGACATGAGGTACCTCATACAAGTGAATTCATATAAGACTTGTTCTTTTGTGACTGGCTTATTTTACTTAGTATAATGTCTTCAAGGTTCATCCATATGGGAGCACGAGTCAGGATTTCCTTCCTTTTTAAGACTGAATAATATTGTATGCATATTCCACATTTTGTTTATGCACTTATCCATTGATGGACATTTGGATTGCTTCCCCCTTTCAGCTATCGTGAATGATACTGCTATGAATATGGATGTACAAATATCTGTTTGAGTCCCAGCTTCAGTTCTTTTGGGTATATACCCAGAAGTAGAATTGCTGAATTATATGGCAATTCTATGTTTAATTGTTTTGAGGAACTCTCATACTGTTTTCCACAGTGGCTGCACCATTTTACATTCCCACTGCAATGTACAAGGGTTCCAAGTTCTCCACATCCTCACCTATTTATTTATTTGTTTGTTTGTTTGTTTATTGAGCATCCTAATGGGTATGAAATGGTATCTCATTATAGTTTTGATTTGCATTTCCCTAAGAGTGAATAGAGAATCTTCATGTGCTTATTGGTCATTTGCATATCTTCTTTGGATACCCAACTTTTATATCAACATGGATGGGACTGGAGTAGATTATGCTAAGTGAAATAAGTCAAGCAGAGAAAGTCAATTATCATATGGTTTCACTTATTTGTGGACCATAAGGAATAGCAGGGAGGACATTAGGAGAAGGAAGGGAAAAATGAAGGAGGGGAATCGGAGGGGGAGACGAACCATGAGAGACTATGGACTCTGAGAAACAAACAGGATTTTAGAGGGGAGTGGGGTGGGGGGATGGATTAGCCTGGTGATGGGTATTAAGGAGGGCACGTACTGCATGGAGCACTGGGTGTTATAGGCAAACAATGAATCATGGAACACTGTATCAAAAACTAATGATGTATGGTGACTAACATAACATAATAAAATAAAATAAAATAAAATAAAAATTTCCCCTAGTTACCTTGCTCCCCTCCTAGAAGATGAGCATTGTTACCATTTCTTGTGTACCCTTCCATTTCTAGATATATAAATAAAATTATAATGTATAGAGTTTTCAAAACCCAATAGTAACATACATAACTGTTCTGCAATTAGATATTTTTCTACTTAATAATTGATCTTGGATATCCTTCCAAATCAGGACACTGAGATTTGCCTCAATCTTTTTAAAGGCTATATATATTCCATAATTTATTTAGCTGATCCCTGCTTAATGGACATATAATGTTTCTTTTTTTTTTTGGTAATATTTCACTATGATAGTAATGCTTCAATGAATAAAAATATGAAGATGCCATTTGCACACATGCAAATATATGCAACAGAAAATTTCCTAAAAGTAGAATTGTGGAGCCAAAGAGTGAGTTTAAAATTTTGCATATAGTTCCAATTACCTTCCATGGAAGTTGTACCAATTTATCAATCTAGTGGTACAGTACCCGTTTCCTCACATTTTTGCCAGCATAGTGTGCATTAAGCTTTTTGGTCATTGGTTATCTAAGAGATTAAAGTGGTATCTCCTAGTTTCATTTTCTCTTATTGTGAGATTCAACATCTCTTCAAATAAATTAGAGTCATTGATATTTCCCTTTCTGTGAATTAATTATTCATATCCTTTGTATATTTTTTCATTGATTTGTAGTTCTTTATATATTAAGAAAATTAGTCCTTCATCTCTAGTATAGATGTAGAAAATATTTTCCTAATTTGTAATTTGCCTTTTGCCGTTATGTTTTTATGACAGTTTTTACATTTTTATGTAACTGAATGCATCAGTTTTTATTACTACATTTTGGTTTTGTATTATGCTAACAAAAGCCTTCACAACTACAAAAATTATACATTTTTTTACTTTTAGAATTTTTATGGTTTCGTTTAGATTTTTGATTCATCAATAGTTCATTTTAGTATAAGAATTGAGGGAGGGAGTCTGTGTAATTTTTTTCCATGTTTATATAATTGTCCTAATGCTATTTATTCAATATTCAACTCTTCTAAATGATCTAAAATGCAATATTTCTCATAGGTTTTTGGGTCTCTTTCTGAATTTATTATTCTTTTCTATTGATCCATTTGTCCAGTTATATGTTAGAATGCATGTTTTAATTAATGCAGTTTTATAATATGCCTTAATATGTGGTAGGGCTAGTTTTTTCTCGTAATATTTCTTTTTCAGATTTTTTTGGGAAATTATTGTTTATTTGTTGTCCCATTGTTTATATGTTGTCCCCTAGATAAATTTAGATTAAATTTATCTAGCTCTCCCCAAAATTTATTGGTAATTTTGTTGAGAATGCATTCGGTTTATAAATCAACTTTAGGGAGACTTTACATCTTTGTGATGTTAAATTTTTTTTAATCCATGAACATGGTATGACTTTTCATTTGTCCAATGGTTCCATTTCTTGTGTCCTTAAAAAGTGTTTTAAATTAAACATTTCTTCATCATTTTGCATACTTATTATTAGATTGATTCCTAGGGTTTTAATTTTGTTTTCATTTGTTATCATAAGGGTCCATACTCTTACCTACTCCAGGTCTCGGTGTGCTCTTAGGAATACAGTCACTAGAAGTTTCCCACCCTCCTGGCCTGGGGTGCTACAGTGTCTATAAAGAAAAAAATCCTCCCAAACATTGCCACTTATTCCAAACTTGGCTAATGAGTTACTATCTGTTTTACTTTCTGAGTAGTAAGGCTCATTATGATCATCTTCTGTTTTCCTCAAAAGCTCTTTCATATATGTGATTTTATTTAATCCTTACAACAACCTTGAGATGTTAAGGTTTTTGAGGGTATTTATACGTGTCCATTTTAAGCCCACCTGACACCTCAGAAGTAGAGATGGGCTGGGGCAGAACTCAGGCCTCTCTGTATTCCAGTCCAGGTTCTTATCATCACTGTCTTTTCCCCAGATCCCCACACGCTTATCCCATCTCCAGGAGGAGCCTTTCTGCCTCTTCTTCCAGGATTGTTCCCCATTCCAGTCCTTTCTCCCTGGAGTCCACAACTTGTTGCTCTGCATGTGTGCAGGGATGGGCCGAAGACTGCTTGGAGCATAACCCACAGCCCAGCAGAGAGATATGGGGGTCTGGTGATGGCTTTTGCTGCTCTCTTGATGTTTATTGAGGCAGTAGTTGGGAAAGTTTGTCATTCCCAGAGGTTGCACTGGCAGGCTGGCAGCCTGAATTGTCTCATTCTGCTGCCTTAACTTCTCAGAATAATGAAACACTCCCACCTTCCTCTCTTCTTGTCTAGATGAGGATTAAAGGCAGCCTCACTTTTCCTCCTATTTCACAAGGGTTTGGCTTATGCTCTGAAGGAGGTTCAGTGTTCCCTTCCTCACAGAGAACCTTTCCCAGGCTGTAGGATCAGCTAGACAGCAAGGGACTCTCCAGTACACCAGTGATCAGACCTGCAGGGGCAAGGGGGAAGTCCTCAGCCTAGGGCACAGAGCAGAATTTCAATCATTGTTAACCTCCTGCCTCCCTTCCTTTCTTTATTCTTCCTTCATTGTTCTCAAAAGTATTCATTGCTCTCTACTCTACTTCCCTCCTCTAACTACCACTAGATTTGGTTATGCTGACATCTTTCCTGGAGCATTCATTCATTCATCGTTTATTCATTCATCCAACAAGCTTTTATTGAACACTATGTCAGATACAGTTCTAGATGCAGAGGATACAGCAGCCAATGAGACAGTGTCCCCGAGCTCAGGGAGGTTGGAAGAGGTAAACAATAAGCAACTAACCAGGCATCTAGAGAAGATGGCTTTCCATAGCAAAGAGTACCATTAGGAAAATAAAACGAGGGGATGTGAGAGAAGAGAGCTTTGGGAGGTCTCTTCCAAATTAGGTGGTTAAAGGAGTTGTTGAAGAGTTGATATTTGACTCAACATGTGAATGTCAAGAAGCCGGCTATTCCAAGATCTGCATTCAGGCAAAGGGAGGAGCAAGTGTAAAGGCCCTGAGGTAGAGGCGAGTGTAGTGTGTTCCAGCAATAGAAAGACTGATGAGGTGGGAACACTGTGAGCAAGGAGGAGAGAGATAGAAGAGGACATCAGAGAGGGAAGACCTTATAAGCCGTGATAAGGAATTAGGTTTTAAGTATGTCAGGAAGGTTTGGAGATTTTTAAACAGAGGAGTGATGTGGTCTGATCCATGTTTTAAGACTATTCTGGCACCAAGAGACAGATATCAAACTGTTCATAGCAATATTATTCATATTAGCTGAAAAACTAGAAGCAATCCAATGGGTGAAGGGGAGTAGGAGGTACAGGCTTCCAGTTATGGAATGAATAAGTCACAGGAATAAAAGGTACAGCATAGGGAATACAGTCGTGTTGTAATAGTGTTGTATGGTGACAGATGGGAGCTACACTTGTGGGGAGCATAGAATAACACAGAGTTGTTGAATCACTATGTTGTACACCTGAAACTAATATAACATTGTGTGTCAACTATACTTCAATTAAAAAAGAAACAGAAGCAGGGCACCCGGGTGGCTCAGTCAGTTGAGCATCCGACTCTTGGTTTTGGCTCAGGTCATGATCTCAGAGTTGTGAAATCGAGTCCTGAGGCAGGCTCCGTGCTCACTGGGGAGTCTGCTTGAGTTTCTCTCCCTCTGCCCTACCTCCCCCCCCCACTCTCAAAATTAAGAAATAAATCTTAAAAAAACCTGAAACCCCACCCCCCAAAAAAACCCTGGAAGAAATCCAAATGCCCATCAGCAGTAGAATGGATAAATAATGGACTTCTGTAAAACAATAAAAATAAGCAAACTAGAGCTACCTATACAACATGGATGAATCTCATAAATATAATGCTGAGTGAAAGAAGTCCCATACAAAATAATACATGTGGTATGATTCCATTTATATAGTGGTCAAACATAAGCCAGATCCAAACTATAGCTTTTAGACATTCATTCTTAGGTAGTAAACTGTGAGGAAAGTCAAGGAAGTGATCACCTTAAAAGCCAGGATGGTGGTTGCCTTTGGCAGGGAAGGAGGAGCAGTGATAGGGAGAGAGGACAAGGAGGGCTTCAGGGGTAGAACCAGTAATGTTTTATTCCTTGACCTTGGGGATGATGACATGTATGTTTACTTTGTGATAAACCATTGAGTTATACATTTGTCTTTTGTACTGTTGTGCATGTGTGTGGTATTTCACAATCAAAATGTGTAAAAACCTCCTTTGGCTGCGATGTGGCAAGTGGGTTGAGGGGAACAAAGGGTGGAGGGAGGACTGTCACCTAGGTGACTGCAGATGTCCAGGTGAGTGGTGAGGGGGCTGGGACTGTGCTGGTTTACATTGATTGGGTTTGAGATATGTTTTAGAAGTGAGGTCCACAGGGCTTGCCAATGGACTGGGTGCTGTTAGTGGTGGTGATGAGGGAAGCAGCAATCAGGATGCCTCCTGGGTGTTTGGCTTGAGTGTCTGGTATCATTTACTGGGAAAGAGAAGGCTTGGGAGGGGCAAGCTGGAAGGGGAGATAAAGAATTTTGCTTTGGTTCTATCAAGCTTGAGATGCTTATATGCATTTAAGTGGAGAAAGCCAGTAGGCACCAGCTTCCTAACTGGCTAGTCAGCCTCCAGGTGTCTGGCCTTGTTGTATTCTTGGCCCCATGGTTCAGGTGGTATATCCAAAAGGTAAATCTGGGATGACGCTTCTCCTTTCAAAATCCCCCCCGCCCCATGACTGTTTGTGAATGGGTAGAGGCTGAATTCCTCATTGTGGCCCCAAGCCTGTACCCGACTGGGTCCTGCCTCTCCAGCTTTGTCTCTCCCTGCTGTTCCTCTTTCACCCCACTTGGGCCATCTAAAAGGATGGCATGCTTTTCCATGTGTTGTCCTCTTTATCTCCAGCCTTGTCCCACACCCTTCATCTGTCACCTAGGTGACTGCGGACTTCCAGGTGAGCGATGAGGGGGCTGGGACTCATTCTTCAATATTTCTTTCTTTCTTTCTTTCTTTTTTTTTTTTTTTTAAGATTTATTTATTTGACAGAGAGAGATACAGCCAGAGAGGGAACACAAGCAGGGGGAGTGGGAGAGGAAGAAGCAGGCTCCCGCTAAGCAGGGACCCCCCCCCCCGCCGATGTGGGGCTCGATCCCAGGACCCTGAGATCATGACCTGAGCCGAAGGCAGACGCTTAACCGACTGAGCCACCCAGGCGCCCCTGGGACTCATTCTTCAAGACTCACCTGGAATACCTGTTCCCCCCAGGAAGCCTTTCAGTGCTTGTTAGCCCCCAGGACTGAGTGAGGTGCCCTCCTGTGTGTTCCCAACCCTGACTTTACCTAGCTCTTGTGTTAGCAGTCTTTCCATTACTCTGCAAGTATCTTTTTCTTTTTTGTTCCACTACGAGCTGTTTGAGGGCAATGACTGGGTCCTGTTCACAACTGGGTCCCAAGCAGCTGCACCATACCTGCTAATACTAATAAATTAGTATTTAATGCATACCCTGCCCTGCATGCATTCCAGGCATGTGGTCTCTCTCTTCCACCAGTGAAACTCCCTTTTGGACTACCTCCACACCAAGGCACACTCCGTGTTGCTACTTTCACAAGAGTTCCATCTGTGGTTAAGGACTGAGACTCCAAGGCAGACCTTTAGGGAGAGAACAGTGGGAGCTTGGTGCCATCCCCCAAAGTCTTCTGCGAGTGCAGATGCTTCCCTGACTAAGGGTTTGGAAGGTCCCCAAGGAGGAGGCAAAAATGTTATCGGAGCAGCTGCAAAGAAGAGAGGGGAAAACAGAGCTCAGCTTTTCTGGTGCCCTCCCAGACAAAATGACTGAAAAATTGCCTTGGGGTGGGGGGGACCTGGGTCTAAGTGGTGGAAAATGCTGTTTGTCCTAGGGAGACATCTGGCAAGCCCAGTTGGATTACATTATGTGTATCTTCCCTGCTCAACACCCCCACTTCTATTTAGCTTGAATTCTACAGGAGCCATTAAGTAGAAGAAGAGCCACACAAGAGTGTGTGGCCTTTTGTGGGCTGATGGTGGTCAGGTTTCTGGGCTTGCTGTTTGGGAACCTGAAGTCTTTGTTTTTAAAGAACCTACAGGTAGAGCCCTGGTTGCCTCTAGAGTTCACACTGGCCAAGTCAGCCTAGGGATTTAGCCATGGGGGTCATTCTTGCAGTTATACTACATCCCTCCTCCGCTACCTTCCATCGGTAGGTAGCCCAGGTATGATGAACTGAATTTTGTCCCTATGAGAAAAAGGTAAGCCACCCCAGACCCAAGAGTGAAAGACAGTGGAGTGGGGCTGTCCCGTGGCAGGGAGCCCCCTGCCTCAGCCTGGACCACACAGACCGAGGTACAGACTGTGGACTCAGCCACTTAGATCACCGAGCCATGGCGAAGCTGCTTTGCAGGGTGAGTGATCACCTGCCATGCTGATTGACGATGATTGCCTTGGAGTGCTGCTGGCTCATTTTCTTGTAAAGCCTTTTCCTGAGAGCTCCACAGACCCTGGGATTGGAGTCTCACAGTCAGTGTGAGCCTTGGCAATGAAAATGCAGGCTGACATGAAATCGCTTCATTTCTCCTCATTGTTTGGCATGGCCACACACTGAGGCGCTGGGTCCGGTGGCCGCGCCGGTGCGGTCATGGGCCTAAAATAAAAGCCCCACAGCCTGCGGGCTTCAGGGCCTCCCTTGGGCAAATGGCCACATGACTTAGGGCCACTGTTAGCATGTCGGCTCCTGGCCTGGGAGGAGACACAGATGAACACACTGGCAAGGAGGGGTTTATCGGCAGAGGGCAGGGCTCACCAAGGGCTGGAAGAGGCATGAGAGATGAGCTCTGCGATGTCCTCCTTTTACAATGAACAAACCGAGGCCGGGAAGGTCTGATGAGTTGCGAGCTTAGATTTTCCTCCTAGCCAAGGGCCCTCTTGATACTTTCCAGGTCTGATGGAGGGAGGAGTGGGCTCCTGGGCCACTGAGTGGAGGAGGGGCTGCAGGCACCAAGGGCAAGCTTTACCTGCCCCACAGCTGTGTGAGGCTAGACTCCTCATCACACCTCTTGCCCACACAGGACCAGGTGTTCCTGACATTTCACATGGGCAGTTGGACATGGAAGGCTAAGCCTGGGGCTTTGCCCTAACTAGGCAAGCTCTGGTAGGGTGTGTAATGGAGACCCCTGCATGGCTAAAGTGGGCAGCGGGACAGTAGGAGAGCTGGGAGGAGGGGCACTGAAGGGCAGTGGGGCCATGAGCTTGCCCTCTCTGACCCTGTCTGCTCCAGCCAGCAGCCGCCTCCTGTCCTCACCTCTCTCCCAGATCTGCTCTCTCAGAGCACCTGTGTAGCTCTTCTCTTTGTCTGGAATGCATTTACTCATATATCTCCATAGTTCCGTCCTTCATTGCCTTTCAGATCTTTACTCAGAAGTAACTCTTTCTGGAAGAGCTTCCTTGGTTATCTTTTCTAAAAATTTAGGCCTGTATATCTCCCTACTTTATTTTTCTTCCTTAACCCTTATCACCATCTAAAATCCCATTTGTTGTACTTCTAAAAAAAATCTTGGATACTGTCTGTATCCCCCTTAGAAGCCTCCCGTTAAAAGCAGGTGATCGGAAGACAGGGATCTTGGTCTGATTTGTTGCTTACTGTCAGCCAAGATGCCGGGCAGCCCCCCGTGAGAGGGAGAGGGCTGCGATGGGGTCACCGACTGTGGCTGCTGTAGGGTGCTATTGTAGGTCCCTGTTCTCCCTAATTAGTGCAAGTTACTCTAACCTTTCCTAAATCCCCCCTTAGAGCTGTCTGGGCAGGGTTCCATTTTCCTCAAGATGCTTCCCTACCAGGGAGTCGTCAGCCAGCCTGAGGTGTGGGTTAATGCCTTTACCTTCTATTAGCTTTTAATAGAAGGCTCTTAGGACCACATTCCCTTTATGCAAAGGGAATTCCAGGCATCATGGCCAGGGACAGGGCCCACTTGACCCCAGGCCTCCAGGGGTTGCTTCTCATCCTGGGAGGCAGTGCTTGTTGTCCCCACCTGCCACAGGACTATTGTTTGGACCCTCATGGAAGACATTTTATGGAAGCAAACCCCGGGGAAGTGCACTCTGAGGGCAGCCTGCCCTGTGCTTGGCATACAGAGTTCCTTATAGACTTGCTGAGAACAGAGCCAGGCACCCAAGAAATATTTGTTGACTGAATGTCCTGGGCTAATCAAGGAGGACCACAGCTCTTCATGGGAAAATCCCAGCATTGCTTTATTTGGAATAGGAAATTGCTTAGTTAGGAATAAGGAAATCTTTATTCTCCCAAATTCCTTTATTCAGATCCCTTCTCTTTGAGGAGTGGCCACCGCCTTCCTGCACATTCACCAGGGTCACAGAAATGAAGTCCCACAGGCTTGTCTCAAAGGCTTGTTTAGACTCTAACCTGATTTCTCTTAGGACTGGTGTAATTATCTGTAAACCATGATTTTCATGGAGCCAGAAAGTCCAAAGAATCTTCCCAAGCTGAAGAGACAGAAAAGGGAGTGAAACAATAATAAGAATGTATTTGACTCATATGAGGAAAAGGAAAATCCTAACAGATCTGTCCTAGTGATTTTACCTTGTTCTAGAACTCCTTTCAGGGTTGTGGTATCCTTAGGTTAGCAAACCTTTTTCTCCTTTCCCCCACCAACTGCCCAGTATTGCCCACTATTCATTAACCTGTTTCTTTGGTATGGAACCCTGGTAGCTCTTCCCTCTCCCTAGGATCTGCCCCTGCATTGTAGCTTGCTTAATGGAGCACTCCATTCTAGGGTGTGGGCCAAGTTCTTCTGTAAAGAGATGAATGTGATGCCAATAAAATGTATTTTTATTTTTTTTAAAGATTTTATTTATTTGTCAGAGAGAGAGAGAGAGAGAGAACGAGAGCACACAAGCAGGAGGAGGGAGAAGCAGGCTCCCTGCCTAGCAAGGAGCCCGAGGTGGGACTTGATCCCAGGACCCTGGCATCACGATCTGAGCCGAGGTGATGCTAATAAAATGTAACAAGAATAAAGAAAAAAAATGTATTTGAAATTCTTCCCTTCCTTGTCTTTTCTTCATTCCTCCCCTCCCCGATGGTGGTTTGGTGTTTTGCCCATGAATCCACGTGTGGCTTGTTTTTGCATGGTAAGGCAGACAGGCTTCCTCTTCAAGAAGGCTCTCATCTACAAAGCTTCAGAGCCCTCCTTCCATCTCTGACCCCAAACTAAAGACTCATAGGTTCAGGGACAGTGGGTAAGAGGGTCTGTACCTACTTCTGTACCTGTTTCTCCATCCATGATTCTGGGTCTTCCAGCCTCAGGCCTTTATTCATTTTGCTTGTTTTAGTCACTTGTGAGGCCAGTGGCAGTCTGAACTCAGTGACTATGTCTGCTCTCCCTGGTGACAGGGTTGGTGACAGCACGTGGTCCTTAGCCTGTTGGGTGGGGCTGGGAGTGGTCCCTTCACCACAAAGGGCTTTCCCCCTTCCTGTGCTCTGTGGGAATTCTAGTCAGAAGTGCTTTGAGATGGTAAATATTTTGGCTTCTTATCAAGAAATAATACCCCTCCTGGATGCATAAAAGGCACTTTTCATAGTTTTAATTGTTGACACTGCACAACAGCTTACCTCAGGGTGCCAGTCCAGCGGTAGCTGCTCCCCTTAACAGCCAGGAGCACAAAGGCAATCCTTGGGAGAGCCCGTTAAGGGTTGGGCTGGGCCAGGATGCGAGCGAGGCTCTGTGTCCTCACCTGCTCAAGTGACCTGCTCAAGGGCACGTGGGCACTGTTGAGATGGGCCGACTTTCTGCTGCAGCACTCCTTTGGATTGCTACCATCTGGTCACTGATATGGAAGTCCATGGAGGTCGGAATATGGGAAGGAGATGGGCAGGGTCCTCTTCTCCAGATGTGTCCTACCTGGTGACTTGTAGTTTCAAAGTGACGGGTTGTAGCAATAGACTCAGTCCTGTGCCTTGAAGTCCTTTGTTTTGGGGGTGGGAGTGTTAATGCCAGTTGTGCCCCAGCACTGAGCTGTCCTCTGGGGTATCCTCTGGGGTCTAGGCAGACAGGGTGGCCTTTCAGTGGAGAGAAAGGGGGCTACTTGGGCACAATTGGTCACCAGAGGAAAGAAAGGGTCATATATAATGTGG
This sequence comes from Eumetopias jubatus, assembly GCF_037043125.1. NCBI lineage: Eukaryota > Metazoa > Chordata > Mammalia > Carnivora > Otariidae > Eumetopias > Eumetopias jubatus. The sequence continues at coordinate 42,082,708 of NW_028274818.1, forward strand.
GGCTTCCAAACCTGATGTCTGCCTGTTGTATGTGGGTTCCCCACATTTAGTTCACCCCTTCTCTCACAGTCAAAGGAAACATCTGTGATCCCAGGAACTGACTTAGAGGGCCAATATGGTTTGCTTAATGGCAGTTCTGCTTATTATTGTCTTCCTGACAAGCCTTGATACAAGTCATGGGGCCACAGATCTATTGCCACGCTCCTGGGAAGCTACGTGCGGTGGTGAGGCAATGTGTGTATGTGTCAGGTGGGCGTATGGTTGCCTCAGAGGCTTCCATGCCTTCTAGTGTTTATTGCACATCCTCTTTTGGGAAATGCAAGTCAGATTTCCAGGAAGAGGGCTGATTTTCCTCCTTCTCCTCTTACATGCCCCAGACTTTTAAGGCTACATGGTGCTTTCAGCTGCTCTGCTTGTCATTTGTGCACAGAGACATTGATGTCTACTTAAGACTTTACAAAGGACAGGGTAGTGAGCCCTTAGGAAGCAGTAGTGAACTATAACACCTTCATTTAACAGACAAGAGCCTGCAGTGAGTGAACAAGGCCATGTGGCACTTGTCCCAGAGCCAGGCAGGCAAGGGTGGGGAGTGGCTCAAAACCCAGGAGTCAGTCCAGAGCTCCCAATCCAGTGCTCTCCCCAGCAGTCATGCTGCTCCTCTTCATCTCCAGGGCAAGTCTAGAGAACCCAGAATATGGGCAGGGAGAGCAGGGCAGCTGTTGAATGAGCTGTCATGCAGTTCCTCATACAGTGGTAATCTTGGGGTGCTTTGGGAGGACATGCAGGGAGAGCAGGGCTGTGGCAGGACTGGGCTGGCTATTGTTAGAAAGTACAGGGAGACATCACAATGTGGAATAAAGTTGGTCCTTGGTGGGGTACATGTCCCTTGTTTGGGTGAGGGCGGAGGCACAGGTCTACTGTGGGGCTTGTCCAAGGCTGCAGAAGTCACCCAAACCTGGACTGGCCTTGAATCCCTGATTTCCAAGGAGCAGGCAGTGATGGTGCTCTCATTATGTGCTGGGCTGGGGTTGGGGAGGTGGGGTGGGGAGCTACTGAGAGGAATCTGCATGAAATTTGCAGTCTTGTTCAGAAGATGAGGAGAAAGAACCCTGCACCATGGAGACAGGATAAATTCAGGACTAAGCTTCAAGTGCTGGAGTTGTTCAGAGAAAGGAATGAAGGGTATTAAAAGGGAAGATGATGGAGAAGAGTGGTCTTGAACTAAGGCCTCAAGGGTGGATGAAATCAGAGCGGCAGTGAAGGTGTGAGGGTTGCTAGGTTGGGGAGCATCTGAAACAAAAGCATGTAGTTACTGAGTGACAATGAGTAGACAGGCTTGTGTAGAAAGGATTCATGTGTGTGTGCATGTACATGCTTGTGTATGCATGTCTCTGTATGTGCATGTGTTTGGGGGTGTTCTGGACGAGGCTCCAAGAAGCGTGTGATGGAACACAGTTGGAAAAGGTATTATCCTGATATGAGGACATTTGAATTCTGGTCTCCACTCTTACTTACCAACAGTTGTGTGACCTCAAGCAAGTCACTTCCCTTTTTTTTTCTTAAATTTAATTTTATTATGTTAGTCACCATACAATATGTCATTAGTTTTTGATGTAGTGATCCATGACTTACTGTTCCCTTTTTGTACCTCAGTTTCCTGGTGTATAGTTCTTTCCAGACCTTATCTAGCCCTAGCTTGTGAGAGAGACGTTTTGAGTGTAGGCCCTCAACTCCCTGACTTTATCATCTCTGGATATTTCCCTGAGGTGACGGGTAGGGGACTGGGAGGAAGGGTGTCTTTTATGACTGTGCACCCTGGCCAGGAGACTGCCTCGAGGCCCAGTACTTATTGGGAGAAATTTAATGGACCTCTCAGGAGCCCATTGCTCTCAGACAAACCAGAGCCTGAATTAATGCTTTAATTATCCAGGCAGCCTTCCCAAAGGCCCTATTCTCCATTTTAATTTTGGAAAATTCATGTATGTGATATTCTTCTTCTCTTGATCTTTCATCAATCAGGCTGAAAACACTTCCTGGTTCCTGAGTGGAAGTGATCAGCATTTCATATCAGTGTCTAAAGGGGTATGATGACCTTGGTCTGACCTGGGTCCAAGAGCATCTGATGAGTGGGGGCATTGCAGCAAGAGTTTCTAGGTGGTAGCCATGCTTATCAAGTAGGGGTGAGTGTGTACACTGGCTCCTGTGGTTGGACAGTTGTTTGGATTGGAGCAGAGGCTAACATGCAAATCAGGAAGTGGAGGCAGCCTGAAAATTCTACAAATCCAGCAAGGGACGAGGTCAGGCTGCCAGTACAGAGAGCCTATGAGGTCAACCTTGGGTATGTAAATCCTTGGTCTTCTGATGGCCCCATTCCTCGGGGGATGAAGCTGCCAGGGTCTTTGATGTTCCATCATAGTCCAGGCACGGCTGAAGTTATAGGAGACAAGTTGAAGGCGCAGGAGGAGTTGCGGCTTATGGGCTTTGAAGGACGGTGGAGAGGGGGGAGGGGAAATTGAGAAAGGCACAGTCAGAACAAACAGGTAAACAAGTCATTGAGCACATACACCTTTAGTCATTCAGACTGGGCTTCTGTCTCAACAGGGTCATGCCCCGTGACTCAAACTTGCAAATGGTCGGATATGTCCTCCTTTGCCTCATATATCCCCATTTTTTCCCAGTTGAGGGAAAAACTAATTAATTTGACAAGTATTTATTAAGTGCCTACCATTTATTAGGCACAGTGTTGGTGCTGAGGATACAGGAGGGAACAAGACAAAGGCAATCTCTGAACTGTGGGAGGAAGGCAAACCCCAAATTAAAAAAATTAAAATAAAAAACAAGTGATCAAGCAAATAAATAATGACAATTGATGGTAAATCCTGTGAAGAAAGCAAACAGGAAGCTGGCAGAGAAAATACAGGAGAACTCTTTTTGATGCCATGTTAGGAAAGGATCCTCTAAGAGGTGACATTTAAGTTTAGATCTGAGGAAGGAGCCAGCCCCTTGAAGAGCAGGAGGAGCAGAATCCCAGCTAGAGGGAATGGCAGGGAGTATCGGAATAACTGAAGGAGGTATGGTGTGTCTGGATTCCTCACTCGTGAACGGTGATGAAATTAAGGTGGGGTGGGGGGTAGGTTGGTGGTTTATACAGGGGTGAGTGAAGCACTGAGTTTCAGCTTGGACAGCTCCCAGTGCTGAAGTCCCAAGGCTCACATGGGTGTGTTATGGAACATGGTGGGTACCTTGGACCCTTCAAGGCTGAGGAATATGGATTCAAGTTCCCGGGATTTGCAGAACTTTGGGGTTCTACTATGGAGAAAAAGTGATCTGGATGTCGTATCTGTTTTCTGTGGCAGCTGTAGCCAATTACCACACACTCGGTGGCTTAAAGCAACAGAAATTTAATCTCCTACGGTTTTGGAAGATGTCAGAAATCAGTGTCACTGAGTCGAAATCAAGGTGTTGTCAGGGTTGAGCTCCCTCTGGAAGCTCTAGGGAAGAATCTATTCCTTACCTTTTCCAGCTTTGGTGGCTACTAATATTCCTTGGCTGGTGGCTGCAGTACCCCCCATTTCTACTTTGGTGGTCACATTGTTTTCTTCTTCTGTGTCCAATATCCCCTTGTCTTTTTCTTATAAGGACACTTGTCATTGCATTGGGGCCTACCCAGATAATTCAGGATAATCTCCCCATCTCAAGATCCATAATCACATCTCACCTGCAAAGTCCCTTTTGCCATATAAGGTAACATCCACAGGTTCTGGGAATATTAGAGTTTGCACATATTTGGAGGTTGCTATTCCGCCTATCATAGATGTGCTTGTAAGAGAAGAGGGGAGAGGAGTGAGGCAGGATCCAAGCACCAGTGTCTGGATTAGATGATGCTCGGGGCTTGGTTGGAGCCCCAGTAAACACTGGTAAAAACACTTGAGTATATCTCTAGCTAAGATATTTTAATTTTTCATTACATCTTGATCCTGTTATTCCCAGGAGAGGATTTGACCAGCGGGAAGGAGGGATGAGAAGTTTGGGGTGGCAGAAGCCCTGGGCCTTTCAGCTGCTTCAACTCTTTGTGTTTTTAATAAAAAGCCTCCTGACACAGAGTAAAAGGGCACAGAGCAGTGGGAAATGATGGTGTCCAAGTGAGTGGGGTTGGAGGAGGGTGGCAGAGGGTGTAGGGACTTCCGTTGGCATTAACAGGGTCCTTTGCTGACTTCAGTTCTGCGTTACTTATGGTTGGATTTTAAGAATTTATGGACCTAAATAATTACATGAGGCAAGATTAAGTAAATAAGAGAATACTGTATTTCCTAGATCTGTCAAAGAAACATTAAGTTCTCCTACCTAGACAGTCTTTCCAGAAATATTGAATTTCTTTTTATTATTTCTGAAGTTAAACAAGAATAAATTTGAATAATTAATGCATTGGTCTCTCTCTTCACTGCCTCCTCTGCCACTTGTTAGCATCTGTATCATCTTAAAGTACTGAGAGGAAAGAAATAGATCAAAGATGTGGCAGGGCAATTTGTAGGCATCAGCTAAATTGCTCGCTTGGCTGTGGGTGGACGTGGTTGTTATGATTGGAGGGTGAGGGGTCCTTGGCTGTAAGCTCCTGGGGGACCACACTGACATCTGCTCTCATTGATCTGTCTCAGTATAGGTTGGTGAGCCCTTTAAAAGAAGACTTTCTTTCTGATTGGGTTGGGAAGTGGGGCTAAGTATGGGCTGTGGGAGATGAATCGATGGGTTGGTGCCATGCAGGATTGGTAGGCACTGCTCTGATCTGAGGGAGGGTGGGATAGAGTCTTGGATTGGCCCTTCCTGCCTCTTTCAGAGTCGTCTCGGGGAGCTTCTATTATGCTGTCTTGGCTTCAGGACAACTGCTGGTTATTAGTTGTGCTGCTGCCTGCTCTATCTAATGCAGGTGATTGTCAGCTATACATACTGGGAGTTAATGAGATGGCCACTACTTGGCTTCTGATGAACTGATGACTTCCTCCACTAACCTAGAAGGGTGTGTGGGATAACATCTCTCTGGGGTCCTGCAAGAGGCCCTCATATATATATCCCACAGGCATTTAATGGGAGTCTACTATGGGTCAGACTCTGGGGATACCACATGGCATGGTATAGGCTTGGCCCTAAGTAGCTTTTGTCTAGTGGGAGAAACAGATAAGAACAGGCAATCATAGTAGAGTGGAATACAGGCTGCTGCAGGCCTGGGTGCAGGGTAATCTGAGAACACAAAACCTGGTCTTGAGAATCAGGGGTGGCTTTCTGGAGGAAGTCATGCCTACTCTGAAGTCTGAAAGATAACTTGGCATTAGCCAAGTAAAAGGGAGAGGAGACTATTCCAGATAGAACAACAACGAGTAAGCTCTGGAGAGAGAGGGGGGAGAAAGAGAGAGAGAGAGATTGTGTTTGGGGAACCAGAAGAAGTTTGGCATGAACGTAATGGTGGGTGAGGGATGGGGGTGGGAAGAGATGGAGGTGAACCAAGCCTATGTTATTTGGATGGAACATCAGGGCAATGGGTCATGAATGGATTTAAATGTGGGAGTGACATGAGCAGATTTTCACTTACTATTATTTTAGAAAAGCCACTCTGGCTGTGATGTGGAGGATGGGGTGGGATTAGGATTCTTTAGTAGGGACTCCAGTTCAGGGGCTGTTGTAGTCATCCGGACAACAAACATCAGCGGGATAGACTAAGGTCTCAGCAGTGGGGATGGAGAGAAGAGAAGAGATTTGAAATATTGAAAGAGTAGAAGGGACAGGACTTGAAGGTTGTGGAGAGTGAGAGAAAAGGAGGAATAGAAGGTGACACGCAGGCTTCATTTTCGGGCAACAGAAGGGTGTCCTTTGCTCAGATAGAAAACACAAGAGGTGCAGCAGACTTTCTGGAAAGATACTGAGATGCTTGTGGGATATTCCAGAGGAGAAGATGCTGGTCTCAACACATGAGATAGAGCAGGGCAGAAGATGCAAAATTTGATCCTCAGCACATGGATGGTAACTGAAGCCAAGGGAAAGGTGAGAGCTTCCAGAAATAGCATTGAGTGAGGAGAGATGAGGTCCATCCATCATGCTCCAGTCATCTATTGTGGCATAACAAATGGCCTACAAACGTAGTAGCTTAAAACAACAAATGTTTTATTATATTTTACTGTTTTATGGGTCATGAATTTGGCTAGGGCTTAGCTGGGCACTACTTCTGTTCTGTGTGGGGTTGACTCAGGTGACTGGTTGTATTTGGCTGGCAGATGGGCTGCTCTGGAGACCCCAAGAAGCCGTCACTCACACATCTGCCACCTTGGTGGAGATGGCTGGCAGTCCAGGCTCGGCTGAGACTCTGCAGCAAGACTGTCTCAGGGTGGCAGAACTTCCTCTGTGGGAGCTCAGGATTTCCAGATGGAGTATTCCATGAGAGAGGAATTAGAAACTGTCAGTTTCGCAAGGCATAGGCTCGGAGACTGGCACTGTGTTTTTTCCAATGCATTCTATTGATCAAAAGCAGTCACAGAACCACCCACTGAGGTTCAAGAGCTGGGAGTGGAGACTATGTCTTGATAGGCGGAGTGTCATATTTGTCGAATTTGTGGCATCATACTGTGGAAGGAAGGCAATAGAAGGCTGTAAGAGGCAAGGCTATCCTTATTTATAGGCAAGAAATTAGAAGAGATTCTTTGACTATTAGTTGATATTTAATTGGTAGGTACCAATTCTGTATTGGGTTGTCAAAAATGAAATACTACCATACATATTTGATAAATAGCCACTTCCCTGAGCTCCTGAGTGCTAACTGCCCCAGCTGACTTGGTTCTTCCCCTGCACATACAAATTGGAATTTTACTTTATTTTTTTATTATTTGCTTTTAATATTTTTCTCCATATCAGACTAGATGAATAGGTTGAATAAGGGCAGAGGACTTTTTTTTTTAAACCAGTATCTATTGTAATAGTGCTTGCTGCATAGTAGGCACTCAGTCAATGCTCAATGAATAAATGAGTGGAACAAATATGTATTATGTATTTGTATATGTATTATCTATCATGTACCAGACACATTCTGGGCATAGAGAGAAACAGATCATAAACAAAATAAATAGGGGAAATCTACAGTGTATCAGATGTTGATGAGTGTGGAGAAAACCCAGGCAGGAGTACAGGGAGCGCTAGGGAAGGAGTTGCTATTTAAATCGGGCTTTCCGGGAAGCCCTCAATGAGAAGGTAAATTCTGAGAGAAGATCTGAAGGAGTGAATGAACAAACTTACACAGTGGGTTTGGGGCACTGGGAATCTACTCATCAAAATCCAGACCTTTCTTTCCAGCTTTCTGGGCCAGAAAGGTTACAAGTAGAGATCCCTCCCTGTGGTTTGGGTTTTCTGTACATCAGCCTGTTGTTTTAGAGGGCCACCAAGCTGCCTTCTATTGTTAGAGCTCACTGTCAAAGATGTGGCTGAAGCCACCCCAAGAGCAGGTTTTCATAGAGGGAGAAGGGAAGAGTAAAGTGAAATTCTGACGGTGCCCTGCTCCATGAAGAGGGGGAAGAACCACAGGGGAAGGGATGCTCTTTACAAAATTGAACATTCCCAGGGGAAAGAATCCAATGAGGTGGTTAAGCTGGACCAGGGCCTGACTGCCTGGGTTCGAATCCTGACCCTGCCACACACCAGCTGGTGCCTTAGGCAGGATTGTTCCCCTTTCTCTATCAGTTTCTTCATCTGAAAAATGTGGGAAAATAAATGAGGCCTACCTCACAGGGGGAAGGTGGGGGTTCCACGAGGCATAGTGTGGAGTGTTATTAGCCCTGGGCATCCCATGGATGAAGCGCTCATTTTACTGATGATTAGAAATAAGATCCAATTTAAAGGCCTCCTCTAAAGAGAGCTCTTGACCACACTGCTTGTTTACAGATCAGTAACTGCTTGACGGTTGCTGGAGGGCAGAGGAGGTTACAGCTTAATTGACAGAAGGTGTTGCTGAGTGTGGAGGCATCAGAGATGGGGATGAAGCATCTCTGAGACTCTGGGGCAAGCACGCGGGGCATAGAGACCCACTTTATAAGACAATTTGCACACTCCTTTGTGATCAAAATTTCATGTAATGTATGCTGAGTTTAGTGGCTTATTTTCCCCCTTTCCTTTTTTTGCAGTACCCCTCCTTTACCTTATGTTGGTACCAGCAGGGCATCTCCTCCCCATGGTCCCAACTGGATGTACATCATTTTGTGCCCTTCTGTCTGTCATGCTGTCATTTAAAAATGTAGTGATGTACAGAATGATTATTGTCATTGTCTGATAAAAATGAGATCATTACATATACACTTGGTTGCATCCTGCTTTTCTGGTTTACTAATCCTCCCACAATTATTGATGAGCTGAGGCACCTGTGCAGGCAGGTGGTCCTCAGCTACCTGGGGTGGGGGTGCCTATTACATAATCCCTACTGTGGTGAGAGCATACAGGCATTTCTGGTGAGGTGTGGACTCATAACCTGAGCTGACCCTACTGTGTTGTGGTTAAGATAATGCTTTCAGGATGGCCTGCCAGCCTGTGAGCCCCACAAAAACACATACCGGTAGGTGTGTTGAGAAGCCAGAGCTAGAGCTGGTATTAAATTAAGAATATGCAGATTATGACCTGCCACGTGAGAAGGCACAAGCCTCCCACCCAGGGTAGGCAGGTAACTCAGCATCCAAGGTCCCACCTGGGGGAAATGAAAACCCCCCACGGTTGTTTTGATTGAAGGTGCAGTTTCAGTACACCTGCACAAAGGAAGTCATGTCACAAGATTTGTTACTTACAGATCCCAGAAACCAGGAGGAGGGGGGCTGCTATGAGCTGGGGAGCAGGGCAGCCCTCCATCCCGGGTCAAGAGTGAGCAGGAGATAGAGAGCAGGTTAGCCAGCACCTGTTACTTATAAAGAGGTTGGGGTGGAAGTCACTAACTTTTCTCAACTCCAAGTGGTCATTTTAAAAGGTGCCCTGGGAAAAGCAAAGTGGGGACTTGGGGCAGGAATCCTCAGCTTGGGTCTTCATCTAAATATACGAACGCTGGGTGTGAGCAGGCTTGCCATGCTGTAAAATGCCAAGACAGTGAGTCTTCTCACCTTTGCATCCCCAAGCCTGCACGCTGCCTGGTGCCATTGGGAGCAGGCATGTTAAAAATGCTTGGTTGGTCCTGGTTCATGGCCAACATGTAACATGTGACTTCCTTGACTCATGTGGGTGTGCTCCTGCGGACAGATATATTGGGAATGTCCTAGATGACTTGGAGGTGCTCTGGCAGTTACTTTCCTTAAACTGGAGGGAAGTGGAGCCTGAGGACACAGGGATGGAGAAGGGTAGCGGGACTCTCTCTATCTACCCTATTTGCTGGCTGCTTCTTTCCAATTGTGTGTGTATGTGTGTGTGTGTACATACACGTGGGTTTCCAGGTTGACTGTGACATCATAGCCGGTGGCTCTTATATCATCTGTTTGCTTTGCATCTAACCAATACCATCTCCTCCCCCAGTTTAACACAGGACGTTGTGCCTAGTGCTCAGGACAAAAAGATGCATGAATAGACTTTTGGTCTGACTTGGTGCTTTAGCAGCTGGACCCACCCCAGCACTCTGCTCTCCCTAGAAGACATGCATGCCCTGACCTCTGCATCGTCACTGCCAGGCCTTGCTGCGAGAAGAGACCTGGGGCCTACAGGCCTCAGCCTTGTTTAGACCCCTCTGCCACCAGCTTCAGAGCTAGAGTCACCTCCAAGGCTGTTCTTGGCTCCACTGCTGTGCTCTGTTCCTTCCCTGGGTGGGTTTCTGCTGCACTCTGGGGGGTTCCTCCTCCTGGGGCTTGAAGTGGGGGGAAGCTAGCTTCTCTACATCCTTGTCCCTTCCTCCTCCCCACTCCCAGGCCCTGGTAGGAGCCCTTATTGTTTGGTTCCAGGGACAAAATAACTGGTTGCCCAAATAGGTTCTAAATATAACCAGCGCAGCAAAGAAGCTCAGCTAGAGGGTATGGAGAAGTTGTACTTGGGTAAACGACTATTTATTTCTGATGATTTTACCAGTAATTGGTCCTGCCTTCTCCCAGGCGTCCCCTTGGCCTCTGTTTTAGCTGCAAATGTAATTGTTTCTGTTGAAGCTGTTCCCCTCCTCCCTTTCCACCTGCTGCTTCCTCGCCCACCCACTGTTTGAAAGTAGTCTTTACTCTTGTTCTTGTTCTTGGATGAACCCCAACAGCTCAGTGAGCAGAAAGATGGGCTGGGGCAAGTCTCTGTGAGCCCTGGCTGGTAGAGCTGGAACCCACTCCTTTGTGGCTCACAGCCCCAAGGAATGGGCATGACTGCACAGTGCCATGCTCAGAAGTCCTCAGTCAGGCACTCTAGGGACTTTTAAACAACAAAACCACTATTTATTCCCATCTTTAGGTGAGAAAACTGAGCTACGACTAGCCTCTCTGGTGGAGACAGACTCCTGTTCTCCTTTCCCTATTTTTCTTTTTCTTGTTTTGAAATAAAGGATGCTGTCAGGCACTGTGAGTGTGTGAGCTCAGTTAGAGTAGGCCAATGATGATAATTTCATGGATAGGATTGCCTGGGCACTGTCCAAAGGAAATCTCCCCCTGCTCTACAGGGAAGTTCAGCCCTGCCTAACCCTGCCTAACCAATGTGAGGCGAATAGAAGAGTATCTGGTTTTCCCCTAGATTTCAAAGCTGTATGGATGAACCCCCAAACATCTGAGTGACATTTGTTACCACGATGCTGTGGACGCCCAGCCCCTGAAGTAGCCTGAGGAGCTCACTGGGGAGCCCAGACCACCCCTGGAATCTTTGCCTCTTGGCCTTGTGAATGAGGGCAGCCGGGAGGTCACTTCTACTCCCTGAAGGGTATTTTTCTGCTGCTTATTCATGGTGGGCGGAGGAAAGGAGGGTGGGCTACTGATGCTGGCCATGGAAGGGGGCGAGAGATACGCTGGTGGAGGGTTCTCTCTGTCACAAAGCGGGAAGTCTGGTCATCTGATGAGTGTAGGGGGTCGGAATACAGACAGCTAACGTGCCTTTTGAGAGAACAGGAATGTGCTGGCTACAGAAACAGACTGGAGTGTTGGAAGACTAGTTACGTGCAGCTGCTGTCTGTGTGGAGGGTGCCATGTTTTCAGTGTGGTGTCCAGAGCAGTCTTACACTCCTCAGATTTTGAGGGCACCAGGTGGAATGGGTAAGTTTTACCAACTACTTCTGTTCTGTGGTCAGGAGCTATTTCTGGAGACTTAGCTGACCAAACAAAACAACTCTGGTTTGTTTTGCCACAAGATGCAACAAGGGGTTTGTAATGATTTCTCTTCCTGTGTGTAAAGGGACATTGTAAGAGTTTCTGGTGAAATCTTTTTTTTTTTTTTAAGATTTTTAAAAATTTATTTATTTGAGAGAGAGAGAGAATGAGAGAGAGAGCACATGAGAGGGGGGAGGGTCAGAGGGAGAAGCAGACTCCCTGCCGAGCAGGGAGCCTGATGCGAACTCCATCCAGGGACTCCAGGAACATGACCTGAGCCGAAGGCAGTCGCTTAACCAACTGAGCCACCCAGGCGCCCTCTGGTGAAATCTTACTCAGTGTGTAATCTTAAGAGAGTTTACAAGGTTGCAGGGGGATTTATTTTGGTTAGTAGAAAGAGCTTTGTTATTGTAGGCTGGTGATCCAATGAACTAAGGAACATGAAGGCTTGTCCCTCCACCGAGATTTCTTAGAAAAGCCTGGACAGCTGCTCTTTTGCAATGGGTTGAATGTGAATATTCTGTTTTGCAGGAGGAGTGTTGGTGAGTGGGGAATCTGGCCATTGCAGAGCTGATTTATTCATCATGAACTATCATTTCACATCAATGTAAAGCAGACTTCTAGAAACTGTCCTCCCTCAGAAGTACACCCAGCACACTACATAATGTCCTCGTAACATTTTCCCCCATATGTCTCTTCCTCAAATACCAGTCTAATGCATATGCCAGCAATGTTCCCCACTTGTAACATTCCTGGTTTTGTCATTTTATCAGAAGCCAAAGCAGTTGTGGACCAACAGGAATTTGGGATGACTCTAGAGTATTTGTTTGGATGCAACTTCTGCCCATGCCCTGGAAAGCACCCTTTTAAAAATCCTTTTTTTTTTTTTTTTTTTGCTTTCTTTGTACAAAAAATTTTTCAAAATTAGTTCCATGGCCATTTGTATTAACCCAGCGTCCTGGGTTCAAGTAGAGGCTCAGCCACACACTAATTGCCGGAATCCTTGATAAGTCCCTGACCTGTCTTGGCCTTGGTCCCTTATTTATACAATAGAGGCTTGGCCTGATTAATTTACTCAGTAGGTATTTATGGAACACTGCCTATGGGTTGAAAAGCACGGGAGGCATAGTCAAATAAGATAAAGCTCTTTAGTTGGAGGGGCTCAGAGGGGCTTTGGACAGAAGACAGAGATAGTCATTGTAACAAATTACAATGACAAGTGTGTAACATGTTAAGGGGCATAGATAAGAGATGGATTTATTTTGCCTGAGAGGGTCAGGAAACAACTCATTGAAAGAAGGGACATTTGTACTTGGCCTTGAAGAGGGAAGGGAGAAAGAACGGCATGAGCTAAGACACTGAGGTTCAAATGTGCACTGGGTTGTGGGGAACAGCAAGCAGTCCAGGGTGGCTGAAGGGGAGGGGTCCTGGAGAGGAAGCTGGAAACCGGCTAAAATGGGTCCAATTAGCCATTCTAAGGAACACAGGCTTGCCCTCCCATGAAAGGCCTTCTCATTCTGATATTCTGCAGATGTGTACATTTTTAAACCGTGAATATGTGATGTGAATTATAATTCTGTTTGGAAGATTGCAAAAAAAGAAAATCCCACTGTCTCTTTGGACGCACCGCACAACTATTTCTTCTCCGAGGTCTTGTTGCTTCTCTGGGGCTCTACTGAGAAAGGGCGCAAGGACCCTCAGTGTTCGAGTTCCCCTAAACCTGTGAGGAGGATGGTCCTAATGCCGTCCAGGGGTTGGGGGACAGGGCGCAGCATTCCCCTTTGTCAGAGGCTCACCACACCTCTCCACGCCTTGCTTCACCGCTGATGCTCCCCGCTCCCCAGTGGGATAGCCTCAGAGCTGTTTCTTCAGGTAGTCTCCTTGGTCTGTGGCCCAGGCACCGAATCCTCTCCACTCTTTCCTCCGGGCTGAACTCTGAACACCACAAGCCGGGAACAGACTCTTTCCTCCTCTGTGGTTCTTCTAGGCCATCCTCCCAGAGGTGGTGCCCAAAGACTCTCGGCAGACCCAGGGCAGGAAGGGCAGGACCGCGGAGGGGGGTTTGGAAACTTGGGTTTGGGAATCTCGGAATATTATTCTATCACAGGCTGCCCAATCTTCTGCTTCGTGCAGGGAGCAGAGACGGTCTCGGCGGTGTCGCGGGCAGGGAGGTTTGCCTGTGTGAATCCTTTTCCCGGGACCCCTGGGAACATTGGAGGGCTGTCATTAGTTGTGAGGGGCTGACAGGGACAGCATAGGACCCTTTCCAGTACCCCTGAAAGCACCCTGCAGAGGTCGCTGTTTGCTGTCCTCCCCTGTCACCTGTACACATGTCTTCCCCAGCTGCCTGTCCCCTCCTGAAGGGGCAGACCTCGGTGCCCGCAGGTCAACCTCTGACCAACCACTACTCCGTCGTGTATCTGAGGATGTCATGGGGAAGGGGACTTGGCTCGATCTCGAAACCCTCAGGATGGCTCTGCCACCCACAAACCGAGTGGCCTTGAGAACATTGATGAGACTCCGTTTCCACATCTGTGAACAGTGATAGGATTACTTAATGCATTCCGCCTTCAGTCTGTGAATGAAGGATTATTAGAGTTAATAAGTGCATGTATTTCCTCAGCACAGTGCCTGGCACAAGGCAAGAGCTCAGTAAATGGCTGGGACCATCCTGGCTGTTATTACTAGATGTGTGATCTGGAGAGTCGCTTACCCTCTCTGAACTTGTCTTCTCGTCTGTCAGGTGGGGCCGCTCTGACCTCCTTCACAGGGCTTTTTTGAAGACTGTTATGTGCCAGCATCTGGCGTTCAGTACGTAGGTGTTAGATAAACCTTAATCTGCCCCTTTTCCATGTTTTCTCCAGCAGCTCTGGTCTTTCCTCATCAGAGACCGCAAGGGGAAGTGCTTTGTCCCCATCATGACCTCACAACCCTGGTCCTGTTTGACTCTCACTCTCTTTTTTCCAGAGGCCCAGAGCCCCATGGATTTTCCCTTTGGGGGCAGAGATAGAAGAATGGGCTCATTTGTGGTCCTGTCTGCTGTGGCTGACAGCAAGACTTCGTCATTCTGGGAACGAGCCTTGGCCTTTGTTGCTGTCCCGGACAAGGGTACACTCCTTATCTAGCCTTGGCTTTGTTGCTTAGCAGGTGTGTGGTCTAGGACGAGGCACGCCGCCTCTCCAGATCTCAGTTTCCTTGTCTGTAGAATGGGGATAATGATCCTATTAGCCTTGCCCATCTTCCAGGATTGTTGTTACTGACACCTATGGAATGATGAATGTGAAACATATTTTGTAAAGTGCTGCACAGTTGTAAGGGATTATGATTCCGGACTCCCTGACTACCTAAAGTTCTGCCAGCCCTCTTGAAACACAAATTATCTCCTAGAGGTGGCTCACCCAGAGGCCTTGTATTAGTAGGAATGAGAGCAAAGCATGGGAATAAGATTTAGACATGCACATCAAGGAAGGGAAACTGGGGGGGGTGTGGTATTGGGGAGGAATGTGAAAGAGGAGACAGATGTTTTGTCTCTGGCTGACCGAGCTCCTCTGCTGGACCCCTCGCCCTGGGCCATCCTCAGGAATCCCAGTATGAGTTCACTGGGGAGGCTTGAGGGCATACTGAAAGGGTATAAACAGCCCATCCTAGCTCTGACCCTGTGCCTTTTACAGGTCCCCACAGACCCCATGGGCACAGTCTCCTGGGGGATGCGGCTGCATTTCCCAGACCAGGTATGTGGTGCAGGTGGTCGCCTGTCATTTCCTTCTCTGAGGCCCCTTGGTCCAGGTTGCTGGGCTACATACAGGAGACAGATGCGTATGCATTTCAGGGTTCATTCGTAGGTCTTGAAGGGCATATTTTGTGCCTCGTCTGGTGTGGAAGATTACAAAGAAGCCAAAAAGTCTGTCGCTGCTCTCAAGGTACTCACGATCTCGTTAGGAAGATAAGAAGACATAGATGCATGAAAACCATTAGCAAACCAAAACCCCAACCAACCCCTTTGTGAATCCTTGCCGAAATGTGCCTGAGATGTCTATCGCTATGATAATTCAGAGAGCGCAGCTGGAATGGCCAAGGGAGGGAGGAGAGAATCTGTGTTTGGCAATGGTGGAAACTTAATTGGGACAGTGTCTCGGGTCACTTTCCTGGAAGCAGACCCTGAAAGAGAGACTGGTATGCAAGTGATTTGTTAAGGCAGTGCTCCTAGGAGAAACCAGTAAGGGATCAGGGTGAGCAGGATAGGCAGGGCAGGGAAGACACCAAGCAAGGGTGACATCCCAGGTGATGTTCCAGCCTCAGCCTGCTTCCCCGGGGGATTCTGGGTTTTGAATGACACGGCTGACTTTGTCCAACCTCTAGACAAGGCTTTTATAGTCCGACTCGTTGCCTGTAGCTGCTGCAGGGTGGGAGCCACAGACCCCAGGTCTTTCTGGCTCTCTGCATAGCAGTGGCAGGGCTCTCAGTAAGGTCACGGGTGCCAGTGGTCAGAAACAAGGCACACAGAATGGAGGGCAGCGCACAGAAGCGGTGAGAGAAATCGGGGACGGCTGCCAGCAGTGCTCACTACAGATCGAGGCGTGGGGCCCAGGAACAGCGATCTTCCGTACCAGAGCCCTCTGTTCACCTATAACCCCTTCTCAGTTCCTGACTGGGTGATTGGCACAAGGAAAGCAGAGATGAACCCCATGGTAGAGCTCAAGGGGATTGGAGGGGGCAGAGCCTAGAGGCTGGGCAGGCCAGGCATGCACTTTCCTTTGGGGCCTTTGCACCGGCTTTTCCCCAGTGGCTGGAACATTCTCTCCCCGTGGATGTGACTGGCGAACTCCCTCACTTCCTGCAGGTTTTGTTCGGATTCCATCTCACTGAGGCCTGCCCTGCCCCTGCCCCTGAACCCTGCACCCCCACACTCCTAAGCCCCTTTATCCTGCTCTGCCTTTTCCTCTTGCTATAGCACATACCCGTTTCCGACACACTTTATAACCTACCTGTTTATTACAACTTTTGTGAGTTGTCTCCTTGTGAGCTCCGGGTGGGCAGGGCTGACTGTTTTGCCCACCGATTCATCTTGAGTGGGCGAGTGGTGGCTGGCCCAAGGCCAGCACGGGGTACACGTTTCGTAGAATGGATTGCTTCGAGCCAGAGGTCGGCTGGAGGCTGCCAGGGAGGGAGCTAGATAGGAGGCGTGAACCTCAGGGATATTTGGGGCATGAAGCAACAGGGATGAGTGGGGTCCACACAGGGGCTGAGAGGAAGGAGGGCACAGGAAGGATGATGAAGGTTTGGGAAAAGGGAAGCAGGGTGATGTTGGGTCCCTGCTGAGGTCAGAATTCTAGGTGGAGCGGTGTGTTGAAGAACACAACATGGTGAGGTTCCGGGGAGCAGATTTTCCCTGAGGGAGCAGTGGGGTGTGGGAGGGGGAAGGATCTGTCCTCAGGTCCATTTGGGCCTGAGTCTGAAGCCTGTGGTGGGGAAGGCCAGCAGGTGCCACAGTAGGAGCAGACGGAAGGCTTTTCCTGCTCCCCTGCCTGTGGCCTCCTTCCCGCCGACAAGGCTGCTAGGATATGACTGGTTCCCCAGGCCTTCCCTCTGCACAAAGACCTTGGCTTACGCTCATCAGCCAAGCTTTGCCATTCCCACTGAGTGGCCCCGGGTGGGTTTCATTTGCTTCTAGCATGGTTGGGTAGCAGCACGGAGCTTGCACTTGGGTGAGGTAAAGCCACTTAATGGTGCGTGTGTGAGTGTGGAGGAAGGTGGGGACAGCCCTACTGTGAAGGGGATCCCAGCCTGGAGAGCTGCCTGGAGTTCAGAAGCAGCCGAGTAAATCTGAGCAGCTGGGGTGGGGCAGCTGCGGCCTGTTGGCCTAATCTGTTGTTGCGCTGAAGAGATGGTAAGGGAGGAGCAGGGTGGGGACAGGCACTTCTCCCTTCCTGTCGCAAACACTGGGCAGCACGGGGGAAGGGCATCTTGGGCAGAAGCTCGAGCCGTTGATTTACCTTCGTGGGCAGGAAGGGGCTTTCCCGCTGTGTCAGGGGGCCCCGAGCCTGCTCTCGTGCCCTGACATTTAGCAGGAAGTGCCACGCCAAGCACAGGACAGCCTGTTTGTGAGCTACCAGCACCTTGCGAGGAAGTGGATGAAGGGCCGGAGTGGGAGAGGAAGATTGGGCCAGATGCCCTGTGGAAACTGGCTGGTGTCCCTTGGAGACCAGTGACTGGGGAGGCCTCCCAGAGCCTGCGAATTTGGGGTTCCTAACTTGTCCCTCTGCCTTCACATCCATACGCTGGCAAGAGCTGCAGACAGGCTGTCAAAAGGAACCTGGGATGGGGGCCCTCAGAGGACAGGGCCCCCATCCCAGAGACCTGGTTGTCAGCCGACTATCCTCTCTGGATGGCTATTCCCATCTTACGCTGTCTGTTTCAGGGCCAGAGGAAAGGATTGACACACCTCACACACATGACATCCTCCCTTCCACCCCCCCACCCCCCGTTTCTTACTACAAGGGTTCCCAGTTGTAATCTAGTCATTTGCCTCTGCTTTCCCCATTTGTCCCTTTTTTCCTGGTCACCTGAGAGGTGAGCCGCCAGCCTGTCAAGACAAGTCCAAGCCTGCTGGGACGGCATTTGCAGGAGCTCCTGCAGGAGGAGAGAGCATCCTGGCACGTGGGTGGGCCAAGTGGCCGACTGTAGATGCGAGGAGCAGCAATGTGAGCCCTGACCCTGCCACCCATTTGCTGTGTGACCCCAAACAATGTGCTTCCCTTCTCTGAACCTTAGACTTTTCTCCAAAAATGGAAGAGGAACCCTATGCCTTTATGGCAGTTAACTGAAGAGATGACAGACCATCATTAATAGTAGTAGCTGCCACCCCTTGCAGTCCGTTTTGTACCAGGTGCTTACTTAGATGATCTACAGTCCTCACAACAGCAACCTGAGATACTTCTAGCTCAGTTTTATAAATAAAAGGGCAATGTCTTGGAGGCTTGTATCCTTTAAAACTTGCTCCTCTTTCCATTATGTGATCCTGTGTCTGTATTGAAGGAGGTGTCCCCTTGCCTAACATTTCCTATTAGCTCCTTTTGGAGCTACCGCAGGGGTGGGCCCCAATTGGGCCTTGGACACCCCTGCTTCCTGGGACAGCTCTGCATTTCCTACTCCCCCATCCTGGGAGAGTTGCATTCAAAAGAGTATTGTCCTAGCACCTTTTACATTTGGGGACCCTACTGCTCCTCAGGATCAAGGCAGATTTTTAGCACAATTTAGAATTTGTCAAAGATCTTTGGCCTGGTGCCTGATCCAAAATGCTGCTTCAGAAGCTCTTTTTTGAATTGAATTGGCACCTTCTCATCTCTCCTTTAAAATTTTCTTTTTCCCATCTTGGGCATAAGGAATTACTTTCTTAGTTTGTCCCAGGGCCGCCTGGACATTCATTTTTATTGTGCACCACGATCTTGAAAAAAGAAAAAAAAACATTTAGGAAGCTTGCCCCCACAAGGGGTATTGAATTCACAGTTGTGGAAAAAATTAATAAAAAAAATAAAAGCTTGAAGCTTTCCAGATGACCCTGATTTAGGTTAATAATTATGTTTGTACTTTAGTTACAAGTGGAAATAACAGAGTAACTAATAGACTGCTTAAAAGATTATTTCATAAGGGATGAGTAAGATATGGTAAATTAGCTTCTATATTTTGATTATTTTCCAATGTAACATATATAATTTTGCTCCAGAACCATGAGAAATATGCCAGCTTATTTGTAATTTACTCTGCTTTCCTTGAAAATGATGCTTTATTTCTCATCCAGTGTTCAGAATAACCTTCCCAATCCTTTTGATAGATAGCCATGTGAAGTACTTGGCAAAGAGAAAATGCATCGCAGATCTACCAGAATAACCGAAATGAAGATATTTATAACCAGGTGACAAATGAAAACTATCTCCACAGAGAACCTGTGGTACAAATTTTATTACTGAAAGGATCTCTAAAAAGTTATTAAAGACATCTGAATTAGAAATAATAAAAGCAGCTGAATATCAAAATTAAGACTATCTGTGTGAATGAGGGAAAGGTGGTCTGTTATGTAGCAGAAACAACTCAGACATCCTTATGGAGCTTTAGTAAAGCTGCTTTTCAAAATTTACATCTGACATTTTCTCTCTTTTGTCTTGTGAGGACAGAGAAAAGCAGATGGGGGTGGAGGAGAAGACCAGTGAGGAGGATGGCAGCATTTTGCCCATACTCAGCATTAATACAAGTGGCCATGGAACTAATTTTGAAAAAATTTTTGTAGAAAGAAAGCAAAAAAAAAAAAAAAAAAAGGATTTTTAAAAATTTTCTATTTACACTGAATTCATTTCCAACTTTCCAGGGGGAGAAATGAAATATGTTAGAGGCAGTCAGTGTGAATGGGCACGGGTTTTGGAGTCAGATTGCTCAGTTCCACAGCTGTAAAATGGATCTCATAATACCCTCCTCGTGGATTCCTAAGGGAGCCAAGATCATGTGTGTAAGCACTCAGTGTACAGTAGGTTCATATTAAATTACCACCAGGATTTGTATTGATGCTGATTTATCACGATGATGACTCTGTGATGAAAGAAACATAATCAAGGAGGGCCAAAGCACATGCAGAAAAGGGTGGATTCCTTTGTCTAAATGACTCCGCTAGTTCAGGCTGGGACATTTCCTCACTTAATTATGCAGGACGACAAGTGCACCAGTGAATAGTTGCATGTCAACATTTCAAAGCTAGTTGACTCTTAAGATATTTCTAGCTTGGAAATTTCCACTAATTCAAGCCTTGCACAAAATGCAGTGTGGAGGTTGAAAACTGGAGAAATTAACCTGGCTCGCTACCAAGTCTTTTTAATGGCAGACTTCTTGAGTCTCTGTTTCCTAGTCTGACTGGGCCACGGGAGAAAGTGAATGCCTGTTGTGTCATAAACCTTGCTCTGACTATCAATCAAAGCCCCCCTCAGAGCAAAGGTAATTCTCCACACATTAACTGAGGTGTTCTGGGACACGCCACAATCACAGAACTTCCGCTCAAGTGAATTTCTCTGAAAGGCGTCGTATAGTTCCAATACACAGGCCTCAAAAAAATGGGGACCTCACGCCTGGAGTCACTTTCTTAGCAATTGATGCTAGCATGAAACCTGACACCCAAAAGAGCCAAGGAGTTTTAGGCCCCTGGGGCCAGGCTGGACGAGTCACAGTGCACTGGAACCCTGTGAAGACCATGGTCCCTTCTCCATTGCCATCAAGAGGCCTGAGTGTCTCCTGAAACTCTTAACATCACTTGATTAGTAGAAACAGGCTTGGTAGGAAATTCAACTCTGAATTGATTGCATTTTCTTAAGAAGATTTCATTTATTTGAGACACACACAGAGAGAGAGCAAGAGAATGAGAGCACGAGCGGGGAGGAGGGCAGAGGGAGAGGGAGAAGCAGACTCTCTGCTGAGCAGGGAGCCCAACACGAGGCTCAATCCCAGGACCCTGGGATCATGACCTGAGCCAAAGGCAGACGCTTAACCGGCTGAGCCACCCAGGTGGCCTTGAATTGATTCCATTTTTGCCCCTAAAAGCCTGAGGTAGTCTAAAAGAAAGTTTTTTAGGTCAGTAGAATCTAAAATAACTTTAAACAGCAAGCTTAAATTCCCCCTACTACCCAAGGAATTGGGGCTCAAAAATAAAAATGAATGGGGTTTTAAAAAAGAAAGGTATGTTTTTACATATCCAAGTTGTAAATATAATTTTTGTACCCTTTGGTATATCGAGTAATAAAGATAAAAGACATGAAAAGGTGACTAGTGTGAGGAGAAAATAATACAACATAGTTAACGCCAAAGAAAAAGCCAGCACAACGTGTACTATAAATGCCTTCACAGGTAAAAAGGGGACTTCAGATCTGGCTCTGAGGTCCTTTGCAGCCAGAATAAGAAGCACGGTTAGTCCCAGGTGTCACGTTTTTTTTTTTTTTTTTTTTTTAATTTTTTTATTGTTATGTTAATCACCATATATTACATCATTAGTTTTTGGTGCAGTGTTCCATGATTCATTGTTTGTTCATAACACCCAGTACTCCATGCAGAACGTGCCCTCCTCAATACCCATCACCAGGCTAACCCATCCCCCTACCCCCTCCCCTCTAGAACCCTCAGTTTGTTTTTCAGAGTCCATCATCTCTCATGGTTCGTCTCCCCCTCTGACATACTCCCCTTTTCTTCCTCTCCTGTTATCTTCTTCTTTTTCTTTTTTCTTAAAATATGTTGCATTATTTGTTTCAGAAGTACAGATCTGTGATTCAACAGTCTTGCACAATTCACAGCGCTCACCGTAGCACATACCCTCCCCAATATCTATCACCCAGCCACCCCATCCCTCCCACCCCCAACCACTCCAGTAACACTCAGTTTCTTTCCTGAGATTAAGAATTCCTCATATCAGTGAGGTCATGTGATACATGTCTTTCTCTGATTGACTTATTTCACTCAGCATAACACCCTCCAGTTCCATCCACGTCGTTGCAAATGGCAAGATCTCATTCCTTTTGATGGCTGCATAATATTCCATTGTGTATACATACCACATCTTCTTTATCCATTCATCTGTCGATGGGCATCTTGGCTCTTTCCACAGTTTGGCTATGGTGGACATTGCTGCTATAAACATTGGGGTACACGTACCCCTTCGGGTCCCTACATTTGTATCTTTGTGGTAAATACCCAGTAGTGCAATTGCTGGATTGAACGGTAGCTCTAATTTCAACTGTTTGAGGAACCTCCATACTGTTTTCCAGAGGGGTTGCACCAGCTTGCATTCCCACCAACAGTGTAGGAGGGTTCCCCTTTCTCCACATCCCCGCCAACATCTGTCGTTCCCTGACTTGTTAATTTTAGCCATTCTGACGGGTGTGAGGTGGTATCTCATTGAGGTTTTGATTTGGATTTCCCTGATGCCAAGCGATGTTGAGCACTTTTTCATGTGCCTGTTGGCCATTTGGATGTCTTCTTTGGAGAAATGTCTGTTCATGTCTTCTGCCCATTTCTTGATTGGATTATTTGTTCTTTGGGTGTTGAGTTTGATAAGTTCTTTATAGATTTTGGATACTAGCCCTTTATCTGATATGTCATTTGCAAATATTTTCTCCCATTCTGTCGGTTGTCTTTTGGTTTTGTGGACTGTTTCTTTTGCTGTGCAGAAGCTTTTTATCTTGATGAAATCCCAATAGTTCATTTTTGCCCTGGCTTCCCGTGCCTTTGGCGATGTTTCTAGGAAGAAGTTGCTGCGGCTAAGGTCGAAAAGGTTGCTACCTGTGTTCTCCTTTAGGATTTGGATGGACTCCTGTCTCACGTTTAGGTCTTTCAGCCATTTGGAGTCTATTTTTGTGTGTGGTGTAAGGAAATGGTCCAGTTTCATTCTTCTGCATGTGGCTGTCCAATTTTCCCAACACCATTTGTTGAAGAGACTGTCTTTTTGCCATTGGACATTTTTTCCTGTTTTGTCAAAAATAAGTTGACCATAGAGTTGAGGGTCCATTTCTGGGCTCTCAATTCTGTTCCATTGATCTATGTGTCTGTTTTTGTGCCAGTACCATACTGTCTTGATGATGACAGCTTTGTAATAGAGCTGGAAGTCCGGAATTGTGATGCCGCCAGCTTTGCTTTTCTTTTTCAGTATTCCTCTGGCTATTCTGGGTCTCTTCTGGTTCCATACAAATTTTAGGATTATTTGTTCCATTTCTTTGAAAAAAGTGGATGGTATTTTGATGGGGATTGCATTGAATGTGTAGATTGCTCTAGGTAGCATTGACATCTTCACAATGTTGATTCTCCCAATCCATGAGCATGGAACGTTTTTCCATTTCTTTGTGTCTTCTTCAATTTCTTTCCTGAGTATTTTATAGTTTTCTGAGTACAGATCCTTTGCCTCTTTGGTTAGATTTATTCCTAGGTATCTAATGGTTTTGGGTGCAATTGTAAATGGGATAGACTCCTTGATTTGTCTCTCTTCTGTCTTGTTGTTGGTGTATAGGAATGCCACTGATTTCTGTGCATTGATTTTATATCCTGCTACTTTACTGAATTCCTGTATGACTTCTAGCAGTTTTGGGGTGGAGTCTTTTGGGTTTTCCAGATACAGTATCATATCATCTGCAAAGAGTGAGAGTTTGACTTCCTCTTTGCCGATTTGGATGCCTTTGATTTCTTTTTGTTGTCTGATTGCTGTGGCTAGGACTTCTAATACTATGTTGAATAGCAGTGGTGAGAGTGGACATCCCTGCCGCGTTCCTGACCTTAGGGGAAAAGCTCTCAGCCTTTCCCCATTGAGAATGATATTCGCTGTAGGTTTTTCATAGATGGCTTTTATGATATTGAGGTATGTACCCTCTATCCCTATACTCTGAAGAGTTTTGATCAAGAAAGGATGTTGTACTTTGTCAAATGCTTTTTCTGCATCTATTGAGAGGATCATATGATTCTTGTTCTTTCTTTTGTTAATGTGTTGTATCACGTTGATTGATTTGCGGATGTTGAACCAGCCTTGCAGCCCAGGAATAAATCCCACTTGGTCGTGGTGAATAATCCTTTTAATGTACTGTTGGATCCTATTGGCTAGTATTTTGGTGAGAATTTTTGCATCCATGTTCATCAAGGATATTGGTCTGTAATTCTCTTTTTTGATGGGGTCTTTGTCTGGTTTTGGGATCAAGGTAATGCTGGCCTCATAAAATGAGTTTGGAAGTTTCCCTTCCATTTCTATTTTTTGGAACAGTTTCAGGAGAATAGGTATTAATTCTTCTTGAAATGTCTGATAGAATTCCCCTGGGAAGCCATCTGGCCCTGGGCTTTTGTTTCTTGGGAGAGTTTTGATGACTGTTTCAATTTCCTTAGTGGTTAAAGGTCTGTTCAGGTTTTCTATTTCTTCCTGGTTCAATTTTGGTAGTTGATACATCTCTAGGAATGCACCCATTTCTTCCAGGTTATCTAATTTGCTGGCATAGAGTTGCTCATAATATGTTCTTATAATTGTTTGTATTTCTTTGGTGTTGCTTGTGATCTCTCCTCTTTCATTCATGATTTTGTTGATTTGGGTCATTTCTCTTTTCTTTTTGATCAGTCTGGCCAGGGGTTTATCAATCTTGTTAATTCTTTCAAAGAACCAGCTCCTAGTTTCGTTGATCTGTTCTACTGTTCTTTTGGTTTCTAGTTCATTGATTTCTGCTCTGATCTTTATGATTTCTCTTCTCCTGCTGGGTTTAGGCTTTCTTTGCTGTTCTTTCTCCAGCTCCTTTAGGTGTAGGGTTAGGTTGTGTATTTGAGACCTTTCTTGTTTCTTGAGAAAGGCTTGTATTGCTA
Organism: Eumetopias jubatus; assembly: GCF_037043125.1. Lineage (NCBI taxonomy): Eukaryota > Metazoa > Chordata > Mammalia > Carnivora > Otariidae > Eumetopias > Eumetopias jubatus. Next base: position 42,107,325 of record NW_028274818.1, read on the forward strand.
TATACTTTCCTCTCAGGACTGCCTTTGCTGTATCCCAAAGATTTTGAACAGTTGTGTTTTCATTTTCATTGGTTTCCATGAATTTTTTTAATTCTTCTTTAATTTCTTGGTTGACCCATTCATTCTTTAGTAGGATGCTCTTTAGCCTCCATGTATTTGAGTTCTTTCCGACTTTCCTCTTGTGGTTGAGTTCTAGTTTCAAAGCATTGTGGTCTGAAAAGATGCAGGGAATGATCCCAATCTTTTGGTACCGATTGAGACCTGATTTGTGACCTAGGATGTGATCAATTCTGGAGAATGTTCCATGGGCACTAGAGAAGAATGTGTATTCCGTTGCTTTGGGATGGAATGTTCTGAATATGTCTGTGAAGTCCATTTGGTCCAGTGTGTCATTTAAAGTCTTTATTTCCTTGTTGATCTTTTGCTTAGATGATCTGTCCATTTCAGTCAGGGGGGTGTTAAAGTCCCCCACTATTATTGTATTGTTGTCAATGTGTTTCTTTGCTTTTGTTATTAATTGCCTTATATAATTGGCTGCTCCCATGTTCGGGGCATAGATATTTACAATTGTTAGATCTTCTTGTTGGATAGACCCTTTAAGTAGGATATAGTGTCCTTCCTCATCTCTTATTACAGTCTTTGTTTTAAAATCTAGTTTGTCTGATATAAGGATTGCCACCCCAGCTTTCTTTTGGTGTCCATTAGCATGGTAAATGGTTTTCCACCCCCTCACTTTCAATCTGGGGGTGTCTTTGGGTGTAAAATGAGTCTCTTGCAGACAGCATATTGATGGGTCTTGTTTTTTAATCCAATCTGATAGCCTGTGTCTTTTGATTGGGGCATTTAGCCCATTTACATTCAGGGTAACTATTGAAAGGTATGAATTTAGTGCCATTGTATTACCTGTAAGGTGACTGTTAACTGTCTGTTGTCTGTGTTCGTTTCTGCTCTTTGCTGCTTTTAGGTTCTCTCTTTGCTTAGAGGACCCCTCTCAATATTTCTTGGAGGGCTGGTTTCGTGTTTGCAAATTCCTTTAGTTTTTGTTTGTTCTGGAAGCTTTTTATCTCTCCTTCTATTTTCAATGATAGCCTAGCTGGATATAGTATTCTTGGCTGCATATTTTTCTCGTTTAGTGCTCTGAAGATATCTTGCCAGTCCTTTCTGGCCTGCCAGGTCTCTGTGGATAGGTCTGTTGCCAATCTAATGTTTCTACCATTGTAGGTTACATATCTCTTCTCCCGAGCTGCTTTCGGGATTTTCTCTTTGTCTCTGAGACTCGTAAGTTTTACTATTAGATGTCGGGGTGTTGACCTGTTTTTATTGATTTTGAGAGGGGTTCTCTGTGCCTCCTGGATTTTAATGCCTGTTTCCTTCCTCACATTAGGGAAGTTCTCTGCTATAATTTGCTCCAATATACCTTCTGCCCCTCTCTCTCTCTCTTCTTCTTCTGGGATCCCAATTATTCTAATGTTGTTTCGTCTTATCGTATCACTTATCTCTCGAATTCTGCCCTCGTGATCCTGTAGTTGTTTCTCTCTCTTTTTCTCAGCCTCTTTATTTTCCATCATTTGGTCTTCTATATCGCTGATTCTCTCTTCTGCCTCATTTATCCTAGCATTTAGTGCCCCCATTTTTGATTGCACCTCATCAATAGCCTTTTTGATTTCGATTTGGTTAGATTTTAGTTCTTTTATTTCTCCAGAAAGGGTTTCTCTAATAACTTCCACGCTTTTTTCAAGCCCAGCTAGTATCTTTAAAGTCATGATTCTGAACTCTAGGTCCGACATCGTACTAATGTCCGTATTGAGTAGGTCCCTGGCTGACGGTACTACCTCTTGTTCTTTTTGCTGAGGTGATTTCTTTCGTCTTGTCATTTTGTCCAGAGGAGAATAGATGAATGAGAGAACAAAAGGCTAACAGGTTTACAACGTCCCCAGCAAATATACTGTATACAAATCAGAAAAGACCTGAAACCAGGGGAAAAGAAAGGGAAAGAAAGAAAAAAGAAAGAGAAAAAGAAAAAAAAAAGATAAAAAAGATAAAAACAAAAACAAAACAATTCAAAAAAGGCAGAATATGATCAAATATGATCAGGCTAGTGCATAGATCAGTGCCACACACTAGATTTTGGGCGTATTTTGGTCTGTTACAAAAAAGTGCCTCCTAAAATTTTAAAGGAAGAAAGACATATATGTACAAAATAAGGGTTGATACAATGAAGGGATGGAAGATGACTGTAAAGATGAAAATTATAAAAGATTTTATAAAAGGACTTGGTAAGATAAGTTGTTTGAAAAAAGAAAGAAGATTTAAGGAAAAAAAAAAAAGGAAAAAGGGAGAGAATGTGATCAGGCAGGAGACTAGAACAAAGCCATACACTAGTGGTTTAGGGTATATTTTGATCTGTTAGAAGAAACTGTACCTCAAAATTTTAAAGAGAGAACAACTTATATATATATGCCAAAAACAAGGATAACTACTATGAAGGGATAAAATATGACTCTAAAAATGAAAAAAAAATAAAAAATGTTTTTTTTTTTTTTTTTAAAAAGGGATTTATAAGATGTTGGTTGAAAAAGGGAAAAAGAAAAATAAAAAAAAGTCAACAAAAATTAACTTTGATGAAATAATGAATCATGGTAAAAAAAAAAAAAAAAAAAAAAAAGAAGCCATGAATCTATGTGCAGTATTCCCCTAGCGCTGGAGTTCTCCTATTCTCCTTGATCGATCAACTTGGTCTTGGCTTGCTGGCTGTTTGTGTTGATCTTCTGGGGGAGGGGCCTGTTGCTGTGGTTTCCAAATGTCTTTGCCGGAGGCGGTATTGCCCTGCCCTTGTCGGTCTGGGCTAAGGAAGCTGCTCCAGTTTGCTCTCAGGAGCTTTTGTTCCCTGCAAGCTCTCGGTACAGCTTTGGAGGACCAGGGCGAAAATGGCGGCCTCCCAGTCTCCGCCCGGAGGAGCCGAGAACTCGGGGCCCCACTCCTCAGTGCGCCCCCAGAGAAAAGCAGTCACTCCCGTGTCCCCGGTCTCTGGCCGCACTCCGTGCTCACCCGGCCTGTGATCGAGCGTTGCTATCTCTGGCACCCGACCCCGCTCGGAGTCTCCAAACCCAGCAGATCCCTGCAGTGCGTTCCCGCACCGCTCCTCCCCGGGAAGGAAGGGGAGTCTCCCCGGATCTGCTGCTTGTTGGGTCCTTGCTGGGGGAGCCGTGCCCCGACTGGGCCGCAGATCACAGTTTATGGCAACCCCGAGCTGAGAGCCCGCGACTCTGCTCCGTATCTGCAGCCAGCTTCCCCGCCCCGACGCCTGGGAGCTCTGCCGCACTCAGGCACCCCCGGTCTCTCTGTGACCCCAAGGGTCCTGAGACCACACTGTCCCGGGAGGATTCCACCCCCCGCTTAGCCACTGCAGCGACGTCCCTCCGCCGAGCCAACTTTTAAAAGGTCCGATTTTGTGCTCCGCGGCTCTAGCACTTGCCAGAAGCGGCCGGCGGAGGCCCCTCCCCCGCCGTCTATCCTCCCGAATATCGCCTCAGATTCACTTCTCCGCACGTCCTACCTTCCAGTAAGTGGTCGCTTCTCTGTTCAGAGAGTTGTTGCTACTCTCCTGTTCGATCTCCTGTTGAGTTCGTAGGTGTTCAGAATGGTTTGATCCCTATTCAGCTGAATTCCTGAGACCAGACAAAATCTAGGTCTCCTACTCCTCCGCCATCTTGCTCCGCCCCCAGGTGTCACGTTTTCATAAGGTGAAAGAAAAATAGTTGCTCTGGAGAAGGTTTCCAGACACCAAGGATGGAGAGACCGGAGGTGCTGAGTGGTAGAATGGATGGATAACAATGCAATGGGCATTGGTACTTCATTCAACCAGTGTTTGTAGAATGTGCATGATATGCTTACCATGCCAGGTGCGGGGGATAAAACGATGAATGAGACTCAGACCCTGCCCTCACAGAACTTACAGTCTGGTGGGGTTTCAGGTAGTTGTTTCCTGCAGATTTGTCAGTGCAGACTGGGAGCCTAGACCTGAAAAGCCATTCTGGCAAAAGAGGTTTTCTTAGGGGTTGTATTCATGTCAGTTGGCTTTGTAGCTCATTTATAGTCTCGCCTGGTGTTTAAATTTTAGTAGGCATCTCTATAAAACTGAAAAGGAATTCACTCATTTGTCCCTTAAATATTTATTAGCCCTTATTTGTGCCGGCACCTAGGAGAGGCACTGAGGGTACAAAGATGAATATCAGATGTTAAGGCTTTCTAGAACCTTGGCTGACCATGAGGGTAACACACACAGGCAAGTAAATCAGAGTGCAACATGGTAGGTTTTATTATAGATGCATGAACTGAGATTTCCGGAGATGTCTGAATCTTCCAGAGTCAAGGAAGGTCTACTGAGTAGAAACCTGAGCTGCTTCCTGAAGGACCAAGAACAATAGCAAACACTTGGTACTTACTTTTTCAGGAACTGTTGTAAACACTTTCTGCATATGTGTTGAATTAACTCATTTTAATCCTTACAACAGCTCTGTGAAGTAAGTGCATTATGATCCCCATTTTAATTAATGAGGAAACTGAGGCACAAAGAAGCATCATGTCCTGGATCACCTTGCTGGTAAGTGATGTCAAGCAATGGAATCCCTCATCCTTCTTGCGTCCTCTGAGTGACCTCTCCTGAGACCCAGGTGAGGCTGGTTTTCCTGGTTGCGTGCTCCAACAGCACTGTGTGATTTCTTTCTTAGAACTTTCCATGTTGTGTAATTACACACTTATCTGTGCTATTATTTGTTTAATGTCTACTTCTTCCCATAGACTGCAGTCTTCACTTGGGCAGAAACTGTGTGCATTTTCTTGCTATTCAGTCACTAGGGCAAGAATTTGGCACACAGAGGGCACTCAGCAAATATTCTGGGTGCAGGTGGGAAAGGACCTGAACTATAAGAAGAATGTGTGGTAGAGACTTAGGTGGCAGAGAGGTGGGAGTGGGGTTTGGAGATGTTTGGGACGAACTTTCTACAAATCAGGTCATCTGTGTGGATACCTTTGTTGTTGTTGTTGTTGTTGCTATTTGCTTTAAAATAAACTTTGACTAGGATTGTCCACCCAGGTAGGTAAGCTGTTTACTTTTCAGAGGCAGAGACATGAAATAGGGAAGGAGGTTGGACAGTGTCAAATTGCATTTTTTTTTTTTTTTTTGGCAGCATTGGCCTACCAGATGCTTCCTGAGCCAGGTTAGGGGCACAGAACCTGCAAGGATGAGGTATTATATTCTAATTCTCTTTTCCTCCCTCAGTCTCTGGGAGACGGAGGTAGAGAAGACCTCATGGTGAGAGGTGGTTTGTGATGTTCCCTATTTGTTCCCTCCTTTCCCAACCTTTCAGGAAGGCCCATCAGAGCTTGGGGTGGACAAGGGTGGGGAATGGCTCCCATCCCTGGTTTCTCTCTTGCTTGCTGCAGCGCTGGCAGGAATAGGCTGTTTCCCATCCTGTGACACCATGTCAATCTTCCTTTGCATCCTGAGCTTCTGCTGCCTCCCAGTTTCTATTTCCAGGGGAGCATGGCGGCTGAGTCTATATTTGGTGGGATGTTCTGCTTCTCTTTGGCACATTTGACTCAGTGAGGCTGTGTTAATTAGACAAGTTCAAGAGCCTGGAAACTGGTAACTGGCGTTCTGTAGCCTTTGCTGCTTCTGTACCCCTAAGGCTGCCAGGATGATGTGGCTGTTTTGGGCTCAGTTCTTCCTGCCATTTGTATGATGAGGAGTTCATCTTCTCCCAGGAAGAACTGGCTAAGGAAAGAATTTACTGCTGGTTCTTTGCCTTGAATATCCCCATTAGTCCTCTGAGTTAAGTTAATTTGTTCATTGAGTAGATGTTTGTTGAGTGCCTACTAGATGCATAGGTCTATGATTACAGGTACTAATAAAGGAGGTAATAGAGGTCACATGAAAATCATGGACAGTTGTTAAGGGTGTTGAGAGGATATAGAGATTGAATATTTTGAAAGCGATCAGTATGGGCTTTATAAGAAGGTGGAGTTTGAGTTGGACTCTTAAGGGTGGGTAGGATTTTGATTGGGGGTGGGCTTGGGTGGAGGGGGGGCTATAAAATGGAATTCCAGGTGTAGGTGATTATGTGAGCATAGGTGGGAAGAAAGATGTATTTTGTTTCTGGCAAATGGATCCATATTATTGAAGGAAAGGCTTCATGTGGTGGTAGTGGTGGTAGGAAGATGAATTTAGAAATGAAGGTTGGGGCTTAACAGTGGGAGCACTTTGGGGTTACATGGGGAGTCACAGAAGGTTCCAAAAGAACTATCTCCTGGAGGATAACTTAAAGGGAGGAGAAACTGAAAACAAGGAGACCACTTCAGTTCAAGAAAAGGTTCCTCAAAAAGTTAAAAATAGAACTACGTTATAATCCAGCAATTGCAGTACTAGATATTTCCCTAAAGGATAAAAAAATACAAATTCGAAGGGGTACATACACCCTGATGTTTATAGCAGCATTAGCAACAATAACTAAATTATGGAAACAGCCAAATGTCCATTGACTGATGAATGGATAAAGAAGATGTGGTATATATACACAAGGGAATATTACTCAGCCATAAAAAATAATGAAATCTTACCATTTGCAATGACATGGATGGAGCTAGAGTGTATTGTGCTAAGTGAAATAAGTCAGTCAGAGAAAGACAAATACCGTATGATTTCACTCATGTGTGGAATTCAGGAAACAAAACAGATGAACATATGGGAAGAAAAAAAAAAGAGGGAAGCAAACCGTAAGAGACTCTTGTCCCAGCTTACTGTCTTGAGAGTTTCCAGGCCACACTGGAGGGAAGGGGAAATCAAATAGATCCTGGAAGACCCCCTGAATTGAGGAGACAAAGCTGAGAGTCTGGGAAACCAAATCAGTTAAAGTTCTCAGGTGTAGAGAGAATTCCAGAGATTTGTAGAAGATCCTTTTTGAGTATTCAGCTGAGTACTTACGAGTGCATGTGTGTGAGAAAACTACCCAAGGCTGGATAAAGAACCACCTGAAAGGATTAGAGGTAACAGCCCTTACACAGAGTCAGAAATAGTGCCTGTTCTCAATAGCCAGACTAGAAACCTCAAGGTTCAGGGGCATTAAATGGAGTCCACAGCAGTGTTTTTTTTTCCAGGAACCGAGGGTTAATGAGCTCTAGATTAGATACTGTTCTGGTTCTGCGTAACAAATTTAAAAAACACAGGACACAAAGGGATTCAACGAATTCCAAAGAACTGCATCCAGAACAAAGATCACAAATACTTGTAGGGAAAAAAATTTTAGCGTCCAGTAAGGTAAAATTTACAGTGTCAGGTATTCAATCAAAAAATTATCAGCCATGCAAAGAAACAAAAAATATAACCTATAATGACATAGGTCAATCAACTGAAATTGATGCAGAATTGACCCAGATGTTAGAATTAGCATAAAAAGGCCACTAAAAATAATTACAACTGTATTCCATATGTTCAAAAGTTAAGTAGAGACATGGGAGATATAAAAGTCTAGACCCAACTTTTAAAACTGAGAATTATAATGTGTGACTGGTTGAGACTAATGGTAGGTAAGACTGCAGAAGGAAAGTTTGGTGAACTTAAAGTCATAGTAACAGAAAATATCAAAAAAAAAAAAAAAGAAAGAAAGAAAAAGAAAGAAAAGAAACACATGAATAAGGGAGAATCTTAAAAAAGAAGAGAGTATTAGTAAGCTGTGAGGCAACTTCAAGTGGCTTAATATACATGTAATTGGAGTTTACAAAGGGAGGAGAGAGAGAAGAAAGGACAGAAAAAAATATTTGAAGAAATAATGGGTGAGATTTCTAAATTTGATGAAAACTATAAATTCACAACTCCAAGAAGCTCACAACCTCCAAGCACAAGGAACCTGAAGAAAACTATACCAACTCACATCATAAGCCAATTGCTCAAAACCATCAGTAAAGAGAAAATCTGAAAAGCAGCCAGAGGAAAAAGACACCTATGTACAGTGTTGGAACAAAGATGAAGACAGCAGATTTCTTTGGAAACAATGCAAATGAAAGGAAAAAGTACTGAAAGACAAATACCCCTGTCAATCTAGAATTATATGCCCAAAGAATGTATCTTTCAAAAATGAAGGAAAAATAAAGATTTTTCAGACATGGAAAAGACATACTTATTTAAATTTAAAATATTCTCTTTAAGAGAAAATAAACTGTTTAAAAAAAGCGGTAATAGTATAGTGTGGGGTTTTTAGTGTAAGTAAAAGTCATAGGCATGCAGAACAAAGGTCAGGAGGGAAAAAGTGGAAATGCACTATTACAAAGTTCTTAATGCTATATGAAGTGGTATGCTATCACTTTAGTGTATAAGGTAAATATGTATACTGTAAATCCTATAGCAACTGCTAAAATAATAAAACAGTGTTAGAAGATAAGCTATGTATAAAATGGAAATAAAATAGAATCATACAAATATTCAACTTATCCAAAATAAGGCAGAAAAAGAAGAGGGAAAGAACTACTTGAATGGACAAATAGAATAAATAAAAAGATAACAGATTCAATACAACCATATCAATAAATACCCCAGTTAAACAACAGAGATTGTCAGATTGGACACGAACTATATATGCTGCCTATAAGAAACACACTGAATATAAAGACACAAACTTTATAACACTAAACACCTGTATTAGAAATAAAGAACAGTCTCAAATCAGTGACTCAGATTCCATCCTAAGAAACTAGAAAGAGCAAAGTAAACCCAACGTAAATAGAAAAAAAAGATCAGAGCAGAAATCAATCAGAAAACAGAAAAACAGAGAAAAAGTTAATGAAACCAAAACCTAGTTCTTAGAGAAGGTCAATAAAATTGATAAATCTCTAGCCAGACTGATCAGGAAATAAGTGAGAGAAGATACAAATTACCAGTATCAGGAATGAGAGAGGTGACATCACTATAGATTTTACAGATATTAAAAAGATAACAAGGATAATATTATGAGCAACTTTCTGCCAATAAATTCAATCAAATTGACAAATTCCTTGAAAGATACAAGCTACCAAAGCTAACTTAAACAGAAAAGGATAATGAGAATATCCGCATATATATTAAAATATGTAATTTTTGGTGGAAAACCTTTCTATGAAGACAACTCCAGGGCCAGATAACATCACCAGTGAATTCTACCAAACATTTAAATAAGAAAACTACACAAACTCTTCCAGAAAGTTGAAGAGGAAGGAATATTTCCCAGCTCATTTTATAAGGCCCACATTGCACTGATAAACCAAACCAGACAAAAATATTAAAAGATAAGAACACTACAAACTATTATCCCTCATGGACATAGTTGCAAAAATTCTGAGCAAAATTTTAGCAAACTGAATTCAAACAGTTCGCAGATAAATCCATGAAACTACGCTCAGCATCATTAATAATTTGAGAAAAGCAAATTAAAACTTCAGGAGGGGCACCACTATAGGTCTACTAGAATGGCTAAAACTAAAAAGGCTGATGATATGAAGTATTGGGAGTTCTGTGGAGGAACTGGAACTCTTGAATGCTGGTTGTGGGAATGCACAACAGTTTAGCAGTTTATTTAAAAGCTAAACATTTATCTCCAATATGATACAGGCATTTCATCCCTAGTTACTCACCCAAGAGCAAAAAAAGCATGTTTGTATAATGACTTGTACACAAATGTTCATAGAAGCTTTATTTGTAATAGCCAAAAACTGGAAATAAGCCAGATATCCATTAACTAAGGAATGGACAAACTTCTGTATCAATACAATGGAATTCTACTCAGTAATAAAAAAGAACAAACTATTGTCATGAGGTACAACATGTGGTGAGTCTCAGAGTAATTATGCTGAGTGGAAAACCAGACAAAAAAAAGAGTATAAAATGTATGATTCCATTTATGTAGAATTCGAGGAAATGCGCACTAATGTATAGTGGCACAGAAGAGATCAGCGCTTTCCAGGAGAGAGTGGAGGATTGGGGGGTTGGTGAGGAAGAGATTACCAGGGGGCACAAGGAAACCACTTGGGGTAATGAATATGTTCATTATCTTGATTTTGGTAATGGTCTGGTATTTTCTTCAATTCAACTTCAATAAAGATTTAAAAAAAATGACAACCTCAATGATTAAGAAGTTGCTGTGTGAGGGGCGCCTGGGTGGCTCAGTTGGTTAAGCAACTGCCTTTGGCTCAGGTCATGATCCTGGAGTCCCGGGATCGAGTCCCACATCGGGCTCCCTGCTTGGCGGGGAGTCTGCTTCTCCCTCTGACCCTCTTCCTTCTTGTGCTCTCTAACTCTCATTCTATCTCTCTCAAATAAATAAATAAAATCTTAAAAGAAGTTGCTGTGTGAAAGCTCTTTATGTACTACATAGTGCTACAGAAAAGTTACTTATTAATTATATGTAAGGAATTAAAGATGACTATGTGATTGTAAGATTATGAAATTGCAAGGATGGTGGTAGGACTAACAGAAATAAGGGGTAGGAACTGATTTGCAAGAGATGGTGATTTTGTTTTCCCAACTGTGACATATAGGTGGAACACCCAGGAGCTGGTTGGGAATGTGGAACTGAGAGGTGAGTGCTGACACAATGTGTAAATGGGCACAGAGGTGAGGTTCTGGGTAGGAGAGTGGAGGAGATATTTGGAGGGACAGCATGGGGCAAGGGAAGAGTCGAAGTCTGGGGATACTCCCGGCAAATTTTGTAACAGTAACTGGGGAGGGGGGTGGTTTGGGACAGGGAAGTTAGAGGTCATCTGAAATGGTGACATGGGAGCTGAGCCAGCCATGTGGAGTTCAAAAGGAAGAGTGTTCCAGATCAAGGAACAGCAGATGGAGAGACTTTGAGATGGGAGAGACCTGGATGTGTTTTAGGAAGTGTTTAGGAGGCCAGTGGGGCTAGAGGTGGTAAGGGAGGAAGAAGGTATTTTAAGACTTGGTTAGGCTGGTAGGCTGCAATGAGTTTAGATTTTATCTTCAGCGTAATAGGGAGCCACGATGGATTTTTAGAAAAGCCATTCTGGTTGCAGGTGAATAAGTAGTTGTGGAGGAGGCAAGAGTAGAAGCAGAGAGATCAGTGAAGGAGTTTCTTTCAGTAGTTGAGGTGGGATATTGGTGGTGACTTGGACTAGGGTCACCGTGGAGTGGTGGATTTAAGGTAGAAAGATCAGGGCTTGATAAAAATCCAAGGTGCTCAGGAATCTTGCCAGTGACAAAACCACTGGGCCTTGAAATTTTAGAGTCGGAAGTGGTATTAAGGATTGTCCAGTAGAACTGCTTAACCAACAACCCTGTTTCCCACTCGGCTCTGTACAAATACCTTAGCACATGGCAGTAGTTATCTTTCACATTTGTGTGGTCCTTCAAAGCTTCCAGTGTGTGTTCAGATACAGTGTTTCCTTCAAAGACATGGTCCCACTCTTGCTTTATCTCAACTCTTTGCTCCAGTGTTCTGTGCCCGCCAGTTTGGTCATATCTTGGTATTCAAAGTGGGACTTGGGGCAGGGTAGGGGATGCAGTTGATGTGACAGAAGCTGGGGAAGCAACTTTCCAGAGACTGATTCCAAGTATGTGGCCAGCCATCTTGTCCTCAGAACAAGGTCAGCACAGCCTCCCTCTCTTCTTGGAAGCTCCTCCTCACTTTCCAACCTATTGAAATCAGCCTCAGCATTTAGAATTCATCCTATATTGTCTTCTCTTCCAGGGAGTCTTTTTCTGCTTCCCTTACCTGATGTTATCTCACATTGTTTTTCAACTCTCACTTTTGTGTTTCTTTGGGGGCATTTATCTCAGCTTAACATGTTATAATTATTTCAAACCTCCCCTGAGTTATTGTGTGTCTTTTACTTTTTTATACCCCATGCCCCTTACTGCATATAGCTCGTGCATATAGCACAGGCCTAGTGAAGGTTATTGAATGGAACCCATTCAAGTTCAAAGATATGTTTCAGACACAGTAGGTACACAGAAAAGTTAGAAGGGAGCCAAGATTCTCATGTGAATGTCCATTTTTTAAATCAAAGTTGGGATGGGTTAGTCTGGTGATGGGTATTAAGGAGGGTACGTACTGCATGGAGCACTGGGTGTTGTACGAAAACAATCGTGGATCACTGCATCAAAAACTGGTGATGTATGGTGACTAACATAACATAATAAAATAAAATAAAAAAAAAAAATCAAAGTTTTCCTAACTGAGGGGCACCTGGGTGGCTCAGTCGTTAAGCGTCTGCCTTCAGCTCAGGTCATGATCCCAGGGTCCTGGGATTGAGCCCCGCGTCAGGCTCCCTGCTCAGTGGGAAGCCTGCTTCTCCCTCTCCCACTCCCCCTGTCTGTGTTCCCTCTCTCACTGTCTCTCTCTGTCAAATTAAATAAAATTAAAAAAATACACAAAGTTTTCCTAATTGAGATATAATTGACATATAACATTGTATTAGTTTTAGATCTACAACATAATGATTTGATATATCTATATACTACAAAATGAATACCACAGTAAGTATAGTTACCATCTATTACCACACAATTACAATTTTTTTTTTCCTGGAGATGAGACATTTTAAGATCTGTTCTTTTAACAACTTTCAAATAAACAATACACTATTGGTAACTGTAGTAACCACGCTATACATTATATTCCCAAGACTTATTTATCTTATAACTGGAAGTTTGTACTTTTATACCCTTTTCATCCATTTCACACACTCCCCAACCCCCCTTCCCTGCAACCATGGATCTGTTCTCTGTATTTATGAGTTTGTGTTTTTGTTTTTAAGAGTCCACATATAAGTGAAATCATATAATATTTGTCTTTCTCTGACTTATTTCACTTAGCTTAATGCCATCAAGTTCCATCTGTATTGTTGCAAATGGCAGGATATCTTTTTTAATGGCTGAATAACATCCCATTATATATGTATCTGCATTTTCTTTTTTACTGTAGTTGACAGACAATGTTAAATTAGTTTCAGGTGTACAACATAGTGATTTGACAAAATTATGCTATGCTCACTGCAAGTGTAGCTACCATCTATCAGCATACAATGCTATTACAATATTATTGACTATATTCCCTATGCTGTACCCTTTTTTTATCCCTGTGGACTTACTCATTCCATAACTGGAAGCCTGTACCTCCCACTCCCCTTCACCCATTTTCCCCATCCCTCCACCCCCCTTCCCTCTGGTTACCATCAGTTTGTTCTCTGTATTTATGGGCCTATTTCTGCTTTTGTTTGTTTCTTTGTTTTGTTTTTTAGATTCTATATATAGGTGAAATCATTTGATATTTGTCTTTTTTTGACTTATTTCACTTACCATAACTCCTCCAGGTCCATCCATTGTCACAGATGGCAAGATCTCTTTCTTCTTTATAGCTGAGTAATATTCCAATATATATGTGGTCTGTGTGTGTGTATACACACCACATCTTGATCCATTCATCTATTGATGGACATTGGGGTTGCTTCCAATCTTGGCTATTGTAAATAATGCTGCAATAAACATAGGGATGCATATATCTCTTCAAATTAGTGTTTTCATTTTCTTTGGGTAAATACCTAGTAGTAGAATTACTGGATCATATGGTATTTCTATTTCTAGTTTTTGAGGAACCTCCATACTATTTTCCACAATGGCTGCACCAATTTACATTCCTACCAATAGCACACGGAGGATTCCTTTTTCTCCACATTTTCACCAACACTTGTTATTTCTTGTCATTTGATGATAGCCATTCTAACTGGTGTGAGGTGATATCTCATTGTGGTTTTGATTTTCATTTCCCTGATGATTAGTGATGTTCAGCATCTTTTTGTGTGTTTGTTGGCCATCTGTATGTCTTTTTTGGAAAAATGTCTATTCAGATCCTCTGTCCATTTATATATATATATATATATATATATATATATATACACACACACACACACACACACACATATACATATATATATGTATATATACCATCAATTTGTTGATGGTTTTCCTCCCTGTGCAAAAGCTTTTTATTTTGGTGTAGTTTTGCTTTTATTTCCCTTGCCTGAGAAGACATCTAGAAAAATGTTGCTAAAGCTAGTGTCAAAGAGATTACTGCCTATGTTTTTTTTCTAGGAGTTTTATGGTTTCATGTCTCACAATTAGGGCTTTAGTTCATTTTGAGTTTACTTTTGTGTATGGTGTGTAAAAGTGGTCCAGTCTCATTCTTTTGCATGTAGCTCTTCAGTGTTTCCAGCACCATTTATTAAGGAGACTATCTTTTCCCCATTGTATATTCTTGCCTCTTTTGTCATAGATTAATTGAACATATAAGCGTGGATTTATTTCTGGGCTCTCTATTCTGTTCCCATTCATCTGTGTGTTTATTTTTGCTAGTACCATACTTTTTTGATTACTAAAGCTTTGCAGTATATACTGAAATCTGGGATTGTGAAGCCTTAAGTTTTGTTATTTCTCAGGATTGCTTTGACTGTGGTCTTTTGTGGTTCTGATGAAATTTTAGGATTATTTTTTCTAGTTCTGTGAAAACTATTGTTCGTGATTTGATAGGGAATACATTGAAACTGTAGATTGCTTTGGATAGTATGGGCATTTTAACAATATTAATTACTCTGATCCATGGATATGGTATGTATTTCCATTTGTTTATATCATCTTTAATGTCTTTCATCAGTATTTTATAGTTTTGAGAGTATAGGTCTTTCACCTCCTTGGTTAATCTTATTCCTGGGTATTTTATTCTTTTTGGTACAATTTTAAGTGGAATTGCTTGCTTAATTTCTCTTTCTGCTACTTTGTTATTGTATATGGAATGTATATTTCCATATACATTGTTATTGTATATGGAAAAGCAACAAATTCCTGTGTGCTCCAACTTGGCTAAATTAATTTATTACTTCTAATGGTTTTTGTTTTTTGGTAGAGTCTTTAGGGTTTCCTATGTGTAGAATCATGCCATCTGTAAAATAGTGACAAATAGTGACATTTTAACTTCTTCCTTTCCAATTTGGATTCCTTTTATTTTTTTTCTGGTCAGATGGCTTCTATGTACTATGTATATAGGAGTTCCAGTATGATGTTGAATAAAAGTGGTGAGAATGGACATCCTTATCTTGTTCTTGCTCTTAGAGGAAAAGCTCTCAGTTTCTCACCACTGAGTTTGATGTTATCTGTGAATTTGTCATATATAGCCTTTATTATGTTGAAATATATTCCCTCTAAGTCCACTTTGTTGAGAGTTCTTACCATGAACAGATGTTGAATTTTGTCAAATGCTTTTTCTGCATTTATATGATCATAAGATTTTATCTTTCCTTTCGTTAATGTGTATCATATTGATTGATTTGTGGATATTGAATCATCCTTGCATCCCTGAAATAAATCCCACTTGATTGTGGTGAATGGTCCTTTTAATGTATTGTTAAATGTGCTTTGCTAATATTTTGTTGAGGATTTTTGCATCTATGTTCATCAGGGATATTGGCCTGTAGTTTTTCTTTTTCTTTTTTTATAGTGTTTTTGTCTGATTTTGAATTAGGGTAATGCTGGCCTCGTAGAATAATTTGGAAACTTTCCTTCCTCTTCTATTTCTTGGAATAGTTTGAAGAGAACAGATATTAACTCTTCTTTAAATGTTTGGTAGAATTTAGCTATGAATCCCTCTGGTCCTAGACTGTTGTTTGTTGGGAGTTTTTTGATTGCCAGTTCAATTTTATTACTAGTAATTTGTTCATATTTTCTATTTCTTTTGATTCGGTTTTGGAAGATTATACATTTGTAGGATTTTATCCATTTCTTCTAGGTTGTCCAATTTTTTGGCATATACTTTTTCATAGTAGTTTCTTATAATGCTTTGTATTTCTGTAGTGTTGGTTATTTCTCCTCTTTTATTTCTGATTTTATTTGGGTCCTGTCTTTTTTTTTTTCTTGATGAGTCTGGCTAAAGATTTATTAATTTTATCTTTTCAAAGGACCAGGTCTTGGTTTCATTGATCTTTTCTATTGTTTTTTTTTTTTTCAATCTCCATTTCCTTTATTTCTGCTCTGGTATTTATTATTTCCTTCCTTCAATTAACTTTGGGCTTTGTATGTTCTTTTTCTAGTTCCTTAAGATGTAAGGTTAGATTGTTTATTTGAGATTTTTCTTGTTTCTTGAGGCAGTCCTGTATCATCACACATTCCTCTCTTAGAACTACTTTCACTGTGTCCCAAAGATTTTGGACTATGTTGTTTTCATTTTCATTTATCGCTATGTATTATTTGATTTCATTGACCCACTGGTTGCTTAGTAGCATGTTGTTTAGCTTTCACATGTTTGTGTTTTTTCCAGTTTTTTTCTTGCAATTAACTTCTTTTAAAAAAGTTTTATTTATTTATTTGACACAGAGAGAGAGAGCGAGGGAGTGCTCACAAGCAGTGGGAGAGGGAGAAGCAGGCTCTTCACTGAGCAGGGAGCCTGATGCAGGCTTGATCCCAGGACTCTGGGATCATGACCTGAGACGAAGGCAGATGCTTAACCGACTGAGCCACCCAGATGCCCCAGTTGTAATTAATTTCTAGTTTCATATCGTTTAGTTGGAAAAAATGCATGATATGATTTCATTCTTCTTTAATTTACTGATACTTGTTTTGTGGCCTAACATATGATCTATCCTGGTGAATGTATCATGTGCACTTGAAAAAAATGTGTATTATGTTGTTTTGGGATAGACTATATATGTTTTTGAAGTCCACCTTGTCTAATGTGATGTTCACAGACACTGTTTCCTTATGGATTTTCTGCCTGAATGATGTATGCGTTGATATAAGTGAGTTAAAGTTTCCTACTATTACTGTAATACTGTCAATTTTTCTCTTTATGTCTGTTAATATTTGCTTTATGTGTTTAGGTGCTCCAGTGTTGGGTGTATAGATATTTATAATTGTTATATCCCCTTGTTGTGTTGATCCCTTTATCATTATGTAGTGCTCTTCTTCATCTCTTGTTAACAGTCTTTGTTTTAAAGTCTGTTTTGTCTAATATAAGTATTGCTACACCAGCATTTTTTCCATTTCCATTTGCATGAGCTATCTTTTTCCATCCCTTCATTTTCAGTCTGTATGTGTCTTCAGGTCTGAAGTGAGTCTCTGGTAGGCAGAATATAGATGGGTCCTGTTTTTTTTTTTTTTTTTTAATCCATTCAGCCACCCTATGTCTTTTGATTGGAGCATTTATACCATTTATATTTAAAGTAATTATTGATAGATATGCACTGATTGCCATTTTGTTAATTGTTTAATGATTTTTTTGGTAATTCTTCTCTTTTCCTTTCTTTTTCTCTCGCTCTCTTTCCTCATGATTGATGATTTTCCTTAATGTTATGCTTGATTTATTTCTTTTTATTTTTTGTGCATCTACTATAGGTATTTGGTTTGTGGTTACCATAAGGTTTGTATATAACATCTTAAGTATATAGCATTCTGTATTAAGTTGATGATTTAAAGTTTGAACATATTATAAAAGAACTTATGTTCCTATCTTCTGCCCATTTCTTGACTGGATTATTTGTTTTTTGGGTGTTGAGTTTGGTAAGTTCTTTATAGATCTTGGTTAGTAGCCCTTTATCTGATATGTCATTTGCAGATATTTTCTCCCATTCTGTAGGTTGCCTTTTAGTTTTGTTGACTGTTTCCTTTGCTGTGCAGAAGCTTTTTATCTGAATGAACTGGAGGGTGTTATGCTGAGTGAAATAAGTCAATCAGAGAAAGACAATTATCATATGTTTTCACAAATATATGAAATATAAGAAACAGGACAGAGGACCACAGGGGAAGGGAGGGAAAACAGAATGGGGAGAAATCAGAGAGGGAGAGAAACCATGGGAGACTCTTAACTCTAGGAGACAAACTGAGGGTTGCTGGAGGGGAGGTGGGTGGGGGGATGGGGTAATTAAGTGATGGGCATTAAGGAGGGCACGTGATGTGATGAGTACTGGGTGTTATATGCAACTGATAAATTATTGAACACTACATTTGAAACTAAAAAGTACTATAAGTTGGCTAATTGAATTTAAATAAAAAAAGAACTTATGTTTTATGCCCCCATTTTATATATATGTCATTGTATTTTAAATCTTTTTATTTTGTGGGTCCCCTTAACTAATTTTTTGATATAATTGATTTTCAAACTAGCTTAAGTGACTATTTGCTTTTACTCATGAAATTTTTACCTGTCATAATTTTCTTCTAATTATAGCCTTTTTGTTACCACTTAAAGAAGTCTCCTTAACATTTCCTATAAGGCCAGTTTAGTGGTGATGAACTCCTTTAACTTTTGTTTGGGAAAATCTTTATCTGTTCTTCAGTTGACAATGACAGCCTTGTCAGGTGGAGTATTCTTGGTTGTAGGTTTTTTCTTTTTAGCACTTTGAATATATCATGCTACTTTCTTCTGGCCTGCAAAGCTTCTGCTTAAAAAAATCAGCTGATATGGGGCACCTGGGTGGCTGAGTTGTTATGCATCTGGCTTCAGCTCAGGTCATGATCCCAGGGTTCTGGGACCGAGCCCTACATCAGGCTCCCTGCTTGGCGGAAAGCCTGCTTCTCCCTCTCCCACTCCCCCTGCTTGTGTTCCTGTTCTCGCCATCTCTCTCTGTCAAATAAATAAATAAAATCTTTAAAAAAAATCAGCTGATAGCCTTAGGGTTTTTTTTTTTTTTTGTAGTTTACTAGTTGCTTCTCTCTTGATGCTTTAAACATTCTCTGTATCTTTAATCTTTGACATTTTAATTATTATGTGTTGTGTGGTGGACCTTCTTGGGTTCATATTGTTTGGAACTCTCTGTACTTCCTGAACCTGGATTTTTGTTTTCCCCCCTCTGGTTAGGGAGGTTTTCAGCTGTTGTTTTTTCAGTTGATTTTTTTTTTTTTTTTTTTTTTTTGCCACATTCTCTTTTTCCTCTGGGAAGCCTCTAATGCAAATGTTTGTTTGCTTGATGTTGTTCAAGAGATCTATCCTCATTTTGTTTTATTCTTTTTTCTTTTTGCTGTTCAGCTTGGATGCTTCTTATTACCCTGTCTTCCACATCACTGATCTGTTTCTGCATCCTCTAGTCTACTTTGAATCTCTTTATTTTTCATCTCAGTTTTTGTATCCTTCAACTATGGTTATTTTTTAAATATATTTTTTATCTCTTTTTTGAAGTTCTCACTACATTCATCTACGCTTGTCACCAGTCCATTGAGCATCTTTATGACCATACTTTGAACTCTTTATCAGGTAGGGTTGGTTATCTTCATTTCATTTAGTTTATTTTCTGAGGTTTTGCCTTCTTTCATTTGGAACATATTCTTCTGTCTTGTTTTTCTTGACTTTCTGTGTTTGTTTTTATTAATTAGGCAGGACAGCTACTTCTCCCAAACTTAAAGAAATGGTCTTGTGTATAGTCAGACCCTGTGTAGACTGTGTGTGCCTGGTGACATTGGCTGACTGGCTCAGTTGTGACTGGCATGGGTGGTGGGTCCTGGGGCACTCCATGCTGTGGTTGTCCTGGTAGGCTGGCTGGAGCTGAAGTGTGCTTGGGCCAGACTCTCCTTGTAGAGGGTGCCCTGACAGGGAAGCTGAAGTGGGTACCTGCTTAGGGTATTTTGTGTCACTCCATACATGAGGTGCCCTGGTAAGGGCAGCTGGAGCTGAGGAGTCCTGGCACTCTCTACTGGGGGTGTCCTAGTTAGTTGTCTGGAGGTGAAGTGGTGTGGGCCTGGAGTGTTCTGGAATGCTTTGTGCTTCTGTCACTTTGGTGAGATGGCTGGAGCTGTAGGGAGCACTGACCAGGGGTTTCCTGCACTGGGGCTGCTGTGGTAGGGTAGCTTGGGTTGGTATGGGCTAGGGGCCTGGGGCTTACTGAGGTGGTAGGCTAGCTAGTGCACCTGGATCCTACTTCCATCCATGCTGTCATGGTAGAGGGGGAAAGTAAACCATGGCTCTTACCAGCTTCTCCAACTTGGAGAGAGTTCCAGCAGCTATCCCACCATTTGTGAGTTCTAGGGCTCATTCTTTTATATTCTAGTTGCCCTTTTATTTTACTTTTTAAATTTTTTCCAAATTTTTATTTAAATTTCAGTTAACATACAGTGTAATATTAGTTTCAGATGTAGAATTTAGTGTAGAATTCTAAATGTGTAGAATTTAGTGATTCATCACTTACATACAATACCCAGTGCTATCACAAGTACTCTCCTTAATACCCATCACCTATTTAACCCATCTCCCCACCGACCTCCCCTCCAGTAATCCTCAGTTTGTTCTCTTAACTATAGTTAAGGGTCTGTTTCCTGATTGGCATCTCTATTTTCTCCCCTCTATGTTCATCTGTTTTGTTTCTTAAATTCAAACCACAGCATTTTTTTTATATTTTATTATGTTATGTTAGTCACCACACATCACATCATTAGTTTTTGATGTAGTGTTCCATGATTCATTGTTTGCGTATAACACCCAGTGCTCCATTTAATACATGCCCTCTTTGATACTCATCACCAAGCTAACCCATCCCCCCACCCCCCTCCCCTCTAGAATCCTCAGTTTGTTTCTCAGAGTCCATAGTCTCTCATGGTTCGTCTCCACCTCCGATTTCTCCCCCTTCATTTTACCCTTCCTACTATCTTCTTTTTTTTTTTTTAACATATAATGTATTATTTGTTTCAGAGGTGCAGGTCTGTGATTCAACAGTCTTACACAATTCACAGTGCTCACCATAGCCCATACCCTCCCCAATGTCTATCACCCAGCCACCCCATCCCTCCCACCCCCCACCACTCCAGCAACCCTCAGTTTGTTTCCTGAGATTAAGAATTCCTCATATCAATGAGATCATATGATACATGTCTTTCTCTGATTGACTTATTTCGCTCAGCATAATACCCTCCAGTTCCATCCACGTCGTTGCAAATGGCAAGATCTCATTCCTTTTGATGGCTGCATATTATTCCATTGTGTGTGTGTGTGTGTGTGTGTGTGTGTGTGTATGTATATATATACACACACACACACACATACCACATCTTCTTTAGCCATTCATCTGTTGATGGACATCTTGGCTCTTTCCAGAGTTGGGCTATTGTGGACACTGCTGCTATAAACATCGGGGTGCCTGTACCCCTTCAGATCCCTACACTTGTATCTTTGGGGTAAATACCCGGTAGTGCAATTGCTGGGTCATAGGGTAGCTCTATTTTCAACTGTTTGAGGAACCTCCATACTGTTTTCCAGAGTGGCTGCACCAGCTTGCATTCCCACCAACAGTGTAGGAGGGTTCCCCTTTCTCGGCATCCCCACCAACATCTGTTGTTTCCTGCATTGTTAATTTTAGCCATTCTGACTGGTGTGAGGTGGTATTTCATTGAGGTTTTTATTTGGATTTCCCTGATGCCGAGTAATGTTGAGCACTTTTTCATGTGTCTGTTGGCCATTTGGATGTCTTCTTTGGGAAAACGTTCATGTCTTCTGCCCATTTCTTGATTGGATTATTCTTTGGGTGTTGAGTTTGATAAGTTCTTTCTAGATGTTGTATACTAGCCCTTTATCTGATATATCTTTTGCAAATATCTTCTCCCATTCTGTCGGTTGTCTTTTGGTTTTGTTGATTGTTTCTTTTGCTGTGCGAAAGCTTTTTATCTTGATGAAGTCCTAATAGTTCATTTTTGCCGTCGCTTCCCTTGCCTTTGGCAGTGTTTCTAGGAAGAAGTTGCTGCTGCTGAGGTCGAAGAAGTTGCTGCCTGTGTTCTCCTTAGGATTTTGATGGACTCCTGTCTCACATTTAGGTCTTTCAACCATTTTGAGTCTACTTTTGTGTGTGGTGTAAGGAAATGGTCCAGTTTCGGTCTCTGCATGTGGCTGTCCAATTTTCCCAACACCATTTGTTGAAGAGACTGTCTTTTTTCCATTGGACATTGTTTGCTGTTTTTTCGAAGATGAGTTGACCATAGAGTTGAGGGTCCATTTCTGGGCTCTCTGTTCTGTTCCATTGATCTATGTGTCTGTTTTTGTGCCAGTACCGTAGTGTCTTGATGATGACAGCTTTGTAATAGAGCTGGAAGTCCGGAAATGTGATGCCGCCAGCTTTGCTTTTCTTTTTCAACATTCCTCTGGCTATTCGGGGTCTTTTCTGGTTCGATACAAATTTTAGGATTATTCGTTGCATTTCTTTGAAAAAAGTTGCTGGTATTTTGATAGGGATTGCATTAAATGTGTAGATTGCTCTAGGTAGCATTGACATCTTCACAACATTTGTTCTTCCAATCCATGAGCATGGAATGCTTTTCCATTTCTTTGTGTCTTCCTCAGTTTCTTTCATGAGTATTTCATAGTTTTCTGAGTACAGATTCTTTGCCCCTTTGGTTAGATTTATTCCTAGGTATCTTATGGTTTTGGGTGCAATTGTAAATGGGATCGACTCTTTCTTCTGTCTTGTTGTTGGTGTATAGGAATGCCACTGATTTCTGTGCATTGATTTTATATCCTGCCACTTGACTGAATTCCTGTATGAGTTCTAGCAGTTTTGGGGTGGAGTCTTTTGGGTTTCCCACATAAAGTATCATATCATCTGCAGAGAATGAGAGTTTGACTTCTTCTTTGCCGATTCGGATGCCTTTTATTTCTTTTTGTTGTCTGATTGCTCTGGCTAGGACTTCTAGTACTATGTTGAATAGCAGTGGTGATAGTGGACATCCTTACCATGTTCCTGACCTTAGGGGGAAAGCTCTCAGTTTTTCCCCATTGAGAATGATACTCGCTGTGGGTTTTTCATAGATGGCTTTTATGATATTGAGGTATGTACCCTCTATCCCTATGCGCTGAAGAGTTTTGATCAAGAAAGGATGCTGTACTTTGTCAAATGCTTTTTCTGTAGCTACTGAGAGGATTATATGGTTGTTGTTCTTCCTTTTATTAATGTATTGTATCACATTGATTGATTTGTGGATGTTGAACCAACTTTGCAGCCCAGAAATAAATCCTACTTGGTTGTGGTGAAGAATCCTTTTAATGTACTGTTGGATCCTATTGGCTAGTATTTTGGTGAGAATTTTTGCGTCCATGTTTATCAGGGATATTGGTCTGTAATTCTCCTTTTTGATGGGATCTTTGGTTTTGGGATCAAGGTAATGGTGGCCTTATAAAATGAATTTGGGTTTTCCGTCCATTTCTATTTTTAGGAACAGTTTCAGAAGAAGAGGTATTAATTCTTCTTTCAATGTTTGGTAGAATTCCCCTAGGAAGCCATCTGGCCTGGGGCTCTTGTTTGTTGGGGATTTTTGATTACTGCTTCAATTTCCTTAGTGCTTATCGGTCTGTTCAGGTTTTCTATTTCTTCCTGGTTCAGTTTTGATAGTTGATATGTCTCTAGAAATGCATCCATTTCTTCCAAATTATCTAATTTGCTCGCATAGAGTTGCTCATAATATGTTCTTATAATTGTTTGTATTTCTTTGCTGTGGTTGTGATCTCTCCTCTTTCATTCATGATTTTATTTATTTGGGTCATTTCTCTTTTCTTTTTGATAAGTCTGGCCAGGGGTTTATCATTCTTATTCTTTCAAAGAACCAGCTCCTAGTTTCATTGATCTGTTCTACCATTTTTTTGGTTTCTATTTCATTGATTTCTGCTCTGATCTTTATTATTTCTCTTCTCCTGCTGGGTTTAGGCTTTATTTGCTGTTCTTTCTCCAGCTCTGTTAGGTCTAGGGTTAGGTTGTGTATTTGAGACCTTTCTTGTCTTGCTATATACTTCCGGCTTAGGACTGCCTTTGCTGCATCCCAAAGATTTTGAACAGTTGTGTTTTCATTTTCATTGGTTTCCATGAATTTTTTTAATTCTTCTTTAATTTCCTGGTTGACCCATTCATTCTTTAGTAGAATGCTCTTTAGCCTCCATGTATTTGAGTTCTTTCCAACTTTCCTCTTGTGATTGAGGTCTAGTTTCAAAGCACTGTGGTCTGAAAACATGCAGGGAATGATCCCAGTCTTTTGGTTCTGGTTGATACCTGATTTGTGACCTGGGATGTGATCTATTCTGGAGAATGTTCCATGGGCACTAGAGAAAAATGTGTATTCTGTTGCTTTGGGATGGAATGTTCTGAATATGTCTGTGAAGTCCATTTGGTCCAGTGTGTCATTTAAAGTCTTTATTTCCTTGTTGATCTTTTGCTTAGATGATCTGTCCATTTCAATGAGGGGGATGTTAAAGTCCCCCACTATTATTGTATTGTTGTCAATGTGTTTCTTTGCTTTTGTTATTAATTGCCTTATATAATTGGCTGCTCCCATGTTAGGGGCATAGATATTTACAATTGTTAGATCTTCTTGTTGGATGGACCCTTTAAGTAGGATATAGTGTCCTTCCTCATCTCTTAATACAGAGTTTGGTTTAAAATCTAATTTGTCTGATATAAGGGTTGCCACCCCTGCTTTCTTTTGGTGTCCATTAGCATGGTAAATGGTTTTCCACCCCCTCACTTTCAATCTGAGGGTGTCTTTGGGTCTAAAATGAGTCTCTGGCAGACAGTATATCGATGGGTCTTGTTTTTTTATCCAATCTGATACCCTGTGTCTTTTGATTGGGGCATGTAGCCCATTTATATTCAGAGTAACTTTTGAAAGATATGAATTTAGTGCCATTGTATTGCCTGTAAGGTGACTCTTACTGTATATTGTTTGTGTTCCTCTCTGGTCTATGTTACTTTAGGCTCTCTCTTTGCTTAGAGGACCCCTTTCAGTATTTCTTGTAGGGCTGGTTTCGTGTTTGCAAATTCTTTAGTTTTGTTTGTCCTGGAAGCTTTTTATCTCTCCTTCTATTTTCAAAGACAGCCTAGCTGGATATAGTATTCTTGGCTACATATTTTTCTCATTTAGTGCTCTGAATATTTCATTCCAGTCCTTTTGGGCCTGCCAGGTCTCTGTGGATGGGTCTGTTGCCAATCTAATGTTTCTACCATTATAGGTTACAGATCTCTTGTCCTGAGCTGCTTTCAGGATTTTCTCTTTGTTTCTGAGACTTGTAAGTTTTACTATTAGATGTCGGGGTGTTGACCTATTTGTTTTGATTTTAAGGGGGTTCTCTGTGCCTTCTGGATTTTGATGCCTGTTTCCTTCCCCAAATTAGGGAAGTTCTGTGTGCGGTATTCCCCTAGCGCTGGAGTTCTGTGGTTCTCATTGATGGGTAAACTTGGTCTTAGCAGGCTGTTCTTGCTGATCTTCTGGGGGAGGGGCCTGTTGCTGTAGTTCCCAAATGTCTTTGCTGGAGGCGGAATGGCCCCGCCCTTGCCGGTCCGGGCTACGTAATCTGCTCAGGTTTGCTCTCGGGAGCTTTTGTTCCCGGCAGCTTTTGGTACAGCTTTGGAGGATGAGTGTGAAAATGGTGGCCTCCCAATCTCCGCCTGGAGGAGCTGAGAACTCGGGGCCCCACACCTCAGTGCGCCCCCAGAGAAAAGCAGTCACTCCCGTCTCTCTGGTCTCCGGCAGCACTCCGTGCTCATCTGGCCTGTGAGCGAGCATTTCTATCTCTAGCACCCGACCCCTGTAGAGTCTCCAAACCCAGCAGATCCCTGCGGTGCGCTCCCGCGCTGCTCCTCCCCGGGGGAGGAAGGGGAGTGTTCCCGGATCTGCCACTTGTTGGGTCCCTGCTCAACGATCAGTGGCCGGACTGTGCTGTGTGTCACCGTTTATGGCAACCCCGAGCTGAGAGCCTGCGCCTCGGGTCTGTCTCTGCAGCCGGCTTCCCTGCTCCGATACCTGGGAGCTCTGCCGCACTCAGGCACCCCCGGTCTTTCTGTGACCCCGAGGGTCCTGAGACCACACTGTCCCAGAGAGGTTCCACCCCCCCCCCCCTCGCTTAGCCACTGGAGCAACGTCCCTTAGCGGAGCTGACTTCTAAAAGTTCTGTTTTAGAAGAAAACGGATAGAGTGCTCCACTGCTCTATCACTTGCCACAAATGACCAACGGAGTCCCCCTCCCCCGCCACCTATCCTTCCGAATATCACCTCGGATTCACTTCTCCGCACCTCCTACCTCCCAGAAAGTGGTCTCTTTTCTGTTCAGAGAGTTGCTGCTATTCTTTTCTTCGATCTCCTGTTGAGTTCGTAGGTTTTCAGAATGGTTTGATCCCTATCCTGCTGAATTCCTGGGACCAGACGAAATTTAGGTCGCCTACTCCTCTGCCATCTTGCTCCTCCCCCACCAAACCACAGCATTTTCTTCTGTGCCCCAGGGCACATGAATCTGCTCACAGTCTCAGTATTATCCCTCCCCACTGCCGTTTGCAGTGTCAAGGATGAAGGCTTCCTCTGTTATCGTGTCTCTGTCTCTTTTGCCATTCTCTGTGTAGTCTATCTTTTGTTGTGCAGAAGCTCTTCAGTCAGCCCTCCATTCTTCTTCAAGAGAAACTATTCTATAAATATGTGTAGATTTAAATGGCGTGTCTATGGAATAGGTGAGTTCAACATTTACCTATGTCACCATCTTGGCTCAGCAGTCCATATTTTCTTTATTCATTCATCGGTTGATGGACACTTAGGTTATTTCCATGTCTTGGCTATTGTAAATAATCTTTCAGTGAACATGGCAGTGTAGATATCTTTTCAAGATAGTGATTTCATTTCTTTGAGATAAATACCCAGTGGAATTCCTGGGTCATATGGTAGTTCTATTTTTAATATTTTGAGGAACCTCCATACTGTTTTCCATGGTGCCTGCAGCAATTTACATTCCCACCAACATTGTACAAGGGTTCCCTTTTCTCCACATGCTTGCCAACACTTGTCATTTCTTGTCATCTTCCTAAGATAGCCATTTTAACAGGTGTGAGGTGATATCTCTTTGTGATTTAGATTTGCATTTCCCTAATGATTAGTGAGGTTGAGCACCTTTTCATGTACCTATTGGCCATTTTGTGTATCTCCTTTGGAAAAATTCCTGTTTGGATCCTCTGCTCATTTTTTAGTTTTTTTTTTTCCTTTTGAGGTGGAGTTTTTTTGTATATTTTTGATATTAACCCCTCATCAGATACATGATTTACAAGTATTTTCTCCTATTCAGTAGGTTGCCTTTTCATCTTGTTGTTGGTTTTCGTTGCTGTGCAGAAGCTTTTTAGTGTGATGTAGTCCCACTTGGGTTTATTTTTGCCCTGTTCCCTCCCCTGTGAATGTTGATTATAGTATCTGTACACCAGGTATAAATGATGGAGTAGGGGTGGAGGTGGGGATAGAAATGGAGCACCTGGGAGTGCTTAGAATTAGGAAAGTATGTCACAGTGCCTTAGAGAACTGTAACTCTGAGTATGAGCCTGACCACCATCTTAACTCTTCCTTGTTTAAAATTTAAAACAGCCTTGGGGAGATAGTCTCTTTTTAGGATCATCATTCTGATTTTATTACAGAGCTCTGTTGGGAAATTAATTTTTCATTTTAGGAACTTGCTAGAACATATACATGGCAGAAACTGGTAAATACTCACTGGGCTCATTTCCTTTTCTTCCTGGGCGTATAGCTTGACTACATTTCTCTGTCTCCCTTCTTCTTTGCAGTTAGGTGTGGCTGTACAATAGAACCCTGGCCAGTGGAATATTGGCACAAGTGATGTCTGGCACCTCTAGGCCTGGCCCATTAAACTTCCTATATCATCATCCAAGCTTTTTCTCTTCTTTGCCTGCTGCTGAATGCCAGAGATCCAGTCTAGAGGAGCACTCTCCAATAGAACTTTAGTGATGATGCAATGTTCTAAACCTCTGCTGTCCAATATGGTAGCCATGTGCTCACTGAGTACTTCAAATATAGCTAGCAGGACTGGGGAACTGAATTTTTAATTTCATTTAATTTTAATTAATATAAATAACCACAAATGACCAGCAGCTACCATACTGGATAGCACAGCCTTTGATAGGAGTGTGGTCTCTGAGTGGCTGGATAGAGCAGAGTTCTTGGCCTACCTGCACTGCATGGTAAAGTGCATGAGAAATACATAATTACTGCGTTAAGGCACTGAAATGTAATATCCGTTCCATAAAATGAGGGATACCTGCTGATTCACCTACACTAAAAATTCATATGACATGCATTTTCAGTTGGGCAACAATGTGGCTGGACAAACCCAATATTTAATATCAAATTCAATTATATAGTATAATTCCTAAATAGACAATCTAATCTTTTACCTCCCTTAAGCTCCCAGTTTTGCCCCCCACCCTATTTTCTTGGAGGGCAGTAGTGATCAAGAGGCCAGGAGGCAAGTGCTACCCCCTTTTCCCACCTGGGGTAGAAAGAACTGCTTAGGGTTCTGGTTTCTTCTCTATCCTAGCTCACTGTGTAGGCTTGGGCAAGTCACATTGTTTCTCTTGTTATTGCCTTCATTACCTACACAATTGTGATTTCTAGATTTTTTTTTTTAATGCTGCTTTCATATATGTGCTCTATTTTTGCATCCTCTGTTATTCTTCTTTGAAGGGGTGACTGTCACTCCAGTGCTTCTGGCCCAAGCCCCTCCCACGCCCTTCCAAGTTCTGTGCCTCTGACTTCATGCCTTGATGTCTTTCCTCTTCATCATTGATTATGCCCATACCTGTTAATAGTGCTGCCTTACACCTCACTCACATTCAGCCTCTCAAGGCTCATTTCCACCCCAACCTCTCTGCTGAGATGGCTTTTAGGAATATCACTATAAAACCCTTCTGTTCAGGTTCAAAAGGGTGGGGTCTCTGGGGATAGATGAGTCTCCCATGTCTGGGTGCTTAATCCTGTCACATGGCTTTTCTCTGCCCATTTATATATTCTAGACTTTTACCTCCTTCACTCCCAGAATGTCAGGATAATTAAAAGTTTGTAAATTGCCTTGAATTCCTTGGGGATAACTAACAAGTGTAAAGAATAAAAAGCATTTCATGTAAAGCTGTTGAAAAATAGGCAGTGAATTCATTCCTAGGCTCCCCCATTGGGCTATGATTATAAGTGCCTCAGATGAAATATCACATTTTAGTAAGACAGGTGATGCCTGTGTTAGGCTGCTAATTGTAATAAAAAGCTTAATTTGCACTTCTATTTCTCATTCCAGTGGGTTGAGGAGAGGGGGTGGCAAAGATGGGGCTATTCAGGGAGTCTTTATAAGGTTGTCCTTGAGTTGGTGATGGGAAATGATTGTTCCAGCATTGTACAGTCAAAGCTTGACTGCTTGGTGCCATTAGTTCGCCAGCTATTCTGTTTCTCAATAACACCACCGTTTCTCCTGTCTCCTAAGCACAAGCTTTGCATTCACCGTTTACTCACCTACTTCTTCCTTTTATTTTCCTTTTATCTCCATCTCCCTCCCTTCCTTTCTCCTTCTCTCCATCCCTCTCTTCTTTTCTCATACCCTCCCCTCCTCTTTTCTTCCCTTCCTTTCTTTTGCCATCATTCCTTAATAATTTTGATTGTCCGTTATATTGGAGATACTGGAGATAAGGTTGTGAGATAAATAAGTCCCCTGCCCTTGTGTAATTGCAAACTATGATATTGACAAACAGTGATACAAGGAATTCTAACAAAGATTTATTTATTTGTTCATTCAACAAATAATTAAAGAGAGCCTACTGTGAGCCAGGCAGTGTTCTACAGACTTGGGATACATCAGTGAACAACAAAGCACAGACTTCTCTGAGATTGCAAAGCAGGAGACCTTGTCTTATTTAAAGGGTCCAGAGGGACCCCAGAAAAGGTATGCTTTGATTGGCTCAGTAGAATGAGAAGAAATTAGGTCAGCCAAAAGGGTCAGGGGAAGTGGTTCAGCTACGCTGCTGGAGAGAGCAGCTTGTGAGAAGGAAGGAACGAAGTTTACTCACTGAAGCTGGTGCATATGGTGTGAAGGTCCAGAGTCGCAAAAATGAGTCCTAAGAGCCACACAGGGACCAATCCATAAGGGACATCTAAGGGCAGTGAGTTCAGAGTTCATTCAGGGCATTTAAAGACCACTGAAGGGGGGTAAGGACAATTTGGATCAGAACTGTCCAATAGAACTTTCTGTGATGGTGGAAATTCTGCTCTGGCCAATATGGTAGCAACTAGTCACAGTAACTATTGCACACTTGAAATGTGGACTATTGTGACTGAAGAACTGAGTTTTAAATTTTATTTTATTATTTTATTTAAGTTTAAATGGCTACATGTGGCTAGGAGCTACCTTATCGGACAGTGCATATCTGAATTGTCTGTGCAAATCATATCCAGAATTATAATCACATGTTTTCTGCACAGCACCCCAGTGTGGGCTTCTGCTCCTTTGAAGCCTTTCTCAACCACTGAGGCCTGCGGTACCAACTGAATCTCCCAGCTAACTGGATAGCAACTTTCTACAAGCTTTTTGCGTGTCCCCCTTCCTCCTCATTGACTCTTCACACTTTCAGAGTGAGGACTATGCTCAGATTTTGTTTTCATCCTATGACAGGCCACGTAGCCTCTGTTCATTGAGTAATTTTTGTTTCAGGGTTGACTCCTGTTTTCTTTTGTGGGTTGATGATGGGTAGAAAGCTCAAGGATGCAGACACCAGCTTGGCCTGTGTGTTGCCCAATGGGTCTGTGTGTTCAAACTTCTGAGGGTGCTTGGGGGGACATCTGCCCAAGAAGCCAACCTGCATGGCCTCTGGGAGCCCAGCCAGAATCTCTCATTTGTCCACCCCTTGAACCCTTCAGTGCTGTGAATGAAGTGAGGTAGAGGGATTCTCTGGTTCTTCATGGAAAGGGGAGATGTCACCTCATGGCACCTTGTTGTCACGCAGAGGAACTGTTGGGTTGCTCCTCTGAAAGTCTTATGGTAACAGGAGCTTTCTTTCCATTTCTCTATTTTCTCTTGACCGTTAAGTCACTTTCCCACTGAGGTTTCAGCTTAAAACTGATTGGGAAAGGGTCTTATTTCCATGCTTATGTTTTCAGCTCAGCTTGAGGCATGAAAGGAAATATTCTTATGCTCTCAATTAATTTGGGGATAATCAATGATCTGCCACTCGTCTCACTTCCCTCCTTCATCAGAACCAAAATGTGTGAAGCTCCCGTCTGAGTTCTTTCATGTGACTAGCCCAGGGCTGCCTCTCCTTTCTCTGGAAGTACAGATAGTATTGCCCCATTTTCAGAGTACACAGAAGACAAGAGACATGGTAATTTTAGTGATGAAATGGGGATTTTGTCCTGGCAGAGTCTTGGTTCTCGCTGAGGGGATTTATTTTCATAAAATAACGATTGTCTCAAATATAATTTAGGCAGTGCTTATATTTTCTCAGTGACCCCTTTGTTGCAGTAACAAGGGCCTCCATGAGACTGTCCTCCTGTCCTCAAGGCTCTTCTGATTATTGGAACATACTTTGCTGGACTGAGCTAAAATCTGCCCATGGTAGCTTTCACTCCTGGATTCTAGCCTTTCTCAGCGGACCTGATAAGCCCAGCCTCATCATCCCTCCTTCACATGAATACCCCTGGGTATTTGATGATAGGTCAGTCTTGCACTTGTCCAGTAGATTCCCAGAGTTCCTTTATTGATTTCTTGGAGGATGAGGTATCAAACCCCATGGTCATCTTGACTAAAGGTCTTTAGTTTCTCCTCAGAGTGGAGCACCCAGAGAAAAGGAGGTTAGCTTTACCCAGAGACGTGGAGAATAAGTGTCCTGGGCAGAAATGGCGTGAAATCTTGTGCAAGTGTGTATCACAGGGAGGTCCAAAGTAGGGGTCCTGCCTGTATAGTGAGGGGGTCTTACTCTTTTTCCTGTCCTTGGATAGACTCAGCTGTGGGAGGACATGCCTCTCATTTGCATCAATACTGTCTGGCACAGTGTATCATCCAGAGTAGGGCATCTGGTGAATATTTGCTATTGGGCTGTGGGGGATGGTATGAGTGCTGTTTCAGAGCAGAGGGCACCCAGGGAGAGAATGAAATGAGACGGGATGCATGTAGGACCTAAGAGGCACTTAAAGTGAGGATGCAGAGCTTACTATTAATTCAAAAAATAAATGGAGAGGCAGTGGAAGGACCTAAAGGAAGAGACTGAAGTGGCTGCAGCCACAAGAAAGATGAGGTTAGAAGAGGCAGACTCTGTATTGGGGTGGGAATGGTGAGAAGCAGAAGGCTTGTTTTCCATTTACCCAGGAGACTTTCCTTCTTGAGGCCTACCCCTCTACATAAATGATGGCTGCTCCTCACAATGGCTCCCCGAGACAGGGCTGGGCTGTTATGTTCATTGTTAAGATGAACAAAGAGCCCAGGGGACTTACCTCACTTTCCCAAGGGAACAGGATCTGTGATGGACCCAGGGCACCTACTGTCACCTTGTGGAGTGGTTACAGTGAATTCAGTGATGGCCAGAAATGAGAGGTTAGGAAACTGGAGAAAGTTGAAAGAGCTTTTAAAAGAAAACATGCTGTTCGTGGTGTTTGGCGATGTCACTTTGATTCAGTTCAGTAGATATTTGTTGAGTCTCTATGTCTCCTTCCTCCTGGAAAGAATAGAGTCATGGGCTGGGCAGAGGAGGAGTATGGGCATGTAGGTCAGGGACAGCTGCCCATCAACAGGGAAGTGGGTTTAATTTATGAGGCAGGGAGGAACACCAAGGACTTTTAGCAAGGGCTCAAAGTGGGTACTGAAAGCCATACCTTTTGTATAATAAGAGACTCGAACTTGGTGTCTGTGGCCTACAGGTGATTCTGTTGTGCTACCATCTTAGTTCTGGACCCTGTGGCTCCATGTCTGAGAGCCCAAGTGCTGTGGAGGTCCCAAAGAGGAACAAGAAATGGTGAGCCACATCAAATTAAAATCTAGCAAGGGGAGTAAGTCAGACGGACATATAGCTACTATATAATTATAATATCATTCCACTATGCTATGATTACAAAGGAAGGATAAATTGTTTCCTACTGGAAGAGTTGCTGGAGGCTCCGTGAAGCAGGAGGCAGTTTGACATGCTATTTGACCCCCAAACTGCCCTTGCCCTTACCTTCCCATCTCTATACTTGCCACCCAGTTGATCAAGCCAAAAACCTAGAAGAGTCATTACTGGTACTTCCCTTTTTCCTATCCCTAACATCCCGTCTGTCACCAGTTTCCTTAGCATCTGTCTCCAGCATAGAGCTTGATTCTATCTATTTCACTCTTTATCCATTGCCACCATTGAAGCCCTGTACACAACCACCTGTTGCTGGGACAGTTGAAAGAACTTTCTACACATCTTTCTATCCTATCAACAGTTTTTGCAGCAGTCAGAGTAATCTTTCAAAAGGTAATTCAAGATCCTGCCACTCCTCTGCTCAAAAAACCTTTGTGGCTTCTTCTATTAGTCAGTGAGACAACTTTAGGTATTTTTTCCCCCAGTTTGTGTTTTATTGACACCAATGCTCCATCTTCAGTTCTCCCAGCTGTTTAAGTAGTGCCTCCCCCGACTCTTGCTATGAAGGTCTTGAGCTTTTAATCTTGGCCATGGCTGCAAAAGCTGCTACCACCTGCTTCTTGGGAAAGAGGAACAACTTTAGGTACTTCAGACAAGGAATATTAATACAAGATTTTGTTGCATAGATACAGAGGATGGGAGGCAACCAGAGCAGAAAACCACTTCTACCTCAAGGTTGGAGACCCCTAATCCCCAGAACTCAGAAGTTGCTCAACCATGATGGGTCCACCTGGTGGGAGCTGTGACCTCAGAGGAAGGCGCTGCCTTCCCACCTGGTGGGAAGCTGCAAGGACAAAGGAGATGCCACCATTGTCATAAAATGCCAACTAAAGCCAAGAAGGGAGAAGTACTCTGGCCTCTCTCCTCTTCCTCTCTCCTAGTCTTCCATTGTCAAGGGAGTCTGGGAAATGCTGAAGTGTAGAAACAGATTGACAGCAAGTAGGCAAAGACTGGCATACTCCCAGCTCTCTGCCATTGCCTACGGGGCCTCACATGACCTGCTTCTGGCCACCTGTCCATTCTTGTTTTGTACCGACCTGCCTTCCTCCTAGCGGACCTGCTCTACCATTTCCCTTTCTGGTCCTGGAATATTCCAGGCTCTTCTTTCCCCACTTCTTTGGACAGTGCTCTCTCTCTGGAATAGGCATCCCTTGGCTACTTTCATGGCTGGCTCCTTCTTTGCATCCTTCAGTCTTAGCTTAAATGGTACCTTCCCAGGGGGCCTTCCCTGACCACCCCATCTAAAGTACCTCCCCTCCCCTTACTGATGGCTGTGCTATGATGTCACCTTGGCATTTCATTGTGGCACTTACCATAATCAAAACTTATTTATTGGTTGTTATTTATTATTTGTCTTTCCTCAGTTCATTCAGGTCTCTGCTCAAATATCACCTCCCCAGAAAGGCCCTCTATGACCACCCAAGCTAAGGAGTGCCCCTTTCCGCTCATGTTCTATTTCATCACACAGCTTTGTTATTATTATTTTTATATAGGTAGTCATTACTTGGCAAGCACACTACCCCACTCTCCCCCCACCCCACACACATACATTTTCCTTCCCCACTAGATTATAAACTCTTTGAAAGCAGCTTGTTGACCTTGTTCATCTGAAAGGAAAGCTCCAAGAAGGCAGGGGCCTTATGTGTCCCATTCAGCTGAGTGAACTGTTGTGAACATCCCCAGCACTTAGAATGATGCCAGATATTGTACACACTTAGTGAATATCTGTGACATGAATGAATAAATAGTGTTGAAGTTGGTAGAATCTCAAAAAGCAGTGATGGGAGAGAAGAAAGAAGATTCTCAAACAATGGAAAAACAGAAATAAAAGCAGAGATATTGGAAAGTGTGCATTCTGGGAAAGATGAGAACTTTGGTTTGTTGAAATGTAAAGACCGTGATGGGTGTTAATTTGGAGTTAAGTCAGGAGAGGCAGGTTGAGGCCAGATCATGGAAGACCTTAAAGGCCATGTTAATGAGTTTATTAAATTAGGTAATAGGGAGCTGTGGAAAGTTTTTGAGCAGGGCCGTGAAATATTCAGACTGTGCTAGAAAGATGCATTGAAGTGTCTAAAGATTTACTTTACTTTAACCCTGGTGACAATTTTGTGGCTATCCAAGAGTCATAGTTGATTTAGACAGAGGGATGCCATTAGCAAAGACTAAACTTAAAAGGAATTTTAGTTTGGTTAATTGGTTGAATCATTTATTCATCAAGGATTGGAGCACCTGGTAATAACCAGGTTCTGCTGTGTAAGGAAAGAGTCATTTAAATGTAAAACAGGATATTAATGTAAATGTAAAAGCAGGATACCTTCCCTTGGGCTTACTGTCTCATAAGGGAGGTAAACCTATAAACAGGTCATTACAAGGCGGTGTGATATGTGCTCACAGAACTCTGTGTACCAGGGGCTGTGTCTTCCTGGGACTGTCAGGAAGGCTGCTCACATCCCAGGCCAAGCTTGGAAGGTGAGAGGCAATGGCAGGTGAACACATGGGTGAAGGGAAATGAAAACAGAGGGGGAGTATAGAGATCTGTTAGCTTCTTTTTAATCTCTCATGGCCTGGTGGAGGGACATTCATTCAGCCAAGGGATATTTTACAGTGAGAAGAGGACCCTAGAAAAGTCTAGGGTCTTCCCAGGAAAAACAAATTCTGCGTTACACTACACTGAAGTTTTGAATTTTCCCACATGATTGAATGGTTTTGAAAACTAATTTTTAATGAATTCAAAATATTCAATCATATGAATTTACCATTTAAACTTTGTTCCACGGCTGGGATTCCAATTTTTCAATTATGAACAATGCTGAGATTAAAATCTTTATTCGTGAAACAAAATAAAACAGAGGGGCAATATAAAATGCATAGGGTTACAAGAGCATGGTTGTCCGGAAAACAGGAAGCAGCAGCTCTATGGGCAGAGTTACTGGGTTTAGGAGGGTGGGCAGAGCACCATGGATTGGATGTGATGAAATGTGAGAGGTCAGAAAGAGGGGAGGGGCCAGGTAATGAAGACCTTATTTCACCACTGTAAGGCAAGGAGTTTGAAGAAGAGGTCTGTTTCCTACCACTCCCTGACTTCTGCTTATAACTTCTGACACACCCAATTTACACTCATTCGTGTTCATTTTTTTCTAAAAATATTTAATAAGTTTCTACTATATGCCACACACTGTTCTATGTATTGAAGATATGGTGGTGAATAAGGTAAACAAGTTGCCCTTTTGTAGTTTACAGTCTAGTGGGGAAGATGCATACATCTATGTGTGTGATGTACATATTGTATAATATAGTATTTGTTGCCAAGTCATGATTAATTTTATGAAAACATTTATGTGGGTATATGTGTATACATTTTTTTTTGCCAAATTAATTATTCTAGGAAAAACAAAACTTGTCTAAGGACATAAAACATGATGAGAGGGAGTGTTTAGGTTATGGAAGGTCTTTCTGTTCTGTGGAAGTGACATATGAAAAAGATCTGAAGTGAGGGACAAGCCATGTGAATATCATAGGGAAGAGTGTTTCAGGCAGAGAAACAGCACATGAAAGGTCCTGAGGCGGGAGATGTTCCAGAAAGAGCAAGGAGGACAGTGCAGCTGGAGTACAGTGAATAAAGGAAGAGGAATAGGAGTGGAGGAAGCAAGTAGGGACAAATCATGTTGGGCTTGCTGGTGACACACAAGGTTATAGATTTTATTCTAACTGTGATGAGAAGTCATTGGAAGCTTTTGAACAATGCATTGTAAAAGAATCATGCTAATTGTTTTTGAGAAATAGCCTCTAGTGGGGCAGGGGAGGAAGCCAAGAGATGAGTTAGGAGGCTGTTATGGTAGTGTAGGTAAGAAATGGTGGTGACTTGGTGCAGCTTAGTGGTGATGCTATTGGTGAAAAATGGTCAAATTCTAAATATATTTTGAAGATGGAGCCAGTGGGTTTGCTGATGGATTGAAGGTGGGGTGTTAAGGAAAGAGAGAAGTCAAGGATGATTCCCAAGGTTTTTGACTTGAGTACCTGGGCAAATGAACAGTGGTGCCATTTACTGAGACAAGAGACACTGATGGAAAAACAGATTTGTAAGAATGTAGAGGGCAGGGAAGACACAAGTTTTCATTTGGAGAAGCCTGTGAGACACCCAAGTGGAATGCTGTGTGGGCAGTTGGATGCACAAGTCAGGAGTTCAGGGACAAAGTCAAAGGTGGAGGTAGACATTTGGGAGTGTCCACATATAGGTGGCAGTTAAATGATGTCTCTGTGGTCCTGACCATCTTTCCAGGACCAGAGTCAGTGCTGCTCCTTCCAGGAAGCCTTCCTGGACTGTCCCAGGCCTTTCCTTTGCCTTCCTGTTATTTCCTTTAAACTGAAGACTTTTGGGTGCCTGGGTGGCTCAGTCGTTAAGTGTCTGCCTTCAGCTCAGGTCATGATCCCGGGGTCCTGGGATTGAGCCCCACATCAGGCTCCCTGCTTGGCGGGAAGCCTGCTTCTCCTTCTCCCTCTCCCACTCCCCCTGCTTCTGTTCCCTCTCTCGCTGTGTCTCTCTCTGTCTAATAAATAAATAAAATCTTTAAAAAAAATAAACTGAAGACTTTCATTTGGGAAAACTGTGGCTTTGCCTCTGATCCAGATCTCTTGAGGCTTCACAGGGCCTTAACTGGGGTGCCTAGAGTGAAATGTGCTCATCTTCTATGTCTACAGGCAGGTGGGCTGTTTCCCAAGGTTCTCTATGGTGATGTTTGGTTCTATCAGACAGGACCCTATTCTTGTCGTTAGAGCCTAGACCTTCAAGGTCATCAACCCACATAAGACTGATGTTTGGGTCTGTCAGACAGGACCCTGTTCTTGTCATTAGAGCCTAGACCCTCAGGGTCATCAACGCATATCAAAATATTATCGTGGAAACCAAAGGTAAAAGGACACATATTGTATGATTCTATTTATATGAAATATCCAAAATAGGCAAATCCATAGAGACAGAAAACAGATTAGTGGTTGCCAGGAGCTGGGTGAGGGGGATTGGCAAGAGACTGCTTAATGAGTAGAGTTTCCTTTGAAGTGATGAAAAAGTTCTGGAACTGGAGAGTGGTGATGGTTACACAGCATTGTGAATATGCTTAATGCTTTTGAATTGTGTACTTTAAAATGGTGAATTTTATGTGTGTCTATTTTACCACAACGAAAAAAATACCAAAAATATGTCATTAGGGACGGCAGTTTCCACAAACCTTCTCATTCTCTTCTCTTTGTGGCAGCTTCCTCACTTCCACTGGCTTCCTCTGCTTGGGGCAGGGATGGAGGCTCAGAGCTAGGCACTGCGGATGGGAGAGGTTGGATGTGTGTGGCTGGGGCCTGGTACTGACCTGCTTCAAAGAGCAATCTGTCTATTTGTAGGGAGAAGTGGAGGAAGGCAGGGATAGGATTACAGAGCAGGGTCAAGTTATTCCCATCCAACCTGAGGTTTAGGATGCATATGGGGGTGGGATGGGGTGGCCACAGGGAGGCTAGGCAAGCTGGCAGCTGTGATGGCAGTTCATTTGTAGACCACCAGTACACACCAGGGTAGCTACTGACATTCTTTCTTGCTGAGCCCTTGCTGCCAGAGACACCCAGGAAACTCTGGAGGACTTGTGTTGCTGGTTGTAAACTCTTTCCAATCTGGAAAAGGAGCCCTGTAGGGGTTGGAGAGAACTCTTTGAGAGAGGCTGGAAAAACCAAGACATTCCCAGTGATCTGATTACCCATCCCCCTATTGGGGTGACCACCCTTAGATTTTCAGGGCAAGTTTCTATGGGCTGTGATTTGGGGTTTCCTAAGGACCCATTAGCTTGAAATTACCAGGTAAGATGGAAGATGTTTTTACTTTGGGGCATAGTTTTGCCTTTGGCAGACTCCTGAGCAAATGTGTTAACTTGAGAGGGGGAGCCTATTAGCTATTGCACTAGCATGGATGAGTGAATTAGCCTATGGACAGTCACAGGGAGCACCAAGGAATTAAGATGAGGAGGGTGGTTATATTTCCAGAGATAGAGATGGTGGATGAAGATGGAAATCCAGAAAAGTCTGGGACATGTGGAGTCCTCAGTGAAAGTAAGCAAAAGGGAATGTGATGGCTTTTCATCTGGTACTGGGCCACTTATTCCCAGCATTATTATACTAGGACTCTGGGTATTTGCAGCCCCAGGTCTATAACATGGGTGTGACTCTGGAAATAGGAGTTGTCTTAGTCTGCTTGGGCTGCCATGATAAAATGCCTTAGGCTGGGTGGCTTAAACAACATACATGTATTTCTCACAGTTCTGGAGACAGAAGCCCAAGGTGAAGGTGCTAGCAGAATTGGTGTCTGGTGAGAGCTCTCTTTCTGGCTTGCAAACAGCGACCTTTTTGCCATGGCCTCATATGGCAGAGAGAGAGAGAGCTCTCTGGTGTCTCTTCTTAAAAGGGCACTAGTCCTATCAGACCAGTGCTCCACTTTATGATCTCATCCTTTAAGATTACCTTAATTACCTCCTAATGGTCCCATCTCCAAATGTAGTCACATTGGGGGAATAGGGCTTCATCATATGGACTGGAAGGTGTTGAATAAAGCCTATGGCAGGAGTCATAATCACACAGCCCCAGGAATGTTCTCTGGCAGGGTCCAGAGGTCTAAAGCTGAGACCCAGTGGCCTGGCTTCAGAAACCCACTCTATGGATTGTGAGTTGTATCCTGAGGTGTCCTTCGTGAGAACCAGCTAAGCTTAGGTATCACCATGTCGATGAAAACTGAGAAGACCCTGAACCTGGAGACCCTGCCTCTCAGGTGTTGAGTCACAGGTGAACCAAGCTCCCCTGGTATTCTGAAATACCTTGTAGGGGTTGGGACACATGTGGGGCTGGGGGCCAAGGCAGTTGGCCAGGGACCTGAGCTGTAACTGGAAAATAGAGTCTGATAAACTCTTGGCTTATGGAGTATCTTCAGGGTCTGGTTGAATAGTATGTGCAAACTGGGTTTGACTCCTGGGTGGAACAGAAAGCTGCTGAAATTGTGTCAGAAAGTGCCATAGCCCAGGAATCTGGTCAATGATTCCGTGTGTGTGTGTGTGTGTGTGTAGTGAAGGGACAGATCTGGGCCAAGGGCTGGGTAAATGAAGGATAGTCCCTTGTTGGCCTCTTGTTGACCCTGGGATGATATGCATAGAATATTATTTTTAAGAGAATTCTATTCAGGTCAGCACAGAGGGTGTTAAAGCACAGGCAGTTTGGTGCTTCCATAGTACAATCTCAGTGTCTTTTCATTTGGCATTAAAGACTTTTAGACTTTCCTCTGATCTTATTTCCCATGTTTCTCCACTGGAAATCTTTTTTCTGATACTTGACTAAGCCTTACTAACTTCAGCCTCCTTACCTTTGCATATAAGATTCCTTTGGCAAAATCCTATTTTCCTATTCTTTCTGTTCTTCAAGAACAGCTCAGTCCAGGTTGCCTGGGTGGCTCAGTTGGGCATCCAACTCAGGTCATCATGGTCTTGGGGTCATGAGATTGAGCCTTGTGTGTGTTGGCCATGGAGCCTGCTTGGGATTCTCTCTCCCTCTCCCCTTCCCACTCTCTTCTCTCTCTCAAAACAACAACAACAACAACAACAACACAACAAGTTGTGTTGCTCAGTCCTCACTTCCTCCATGAACCCCTCCTGGTTCCTCCAGCCCACAGGGATCTTTCTCTCCTAAGAAATTTTAAAAGGTTTAAAATTGCTTTCACTTCTTTGTTAAATCATAGCTTTTTCAAAGAGAGATATTTCAGAGATGTCACCACTATATGCAGGCACAGAGTGAATGACTGACCAACATCCGGTGAATGGAAATTTATGCAATCCTAAAAACCAAGCAGTCAGTGTTTTAAAAAGAAGAAAAGGCTAGGCAGGTAGAAATGTGTGTCATCATGATTAGTGAGCCCTCCAAAGGGAGTGCTTTAGGAATAAGAGCAATACAATCACTGGAAGCAAATATGAAATCGTGGCTCTTGGAGCAAAAGGGGGCTGCCCTTAATTAATGGGTAGCTGACAAAAAAAAAAGACATTGGTGAGAGAGGCTGAGATGGGGAGCAGACTGAGAAAGCTTAGTGTGAAGATAATGTGTGATGGTGGCAATTGTGAAATGTCATGTTTAGCAATGGATAATAGATGACTGATGTCGTGGAAAATGTAGAACTGGTTCTTGAGAATGGTGAGGATGGGGTCTGTGAAATGATAAGGGAGTTCAATGTGGATAGCTATATTAGAAGATATGTCTGCTTCCCATCTAGATGTTGTCTGTGAGTATGAATGGATTCACTCTGTGGAGTGCTAGAGCCTTCAACCACCACAGGTGGTGTTTACATGTTTCTCTTGTTTTCCTGCTGAAGTGTGGTGTATCTGTTAAATACAGGCTGTGGAGGTAGGCTGTTTTGGTTCAAATTCTGGCTCTACTGCTTGATATGGTACCTTGGGAATGTCTTCATGCCTCAGTTTTCTTCATCTGTAACATGGGGTTAATAATAGTACCTTCCTTTTGATGTTGTTGTGAAGGTTAAATGAGGTGTAATGTATGGAAGCATTCAGGAATGTCTAGCATGTTGTAAGAGCCAATACAGTGTTAGTTATTATTACCATTGGTTGTCAGTGTCATCACTGATTTTATCACATCAGGGCTTGACTCCTCACCACTTGTGTGACTTTAGGAAGCTACTTAACTTCTTTGAGCCTTGGAACACAGGAGGAATACATAAGATAATGTATATAAAGTGTCTGGCACATAGTAAGATTGAGAAATGTTAATTCCCTATCCCTCAGTTTCCTCATCTGTAAAATGTGGATAGTAAAAAAATTGTGGAACTTCCATAATAATTATAGATCATAGTATAAATTCATTAATTCAACAATTTCTTTTAGTGTCATGTATATGTCAGGTAATGTCTTAAAGGCTTAGGGCTTATCAGTGAATAAAATAGACAAAGATACTTCCCTTTTGTAGTTTAAATTTTAGCAAGGGAAGATAGACAATACACTAACAAATGATTAAGGCTTCCAGTGTGTTTAAAGATGCTAAGTACTATGGAAAAAAGAGAAAATGAAAGTAGGATAAGGAGGCTTGGGGTGCCAGGGGTGGCAGCAGTGTGCAGTATTAAATAGGATGGCCAAGACATGCTTCATTGAGAAGGTGGTATTTGAGCAAAGACTTGAAAAATATGAGGAACTGAGTCATAATGATATTTAGGGGACGAGCATTCCATGCAGAAGAAAGAGCAGTACAAATGCCGTGGGAGTGGGCCTGGCATGTTCCAAGAACAGCATGGAGGTCAGTGTGGCTAGAACAGAATAAGGGGGGGGTAGAAGGAGACAAGGTCAGGGGAGTAAGAGGGGCGCCAGACCATGTAGGGCTTTGCTGGCCATTGGCTTTTACTCTAAGTGAAATGAGGATATATCACAGGATGCCGAGTAGAGAAGAACAATGAGATCTGCCTATCTAAGGGAATCATATTGCACACTGGTTACTGTGTCCAAAACTGACTGCAGAAAGGCAAGGGTGGAAACACAGAGACCAGTTAGAGAAGGCTCTTGCTGTGTCCAGTTGAGAGATGATGGTGGCTTGAACCAGAATGGTATCAGTGGTAGATGACAAGCAACTGGATCTCATATTCTTGATGGTAGAGTCAGTAGGATTCCTTGATGATTGGTTATGGGGTATAAGAGAAAGATAGGAATCAAGGATAATCTGAGCAACTAGGAGGATGCCACCAATTCAGAAGAATATGGAACAGGTTTGGGTGGAGAAAATTAGGAGCTTACTTTTGATCATGTTGAATTGGAGCTGAATATTAAATATCCAAGTGTAAAAGTCATGTAGACAGTTGGTTACATGAGTCAGAAGCTTAGGAGAGGAGATCTGGACTGAGATATAAATGTGGTAATTGACAACATATAGTTGGTAATGATTAAAGCCATGAAACTGGATGAAGTCATTAAGGGAGTGAGTAGACATAGAAGAGTAGCAAAGGCCAGCTCTGGGCCTCAACTTAAAAAAGGTGGGCAGGAGTATAAGAATCAGCAAAGGAAGTTGAGGGGAAATGATCCATGAGGTAGAAGGAAAACCAAGAAAGAGTGGTTTAATGGAAGCTAAACTAAGAAAGTATTTCAAGGAGGAAGGAGTGATCAACTGTGTCAAATAATGTGACAGGTCAAGTATATTAGTAACCTATTGTGTTACAAATTACTACAAAGCTTAATAGTTTAAAGTAACAAACACTATCTCACAAAATTTCTGAGGGTCAGGAATCTGTGAGTGGCTAAGGTGAGTGCCTCTG
Source organism: Eumetopias jubatus (assembly GCF_037043125.1). Lineage (NCBI taxonomy): Eukaryota > Metazoa > Chordata > Mammalia > Carnivora > Otariidae > Eumetopias > Eumetopias jubatus. The sequence continues at coordinate 42,150,586 of NW_028274818.1, forward strand.
ACTTAAGATCCCTTGCAAGATTGTGGTCAAACTGTCAGCTGGGGCTGCAGTTATCTCAAGTCTTGACTGGGACTGGAGAATCCTACTCCAAATTCTTGCAGTTTTTGGAAGTCCTCAGTTCCTCACTGGCTGTTGGTCAGAGACCTCAATTCCTCACCATGTGGGCTTTTCCACAGGCTGTCTGTGTAGCCTCATGACGTGGTAACAGCTTCTTCTCATGTGATCTGAGAGAAAGAGTGCAAGAGAGCACCTGAAAGGTAGTCACAGTCTTCTGTAACCTAATTTTGAAAGTGTTATACCATCAACTCTGGATATTCTTGGAAGGAGACTACAGGAAAGCGTGAATACCAGGAGGTGGGGGGTCATTTTGGAAGTTGATTATCATGCCAAGTATAACAAGAAGAACTGATCATTGGATTTAGCAATATGGAGGTTATTGGTGACCTTAAGAAATGCTATGAAGAGAAATATTTGATTAAAGTTGGTGTTAGAAATGTTGGGATGAGGAGTACTGAGACAATGAATATAGACAACTCTTTTGAAGAGTTTTCTGCAGATAGGAGCAAAGAAATGGGGTAATCGCTGGTGAATGAAGTGTTTTTTCTGAGTTGAGGGAAATAACACTGTGTTTATATGTTGATGGAAATAGTCCAATAGAGAGTGAAAAATTGATGATGTATAAGAGAAAAGAGAATTAGTGAAGCACTGTCCTTGAGTGGGAGAGATAAGAACTTGTGTTGAGAAGGAGGGGTTGACTTTAAAGATTTTTTTTATTTATTTGAGAGAATGAGAGAGAGAGAGAGAGCAAGAGAGAGCATGAGAGGGGGTTGGGTCAGAGGGAGAAGCAGACTCCCTGCTGAGCAGGGAGCCCGATGCGGGACCCGATCCCGGGACTCCAGGATCATGACCTGAGCTGAAGGCAGTCGCTTAACCAACTGAGCCACCCAGGTGCCCCGGAGGGGTTGACTTTAGATAGAGGCATGCTGGATTCATCTACAGTATTATTTGGGAAGATATGGTTATGGAAGTTTGTGGAATTATCTTCTGATTGCTCCATTTTTCTCAGTGAAGTGGGAATCAATGCCATCAGCTGGACTTGTTAGATGGTATATATTTTTAAAAATCATGGCTTTGATACCTTTTGTAACTTCGATGAGGGTGGGTAACTATGGTCACAGTAAAGGCACCTCCCCCAAGATTCCTTTTGCTTTAAGTCAAAAGATAGAACTTTCGTTCTCATAATTTGTCCAGATGGTGGGACATCTGCAGTTCATGGTACTCTTTGTAATGTAACATGGAAACAACGATCTATTTAACCCAAAATAAATAGTTTATTCCAAGACATTATAACCCTCCCCCTACAAAACTACAGGTCAATATCCCTGATGAACATAGATGTAAAAATTCTCAACAAAATATTAACAAGCCAGATTCAACAATACATTAAAAGGATCATACACCATGATCAAGTGGGATTTATTCCAGGGCTGCAAGGATATCCATAAATCAATGTGATATACCACATTAACAAAATAAAGAATAAAAAATCATATGATCATATCAATATATGCAGAAAAAGCATTTGACAAAATTCAACAACGATTTATGATAAAAACTCTCAACAAGGTGGGTATAGAGGGAGTAAACCTCAACATGATGAAGGCCATATATGACAAATCCAGTTAGCATTATACTTAGTGGTGAAAAGCTGAAAACTTTTCTTCTAAAATTAGAAACAAGATAAGGATATCATCTCTTGCCACTTGTATGCAACATAGTATTGGAAGTCCTAGCTACAGCAGTTAGGCAAGAAAAAGAAATAAAAGTCATTTAAATTGGAAAGGTAGAAGTAAAACTCAATATTTGCAGATAGCCTGATACTATACATAAAAACCACTAAAGCATGCACCCAAAACCTATGAGAACTAATAAATGAACTCAGTGAAGTTGCAGGGTACAAAACCAATATACAGAAATCTGTTGCATACACTAATAATGAACTATCAGAAAGATAAATTAAGAAAATAATCCTATTTACAACTGCATCAAAAAGAAAATACCTAGGAATAAATTTAACCAAGAAGGTGAAAAACCTGCACCCTGAACAGTCTAAGACACTGATGAAAGAAACTGAAAGCAAAACAAATACATGGAAAGATATACTCTGCTCAGAGATTGCAAGAATCAGTATTGTTAAAATGCCCATAATACCCCTCCCCAAATCTGTAGATTCAGTGCATCCCTATGAAAATATCAATGACATTTTTCATAGAACTAGAACAAAGAATCCTAAGGTGTGTCTGGAACTACAAAGATCCAGAATAGCCAAAGTCATCTTGAGAAAGAAGAACAGAGCTGGAGGTATCATGCTGTCAGACTTAAAACTCTACTACAAAACTATAGTAACCAAAGCAGTATAGTACTAGCACTAAAACAGATATAGATAAATGGGACAGACTAGAGAGCCCAGAATAAACCCACACTTATATGGCCAATTAGTCTACATCAAAGGAAGCAAAAATATACAACAGGAAAAAGATAGTGTCTTCAATAAATGGCTGGGAAACTGGACCACTTTCTTGCACTATATACAAAAATAAATTCAAAATAAATTAAAGATTTAATGGAAGACCCAAAACCATAAAATTCCTGGAAGAAAACATAGTAAGCTCTTTAACATTGGTCTTAGTGCTTTTTTTTTTTTTTTTTGGATCTGTCACCTCAAAAAGGACAAAAGCAAAAATAAGTGGAACTACATCAAACCAAAAAAAGAAAAAAAAAAAACCCACAAAAACAAAAATAAAAACCCATTTGCACAGTGACAGAAACCATCAACAAAATGAGAAAACAGTCTACTGGATGACAGAAGATACTTGAAAATGATATATCTGAGAAGGGGTTAATATCCAAAATATATAAAGAACTCCTACAACTCAATATAAAAAAATCCAATAAAAAATGGGCGGAGCTGGGGTGCCTGGGTGGCTCAGTTGGTTAAGCGGCTGACTCTTGATTTTGGGTCAGGTCATGATCTCAGAGTCCTTGGATTGAGCCCTGAGTCGGGCTCCATGCTCAGCTGGGTGTCTGCTTGAGGATTCTCTCTCTCTGCCCCTCCCCCTGCCCACATTCTCTGTCTTTCAAATGAATAAATAAATTTTTATTAAAAAATGGGCAGAAGACCTGAAGAGACATTTTTCCAAAGAAGACAGAGATGGCCAACAGACACATGAAAAGATGTTCAACATAACTATTCATGAGGGAAATACAAATCAAAGACACAATGAGCTATCACCTCAATCCTATTACAATGGCTATTACCAAAAAGACAAGAAATAACAAGCACTGGAAAGGATGCAGAGAAAAGGGACACTTGTGTACTGTTGGTAGGAATGTAAATTGGGACAGTCACTGTGGAAAACAATATGGAGGTTCCTTGAAAAATTAAAAGCAGCATTAACAATCTATTAAGTCCACTTCTAGGTATTTATATGAAGAAAACAGAAACACTAATTTGAAAAGACTTATGTACCCCTATGTTCATTGCAGCATTCTATTTACAACAGCCAAGATATGGTTGCAATTTAGGTGTCCATTGATAGATGAATGGCTAAAGATGATGACACACACACACACACACACACACACACTCACACACACACACGCAGGAATATTACTCAGCCATAAAAAGAAAGAGTTCTTGTCACGTGTGGCAACATGGATGGACGGACACAGAAGGTAGTATACTAAGTAAGTCAGACAGAGAAAGGCAAATACCATATGGTTTCACTGACATGTAGAATCTAAAAAAATAAAATAGGTGAATGAACAAAACGAAAGAGAAATAGACTCATAGAGCAAACTGATGGTTGCCAGAGGGGAGGGGAGTGGAGTAATGGATGAACTAGGGGGCAAGGGGATCAAGAGGTACAATGTTCCAGTTATAAAATAAATAAGACATGGGGATGCAATATGCAGCAAAGGGAATATATTCAATAATACTGTAACAATTTTGTGTGGTGACAAATAATTAGACTTACTGTGTTAACCATTTCATAATGTATATAAATACCAAATGTGTTGTATACCTGAAACTAATATATTGTATTTCAATTCTTCAATAAAAAACAATTTTTAAAAAGTTTGTGCTAAAACAAGTAAAATCACCTACCATATTCTTATACAGACAAGAGGTAACATCTCAAGAGTTTAAGGAAAAAATTACAGGAGAAATCTTAATACTGAGAACTTTATTTCCATTTATTTTTCTTCTGGGAATTGGGAGAAGACTGGACAGTTTATTTCAGGAGCAGAACATACCTGCAAAAGTGCCTGGTTTGAAAACCTCTGTAGTCAGCCTTGCAAATGGAAAGGCTGGGACTTTTAAGGTAGTTCAGAGCTCTGAAGGAGAGGGTTTCTGTCTCTGGATGAGGGAATCGAAGAGCTGACCAAACAGACTGCACAGGGAAAAGGACAGGGGTCTGTTGAGCTCTCAGAATGTTTCTGGAAGAGGTAGGAGCGTCAGCCCCACCTCAGTGCCTCCTATGCTTCCTTTCTACTCATTGGATCTCACTAGAATAAATAGCAGTTAAGACTCAGCCCTGGACCCGTAAGCTGCTCAGCCTCCTGCCTGGGCCAGGTGACCTAGTCTCCTCTTGAACCCACTAGAAAGGCTCCAGAGAAGGAGGAGAGTAAGAGAAACTCTTGAATGGGCCATATCAGTGATGCCTAGAATCCATTTTCAGGACCTGGCATCCCTTCCTCTGTCATCTTGTCCTTCCTACCTCCTGCCCAACTCCTCAGCCTGGGGACCTCCAGGTGCAGGCCTGACCATGGGGTCAGCCCTTGCCCCTCTTGTCCTGCAGGCAGTTCCCATGGGTACCATCCTGGTTCTCAAAAAGCCCTTTCCCCATTGGCTGAGACAGAGTCACCCTGGAGATCCTGGATACTCTCCTAGCAACCACGACAGAGCTGGTGGCCACCTCATTTTTGCAGAGACAGGTGCTCTGGTAACAAGAACAAATCAATTAGCCAGCCTGATGCTAGTGTGCTAATGTTGCCTTATAAATGGCACTTGGCTCGGGGGAGCTACCTCTTCCCCCTATGCCTCCTATCCCTGCTCTGGTGCTCAATTTTTCATTGTTGCTTCAACCTCAGGCTTCTGTGGGGCTGCACAGGCCACAGGGTTCCTGCAGAGGGCTGACTCTTGACCTCTCTCTATTCTGAAGTCAGTTGTAAAATGCTGCCTTCTCAACACCTATGAAGATCACAGGCTCTGCCCAGATGCTTTGGCAGAGGGGAAGGGCAGCTTAATTCCCATTCCAGCTATTCTTTTCCTCCCTATTTCCTGAGAAACAGGAAAAAGACATGATGAAACTTTATTTTAGGTGATAATAACACTTTCCTCCTTAAAACGTGCTTTCTCATATTTATCTTATTTGACCCTCATAATAAATCTGTTGGAGGTGAGGGCAGTAATTTCCATCTTACAGATAAAGGAACTGAGGCCCAGAGAGGGGGCTGACTTGCTCACTGACATTAAACTGGGAAACAACGAAGCTGGGGATGGCAGAAGGGGCAGAAGGGCCAGAGAGGACCATCTAAAGCAAAGGCAAACTCTGGAAGGAAGTCTTCTGGCGGCCGGAGCCGAGCAGTGTGGAGTGTGCTGTCCTTTGTTGGGCCTCCCTGAAGGAGACTGGGGCTCCGTGGAGCACTAACCCCTCTCTGCCTCCCCACACCCAACCTGGGTCATCTGTCACAGTCTCATTTTCAGGAAAGATGTCTGAGCAACATGGCTGGACCTACTCTTGTATTAGTTTCCAAGGACTTTTCTCTTTGTCAAGCAAAACCAAGCACCTCTTTGACATCTGTAGCCCCATCCCTACAGATCAGCCTTTCAGCTCGATCAAAGGGCAAAAAGCAATGGAGAGACAACTAGAAACAACTCTATTCCTTCCAGGTGGTCTTGCTGTGCAGAACGTCACCTCAGAAATTCTGTCTACACTGTGAGGGCATGGATGTGAGGGAGCATCTCCTCTGCAGATTCTAGGTGAACCATGATCTTTCAGTGAGTCCCCTCAGGACACCTCCCGAATCCCTTAAACATTCATCCTCATATCATGCCCTTTCTGCCCTTCTTCTGAAGTTGTGGGAGTTGACTCTTCCCAAAATAACCCAAGTCAAAAAGTGATGGCTTGCAGGAAAGTTACAATTAGCTTTTCATGGGGAAAAAAGCTCAAAGAGATTTTTTTTTTTTTTTTTTTGAAGGAAGAGGTGGAGGAAGGAAAAGAAGCCACTGGAAAAAATCTGTGGTCTTCTGATTCAGTTGAGAAAACACAGAATTATTTCAGTGCCGAGCTATTTTGGCAGGAGACACATTGATTTTTGTCTTCTCTTCATTGTTTTTATTGTTGATTACATCTCTTTTTCTCAAGTGTCAGCAGTGGGCAGAGGCAAATGAATTACTTTTCCTCACAGTCCATTGATTTTTGTGTTGACACACATTGATTTCAGCTCAGAATAAGAAAGCACATCCTAATAGGGTTATCTAAAGTTGGAATAGTTGCCTTGGGGGCTGTGGGATCCCTGTCAATGGAGGTATTCAAACATAAGCTGAATGCCTGTACAGGGAATATTTAGAGCTGACTCAATCCATGACTGGGAGGATAGCTTAGGTAATCTTAGGGTCCTCTATTTCACATTCAACATTAAACTGGATGACTTACTTGCTTTAGGTAGAGCCTGCATGTCACCCAGGGCAGTGTTTCCCACATGGTGGTATGCTGGATGATTTTCATTGGTGAGAATTTACTATTAACAGGAAAAATGTAAAACAACAATAAGATATCATTATACACCCATTATAATGGTAAAAATCCAAAACATTGACAACACCAAATGCTGGCAAGAATTGGAGCAGCAGGAACTTTCTTTCATTGCTGGTGGGAATGCAAAATAATAGCCACTTTAGAAGATAGTTTGGCAATTTCTTACAAAACTAAATATACTATTACGATGTGATCCAGCAACCAAGCTTGTTGGTATTTACCCAAAGGAGCTGAAAACTTATGTCCATACAAAAGCTTGCACACAGAAGTTTCTAGCAGCTTTATTTGTAAGTGCAAAAACTTGGAAGCAAGATGTTTTTCAGTAGGTGAATGGATAAACAGTGGTAATCAGACAATGGAATATTATTCAGTGCCAAAAAGAAATGAGCTATCAAGCCATGCAAACACATGGAGGGATCTTAACTGCATATTACCAAGTGGAAGAAGTCAATCCGAAAAGGCTAAATACTGTATAATTCCAACTATATGACACTCTGGAAAAGGCAAAACTCTGGGGACAGTAAAAAGGTAAGTGGTTGCCGGAGGTTGTGGGGGTTAGGAAGGAATGTATAGGCAGAATGCAGAGGATTTTTAAGGCAGTGAAAATACTCTGTGTAATACTATGGTGGTTGATACATGTCATTATACATTTTTCCAAACCACAGAATGTAGGACACCGAGAGTGAACCCTTAAGTAAACTCTAGACTGTAGGTGATGATGATGTGTCAATTCAGGTTCATCAATTGTAACAAATAGACCACTTTGGTGGGGGATGGTGACAAAGGGGGAAGACTGTATATGTGTGAGGACAGGAAGTATATGAGAACTCTCTGTGCCTTTTTAAAAAATTTTATTATTTTTCAGAGAGAGAGTGCATACAAGCAGGGGAGTGGCAGGCAGAGGGAGAAGCAGGCCCTCCACTGATCAGGGAGCCCAATTTGGGGCTCAATCCCAGGACCCTGGGATCATGCTCTGAGCCAAGGCAGATGCTTAACAGACTGAGCCACCCAGGCGTCCCTCTCTGTGCCTTTCTCTCAATTTTTCTTCGAATCTAAAATTGCTCTAAAAAATAAAGTCTTTTTAAAAAACTGAAAAAAATAGTAAAAATATAATTAGCATATCAGATCATGATTTTATATATATCATTGCCTAGGATGAAGCTAAGACCATCAGTGCCATGGTAACCCACATTAAGACTGCACAGATTACAGGTAGAGTCCTAAGACATGGCCTTGAATAGTTAAAACCTCCATTGCTGAATTTCAGCCCTAACTGTTTCAAAGAGTGAAGAGTTCAGGTGATCCAGATAAGTAATATGGAATCATATCTGCCTTATTTCTGTGCTGTATCTCAGTGCTCTTTTTGGTGGTACATTATGAAGCAGATTTGAATTTGCACAGCTGTAAAACTCAGGTTATAAAAATGTGGCTATCCTTAGTTCCAGAAGCTTGTTTGATTTCTGAGTCCCTAGCTACATTAATGGAAAACAATTGATTTTTACAAGTTCATGTTTTTCCTTAGTTCTAGCCAGGGTTTTTCTAGTTAACTCATGATGTATCATTCTTTTTTAAAAAAATAAAAAAAATTAAGTAATCTACACCTAAGGTGGGGCTCAAATTCACAACCCCAAGATCAAGAGTTGCATGTTCTACGGACTGAGCCCGCCAGGCACAGTTAACTAATATGTTATCTCCTACCCCTTCTTTCTTGGAGCTTACATGGCCTGATATTGGGACAGGGCATCATGCTCAAATGTCACTTTCTCAATGAGGCCTCTCCTGACCATGCTGTTTAAATTGCAACCCACCCCAATTCCCACCCTCTCTGCCAGGCCCATTCTTACATAATGTACATTCTTAGCTTAACTATCCTATCCTTCAAGCAAACTCCCCAACTCCCCAGGGCCCTCTGTAGACTCCCAAAGCACCTTATTCTTTATTCCCATTTGAGCACTTATCACAGTAGCCTGTCAGCATCTGTTTACTGATCTGTTTTTGGCCCTGATGCTAGTGCAATGCTTGGCATGTGACAGGTGCTCATCATAAGTGTGTTGAATAAATAAGTGATTGGATGAATGAGTGAATGATTCAGTTCATTAAAAAAAAAGACTGCTGAGAGGATTAGCTAGAAGGCTGGTAAAGCCTCTTGTGTGGTGCTTGGTCCAAAAAGAGGTAATTTATAATTTACATGATAAGGAAGGTCTTTATGCCACAGAGCTTCCATATTGTCTAGAATTCAAGTAGTCCCAGTGAAGAAGGCACTGATTTTATTTATTTATTTTTCCTTTTCCTTTTTTTTATTATGTTATGTTAATCACCATACATTACATCATTAGTTTTTGATGTAGTGTTCCATGATTCATTGTTTGCATATAACACCCGGTGCTCTATTCAGTACGTGCCCTCTTTAATACCCATCACCAGGCTAACCCATCCCCCACCCCTCTCCCCTCTAGAACCCTCAGTTTGTTTCTCAGAGTCATTGTCTCTCCTGGTTCGTCTCCATCTCTGATTTCACCCCCTTCATTTTTCCCTTCCTACTATCTTTTTTTTTTTAACATATAATGTATTATTTGTTTCAGAGGTACAGGTCTGTGATTCAACGGTCTTACACAATTCACAGTGCTCACCATAGCACATACCCTCCCCAATGTCTATCACCCAGCTACCCCGTCCCTCCCACCCCCCACCACTCCAGCAACCCTCAGATTGTTTCCTGAGATTAAGAATTCCTCATATCAGCGAGATCATATGATACATGTCTTTCTCTGACTGACTTATTTCGCTCAGCATAATACCCTCCAGTTCCATCCACGTCGTTGCAAATGGCAAGATCTCATTCCTTTTGTTGGCTGCATAATATTCCATTGTATATATATTCCACATCTTTATCCGTTCATCTGTCGATGGACATCTTGGCTCTTTCCATAGTTGGGCTATTGTGGACATTGCTGCTATAAACATTGGGGTGCATGTACCCCTTTGGATCCCTACATTTGTATCTTTGGGGTAAATATCTAGTAGGAAGGCACTGATTTTATGTAGGAGATGACAATATATGCATGGAGAAGGTAGCTGGATGGAAGGGGCGGTCCTATGTTTTCACGGCGTCAGGACTTTCTCGCACATGACTACAGAGGTCATCTTGCCTTGCCTCCTGTTATCACTGCCTGGCTGCCAAAGAACCCACCCAGTTCCCTAGAGCGCTGGCACCTTAGAATGTGTTAATGTATTTGAGTGATTTTGATTTGATTTCTGAGAGCCTGGTGCTAGGGGACCTCAGGGGTGGGGGGGGCAAAAAGAGGTAGAAGAAAGACAGGATGAACTACCTTGGAGCATGTGTGTGGTGACCACATGGTCCAGACTTTCTGGTGCTTCCCAATTTCATATAATTCTATTTTTTCCAACATAGGTCACTATATGAGACATTCCATAAATATAAAACTTTGCAAATCCAAAAAAGACAACAACCAACTTTTTTTCTGAGCGGTTTTAATTTTTGGATAAAATTTGCCATAATCGTGGGGAATTTTTTTGTAGGAGATCATGGTAAAGACAGGCAGGAATTTGGCCACAGCCAGAGGCAGTGTAAGGACTGCAGCAGCTGGAGGGTAGAGGTGTAAGGTGGTGAGAGAGAGCCCAGGGACCAGGAAAGGTGGAAGGATCCCAAGACTCATTCTCTTTCCTCCTTGTTTCATCCCAGAGCAGATCAGTTCCTTGGTTCTTGTCAGGGGATGACGTGAGCTCAAGTGTCAGGGAAGTGCTGTGATCATCCCGCGTGGTGCTGCCTGAGGAGGCCTGGGATTATGTGCCAAGCCAGGATCATGCTCTGCCCCCACACAGTGCTGTGCTTGTGCAGAGAGTGCCGCTGACCCAGCTCTTCATCTTCTACCCAGACCTGCCTGAAGACACAAAGCCAGGCCTGTGAGGGGGGCTGGGTACAATCCATCACCGACATGCAGGGCTTATTACTCCCTCCACATATATGTACATGCAGTCACTAAAACACGCAGATGCTCCAAAAAAAAAAAAAAAAAGAAAGAAAGAAAGAAAGAAAAGAAGAAACATGCAGATGGTCTTGCACCCAAGGAATAGGACCATTTGGGAACCCATCCACGTTCAAAATACTGCTTCCCAGAGAGACGCTGGTGAGGAATCAGATACTGAAGTCCAGAGTCAGTATTTACAAGCTAGGTGACTTTGGGTAACTTTCCATTACTAAATAAGTGATAATATTTATCTTATGGGGTGGTTAATAAACATGAATTTCTGGTCCTGAATATCAGTTCAGTAAGTGAAAATTATCCTTACCATTATTCTTGCCATGGTCCTAACCCTTCTTAGAGCCCAGTGCGGTGCGGTGGGTGACAGCATGGCATTCGGAGTGGGTCAGACATGGATCAGATGCACTACTACGTAATGACTGTGTGACCCTGACATTGGAGACGTCTTGTAAGTCTCAGTTTTCTCATTTATAAAACTGCGTTAATAGTAATAGTTGTTTCATAAGATTTTTTCAAGAATTATGTGAATTCTTAAGATTTACTGCATGAAACCCTTACTGCAAGTTCTAGCATAAAAAAATTCAATGAATATTAGCCATTATATTTAGTGATGATGTGATGGTGGTGGTGGTGCCTGCTATGACCACTAGATCGTTCTGTACTGTTATTTAATTGCAACAAGTCCTTTTCCATGTAATCCAATCGCAGTGTTTCCTTCTCTACCTAAAACTTACTGCTCGCTCAGTTGAATTAACTTTATTCCATTTCGGTTGAGTCATTTTCCCATTATACAAAGGATTCTTAGAATCCTGGTCTCAAGAGTTTTATGCAAGACTGAAGTCCCAGTGTCCATGTATAAAAGATGAATTACAACCAGAAAACCTCTAGAGGAGTGTGAGGGGACTTTCCCCCTGCTGGGGCCAAAGCACATAAATGGTTTTGCGGGCTCTTGGAGTAGTATTGTGTGGAGGATGTGGGGGCTCCTGCTTTGGGGTGGAAGTAACGGAAAACATGACTCAAGTCAGTGGGCTTCAGCCATCAGGAGCTGTATTGCCTCATATTGCTAGTGGTGTAGAGGTGGGGAGGCTTCCAGGCTGGCTGAATCTGGTGGCTTTATCTCCACTGCCTGTGATTCTCTTGGCCCTGCTTTCCTTCATGTAGTGGCTTAGTCCTTAGGTTGGCGGTGAGGTGGTGCCCGAAGTTCCCCCATTTATATCTGTGCACAATAACATCCAGCACCCATTCCCATAAAACCTTCCTTTAAAAGTTGGGAGAATTTTCTTAAAAGCCCCAGTAAGCTTTACCTCATTCTTTACTGGCCTTACATGGGTCATGTGCCCTCTTCTTAATTAACCACTGGCAAAAGGATGGGATTCTCCTGACTGGCTTAATCTAACTAGAATCCACGGAGGAGCTGGAGCCCATTGCCCAAACTGTCTAGATACTGCACAAGGATGGGGGATGGAAGGGTCTTGAAGAGGTAACCATAATGTTTACTGTGGGTGTTCTTTTTAGCCTGTTGGAGGTATGCGGGCACTTTTGATTTGGTTGTAATTGTTGGTCTAATCTTACGAGTGCTCTGTGTCGTATTGCACAACTCCAGGGGGCGCCAGTCTGAGATGCACACCTGGCATCGCCAACATTGTACTCTAAGTGTATTTGTTGAGCAAAAAATCCTTCAGGTCATATTATCCCTGGAAATGCAAATTTTGTCCTCAGTGAATTCTTTGGCTTGAATAAACAGGTTAATTATAATATTATTAGCAATTATGTGGTGAAATACACAATAAATGACCAGAAAGAAAATGCATAAAAATGAACAGAGAGTACAGAGATGAGGGTGGGATGAAGGAAAGAGTCTAAAAGCTTTCAGAGACCAGATATGCTTTGGAGGCATCAGTGTGTCCTTCTTCCATTTCCACAGGTGCCTGAGTGTCCAGCTCATAACCTATCATCTTTCTACTTGGTGGCAGGCTTCTTTGTAACTTCCATGTCTTTGATCACAGCTGAGAAAGTGGCTGGACAGAGGCTGGGCTCTGAGATCTGACATCTGGACTTGACCCCTAGGAGGAGCCAGCACTGGCAGACAGATTGACGGCCACCACTACAGAGGCTCATGGCTGGTTAAAATGCAAAGCCCTTGAGGGTTATATAGGCTTGTCCTTCTTCCTGGGGCCACAGTGTGGAGGCCTTGAATGCCAGGCTCAGGGCTTTGCGCTTGTTTCTCTATGTGGCACTTCAGACTAGCTCTCCCAGTGTGAACGGTGTTCCCTGCTTAGAGCGGCAGAGAGAGGGGCTGCTGAGCTGGTGCCTTTGAAAGCCTGCAGGGGTATTAAGACCCCGATCAGAGAGGAGATTCCATCTGGGTGCACCAACATGGCTGTCTCCCACCCATAACTTTACTGTGGCAGTAACTTACTTTTCTTTAAAACAGGGCTTCCAAGGAAAGCAATTCAAGTAATCTGGGTCTGCGTGGGTAGGAAGGATATTATCAGGCTCTAGTTGGAGATTCCTGGTGTTCCTAGGACTGACACTTGAGAAGTGTTTTGATGGAAAAGAGGCTCTTGGAGAAGTTTCTGCAGCATTGTGGAGTCTGTTGTCTGAGACTGATGCTGCTGTGGTTTGGACCTTTCAGGGCACACCCGTGGTCTCCTAGATGTTTGCCCCACCAGGCCTTCCTTGTCCCCGGTCAGGCAGCTGTCACACCTTGACTCAGTTTCTGCAAGCCCAAGGGGTGGAGGCATTTGTTTTCTCTACATTTGTAACTGTTACTGACTCCTGGAGGGTTTTCCTTCCAGAAACTCTCTCAGGAGTGGTATTTTGTTCTTTGTTTTCTATTCCCTTTTGGGTCCCCAGAAAAAGTGCAGCTTTCTTTTTATCTTTGTCTGTCTGTCTGTCTGTCTGTTTATGTCTGGGTACTTTAGGGAAGTAGAAGGAAGAACAGAAGTAACAAATTCCAGAAAAGTCACAAATTCTCATCTCACGATACTCTTGCAGAAGTAATTCTTGCTTTACATTAAAAAGTTACTGTGCTAAAACAACAACAACAACAACAAAAACTGACTGTACTGGGCTTAAGTTTCTTCCTGGACTCTTGTTGTGATATCATCAAGAGTTTGCAGTGCCTTTCTCAGTCCCCAACACATAGTAGGTGCTCAATAAATGTTTGGTGAATGAATCTGTTGTCTTTTTCTGTGATGATTACTGCACAGTCATGTATTAAGTCCTCTTCCCTTATTAAAGAGTTTTTCTTCCCTTTTCTAAGTCAGGCAGATTCTGTGGAGGTTTGAAGCAGCTTCTAAAGTGGAATAGTAAAGATGAATATTTAAGCAAATTGGAAATTTACAAGTAAAGGCTCCTTAAAACCACTTCTATCCACTCAAGTGTAGTTGTAAGGATTTCTGCAGAAGGTAACTCTTAAAAGGACTAATTTACCACAGTAGCAAAATTATAGTATGGAAACTGTAGAGCGTCTTCTTTTCTCTCTGCCTCCTGCCCCTGCCCTCTCTTTCCTCCTATGCATTGCTTCCTTTTATAAATATTTACTGAATGCCTATCAGGGCTGGGTGCTGGGGATATGGTGGTGAATAAAGCAAGTGTGGTTTCTGCCTTCATGTAGCTAAAAGACTAGTGTGTGAGGACGTGTCATTAATCAGGGGACTGTAGAGACAGATATGTCTGTGATGTGAGTCTGCTCTGTAATTGATCAGGACCCACCCCCATTTTACATTTTTGAGGCCTTGCTTTCCAAATCATCAAGATCCTTTGGTGAATTGATTGTCGTGTTTAGGGTTTCTCCTTTTTCTTTCACATAAATCTGTTTCTCTATCTCTGTATACATTATGATGTGGCTAATTTTCAGCAATTCATTAATACCCCATTAGATTGATCAATATTCAGTGTATTTGATATATTTGTAAATATTTGCCTTTGCATTTACTCTTGTGGTTATATTACAATACAAATAGTAATCGTGTAATGGAGATTTCTAGTGCTTGTTATTATTGGTTTTCTCCTCATTTGGCACACAGATAGACTGTATTTTTGCTTTCCTTCAGTTAAACAGGGCCAGATCACAGAGTTCTGGCTAATGAAATATGGCATAAGTGGTACACAACACTTCTAGGTCTGGTCTCTAGACCTCTTGCAGGGTCCTCTGAGCTCTTTTTCTTTGTCTCCAGGCTGGAGACAAAAAGCCTAGTGGAGGACTCTGAGGCTCTGGGCTCAGGTGTTAGCTGCCTGTTTTTGTAAATAAAGTGTTATTGAAACACAGCCACACCCGTTTGTTTATGTATTATCTATGGCGCTTTTACACTACAAAGACAGGGTTGAATAGTTGCCACTGAAATCTCATAGGCTGCAAAGCCTAAAATATTTACTATCTGGTCTTTGAGGGGAGAAATTTGCCATCCTAAGGGGCTGACAGAGTCACTGAATGAGACAAACCTGGGTCCCTGAGTGACTGTGTGGAGCAGAGCCTATCTTTCCCATCTTCCAGGCCAGTTTGTGTTATTAAATGGTGACATGACAAAGAAATAAACCTTGACCATCTTAAGCCACAGGTATTTTGGGGTTGTTTACTAGCATTACTTAGTTAAAAAAATATAAGATATTTTACATAATAAAAATGACAGCTAACATTTATTGGGCATTTTTATCAGGTACTGTCTTATATGCTTCTGTATTCACTTCTCACAACAGCCTTATGAAGTATCTACTCTTAATGATCATTTTACAGATGAGGAGTGGAAGGCTATATAATTTGCCCATGGATTCAGTTGGTGAGAGGGAAGCTTGGATTCTTACCCAGGCAGCCTGGCTGTAGTGTGCAGGCTTTAATCTCTACTCTTTTTTTCCATATTTATATGACTTAACAGTCTCCAGGTTCTTTCCCAGATGCTATCTTATTTGATTCCCACCACAGATTTCTATAGGACAGGTTGTTGTATTATCCTCATTGTTCAGGTGAGGAAACTGACCTAGAGAAGAAAAGTGTATTGCCAAAAATTACTTGACTAGCAAGTGGAAGAACTGTACCCTGAACCCAGAGATTCTGACACCAGATCATGGGCTCTTTTGACTCCTCCTCAGGAACTCTGGCGGACTTAGTGATCACTCCATGTTTGAAGCAGAGTGTTTTCCTTGGGTCTTGGTTTACATTCAAAATGCAGCAGCCTGTCAAGTTGCAGTTGGACATTAGCCCATCCTTGAACAGTCACCATAACAACATAGACATATGGAGGAGAATGTGGGACGGGCAAAAACCGATGCCAGTCTAGGGGAGGATAGAGTTTTGCAAAGAGTGGGGGTGGGTCAAGGAACTCCTCTGGGTATATAGATACAGACTGAAAATGGGTGAGAGGGACACTGTCCTAGGGGCCTTTAGTATCCTAATTCACCCAGGGCAATACCTCTTACCAACTTAGCACAACCTCTCATAACTCTATGGTGCTTTTAGGACAGTGTTTCTTAAGACATGATTAGGGGAGGAGATGCCTATTAAAACTACAGATTCCTGAGTGCACTCAAGATCAATTGTATGAGAATCTCTGAAGGGAGGTCCCAGGAATCTGCATTTTAGAAAACCAGTGTAGATGATTCTGATGTACACTTGTAAAAGCTTTGAGAACCACAGCCTTTACAGGAAATGAAAACATTATCCAGCGTTTGTTCCTTCCTTGTGGTCGGGTAGCAAGCTGACTCAGAAAAGAAAGTCCTTGGATGAATATTTCTGCACCAGGAATGTCTCCTCTCTGAACAGGTGGGTGAAGACTTTGAGTAGGGTCATTCTCTGCCTTCCCTTTTGCTGGACAGAAAACCCATGAACTCTATGAGTTCTCTTCTCTAGGCTGTCATTTTTAGAGAGGAACTCAGTATGGCATCTCTGTTGTGTAGTATCATATTTTAAAAACTTTTTCCCTCTTATGATGTTTCATTTCCAACAGTTGGGGGATGGGGGCCCTTCTGCTCTCTTCTCGTGCAGGGCAGACAGAGGGAGCAGAGCCAGGAGAGTTTCAGGGCCACCACTAACATTTTGGTCCCATTTCTGCCCACCATCTCCCAGCCCATGCTACTTGGTGGTGTATGTAATGGAGACTCTCTCCTCCTTGCTGAACTCAGGACTTTCAGGGTATGAAGACAGTACACTCACAAGAGCATAAACTTTGTTGACTTCCTGGTATATCCATTGTTCAGAAGGTGACTGGAAGATGCACATAATCTGGAGGAATGCGAAAGTGAGCAGTGAAGGGGTGGGAGTGGGATGGGCATGAACCCAATGAGAGAAGAATACATGTCCTTGGCACAAGGGACTCCCCTGCTAAAGCCTGGGAGACACAGACAAGCCAATGGGATGCATGGGCCATTATTTCTGAAGCAATCAAAAATAGAAGAATAAAAGTTAAAACTCTTGATAGGATATAAAGGGAAGGATGGTGCAAATGACATAGTATTCCTCTGTGGAGGAAGATCTCAGCTCCAACTCTGGAAGGGTAAGAGGAGTGCAGATTTCCTTACCCTGCTACTCCATGTGGACTGGGAAGCAAGGGAAGAGTTCTTAATGGGGCTGCTGGGTTTCAAATAAGTCATTTTTCCTCCTCAGGACCCCTGTAATTAAAAAATCCTATCCTCTGCCCATGAGCCAAGCAGAGCAATAAAGAATAAGAAGAGATGTGGATGGAAAGCAAGGGTTAGATGAATAAGTCAGATGCCCTTGGAGATTTCACTAGCTTATTCTTGGGCCAGTATCTCAGAGCTGCAAGTCCTGTTTTCCTTCAATTAGGGACTAGGAGTGGGGGCCACAGAACAACAACTTTGCCCTCAGGAAGCTTCTTTTTAATTTTATTATTTATTATTTATTTTTATTTTTTTAAGGAAGCTTCTCATTTGGCATGTCCACCCTCAATTCTGTTTTATGGGTCTCCATCTCCTCTTTTTGCCTGCTGCTGTGAACCTGCCCCTATGGACATAGACTGAGTAACAATGATGGAGTCCAAGAGATGTATTTGAAAGAGCAAAGTTCACAAAAACAAAGTTTTATCAGAACACAGTCACACACATTTGTTTGCATATTGTCAGATTGTTTTCATGCTATAACAACAGAATTTGAGTACTTGCAACAAAAATTACATGGCTTACAACATCTGAAATATTGCTTATCTGGTCCTTTATAGAAGGATTTGCCAGCCCTTCTAGATCTAGAATTTTCACACTGCCTTTAAATGCTTAGCCTCGAAGGGACACACATCAGTCTACTCACAATTCATTGGCCAGAATGGTCACATGACCCCACTCAACCGCAGGAGGCCAGGAAGTGCATCCTACTATATGAATGCGGATAACCAGACTATTTGGCAAATAGTACTGATGACCACCACAACAACCTACTATGTGTTGACCTCAATACTGGGTGCTGGATATAGAAAGATAAGACAAAATTCCTGATCTCAAGGAACTCGAGGAATGCCAGAATTTGGGGGCTGGGCAGGAGGAAGGCTAACTATAGAGTAGATTCAAGTGTCCTTCCTTGGAACATGTAGACTCCATCTCGTCTAAATTGCTTGAGATAGAAGATGTCCTCTCAGTTTGATGATAGCCAGACCTGGGGACTGGCCGGTTTGGCAGGCAGTGGGGGCGACAGATTCCCCGATGAACATTTATATCAATAATAGAAGGGTTGTTTAACAGGAATTCTTAAAGGAAAGATGAGATAATTTCATGTTTTGATATTCGTAAAATTGATTCTGTTGAAGCAGAGCTCCGCAGTGCATATTATTGTGCTGTAATTTTGGCAAAGATGTGATTCAGATTGGCAAAGTGTCTGGGAAGGGGAAACCCAGTAAGGAGAGCGAGAGCAGGCTGGGCCAGGAAGCAGATGCCAGGAACCAGGTCCTGGTGGCCCGGTGAGAGCCGGGACGGTGGCCCAGGAGCCTTGGCCGTGGAGGAACATGAGGGAAAGGAGGCTGCGGGTGGCAGAACCTGAGAGTGCTTGAGTTTCT
This sequence comes from Eumetopias jubatus, assembly GCF_037043125.1. Taxonomy (NCBI): domain Eukaryota; kingdom Metazoa; phylum Chordata; class Mammalia; order Carnivora; family Otariidae; genus Eumetopias; species Eumetopias jubatus. Next base: position 42,169,411 of record NW_028274818.1, read on the forward strand.
GGTAGTGCTGAAGCCTGTGGGGGGAGTGGGAGCACCCCGAGGACGGGTATGTGCATGTGTGTGGTGAGGGAGAGACATTTAAACGTTGTAGGAATGAAGGATAAATTTAAAATCCATCAAGCAGAGTTGAGACAGAATGACAATGTGAAGAGCATGAATCACTCTTTCTAGGGACCCACCCAACTGTTTGCAGATTTTGAAATGTATTTTTCCCTTCTTTTCTCCTCCCTACCAAGCTTATCCTGGACGCTTTACCTTCCTTCCCCTGCTCCTTGGACCCAAGCTTGGTGGCCAAGGTCCTAGACCAGGCTGGATGCTAGAAATAGGGGACAAATGAGGAGGATATTGAATAACCTACTCTCCAGGGAAGTCAGGCTCTCTTCATTGTTAACATCATCAGGCTTTATCACATATGCAGGAAGATCATCCTGGCCTTTTCTTGTCCACCTGTTATCTTAGTGTGATGCAGAGGGGGCTGGGAGGGGTGTCTATTTATTCTGCTTCATGTGGTAGAGACAGTGTGGTCAATATAGTGTGACAAACTGTGAGCTGGGATTTGAAACCCGAGCTGTGACTTTGAGTGGTAGTGTGACCCTGGGCAACTCTCTAGGTCTCTGCACCTCAGCTTCCTCACCTATAAAATGGTATGGCTATACCATGCAGATTCCTGCCCATTATAATATTCTTTGTTTTTGTGACTTTCAGTTCAGACCAGGGGAGGCTGCAGTGGGGTCTGGAGGGTAGCATTCTGGGAAGACGCCTCCTTGGGGGTCTAGCGCAGTCCCCCGTGCATAATGGGCACTCACTAAGCACTGGTTGAGTGATCTGGACACCAAGGCTTCTCTGAGCACGTAGAGCATGTGGCACTGCTTAGTGCCGAGAAGCCGTGTGTGTGTGTGTGTGTGTGTGTGTGTGTGCGCGCGCCACTTGTGGTTACTAGGGGTGTGGTTTGAAATGTGGGTGGGGAGGAGGCCAGGGATTCAGGGGTTGGGCTCTTGGCAGGAAGGGAGACAGTAAGCAGCTATCTCAAAAAAGGTGGTATCTCAGAAAGGTAAGTTTGGGACGCCTGGGTGGCTCAGTCAGTTAAGCGTCTGCCTTTGGCTCAGGTCATGATCCCAGGGTGCTGGGATCGAGTCCCACATTGGGCTTCTTGCTTGGCAGGGAGCCTGCTTCTCCCTCTGCCTGCCACTCCCCCTACTTGTGCTTGCTCGCTCTCTCTCTCTCTCTGACAAATAAATAAATAAAACCTTAAAAAAAAAAGTGGTAGGTTCAGGCCCTTTTGCGTCAGAAGGTCTGTCCCCCAAACCTCAGACTTGCCATGAGAACTCCCGGATCCTTCAGTTCCCTAAATCCTCTCTGCACATGCTCTTTCTTTTGTCCATAATCCTCTCCCATTCCTCACATGGAAAGCTCTGTTTAAACCCAGCATAATGGTCATATCTTCCACAAAGCCCTTCCAGCCACCCCCAGATGGGCTCTGGTGCCCCTAATGTGAGCTCATACAGCAACTGGGCCTGCCTCAATCATAGCACCTCATGTTGTGTGGTCAAAATGGATGTTTTTCCTGTTTCTCCCACGAGGAGGATGTGGACTAAATCCAGCTCATCTCAGTGTGCCCAGTGCCTGGCACAGTGCCTGGCACATGGTAAGCCCTCAGTCAGTGTTGACTGAATGAGTATGTCTTTCACATGCAAATCTGGACACATCCTCCTTGGCAGGGAAAGGGAAAGTGAGGCTCAAGGATGCTAGAGAGGCACCTGATTACACGCATGCTTCCCAGATCCTGGGCTGGATGCACGCATTAGCAAAGGAGGAAGGAACCTATATATGGGACCCAGTTCTCAAAGACAGGTCGCCTGTGGCTGGTCCTGGGGAGAGAGTGTGAGGATCAGGGCAGCAGGTGGTGGGTGGGATTTCCCCAGAGGAGTTGGGACACTGGGGAATGGATTAGAGAGATTCTTTCACCTTGAATGGGAGAGAACAGGCAGCGAGCTATCTGAGGCTTGGGCCCAAAAAGACAGTCTATGGAGTTCTTCTCTTGGTGTAGCAGTACCCTGAGACATTTATCACATTGCATATAATTATTTCTTTAACCTCTGTCTTCTGCACTAGACTGTGAAGTTCATGGGGCAGAAATCAAGTCTACTTTATTTAACTCTGGATACTCAGCACTTGGCACCCAGCCTGGTCCACAGTGGATGCTCCTGAGTTCAGTGATCATTTGCGGGGTCCCTAGTATGTGCCAGTTTTCTGGGCCAGGCCTGGGGCGTAGCACTGGGTCAGCCGGAAACTTTGATGTCATTAACCTCTTTCTTTTCTCTATTTCCTTCACGCCCACCCCTCCCCGCCTCCCGCCTCTCGCCTCTCCCCTCCTTAACCACGCTCCCCCCCCCCCCCCCCCCCCCCCGCAGAGCAATGTTCTGGGATGGTGCCCGAGATGCGTGGACCGAGCCCAGGCCGCAGGCTGCCCGAACCCGCCCCCTACCCTGCCGCGGATGGGAGCCCTGAGCCCTGGGCCGCAGGCCGCCGCCGCCACGTCCTGGCCCTGCCTGAGGAGGAGGCATGGCGGCCCCAGCAGTGCTCCCTGCTCGAGGCCGATGCCTCGGACGAAGTGGGCATGCTGCCGGCCTCCCCGCGCGCAGCCGCCACCGGCTTCGACAACTTCTTCCCGGTGCACGAGGGCGAGGGCCCAGGCTGGGAGGGCGGTGCGGCCCTGGAGGCTGGCTCCAGCCCCTTTCTCCCGGTGAGCCCCGAGGTGATGAAGCGGCGGCGCGGGGGCCTCATCGAGCAGCGCGACATCATCAAGGCCCACGAGGCGCACAAGATGCAGAGCACACCGCAGGCCCGGCGCAAGGAGTGGGAGTGAGTTTGGGGAGGTGGGAGTGAGGACACGCGGGGGTGGGGGGAAGCCCAGTGCAGCAGCGGGGAGGATGGGGTGGGTGTGGGAAAGGGTGGGCCCCGGGAGTCGGGTGCGTTTGTCACTGCTGTTGCTAAAGAGGGTTTTGACCCATCGAGTGAGGTCAGCCGGCTGCACGCAACCTCACTGAGGTCTACAACTGTCGGCTGGGGGCCGTCAGGCTTGCCCTCCAAAGCATGCCTCGTTTGCTAAGATCTGGAGAAAGAACTAGGGTCTGTTTCACACTCTGAGCTTCCCTGAAAAGAGGAGCTCTATAAAACGATGGAGAAGTCACCGAAACATGAATCATCAATCATCTTTTCTTCTGGAATTGTAGCTAAACTTACTCTTTCTAATGTCATCCTTGGGTGAATGATTACATTTTGAGGCAAGTGGTGGAAGAGATTGTGGCCCCCATGACTTTATCTCTGATCTTTTTGAGTAGAGCAAAAGGATTTATGTTCTGTCTTAGATTGCCTTGAACCCAATTCACGCCTCTTGAGAACTTGGGCTTTATTCTAAGGAGCCCTACGTTAAAGCAAGAGTGTTTCATTTGATTCTCATTTGACACTCCAGGCTTATACCCCACCTAGGGGCTTTGTTTTGTCTTTTGGATGCCAGTGTACATTCTGCAGGTTTACAGGTCTTGTGGTCTGTGTATCTTTAGCTCCTCTTCCTTAGATTGTTGAATTGTTAGATGTTACTAAGTGCAAAAAGACTAATAATAGATGTTTTTTGTTGGTGGTGGTTATGGTAGAATTTACTTATTTGGTTTCAGTGGACATTCTGGGTGGTACAAAGAGGGGTAGATTAGCTGATATCTGGAGGTTTTTCCCTATGGATGTCAGAATGTTTGCTGGTTCATCATTCATTCATTCAGTGGGCCCTGGGATTCAGAAAGGGGTCAGGCATCCAGCACTCAACCTCCTCCTATTGTTCACCTTCAAGTATTGTTAGTCTTTAAAACCCTACATAGCTCTAAGAGCCAGGCAATGTCCTAAGCACCCATGTTAACTTTTGTTAATCCTCACCATTACTGTACAGTAGGTACAGTATTTAACCACTGTTAAATATGGCACAGAGAAGTTAGGTGACTTTCCCAAAGTCGCTCCAATAATAACTACATTGTTACTGTGATTTGATGATTTGAACCCTGGCAATCTGGTTCTAGAATCCATGCTTTGAACCACAATGGCACAGTGACTTTCTTTCCAATTCCCACAGTACTTAACTTCTTCCTCAACCACAAGCTGAGATACCATGACAAGAACACTGGCTTGGAGGTTGAGAGATCTGGGTCTAATTCCCAGGGTGACTGACTAGTGGTATGATGTTGAGTAAGTCACCCCATGGCCTCAAAAAATGAAGAGGAGAAAGTGTGAATATCATGCAGCTCTGATAGTTGATATTTCTTTGTATTTAGAAGTACTATATTTCTCTGCACCTCTGTCTTGTTTTCCTGAGTGGATTCTGAACAACTTGAGGGCAGAGACTATCTTACACATTTTTCATGTCACTCAGTGCCTGTCCTTTGACCTAACTCAAGAATTACTATAATACTCATTGAAAAACTAGCTTCACCATGGCTAGCAATGCATGGTAACTCTTATACCTTTCTCTAAGTTAAACTTTTACTAGTTGGGGGATATAAAGGTCTAGTAGCAGCCACCTATTTCGAGTCATGGTGGGGATGGTTGGGAGACTGTGCTTTCACTAGGAAGGGCCATGAGGAGGTGAAATAGGGCAGACACTTCAGTGGCTTGGGGGTGTGTCAACCTTCCTGAGTAGAGGAATTGAGAAGGAGGGGCCAGAGAAGTAGGAGGAAAGCCAGAGAGTGGGGTGTCTGGGTGGCTCAGTTGGTTAAGTGTCTGCCTTCAGCTCAGGTCATGATCCCAGAGTTCTGGGATCGAGTCCTGTGCGGGGAGTCTGCTTCTCCATCTGTCCCTGCCCCCACTCATGCTCTTTCTATCTCAAATAAATAAATAAATAAATAAAATCTTAAAAAAAAAAAAAAAAGGAAAGCCGGAGAGTAAAGGGACAAAGAAGTGAAGAGAGGTGTCTGTTCAGAAGGCAGGAGTCATCTGTGTAGGAGGTTGCTGAGAGGTAAGTTAGGGCTGGAGACAGAATCACTGGTTTCAGCAATATGGAGGTGACCTTAATGGGAGCAGTTTCAGTAGGGTGATGGGGTCAGGGCCCAATTGAAATGGGTTGAAAAGAAAATGAGAGATGATAGAGACAGGGATGTTGCCCCACTCTCAACCCTGGACACCTTTATACAGGTTGCAGTGATGAGGCTGTGAGTGTTAAGAGGCAAATACCATCATGCCCTTTTTCTTTACCATCCAAAATCCATCCTCATATAGCTCTACATGCCTTAATCTGACCTACTTCCTGCTCTTCGCCAGCTCCCCAAACCCTAATATTGTACTGTCTGGAGCTCATGTTCCATCATGTGAAAAATTCTCTGCATTCTCACACCTTCTCTGGACATTCTCATCACCTCCTTGTTCTAACTGGTACCTGCCTCTCCCCCAAGAACATGGCTTGATTGGCAGCTGCCTCATGTGGTGGCAGCCTTCCCTCCCACACGTCCTCACAATCTTGAGCCTGGAGCCGGGGTAGCTGTCTACTTGCCCCTCATTATTGCTTCCAGACCATGATTCCTCATGCCTGTCCTAAAAGGCCAGCTTTGGAGCTCATGTCATCATGCAGTAGCACCTGCTACTCCTTCCTGTAGCCATCTACAGACTCCCAGGCCACTCACCTTCATTCCAGAAAGATTTTAGCTCTTGGTTTATTGCCTGTCTCCCATGTCTCCTCTTGCCATCAGTCTTGGTGATTTCCATATCCACTTAAATGACCTTTCCTGGACCCTGGCCTCTTGGATCCTTAACCTCTTCTCCCTGATGATTTTACCTCCGTGTTTGCTGCCGAGACCTCACTTCTATGGCCTCCCCACACCTTGTAACTGCACTGCTCCATAATCTCAGTTCCAAGCATCCTACTCTCTGACCACCAGCTCTTCTCTGCCCAGTTCACTCCCTCTAGTGCTCAACTCCCAAGATTCTTTAACCTCACTGAGATCCACAAGACATATTACTTTTTTGTGGCTCCCCTCTTCAGTCATCTCCTCACTTCTCATCTTATCAAATTAAATTCCCTTGTGAGCACCAAAAATACTTTCCAGAGCAAAATGGTGATGTCACTCTTGAGGTCTCCTCCTGCTCTCTCAACCCTTTCTCCTGCCAGCTTCTCAGATAGAGCCAGTCATCAGCCAGGGGCAAGAATGCTGGATGCCTCCCAAGCTGGCTCTAGTCTACTTCATGCTCTATCATCCTTGTTTTCACCCTCACCTTTCTTGCCCCTCTGTTGCTCCATCATACTGGTCTAGCAGGACTCCAGCCCTGCTTAAATCCCACTTGCCACCTATTTGTCCCTTGCACTTGCGCAGCAGAACATTGCTGTGGAAAATCTCACAGCTATGCTTACTGGTTTCACTGTAAATTCGTGATCCCCTCCCTCAAGTTGGTCCTCAGTCTTGCCCAGAAATCCTATGACTTTTCACCTTTCTATTCACCCTCACATTCTTTTAGAGGTTATTTCACATACTTTACCCTTAATTCTCAAACCCCAGCGTCTCCTGCCAGCCTATTCCTAGCTTATCACCGCAATTGCCTTCTTGCTTCACTGGGAAAAGAGCAGAAGTCAAAGAGGCTTGCAGGAGTTCCAACCACTGCATTAACCACCCACTGCACCTGGACCCCTGTTCTAGGCTGTTCTTCCTGTTTCTGTGGACCGATTACTCATCATGCTCCATGTGGAGGTCTAGATGTAGAGCATGATGAGCCCTTTTGTCTACATTCTCTGTCTCCCGTTCCCTCTGGAACCCATTGAAATCAGGCCTTTATGCCAGTCAAGCAGATGGCTCTGGCATGCTCACACCTGCCTCCATGCTGCTGTGTCCAGTGGGTGGTTCTCTGTGTCCATCTTCCCTGACCTGCTGGCAGCAGCCATACCATTTGTCCACTATCACTCTGTCTTTCTTGGAACTCTTTTCTCACATGGCCTTTATGACTCTAGGTTTTCTTCCTACCTTGCCAGTCTTTCCTCCACCTCTTTTGCTTGTTTCCTCTTCCTTTTTCTAATCCCCAAATACTGGGGGGCCCAGGGATCCATCCTCCACTCTCTCGCCAACACTTACTTGCTGGTGACCTCACCCAGTCCCGGACCTTTAGTGACAGTCACAGACTAGCAACTCTCAAATTTGTATCTCTGGCTAAGATCTCTTCCCTGGTTTTTAGATGTCATCCACTTAATCAGCACCTTTACTTGTATATCCATAGGTATCTCAAGCAAGATCTGTCCAACAGAAAAATACCAATTTTCCTCCAGATCTGCTTTTCCTGCGGTCTTCTCTTTCTCACTAAATGGAACCTATATTCATTCTTTCTTTTGCTGGGGCCAGAAGCATTGGAGTCCTCCTGATTTCTCTCACACTGACACTCAATTCTTGCCAATCCCCATCAGTTTTCCCTTTGAAATGTGTCAGATCATATTTGATCACTTCTGCCACTATCTCCCTAGTCTGAGTCACCTGTGATTTTTATTTTTAATAGAGACTTAAGTGGTAGACACTTATATGGTACTTATTAGATACCCAGAACTCTTCTTTTTTTCCCTAAAGATTTATTTATTTATTTATTTATTTGAGAATGAGTGACAGAGAGAGAGTGCAGGTGGGTGGGTGGGTTGGGACAGAGGGAGAAGGAGAGAGAATTTTAAGCTGACTCTGCACGGAGCGTGGAGCCTGACATGGGGCTCCACCTCATGACCCTCAAATCACGACCTGAGACAAAACCAAGAGTCAGATGCTCAACCAACTGTGCCATCTAGGCACCCCTACCCAGCACTCTTCTTAATACTTTAATTCATTTAATCCTTATAACAACTGAATAAGACCAGTACTATTATTATCCCCATATTTGCAGTTGAGGCACAGAGAATTTGAGTAACTCATCCAAGGGGATTACTGCAGCCACTCTTAACTAACTAACCTCCCCGCTAGGGTCTTTTTCGGTCTTTTTCCCCCACCAAAGCTGATTCTTCCTTGCCTTTTTTTTTTTTTTCCCCTTAAGATCTACAAAGGCATTGGAGGGATACTACATGGAGTTTCCATTAGAGAGTCTTCAGACATTTATCACATCAGTCCTCTGCTCAAGCCCTCTAGTGGCTCATGTCCCACAGAACAAAGTCCTTCACATGGTCTTTAAGGCCGTACATGATCTCCTTCCTCCACCCCTTGGACCTCTCCCCCGGCCCCCCAGACATGCACAGGCATTTTTGGCTACATCTCTTAATCTCTTCCCCACTCATCTGCTCGGTCCACGCTGGTCCCACGCTATTCCTTGACTATGCTCAGATCATTGCCACCTCAGGGAACTTTGCTTTTGCTCTTCCCTCTACCTGGAATGCTCTTTCCCCACAGACTTGCATGACTCCCACTCACTTCATTTAGGTCTCTGCTCAGAGAGACCTTTCTTATCACCCCCTGTAGTATAGCATTCCCCCGTTGTCACTCTCTTTCTCTCTTTATTTTGCCTTTTTTTTAATCACAGCCCTTCCTGTTATTATACATGCACTCAGGCACATAAAGACACACACACACATACACACACTATATATAGATGTAGGTAGATATCTACATAGACATATAGATATCTGTCTCCCTCCACTGAAGTGTCAACTTCTTGAATGGAGGGACTTTGTCTTATCTTGAGAGTATAGGACAATGCCCTGTGTGTAGTTGGCTCACAATAAGTCTTAGTTGAATGAATGATGAAGTAAATGCACTGAGGGGAATTGGTACCCATTCTAGTCTGCTAGCTTCCGGGGAAAGAGGTAGCTCCGTTCCCTGGGTTAGCCGTGTGGTTCTGCAGGTTGCTGACTGCTCAAGACCCTCCAGTTGAACAATCAGCAGAGGAATTGGGGAGTCTGTCCTCTGCCCTCCTTCTGCTTAGGATCCTGTGTCTACTTAGTGCACCTTGGAGAGATGGAGCCTTCTCCTCTCTATCTCCAGCCTTCTGGCTTCTCCTGACTGACATTCTAGAGACAGGATCCTCCTGACACTAAGACAGGGGCAGCCTGGTCCTTTCTCAAGAATGAATTTGCTACAGTAGGAAGTCAGGTAGGGTTCTCTGCCTGGCAGCCCTGCCAGCTTCTTGCTCCTCCCTCAGCTGCAGCCCCTCCCAAGGCCCTGTCCACCACCCACACAGCTGACAACCTATGGCACACATACCAAATTTACAAATCCTGCCTTCTTGGCACTGACTCAGGATTCTAGTGATGCACGAAGCCGGCTGGAAGCCAGCCTGGGAGGTTTCCAGAATTTTTTGCCTTTGGCTGTGTGAGCCAAATGTGGTAGGGGAAGGAGTTGAGAGGATAGGAGGAGGCCTCAAGTAAAGGGTCTTTGTTTTCCGGTGGACAGAGTATAGGGATTTGGATGAAACAGAATTTCTTGTGCAGAATTCCATTTTCCAAAGAACCTACTAAAAAAGGTTTCCACAGGCCATTGTGTAAGGGCTATGAGGACCTTTTGGGTAATACAAACTATTCCTCATGGACTGAGTTTTGTAGCTCTACAAAGGCATGAAACCATGTTTTACTCATATTTTAATAGAATTCCCTCCAGCTTACCAAATGTTTTCATGTATACTGTCTCATCTGACCCTCACAAGGACCCCGTGGACTAGCTATTATTATTATTTTTTCTTAAGAGAGAGAATGAGAGAGAGAGTTGGGGGGTGGGGCAGAGGGAGAAGGAGAGAGAGAATCTTAAGCAGGCTTCACACTCACTGTGGAGTCTGATAAGGAGCTTGATCTTGCAACCCTGAGATCATGACCTGAGCCAAAATCAAGAGTCAGACACTTTACTGACTGAGCCACCCAGATGCTCCTGGACTAGCTGTTATTATTCCTAATTTACAGAGGAGAAAAATGAGCCCAAAAGTCAGAGGTGGTGCTAGGTCAAAAAACCCATGTTTTAATAATGACCGTTACCATTTATTGACACTGGCTATGTGCTAGGTGCTTTGCATGTATTATTTATTCTAATGAAAATCATAGGTACTATTATAAAGAGTAGAAACATTTCATATGGGACTATTATTGCATATGGATTTGGAAGAAAGGAAATTATGTATAACTTTAAAGTCTGCGTAGGTTGGTACAACATACTCTAAAAAGAGGGAAGCAGTATTTCCATAATCATAGTACTTATCACACTATATTCTAATTGCCTGTTTACATGTCCATATCCCCCACTAGACTGTATACCACAGAAGTCTTATCTGTTCCCCATGGGTCCCCATTACTTGGTGCAGTGTCCGGCACACAAGAGACACTTAATAGATATTTGCAAAATAAAAAAAAATTCATAATTTTATACCCCAGAAAGCTCAGGCTTGCCCAGTATCACATAGCTAGTGAGGATTCAACCCAGGCCCTCTGACTTCAATGCCTAGCTTGTTCCACCGAGGCCTTCTGCCCATATGAGCATCCACCTGCATTCATTACACAGTGGTAGACAAGTGACAGGAACCCAGTCATAATATTTAGGGTTGATTCTTGCCATGCTACTTATAAACTGTGGGACCTGGGGCAGGCTGTAACTTCTCTGCATTTTTAGAGTGAAGATGAGCCTAATACCTTGCACGTCTGTTGTGAATTTGGACCATGTTTACTAGATCACGTATGCTCATGTGGGTCCTCAAAATGTTGGTGAGCCTTGGGTTACTCCTGGACTCTACTCTGCCTACACAATCTCCCTGGGTAACCTCAGCCAGGCCCACAGATCAGCAGATGATTCCCAAATTTGGTTCCTAAGAACCTTTGACTCTTGTAGCCAAATGGGAAGCTGGCATCTCCACATTGTGGTCTAACCAGCATCTAAAACTTAACATGGCTAAAGCAAAACTCTTGATCCTCTCCTGACCCAACGCAGCCCCGCATCTCAGTAGGCAGCACCACATCAACCCTGTTGCTCAAGCCAAAGACTTCTATTGTCCTTTATTACTCCCTTTCCCATTTCTTCTGCTTCCAGTCAGTTGGCAAGCCCTGTCAACACATCTCCCAAACACGTTCCAAGTCTGAACACTTCTGCGTCCCTGGTGCTAACAATCTTCCAAGCCGTTGTCACTTGGCCTCCTAATTTCCATGGCCTCCTAATTGGCCTCTCTCCTTATGTCTTTGTTTTTCTGTATTCAGGAGTGTGGCTGTTCATATGAGAGACAGCAGTGTTTAAAAAGATATAAACCAAATCATGCTTCTGTGATGTAACTTCCCTTTGCACTCAGAGTAAAATCTGAGCCCCTATCCCTGGTTTGTAAAGCCTTGAAGCACCTGGTCGTGGGTAGCTCATGACCTCATCTGTACAACTGCTCCCTTGCTCCCTGCAGTCCTGCCCACTTTCAGGCCAGGCCGACGCCTGCTATGTTTCTGCCTGTCCCTCTGCCTAGAACGTTCTTTCTCCAGATTTTTGAAAGGTTGGTCCATTCTTGTCATTTAGACCTCAGCTTAAGTGATGCCTTCTCAGAGAGGTTAGTCGTCACCATATAGTCTAAAATAGACATCTGGTAAATCTGGCTCCCATCACCCTGGGCTGCTGACTGCCCCCACTCCCGCCCCCAACAAGAGAAAAAGTAACACACTGCATGGTTCACTTCATAGACTCAGTGCTGGGAGCAATGCCTGACATCTAGTCTCTCAGTGACTGGTTGTCAGTGAATGAATGAGTGAATGAATGCCCAAGGGATAGTTGGCGTGGCAATGATTCTGATCTGGATGGTTACTTAGCCTCTGACAACACCGGACATATTGTCGGGTCTAGTTGAGGGAGCTGGGGACACCAGGGGCTCTGGATCTAGGCCAGGTCAGCCCCTGCGGTGGGGAGCCTCATGGGCTGAGAAAACCCAGGTTGGTTAGGTTGCAGGTTGTTCGGTCCTGTCTTCCCTCACACCTCTGATCACCCCCGAACCGTGTGTTATTTACCTCCGTATTTGACCTTGTTTTCCTCCCTTGCTAGATTGTGGATGAGGACGGTCACCTTTCTGACATGTGATGAACACCTAGAATACTTAGCCCAGGGTTTGGTTGTTTTGCCCCCTCGTGTCTGATTCCTCACCTTCAGGAGCCCCCCACTCGCTATCTACAGCAGGGCGTGCAAGGCTCGCTAATGCCTGTTGGTGCAGAGGCTACAGCCAGGGCTGAGGTCAGCTGTGTACATCAGCGGACCCCCTGGGCGATGAAATGAGGACCTGCACGGCGCCTGACACGGGGCCCAGAGTCAGGGCACAGCAGCCGCTCTTGCTATGATTGGCATTATTACTATTATGCCCACCACCATCACCGTTGTCTAGCCCAGGTGCCTCATTTACAGCTGAGGGGGCGAGGGCCCTCAGGGCCGAGTGACTGCTGGTGCTGGCAACGAGCCATTCTGATGGCGGGGTCAGCAGGCCGCTGTGAGGGACTGGCTCCGGGGAGCCGGCCCTGCGAGCCCCACCCGCTTCTCGCCTGTGTCCCAACCGCCCTGCTGACCAGGAGGGCTGGTACCACCACAGTCTCGGGTGTCCTACCACAGTCTCACCAGCTTCCATGCCACGCCCAAGGTCACACACCAGTTCCCCCAGGAAACAAATGTCCCAACCTTGAAACTTTCCCCTTGGATTTTAAAAGCCGGTGGGCCAGTTTTTCTCTGAGCCTCCTGAAAGGCAGCTAACCCCAGGCAGATCTAGTCGCAGTGACTGGGGACATCATTCCACATGCTGCCACTTGCTGGTAAAAGCAGGCAGCGCTTGGTTTACTGGGGTGCTAGTGTCTATAGCAATGTCATTGCCAGAAAGGCACATGGGCAGAGTTTGTTCAGTTAAATAGAAAGGTACTGCTGACTGATCTGGTGTTTTAATACAATTTAAATTTGTATGCTCTTAGGAGGCACAGGGGTTCTTGAGGTCTCCGCAGTCCCCTCCACCCCCCACTGCCTTAGACGGGGCTAATTCACCTATCAGCTGTGCTCATCCTGGCCCTGAGGGTGCCTGAGTTTGTAGCCCGGCTGAATCTCACCCCTGCGCTCAGAGATGAGGCATTTCAGGCTGGTCGGGTTGTAGTATAACAGACTTGCTGAACCAGAACATATGCCAATGGAATACAGAAATCACGCGATTTCAACACACTGTGCTTTCACTAGCCAACAACACGTATGAACACCACAAGCCAAGTAGGGACCTGTAGCATATGCCCTGCCTGTCTGGAATTCTGAGCAGAACAAGAAGCCACCGAGAAGCCAGAGAGCTGGGCTCCTCCTGGGAATTGACACAATTTGGGTGACTCCGTAGAGATTTAAGATGGGCCCTTTGGGGAAACGTCAACACATATCCTTGAAAAAAAATTTTTTTTTCGGTCTGTCCTCCAGAGATTTGAAAACGAGTGTCTCTTTCTAGGTCCGGTCTCTAGTGACTTCTTTTTCCTACATTTTCCTCCTGCAGTTCTCTCAACACTTCCTTTAGAGAACAGGCTATGGAGATATGCAGGGTGGTGAGCCGGAGCAGTGGGGTTCCTTTGAGGGTGCCCAGCCCCTCACTCAGTGCCTGGTGATGCCCACGTCTCAAAGGGAACGAAGACAGCTTCTCTGCTCCTTCACCGAAGCCACTGGACGCCCTTTCACCTTCTCCAGAGTGTGGGGCCAGGAGCTCGGGCTTAGTGGGGGCAAATGTTCCTCTGCTGTTCTGGCTCTTCCCTTCCAGGCCAAGCCAGGAAGGAGGCGCCAAGGGAGAAGGGTTGTGACTCTGTAGCTCTCAGTCCCGATGGGCCCCAGGGGTCCATTTGATGCCTGTGTTTCTCTGTCCAGCCCCATCAGAGTCTTGTTCCTGTTTTTTGGGGGGGTGCAGGTGAGCCAGTCTCCCCTACGCTACCCCAAACTCGGCCATCTCCACTGTGTTGGCATGGGCCGTGCCTGAATATCTTCAAAAGGAGACTCTTCAACCTCCTGCACTATCCACATCTGAACACCTGAGTCACCCTTTGGAAGAAAATGGGAAAAACAATGCCCTCTAGTGCCAGCGGCACAATTTGTCACACTTCCTCATTCTTGAGATACTTTTCCCTGTTTTATGATGCCCCCGAGTGGTCACTCCTGTGTACTGCAGCCACCGTCTCTTAATTGGAAGAGTCCTGGAATGCTGGGCCTGGCAGGGGCTGGAGCAGCCTGGGGGGTCACCCGTCACGTCGGAGGGAAGGACAAGGAAGCCTGAAGGCAGAAGGGCCTTGCAGAGCAGGGTGAGAGCCCCAAGGACTCGGGTTTCAGTCCAAAGCTACCATCTCCCTTACCTTCCTGCACGGCCTTTCCTTTCAAGCAGAGCTCACCTGGATGCATAGCCGCAGATGAGTCAAGGGTGTTTTTCTCTTGGATGTGATGGGATGGATGAAGACACTTGTAGAAAAGGAAATACTGAGGGCTGAAGAGTTGAAGTGTGATCATGCTCACATGCACGCGTGCATGCGTGCACACACACCCACACCCACACAATACTACAGTATTCCAGGCACTGCGATAAACAAGACGTTTAGAAACGTCGTGTCACCTAATTTCACATTTATTTAACGTTCAGGTGAGAAAGCAGAGGCCCACAGAACGAAGTGCATTGCCCTGGGCCAAGTGCGGGTCTGTCTGACCTTTAGACACTGCTGTTTCCAGTGGCCACACCTGCTCTCCGTCCAAGGACTGCTGCATAGCGTGCTTCTACCCCACAGCCCCCTCTTCCTCCTCCGCTCTGCTCTTGGCCCCTCTCACCACCTCTCTCTTCCTCTTTTGCTCTCCAAAACCCAGAGTGAAGGAGGAATGGTAAACGCAGAGTTGGAGCCCTCTTCTGCGTCTCTTCCTTCCCTCCGCCTCTCACCTGGGAACCTCTGTGCAGACTCGCTCAGTGCTTGCATCCCACCACCTCACCGCACTGCTCCTGTCAGAATGTAGCCCCGTTACCTCCTGATCTCAGGGATGGGACATTCACATCCCTTCTGAAATCTGTGAAGAAAACAGGGAGGAGTCAGGTAAATTCCCTCACTGTTCTTGGAGTGGAGAAATAATACACAGAAAGGCTTCCTCAGGGACCATGCTCTTCAGGGCAGGGCAGTGCTGGCCTGACATCCCTGGTTTGGGGACACCAGTTTCTAGTCCATCTTCATCCCCCTCCCCCGGCATCTTAAACTGTCCCCAGCTGTCATCCTCTCTCCTCATTCCTGTGCTTCAGCTGGGTAAATTTTGTCCCTCTCTTTCTGGCAAGAAAACGGAGTCAGAGTACACACGTAGGTCTGCATGTTGCATTTGTTATTTTGCTTTTTAAAAATTAACACTATATCATGGGCATCTTCCTTGGCAGTTTCTAGGAAGATGTCCATAAAGTCTCTGTAATGCTGCATAGTATTCCCTAGCATGGGAGTCTCTGGTCGCTTGGCCATTAGGAGCAGCGCTGCAGTTACCCTCTCTGTTGGTGCCTTTAGGATGTGCATTTTCCTTTCTGCAGCAGAGAGGGCCAGAAGCCAGTCTGTGGAGGAGGTTTCTCACACTGCCGCCCGTGCCCCTTGAGGACTGATGCTTCTCCCCAACAGCCCTCCGCCCGTCTCAGCTTCAAATTGAAATGTGAACTTTTGCAGTCTGTGTTATCTCTCTGGCCCCACTGGAGAGGCCCCATGAATTAATAATAGGCCAGCAGGAAACAGAGAGATGGAGTCATTAATAGTCTGTGTGCCCAACCTCTCGTTGTTGCTAATTAGCACGCCTACAGCTTTGGTTTTATCCAGAGCCAGAGCAATACTTTGGGGAGGCTTGTGGCTCAGCTTGTGGCATCCGGCGCAGAGGGGGGACCCTGGAACCTTCTTGGGTGGGGTGGGGGTGACCTTGCAAGAGGCTTGCTGAATTCAGAAGTTCCTTCAGGGAACCCTGTGTGCCTCCTGGTGGTGGGAGGAGACAGGCATGGGGGGGGGGTTAGTGTCCAGGTGGTGCTGGCTGGTGGGTGCTGTTCTCAGGGCCCCTGTGGCAGGTTTGTGACTCTGGTTCTGCTAATGGCGAGTGACAATTGCTGAGCTCTGTTGGGTTTAGTTGTCTTACGGCGGAGCCCTGCCTCCAAACCATAGGCTCCCTCGAGGGAGAGGAGGCCCAGAAATATGCTTCGGCATAAATACCATTCTAAGCCTCCAGCCCTGTCCTCTTTCACAACACGTATACCCCCAGTGGTCTAACCTTAAATCCGGCCCTGGCACAGTGCCAGGCTCTTACAGGGTTGCTTAGAGAATGTTTCTGTGAATGAAACTGCCACCAAGGAGCTATGTGACCCGGGCCAAGGCCGTTCACCTCTCTGGCTGTTTGTAATATGGCTTATGGGTAGCCCCCATTTGCTGTCTGAGGCAGTGTGGCCCCATGGTTCAGAGCACAAATTTTAGGGCAGACTGCCTGTTTTTAATCCTGGCTCTAGCACCTAGAAGCCGGGTGGCCTTGGGTAGGTCACTTCACCTCTCTGGGCTTCTGTTCCTTCATCCCTTTAATGTAGAGCTAATTTCAGTTTGATACTAAGGTGAACTCCAATCTGATGAAAATAAGATTTGTTTGACAGATGGACTCCAGATGAAATGTTTTAGGCCACGTGGCCAGGACTTAGCCCTCTTCTTTCCCAATGCCCCCCACTCCCCATCTTCCCCAGCAGACCTCTGGCTGGGATGCAGGCCTGGTCTCTTCCTCCGCTTGGCACTGCTTGCTGAGCGTCAGGCTCAGTCAGGCCCATCCTCTAGTTTTCCACTCCAGGACCCTGCCCTCCCACTTTACTCTAGGGCCTCTGCTTCCATGCTGCTGCAGGGAGGCTGACCCTGCTTGTTGTGGACGGGGTTCCAGGAGGCAGGCTCCGAGATGTGGATTAATGTGCAGGGGCTTATGGGGGCAACGTCTTGGGATCCACACCTGGGAAAGGAAGGGAAGGATGCAGGACTAGGTGGAAAGAGAAGTCAGGCTGTGATGTGTCTCAACAAAGGCCTCAGGTGGCCTCATGGGGTGGGTGGGGGCTCTTACAGAGTTTCCCTGAGTTGGGGCAGAGAGGCCAGGCTTTTCTGTTCCCCCACTGAGCAGTTATTGGACGAAGACTGCCTCAGGAAGTTGCCATGACCTTGGTCCAGGTAGCCAGCTTTAGCTAAGGCAGTTCCTGAGGTGGGCCGACAGCCCCGGGGGGTCGGACCGGCAGTCCTCCAGGGAGGCGGGGGCACATCACAGCATCCACTGAGGTGCTTTAAGGGCTGCTGGCCTGGAAGCTTCTGCACCACATAGAGGGATGGCTTTGTGGCCTACCATGAGCAGAGGCACAGGGGCTGGCCAGAACCTTCTGGAACACCAGCCAGGCCCTGCTGTCCCGACGGCGCGCTTCTGTTGTGAGCACATGCCTCTTTGCTCTGACCTCTCTGCACACGTGGGGATGGTTGGACTCTCTCAATGGACTGTCCCAGGCTTTTCTCGCTTTGCCGCCGACACTCATCTGCCCCAGCATCCATGCTTGGCTGTGTGTCTCAGGCTCCTCTCAGATGTTTCTGGCAGCAGAGCTTTGTAGAAGCTGAAAGTCTCTGGAATTAGGTAGACCTGATCTGTTGCTCAATAGCCTCACGTGTCTCTTAATCTTTACGGGATTGAGGACAACAACATCTCAGGGTTGTTTTTGTCTGTGTATTTACTTTTACTGATGAGTCTCATATGTTCTTAGGCTCTTGTGATGTGTTTAATATCATTTTCACTAGTGTTTATTAGGAGTCTTGGTCTTCGTTCATTTGGGCTGCTATAACAAAGTACCGCAAACTGGGTGGCTTACAAACAACAGAAATTTATTCCTCACAGTTCTGGAGGCTGGAAGTCTGAGATCAGGGTGCCGGCTTGGCTCTTCTGTTGCAGACGGCTGACTTCTTGCTGTGTCCTCCCTCAGAGGGCAGATAGAGAGTGAGCTCTCTGGCCTCTCCTTATAAGGGCACCAGAACCATTCATGGAGGCTCCACCCTCAAGACCTAATTATCTCCCAAACTCTTCACCAAATACCGTCCTGTTAGGATTAGGATTTCAACCTGGGAATTTCGGGGAGACACAAGATATTTAGTCTACTGCATTCTCTTTGTCCTGCTTTCTCCCCTCGCTGTGGCTGGGAAGCAGAACAGCTGTTGACGCAGTTAGCCACCAGTGACCCCAGCTCCCTCCCTTCCCACTTGGCTTTAAAAAATATGGGGCTCTAGATTCCAACTCTGAGAGATTCACATCAGGTTCTCCTGGTTGGAGTCTCGGTATTGATAGTTACATGTACGTATGTATAAGTTCTGATAAATAGACCTCTGTAGTTCCTCACGTGATTCTAAGGTGCAGTCAGGGTTGAGAATTATTGCTTGTTATCTGTGGCTACAGGGTGGGCAGGCATCTTTGCCCAGCCTTTGTCAGGAGTGAGTGCCACTGTTGTCTTTCCTGGGATACAGTAGATTGTCCGAGACTTATCTCCTGGTGACTTCCACAAATTCTTTCCTCGGACCAGGCTGTTTGTCTGGGTCTTCTAGAAGGTAATTAGGACTTCTCTGAGAGGTTCTGGATTCTGTACCTATAAACTAAGGGGGCGGAGCTCACTAGATGATGACTTACATCCCTTAGACTGAGTCTTGGGCTTAATGGGGGTGCAGGGGTCTTACTGGATTTGAGTCCTGTTTGGATCCAGCAATTCTGAGTTAGTTGTCTGATCTTGGGTAAACTACTGAGCCTTCTTGAACTTCATTTTCCTCATCTGTAGGAAAATATGTGCCTAAGAGTAATAACATTACATTTCTAGAACACTGTGTAGTTGACAAAGCACGTTCACTACCTCATGTAATTTGAGCGCCTAATGACCTGGTGAGTTGTTACGGATGAAAGAAAAGGCTCAGGGAGATTAAATATCTTAGCCAAGATCACACAGCTAGAGGTAGGATTGAACCCACATTTTCATTTCCCTTACAACTATGCTGAGGATGGACCTTGCAATTCCATATGACTATAAATAAGTAAAATCCAGATAGTTCAGGGACTAAGAGACTGTTACAAAGTCTACTTAACACTCTTCTTTCTGTAGGTTCGACAATTATTAGTTATCCCTGGAACTGTTGTGACCTCGTCAGGGTTATGGGCTCCTCCAGGTTCCCAGGAGATCTGTGGAACTCTCCTCACCCCGGAAACACACACTCATACATATACAACCATCATGAGCAATTTTGCCCTTAATTCATTTTATTAATATATTTTACATACATGAAATAGAAAAATGATACACTAAAGAATGATGCTTCTCACTCAATTTTTTTTATGTAGAAATACATGCCCACTTGTTAAAAAAAATTAAATCATGTAAGTAAAACAAAAGATATATTTAAGCTTTCAACAGAAGATTGTTTACATTTGCTTTGAATAAGGAGCAGAAATTGTGGAGTGATTTTGGATGTGACAGGGTATATATCATTTTTGCTCTCTAGCTGCTTTTGACTTGGTTTTGATGGCGAGCAGATATTGACCCTGATGCTCAGAGGTACGTAATCACATCATTTTGAAGACATCCTGACTCTTAAAGTTTCCAAAAGGGGCTCCCCAAATAGGAATTCTTTTGAGAGGGCATTGACATGTTCCAAACCAGTGGAATCCCCCCACAGGGATTGACTGAGTGGCTAGAACTGGGAGTTTCAGATAGCTGTAAGTTGAAGAAAACTGGCAGAGGTAATCCCTTTGTGACTTTCTTCCAGAATCTGACAGAAATACCCATGACCCTAGGTGCTTGATGTTACTTGACAGAAGCATAGCTTCCATCCCCGCCCCCCCGCCCCGCCCCTGCACCCAGCCACAAAGCAGCTCATTCGTTTCCAGGGCACGAGTCTTCAGGGGGGTCTCTGTGGCTGCATTTGTCCTCTCTTGTTTGGCAGTCTGTAGGATTTGTCAGGATGAGGTTTTTGCCTAGGGCACCTGAGATTTGGCAATGTTCTGCTTTTTAAAATAGAGTGTTCTCATAAAATCATTTCATAACTGTGACAGACTTGTGTAAGATATATTTGTGGCCTGCTGTTTTAGAAATTGAGTTTGACTTTTGAGTACAGTGACCTGAAGAACAAACTGGGGTCCTATTTTTCTCATTCCAGTACGTCTGCGGGAGGCAGGCTGGGGCTGGTGAGGCAGTTCTGTGATGTCATCAGGGTCTTTCCACCCAGCTGTCTTTAGTGTGGGCTTGTTGCCTCAGGGTCCCAAGCAGGAGATTTGTGTCCAGTGCTGTGGGAAATATGAGAAGAAAGAAAAGGAAGGGCAAAAGGAAACATGATATTGGAGTCAGCCCCTTCCTGAAGAACTTTCCTTGCAGCCTCTACCTAGTAACTTCTGATTATATCTCCTTAGTCTGATCTGTATCACATGACTTCCTTTAGGTGAAAAGGGGGATGGGAAGTGTAGTTTCATTAGTGGAGGACCTAGCTGTTCCTTATAGAATCAGGTTTCTTTTGGGAAGAAAGGAGTAAAAGGCTATTGGGTAGGCAATTCTCAGCTATAAGAACCTTGCAAAGCAAGAAACAGTGCAGCATTGCCTCTTTATGTTTGGCAATAAAAGTAAAATCAAAACATATGTAAGCCTTGCCTTATTGTGATTTTCTAACTTAAGCTAGATCTGGTGTATACAAAGATTATGTCCCCACACAAAATGGCAGGATCTAGTTTAATTTTTATCAGTGGAAAACTCTTCCAGACCTCATTCCATGGTGATGGGTTGGACTGGACTCTACATGATGGTCTATAGAACGTCCCACACCACACTATATTTGCTTGGGTTGAAGCAATACATGAATGAAAGCATTTTGAGAATGTTTTCACAAAGACAGTTTTCTAAGTAACAGGAAGAACATTGGGGAAAAAAAAATCCTTAGTTGTTGCAAGTTTCCCAAACATCAGATGACAATAACCTCAATTGTCTATAGAAATGAAGTACACTGTTTCTATGTCCCTGGAATCAAACATGTGATATGTAGATTGGGTCAAGAGGCAAGAGGATTGGATTGGGTGGTAAGAACTGTGAGAATTGGTCTCATCTCTTTCACTAACTAGCTGTGTGGAGTTCATTAAATAGCTCTAGCCACTCACTCACTGTAGCTTCAAGTTGGTCATCTTTATTTATTTTTTACATTTTTTTATTATGTTAATCACCATATATTACATGATTAGTTTTTGATGTAGTGTTCCATGATTCATTGTTTGCGTATAACACCCAGTGCTCCATGCAGAACGTGCCCCCTTTAATACCCATCACCAGGCTAACCCATCCCCCCACCCCCCTCCCCTCTAGAACCCTCAGTTTGTTTCTCAGAGTCCATAGTCTCTTATGTTTCGTCTCCCCCTCCAATTTACCCCCCTTCATTCTTCCCTTCCTGCTATCTTCTTCTTTTTTTTTTTTTTAACATATAATGTATTATTTGTTTCAGAGGTACAGGTCTGTGATTCAACAGTCTCACACAATTCACAGTGCTCACCATAGCACATACCCTCCCCAGGAACTATCACCCAGCCACCCCATCCCTCCCACCCCCCCACCACTCCAGCAACCCTCAGTTTGTTTCCTGAGATTAAGAATTCCTCATATCAGTGAGATCATATGATACATGTCTTTCTCTGATTGACTTATTTCGCTCAGCATAATACCCTCCAGTTCCATCCACGTTGTTGCAAATGGCAAGATCTCATTCCTTTTGAAAGCTGCATAATATTCCATTGTGTATATATACCACATCTTCTTTATCCATTCATCTGTCAATGGACATCTTGACTCTTTCCACAGTTTGGCTATTGTGGACATTGCTGCTATAAACATTGGGGTGCGCATACCCCTTCAGATCCCTACATTTGTATCTTTGGGGTAAATACCCAGTAGTGCAATTGCTGGGTCATAGGGTAGCTCTATTTTCAACTTTTTGAGGAACCTCCATACTGTTTTCCAGAGTGGTTGCACCAGCTTGCATTCCCACCAACAGTGTAGGAGGGTTCCCCTTTCTCCGCATCCCCACCAACATCTGTTGTTTCCTGACTTGTTAATTGTAGGCATTCTGATTGGTGTGAGGTGGTATCTCATTGAGGTTTTGATTTGGATTTCCCTGATACCGAGCGATGTTGAGCACTTTTTCATGTGTCTGTTGGCCATTTGGATATCTTTGGAAAAATGTCTGTTCATGTCTTCTGCCCATTTCTTGATTGGATCATTTGTTCTTTGGGTGTTGAGTTTAAGAAGTTCTTTATAGATTTTGGATACTAGCCCTTTATCTGATATGTCATTTGCAAATATCTTCTCCCATTCTGTCGTTTGTCTTTTGGTTTTGTTGACTGTTTCTTTTGCACAGCGATTAGTTTTTTCCCTTGATGAAGTCCCAATAGTTCATTTTCACCCCTGCTTCCCTTGCCTTTGGCAGTGTTTCTAGGAAGAAGTTGCTGTGGCTGGGGTCAAAGAGGTTGCTGCCTGTGTTCTCCTTTAAGATTTTGATGGACTCCTGTCTAACATTTAGGTCTTTCAACCATTTTGAGTCCATTTTTGTGTGTGGTGTAAGGAAATGGTCCAGTTTCATTCTTCTGCATGTGGCTGTCCAATTTTCCCAAAACCATTTGTTGAAGAGACTGTCTTTTTTCCATTGGACATTCTTTCCTGCTTTGTTGAAGATGAGTTGACCATAGAGTTGAGGGTCCATTTCTGGGCTCTCTGTTCTGTTCCATTGATCTATGTGTCTGTTTTTGTGCCAGTACCATAGTGTCTTGATGATTACAGCTTTGTAATAGAGCTTGAAGTCCAGAATTGTGATGCCGCCAGCTTTGCTTTTCTTTTTCAACATTCCTCCAGCTATTCGGAGTCTTTTCTGGTTCGATACAAATTTTAGGACTATTTGTTCCATTTCTTTGAAAAAAGTGGATGGTATTTTGACGGGGATTGCATTGAATGTGTAGATTGCTCTAGGTAACGTTGACATCGTCACAATATTTGTTCTTTCAATCCATGTGCATGGAAATTTTACCATTTCTTTGTGTCTTACACAATTTCTTTCATGAGGATTTTATAGTTTAATGAGTACACATTCTTTGCCCCTTTGGTTAGATTTATTCCTAGGTATCTTATGGTTTTGGGTGCAATTGTAAATGGGATCAACTCCTTAATTTCTCTTTCTTCTGTCTTGTTGTTTGCATATAGGAATACCACTGATTTCTGTGAACTGATTTTATATCCTGACACTTTACTGAATTCCTGTATGAGTTCTAGCAGTTTTGGGGTGGAGTCTTTTGGGTTTCCCACATAAAGTATCATATCATCTGCAAAGAATGAGAGTTTGACTTCTTTGCTGATTCGGATGCCTTTTATTTCTTTTTGTTGTCTGATTGCTCTGGCTAGGACTTCTAGTACTATGTTGAATAGCAGTGGTGATAGTGGACATCCCTGCTGTGTTCCTGACCTTAGGGGGAAAGCTCTCAGCTTTTCCCCATTGAGAATGATACTCGCTGTGGGTTTTTCATAGATGGCTTTTATGATATTGAGGTATGTACTCTCTATCCCTATACTCTGAAGAGTTTTGATCAAGAAAGGATGCTGTACTTTGTCAAATGCTTTTTCTGCATCTACTGAGAGGATCATATGGTTGTTGTTCTTTCTTTTATTAATGTATCACATTGATTGATTTGCAGATGTTGAACCAACCTTGCAGCCCAGGGATAAATCCCACTTGGTCATGGTGAATAATCCTTTTAATGTACTGTTGGATCCTATTGGCTAGTATTTTGGTGAGAATTTTTGCATCCATGTTCATCAAGGATATTGGTCTGTAATTCTCCTTTTTGATGGGGTCTTTGTCTGGTTTTGGGATCAAGGTAATGGTGGCCTCATAAAACGAGTTTGGAAGTTTTCCTTCCATTTCTATTTTTAGGAACAGTTTCAGAAGAATAGGTATTAATTCTTCTTGAAATGTTTGGTAGAATTCCCCTGGGAAGCCATCTGGCCCGGGGCTCTTGTTTGTTGGGGATTTTTGATTACTGCTTCAATTTCCATAGTGGCTATGGGTTTGTTCAGGTTTTGTATTTCTTCCTGGTTCAGTTTTAGTAGTTGATACATCTCTAGGAATGCATCCATTTCTTCCAGATTATCTAATTTGCTGGCATAGAGTTGCTCATAATATGTTCTTATAATTGTTTGTGTTTCTTTGGTGTTAGTTGTGATCTCTCCTCTTTCATTCATGATTTTATTGATTTGGGTCATTTCTCTTTTCTTTTTGATAAGTCTGGCCAGGGTTTTATCAATCTTGTTAATTCTTTCAAAGAACCAGCTCCTAGTTTCGTTGATCTGTTCTACTGTTCTTTTGGTTTCTATTTCATTGATTTCTGCTCTGATCTTTATTATTTCTCTTCTCCTGCTTGGTTTGGGCTTTATTTGCTGTTCTTTTTCCAGCTCCTATAAGTGTAGGGTTAGGTTGTGTATTTGAGACCTTTCTTGTTTCTTGAGAAAGGCTTGTAGTGCTATATACTTTCCTCTTAGGACTGCCTTTGTTGCATCCCAAAGAGTTTGAACAGTTGTGTTTTCATTTTTACTTGTTTCCATGATTTTTTTAAATTCTTCTTTAATTTCCTGGTTGACCATTCATTCTTTAGTAGAATGCTCTTTAGCCTCCATGTATTTGAGTCCTTTCCAACTTTACTCTTGTGATTGAGGTCTAGTTTCAAAGCATTGTGGTCTGAAAATATGCAGGGAATGATTCCAGTCTTTTGGTACGTGTTGAGACCCGATTTGTGACCTAGGATATGATCTATTCTGGAGAATGTTCCATGGGCAGTAGAGAAGAATGTGTATTCTGTTGCTTTGGGATGGAATGTTCTGAGTATATCTGTGAAGTCCATTTGGTCCAGTGTGTCATTTAAAGTCTTTATTTCCTTGTTGATCTTTTGTTTAGATGATCTGTCCATTTCAGTGTCCACTATTATTGTATTGTTGTCGATGTGTTTCTTTGTTTTTGTTATTAATTGGCTTATATGATTGGCTGCTCCCATGTTAGGGGCATATATATTTACAATTGTTAGATCTTCTTGTTGGATAGACCCTTTAAGTAGGATATAGTGTCCTTCCTCATCTCTTAATACAGAGTTTGGTTTAAAATCTAATTTGTCTGATATAAGGATTGCCACCCCAGCTTTCTTTTGGTGTCCATTAGCATGGTAAATAGTTTTTCACCCCCTCACTTTCAATCTGGGGATGTTTTTGGGTCTAAAATGAGTCTCTTGCAGACAGCATATCGATGGGTCTCGTTTTTTTATCCAATCTGATAGCCTGTGTCTTTTGATTGGGGCATTTAGCCCATTTACATTCAGGGTAACTATTGAAAGATATGACTTTAGTGCCATTGTATTAACTGTAAGGTGACTGTTACTGTATATTGTCTGTGTTCCTTTCTGGTCTATGTTGCTTTTATGTTCTTTCTTTGCTTAGAGGACCCCTTTCAATATTTCTTGTAGGCCTGGTTTCGTGTTTGCAAATTCCTTTAGTTTTTGTTTGTCCTGGAAGCTTCTTATCTCTCCTTCTATTTTCAATGACAGCCTAGCTGGATATAGTATTCTTGGCTGCATATTTTTCTCATTTAATGCTCTGAATATATCATGCCAGTCCTTTCAGGCCTGCCAGTCCTCTGTGGATAAGTGTGTTGCCAATCTAATGTGTCTACTGTTGTAGGTTACAGATCTCTTGTCTCGAGCTGCTTTCAGGATTTTTTCTTTGTCTCGGAGACTCATAAGTTTTACTATTAGATGTCGGGGTGTTGACCTATTTTTATTGATTTTGAGGGGGGTTCTCTATGCCTCCTGGATTTTGATGACTGTTTCCTTCCCCAAATTAGGGAAGTTCTCTGCTATAATTTGCTCTAGTATACCTTCTGCCCCTCTCTCTCTTTCCTCTTCTTCTGGGATCCCAATTATTCTAATATTGTTTCATCTTATGGTATCACTTATCTCTCGAATTCTGCCCTCATGATCCAGTAGTTGTTTATCTCTCTTTTTTTCAGCTTCTTTATTTTCCATCATTTGGTCTTCTATTTCATGAATTCTCTCTTCTACCTCATTTATCCTAGCAGTTAGAGCCTCCATTTTTGACTGCACCTCATTAATAGCCCTTTTAATTTCGACTTGGTTAGATTTTAGTTCTTTTATTTCTACAGAAAGGGTTTCTCTAATATCTTCCATGCTTTTTTCAAGCCCAGCTTGTATCTTTAAAATCATCATTCTGAACTCTAGTTCCGACACCTTACTAATGCCTGTATTGATTAGGTCCCTGGCGGTCAGTACTGCCTTTCGTTCTTTTTTTTGAGTTGATATTTTCTGTCTTGTCATTTTGTCCAGAGGAGAATAGATGAATGAGAGAACAAAATGCTAACAGAGTAACAACATCCCCAGAAAATATACACTAAAGAAATCAGAAATGACCCGAAACCTGGGGAAAAGAAAGGGAAAGAAAGAAAAAAGAAAAAGAAAAAGATAAAAACAAACAAAAACAAAAACAAAAAAAACAACATGATCAAATATGATCAGGCTGGTGCATAGATCCTGCCTGAATTTTGGGTGTATTTTGGTCTGTTAGAAGAAACTGCCTCCCAAAATTTTAAAAAAAGAAAAACTTATATATGTACAAAAATAAGGGTTAATACAATGAAGGGTTGGAATATGACTGTAAAGATGAAAATTATAAAAGATTTTATAAAAGGAATTGATAAGAAGTTGGTTGAAAAAAGAAAGAAGAGGATTTAAAAAAAAAAAGGGAGAGAATGTGATCAAGCAGGAGACTAGAACAAAGCCATACACTAGAGATCTAGGGTATATTTTGGTCTGTTAGAAGAAACTATCCCAAAATTTTAAAGGGAGAACAACTTATATACCAAAAATAAGGTTAACTACTATGAAGGGATAGAATATGACTCTAAAAATGAAAAATAAAAGATTTATTAAAAAAAGGGATTTGATCAGATGGTTGAAAAAGGGAAAAAGAAAAATTCAAAAAAAAAAAGAAAAAGAAAGTTAAAAAAAATTAACTTTGAAAGACTAAAGAATCATGGGAAAAAAGCCATGAATTCTTGTGCACTATTCCCCTAGCGCTGGCGTTCCGCCGTTCTCATTGATCAGTAAACTTGGTCTTGGCTGGCTGTTCCTGCTGATCTTCTGGGGGAGGGATCTGTTGCCGTGGTTCCCAAATGTCTTTGCTGGAGGCGGAATTGCCTGGCCGTCGCTGGGTCCAGGCTAAGTAATCTGCTCGGGTTGCTCTCGGGAGCTTTTGTTCCCTGCAAGCTTTTGGTACAGCTTTGGAAGACGAGAGTGAAAATGGCGGCCCCCCAGTCTCCGCCCTGCAGAAGCCGAGAACTCGAGGCCCCACTCCTCAGTGCACCCCCAGAGAAAAGCAGTCAATCACTCCTATCTCCCTGGTCTCCGCCATACTCAGTGCTCACCTGGCCTGTGACCAAGTGTTTTTCTCTGTGGCACACGATCCCGTGTGGAGTCTCTAAACCCAGCAGATCCCTGCGGTGCACTCCTGTGCTGCTCCTCCCGGGGGAGGAAGGGGAGTCTCCCCGGATCTGCCGCTTGTTGGGTCCCTGCTGGACAAGCAGTGGCCCGACTGTGCCACGGATCGTGGTTTATGGCAACCCCGAGCTGATAGCCCACTCCTCGGCTCCGTCTCTGCAGCCCACTTCCCTGCTCCAGTACCTGGGAGCTCTGCCACACTCAGGCACCCCCGGTCTTTCTGTAACCCCGAGGGTCCTGAGACCACACTGTTCCAGTGAGGGTTCCACCCCCCGCTTAGCCACTAGAGCGACGTCCCTCCGTGGAGCTGACTTCTAAAGGTTCCGATTTTGTGCTCTGTGGCTCTGTCACTTGCCGGTATTGGCTGATGGAGGCCCCCTCCCCTGCCGTCTATCCTCCTGAATATCGCCTTGGATTCACTTCTCTGCATGTCCTACCTTCCAGAAAGTGGTTGCTTTTCTGTTCAGAGAGTTGCTGCTATTCTTTTCTTCAATCTCCTTCTGAGTTTGTAGGTATTCAGAATGGTTTGATCCCTATCTAGCTGAATTCCTGGGACTAGAGGAAATTTAGGTCTGCTACTCCTCCGCCATCTTGCTCCACCCCCTCAAGTTGGTCATCTTTAAATGAAAGGGCTCGTCTAGATCATGTTCAGTTGAAATATTCTTTGAGCCACAAATGCAGGCCACCAGTGTAATTTTAAGATTTTTAGTAGCTATATTGAAAAAGTAAAAATGAACAGGTGAGGTTAATAATATATTTTATTAATCCAACTTTTCCAAAAATATTGTCACTTCAGCATATAGGCAATAAAAAATTGAGGTATTTTACATTTTTTTCCTGCTAAATCTTTGAACTTAGTGTATAGCCACCAATTGGTGGACTAGCCACATTTCAGATGCTCATAGTGCACGTGGCTATTGGTTACTGTTTTAGACTCGGCACTGCTCTGAATGAGCTCGTTTCTTTCAGTCTGACCCTTGGGGATTCCACACTTGGTTACTCAAGTTTTGAATATCCTTTCTATCCTAGAATATCCTTACTGTCCTTTCTGACTCAGTCTCTGAGTGTCACAGCTCTTTCTCCCAGATGGCCATCCTACCTGTGATATTGTGATTTATACGAAAAATATGCATTTGGTCATTTGGGTGACCAAAATCTAATACTCATATATATTTGGTCTTTGTCTAGTTCCCAACTCACAGCTCCCAAAACCCTTGGAATTTCCCAAATGATGAGAGTGATAAAGGTGTCACGTGTTATGTTAATGAGGTGACTTTTGGAAATCATGTAAGAATGGGGGTTGTTTGCCAGGAGAACCAACCATATGATTCAAGGGTTGGAACTTTCAGTCCCACCCCAACCTCCTCCTAGGAGAGGAGAGGGGCTGGAGATGAAATCCGTCATCATTGGCCAATGAGTTTATCAATCATGTCTATGTAATAGACCCAAAATGACGGTGTTGGGAAAGCTTCTGGTTTGGTGAACACTTGGAGATTGGGGAGAGTTAGTGCTCCTGGAGAGGGCATAGAAACTTCCTGTCCTTTTCCCCATACCTTGGTCCATGCATCTCTTCCATCTGGCTGTTCCTGAATTATATCCTTTTTATAATCAACCAGTAACCTAGTAGGTAATTTATTTCTTTGAGTCTTGTGAGTTGCTCTGGAAAATTCATTGAATCCAAGGAGGAGGTCCTGGGAACCTGTGATTTCTAACCAATAGGTCAGAAATACAGGTAACAACCTGGGTTTGCAGTTGGCAACTGAAGTGTGTCCCAGGGTGGCAGTCTTGTAGGATTGAGCCCTTAGCCTGTGGAATCTGACATATTCTCTGGGTTTATAATCTCAGAATTGAGTTGACACCCAGATACCAGCTTGGTATTGTTGGAATGGTGTCCAGGAACCTAGAAGACTACCCTGACATGAACTCACTTCCCTTCCCTTCCGGTGTTGCGGGGGAGGGGACCAACCCTTAAGTATAACATGTCTGTCATCTTTCTTCACCTTCACCTCTCTGTCCTGTGTTTGTCTCATTTGTAACTACTTCCCTTGTTGCTTTTTCTCAGGTTAAATGTGTGTGGACTTTCCCAGCCCTGGAGAAACCCTATTTGCAGCCTTCCAATCCTGCTTTATCTGGGCTGTTTAACATTCTCTGAATTTTGCCTTCTGTTGCCTTTAAAGTCTTCACCCACTTAAAAAAATGCAATGATACAGATTTTTTTCTTTCTCAATACAAAAGACATACTTATTGGGAAACAATTGGAAAATAGGGAAAGGCATACAGAAGAATATAAAAATCGCTCAGAATCCAATCACCTCAGTCCAAACCCTGCTAACATTTGGTGTGTTTTCCCCTCCGGTCTTTTTGTAAGCATTATATATACACATACAAATGTGTTTTTAATTTCTTTGTTTTCTCAAAAATTGAGCTTTTACAGAACACATAGTTTTCTATTCTGCTTCTTTTACTTTTTTATTATCTTGTGAACATTATAATGATATCATGAAATATTGTTTGAAAACCTGATTTGTAATGGCTGATGGTTGAAGTTCAGGGAGAGATTTGGGTGCTATTATGTTGCTCTTAAGCTAGGGACTTGGATAAATTTCGTTCCCACCCTGCTTTTTGCTATTCCTCTGAAAAAGCTCTTGACCAAGGGAACTACAAATATGAAGAGCAGGAGCCAACTGTGAAATAAGGAATGATTTTATTAATAGCTCAGTGAGCACCTGAAACCAGCACTTCCATGTTCCTGTGGTCATTGGTCTAAGTGAAGCTTCAACCCCATCCCTGGAATCTTAGATGATCTATCCAGTTGAGCCTGTGAAACTGACTTGGATTCGACTTCCATGGCTCCATGTGGCTTTGGGCAGATTACTTAACCTCCCTGGGTATTTCCTCATCTGTAAAATGAGAATGACAAGAGTGCTCACTCCATAGAGTTTTGTACAGATGATGTGAGGTGAACATATCATGTGCTTCTCATAGTACCTGGTAGATGGTAAATGATCAACAAATGTTAGTTTTACCATTTCCCTATCATTGGACATTTATGTGGTTTAAACATTCTTCACTATTATAGACTAATCAGTGTGTCAATATTCAACAAATAGGTATCAAGTACTTACTGTGTGCCAAGTATTTTTCTGAATTCCGGGAATTACCTGGGGTAGCCATGACAGGTGTCTGATCTTGTGGAGTTTAAATTTTAGTGGAGAGGCATGATAAATAAAGGAGGTAAGTTCAGGTAGTGACAGGGGCTGTACACGGTAATGGAGTGAACTAAGGGGTGGCAACTTCAATACTTTTTTTTTTTTTTTAAAGATTTTATTTATTTATTCATGAGAGACAGAGAGAGAGAGAGAAGGAGAGGGAGAAGCAGGCTCCCAAGGAGCAGGGAGCCCGATACGGGACTCGATCCCAGGACCCTGGGATCATGACCTGAGCCGAACGCAGACGCTTAACCATCTGAGCCACCCAGGCACCCGGGTGGCAACTTCAGGTAGGATGGTCAGGGGGGCACCTTTCTGAGTAGGTGAACTGAATGACAAGGAGAGATTCTGGGAAAGGTGAAGTTGAAAGACTCTGAAGTGGGAGTGAACGTGGGGAGTTCAAAGTTCAGGAAGAGTTAATGAGCAAAGAGAGGGGATGGGAGGAGGGGACCGAGGTGGTCAGGGGCCACCTTGTCGTGGAGAGCTTTGGAGGACAGGGTAAGCAGGGTGGGCTTTATTGCAGTGTGAAGGACACCCACCGGAGCATTTCATGCCGGAGAGTGATGCACATTGAGTGGTGTGCTGGACCTGGCTCACGTGGGCTCCTGAGAGCCAGTTATGCCTATCTCTCCCCAACTAATTGTGTAGTGACATCACATGTTGGTAATTCGAAATGGCCACAGTGAGAGTATTTACATCACAGAAATTTGTAGCAGATGCTGCAAGTCAGGGGCTTTCATCCTTCAGAGAGCTGATTGTTTAACATTTACCAGCACACCACTGGAACAAGCTGATCTAGATTTTAAAAATAGTTGGTTGCCTGGGTGGCTCAGTTGGTTGGGCGACTGCCTTCGGCTCGGGTCATGATCCTGGAGTCCCAGGATTGAGTCCCACATCAAGCTCCCTGCTCAGCGGGGAGTCTGCTCCCTCTGACCCTCCCCCCTCTCATGTGCTCTCTCTCTCATTCTCTCTCTCAAATAAATAAATAAAATCTTTAAAAAAAATAAAAATACTTGAGCTGCTCTATGGAGAATGAATTACATGGAAGTGATACAGCAGTGAACATTCTGGAACATATTGTTTTGACTGCGGTTTTGGGTATTTTCTTAGGAGAAATTACTAGAAGTAAAATGACTGCATAAAATTATCTAATTGCTCCCTATTGGAAGTTTTCACCAATTTATATTTCCACCAGCCATGGGAGATAATTTTTCTGTACCCTTATTAATACTGATCACTAGCAAGAAAAAAAGGAAAAAAAAAGAAAAAACAAAATGTGTTAGATGAAAAATGGTATCCTGTTTGATTATTAATGATTAGATGTTTATTGATTGTATGTCTTCTTTATGGAATCCTGTATCTATATCCTAAGCATCATTATAAAAAATTGGTTATTTGTATTTTTCTTACTGATTTGTCAGAACTTTTTAAAAAAATTAATTTTAATTAATTAAAAATTTCAGTTAGCCAACATATAGTACATCATTAGTTTTTGATATAACGTTCAATGACTGATTAGTTGGGTATAACACCCAGTGCTCATCACATCACGTGCCCTCCTTAATGCCCATCACTCTTTATGCATTAAAAGGAATAATTTTTGCCATTATGTTGCAAATATTTTCCTTAGTTTACTATCTTAACTTTTTTAGTATCCAGAAGTTTTACATTTGTATGGACTAAGATCTGTGTTTTTTCTCCCAGTGCTTTCATATTTAAAAAATTTTCTCCATCTTGAGGTCAGAGGAATATTCATTTATGTTTTACTTATGTTTTTTTTTTTTAAATACATCTTTAATCCATCTGGAATTGATTTTGGTTTAAGATCTTAGGTAATAAATCAATTTCATTTCATTCTAAATGGTTTACCAAATTTTCCCAGCACTAGTTATTGAATACATATTTCTTTCTCCACTGATGTTTAATATTACCTGTATTTACAATTTTGTGTATAGTAAGGTCTGTTTTTGTCTATGCTTAGTTCTCTTGATCTGCTTATTATTTTCTTATTATAATGCTGTTTTAATTTTTAGCTTTATATTAGAATATTTGATAAGGCAATATCCCCTTTAGTACACTTTAGAATCACTTTGCAACAATATAAAAAATCAGAATTTGGCTCAGAATTGCAACAACATTTTATGGTTTAATTAAAAGGACATTTATAGAAAGGACATTTTGGAACTTGGCATTTATTGGAGGCTTCTCTTACCTTTTGCAGTCAGATGTTAGAGTTTCCAATTTCCTCTCTTAAGCCAAATCCTGTTTCTACGTATCTTGTTAAGGGATTTTTTTTTTCCTAGATAAAGTTTTTATTGCTATTATAAGCAGGATACTTTTTTTCTGACGTTATTACTGGCATGTAGGCAAGTTATAATGCTGTTTGTTTGTTTATGTATGTTGGACACTTAAGTGAAATCTAAACTGATAAACCACTGTCTGAATTGGCATCATCTGTCCTGGAGCTCCTGCTTCTCTGTTCTCTGTCCTCTGGGCTTTCTCTGACTTCCTCCAAGACCTTAAGCTCTTTGTTTTTACCACTTTGTGTGGTCTGTTCCTCTTATCTCGGACTTCCCAGTCTCTTCTCTAGGCAGGTAATTCCTTTTTATCCTTCAGGTCTGGGCTCCCATGTCCTCTCCTCCCAGAGGACTTTACTGATCACCCTGTCAGTCTGTCATTACTTATTTGCAAGAACCATGGCCATTTATTTATTCCAACTGCCCAGGGCAGTATCTGTCACCTGGTAGGCTCTCAATATATGTTCTTGGAGTAAATACATGCATCTGGCTACCTTTCTGAACTCTCAAATTAATGAATTCTCATAGAGTCAAAGGAGTTCTTTTATTTGGAATGTCCAAGATTGGCTTATTCCAGGTTCATGATATTTCTGGAGTTGGGGTATATGCAGTCCAAAGAGTGCCGTGATTGATAACAAAACATGATGCAATAAAACACAGCTAAACATCTGTTACCAATGAACACACAAACAACTAAGAACTTGTGCTAACTGCACGATCAAGTGAGATTTCTCTGTACGCTCACCAGTGGCATCTCTGACCAGCAGACCACCCCGTCCCCGTTTGCCCCGTGTGGCCTCAGCTCACCACGGCCTTCGCTTCTCGCGACGTGGCTGCTGGGTGTAGTCCCACTTCTGCCAGTTACATTTCTACATCCACTTTCAGTCTCAGCCCTTCATCTTCCTGTGCTCTCAGTGTCTCTCTCTCCACCAGATCACTTACACCTGTGTAAGGACATGCTCTAGAATCTCACACAAAACAAAGCAACCCTCCCTTGACCTCATACCCTTCTTTATCCTCTGTCCTGTTTCTCTGCTCTTCTCTACAGCAGAACTTATTAAGAGTTGTCTGTAGCTGTCCCCATTTTCTCATCTGTGGTTCCCTCCTCGAGCTACACTGATAGACTTGGGTTTGCTAAAACTGCTCTTGGTAAGGTCCTGAGTGACATCCATGCTACTGCATTCTCGTGTTCCTTCTCCCACTTTATTTTACTTGACTTGCTATTTGGTACAGGTGACCACTGTCTTCGTTCTTGAAACATTTGCTTCTCTGGGCTTTTGGGATGGCATGCTCTTCTATAGTTTCCCTCCTCTGTGGCTGTTCCTGGTCTCTGTTGCTGGCTCTTCCTCTCTGCTATTACCCCTAACGAGGGTGTGCCCCAGGGCTGGGTTCTGGACTTCTCTTCTCTGCCCATACTCAGCCCTAGGAGCTCATCCATTCTTGTGGGTTCATGTAAATCTACCTGCGGATGACTTCCCCATTTGTAGATCCAGCCTCTTCTCTCCTCTGAGCTCCAAAACCAACTGCCTCCTTGACATCTTAACTCAGGTGTCTAGTAGGCACCTTCACCTTAACATGTCCACACCAGAACTTTTGACTTATCCCGTCTTCCAATCTATTCTTCCCTTGTGTCTTTTCCGTTCCACAAATGATACCACCATCTATAGTATGGCTCCAGTCCTAGCTTGTGTTAAAGAGTTAAGGAAGGCGTTTGGTGGGAGTAACAGCTATGTTCCCCAGGGGTGCTGTTACCAGGACGTGTCCTTTCTCCGATCTGACTCTCCTCATTTTGTAGTAGATGTTTCAGAACGCAGTGTGTGCAGCCAGCTCTACCCACCCACCACTCCTACTTCCTTTCCCTTCTTAGGAGTTTTGGACTCATAATGGCTCTAGAAGCAGAGGCGTGAAGGCTGGAGTGGGCAATGGTATTCGGTCTACTCAAAAGTTATACCCATGCAAGAGAAGGTTGGCCTCCTGGTTTTCTGGGTAGTGCAACCCCTGAGTTCCTGTGATGTGCAGCAGGAATTGTGAGTGATGGATGGGGCATTTATGGAGATTCCTTCAGGCTAGTAGGTTTGTTCTGTTCCATTTCCATTCTCAGCTTTTTTTTTTAAATTTTTTTTGTTTTTGTCTTTTTTTTTCTTTATCATCATGTGTATTTTGGGGGGAATGGGGGAGTCTAAATCAAACACTGTCAGTCAGATGGTATTTTAAGCTAGAAATCCCCGGAGAAATGCAAATATAAACAATTATGAGAAACTTCTTGATACTCCTCAGAATGGCAAAATTCAGAAATTTGGATAATACCCATGTTGGCGCTGATGTGGGGAGATGGGAACTTTCGTGTACTGCTGGTGAGGACCCAACTGCTACAATGATTCTGGAAAGTAATTTGGCAGAATCTAGTGAAATGAAACGTGGATGACATACATTCTAGAAATCCCACTTAGGTATATATGTCCTAGAGAAATTCTTTGCATAGATCTGAAAGGAAGGCCACGCGCAGAGATTTCATTAAGGTATCACTTCTAATAGCAGGGAGTTAATGGCAACCTAAGTGCCCATTCCAAGGGGAATAGATAAGTAAAGCGTGGTGGGAGCAGCTATGGGACAGAGTGGCAAGAGCCTCCGTGCAGCAACATGGATAGGTTTTAAAGACACTGTTGAGTGGGCGCCTGGGTAGCTCAGATGGTTAAGCGTCTGCCTTCGGCTCAGGTCATTATCCCAGGGTCCTGGGATCGAGTCCCGCATCGGGCTCCCTGCTCCTTGGGAGCCTGCTTCTCCCTCTGCTTCTCTCTCTCTCTCTTCCTCTCTCTCTCTCCCTCTGTCTCTCATGAATAAATAAATCTTAAAAAAAAAAAGACATTGTTGAGTGAACAAAGACAGAAACCAAATGAAATTCATAACATAATATGACTTAGGAAAGTGAAAAACATCCCAACATCTTATGTTTTATAAAGATAAATGGATATTTAAGATTCTGTGTTACATGTGTCAGAGAGGGTGCCCATGCTGGGGGAGGTGCTTGAAAGGGGTTATTAGGGATGAAGAGGCAAAAGCCTTGTTGCCCTTTGAGCCATTTCAGGAACAGGGCGTAACCTGTCTAAAATCAAAGACAGGAAGTTCAGATTTGAGATCTATGTCCCTCATGAATTTCAGAAAGCTAGATTAGATATCCCAAATGTGGTATCTTTTCTTTGAAGAACCATGTTTAAAACCCCAGGCCAGGACTAGTATGAGTGGGCCATGCCTTTGCTAATGGCAATGAGGGGTGGCGTTTTTCTCCTTTCTGCCCCCAAATTGCTCCAAGTTGCAGAAGGCATAAAACCACTCTGCATACTGAGTCAACCTGTTGTCTAGAGATTGAGCACTTAAGGATAGAGACGGCACCCATTCACTTCGGTGTCACAAACACCTGGCTACTCTTTGGCAGTGAATGCGGTATCAGCACTGCTTACCACTTTTAAATGCATCCCTTCACTGGCAACTTTTCTAGTATATAGGCTTGCCTTGCAAGTGGCTTATCAAAGTATTTTTCCCACCCTCCACCGCATAAGGTAGGTCTCACCCAAAGATACAGTGTGATACTATCTGCCAAGGGCATAACATGTCATCTGGTCACAGGTTAAAAGCATAAAAATGGGCTTTCCTGAATGATGGCCAGGTCTGTTCCCACAAGGAGACAACATCTTTTCCATGTAAAAAATACCTTTGTGGAATTCTGTTCAAGTTCCTTCAATCTCACAAATATATGTTGAATGCCTACTAAGTGCAAGGGAACAGAACTCGAGGGGGCTGTTCCGGTGAGATGACCAGAACGCTCTAGACTGAGCAGTAAATAGATTGTGGTACATTGAGTACAATCCTTTATGCAATAGTAGGAATAATAGGAAATAATAAGGCCTTACATTTATAGAATGTACCTTTCAAAAATACTTGCATATCAATTATCTCAGCATGGTTTGGTGACCACAATCTCAGGCAGTACCTGTGACCAGGTAGATATTTTCTGTGGAAAATGGTCTCCAGCATTGGGCATCATACTTTTTTGGGTTGCGTGTGTGGGGGAGTCAATTGTCGTGTGCTTCCATAGATGGAGATGAAGGAGCCAAGACTGAAAGAATGAAAAGTTTCCCATCCCTAGGAGTGAAACCTTACATCAGTGATTCCCAACCCTGCTTATTGATTCCCCAGGGGTGTCTTGAAATTTTTCAAAGGAAATTAATTGTAATTCACTTCAATTTTTAAAATACATGTATATAACGCATAGCACAAAGGTTCCGGGCAGGGGTGGACCAAGGGAGGTGGACTTGAAGTTGTATGTATGCCAAAGAAACTGTCAATCAGCCAAAGAACAATAGGGAGCTGAAACTCCCCCAAATTTGGGGGAGTGATTGGTCTGTGCTCACACCTGCAGGGTAGGCAGAGGCAGAAGGGGGTGGTGTTGGTGACTGAAAAAGTTGACATAACTTGGATGACTGCAGTGACTCCAAACTCTCAGCAGAAGATGCCTTGCTCTTTCCAGAGTCTGGAAAAGCAGACTTCCAGGCCCCAGGGACTATGTTAAATCCATGTTCTACAATGGGAGGGGGGGGGTGTCTCATTTTGCCATTATTATTTTTAATTGGCTAATAATTTAATGATTCCGTGCTTTTAACACTTGTTTGTCAATACCAAGAAAGTGCTGTTGCGTAGCTGCTTGGCTTAAGAGCAAAGTGTTGGTTGTTCTCTTCCTTCCCTACCCAAGTTAGAAGTGCGAGTTTGCTCTGTTGTGGCATCTGATTAATGCAGACATGTGGATCCCTGTGTGTGCCAGTGCTCAGAACTTAAAAGGCATCCTACTGGATGGGGAGGAACTCACAGACAACTGGGTCTTGAAGGAACGGATCAAGGGCTGCCCCTGCTTTTCTCCGTCTGTCTTGCTGGGTTCGCATGGGAAGTGGGATTTGTGGGCAGCCACGCATGTTTGGGCTATGTCTTCTTAGCTCAGTTCTGCACAGCCCTGTAGGAAAGGGGACAGAGAAGGAGGCTAGTGGTAGGGGAGCCTCTGTTTTGGGAACATGAAGCCGCCTGGGAGAGGATGAGGGAAGTAAGGCGGGGGAGAGTTAGGGAAGCCTTGATTCATTTCATCCGATAGCCCAGGAACAGAGGTTGTAATGTCTTCTTATCTGCAGGTAGTGCCATCAGCGTATTCGCTGCATTTTGGAGCACACGTGGACCTTGGACTCTGGCATGTGCTGTAATTGGCTGTAAGAAGAGTGGGTTCTCCCTGTTTCATATCCCTTGGCTTTCACATCCCTTGCCTCAGGAGACAGATCTAGACAAATGATACTCTAGCAATTACTGCTTGTGCTCTCTTCAAGGATTTTTATGGTTTCAGCTCTTAGGTCTTTCATCCATTTTGAGTTTATTTTTGTGTATGGTGTAAGAAAGTGGTCCAGTTTCATTCTTTTGCATGTTGCTATCCAGTTTTCCCAACACCATTGAAGATACATTCTTTTTCCCATTGGATATTCTTTCCTGCTTTATCAAAGATTAACTGACCATGTAATTGTGGGTTCACTTCTGGGTTTTCTATTCTGTTGCATTGATCTATGTGTCTGTTTTTTGTGCCAGTATCATACTGTTTTGATTACTACAACTTTGTAATATAACTTGAAGTCTAGAATTGTGATGCCTCCAGCTTTGTTTTTTCTTTTTCAAGATTGCTTTGGCTATTCGGGGTCCTTTGTGGTTCTATACAAATTTTAGGATTGTTTGTTCTAGCTCTGTGAAAAATGCTGTTGGTATTTTGATAAGGATTGCATTAAATGCGTAGAGTGCTTTGGGCAGTAGAGACATTTTAGTGATACGTGTTTTTTCAGTCCATGAGCTTGAAATGTCTTTCCATTTCTTTGTGTCATCTTCACTTTCTTTCATCAGGGTTTTATAGTTTTCAGAGTACAGGCCTTTCACCTCTTTCCCATTGCCCCAATCTTGACCTCACACTTCATGGCTGTCTCCTCCCTGGAATTCCACATTGACAGGAGAGAGATAAGAAAATTACGCCAGTGAAATAAGTCAAGTAGAGAAGGACAATTATCGTATGGTTTCACTTATATGTGGAACATAGGAATAGCTTGGAGGACATCAGGAGAAGGAAGGGAAAAATGAAGGGTGGGAAATTGCAGGGGGAGGTGAAGCATGAGAGATGATGGACTCTGAGGAACAAACTGAGGGTTCTAGAGGGGAGGGGGCTGGGGGGATGGGTTAGCCTGGGGATGGGTATTAAGGAGGGCACGTATTGCATGGAGCACTGGGTGTTACACGAAAACAATGAATTATGGAACACTACATCAAAAACTAATGACGTGGGACACCTGGGTGGCTCAGTCGGTTAAGCGGCTGCCTTCGGCCCAGGTCATGATCCCAGGGTCCTGGGATCGAGTCCCACGTTGGGCTCCTTGCTCAGCAGGGAACCTGCTTCTCCCTCTCTCTCCCTCTGCTTGTGCTCTCTCTGTCAAATAAATAAAAATCTTAAAACAAAAAAAAAACTAACGAAATGTATGGTGACTAACATAACATAATAATAATAAAAAAAGAAAATGTGCTCCTCTTGTCTCTAAGCTATTGAAGTTGATTAAGAAAATGACTTAACCTATTTTGAGTCTTGGCACATTAAAACAAAGTCAGTTGCTGCAGCAAAGTACAAGGGGTGTTTGCTGCAGGTTTAAAAAGAGGCAGGTAGCCTTCGCAGCAGGCCTACCAGTCTTTTCAAGTCACTACACATTCATGAGGACAACAGGTGCTGAGAGGGGTTGTCCCACAACAACTGTGTAAGGCCTGGATTCTTGTCCTTCTTTTGTTGATAAGAAACCGAGGCTTTGTGAGCAGCCAGAGCTCACTGCGGTGGTGAGTGGTGAAGATAGGATTTGACCCTAAGCCTGTCAAGCCCCAGAACCCGTCCTGTCTGCAGTGCTGCATAATGCTGACTGTACACACGGTCTCTTGATATGACAGCTCTCCTCCTGATCCTCCAAAATAGCTTGGAGCAGCCTTAGAACTCTGATGAATCCGCACAATCATTCTGGCTTCAAAGCACACTGATGAGGAGTGGAGCTTTTGCTGAAGATTTTCTTGGCCAGATGAGGAAGACATTTTGCATTGTGCATGGTCTAGAAAAACTTTCCTGAATTTCTTGGATTCATTTTTAACATCTCTGTTCTCCCTAATGCTTTTTCCCTCCAGCTCCACTTTTAGGGTTGGGTCAACTGTTTTCTGTCCCTCTTTTCCTTTGACCCCTTGGTCCTCCCTCCCTCCGTTGCTCCAAGCAGTTCATTGCCCACCCTGGCCGGGCATGCGCAGGCCGGCCAAGTGGAACGAATCTCGGCAGTCAGTTGTGCTGGCTTTGCTTTGATAGCAATCCAGTGAGCGTCTGCAGTTATTTCAGCGAGTCCCCAAGAGGCTTATCAGAGTGTTCACCCCGCAGAGCTGCCGTCCTCTGGTGGTAGGGACGACTATGCTGTTAAGAATATAGGATTTTCCTCCATGTTGTTTCACGTGGGGGAGCATGAAGAAAGAGAGACAGTTGCAAAGAGAAGGCTTACGTTCCAGGAAGGCCAGTGGGGAAGGAGAGGAGGATACTACTCTGAGACGTCGAAAGGTAGAATTCTAGGACTTGGCGATTATCTGGAAAGAGAGGGAAAGGGAAGAATTTTGACTACAGCAAAAGGGTAGAATGAGATGGAGAATTCTGCAGAGAAGCAGATTTGAGATGGGGTGGGAGGAAAATAGTTTAGGGAAAATACTCTATTTTTGGAATGTACTGCTTCCTGGCTGTCAACTTGGGACACTGTCCTTGCTTTGTTCTTGCTTTGTCCTTGGATCACCAGCCCCAGTGGGGTGGGCTGGGGGGGGGGGGCGGCGGGAATGGGAGTGGTTGGCTCCAGAGCTCAGAAGTAATTCCATAGTTCCTGGCCATGCGTGCTCTGGGGACTGTCGACTCTGCTTGGAGGCCCCTGGAACTGCTCCCACCTCTGGGGTTACCTTTTTTCTTTTTTCCTGGCTGTGGTTCCTCAGTCTTCTCTGTCAACTTGTACCCATTGGCTTTTGGTCTTTTGGAAATTTCTTCCTGATAGCATTTTTGTTTTCCATTAATAGTTGTGGATGTATTCTTAAACAAAGCAAGATAAGACAAACAAACTGCAGGGAAAGAAAAAGAGACACGTACTTGGACTATCCTCCAACTCTCCTGTAGTTGTTTTCCTGGCTCAGTCCCCTCCTGACTTTGAATTCCTTGAGGGCAGGTAAAACAGCTTATTCATCCTTTTGTTCCCAAGCACGGACTGATTCTTTTTTTTACAGGCACTGGGGCACTTAGTCTCTAAGGGATTCTATGTTTACCTCTTTTATAAACTTAAAAAGAAAAAAGATAAAAATATAACACATCATCTCCAACTCAAGATTTGTTTTTTCCCCCGTATTTTCAATTCAACACTATTTCTGAGTGCCTCTTCTGTGTTTAGCATGAGTTTAATCCAATGTGAGGAGAATATGAATACTTCAGAAGACTTAAAGTCTTGAAGCAATTTCACCTGCTCCTGCCTCTAGATTTCAGGGCTGGAGAAGGTGAAGGATGGGTGGTCAGGATGAAGGATAGCAGTGAGGATGAAGAGTGGCAGCAGGTCTCTGGCTCGAGGAAGTTCTTTGTGGGACCGGATGAGTTTTTCTCAGTCCACCCATGTGTCTGTTGCATATCTGCCCTGTGTACCCGAGGTGTGTGGTACAACAGGTGATACACCACACAGGGTCCCTGCCCTCTTGGATCCAAAGGGATAGGCCTGACATCCACGTAGCCGTGGAAAACATTGCAAACATTCCATGTTTAGAGAGTTAAAAATCATAGCATTTGACACATCTGGTCTCAGCCTCACTGTACTTGCTCAATCAGTTGTTTATGCAGAAAGGATCATTCAGGTTTCAAAAAGGGAGCCATCAGAGTAGGGAAGGCATCTCTGTATCTTTGCCTATGGCTCCTGAGTTCCCACTGGCTCAAAGAGAACCCTCAGCCACCCCAAGTTTGCGAGATGACTGCTGTCCCAGCCCACCACACTGAGCACCCCCTGGCATTCACGGAGGGAGAAGAATATAAGGAGGCATGCACCTTCTTTCTGTAAATGACTGTGACTGAGTCATCTCGGAGCCCACCTGGCAGTTTGTTCTCAAGGTAAAATAGTATCCTGTTTCCAGACTGACTCCTTCTATGCTCACCAGCAGGGCAGACCTCAGAGTCTGGGACATGGGACAGTCTTAATTACCTTGCTAGACTGTGGTGTTCTTTGGGGGGGGGGGCTTCCAGGACTGGGAGAGACATGTAGCAAGGGCCAGTCTGGGGCCTCCCAGCCTCTGTGAGGTGACCACACAGGTGCCTCTGGCTTGGGAGCACAGCCTAGATTCTGCTTCTATCTGCAGTAGGAGGGGAGGCAGTGAATCTTAGCCGAAGGGCCCAGGATTGCTTGATGCCAAGTATTGCATTCTGAGCACGTCAGAATACAGGGGGCCTCATGGATAAAGCTATTATAAATGATCTAATTAATACAGCAGACCGCTGTTTTATAACGGGGGCTGCAGGCTCCTGCCTGCGTGCGACACTTGGAGTTACTGCCATCAGCTTCTTGTTCCTGGCATTCGGGTGGCTCATGCACTATAGAGAGATGCAGGGGCATTTAATAAGATGATCAAATGCCGTGCTGAATTAATGTTTATAGCTTCTTGGCTTGAGCTCTCTAAATCTAGAGGTACTCAGGACTGAAAAGGAAGAATTTATCTGGGTCCCCATGCGCTCTCTGCTCACCCTTGTTATTCTTTTGTAGC
Source organism: Eumetopias jubatus (assembly GCF_037043125.1). Taxonomy (NCBI): domain Eukaryota; kingdom Metazoa; phylum Chordata; class Mammalia; order Carnivora; family Otariidae; genus Eumetopias; species Eumetopias jubatus. Next base: position 42,212,293 of record NW_028274818.1, read on the forward strand.
ACATCCCTTGAAGACCTTGCATTCTGTCATTCAGTTGCAGAGCACATTCTAACATGATGGGAGGTACACGACACTTGTGCCATGCGTGTTACCAGGAAATATCTTCTGGTGGCTGGTGGGGCTGTGGCACCTACTGGATCATTCTTATTTCCGGGTACTTATGTGGCATCTAGTTTATTTCCTCTCTCCAAATCACACCATTCCTAAAGTGTTGTTCTTTGGAACTGCACCTGTTGGAGCCTTTCTTAATCCCAGAAGAATCTGGGCCATTGCATTTTAAGCTTGTGATGTTACCCTGCATTGAAGGGTGATTTGGGATGGCTCTTCTCCTGAGGCTGTCAAGTTCTTGCCAGATGTTGTGCTTTGTTTCCTTAGTGGACACCAGGAGGAAGTGGCCTGTGTTAGAGCCTCAGGGCTCAAATAGCCAGAATATCCTGGCTTCCTAGGAGTGGTTAACTGAGTAAAAAACCAAATGAAACCAAACAAACCTGATTGTTATTTCATTTTGGGATGTTTTTTTCTATCAAAATAGAACTCTATTAAAACGTTAAATCTAACCATACATAGTATAGTGTTTCAGTTTTTCTATTGCTGCGATAACACATTCCTGCGAGTTTAGTATCTTAAAAAACCCACAGATTTATTATCTTCCAGTTCTGTGCAGCAGAAGTCTGGTATGGGTCTCACTGGACTAAAATCAAGGTGTCAACAGAATGTTCCCTTCTGGAGGCTCTAGGGGAGAATTTGTTCCCTGGTCTCTCTGGTTGTTGGCAGAATTCATTTCTTTGCAGCTATAGGGTTGTGGTCTCCATTCTCTTCCTGGCTGTAACCAGAGAGGCGTCTCCTTCTAGAGGCTGCTACATTCTCTGACTTGGGACGTCCTTCCTCCATCTTCGAAGCCAGCAAGAGCAGGGGGACATTTTCTTATAGTATATCGCGGGCCCACTTTTTTGCCTTCCTCTTCTACTTTTTTAAAAGCACGTATGGTTAGATTAGAGATCATGTAGATAGGTAGATGAGACCATGATAATCCAGGATAATCTCTCCATTTTAAGGTCAGCTGAGTAACAACTTTTATTCCACCTATAACCTTAATTCTCTTAATTTATCGGTCCTGGGGATTAAGATGTGGACATCTCTGGGAGGGGTATTATTCTGCCTACCACATATAGTTTCTTGACAAAGTCCACAATGCATTTAATTTAAATTCTAGAGGTTATGATAGGGAGGAGGGAGATTGATGTTTATTGAGCACCTACTGTATGCCAAGCATCACATGCTTAGACTTGCACATGTACTGTGTACATTAGGTAAGTACTGTCCTCATCTTGCCGATGAGTTAACTGAGATTTGTAGAAATTAAGTAACTTGCCTAAGTTCCAAGAGTTAGTAAATGACAGAGCCAGGATTTGAGCCCAAGAGGATAAGACTCCAAGGTCTGAATCCTGCTCTTTCTACCCCATCATATCGTTTCTCTTGGGACTTTAGCTAAGAGCCTCAGAACTGATGGCTTGGTTAGGCATAAGTGTTTTCTCTGGGTTAACTTCAGTATGTTTGAGGCCTGAGCTTCCGGCGGAGTGCAGATCACCAATTTCCCCCCCACTTCAGCCTCTCATATGCAGCAGGATCTATTTTATGTTACTCAGATCTGGGCAAGGAATGCAGTGGAGGAAGTGAGGAAACTGTCAGGGCCTGTGGCTGGGCCAAGCTCAGACTTACTTGAGTGGCATCTTGTCCCTGCACTGCCTGACCTTAGGTGTTGGAAAGCTGCTTGAAGTTCCTCCTCTGTTCTGCTCGTCTCAGCTCACCTGGGGCCCTGCATGGGGCTGGCCTTGGGCAAGTGGCACCTGCTTTCTCAGTGGACTGGAACTGAGAGGCCTGGGGTGGCCTTGCCATAGGAGCTCTGCAGGGGAGAGCCTTCCAGAACTGCGGTGACAAAGGAGACAGGGTGGGGCAGAAGGGTGTGCCAGGTCTGGGGTGGCTGTAGGCAGGGTCACGTCTGGAGGCCTCCAGTTCTGTATCATTCCCCCCTCCGCCCCCTCCCCCGCAACAGTGTGATCACTGATGTCCTGCAGCTGCACTTGGTTCGGATATGGGTAGATTCTTGGTGCTGTGGCATTTTGGGAGCTCACGGTTCAAGTCAGAGTTCTTTGGTTTCTGCATCAATTAGAAAGATCCTCAGAGCTACGCGGTCCCACCCCTGAGATGCCCGCCACAGTAACGGCTCAGGGGGCCAGAGCTATTTCCGTCTCTGGTACACACATATGTCCACTCATGTACACGCTTTAAATAATGTGATCAGCTTATGTCCTGCCTCAGTATTCTTGTTTTTCTCTTCCAATTTTGTTACTGCTCTGACAGGCTGGCAGGGCACCATGATTCTGTCTTTGCATGTTGATTAAAGCAACTCTGACAGATCAGGATTACAAGTTGCTAACTTGCTTTTAGGCCCTGGCTGCTGAATTTATAATGTCTCCCCAAATCTCTTCTCCCTCTCAGCTACTGTACAGAGAGTCAGGAGTGTTGCATGAACTGGTGTCAGCGTCTTTTTATTTGCATCCAGGAAGGCAGGAGCCTGGGTGAGCAGACACTGGGGCCTCTTTCTGTTGATGACCAATTCCTACCCACAAATCACCTGAGTGTGAAGGTGCTGGACTGTGGGCTCCTTTGTTTCATTTCAGCAAATACTGATTAAACCTCTACTTTGGATATTCAGAGATTAAAAAAAAATGACAAACCTCTCCCTCAATTAAAAAGGCAAATACAATAGAGGGTTCTAAATGTGATGGAAGGCAGGAAGTATAGGGTATAATGGGGGCACATAGGAAGGTGCCCGGCCCAGTCTTGGCAGTGGATGGGCAGGAAAGGCTTTCTTAAGGAACTGACATACACACTAGACCTGAAGACTAATGGGAGACCTTCAGGTGAGGGAGGAGAGAGAGAGAGAGTGTGTAGGGGGTTCAAGAAGAAGTAAGGAAGAGCTCTAAACAGAATACATGCCATGAGCAAGAGCCCAGAGGCCAGAGACAGGTAGGTGAGTGAGAGTATTAGAAGCCCAGATTACGGGTGGGACCCTAGCATGCAGCAGGACAATGGATGGGGGGTGGAGAGAGATTAGATTAGTAGGCCTGAAACACTCTGTAATGATACATAGGCCACATGAAGATATTTGTGCTTTAACCTTAGAGAAATGGAATAATTATAGAAGAGTAGTTGCATGAACAAATTTGGCCTTAAAGAAGATTATTTTAGCCTGGATGTGGAGAGTGGCTTGGAGGAGGCAGCACCAGAGTCCGGGAGATGCACTGAAACAGTCTTAAGTGAAAAAAGCAGTGGCCAGATTTAAAGATTGGGCTGGAGAAAGTGGGTGTATTTGAGAACTATTTAGGAATTGCAAAGAATAGGACTTGCTGATTGATTCAGTGGGGTTCAGGGAGAGGAGGTGGCAGCAAGAATACCCAGATTTCTGCCTTAGGCAACTGGATGGATAGTAGAGCCATTTATCGCTTCAGGGACATAAAAGGCAGAGCAGGTGTGGGAGGCTGGGGTGGAAAAGATGAATGCATCAGGGCCATGTTGAACGTGAAGGGCTGTGGGATAGCCAGGTTTGAGTTTGAGTTGGTCCTGATTCGTGTGGCTGGGTTGGTTATTGAAATACCGAAATACCTCTGTACTGTTGATGAAGAACGACTGCCCTGAGAAGCCCCTCTTCCATGTTCCCCTTTCACTGTCTTGCTTGCCCTAACTTACCCAGTCACTAAGGCCTTTCCAAGATCTGGAAAGGTGGCTAATATGAGGCATAGCAGGACATCTCCTATTCTGACTGGTTAGTGCCCTTGCCATTCCAGTTCAATATTCTTAACATCTCCCTTCGGAGACAGCTGAGTGTCCTGCAGGCAGTTGGTTTTAAAAAGTCAGGAGCTCAGGAGAAAGAGAGGTCATGGCTATGAATACTCTATTTCAAGTCACCAGCCTGAAAGTTGAAGCCTTGAAGTGGCCGAGCATCTTCAGGAAGAGTGTACAGAATAAGAAGAGAGGGCCTAGGACTAAGGAATTTGGACTTGACCCTACAGGAAGTGAGGAGCCAATAAAGTATTTTATGCGGGGGCATGAAGCAACTGGTGGACCCCTTAGGACTGAGAAGAATGCCAAAGAAGTCTGACAAAGTTGTTGCCGTAGAGAAGTGCCTCTCCAACTGGGGTAGGCAAGGTCCTTGGAAAGGAACCTGCTCACCCTGTGTGAGAACTGAGGATCAGGTGAGCAGCTCTGTCTCACAGTAAGTAGTTCTGTCCCACAACGTGGCCCAGAGCCCCCAGTGGGGAAGGATCTTCTTCCATCTGATGATGGTTAAGGTCAGCTGAGGGTGTAGTCGATCAATTTGCCTTTGTTGGAATCTTGATAGTAAGGTTGTTCCTTGGGACTAGGTGACTTCTGAGTTCCCTGCCAAAGCCTAGATAACTGAATAAGCAAGAAGGGTTCTTCATAAAAGGAAATGCTTTTGTATGGCACTTTGGAGTTCACGAGACCCTTTGATGTTATGTTACCTCATTTTATACCTTCAGCAGGTAAGTTATAGAGGTTGTTGCAGAGATAAGGAGCTGAGACTTGGAGAAGTTTGGAGTTAACTCAGGGTTATGGAACCAGCCTTCAAATCTGGGTCTTTAGATACAAAGGTTGGTACATTAATGCTTCTCCAGTGGTCTGCAAACCATATTCCTTGGCACACCTAAGGGACTGCTGGGTTGGATTGCAGGTGTTGGGAAGCATCCAGAAAGCAGGGCTCAGCTCCTAGCCTACTTCAGCCAGATAGTTTTGTCCATTCCCGATCAGCCTTCTTAGGACATTTTCTTCTGGGAAAGCATTTCCTAGTGGGAGAAACCTATCCTATCTTCAAGACTTTTCTAGTTAGGCCTGACTAAACCATCCTCCAAAGTTGGTGTTGGTTCCCTTATTGATCACACACAAGACCTAGCAAGCCACGTCTTTTGTTTTAACCCTAACCCTTTGGTTCCAGCTCCAGCCTCTTCTGTCTGGACCATGCTCTCTGGTACTCATTCTTCTCAGCTGGATGGCTGCCTTCCACCCTCTCCTGTGGATTCCTGGCACTCCAGACACTGTAAGAGTGCATATAAAAATTTACCATTTGGATTCTTTCCTGGATGTGCATTGTTGCTGACCTTGTGACTACCCACCGGTCAGTTTTAGTATCTTCAACTCTTGATGGACTTGTATTTGAATCCTTTGTGGCAGTGTTTTCCTGAAACCATTGCATCTCAAGCATCTCAGTGTACCAATTCCTTTGTTCTCAGAAATTGTATCTTCATTAAAACAAGCCGTTTTCCATTAAAATACTCTTTAAAAGGCTGCGGTTTGCCTTGATGCACCAGTAGTTATGAGTTAGAGGGTAAAGAGAAAGGGCCCAGAGGCAAAGAAAATCATTTTACTTCCTAATTATACAAGCAAAATTAAGAGTTAGTATTTCTCTGGCTTCCCTTTCTGAGAACTGCCTAGAATTTAGTGGCAACTTTCTAACTCACAATTTGTGAAATACAGTCCTAATAAGCCTTTCTCTTTTTCTCAAATACTTATTGAGCACCTACAGTGTAAGTGCAAAACTTAGTTCTAGTCTCTGTAGAGGATACAGCAATTTTAAGGAATGATTTCTGCCCTCCAAGGAGTTTATGATCCCAGCATGCACTTAAATAATACAAGGAGAAGCAGGGAGGGGTGGATAGGGTAAGTGCTGCGGATGGCCTGAAGATGGGAGGAAACAGACTCCCTCTAGGTTCCCAATTCAAATGTGGGTAATATGACAGGTGACCCTTTTATATCCTACTCCAGAAGTGTAGGGGTTGAAGGCAGAGTTCCACTGGAGACAGAGAGCAGGAAAGGTCCTGCAAAGGAGGCCTGACACTGGTAAATCAGTTTCAAATGCTGGTGAGGTTGATGGTGGGTGGGATCTGGACTCAAGTGGAATTCTCACACTGGGGCAAATTCAAGATATTTCAATTGTGTGTTTTTGAAGATCCACGTGATCGCTGGTAGTTCTTGACTTCTTAGCCCCTAACAGACTGAAACTATGGAGGGACCACACTCTGGGGCAGCTCACCCAGCAGATCCACTGCTGGGAGAACACAGGCCCTGGCATGTTTTCTGGCAGATTCAGGACTTGAATCCCTGCTGTCCTTTCCCATTCTGTTGGTTGCTTAACTTCTCTTGCCTCAGTTTTCTTCTTGTGCAAAAGGGACCTAAGACCTACCTTGCTGGGTTGTGGAGAGGATGGGAGATGGTGCAGGGAAAGTACTTGGCTTATAGGAGGCACTCAGTAAATAGTGCCTCATTACTTTTACTACGAACCCAGCAGCTTCATAGTGGGAACAAGGCACACAAGGCCAAGGTGGCCTAGCTCAGATGTTAGCCTTCAGTCTTACAAGTGGTCAGGATAGCCATGCTGTGTGGTGGATTGAGGGTCTAAAGATCAGGCTCCTCTCCCGAGCCTCTGGGGGGAACTTGGATAAACCTTTTAACCTTCTCTGTATGTTATTCCTGTCCATATACTGATAAGATGGGAGTGAAAAAAAAAATCACAGCATTCTTAGTTGGAAAGTATTTTCCAGTACAAATGTAAAATAAGGGCATTTAACAGGAGAGGCTGCGAAGGCTGAAAGAGATAAAATGACACCCTGAAGGCAAAGCGAGAGTGTAGCCCTGTCTTGACTTTTAGCCTAATGCTCTTCCTCCACATGGTTGCCTCGAAGACTGGTGACAGCTCAGGGGTTTGGGAAGATTAGTTCATGCATCATGAACTAATGATCCCTTGGGCTGGACCACCTGAATTTGTCAGATTGATCGAGACAAATCTGTTTTCATCAGCATCATTCCAGGATTCAAAGCATAAATGTAGTAGAAATGGTAGTGGAAATGTGCTGTCCTCCCCATCTTTTTTTTGTTTGTTTGTTTTAATTCCTTAGCTCCCTCCTTACCTTTGGTTCCTTGAGTATTTCCCTGCTCTGACCTGGCATTCACTTACTTGGTATTTATTCTACATACAATGTGTGTACTATGAGGGATACGAAGAAATACAAGACAGACCTTGACCTGAAGGGTGTTACTGTCTAGTACACAGGGAAAGACATGCGCAGTTGAAAAGTTGGGTAAACAATATGAGAGGAAGAAAAAGTGAACAAAACATGCAAGGCACCATATGATTAAGTGTCAAATGAGACATCTAGATCAGTGGTTCCCAAATGCTAATTTATGGGTTGGTGCTTGTTGATGACAACATTTTCATCAGTTTGCTGTGAAATGAGGAAAATAGGGCAAGTAGTGATTATCTCATAGGGCTAAATTTATTTGTTTTATAGGATTTTCTGAGATTATATCCTTCCAATGTTACAGTGCTAAAATGCCCTTTCTTTTTTTTTTTTTTTTTAAATAATGGGGTATAAATAGCGGTGGCTGTTTTTGAAAGCCCATACTTAGAAAATAAAAAGTTGGCCACATTATACTGTTTCCCTTTGAAGTTTTGCTCATTCTTGAAAGCCAAAAGCAAGGGAACCACTGGTGTGCACAAATGTCTGGAGTCAGGGGGAGGAGCAAATATGGAGTACTGGGGTGTTCAAGGAAGCTCCCAGAACAAGGATAAACACTGATACCAAGTTGGAAGGATGGAAGACTTTGCTACAGTGGAGAGGTATGGGGAGTCTTCCCCTTATGGAATAATGAGAAGAGCTTTGGGGACAAGATTGGAGGGTTTATTTAGGGCCACAGGGGGAAAAGTTTGGAAGCCTTGTCCATTTATCTGCTGTGCCTATAAAAAAAATCACCCTGCTGTTATCACAATAAAAACAGATCTCTGACTCCCTTGAAATAACCAAAGTCAACCTCTTGAACCACTGCCTCCAGTCAATGAGTCAGTGACCCAGTCCACCTCGTGTTCCAGTTTTGTTTGGCCTGCTCTCTCACATGCCCATTTTTGACCTTGCTTGAACATTCACATGCAGTGAGCAATATCTCATTTTTAGTTCCAACCTCTTGCTTCCATCCTAGACTACAGTGTGGACTCATTCTTGGGTTAGATCAACCTTGCTCCTTCTGGCCTTGTCCTGAGGTATACAGCCTAGGCCATGCCCTTGAGGACAGCACCTAAAATGAGTTAGTCATTTTGGTTAGAGCTCCTGAGGAGGGCCCAGTGAGCAGTGGCATGTAGGATGCATTGCAGGGGAGACTGGAAAGAATGGAAGAAGGCTCAACAGGACGTGTGTCTAGGTGGAAAAGGAGGAACCGGTGGCCTAAGCCTGGGGGTCTGAGGCAGGAATGGTCACCATTGACTACAAGCCTGTTCAGGGGGGTGGGGAAGTATTTGGTTTCAGAGCTGTTGAGTCGAGGGATGGGAAGGGAGATAAAACGGTGGCTGGAGGGGAAAGACCAGGTCCATTTGGAGCCAAGAAGTATTCGTGATCAAGAACTTTTATAGAGGGAATGGGGTGCTGCTGCAAGTGAACACAGAGGAGAAGGAAGCTGAAAGGAGTATAGCCTCACACGAAGACCAGAAATTCATGCAGGAGGGACTGGGCAAATGGGCAGGAGGCTGGGGAGGCCATGGGGGGCAAGATGAGGGAAATCACTAATTTAGAGACCATAAACTTGAATCTTGGCAAGGACCCATACTTTCTGGACTGGAAGGCACATTTCACTATAGATGTGCAGCCAGAGGGTGAGGGAGAGGCATGCTTGTTTTACGAGCCTGGATGTGATCTGAGGTGTCCCCTTGGCACAAACCTCTACTTCCTTTGCTTGGTGTCTTCACAACTTTCCCTGCCTCCTACTCCTTCTCAAGGTGGAGAAGTCCTTGTTTCTAGGAACTGAGTGGCTGTAGGGCACAGAGAGGGTAGGAGCCAATGGGGCCATCCTTCTTCAGGCCTCCCTCATGGGTTGCTAAAAGCAGTGGATCTGTTTGAGCTTATTTATGTGCCTGGAGTTGAGAGCCCATGTTTTGCTTATTCAACCAGCTTCCCACGCTGCCAGGAAGGTGCTAAGCAGCAGAAGTTCATATTCACCCTCTCCCCTCTCCCTCTCTCTCACACTTTCTCTGGTATTCTTCAACTTCAACGGGAGCTAATATTTACCTGAAGTATTAGCTGTGGGTCCGTGGGATGTGACAGCTGGAGGTGGAGACTTTTTTCTCCCTTCTTCCTCCACCTGTCTTTCTCCAGAGGTTTGAAAATGGGAAAAACTGTAATTGTAATCTTCAAGACTGCCTGGTTGAGAATTCAGAGATGGCAGGGAAGAGTCAGGGGGTCTTGAGTTAGCTTGTCCACTGAAAGGCAAGGAAGGAAGATGAATTTGGTGGGCAAAGGGATTTTGGGAGGGGACCTGAAGATTGGACGAGCTACTAGGCAGCCTGGGGCGGGGAGTAGCTGCCAGCCAAGAGACACTGTTCCTTACCAGGTGAAGGACTCCAGAATTGGGGACTGGAGGGCACAGATGACAGAGTCACAGGTATTACCGTAACTGGTCTCCCTAGCAGCATAGGCAACCTCTATAGTGGAGGCCTAGCAGGCTCCGCAGGGCTAGGCATATAACTGCTCCCTACTCCCAGGGAATGTGCACAAAGGGCAAGTTTCCCCCAAGCCTGGTGCTGACTCAGCCTGAGTATTCAACAGCTCACCTGTCAGGAATCAAGCGTACACAGTAAGTGGAACAAGTATCTGACGCCGGGAATGGGAGAAGGGCCTCAGCTCAGCATGCTTTGTAAATGACAGAAAGATGAGTAACTGGTGATACTCTTAAGACTTGATAGGTTCCTGCACTGGGCAAAGAGGTTTCCCAGGGATGCTGAAGGAAGGGACATGCAGGGGAGATGGGGTAGGGATGAAAAAAGGGATCTCAAAAGTTGGGAGTGGGTAGGGATGACACCCTGTGTAGGTTCTGGAGGTGGTATGGGTCCATCTGTGTCTGTGAGCTGGCTCCCCACAAGGGGCCAGATGCCCTCCTCCACTCATTCCTCTAGCTGCCTTTACTTGCCTTTCCAGCCATTTATCAGAAAGCCTGTTTCTGTTCTTTAAACTAATCTTTTAAGCTGTGTGTCATAATTCTCTCTTGCCTCAATTTGTCCTCTTGGTGCCATGGTAGCTGGCTAGGGGTCTCCAGCTAGCTGGGGGTGTCCTGCTGGCAAAGCATGGAGGCAGAAGACACAGTGATCCTGGGCTGGTGCTTCTGGAGCTCCTGGTGCTACAAGGCCCCTCCTTGTCCCTCCGCCCTTGCTCCCAGCTCCCTAAAGTTCCCACAACCTGTGCCTACCAAAACGCAAAAGCAGGGAAAAACAATAGTAACATTTGTTGTTGTTCTGGCCATTTCAGAAATCGCCAGAACTGATTTGTTCCATGCATGATTAGGAAGAGAAAAGGAGACAGCAGTGAGAGAGCCAAGATTTAGCCTGTGAAAAGCCCCTTCTAAGAAACATGCATAATCTGAGGGGAGCAGCGGGCCCTTGACATCCGAGCTAAGCAGCCCAGCGGGGACGCTCCAGCCCACGAGCACAGACATTTTCATATGGACTCTTGACTTCACTTCTGAGAATCCTGGGATTTCCGTGCCTTGCATGACCATACGTTAGCTTTTTAGCTTTCACCCTGATTTTCTCTCGAATTCATGGCAACTTTTCACAAGACAAGATATATTTTAAATAATTTATTTACATACCCATCCATCCATTTATCCATCTATAGCCATCCATCCATCCATTTATTCAAGAAATATTCAAGAAATAATTGAGCACCTACTATAATTTTGTACTGATTCAACTCTGGGGAAATAGCAGTGAATGATATTGACAGACTCTGCTCTCACATAGTTTACATTCTTTTGAGACAGATCAACAATGAGTAAACAAGAAAACACCAGATAGTAAAAAGTGGAAGATAACAAAGGGTGATGTTACAAAAGGTGTCTGGGTGGGTGGTTCAGGAAGGCCTCCGACAAGGTAGCAAGTTAACTTGAAATCAGAGCACTGGGAATTAGCCACAATGTGAAGATGTGGGAAGAACATTTCCAGCAGAGGAAATAACTAGGCAGAAGCTAGCTTGTGTGTTTGAGAAATATCAATGTCAGTATGAGTGGAATGAGTGAGTTAGAGGGAGGTAGAAGATATGGTCAGATCAGAAGGTCATTGGGTCATACATGGGCCACATCAGAAGCTCTTGGCCTCACCGGTCTCTGGGACTTTGGGCCATTTGTTTCAGCCCGGCCACCACTGCAGTGACTGACCAATTCCATGCATGTAAAACCTGAGAGCCCCTCACTTCATGCTTTGCATCTCCCACCTTTTACCCTGGAGCTTCCTTCCCTATTGACATTGACCCATGAGATACTCAGGACTCTCTTGGGCAGCTGCAACTTGGAGAAGGAAATTAACTCCCTGAGTGATGAACTTTTGACCAATAGGAGATTCAACGATAAATTTCTTCAGTTTCCTCTGATGGACTGTCCCAAGATTCAGTTACTTGGGCTTTTCGCGTGGCCAGCTTGGTAATGCATACTTGTATTGGCTTTCCCTTTTCCCCTGCCTTATTTCCCTTTCCCCCCCATTCCTGTTTTCCTGTGATTGCACTCAGTAATAAAGGCATCTAAACCCCTGCCTCAGGCTCTGCTTCCTGGGAAGCTGGGCTAAGACAAATAGGCAGGCATTAGGTGAAGTGGGTTTTGTAGGACATGGTTAGGCATTTTCATTTCATTCTGAGGATTAGGGGAGGTGGTTAGAGAGTATTAAACAGGGGATTGTTGATCTGACTTAGTTCTTAAAAAAAGGACTCTGGGAGAATAGTTTGAAGAGAGGCAGGAGTGGAAGCAGGATGAGCAGTGGGGAGGCTATTACTGTGGTTCAGGTTGAGGGATGAATGATATAGCCCAAATGAGTGGGAACAGTGGAGGTCATGAGCATGTGGGTCGGTGACAAGGGTGATCATAAGGCAAGGTAGCACTGGCATGGGTGCTGGGTAGTGGGCCAGTTGTTCTTAGTAATAAACTCACCTCTGCACAGCTGCCTTTATGCTTGGAACTCAAATACCTGGTTCAGCAAGATGACAGATTACAACCTGCCATGGACCTTCCTCTATGTTGAAATACAGAGGCTTCCCCTTTGAACACTGTCAGGGTAAACTGAAGACATTTCCCATAATCTCAGGTCAGCATTATTCAAGCTGTTCCTTGTTCAGGGGAAAGGAGTTTGGGTTTCCCACCCTCAGCTGACTCAGAGTAACCTTCTGCCTTTATCTGTTTAATTAATTTACACTTACAGTAGTATTTCTTTTGCAGAAAAAGCTCCGTGGCTAAAAATTTAAGGAAATACTGCTTCCATCATTGAAAAGTAATTTAGCTTAATAAGACTGAATCTTGGATTCAGATAGCTCTAGGTTTCAATTTCAGACTGAGCAGTTCCTAGTTACATGGCTTTGTTTCTTATCTACAATGTGCAGATTAATAACACCAACTGCTCAGAGTTATGAGAATTAAATGATTTAGATGTACAAAGTGCTTGATACGTGCTCTTTCTATCCCCTGACTACACCCGACACACAGGATAAATAAACCCCGTGGAAGGTGAAATTCAGTGGGGTTGAATTGAGGTTGGTTCAGCCTTGGCCCTCATCTGGCAGACCTCCTTCCATGGTTGACCCTGGAGATTCTGGAGTTTGTGCCATCCTTACCAACTATTCTTCTGGAGACATTCAGGAGGCTGGAACCTAGCCTTTTCTTTTGACAGGCTCAAAGCAGCATCCATCTACGAATTACTGTGATGGTACCCCCATGAGATAGTGTGAGACAAGTGTTGTTCAATCCATTTTATGGACGGAAGAGTCTAATACTTCAGGCAGTTGTGCCTTTGCGATCAAACGCTAAGGCTTTTTCCCCTCGCTGTCTTTTTCACTTGCTCAACTAAAACTTTGTCAGCTCTTGCAGAATAAATGATCAGTTGTTAACAGTGGCTGATGTGAACAACTCTTATGAACCTTGGACCCATCTTAGATATAATGTGTTTTTCTGAAAGTACAAAAGTATTTTATGTTTATTTTATAATATATGAAAAAGCACACAGAAGAAAATATAATCTATAATGCCATCATGTCAAATTAATCACTAACATTGGATAACTATTTCTTCTGGGTTTCTCACCCCCTCCCACATGTGCATGTGTACAATTACATCTATATACCTACCTATAGTTTTTTTTTTTTAAAGAAAAAAAATTTTTTTTTTTTTAGATTTTATTTATTTATTTGAGAGAGAGAGAATGAGAATTAGAGAGCACGAGAGGGAAGAGGGTCAGAGGGAGGAGCAGACTTCCCGCTGAGCAGGGAGCCCGATGTGGGACTCGATCCCGGGACTCCAGGATCATGACCTGAACCGAAGGCAGTTGCTTAACCAACTGAGCCACCCAGGTGCCCCAGCCTACCTATAGTTTTATTACATTAAATGGGGATTATGGTCTGCACACATTGCCTTTGTAACCTGCTTTGCTAATTAATAATATGCTGTGGACAATTTTGTCATTAAATATTATATTACCACATGATTTATTTTAGCATATGATTTTTAATAATTGTAAAATACTCCATTATATGACTACATTATGTTAACCAGTACCTTATTATTGTTTATTTGGATTGTAGTTTTTAATATTTGAATTAACAGTCCAATGGGCAGTTTTACAAATGCATCTTTGTGTGCAAATTCAGTGATCTCATAAGGACAAATTTTTAGAATTGGAATTATTGGGGCAAAGGCTATGCATATATTTATGACTCTTTAGAAGCATTGTTGGTCTGCCTCAGGAGAGTTTGTACTAATTACATCCTTTGCCAGTAGTGGATGAGATTGCCCACATTTTTGCCAATTCTGTGTGCTTTAATTAGTAAGAATATCTCCTGAATCTCTCTTAAATATTTATATGAATTATGATGTATCAAACATTTAGTATAAAAAACGACTAAGAAACACTCATTACCACCATTAAGATTAAATATATCATAATATTTGTCTTTATTTGCTTCATCTAGCTCCCGTTTTTTAAAGGAATAAAATATTACAGATGCATTTATACACCCTCATCCCTTATCCCTCTCTCCACAAGTCACCACTCCTCTGAAATTAAAATTTCATTACCATGTGCATTTTTGTAATTTTACTACATATGTGGGTATTAATAAAGTATGTATGTGATTTTTTGTGAGTTTTAAAATTTTATATAAATGATACATGAAATGTGTCCTTTTGCAGCAAAGTGAACATTAATTTTTAAGATTAACCAGTGTTATTACATGCACACTTATTTCATTATTTCACTTTCTGCATAGAACTACATTGTATGCATAAATTGAAGGTTGTTCACTTACTCCCCTTCTGAAGGGAGCCGGGCTGCTCCAATTCTTTTGCCTACTATAAGTAATGTTAAAATGATCATCCTTGCCCATGTCTCCTTGGGCAAGGATGTGAGATTTTCTCTAGGGTAGATGCCTAAAAGTGGAATTGTCGAGTTTTGGAATGCACGTTTCCACCTTTATTGGATATCACCACATTGCTTTCCAAAGAGACTCCCATCTACACATCTGCCATTTGCAGTCCCCATTTCTGTATGTCTTCCACAACACTTTAGATGATCAGAATTATTAAAGTTTGACAATCTGATGCGTATGAAATGAAATCTAGTTATTGCATTAATTGCATTTTCCTGATTACTAATGCAATTGAGCGTCTAACATATGTTTATTGGCCATTTGGATTTCTTCTTATGTGAATTGTAGTTTCATATCCTTTTCCTGTATTTCTATTAGGTAGTTTGTTTTTTCATTTGATTTGTTAGGGTTCTTTTAAGTATTCTAGATATGATTTAAGGGTTGTAAATATCTTCTCCCTCAAATGGCTTGTCTTTTTCACTTTGTTTATGGTGCTTTTTGTCACACAGAATTATTAGTTTTAGGGTAGTAAAATTTATCTGCTTTTTTTTTTTAATGATTTTAGCCGATTTTGTCTTGTTTAAAAATTCTTTCCACATACTGAGATAAAAAAAGAAGTTATTTGTATTAAACTTTTTTTTTCAGTTTTGCTTATCATATTTTGCTCTTTTAATCCATCCATAATTTATTTTTGCATGTAGTGTGAGGTAGGCCCTAATTTCATCTTTTATCCTCCCTAGGATTTGTCCTTTGCCATAACAACATTTAGTAGATAGTCAATAGGTTTCCACTGTTCTCTGGGCACCTTATTTTATTCCGGTGGTCTAATTGTATATTCTCTTTGGCCGTGTCTCAATAATTTAATTTTTATAGCTGTGTAGATTTGATGCATTAGGGTAAATTCTCCCCACACCTCTGCCAGATTATCTTGGATATTAGCCCTTTATTCATCCACATAACTTGTAGGATCAGCTTGTCACATTTCATTTAAAAAATGGGATTTTGATTGTAACTGAACTTATGGATTTATTTGGGAAAGGATTACTATCTTTAAGCTCTTTCATTTTTCCATCCCCCAACATGACATATTTCTTCCTATGCTTAGATCTTCCTTAAAATCCCTCAAGAGAGTTTAAAATTTTTTCTCTACATATTTTATTGCATATCTTTTATTAAATTTTGTTTTTGCACCCTGTATAGTTTTGATGCTATCGCATGGTATCTTTTTATTTTTGTATTTTCTGATTCTCTGCTGTAGCTGTATGAGAAACTGTGTGTTTGTATATGGATTTCATATCCAGCCTCCTTGTAGAACTCTTATTACTTTGAATTATTTTTTCTGTTTGCTCTCTTCTATTTGGTATGTAGACTGCATTGACGGTGAATAATGACAGCTTTGTTTTTTTCCTTTTCAGTTTGTATGTCTATTCTTTCTTTTTACTTTGTTGATTACATTGACTAGTACTTCATTTACAATATTGAAGAGAAATAGTGTTAGTAGGTGTCCTAGTCAGATACCTTCCTTCACTTGCTTATCTGCAAGTCTGTCCTCCTGCCCGATACCCTACCTCTGATCACCCTTCTCAACTTACATGGCCTGTTTAGTGCTATGGCTCCATCTTGTGTGTGTGTATATTCAAAATTAAACAATCCGTTTACCTATCTATCTACCCCTCTGTCTACCTATCTAATCATCTTTCTTTATTGTAGATTTGTCCTCATATTTACCATTATCTTTTGCTTATTGTGCCGTTTTCTTGCAAGCCATTCTTTTTTCTTCCATCTAAATTTCCTGCTTGGGAAATACTGTATAGTACTTATTTCACCTGAGCCTGAGTAGTAAACTTTTCTTTATTTTTCTGAGAAAGCCTTTATTTTTACCTCGATTTTGAGAAGTAATTTAGCTGAGTATTTTTAATACTGTAAGATATTATTCCATTATCTTCTGGTCTCTGTGATTATACCCGATAATCAAAATGTTGTTTCTTGTTTCTTGAAAAAATAAAGTTTTTTCTCAGGATGCCTTTAGGAATTTCTCTTCATAATTTTAGATCTTCTGGTATTTCACTGGAATGCATAGAGGTTGGGTTTATTTTTGTTCATCCTTCTTAGAATTCATTGAAGGATTTATATCTTTCATCAATACTGGAAAATTTATCCTTTAGCTCTTAAAATACTGCCCCTCGGCTTTCTCTCCTTTCTCTCTTTCTAGAACTTCCATGAGATATATTTTGGATTTTTCAGTCTGTTCTCCCTGTCTCTTAACTTTATATTTTTCATCTCTTTATCTCCCTGCCTATATACTGGAGAACTTCCTCATATATGTCTACCTAATACTCCCCTTAGTTGTGTCTAACCTAATAGTTAATTTACCTGGTGCTTTTAATTTCAGTGATTCCATTTTTTGTTAGAAGAAATTGTATTTGCCACTTCATATTTTTTTCATTGTATCCTATTCCTTTATATACATTTTCTATTATTTCAAGCTGTGGTGCTCTAATTCTCCTGTTCATTGTATCAACTAACTTTTCCTTATGGTGAATTGTTTCCTTACATGATTAAAAAGTTCTGATTGTAAGCTCATGTCTAGTGATGCTTGTTTTTCCTATGGGAATGCCGTTTAGTCAGGGATGTGAGAGTAGCCTCATAGAGCATTTCTGTTGGTTCTCTTATTTGACCCAGGGAAGTTACTGGGACTAGTTTTCACATTGATTTTTTTGGCTTAAGGGTTTCTAAACCCTCCTGAACATGTAGTGTGAATTCAGCTTGTAAATCCATGTAACATGCAATCTTGGGTTTTGATTTCTCAGGGCTTTGCTTTTCATTCACCCAGATAGAAGTTTCCTCATTATCTCCTTTTGCTGCAGAGTTGATTTTTCTGCAGTTCATTGTTTAACTCAGAGTGTCGTCTTTCAAGTGTTCCAGCTTAATGCAGAGTTTTAGTTTCAACTTCTATTCACATATGCTCAGAAGACCTTATCTCTTGCTCTTGAATGGGCATTAAAACCCATCCATTAAATCCTCTAGGTTGCCAGGACTAATCACTGTCCATGGGATAGCTGCAGTTTGGGTTCACATGCTTGGTTTTATGTTTTCCATTTCCTCCTGGGAGATTCCTTTCATATTTCGCTAGTTTAGGAATGTATATATATATACACATATATGTATTTTAAGATTTTATTTATTTATTTGACAGAGAGAGACACAGCGAGAGAGGGAACACAAGCAGGGCGAGCAGGAGAGGGACCATGACCTGAGCTGAAGGCAGACGCTTAACGACTGAGCCACCCAGGCGCCCCAAGCAATGTATATTTTAAAATCCATTTGAAAATGCATTCCTGGGGCATCTGGGTGGCTCAGAGGGTTAAGCATCTGCCTTTGGCTCAAGTCATGATCCTGGGGTCCTGGGATCGAGCCCCGAGTCAGGCTCCCCGCTCAGTGGGGAGTCTGCTTCTCCCTCTCCCTCTGCTTCTCCCCCTGCTCATGCTCTCTCTCTGTATCTCTCGTCTCAAATGAATAATTAAGTTCTAAAAACAAAGAAAATGCATTCCTGTATTTTAGTTTTCTAGAGATTTGTAGCAAGAGGTTTCTCTTGTTCTGCCATCTTGCTAGTATTAGATCCTTGAATGTCTTTTACTCTAAAATAGGAAAATGTAAGATATTTCCTGGGGGATACATAGAGTCCTCCAGGACTTATAAGTGTGATGTTCCTAATGGAGAGGTTAGTCAGAGTGCTATTGAACCAGGTAGAACCTGGAAGCGAAAGAAGGTTTAAGAGGCTCTTCTCTTCTGAGGAGGAGGTATGAAGTCCTGAACTTGAGAGGTGGTGGTGCAAACAGAAAAGAAAGGAAGATTATGAAAGTGGAGTAAAGAAAAAAAAAAGTGACAGGGTGTGGGGGATGGTTGCTGTAGGAAGGAGGTGGGAGGAAGAATCAAGGATGCATCCAAAGTTTTGTTCCTGAGTTACGGGGAGTCTGTGATGCTGAGAACAGAGTGAGACCTGGGAAGGCACTGGTTTGGAGGGAAAGAACATGTTTTTAAACCAGTTGATTGATTCCTGGTGGCATCAGATTGTCCAGGTGGGGGGAGCCCATTTGAGCAGTTGTGAATGTGGTACCTGGCTTTAAAAAGAATAGGGCCAAAGATAAAGATTTGGGCATCTCTCAGATATTAGCTTTAGCTGCAGCCATCAAGACGGACGAGATCACCGAAAGAGAGTGTAGATAACTGAGAGAAAAGGTAGGAGACAGGCTCTGAGGAATGCATACATTTAGGAGGTGGAAGAAGAAGAGGTGAAGAAGAAGATGAAGGGGCAGTTCGGGAGGTGGGAATAGAAAAATAGATTGGAAATGCTCCTGAGGGGGAAGCAGGGAGGCAGAGAAGCCAATTCCTGCTGAGTCCCGGATGCAGCAGAATGTGTATACACCCTAATAGCCTCCAGGGAAACAGACTCTGGTTTTAAAAATCCCTTGGATGCATTTAGCTGTAAAAGTGTTGAGCCACCTGATCATTTTATCACTTCTTGGTGCCTCAGCCAGAGGGTGAGGAGGGAGAGAGAGAGGAGGAGGCTCTCCAGTGACTCATCCCTCATGTGTGTTAGGAGTTTTGGTTAAAAGGTTTGCTGCAAGAGAAAGCTGCTTGACTTATTTTATAATAGGTTCCTGGAGCACGGTGGCAACAATAGGACTATAGAAGCTACGGCCTTTGCCTCTGAGAGGTATGCCGCCAAAGGGAAGGCATTTGGGGGACTGTCCGGGATTGAGGTTATCTGTGCCATCCTGGATGGTCGAGTGGCTGCACTGGGGTTTGTAGCTCATGCAAAGCTTGTGGTTTCCAGGTAAAGGGACTTTTCATCCTTTTACGTTTGGCTGTGGAGGAGACTCTGTGCCCAGGACCTGATCCTTACTGACTCCGGAGTGACTCTACGCTCTTCCACTATGGGCCCTGGGCAGCCATTCCTGTCCAGCCTCAGGGGCCCAGCCATACTGGCTCCTTCAGCATGTCTCTTGCTGTGAGGTGTAGGGGTAGTATGTAACCTCCCGCATTAGGCACAACCAGGTTCTGGGTCTAGCTCTGCATTTGTTCGCTGTGTGATCTTGGTTTAGGGACTTTGTTTCTCTGATCTCAGTTGCCTCATCTGAGAGGTGGTTGAAGCTAAACATACCTACCTCATAGATTCTCACGCAGCTCAAGTGAGGTAGCATGTACCCAGTGCTTTGTTAGGCCTTCCACCATTGCTAGTTATTGTTGCTGCTTTGAAACTTTTATTTTTCTGTTGAATTATTTCCAGAATTCCTTTCCCTTTCTCCCCGTGTTTCCCACTTTTTTTTTTTAAAGTACTTAATTTGAAGAAAATCAATACCCCCAATGCCCGTTAGCCAGCTCCTGTCTGGATGTGTATAAAGGGCCTTGAATGCTTCGATTGTTCTGGTATAATTCTCTTTTGGAAATAGGAAGCTGTCTTTTGACATCCCCTGTAATGCCTGGTGTCTGTCCCTGTAACTATAACAATGATACCACCCACAGTGGTGTGACAATCTAAGTTTACAAAGCACTTTCACACACACAGTCTTCACCATCTCAACATCATTTGGGAAGCTGGGTCTTTCAGCCCAGCAAGCTGCTGACTCTCATCAGGTTTCAGGTGCATGTGTGTGTGAGCACACGTGTGTGCACACACGCAAGCTTGAAGGATTGCTTCTTTTCTTTTAACACGAAGAGCTAAAGTTTCAAAGCAGGTGGGGTGTGGGTTAAACACTGTTCTAAATGGCAGGCCTGCTGTTCGTGGGGAGGGAAAGTGGCCTGAAAGTTTAAAAATAACCCGAACATTATAGACTCCTGTGAATTCTACAGCCCGGAGCACTGTGAGTCTGTGGGTGTCTCACCTGCTGGAGTGCAGGCAGGAAAACAAGTTTGAGAGGCAGGAGGATTTAAATTTGCTGAATCCTTTAGAGGCACGCGTTGGCAGCAGAAGCTTTCATAAAAAAATGGAAACCATACCTAATAATCAGGATCGATATTCCTGAATGGTGGGCATAGTGCCACCCTCGGTTTCTCTGAACACAGAACCCTTGCTAATATTTGAGTCTGCAGTAAAGCAGACCCTCCTCTTCTGCTGCTGAACACCACCTCTCTTTCCCTATCTTTCTTCCCTTACTGACCCCTCTGGTTTTCCCAGATAGCTGCCTGAGACGGACCCACCAGGGAGCTCAGGGCTGGGTCATTTTGGGGTAGATTTGGCCATTCATTGAGAAACAAGCAAATGGTGTGTGTAAAACCATGTTCATCATGAGTAAATTGTGCACAGTAACATACCCTTTGGATTTTGAAGAAATTTTGAAGAGTTTAAACAGTTTTTGAAGTAAGACTCAGTTCTCCTAGGCGTGGCCCGTGCTGCATGGCCCGTGCTGCTTGGGGACGTTGCAATGGGGGGACTGCAGCAGCAGGTCAGGCTAATAACACCAGCACATATTAGAACATGATGCACTTGCGAATCTGTTGTCCCAGTTGGTGTATCAACAGTCTCCTGAGATTTGGAGGGCATTTTTGCACACACAGTCATAAACCCAACCAGGACTGAGGTGCAAATCTTGTCTCGCGCTCTTGTGACTCACTTATTCTGAGGGCTCCCCCCCCCCAGTACCTGCTGTAGTGTCTGGACATTTTCTTGCATCTTGGAACTGTAGGGTGGTCAGCAAATAAAGTAACTAGCCCAAATCTCTATTAATCATATCAGCGAGAAGCTCTACACTGTGGTGGTTAAGATAATGGATTTTGGAGTCAAATAGACCAAGGGTTGACTTTCTGCTATGTCATTTACCATCTTGGGAAATTATTTAGTTTTGTTCAATTTTGCTTTTCTTATCTATGAAATGTTGATTATAGTAGTACTTACCACACAGGATTATTCTCAGAAATAAGGAAAGTAAAGGGTTTACTGCAATGCCTTATTATTAAATAATAAGTATTTAATACCCATTACAATTAATATTATTAACCAAATTGCCTATACTTTTTTTGGTAATTACTCGTAATTATTTGTTTGATGCATGTCCATTTTTCTCTTGGTTTTTTTATATCCTGGTATTTGCAAGATCAAACCATGACCTACTGGAGAATAGAGGTTATTTTAACAAAGGAAAAATAGCATAATAGGAAGCTCTGGGTTATTATATTAATAATACTTGACTACTTTACATGTGGTAGAAGTTTTTTGAAGAATGTGACTGAGTGATGGAGGATTATGTAAAGAAAAAAACCCCACAACCCGGTCTCTAAGGGAAAGGACTGTATTATGAGTGCGTCTGTGTGTGTGTGTGTCCAAGGAGTTGGCTCGTTGAGCGTCCTAGAGAGGAGTATTTCAGAAATTCTTTCTTTCGATTGAGAATTACATTTCCACCTTACCCATTTTTAAATGGCACATTAGGAATATTTATAAATCTTCAAGAGAGCTTGTAATTCTTCCCACTTAAATATAATGTATTAGGCCTGTCTGAAACCTCCCAACAGCATAGGAAAATTACTTTATATGTTTATACAGCTGGCTGGCAGAACTTGAGATCAGATCAGAATTGAGTGTGTGTCTTTGCACAAAGGCAGGAGTGTATGTGTGTGTGTGTGTCTCTTCCACATGTAATTCTTTGTAAGGGAAAGGAGTCTGATGATGACATTTGCCTTTTTGTAGAGAGAAGAGATAGAACCAGTTTAAGACTATAGTTGATTTTTTTTTTGAAGCAGAAGTTTATTCTTCTGTTTTATATTCTGTGAAAAGAGATCTGAAAATATTCTTTGTGTCGGGGTCTGAATGTCTTTTTTCAATAGGTGATTCCCCAAATCTTATTTCAATTACATTTTTTATTTTTATTCATTTATTTACTTTTTTAAAAAAGATTTTATTTATTTATTTGAGAGAGAGAATGAGATAGAGAGCATGAGATGGGGGAGGGTCAGAGGGAGAAGCAGACTCCCCGCTGAGCAGGGAGCCCGATGTGGGACTTGATCCCGGGACTCCACGATCATGACCTGAGCTGAAGGCAGTCGCTTAACCCACTGAGCCACCCAGGCGCCCTCAATTACATTTTTTAAAGAGCAGATGATATTCCTCATAAGAGAATGAACCCTATAATTTGATGATTGATAAAATGAGGGTGAGGTTGTTATTGTGCTGGTAAAGTTCCTGAGTTAGAGTCACTTGATCCCCTAGAGGAGAAGGAGGCATCCTTTCTTGCTATGAAGGGAAGGATGAACACTCAACCCAGAAAGAACAGCTGGGAACCCTGAGAACAGAGCAGAGACTCAGAGCCAGAATGGGTTAGGGGAAGGGCAGCCCCTCTGACAGGAACCAGTTAACCAGTTGATGCTGAAACTCTTTTTCACCAGAAAAAGTTGCAGGAGACTCCATGTTTCATTCATTGATGATGTATTTCAGAAAGGCCAGCTAGAACATAATGCAGGCACTCTAGGTAATACCATGAAGGGGAAGATAAGTCCTTTGCACTCGAGAAGCTTACACCATGGTGAAGAAGACAAGACAGACATGATTGAAAAATTAAATAGGAATTTAGTGGTGGGGTATATACCCATGACAACAATGACAGTAAGTAAACAAGGTTTATGAATGACACGAAGTTTTGTGAGTTTATGGCAAGTAGAGATCACAGATAGAATTGGAGAGGTTATGGAAGGCTTCATGGAGGAGGCAGAATTGAACCGAACCACACCTTGAACGATACCTAGGAGTTAGAGGAGCAGACAAGAGGAAGGATGTTCTTGGATCAGTCTGAGTCAGGTGCTCTGAGCAAGAGTTTTGAGGCAGGGGTGGGTGTGACATGTTATAAATTTGTTGATACTATGGTACATGAGAAGATGATGTTGGAAAGGTAGGTTGAATTCAGATTGTCAGGCTAAGGAGTTCGGCCATTTTTTAGGCAGCAAGGAACCACTGAAGTTAAGTGATTGACACGGGAGAATGACGTCACCTCAGTAGAAGCTGGGATTTTTGAAGGGGAGATTGTCTCGAAGGAATTACGATGAATTCACTTTTAAGCACATTGAGTTTGAGATGGTGGACAGTCCTTAGTTGGGCATTTGGATCTGGAAAGGAGGTGGAAAAGTAAGGCTGAGTCTAGGTGTGGAAGCCAGGGGGGTAGTTGAAAGTGTGGGTAAGGACGTGACCCCAAAAGGAAAGATGTCAGAGAAGATGCAGGGGTTAAGAACAGCCCCATGGGGTACTCCCACAATAAAGAGGGGGATCAAGGAGCAAGAGAAGGAAACAGACAGAAACTGGGAGGTGGGATGCTAAGGGAGGGGAACTCTGAGAAGGAGGGGAGGTCAGTGGTGGCAGATGCTGCAGAGTAATCAAGGAAAAAACGGGCGGGGGAGCAAGGACCACTGGAGGTCAGTGGAGGTCTTAGTGCAGTTTTAGGGGAGCGGAAGGGGCAGAACCAGCACATGGCCTGCCCAGGTGCACATTTCAAAACTGGCCTTAAGTCCATATCATATGGGAATGCCTTATTCACTCTGATTATTTTATACCAGGTGGGTGTAACCAGCTGCTCAGTGTAGGAGCGAGTGGGAGAGAAAGGGTGTGGTGATGGACAGGTGGTGGTTTACTCTGCTGATGATTCCAACCCAAAGAGTCCTGTAAGAGACAAGACTGGTGGGTGTGGTGGGATTGAGTTCCCTTCTCTGAGCCTTTAGGGTTCCTCTAGGGTTTGTTTCAGCCGTGAGCTGCTTTTCCTGCTATTGGGACACCGTCTTCAAGAGTGAAGTGTGGGGAATGGATTAAGACCAGCAAGTTCAGGTTAAAGCTCAGGCACCTTCTCATCCTGGGCACTGCCTCCTTTGCTCTAGCACCTGACATCATGCCTGACACGTGGAAGGTGCTCATTTTATGTTTGCTGAATGAATGAATCAGATTGAACCCACCCAGGCTGAGCAAGCTTTACAATGTGTGGGCTGTATTTTGTTTTCTGAGTCAAGAGGCCAAGGGGGTGGATGGATGGGCGTGCTTCTGTCGGTTGTTCTCACCCTTAGATACCGATGCATCCTCCGCTCACCCCCCACCAGTCAGAGCTGGAGCTCTGCAGAGTCGTCCTGCTGCACTTTGCCTTGGCCAGAAGCAAGACTGGACCCAGAGGATGGGTGTTGAGGTGCAGTAATGAGGCAGGGAGCCTATGATGTCTGGGGCTAAACACTGAAGCTCTAAAAGGACTTTCCCAATGAGGGTTAATGTTAGGTTGAATATATTTGACTTTGGTCCAGGCTGAAAAGTGGCCTTATCTAATGGGGAAAAAAAGGACTGAAGTGGTAATACTAGAATTTTTATGATCTTAGATACACTGAAACGCAGTAAACATGCTGTCTGGTTCATCAGCCCCATGTGTCTGGTATTCCCTCCACAGCCTGGGCATTCGTGTTCCATGCTGCTCTTCCCCACTGCTTCTCCCCACCTCCGGTGCCCTCTGTTTCAAAGGATCTCCCCGATTCTTTCCTTTTCCTGGTTGCTTCCAGCCAGAAGGGATCTCTCCCTTCTCCATTCTCCCCCTTACTGTGTACACTATCCTGGCGCACGCTACCTTCTGCGTTGTATCAGAGCCCTTTATGGGTATGTTTTCCCCCTCTTCTCTCTTCACATGCAAGCTCTCAGAGGCTGTGGCCATGTCTAATTTATCCTTGAGCCTCAGAATCTTGAGAAAAATCCCTGGCACATTAAAAGGGTTTAATGAGCATGAAATGGGCTTATGAATGAAAGAATAAATAAACAAACACGGATCTGTCCCAGGTGCCAAGGTCTTTGGGCTCTTTGGACTGTGGTCTCAAATGTTTTTCTTTCTTTTCTCTTTTCCCCCATTTGCCTTTCTGACCGAGTCTCAGATACTTGTATTTCTCTGCGCCTCTGTCCACCCCATACACACCGAAGTCATCCCTGGGCTGCACTTCTGCCGTCTGCCTTCTGAAACAGAAAGCTGCCAGATACGTGGTTTGCTACGTGGTACTGTGGTCACAGCTACCATTGCTGAAATGTATTTAACAAACACGTATGTAGAGCTTGTTGTATGCCAGGTACTGTTCTGAGAGCCTTACACATATTAACTAACTTAATCTTCATAAAAGCCCAGAGACAGGTGGTGTGCTTTCTTAGAAATTTAACCCTTTGGGAGGCTTTCTGGCTCAGGGTCCTGCCTCACCTCTCCAAAGTCCAAGATTATGGCTGTGACTGGACTCTTAAGCAAGGAAAACATTATTTTGACATGCAGTATGCTAATAGGGGCCACAGATTGTCTAGAGTCCTGACCTTATTACCAGGAGATCCAGCTCTGCTATTTCCTACCTCGGTGCACTTGGACAAGTCCCTGACCCTTTGCATCTCAGATAATAGAATGTGCCTCACAGTCCTGCAGCAAAGATGCAGTAAGATAACATCACAGTTGGCACCCAGGAAATATTGAGTTGTCATAAATGAATGGTTTTAAAAACACTTTTTAAGCAAAATTTGCACATCTATAGTTAGCTGGTAGAGTGTTAGAGCTGTGGGGTTTCTCAGGCACAGGTTTGAGAAATGCTGCTTCTAGGGATGGACATTACATAAGCATGTAAAGTTATGTTTTCACCCAAGTAAGGGCTGTAAGGTATTGTGGAAGCCACCAGATTCCTAAGATGTCTACATCACCATAATGCTCCTCTGCTCTGCAATGAATTTGTACATGGTCTCCTGCCAACTTTTTTCTTAAGAACCCACTCCCAAATCCTCTCTGCATTATGTTCCTTAGAGTACTGCTTTGCATAAGAGTCTATTTCTTGGAAAAGCTCAACAGGGGGAAAATAGAACAAAAGGGGCTCTGATAGCTTAACCATAAGCTATCTGAGAGTAACTGACAGTGGGGGAGGGAGGAATGAGGAAGCTGGGCTGATGGGAGGGGCACATGCTTTTTGGATGAGGCTAGATTTGCAGCCCCTGGCAGTGATGGGCTGAAATCTCACGCAGAGATGGCCCAAGGCCTGACAGATCTGGGAAGAGCTTTATGAATGAGGGGAATAGATAAGTACTTCTCCACTCATGCTGCTCATGTCTATCCAGCTTAGTACAAACTCCCGTGGCCTTCCTGGTCTGGGGGAGTTCAGCCAACTGGTTTCATTCCTTTTCCAGAGGAGACTGGAGGTACCCTCTACCAGTCGCCTTCCATCCTGCTTGCATTTTGGATGGTACACTGGAGATGAGGGGCTACAGGGTGAAAGCTTTGAAATTAAGCCATCTGGATGGGATTGATCTAGGAAAGTTTTTCACTTGCTTCCTCAGATCCTTTTGGGTTAGTTTGCAGGTCACTGCTTGCAGCAAAACATGCATGCAGAAAAACACTTGGTTGCACCATGTTAACTGTGTGTGTGTATGTGTGCGCATGTGCATGCAGTGTGTTGACCTTGTGCCCCGTGTGTGGGGGTGTACTTTCTAACTACTGGATGGTTGCATTGTGGTGAAATTTGGGGCTTGGACCTCAACAAAGTCCCACAGGGGAGTAGAGAGCTGGTGACAAGAAGTTACCTCTTTAGGCACGTCTAGGTTGTGAGGTGTGCTAGGGGTGCTGGGCGGCCAGGTACTGGGCTCACGTTGACGTGCTCACAAGTGACCAGTAGATGGTGCTCTGACAACAGGGAAATATGGCTACGGTCCCTCATGGGCTGGAAAGGGATTTTAGGAATCTGGTTTCCAGTCAGCGTTATGACCAAATGCTGACTTTCTACATTTCCATATGTGGGTCTTTAAGAAGACATTGCAAGGAGGGACACTGTTAGGAGAATGCCCACCAAGTTCCCTTATGAAGAGCATTATGGCAATGACCTGACCTCAGGTTTTTTCTAAGGATCCTCCTGGATCTTGAGGGCAGTACCTGTGTTCCTAGTTTAGTGTCTTCCCAGCATGGTCCCAGGACCATGTGGCTACTGACCAAATTCAATTTGAGGACGGTAAGCATAGGATTCCCATAGGTTTAGCGTTATTGTGTAGTTTCTTCTCTTGACAATGAACAACTTTGGAATTACACTATTACCATCCACCAGAGATTAGACTGGTTATTAGAAAGAGCCATAAAGTGACAGTCGGAAGATCTGTTAGAGGCCCAGGGAAAATTACCTAAGGTTTCTGAAACTCTGCTAATTTGTCCATCAAATCAGGGTCATAATACCTGGGTTGCCAGGCTGATCTCAGAGATTTGTTGTGAGGTTTATGTAAACTGAAAACTATTGAAGACACATAAAATATTTTTCAGTCATTAAAATTCTAGCCCTCTGGGGGCTGGGAGAATGGGGGCATTGGAGAGCATAAGAGATCATGAGTTCATAGATCTCAAAAGTCTGAAAAGCTGTGACTGTGGGGTGGGGGATGGTGTTCGTGGTGGTGGTGGTGGAATATGAGAGTATGCCTCCCTCCCACCATTACTGCCCTTAGATCAAGTCCATTCCCAAAGACTTTAATGCCATTATGTTTGCCTTTTTCCTCTTGGGCTTCTCCCCCCACCCCACAAATTCCCCATTTATAACTTCCCTCCAAAGGTGCTCATACTCTCCAGCATGGTCTGTATCATTCCCAACCCATGCATTTGTGATTCCTGTCTCCTCAGGGAGGCAAGCCTCAACTCCACTGGGTCTTCACATTTCCAAGTATAATATTCTGTCTTGGGGAACCTAGGTCTCTTAAGAATTACAACAGCCACAGAGAACACAGGACATTGTAGAGAGAGGAAAGGGGATTAGTACCGCCTCTCTTCTGAGTGGGTGGCATTGAAGATCCAGATCTGGAGGTTCCAGATCTTCCAAGAGCCTCTTCCAGGATGTAAAGCTTAGAGAGCCCTGCTTCCTCTGAGCATGAACAAACAGGCATACCACTCGGATGCCTGCTAAGGTCAGGACCCAGGGAAAAGAGGTGAAGTTGTAGTGTGAGAATGAGGTCTATCAAGCATTCTGGCTGGTAAGGTTGTAGAATCTAATTTAATCCAAGAAGAGGACACATTTTTTTTTTTCATCTGTTTTCTTCATTTGGCATCCTCAGTGCCAACAGTGCCTGGTGCTCAAAAATATTTATCAGATGATTGATGTGAATGAATTTTGTGCTATGGATTATGGTCTGCCTGAAAGCATGGGTTTGATCACTTCTGCAAGCCCTTTCTAATCTGCACAGTTCACAGGGTTAGTGAGACAGCCACTTGTGACCATTGTGAATGACTAAACAGGCTGATGGGGCTTTGTGGTTCACAGCACCGCCTCCCCTTTCACTTCTGACCAGGTATCCAGACAGAAAAGGGTCTTCGAGTAAAGGGAGGTAGAATGACAGAGTAAGGCAGTAATATGAAATCAAAATACTAATTAGAATGGACACACCTTGCATAGTAAGTTGGACTGAAATGGGCTACCTTGAATCAAAAGGTCAATATGATGACCCAAGGGCAGCACGGACACCATTCCTTTGGATTTCCAGTACCCAGAGGATTTCCCTTCACACATACACTCAAATGCATTCTCACCCAGACGTGTGTCAGTGCTCACGTGGCCTTGCCCACACATAGACACACACAGGAACACACGTGCCTCTCACTCAGGTGTCATCACCCTTCCCATCAATTATTCTCACACATAGAGACACTGCCTTTCACACATGTGAAGCCACACTCACCCATGGTTTCCAACCTCCAGGTTTTAGTCAGTCTCTTTGTTTCCTTCCTCAGCCGCCCCCTTCCCCTTCTCTAACATTTCTTAGGTGGGGAGGATTTGGATAGAGCTGTGTATTGAGACTACACTGGAAAAAGGAGAGGAAAGTGTGCTCCAGGTAGTGTAGACATGGAAGGCGGCAGCTGGTCCTGGGCTCAGTTCAAACCACTGAGTCACCTGTGGAGAAGGGCTTGGTTGCTAAACCTAGGGACTCTTTCTCCGGGTCTTGGAGTCCACCTTTCCCACTTAGGCAGCTCAAATACTAATTGTTTTTTTCTTCATTAATGGGGTGGGTTTGAGGAAGTCAGTGGAGACGATTTATGGGTAAAAGATAGGGGTGTGAGGATCCCCCTGATTGTTAAGACTTTGAGAAAGGTAGTGTTTAGCTCCAAACTCACCATCTACGGCCCCAATATCTGGACCAGTCTTCCAGAAATGGATGCGCAGGGCTCCGCGAGAGCTGAACCCAAGGGGCCGCCCCAGATCGCATTTGGCTGGGGGAGGGCAGAAGCTCCCACGCGGAGCTGCCGCCAACACCCGAGTGCGGAGCCCCCAGAGGTCCTAGCGTGCCTCACGGGGCCTGCGGGTTGCTAAGTGGGGAGATGGGGAGAGGGTGCTGCCTTCTCCGCGGAAATCCCTGGGCAGCGTTCCTCGGAGACTGGGAGCTGAGGAGCAGCAGCGACGGGGCCCCGGTGCGCGGCGCGCAGGGCGCAAAGGCTTCGACTACCCTTCAGGGCAGGCACGGCGCGGGGCACAGCCCTGGCGGGCGCCTTGGCGGGGACGGAAGGCGCGAGTGCGTGCGCGCGTGCGTGTGCGCCCCCGCCGGGCCTGGGCTCGGCTCTCTTGCGGGGACTGTGCCGCGCCGCCAGCTGCGCCCGCCTCCCTCCTCTCGGCGTTACTTGGGGAGAGGCGACTCTCGCTGGGCCTCTGCAGCGGTGGCCCCCTACCCTTTGGCTAAATAAATCCCGAAGCCAAACCAGCCTCGCTTCCCTGGCCCCTGCAGCCGCGGTCGGCCGGGTTCCTTCCGGCTCCATCCCCGCCCCTCCTGTCCTCGCCGGCCCCGCCCCCGCTTCTCCTGGCGCTCCAGCGCTCGCCTCGCTGCGCCTCTGCGCTCCGCTTGCTCTCCGCTCCTCGCATTCCCCTTTCCTTCCCTACATTCTCCTCTGCTTCCCCGGAGTGGGGCTATCCGAGTGGCAGAAGAAACCCAGCCGTTCAGGAGGAAGTTCGGTCCTTGGACAACTCGCGTGCCAGGCCACCGCTAGGCTCGCCTGCAACCTGTTCCTATCTCGCCCAAGTGCTCGCCCGCCCGCCCGCTCCCGCTCCCGCCCTCGCCCCGGCGCAGCCGCGGATCGCTGTTGCATGCTGATCCGGGGAGGCGGCGGCGGTGGCGGCGGCGAGCGCTCCGGCAGGATGCTGGCACTCGGGCTTCGCTGCTCTCTGGATGCTGCTCAACTTCTATCCCAAGCGCAGGAGCTTTGAAGTCGTTTGTCCCTCTCCGGTTGGATTGACTTCTTATTTTGATATTTTGGGCGTTGCGGTTTGCGCAGGAACCTCAATATCGCTCTCCCCCCTCCCTCTCTGTCAACCTTTGGATGCGTCTGTGCTGGCAGATTTAAAGACCCAAGTCTTGGCTGTGGAATTTCTTAGATGGACTTGCTGGGGCTGGCGTTATAAAGCATGTCATCATAACCCCGTCCTTATCTTATTTTTTTTAAAGTTCTTTTGTTTTCATTTTTCCCTTCCTCCCCAACCCCCACCCCCAATAAATCACCAAACTGTTACCTAGCGGGCCGGTGCCTGCCTCTCTTCCAGAACTAGGTGGTGCGTCTGCCAGAAGAGGAGCTATGTTTGAAGAGCAGCCTACTCCACCCCTCTCCTCTTCAGTCCCTGAATGCCACCACACACTGGCATTTTGAAAAAAAAAAAAAAGAATTGCCTCCAGAAACTGAGCACCCCCAAGCCCTCTCCCCATTTTTTTTTTTTTTTTTTTTCCTCCTTGAGGAATGGAGCTTCGCAGAGGTTGTATTTAGATTCAACAGTTCGGAGCGGCGGGGCTGCTGCTGCCGCCTCTTCCAAGAGCTCGCGAGGCTCCCCGGAGGCGGTGGTCCCCGCGCTCGGCTGGATGCGGCTCTGAGTCTCCGTGTGTCTTTCTGCTTGTTGCTGTGTGCGGGTGTTCGGCCGCGATCACCTTTGTGTGTCTTCTGTCTGTTTAAACTTCAGGATGGCTCGCTTCGGGGAGGCGGTGGTCGGCAGGCCGGGGTCGGGCGATGGAGACTCGGACCAGAGCAGAAACCGGCAAGGAACCCCTGTGCCGGCCTCGGGGCCGGCGGCCGCCTACAAGCAGTCGAAAGCGCAGAGGGCGCGGACTATGGCTTTGTACAACCCCATTCCCGTCCGGCAGAACTGTTTCACCGTCAACAGATCCCTGTTCATCTTCGGAGAAGATAACATTGTCAGGAAATACGCCAAGAAGCTCATCGATTGGCCATATCCTTTCTTGCCCTCTCCCCCTTTGCATTTCTTTGGGTAAGGGGGGAAATCTAGCATGGAATTTATCCCCCATCCCCTTCCTGGTGCCAATTTGCCCCTTTGCTGAAGTGCACTCTTTACTTCGGTGTGCCTAAGGGGCAAGCTTGGTGCTGTAGAGGCCAGTGTGGGCACGGGTGCTTTTCAAGGTAAGACTTTTGGTTTTTTGATTTTTCCAATGTGGAAATCTCTAGCGTCCCTGGGTGCATGGTGTTGCTGTGTCTGCCCCTTTCTGGGCTGGGCTTTGTCTGATTCCCAGGCCCCCAAGGCCCTTCACATAGAATGGGTTGCCCCTAATCTCAAGGTTTTCTTTCATACTCACTCCCCCTTTTCCTCCCTCAAAGCCACCCCCTCTGTCCCCATCCCCACCAGCTGGGGAGACATCCGCACTATCTGCGCCTGGGGAAGTCAAGGCTCCCTGGGGGATTTATCAGTTCAGAAGCTTCAAGAGTCTGGGCCAAAACCTTGTAGACAAACAGAATGGTTAAATAAAACAGCCATTTGGCTGGGGATCCAGCTAACTCTGGGGACTGAGTTTAAGTTCCACTGAGAGTGGAGTGAATGAATTTGTCAGCGGAGGTAATCTCTAATGATCCAGCCCAGACAGCTCAGAGTTGGAGTTCTCTTCTCAGCCAAAGAGGAACAGCTCATCAGAGCTCATTGTTTTCTTAGTCCGGTTGGGTGCCCCTGCCTCTGAATGCTTGACCCAGCTGAGTGCTCTCCTAGGGCCCAAGATTCAGGTTGATATGCTGGGCCTGAATTCTTCAGCTGAGGGCTGCATCAAGCTGAGCCCAGAGGTGTGCAAGCAGTCTGTCTCTCCCTACCTCCAAAGGAACTGCTCTCCCACAAAGAGCTGGTGGTGTCTCTCATGGTGGCGTCTCACGGTGTCAGGGTGAAAAGGCATCGAAGGAGCTTCTTTGCAGGTTTAATCAAGTGCACCAAATGCAGGCTGCTGATTAGGCATCTCGCTGCCTTGTTCTTCACTAAGAATTTGGGCATCTGGCAAGGTCTTTAGGAATTGCGGGTTGGTGGGGGTGGGGAGGGTGCTTGGTAAGAAGCAAGCCAGGGGGGTGGTGGTAAATATGGGGGTAGGCTTGGAGACATGGGACTTTGATGCTTGTAGAAAGACATTTCTTGGGAAGGATGCACCTGCAAAGGAGGCCCCTCCTCTTCTCCTCTAGCCTCCTCTTTCCCCACCCCCTCCCTCCAGGTGTGCATCATGAGGCAGCTGAGCTGCACTGGGTCTCTAGTATCAGTGAGGCACGTGGCTCGCTTCCCCTAGGGCTTGGACATCTCCCTGCTACCCCCACCCCAGTCTCTGGCCTTCCCCTCCTTCCTCCCTAGTTCCCTGCCTCAGCAGCACTGCCATTGGCTGGCGCTTGGTGCTTCTAGGCAGCACCCCTCATTAGAAACGAAGGAGCATCTCTAAGCAGATATTCTTCCTGCTGCTGCTCAAATCCTCCCACAACCACCCCTGGCTGGGCTTCTTCTCTCCTCCTCTCTGCACTCCCCTCCTCCTCCCACCCCCACAGAGTGATTCGGGGTCATTCCGTGCCCGAGTTGAACGTATCTAGGGTGCGGATACTGGAGAGGAGGAAGGGTCCAGTCTCTGCGGTCCCGCCTGCCGGTGCGCCGCACAAAGCGGACAGATCTCATTATGTTGCGTGCCGCGCGGCTGGGCTGCAAACACTCCTCTAGTCAGATCTCTACTGATTTCTCTAGCGCGGCCCCGCTCCCCCATCCGCCTTGTACAATTCTCAAAAATTCCCCACCCTCCAGGTGCTGCTTTACTGTGCTCCTCTCTTAGGGGCATGTTAACTTAGGCGCCCTTGGGCTTCCTTGCGGTAGACAAAGCGCCCCCGCCGCGCCGCGGGTGGCAAAGTGTGCCAGCAGCCATCGTTGGCACCTAGGACAGCGCCACCGAAACTCCCCAGGCGTCCGCGGCTCTGCGATCAGCCGGTTCGGCACCACGGGCACTTCCGGCTGGGCCCAGGCTCTGGGGCTGGGAAATGAAGCTCGGTTCCTAGACCACGCGGTCGGCGCTTTTCACGTTTTCGCTTCCGCTGCAAAGACACCGCCTTTCTACCAGGCGTTGCGAGCGCAAGGTGCAACAGTGGTTTTTACCCCGCCCCTTCCTTGTCTTTGGCCGGGATGAACCAGAGGGACTCAAAGGAGAGCATAGGGAGTTGATTTCATTGTGGTACTCAGTGCCTCGGCCGAGAGCTGAGTCCCAGGGGTCTCTTCTGTCCCCGTTGTTGGAAGTTGCACAGTGGTTCTGCAGCACTTAGGCTGTTGTAACAGTGTTCAGAGAACATCTGCTAAGGTGTGTAGAGGAGCCCTGTTGGAAAATTTAAAATACACCATGTTGCTTTTTTTCTCTTCGCTGTGCAACGTGACTGAGTGACAAGTATATATTGCCTCTGGTGGTGACCATGTGGAAACACTGTGCTTCTGTGGGTTCTGCTTTTTCTCCAGTACTGCATCTGAGATCCTAGTCTCACTTTCCTTCCTACCTAGACATCCAGCTTCCGGAAATCTCTCCCTTTTTCTTTCTGGGAGTCGTTGTGAGCAGTGGTTACCAGAAAACTTGGGAGCCGGGCTGTCTGCGTTCAAATCCCCGTTCCTTCACCAGCTCTGTGACCTTGAAAAGTTACTTCCTTATCTGTAAAATGAGGGTGGTAATCATGAGTTAGGGGGAGAATTAAATGACCTAACATATGTCGGGTTTCTAAAACATTCCTGATTACCCAGTAAACACTAGCTATTATTTTAATGGGGTCCTTCAGAAATGTCAGCATGTCTGAAGGTAGGGGTCTTAGTTCTAGGTGAACTAAATCTTCTAGGTTTTTGCGTCTCAAAGAGAGCAAAGAGCAACATCCCCGTCACTTGGGGGCCTGTTAAAAATTCAGAACCCTGAGCCCCATTTCAGATTTTACTGACTCAGAATCTGCATTTTAATAAGATCCCCAGGTGGTTAGTATGCACATTAAAGTCTGGGAAGTACTTCTCTACTGTTTATAAGGGCCAGATATTTGAAAAAAAAAAAAGAAAAAGATTGTTCAGAACATGGGTTAAGACTGCCCGCTTTGAACTGACATATGAACATGTAACATGCTTGAGGACTTTGATTATCTGTGCACTATGTCTTTGAGGCTTATACATCTTTTATGGGCTGTAGAAAGTCACTGTGGAGCTAGGAGGAAATGAGCACTTCTGTGTGTTATGTTAGCTCCTCTTCACACTGCATGTTACTGGTCTTTAACAAACTGGTCTGGAAAGATCAGTTAAGAGAAAGGAATTATTTGATTTATACTGGTAGGACCCTCTGGCTTGGGTGGGTGGGTGGGGTAAACTTCTCCAGTTATTTAATAGGGAAAGTCTCGTTCCTACGGAAGGAAATGCCCAAGATAACCCAGATTTGGCATGAAAGATGGTGGTAAGTTACAGCCCACTCTGAATGTGTTTCATTTTTCTTGGAAGCTACATCTGCATAGGGAGATAATTTTATTTTCTTATGGCACTCTTTTCTGCAGTGGGTACCATAACCTTTTTGAAAATGCTAATCTGATTTAAAATGTGATGTTACATTTTATATGATACCTTCATTTCTTTCTTGTTCATCTAATAGATGTAACAATAAAAGGATTCTCTTTTTCTCAGGGAATTGGCTGCTCTGAATGTCATCCCACGTTCACTGTGCCATATGCTTACCGGCTCTCACCTTTCCATGCTCAGGCTCAGTTACTCTGTGGACACACACAAGGTCTCCCTCATGGTTTGTGAGATGCAAACACTTGTTTGCACTTTTTTTTAGGTCAGAGGATGAGGGGAAGAAATGGGATGTCTGATTTGGGGCTCTGTGCCATTAATGGGCAGTGGGAGATATTTTTTTCCTCCACCGATGATGTGGGTCATCTCAGCAGGGATCACATGTCTCATGCAGAAATGTAAAGGGTCTAAAGTAGGAAGATCAAATGTGTTTGCAGCCATTGAGATCTTGAAAGCTCATTATAATGAACTTGTAGATACTCATCCATGATTTCCTGTTGCAGAGAATTTCACTGTAGCCTCAAAAGACTCCAGCTCTGGGTCAGAGGTTATGTGCTTTATTATGGTAAATTTCCCCTTGTAAATTGCCTATTTATTTTGGAGGGTTTTGGTGAGGATTACTGAAGGCTTTAGTTCTCACATCTCCCATTTTTGCATAAACTTTTCTCCTGCTCTGGTTGCCTATAAATATACAGCACCTTGCAGGATAGTAGACTGTAATCTTGGCAAGAATTTCAGGTTTGATGTAACGCTAATGGATCATGAGTCAGAGTGCCTTGATTAGGGCCCAGGGTGGCAGCTAACAAGGACAAAGTCTGTAATTATATCCTATGATCACATAACGCAGAAAGACTTCGCATCTTCTGTGTATCTGGGCACCGATGCAGATAGGGAAGCAGATAGTGAGTGTAACTGGCCCTGCGGCTGCTGGAGAAAGGTCTTCATTTTCTGAGCCTCCCAGGACAGTCTCCAAATTGTCCGTTGGCTTTGTCTTTGAAATGAGGTGTGGGTAATGTTTCCTCCAGAAACCAGGCTTTGACTTGTTGTGGGGACCAGTTGTAATTGGGATGCAGCCTGGAAAGCAAGCTGGAGTGAAGGAGTTTGACAGAAATGAAATGACTGGAGAATGGAGATGAAAATATCTTGGACGTGATAGTGTTGTCTGTTGGTGTGCATGCCACCATTTCTCCACTTCCCTCCACTTGCTTTCCCTTGCAATAGGTGGAACGCACACTATGAATTAAAGGAGGAGGAAGGAAATAATGAGAACAGGATTTTTTATCTTCTGAGAGATCCAGACTTTGGAATTATTAGCTCCATCCAGAATTGCTGATCTCTTTTTAGCTGCTGCTGTATAAAATGTAGGGTTTCTTTCCCTTCCAACTCTGCTGCTTTCCCCCCTCTTTATAGGAACATCTGGTTTCCTTCCATCTTCATGTTCTTAGTTAAAATAGAACAGAGCCAAGATTTGCTAAGCTGTCAGAAATCCTGCAAACCCTTGACTCCTTGGGTCCCACCAACAGCCCGGTAGCCTCCCTTTTGTTGTTTGCAGGGCTGCCTGGGATGGGAAGCTGTGGGTCTCCAACGCCCAGACATGGAAGCCAGCCATCAGAGGCCACTCTGCTGATCTTAGTTTGTTTCTCAGTGACCACACACACGTGCAAGAGGGAACCTGGACGTGACTGTGATGAATACCCTTGTATTCAAGGAGAGAGACTTTCTCTTTCTGCAGTCCTCTGTCCCTTTTCCGTCTCTCTGTGTTTCTCCGTCTCTCATTTTTAGGTTCAGCCTTTGTGAATAATTCATTATATGTGTGGGTTTTCCCTAGGATTTTCAGAAAAGGAAGGTTATTTGTCTTCCTCTTGGATACAAGCAGGGTCTCTTGCTGAGGACCAGCTTCACAGATCGACTTTTCCCTCTGCGTCTGCTATTTGTTGCAGTGGGACTGGGACACAAGAGAAAGGTAGCAGGGGGGGGGGAAAGCTCTCTTCTTACATGCTTTTTCCTGCTGCTTTTATAATGACTGCCTCCTGCCCAGTCCTGTTACATCTGGGTGCCCCATAAATATGCAGCTACTCCCCTCCTCTGTTCAGAGAACATGGTTAACTAGAAGATATTTGTGTCCTTGTCGCTCTGAATGCTCTTGTCATTCCAGGTCTTTACGCTAATAAATGCTGAACCACAGAGCTAAGGAGGCTTCTCTAATTGTTTCTTTTCAAACTTCAGTGGGAATTCACATAGGAATTTGAAGGGGTGAGCCGCTACTGAAATTAATGTGTACCACTCCCTGTCACCTCTGCCATCATAAACACGATATGGTTTTTAAAGCAGTCCCTTTCAAGGAGGGATAAAAATGCCGGTGACCTGTGCTGGTACTTCCCCTTCCAAGCATTCTGAACCTGCACAGAAAGGGCTCATGTGGAGGCTCCCCAGCACGTTTCCACCATCACTTGGATTTAAGGACAGAAAGTATAGCCCTGAGGTTTTAGCCTTCTCCAACCTAGTGGTCTGTCTCTTATGTGTCAGTCTTACGTTAGGGAGATGTCTGTGGTGTATTTTTGCTCACTGAATAGCCCAGGTACGTTTACTTAATTTTCCATTCCCTGTGTCCTTGGCTAGTCTTTGGCTATAAACTCTGATGAGCCACCCCCGTGTCACCATTTCTGGAAAGCAAGGGGCAGCCAGGAGGTGTGTCCTTAAGAGGGAGAAATGGGCCAGACTAAGGAGAACAGCACTGAGTGACTAAAAAGTGTCAGTTATCCAAGACACTGGCAGAGCAGTGGGTACTTCTTAGGAGTGTCTTTTTTTTTAATTGTATTTTGGGTTCCAAATTTGTAGGACTAAGCAGTTCCACTCTTAGTCCTCTTGAATATTTAAAAAAAAAAAGGACCCATTTTTAAAGTGGTAGCTCATCCCCGAGGCAGGTGGGCAGGGCTTGGGAATGTGACTGAGTCCAGGCTAGGCTCCAACGACAGGATCCTGTGGTCCAGCCAGTGAAGGGCTTCTGGGAGAGGCTCTGTGTGGCTCCTATGCCAGGTGTGGTCTTTTGCCTGTGGGTGGTTGATATGAATTGCTGTTGCAACTCTGCATAATTTCGAGGCTGTATTTTTTGCTGGATTTGGTCATGCTGCATGTGTACTGCATCTGTTCCCTCCATCGCTAGAGAATTTGGAAAGCCTGTGTCAGATGTAAGCCTTCCTTTCTGAAGGCTTCTGTCCTTAAAGCGGGGAGTGGGGCATCTATAGAATCCCCTCCCCCTTAGAGAAGGGATGAAGAGGATGTGACTGAGTGGTTGGTCACAGATTAGAGGGGAAAGGAAGAAATGCTCTGACTAAGGTCAAGACCTGAGGCTTGGGGTACTCAGACTCTGGCATCATTTCTGTGGCTGAGATGCAAGACACCGTGTGTGCCTCATCGACCCAGAGGAGAGGCTCTGAAAACCAGGACGGGGAGGAGAATCAGCCCTCACAAGCTTTTCTCCACCTGCGACGTGGCTGTATGTTTGAAGGGTTTCAAACTTTC
Source organism: Eumetopias jubatus (assembly GCF_037043125.1). Taxonomy (NCBI): domain Eukaryota; kingdom Metazoa; phylum Chordata; class Mammalia; order Carnivora; family Otariidae; genus Eumetopias; species Eumetopias jubatus. The sequence goes on from NW_028274818.1 coordinate 42,251,043, forward strand.
GGTGCCTCCTTCTCAATTTCCACACCATTGTCTCACGGGGCTGGTCAGACTCAAAAAGCATGAAATGGATTTTCAACAGTCACTCAGCAGCGTCCTGGCAATTTCCGGCTGTATGCTGTTGGGAACTGTTTTGCTACTATTTTGTCAATGACTGTTCCTTCCAGCAGGTGACTTCCATCAGCATCAAAGCTAATTCCTCAGTTTCTTTGTGCTGAAGTCATACTATATGCACTGCCCATTTCATCTACATCACTGGTTCAGAAGCTTCAGGATTTACTGAAGGGCTTATTAAGATACAGATTTCTGGACCCTACTGCCTGCCAGAGTTGTGGATTCAGTAGGTCTGAAGTAGGGTCTGGGAATTTGCCTTTGTCACAGGTTCCCAGGTGATGCTAAAGCTGCAGGCCTCGGAACCGTACTCTGAGAACCACTGTTTGACATGGTTTTGTTGTCTGCCCGGCAGGGCCTTCAGAGAAGGCCAGTTTTGCAAATCGCAGAGGAGAGTCCCCATCCCAAATTTCTCTCATCTCTCAGCCTGAAGCCTTGCTGTGACCTCTGGGTTCAGGTAGTGAGGCTTCAAGACTTCACTGTCAGAATGCAGATGTTCTTGGGGGCTGGGATATAGTAGCAGCTACATGGCATAAACACCGTATAACTGAAAGCAGGCTCTTCTGAGAACTGGCACAGGACACGCCCCTAATTAATTTCCACACCTAGCGCAACCCTGACTTGCACTGAGCATCTGGTACAATTTTGTTAGATGATTTCATTAGGTGGTTACTACTGGCCAACAGAAAGCATCACTGAAGTATCTCTTGCCTAGTGTTGCACTGACCTGGCCCTATAGGATCAGGGGTGGCTCTAGCGTGGGGAGGGGAGGTTGCTGGGAGGTAGTGAGGGCACTGGATAGCTGGTGGTGTCATTACATGCGAATCTGTAAGTTGTAAAAGACAGGCTTCAGGATCTAGCTATGGATCAGTCCGGTTTCTGTATTACCCAATATGAACTGTGAAAAAAGCACACAGTATTTGTTATCTGGCATTTTATTATATATTAATTGGCACCCAGAGATCTATAGCATAATAACAATTGAGATTTGTTCTGATGGCCCCCAGGCACCACAAAATGCCATAGTGCTTTCTGAATATCGCCAGTGAAGCATTTATTACATCATGTTCAACATGGTTTGAATGGTGTGTGCGCTTTATCGTGTTCAGAGCTTTTGCAAATTACAATCCATATTGATTATTTAAAGTAGCTCTTTATCACTTTTTTTTGTTAAATTAACCAAAGTATTCTTCTCTAGCTACACCAGATAACAAAAGAATCCCTGCGTTGTTCTAGAAATCAGTCCTTTCAGCTCTAGAGATACTCTAGGACATAGAGATGAATTCTGGACAATTGTCATACTGTCAGGTGGTGATTAGAACAAAGTCATATTTCTTTAAACGGATTGATAGCTCAGCAAACTTTGGATTCACTGGGCAGGTTCTCCAGCTAGTAAGCTGGTATTACATCTGACTGGGTGTGCTTGTGTCTCTAGGTTGTCATTGAAAATGAGCCACCAGGATTTACAAGAGAGTTTCCAATGGGCATCTCAGGAAGAGGTTGACAGATTCTCTTCTTCCTTTCCCCGACCTGACTGAATTATCCAACTTTAGTGCCTTGGGTTGTTTCCATGTCCTTTTATACTTGTCCCATCTCTTTTCTCCTTGATCAAGGTCAGGGGATACTTGACTTGAAACTGTTCAATTGCAGGGTGATTGTCTTTAGATGCTCCCACAATGGAACCTTACAGTCGGGAATGACCCTAGTGGCCATCTGGATGACATCCAGATGACTCTTTTTGGAGGACTGGGACTGCCTGGTCCCTCCAGTACAATGTTTATTTGCTTTGTATATTGGGATCACAAATCTTACTGAAATCTGATTGGTGCAATGCACCCCCTTTCCTGAAAGAGATACACATACAATTTGCATTCAGTTTCAGGGGGTCCATGGATTGCAATGCTGACTATGTTAGAACATTCCCACATTCTGGGATGTTGGGTTGCTGAACCACCAGGCATAGTGATTCGCAATCCAGCATCATATCTGTTAGCTACAGGTGTGACAGGGACTCCATGTGAAGGAACTTCAGAGATATGTTTGCACAAGTACATCAGTCAGACTGCCATGGTAGAATACAAACATCCTAACCAAAGAGCAGTAGGTCAGTAAAGGAACTCTTTTTCCATCCCCCTGATGGTTGGCTGTCAAGCTTCCAGTGACGGGGTGCTCTTGTCATTAAGGTGTAGGACGTTGAAATAGTCTTCCTTAGAGCTCCCACCTGCCGATTTTTATTTTTCCTGTTTCTGTTCTATAAAGCAATATAAACCCAATCTACTTCTCATTCACTTAAAGTCCTATGGCACTGAGTAGTGCTGTAGACCAGAACTTTCTATGCTGATGGATATATGTTTTTATCTGTGCTAATATAGTATCCAGTAGCCACATGTGGCTCTTGAGCCCTTGAGAGGTGGCTGTTGTGACTAAGTACTAAATTATAAATTACATTTCCTTTTAATTAATTTAAGTTAAATAGCTACATATGGCTAGTGGCTACAGTAAAGGACAGCAGGGATATAGAGAATAGATAATGATTCAGGAAGCCTAAGTTCCTGTCTGGGTTCTGTTATTTGTTTGCTTTATAACTGGGCAAGGTTTTCCTGCCTTGGTGTGCAGGGCTTCCTATGCTCTACTCTGCACATGGTGGCAACCGTGCAATCACCTTCTTTTCAACTGTTCCAGTGGGCTGCTAATGTCTGAAGGCACCAGCTTCTCCTAGGCCTCCATGCCTGTGCACTTACTGCTCCCAGTGCCTGGAATGTCTTTTCTCTCTCCCCCTGACTTCCTGGCTTTAAGACTATACTCAGTAGTCACTTCCTCCATGAAGACTTCCTTGATTTCTCTTGGCAGAATAAAACCAACTCCCTCCTCTGGGCTCCCATAGGGCACCTGGTTTATTACTTTATTGTAACACTTACCACATAGCTTTAGTATTGGTTTAAAATCCCTGGAAGGGAATGGACAGTGTCTGTTAGTTTTTAAATTACTGGAACATAGATCAGTGCTTATTAACATTAGCACATTTGTTTAAACTAAAACAAATTTTAAAAATTTTTTTCTTTGTAAAGAAGTGGCACTGTACTTCTGACTTAACTTGAGGTCGCTTGCAGTCAGCAATAAACCCTGGGTCTTTTATATGAATTGATGACAGAATTAGTTTTCTCTCACTCTGTTCTCAATTTAATTTTTGAGTCTAAATTCAGGACTTCATGTTTATTTCAAGTACGTTTTGTTTTCTTTTGGTGCAACAGTCCTTCTTACAGAGATCCTTTACAAGTGGGGACATGGAACCAACATTCAGTGAGTATTCACCAAACTTCAGACCCTCTGCATTTATCTATCTATCTGTCTATCTGAGAAAGAGAGAGAGTGTCCACGTGTGTGCAAGAGCTGGGGGTGGGGAAGGGAGAGGGACAGAGAGAATACCAAGCAGGTTGCATGCTCAGTGCAGAGCCTGACACTGAGCTCAGTCTCATGACCCTGACATCATGACCTGAACCAAAATCAAGAGTTGGACACCCAACTGACTGAGCCACCCAGGTGCCCCAAGACTCTCTGCATTTAAACAAAACAACAATCCAGTGAGATAACTATTATCCACATTTTAAATATAGAGAAACTGAGACTATAGAAGATTAAATCACTTGCCCAAGGTCACCACTAGTGAACTTGAACCCCAGGGGTCCGACTCCAAAATTTAAGTGGTTTCTACTACACATTGTCTTCAGACTCTGCTGTTTAATGAGTGAGCTCTCTACTTGGAGCTCTACATCATCTGCAGACTGGATAAGCATGTGCTTTATACTTTCATTCGAGTAACTAATAAAAATATGTTTAGAATTGGGGACCTCCCTTCTGCTTATCATTAGTGCATTGGTCAGTGCTCATCGACTGTTCACCTTTTCTCGAATTTTCTGCACTATTCTTTAGCCGACTTATATTTCTTTATTCGGTAAGAATTTTGTGCAAGATATCCTTGTCACATGCTTTGCTGAATCAATACATGCTTTTATGACTATTTCATGTCTATTTTAGGCTAGGATATAGTGTTCTACTTTCTCCAAAGTCTACACTAAATATCGTTTTCAGAGACTCACTTAGACACTATTTTATTTCTTTACTAGAAAATAGAAGTGTCGGAGCCTAGAATCTCGGCAGTTGAAGGGATATTAGACATCATCTAGTCCAGTGTCCAGCTGGTGAAATCTTCACCTTACTGTTAGGATGTACAGTCTGCTTGGAAGCATTAAAGTGTCAAGGTTAAGAACTGGCTTCTGGATTCAGATCTTGGTACCATTTCCACAACTTCCTAGCTGTGTGCCTTGGGGAAGAGACTTAACCTTGCTGTGCTTCAGATTGCTCAAACATAAAATGAAAATAGGAATTTTATCTATAGGGTGTATCCTATAGGATTTTTGAGAAGATCAGGTGGGATAGCGCATGTAAAATGTTAGGACAGTGTTTGGCACGTAGTAACCCGTGACTACAGCTTAGTTGTTAGTATTTGGTTAACTCTGGGTGAATCAACATAAACTTAACATAAGGTTAAGTTTCCTTATAATAATACCATCTCCTTTCTTCTGACTCTTGTCAAGTTTTAGCCTGAGCACTGTGAGTAACAGTTATGTGACCTCGAGTTGGTTTCGCAACCTCTGTGAGCCTCAGGGATTTCAGGTGTGAGGGGGAAATCACATCCTTGCAAGACTAATGTGTATGAAAGCCCTTTGTAAACATGGATATACGTTAGTACTAGCATTAATGTGGATATATCTAATATTTATTGCGTATTTATGAGGTGCCAGATTACTGTGCTAAATTAATCCCACAGATTATTGCATTGATTCCTTATGGCAGTTCTACCGAGACTCGCATTCTTGTTTCCCACACCCCACAGTTGGGGGATTAAGGTGTGGAGAGGTTAACTCACTTGCCCACTTACCCAGCAAGGGAGAGCTGGAAGCCTGGCTTGGAGCCCGGGCTCTCAACCACTGTAGCTAGATGGTCTTCCCAGGAGCCTTTTTTTTTCCGTCTCAAAATTACTGAGTCTACTTATTTTTTAAGGTGAGTTTTTAAAATATCTACATCAAAACCTGTCTTTCTTTGCATGTTTCTAATACCGATTTTACATTGATATTATCCCCAAGGACACATCTGGACTTATAACCCAGGAAAAATATCTTCAGGAGCAATAAGATGTGGAATTTTCCCAGCAGGCTTTCAGATCAGATATTCAGAACCCTCAGGCTTAAACAAACGCAGTAGATTTTGTTTTTGCTTGTACAAAAATGGTAGCCACAGGTTTCAGATGGCTTGATTGATGGCATGTGGAAGGATCTGTCCTAGAGTCCAAGCTTGGCCTCTGAGTAGATTTCCTTCTCAGGGGTTGTTGGTCTTCTGGTGAATTATTCCTTATCTGTTTGGGTTTCTAGGTATTCTGGGTCTCCATCTCTGTTCCGTCAGAGAAGGGAGTCGGGATTGGACTCCACCGACTGTGGAAGAAGTTTCTGAAAGGGTTAGAGGGATGGTGGGGGAAGGGGAGCCTCCCTGGGTTGGAGCCCTTGCACATTTGCATAATGAGCTTGATGAAGGTCACCTGACCAGGATCCTGGAGGGCATTTTCCCTGAGGGCACTGGATACTGGTGTGGATGTGAATGGAGATCTAGGATGTACCACTTGGCTTCTGGAAACCAGGTGGAAGATTTAAGAGAAATTAAGGAGTGGACCTAAAAAATATTAAAAGAATTGCCTCTTCTTTCTGCTAACTTTGGATTGTATTTGCATGGGAATTTGTGTTTATGAAATAACTGAGCCATATGGATGTACAAGGATGCATGTGTTCTCCTGATCTGTTGATATGAGGAGAAGTTGAAGGGCGTGGGCTTGTCTGGAGGTGGGATGGGTGGGTGGATGTGGTAACACAAGGCGGGGGCAGGTCCGGGGAATATGGGCCCATGTAAATTCGGAGGATCTGAGCCTTTTGGCAAAATAGGACTCCCTTCTCAGAGAGAGTTATGTATGTATATATTTATTTATTTTGGTGATCACCATTACCCCCCACCCAAGGTGAGGATGTTACATATTTCCCAGGTAACCTCTTCCCCTGGCGATGATTAGAGAGTAACAGATGCCCACCCCTGAATGCAAAGGCTCGTAAAGCCTGAGCTCATTTCTGTTACAAATATCAGTAGACAGGCGCAAAAGAGCAAAGCAAGGGAATAGATGTGGAAAATGAGAACTCTCCCAACAGCTAGCCACACTTCCACTGTGAAAGCGACTCGGTTCAGAACAATCCTGCACAGTCATAACGCTTATCATCTTTCCTTTTCTCTTACCTTCATATATTTGTGTCATGTAATTTTATCAACATTCCATGGGGACCATGATCCAGGCCTAGAGAGTCATCCATTCCTCAGTACGCCTTTAATAAATGCCTGTTGTGTGACACTCTCTGTGTTTTAGAGACATCTATCATTTAGCTCTGTGTGAAGTGGACATTGTTTTCATATTACAGATGATTAGCCCAAGGTCACAGGTAGATGTGATCTCACCGATTCCATTGGCTGCTCTCTTTCCACTGTACACACTGCCTCGGGTCAGACGAGAGACTGGCAGGCACTCTTCCCTAACAGAGCGTCTTTTTAGGATGACTGTGAACTGCTTGCATATATCTGTAGCACCCACTGGGTATGAAGCTAAACCCATGGAAGGGTAAAGGATCAGTAGATGGGAGAAGAGCAGAGATCTCTTACCCATCGTCATGGTCATCATGAAATGGATCTGAGACATTTTGCACTGTATCATTGGAATGCGAGATTCTGTTGGAATTAGGGCATTTTGCTGTTTTGTTTTTCCCTTCACCAAAAGCTCCACTGCCGTACTTCTTCATTGCTCTGTAGAGGACCTTTGTTTTGGAAATGCCAGTTCTTCCTCTCCTTTCAATATTAGCATGTGAAGTCCGTTTTCTGTTTCCAGCCCTCAAAGAAGTCTGCTCTTTTCTGGGAGGCCCAGAGTTGTAAGTTATCATATGGAGGAGTCAACTTGAATGACTTTTTCTTAAAGTTTCATCTTACCGAATGCTTCTGCCTTTGCAGATTTTTAAGGAAATGGGAGTTGGGGGGACAGGGAGGCTGTGGAAAAGACTCTTAGACTCTTATAGGGAGTGTAGAAGAGGCTCTCTCTTACAGAGAGTGTAGGTTTATAGAAAAGCAGCTTTATGTTCACCCCCAGGCCACTGTTATGAGGATTCTTTGTATTAACCATCTTTTAGTGAAGTTTTTGGCCAACTCCGCTTGTGATGGAGCTCCTATTCTTGAAAATTTAGAAACATGTCCATTGGCTGTGGACACTTTCAAGGTATTCATAGGTGTGCCAGGATTTCCATTTTGGATGTTATTGTTGGATGTCCTCATTAGTAGCTTCATCAAAAATAGCTTCTCTCAATTGTAGTAATAGATACTCCTCCTTTATCCTTTACTCTTTTCCCATCGTATTGTCTATTAGCACCACAGAATAATAGTTTATTGGAGGAATGGTGAGCTAGGAGAAACTCTTAGCAAGTGACAATGCGGGGGCTAGAATCCAGGGCTCCTTACCCTTAAGTCTAGGGATCCTTTGATCACATTTCCTCTTTTCTTTCCTCAGTACCCTTTCTCTGCTCAGTCATCTTCCTTCTTGCTCCTTCGTTCTTTTCTGGGGCCTTCTCATCCTTTTATTAGTAAGTATGTGTTTTAGAGTTTGTCTTGGGTTGGGGCCTATGAGGATGGATATAGGGATTGTGATTAATAAGAAAGGACTTAATTAAGGAGTAGGAATGGGTAGGAGAAGGTTAATTCAAGAGAGGCCAATCAGCGCTGATCCAACGAGAATGGGAAACAGCGATTCAGAACAATGGTTAATGTTTTCCTTTCCCAAAAATGTTGCTAGAGAGAATATGAGTTGCTGGAGAACTTTATGAATTGATAGTACTGTACTCAGTAGGCAATGGTCTTCTCCCCAGTGTCAAACCATGTCTCAGCACATGGGAGCTCTGGCAAGCACTCCTCTCAGAATGTTTTCTGGACTCTTGAGTGGCCTTAGGAAAGGTAAACCATCCAGACTCTACCTTAAGAAATATGCTCTTGAGAACAATTGAGTAGTCTTCGGGTGGAGGAAATAAACTCAAATAAAAAGATCCCTTTCTTTTAGAACCCTCAGTTCAAGTCAAGAAACCAGGGAGTTTTACTTGATTGTTCTGAATAGATTCCTAAGTTTTCAGGGTGTGGGGCTATGAATCCAGAGAGGTTTCTAGTCCTGGCTCTGCAAAAGTCTCCTTGCACCTCGGGTCTCAGTATCTACATCTGTAAAATTAATGTAATGGAATAGTTAATAGAACTCTAAGGCACCTTCCGGTTCTTACCTTTGGGCACCTGGGAGTCTAGTTTCTCCTGTTGTTATCTCATCCGAGTTGAGGATACCATTAGGTTTCATGGCCTCCAGCATCTATAGTAGTGTTCTTTACCCTGGCTGCACATTAGAATCAGCATAGGAGCTTCTAGAAATGCTGATGCCCAGATGGCACCTGAGACAAATCAGAATTTCTAGAGATAGGATACCCATATCCTTAATTTCTAAAAGGTTCCCAGGTCATTCTGTGTGTGGCCAAGGCTGAGATCCGCTGATCTTCTAGAAGGAGAGGTGAGCCTTTTACCTGATGTGTTTCTGTCTCTTGGGATTGTGCTTTCATTGTGTGTGTTGGCTGATTCCTCTCAGTTCTTTTGCAGGCTATGGTGAAATAGCAGGAGCCCCTGGGTATCCCAGACTCCAGCCTAAGAGGATGGGGATGATTGATTAATTATTATGATTCATGGCACTGGCAAACCATTCACCTGTGCTGCTTCTGGCCCACATCCAGCTGCACAGATGTCAGCCTTCTGTGATAAGGGTGATGCTCCAGACTTCATGAACGCAGGTCTAGCTAAGTAGGCAACTTGAGGCTGAGGACCAGAGTGAGTCATGCTGACCCAGGAGGCCCTTGAGCAAGTGACTGAAGACTCGTTGACCTTGCTTCCTACCCATTTGTTAACCCCTGTTAGCGACAAGGGTTGATCCAGCTCAACTAATATCAAATACAGGAATCTCCACCTCACTACTCGTTTTTTTTTGTTTTGTTTTGTTTTGAGTTACAGTAAGTGGTGTGTGGGAACTGGCCAGTCCCAGCTCTTGAGTGCTCATTGTGTGTATCTTTGCAACTCCATGTGCATTGATGTCAAGTTGGGAACTTGAAATTAGTTATGGAGAGAGTATTTGCACTCCAGAAATTGGCAAATGCTATACACCAGGGCTTTTCATCCTTTAGAGAGACTGGTTGTTAAACATTTGTTAGTCCAACATTCAGTTTACTATTTAACGAAATCATCCATTCACTTATGGAAGAGTGAAGCTTCTTCTCTGTTCCCTCAGATCTGCCTTTGGGTGGGTATTCTACCTTTTGGTCTTGGTCTTACGCTCCAGAATAATGTAGACAATGTCTAAGCCCCCATTATAAGCTAGTTCTTCAGATATTTGAAAACAGCTGTGATGTCTCTCTCCACTTCCCTTCCCAAGCTGTATATCCTTAGTGTCCTTGACATTTTCTCGTGGTTTGGAGGCTCAATGGGTGTCTTTGAACACGGGGTGATAGGTGCTGGGTTTTCAGAGTAAGACAAAAATTCTCTCGCAGATGATCTGTGGACTCTTTCATAAAAGGCTTTTCATTTTCTTTGTACATTCAGCTACTGTCTGTCACCCCACGAAGCCAGTGTGGATGTGAATTTAGGGGATAGTTTTGGGTGTGGTTGCTGGTTGCAGCCCACATTCTTCTTCCCCTAGGATGTATGCTGCTGCCAGAACTCTTGATGGGCTCGTATTTGTCACAGTATCATCAAAACACAGATTCTGGTTTCTGAAACAGGTAATTTTCCCACTGCTGTTTTGTTTTCTTCCAGAGGCTTTTAATATTCCCCGTTCCTTTCTTCCCTTTTCTGTAGCGTTCAATCATCTGTCCCCTGATCACCAAAACTGGGTGTTGAATGACAGCGTTCTGAGTCCAGGGTTTAGTCAGACACATACACACGGTGAATTTGTTAAGATGTATCCACCTGACTGAAACTGAGGCAAAAGAAGGAGGAAAGCTGGTGCTGTCTTAATTCCTCAGAACTGTCACTCCCCATTCTCTTGGAACTGGGACCCAGATGAGTCTGGAGCTGAGCTCAGTATTAGTTAACCAAATTAGCAATACTGTGAACTTCCTTTCAGTCATTTTTTATAGAGTCAGGGATATGGGAGTCAGATGAGAGCTTTTGGTTGAAAAGCAATGGAGGGTTGAATGTGGCTTCCTTCACAGCCAACATTAAAAGGGTGATGATGCTAGGCATCTTTTTTGTTGAGTAGCTGAGTCCATTGAGCTCCCCAGGAGAGCAGTGGGACTGTGCCACAGCAAGCGAGAGCCTTTTGGGGGAAGCGGGGCGGGGGGGGGGTCTCTGCCTCTTGGCTGTATTCTCAATATTGCTTTCTTTGTCTTTCATTCATTAGGATTTAAGTCTTTAGGAGTAGGTGTAGTGGCATTTCCATCTTCTTGACAGAGAGCGAGAGAGAATGGGAGAGGTGTGTATGTGTGTTCAGGACTGCCTGTCAGATGGTGAATTTGAACCGAAGCAGCTGTTGTCATGGTGATGGCAGGTCGCATCCACCACCATGGAAACCAAAGTTAAAAAACTGATGTTAAGGCTGGAAGTCACATGATACATTTTTGTTTTGTTTTGTTTTAAAAAAAGAAAAGGGGTTTGGTTTTTCAGTCTGATCTTGTGTTTGTTTTCTTTAAAGGCGAAGTTGGGTGGCGAGAAAAAATGCGATAAGGAAAGCGATGAGCTAGTGAAATGGGACATCATGAAGTCTGCAGAGCCTTCTACTGCATTCTTCTGCTTGTTAACTGCATTTCTCCTGTCATGGGGGCAGAAAGGGAGGAGGAGATGCTGCGTGAATTTCCAGATTTGCACCCTTTGCACTGCACACTGTCACATGGAGAAGCACAGGTTAGGAGCCCTCCTGTCCTTCAGTAGCTGTGTGTGGTCCACTCTCTATTGATCAGCCCAGGACGGAGGCTGGAACCCTAAAATTAAGGACTGAGACAAGAGAAGGAAATGCAATTGAGGGTGTGACTTGCTCCAGATAAGAGTGTGGTTCATGCATTGGTAAGTTTAGATGATTAACATTGTTTTTCAGGAAATGGAAAAATTCATCTGTAGTCCCTCAGAACCCCAAGGAATACAGTCCTTCTGTCTACTCCCTTTTCCGGATTGGTCTTTGGCCTACACTGTCCTGCTAGGTCAGCCACAGGAGCAAGTGCAAAGAAGGCTGAAAGGAGCCTATCCAGGAGCACGTTAGCCTCTGCGCCAGGGTCCTTGGGCCTCAGCTTAGCTCTTAACTTGGCCTTTCAGCTGGGCGGGTTGGGGTGAGGCGGAGAAGGCTGGCCCACAGGCATTAGGGAGCCCTCTTGGATCTCCATCTTTTTATCTCGTACTCGCTGTCACTTCATACCATGATCTGGGCAAAAAGTGAGGCATCTTTCCAGGAAGGAGAGCTGGCCCCAGGCCTCATTTACCAGGGTGGGGTTTAATTTTCTTTTCAGTCAGAAGTGTTGAAGGCCTGCATGCGTGTCCTGCGTGGCCAGGCGAGGGGACAGCTATTCCTGTGAGGGTATCAGCCTCTAGAGAGGGCGAGGAAGGTGAGGGGGGTGCAGACGCACTCTGTGGTGGAGATCGTAGTGGTGGCTCTGGCCACGTCTGGGTTTGAGGCACAAGGTCTGTCTCTTCAATGTTACTGGTCCCTCCAGGACAGACGTATCGTTCTCAGCAGCCTGGGCGAGGGGGATGTGATCTCACCAGCATGATCTCACTGCATTTCCATCGGGGTCTGTAGGAGCTGGAGCCGGACTTCTGTGATGGTTCAGTCCCTTCTGTTCTTAGCCCTGGCCTTGGGTGTGATTAATGCCCCTTCTGATCACTGAGAGAGATTGCATCAGAGCCATCAGCTTCATAAATCCTCCTCTGGGGACTGGTGTTTGGATGTGCTTTCCATATTCCCAGGAGGTTCTGGGCCAAATGTCTTTGCTGTCTTCCCGGAGGCCCATTACCATAATTTTTTTTTCAAATCCTTTATTGCGGTGGGTCTTTTCAGTGTCAGCTCCTGGCTGCAGCCAGCCAGCCCATTCCCAGAGGCTATGACCACTAACTGTTGCTTATCCCAAAGCTTAGAGTCACAGCAGATGCTTGAAGAGTGATTTAGTAGGATAATAAAAATGACTGTGCATTTGTGTAGCACCTTACCGGTTTTCAAAGAACTTTATATTCATGGGTCATTTTAGATTTTGATCCTTCTGTATTTCGTGTTTGGTTCTGCGGGAATGGATGGTGGTGCTTTTCTCTGCCTTGAGTGCCATGTTGGGGTAGATTTTGCAGTGGGAACCCTGGCTCTGGTTTCCCATTACCAATCTACATTTCTCCATTGCAGTGCAGATTTCCAGGAAGATTCTGATTCTTCTCATAGAAAAAAAAAAAGTAGTGTGAAAGCCTTGGATAGCTGTTATTTCATTATCATTCATTTTTAAAATGTCTCTCTGGTGTAGTGCTCAAGGGAATCACAGATTAGGCAGGGCCCCTTCCCTCAGACTGTCCTTGAGTTAACATCCCACTTGTTAGAATGGCCCAGGCCATCTTCTGAGGACTCTCTCATCTCTTAGAATTAGACCTCCCAAAACAGGCAGCTGCGATAATAGGGAGGAAAGGGAGATCTTGTGGGGAGAGTGTCCTGGGCTGGGGGTGAGGGGTGGAAATGGGTAAAGGAGGCTGAACCAAGCCTTCCCTGAGACTGTGGGCTATTCCCGACTCCCCCAGGAGTTTTTGGAAGTGGATGAGTGGCTGCGGGCTGCTCCCCACACAGTGGCATTCTCCATTAGGCCTGGAGTCAGGGAGAGAGCACAGCATTCTGTCCCTGGTGGCCTCTCAGTCTCTCTGAGTACATTCCATCTCCTTAAGTGTGCTCTGATGTCCCAGATCTGAGAGCACACGGCTGAGAGCCAAGGGGATCTAGGATCAGCATCCTGGTGGTGGTGAAGATACAGCTTTCCCCTGGAGGACCCCAGGTGTGCTGCTCGAGGCCTAAGTCTCTCCCAGTCCTGAGCCTGCAGATCTACCCCTGAGAGGTGTTGGCAGGTGAGTCTCTGCTGGTCCGGCCAGAAGGAGGGCTCCTCTCCCAGGCCGGGTCCCCAGGGCTCTGGTGATAAGCAGAGCCAGCACCACAACTGTGGCCTGTAGGGCAGCCCTCTTCCTTGCCCTGACTTTCTGCGCCTCGGGAAGGAAATGAACAAATGGCAGGTGTGCAGGCCAAGTAGTGCTGCTCAAATTAGCTGTGTTGCTAAGGAAACAAGTCAACTGTTGGAAGGAAGGAGCATCGGGTAAAGGAGATAAATCAATAAGCGAACCTATTTTTGTCATTTCCCTAATGATTGTCTTGAAGCTGCTAGACGGGAAGGGGAGAGATGGAGTGGCACAGGTCCTCGTTAATGGGCTCAGAGGGAGAGAGGAGTGAAGGGGTGTTTGGGGAGATTGCCAGGAAAGTGGGTGAAATGAGGCCCCTGGTGAACAGACAGTGAGACAGATACGGGAGAGGAGGCGTCTTGGCAGGTTCAAAGCACTTCCATGGCATTTTCTCCTTGGGTCCAGTCCCTTTGTTCTCCTGTATTAGATCCTCTCAGAAACCTTGTGCTGATTTCCATTACCCTCAGGTTGGGATGGTTTTATTGTGTTGGTTTGTGTTTTTTCAAAATACGTATAGCTTTAATTGATTTTATAATTATAAATTAACATATACTCACTATAACACTCCAGGCAATGCATACAGGAGTAGAGGAGAAAGCGGAAATGACCCTACTACCCCAAGAAAACTCATTATCCTTCTAGCATGACGGATTTTTTTTCCTTCGCTCCTTTTTCAAAAAATATTTTTTACATCAAAGGGATCTTCTATGCATGCTGGTTTCTGTTTTTGAATAGCTAATGTGTATACACAGACTATAGTACAAAAAGTTCAAGTGGGTCCACAGTGTGGAGAAAGTAGGAGATACCTTTGCAAGGATACCTCTGACTCTGGCTTTTCTGTGCAGTTCACGTATCAGTTGATTGATTCATTAATTAGTTAATTAATTAGAAGACAATTACTGCATGCCTACCATGCAATGGACACAAGGGGTCCGGAGGTGAGTAAGACAGGCAGAGCTCCTGCCCTCAGGCTCCCACACCTCACTGCCCTGCTAGCACCCATTTATTCAAGATCTCCAACACAGTCTGGACACCAGGGAGAGATACAGTTCTCCAAAATGTGTCTGGTACCAAGCACAGAACGTAATGGGGGCCACTGAATTCCTGGGCGGAAGGAATCAGAGTTCTGGACAGTCTTCCATTACCGTCTCATGAAGGGCCTTGTACTTTGAGGTCTTGGCAACGTGGAGCTTCCTTTGACCTTTCCGGGTCACATCTCTGTGTAGCCTGAGGTGCATTCCCTTGGCCTATGGGCCATTATTTGCAGTCCAGGCTCTTGCCTTGGGAGATGTAGCAGAGCCACAAGCCTTAGAGCCAAGCTTATTTGGCTGGAAGTTGTGACGGTAGATGAGAAGAAATGGGAGTGGCGCCTCTGAGTCAGCTCCCAAGGGTGGGGGTGAGCAGGAGCCCGGGCCTGAGCCAGTGTGAGTGACTACTGTGCAGTCTTTGTGATGGCTCCTTAATGGAGCTGCTGCTCCCGGGGGTGCCTCCCATTCATTCACGCCTGCATTGAGCATTGAGTCAGCTCCTACTGTGTACCAGGGGCTCTGGTAAGCACTGCCATTGGAGAGATGAACAAGAACACGTCCTTGCTTTCAAGCTGTAGTTTCTTGGGGGAGACAAATAGGAGAAGAAATGATAAAATTGTACAATATAAAGAGCTGTGGGGTACAGGGAGAAACCTTCACAGACAAGGTGGTATTTTAGCGTGCTCTGGACATAGGACCGGAAAAGAGGAGAAAGCCCCCCCTTTGCAGGTGGAGGCCAAAGCGCCAAGATGTAGGTGCCCATTCTTCATGCTTTCTTCAGAAAGAGAAGGGGGCGCGAGGGAGATGGAAAGGGCTGAAAGGGAGAGTGGCTGGACCCCAGACGGAATTGGATGTTCTCTGCCAAGATTTCCCAGTCACTCTCCTTTCTGTTGCCTCATCCACAGATGCATGCGATTCCCATAGTCTCACCTCTGCTTCTCAGCAAAACCTCACCTCAGATTCTTAATTGCCCCAAACATGAATTCATCCTGAGGTTGAGATGAGCTGTAAGGTCTAAAGGGACATCCCTCCCAAGGATATGTGCATTTAAACAGTTTCCACATTTCAAGCCAAAGGATTGCTGCTCTGCAAGGGTCCTTAGGCATCAGGCCATAGGCAGAGGATTTGGGTTGGGGAGGGCGTGGCAGTGGGGTCTTTTCAGAACCTATGAATTACCAAACCCTCACTTTTCGATGGAAGCCTCCCGGGCCTTAGGCAGTGCCGTTCACTGAGGCCTCATGAATTCTCGGCCATCCAGATATCTGGCCAGTCCCAGGAAGTTTGGGTCATTAGCACCGGGGGCCAAGAGCCTTGCTCCTGTCCCCCGAGCATCCAGCAGTGGTGATGGTCATACCTTCCTGAAGCTAGCCAGCCCTGTGGTCACAGAGAAGCCTCACGTATCCGCACCCAGACATTCTCGAGTAGGTCAGCTGACAGGTAAACGCAGGGAGTTGTATGCTTAGGTGATCCAGCTAGGGAAATGCAAGTGTGGAAGTGGGAGCAGGGAGTGGGGGCCGCAGAGGGGCTGCTGCAGTCCCAGCAGGTGTTGTGGGGTAGAGAGGCTTGGGGGACATACGGCTGCCACGACCCATCAGGCCTGCAAGTCAGCACCTAAGAGCTCATCAGCTTTGAAGTCTGTGGCTCTCACTTGGAGGTTTTCAGGGGAAGAAGCCTGAACCCCAGAAAGCAATCCTAGCACCCAAGCAGACCCATGAGAGCTCAGGATGTCTGCCACTCCCCAGTCCTGCCTGCCAGGTCACCTGCCGGGCTCCGTGGAGCTGCTGAGCAGCTTCTCTGAACTTGCTCGGGGCACTGCCAGCCAGGGCCAAGGGCAGCTGAGCCCCGCGCTTTGGGAATGGTTTCACTGGGAATAAGGATGCCACCAGTTTCCCCCCTGCCGGAGCGGCAGCCTTCCTCCTCATACCTGGGGACTGGCAGTGACATCTGCCCTTTGGACCAGGGCTTCCCAAATACGTTCCTCTGACACCATTCCCAGGAGAGGTGTTCCGATAAAAGGATGATGTGGTCAAGCGGGTTAGGGAATGCTGTGTACCATTCCCACCACCCCCTTTGGGGGAGGCGGTGGACACTGTTGACAGTAATACCAAAGGCTCCAAGAAGTCCTGCTGAAGGAGCCTGCTCACTCTCCTGAATTCCCGCTTTCCCTCATTGATTTGATTGCCAATTCCTATAACACTGGTATCCCGTGGCCTGCATTTTAGGAACACTGCCCCAGATGCCCTCCACTTCTGTTGACCTTTGTCAGTGGCTGATCAGCATGTTGTCAGGAAAAGGCCTGCATGGCTGGACCACCACTTCTGCCATGCTCTCATCTTCATTGTTACCTTTTGGGTCTGGGGAATTCTGGGTGTCTGAACCCGGCCCAGGACCAGCTAGCCTTTTCAGAGGGCCCCTGGGACACCAGGGTCCTGCTATGAACCCTGGTCCCGCTACACTTAGAGCTCTGGGTCAGACCCCATGATGGGAGGGAGGAGCACGCCCCCTGTGACCAGTGCGAGCTGGTGGCCCTGGGGGCATTGTGGGCGGGGGCTTGTCCCAAGAAAGTGGGCATGCCCGCCGGGTGGGCGTCTGTGGAGCTTGTCCGCTGGCATGTTTAGCTCTCAGGGGCCTCGTTCGGTACTGAGAGAGACTGCGGGAGGAGGAACGGCTGGGCGTGTGGTTAGATTCTCCTCTGACTGGGAGGGTTTAAAGGAGCACAGTGGGGTGCGGAGGCAGGGGGCTGGCTCTGAAGTCCTTGGAGCCCATCCAGTCTGCGGATCCGGTGGCAGAGCGTCAGAGCATCAGAAGCCAGCAGGGCTGTCCCTAGAGCGTGGGTCCTGGGGGAACACTGGGGCTGTGTGGGAAGGAAGGGTGGCCAGCCGCGGGAGAGTGGGCGGTGACTCGGGTGCACGGTCGAGGGGAAGGAGACGGCACTGGGCACTGCCGCGTGCCCTTGAAGAGCTCTGGGAGCTCCGATGCAGCCTCCTGCCTCACCCGCTGTAGCCTCTCATTCCAGCCCTGGGGCCTGAGCAGCGGAGGGGAGCTCACATCTCCTTCCACACGTCCCCTCTGCTGGGAGGTGCCCTGCCCTTCCTCACAGATGCCCTGAATGCCCACTGGCCACTGATGGGCACTGGGGCGGGGAAGCATCAGGGGCCTGATTATGATCTGTACTCCCCAGGGAAAGCTCTAGGCCCTACGTGCTATACAGCAGGCCTGGATATGTGGAAGGACAAGGAGGATGGTCCCTTGCCTTCCCTCCACTTGGCCAGATCTACTCTTTTCTCCTGCCCAGATGCCAGAATCTGCCAGAGCATAGGTTGCTTGGCAAGACCCGTGGCAACTGCTCACTTGTGTTTGTCACAGCAATAGTCACAGAATGAAATCTAGCACGCAGGATGACTTGACTCCAGAAACTGGTGATTCCCTCTCTCTCTGTGAACAGCCCCCCCCCCCCATAACTCCTGGACTCGTGGCACACCCTTTCTGCAGGAGTCCAGATGCAGGCACTTGAATCATAGTCCTGTTGTTCAGAAAGGCTCAGGGAGACCCCTCATCTGTCCACAGAAAAATGCAACAGAAAAAGAACCTGAATTCATTATCCATTCATTTTTAGTTTGATTCTTAGATGCCCTAAGAACCAAACTGCCCTGGACTCAGACTTATGATGCATCTCTGTTTGCTCTCTGTGTAGAAGCTCAGGAGAAAATAAGGTGGGCCTAGGCAAGCTTCTCCTGCCTGCATTAAATATTTTTCTGAATTGGATATTGAAATAGAAGAAAGCTCACATGGAGAGAATTGTTTTTTCCAAAGGCCCTTCTACTCAGTTGAGCAGAGGTTCTAGAGGAGGAGGCCCCAGATGTGATTCCCAGAGATACCAACAGACAGCCACGGCTGGATCCTTGCTGAAGCATCGTCGTCCAGCGCCGAGGTTGAAGCTGGGGAAGAGCAGGAGCCTGCGGCCACATCACTGTCTCTTCCTTCTTTCTGTTTCCGTTTTTAGCCCTGCTTAATCCCCGGCTATACCATTGAATTCCCTAAGTATCTGGAGTGTCAGCCAGATGTCAAACTATATTATTTATTGGCTACATTCCTCCTTTTCTTGGAGAAGGTGCTTTGGGTTTAGAGCCCAACCAGAAATGGTTATAGTTTCTCACACTATGGAGCATCCAGTGCCCTGCCTGCGTGCTTGCTCATAGAGATCATGCAGACTGCACAGGCGTCATTTAGGTTTTAATGAAGTTTGTGTATTTATGTACATAGCCATCGTGGAGGCTGCATCCCTCTCTCTTTGGTGAATCTGTTCCTTAACTTCATCTTTCCTACGCCGTTTGAGTACATGATTTTGGCCACCATCATTGCCAACTGCATTGTCTTGGCCCTGGAACAGCATCTTCCTGAAGATGACAAGACCCCGATGTCCCGCAGACTGGTATGTGCCTCCTTCCATCTCGTCTTTC
Organism: Eumetopias jubatus; assembly: GCF_037043125.1. Lineage (NCBI taxonomy): Eukaryota > Metazoa > Chordata > Mammalia > Carnivora > Otariidae > Eumetopias > Eumetopias jubatus. The sequence continues at coordinate 42,269,971 of NW_028274818.1, forward strand.
TCCCCAGTCCTTTCTCTTCCCCGGTTCCCTTCTCCTTTGCTTCATCACCTGGCCACCTCCCCTATGCCCTCCCCTACAGTTCAGTGAGGAGTTTGTTCTTTGCTGAGGGACAAGTTGGTGACAAACTCCACTGGGGTGCAGAAGGACGAGAGGACTGACCTTTTTTAACTCCTGCTCCCAGGAAGTTCTGAGGGCATCACAAACACTTGTGTATACACCGTGTGGCAGCCAGACAAGAAGAAAGGGCAGGCGCAAGGGCCATTAACTTCACTCCCCTTCCTAAGGGACTTTGGAAGTGATAGGGAGAAGGATGCTCAAAGCCTATGTGCATTCACAGTGATGATTTTGTAGATGTCATGTCCGTTTTCTCCTTAAAGCAATGAGTCATGTGTTTAGTGTATTACCTCTAGAGAGGGAAAATTAATTGCTTAAAATCCAAATGTGTGGATAAGCGGCTTCAGCCTGATTACCTGCAGATGAAAACCCGTAAGCTTCCAGGGTAAGTGAAGGCCAGCAATGGAAAAGCCAACTTCGCCAAGGCAAAAGCCAGAAACATCAACCATCCTCCTGGGAAGAAGTCTGGCTTGAGTGTGACCGCCTCACCCATCCATTTCTGCAGCTGGCGCCCCCTGAGGCTTCCCGTGCTCTTGTGCACTCCCGGAGTCCTTCAGCGCACTCACTTCCCACCTGTACCTGGGGCTGGCCCAGCGCGGACGTCAGGTGTTGTGTAGGAGAGAGAAGTGGTCAGAGTGGAGAGGGCGGCCGGGGCGCGACTTTGTCTGCATCTGACAAAGTATATTCCGCTCCCCCCACCCCTTACCGGCACCTGTGCTCCTCATCCCGCAGGAGAAGACAGAACCGTATTTCATTGGGATCTTTTGCTTTGAAGCTGGTATCAAAATTGTGGCCCTGGGGTTCATCTTCCATAAGGGCTCGTACCTCCGCAATGGCTGGAATGTCATGGACTTCATCGTGGTCCTCAGTGGGTGAGTCCTCCTGTCTCTCCCTTTTGGTGTGAGGGGATGTGCCTATGTGGTCATGAAGTGGTTGGTGCAAGGAACCCAGGGGTGGGAAGGCCGAAGTGCATGCAGGAGGGCCAGAAGAAAACAGTTTCAGGACGGAATTCTCCACAGGGCCAGACCATAGGTGACCCACCTGCAGGGGGCTATGGGTACTCTGTGGAGATGCATGTGGCATTCCGTAGAGGTTACAGAACCAGGGTGTGGCTGCCTCTCCTTCTGCTTTTCCATTCTGGGTTTGCCTAGTGCCAGGCGCACATACCCCGGTGAGTCTTTTCACCAAAGCAAGCAGCTTGCCCTAGCCTGAGGGGCCCCCGCAAAGATGGGCCCCGAATGCCATTGGGGTGCAGTGTTTCTTTGAACGTTGAAGAAGACCCCCCCCATGAATATTTTCTTAACTGATAACTGAGACTCGTGTCCTGACCACAGAATTTTTTATGACTTGCAGATTTATTCATATGAGGAGGTATAAAATTGAGTCACATTAAAATGCTTGATAAGTAATACTAAATTGTTGCCAACGCAGTGTCATAGGCGGCATATGTTCATTGGCAGTAGATTTAAATATCTGATAAATCATGTTTTTGAGAATGAGTGTGGTATGGCCTCTCTTGGGGCCTATCCAGTGCCCCATAGCATATGCGATGGGCCTTGGGACTGGTGATAACGGGCATGCCTCTCTGGGCTTTTGTGGTTTCTCGTTGTTGTTTGTGTCAGGTGGCTTTTGGTGCCTGCATGGGAGGGTAGTGGCCCAGACCTCGTGGGGGAGCCCCTGTGGCCCAGACCTGTGTGGATATGGCTATGGCAGCAAGGGGTGTGACTTGGAAATTCCCATACTCAAGCTGCTTGCCAGACCTGTGTGGAAAAGAAGAGAATGCAGTAGAAAAGGGAGGAGGGGGATCTAGGAGCCACCATTACGATTGACCAAAAGGAGAGGGGAACAAAGAGGAGATTTTTTCCAGGGAACAGAGGAGTGGTGGTAGATAAAGTCTGAGAAAAATAAGAGCTTGACAATGATCGTGTCTACTCATCATCCTGTGGAATACACACAATACTTATACTTTTAACCTTCACACCAGTTGTGATTAAGTGAAAGAGAAAAAGTTGAAGGTGTAAAGGATTGGAATGTTCGAATGGAGCTCATAAGCAACCAACCCCTCAAGATAGGGAACAGATAAATAGATAGAGATGACGATGTTTAAAAACATCTGTTGCCTTACAAAAGGATCTTCTGAAGGTTACTCTCGTAAAAGAAAATTCTGCTGAATTTTAAACATGGTTTAGTCTATAAAGATAATTTGTACATAGTGTTTCAGAAGTGCATGGTCATAGACAATGCAGCACACCTGGGCAATGTTTTCTCATGTTTTATTTTTTTCAGCTTTATTGAGGTATGATTGACAGATAGAAATTGTATATATTTAAGGTATGCGATACAGTGTTTAGACATACATTGCGGAATGATTACCACAATCAAGCTAATTAACATACCCATCATCTCACATAGTTACCTATTTTGTGTGTGTGGTGAGAACACTTGAGCTCTATTCTCAGCAAATTTCAAGTGTACGGTACATTGTTATTAACTGTAGTCACCATGCTGGTCTCCAGGACTTATTCCTCTGTAGCTGATAGTTTGTACTCTTTGGCCAGTTTCTCCCCCACTCCCAACACCTAGGAAGTATCATTCATTTCTCTGTTACTGAGTTCGATTTTTTTTTATAAAAGACTCTACATATAAATGAGATCATGCAGTATTTGTCTCTTTTCAGTGCTTGGGTTATTTCACTTAGCATAATGCCCTCCAAATTCATCCATACCATTGCCAGTGGCAGGACTTCCTTCTCCTCCTCCTTCTTTTTTTTTTTTAAGGCTAAATAACATTCCTCTGTGTGTGTGTGTGTGTGTGTGTGTGTGTGTGTATCTCTATCCATTCACCCACCGATGGACATTTAGGTTGCTTTCCTATCTTGGCTACTGTGAATAATGCTACAGTGAACATGGGGGTATAAGTATCTCTTCAAGTTAGTGATTTTATTTCTTTTGGATATATACTCAGCAGTGGGTTTGCTGGATTTATGGTATTTCTAATTTTAATTTTTTGAGGAACTGCTATACTGTTTTCCAGAGTGGTTGCACCAGCTTACATTCCTACCAACAGTGCATGAGGGTTCCCTTTCTCCATATCCTCGCCAAGGCCTGTTATCTTTTGACTTTTTGATAATAGCTTGGTGATGTTTTAAATGTCCTTAAAATAAGTACTATCTACTATATAGTGAAAGGTCTTAAATGAGAATCTGAGTCATTTAGAAATACTGTGATTCTGTCTGAGAGAAAAGCATTAAGTACTATAATGCATGTGTATTATATGTCAAGATTGTGTGCATTCTTGGTCCTGCTGAGTTTTATATGTGTGAGAGGCCATTTGAAATTTCTCATCTCATCTTATTTATTTATTTAGAGAATTTGGGGGGAAGGGCAGAAGGAGAGAGGGAGAGCGAGATTCTTAAGCAGGCTCCATGCCCAGTGTGGATTCTGACATGGGGCTTGATCTCATGACCCTGAGATCATGACCTAAGCTGAAATCAAGAGTTGGTCGCTTAACCCACTGAGCCACCCAGGTGCCTCTCATCCATTTATTTTTATTTTAAACTATTATGCATCCATTAAAGAAAATATAGGAAAGTCAAAAGAGAAAAACAGTTCACTGATTAAGAAGATTTTATAACTATTTGGTGATGTTTCCTTCCAACCCTTTTAATGCTAAGGAAGCTTTCTTTTCAGTGCTTATAATTTTGCTGCCTTTTCTCAATATCATATGGGCATAGTACATGTTACTTCATATTTTGGTAAAAATCTGTAATACTTGACCAGCAGTTTATTAAATGGACGTACACAGAAGATGTGTACTTCTCCATTTTTACAATTATTTGACAGCTGGATTGCCTTCTGGTTTTGGCTATTATAGTTAATTATTAAGAGTGTTCCAATGTACGTCTTTAGGATATCACATTTTAATAGGGTATTGTGACAGGTTGAAGTGCTCCCAAAGACGACTCTGCCATTCTGGGGTGGGGTCTGGGAGCTAGGATGTATGAGGAGAGGTAGAGGAACTGGACCCTTTGACAGGATGGGAGAAGACTGATGGGAGCAGTACCCACTGGCTTCCCAGAAGGGTTGCCATGTGGCTTGAGGAGCAGATTTGTAGGAGTCACCGGGGTCTTTCCATTAGCATGTCCAGGAAGGCCCTCTGTGTCCTTGCTGGCATGTATCAAGGTGCATGCGAGTGGGCACAAGTGGTGACCCCTAGGCCAAGTCCGTTGTCTTCTTCATTCTCTGCCCACTCAGCCGTCCAACCTCCCATTCTTAGTGGCCTTCAGACTTTGCCAAACGGCCCCCGCTATCCGTCTGAACCAACAGGACCTTGTCCCTGTTCTTCCCGCACCTACTGATTTCTTCCTCTCTCCTTAATTCCCATGTGAATGTGCTCCAGGGAAAGGGCTTGGCACTCTCGAGATTTGTGCTGAGGGTGCTGAGGGCTGTGGTTCAATCCCCCAGGAACGGCTACTCAGATTTAGTCTTAGGTTCACACAGTTCGTTCACGTACCAAATCACAGTGCTTCTGCAATGCGCATTTCTCAAGCTGAAGCATCATTGACATCAGCCTGTGTCTTATAATAATGACATGATACAATGTAATTGACAGCATTTTTCTTTCTGTCTTTGCTAAAAAGGAATTCCTGGGGCATCCTACAACTCTTGGGGTCTTAGAAGCAGTGAAATATGTTATAATACCAACCCAGGGAGGCAGGCAGATCAGGCTTTTGATGTGAATCATCTAGGATGCAGGTTAAGTGCTCAGCCCAAGATCAACTGCTTCTGGACCGCAGATCCAGGAGTTGGCACTGTGCCCTTTGCCCCAGGGCGGGTGCTTTGCCTGGGACAGCCCCCTCTCCAGGCTTCCTGACATCCGCCTCTGCAGCAGTCCCTGCTGGCAGCTCCTTCTCCCCACCTCAGCTCCAGGTGTCACTTCGTAGTCTCCTCCTGTGTACGGAGGGAATGACAGGTGCTGGAGCATGACACAGCGCCCTGGGCTGAGGCTGCACAACTCCTCAGCTCTCACTGTGTGACAGAGGGGAGGGAGCTAGGGAGGGGGTGTTGAGGTGTCAGACAGCTGGGTCGGTGAAAGACCTTCTATCAGTGACCTTTGCTAAGGAAGGGGTAGCTGGGGACTGAGCCACTCCATTTTGCCTGTTCCTCTGATCTTCCAACCTCTGGTATTCTTAGGTCTGTAAGTTGAGAGAGTTTATGGTTTAGAAAGTTAATAACAGATGCTTTATTCATCTAATGCTCATAATCCCCCAAATGAGATCTTGTTATCCTCATTTGATAGATGAAGAAACAGGTTCAGAGGGAGTATGTGACTTATTAGGAGCTACCTGATCCAGGACTTGAGCTCACATCTCCACATCTTCTGGCACCAAGGTCCTTCTTCACACTCATTTCCCCACACTGTCAGCCACCTGCCAACCACACGGGCTCCAGGTTTTTATATGCAGTCTGTGTGATTGCATGTTTCTTCAGTTCCCTTGATGCAATGTGGGATGGGCAGGGAGGGGGGTGGGCATAATTTAGCAAATGTCCCCGACCCGGAGCTGTGGCTTCCCATGTGACTTGAGGAGGACCAGAGTCCCATCTGTCCATCCTAAGACTTCTCTCTGTGGGCTTGGAATAAAACTCGCTGATCTGTGGTTAAGAAGCCATGTTACTTAGCTCTTGTGGGGTTAATGTATAAAAACTGAATCACGAGTTCGTTAATAGGCTTGTTTGTTCATTCCAGTCATTTATCTATTCATTTTTTGAACAAACTTGTGGAATACTCAAGCAAATGCTGGGACTGAGAAACACCAAAATTAATATATTCTCATTTCTCCTAAAAGACAGTGGAATTTGCCATTCCTTTAACAAACTATTACCTTACATAACTTGGGATCTCTTGTATTGGTAACAATTTAGGACATGCTGTTTCTAAACATTTATTAGGCCACCTGGAAAATTCTACATTATTTGAAGTCATTATTCTCTGTTAGTCTTTATAATAAATCATAGTACCTGGAATAGATGGGTAAGTGATAAAGGAGGATGGAAACTCAGAGATGCTCCTAAGCCATGGCTAAGAACAGGGAAGTGAGGGCGAGGACCTTCTTTCAACCCTGTTCATCTCTGTAGCCTCGGGGCCCGGATTGTAGTAGGTACTTGGTAAATGTTAATTGACTTGAATCGCTTGCTTCATCCCAGAATCTGTCTGTCACCTATAGGATACAAAAGAGAGTGCTGAGGGAAGCCTTGGACTGGGAGTAGGGAAGGGTTGTCTATTCCCAATCCTTTCCCTTGGTCTCCATCTCTCTCATGTAGCTATGACTCATCCCAGCTCGCTCCCATTCTGATCACTCCGTTGGAGAAAAGAGAGCTGAGAATTCAGTCTCTAGGTTATCAAGAGTTAGGGGATTCCAGTCACTTGGGCCTATTTACAGGGTTATCAGTGTTACCTTTTGGGGCTTGCTTCCTGGGTGATGGGGGTGGGGGCAGGGTCAGGGCTGGATATTGAAGACCCAGCCTTCTAGAGGTATCTATAGGGGGTGGTAAGGAGAAAGCAACAGGATCGGATCACATGATATTTGCTCTACAATGAAAGCTGCCATTTGTTAGTCTATATGCCAAAGACTGTAGTATGTATTCTCACACGCACACATATGTATATATGTGTGTATGTATGTTACTGATCAGAACATGCTGTGCCAACAGTTTTGTCAGCCTTGCTGTGGGAGATGACCTGTTTTGACTATTCCCCTAACTGTGAGTACATGGGTGCAAGCTCAGGAGAATGGGCAGGTGTATCTGAGCCTGGGGCTTTTCCTCTTTTTTCTACTAAGGCCCTCACTCCAGGGCCCACGCGATCATTCTGTCCCCACCCTCCTGTCTTCCTTCAAGACACGTGGTTGAATACCCACAATGTGCCAGGTACTGTGCTCGGTGTGGGTGGGATGGGGCTGAGTGTCCCCAGCCGGGAACCACATGTCATGAAAACCCAGAAGAAGGGCACCCAACCTAGCTATGGGGGGTTGGGGCAAACTTTCTGAAGGAAGTAACGTTTAAATTGGGATTGAAGATGGGCACGTGGGACTTAGACAAAGAAGAAGAGGTTTTCTGGGGAAGGAATGCTACGTCTAAATCCTTGCAGGTGTGAGTGAGAGCAAGCAGGACAGTTCTGGGCTGTTGGCCAGTGTCCATACCTTCTCTGAGAGCTGAGCCTGGAGGTTAGCAGGGGCCCGTGCCAGCCTGGCTCAGGAGCTTGAGCTTTAGCCGGAGGGCAGTGGGAGACCCCTGAAGGCTTTGAGCAGGGCTGGGATGATTCGTTCTAACTCTGCTTTGGATGCTGCACAGGACTTCTTTATCCTGGACGCAGTCCACTCTGAGGAATTGGCATGGAGAGGAGAAGGGAGCCATGGCCATGTCTTTGGCTCCAGTTTGGGAGGATGTGCATAACCGAGCAGAGAGAGGAAAGACAAAGGAAAAGGGAACAGGAAAGAAAAGCCTGAGGAAATGCTGTGGGCTGCCAGCACAGGTCCCCAGTTTCTCACCAGCGGCACATGCAGAATGGTTCAGCCTGAAGCCTGTGGTAGGAGGATGGTATCTGGAGCTAAATATACATTGATAGGTATTTTTAGAGGGCTTCTGTAAGCAGGCTGCCCTAATACACGAGTTTCCTGAGCAGCTAAAGATCGAGGAAAGCAGTTTCCCCGTTGGAGCACCATCTCTTCAGTGCCGAGAATGTGGGGGAGGTGTTGCGAACGCAGTCCCAGGGCCCCCAGCCCAATTTAAACCTCTGTGGTGATAGTACGATAACACTTGGTATTTATATAGCATCTTCATGCCAGTGAGCCTGGCAGGATTTTACAGACCTGTCTTGTAGTCATCCTCTCTGCTCTAAGTGGGCAAAGCAGGGAGGTGGGGAGCAAGGAAGGGCTGGGTAGAGGGAGGGGGCATTGGAGCTTGTCATTTGGGAGATGGGGAAACTGAGGCTGAGTAAGGAGATGTGAGGGGCTTGGCTCTAGAGGAGCTGAGTCTGGAGAAGGGGATGAGGTCTCTGGTGCCTGAGTGCTGATGGCGGGGTGCTCCGCTAGCCCTCAAGCTGGACCGCTTCTCAGGTTCTCGCTCTCGGCAGAGTTGGTGGCTGCTCACCCGGAGACTTGCTCCTCCTCAGTGGCTCCTTTTCATTTCTAGCTCCACACCGAGGCAACACAGCTGCTACTTGCAGCATCTCCTTCCATCAGAACATTATTTTTTTTAAGTGCGTTTTCCTCCAGATGGGTGAATGATGGGAACGATGGAGTTAGAATAAGGAATTTTGGTTCAGGGGAGAGGGGGACCAAAGGTAAAATGTGGAGCTCAGAGGTCTCTCAGCTCTGTGCCAATGAGAAACCCAGTTCCTTCAGGGAGACTCTGAATGAGAGTCTCAGGTAGTGGCTGACAGGTGGGTGAGCTGGGATTACTCCTTGGGTGGAGGTAATCGTCCTCTCATATATGAAGTCTGCCTTTTTTCTATATTGAGAATCATCTTTGATTCACTCAAAAGGTATTTATTGAGTAGCTACTGTGTTCTGGTTTTGGCATGGTTTCTCTCTCCTGAAAGGCTGCTTCTTGCCTCCCCCACTCACTGACTGACGGAAGCTGGAACTGGAGAGAACTGAGTGAGGCCTGAATTGGCCTTGTTGGAAATAGGGAGGGAGTGGGGGAGGCTTCAGAATCCATGGGGAGATCGGTTTGGGGCTGTTTTTCTGGCTTCACATCCATTCAGAGTAGCTTAGGGAAAACATGGTGGCAAGCTGCTTTCCAAGTCAGACCATGTCCACCCTAGGGCACCTTAGTGCCTGTTGTCTTCCGTGTGTGTGAGCGTGTGTGGGAGAGCTTGGCAGTGGGAGAGTTCCAAGGCATGTCTGCGAAGCAGAGATGGATGTAGCATAAATGTTCATTCTGTAGATTTACCAGGTAGACTTCAGAATGAAAGGGAGTGTTTACATTTGCATTCTGTGGATGATGCACGTCTCCTCACTCAGGCCGGGATGTGTGCACTGGTGTCTATTGTAGGTAGAGTCCACAGTTAAGCACAGATATATCCATGTGGGATGTGCAATTCAGCAGCACTCCTCAGTGTATCCATCACTGAAGTCAGGAACTAGCAGAGGTGGTGAGTGCAGAGTGGTTGCCCACAGGAGGGGTGAGGAGGAGCAGTGCAGATGCTGAAAGGAAAAAGAAGGTGTACAGGTCTTTAAAGAGAACATACATCCTCTGAAACAAATAATGCAATATATGTTAAGAAAAAAAAAAGAAGAGGAAGAAGATAGCAGGAGGGGAAGAATGAAGGGGAGTAAATCGGAGGGGGAGATGAACCAGGAGAGACGATGGACTCTGCAAAACAAACTGAGGTTCTAGAGGGGAGGGGGGTGGGGGGATGGGTTAGCCTGGTGATGGGTATTAAAGAGGGCACGTTCTGCGTGGAGCACTGGGTGTTATGCACGAACAGTGAATCATGGAACAGTACATCAAAAACTAATGATGGAATGTATGGTGATTAACATAACAATAAAAAATTAAGAAGAAAAAGAGAACATACAAAGGAAAGTGAAGTCCATGGTTACTAAAACTTACTGAATTTTAGATTTAGGAGGATGCTAGATTGCCCTGGCTTTCCCTTATTTATTATTTGTCGCCGAAGAGCGAACCGAGGCCCAAGTGGCCAAGCGACTTGTCAAGGGTCTTGTTGCTGGAACGCGGTGAGCAGGGACCCGGGCCTCGTGTGTGGTTGGGCTCTGCTATCCCTGACAGTGAGAAGCTGCGGCTGCTTGATTGTGTTCAGGCCGTCAAGCTGGGGTGGTAGGAAACAAATACAGGTTTTTATTAGTTAGCTGGAATATGTATGCGGAATTTATATGGAAACAGTTCAATCTAGTGGGCTGAATGTTTTGGGGGTCCTGGGCTCTGGTCCTGACCCTACAATGCATTCTCTCCGTGATGCCAGGTGACACATCAATAATCTCAGCCTCAGTTTCCTTTATGAAGTGAAGACAACACCTTCCCTAGCTTCTTCACCACGTCTTGTGACAAGCAAATAAAATAATGACGAAGCTGATGTTGATGGTGATGGCTCCCATTTCACCGGGAGCTCACATGTCTTATTTTAAATGGGAAAGCCTTCATACACCACCTCAGTCCTGGCACAGATCATTTTATCATTTTTTTTTATTTTTTATTTTTTTATTTTATTTTCTTTAAAGATTTTATTATCTGACAGACAGAGAGAGAAACAGCGAGAGAGGAACACAAGCAGGGGGAGCGGGAGAGGCATAAGCAGGCTTCCCACTGAGCAGGGAGCCTGATGCGGGACTCGATCCCCCAGGATCCTGGGATCATGACCTGAGCCGAAGGCAGACACTTAACCGACTGAGCCACCCAGGTGCCCCCAGATCATTTTATTTATTTTTTTCTTTTCTTTAAAGATTTTATTTATTTATTCATGAGAGACAGAGAGAGAGAGAGAGAGAGAGAAGCAGAGGGAGAAGCAGGCCCCCAAGGAGCAGGGAGCCCGATGCGGGGATCATGACCCGAGCCGAAGGCAGACCCTCAACCATCTGAGCCACCCAGGCGCCCCCCAGATCATTTTAAATGTAGAAACACAACAAGGCAGATAACTGTCTCCATTTTGCAGGTGAGGAAACCAACACTCAAAGAGGCTAATTCTTTTACCAAGAATTCCAAAGCCCATGCTACATCCGATATATGCACAGTTGCCTCAGGAAAAGTGCTTTGAAAGATAATGAAACAAAATAACAAATCAGTGAGCAGTGATACCTTCCCCCAGGACAGTGATATTATGAAGATAAATGTTAAAATACACATAAAGCACCTTGAGTACTTTGAAAAAAACGTGTATAAACAATGAAGCATTCAAAATACTCTGATTCGGTAGTGCTCGTTCAGAATAGTCATTTATCTCCATAAAACTTGAGCCACAGAGATACGTTTCACTACAGTCTATTGCAAGTTCCAAAACAGTGGCTAATTAAAAAATTTCCATTACTTGTAATTTTGTTTCAAGACAAGTTTACTACTACTTGAACATAAAATAGCTCTCACTTCCTTTTGGTAGTGTATCTAATCTCATCAGAACTGGTCAAATCCTTCTACAGTGATTATCAACGACAACAAAGAAAGTCCAAGAGTAACAGTTGAAACAAAGGCCTTCATTTTTAATCTTTATCGATAATGGAAATACTACATTACCCAGACTCCCCTGCCTTTATTTTATTTTATTTTATTTTAATTTTTTGGCTTCGTCTTCTGGCCCACCCTTCTCCTCCCTACTTCATATGGCTATCAGGTCAGAGGGGTCTGGTTGTTACAAAGGAAGGCTGAAGAGAATGCCCCTCTTCCCTCAGGAGGAATGTCCCATCAGAGAGCTCTAGTTATCGCTCTGAGGAGAACTGACAGGGAAGGCTGAGCTCCAACGTCCTCCAACCCTTGTCTTTCATTTCCTTCTGTTTCGGCTGCCACTCTTCCATCAGGAGCCTGGGCCGTGGTGACACAATGATTAGGAGAGGAGCTAAAGGCCATGGCTTTTCTCCTTGACTTCTAATTCTGGGACAGTGACTGGGAGGCTGAGTGACAGGTGTGGTGTGGCCGCTTCAAACATGAAATGGCATTTGCATTGAAGTCTCATGATTCACGTCACTGTGGGGGTCCATTGCATGCATCTTACCTCCTCCTCCCACCCCTGTGGAGCCAAGCTGGGCTTACGGAGTTGGTCCTTAGCTCAGGGCCACATAACTGGCCATGGGGGAGCCGAAATGAAACAGACTGGTCTGACGTGTCTTTTCTGTTGGGTCTGAATCAAAAGTTTGGGCAAAAAGGGATGATGAGGATGATGTGTCTCCCAGCCTGGCCCATTCAGGGCTGAGCATGTCTAGCGCCCACATCTGCAACTCTGAATTACGGGGTGGGGAAGACACCCGAGGGGCCAGTCGAAGACAGGGAGGAAGGAAGGATGGAGGCAGCCAGTATTCGTTGAACACCTTCTGTGTTCCGAACACTGTGCTGACTCCGAGAGATACGGCCATGGACAGAGATGTTCTTTCTATTATTTTAGAGCTTGCTAAGACAGAGAAGACAGATGTTAAATAAACTTAAATATGACCCAGCAATTGCATTCCTGGGTATTTACCCCAAAGACACAGATGCAGTGAAAAGAAGGGCCACATGCACCCCAACGTTCATAGCAGCAATGTCCGCAATAGCCAAACTGTGGAAAGAGCCGAGATGCCCTTCAACAGACGAATGGATAAAGAAGCTGTGGTCCATATATACAATGGACTATTACTCAGCCATCAGAAAGGATGAATACCCAACTTTTACATCAACATGGATGGGACTGGAGGAGATGATGCTAAGTGAAATAAGTCAAGCAGAGAAAGTCAATTATCCTATGGTTTCACTTATTTGTGAACCATAACGAATAGCAGGGAGGACATTAGGAGAAGGAAGGGAAAAATGAAGGGGGGGACTCGGAGGGGGAGACGAACCATGAGAGACTGTGGACTCTGAGAAACAAACTGAGGGTTCTAGAGGGGAGGGGGGTGGGGGGATGGGTTAGCCCAGTGATGGGTATTAAGGAGGGCACGTACTGCATGGGGCACTGGGTGTTATATAAAAACACTGGATCGTGGATCACCACATCAAAAACTAATGATGTATTTATTGTATGGTGACTAACATAACATAATAAAATTAAAAAGTAAATAAATAAACTTAAATTTAATGGTATTTAAAGTGCTGCAAAGGAGACCTGTTAGGAGGTTGGGAGAGTTTTAAATTGGGAGCCTAACCTAATTGAGGGAGGCTGTTCAAGGAGTTGCTGTTGAGGTGGAAGCCTGGAGACTGGATAGCATTTGGCTGGAAAAAGAAGACAAGAGGGAAGGGGGTGGGATGGAGAGAGTATATAGGCAGAGGGTAGGGCAGGTGTGAAGGGCTGGAGGTGAGAGAGAGCCTGGCAGTCTGGGAAACAGAAGACCAACAACAGTCCTATCTCGTGACTGAGGTGAGGGTAAGCTGAGGGAGGCTGGAGGGGGGGGCGGGGACCACATCATTCAGGGCCACATTGGCATCGCAAGGGATGTTCCACAGGATGCCACTGCATGGTTTGAAGTGGGAAAGTGGACATGTTTGCAGAAAATGAATGGGGATGGGACAATGCTTGCCGAAAAGATAGAACAAATTCCTGAGTGACTCTGTGTCTGCTCAAAATTAGGTACATCGAATTATGTCCTCCAAGAGTCCCTCTCTTCTGTCTTGCCTCCTCCTTCCAACACTGGCCCTCAACTATAATTTTGTTCAACCTTTTGGAGTTGTACCAAAACCCAGTCTGTAAACCTTATAATCTAGCCCATTATAAGCTAAAGATCTGTTAATCTTGCCCGGAGTAGAGACATAGTCCTGCCTTCTGGGTTCACAGTCTGAGCATCTCCTACTGATTTAAATAATGGGTAAGAATTGATGAGTGTGTGGGCTTTTATTTTTGATATTCAGCAGAGAAATTATTTTAAAAATGCTTTTGTGAGAACATTGCTATATGATTATTATGATTTTTATTTTTCTGATAGAACAATAGTCAAAAGATCAAGCCAACCCACATGCTTGTTTATGGGATGTTTCTCTTTTTTCCTGCTTTCTAAGCCTGTGACACATCATGATGCTGGATCTGGATCCCAATTGAACTCTGGTTAATAACCACCATAAACACAACATTTTGTGATTTAGGGGCCCCATCCGGCGAGAGCTCACAGTGCTCTGTAGTTCACCCTCTACTCACTCCTCATTTGGAAAAGGGAAATAGAGGTCTCCTCCTGGTTCCTTTTCTGGGTAAGTGTTGTATTCTGTGTTCTAGAGACAGGTTGCCCAGATGGATGCTTCACAGCTAGGCTCTGGTGCTGGAGATGGGGAGGTGCTCACTGCTTATCCAAGTCTTTCCTAATTACTACTTAAATTCCACATCCTCTTTTCAGATGAGTGCAGCCAGCTGCTTCATGTTCTGGCTTCCTCCTCTCTGTTCTTTCTCTGTCCTTTCCTGACTCTTCCCAGCCCTTCTCTGTTTTCATTTTTCACACTCATTCAAAATAAAAGATTAAGGTGGAGGCAGGTGCCATGGAGGGTGGTGTGTGTGTGTGTGTGTGTGTGTGTGGACGTGTGTGACAGAGGGAGAGAGAGAAGATGACAATCCTGACTGACTTCTTCTTAAAGTTTTATTAGAGTGACTTTGAAATCAGCCTCTCTTCCCCAACAAACAAATCCAGGTTTGGGGTGGGTTCTCTCTAGTGGGAATATGATAACTCAAAGGTTTGACCAGGTACTACTGCAAATGAGGGAGAAGGGACTTCCCTGACTTCAGCTCCCCTGAGCTGTCCCTGACCAGAAACAGACTGAAGCTACGCATCAAGAAATCACCCAGAAGTTCAAATTTTGGGACCACGAATAGAAAGTGAAGGCAGGAATGTACCTAAATTGTCACCTAGCTGTTCCAGTGGTTTTTCAGTCTGTGGGCTCTGGGACTCTTGAGAGCCCTGGAATTACTGCAGTGGGCGTGCAGATCCATGGCCACACCCAGCATTGGCTGTTTTCTGAACAGCGTCTCCCACAAATATGTACCACGGTATCATTTTTCTAAAGTGTGTGGGTGCCATTGTGATTTATAAAATATGAATGTATTTAAAAGCATTGTTGAATAAATAGTGGCTTTTTTTCTCTTCGTTTAGCCGATAGTATACTGTTAACAGTTTGGGCTTTGTACACAAGCAAAGCTGAATTCATATTTCTGCTCTGCTGTTTAGTAGCTCAGTGGTTGTAGGCAAGTGACCCAGCTTCTGAAAGCCTCAACGTCTAGAGGACATGTTGTAGAGGCTCTCTATAAAAAAGGGGTGTGGTAGTAGTGGTAGAAAATGACATCTATTTAACACAGTTGTTACAAGGTTATACTAATGAAATAACGCCTCCAGGGGGCAAAGTGGGTCTAGGATTTTGACATTATAAGGGAGCCTCATGCTTGAAACGATAAGAACCGATCCAGTGTTTGGGGCGCCTGGGTGCCTTAGTTGTTAAGCATCTGCCTTCAGCTCAGGTCGTGATCCCAGGGTCCTGGGATTGAGCCCCGCGTCGGGCTCCCTGCTCAGTGGGAAGCCTGCTTCTCCCTCTTGCACTCCCCCTGCTTGCGTTCCCTCTCTCGCTGTGTCTCTCTCTGTCAAATAAATAAATAAATCTTAGAAAAAGAAAAAGAACTGATCCAGTGTGACCCATTGTTACAGATGAAGGGGTTGAGGCCCAGAGAGGGGCCAGTGTATGCCTGGTACTCTTGTCTCTGACTGGAAATTATTTGCTTGAAGCTAATGCCTGGTTTTAGTCAAGCTGACAGAGTTTTGGTATTCAGTCTGATGTAGGTGTGGTGGGGGGAGTAGAAGTTAGACACAGTGCTCGCACTCATGAATGGAACTGTCTGACTGGAGTAGAATATATATATATATATAGAATATATATTTATATATATATATATATAAAGAGAGAGAGAGAGAGGGAGAGACAGGGCAGCTGGATATAATGTGATCAAGACAGTCTAGTTCTGGGTTGGATGGTCCAGTCTCTTTAACAGTGGCTAGATGGGAAGGGTGTAAGTTGCATCAGAGACATCCAGATCTCTGTCTAGGGTTAGGTATTCCAGGGTCAGCCTTTGGATCCTTTGCTTTTTTACCATTGACCACAAATGCCTTCTTGGCTAGTTAACTCTCTTTTAGCCATTGCATGTCCATCTTTCTTTCACCCTGTGTGCATGTATATCTCATCTTACTGTCTTAAAATAAAAAATATATTTTTCCTCAAGATTTTTCAGCTTGAATATAGATCTTGATTTGATTACTGTTTGGTAGAGGAGAGCAATATTAGATCTTTAAAGATACATCTCTTTTTCCTGAAATTCCAGGGCAAGAATGTATAATAGAGTCTACAAAGACTCTCAGCATCCGTGGCCCTTGCTGTAGGAGGATGTGGGATAGGGAATGAGGTAGTTGGCCCTTTTTCATCATATTTATCCTAGTGACAACTTTTCCCCCCCACCCATCCATCTGTTCTATCCAACTCTCCATCCATCCATCCATCCATCCATCCATCCATCCATCCATCTAAAAAACCATCATGTGTTAGTTAAGTGCATATGGGATTCCAGGCACTATATTGGATGGTATAACAGTAATGTAACTGTTATAGTCCCTGCCCACATGGAGACTGCCATCAATTCAGGCTTAGGGAGGAGTAAGAAAGCTTAGTCTGATATTGCCTGGACTGCACCTGGCAGTGGGGGAAGTAGTGGTTTCATAGGTATGTATCTATGCGTTACCAACATCAAATCACCCCAGTAGTACATAGTGGAAAGACTAAGGACTTTAGTGTTAGGCAGACCTGAGCTTGAACTTCAGCTTTGCCACTGAGATGTTGCTTTGGGTAAGTTGTTGAACCTAGCAGAACCTTGTTTTTTAAATCTAAACTACCCCGTTTGCAACATTTTATGTACTAGATTGAGTAGTGCTCGATGCTCTCAGAAACAACCCCTCAGATTGCAGTGGGTTAGGCTTATGTCTTTCCCCTTGAACAGGCCAGTGTGTTCTTGGCTTTCCTTTACTTTCTGTCCCCTTCTGTCTGGTGCCTCTCCCATCTTCTAGGTTCCCATGGTTTACATCTCCTCGATGGGAGTAGAGAGTATGAAGAAGGCAGACTCGTTTTTTACATTTTTTGGCATAGAAGTGACACAGTAATTTCTACTAACATCCCATTGGCAAAGACCAGCCTCATGACTCAACATAGGTGCAAAGGAGACTAGGAGATCTCATCTCTAATTGTGTGGCTGCTTCCCAGCAAAACCCCACACTGTGGAAAGGAGACCATCAATTTTAGAGGACAGGTAGTGGCCTCTTCATCGTCTATATGAGGGTTAAATAAGAAAATGAATGTATATTGTCTGGTGTATAGCAGATACTCTACACTAAATGTCGTCTTCTAATTCCTAGTGATACTTATGGATTCAGGGAATATTTACCAGGCATGTACAGAACATTTTGCTAAGTATTGGGGCTAAAAAGGTAAATAATACGATATCTGCCCTCAAAGAGCTTTTGGTCTGATATAGAGATACTGTATGTAAATAGATAATTTTAATTTGAACTCAGTACCACTTGATCAGGAGGAAAGGCAATGAAAATTATTTTGTTCTGTCCATTTAGTTTTCTATCTATCCATCTGTCCACCTTTATTAAGCGCTTAACATGTACCAGACATAGTTGTGAGTAGTAAGAGGCATAGCAGTGGAGTTTAACCGAGAAGGATGTGAGGGATCAGTGGGAATTGGGTTTCATTTTGCTCTATTGATGCTTAGACTAGAAGCAGCCCCTAACACCTTTTGCCACCTCTTTTGATCAGACTTTGAAGATAAGATTGAGAAGCAAGCAGTTTATTTTATTTCACGTAATTTTTGTATTGTTGCTTTCCTCTTTAAGATGGCAAAGACCAGAGGTAGTCAGCCAGGTGAGCTGTTTATAAAATATCCATGTTGGCTTGGATATCGCTGCTGGCTAACTCCTGTCAAATCCCAAACCGTGTAGCCAGTAGGACAGAGGATCAGAAGCCAGTTTCAGAGGGAAAACCAGCTTTTCAGTTCACTAATGTCTTTTCTATCTTTAGTTTGCACAAACAAGGTTGAGAAGTCAGAGGTTTAGTTCATGTACATCTACGACAAATAAATTGGGGAGTCAGTAACAAGTAAATGGTTGTGGCGGATCTTTGGAGAAGGATTTATTATTGTGGCAAGTATCGGCATGGTCCCTGGGGATGTTAATTATGTTGCTCCTTGCTGCAGTGTATAACACTGGATCTAGGAGAGCTGTCTCTTTCGAAGGGAAGAGGCCGGTTTGATTCCAAGTTCATGATCTTAAGGAAAGGAGCTTCGGAAAGGAGCTTCAGAAAGGAATTGCCCAGATGATTCAGTCTCCTTGATATTTCCTATTCCTAACTCTGGAAGAGGGCTTTTCCATTCACCCGCTGGTCCTTGCCATAGTGATACAGGTCAGAAGGCAGGGGGCAGAAGAATGGATAGAGAGAGCTGGGATTACCTAGTCACCCAGGACTGCTGACTTAGTTAATAGCTGATGGTCTGTGCCAAGCACTGCGTTCAACATTTCAAAGCATTTTCTCATTTAATTCTTACAGCCACCCTATGGGATAGATATTATTATTATTGCTATTGGATTAAGGAAACCAGAGCTTCACTGGGTTCCATAATTTCTGCCTTATCATGCTGCTCCTGGTTGGTGGAATCAGGATTTAAATGCCGTAGTCCGATTCCAGATCCCCTATCATTAGCCATGATGCTGTTCTGTCTTCCTAATATATATATTGTGGGGGCTGCCTGCTCTGGATTTTTTTACTCTTGAGGCATCATAAGTAACAAAGGTAAAGGGATGTATCTATTGGTAGGTCAAAACCCATCCAGGGGAATATGAAACTCACTATTTGGTTTTGGTTACTGCGAAAATGTCTTTTGTTAAAAAGGATTAAAGGAGCAACAGATTATTGGATTTTCGATATCATGTTGATCTTGAAGTCATTTTGGACAGGGTTTTCATTTAGTTCTTTAAAATAGGTCACTGTTACAAAGCAGGACAGCCTGGCAGGATGGGAAGAACAAAGGCTATGGAATTACACAGTTCTGCATTTGAAGACTGAATCTGGCACTGTAACTGAGCAAGTTATTGTTAGCCTCAGTTTCCTCATTGGGATATTAAGCCTTCAGGGTATTTCTGAGTATTTTATGAGCATCCTGATATGATGTATGTCAAGCACTTGGCACAGTGCTTTGCACATAGTAGGTTTTTAATAAATAGTATCTATTACTATTCCCTAGTTTATTGATGAAGAACGGGGGGTACAAAAGGAGCAAATATATTCCTCAAGTTACTCTAAGCCCCACAGAAATGCTTACTGTAGCTGAGATGAAGTTGATATCCCTGTATTTTTAGTCTGTAGTTAACTTGCACTGGGTCATACGAGCTTCTACAATGTACTGAATCTTGGGTGGGCTTTAGGGTCCTAGAATCACTTTGTATTTGATCTGTATTCACAATGCTTAGTTTAGCTAGGATGGGGGTTTCAAATTATAAAAAATAACTGTATTCACCTAATGATAATAAAGCAGGTCTGTATCAAACAAGGCACACTGTCAGTTGGCTATGAACAATAGCCATGCTAAGCTGATGTGTTTGATCTTTTTTTCTCCTTACCCTTTTCTTTCTTTCTTTCTTTTTTTTTTTTTTTTAACGATTTTATTTATTTTTTGAGAGAGAGAGAGCATGAGCAGTGGGGAAAGGCAGAGGGAGAGGGGGATGCGGAGCTCTGTCCCAGGACCCCGAAATCATGACCTGAGCTGAAGGCAGATGCTTAACTGACTGAGCCACCCAGGCGCTCCCTTACGCTTTTCAAAAAAATTCTCTTTCCTGGGGCACCTGGGTGGCTCAGTTGTTAAACATCTTCCTTCGGTTCAGGTCATGGTCCCAGGGCCCCGCATCGGGTTCCTTTCTCCGTAGGAGTGCTGCTTCTCCCTCTCCCCCTGCTGTGTTCCCTCTCTCTCTGTGTCTCTCTCTGTCAAATAAATAAATAAAACCTTTAAAAAAAATTCTCTTTCCAGTCCTGTTTTTAAATTTATTTACTCCAAGAAACCAGTCCATTTTATTTCTTTTCTAGTTCCTTGTTTGCTTCCCATCCCTTCATACTTAAATAATCAAAATCCCATGATAGTTTTTTTGTGTTGCTTTCCAGTTACACACCTGTGTCTTCCTCTTTTGAGAGATTATGCACATTAATATTTATTGTAATAGAAAATTTATTTGTTTTCATTTCTTTCATTTATATGCTTGCTGTTCATTAGAATTTTTTCCATTTTTCTTATAGTTCCTGCATTGCTTAGCATGTTATAGATCAGTTGCTTATAATTATCAGAATTATTACATTATTAAATTCTTATGATGGCGAATCTCCTTTTTATCTTTTTTGTTTTAGCTCCCATCCCCTTCCCCACTCCTTTGCAGGCTATAAGCATGCATTACACATATAGCACTGAGCTTAATCCTGAATTTGTAGTAGAGTTTTAATACTTATTGCATAACCAAAAGTTTGGCGGTCAGGCTCAGTCAATTCTAGTGAGATATTGTGTGTTGTAGTAGAATTCCCTTCGAGGTCAGAACTGATCAAGTACTGGTACTGGTCCTTATTGGTGATATGACTGTAGGCTAGTTGCTTCACCTTCCTGAGTTTTCATTTTCTGCTCTAAAAAAGAGACAGAAACACTAGTCTTCTGGAAGTGTTGAGATTAGATGGCATGGAATATCCGAGAGTGTCTGGTACCCGCCCTGCTGCTGGTACCTTTCTCTGCCTGCCTTCTCTCATGCCTTTCACCCATCAGTAGAAGGAGTCATGGAGGAACCTGATGCAGATATCTGTATTCAGGCTATGGTGCTGCAGAGAAGGGAGGCCATGAAGTTTGATGGTACCCCTGGCAGCTGCCAGGCTGGAGGTGAGATAGAAGAGAAGAGAAAGAATAAGAAGTAGGAATGAGAATAAGACATTCTGAGGTTCTTGAAGAAGATAGGCATAGGCTTGTAGTTTATGGTCTGTCCATATGTGTGCTTGCTGATGGGTCGTATATATTCTTGCCTGAGGTTGCAACGAAGTACCTCTGCATCTAGACTTTCGTCCTTATCCTCCACCCCATACGTTATGGTAAGCAGAATTCTTAAATGCAAACAGCATGACGCTGTGTTCCCTTAGCAGCTTGCTTTCTTTATTAGTGATTTTGTTAAAAGGATTTGAAAGCCTTTTCTTCCCTTTGGAGAGACCATAGCTTGTTTCTATGAACTGATCTAGGGCTGGATTCCCCTGCCTTTCTGTGAACTGCTCCAAGGGAATCTCTTTTCTTCTCCCTGCCTTAGCATCCACAGCCCCTGACCCTGACCACAGTTTGGTTTTGTCTTTGCCAGGACCCAACCCTAAGAATTTACCGGGAATGAACTCTCCCAGGTCACCAGTTCTCAAATGCAAATCCTCGGCCTGGATGGACATTTGGAAATGAATTTGCCACAGCAAGGACAGCCGCTAAACCCTAATTTTACTCATGATCCTGGCCTGCTGTTTGAAGGCAGACCCATTTCCCAAGAGGGCACACTGAGATTGTCTTCCTTATACTTCTGTGAAGGGAGGGAGGACAGAAAACTCCTTGATGGTTTTTGAAAGGCAGACCCCTTCCAAAATTAATTGTACATTAAAAACAAAAGCAAAAACAAAAAGTCAAGAGATTACAAAAGGGTCACTTTTTTTTTTTTTTTTTTTTTGAGTAAGCACATAGAGACATTCCAGAAAGGGTAACTTCTCTCACTACAGTTTTTTATTTCATTTTTTTTCTATCTCCTTGATTTTTCTTTGAACAGAAGATCCTTTCCTACAAAATGACATGCTTTCTAACATCAGTGCTTTAATCAGTGGTGTCACTGGTCTGTGTGGTTATGAGGAAGAGACCTTTAGTTGTGTCCGAAATACTGGGATCTGTTCCAGGCACTGCCTGTCCCTTCTGAGGGGTGGCCCAGGCTGACGTTTACTCACCTGCAGCCTGGAAGCTTCGGATGGATGGACTTTAGGGAGTCTCGAACCGTTTGAAATGCTATTAAAAGTTAGTAGATATGAGCATTTTCCCCTAGGGAAAGGGCCCATAGATTTTACCAAAGGAGCCTGTGACTCACATTTCAGGACTATTCTGTTAAATGATCTCTAAGGAACCTACAAGCTTGAGAATTTATGTCGGTTTTATTACCCTTCCTGTCATGTAGACTTTTCTGTACCTTTGATGTCTTCATCAATCCAAGACCTTATTTTTCTCTCTGGCTCTTTCTTTCTCCCCCCTCGTCGGCATTGTCCTCAGTGGATCTGTTCCCTGCAAGAGCATCATAACTTGACTTCCAGCCTCAGGTTTGCCTCCGCCCTGGTCCGTCATCATGGGAGCACCTGAATCCTTTCTTTCTTCATATCTCTGTCCTGATCAGGACCTGTGGACAAGTGTTTCTTTCTTCTTTGATGTAGCGTGGCATCCCAGACGTGTGTCTGCCCAATCTCCTGCTCCTATTCTCATGTCCATTGTCTGACTGGTGTTGTCACTGCTGCAGATGGTTTCTTCGCCCCAGCAAGGCCAGCCTTGGTGCCTGTCTCATCTTGAAACTTCTCCCCTTGTTCCCTCACTGCTGTCACCGACCTTGTTTCTATCCCGCCTGCCTTTTACCATTCCCTGCCGTGATGATCTATCTGTGGGAACCAGCTCAAGACCCAACCCCTCAGGAAGGTAGCCTTCCTTCTCTGGACACCCTCAACGCTTACATGTGTTTGCCTTTTAGTAGCAAGCCCTGTGCTTCTTCTTTGGTTATTCTTGTGACCCTCTTTCTCTACATTGAGATCGAGCATCATGTTTTCCTTTTCCTCTTATCTAGGGTGACTTGGGTTTTTCTCAGACCTGTAATAGATGCCCAACAAATGTGGGATGAATGAGGAGGTGAACAGCAAGGGTCAGTTCATACCCACCCATGGAGCTGAGGAGGGAGTGGGAATCATGGACCCAGCTTAAGCCTTGTACTCCAGTTGCACTTAGAGTCTGTCCAGGTGTGAGTCCACGTAGCTGGAATAAAAATGTGGGCCGTGACCCAGCCTCAGGCCCAGTAGCAGTGTGTGTGTGGTTATCAACCTCCCAGTCGAGCTGAGGGTGGTGAGGCTACAGGTAGAGAACGGGGTGCCATGGGGTGGAATGCTTTGATTCGGATTCTGGGGGAAGGCAGTGTGTTTCTCCCCTCCTACTTCAGAGGCAGCCTGTATCCCATATTAGTTATCCAATTAACTTAGAAGAGGCTGTTTTCTTCCTTGGTGCTTATTCGTTGTTGTTTGTTTAAAATAAATGGAGTATTAATACTGCCAGTTGTCAAATTGGCACGATGCCTTTTCCTTCCATCAACCTCTTTTCCCCCTTCACCTCTCCTTCCTGGACAATTAGCAAAGGGTTTGGTCTTTGGTTGGGATGAATAATTGATTCAGAAGCTTTGTGAATGATTCATGGCCCATATGGTAGGACAACAGGATGTGTGTGTGTGTGTGTGTGTGTGTGTGTGTGTGTGTGTGTGTGTGTGTGTGTGTGTGTGTGTGTGTGTGTGTGGCTGGCACCTCATACAAAAGGTCAGAGGCTTCTCCCTTGCTCAGTGGAAGGCTGGTGCAGACCACTCCCCAGGGCCAGAGAAGGTTGCCCATGGTCTTTCTCTCTGTATGCTATCAAAGGTAAGAGGCTTGGAGCTTCTTCTAGGAAAGTAAGATTCTCCATGAGTGTGTATGCATTCTAGTTCTTCTTCATCAGCGGTTCTGTTTTTGGTTCGATTAATCAATGAATGGATTAGAATTTATCTCCTTTAAACTAGCTTTTCACCCTCCCCAATTTGAACGGCTCATTTGATTTTCAGAGCAATTGAGGGAGGGGGATATATTGCCTTTTTTTCCTTGGCATTACCATATTTCAAACCTTCCTAGTTAGGGGACATTTTTTCCCCTAACCTAGAGCCTTAACCTAGACACTCCCTGCTACTACATTAATTTGGTTTCCTTGTATACCTCCTTCATTAGAGATGGAGAACATCTAGTTATCATTCATTTTATAACTTTTCTCATCCTTAAAAACTGTTAGGAAATACTTGTGTGCATGGGAAAAATGGGACTGATGCCTAGCTTATATTATAGAAGAGTGACATTCCCTATCTACAAACCTTTGCAGTTTTAGTCATTTTGTAGGGAAAAATTGGGACTCCTGAATATGCCCTGGTCTTTGGAAGCCAGCTGAGAGAACATAATGTTGTTACCTGAACATAGTTTGTTGTCTCTTAGGCAGCCAGACTGCACATTTTATTATAGGAAGTTGAGACAGATGCAGTACAGGAGTAAAATGCAAGACTATGGTAGCATGTTTATTGGTCATTCAGGTTTTTTTTTTTTTTTTCCAGGAAGGCTATAAAGATTATATTTTCTAGTACAATTTTAAAATTATGCTTTTCCTATTTATGTCCTAATCCTTTTCAAATTTATTTTTGTGTGTTATGTGAGGTATGAATGAATATGCCTATATATTTTCCTTTAAGTTCCCAACTCCATTTAATGAATAGTACATCTTTTGTCCACTAACTTTTTTTTTTTAAAGATTTTATTCATTTATTTGAGAGAGAGAATGAGATAGAGAGAGAGCATGAGGGGGGAGAGGGTCAGGGGGAGAAGCAGACTCCCAGCTGAGCAGGGAGCCCGATGCGGGACTCGATCCTGGGACTCCAGGATCATGACCTGAGCTGAAGGCAGTCGCTTAACCAACTGAGCCACTGAGGCGCCCTTGTCCACTTACTTGTAAAGCTACTTCTTTTCATATACAAATTTCCATATGTGAATGATTTGTTTTTAGGCTCTCTGTTCTATCTCACTGAATATTATTTATCTATCCTATTAATGACTATATTTTTATAATGGTTTTATAATGGTTTTTATAATGGTTTTTGATAAGCGATAGTGCTAATCATCCCCTCTCCATTTGTCTTTAAAATTGGCTAACCTTGGGGCGCCTGGGTGGCTCAGTTGGTTAAGCGACTGCCTTCGGCTCAGGTCATGATCCTGGAGTCCCGGGATCGAGTCCCACATCGGGCTCCCTGCTCAGCAGGGAGTCTGCTTCTCCCTCTGACCCTCTTCCCTCTCGTGCTCTCTCTCATTCTCTCTCTCTCTCAAATAAATAAATAAAATCTTTAAAAAAATAAAATAAAATAAAATAAAATTGGCTAACCTTGCACATTATAGTGTCATATGAATTTAGAATTAATTTGTCAAAGTTTTAAGATTTTCTTAGGAAATACACTAATAATGAAGTCACAGAAAGAGAAATTAAGAAAACAACCCCATTTGCAATTGCACCAAAAATAATAAAAACCCAGGAATAAACTTAACCAACAAGATGAAAAACCTGTACTGTAAAACTTTAAAACTGATGAAATAAATTGAAGATGACACAAATAGATGGAAAGATATTCCATGCTCACAGGTGGGAAGAACGTTATTGTTAAAATGCTCATACTACACAAAGCAATCTACAGATTAAATGCAATCACTATCGAAATACCAACAACATTTTTCACAGAACTAGAGAAAATAATCCTAAAATTTGTGTGGAACCATAAAAGACCTCCATAGCTAAAGCAATCTTGAGAAAGAATAAAGCTGGAAGTATCACAACCCCAGATTTCAAGATACACTGCAAAGCTGTAGTAATCAAAACAGTATGTCACTGGCACAAAAACAGACACATAGATCAGTGGAACAGAATAAAGAATCCAGAAATAAACCCACACTTTTATGGTCAGTTAGTCTGCAACAAAGGAGGCAAGAACATATAATGGGAAAAAGAACCATGTCTTCAACAAATGGTGTAGGGAAGCTGGACAGCTACATGCAAAAGACTGAAAGTGTACCACCTTCTTCCATAGTACACAGAAATAAACCCTGAATGGAAATGTAGTGTGTTTACTGACTAATATGGGGAGAATTGACATTTTCATAATGCTAAGTCTTACCAATATCTCTTCATTTATTTGGGATATATTTTAAGTATTATAAGAGTTTGAGAGATTTCTCCATTTAGGACTTGCACATCTTTCAATAGGGTTATTCTATGTACCTTTATTTATTGCTCTTGCAAAGGAATTAGTATTTTTTTGTACTTCCAACTAAACATTGCTAATGTGTAAAAATGTTACTGCTTTTGTCTGTTGATGCTATATCCAGTAATCATGTCAAATCTTTTCATTAATTGAAATCATTTATTGGTGGATTTTTTTAGGTTGCCTATGTAGAAAATTACATCACCTGATAATAACTGTTATTATATTTCTTTCTTTCCAATGCACCCACTATATATTTTTTTCTTATTGCACTAACTACAATTTCTAAGACAGTGTTGAGCAATGGCAATAGAAAGCTTTCATATCTTGTTTTTGATATTAAAGAAAATATTTTTAAATCTTCTGCATTAAGATAGCTGTTTGTTATAATGACATGGTGGATAGTTCTCTAAAGTAACTGAAGTGTAATAGTTAAATTAGTTTTATGAGTAGCTTAATATTTTTATTTGACTTATAAATTCAAAGTTTTTGGAAGTTCATTCTGTAGAAGGTAAAACATTGAGAATGCTATAGAAAAAATTCAATTTAGAAGTTTAACAATAATTTATTTTTGGAGTGATAATATAATTTTGATGCATTGTGGTATTATTGTATAAACAACGTTTTTACTAAATTAAGAAAACTACGGAATGGAAATTGATGGGGTAGTGATGGGGACACAATTCATAGCCAACAAGGTCTGGTATTCTACGTGTTGAGATAGAAGCTGTAGGCAAGTGGAACCAGTATAGAAAAGAAAGGTAAGAAGGGAGCAAGATGGCGGAGGAGTAGGAGACCTGGGTTTCGCCTGGCCTCAGGAATTCAGCTGGATAGGGATCAAACCATTCTGAACACCTATGAACTCAACAGGAGATTGAAGAGAAGAATAGCAACAACTCTCTGAACAGAAAAGCAACCACTTACTGGAAGGTAGGACATGCGGAGAAGTGAATCCGAGGTGATATTAGGGAGGAGAGACGGCGGGGGAGGGGGCCTCTGTCGGCCGCTTCTGGCAAGTGATAGATGCGCAGAGCACAAAATCAGAGCTTTTAGAAGTTGGCTCCGCTGAGTGACATCACTCCAGTGGCTAAGCGGGGGGTGGAACCCTCGCAGGACAGTGTGGTCTCAGGACCCTCGGGGTCACAGAAAGACCCGGGGTGCCTGAGTGCAGCAGAGCTCACAGGTATCGGAGGGGGGAAGCCGGCTGCAGAGACGGAGTTGAGGAGTGGGCTCTCAGCTCAGGGTTGCCATAAACTGTGATCCGTGGCCCAGTGGGGCCACTGCTCCTCCAGCAGGGACCCAACAAGCGGCAGATCCGGGGAGACTCCCCTTGCTTCCCCGGGAGGAGTGGCGCGGGAGCTCACCGTAGGGATCTGCTGGGTTTGGAGACTCCACATGGGGTCGGGTGCCAGGGATAGAAACACTCGGTCACAGGCCGAGTGAGTACGGAGTGCGGCCGGAGGCCGGGGAGATGGGAGTGACTGCTTTTCTCTGGGGGCGCACTGAGGAGTGGGGCCCCGAGTTCTCACCTCCTCCGGGTCAGAGATTGGGAGGCCACCATTTTCACCCTGGTCCTCCAAAGCTGTACCGAGAGCTTGGAGGGAACAAAAGCACCGGAGAGCAAACCTGAGCAGATTGCTTAGCTGGGACCTACGAGGGTGGGGCAATTCCGCCTTCGGCAAAGACATTTGGGAACCATGGCAACAGGCCCCTCCCCCAGAAGATCAGCAAGAACAGCCAGCAAGCCAAGACCAAGTTTACCGATCAAGGAGAACGGGAGAACTCCAGTGCTAGGGGAATACTGCACATAGAATTCATGGCTTTTTTACCATGATTCATTAGGTTTTCAAAGTTGATTTTTTAACTGTTTTTTTTTTCTTTTTTTTTGAATTTTTCTTTTTCCCTTTTTCAACCAACATCTTATCAATCCCTTTTTAAAAATTTTTTTTAATTTTTCATTTTTTAGAGTCATATTTTATCCCTTCATAGTAGTTACCCTTATTTTTGGCATATATATATAAGTTGTTCTCTCTTTAAAATTTTGAGATACAGTTTCTTCTAACAGATCAAAATATACCCTAAATCATTAGTGTATGGCTTTGTTCTAGTCTCCTGCCTGATCACATTCTCTCTTTTCTTTTAATCTTCTTCTTTCTTTTTTTAAACAACTTATCTTATTAATTCCTTTTATAAAATCTTTTATAATTTTCATCTTTACAGTCATCTTCCATCCCTTCATTGTATCAACCCTTATTTTGTACATATATAAGTCTTTCTTTCTTTAAAATTTTAGGAGGCACTTTCTTCTAACAGACCAAAATACACCCGAAATCTAGTGTGTGGCACTGATCTATACACTAGTCTGATCATATTTGATCATTTTGGTTTTTTTTGTTTTATTCTGTTTTTGTTTGTTTTTATCTTTTTCTTTTTTCTTTTTTTTCCCCCTTTCTTTTTCCTTTCTTTTCCTTTCTTTTCCCCTGGTTTCAGGTCTTTTCTGATTTGTATAGAGTATATTTGCTGGGGACGTTGTTAGCCTGTTAGCATTCTGTTCTCTCATTCATCTATTTTCCTCTGGACAAAATGACAAGACAAAAAAAAATCACCTCAGCCAAAAGAACAAGAGGTAGTACCGTCTGCCAGGGACCTACTCAATACAGACCATTAGTACGATGTCAGACCTAGAGTTCAGAATCATGACTTTAAAGACAATAACTGGGCTTGAAAAAAGCATGGAAGTTATTAAAGAAACCCTTTCTGGAGAAATAAAAGAACTAAACTCTAACCAAGTCGAAATCAAAAAGGCTATTAATGAGGTACAATCAAAAATGGGGTCACTAACTGCTAGGATAAATGAGGCAGAAGAGAGAATCACCGATATAGAAGACCAAATGATGGAAAATAAAGAGGCTGAGAAAAAGAGTGATAAACAACTACTGGATCACGAGGGCAGAATTCGAGAGATAAGCAATACTATAAGACGAAACAACATTAGAATAATTGGGATCCCAGAAGAAGAAGAAAGAGAGAGACGGGCAGAAGGTATATTGGAGCAAATTATAGCAGAGAACTTCCCTAATGTGGGGAAGGAAACAGGCATCAAAATCCAAGAGGCACAGAGAACCCCCCTCAAAATGAATAAAAATAGGTCAACACCCCGACATCTAATAGTAAAACTTACGAGTCTCAGAGACAAAGAGAAAATCCTGAAAGCAGCTCGGGAGAAGAGATATGTAACCTACAATGGTAGAAATATTAGATTGGCAACAGACCTATCCACAGAGACCTGGCAGGCCAGAAAGGACTGGCATGGTATCTTCAGAGTGCTAAACGAGAAAAATATGCAGCCAAGAATACTATATCCAGCTAGGCTGTCACTGAAAATAGAAGGAGAGGTAAAAAGCTTCCAGGACAAACAAAAACTAAAGGAATTTGCAAGTACGAAACCAGCCCTCCAAGAAATATTGAAAGGGGTCCTCTAAGCAAACAGAGAGCCTAAAAGCAGCATAGATCAGAAGGGAACACAGACAATATACACTCACAGTCACCTTACAGGCAATACAGTGGCACTAAATTCATATCTTTCACTAGTTACCCTGAATGTAAATGGGCTAAATGACCCAATCAAAAGACACAGGCTATCAGATTGGATTAAAAAACAAGGGCTCCTGGGTGGCTCAGATGGTTAAGCGTCTGCCTTCAGCTCAGGTCATGATCCCAGGGTCCTGGGATCGAGTCCCGCATTGGGCTCCCTGCTCTGTGGTGAGCCTGCTTCTCCCTCTGCCTCTGCCTCTGCCTCTCTCTCTCTCTTTCTCTCTCTGACTCTCGTGAATAAATAAATAAAACATTTAAGAAAAATTCCTTTAAAAAAAAAACAAGACCCATTGATATGCTGTCTGCAAGAGACTCATTTTAGAGCCAAAGACACCCCCAGATTGAAAGTGAGGGGGTGGAAAACCATTTACCATGCTAATGGACACCAAAAGAAAGCTGGGGTGGCAATCCTTCTATCAGACAAATTAGATTTTAAAACAAAGACTGTAATAAGAGATGAAAAAGGACACTATATCCTACTTAGAGGGTCCATCCAACAAGAAGATCTAACAATTGTAAATATCTATACCCCTAACATGGGAGCAGCCAATTATATAAGGCAATTAATAACAAAAGCAAAGAAACACATTGACAACAATACAATAATAGTGGGGGACTTTAACACCCCCCTGACTGAAATGGACAGATCATCTAAGCAAAAAATCAACAAGGAAATAAAGCCTTTAAATGACACACTGGACCAAATGGACTTCACAGACATATTCAGAACATTCCATCCCAAAGCAACGGAATACACATTCTTCTCTAGTGCCCATGGAACATTCTCCAGAATAGATCACATCCTAGGTCACAAATCAGGTCTCAACTGGTACCAAAAGATTGGGATCATTCCCTGCATATGTTCAGACCACAATGCTTTGAAACTAGAACTCAGTCACAAGAGGAAAGTCGGAAAGAACTCAAATACATGGAGGCTAAAGAGCATGCTACTAAAGAATGAATGGGTCAACCAGGAAATTAAAGAAGAATTAAAAAAATTCATGGAAACCAATGAAAATGAAAACACAACTGTTCAAAATCTTTGGGATACAGCAAAGGCAGTCCTGAGAGGAAAGTATATAGCAATACAAGCCTTTCTCAACAAACAAGAAAGGTCTCAAATACACAACCTCACCCTACACCTAAAGGAGCTAGAGAAAGAACAGCAAATAAAGCCTAAACCCAGCAGGAGAAGAGAAATAATAAAGATCAGAGCAGAAATCAATGAAATAGAAACCAAAAGAACAGTAGAACAGATCAACGAAACTAGGAGCTGGTTCTTTGAAAGAATTAAAAAGATTGATAAACCCCTGGCCAGACTGATCAAAAAGAAAAGAGAAATGACCCAAATCAACAAAATCATGAATGAAAGAAGAGAGATCACAACTAACACCAAAGAAATACAAACAATTATAAGAACATATGATGAGCAACTCTATGCCAGCAAATTAGATAACCTGGAAGAAATGGGTGCATTCCTAGAGATGTATCAAATACCAAAACTGAACCAGGAAGAAATACAAAACCTGAACAGACCTATAACCACTAAGGAAATTGAAGCAGTCATCAAAAATCTCCCAGAAACAAAAGCCCAGGACCAGATGGCTTCCCAGGGGAATTCTACCAAACATTTAAAGAAGAATTAATACCTATTCTCCTGAAACTGTTCCAAAAAATAGAAATGGAAGGAAAACTTCCAAATTCATTTTATGAGGCCACCATTACCTTGATCCCAAAACCAAAGACCCCATCAAAAAGGAGAATTACAGACCAATATCCTTGATGAACATGGATGCAAAGATTCTCACCAAAATACTAGCCAATAGGATGCAACAGTACATTAAAAGGATTGTTCACCATGACCAAGTGGGATTTATCCCTGGGCTGCAAGGTTGGTTCAACATCCGCAAATCAATCAACGTGATACAACACATTAACAAAGGAAGGAACAAGAGTCATATGATCCTCTCAATAGATGCAGAAAAAGCATTTGACAAAGTACAGCATCCTTTCTTGATCAAAACTCTTCAGAGTATAGGGATAGAGGGTACATACCTCAATATCATAAAAGCCATCTATGAAAAACCTACAGCGAATATCATTCTCAATGGGGAAAAGCTGAGAGCTTTTCCCCTAAGGTCAGGAATGCGGCAGGGATGTCCACTCTCACCACTGCTATTCAACATAGTATTAGAAGTCCTAGCCACAGCAATCAGACAACAAAAAGAAATCAAAGGCATCCAAATCGGCAAAGAGGAAGTCAAACTCTCACTCTTTGCAGATGATATGATACTGTATGTGGAAAACCCAAAAGACTCCACCCCCAAACTGCTAGAACTCATACAGGAATTCAGTAAAGTAGCAGGATATAAAATCAATGCACAGAAATCAGCGGCATTCCTATACACCAACAACAAGACAGAAGAGAGACAAATCAAGGAGTCGATCCCATTTACAATTGCACCCAAAACCATAAGATACCTAGGAATAAATTTAACCAAAGAGGCAAAGGATCTGTACTCAGAAAACTATAAAATACTCATGAAAGAAATTGAAGAAGACACAAAGAAATGGAAAAACGTTCCATGCTCACTGATTGGAAGAACAAACATTGTGAAGATGTCAATGCTACCTAGAGCAATCTACGCATTCAATGCAATCCCCATCAAAATACCATCCACTTTTTTCAAAGAAATGGAACAAATAATCCTAAAATTTGTATGGAACCAGAAGAGACCCCGAATAGCCAGAGGAATATTGAAAAAGAAAAGCAAAGCTGGTGGCATCACAATTCCGCACTTCCAGCTCTATTACAAAGCTGTCATCATCAAGACAGTATGGTACTGGCACAAAACAGACACATAGATCAATGGAACAGAATAGAGAACCCAGAAATGGACCCTCAACTCTATGGTCAGCTCATCTTTGACAAAGCAGGAAAGAAAGTCCAATGGAAAAAAGACAGTCTCTTCCACAAATGGTGTTGGGAAAATTGGACAGCCACATGCAGAAGAATGAAACTGGACCATTTCCTTACACCACACACAAAAATAGACTCTAAATGGTTGAAAGACCTAAACGTGAGACAGGAGTCCATCAAAATCCTAAAGGAGAACACAGGAAGCAACCTCTTCGACCTCAGCCGCAGCAACTTCTTCCTAGAAACATCTCCAAAGGCAAGGGAAGCAAGGGCAAAAATGAACTACTGGGATTTCATCAAGATAAAAAGCTTTTGCACAGCAAAGGAAACAGCCCACAAAATCAAAAGACAACCGACAGAATGGGAGAAAATATTTGCAAATGACATATCAGATAAAGGGCTGGTATCCAAAATCTATAAAGAACTTATCAAACTCAACATCCAAAGAACAAATAATCCAATCAAGAAATGGGCAGAAGACATGAACAGACATTTTTCCAAAGAAGACATCCAAATGGCCAACAGACACATGAAAAAGTGCTCAACATCACTCGTCATCAGGGAAATCCAAATCAAAACCTCAATGAGATACCACCTCACACCAGTCAGAATGGCTAAAATTAACAAGTCAGGCAAAGACAGATGTTTGCGGGGATGCGGAGAAAGGGGAACCCTCCTACACTGTTGGTGGGAATGCAAGCTGGTGCAACCACTCTGGGAAACAGTATGGAGGTTCCTCAAGCAGTTTAAAATAGAGCTACCCTACAATCCAGCAATTGCACTACTGGGTATTTACCCCAAAGATACAAATGTAGGGATCCAAAGGGGTACGTCCACCCCGATGTTTATAGCAGCAATGTCCACAATAGCCAAACTGTGGAAAGAGCCAAGATATCCATCAACAGATGAATGGATAAAGAAGAAGTGGTATATATACACAATGGAATATTATGCAGCCATCAAAAGGAATGAGATCTTGCCATTTGCAACGACGTGGATGGAACTGGAGGGTGTTATGCTGAATGAAATAAGTCAATCAGAGAAAGACATGTATCATATGATCTCACTGATATGAGGAGTTCTTAATCTCAGGAAACAAACTGAGGGTGCTGGAGTGGTGGGGGGTGGGAGGGATGGGGTGGCTGGGTGATAGACATTGGGGAGGGTATGTGCTATGGTGAGCACTGTGAATTGTACAAGACTGTTGAATCACAGATCTGTACTTCTGAAAGAAATAATGCAATATATGTTAAAAAAAAAGGAAGAAGAAGATAGCAGGAGGGGAAGAATGAAGGGGAGTAAGTCGGAGGGGGAGACAAACCATGAGATATGAAAAACAAACTGAGGGTTCTAGAGGGGAGGGGGTGGGGGAATGGGTTAGCCCGGTGATGGGTATTAAAGAGGGCACGTTCTGCATGGAGCACTGGGTGTTATGCACAAACAATGAATCAGGGAACACTACATCAAAAACTAATGTAATGTATGGTGATTAACATAATAAAAAATGAAAAAAAAGAAAGGTAACAAAATTCAGAAAGTCCATCAAAAAGTAAAAAACAAGGGAAGAGAATCAATAGGCAAGAAAACTAGAAAATACGAATGGAGAAATAAGTCCTAACTTAATAGCAGTTGGAACAAATGTAAATAGATTAAACTTTTTCAAAAAGAGACCCTGTGGTTTTATTTATTTTTAACTTTATATTGGCTGACTAAAAATGATACTAGAAAACTGAAAATAGAAGAGATGGTAAAAGATGCGCTAGACGCATGCCAACCAAAAGAAAGTGGAATTGACAGATGCTAAAAACATTAAGATGAAAGCATTAAAGGGGACAATGATGACATTTTATTCTGATAAAAAGAAAATAATTCTTTAAAAAAAGATGATTCAAGAAGATGTAAAAGTTACGTGTTTGTGCATTGTCAGCGTAAATGTTTGTTAAATATTGATGGTAAGTATTAAAGAGGCTTCCAACTGGTTTTGAACAAAACACAACCAAAATTGCTTTTTTATAGAAAGTTTAATACCATTTCAATACACACACACACACACACACACACACACACAGGATTATGTTTACTACTTACTGTACTTACTGTCTTTTATCTTTTGCAGTTGATGGCAATTTTAATATGCACCTGATTTTTCTTTACAGAAAATTGACATTTCCCCCTTATTTTTGGAGTTGTAAAATTTCACTAATATGTCTTATGTTTTTTTTTTTAAAGTTTCATGCCACTTTGGGGCGTCCTTTCAATCCAAAAATTCGTATCTTTATTCAGTTTAGTTCTGGGAAGTACTTTTTGAATTGTTTTTCCCTCCCTCAAATGGCTCTTTCCTTTCTTTTTTTAAATACTGCTTTCTCTCCCTTACACCTATTCTTTATTTCTAGCATTCATTATATGTGATGCTGGGTCATTTCTATATATCCTCTGTCTTTAAACTCTGCTTTTTTCAGCTTTTTATTGCTCTGTGTTGATTTCTGGGAACATTGCTCACTTTCATTTTCTGAGTCTCTAATTCAGCTGTCTCTTTGGCCATTCAATTTATTTAGTCATTTAAAAATTTTTCAGTTATCAGGGGCGCCTGGGTGGCTCAGTTGGTTAAGCGACTGCCTTCGGCTCAGGTCATGATCCTGGAGTCCCGGGATCAAGTCCCGCATCGGGATCCCTGCTCGGCAGGGAGTCTGCTTCTCCCTCTGACCCTCCCCCCTCTCATGCTCCCTCTCTCTCTCTCATTCTCTCTCTCAAATAAATAAATAAAATCTTTAAAAAAAATAAAATAAAAAATTTTCAGTTATCCAAATTTTCATTTGTACTATCTATAGCTAATTTAAAAAAATGCTTGCAGTATTCTCACACTTACCCCTAACCTAGTAATTATATGTATTCATTCTTGATGATTATAAGTACTTTGATGGTTCAGTTTGTTTCCTTTCTTTGTGGTATTGAATTTCCTCAAGCACTGGGTGATTCTTGATTGTAATGTCAGCTGTCATATCTGTTTGTGCAAACAGCTTAAAGGGACTTTAGGCTCCGAGTTAGTAGTCTAGTGAGAGTATGGTGGGGTGGGACCTCACTGTGGCAGCTAGTCACCTGTTCCTCTTAGGCATGAGGGACAAAAGGTACTGCCCTACTTCTCACCCAGCTTCCATGCCCATTGCCTTGGCTTATGGTCAGATACTCCAAAGAGAGTAAGGAGGAGAGAGTAGAGTGCTTGCTCGATCTTTCTGCTACTGTGTCAGTAGTGGTGATGGTGGAGGTGCTGATACTTAGCTAACATTGGAAATTATAATATGTGTCAGGCATTACTCTTAAGTTCCCACTCTATATGTACGAACTCATCTAATTCCTCAACAACCCTGTGTTATATATTATTGCCATATTATAGATGAAGAAACTGAGGTACAGGAAGGTTAATTTACCCAAGGAAGTAGCTACCTACTTCATAGGGTTCCTTTGAGGATTATTGAATTAATACATATGAAGCACTTACCATGGTGCTTGAAACATATTAAAACTATGAAGATGGCTGTTATTTTTCTCAGTGCCAACCTGAGCTGGCTGAAAACAGGCACTAATAAAATACATGGTAAATGAATGAAAAGACAGCAAAAAGTGGTAGTCTATTTGGTCTGTAGAAGGTCATGTGGAAGTTGGACAGCAAACCCTGTCCAAGTGTTTTCTTAAGTAATAAAAATAAACTGGGTCCTGGACATTGGCCACTTGGTTCCCACTCTAACCAGCTCAGGAGTTTAGATTTTTAGTATTGAGTTCTTGGTTCTTGGAACCATTTTAACTTTTTCTGTTTTTGTCATGTGGTATGACTTAATTTGAAATTTAGTTAATAAGTTTTAAAAAATCAGTTGCTTTTCTTTCTTTTTCTTTCTTTCTTTCTTTCTTTCTTTCTTTCTTTCTTTCTTCTTTCTATTTTAGTTTTTAGCAATATTTTAAAATTTAAATTCAATTAACATACAGTGTATTATTAGTTTCAGAGGTAGAATTTAGTGATTCATCAGTTGTATATAACACCCAATGCTCATTGCATCATATGCCCTCCTTTATGCCCATCACCCAGTTACCCCACCCCCCACCCCCTCCCCTCCAGCAATTCTCAGTTTGTTTCCTATAGTTAAGAGTCTCTTATGGTTTGTCTCCCTCTCTGTTTTCGTCTTATTTTATTTTCCCCTCCCTTCCCCTATGATCCTGTTTTGTTTCTTAAATTCTACATATGAGTGAAATCATATGATAATTGTTTTTCTATGATTGACTTATTTTGCTTAGCATAATACCCTCTAGATCCATCCACATCGTTGCAAATGGTAAGATTTCATTTTTTTGATGGTTGAGTAGTATTCCATTGTATATCTGTACCACATTTTCTTTATCCGTTCATCTGTCGATGGACACCTGGGCTCTTTCGCTGTGTTGGCTATTGTGGACATTGCTGCTATAAACATTAGGGTACAGGTACCCCTTTGGATCACTACATTTGTATCTTTTGGGTAAATACCTAGTTGTGCAATTGCTGGGTCATAGGGTAGCTCTAAAAAGTCAGTTGCTTTTCATTTCTCATATTCAGAGTACTGAAAAAAATGTTAACTTTTGCTTTAAGGGAACTTAACACTCAATTTCCATATACATATATATTATATACACATTTACATATACCACACGAGAATAGTTTTTTTCTTTTAGTAGTATATTGAAAATCAGCGTCTAGCACAATGTCTGGAAGAGAGCAGGTGTTCGATAAAGTACTGCTGAGTAAATGAGCATGTATATGTAAATTAGAATGCAAGTCTCTGCCTTCATGGGATCCATACTATAATAGAAGAGAGAGACTTGTAGAAAGTAATTAGAATACATCACCATAGTAATATTGTGTAGAATGTATCCTGGGAACTTGGAGGAAGAAGAAGGTGACTGTATTTGAGGGAAAAAAAAATCACAGAGGAGTTGATGTTTGTTTTAGCTGCATTTTGAGGATGGATAAGGTGTTGCCATGGAGAATGTAGTGAAGGGCATTCAATCAGGGCAAGGGGAGGATATCACCCAATATAATGCAAAGTGAATTGCAAAATCCTGAGAATCTACACAGTGAAATCTGTTCAATGAGATCATGTTAATCAAAAAGGCTTCTTTTGAAATTTGAAAAAAAATCATGCAAAAGATAACCATAGATTTTCAAAATGATAATGAAATATGATTATGCAATTCTTTGCCTAAAGGCCTTCAGTGGTTCACTGTTGTCAGTGGCAAAGTACAGGAGCCATTCAAGATCCTTCCTGACCTGACCACATGCAGCCTGCCCTTTAGCTGCACTGGATTACTCGTAATTCCTTGAATTTCATGCTATTTTATGCCTCTGTCTTTTTGAATATGCTCTTTTGCCTGCTGTTACACCATCCTTGCCATCCCTTTAAGCTAATTCCTCATTTCCCTCCACCTTCCCTTCCTTCCTGGCCACGTTCTCTCTGAATTTTACTCCTGTGGTTGACATTGGTGTCTCCTCCACTAGATGGGTTGCTTGCTGGGGGCTGGAGGGTGGGTTTATAGCTTACTCTCATTTGAATTCCTTGCATGACTGGTCTTTAGTAATCTTTCAGCAAATACTACTGAAAAATAGATGACTGAACAAGCTAATGAATAAATTAGGGAATGGCAGTTACGAAAGGGAGAAGAATTCAAAAGGCAGGCACAATGTTTCAAGGACATTTCTTAAGGCCAAAGAAACGCCAGGTTGAGGGCGCCTGGGTGGCTCAGATGGTTAAGCGTCTGCCTTCGACTCAGGTCATGATCCTGGAGTCCTGGGATCGAGTCCCGCATCGGGCTCCCTGCTCCTTGGGAGCCTGCTTCTCCCTCTGCCTCTTTCTCTCTCTCTGTCTCTCATGAATAAATAAATAAAATCTTAAAAAAAAAAAAAAAAGAAATGCCAGGTTGTTCCAGTCTATGTCCAAGAATTACCTTCATGGCAGGAAGAACATATCATTCCTAGTCTTCTACTCCTTCCCCCTTCTCTAATGGTCCTTTTTAACATTACTAGTGCTGCCTGTGAGCCCTTCAATCCCACATGTTCTACACTGTCTGAGTCCCAGTAAAGCCTTCCTTGAGCTGAGTAAAAGCAACTTGAAGAAACTGATAAGGTTCTTTAATAGAAAACCTTCCTCAGAGCAGTAACCTCTGAATATTAGCTGTAAAGCCATTACATTATTTAATGGATAAAACTTCTGTTAAAATTCACCTTTTCTCCGTAGAAGACAGAGTCCAGGTTTTGCTCTCAGTCTCCATGTATATGAAATGGTGTCCAGTGAAGCTGTGTTATTTGACCAGGAGGTCTTAAGTTAAAACACGACGTCGGTAAAATCAGACACCAGGATGTCTGATTTCAGGTCCCCAGTCTGATAACAGATGTTTTCTACAAGAGATGTTTTCTATTTGTCTTTCTTTGGTTTCTATCCTCCTCAATTCCAACATTAATAGATACTCAACAAACACCTACTGTTTGTGTATGACATGCTGTTGGGTGCTGGTGATACAATGCACAGGTAGAGCCCGTTTATAATGAGGCAGACGGAAGATCTTCACAAAACCCACATTAATGTAACCATGTTTCCAACATACTTTGTGAAGTCAGTCTTAATTCTGTGCATTCATAAATAACAAACATCAGAGGTCTTTGATTCCTGTATCCTCATCTGATTTCTCTTAGGTTCACTACCATAGTCTCCATACTCTAAGGTAAATGGTTTATTATATGCAGTTATATATGGTAGTTTTTATTCCCTGTGTGCCTAGCACTTAGTAGTCATTTAGCAATATTTGATGAATGTTGAACACGCTAATGAATGAATGGCAGATATGAGAAGGAGGAGAATTTACGAAGGCAGGCAAGTGTGTTTTTAAGGTTCTAGTAGTCCCAGAGCAGCTGCGTGGCTCAGCTGGTTGAGCATCTGACTCTTGATTTTGGCTCAGGTTATGATCTCAGGGTCCTGAGTTCCAGCCCCACATTGAACCCTGCATCAGGCTCTGTGCTCAGTGGGGAGTCTGAGATTCTCTCTCCTTCTGCCCCTCCCCTTTCTCTCTCTCTCAAATAAATAAAGCTTACAAAATAATAAAGTCCTAGCAGTCCTAGGATTTAAACATGGTTTTAGGCAAAAAATGTTGTACTTTACATTTGGAAAGAAACTGAGGCTTTATATTCAACAATCTACCGCCAGAATAATAGCAGTTATAGATTAACCCAAAAAAAGATGGAGGTAATTTCTAAGGAATGGGATTTTAGGAGCTACTAATGCTGGGAATTATGAGTTTCCCAATTAGATAGGTGGACAATGAAAGAAAAAAAAAAAGACAGGGATGTGATTTATAGTTTAGCAGTAGCCAGATTGTTGAGAGCACACACAGAAGTGAATTGATACTCATCTCCCAGATTAGTTAAGAACAGCCTAATTAGCTAATGAACTGTTCCAATCCTATGTCCTGAAAAGCTTGGTTTCTGGGCAAGCTGCAGTGCTTAGCAGCAGCTGCAAAATGTGTAGACATGCTAAACACCAAGAAGAGGAACACATGCTGAGTTCCGACCTGCAAAGGTTGGTCTTTTTGTGTTACCCGTTCTTAAAGGAGTATCAGAAAGCGTGGTGAGTAAGAATAACAGATACAGGACACGGTAGCCTGGACTCGAGCCAGACTGCCTGGGGTCAAGTCACAGCCCTGTCACTTACTAGCAGAGCGATGTTTACCCCCTGGTCCTCATGACCTTGCATCGTTCTCTCCCACATCATGTCAGGTCTCGTCTGTGTGACCAAGAGAACGTGGCAGAAGTGAGGGTGTGACTTTTAAGCCTCGATCATAAAAGACCTTGCCACATCTGCCTTGCTCTCTTGGATCACTTGCTGTGGGGGAAGCCAGCTGCCATGTCATGAGGACACTCAGTGAGCTCTACAGAAGGTCACATAGTGAGGAACTGGGCGCTCCTGCCAAGGCCATGTGAGGGAGCCATCTTGGGAAATCCAGACTCAGGGTCAAGCCTTCAGATAATGGCAGCCCCTAGTGAAATCTTGACTGCCAGATCCTGAGACATCCCGAGCAAGAACCATGTAGCTAAGCCACTCTCAGATTCCTGTCCTGCTATGTGAGATCATAAATGCATATTGCTCTTTTAAGCCACCACACACTACATTTTACTCTGCTGCAATAGACAACTGAAGCAAAAGACTTTGTAAAGAACTAGTGTAAAGCATGTTTAACAATAGACTTGATTTGATAAATAGTAGCATACACTTTTAATTTATTTTACAGAATATTTTTATGTTTCTGAAAGTAACTTCTATGGAACACTAGTCCCACAAGATGCTCCATGTAAAAGGGGTTTCGTGCTTATATAACACTGTGCTGTACATTAGATCTCCTTCTTGGAGATCTCCATGCTCATAAACATATTAAAGAATCTGAGAAGTCCTGAGTAAAGGATTTTTTGATTAGCCCAGGGTTTTTCAGACTTACATCACTAAGAAATTTCTTTATCAAATATCACCTGCTAAAATACCGTGGCTCACCCTGTAAGAAACATTCTTCTATAGCACTGATTTTCAGACCTAAGCCTACATCAGAATCATGTGGAGAACTTTTAAACACATTGCTGGGCCCCGCTCTCAGGATTTCTGATTAAGGAGATTTGGGGTAGGGCCTGAGAATTTGCATTTCTAATAAGGACTCTGGTGATGCTGCTGGCGCATGCACCTGTGTTAGGGGAGTGGACCCCACTTTGAGAATCACTGTTAGATAAGGTTCCAGGTTCTTTGGTAAAAAGCTTTAAGGAATGTCTATGCAAATGGCCAGTAAGCACAGGAAAGGATGCTCAACATTATTAGCCATTAAAGAAATGCAAATCAAAACCACAAGGGGATACCTCTTCACATCCACCAGAATGATTATAATAATAAAAAAAAAAACCAGACAATAGCAAGTGTTGTGCAGGAATGTGGAGAAATTAGCACCTTAACCATTGCTGGTAGAAGTGTAAAATGGTGCAGCCACTTTGCAGAACACTTTTGTCAGTTTCTCAAACTGTTAACCATAGTTACCATATGCCCTAGCTATTTCACTTTTAGGTACATTCTTAAGAGAAATGAAAACATGTACCCATCTAAAAACTTGTACCCGAATGCCCTTCACCTCAGTATTCATAATAGCGAAAAGTTGCTAAGCACCCAGGTGTGCATTAGCTGATGAATGGATAAACAACCTATGTTTATTATATTATAATGGAATACTATTTGATGATGAAAAGGAAGGAAATACTGATTCATGCTACAAAATGAATGAACCTTGAAAACTGTGCTGAGTGGAAGAAGTCCTTCACAAAAGGCTGCATACTTCATGATTCCATTTATATTAAAAATTCAGGATAGGCAAATCTGTAGAAACAGAGAGTAGAGTAGTGGTTACCAAAGGCTGGGGGGAGGCTGGGGGAGGAGTGACTGATAATGGGTATGGGGTTTCTTTTAGGAGTGATGAAAAATGTCCTGAAATTATATAGCAGTGATGATTGGATAATTGTTTGAATGTACTAAAAAACCACTGGATGGGAGAAAACCACTCTGTTACTATTATTATTATTTTTTTTAGAGAGAGAGAAAATGAGTATGAGCAGGAGGGAGGGGCAGGGGGGAGAGGGACAGAGAGAATCTTAAGCAGGCTCCACACAGCGCGGATCCTGATGTGGGGCTCAATCCCATGACCCTGAGATCATGATCTGAGCTGAAATCAAGTCAGATGTTCAACCAATGTTCAACCAACTGAGCCACCCGGGTGCCCCATGGGAGAAAACCACTCTAAATGGGAGAATTTTGTAGTTGTAAACAGACTTAATAAAACTGCTATAAAAAAAAAAAAAACGTGCATAGCTTCTAAATTAAGAGAGCAACAAAAATACAAATATCCAATTACATCTATTGTTACTCTTGTTACAGTCCATCAGGTGCAGGGACGTGCTACGTATGGTGGCAGTAGTGGGCTGATGCGAACAGGACACTTGGATCTGGGGGGCCTTTTAGCTCTCTTCTCTCCCTGTGTCCCTCTCTGAAGACAATAAAGGTTTATTGTTGTTTTATGGTGGCTCTAAGTGAGCTGTGGAAGTGATGGGGAAACAGCAGGCTGACCCGTAGTCATTGGGCAGAGTACAAAGCCTGCCTATGATCTGTCATTTACATGGAGCAGTAGGTGACAGCAGTCTAAAGGGTAACCCTTCCCAGGGTTAGTTGGTTTGTTTTGGTCTTTGTTGTTGTTTGTTTTGCATTCTAAGAGAACTTAAAGTCCTGGGGCGCCCGGGGGGCTCAGTTAAACAACAACTCTTGATTTCAGCTCAGGTCATGATCTCAGGGTTGTGAAATGGGGCCCCATGTTGGGCTCTATGCTGGGCATGGAGCCTGCTTAAGAGTATTTCTCTCCCTTTCCCTCTGCACTCCCTCACCCCTGCCCCCATTTGCTTGTGAGCTCTCTCTCTCTCTCAAAAAAAAAAAAAAAAAAAAAGAGGCTTAAAGTCCTAAGCTAGAACAGTGGTTCTTGAAGCTTTAGTGTGCATTAAAAAGCATTTGGAGTTCTTTTTAAAAAAACAAAACAAAACAAAACATTTGGAGTTCTTATTTAAAAAGCAGAATTTTGGCCTTACTCCAAGAGGGTCAGAAATCTGCATGTGAAGCAAGCACCCAGATAACTCTGATGCACGTGGTTCATGGACTCCGTTGAAAACATTTGAGCTGGAAAACACCCAGCTATAGTGGGAAAGTACATAAATCTGTATGCAGGCCATACAACCAATTCCAAGACAGTGATTACTTTGGGAAGGTAGGGGAGAAAACGGGTTGGGGTGGAGTCTTAGGTGTATCTGGCATGTCCATAGCTTTTACAAAATGATTTGGAAGCAAATATCAGAAAATGTTAAATCCCTGATAAATAGGGGATTGTGTATGACTGTGTATGACTGTTGTGTCTTACGTTTTATTTTCTGAATTTCTGAACTGTCTCATAAGAAATACGGTATTTTATCATCTTTGGGGTTTTAGGTTTTAGGACCCTTGTAGGGACTCTCACCGCAGGCTCTGGGTTTCCCATAGGGCTGTAGGTCAGGGTAGCTCTCAGCCCGAAAGCCCTCTGGCGGGCCTGGCCCCACCCCTCTCCTCCCACCTCTGCCTTCTGCATGGAGGGCACCCTTGTGACTACTCCTGGCTCCACACAGGCTCCAGCAGAGCAGGACCAGGAACTCCAGAAGCCGGAGGGTGGAATTTCTCCTGACAGAACAGGAGAGAGAGGAGGAACCAGAAAACTACAGCCTGCCTCCTTGGTCCCAGGAGCTGTCTGTTGCTGGAGTTTGGGAGGATTCCATATGCAGGTCATCATGGTTGTCACACTTTCCTTCCTTTTCCCTCATGGGTTTCAAGACCCCTGCCTTTCCCCCCTACTTCTAGGAGAGAGGAGTTTTTATTTCTTGGTCAAAGGCTATCAGAGGGAACACTACCGCCCCCCCGCCCAGTCCAATCTCTTTCTTTACAGTTTTCCTCTGGTATATTCTTTCCTTGGTCCCCTATGACATGGCCGTGCTCCTCAGGTATATTCTTTCCTTGGTCCCCTTTAACATGGCCGTGCCCTGATGTGCAGATGAGGTGACGAAATGCTACTCCAGGTGGCTGCCTTGCCGGGGGTGGGGCTCTGAACCCCACACAGCCACCTTGGGGCACAGGGGGAGGGCTGGCCAAGGCTCCAGAATGCTGGGCTCGCTGGAAGGCCGGTGCAGGCAGCGGGGCGGCGGCGGCGGCGGACTGGCTTGGGCACTTCAGTAACTGGAGAGTTCACAGCCAGCAGACACAGAGCTTGGCTGGAAGGCAGAGGCACAGCGAGTCATCACGTTGTGAAGCAGGCCCAGGCCAGTCGGGAAGCCGGCCAGCATGGGCCATCCCTGAGGAGGAGGGAGGCCTGGCC
This sequence comes from Eumetopias jubatus, assembly GCF_037043125.1. Taxonomy (NCBI): domain Eukaryota; kingdom Metazoa; phylum Chordata; class Mammalia; order Carnivora; family Otariidae; genus Eumetopias; species Eumetopias jubatus. The sequence continues at coordinate 42,314,385 of NW_028274818.1, forward strand.
CAGAGCGCTCTGGGCCGAGTACTGAGACTCGGGCTCTTACCAGCTACTTCTTTCCCTGAACCCCTGCCCTCCTGTTTGAAAGCAGGCAGGGCCCTCCGTCTGCCTGGAGGAGGTGATGGCACTAAGGTCAGGCGTTTGTTATATTTATAACCCTATCGTTGCTGCAAGGCCTTGCCTCTACCAAGTCCCCCCGCCCCTTCCTGCTGCGCGTGGTCTCTCCACAGGAGCCCCTGCTGAGGCCGTGCCCTCTGTTTTCTATCTCAGATTGCCCCCTTTCCCTTCCCCGACCTGCCCTCTTCTGTGTGTGATGCCTCTAAAGGTTTCTGAAGTTACACGAGGGATTACTTAAGGTTCAGCGTAGACGAGTTCTCAATGAAGACAACTGCTGGCCATCGGTTGTGTGCCGAGCACGGTGCTAGCTGCCGTTGGAGGCCCAATATTAAATAGGCCCCCTTCTCCATAGAGAAGGGTCTGTGGGGCCAGTTCACGCTCATCAGTTGCTCTTCTGCCTCTTTATGTCAGCTGCCCGTCTCACAGAGCTATTGCAGCCTCAGGATTTGGAGTTGGGTGTTAGCCTGGGCTTGGAAGTAATGAGACAGGTACTGGCCTCATCAGTTTTGTGCATTCTTCACACCTTTGTTTTCCAAGTCGTGTCTGTCCTTTTAGAATAAGCCCTTTGTGTGTGCCTTCAGCGTCCTCCTCCCAGCCACTGGCCTGCATCCGCGTCATCTCAGTAATATAGATGATTTAATGGCCCTGGCCTTCATTTCCTCCCCAGTTTCAGTCTGTTGACTGTCATGTCTCCTTAATGCCCCTTCTGCAGCAAGGCATGACCCGGAGTGGGAACCTAGAATGGCCGTCTGTTTCCTGTTGCCTCGGGTCTGACCTCTTCTGCATGACCTCTGAAGCCTTTCTCAGTTGGTGATGCTGTCTGCACCCTGGCCCTGATACTTTGGCCACCAGCTCGGCTCTGTTCTCTTAAACATGCCTCCATTCTGACTTTCACATCCCTGCTCAGGATCCGCCCGCATCTGGAATCCCTCTATCATCCCTCCTTCCTCCTCCTATCCATCCTTTATACCCCTCTAAAGCCTTGCACCATGAGGTCAGCTGGTTCTTCTGCATTCAGAACCACCTTTGAATTGGAAGGGATTTCAGAGATTCTTGGGTCCTGCTTCTCTCTAGAGGCCCCAACAGAGAAAGTAACCTGCCCGTGAATCCATACCAGGTGATTCCTGGACCAGGCCCCTCAGCCCCAGTCCAGGGCTGCTTTCATTATATGGAGCTGTAGAGGAAGTGTTCTCGCCCACAGCTAGCTGCGATATTGCCATCAGCAGCAACAGAGATGCAGTGGAAGTAAATAACAATATTTGTGGAGGATTTCTTATTCATTGCCTTTGCTGTGCAATTAGTGCCTTATTATAGCCTGATGTCATTCTTATTGTCAGTGCCACACATTGAGCCCTTTTATATCAGAATATAACGCTTCCTTGTTCACTAATTACTTTATGCACAGAAGACAAAACTGTCTTAAATATCTTTTGTAGCCCAAAGCATCTCCCACAGTTGCAGGCAGGGAATAGAACTCACCACCTATTTGTTGATTCACTGGGTTTCAAGGACAATTCCAGGCAAGGCTCACATTTAAACAATTAGTTGTGTTGGGGACCTGCCTACCCACACTGGTATTGGCTCTGAGACTTCTCAGAACCACCTGGTTAGAGTTAGATACCTTCCCTCCTCTCTCTCCTCATAGCACTTTATTAGCACCTTGCTTGTTGCTCAGATCATGTGCATAATTAGGAACAAACCCATGCCTCTTTCTGGATTCTGAGCTTCCGGGGACAATAAGAAGTCTTTCTCTGCATGGCCTGTAGGTTTCTTTGGCCACACAGTTTCTTCCACATGGTTGTGCTCCATACACGGCTGTTAAATTGAATATTATGAGTAATGACATAGTCAACACCATCTTATCCACATGTAGTCTATTTGCACAGCCCAGGGCCTCTTTCCACACTGTGGCCAAACCCCAGGCTGGGATGAAGGCCAGGCTGGGAGGGTTTGGGATGCTTTCCAGATGGGCAGAGATAGTTGTATGTCTCTGAGTATGTCTCTAACCACCTCTCGAAGTGAAATATATGATAAATTACTTTGGTTTTTATCCACTCTGTTTAGTTGGCTCGGTCTCTTCCTCCCTTTATCAGTCCAGATAATGAAGAGATGATATTTTTATTGTTTACTCCGTGGCACAGAGAATAAAGCAGGTTCCCAGGTAACCTGACACAGGCGGCATTTTCCAAGCACCTCAGCTGATATGGTCTGGGAAGGGAAGGTATGTCTGGGGGACACAGAAAGGAAAAGCTAGACAGAAAAAGGAGTCGTTCTTTGTTGATTCCAACTCGGAGAGATGGAAAGTGTGACCTCATTTTGTGAATAAAGAAATGGAGGTCCAAAGAAGGAAAGCCAGCCTAAACTTACAGGTGGTGAAGGTGTGGGGTCAGGACTAGCAGGAGGGGGGACTTCTGAGCCACTGGCCTGGTTGTCTGGTTTTGGTTTCTTTAACCCTGTAGCCCCATCAGGTGGTTAGGAGAAATGCCACATGACTGGATGGTCAGGCCATGCTTTGAGGGCGTAAGAAAGGGACAGGAGCGAATAGATTAGGGTAGGAGTGCAGGGGATGCCTGAGGGACTAGAGAGAGATGTGGGGGAGGAGGGCTGAAAAGAGAGGGGCCAGCAGTATTTGCTATTAATTCAGAGTGATTCCTTTCTCTGGAAAGAAGGATGAGTAAGAGAATAAGGGAAGGCCACAGTCATGCCACAAATCGTCAGGCGCAGGGAGGTGGAAAACAACAGTTCACCTCCCGGCTGCTTCCAGATTCATTGATCTCTTTCCCTTAGGATGATATTGCCTCAATTTTAGAACTTTCTGAAAACTTCTGGGGAGTGAATCTGTCCAAAGGAGAAGGATGGAGGAGGGGAGTTGTCCTTGGGGTCCTAACGTACTTGCTGAGGAGCTGTAGACAAGAGGGGCCCCATGAGGCTGGATATGTGTTTTCTGCTAGGGGAGGGAGTGGATAATAATGATTAGATGTCCCCAAGCCCCTAACTAAGTAGACTCATAGTCCTAAATAAGGAATAGAATTAAAGGGGGAAATTATACAGTCCTGAATTAGGATTTTTATAAGTGAATAAATTAAGAACTGGATAGCAGAGCAATGGCTCCTCAGCAATTCACATAAGATTTGTGTTTTTATGGTTTAACTAATATTATCTTAATTTCTATTGGTTAGGAATATAGGGTCCAGATAAAAGATAGTGGTAATACATGTATTCTCTTGACTTCACTCCCATGGAAATGATGTGCTAATTCAAGAGTCATGCTGTGTAAGGGATGCTGACCACCTGGGATGCCCTCAGAGGAGGGTGGCGGGACAGTGTGGGGCTCTGGAAACTGGAGCACCTTTTTGATGACTGTAAGTGCTTAGTAAGCTATAAACCCTTCCTACAGGATTCAGAGTATCTTGGGAAATTGGACTAGAAACCAGCCATTGCAATAAGGGTGATAGGGCTGTAGGAGACGAAAGTCCAGCGTGCTCAGGGAGCGTGAAGGAGGAAGCGTCTAGGTCTACTGGGAGGAGTCAGGGAAAGAAACCATGCAGAGGAGCTGTTGCTTGAGTGGAGACCTCTTCAGAAGGGGCTCCTCAGCAGTGGGACTGGGGGAGAAAGCAACAGCGAGGGAACGCAAGCGGAGGCACAGAGGTGAGAGCAGACGTGCCGCCCTGGAGAATGGCACGTGTACAGTGTGAAGGGCTTGGAGTGTCGGGGGCACGAGGGAGGGTGGGTCCACATGCTGCTGAGCGGTGAGGCGGGAACGGTGGGGTCTTGTGTACCACAATAACATGTTTGGATTTTATTAGGAAGGCAATACAGGGTCATTACAGGGTTTAAAGCAAGAGAGTGGTAGAATCCCTGGATGGTTGGACCTTCTAGCCTTCTGAGCCTGGGACTCTTGTGGTGTATGTGTGCAGTCATGATGATTAGGAAGGGGTCAGACTGGAGCCCCAAGGACCAGTTAGGAGGCTATCTCCTTTACATGCTCTACTGTCTAGAAGAAAAATGAAGGTATGAACCTGGATCGTGTCAGTGAGACCAGACTGAAGAGGACAGATGTAATATTGGGATCTTTAAATTTGTATGATGAGGGAGAGGGAAAAAAATCAAAGATGAATCCAGGTGGGGTGGATGGAATACCTTCCCTGAGAGATAACACGCTGGATGAGGAGTAGTCTGGAGGGGTGGGGATGTTTTTGTCTTTGTTGGGTTGGATGTGCTTTCTGGACCACTGGGTGTGGAGCTCAGGGTAGGGGTCTGTGTGGACATCTGCAGTTCATCAGTGTGTGGTTGGCAGTTGAAACCAAAGACATGGGCCAGATTGCCCCAGGGTAGGAGAGAGGCCGAGAGAGAGAGAGACAGAGAGAGAGAGCGCCAAAGGTAGTAGACTCCAGGGGAAAATATGCAGGCCTGAGAGGGAGTCTGAGGTGCAGCACGAAGGGACAGGGAGGCAGGTTGATGAAGACCATTAGCAGAAAAATGAAGGAAGTTTCTAGAAGAAAGGAGTGGTTCACAGAGTCAAATGTGAGGAAAGAACCCACTGCTGGCGTTTGTTTGAGAAACTGACTTTTTTCTACTTCCTTGTTAGAAATGAGTTTTTGTTTTGTTTGTTTTTATGGCGGGCAGGGATGTACAAGGACCCTGCCCCTATGGGGTGGAATTATTATTGCTTGGGGTCTTCGATTCTATACATAAAGTCTGTTCTGGTTCTAGGCTTTTGTCAAAGAGCAGAGAACTCTTGCAGTTTGCAGTGAGAGGCAGGGGGGCTGGGTGTGAAAGATGAGCTCCTCAATTTTAGCAAGACTGTCTGAGCTCCTTGGAAGACAAGCTTTATTTCTACGTAAATAGAAAGTATTATTATTATTATATCCTCACACTGTATCAGAGCCAAACACTGGAGTCCTTAATACTGTATTTATTTCTCTGGGCTTCTGGAGGGGTGGGGAAGAATGGGACGTTTAGGTTGCTAAGTGATTTTGCTTCTAAAAATAATGAAATTCCCCAGCGGCTCTCTCTCATCTTTTTTTTCTTTTTCTTTCTTTTTTTTTTTTTTTGGTTAGAGTAAGAATGCGAAGGTCAAGCTATGGATTTATGGATGACAGGCTATGTCTTGAGGTGGCCTCAGGGCAGCCTGTTGGGGATGGTGAGGAGGAACTCTCCTTCTCCAGTCCTCCTATCTGTGTCCCCTTAGGGCTCACTACTTTGGGAAATTGCAGGAAAAACTGGGCCTCCCTCTGCCTGAATTGAAATGCCTTGTGAGGTAGTCAGCCCCAGTGGTTGCTATGGTGATGGTGGGCGGTTGGGGGGAGCTGGTGATGCAGCATTTGGCCTGTGTGGCTGAGGTCCCCAATGCAGGCTGCTTGGAGCCAAGGCTGCTGATGCTCTCATGACAATTCATTTGGTATTCCAGAGGGTCACTTGCTGCAGTGTTGAAATCTTCAGACAAGCCAACCAGTTTGTCCAGCTGAATCCTTCACTGTTGAATATGGCTCTCACAGGCCAATTTTTGGCAGGTGTTCATGGGATTGGGAGCTCCACAGTGACCTTGATGGGGGAAGAGGGTATGTGGAAGAAAGTTCTGAGCAGGGCAGAGGGTGGGGATCATAGCCTTTGAGAATTGAAAATGACCTTTAAGATCATCTAGTGCATCAGTCTCCTCAACAATATTCCTGACAACTGGCCACCATGCCCCTGCTTGGACTCTTCCTATATTGGAGAGCTCACTACTGGGCAAGGCACACCATTCTGTTGTTGGATAGCTCCTAGGTTTTCTTCCTTCCCTCCCTCCCTGTCTGTCTTTTTGTCTTTACAAAATCTGGCCCTTTCTAATTTGATCTACTGGCTTAAGTTATGCCAAGAAAGAAAGCAGTGTCATTCCTCCAAATGACAACCACTTGCTGCCAAACAAAACAGTAGTCTCTTTCTCAACTATTTCTCACCTGACATCACCTCAGGACCCACTGTGCTAACCCCATTCCCCAAATTTCTCACTATTGTTCTTAAAATATGACACCTAGAACTGAACATAGTACTCCAATGGTCAGAGTTATGTAGAGTACTTTCAGATGATACCACACATCTGCGAACACAGTCTGAGCTTATTGTTTATCTCCTTCATCACACCATTGTCTGATAGGAAACTTGTGATTGTCAGTCTCACATCTTTTGTATAGAGTTTTCACTGTCCTCTAGTTCTCTACATTTTTGCTGTTTTCATCTAAGATGTTGATAAAAACGTTGAAATGGACAGAAATGGTGATAAAACTCAGTAACATACCTCTAGGAACCTCCCTAAAGGACACAATTACATTAACAGCTAACATTTTGATGTATCTGTCTAATCTGTCTCGTCACTGGGCTTTTGAGATGGTTGATATTATTATTATTATTATTAATTATTTATGACAAGGAAGTGGAACCACAGAGAGGTTAGGTAAGTTGCTCAAGCTCTCACAGGCTCTAGATAGCAAACTTGGTACTTGAATTCCATCTTTTATTCACTGGTCAGTATAATTGGAGCAAGACTTTTCAAATGTCAGCAACTCTGATCCAGTGGTACTCTTCACCGTTCTGAAAACATGAGAGATTTTGTCAAGGGCTGCTGAAACACAGCAATACCAAATCTTCATCATTGGCCCGATCTGTTCTTCCAATAACCCTATTAAAAAAAGAAACAAAGTTAGCTTGGATGGGTTTGTTCCAAGAAATCTTTTGCTAATTCCAGATAATAAGAAACAGTGACACTAGTGATAGTAACAGCCCTCACATTTACAGAGCCCTCACCCTTACCAGTCAGTGTTTGAACAACTTGCTTTCTCGAAATTCCTCACAAAGTAGCCATGTATTGCAGAATTTTTCTGGGATTGATAATGAGGTCACTGGTTATTATTCTAGATTTTTTTGAAATCAAACATTTGTTTGGGTTTAGGTTACTTTGGGTTTCTAAGGCCCTTGATTTTATGCTCAGTTTCCAACAAGTTCTCTCTCAATTTGGGTGTTTTGTTTTGTTTTCAGTGTTGAGTCTAAAGGAGCATTGAACTTGGGGGCTGGAGATTGGGTTCAAGTCCAGTTCTACTATGGCTTTTTATCTGTGGGACTAATAGCAAATCACTCAACCTTCCTGTGTTTTGGTCTTCTCATTTTTTAATTGGGCAATAATTCCAGTGAAGCATATTTCTAGGGATGTTGAGATGCTCTTGTGGGAGAATGTTTATGTAAAAGTGCTTCTCAAGTTTTGAAGTTTCAGACTTACTTGAACCATTGTTATTATTTAAAATGGTTAGATAGCCCCTCTTATGTTATCTTCTATTTGTGTTTCACTTTTAACAAACTTTGTCTTACCTTTTTTATGTTATTTTATATATTTATAAGACACACAGAGGTCTATGGCCGAATATTGGTCACCAGGCACAGAAAGATACCCACCAGCCCTCTCCACACTGATTTGTGGTTGAAGCGGAAGAAATGGGGTTGTAGACTCAAGGAGGGAGAGGGTATCTTTTTAGAATTCTTTTGTCCAGAAAAAAGCATCCGTACCCACTATTAAACAGCAGAAGTCCTCAAAAAAGCAAGCCACATTGATCCTGGAAGAAGGGCGCCATATGTATTGGTGTTCATTTTCTTATTTTTCCTTATACCCTCTGCCAGTGTCCACAGGATAGTCTGGTGCCCCCTACAAGTCTTCTGGTGTCACTGTGGTGGGGACAGCTGCATGCAGAAGCAACCAGCTTTTTATCCCGATGGCGCCAGCAGCCTCATTTTCTCTTTGGGAAAGCTAAGGCACAAAAAAATGGTCAGGGACCTCCATGGTGTCATGAGACCAGCAGAACCAGGCACTGCTCTATTCCGTCCTTGGTCTTGGTCCTCTGGATTATAAACTGTAAGAGGGCAAGACCATGACCCCCTTGCCATTACATGCCAGCTCCTCACATGGTCAGGTACCACATACATGTGAAACGTCAGCATATGGGCTTGTAAGAATGAAGGGATGAATACATGAGGGGAGAGTTCTTTTCTGTGGGAACTGTGGCTCCTGCCAGTCTGAGCAACATGCAGCCCTTCAACTTTGTGAGGAGGAAGCCCAGAAAGTCTCCACCGATCTTTATTCCTGAGACCCTGTCAAAAAGTATGGAAACGTTCTGAGATTGTTGGAAATGTGGGCCTAGACTAGCAAATGATTTTGGAGTGATATAGGTATGTCCAGCTGCTGTCAGCAGTGAAGGACGCTGCAGAAGTAAGGATGGCGGATGGGTTTTCTGCTTTAAATACGGCTCTATACTAGAGTTGCCCAGGCGTCTTCTTAGTGGTGTTGCAGCAGGGCCCTCCTCTGAGACAGAAGGGGTGCCGGATACCTTCCTGCAGGTTTGCATTAAATACTGCGGATCCCAGGAGAGTGAAATCTCATACATTTTCATTCCACAATACCCTTGAGAGATGCTCTTGTCTCTTCACGTCCCCATAGTACCCACCTCTAAAGCAAGAAGATAAATACGAAGCAAAAGTTCAGGCTCCCTTCCTGATCACAGAAGGTCTGGACTGCAAGAAGGGACAGAGGCACATGTGGCTGGTGGAAGGGGCAGGTTGGAGCAGGCTGGCTTATTGCAGCTCAGTCCCCAAGAAGCCCTGTGGGCACTGGTCCTTTGAGTGCACCCCACCCCACCATAGTACCAGGTGTATGGCCTCAGGCCACATTTTGGGGCGGGTGGGAAGAATTTGAGGGGGGGGCAAGGAGGTGCTGTGGGCCTATTGAAATAGTGAAATGCTAAAGCTTTCCATTCCGAGGGGCTCAGGTTGCTGATTCCCTGAGCAGAGACCAGAGTGTGTGTGGCACCACGGCCACAGAGAGGTGGAAAACCGGAGTTCGGAGGGAGAAGCAGAGAATCTGTTAGTTCATGACTCTTCTCGTGGTTCCCACAGAATTTTTAGTCCCCTGCCCATTTCTTTCAAATATGTCAGAACCGGTGAGATGAACAGGCACGTATTCTCCTGCGGTGCAAGAACCGGGTGCTGGGTGTGCCCCTCCTTGGCTCTGGGAGAAGAGGCGTTGGCGAGGGCTGGCTGAGTGTTTGGGAATCTGCTCAGGGTGGCTGGCCATTCCCTCAGCTCTCGTCGCTGTGGCCCTGGTTGCTGCCTCATGGGAGGCCCGGCCTATGGGCCCACAGCACGACTTTTCCGTCAGCGCCGTCCAGGGTACCTCAGTTAGAGGCTCTGAGAGCAGCAAATAGTAGATGTGGGATCCGTGGAGGGCACTGCCTGGGAGGCTCCAGAGCACCGCCCGAATATTCTGTCTAGCCTTTGTTTTCCCCTCCTAAAAATTACACCAGCAACTCTAACCTCACTGCGGTCACCCTTTGCCATGTAGTGGCTGCCTCGATTCTTTTTGACAGCCTCAGACATTTTAATAGTCCTGCTGCTGACAGCCATGGGGAGCAGGCATTTCCTGTCGGCATGCTGAGTATTCTGAGAAGACAGGGATAATGGACTTCCTTTTCATCCTGGTTACTGCCCCAGGTTCAGGGCCTTGCAGCAGGGCTGTGGCAGAGCCTTCTCCCCGGCAGCTCTCTTCTTTCTGGTCCCTCTGTTGGCCACCACTGGACAACCTTCTAAAGCATTTTCTTCTCACGTTGTCCTCCTGGTCCAGAACCATCCATGGCTCCCCACACTCAACAGAGGAGGAAGCAGAGCTGGCTTAGCAGCATTTTTGAGGAAAGGATTCACAGTACATTAAGAAGACAGAATGGCTGCTGAAAGGGATGATGCTATCTGGACTCTGCTATCAGCAGAGTTTAGGGTCCCCAAACAAGATTCACACTGGTCCCACTTTTAAACTCAGCCCTGGTTTTTGAAGTGGACGCTACCTTTGAAGAGGCGAACAGGAGTGGTTCCAGATAAAACTGTCCAGAATAACTAGAGTTTGGCTTAAAGAAGCATTACAGGGAAATGGGAGAAGAAATAAGGCCGTGAGCCTGGGAAGAGGATAATTCCAGGACCATATAATGCTTATCTTTGAACATGTGAAAGGCAGTCTTAGAGGTACGTCAAGAGGGGGTTACTTTGTATAACTCTGAGGTCAGGGATGGGCTGCCTTGGAAGAATGTGAGCTGCCCATCCCTGTAAGGGACAAAAGAGAGGCTGGAATGACCCAGGAGCACTATATAGAGGTGTGGAGCTTGGGCTCAGTGTTTTCTAAGATCATTTCCACTTTGAGGTGGATCTAGTCACTCTGTCCTGCAACACCCATTTATTGAGTACTTTATGCCAAGTACTTTGTCATAGACAGGTTGTCATAGTTCATGTCCCCCCCAGAACTCACATGTTCAACCTAATCCCCAGTGTGAGGAAGTTTAGAGGTGAGCCTTGGGAGGTGATTATTAGTTCATGGGATTAATGCCCTTATAAGAAGAGGCCCCAGAGAGTTCCCTCACCCTCTTGTCCATGTGCAGACACAGCAGGAAGATGGCTGTCTATGAACCAGAAATCAGGTTCTCACCAGACACCAATCTGTTGGCACCTTGACCTTGGACTTCCCAGCCTCCAGCACTGCAGAAAATAAATTTCAGTTGTGTTAGCCACCCATTCTGTGGCATTTTGTTATAGGACATGCCTTCTATATTGTATTGGAAATATGGCACAGGCCTTGCCCTCAGAGAATTCATCCTAGTAGGGGAGACAGATAAGAAAAATGAATTATAAGCTAGAACGTTGGGGGAAGGCTGTTTGGAAAGGCTTCCTAAAGGAACTCACACTGACAAGAGCTTTGAGGGGAGTGTTTTGGAGGAGCAGGCTATCCCTAAACAAGGTAGAGTACGTACAGAAGCACTGATGTGATGTGTGAGATCCTGGTACCTGTAGGAAACTCTAACTAGGTGATTGGAGGGCTGTCTGGGGGCAGTGTGGTGAGAGGTTAGGCTAGATCCTGGCATGATTCTAAAGTTCACATGGACGTACGAGAGGATTTGACCCAGGATGCTACATATCAGCCCTGAATTTTAGAAAGATCATTCTAGTAATGGTCTGGAGATAAGATTGTGGAAGAAGGGAACGGGAAGTCAGAGAGAAACTAGCAGGTAGTCACGTGAAACATGATGAGGACATTGGTAGTAGAGATAGAGGGACAGAGATATTAACTGAGAGGAAGCTACAGGAGTTGCTATAAGAATCTCTGGAGAAAGAAGAGGTGACGTTTGAGTTGAAACCTGAGTGATGAGAAGAAAGGACCAGCAAAGCCCTGCAAACAAAAGTAAATCTAGAATGTTCAAGAAACAGAGAGGAGACTGGTATGGCTGGGTGACAGAGAGCAGTGAAGATCACTGAGGGAGATGAGGTGAGAGGGGGAGGCAGGGCCCAGTTCATGCAGGACCTTATTTGTGGGAAAGGTTTGGGATGTTGTTGTTAAGTGCGATGAGAAGCTGGAGCATTTTAAGCAAGTTGATCTGATTTACACTTTTGAGAGTTCATTCTGCTCTGTGAAGAATACACAGTAGAGGGTGCCTTCAGGCCAGAAGCCCTGTGGGAGGCACCTGGACCACAGAGTGGAAGTGCTCAACAGGGTACTGGATATGCAAGGAGAGAGGTTTGCCCAGGAGATAAAAGCTGGGGAGTCATTTGCATTCAAGTGATAGTTAGAAGCTTGGTTTCAGGGAGGGCACTTAGGGAGAATGTGTGGATTGGATCAAAGGGGGAGGTGGGGTACAAGTATGAAACTGTAGGAAACCTTGTTTTTAAATGAGGGTGGAGGAAGAGGAGCAGCCAGAGGAAGAATAGCAACTCAGAATGAAAGGGAGGAGTTTCACAACAAGGGCACCGAACACAGACTTACAAAATACTACAGCGTGAATACCATCAAGTTCATATTGGATTTGGGGGCCTGGAGGTCATCGATGACCTGTAGTGGGAGTCATTTCTGTAGAGTGGCGAGGGCTGAAGCCAGATGGCAGTGGGCTGAGGAGGTGGAGTTAGTTGCAAGTGCATACGAGTTTCAGCAGCAGGACGCCAGGTTCAGCAGCTGGACGGCAACATGAAGATGGTGAAGAGGGGCACTTTGCACATCCAGGAAAGCGCTGTGTTAACAGGTAGAGAGTAGGGAGTTGAGGAAACGAGAGAGAGAGAGAGAGAGAGAGAGAGAGAGAGAGGGGCTCAGAGCACAGCATCCCTGAGGGCGTGGGATGCAGGGAGGGCATCAGATGAAGGTTGGTCTGCAACATGAGAAACCTCAGCTCTGCTCAGTCCACATTTTTATTAGAAGGTTTTGCTTATTTTAAGTAAGGATCTAATAATTATTGGAAAATTATTTCTGCATTTGTTGAATTTTAGTCATATTTGAAGTTCAGCATTCAAAACATGTCTTTGGTTATATATGTAAATTAATTATATTTATATATATAAATTAATATATTCATATATATTAACTAATTAATATTAATATGAATGTAAGAATCACCATCCAGTTCAGTGGCCCTTCTGCACAGGGCCATGAAGAGTGGTTTTGTGAAAAGCATAGGATTGCTCTCTGTGGTGCTGACTTCAGGTTAGGGAGATATTTCAGTCAACCTTCTGTCTCTCTCTTTTATAGTTGTGTTTTCCTGCTTATAGTAGGAATTCATTCTCATGAGAGAAAATTTGCAAAGTACAGAGGAATATAAAGGAAATACAGATAACCTGTAATTCCACCTCCTAAAGATGATCACTGTTACCCTTTGGGTATTTTTCCTTCCAGTCTTTTTTCTTCTTTTACACATTTCATATTGTTGAACATACATAAAATAATTTCCCTTTAAAATTATGTTTTTCCCCTTAAAACTATACGATGGCTTTTTCCATGTTATTAAAAGTAATGTAGGAATAGCATTTTAAAGGCTGCATAATATTTCATCAAGTGCACTATACTCAACCCATTCCCCTCTTGTTAAAACACTAAGATTCTCTGTGGAAAATGGTATGGCAATTTCTCAAAAACTTAAACATAGAATAAACATACTATTCAGCAATTCCACTTCTGCATATATACCCAAAAGAACTGAAAGCAGGAACTTGGACAGATATTTGTACACCAGTGTTTATAACAGCATTATTCACAGTAGCGAAAAGGTAGAAGAACTCCCAAGTGTCCATTGATGGAAGAATGGATAAACAAAACATGGTATATACGTACAATGGAATATTATCCATCCCTAAAAAAGGAGGAAAGCCTAACACATGCTACAACATGTGTGAACCTTGAAGACATTATACTGAATGAAATAAGCCAGTCATAAAAGGGCAAATATTGTGATTCCATTTATGTAAGTTACCTAGAGTAGTTAAATTCACAGAGACAGAAAGTAGATTGGCACTTACCAGGGGCTGGGGGAAGGAGGGAATGGGGAGTTAGTATTTAATGGGTACAGAGTTTCACTTTTGCAAGATGAAAAGAGTTACAGGGATGGATGGTGGTGGTGGTTGCACAACAATGGGAATGTACTTGACGCCACTGAACTGGACACTTAAAAATGGTTCTGGTGGTAAATTTTATGTGTATTTTACCACAATGAGAAAAAAAACCCCAAACACTAAGGACCCTGACAAATGTATACAGATAGCTAACCACCTCCATAATCAAGACAAGAATATTTCTTTCACTCTCAAAGTTCCCTCAGGCCCCTTCCTAGCCAGTTTCGTCTCTCAGTCCCCAGGCTTTCGTAGGGTGCTGAGCTGTTTTGTCCTTATCGTTTTGTCTTTGCAGAATATCATATACATGGAATCAGATAGGATATAGCCTTTTGATTCTGGCTTCTTGCATATAACATAATACCTTTGAGAGCCACCTATGCTGTTGCGTGGATCAATAGTTCATTTCTTTTTGTTGCTGCCTAGCAGTTGGATGGGTGTATCACAGATTGTTTATTCACCATTTGAGGGACATATCTCAGATTGTTCCCAGTTTGGGGCAATTATGAATCTATCTGTGATAAATAACCATGGTTGGGTCATATAGCAAGTGTATGTTTAGCTCTAAGCAGCTGCTGCAAAACTGTTCTCCAAAATGGTTGTACTGTTTTGTATTCCCACTAGCAATACATGAGCGTTCCAGTTGCTCCACATTCTTACCAGCATATGATCTTATCAGGCTTTTTATTGTCTAGTTTCATTTCTGTTTTAGCTTTCTGGTAGGTAGGTAGTGGTAACTATTGTGATTTTAATTGGCATTTCCTTAGTAATTAATAATGGTTCTTATTTGTCATCCACGTCTCTCTTTGGTGAAGTGTCTGTTTACTTCTTTTGCTCATGTTTGTAATTGGGTTGCTTGTTTTCTTATTATTCAGTTGTGGGTGATTTAAAAATATTTTGCTATCATAAAAAATCCTTCATTGAACAACATTGTATTTGCCCTAATTTTGGAATATGGATTCAAAATAATTTCCTAAACCTCCTGGATCAAAGAGAGTGAACATCTTCAGTGACCTTATATACAAAATGTCCAATAGCTTTGCAAAGTACCAATATGCTTTCTTTCTAGTGGTGGCAACTTAAGAGCAGAACAGGCTGTTGTGTTGTTTTAATTTGAATTTCTTTGACTATAATGCTATGGAACTTTTTCATGTAATCCCTAAATAGTCTATGTTTCTTCTTTTGTGAATTGTTTATAGCTTGCCTTTTTTGCTGCTAGATTGGCACAGAAATTTGCCATGGCAATATCTATCCAGGGTAGTTAATAGAGTATGTGAAGATCAGTGCCAGGATCAGTGGTTTAGAGGATTTTCATTTTTTCATAAAATATTAACCTGGTCTCAGCCTGGTTTCTTTCATGCTCTGAGGCCATGAGCTAATTTGCATAGCTGGCAAGGTAAAAATAACTTCAGAGCCGAAAAGAAAGATCATTGCCATTGAGTTAAACTTGGACCCTGGGGGGCCAGCACTTCTACATGGGGCAGCAGTTCCTTGGTCTAGACTCCATTATTAATAAACACACTCCATTGTTCCTTATAAATAGAAAAAAGGTGCTCTTTTAAATTCCTTTCTGAGAAAATGGCCATGCCTCTTAGCTCTTCAGCTGGGAGAGAAGTAACCTCTTGATTCTTGCAACAATTCAGCATTTTATTTATTCACAGTGAAAGTACAATTAAAACCACTTACTCTGTGCTTACATATCTCTATCAAATAGATTTGGGTAACAATTAAAGAGTTCCTGTATATAGGCGCAATTCTTTTTAATTATTAAAATGGCTTGTGTTTTATTGTATTCCAAATAGGCGGTATGGGATGTGATATGACTCAGAAGTACTAGAAGGAATTTTGGTTTAATGACTCAAAAATAAAAAGCACTTTGTTTTCTCTAACAAATAGCTCTAGTTCATTTGGGGGCTCTACAGACAGTTGATATTTTATAACAGCTTTATGGCTGCCTCTTCATCATGCACTGTAATTGTAGGTTTGTCTGCTCTGCAAGTACGGGAAATTATCTGGGTATTTTTTTTTTTAATACTTGTCATCCTAGAAGACAGATGGCATATGCCTGTCATGCAAATCAATCTCTTAGGCATTGTAGGCTGAACTAGGGAAGAGGAACAATGGACAAATATGTTTTCTCTAAAATTTATGGATCCATATTTTTCTGAAAGAGTCAATGATTTGAAAAGTTTTATAAACTCAGATTCTTTTAGCTAGATATTCCTCAGACATCCAAAAGAAAAAAATCTCCTACCCCAATACACTATGAGACGGTAGAGTTTTATTACTTAGGTTTTTCTTTTCCTCCTGCTTTGAGTATCCCTTCAGTCAACCCACCATCTAGTGTTCACCTGCACTCATCCACATTTGACGTCTTGACAAGAAGACTCTGGCTCTCCCCAGGATCTTGAATATGTATATTTTTTTAGTCTTTCCAAAGCTGAAGAGGAAGCAGTGTTTCAGTATCTTAGGATTTAAGCCACTTGCTAAGGTGACATCAAGAAAAAAAAAGCTTTCACATTCTCTAATTGGTGTATTGGCTCCATGCCAGGGGCATGGTTTTCCGAGTTTTTCCTTGTTTTTCATGTATCTTACTTAGCTCTTGTCTGGCCAGGCCAGTTATGTCAACTTTCACTTTGGTTTCTTATCCAGGTGATATTATCTGGACAGAATAGGTGAGTGGGTCATTGTGAGTGATAGACACCTAACTTGGAGTCATTTAAGCAAGGAGGGCTTTTCAAGGAAGACGTGTCTCATGGAACCACCGAGTTGCAGAAATGTCAGGAAGTAGTTGGGCCTCAGGAACTGCAGGATCAGGGTGCTAGCTCCAGAGGAATTCTTTCCTTTTTTCATTCTTCTTACCTCCAGGGTCAGCTTTATTCTTCTCTCTTACTACAGCCAGCTGTGTTCTGTGAGAACAATGACAGCTCCTGAAGCCTATCATTTTAGGGCTTTAGCTGCTTCAGGAGAGATCAGCCAAACTCTGGTCCTCCGTCCAAACATCCCCGGGGAGAAACTTAACTGGCTAGCGGTGGCATGTAAGAGCATTGCAGTTTTTGAAAAGAATGGTAGGGGGAGAGGGCGCCTGGGTGGCTCAGTTGGTTAAGCGACTGCCTTCAGCTCAGGTCATGATCCTGGAGTCCCGGGATCGAGTCCCGCATCGGGCTCCCTGCTCAGCAGGGAGTCTGCTTCTCCCTCTGACCTTACCCCCTCTCATGTACTCTCTCTCTCTCCCTCATTCTCTCTCTCAAATAAATAAATAAAATCTTTAAAAAAAAAAAAAAAAAGAATGGTAGGGGGAGAGTGTTGTTTTTGGAGGAAGAGGAGATCCTAGCAGTACAAACAATAGGAGGCCACTTTGTGTGGGCAGTGGGGGAGTATACCGCTGGTCTCTGTAATGTGATACTGGAGGTCACTAGTGCAGCCTTCTCATGAGGCCAGCATTAGCGGCTTGGCCCTAATTAGCTGCATTCTGTTGCTCAGCTGGTTTCTGCTCTATCCCAGGCTAGCCATCTCACAAGTGCTTGTCCCTGGACCTCAGGGAGACCTGGTGAGAGAAAGTGTGTGGGTGGTAGATCAACAGAAATCCCTCACCACTACTAGAAAAACAACTGAAAGAACATGTATTTATGTTAGCGAGTTCTTATAATGTGGGATTTCCCTCTCCAGCAATTATCTGTCTTTGCCAGCTCTCTGAAGTACAGTTTTGGTAACATTCATATGATCCTGCAATCACAGGACACCATAAGGCTCTGCCGAGAGGCAGCTCTGTGGTTGTCCTAGAGAAGACATTTGTTGAACGTATGTGCCTTTGGGATATGTTTCTAGCTATTAGCCATTATCTTTTGTAGCTACCAAAAGCACTCCAAATTTGGAATCTAAATTTCTGGATTTGGGTCTCAGTTTGACCATTTACTATCTCCGTAATCTTGGGCTAGGCAGTTTCTCTCTCTGAACCTTAATTCTCAAACTGACGAAATGGAGAATAATGTATCTTTATGGGACAAGGTTATGTAAACTGGGAAGCAACGAGGCATTTTTTTCATCATCATCATCATCATCATCATCATCATCTTTATCATCACCTGGACCTGAATGACACTCATAGAGTTTCTACCCATTGCTTGGCATTTCTCCTTGCTGTGTCTGAGTGAATCGTCAGGGGCTTTCTTGTAAAACAAGGAAGAAACCCAGGACCATTAGTAGGAACCTGACCTTTGTCTCCATTACACTGAGGTTAAGTAAAAACCCTCCTTTGTACGTTACTGTGTTCTTTACCTTCCATGATCTGGGGAAACTTTTGGATTAAAGCTTCCTTTGTAGACACACTGGGGTTAAGCTTCATGTAGCCACTAGGAGATGTTTAAAGAAGAAGGCAGAGGACATTTTTATCAATGTTGGCATCAATGCATTTTCAGCAAAATTATGACTTGTAGCTGGGGGTCACCCTGGCAACATCTTCACGTCTGCCTGAGAGGGGCTGTGTGTGCTTCTCCCAGAGTGGATGAGGACTAGTTGTGAAACACACGCATTGCCTTTAATCAGGCTACTACTCAGTTTGAAGGAATCGCTATCTGAGAGATTCTCTGTCAGTAGTGGTCCTCAACCTGTGATGTGTCCCCCCCCCCCCCACCGGCCCCATCACAATGTCTAGAGACATTTTTGGTTGTCACAACCCCCGGGGGAGGGGGGTTGGAGGAGGGGTTGCTACTGGCACCTAGTGGGTAGAAGTGGGGGATGCTGTTAAACATCCTACAATGCACAGAATAGCTCCCAACAACAAAGAATTATCTGGTCTCAAATGTTAATACAAACTCCTCTCCTTGGCATGACATGGTTTGATTGTTGAACTTTCTTTTAGTGGGAAAGGCCATGATTTTTCTGTTCACCAAAAAGCATATTTGGGGACCACTTCATAGCCTCAAGAGAGTCTTGGGAAATTTAATTAGGAGCCCCATTTTAAATTCCAGAAAGGGTAGCCTTACCTTTGTTAAATACAGAACCACTTGTCCTTTCTGGAAATGGCACAGACCTTCTCTTTTGGAAAGGGACAATTTGACCCCACTGTCCTCATTCTCCCAAGAAATATTGTGACTTCTTCCTAGGCAGAATCTTAGAAGAAAGTTCATGCTCCATTTTGGTCATAAATCAACTTGGACCCAAGTCTAAATAAATAAATAACAGCCAACCAACTAACCAACCAAACCCCAGAAATAGCTGCCTCGTGACAGTTTTGGAGGTGGTGGTCTTTCTATAAGACTACCCATTCTGAAAGGCAGCAAGATGCTGTTACTATTTCTGGTAACAGAGGAGGGAACAGGGTCTCTCCTAGACTGCTGTGTCTACAGTTCTTGGAAAAACACAGTAAAACTTTTCAAGG
Organism: Eumetopias jubatus; assembly: GCF_037043125.1. Taxonomy (NCBI): domain Eukaryota; kingdom Metazoa; phylum Chordata; class Mammalia; order Carnivora; family Otariidae; genus Eumetopias; species Eumetopias jubatus. The sequence goes on from NW_028274818.1 coordinate 42,333,301, forward strand.
CAAACTGTTTCATCATTCTGGGGAAACACCAAGAAACCACATGGTGCTATTAAAGCAGTAGTTCATGTTGGTCTATCTTGTCCTCTTTAGAACAGTCTCCTTAGAGTGAGCATGTGTATTAGCTAGTCTTTACATCTGGGTTTTTCAAACTGTAGGTCAACCCCATTAGAGAATCGTGACATCAACTTAATTGGTTGTGACCAGCGTGAAACAAAAAATAGCAAGGAAAATTTGAAGAGAAAATATATCACACATAGAATATTATTTTATGAGGCACTCTGTAATTTTACACAAACACACACACACGCATGCATACACACACACACATACATATATTCATCGTGGCTTGTGATGTAAAATATATTTTGTACTGCAGGTATGTTCAAAAAAGGTTTGAAAATCATTGCTTTATATGCTTTTACTTTTGAACAAAATTTGGGTGAATTGAAGCAACACAGCATATTTTCCTTTAAACTCAAAGGCCTGAGTTCTATGAGCTGTTCATTCCTAAACCAGTCACTATTCAGAATAGGACAATGGATGATTTGCTTAGGATAATCTAGATTCAGTCTCTGGGCTGGAGAGAGACCCAGCATGACTATAGGATATCTCTGTTATCAGGAAAGAGTACTGTGGAGGAGGCAGGTGGGAGCAGCTGTCCTAGGAGGGGCCTATGGGAATAGAAGTCGGCACTAATTCAGGTACAGTGGCCAAGGTAGACACATATTATAGCAGCTCGGGCTGGGCTTGGGGAGAAGCTAAGAGACCAATGGTTCAATCAGGGACTTCTTTGGGGCTCATAGTAGTGGTGTGGGTAACCTGATGCTTCATTACCAAGTGTAAGCCCGGATTTTGAGCACTGCTAGGCTTGGTCCAATCTCTAACATGTCTGTGAAGTTTTCTTTATTTGATATTTCCACACTCTCTAGCCTCTCTGCTTTCCATACTTCCTGGATTTCCCTAAGTTCCAGACAACACCAGCCCTTGTTTGAATTGTTCAAGTATACCAGTCTCCTTTCTGCCTCTGTCCCTTCTATGCATGTCTGTTCCTGCATCTGGGATGCTCTTCCCACGTTGTTTCCTCTAGCCTACTCATACTTCACCTTTGAGCTCATATGCCATTTCCATAGGAAAGCCTTCCTTTCCTGACCCTCTAGTTACTATAATTGTGATCTGTGTAATGTCTTTTTCATTAAGTTTCATGAGGACAGCCACCATCTCATCCTATTCTGCATTGTAATGCCAGTGCCTACTGCATTGCATGCATTCAGTAATTATTAGCACACTGTAGATGGGTTCTGGGTTCTGGGTTCTGGGTTCTAGGTTCTGGGTTCTGGGTTCTGGGATTGAGCTAAGCCTGAATGGTATCAGAGGGCCCTAACATAGGGTCTGGGGAGGAAAAGGGGGCAGCTTGCAGAGACTGGGTACTGGGCCAGTACCCAAACACCTATTTTCCCTCTCTCAGCCTCATCCTTTTCCCTCGGATGTATTTTGGTCAAATTGAATTTTGAGGGGAGGTTGTCTCCATTGAACAATGTAATACACAGGAACTATTTTTTTGTTTTTGATAAAATGAAGTAAAATCTTTAGAAACTGATTCCCAAATCAAATTATACTTTCAGTAATTTATTTAAAAGAAATGGAGAGCCAAACGTTGGGTGTAATTTAGTAGATTTTTGATAGATCATCATTATTTGCACATGTGGTAAAATCTCCTTCAGTTTGGATATCTAATTATATAGGTGCCAGTGGGCTCATTCGCAGCTCCACGGACAAGTTCATCCGATCTGCCCCAGTGGGGATCTGTTAACACCCCTTTATCCCTGAGTCAAGGGTATTTCTTGGGCATTACTGTTGCATATCGTTAGGGAAGGGACCATAGACAGAAATGTGAAAGGAACTTTCTGCCATTGAGGAGCTGGCTTTGAACTGAGTTACAAGGTTCCAGCTAATTATCATTAACAGTCAGACTTTAGTTCTAAGACATAAGAACTGTACGCGATCAGGTGTTAAATGCTGTGCACTTTTCAAGATATTCAGAGAAAGGGGAGGTGGCGTGAGCTGGAGAAACGTAGTGCCATCTGGACAGGTTTTGGCTCGGAGTCTTAGAGCCAGGAGGGATCTGAGAAGTCCCTCTATCTGATCCATTTGTTTTAGAGACTAAAAAAACAAAACAAAACAAAACAAAACAAATAAACCCAGATATGTTCTTCCTCATCTTCCTCCATGACACCTATTTCCTAAGTACTTTCTAGGAGTCAGGCTTAGTAGAAATTGTTGTATTTTTAGAGACTCCATGACTCCATGTCCAGCTTCCCCAGTGGCCTCCAATCTCCCTTTTGGGAGAATCTTTTATTGTGTGTGCGCTTGGTGGGGGTCTTGCCCACTTTGGAAATGCTAGAGGACCGTCCCAGTGCAGCCAGATGAAGTGTAAGGGGACATGTGACTTAAGTTCCACCACATGCTTTTTCCACCATGACTTTTAAGCTATCAATGCTATGTTATTAGTACAGTTGGCGATGATACGTCTAGCAATAGCCACAGTGGCCTAAGAATCAGATTTCCTGGAATCTCTGACCTTTGCCAGGTGTATTATTCCTGCTGTAACAAATTGCTGCAAACTTGGTGGCTTAAAGCGAATTCCTTCTCTTACAGCTCTAGATTCAAAACTCCAAAATTTGTTTCCCTGGGCTGCATCGGTTATCAGCAGGTCTGTACTCTCACCTGAGGCTTTAAGACGGGGAAGGCATTTCTTTGCCTTTCCTCGCATCTAGAGCTGTATTCCTTGCATCCTTCCTCCATCTTCAAAGCCAGCAGCATAGCACCTTGCTTCAGTCATCACATTGCCTTCTTTCTAGCCAAATCTTCCTGTGCCTCCCTCTTATGAGGCACTTGTGATTGCATTCAGGGCCCACGCAGATAATCCAGAAAAATCTCCCCATCTCAAAATCCTTAATCACATCTGCAAAGTCAGTTTTGCCATATCAGGTAACATTCACAGGTTTCCAGGATTAGGAGCTGGATCTCTTTGAATCTCTTATTCAGCCTACCACACCAAGATTTCTACTTTCCTGTTTTTCCAGCCTGGTCCTCCAATATCCCTTTAATTCTGTGAGCTCTTGATATCTTTTCAAAGTCAGCACTATGTGAAGAAGTTTATAAGCATCTTATCTTTTAAAATCCTCACATGACCCTCTACGGAAGGTATTGTCCCCATTTTACAGATAAGAACACTATAGCTCAGGGAGGCAATTGCATCAGGCCAGACAGCTAGTGTGAGTGAGGGAACTGACATTTGAAACCAGCCAGTATGACGGGAGAGTATGTGCTTTACCACTTCCTTATCATCTTAGTTCAAGTTTCTTTTGACTGTAGATCTTTTCCACGGAGGAGGTAGGATGCCATCTGGCTCTGAAGTCTGGATCGTATTATTTAGGCAAGGAGAGAAGGCAAGGGGGTGGGCATTCCAAGGCAAGAAGGAAGCTGGAGGTTAAGAGGTGAATCCAAGAGATGTGTTGAAGGAAGGGTATGTTAGACTTTGGTGCCTCATTGGTGGTAAAATAGTAGAAGAGAAGAAGGAACCAACCACCTCTGAAACACTTCTAAGTGGACCCAGCAACCCATTTTGGATTACCCATGGAAATGATATCCTGGCTCAAATCTGTGTAGGGAATCCAACTTGAATTAGGTCCCTCCCTGTCTCCTCTTGGTCTCCTGTAATATGGGCTGGTTAAACACCTAACACCCTTTGCTCCTGTTAATCAGCCTTTTTGCACAGATGCTAATGAATAACTTGCCTTTTGAATGCTAATCAGCTTCTCCCTTGGGATTTATATGGGCAGAAGCAAAGAGATACTTTTTAGAGCTCAGGAGGGACTCCGGAGCCTAAGGGCAGGAGACTCCTGGTTTGTGTCTCTTCTTCACAAAAGAGAATTTACACGTTTGTTTAGGGCTAGGGCAACAACTGGGAGGGAAGCTATTTACCTGGTTATCCCTTGAATAGAGTTGCCAGATTTAGCAAATAAAAATACAAAATGCCCAGTTAAATCTGAATTGCAGATAAGCAACAGATAATATTTTGATGTAATATTTGCATAATGCTTCAGGGAATTTTTAGCCATGGAAGTGTGAAAAGAGACTGTTAAGACTTGGGTTGATGAAGAGGCTAAGACAGAACCCCAAGGTCAAAAGGAATTCTTGAGTGGGAGAATTCTTTGGGTGATTGACTTGGGGAGAGACCATTTGGTTGTGATGGCTCAGAGCATCCCTTCCATCTCCTGCCACTGCAGTGACGGTCCTGCCACACCCTCAGGATCATATCAGCCTCTAGGCTCTTCTTATCTGCTGACAGCTCAGAGCAGAAGCATTAGAGGTAGGGATGAGCCATGACATCCATGAGGAAACAGGTTTTGAACATACACAGTGCACCAAACCCTCCGTCTCTGCTGGTGGTGCTCAGAGGTTCATGTCTGTCCTCTGCTTTGGGGGTAAAGTAGTAATTAAGCACCCTCTGTGTACAGAGCTCCGCACCCTGGGGACAAAAGAACTGGAAAAACACAACCTCTGTTTCTGAAGGGTATGTGCAAATGGGGCACGGGATGATGCAGAACTCAGGCTTTTATTACTCAGAATTGGAACTTTGCACAGTGGCCTCTCTCTGATCCTGTGGCAGTAGCGCGCGCGCGTGTGTGTGTATGTGTGTGTGCGTGTAGATATTACAGCAGCTGTGACCTCAGGTGTAAGGAGCCTCCAACCTGCTGGTCCGGAGAGCTGTCAGTGGCAAGTCTGTGGGACTTAGTGATTTGTGGCTTGAGGATCAAGGGAACCAAGCTCACTGGCTTGTTGGGAGACTAAACACTGTGACCTTGGTATTTTTAGCAGCACACTGGGCTGAGGACCAGTGGAACTGTGCTGTGCTAGAAAAGACTGCACGGCATGCTGGCAGACTGGGGAAAGGCTGGACTTCGATACCAGAAGAGGAAGGACTTTAATACCTGCTCTGGGCGTGTATTAGCAGTTTAATTGTTTCTAAGTCCCAATTTCCTCTCCTATGAAATGGAAACAGTCGTGATATCAGGATATGTTTGAGGATTTAATGAAATAACTTAGGGGAAAATGCTAGCAGGTAGTAAGCCCCGTAGGTGATCCTGCAGTGTGTCCCATTCTCGGAGCGCTTTGTAAGCATTTCTCTTAAGACATTCTTCATTGTGAATTATAATTATTTCATTTCTCTGTCTGTCTGCTTTTGCTAGACTGAGGGCCTGGGCCTTTTCCTACTGTGCACTTGCCTTGAGCCTCCCACATTAGGCCTGCTCTGTGTGAGGCCCAGAGTTTTGCTGAGCTGTATAGACTTCAGTACCAAGGCTTTGCTAAAGGGCAAGTCTTCACATTTTGAGGCTTCTTCCTTCCCTCCCTCTCTCTTAACTCTCCTGCTGCAGACGGGGCAGATCCTGTCCTGTGGGATCTGCTTGAGAGCAGGAGTCCTATACGATATTAGAAGCTCCTCATTAGACTCTAAAATGTTTGAGGACAGATTTCTAGTACGCCCCCGTGCACTCAAATAGGTGTGTGTTTGAGTAGTATCCGGCAGTGCCACCTACCCTTTCCATTGGTAAATTCTAGGGTTTCTGTGATATTTCTGTCCGTTTGGTTCCTGCTTCAACACATTGACTACTTTCCTCAGTGCAGTTCGATCCACCAAGCATTCACTGAGCACCTTTTACTTGCTGGAGTCTGGGCTAGGTGTGGGGGATGTAGAGATGGGGAAGACGGCGTCTCTGCTTGAGGTGTTCCGGATCCTGTGGGAGAGACAGAGGAGAAACCAGAGAAAACGGAGAATTCCTCTAAGATGTGGGCAGGGCAGGGATGGCAGTGGGCACAGAATTTTATGGGGGCACACAGCAGGGCCCGTTCCCTCAATTATCCTTCCCCCCGAAGAATCCCACTGTCCCTGCTTCTAGCAAGTGGATGGGACCTCCTTCCCTCAAACATGATGTGAACACTAGGGATGTGCATGGGATATTCTTCATGGGTGAAGGAAAAGAAAGTTCTGAGGGCTAGGGGAGCATGGGGCCCCAGGTGGTGTGGTCCTGGCTGAAGTTTGAGGCAGCTTGGATAACTTGGGGGACAGGTTGGTGAAAAGAGCACGGACGTGTCTGGTGGCCCCGGCCACAAGTGCCATATTTTTGCTTCTCTCCTTCAAATTGGCTTCACTTCTGTTCTCTTTCCTACATGAGAATTCTTATTTTTCTCGCATTTGCTTCTCCACCAGCTCTTATTTCGTATTTTTTCCTGTTTTCATCTCCATGTCTCCTTTCACCATTTGCTTCCCTGTCCTCTCATTTTTTCCCCCCCTCAACCGTTTTTCTTTCTCCGTACACTTCTGCCTTCTTGCCTTTCAATTTTGTCTTTTGGACCCTACCTCCATGTTCTGAAATATCCCTCCTTCAACTCAGGGTTGGAAAGGAAATTTTCCTTTTCAGTAGCTCCTTCTTAGGACTTGAAAGAGCATCTCATGTGTATCTGGGTATCCTAGGAAACAGAACTCTGATTTCTGAACAGGGCAGAGTCTCCCCACCGTGTGTGTGTGTGTGTGTAAGACAGCACGAACCGGAGGGAAAGGCATCTCCCATGGTCACCACGCCTCAGAAGACTGAGAATACAGTGCTTCTTTCCCTTTTAGCAGATTCAGCAGAACAGTGACCCCATTTTCCTGGGGTTCTAGTTCTCTATCACTACACTATCCTTGAGCTTTCTCTTTCTCTGCTTTCCTTTATTTGTTTCTTTGTCTGTTTTATTTTTCAGTCCTATTTTCCACGTTTCTCCTTGCTCTCTTTTCTCTTCAGGTTTTCCCTACTTGTTGGAAAGGATATCACTCCCCTCCCTAATTTCTCTCTTTGGTTTTGGCAGACAGAGTCAAAAGTAGCATCAGAGACCCTGCTCGTCGACATCCCCCATTTTCAGAGACAGTGTGGAAGTTTGGATCAGGAGAGGTAGAGGGAGACCTGAGAACCAGCTTGCCTGGGTCCTGAGACCCTTTATGAGAGTAGGGTTTCTTTCTGGTTCTTATTTTGAGGTTGGGTTAACATAGAATTATAGAGTCTTAAAGTTGAGAGCAATCTCTACTGGTTATTTAGATAACCTTCAACCCACATTGGAACACTTTTAACTTCCTAATAGATAGTTCTACAGTCTGTGGCTGAGTATGTTTAATGTTGTGAAGTGGACCTACCCCATGAAACAGTCCACCTTGTTCTTGGCCAGCCCTGCTCATGATTCTCATGTCCTGGATCTGTGCAATTTGTACCTATTGATCCTATGTCTGCTTTCTAGAGGTATACAGCACAGACCTTTCATTCAAGTTCGATTTCAAGTATTGAAGGAAATGTTTCCTCCAAAATAATTAAGTGACATAAACTATTCCCATCACCCTTTGACTATATAGAAAACTTGGTTTTCTGAATGACTCACTCACCAGTGGCTCCAGGTAGCTGAAATTCTCATGGAGAGGTTATGAGGGAGTTCAAATAGTGTTCCAAAGAAGGAAGACTAAGATTAGACAAAGTTGCAAAAACTATACTATTAATATTTATGTTGGACGTATTAGCTAGTTTGCACATTATAACTTCTAGAATACTCCTAATATTCAATACCATGTCATTTTATTTTTATAGTGAGGTCCTGGCACTCCCCCCATTTTGTAGATGGGGGTAGTGAGGCTGCTGGAGTGTGTAACTTGCCTCAAATCACTCAGTTCTCAAGTGCTTGAGTCACAACTGAAACCCAGCTCTGCTGGCTCTTGGTCATCTGCTGTGTTTTTCATTAATCCTTAAGTATCATTGACTATCCGCAGTACCTGCAGTGTCATGGGATTCTATGAAATAAATTGTCTCCTGAAGACAAGGTGCTTGGTGTATACAATATAATAGGATTGTTATGGATTTTGGTGTGTGTGTGTGTGTGTGTGTGTGTGTGTGTGTGTGTGTGTGTGTGTCTGTGGAAATGGAAAAATGGAAGCAAAGAAACAAAATCCAAGTTATACAGTGATTTGGAGCAATTATAAAAGTGCTGTATGTGAACGAGTGAAGTTATTCCCTAATTTATAAGCATCAGTGTGATTGATATGTTTGGTAAAAACTCTTAAGTGCCAAGGTGGGGAAGAATGAGTTACTCCTTTACTGCACCTGATCCAGAGAAATTCCCTAAAGGAGTTAGGAGACAGGGGAATCTAAGAAAATTCTTAAATACAAAATCCAGGGGCCTTGGTAGGTTGGAAAGAGGGAAAGGAGGTTGGTGAGAAATAGCAAGGAGAGTAGGGACCAAGGTTTGGAGGCAGCAATGGGACCGATGCTAGGGAGCTGGTATTCTACTCATGATTTGGATCTAGGATTCTGGTGTGATGGTAATTTTTCCTTCTTTGCAAAGTAAAACCCAGATATGGCTAAGTTTAATTCCAGTCAGAACCACCGATGATTCACCCAAGCTCAGGTGCTCCCACATGCAACTGGCATCAGCTCTGTGTGCTTTCCAGGCTGAGCCTTCTTCAACCCGGCTTCCCCCATGGAACAGGGGGAGAAAGCCAGACTGTGGTAACCTTGACCTTCTGTGTCTCCATCTGCAGCATCCTGGCCACGGCAGGAACCCACTTCAACACACATGTGGACCTGAGGACCCTCCGGGCTGTGCGTGTCCTGAGACCCCTGAAGCTCGTGTCAGGGATACCTAGTGAGCACCTGCCTTTCTTCTTTCTCCTCTGCTGTAGCTTTACTGATGTGTCCCCGCAGGATCTGGGGCCAAAGGAATTTGGGATAAACAAGAAACAATTTCTCCAGTGATAATAAAGAGTGGGGATGAAGCAATCTGGCATAACATTTTACTTTAAAATCTAGCAACTTTTTTTCAGATTTTTAAAGATAATGAAAGATCTTTGTAGAATCTTTACAAAGTAAAAAATATATATATAAAGTGAAAAGGAAAAACACTCATTATCCTATATTTTTATGCATTTTTTCCTGTGAGTTTTAATATAATTTGATCATACTTGGTATATACTTTTGGATCCTGTCACGGAAGCCTTTGATTTTCCTGACATTAAAAATTCTTCAGAAATACAATTCTGATATAGTAGTGGGGGAGGTAAACTTTGTCCTTGCTCTCATAGGACTTAGAGCCTAGCAGGGCCAGGCTTAATTTCCTTTAGGAAAGAAGCACGTTCACGTAAGTTTGTAAAAGATAAGCAGAAGGCAACATGGATGAAACAAAAAAAGGAAGGAGTAATAGGCATGTAAATAAATGATCAGAGAATGGTGAGAAGGAGCATGAGATTGATTCTAGGGGTAGTAGTGATGGAGTCTTTGGCTTGACTTGTTCTGGTTGTCCCTTTGCAAATTTTCTTCGTCATCTCAGGACCAGTGGTTCTTTTCCCTCAAAGACTTGTCCTTCTCCTCTTAGGAGAAGGTAGAGGGAGCCTGCTGTATCAGATGGTGCCCAGGGAGGCTCCATTTGTCATTCTCTTCCTTTCCTTCTAGGCCTGCAGATTGTACTGAAGTCCATCATGAAGGCCATGGTACCTCTTCTGCAAATTGGTCTTCTGCTCTTCTTTGCCATCCTGATGTTTGCTATCATTGGCTTGGAGTTCTACAGTGGGAAGTTGCACCGTGCATGTTTCACGAACAATTCAGGTAGGGTCATTGTTTCTTGCCTTCTACTTCTTCCCTTCCTCTCCACTCTGGTCATTGGAGTACTTTCAGGTCATTGGGAGACTGGTTGGAAGAGAATATTCTGTCCCAACCCCAGAATTAGGATCAGAAACTTCCTAGTTTGCTTTTTGAGGCACAAGCAGCCTAGAATAAAGGTCCCCATTGGACAGTGATATTGCAAAGCAAATGACCTCTTACGTTTGCAGTCAGAGGATGTCAAACAGGAGGTCCCAGCTCCCCCGTCCCATGGTAGAAGGTTGTCAGAATGCATGTCAAAAACCACCTGTCTGAAGAACTACTCTTTGTTCAGTGTCTTCTTTGGCCCACAGGCCAAGGAGATCCAGGAGTCCAGAGTCAGATTTAGGTCTCTCTAGATCTGTGGAGACATTTTCCCTCATGATCCATCTTGTGACCTTTCTCCTCCCCTGCTGTGCCCCACAGACAGTGTAGAAGGGCTGAGGGAGCGCTGAGCTTGGCTTGCCGGGGGTGCTTGGGAGATCTGTGGTGTTCACAGACCCCAGATTCTTATCTCTTTGTATCTTATTTGTTCAAGTTGAGTAGAATACCCTAGCAGGAAAGGGGGTCAGGGAGAGGTTGAAGAAGTCCAATTTAGTATAATGTTTATGTTTTTTTAAAAGCATCTTCAAAGGACACCTTCCACAGTGGAGTTTTACTTTATTGATTGATGGATTGATTGTCTTATTCAAGACCAGGAATTTAGGCCAGAAGAACAAGGAGTTGAGACCCACTGTGAAGGGACTGTAGTTTATAATTGTCCCCAAGAAACTGGAAAATCTGAGTCTATACTACAGTCTGAAGTTAGAAACTCAGTAGGATTCTGCCTTCACCTCAGACTGTTCTGTGTGATCCAGTCTTGTCATTTCCTGTGGGACTCAGGCGAGGGTAGAGAATGAGGCCTGCAGAAAGTGAAGGCCATGTGGAGGAGAGGCTCCATGTTCAGAGGAGTTTGGGAAGCACTGGGATGAGCTTGTGGTATGTGAGCTGTGAGGTGGAGAGAGGCCGGAGGTGGGAGGGAGCTTGAGAGAAAGAAGGTCACACTTTTCTGGGGGAAATAGAATTGAGTGTTTGTGGCTTCCTGGAGTCCTTTCCAGCTCATGCTAAACACCATGTGGTTTGTCTCCTGCCCTCCAAATGTGTCTGCAGGTATTCTGGAAGGATTTGACCCCCCTCACCCATGTGGTGTGCAGGGCTGCCCAGCTGGTTATGAGTGCCGGGACTGGATTGGCCCCAATGATGGGATCACCCAGTTTGATAACATACTTTTTGCTGTGCTGACTGTCTTCCAATGCATCACCATGGAAGGGTGGACTACCGTGCTGTACAATGTGAGTAGAGCTTGCAGGGGGCTGGAGCAAGAGGGAACAACCCTGCAATGAGGCTTCTGGCATTGTGTCGGCTGGTTATTCTGGGGTAGGGGAGGGGTGTGTGTGTGTGTGTGTGTGTGTGTGTGTGTGTGTGTGTGTGCATACGCGCATAGACTCAACTGTGAAAAGTTGTAGCACTTCATATCCTCCTATCGTCTGGCCTCTTGCTGAGTGGAAGCATGCAGCTTCTTAGCAGAGTTAGGAAATTGCATCCCATTGGATGGGTGAGCAAAGCTAGTTAAATGAGATCAACTTAGTAGTGATAGAGTGTGTTTTACGGCAGGTACAACACGATGGTGGGGTTGGGTAAGGGGTACTAAGAGGTATAGATTTCTTGGTTGCTGGCTTCAAATAGCTTACCATCGGGTTGGGAAGATATTACGGTCGTTCTTAACCCTCGCTGCAGATTAGAATCAGCTAGTAGCTTTAAACATTTACACCTCCTGGGCTCTACTCCAGACAAATTAAGTAGGAAAAGCTAGGGGTAAAGCCCTGTCATTGATTTTTTTAAAGCTTTCTAGCTGATTCTCAGATGCAGCTACTGTCAAGAACCACTGCATTACATGCACATAAGAAACATGCTTAATTGTAGGACTCACTAGGGATGCTTGTTGCAATTTGGGTTCACAGGCCCTTTCTCTGCAGGTTTTGATTTTGTGTAGCTTTGAATAGTTCGTGGGCTATATACTTTTTACAGGTGCTACTGGTGGTTCATACAATCAGGCACGTTTGGAAGGTTCTGAGTTGGTGCACAAGACAAGGCTGTCTGACTGCCAGTCAGGGATGTTAGGGGATTCCGGCGTGGCTACACAAGTCAGACAGCGTGACCACTGAAGGATCTTCTGCCTCCCAGAGTCCAATTTTAAGAAGCTGTGGAAGGCATGGGCAGAGTCCAAGTTCTAAAATGACAGGTATTGGGGAGGTGTGCGCTTTGATGCCCACCCTGAAGCAGATACTTTGCAATGATTGTGCCTCTTATTTTTACTTTCACAGGCTGCCTTTACCCTGAGGTCTCCTCTGTTTCCTTTAAACCTGGTTCTGTCTGTAGAAAACTTAATGGGTGGGGCATGGGATAGCTTACACAAAGCAGTCTTTAGAAGGAGCTCTGGATGTAATCTACACTGGAGGGAAAGGAAATGCTTTGTCTCAGGAGAGACTCAACCAGACTGTAATGCCCAATGAGCCAGGATTTGTATAAGGCCTGCAAAGTAGGTGTTTTGTAAATGTCCATTACTAACCTGGATCCATTTCCATACGGGTGAGCAAGTCAGGCCTGAGCTTTATGGAAAAGAGCCACAGGCTATTACGCTCAGTCTCTAAAGGGCAGTGAAGAAGTCCCAAGGACCAGTTTATGTGCCGCAAGCCCAAGGGTTACTTGTGACCTAGAAACACCTTGAGGACATTCTAAGATTCTTACCGGTTGTGGGGGGTAGCAGGAGGGCGGGGAGGGAGGCAAGATTGGATGAGGGTAGCTGCTTCGTATTTGAAATGTCTTGAGGCCATGTCACTCAGATTAGCCAGGCGTCTCTGGAAATTACAGCACTGGCCCCACGGTGGCTGATGTCATTCGTGGGGCTTTGCGAGTGATGTATTTCAATTATATGTGTAGACTCACCTAAGTGATGTGATAAATGCACTGAAAGCCTGAAAGGAGAAGTGTTGCATTTGAACATATGATCTGTTGGTCCTCCTGAGTCGGGGCTCCGATGGTGCTGAGATAAGTAGAAGCGCAGCTGAAAAATCACCTAGCCTTTGCATTTGTTCCTTTGTTCATTCAGTCATTCAACAAATATTAAGTGAGCATCTACTGTATGCCAAGCACTTCACTCAGGAAATATGGAAGGTAAAAACGGCTTGCTCTCACGGTGCTCTTTTTAAATTCCCATTTCTCTCCAGTTATTTCTCTGACATAGATATAGAGGTCACACCGACTCAGGGATCTTGCCCTGTTCTCTATTTTTGCTCCAGTGAGGAAGCAGGGAAGAGACGAAGTCAAGCTGCTGATCCTCTGAAACCTTTCATTGCGTGGGCTTCCAAGGCCACAGACTCATACTCTCTCTGACTTCCAGTCTGTTGCTATTGAACTTCAGTTTACTGAAGGCCTCCTGCTAACCTCGTGGCTGAATGCAGTGTTGAGGGAATTAGTTAGGGCTGGTTTCTAAAACGTAGCTGGCTGCTCATGGGGAAGAATGAACTTCTGTCCACTTTGAAATGATGTCACTTTCCACAACATTGGATCTAGGGCCAGGGAGCCAGGAATCCATAGGTAGAGGTGATAATTAGAGGTGGATAACTACACCTTGATTCAGAAGTTGGATGAAAAAGACGCTCATTTTTCAGCCAGTGGAACAAGGACAAAGTGTGGCTTCCTAGGAAGAAAGAGCCAGCCAAGGCTGGGCTCCAGGTAAGGAGGGAACTGCGGCATGAAGCATGACCCAGGCAGACTCTGTTACAGAGGCTGGATGCACATCCTGGAGTTAGCGTTGTCTGCTTCCAGAAAAGCAGGTTCAGAGAAGCCGATTCTTCATACTGTTGGGGATAGGGCTTGCATTGTATGGTGGAGTTACATCGTAAATGCTTTAAATTACCCAAATTCAACCATTCAGCTTGGACCAGAAGAGGGGGCCAGGGAGAGAGGAAAATAATTTAAATAGTACAGGCTAATTCATTTATCATTCCTTCCCCTGTTCCTATACCCATTGAAAGTGTGAGATGAGAAATGCCTGAGAAAGGTGATGGCTGAAAAATTGAGGATTCACATAGCCAATTCAACAATTCCCGAGTCTTTTTCTTCTTTTTCTTTTAACTCAGGACTTGGTAATGACAAAATTTTACATATATATTAGAACTGGTTGCACACCATGCAATTAACCATGATCAACTAGTAAATTCAGTATTATAAATTCAGATACGCATATATGGATGTTTCTGCATAGAGAAAATCTCTCACTCTGCCCTTATCACCACCATCCCAATAAGATGCAAATACAACTGTTGGTTTCCCTTCCTACCACGTATCCTGGGAAGGCTCAATTCACCCAGCTGCTGTATTTCCTCACCCAGTCCACAAGGGCTGGGGGAGCTCCCATTTCCCAGTCTAGTGCCTCTTCTAGTCAATGGTGGCGACAAGGATGAATGATATCCTGGTGCCACTTGTGCTCGAGCCAGGAGGAGAACCTTCAGGTTTACACAATACACAGAAGCTCTCTCAAGCATGTGGACTTGGTGTTAACCTTTCTCTACACAATTTAAATGCTTCCTTCCTGTTTGCATCCCTTTTCTGCTACACAGATTCTCCCTCAATGCCTCTTGTGACTTTGTTTGCTCTGCTATGGGTTACTTTTTCTCTTAATTTAAATTCAATTAGGCGACATATAGTGCATCATTAGTTTGAGGTGTAGAGTTCAACAATTCATCAGATGCATATAACATGCTCTGGGTTACTTTTAACTTCATTTGCATGTAGCTTTTCTCAGAATGCATTATTGTAAGGGGCAGGGAGGGTTCTCCTTGTGGGGGGGGCGACCTGCAGTCAGGCTTGCTCAATGTAGGCTCTACCCAGATTTCAATTCTGCTTGGTCAAACTCCAACGTATTATTGGCTTCCCTCCCTCTTGTGGTAGAAAGCATGCAAAGCAGTCTGCAGTTCCGCGGGCTGCTTCTTCCTGTTTTGACTGTCTCTCTGAAGGTCTCCTCAACTTGCAAATCCTCCCCTATTCTTGCCAGTTTAATTCATGTTATTTCTCCGACCCTGGATAGGTGTTCCTACAGTACATTTTGCCTGTGATCAGTGTGGTTCACTCCACAGATGTTACCATGGCTCTCGTATTAACTTTCAAACCTTGGTCACCTGGACTGCATCTGGTTCTGAGAACTGGCTCTCTCCTGCTTCTGGTCTGTCTCATTTCCCTGGTGTTATTCTGGTTTGGTGTTATCTGCTGTTTCTGTTATCAGGTCTCTCATGCAGATTGCAGAGGTTCTCAGTCTCTGTCTGCAGTTACTCAAACCTCTTCTCCTAAAGTCCATCATTTTTCATCTGTGTTTCTGAGGCTTGAACCATGTCTCTTCTCACTTGGTATTGATAAAGTCATGCAGGTGTGCAGATTTCTCCGAGGGGTGCCCTTTCTCCTAGTACGCCAGCTGGGTCTGTTACGACTGACAAGGGTGTTCTGTGCTGCTGTGGAGGAAGAGATGTTTACAGACTTTATGGCTTTTTGTATGAGGCAGCTTGTAGACTGGATGCTTTCTCAGTCTTCCTCACTTCTCGGTTCTTTGGTCTGTAACAGTGCCCGTGGCTCTGTTTTAAGTTGCCTTCTCTCAGATGCATATAGTCAATATTTGTTAAGTAGTTGACAGTTATTCACTTTTTGCTTTAAGATTTTGCTGAAGTGTGTTATGCCCAATGTTAAAAAATAAAATTCAACTGAGTAAATTTGAAGATCAAGTTGGCTTTTTCAATGATTCATGAATTGGGCAGTATCCCATCTAGCAAAAGAAAGGAGCTCCCAGGAGCTGTACAAAATGGAAGACTTTTATAGGCAGACAGGAGTAGAAAAAGGAAGTTTCTAACAAACAGTGGATTGTTTCAGGCAAGGTCACCTTCCTTTGGGGGAAAGGCAGGGCTCTTTTAGGCAGATTACCTCACTAGTGCTGATCAGTAACTCCAGATGTACTGGTTAAAGGTTACCTTCCTGGGAGAGGCTGAAACTACAATTAGTTGTTAAGCCTGGTTTCCTGACCTGGGGTCAGCACCAGTGACTCTGAGGCCTGTTCTTTCTTTCTTTGTTTCTTTGTTTCTTTCCTTCCTTTCTTCTTCTTTTCCTCCTCCTCCTTCTTTTTAACAGTTCACCCCTTTTGATCAGAATCTCAGCTTTTCTTTTCTTTTTTTTCCTTCCTTCCTTCCTTCCTTTTTCTTTCTTTCTTTCTTTCTTTCTTTCTTTCTTTCTTTCTTTCTTTCTTTCTTTCTTTCTTTCTTCCTTCCTTCCTTCCTTCCTTCCTTCCTTCCTTTTTCTTTTTCTTTCTTTCTTTCTTTCTTTCTTTCTTTCTTTCTTTCTTTCTTTCTTTTTCTTTCTTCCTTTCTTCCTTCCTTCCTTTTTCTTTCTTTCTTTCTTTCTTTTCTTTCTCTTTCTTTCTTTTTCTTTCTTCCTTCCTTTTTCTTTCTTCCTTTCTTCCTTCCTTCCTTCCTTTTTCTTTCTTTCTTTCTTTCTTTCTTTCTTTCTTTCTCTTTCTTTCTTTCTTTCTTTTTCTTTCTTTCTTTTTTTTCTTTCTTTTCCTCCTTCTTCTTTTTAACAATTCCCCCCTTTTGATCAGAATCCCAGCTTAACTGAAAGATGTGATCAAAATTTAAAGCATTAGTGCCTCTTGTAGCTACTGCTCTGAAGTTCTTATAGCTTTTACTGATCCTCTATGTGATAGAGGTTGTGATAGGATGTTTTTGTTTGTTTGTTCATTTGTTTATTTGTTTCTGAATCTCTGTGGTATTCACAGGTCAAAACTTCAAGCCCACAATTTTTTAGTCATTTTCTTCATTCCTTTTATGGCATTCCAGTCTTAGGGAGGTTATTAGCTTGGTGATTAATGGCTGTGAGCATGCATTTAAAGCTTTTGAGAGAATACAGTGTGCCAGAGAGACTATTATTATTATTAGTAGTAGTAGTATCTAGAAGTGTACTTCAGAGCCATGGTTCTCAAGACCCAAACCAATCAAAATCCAATAAATCAAAGACCCTGTTGAAGGAGTCACTTTCTTAAGCCAGTTCAGTGACCTTGTGTAGCTGTTTCAACTTTCCTAGTGTTAATCCAGGTACAGCAGGTGGTGCTGGCTACAGCACAGACAGCTTCTTGCTCAGCTAACACAGTCAAGGGTTGTCCTATTATCAAGAAGAACTTTGGCCAGTGGCGCCTGGGTGGCTCAGTCATTAAGCGTCTGCCTTCGGTTTAGGTCATAATCCCAGGGTCTTGGGATCGAGCCCAGCGTCCGGCTCCCTGCTCCATGGGAAGCCTGCTTCTCCCTCCCCCACTCTCCCTGCTTGTGTTTCCTCTCTCGCTGTCTCTCTCTCTCTCTGTCAAATAAATGAATAAACTCTTTAACCAAAAAGAAGAAGAAGAAGAGGAACTTTGGCCAGAGAGTCTAAGGACCTCTTTTGGACAGCTGTTGTTTTACCAACAGATTCTGTAATGCTTTCAAGAGTTAAGGAGAGTTTCTGGATCAGAGCCTCATTTGTATTCCCTCCCAACCAGGGAAGTAGAAGCCTGACAAAGGAAGCAAATCCTGAATCATGAAACACTTCCTGATAGGTCTTTTCTAACTCAATGTTGTATATTCAGGGGAATTGACCAATGAAGTAGCACAATCTATTTGTGAAAAGGTAGGGGTGCAGTTAACGTAAGAGGCATTCCTCAGTTATATGCCAGCCATTTAGGGATTTATAGGCCCAAGAGTGATAATCACTACAGAAAAAGATAAATTCTGTTGGGTCACAAACCACCCCCACTAAGGAGGCACTGTTAATGGACAAATCAGAGTTTTTTATGACAAATCTAGTAGTCTGAAAGGTCTTAGCAATGGCCTAGGAGATACAGATGATGGCATTATCTTTCCAGACCAATGCCAGTACAAAGGAAAGAAAGAAGAGTTTTATGTTTAAAGTACGAATTCTTGATCCAGCATCTTGGGTGGAAGCAGTCTACTTCGATATCAGCTACTTGTCTTTCTCATCAATCTGATTTGGAGCTCTCCAGCTGGTGTACAGAACCATGTGTTGGGTGGAGCCTTCTTTAGGTGTGAGATATATATCCAAGTTTCAAATCTCTGAAGTTTGGCTGGGTGGTGAGGAGGATCTGGTATAATGCCTTCCAAGGACATTCAAGGGTAGTCTCTGTTCTTAGTGATTCTGAACCAGAAAGGAACTAATTGGAAACATTAGTTTGGAGAGTTGTAGCCAGATACTTGAGGAAACTAGAACAATTCAGAATCCATTCCAGTTTATAGGTATAGAACAAAACCTCAAAGACAATTAACAGGACTAGAATCCAATACCTACAAAGGTGCAAACATAATTTTTCTCTCTACAATCACTCCCATTCTTTTAACCAAAGATAATCATAGTAATAGTCATTTATTTGCATTAAACATGGACTGATTATTTACATAAATGCAGCAAAAATAGTGATTGACTATGTAAGTCAATACTGCTTTGCTGGAACTTTTCTTAGGGAATCTCAGACTGAACTCTAAAAAATTCTTTGAGAGGGCACCTGGGTGGCTCAGTTGTTGGGTGTCTGCCTTCGGCTCTGGTCATGATCCCAGGGTCCTGGGATCGAGCCCCGCATCGGGCTGCCTGCTCAGTGGGAGGACTGCTTCTCCCTCTCCCACTCCCCCTGCTTGTGTTCCCTCTCTTGCTGTGTCTCTCTCTGTCAAATAAATAAATAAAATCTTAAAAAATAAAATAAAATAAAAAATAAAAAATTCTTTGAGGCCAGGAAGCCAAGGCAAGGGCTTGCCATAGATTTTGCCTATAATACCTATAGTTTGGCTGAATTCCTCTCTTCTCAAGGTCCCTCAAAATATCTTGATGTATCTGGGTCTACTAGGCAGTGACCTTCTTTCCTTACTTGGTAAGGCTGCCAGAAACCTTATAAGCAAGGTATCAGATGATCTTTCCAAGTAGTTACTTAAGCTGTCTGGTCATATCTGAGTCTGTACACAACTTTGTCAAATACAATATTCCATTCGAAGCTTTGGTAATACTGCCAATGATCTCATTGTGTTCTATTACAGGGAGAATGGATTCTTGTTGAACTTATGCACATAACTAATTATATTGCCATGGATAGAATACTAAAGAGTTTCTGATTTCTGGAGGAATTGGGTAGGGAGAAAAAGGAAATGTTTCATCTTTGTTTACAAAGATGGACTTTACCAAACTGCTATAAGTCATGGATAGCTTAAGAAAAGGTTTTTTATATCTAAAAAAACAAAACAAGAACTATCAATGTCTCAAACAAAAAGTCATAAAGAATTATAATTATCCCCCTTAGTTTATTCAGTCCCATGTAGTTAATACTTGTTCTGCTTGAATCCAGTTTTTTCATTAGTCCTAGAAAGTCTTACCCAGTTCAGTTTTATTATCTTAAAGTTATCAGAGCCTGTGCTTGCCAAAGTCCTTCCTATGACTCTCCCTGAAGATGAAACACTTTGTGGAACATCTTTGCAAAAACATCTGAGTATAACAATAACTGCCTATAAATGACAAAAGACAAGCAGTGCTCATTGTTAAAGATCTGATGAGAGTTTGTCATAATGGAATTGACACAGAAATTTGGATATTTCTGTGACACACAGCATTTTAAAATTACGACTGATAGCATTATATATCAGGACATATCAGATTTCTAGGAATTTCACACAATTTCTGGAACACTAATAAGATTTTCTTATACAAATACAACATAAAGACTTAGTATTACTTTTTTTTAAAGATTTTATTTATTTATTTGACAGAGAGAGAGAGAGCACAAACAGGGGGAGTGGGAGAGGGATAAGTAGGCTCCCCACCTAGCAGGGAGCCTGATGTGGGGCTCTATCCCCGGACCCTGGGATCACGACCTGAGCTGAAGGCAGATGTTTAACCGACTGAGCCACCTAGATGCCCCTTAGTATTACTTCTTATTTGACAATGCTTCCTAGAAATTTAACATATCAAATAAGCCAAATTAGCTTAACATCTCACTTTTTATAAGAAAAGAAATCAATCTTTTGAGATGTTCCAGGGACCCTCTGAAATATCCCAAAGATAGTTCTAAGGCAAAAAGGCTTTATTTAGGATTTAATTTTGGGAAGTTTGTCAAAAATATCAAAGGTTTTAAAACACTTAGTCAAGTTGGATTATAAGTCATTGTGCAACAATACTTAGTTATATATTTAACAATAGTGACAATTAGAAATTTTGTAGGCAAATATAGAAAGTTAAGTAGTTGGGGAAAAAAAACCAAAAACTTCACTTTTTAAATAGAGAAGACTCAGTTTTCTTTAAGTAATCAATGACCTGACATGTTATAAAGATAAATGAAGCATGGCAAATTATTTTGGTAGGACACAAAATCTTTGCTGTTCAGGCAGATTACTTAAAAATAAACTTTTCAGTGTCTTATCGAGAGCAGACCAATAGTCCAATAAAACTTTGTTCTTTTAACAGAGAGAAAACCAAATTCTAATTTCGCACCAGCTTACTTTTGATATTAAAACACATTCACTTAATTAAATTCATTCCAATCTTAGCAAGGCCTGACCATGCATAAAATTCCTTTCCAAAGATTTCTGTCCTTAGTGACTTTAATTACATATGTTAGAATTTTTAACTCTTAAAAATCTTACCTTTTAGTAAGAATAAACAGTTATGAGCTGTCTTTTACACTAGCATTCTGTGGATTGGCAGACTTTTTATAATTTCTAGAACCACATGCTTTCTCATAGTAAATTTTTCAGCATAGCACAAAACTAACAGACCCAGATATCTTTAGTTCCTCTGTAAAAGGAAGCCAAAAGTGGATAAACTTATATTCAGTAATTAATGTTTCTAGTATTTTATCTTATTTGGAAATGATCCAGATATATAAAGATTATCCATCATTTAATTTAACTTGGCAAAACTTTAAGGTTTAAGGTTACCCAAAAGATTTGGGGAAACTATTAAAAACATCTTAAGACTTTTTATCCCACATACATCTATTTAATTCACTTGTTCTCAACAATTATCTTTAGAACACTTAGAAAATTTCATTGTATGAAGTTATTTTTTTCTTGTTGACAAATTTTGTAACAGAGATAATATGAATTTGTTTGACTAGTAAACCCAGATAGAATAAAAGTTGTATGTTGGCATTATTTTTAATTTTGATAACTTTAAAGATAATGTTTGTTTTAATTAAACTAATAAACTAGTGTTTAATTACTAAAGATTATCTGAGATCATGGGAACCTGAAAGGCATTTGGGTTAGTTTTCATTATAATTCTAAGAATTTTATGAATACGTGATTCATATAAGCACTTAATTATCTTTGGGCCAACTAAATAGAACTCTTTTACAAACTGATTTTGGTAATACCAAATCAAATACCAATATCTAGAGATAGAAAATTATCATACATGTAGAACACATATATGTAGGTACACATAGACACAAAAAATTTTAGCCATGAATCAAGTAGTTATAAAAGAGGTTGGATCCAAAATACCTTTCTGGCAGGTGGAATAATTTAAGATTACTAACTCAGATGGCTAATGCTTTTTGTTAATATTTGTGGAGAAGACACTTAAGATTTTTATTTGCCTAAGTTTTAAAATAAACTTTCCCCTTTCTGTTCTTTTTTTTTTTGGTAAGGATTACCTCCCTGAAGTTTGCATTTCAAAGAGATGGCCTAGATAAAAGTTCTTGAAGAAGACCAGGTAGGCAGGACACTTGTACCTCAAAGGTATAGGGAAAGAATGTACAAAGGACTTTGGTTTCCTAAGGCCAAAATTTTTATAACACTTAACAAGGCTTTTGAGATGAATAGATGAGATTAGTTGTTTATGAAAGGACTGACACACCTGCCCACCTATGTTGGAATGTTTTT